>NW_027325364.1:9099004-11599004 GCF_036924035.1 Leuresthes tenuis | reverse complement strand
TGCGGCGGATATTTCCAGCTGTCTGACTGTGTGAATGTCTGTCTGCCTCTCACTTTGTGGCAAGGCGTCTGTAAGTCTCGGTGAGATCCGGGTGCTGCGGCACTGGACACCGGCCACGGGCTCACTGGAGGCGCGCAAGAGGTCTCGTTGCGCCGCGTCTGCTGCCGTCTTTGTGCAGCGGCCTCATTTTTGCATCTACCGACGACCCAAACGAAGTATTCTGATAGTGTACATCATGGTCTAGACTTCCACAGCATGCCACAGAAACGTTATCCAGTCATGTTTTTGGACGAGACGCGTTAACCGCTTTCACACATCTATTTCTCACATTGGATTTCTTTAGTCAGTCCTCACCCCTCATCAATTTAAAAACTTCACTTCGTCTCATCGGACCTCAAGGACCTCAAGTCCCAAAGCGTAACATGGGCTTGGCTCCTGCCTTCACTTCCTTTGCTTTGCACCTCCTTCTCCAAACCCCTCCAGATAAACAACAGTTATTCCCCGGGTCATGTCAAGCTTTAAAAACTGCAGCAGCTCTGATGAATGACTCCTAACGTTGATAATGACCTCCACACATCCAGCTGGTGGTCATCACACCCATTGCGACCTTAAGGCACCACAGGTGACCTCGCTCTGGAGAGACCTTCATCTCTGATTTCCCTCACTTCTGACCCCCAGAACCGAACGTGAAACAAGCACGGGACAGCCTACCGCTGGAGAGGAGGCCCGTGTTGATACAGAAAACAGTTTAGACTCTGGGGGATGAACTGCTGGACGGTTTAGACTTTGAACAGGATGTTCACTTTTTGTTTGAGTTTGAATCAGAAGAAAAAGGGCGGAGGCAGTGAATCGATCATGTGGTGTAATAAACGTTTCTGAGAACTGGACTGGTCCTAATCAAAAACTGCACATTTCTTTGAAGAGGGGTGAAAATGTGGACGTGATTGCATGCATCTCTGTTGCCAGCCTGTTCCTGAGTGATGAGGAGTTCACAATGGGCTTCGGTGGGTGTAGACTTGTTTGCTGGCCAGTGGACTGAGCAGGCAATCTGGAGGAGGTGTAGTATTGTTAAACTGTTGGGAGGAGGAGGAGGTGGAGGTGCCTGTGCTATTCACCAATAGATGGAGGCAATAAAATGCCATTTTCTCTCCCCGTCCCTCCCTCTCTGCCTCTGTAGTGACTTTAGGAGCATAAATTGAGGAGGATCTCGGAGTATTGATGCACAGTCCCTCCCAGAAAGCACATGTGTGCTGCATCACCGTCTAATGGGCATCTGGCTGCTAATTCTCCCACAGCGTCCCACGAGAGACATTGCCTACGCAAAGCTGCTTTTTATCAGCTGTGCAGTCCAGCAAAGGAGACGCCGAATATTTCAAATAGTTGGATAGATCTCTTCTGTGAGTACAAGTGTGCATGCACACACTCTGTGAACTATTTTTTATTGATTTGACCTGGCAGATTTGGGAGCAAAATGGCATTATTTGCTGAAGATGATTTGTGGAGGAGTATGTAGTATGTAGGAAAGTAATTTGTCCAACAGTATCTGAAAAGTGGCTGTTCGAACTGAGCAGTTCGAGTCCTGGAGAGGTTTTTTATTTTTAATTTTGATTATAAATGCATGACAAGGAAAAAAAAATTGAAGATGGTGTTGCATGATTGCTGTTGTTTTGTGATCGAAGGCGCATTGATGCATGCAAGCTTTAATCCAACCAGAAGCGGGGGAGTTTTCTAAGATGGGAGCCCCGGTTCAGTGTGGTGGATCATTGACCTCAGTTTGTTGTTCTCTATCTGGGGCCATTGTTTTGGTGGACACTATCCTTTGTGAATTGTGTTTTCTGGTTGTTGACCACTATGAAAAGACTGTCAGCAGGTGGACGTGAACAGAAAGCCCAAAAGGGGGTTTAGCTTTGAATTTGTGTCGGATCACTGCAGTTCAGTCACTGCAGATTCTGCTCAAGAACTGAAGGGCATGTTTTGCACAGTTGCGTGATCCTAATAGCAAAGGCACTAATGTGGCTACTTAACCACATGAAAGAGCACAATGTTGATAATGGTGTTTTCAATACAGAAGAACAGTCTCTCCGTGTGTTTGTGTCTTTCGCAGGAATCTTGTATTAGGCAGAAAGTCTGTGTTTGCTCATAATTGGCTCCCGACAGACTGAGCGGAAAGGCCAGTGGAAGAATTCATTGAAGTCCAAAGACACGACACGGTTACTTGCCTTCATTCGCTGCAGTCCTCCTTTAATGGGAAATGAAACCAATTGCAAGAAAGACTCTGTTGGCCACCCTGCCTTCCTAAACCAATTTCCCTCAAGTCTAGACTTTTCAATTGCATTTGCCAAATGTGTGGTCACATGCGTAGAAAGCTCAACAACACTGTCAGACAAACAAATTAATCATGTTCGGGGTGGTGAGACTTCAAAGAAGGATCCAGGATTTTCTTGGGCATTAGTTGTCAGAGTTCTCAAATCGACTTGATATCCTCCTCATGAATCTCCATCTCCAAAGTCCTGAATTCTCTCATATCATTGCTTCATCCCCCTGTCCCTCCTTCCCTACAGACATCAGGCATACTTTTGATCCCCTAATAGATCATTCTGGCAATCTGTCACTTTCTCTACTTCTAATGTGGAGCACAGATTCTCCTTCTTCATCTTCTATCTCTACATTCCCTTTGAAGCAGCTCTAGATGTTTCATTCATCCCCCTCCGCCCCCCGCTCATCTATTTTATCATCAGCCTCCCTTCTCCTATCCTCTCTGTGATTATTTATCTGTTTGCTCTTTCCTTCGAGGATGCTCGAGATAGATTGCAACGTTTAGATGTGAGCTGGGGTTAAACTTTACTCAAAAGAATTTGTCAGCTTGGCTTTGTGTCTCATTATAGCGCAAGAACTTACAGAAATACCTCTTTACAGGTTGTCACGGTCAATACGAAATATTTACAGAACCACTCGAATTTTCCACTTTTCTCTCATCATATTATGCATGAGTGGTCATAATTCCCCAGAATAACAAAGAAAATGGTGCTAGTTTATAAGGAAAAACACTAGTATTCAGACCCTTTACTCATTAGGAATGATCTTAAAAGCTACAACCTGCTCTCTTTAGGAAGTTTCTCGTTCATTTTTGTAGAATCAGTCAAACTCAACCAGGTTGGATGGTGCACATCGGGTCACAACATTTGCTGTCAGCACAGGACACTGTGCTGCAAAGCAGCATATCTTCTTGAAGAAACCTAACAATGGACATCTCGCTAAATGGTGTGAAAAGCGTTGGGTAAAAAAATGGTTTTGCCAGTCTGGATATGTGTGGGTTCATGTTTTTTTTTTTTTTTTTTTTTTTTTTTTTTTTTTTTTTAAAAAAGGTTGTTGTTGGTATCGGATGACCAAACTCAGTCATGGACCTGGAGTTTCCAACAAAACAGAACAAAACTAAAATCTTAATCTCATATAATTTTAATACTGTAGCAGGCTGAGAAAAAAAAAACAGCTGCTGCAATCAAAGCATGAAGGAAAGCTGGCAAAAAAAAGAAAGTGTGACCCTGTAAATGTGTAAATGAACATAGCTGGTAGCTATCACAGCCACATCATCAAAGCAGGACTAGATCTGATGATTTATTGTGTATTTTAAGAAGTTATTGTGCTGCAGGTGTATCCCTGAGGCAGCTAAGTTAGGTTCAGTCTTATTCTGCCTTATGCAACACTGGCTGTTGTAAATACACTCCGCACCAAGCAAAGAGCAAACATAAAAATGGTTCAAATATGTCAGTGGGCTCATTGTAAATGTATTCTCTCTAAAAGCTTAAGTATGAATGTTCTGCACACTGATATGCTGTATGAGAAAATGGTAAAGAGTCAATTCTTTATGGTTCAGTGATGATTTTAATGCAGAAATGTATTCACGTTTGTTCCAAGTCTTTGAAAGTCAGCAGGAATAAGCTTTAGAGTAATCAATCTCCGTCATAGGCTACATAGGCCTTTCCACCTGCTGCGTTATCTCATTTGAAGATGCTTCTAAGTGAAAGTAAAACCGTTTCAATTATCTCTGACTCTGAGAGGGATAGAAGAAAGAAGAGGCTCTCTTCACTGTCCACACAGCCATGTCTCTATTTTTCAAATGTTTCAAAGGGAAGCGATTGGTCTGGAGGCACAGCTTTTTGCATGTGTTGATGACTTATCTTGAAACCTCACCAGCTCTGGAACCGGCTTTGTAACAGCTTTGTTTTCACGACAGCATTGTTCAGCTCGTTGTCTTATTATTGTTCTGGAGATCCTGAGCGCTCTGGAATGTGAAGGACTGCGTCATGTTTGTTTTTCTATGTTCCTTGATAATCTCCCAGAACTCGTTGAAGGTAAAACAGTGACATTGCCACCGCCATGTTTGACTGTAGGGATGATAATAATCACGGGATGCTCCGTTTCTGGCTTCAAAGATAGACTCCTTTGGGAACTGCCTTATTATCTAATCATCTTGTGCAATTCGAAGCCCTTTTTGGACGATCCAGGAAGCAAAAGAGGATACACTTTGAAATGTGCAGCCAAAGATATAAAATAATATACACTGTTGTGATTTTAAACACTTTGAATGATGCAGAAAGTTGTGGCATACTTCCCCAGATCTGAGCTTTGGCACAGCTGCCTTTAATGGGCGACGTGTGTGCCTTTCCCAGTTATGTCCAGTGAATTCACTTCAGCACAGAAGGACTGTAGACACGTCAGGGTTCTCGCTGATGGATATAAGATGTACCAGATCTCAGTTTTGTCAAAACTAAGTGTCTCATACTGAGAACTCTCTGAAAAGCTGTTATTGCCTTGTCATTGTGGACAACTCTGTGAAGGGGGGAGCTGATGGAAAATAGGGAAACTCGAAAGGGTCTGAAGACATTCCATTATCGCTTTGGTTCAGCAGTAAAGTACGAAAAGCCGACAGGTAACGGTGCCCTAAACGGTGCTGTAATACATTTCACGACTTTATGAAATGATGCAATATTCATAAAGAATTGCAGCACTAACAGCCCTTACTATATTTTTAAGATTTTTTTATTCCATGTTCTCTTCTTCCATGTCAAAAGCCAGCACCCACATTACACACAGTACAAGCCAACTGTTGACAGCTCAGTGGGGGAGTCGAATGGGTTGTGTTATTAGCAGAAAGAGCAGAGACAAGGAGCAGGCTGGAGATGTTCATTTAACTCACTTCTTTGTAACTCCCTGCCTCAAGATTTTATTTTCAAATTCAAACGCTTAACCGGAATTGATTGATAGGACCTCATTTTAAGTAATTCGGCAGACTCTGGAGGTCACGAGAGGTTTAATTAAAATCTTTTCCCCGGTATGATGTTTTGGCAATGGTGTGAAAGGAGTCCAGCAGGTTCCAGTGAGCTGAAACCAGCTGTAAACTGTGCTCACTGACACAATCTCGCAAACTACTTCAAGTTGAGACTGTCCATTTTGGGAAAAGACAAATCTTATAAAAGATGAAGGCACATTTCAAAGCCCGTATGGGCTCTGTTTGCTCTCTTGCCCCTCATTTCAAATTCTCCCAGTGTGGTTATGCTTTCACCCGATCTGCCAGCACAAGCTGTACCTCATGTGGTCCGGCACACTACTAATAATCAGTAATGGCTCCTGGTAAAGTAGCTGCTTTTGAAACCTTCTCGGAACATGGAAGACAACGGTGTTAAACATCAAAGGTTACCTTCTTTTTCAATATTTCTTTTCTCCGTATGATGAATTTTGGCTGCAACAACTGCCACACTGAGTGGGCTGGATGTCTGTCTCTACCTTCACATCTTTGAAGGGGTACGTTAACATCAGGGAACTGTTATGTGATGTGTAATTTAGCTCTTTTTAGGAGGCGTTTTCTGCTGAGAGGGAGGAGGAGGACTGCCAGCGTGATAGAGGTATCAACCTGTGCCTGAGGCTCATAACAGAGAGGTGTTTGTGTGGTTAGTTTTAGCAAAGCCCAGACTTTCTATCAACCACGTAACATTTTGCCACTTATTTTCTTTAATTTGGGTTTATATTAGATTTTTGTTGTATGCTCTATATACCTGGTTGCTAAACATTAAACAGGCCTTCTCCTGAGTTGTAATTTATGAAAAATAAGAGCCATCTGTCAGAGGGCTGGGTTAGGCCTCACAGTTTTTCTCACTTCAGCTCAAAATGCTGAGTCTCTCTGATCTCATTCCTGTTTGACCTGATCTGTGCTTTTTTTTGCTCTTCACCCCTCTCTACTTACCTCCTTCTCTACCTCCATGCCTCCTCTTGTTCCCTGTCTCTCCATTTCAATAGCTGCTCAGTGCATGAATAATTGTCAACCTCCTGGAGGCATAGAGTTGCTTTTTGTCCCACGCTCGCTCTGTCATTCCTAGTTTCTCTGTATGATTACTGCTGGGAATTTTTCCTCCATGACTATCTTCTGCTCATCTGTTTGGAGCGGTTTTTCTGACTGCCCAATGTGAGAATAGCACTGTGCTGTCACATGCCTCTCCTTTCACCTTATCCTTCCCTCTCCCTCTCACTTGTTCTCTGACAGGTGGCAGTGGGACTGTGCAAATTGAATTCAGGGAGTTGGGCAGTGGCTCACCATCACACTGCAGCCCTAAAAAGCCAGTGTGTCAAACACACCCTGCTGCAAAAACGTCATATTAACAAGCTAATGCTGCCTCATTCCTGCTGGGGTTTTTTACACCTGTGCTCCAGCTGAGGCCAAACTCAAAGCTATTTTTTTCCTCAGAGTAGCAGCACAGGTTAATTTTCAGGTAGGAGATAACTTCACTTTAAGTAGAGGTGAGACCAGCCTCTCATTAACGTACTTTCACCAGAAACTGAACTCGTCTCATTCCAGATGGATTAACGGGAGAAGAAAAGAGCTGAGCACAGTGTAACTACATGTATGGACACGTGTGACATTTGCTGCCATAAGGAGTTTTTAATTTGCATGCACAGAATCTGGTTCACACGATTCAGATAATAAACAGCTGGAGTTCATATAAGGCCTCCACTTCCTTGCCTTTTGTTATACTCCCTGTTCTTTTGTCACATTTCTGTTTTCTTTGGATTTATACATTTATATTTTGCTTCTACCTGAAGCATATAATCCAGGCAGCCTGAGTTCTACTCGGTTGTTTCTGCTTATGTATCTAATGTTTATGTATCTGTTTTCTTTTGAATGCCTTTAACGATGCTACAGTACTATGGTAGTAGAGCACAATGGCTCAGCTTGAACTTTTTTTTTTTTTTTTGTCAGACTTTATGAGCTTTGACCAATTTGGGGTCTAACCTGGTTTGGCTTTGTGTTTTGAGTTTTTTTGTTTCCTCGATGACTGACTAAAGACAAACCTGCAAACCTCCTTTTTGCAAACTCTTCAGCAGCTCATGATCAGCACAAAGGTAAAACAAATCAGTTACTGTGCTTTAAAATGTTCAAGAATAACTCATGAGGCGCTCGGAACATTTCAGTCATTTGAAACGTGAAACCCAAACAAAACGGGACTGTTAGAAAGATGCCAGTTTGAATAATAATAATAATAATCTCATAAATGCCCATCTGCTGATCAGCTGACCTAAACATTTTTAAGTTGTTTTTTTTTGTTTGTTTGTTTTCTACCCTTGAAGGCACTCATGAAAATGGTGAGCTTCAGATTTATGCACACATTTTGTATTCTTTCTTTGTTTTTTTACGAAGCTCGTTTAGATGTGCATATCTTCCCCGCATAGCGTGCACCCCGCCTCGAGAAATCACATCTACGCTGAAGAATTCATTTATTTATTCATCCCCCAACCTTCCATCTCAGCAACCTTAACAAGATGGGTCTGGCTAAACGTTGGTGCTGGGCTTTGTCCCCTGCACTTACAAAATGTTTGTGTGGAGTGAAACTGGTGCAGATAAGCCATGTAATGCTGCAGCCACAACAAACCGAGGAGACAAAGAGACCTGCTTCCAAAGTGTAATGTAGGCAGCAAAAGGGGAAGAAGCTGAAGTTTCTTCCTGTAGCTGTGACTGATTTCAGGTTTGTGTAGCAGCAATCTAATGAGCCACCTTTTATTGGGCTCATTTTTTACCTGGGTACGTGCTTCCCTTGAGCCAGTGCTCCTGGGTCTCTGTGCTGAACTCTCAGCAGTGGAGATTAGATTTGTTATGAGCTCTGCTGCTTCACTTCACTGCCGTGTGATGCTGCCCCGTGTCATGGCCATCAGGAAAGTGTGTTTTGAATTGGGTATGTGCTTTTTTGGGGAGGAGAAACCTGAGCTGTCCTGATGAGTCATTTGATGTTAAGCACTACTAAACTATTCCTGGAAGCTTACTTTACTTGGGTCCTTTCCTCTTTATGATTCACCACCCTCTTCTGTCATCCCTCTTTCACATAATATACTTCGTCCTTTTCTTCTTGATGCCAATAAACGTGTTTTTCTTGCTGTCGTTTCATTCCCCCTCAACTCTAATCATGCCTTCTAAGTGATTTATCCATTCTTTAATTCTTGCCTCCTCTAATGAAAGTGCAAAATGAAATTCCACAGTCATGAATGACACTTCCTTTTAATAGAGGAAAATCATGACACATAGATGTGCAGTTTGATGACCAACAGCATGATGAAAAACAGGACGTGATGCCAGACTTCCTGTATAACCGTCAAATAATTTGTCATCTTAATTGAGTTTTTTTTTTTTTTAAAGTCTAGTTGCAATTTTTCTTGGAGATGTTGTTTTTTGTTTTTTCTCGGTTTGAGACTAAGTAACTTGGAAAGTAAAAGCTGTGTTGTTTATTCACTGGAGAAATGATTATTCTGAGTAATACTCTAACCAAAGTAAGCTGAGGGAAATGTTTTCAAGATGAATAAAAGATCCCCCATGAACAAACTGCTATAAGCAAACAACTCATGCCTCCTCCTTGAGTGGGTATTTGGTAAGAACAAGGAAACTGTGGCCCCACAGGGATCAACACTTCACTCGTGCCTGAGTCTCACACAAGTAAGCCCATTTTCAAGACCGCCATCAGATGACCTTGTTTCTGTGGCTGGCACAATCTCACCCTTCAAAGTGTTGTGAGATTAAAGCTTGATTTCATTTTTCCGTCTCCTCTGGACTCAAAGGGTAATAGTGCGCACTACCAGCTTCCTCACACCCTGACGGAAATCCAAAACAAAGAGCTCACTACTCTGTATCTCCCCAGTGGCCATTAGTCATGTCTAACTGGCAGCGGGTTGCTTTATCTGGCCATGACTGCAGACTTCACACGTTGTGTGCTGTGTATGGAACAAGAAGACCTCAATGGAAAGACGCAAGGCTCGATGCTTTTCTGTGCTTCGAATCACATAAATTATTTCACGATTGCTGGACTGTTTTTTTTTGTTTGTTTTGTTTTCAAAAGAAACTGCACATTTTTTTGGGAGGTTTTATAGCATGTGATAAAACAAAGATGAGCAATGGCTGCTTTTAGCCATGCAGGTGGAGCCGCTCTGCGTCCACCACTGCTGACTTGACTAAAATGTTTCCACACCCACTGGACCGATCGCTTTTATCTTTTAAGCAGACATTTATGGTTGCTAATTTTGGTGGTTCCCTGACTTCATTCCACCACCTGGAGGTTCACATTTATGAATTAAAGTGGAAAAGCTCATAACATGAGCAGATTTCCAACATTTGCTAATCAGTCCTATACCTGTAAGGGAAAATATGTTGACTTTGACTTCTGACTTTCCTCTTAATTTCACAGATACTCGTGTTCATAACCAACATAAGTGCAAATCTACTGACTTTCCCATCAAACCTCTTTGTGCTACTTGGCACATATTAGATTGATAACTTACTTGAGATGATTAAAATGGTTAAAATCTTACAGTATCTGGAAATTATCAGCATCTTGCACAGCTTTCTGTTTTGTCATAGTCAAGCGGCATTAGTTTAATGTGTTCCACTCCCAAACTTTAAAAGTTAATCAAGTAATGGCCAACGGGGCCAGTGTGGAATTCATAAGTGGAACTTTGCTAATGCTGCTGTTCAGCAGGGCTCTCGAGTTGTGGAGGATGATGATGTAACTTCTGTCAGAAACAAAGCATTGATTGTGATTGATTACCTCTCAGGTTTCAAGTTGATTTTTATACCGCACTGACATAAACTGAAACTAATGGCTGTCCGGTCTGTAGGAAATCCCAGAAATGGCCTTTAAGTTATGATATGCTTTAAAGAACGGCACACAGTGATATAAAACACACACAGTTTGCAGTTAATTAACTCAAGCAGGCAAAATTACCTGAAAACCCTTTAGGTCACCTCTCAGGTTTGGAGTGGCTTTATTAAACAACTGGAAAAAATAGTGAATGCTAACATGTAAGTCCAGCATGAGGGTCTCTCTAGAAAAGACGCTAAGCAGAGCCAAGGCTGTCTTGCCAGCTTTTCACTGGAGCAATCTAATTATAGTGACTGGCAAACTGTCTTAAATGATGCAATGGCTGCTAACTGAAAAAGTTGCGCTGCATGTCTTTCTGCTCTCGACTCTGTCCCTCTTGTCAGTTGTGTTGTATTGCGTGGGACAGAAACAGCAGCTGCTCATAAGTATTCATTAGTCCAGCTCTTGGATTAGCAGGGACAAAATGTGAGTGTAGAGTGGTCTGCAGACTGGCTGTGCCGCCTCCTCCAGAACACAGCGGGCCCTTCTCCGTCCCTCTCAGCGCTAACCACAGCTGTTCAACACCACTTGACTTCTCCAACAACAATGTTCTCAGATGGCTGTGGTCACTTTTGTTCCTGCTAGCTGAAGCAGATGGTGGTTTTGTTGGGTTTTTTTTGCTCTTGTTTATGATTTCTTTGTCTCTTCTGTGTGCTGGATTAAAGGTTGCTCCCTTGTTTCCCCCTTACTGACAAAACACTGATGAGATGCCGTCGTGGGGACTGTTTGTTGATCTCATGCTGGTTGTTATGGTGACTGCCTTGGATTCAAGGCCTCACTCATCAGATCCTCGGCTCTAGTTTTGCATAGTGAGCTCAGTCCAGTAAGCACCATATTTCAGCATTTTGTCATCTGGCATATGTGCTCACACATTTGTTTTTTTTTTTCTCTCTGAAGAAAAAAAAAAATATGTCAGCCTCTTTCTCTCCATTTCTCTTCTTGGAACACATGCACCATGTATCGGTTGCGTTGTGTCTCCCATTCAGGACAGCTGCACTGGCTGGCTATCCCTGAGATCTCCTCTTTGCCCACATATGCGCCCCATGCACCCACACACCCTGAGGCCATAAGTCATCCTCTTTACACCACCTCCCTCTGGCCAAATACTCACACACATGTACTCATGTCATCGCTGCTCTTGGTCTCCTGTCTCCTCCCTGGTGCGCCTGAGCTACTATTCACTCTGTTTCCATACATTCCCTTTCCTCTCTGCCTCCCTTAGCGACGACCCCCCTCCGATCTGTCACTACAGCTGTGTGTCAGCTGTCAGCCTGTCCCAGTCTAGCCAGAGATGAAGCCGAAACACAGAGGGTCTACAGGGAGGACGGCCCGGCCTCTCTGTCTTTCCCAGCTGTCACTCCCTGATCAGACTTCCACTTATCATGAGGTTTCCTTCTTTCTTCTTGTTTCACCCCTTGAAATCTTCTTCAAACACTTTAAAAAAGTTAAACATATACAGGGGATGGAGCAAAAAAAGGACCCCGTTGTTGTCAGATTTACTTATTTAGGGTTTTCTTTTTAGATTATTCTTTTCAAATATTGACTTTTGAAAATGTTCTACACGCACAAGTTCAGTTACAAGCTGCAGCACAGCCTTCCTTTATTAAAGCCAATACTTTCATAAAGAGAGGTTGTAGAAACTCTTGAGCTCTGCTTCATCAAAAACAGTTCAACTGCACTTCAACCTCAAAGGATCAAAAAGTTAAATAAACACCGCTAAATCAGCTTCAACACTGCAGCCTTCATGAAAGGAGGATGTAATGCAGCTCTGTCGTATTTCCTGTCAGTTTATTAGATGCACCTGGATAAAGCCAAGAGTCTGAACGTCTGTTTCTTTAAAGCTTTCAAAGATCTAGTGAGTCCTGCTCAAGAATATTTTAGAAATTTCTGATGTAATGAACTTGTAATTCACACAGTTCTATAGTGTCCTCTGAGCTCATTCGTGATTCTATTTGGGAGTCTATTATGTTGACAACCTTGGTTATAATATCCAGAAAACATTTATTTTCTCATATTGTACATTGCTTCAGCACCTCTTGCCCCTCTCTGTCTGCGAAGCTCTATTTGAGCTCCTGTCTCTTTAAGAACCCCCTGTCAAAAGCTAGTTTATTCTGAGGGTCAAAAATGGTGCAAAGCAGGTAGATGCTCATTAATTGTGTTTCCATGAGCAAGTTTTATCCAGATTGTGAACTTGCACATTAGAAAAGGTTGATGCAATTGACCAAGAATGTTATTTACTTAAGTGATCCTATGAATTATCAGCCATATCTGCTAGTACAGAATAGACAGGGTCAGTATTTGCGGATATGAAACAATATTTGGTCGAAACAAATCTCTTAAGGCCAAGGTAACGGTATTTTTGGGGGTTTGTGTTGGCCTTCAAGTTTTGTTTCTTGCTTGGAACCATTGCTTTTTTTTTTTACTGATTTAACCAAAATGGAACTATGTTAAAGAGAATATGTGAGCCGTTTCATGCAGTCCTAGAACAGCGTCTTCTGTCGGGGAGAATAATTCAATCTATTTATTATTTGTAATACTTTGGGTTTTGCAGCTTTGGAGATCTGCATGCACTAAGAGCCTTATATGGCACCGAAATTACAAAGCATAATGCTCTCTTTCATCTGTCCTGCTCTGTGGCTTATTTTCAGTCTTTGCTGCTTCATCTTTTTGGTTTTCACTCCAAACAAACCTTCAACCAGCTGCCCCAAATAGGCTCCATCCTATTAAGAGATGGTGGGTCTGAAATAACGTGGGGACATGATTGTCATTTCAAATACAGAAAGAACAAAATTCTCTAGGAATAAACTGGGAGGGCTAATTATACTCAATTACCAAGCGGTTTGTAGGCTTTCTAAAGACGGCAAACTTTTATTGTATGACTGCATTGTTGTGCCAGAGAGAACAAATAAATTGAAAGTGGTCTTTGTTATTTGGCTTTGTGCCTGCTCCTCAGGGGGTTGGGCCATAGAAAATGTTGAGAAATAACTGATTGTGAGACATGCATCGTGCTTTGGAAAAAGAGGACATGGTTGAGAGAGTTGAGTTATTGATGGTGATAGTGAGCCTGTGAGCTCAGCAGCCTGCGGCTACAGCTGCATATGTGGATGTGAAAGTTACTGACTTAAAAATGATGCACTTTCAACAGTTGGCTGAGCCCTAAATCTGTCTTTCTCTGTGACAGGTATGCCTGTGGCCATCAGCGTGTCTCCGGACAGGTAACCAGGTGTGTTGCTGCTGTCATGGCCTCGACAACAGCGCGACTGTTTCCTGTCACCGTGGTCACAGTTCTGGCAGTGCTGGTGTCATCAGCGGAACACGAGTGGCACTTTAACCCAGGTATGATGTCATAAACACGCGTAACAAAGAAATGTCAAAGTTTTCTCTCCATAAACATTTGAAACAGCCGTGCAGCCCACACATCTCAGATGATGGGATTTTCAAACCCCTTTTCCCCCTCCTCCTGCGCTCCTTTCCACGGGCGAAGTAAACGTCCGTCCCGCAGCTCTAACATTCCCCTCACATTCTCAGATCTGTAAGGCTCATTCTCCATCCACTATCAACAGGCTATCCTGTGTCCTCTCCCTGTCTGCCAGCCAGTCGTGTGTAATGGGAGAGCGAGATAGGCAGCAGCCCCCCCCTCCGCCCCCGGCTCGTCAAGACCACTAATGCACAGGCACTTCATGAAAATGTCAGTCAAAATGTCGGGGAGGGGAGCACAAGAGGAGCTGGTGACTGTGAGCCAACCAGGTGAAATCAGAGGAGTGTTGCAGTGCAGTCCACCTTCTGACTGCAGGAGAAAGACTGCAGGATTTTTGTTTTAATCAGATGTTGATTATTCGTTTCAGTGCTTAGTTTAGAGCTGACTTTTTATCCAATACACTTAAAAATTAAATGTCTTATATTGAACATGTCTCAAACCAGATGAAAAACAACAAACCCTCATAGTGGTCACAGTTTCAAAGACAGTAATCTGAACCTGCAACAAAATGTTTTGTTTTTTTGTTGTTTTTTGCTCATGATAGATCCATAAAGTTGAATTTTACTCAGCCGTGTGGTTGTTTTCTCGCACAGAACCAGACTACCAATTATTTTTTTACAAAACTTCCGCAGCTCTCACCTTGATAATGGAATTGACTGATTTGATAACTGGCAAATTGGGTATCACCAGCTCAAGTACTATGATTAAACACTAAATTACATTGTGTTGTAAAGCTGTCAGTATTTGATATCTTTTAATATGGTGCCATTTTCACCTGTCAAAAACTCTGATTTGTTGTCACTTTACTGCAAATCTGATGAGCCGGGTTTCCATTCACCACCGACTCAACATGAATCACGTTTCCATGAGCAAGTTTGAAACCTAAACTTCTGTGCAGTGTTGTCACAGAGTGGCAATGTTGCCTACATTTCTTGCAGTTGTATTTGTAGAAGAAGTAGTTGTTTTAACTGGAAACAAACCTCATGGAGCAAAAAAACTTGCCATGACAGCCCTTTTTCTCAAATTACTTTAATCCATGGGAATATTTGGGACATTGCATCTGGAAGTTTGTTTGCTCAAATTTGAAAACGGCAGTTGAGTCGTATCATTTTTAAAAGTTGTTTCTTACGCCCTAATGAGCATCAAGTCTTCTTCAAAACAGGCAAAAACCAACTCAAGGTGGAATAAACAATTTTGTGCATTAATTGATAATGTTTTGTATTCTGCAGTTTCACTCACCCTCTCTTATTCACATCTTCTAAATGCCAATCAAAAAATGTCTCAGAAGTACCTTGGGTTATTACTAATTACCGAATCCTAGCATGTAAACAAGCACAGCAACAACAGAGAACACGGTAAACAGATTTACATGACATGAGGTTGTCAGCTGTGTCCCAACCCACAGATTTTAGCATTTCATTAAAGGCATGGTCATGAGTCGAGATGGTGACTGAAATGTAGAGGCAGATTTTACAAAGGTGACACTGTGTGGTAAAGTCCCTGTAAGTGTGGGCTTTGATTTCGAGATAGGCGCTAGCTGGTTAGCACACTGCCTTTGGTATATGTTTTGCAACACAATTCATAGTGACATTATGGCTCTACTTTCCACACTGTCTTGTGATCATTTTAAGTATTTCATTTTTTTTTTTACTTTTTAAATCAGCAGTTTTACATATTGCATTTTTAAATGTCAATAGGTTCCTGGTTCAGTTCCCAGCTGGGACGTTTCTGTTTGTATGTTCCACCCATGCATGCATAGGTTCTCTCCTGGTAGTCTGGCTTCCTCCCACCATCCCAAAAACATGCATGTTAGGTTAATTAGTGACTCTAAATGGATCATAGCAGTGAGTGTGAGCCTGTGTGGTTGTGTTGGCCCTGTGATGGATTGGCATCCTGTCCAGGGTGTACCCCGCTGCTCCCCTGGTGGCAGCTGGGATAGGCTCCAGCTCGCTGTGACCCTAAATTCGGATGAAGTGAGTTAGAAAATTATGGATGAATGGACATTTTTAAATGTTTGGTTGACCTAATAATTATTTGTGTTTGCACTAAGTGAATCCAGAATCTTTTTCAAGACTCCTAGACACATTGACACAAAACAGAAGGAGACCTTTTGCATAGTAGTTAAAAACTAAGTCGAGAATAATGTGAGCAGAAAGAGTTGGTGCCGACCTCCTATGAAAAAAGACTTAGGGTACGGCCAGGGGTAGAGACGGTGGGAGGTGAACAGACTGCAGATGGCGGGTTGTTGACTGGCAGCGTGGTCTAACGATGATGATGTAATGAAATGGGCACCTGTGCTCAGGGTGTGGATGAACTCTGTGTGTGCGTATGCTTCAGCCGTTGGGGTTTTTAGGGTTTGTCATGCAGCCCAACATTCCTGTTCACTGACTCAATGACAGAAAGTGAGTTAGATGCCTGCCCCGCCCCCACCTCTTTCTGTCACCCTCAGCCAACCCTCCATATCACTGTCGGTACCCCTTTCCACTTTATCACTGACCAGACACCCCCTCACCTCTTCCCCTTGACTGACTTCAGAGCAGATTGCTGAGTGTTTGGGTAATCCCTGCCTTGGACCACACTATCTGTATCGTTCGATAATGTTGCCACTTGAGTGGAGGCGGCGCAGATATCTGAGGCCTGTCTGTGTTCTTTCCTTTGGCTCAGTATCTGTCTTTCTTTCTTTTTCTTTTTTTTTTTCCTCCTTCTGCAAATCTCAAAGCAGTGGTAACTGGAGCCGTCCAGGATTACTGTAGCCCTGAGGTGATGGCTTTATATGCGACAGTGAGATAGTTGGAAAAACAAAAGAGACATGCTAAGAGTCATGGTGTCTCTAAAGAGGCATGAAATTTGTTTTTCTTTTACTTGAGTTCACCTCTGCACAGATTTCATATCAGCAAACCATCTGGGACGTCTACTTAATAAAGAACACAGTTTTTCCAACAACTCTGTAGAGACAGACGCTTTTAAGTCACAATATCACACTTCAGTGGGTCATAGGTTTACACACGCTGACTCATCGTGTCTTTAAACACATTGGAAATTACAGGAAGTTATTCCATGGCTTTGGGAGTCTCTTATTGGCTGTTTAACATCACTTTAGGTAAATGGAGGTGTGGACGTATGTTAAAATCTACCTTTAAACTCGGTGCCTTTTTCTTGACATTGTACAATCAAATCAGCCAAACCATGTGTAGCACTCAAAGTCTGGTTGGTCCATAAAAGTGTTTTCTAAGTACTTGGAAGTTCGGCTCATCTTAACAAAGATCATTGACCATGAAGCTGTCATATAACTCTGGAAGGAAATTCTGTCTTCTAGAAAAACACAGCCTTTGGTTTGGCGTGTATTGTTCCTCACAGGTCCAAGAACTCGAGCTTAAAAATATGCTAACTGGAACCAAACTGTGCTCTCAGTATATAGAAGCTGGGACACGGACCCTCGCAGAATCAAGAAATGCTGGACCCAAGCCCAGCTGGGATCACAACTCCGATTTGCATCGATTTCATGGCTGAATAATATTAACATGTTAAAAATGATTTTACAAGCTGTCAAAACAAAACATTGTGACTCACCTAATTTAATGCTGGTAGCTCTCTCCCCTGTGCCTGGTCGTAATACATTTCATAAATCCTCCTTGACAAAAAAAGTCTGTTATTCTGCTCCTGCTCCTTGAAACAATCCACCTCCTTTTTCAGCTTTAAAGTCCAACTTTTGTCACAGTGAAAATAACAACAGCTGGTTTGTTGTTTGTAGCTAAAAAATATTACCTTTGAATGTTGGCACTTGTGAACTTCTGTAATATTTCTATTGCTGATGAGCATATTATCCTGGACAGGGCTTGTGTCCCTGAAGACCTCTTGTGAAAAGTGCTCATGAAGAAAAAAGTAACAAGGGTATATATTTCCACATTAAACTGAGTCCTGGCCACCATGGCGCTAAAGATGTGCCGTTTGGCCTTCATGACCATTGTCAGGTTTGACAGAGAAATGGTGACCAAAGGGACTGGTGAATCTTATAGAATTGTTGGTATCATGAGTAAAGAAAAGTGCACAGATGTATGGAAGAAACAAAATCATCAGCAGGGAAGTCAAAGCTGAAGTAAGACTTCCAGGAATCAGCCAAAACTTCTGCGGTCCATTGTGAGACACGTGTGGTAAATCTGCCACTGGAGAAATCAGTCACTGGGAATTAAATGAAAGATGTAAAAGATTAAATACATTTTTCCGTGCATGATTTTTCTGCCATTTTGCATTTTTAATGAAGCACTGACCCCAACAGCCTAAAGTCTTGGAGAGTTTATGATGATTGGATGTCAGCAAATGTGAAAAACTGAGTTTTAATGTATTTGGCTCAAGGTTTTGTAAACATTCAACTAGCCGTCAGAGTTTTTGGTTACAAATGACAGCAAAAAGAGCGGTTTCCATTCTTCTCTCCCTCATCTCACTGTGTGTGAGTTGCAAAGCATGAAGGCCCGGAAGTTTTCCAGGAGATGACATAACAACATTATGCTCCATGACCAATGATGGTGTCTGACTCTCTAATGGAAATATTAAGTTTCTTGTGAACATGTGCTCCTTACGGATGAGAATAGTGCTCATATCTTTATCCGGTGCCTCTGCTTCCCTCGATCCTTCTCTTACAGCTCAGTGTCGTTACGCCCTGGGGATGGAGGATGGCACCATCCCAGACTCTGACATCACTGCCTCCAGCGCCTGGTCAGACTCCACTGAGGCCAAACATGGAAGGTGAGAAAAGTGTGTTTGTCTGTATACAGAGTTGAAAGTAACATTTAAAATTGCTGTTATTCACTGAGTAGATCTCCATGTACACAAACCTGAAGTCTGAAAACTGTAATTTTTCTTCTACTGAAAGAGCAAGTTATTACAGCCTGAATAACGGGATCAACAACAATGGTGTCATGGTGCACTGACACACCCTTGAGTACACATCTACCTGGCAGCAAATAAGAAATGCAATCACTGGAGAGATTTACAGCTGTTGATAAATTGCTGTTTTAAAACCCTGTTACTTTTGGGAAATTGAAAATTGCAGAACCGACAGTTTTGTTATAATTAAGGTGATGTTTAGAGGACAACCGCAGTGTGGTTTTCATTTTTGTACGCTTGTTTGGATGAGTGTCTCACAGTAATGGATCTCTGAAGTTGTTTTAAGAGAAAAATGCTTAATATTGAAGTACAGTGCATATTATAGGCACTAAATGGATTCAAACATGCAGCACCACAGGTATTGCACTTTTTAAATTTAGTTATCCTTTTCTTTTATAGACGGCTTTTAAAAGAGTTCCTTATAAAGAACACATAATCACCACTTTGAATAGCACTGACTGAGACTTGATATGGTGGATTTAATACCTTGGTACCAGTCCTCTGAATCTGGAGTGCTGCCCACATCTGATTTGTTCACTGAATCATATTCAGTAGCGTGTGTGTGTGTATAAACAAATGGTTTTTGCATCTGAATATCAGGCGACGTCATCAGTGTTTTCATCAGAATCATTAAAATCTGCATGAATAAGACTAAGCTGCAGTTGTACTGTAACTTACTGTCCTTATCGTACACTATTATTGGACAAGTGAGTATTCTGAACTTTTTTTTTTAAAGTACACACAGTGTGATCTTTAACGCATATCACAATACTGTGCAGAAGTCCACCCTTCATATTTTTTTTTATATTTCCATGAAACGTAGTTGCAGCAGTTTGTTAAACAAACATAAAAGTAAACACGATATATAAAGCAAAAACAGAGTTTGTACAATTCTAACAAGCTTGAAAGTCAGGATTTGATATGAGTTCCTTTATTCTTCAACACAGCCTGAACCCTCTTAGACAAGCTTTCTTGTCATTTCTTTTAAGTAGTCTTCAGGAATAGTTCTCCAGGCTTCTTGAAGCACATTTCAAAGCTCTTCTTTGGATGTTGGCTGCCTTTTGTTCTGTTCTCTGTCAAGATGATCCCACACTGCTTCAATAATGTGGATTTTGGGGCTCGAGGAAGGATTCATCCATCCATAAGAGCAGTTGCCACTGATTTTTAATCCACTTTTAACCCTTCCATGGAGACCATTTCTGATGAGGCTTCAGGGAACAGTAGATGATTCAACTGAAGGTCCATCTCTCAGGTCCTGTGTCAGGTCTTTGCTGGATTGTTGCCTATTTGTTAAGGACATCACTTTGAGATACTGTTCATCTGCTGTAGATTGTTTAAGCCTAGTTTTCAGCTAATGGCTCATTGGAATAATCTTGTTGGTTCAAAAATAATATTTCAGGTCTATTAAACTGTGTTAGGTTGGATATTTTTCATGGTGACACCTGAAGAAATTACAACAAATGTCTTTGTGACAGTCCATGAGTAACAAAGTGTCTGAAGATGCCATTTAAAATAGGTTATTTGCTAAGTTTTGTGTACTCACAACACTGCTTCATCTCTTGACTTGGGTTGCTTTAAGCTTGAATGATTCACAGGTCAGTGCTTAGTGGCTTATTGGGGAAACAAAAAAGAAAGAAAGAAATTCTCTGAAAGTGGTAAGGTACAAGGACTGAACTGAAAATGACTGAAAAAGCAGCCAATGTCCAAAGAAAGCATTTTAAAGACCTTCAGAGAGCTCGGAGAACTATTGATCTCGATCACTTTGAAATGTTTGAAAGAAAGACAGCTCTTTGGAATCAAAATCTAAAGAAATGAGAAATCCCAGGAGCTTTTTCACAGTACTGTGACCTTAATCAGTGCCAGTATTTCCAAGTAGAAAGGTATGGCCTTGAGTGATTTGTACCTTTTACATTAAATTTTGCATTATGATGGAGGCGGAAAAAAGTGTGATTCAACTCTCACTGAAATGTCAAAAACTGAAAAAGGCCTTTTAAAACACACAACCAAATGATTGAAATCAGACTACGAGATGGCAAAGGTAGTTTTATTTGTATAGTCGCTTTCATTACATCTAAACCCAATGAGGCGAACATAGACCATAAGAAAAAAAATCATAAATAATACATTTACATGAACATTGACAAACATGACAAACGTATATACAGACATGTTGGCAAGCGCACACACACACAAAAAAGAATAAATCAATGAAGATTCATGGTTTTAGTTTAGTGATTGTACTCGGCTGTAATGGACCTTAGGACAGCAGGCAATTAGTTCCAGACACAGAGTCCTGAGTGGCTGAAAGCAACCTCAGACTTTGATTTAAGTCTGGGAACAGTTAAAAGACCTGCATCGAATGACCTGTCAGACATGATGGGGTCATACACCGTCAGCAAGTCGGATGTATTGTGGAGCAAAACCATTAAGTGTTTAATGGATGTGTCAGAGGCTTTTAAAGAGGTAGCCAGTGGAGCGACTTCAGAACTGGAGTGACATTATCAAGCTTCCATGTTAGTGTTGGAAATCTGGCTGCTGTGTTCTGAATGAGTTTATGTCATCCTGTTGTTATCCTGATTGTTTGGATAACCCTGCAAATAAAGTGTTGCAATATTCTGATCTGCTATATATCAATGCACGGACCAGTTTGAGATAAAACTCCCACCAAATGATCAAATGTTGTGTCTAAGTTAACTCTTCAGTGTCCTGCTCAAATGAATCCATGTTGTGCCATTACTTCTTTCAAATGTGTCAAGACAAGAGTGCAACATGACAACATAAAATGATTTAAGTTTGTTTTGTAGTCAATCGATTCAACACCAGGAGAATGACTTCACAGAACCTGTGAGAGAGGATGGGACACAAGGTTCTGCTAGATAAGTTAAGTGAATATAACAAAACAAGGCCTAACTCTTAAGGCTGAAATGAAAACTAAAGAGAAACAAAAACCCTAACCTACTTCATCTGAAAATGAGGATTCACCATAACATGTACAGAAGGTAGCACAAACCGTTAATCCAGTGTGTCAAGACCGAAATAAACCACATGTAAAGAATGTATGGGGTACCCCAAACTTACCTCGTCCACAGCCTGCCTCCACATACCTTTTCTTTCAACATTTAATCAAAGTGCTGCAGCACTGAAGGCAGCAGCCAGCTCATCAGGTGCTCTACTCTTACAGGTGGCTCCAAAAGGTGATTGCTTGGTTTGAAACTTAAGTTTCCAAACTGAGTATCCAACCAAAAGCATGGCAGGGCTTGACTACACAGGTTGGACCTCATCTGGTATTTAACACCTTTTAAAAGAAGCAAAGGAAGATCGGAGACAGATAAACACACCGGGATATTGTACATAACAATTAGGGACATCTGAAAAATAAATAATTAAATGTAATTCTTAATAATATTCCTAAAAGAATAAAAACATTTGACTTTTGTCTCAGAGTAGACATTAAAGGGTTAAGAAGAATTGCTTCATTTTTAAGGCTGTCAGTCAGTGTAGTGCAATCTTCCTCCAGGCAGATGAAATATGAGTGATTGTTGATGTGCCGGTTGGATGGGCTGCTGAGCTTCAGCAGGATGCCGTTGTGGTTCTGATTATATGAAGGATGAGACAGGTGGAGCTTCTCAGGGGGACGATAGGCTGAAAATCAACTCATCAACCTGCTGCCAGTTACTGGAGGATGCTTTCTTCATGCAAATGTTCAAGCGGGGAATAGCTGGTTGATGCATGTGATGGAGTGCTTTGCCATTTAGCATGGAGCAACGATGGAATGCTGACTTGGGCCTCTTCCCCTACCTGACTTAAATCCTGTTGAGAACTTGTGTGCCGTTTTCAAAGAGTGGGAGGACATTACCTCTTGTAGCCATAATTGTGGGGCAGCGAGTTCACTGTGAACAGAAACTATTTGTCCCATTTTTTTGTTTTTGTTAAGAAACATTGCTGGAAGGGATGCTGAATATTTTAAATGGCCAAAGATGTCAATTAATTGAGAATAAGTGAGTGAATTTGACTGAATTATTTGTGTAATTCAGTTGCTTTACATTTTCTTTGAGAATGTTTAAATGTTTGATGACATTTTGGATTGTGAGCGTTGTGTTTATTCAGTAATAAAACGATTCCCGAGGAATACAATTTGCCCTATAATTATGCAGGCAGGGTTGTGCTCATCTTCTGCCTGAATAATATGTAAATCAAGTAATGGCACTTGTGCAGACTAATGTTTGTCTGTCTGCGCTCCTCATTTTCAGTCTGTTGGCACCATGGTAAGTAATTTTGGAAGTCTATTAGATTATAGTAGAAGATGATAGTGTGTGTCTTCATAAAACCTACTTTGTAATTATATTACCTCTCCGCCTGTCTGCCAGTGAGCTCAGACTCATAAGAGTGAAGTTGAACTGTAACATGCAACAGCTGCATGTAAGAGCATTGCGGGAACGTGTGCTTGTGTTTGTGTTCATTTGTCCCTGTCGGTTTGTTGGGTTGGGTCTCTTGGCTGAGAGTGCAACCATGTGGAAATGATTATTAGCCCATGCTTTTTTAAGACACATTAGGGAGACCTTGAGAGAGGAAGAGAGAAAACGGCGGACATAAAGTGAAAAAAGAAAACGAGTGAAAGGTGTGCTGGTGCAATGAGGTGCTGAAAGCTGGGGAGAAAATGGCTTTAATGGAGAGTGTTGTGTGAGTGGAGGGATGCAAAACTAGCAGGTTTTTCACGGAGTGCTATTACTCTTGGCCAGAAAAATATCAGCATATTGGAAATGATGGAGAGAATGGAGGAAATGAGAACAATGGCAAAGGAATAAAGAGCTGGCTGGCATTAACTGTAAGTAGGACAGAAAAGACTGACAAAGGGGAAAAAAAACTAGTTTTTTTTTTGCAGAATAGTGCCCTGTACCGTTAATCCTGCAGGCTGGTGCATGTTGGCCTGAACTCGACCCGGCCATGTTCCTCCTCCCTCTGTCACAAGATGCTTGGTGGAGCTCTAATGTGTTATCATCCTGTGGCTCCCAGCTGTATGATCTTACCCACTGAGAGGGGAGCAGACTTGATTGAAATCCAAGCGCCACTGTCAGTGTCACCGAGTTGATATAGTGATTTGTTTTGGTGGTCGGAGCAGCCGCTTTCATTTTGTGAGAAACCCCACGGTGGTCAGAGTGTGGTTGTGGCCTGGCGTTTGTTCCGAAGTTCCTTGTGCGAGACGATCCAGCCTCACAGACACACAGCCAAGACTGTGGTCAAAATGTGGTGCTAGTATGAGCTCTTCTTCTCCGGCTGGCTTGACGAAGGTCACACTGAGTGAGAATCTGTGATGCACGTGTGTGGTCGGTGGTTGGAGCTCTCAGTTAAGAGCAGTCCTGACAGGCTACTCCACATCTTGTCATTAGGTTTGAGGAATTTGATGGACCCAGCCGTTTTTTAGCCCGCTCCTTTCGTGCTATTTGCTTTCTTCATGAGCACAATGTGTTTCTGTATTTTCCATCAGTCTTTAGGTCTGTCTTCCTGCTTCTTTCTGCCAGCTAGCATTACACTACAGATATGTGAGTCTATGGCTGCTGTGGGATCAAAATATTCTCCACAGAGGTAGAGGAGGGTTGTTGAGTTTGTATTTAATTCTCACCTGTACTTCTGCATACGCTGCTGGCACTGAGAGTTTTGCTTTATTCTTGGTATGTTTGCATCTTTTTGGGCATGAAACATGACTGAAAATTTTTTTTTTTTTTTTTTTTTTTCCTTTTGAATATTAAAACTTTCCCTTAGTTTTCTTACAATGTCTCCATGTCTCAGGTTGAGCACTGGAGAGGGCGATGGAGCGTGGTGCCCGGCAGGACCCGTCTTCCCGAGCGGATCAGAATACCTTCAGGTTTGTTACTCTGTTTTGTCTGAATTTAAGCTAAAATCAGTGCAAATTCTGCATCAATTTCATGATTATCAAGCTGAAGATGTAGTTTCACTGAATAAACATGTGATACACACAATTTACTCAAGGTTTTGGTTCAGAGGGAGGGATTCATTAAACTTAGTTAAGAGTTCAGCATAACCGCACCGTTTCAGCAGTTGTGAAATACACGTGTATAAAATAAAGCCAACTGAAAAACGTGTTGTATCTCGTTCCTTTAAGCTATGTAAAAGGAGCACAAAAGAAAAAGACTGTTTCCATTGTGCTGTACGAAACTCTTAAATCAGCTGCTTTTGCAGAGTGTCATTGAGGGCTAAGCCAGTAATGTTTAGCCTCCTCTTATGCGCTTAGAAACCACATTAATCTGGTTTCCAACTGCATAAGCATTCGTAGTTTAGTTAATATTTAAGTTTGTCTTTGTTAGAATGAACGGTCAAATATAATGATATGCAAGTTCTGAATTTATACGTTATACTGTGTTATTCTTCATTGAGGGAGCTTACATTTATATGTTTTTGTATATTTGCGAAGGAGGCAAGACGTGCATCAATAACTGATGGAGAAGGGGAAGGATTTGAATAAGTTTCACTTCTTCCTGCTACTTTTCAGACATGTAAATGATTTGACCCGTTTCTGATCGTTTCTTTTGTGTTTTTACTTTGTTTGAGACTTTTACATGTTTCTCATCATCATAAGCGTTTACTCACTGCAGACACGCAACACAATTTGGAGTGAGTTTTCTTTCTTTTTCTTTTCCTTAGAAGTTAAACTCTTTTTGAAGATCACTTCTTGACGTAGAGTTTTCACTATCTACTATTACCACAGTTGCTGCACCTCACAAATGCTGGAGATTCTTTTGAGTCAGTGAGATTTCCTCCCAAAATCTCTAGTGGCCCTTTTATCTCCACAAGAAGTTGAAAACATTAATCCTGCCGGTGGCAATGATCTACTCATGGTTATCCCTCGTTGAAAAGATTCCTCTTACAACAGTTGGTGCTAGATTGGATCAGCAGAAAGGATGTCTGCTTGTGTTTTGTTGTTGGCTGTATCAGAGTAAACGTGCTGAGTGCGTCGCATGCCAACCAAATTTCCAATTTTTTTGTAATGGATTTTTACACCCTAAAAATATTAAATTACCAAACCAGATTTACTAGTTACTTACGACAGACAATGTGCATGACAAGCTCATGAGATGCTGTGTTATGCTCCACAACAGATTAAATTGTATGTGGTCGAGCTGAAACCCCAGTTCAAATCATAATGATTTAAAAATAAATAAATAAAAGTCCACATCTGACCCATTAAGATGCCATGTATGTTTTTTGAATGCCCAGAGTGTTATCAGTGACCTGCGGGTAAACCAACCAATCGCAGCCACTTGGTAAAATGACCAAACGCCACAAACGAGGAACTCCAGCTGATCCAGTGCAGCACGAACCGTTTTTTCAGATGAGATGGTGGCGCAAACGTTTAAGAGAGCTGAACAAAACCAGATCAACCGTTTCACTTGTTCCTCATTTTTTGGTTTTAAACTCTGAGCTTCTCATGTAATCCAAAAAAGAACATGTTAGAGATGCTACACTTTCAACCTTTAGTCTTTAATGTCCAAATATCTTCATCATTATCTGGATCTCAGTGAAAATATTGGCATTGTGGTGGATGATGTGTGTGTTTTATGATGTATTTATTGTCTGTAGATTGACCTGCGTAAACTCCACTTCCTGGCTCTGGCTGGTACCCAAGGCCGCCATGCTGACGGACACGGCCAGGAGTTTGCCCGCAGTTATCGACTCCGTTACTCTAGAGATGGAGTGAAATGGATCACCTGGAAGGACCGCTGGGGACAAGAGGTCAGCAGGGCTTTTCTCACCTCCTCTCCTCGATTACAACCCCCCCCCCCCAAAAAAAACCCCCAGAACTCATTATTTGATGTCTGAACACAAATGTCGTGAATGTCTTTAAAAGAGCTTGGGGGGGGGGGTATAAAAGTTGCTGATGAGTATAAAAGTTGTGTTATTCAGATGTAAGTTTTTTTTCCATCTGTGTTTGATTTGCTCATTTGGGGCAAACACTTTGGAATTATGCCAGCTAACTTTTTTTCTAATACTGGTTCTGCTCAGATAGGAGCCTTCACTGCCCACTGAACAATGCAGTGAAAGCCTTACCTTGAGCAGATAAACGCATTTCTTATTACATTTGGTACATGTCCAATGTTTTCTTAGGCGATAGGCCCTGCTCTGTGTTTTGTACCACTATTACAAGATAGTGTGAGAATCAGACCTCCTACAGCTTATGTTTAAGGGAAGGAGTCACTCTGTTTCCCATTTTCTCTTGTTATTTTTCACACAGTATTGACACGCAAAAAATATTTGGAATTGAAGCCAATTTAAGTCTTTGGGTGAAGGCTTCTTCTGGGGAAAAAAACCCAAAACCTGCCTGCGGCTCTCACAAAGCAGGCAGACTTTGCCCTCTGTGTGTTTAAAAAAAAAAGTTAATTCAGTTCATTTGATCTCTTAGATGAATAGTAATTCAAGATGTGCTAAATAAAATGTCGGAGCCTGCAGGCGAGATTTATTAAACCCTACAGATAATAGCAGAGACATTCAGTGAGAGTGAACAAAATGGCAGAATGGTCCTCTGTGTAATTGAGTATTTGTACTTCTCCCCCCTCTAGGTGGTGTCGGGTAATAAGAACACCTATGAAGTTGTGCTGAAAGACCTGGGCCCCCCTATTGTGGCCCGCATGGTCCGGTTCTATCCCCTGGCTGACCGTGTGATGAGTGTTTGCCTTCGGGTGGAACTCTATGGTTGCGTATGGAATGGTAAGTGTGTGTGGGGGCGACAGAGACATAAAGAGACTACAAAGTTGCAGGTCGCTACTTTATTTATCTTTATGCCTGTAAATTATGAGACAGTGTCTTCCACATCTTGATAGACTTGAAAACCTCTTGTATGTTGAAGGCGACTGAGTTTGCACTTTTCCTATATTTAATTTTATGTCGGATGGTAATGATTACAAGTGCATGTTTTTTCAGCCTCTGGGGGGTTTGAGCAGATAAAAGAAGCCACAGACTGATAAATGGTGTTGGTCTCAATGTTTCCTGAAACACAACACTGACTATTTATGACTGGTTCATCTCTCCTGCCCCTCCACCTCCCTCTGACAGCACGAAGGCGCCTGTAAATCAGAGTTGTCAGCGACTGGAAAAGACACAGTTCCCATTCTGTCTTCGGGGAGAGCATCTCTCTAAAATATGCTCCACTGAGGTCTCTGAGGTGCAGCAGCTGAGTTCGACTTCAGGCCAGAGATTAGACAGAATTTAACAAATGTCAAGCTTTGCACACTTTAGCCCCTCGTTTTATCTTAAATCAGATTGTATGGAGGCGACACATCGTCTTTCCCTTGTTTATTTAACATCCAGCGTGGACCTGCTTGACCCTGGTGCACTCTCACACGCACATAATCACATCCACAAACCATGAGTTATAAGCAAACGGAGCATGCTGCATTGTAAATGGTTTGTGAAGCAGTGTTTATTATGGGTATCAGAGCTGTGGGCTGCAGCCGGTGTTGCTGACGTCATCTCTGCTCTCAGGGAGCAGGCTGATTAGCTGTGTATTAGAGCAGAGGGGTTTGAGTTTCACGGGTTAATGGTGGACGGGGACAAACAGGCCTGAGAGGCAGCCTGCTTGGTTTGTTTTACTACTTAAAAACCAGCTGTAGCAGTTTCCCTGTCGAATGCTGGCTCAGTAAACACACAGCTGCTCGCACCGAATGAAAAAAGAAAGGAAAAAAAAATCTTTTTATTCTATTCTTTTTATTTATTTTTATGTACTTATCTGCTACTTTATCAGAAAGATCCTTTTGACTGATTTAAAGCCAGATGGGTTTACTTTGTCTTGATAAGCAGCTCTTCATATTAATTATTTCTAATTAGGTACAAGTGATGTTTTGAATGTGATGTTTTCTTTCAACAGCTTTATGAACAATATCGTATTTTTTCCCCCAGATGGGCTGAAGGCTTACACAGCTCCAGTGGGTCACGTCATGCACTTGCCCGGCATGTCCGTGTTTCTAAACGACTCAACCTACGACGGCAGCACAGAGCAAGGGTAAGATATTCAGCTGCATCTTTTTCTCATTTTTCATGTACGAGTAGGCATCCAACTTCCATTGAACTTTTATGGAAATGTGCAGATGTGGCCTTGTCATACTCCCAGAGCACTTCTGTGGCATATTTGATAAAGCTAGAGACTGACAACATTTTACGGTCAGAAAAGTGGGACGAAATGTGCAAAAGTGTCTCTACAGCGCTCATCACATCTGCTTGAACTGCAGTGGGAACTCAGCCAAGTCCTGTCTTCAAAGTTTTTTCTGTCAGCCTAATGGAGGGGGAATGACATTATTTTTCTTAGTTGCTCAGGGATTTGAGGCATGTTTCCTGACCATAATGTTTAGCAGGGAGCAAAGGAGGGGTAAACCAGGAATTTGGAGTGGGGTGGGGGTGTGGGGGGTCCACCCTTGCACAGGCTGTGCAGTTAATGGGGCTGAAATGTTTTGCTAACGGGTGAGCGAGCAGTTTTGATGCAATCCAGACGTATCTCGAGCAGATGTTACGCGTGAGGGCTCGTACATCTGGGAGTTGGGGTCCTATTTATTGACCCCCGTTGTGTTGCTGTGTGTGTGCTGCTGTCTGCTTGTATGCGTGTAGTTGGTGTGTGCTGGCTTGGTTGTATGCGTGTCTGTATGTATTGTTATTTATTCACCTTGGCGTGTTGCTACATGATTGTGTTTGTAAAGAGAAAGTGATCAGCACCACGCAACATTCATCCTTATTTGTGTGTGAAAACAAACTGTTTTTTCTGTGTGCAGGATGCAGTTTGGAGGCTTGGGCCAGCTCTGTGACGGCGTCCTGGGAGAAGATGACTTCATACAAACTAAGGAGCTGAGGGTGTGGCCGGGGTATGATTACCTTGGTTGGAGCCGGGAAGCACTCGGGCAAGGCAGTGTGGATATTGAGTTTGATTTTGAGAAACCTCGACTCTTCAACACCATGCAGGTGGGCACTGAAAGTAGCGCTCTGAGAGTAGTTCATCTAAGTAAAAACTCCAGCAGCAGAGTCACAGTTGTGGAGAGGATCCATTTAAATCCACTGTGCATTTTTCCACTTCGCTTCAAAGCCGTCACATTTTCTTTTGATCTTTAAAGCGGTCTTGAGCAATTGTTCTCTAGGCTTTTCAAAGTTTTTCTTTGGACATCGTCTCCTTTTTTTAAACTTGTTTTCAGTCCAGTTGTTGTATCTAACCATTTAAAATGTGTGTTTTTTTTCTTTTTTTTTTGTTTTCTATTGCAAAGACGCAACATTCTCCCTAATTTCTTTTGTTCCATCTAAAAAAAATGCCATCATAGCACAGTTTGACAGACATAAAATAGTAATTTTGCACCAACAGGGTTACTCCCAAAGACCTGTTAACTGAAATTGGCACATCTCAGCATGGTGTGCGATGAGTCCTTACAGGATTGGAGATAACTAGACGTGTCGAGGAGAAAAGTGGCTGTCTTAAAAACCATCTACAGCAGATGAACAGAAATAGGCAAAAATCCAGCAAAGAGCTGACACAGGACCTGAGAGATGCATCTGGACCTTCAGTTGATCCATCTACTGATCACTGAAGCCTCATTAGTAATGGTCTCCATGAAGGATGGCTGTCAAGAAGCCAGTCTTCAGGAAGGGAAACAGGAAGAAAAGGAGCTATGCCAAATGACACAAGAAATGGACTGAAAGTCAGTGGCAACAGCTCTTATGGATGGATGAATCCAAGTCTTATCTTCAGAAAGCACATTGGAGACTGTCTTGGTTTTGGGTTGCATTTCAGCCAATGATGATCTTATCAAAAGATCTGTTGATATTTAGAATACAGAAAGCTGCTGTCAGATTTTGACCCACCAAGCGATACTATCTGAAAAGTATCCAACGGGCAACGCCTTCATTTTCATGTCAGTGATTTCAAATGTACTGTACTACCCATGCAGTGAAACAGCACCTTGAAAGACTATCTCACCACGGAACACTACCAGTCATGGACTGCTCTCTCCAAAAACCAGACCTAAAACCATTACTGAAGCAGTGTGGGATCATCTTGACAGAGAATGGAACAAAAAGCAGCCAACATCCAAAGAAGAGTTTTGGGATGTCCTTCAAGAAGCCTGCAGAACCATTCCTGAAGACTAGTTAAAAAAATGACCAGATAGCTCATCTAAGAGGCTTCAGGCTGTGTTGAAGAATAACGGAGGTCGGACCAGATTTAAACTTTTGAGCTTGTTAAAATTATGCAAACTCTGCTTTGACTAATATACTGTAGTTCCATTTATGTTTGTGCATGTTTCAATAAATTGCTGCCCCTATCTCCCAGTTTTTCTCCCGGTGTAAAAAAACAAAACATGAGGGATGGTGGAAGTCTTTTGTTGAAGACTTTATGTCCATCTTCTTAGGAGATGATCTATTCTGGATTTTAATCACACTGATTTATAATACGATTGTACATATAAAAATATATATATATATATATATTTACAGTAAAAGATTCCATAATATATCTCCTGAGTTATTATAAGACAAAGATGACAAACGGCTATTTTTCAATTGATAAATAGTTGTGGTTTATCTCATTAACCCAGAATGAGCATGGCATTGCACTGACTCGAGTCTGACTCTTCTTTCCCCTGATGAAACGCCTTTGAAATTCCTGTTTTCCGACAGCATTGTTATTTGTGTTTAACTTTAATCTGCCATCCTGGGCATCAACATTTTGACTGGAATAGCTCTGTGGCCATTTAATGAGTTTGGGTGCACCGTAGTTTATGACAGGACAGTGCATCTGTGCTCGTCTCTCTGGCAGCCACCAAATTGCATCAGTCTGTTTGTGAGTCAATGCGGCTTTTGGGGTTAGTTTGTGCAGCAATGAGGGGGGGATAATGATATGAAGCAACCCAATTTGAGTTATAACTGTGTTGTCTCGTTGGAATGTCGGTTTGGGTGAAGTGCACTCTCTACATGTTCATATTGAACAGCCTGAATCTACAGTCCGGAGAAAAGGAAACTATTAATATTTTAGAGGTTTTACAAAGACGACAGGTTTCTGGATGTTCACTTTGCTTTTTTTTTTGCCTTCGTTGTCATTCTAGTTTATCTCAGTTACCATTTTAAACATCTCCCAGCGGTGTTCCTATTGTTTTTCCAAGACTTATCCTGCTTTTCCTGACTATTCCCTGGTGGTTTTCCCACACTAACCTCAGTTGACATGCACTGTTATGCTTGCCTGGCTGAGCGGATATGTCAGACACACAGGTCAAATAAATAAAGAATGGGAACCTGAACCTAATTCTTGCTTTGCTTGTCTCAGCAGGACAGAGTTCCTTAACCTGGGTCTAATCACCGTCCCAAAGGGAAATCTGCTCTTTAACCTTTTGACAGTCATGACCTGCCCTTCTCACTCTTCTGACAGAGAGGGGACACAGTCTGATCTGCTTTTTGTCAAGCTCCAGTTCTGTCCTTTTGGAATTTTTTGTGGAACATTTTTCTCAGTATGTGTGAAACAAAACTGAAAGATCACACAGAATTCAAAATGAAGCTTAGATGTATGATGAAAAGAGCGAAACGTAACGAATGCAGCAGGAGTCTCTCAAAAATTAAAGTTTTTGCAGGTCACTGGAGCTGTAAGGAGTTGTGAATTTCTTTGGTTCTGTTAACTTATTAGACCCCTACTACCACCATCATGCAGTACACACCCAAACACTCACTTTTATCCACTTTCAGGCAGAAATGCTTACATATCAACTGAACATCTGGAGCAGCTGGTTGTCCTGCATCTTCTGTGTGTGCACGTTAACATGTGGATTAGGTTAGGGTAAATGGTCCTTGACTGTGTGAGGTTAATAGCCAAACTGTCAGAGCAGCTTCAGCACCAACTTATCTTTCTCAGACGAAAATTTCCTTCTTAATTTTTCATTTCTCAGATCTATAGTTTTGAACTCTCACTTGCCTATTTAACCAGCTTCCATCCACATCCCGTCTCATCTCCTCGAGCTCCTTCTCCTCTCATGGCTCATATATTAGATAAACTTTTATGGATTCTTCTCGTAAAAACAGGGAAACATACACTCCATCCTCTGCTCTCTTCTATCAGTCTTCTGTCATACTCTTTCTTTTTTTTGTTTACTGTCATTCCTTTTCATGGTCTAATTTTGCTCTGGCAGTCCTGCTCAGTTCCAAGTCGTGCCAAAGCAATTATGGCTTAGAAAATGTGCCATTCATTTAGCGTGTTAGTTTAATCTTTTCCTGCCTCTCCACGAATAATGAATAATAAAAGCCCCTGAGTTTTCTAGTATACGAGTGAATTCCCACGTGTCTGTTGTGGATTTTCTAACTCACTGCACCTCTTTTTCTCTTCTCTGCATTCACTCTTATTTCCTTATAGGTGCACAGTAACAACCGCCACACACAGGGTGTGCGAGTCTTCAGCAAAGTGGAGTGTGTTTTCAAGCCTGGCCTCCTTCAGCCCTGGTCCTCTCCTGCGCTCACCCTGCCCGTGCCTCTTGAGGACCTAAAGGACCCTTCCTCACGACCCATCTCGCTCCCACTGGGCGGCCGGCTGGCTCAGATCCTCCGCTGCACATTCTACTTTGCAGATCGCTGGCTGCTCATCAGCGAGATATCCTTCCTCTCTGGTAGGAAACAGAATTGAAGTGGTCAGTTCTTTCATCTCAGAAATGCGTGTTTCTGTGGCTCAGTCGGGCTGTTTTGCTTCTGTTTGGGGTTTGTACTTAAGTCATATGTACTTTGTGTACTTTGTGTACTTTATGTACGTCATATGTACTGCAGCCATGTCTTCCACAGTCTTACAGTTCTTAGCTGTTGTTGACGTTAGTATAGAATATAGAATATTTTATTCTATATCTAACATATTTTCATCTAAATTATAGATGTAGATTATCAGAATATTTTCAGGAAATGTCCAAAAGTAGCTTATACGTTCTAAAATGGAAACCTTAAAACAAAGTGCCACCATATTAATGAATCAGTTGTTTTTTCATAGAAAATGGAAAAACAAACAGTCCCCACCAGTGTTCCTGTTTAATTCATTCAGATTATCTGAGTTAGTGCATTAAAACGGGGCTGATTATTGAGTTTCTTTTTTTATAATGGCAAAGAAAATAAAAAAGCCTGAAAGCATCAGATGTTATTATAAAGAAACCTTAACAGTTCCAAAAGCTACAAGATGATCGACAAAGATTTTTGAAGTTTCTGTTTCAACAGATTGTAATAATATTGAGAAATTTCAGCCATAAAACAGCGCAGACACTTACAGCATGTGGTGCTGAGATGAAAGTTGGTGAGATGAAGATGGATGTGTATTGTGGGAAAAAAAAAAGCATGACCTTGAATGATCTGGAATGACTGTTTTGGTACGCTGAACTAAACCAAATGGGTCCACAGGAGCAACTTCGACTGAAAGAATGGCACGAATAAAATCCATTTCATTTATTTCATTTTATAGAGAATGGAATGACATGTTGTTTTGAAAGTAAATGGCAGTAATACTCATCTCTTCCCCCATCTTTCTGTTCCTGGCCTGAATCTAAATTATGCAACAAAAAGATCTGAAAGATTAAATTGATCTGATCGGAACCCAGATAGAAGTTGCTCTGCTCTCCAGGTGAGATGACTGTGAATGATTAAACTGCCCTTTGCCTCAGTTCTAGCGTGAGAACAGTCAGCAAGGTGCTGTGTAATTACACCAGACTCAGGTGACTGAAATGACTTTACCCTGCAGTGATCTGGCACATCTGCTTGCTGGACGGGTTTCAGACGGATAATAAGTGACACACAAAAACTGTTGCCCCAGCCGCTGGTCTGGTAACTCATGCTGGCAGCCAGCTATCTGGCAGCTGCAAGCTGGAGTTTTTCCCATCAAAAACTACTATATCATACAGCTACATGTCTGCATACAAACTGACTCGTACTAGAAAGTGGATTTCTGGATGACCTTTTCTCTATCTTTTTCCTTATCCAGAGCCGTTTGAGGAGGATGTTACAGACACTGATTTATTGCCTCCTAATCCTCCCAAGATGCCCATCACCAGCTCCAGTCCTGCTGTTAACGTCACCACATCTTTTTCCACATCGAGTCACAGCTCCTCCAACAGCACCACCCCTTCTTCTGGTGAGTCCAGCTGATCCCCTCTTCCTCTTTTGCCACCCACTTATCACTCCACGTTAGATTTTCTTTGGTATTATGTTTCCATCCACTATTTTCGTTTAGTTTTTTACTCCATTTCATCACGCCTTCCTTTCCTGATCTCTCTGTCATCATCCCTGGTCTCTGTGCCCATTTCTTTTCTCTCATGTTGTGCCGACTGTGAGCATGTCAGCAGTGTTTCTGTGACTTAAGCCTTGCCAGAGGAGGCACGTGTTTAATTAGGCTCCGTCTTAATATTGGACTCTAAAATTCTTTTCCTGAACCAGAGTCATTGCCAAATACTGACTTCATTGTACTAAAAGGAATTTTACTTTGAGTTAAAGGTAAAAAAAATCTGATTTATATTTCTCAAAGGTCTTTTTCTTTTAATCATTGAAGTCCAGCTTTTAAAAAAAAATCATTGTGAACATTTAGAGATTTTTGCCTAGAGGGATAAAAATCCTGCAGAGCCAGAATCCTGCTGTCTGTGATTTTCTCTCCTCATCACTCTCCTCTGAGTCTTCATCGCCTCTCTTCTCACACATTCCTCCTCTGTCCATCCCTCGCTCCTCCAGAACCCCCCACCGCCACCTCCTTCATGATGGACACCACTGGTAACTGGACGCTGTCAGGTGAGACCCAAAAAACAATAGACAGAAAGGGTGAACAGAGGGAGGGGAGCTAGCCTTATCTGCTCTGGCCATTCCCCAGTATCTTAAAACTGCCCCCATGCTCAGTGGACAGTATGCAGTATAATAAAGCATGGATTACAGGGGCAGGCTTTGGCACTGGGCTCTATACCCAGAGTCTGAGATGAACCGCTCGAGGAAACAACACTAACCGAGCTACAGTAAATTATATTTACACCGAATAACAACTTGGCTGCCTGTGGTCTCACAAACTGCATGTTTTGTTGTGGAGCTGGCTGTAGTCTACACAACTAAACAATAACAGGCTTTTAAAAAAAGCTGGAAATGGTTTTCTGTGGCATGTATGCTGCTTTGTACTTGTTACTGGTTGTTGCTTTGTCTGGATTTATTCATTACCCGCATGGTGTTTAACTGACAGAGAGAGGGATTGTATTCTGTTCTGACAACGTAACACATCAAACATTGTCTGATGGATGTTTGTGTATGGATGTTGTTGAAGGTGTGTATATGCTGATATGTGTTTATGTGCACACATACACATGTGCGGGGTGCATGTTTTTTTTTTTTCATATTTGTTCCAAACCGTCGTTTGTTCCATAAAAATGGCTTTAAGAGTTTGTTTGAGAGCAATGTTTAAACTAAGCTATACTGAGGCAAGTCTTTCATCCCTCATGCAAATAACATGCCACATTTGACCTTCAAAGGAGGGAAAAAACTGAATGATTCTGATTTATTTTTGACTACAAAGCTGTTGAGAAGCAAAACCACTCTGACGTACAGTTCCCGAAGCAGCAGGCTATGAGAAGCTCTGGGGTACGGCGCATATAAAGCAAACACTCAAACTGACAGCCTGTGTCAGATGTTGAGTAAGCCTGGTGAAACCTTGTTGTTGTGTGACCCCCAGTGAGTGCGTGACTGCTCTGAAAGAGCTAATACCCACAAGCTGAACAGTGCATTAACCTACTCCAGCATGCGCTTTTACACCCACAAACCCACACAAGATCCACAGTCAACTAGTTTGCGAATTATTTTCAATTATGCTGATTTATTCCTCGGTTACTCAGAAAATGTGGTTTGATTTTTATTTTGGTCATAATTCTGGGGAAAAAACATCTGACTAAAAGACTTGCACACAACCAGCAGGGCCTGTACTGCCTTTATTGAACACATGGAGTAACCACTTGCAGTAAATTGACAGTCTGTACTAACATCCTCTAAAAAACCTACTTTGACAACTGTTATAGTTAAAGGTATACTGAGGGTTTACTGTTTGTAAATTCAGTGCATCAACCTTGGCCCCTCCTTCTCTTAATTAAAGTAATGCTGTGTTCAGTGTACCTCAAGGTCGAGGTCAACTAAACAAGGCTTTGTGTTTGCAGTGTAAGCTGCTTTTTTGGGAAAGCGCACTTGAGTTGGCATCCATTAAATCTGGTTGTCACTGAATGCACCGTAATGAGTCTAGTGTTTGGGAAAACAATTGACTTCGAGAAATGGGAAAAATAAATCTTAATTTACTGATTGTTTCACAGACATTGCGCTCCAAAGCAAATCCACACCCCCGCACAAACAACTTGTGAAAAGGCAGCATTAGTAGATTTAATTTGATATCACTTAGTGGAGAGTGTGTGTGTGAGACATCGATTTGTACACATTGCCATTTGTCTAAAGTAGTCGCTTGCATGCTGTCATTGGCTGATGTCTATATACACTGTGTCCAAAGATTTCAGCCCAGAAATTTCCCAAACACAGTAAAATAAGAAAAAACAAAGAAAATACAAGGAGAGGGCCATCTCTGCCTAAAAATACACCACCACTCACTTCTAGTGATAGTTTGTGTTTAAAAAGATCAGACAGAGTTAAGCATGCTGTTGTTCAGAATGACTCAGAGGAGCTCAGAAGAAGCTTTATAGGTGGCACAAAGCTTGAAAAGGCTACAGGTTATAAGACATGGCTGCTCATAGCTCAACACTGAGACTTTGTTTTCTGGTGGAGAAAATTCAGGGCTGCTGCCACTTTCCACAAGAGGGAAAGTTCAGCAAATATCAGTTAAGAAGACAACATGCAATCCTGAGAAGGTGAAAAATAAATGAGCAGCAGCAAGTCACCTTTAAAAATATGTGTGTCTACTACAAGAATAACACAGAATAAGAACACCAAATGAGTCACTGCTCTCTATACAAAAACAGAATGGCAGCAACATTGCAGCATGTCTCGTTATTTAATTAAAACCCACCTGGATGCTTCTCAACATTTCTGCAAGAATATTTTGTGTGAAACCACAAAAGTTTCAAGCTTTGGCAAAAATGACACTGCACAAGCCGCTGCGCTCCGATAAAAATCCTCAGAGTGAGAGTGTGGTGATTTGGGGCGTTTTTGTTGCCTTATTACAGGAGAATGTCAGGGCTGCTGTTTGTGACTGTGTCAAAAAGCACATAAGTAAATTGAAAATAGAAGATGAAGCTGGACACTGGTTTTTAAATGGCCAAATCAGAGCCCTGATCTTAACCCATTTCACATGCTGTGGCATGACCTGAAGAGGGCTGAAATACCGATGAACCAAAAACGGTTTCATATGGAGAAACGGTCCAGAGTTGCTCTTTTTTAGCAGCGGAAAGATCTGATGGAGATTAGAGAGCTAAAATCAAAAGTTCACTTACATTCTTCAGCCTGTGCTGTGAGTGATTGATCAATGTGTTCAATAAAAATGTGAAAAATACAAGACTTTGTATGCTCCTAGTCCAGTTAGGTTGTGTTTGTCTATAATTTTGACTTTGATGAAGATTAGACCACATCTTATGAGTGTTAAAGACAGAAATCCTGTTTTTTCCATTTTTATTTTTTTTATTTTTTTATTTTTTTATTGTTTTGCAACATTATACATCATTATAAAATCAGAGCCACAATTATCAGCTGGTTTCAGGCTCTCACTAAATTGTTCATCCACCGTTTGCTTTCTCTAGGTCCAGAATTTGCTGCTGTTACTTCAAGGCTCCCTGAAGCCAAAGATGACAGCAGTGATACAGCTATTCTGATAGGCTGCCTGGTGGGCATCATCCTACTGCTGCTGGCTGTGATAGCTGTCATTCTTTGGAGGCAGTACTGGAAGAAGATTCTGGGCAAGGTGGGTCCATACTAAGGTCACATGCAATTACATGTTTGTAATTGTGATTTTTCAGGGACAGTGTGAAAGCCACTCGTTATAATCCATTGGTCTTGTTGTTGAGATTTTCTTAAAGGAGCTTCTTTCTACAGAATAATTGGTTGGAACTGAGAAATGTTTTGTTCTGTTAGCCAAACTGTCCCTTTTAGCTCATTTTAAAGTACCGAAAGCGTTCTCAGAGAACTGCCAGTCTTTTGGCAGAGAAGCAGCGCATCTCTATCTGGATGAGCTTTGTGAATCCTTTTACATTTACTGCTAATCATTCAAAGATTAGTCTGTTTCAACAGTTTGTTCAAGCATCCTCTTGAGACACCCATCGGGTGCATTTATGTTACCTGTATTTGAGTGAAGCCTCTCGTCTTCCCAGGCCCAGGGCAGTCTGTCCAGCGATGAGCTCCGAGTTCACCTGTCAGTCCCCTCGGACAACGTGGTCATCAACAACACACACAGCTACTCGAGCCGCTATCAGCGCATACACACTTTCCCGGACGACCGCGACCATGACGGAGAGGGAGAGTATCAGGAGCCCAGCGCTCTGCTGCGGCCAAGAGATCACAGAGACAGCACAGGTAAGTCATAAACACACTTAACTGCACAGTTGTGTGGTGCATCAGTACAAAGGTTTTCCACCTGCAGGAATTAGTTCATGTGGTTTAAACTGTTTTTCATTTCATCTTGTAGCTTTATTCAGAACATGAATCGCGTGTTAGCATATGTAAAACATGTTGAATATATGGTGACATTGATTGATGAGTCGTCGGCTGCACACAGCTGGCATAACATTAACAGAAAAATGTGACCCAATACCACCTTCCATATGTACAGTATGCTCTCATGTATGTGGTTTGTTCAGATTTTTGTGTTTGCACGCCTTTATTTGAGCTTCTGGAAATATTTTTTCACGATGAAAATGCTAAAGAAAAAAAAAATCGTTTGTCGTGCAAAGCAAAAAAAGCAGTGGCTTTACAATATATTTTAAACCACGCCAGAAAAAAAGTAAATCCCTGCAAACATCCTACAAGGAAGAATGCCTACATGAAGATGCACGGTGTCGAGGGAGCACAAAAGAGCTATTGTTCTGAGAAAAGGGAAGAAAAAGGAAAGAGGGAGGAGAAAAAGAGGAGTAAAGAAGGAAAGGCATTCCTTTACTTGCTTTGTGCCACAGGAGGTCGGCATGCCGTCTTTACTGGGCGCCTGTGTGAGTTTGAAATAACATGAGTTAACAAGCATTTGATCCACTGTGTTTTGTAACGTTTGGTTGTGGCCTGAATTGTGCTAACTTGCCCGTTCTGTTGTGTGCTCCCTGTGTCCTTTTCATCGCCTGTATCAAAATCAATATGCTAACCATGTCATGCCAATGATAGTTATTCTGTTTTGTTTTGATTTATGATTTTTTTGTATGATCCATGTGATGTCTGTGCACCCCACCTCGTTCCATACATCTGTGCCTGTGTGTGTGTGTGTGTGTGTGTGTGTGTGTGCTCTCCCAGCCTTGCTGTTAAACAACCCAGCCTGTCACCTGCATCTACCAGATCACAGAAAAGGCTCCAGAGCCCTAGTCCTTCCCAGCTCCACACAGGCTCAGGAGAAGAGCCTCAATGTGCCCCAGGGTAAGAGACCTAGGGCTGGGCCAGCAGTCAGGAGGAGCCCCTGCCTCACTACCCATCTTGGGCTCTAAAGTGATGCCACTCTTACTGGACAAAACATTCTTTCCAAGTTGACTAATCTATTTTGCATGCATCTGATCTTCAACACTCTCATTTACTCACCCGACTAACTCTTTGCTTTAAAGGGATAGTTTAGCTCCAGGGGAATTGAGAAAATGCAAGAACTCACTGTCAGTGCCACACCGGCAGCAGGGCTCTAGATGGGAAATGTTGGTTGTTCAGACTGATATCCTGATCACCTCATAGATTGGCCTTTAGTTGGCGGGTCCGTTGAGTTTTCAGTTCAACCTTTTCATTCATCATGTGAAACATGGATGGACTGCCACTTAACTTCTTTTGGTGCTTTCTTTGGGGATAATTTCTCTTTATCTAGTGCCATCATCAACTCATAATTACACTTTGTCCAATACACTTTACTTTGTGTTTTTTTTTTTCTGACTAGGATGGTAAACCGCGTAAACAGGACTTCTTTAATAGCAGTAGTTATGCTTTTGTTACAAAAAGGTAACAAATTAGAAGAAAACCTGAATCCATTTTACTGGTATGGTTTTAGTCTACTATAGGTTAGGGTTAGGGTTTTCAAAGTCTCAGACAGTAAGCCTCCTCTCAGATAAAGTTTGGAATAAAGCCACCACACTCACTCCACCTTTTTGCTTAGTTTTGCTAAATTCCTGAATGCCTATAGGATCATGATTACCTTGCTTAATCCCAAACACACTGAGCAAGCGAGCCAAGATAACCACATAATGCTGATTGACATAAATGCTCTGCCCTGGAATTTATTAGTTTCTGATTATGGGGAAAATGTGGTTCCATTACCCAAGAATGAATGTGTCTGAGCTTGTCAACCACTTCACAAATATGTTATTTTTATGATAAATAATATTTCCTCATCTGCATTCACTGAGCCTCCCTCAAATCAGTTTGGATCCCCTCCTGGGGAGTCCTTCAGCACATTTTAAGAACATCTGGTTTAGATTGTTCTCACTGATCACCTTAATCCTGTGATGAAGCATTTCTGTTCTCATGGGAGTGGTTGTTTCCACTCATCCACTGGGCAGAAAGAGCTCATAAATGATTTAATTAGTGTGGTGTTTACCATGTGCTGTAGCCTTTCTGAAGTGATCTCAACTGATCATCTATCAAACATTTTGAAGCGATTTGTTTGACAGTGCTCTCTGTCATCATCATCATCATCATCAAAACACCAAATTAGGCAATATCTGTTGGAGGAATGATGCCATTTCTCCAGTAGAGTACCCGTTACTTCCAGGATTGTTTGCCCAAACGGATTTTCCCTTTCATTTGTCACTCATTTGTTAACAGTTAAAGCAGTCATGTGACCAAGTCTAACTTCACACAGGCACCACATGTCTTGAAGCTATTTTCATGAATATTTATAACAGCTTACTTTAAGTAAACTGTTTAATAGACAGCATTATAATTCATTGGCTGTGACTGTGTTTGGATTCATGCTTGATAGAAAGTTTCTTATTGTGTCCATTATTGTTTCAAAGGTGAAACAACTCGGTATTTAAAGCCCCACACTCCCAACAAGCCCATGACTCATTCACTGCCTGAATCTCATGTGGCATATGTGTTCAATGTGAAAAATGTCTTATCTTTTAGAGGTGTTTCAATTTTATCAGCAAGTGCAGCTGCAGTTTGTAATATAGTTTAGAAATTAAGTGTTCAGCCTCATTAAATGAGTGAGGAAGGGCTATTCTTAAAGTCTAGACCTCTGTTAAAAACATTTAGGCTCACATTTGCAGAACTTGGCAGTGTCTGCTATTTTATACCAGTAATATGTGAGATATACATGCACATAAATGCATCCGTTATTTTTATTTCTCACAGGAAAACGGTAAAAGTTGCTTTCAGGCAATCATGGTGCATATTTTCAACCAGTCTGACTTTTAGGTTTTCCCACCATCTCTCAGAAATCTAAATGATAGTGTGAAACCCACCACAGCAGGACACTATGGGAAATATGTAATGATGCAGGACTGTATAAATGAAGGCTATCCAGACATACTGCTGTATGTGTCGATATTTCTGTTGGATGGCAGTTTCTCTGCATAATTTCTGCCTCAGCTCAGCATCCCTGTAGATGAATGTGCTCACTGCTGCGCACAAGATTATCATCTTTTCTTCTACAATAATAAACAACCTTGTGCTGGGTTAGAATGGCTGAATGTGTCGAAAAATATTTAAAGTATTTTCTTATTTTCTGTCTGTTTGGAGTTTCTAGCTTATGTCTGGAACCATACCTTTGTATGAATTTTTTTTCATTCCTCCAAATCTTAACTATCCTCTTTATAACAAGCTGTCTCATTATTTATTTATTTTTTTTGTATCGTCTTAGTTTTGAATTTCTTCTCTGTCTTGTGTCAATAGAGCGCTGTTTTCTGTTTCTTCACTTATCTCATCACTTCATCTGCCCTGTCTCCCTCTTTCTTCTCTCTCCAGCTTGTGGTTTGGATTTGGATATTGAGAAGGGCTTTCCCCCAACGCATGATGAGCCTCCTCCCTACCCTGGGTCCCCCCCTTACCCATCTCTGTCTCCACCCGTGTCTCCCCCCCTGCCTCCCAGCGTCCCCCACTATGCTGAGGCGGACATTGTGAGTCTGCAAGGTGTCAGTGGTAACAACACCTACGCAGTTCCTGCCTTGGCCTCCTCAAGCCCCGGGGCTGACGCCTCTCCGCTGCCAGAGCTGCCTCGCCACTGTCTCATCTTCAAGGAGAAGCTGGGGGAGGGACAGTTTGGGGAGGTGAGAACTGAGATGGCAGATAACGTGCGTGGGTGGAAGGTTGATTGTTCCTCAACAATGCCTGTTTGTTTTCCATGAAAGGTGCACCTGTGTGAAATCGAGAACCCTCAGGATCTTCCCACCTTGGAGTTCCCCTTTAATGTGAGGAAAGGTCGCCGTCTACTGGTAGCTGTGAAGATACTGCGCCCAGATGCCTCCAAGAATGCCAGGTTTGTAACATCATATGCAGCTCAGCATGGACTCTGGCTTCAGCATGGTTCACAGCTTTCTGTTCTGTTCTTACAGCTTATCTCCTCTTTCACACTTTCTCATGTTTTCACTGAACGGCAGCTTTTCCCACTGAAGGGGGTGTCTCTGAAATATCAAGGAGGATTTAGTAGAATTGAAAAGATTATTTGTCATTTGCAAGCAAAAACTATCGGAACAAAAATGCGACAGGTTCTCAGATTCCAGCTTCTTGCATTCCCCTCATGTGCAATGGTATAGCTGTAAAATTAAAACATAGTCTAATGGAAATATTGTATTAATACAATGTATGTATTAATACATTAAAAACACATTTGTGAATGTCTTTTTATTTTTCATACATATGAACCTTGAGCTCTATTTTTAGGACTAATCAGTTGTTTGACTCATTGAATGATTAATCAATGGATTTGTTGATAATTTAGATGTGTATAACAAACAGAAGAAAATGCAATTTGACACAACTCTAAGGATTATAGTCAAGGATATATAGTGTATATTGCAGGAGGTTTGTTATGACAAGAAGGTGCTATATCTCACAACGTGATTCTCTGGAAGGGTTTTAATTTTCTTTATTCGGATCAGTGTTGGATGGATAAAGATCTCATCACAGTTTAAGGTGATACGGAACCTTTGAAGAGAAACAGACGTAATTAAATCATTAAATGGTGAATTGCCTACCTTTTTATATGTGCTCATCTTGTTGACATGAGCCACATTCACCTATTCCCACACATTCTGACAGAACCTGTTACTTTACACTATGATTTTTCTTCATCATATACATACTTGTGCTACAGTATTTTGTCCAAATACTGGAGCTGGTAAAAACATAGCAATCTGCCCTCTTTCGTTGTTTTGCAAAAGTTTTAATTATTAGATATATAATATTACTTGCATACGCAGAGCAATATTAAAACATTATTAAAACATTATTAACAATTTTCTCTTTTCACCGGCGGCTTGCTTACTTTGGCACTGTGAGTTGTTCTCTGTGCAGATAAAATCAGCATGCACAGGTTTATGTTCAGGGAGAGGCGTTTCCCCATTTGTATGCGTGGTTGGTGAGAATTAGAGCTGCATAAACATTCTGACCATCAAAACAAATCAATGAGAGCAAAAGTGCAAAAAGCTAGAACTCTCTCTTAAGGGAATCGACAGCCTCTTCACTTGACTTGAGTTATAAAGTGTTGTGTTTACAAGAGGAAAGAGAGGGAACCCGGTCTCTCTAGTGTTCTTCGTTCACCCTCTTACATTTGATCTCTCTTATATCCAGAAGTGTTACATTCTGCAGTACATGTCAGTCTCACGATTCTTTCATTTTCCGGTAGGAATGACTTCCTGAAAGAGGTGAAGATTTTGTCTCGTCTGAAGGACCCGAACATCATCCGGCTGCTTGGGGTGTGTGTGAGCAGTGACCCCCTCTGCATGGTCACTGAATACATGGAGTGTGGAGACTTGAACCAGTATCTGTCCCACCGAGTCCTGCTGGACAAAACTGGGCCTTCCCACAATACGCCAACCATCAGGTAACGCATGCAGAGATGAAGATGTACCCTCATGCTAACTGTTTTTACTTGCATTTCACACCTGTCCCTGTTGTCCCCCAGTTACCCTGCCCTGATCTCTATGGCCAGCCAAATTGCATCAGGAATGAAGTTCCTCTCATCTCTCAACTTTGTGCACCGGGACCTGGCAACTCGTAACTGTCTGGTCGGGGGCGAAAAGGGTGAGAGCGAAGAGGATCAAGGTGGTGAGCGTCACATCAAGATAGCTGACTTTGGCATGAGCAGAAACTTGTACGCTGGAGATTACTACAGGATCCAGGGCAGAGCTGTGCTGCCGATACGCTGGATGGCCTGGGAGTGCATTCTCATGGTGAGAGGACAAAGATGTGTGTGTGATGGCTGCAGTTTGTATTTGACAAAAACAAAGAAAAAACATTGACTTTACTTGTGCTGCAATTTCCTCACAAAAATCCAGGTCAATGCAGGCAATTGTGCAAATATGAACATTAAAATAAGACAAATGTATAAATGCACAAATAATAATGCTCCCAAATGTGAAAGAAACTCATTAATTGCATCATTTCCCACCAGCAGTCTGCCCTCTTATGATGCTGACAATCATTTTGATACTAATGGAAACTGTAACGATGAAGATGTTGGTGTGTATTCTCAGGGTAAATTCACAACAGCCAGCGACGTGTGGGCGTTCGGGGTCACTCTGTGGGAGATGCTGAGTGTTTGTCAGGAGCAGCCGTACTCCAACCTCACTGATGAACAAGTCATTGACAACGCTGGGGAGTTCTTCAGAGACCAGGGCAGACAGGTGCGTTAAACAGCCTGTTCAACATGGATTTTTTCTTTTCTAAATGACATTTGACGTTTTGAAGACACAGTTGAGCCTTCACATACTGTATCATAATATCTTTTCTCATGAACAGAAGGTAACATGTAAGTTATCGGTTACTTTCAGAAGGAGAGCTGATACTTGACACATGAAATGGAGACTGAACAGAAGGGGTTAGGAAAGTACTTTGTTTATTATTAAAACCCGGCCAGCAATAACACAGAGTTATGCAACGAGTGTTGAACTCTCTGTAAGTCACACCAGGCACACTTTATCCACACCTTAACAGGTGCAGCCAATGAGGCCAATAAAAACAATGACGCCAATGCACCTTCCAAAGACTGCTGCCCTGCCGGGGATTGTTGTTCACATTGATAACTATCTTTGGCAATAATTAACTAACAGTTAATTCCTTTATTTCTACACTGTCATCCCTGTCACCTCTGACAGAGCCTGACTAGTGGTTTCCCTTCTATGTAGCTTATTGTTAGCTTTGACGTTAGCTGTAATATTATGTCCTCATTTATAAGTCGCTTTGGATAAAAGCATCTGCCAAATGCATAAACATAACATAACAGAAATGGTCTTTGTTTGCACAGTTCTGCACAGACGTTGTTTGTAGACCTAAAGGTGATGATTCATGTGAGGGGTTTTCACCTTTTATTATCAGCTAACCTGATACTCAGCCATGTTGATGCTACAAAATGCAACGGGTACCATCCACAGTGAATAACCCTAAAAGGTCCTTGGAGCTGAGTTGAGCTCTACAGTACAGTAGAGAAGCACCATGCTCTGTTTTGTGTCACTGATTAGTAGAAACATTTCTTACTTTATAGTATTTTTAGTACAATGAAAAACCACAACACAAACTCATCTGTGATCATGTGGAAGTTCATGATATCAGGGGCCCTCTAGTGGCTGGTTTTGGGGCCTCAGTCTATTAAAATGTTTATCAATTATTAAAATGCAGCTGGGTGCTCATAACAGTTGGCTTTTGTCCATTTTCAGTAAGTCGTCCACTTGCTGATTAGACTGTTAAATGCTGGTTTGTTTAGAGCTTTAAGTTCCACTCCAGGGTGGAGTTAAAATAAATAAATGGTAGCTTTTTAATCAGCTGCCAACACTTAGAAAACAATCTAACAATACTTGGCCCTCCTTTTAGGGTTACTGACATGATGATTTAGTTTTTGGCCCCTGCATTAAGAAAATCGAATTGAACATTGTGCAGCATCTTCTCTCTGCATGTTAATGTTCAATCTGTACCAAAGCCAATCTCTCAGAAAATATATTGTTGTGCGTCACTTGAGTGTTTGAAATGCTCCGAATTAAAGGGAAACGCATGTTTTTTTAAATAACCACTCTCAGTTAAGCAGTGTTCTAGAAACTAAGAGGACTTTCTGTAGCTGTGTTTTTTAAAACAGGACAGAATTCATTGGACCTTGTGTTTTGGGTTTTTTTCTCTTATTTTCATGTCCAGATTTAAATCTGGTGTTTTTTTTCTGTGCATTTAGAAGAAGGTGCATTAGTCTCCACCTCTGAAGACCTTTCTGTCTGTTTCCCTCGTAGGTGTACCTGAATAAGCCGGCTGTATGTCCTCAGGGTCTCTACGAGCTCATGTTGAGCTGCTGGAATAGAGACTGCAAGCTCCGCCCATCTTTTGCCAACATCCACTCCTTTCTTACCGAGGACGCCATGAACATGGTGTAAAGAGAGAGAAAGACGAAAAGAAACTTGTGCTCATGCATCTGTGCCGCAGTAGGGAGGTGTGGTGGAGGGCGCACTCACAGGGAGAGTGGGTTGCTCGCTTTATTGTATTTTGTACTTTTTGGGAGGGATGGGGCTGAGACACCGCTGGTTCGGTTTTATTTCCACTTCAGACCCCACAGACAAAACCTTAACCTCTGCTTTTGATAGGTAACAGTGTGAGCTATTTCATTGTGGTTGGTGGTGGGTGCAGTCAGCGTAGGAACTTTCTTGCTTCTCAGATCCTTTACACTCAAACAGAGTTTGTGACTGGTGATTCAGTGCTGTAGAGTTAATGATACAGGAAGCTTAATCAGAGAAGATTCTGTGTTCGTCACAGACCAGAAAATGATTTTAAAGTTTAGTGACTTTTCTTGTTCAGCATCTTAAATGCAGACTAACAGGTGAAGATGCACCGTGTGAACTCTGGCTTCACATGAGGCACAAACTTTGAGCAGAACAGCTGTAGTCTTGGGAGGAAATACCACACACAGGGATCGTCTTTGTATTTAAAGCCTATCTCACATACTGTAATTCAGTAAGAATACTCCCAGTTGCAGCCCCACTTCTTACCACCTTTGTTTATCTCAGCCCCAGATCCCTACATAGTGACACAGCTCCATTTTTTGGGGGGACGAATGTGAAATGATGCGGACCAGACAACACCAGCCCCCTTTTCTACGAATGTGATTTGTGTTCAGTTTGTCATCAGCCAACCCCCGTCTGAATCAAGGAGTCCAAGAAGCATCGCAACTCCATCTTTGAGAGAAAAGGGCTGTAAACGTTGTGCCAAACGAACTTCCCGAGCCTCAGAAAAAGGACACTGAGGAGAAGAGCCTGCAGCTGTGGATGCAGTGGATGTTTCCACTGCAATGAGACGATGCTGGCAGGTGAGGCGTTGGATGGGTTCCTGCTCGGATGTTTTGGTGATTTTTCTCCTTTATTTTTTATTTTACCCCCCTTTATCTAGCTGTGACTCAGTCACAACGGATAGATGTAAAATTCCAGCTGCACTTTAAACCCTATATTCATATCCGTGATGAAACTCTTCTCCTCGATGGGCCTGAATGTTGATTCCAGCGAACGAATTTCACTTTCAACAGTTTCTAAGATATTTGCTGAAGAAGCACATCATGCAGTACATCACTGATTAAAGACCAAGTCTGCAAACCTTTGACATGACATTGCCAAACCATCAGATGTAAAATATTGTTATAATACAATGGAATGGCTTTCTGAAATCTTTTATGACCGATGACAACCTTTTTGTTCAGAAACTCTGTGCGTTGAGGTGTTACTCACCCGATATCCTCCTCGATCATCCAAATGCATTGCTGTAGTTTTAAAAACAATGTGGCTTTGTTCAAATGGGGGACTCTGAGATTCCTGATTTTAGTGGGAAAGTCGACACGAATCTGCATTGTCCCACGTTTCTGCATCAAGCTGACTGCAGTAAACTCACTGCTTCTACCTTATTGACTGTAAATCACTTCTAAGATGAGCACAGTACAAAGTAAAGGTGTCGGGTTGTGCCATTTGACTCATTTTCGATACACTGTAGTCCAGTTAAACCCCTTTTTATACATATTTACTGTATGTACTTAAGACTCTCCTTGGTGTCTGATTTCGTCCGTTTGTGTCTTTGAATCTGAACACAACAGTATGTAAATATTTTCAGGACAGAATTACACCTTCCTTTACTAATATATGGAGAACTCCGGTTAAATTTTGGGTCTTTTGTCTCTCTGTAGAATGCTTGCTACCTTGATGCTGTTATTCATCGTGTTGTCTATTTTTGTAGATGTTTTAATAAAGTTAACCTTTTCAAATAATCTGAGTGTGCGTTACACTTCAATTGGACTTATGAGCTGACAGCAAAAAAAAGCAGATCAAAAGGGGTTTTCAGTTAATAAAACATTTTTATTATCAGTTTACTACAGATACATTTCCAATATTTGATTCGAGCACCTTCACACTACATAGGAGCAACTCTATATTAACAAAAAGAAGTCATGCAACAAATGTTTTTCAAATATTTGTCACAAGAACGTATAAAAGAGGTTCAGACTAGTTTGGATTTCATCTACAGCCGTCGCTAAGGACGACCTAATGGCTTGAGAGTAACTGGGCATGAGGAAGTTTTCCCTGACGGAGTTTCTAACGTGTTCGACTGCAGAAGTCAGCTTGATTATAGGAGTTTTAACCAGGCACTTGGCGGTAACAAAATGCATAAGGCTTAGCAGATTGAAAACTTTGGATAGTCTGAAAAAGAACACAAAACTATTCACTAGAGGTACTCTGTTCCTATTACATGTCCTACAACTACAAGTGCAGCTTCACGAGAGCAAAAATCAGCCAATAGCTCAAAATAATCAGCATCTCATTAACAAAGAAAATCAGTACAACAGAAGGGGGGGGGGGGACAAAATCCGTCTCGTGATTTTAGACTCGAGCAAGATGGTTAGTAAGTTAGTTATATAGTGATGGTCCTCCTTTACTGATAACATAAAAATCCAAGACTATGGCATTGCTGCAAAGAAACTTCAACATTGCTCTTTCCACCATAAAGATACTTCAGTTACATTAAACAGGAAAACCGCATGACTTGTTCCCATCAACCACTTCCTCCCTCATCATTTTAGACAAAGAAAATCCTTTCATTTGCAGCACAAACCGCTTCTTCTGATGACAGCCAATGTAGTCACTAAACACAACCCCCTTCAACAAGAAATCAGACATAAAAGCTTAGTAAAGGAAAATGAGGACGACGGTAACAGTATCTCCACACACACAAGAAAAGAAAGTGATTGTGTGATAAAAGAGCTAAATCTGTAGGCCAAATCTATGATGTGGACAGCTTTTAATCTTTCGCATTTAAGAAAAAGAGTTTGAGACTCCTCAGACTGACAGCTTGCACCACCGTGATGAAAGGAGCAGTGAACAGAATTTAGTGACATTAGTGGAAAAGTTGCACACTGCAGCCAGCTAAATATCTCTCACTTTCCTCTTCCCTTGCAAGCACCCCGAGTCAGCTATGAAGCCAGTTAAAATCATGGGATCTGGTTTATCTGTAGCACAAGAAGTGGAAGAGGACTCGGAGCACCATTAAAAACACAGTCCTGGATATTATACTGCATTTCCCCTAAATCCTTTACAATGAATGTTAAAGGGACAGTTGGACATATATGGTAATGATTTCAGTGTGTCATGTATGTGTAGCAGCAGACTCGAGCGGAGCTACCTGAATTTGCTTTGCATTATTTCATGTATTGAAAGGCACAGAAAAAGCTGAACTACGGGTGTAAAATCTCCTCTTTAAAAGAGGCGGCTTGGTGACCCACTTCCTTTGCACGGATAGTGAGGACGGTCACACCAAATCAAGTCAAAATTTGCATACAGAAAACCCAAGTATAACATCACAAAGACGGGAGCTCATAGTTGAACTCTGAGCTAAAGAGGGCTGTCTCTTTTGTCTCATACAACAAGGAAAAGAGGCTCGTTGGTTGTTGTTTCCGTGCAGCCGTGTTTGTGGTGACTGACAGCAGAGAGCACAGATTAGGAACAGAAATGAAAACCACATGAAGGGGGAAGAAAACTCTCAACCTTTATACATGGAGGAGGAGCCCAAGTGAAACACATGCATGCACACACACACACGGTGAAACAGGACTATGGCGGCGCTGAGTCAACACAGTGGTTAAAGGCATAAGTACAAGACGTGGAGCTCTCGGTCTGGATGTGGTCGACTCTTCTGACGATTACCTTAAAACTCTGATTCTTCTTAATGAACTCGGGTGACCTTTCCAGAAACCTGGGAGAAATTGACCATAATCAACACCTGTAGTTTGTTCAGTCGGGGACGTTATCCGTCACTCACATACTCCAGCGTACCTGCGAGATGTCGACTCCAGTGAGCTTCTCCACTGCCGCCGGCAACCGGGTCATGATGTCAAGTACCTCTCCGGCGAGTTTGGCCGCTCCCACCTCTGAGCCGCCGCTGGAGACCATGGTGACCTTCTGGGCCTCAGACAGCGGCTTGCTGATCTCTTCTGCCATCTGCAGAAACAACGGGAGAGTTCAAACTGTTTAAGCCGGAAAGCGACAAAACGCCGTTGGGTTTAAAGGGCAAAAGAGCAACGGGAGATTTTATTTTTCTCAACAATGTGTTCCTGAACTGAAAAAAAACTAAAACCAGAGTGTGATACTAGAGTCCTCAAAACTACAGTTAGGGAAAGCAAGAGACTTACAAATGGCTTTAAGGCTATAATTTAAACGGGAACAAGACTTAATTTGATTAATTACATCCAGCTGAGTTAATTAAATTAATATTGATGTCTTGCAGTTATGACAAAAGGAAAAAGGTTGTGGATTAATGTCCCAAAACTGTATTTTAGGCGAACGTGTTCATGCAGTTCAGCATCGTCATTATTTCAAACTGACCAGTGGCAGCTTCTCCAGCAGCATGTCCACCATGGCTCCCTCCTTGTACTGCTTGAAGGCGTCAGCCTTTTTGGCCATCTGCTCGGCCTCAGCACGGCCCTTGGCCTCCAGAGCAAAAGCCTCTGCTTCGCCCTTCATCTGCATGAACGAGATGAACAGCCCAGTTAAGAGCACAGTAAAAGCGGAGATCAGTGCGACACAACGAAAACCGTATCAGAAGTAGGGAGACGAGGCAGCTCTCACCCTGATGGACTCGGCCTCGGCCTCAGCCTCCATGATGAGCTGCAGGCTGCAGGACAGAAGAGAACCAGTCATCCATCTCATATCAGAACTACACAACAGAAGTGAGACTGAGCTCTGGTACGTACCGCTGCGCCTCAGCCAACTTCTCCAGTCGGTATTTCTCAGCCTCTGCGGGCTTCTTGATTTTTGCCTCCAGCTCCTTCTCTTTGCGGATGATCTCCTGCTCCTGCAGAGTAATCTGCTGAGTGCGCTCCACAACCTGAACCTGCATCGTCTCCTCCTCAATACGCTGCTTGGTCTTGGCCACCTGACGACGTGGATTTTTAAACACAGTTACTCAAACCATCTGCAAGCTGACCAGGCAAATTAAAATGATCAATAGTGTAACAAAAACTGAAAACCCATCACACACGCCACAACCTCACCTGTAGCTGGTAGGCCATTTCTGACTCCGCCTTCTTGGAGTTGACCTCAGCATCATATGCGGCTTTCTTCAGCTCGTAGTCTCTCTGGGCTTTTGCCATTTCAATCTCATTCTTGTACTGGGCGGACACCTTCTCTTGCATTGCATTGGCCTCCTGTAAACCGACAGGAGCAGGACAGAAACAGAAAATTAGGTCCTTCTTTTCAACATGTCCTTCTCTTTGTTTTTGAAATACAGACTTCTGTTTTGTTTCATTTTTATATTCATTCACCCTCATAACAGAATCACGTTTGTACTGAGCTTCTCCAATCCTGGCATCTTTCTGCACTTGGGCAGTTCGGGCTTTACCCAGTGAGTGAAGGTAGTCCTGCGGGGGGCACAGAAAGCGAGGGAAACCGTGAGAACCAACAACAAATCCTCAGTTAGAATTTTCACTGTGGGTAACAACAGCACAGATCCCCTCGTGAGGTAAGCGCCAGAGGAGACATGGTGTGGAAATTAAATGCTGGAGTTGGGTTACTACAAGGGGACTGACCTGCTAATTACATTAGCACAGAAATAAGCCTCGGTGACCTTGCCCAACAGAATGTGACTCCTCCAACTAGACAGACTAAATGCTCCAGCAGTGATATGAAGATGTGTGGAGGACAGAACAAAATGTGTCACTGACTCCCAAAGTGAAGCAACCCGGTTTGAGTAGTAAAGAGGAAGGTAGTACATTAGACCAACCAAAACAAGAGGTGGTCTGGTTACCACAGAAGCACTTAGGCCTAATTTATCTCTGCTTGAAATGGAGGCTGGGAGTCAGCTGAGTTAGAGACAGTCGATATCAATCACTTAAGAAAATTACTGTCATAAAGGAAAGCATCCAGCACTAAAAGCTTTCATGCAATACGATGACTCAGAGTCATACAACAGATATCTGCTGCTCTCCGGGCTTTGGTGTGCTGCTCCACATGGGTTTTGTCATTTGTACTGTACTTGAATCAAACCGACGTCTCGATAGGACAGATAACGTACCTGATCATCATGAACATCTTTGAGCGTGTAGCTGACAACTCCAATGCCCATGTTGACCAGGTCAGAGGAGGCCACTTTAAAGACCTGTTCAGAGAACTTCTTGCGGTCCTGGTAGATCTCCTGCACACAAAGCAAGACCGATACATCTTCACATCACAGTTACTGCAAACCGTACAACACATAATCAGAACATCCACTGAACCATCTTGTGCAGGAAAGATCAAGCTAAAAAACACATTTGTGGATGTTACAACACAGACCTCTACAGTCAAATGGGCGATGATGGCTCTCTGATGTCCCTCCAGTGTCTCCAGAGCAATCTGAGCAATCTCACTCTGAGACTTGCCCATAAACATCTGACAGGCGGTGGCCAACATTTCCTTGTTTTGGCCCTGGATCTTCACCTGGAATTAAAAAAATATATATATTATAAGTGGAACATGATAATGACAATAATTCAAAACAGGGAAAATGTAGCATATATAACATCTAATTTAATGGTAAAATGTCTGTGTGCTACTACAGACATTCTTTATCAAAAACAAGAAACCTCCATTAACAAATAATAACATTAGCCAATTTCTTTACAGATGCTGATTTTCAAAGGAGGCTGACCACTTCCCCTGTGGTCTAGAATCCCTACAAATAATTTTCAGTCAACTCAAATTCACCTTGTCTGAATGTGCACTGATTTTTAGGGCAATTCTGTAAAAACCTAAAAGGCATTTCAGCCACACAGTTGTTAGAGCGTACCTGTGCAATGCCAGTGACAGAGATAGGCACACCGTGGCGAGTGTACACTTTGTCACTCTTCACATTTAAAGTCAGGGTGTTCAGTGTAATTCTGGGAATAACAGAGGGGATAGCATGGATGAGAGAGGAAAAAAGACAAAGCAGAGCAGAAGCAACATCGTGGAAGCCAAGAAAAGCGATCCAATGATTGTTACAGCACGCATTTACTTGTTAGCCCTTCAAATTAGAGATGCTGGCTCTTTCATGAAACAAACACACTGAACAGCACAGCTATCATGTTATCATGTTATGCACAAAATAAGATAGAAATAAAGTTGGAGAATGGGTTCACCTCTGGAGCTGCTGAATACAGGGAAAGACGAACACTCTTCCACCAGCAATCATAAGTGGTGGAGAGCGGCCAAAGCCTGGAGAGAAAGAGGAGGAACGCATAACATAAACATCACACTCACTGTCAGTAATACAACTGCCTACGTGTAGAGCAAATAGGTCGAGTTAGACTTGCAACCCCATATTACAACACTGTGACTGATCCACTTCATTCATGACAACATATTATAGCAAGATGGAAAATTCTTTGTTTGCTCCTAACTGACAGTGCGTGTTGCCCATTCACCTTAACACATGACATAATACTCACAGGACACACTATTTCCTGTTTATTGTACATCAAATTTCACCAGTAAGACGAATAAGATGTCTGCCGTGACCTGTACAACTCTGGGGTGTTTCATTACCCTTAGGAATATTCAGTTTTTCTAAACTTCCTGTTTTATTGTAATAAACAATCATGCATCCATTACCAGACACCACCATGGCTTCGTTGGGTCCGCATGTGTAAAACATCTTGATTCCTGATGAAAAACAGATAAATGAGAGAAGAAAGTTTTCATTTTCAAATCTGGTTTAATTTCATTTTACTTCTAATGCTTGATTTTTATTGTGAGATATTGGATCGTTTTTTACATTTCTGAAATAATACCATATGATTAGTGTCAAGGGGTTAAAAAAAAAAAGAAGACTATTTGGTATAGTGGTGTTGTTATCAACTCCTCTGAGATGTGGAGATTAGGAGGCAAAAAGCCACTTTTTTGGTCTCCGAACAACTGGTTCAACATCTAATTATTTGACAAAAAGCTTGCAGTATTCCTGATGTGTTGTAAAAAAGCCTCATCTTTAAAAGTAACAAGAGCCATGGGCTTTAAAACACATGTAAAGGAAGATGGAGCACAATTAATTCCCCCTAAAATGAAGTGCGGTGAAAGCACAAAGTTTAATTAAAAGGAGGCATCTCAAAACAAAACATTCAGTGAACCTACTGCGTTATTTCTTCAAATCAATGTTACTAGTACTGCATCTAACACTATTTTTTAGTTGACTGCCTTAAAAAAATCATGATTAAAATTTAAATTCATGTCGATAACACATAAACTACAGCTGTCACGTGTCAGCGTCAATCATTGCAGCCAGGTTTATGTGGGCGAGAACCTCGCGGCTCCTCCCTCAACCAATAATCCTCACAGCCTTTCTTCCATGTTGATTTTCATCAAAACAAATCACATCTAAACTAAAATAATAACGGCAAACCTTAAATGTTAGATGTACAGCTATACGCTAAAAAAAAGCTAACTCAATGGCAACCGTTACACCGTAAGCTAGCAGTTAAAAGGTACCGTGATAGAGGTCTCTCACTACGCCTGTAGGAAAAGGGGAAAAAAAAAGCAATCGAGAGCGTTTACAACTTCGCGATTTAACACATCGTACCGACTGTTCTCATCTATCTACCCAATATCCAGTCAGTAAAATAAGCACAAACCTTTTTAGAATAACTTGAGGTTGGTTTCCTGTTGCTACGGTCAGGTTGTTTAAGTCGTTGGCCGACAGTTGGAATTGCAAAAATGTCCGTGTAGAGAGAGAGAGAGGGTGGGGTGGTGGGGGCTTGATGTCCACGCCCATCCTTATTACATCAGTGTAATATGTCTACCGCCATCTAGTGGTGGATATAATAACCGTAACCTCACCATTGCCATGTCATCTGTGCATCACCACCCCGCATTTGACAACATAAACCATGCTTCCACCAGTCTTATTGCATAACTCTTTTTATAAGCACACTAATGTCATATTGCTTATAATTAGACTGGGTTTCTGCATTTCAGCTGTGTCCACCGAATGTAATTTTCTAAGATACCTTATTTAAGCTGTTTGAGGTGGTATGAAAAATGTTGACTTGTACTGACTTTGATCTCTCTGAAAGGCCCAAGGCATCAGTCACCCGCTGACTAAGCAAAATCTACCATCCTCCCAATGTCTGACCCGAATACTTACATAATAATGTCTCCTCTTTATTTGTGCAGGGAATGTATGCTATTGAAACAAGGACACATATTGAGAGAAAACAAAAGCTTAAAACAAATAAATAGCAGGTTTGCAATCGCGTTTTCTTTTCTTTTTTTCCCCCTAGGTTAATATTAGGATTACTCATCTCGGATAACGTAGAAATGTATACAGCGTTTTTTGTGAATAACTGAGGAACAAAATAAACCAACACAATTCGTAGTAACCAAATACATTTTAGCTTATGTCAAGTAAAATTGCCATACATGTGCACCGCCAGACTTTATAGAGGTACATTGCATGATAAATCAAGAATTTGGAATTTGGAGAAGATTTTTGCAAATGAACAGCTGTAGAGTTTAATTTATTTGCTGAAATCCTCTCTTGAAATTGTAATGTGTTTTTGTTACAGCCTGGATTTGTTCCTGTTTTCCACGCTGTCTGAAGATAATCATTAGCAGAGACCTGGCTTTCCACTCTCACATCCCACTGTTATAGTTTGACATCGTCTATTCTTAGTGAATATGCATGTAAATACACGGTCCATTTGCAGATGAGGAGTTAGTCTGATATGATTTATTCCCAGCCTCGTCATACGATTTTTTTCTCAACACCCCTTTTGATGAAGTGCCACAGCAACTTGAGGGGCGTGAGTGGGGTCTGAGCAGACTGACCCCATTTTGTCCCAGCTACACATTGAATTTTTTGCCATCTGTTTCCTCTGTAGAGATGAACATAGCGATGATTAGTCATAGCTGAGGCAATGAAAACAGCTGTAATGCATCTTACTGGGTATTTCTGGACACCAGCTGGTAAAATTCTGGTCAATCTCTCCCCTTAATTTCTTCTCCCAGATCTGCAGCAGGGTCGCTCCTCCCCCCAGTCGGTCCTCTAAGCCAATCAACGTGTGCAGCAGCTGGGTCTGGGTGTGTGACACGCCCCCCGCCCGGCCCCATCCTCGTTCTGGAAACCCTCCAACGTTATAAATCCTTTGTCCGGCACGCTCCTACAAGGCTGCACTCGGCTCCTCGTGCTCATCTGGTACCGTCCTTTAACTCTTCGCTGTTAAACTTCCGCATCCATAATGAGGGAAATTGTGCACATCCAGGCCGGTCAGTGCGGTAACCAGATTGGTGCCAAGGTAAGATGATGATATATTAGGAATGTGTGTCACTTTTCTTTTAGAAAGGATACTTTTATTACTGACATTACAGATTTCTTAGAGGCTTAAAACACATTATTTCAGCTGATGATATATGAGGACAAAGGACATATACAATAAAAAATAAATCAAAAATGCTTATTTGATCAAATACATTGTAAATCATAGCGCAGTCTTTGTGGTTTTTGATTGAATCTTGATTCAATCCTCACTGCGGTAACTGGTGGGTGGGTGTGGAGCGGCGGACTGTGCATAGACATAACGGTATAACGGGGGCTCTTGTGTCTCGACGGGTTTTGTTCACACCGGGCGTGTCTGCGTCCCAACACTATGCATTCAGCTGACCTCAAGACATTGTCTGAGGAAAAAACTGAAAGAAAGGGGGTAAAACTCTGTCTATTCTTCATTTGTCTTGGCCCCTGAGTCTTTCTTTGTCTTGCACAGGCAGATATGACTGGTATTTCAGACAATGAGACCCCTGAGCTGGCATGACAGGCCTGGCTATTTTTTTCCACCTCCCAGATGTCTGATGGATCAATTGCCCACATCGATTAGATTATAATTCTGCAGGCTGTAGAGGCAGACTGCAGTTGAAGTTGTTGAGAAAGCAGAGGAGCTGTGGAAGGGTGTGGCGTGAATAATTGGTAAAGAAAAAGTAATTCCTCCCTTTAACAAAGGTTGACTTAAAATCTCTTCTATGCTTTCACAATTAGAATGATCTCATTTAATGTTTCTTTTAAAATTGTAAATAATTTCCTTACATTTTAAACATTTTTACATATCCACAAGAGCAAATCTACATAATGTCAATAGAGCCTACAATGAATCAATACAACACACACCCAGACCTACACCAACAATTGCAGTCTGCAACAATAGGTCTTTGTGGACCATCATTATCACTGTCTTACTGTCTTCTTTGATTTTATAACTGATCATTTGCCACACACAGCATATATTCAGTAAGAACCGCATAACCTGCTATTAAAATCTACAGACAACACTGACAATGGCACATATGTCAGAGGATTCATCATTACTGTCATGATGCTCTACTGGCAGAGGTGGTCATGTCCTGGAAAGCTGGGCCTTTCTTTGTAATCAATGTCTTTCCACCCTAACCCTAACCAAATTAGGAGTAGGGTGGGGGAGGAATGGAGGAAACAGCTGATGCACAGTGGGTGAAGTCATTGGGTCCTCAATTGACTTAATTAGCAAGAGTTGGTAATATCTTGGTAGGATTATTGTGGCAAATGTGCACAATATATGCTTATTATAGACTTTTAACATGCTTTTTATAGACTTTTATAATGCTTATCATAGACTTTGTCGTAAATGGACAGTTATATGTAATAGAGCACATTTCCATTCCTTTGTTTGTACTTAATTTTCTGCCTAATATGATGTTAAAATAACAACTGGTGGCCTGGCAAGGACGAACCCTGTTCGCTTCCGTTCCCTCAGGGCTCATTACTTCAGATGGCCAGTGAATATGATTGACAGAAATGCTGAACAGCTGCATTGTAGTGAATTGGGTCAGGGTGTGGCATCACTTTCCTGCTTATTGTCCTCATTCTTTCACTTTGATTCTCAGTCTTTTCTGATAGCCTTCTATGGCGTCACTGTCAACCATCCATCAATATCTCAGTCTTTTTAGCTTCAGTGTTACAGCTCAGCGGCATTTATTGTGCTGCTGAGCTGTGTTCGCCCTCGTATTAAGGTCATTTTTGTTTGACATGCTCCGTTTTAAATGTCATGATCTGTGGTCCGCAGTTGACTCCCAATCTCTTGAGTATTTGTCTGCAAAAAGCCAGCTAATCCAGATTACTGTTAATCCTCCTAATGCTGCTGTTTGCAAAAAAAACATCACAGGCTGCATTGCAAAGAAATGTCTAAGTTGGATAAAACAAGAAAAATATGAGCATGCAAATGATAGCCTGCACTATGGGACTGGATTTGATACAAACACACCCTTAAAGATCTGTGCGGCCTTTAAAGAGTGAACATGACTTGAATACAGACGAGGAGACGCTCTGTGTCAGCAGCGTAGTGTGACTGCCTGCAAATTAAGTTTATTTTCACTTTGGCCTGGGGAGTGATGTGTAGCTCTTTTGTGCTACCTCCTTGCATTTTACATATGAAAGAAGTTCTTTTTGCAAAGTCATCAGTTGGCAACTATTGAAATATTCACAGCTGCACTGCAGGAAACGAGTAAAGATGGGGTTTGCTGAAAAGGGGAAAATCCTGCATTCTGCATTATCCATCAAAATACAAAAATGTAAACCCACTGCTGTTTTCCTCATTTTAAGTTCCCAGTCCCATAAACTACGTGGCTTATGGCTAGATGCGTTCCTTCTTTGCAAGTATCTGTCATGTGATATCTTCCATTTTGTGTCTGCAGTTCTGGGAAGTAATCAGCGATGAGCACGGCATTGATCCCACAGGGACTTACCACGGAGACAGTGACCTGCAGCTGGACAGGATCAGTGTGTACTATAATGAGGCCACAGGTAAGAGCTATTTAAAGCAGATGTAAGCACAGATGAAGTTATGTTGTATGACCATTTCATTCAAATGTAATGAACATACTACATTCTGTTGTGTCCTGTCATGCATGGACTTTTTCACATTTTATTCTTGATTGTTTTTCGGTGCAGTACTTGTATGTTTTCTCTCTGCTTTCCTCTCTTTATTTTTTCCTTTCCTCTCTTATTCTCTTTCTCATGTAGGAGGTAAATACGTGCCTCGGGCCATTCTCGTGGATTTGGAGCCTGGTACCATGGACTCCGTGAGGTCTGGACCCTTTGGGCAGATCTTCAGACCTGACAACTTTGTATTTGGTGGGTGCAATAAAGACTCATGTTACAGTATGAATAAAAGCTCTTATGAACAAGAGAAAAGAATAGCTTACATTGATATCCCATCATTCTCGCAGGTCAAAGCGGTGCTGGTAACAATTGGGCCAAGGGTCACTACACAGAGGGGGCTGAGTTGGTGGACTCAGTCCTGGATGTGGTCCGTAAGGAGTCTGAGAGCTGCGACTGCCTGCAGGGCTTCCAGCTCACTCATTCTCTTGGCGGTGGAACGGGATCTGGTATGGGAACCCTGCTCATCAGCAAGATTCGCGAGGAGTACCCAGACCGTATCATGAACACCTTCAGTGTGGTGCCTTCCCCCAAGGTAAATTATCCACTTGAGAGCTCATGGAAATGTTTTGTTTCAGTTTTAGTTTGTTTTGCTACAGGTTCATCTGGTTAGATCATGAAACTGAATAAAGGCTGTGTGTGTTCACAGGTGTCAGACACAGTGGTTGAGCCGTACAATGCCACCCTGTCAGTCCATCAGCTTGTTGAGAACACAGATGAAACTTACTGCATTGACAACGAGGCTCTGTATGACATTTGCTTCCGCACTCTGAAACTGACCACACCCACCTATGGAGACCTTAACCATCTGGTGTCCGCCACCATGAGCGGTGTCACCACCTGCCTGAGGTTCCCCGGTCAGCTCAACGCTGATCTCCGCAAACTAGCTGTCAACATGGTGCCTTTCCCCCGTTTGCACTTCTTCATGCCTGGCTTCGCTCCCCTGACCAGCAGGGGCAGCCAGCAGTACCGTGCCCTTACAGTTCCTGAGCTCACCCAGCAAGTGTTCGATGCCAAGAATATGATGGCAGCATGCGACCCTCGTCACGGCCGCTATCTGACAGTCGCAGCTGTGTTCCGTGGCCGCATGTCCATGAAGGAGGTTGACGAACAGATGCTGAACGTGCAGAACAAAAACAGCAGCTACTTCGTTGAATGGATCCCCAACAACGTTAAGACCGCCGTTTGTGACATTCCACCCCGTGGTCTTAAGATGGCTGTCACTTTCATTGGTAACAGCACAGCCATCCAGGAGCTGTTTAAGCGCATCTCTGAGCAGTTTACAGCCATGTTCCGGCGTAAGGCCTTCTTGCATTGGTACACAGGTGAAGGTATGGATGAGATGGAGTTCACTGAGGCAGAGAGCAACATGAATGACCTGGTGTCTGAGTACCAGCAGTACCAGGATGCCACTGCTGAGGAGGAGGGTGAATTTGAGGAGGAGGCTGAAGATGATGCTTGAAGATCAAACTGTGAAGATCAAGAAATAAATGCCAAAACAAAACCATGAAAGGAAAAAACCACAAGTAACCACAAAACCAAGATAGTGTCAAGAGCATTGTTAGAGTTAAACTTTAGCTTACAGTAGATATTCCCTGTCATTTAATACAAATAAAGTTGTCAAAGGAAACCTGTTTGAGTCTCATTTGTATAATAAAACTTGCACCCATGAATTTTCAGTCACACTCCAAATATTAAGTTTGATATTAAAGGTTGAATTTTCCACAACTATGCTGATGTCGGGAGAGAGTCAAACCTCTCTGCGCCATATGATGTTTGCACCCTGATGGATTTTTCACATAATTATATAGCAGAGTGTTTGTTAGCTCAGGAAAATGCCAGTTTTTATGAACCAGCAAGAATGCTTTAGGTTTTGGGGAAATTAGTAAAACTGAATAAATGCTGGTGGATTTGTGTTTCTGTAATGTTTCACAATAGCTCCTGAAGGCTTTCTCTATTGATCACTGAGTCATTTTATTGTATCTTAGGCAAGGCAAGTTTATTTGTATAGCACCTTTCAGCTACAAGGCAATTTAAAGTGCTTCACACAATACATCAGAACACAATGACAGAGGAACATGAGCAGAATAAAACATTTAACAAAAGAAGCAACAAAAATAAAACTGAAAAATATATTTAAAAAAAAACTAAAATAGACTTAGATAAGTTAGAATTATATCTTCATCTGAAATACAGATAAGGTCATAATTTAGGCAACATGTTTACTTGATGTACAGAAGTAGGACTCAAAGCACAAGTGGGACTTATTGTTGGTGGCACAGGCATCCAGGAACAGATGCATATGTAACCCACAAAGCCTCTAGTGTTTGAATATAGTAATGTGATTAAACATCTTACTTTAGGAATATGAAACACAAGACTAAAATAATTTAACTACTCCAACATTGCGACTTTTTCAAGAAATCTAAGTAAGAAGCACATTGAGGTTCCTATATTGAAAGATGACCTTTGTCAATGCATATTCCCATAAAAGACTGCTGGAGAGACTATTTTTTATAAGTGAAGCCTTAGGTCAAAGATCGCAATGAAGCGTTCACAAACTAACTGCACTGACAACTGAGGGGATATATTCCTATCGTGAGAAGGCCTTCTGTTACTCTTTTATTAATCAAGACAGGCGTTGATATAATATAGCAAGTTTTTTTCCTGAATGCGTTCATGGCGCGAGAATGAATGTATGAACACAAACTTAAGAAGAGCTTTAGGCCAATCAGAGGCTTTTTTTAGAACGAGTACGCTTAAATATCCAATGGTAACAGATTTCAGTTTGAATGATAAGTTTTTTTAGCCAATCGCTAGAAGTCATGACACTTCCTGTGGGCGTGGTTAACTCTTCCCAGGAGATGTATTTGTATTTTTGTTTATGTCCACTGCAAAGCAAGGCGAGTTAAGGTGCGTATCAGAGTACGTTCTTTTCTTTAGAAGATTATTTCAGGGTGATTGTTTGAAGAACAAGTTTTTTTTAAAAGTCACAATTAAACATGTGAGGACATTTGAACAGTCAAGTCACCCGTTTACACGCGCTTGCTTCCTTTATAGATTTCATAGTAACTGCCATGAGACTTTATTTGTCTAAAAATCGTTTTAAATAATGTTTAAACAGAGATCCCATGCCTTATTGACAATAACATAAAAAACAAGATGGCTAATAAGGTTGGTCTGACGTAAAACAACGACGTTTGCATTTCAGTTAAGTTACATTTAGCATCTTTTAAGTTGACCGGAAGTGTGATTGCTGTGATTTTGACAAGGATGTTCATAACACGTTCAATAAAAGTTGCTTACTTTTTGCTTAAGGATGATTTTATTGATTCCACGAACTGCATGCTAGCGAGAAAACATCTGAAAACATTTAGCAAACTTGGTGCTCACGATGAACGTTGAGTTAACTGTAATCTATAGATAAATAATTAGCCACTGAGGCTAACGTTAGCTGCATGGAGTTACCGAGTATCAGTTAGGCATGGTGGGCTATGTTAATCAAGCTAACGGTGGTTGGATTTAGAAGTTATTATTGCCGTTTAAACTGACGTTTATTAGTATTTACGTTGAAGAGTCAATTTTCCTACCATTTAGTAGGAATGGATGCTACTCAGGTGATCAGTAACTCAATCTTAGAGTCAGAGGAGGAGGAAAATGAAGAGGAGAATCAAAATAAGGGTCGACCGATGGCTAAACTGTGCATCCTAAAAAACCCACACATCCCAGAGACCGGTAAGTGGCTCACTATTGTCGTTATTTCTCCTATGATATAGTTATTATGCATGGTCTGTTTGACCTAAATAAAGGTATTTCTTATGAGGAGTACTCTCTGTCACCCAGATTTGCCCCTCTTCTTGGGAGATAATGTGCTGGGACGTGACCCCAGCACCTGCACCCTGCCCTTTCCTGCACCCTCAGTGTCCAAGCAGCATGCGACCATCTGCATTTCTGTCTACAAGAGAAGAGGTTGTCACGGTGATGTGGGCATGGAGGCCTTGGTTTGGGATCTCGGGAGCATGAATGGGACCCGTAAAGGCCGCTTAAAACTGACTCCCAATGTACGCTATGCCCTTAGTGAAGGTGACAGTTTGGTGGTGGCAGACATCCCGTGCCAGTATGTGAGCTGCGCTGCAGACTCAATCTTTTCTCAAGATGACATGAGGACTCCAGGGAGCAGAAATTCAGGAGTAAAGGTCAGGTTGCCAGATGCTTTAGGAGAGGGATGGGGTGACACGAGCACTGGCAGCAAGAAATATGTCAGTGGCGGTGCAAAGGCAAGGGTGTCGTTAAAGAGGACTCCTGTTAGCGGGAGTTGTCTGTCCTTTGAGCAAACTCCAACCCAGCCACAGGGGACATTGGTCCCACAATCTGACTCTGATTCAGACAGCGAAAGAGGTGGAAGAGGAGAGAAAAGGAGGAAAGCCCTAGGTATGTGGACATCATGTTAAAATATATCAAACCAAACCATGTGTTTTGTGTCTGTTGTTCACAAGCTTGTTATTGTTATGTATCCAGTGTCTGACTCCGACTCCCATAAATCCAGCCCCAGCTCTTGTCCCAGCTCCGCCTTCTTAAGTCCTGCAGACAAAATCGTCCCTGAAAGGTATATATGTTTTTTAATTGCATGTGTGTGTGTGTCAGTTGTTTCCAGCTGTCACTTCTTAAATGTTATGGCTGTCACCTTGTTTCCTACAGTGAAGATGAAAGTCCCATTACTCCGTCCTCCTCCAGCAGAAACGGGTCATACAGACATGTCAGTTTCAGCACAGAGGAAACGGATTTAGATGTGGGCCGACAGCAGCTGGAGAAAAAAAGGGCACCTGCAATACTGGGAAACTGTTTAAAGGAAGAAGAAAGAGAAGTACAAGGAGAAACCAATTCTAAAGAAAGTCAACAACCTGTGAAACCTGAAGGCAACGTCAGTCTTACAGGTGAATCACCTGTGTCTACATCAGAAGCATCCAAAGATGCCATTCCTGCGTTTAACATGGACAGCGACACTGATGTGGATTTAGAGGAGGAAGAGGCGGCATCTGCTGGGCCTCTGTGCTCGAATACAAATCAACAAACTGATCAACCCCCAAACACAGTCCATTTTCACATGGACAGTGACACAGATGTTGATGAGGATGCTGACGTTTCAGACAAAGCTCCTAAAAGGATTCCTTCCTCTAATGACACTAAACCGTCCCACGTTGCTTCCGTTATTCACCCTGAAGGCATCACCATGGACAGTGACACTGACGTGGATGACGACGCTGCTTTGTCAGATGCTGCCGCCAAAGACACATCATTCCAGGATGCACACACAGCTGACACTGCTTCTTCAGTGCAGCTGAGAGATTTCCACTTGGACAGTGACACCGATGTCGATGAGGAAGTAGAGGGGAATTGTGAAACAGTAAACAAAAACTCTACAAAAGATGAAACACCCATCAAATTGGATATGAAGCTTATTGTGCCGGAGTGTGCCCCGGTCGCTCCTCACAGCCTGCATCTAGACAGTGACACAGACGATGAAGCTGTCCCTGCCCCTGTCATTGGTGAACCCTCGGCACCTGCTCCTGTCACAAAATCATGCGCCACTGCAGATGCAGGCGCTGATTTGGACATTATGTCGGACAGTGACACAGACGAGAAGGATGATTCTCCTCTGGGTGTACCTGTTGCAGTCTCAAACTTGCCAGCATGTCCTGGTACAACGTCAGAAGCTCTTAGGTCAGATTCTGATGCAAACACAGATGTGGATGAATCCATCGTGTCCCCCGCTGGAGACAGGGTCAATCCAGCTGACTTCAGACTGGACAGTGACACCGATGTGGAGGATAAGGAGGAAGAGGACCACATTCCTGACCTGCAAAGAGAAAATACGTTGAGGTTGCTGGTTCCCCACCAGCAGAACTGTTCCATCCCTGCACAGATATCAGGTAATAAATCAGTCTGTCTTCACAGGAGAACTTTTATATCATGAGTTTAGGCTGCAGCCAGGTGATGTTTTCACATAGCATCTTACATACAGATAACAGTCCAAACCGCAAACATAATAACTGTGTATGACACAGAAAAGCAAATGCACAGAGGAGTGTTGTTAAAGAACTACTGGTGGATCATTAGATCCTTTTACAGCTGAATAGTTCCAACACATTCATTTTAAATAGTTATATTTCCAATTATTTGCTATTTTATCATTGTGAGGTCTTTATTAAGTTAATTCTAGTTCAGTGTAAACGCGCAAACAGCATCATATACAAAGAAAGTATTGACATGAAAACATCATTCAATTACACAACTGGATACTCGCCATGTTTAGAGTACAGATGTGACAAAGGACAGGCTGGTCTTAGTGTTAGTTTCCATATGTATTTGCTTCAGATACTGTTAAGTAAATGAATAAATCCTAATTTAAAAAATAAACTTGACTGAAGTAAAATTACAACAATACATAAAAAGAAGTAGTCTTTAACATAGTCTTTAAGAATCAAGAGATGCTAGAGGAGATAGTTTGAAATCTCCTTAAAGCATGTTGTTAAACATTTTAAACTGAAATGAAACCATGTTTAAATTGTCTTGCTTTTCACTTTTGGATGGTTTCAGAAGAAGAAGTGGAAGAGATGGAGACTCAGGCTTTCATAAGCCCCTCTTCAGGTGCATTTAGACGTGAGTAAAGTACTTCTTGTACTGGTTGTCTGCAAGCCCGTTTCCTCAAGCAATGGGATGCTGTGTGTGAAATAAACAAAAAAAAGAAAGATACACAAATCAATATGCCAAATGTTGAATCTGTTGAATGTATATCAGTCATTAAATATAAGCTGATATTGGATTTAATGCCAGCAACACGTTTAAGAAAGAAACAAGAAAGTTGCGGCTGGGGCACAATAATTGGAAAAGTTCTTCATGACTCTGTTGTAAAACTGTCACCCAACCCTTTAAAATCATTTGCCAAATAGTGTAACGTAGCAAAGAAAAGCCCTAATATATGGAGCAGCTAAACTCCTATACCAACCAAAATCGCTGCTTCAAAACAACAAATGGTCTTTTATAGTGATTTTCAAAAGAAGTGACGTAACACAGTGGTAAACGTGCCCCTGCTCAGACTCTTTTGATTTTTAGTTTCTTACTTTATTTTCTTACTTTTGTCTTTTTGTCCCCTTGGCTGCAGAGCCTGTGGGATTGTCTTCCTGCTCAGACAGCCAGGTGGACAGCGACTTTCTTGTGGCTGAGACACAATCCTTCATTCTACAGACAAGAGATTGCCAGACACGCACAGATCCAACCAAAGCCTCTGCAGTTGCGTCCCCTGGTGACAAAATAGATGAGCAGACCAGCAGAGGATGCTCTTTCCAGCTGGGATTGTCTGACAGCAGCCACCTGCAAAGTCAAGGCACTGCTCTAGCCATGGAGAACACCCAGGCTTTTGTCAGTGTGGAAAGGGGAGTAAAGCTGGAAGAGACTCAGGCATATGTAGCCGTATCAACTGCAGACAGAACCTCTGCAGAGAATGACTCCAACCTGTCAGCCACTCAGGCCTATGGAGAGGATGAGGAGCTGGCCGGAGATTCAGAAGTGTCTGAAAAAGAAGCTTGTGCAGATTTTGCTTTAGAAGCAACACAGTCTTACATTTCAGAGCACTGCAGTGATCCAGAAAATGATTCAGATGAACAGGAGAGACAAAACGCAGCTGTGATTGAGACTCTGCCCTCAGGTTCTCCCACCTCATCAACACTTGCCACGGCTGAAACAAATAATCCTGTTTGTTCTGTCCAAGCAGTTAAGACCACAACACAGGCTGAAAGAAGAGAGAAGGAGGACAATGGGAAGGCAGCACAACCACAGCACCTCACTGAAGATCAGTCTGTAACTGAAACTCAGCCCTTATGTGCAAGTGACAGTGAGGAAGGCGATGATGAAGGCTCATTTCCAGGTCCCCGAAAAAGAATGGCAAAGCCACTGCAGCTGGAAGAAGAACAGACACAGCCCCTAACTTGTTCACTTGCTGAAACTCAGCCAATGGTTTTCTGTGAAGACGATGAAAGTGATGAGGAAGATTCAATGCTGATCCCACGAAAAAGAAAAGCGAAGCGGCTTCATCTTGAAGAAGAAGAGACGCAGCAGCTCACAAATTCTGAACTCAGCACTGCTGAAACTCAACCAATGGCTGTAAGTGAGGATGAGGACACAGACTCAATGCCAGGCCCACGAAAAAGAAAAGCAAAGCCGCTACAATTTGAGGATGAAACACAGTCACTCGCTAACTCTGAAGTGTCTGCAGCCGAAACTCAGGCTTTGAGCGAATGTGGGGGTGAGCAAATAAACAAAGATGACATGAATCCATGTCCTCAAAAAAGAAAAGCAAAGCCACTGCAGCTTGAAGAGAGGCATACTCAGCCGCTCATCAGTCCTGAAGTCTCTGGTGTTCAGATTCATTCAGTACTGACAGGTGAAGATAAGAAAAGTGATGATGAGGACTCAATTCCAGGTCCACAAAAAAGAAAAGCTAAACAACTTCATATTGAAGAAGATGAAACGCAGAAGCTCACAGATTCTGAACTCTCTACTGTTGAAGTGCAGCCGGTGGTTCCATGTGAAGATAAAGACTCAATGTCAGGCCAACAGACGCAGGCCCTCACTACTACTGAAGTCTCTGAAAGTCAGTCAAAAGTGAGAGATGAGGAAAGTGATGGTGAAGACTCGCATTCACGTCCACAAAAGAGAAAAGCAAAGCGGGTCCATCTGGAAGAAGGGGAGACTCAACCACTCTCAAATTCTGAAGTCTGCACAGCTGAAACTCCCTTGAAAGCAAAAACTCCTGAAACTAGTGGAGTCAGTCTTACAAAGTCAAGAGAGACGAGGGCAAGATTAAGAGAAGGGGAAGAGGAGCCACAGTGTTGCATACCTCCAAAGAGACGGTCAAGAATGGAAAGTAAAACTCTGACGAGTACAAGAGGAAGGAGAGGAAAAGCTCGGTCTGATGATGATACCACTGAGGAGCAGATGAAGCCGGTTAAGCAGACAAGAGGGAGAAGAAATGCAAGACAAGGGGTAGATGATGATGAAGATAATGAAAGGAAGAGTCCGATAAAGGAACAAAAAGACGAGAAACTGGAAGAGATTGCTGTTTCAGAGCTCAGAGAACAAGAGAGAGAAGCTGTGAAGGAGAGAAGGGAGACTGCAGAACAAGAAAGACTGCAGGCTGAAGATGCTGAGAGAGTGAAAATTGAGCTGGAGAGAGTAGAGAGGGAAAATAAGGAGAAGGAAGAAAGGGAAGTGAAGGAAAGGTTGGAAAGAGAGGAGAAAGAAAGATTAGAAAGGAAAAGAAAGGAACAGGAGCAAAAAGAAAGTTTGGAAACAGCAAAGAGGGAACAAGAAGAGAGACTTGCAAGGGAGAGGAAAGAACAACAAACTAGGCGGGAAATAGAAGAAAGAGAGAAACTGGAGAAAGAAAAACACTCAAAGGAATCACAAGAGAACGAGGAGGAAAAAGAGAAGCCCAAAGCTCCTGCAAGAGGTCGAGGAGCAGCCAAAAGAACGATCGCTGCCCAAAGCACAGCAGAGCCGGAACAAGACTCAACCCCAGCTAACAATGACTTCCCAGCAAGTAGAACCAGATCTCGCTCAAACTCCTCCAACTCGGTCAGCTCAGAGATGTCCATCCCAGGTGTCAACACCCAGGATAGCAAGCGAGGAGGCCGAGGGAGAGGAGCAAAGAGGAGCAGTGAGACACCCAAGACAACCACTGTGAGAAGCAGCCGCCGAAGGATGACGGTGGCTGCTGAGCCAACAGAGCACAGCAGCAACGATAACCGCGCTCAGGAACTCCTCTCCAGGCCAAATTCAGAAAACTCTGTTAGCTCTGAGATTTCCAGCTGCAGTGTGAACACTCAAAACAGAGGAAGAGGAGGAAGGCAGCGAGGAAGAGGGAGGAAAACAGAGCCTGTCCTGGGTACCATTGATCCTGTTGTTAGTGAGAGCCATCAGAGTTCTACAGTGAGGGACAGGAGGAGCCGGAGGACGAAGGGGTCCTCCAGTGAGGCTCTCCATGAGGATGAGAAAGAGAGGGCAGACTCTCAGCAAGCTGGTACCAGTAGGGGGCGGCAGCGAGCCAATGCAAGTGGATCTGAACCTGCAGCTTCAAATGATGAGGGACAGTTAAATCAAGAAGAGGGACTTGCTGATGAGAAGTCACATTTGCCTCAGAGGAATGTCAGGGGCAGAGGTCAAAAAGCAGTAAAGACTGAAACTGTGGGGCCTGCAGTCAGTGAAGGCGATGCTGTTAGAAAACAAAGAAAAGGAAGGAAGAGTCAGATGGAGGCAAATACTGGAGTGGATAGTGCCAAAGGAGAAGAAAGGGCACAAAAAACACAAACAGCAGAGGAAGAGATTCCCTCTGCTGTCCGAGTAAGGAGAACAGGTAGATCATCCAGCACTCTGGTAAAGAATAACGCAAAAGAGTCTTTTCCTGAAGAGGAAGTGGAAGATGGTGAGAAAATGGAGGTGGAGACTCCTAAGAAGAAAGTCAGAGGTCAGACATCGGCGACTTCCATGAACCAGGATGCAAATGTGGAGGCGTCAGAGGTGACTAATGACTTCAAATATGAATCGTACATTGGAGGATTTGATGTATTTATAGTTGAAGTTGTTGTTTTATTCTGAATTGAAATGTATGGTGGCTGACAGATGAGTCAAACAGAATGAACGTGAGGAGCTTATGATTGGTGTCCAGGAGTCCCTGCTCTTGTAAGGGAAGGCTTTTACCTTGGCCCAGTGCTGTAGTACTTTACATCCTCTTAGTCAGCCTTTCCAATCACCATAATGCACTGTCATCCACATCATGGACTGCCCGTTTCCTCCACTTTCTCAATAAGAGTACTCTAGCCCTTAATATACTAATGAATTAAGTGGTTTAATGGTCACCCAGCAACCTTCCTCTCTTCATCTTACCTTGATGCCGTGCTATAATGTTATTTGATTATAAGACATTCTTGGCGCGTTTCATGCTTTGTCCTTGTCTGTCTTTATGCCTGCACTGTTTAGCTGATGCTCTCTTCATCCTCCCTCTTCTTTTTCCTCTCCTGTTTGGCAGCCACAGACGCCAACCGGCGTTTTTTCCCGGAAGCGACACACACCCGCAGGCTCCTCTCCCGTGGCAAAAACTCCTCGCTCCTCCTTCGCTTCCCCAGCGGCGAGCGGTCGCGTACGAGCTGGAGGCCAGGCCTACAAGGTCTGTCTGTGTAAACCTGGGGGCTAATTGTTGGTATTTGATCTTAATGCAATGTAGAGATTTTCTTTTTTAAAAGGAATTGGATGAGACGATTGATGCTACTCTTATAACCGTCTGTTCAGTGTGGGGATTGAGGCTTGATATGGTTAGATATGGTTAGATATGGTTAGCAGGGATAAGCAAAAGTTGAAAAACACATAGACTGTACAGATAAGTGAGTTTTACAGGTGCTGATTGGTCTGTTCCTGATAGTTTCATTGCTTCCCCTTGTTTCTACTCTTTATGCTACACTAAACAATGCACTCTCTTACTTGAAATCCATATATAATTAACAAAAGTCTTTGGAGGTGCTGAGGCGTAAAGCACACCAGCAAAACTAGACACAGCAACATTTCTGGAAGCAAATAAGCATTTCTCTAAACACGCAAATTTGTTCTGTTTTCCCCACCTTTTTTTCTTTCCATTTTAATTAAAATGTTTGGTTATTCTTTTTTTCCCCTGTAATATTATCTTGTTCTCATTTCTTACTCCTGTTGTTTTCGGTTTGATTGAAGTGCTTTCTTTTCTCTTGCTGTCGCTCTTCTTGAATCAACACTCGTTTACTGTAGTCAAATAAATGATAAGCACATAGCTTTCAGTGTGCTCATTTTCCACCGTCTCTGTCATTTTCCCAGGTGCTGTTCACAGGGGTGGTGGATGAAGAAGGGGAACGAGTGCTGGCTCGTTTAGGAGGCAGCATGGCTAAAGGCGTTGCAGACATGAACTGTCTTGTGACCGATAAGGTGCGAAGGACGGTCAAATTCCTGTGTGCGGTGGCCAAAGGTATCCCAGTTGTCACAACAGACTGGCTTGAAAAGGTTAGTTTCTATAGCAGCAGCTGGAAAATTCAATTAAATTTAATTGAGTTTTTTAATTTTTTTTATAAAGCACCAAATCACAACAGATGTCATCTCAAAGGGCTTCAAGATACAGATTTAAGATCCAATTTAAGCCAGTTTCCTCCAACTCATTGTATTGCAATCATAGTCCAATCAAGTCACATTAATTAAAATCCTAATTCGTCTTATTCATACCATGCCAGTTAAAAAAAAAAAGTTGCTTAGCTGAGGAAGCCAACAGATTGGATTGAGACTTCCCTTCGATTCAGTCGCCCATCCTGAGCTTGCACCAAGCAGCGGTGGGAGGAAAAGGGACCGTTTTAAACCTGATGGTAAAGGTAGGGAGGGAAACCCAAACTGAACCAGTTTACTTTCAGAAACTCTAGGAACCACAAGTAAACCTGCAGTCTGAGAGCGAAGTGCTCTGCTGGGAAGACATCAAGCTATGAGATATTTATTGTATGATGGAGCTTGGAGCAAGACAACTTGACGCTGACTTATATTGTCAGATGAATTAACACAAAATGTACACACATGGTTTGCTCACGTACACATGTACTCCACTCTACTGTCCGTGTTTCAGAGTGGTAAAGCTGGGAGCTTCCTTTCTCCCAGCGCATTTGTTGTTACTGATCCAGAGCAGGAGAAGAAGTTCAGTTTCCGCCTGCAGGATTCTCTGAGGACTGCAAGCACTCAGCCTCTCCTACAGGTACATCCTGTTTATCTCTACTTTCACGTTTCTGTCTGAGTGAGAGGTTGATGGTGCGTCAGCATTAAGTGTAGAGGGTTGTTTTCTTTTTGTGACAGCACAGAGGCGGTTGAGAGGAAAAAAGAGAGTCGTGATGGGAATGTTTGAATCGTTTCTAGTCTTTACCAGATGTTACAGCTGCCTTTAACGAAGACTCCTTACCTCAGCTGGGGTGTTGATAGTTTGCATCCATCTTTAGCTTGTGGGAAGTAGTTTGACATCTACTGTTTATGTAATCATTATGTTTGATGTATTGTGTTTCCATGACTGTACTTTCTCGTCAAAGCTGTAAAACGATCGCTTCATTGAACATATAATACTGACGCCCAGCTAAAATTAGGGTATGCACCTGACCAAATTCCAGTCCCGGGAGCTTTTTATCGATTCCCTCGTTCTCTCTTACAGAGCCTGAATAATAATAGAGGCTAATCATATTTTTCACAACATTGTTGTTACGTCTGTCTTTCTTTCAGGGTTATGAGATCCATGTCACAAAGTCTGTAAAGCCAGAGCCCGTTCACATGAGAGACATCATTTCCTCCAGTGGAGCGACCTTTCTACCAAAGATGCCTTCGTCTCATAAGGTGCCATTTGAGCTCAGAGCTCCTCTCTTGTCTCACGTTAAAACTACAGCGCTCTGTCATCCCGTTGCCATCGCTCCTGCCTAAATCTTTTCTTTTCTGTCACCTGACCCTCTGTCAGCCTCAGACCGTAGTGATTTCCTGCGAGGAGGACTGGCGGCTGTGTGGCCCCGCCGTGTCTGCTTCCCTCCCCGTCGTCACAGCTGAGTTCATTCTCACAGGGATCCTGCAGCAAAAACTTGATTTCCGCACGTATGTGCTCTCCCCCCCCACAGCTACCCTGCAGCCTGCAGGGGGCAGAGGAAGAGGCAGGAGGAGGACTTAGTACATATAAAGCATGTGACTGTGTGTGAATGAAATCTGCAACAATAGACTGGTCCTTCATTTGTAGATTTAAATTACAGACCGAGATGAGCACTAGTGAGTCAGCTGTCTGTGTATAAGACTTAAGAATGTATTCACCATGCTCAGCAAGCTGGTTTTTCCTTTAAATGCAATCACATTTTTAATGGAGATGATTTACGCTGAAGTAATAGGTGTAATTTCTGTTGACTGTGTAATGTTTGAAAATATTTTTTCCAGTTGTAGTTTTGCAGGAGACTAATGAGAGCTTTCCACCCTTTTGCCTTGTATGTGTGAAAAACATGTTATTGTTAGAGATGCTAAAGCTGCTCGGCCTCGCATTAACCGGCTTATCTGAAACATCAAGCAGAGCAGGAATTAAGGCCCCTGAAGTGCTGCTCTTTACTTGTGCTCAGTGCTTTAACTCAATCCAGTTAGCCAGTTTGTCAGGTAACAAACATGAAGTCGCAGCTGTTTAAATCATGTTTGGGGAGTTGAATAGTGGAGCTGACGGGGTCTGTTTTGAAATCCATCTGCTGCAGTTGTCAGTAGATGCATTAAGCGTGTTTCCAGTCCAGAGAAAATGAGCATAGTACCTTTTATACTGATATGATCATGAACCCACCACTGTGTCTGTTGCTGCTCTCCATTAAGCATCACCACTCTATTAAGCCTTTATTCCATCTTATTACCTTGAGGGAGAGTTGGGCGCAGTGGAGGCATCTGACTGCTGCTTCTACATAAAGATTCTATCCTGTTTGTCCATGGCACCTTTCTACATGCTGCCTGTTCACTTCGTGTTTTCAAGCACAGGATCACCCGCAGTATTGAGTGATTTCTGGTTTCTGCCCATATCCATTGTAAACTTTCTGTGCTGTCTTTTTTTTTAAAGTTGGAGTCTTTGGCTCATTCTTTTTAGAGCTGACAACTGGCAAATGACTCAACGCCAAGTTTGTATCTAATCATGAAGACATTAAATATTTTCTATGAGTATTTTAGCACTTTATTGCCATATTTTCTGTTGATTGATATAATTTAACGACGATTTTTAACGACAGGGTGAGGGAAGTCTCACTGTAAGAGGACTTTAATTTGTAGCTTATGAACTTCTTGTGTATCAAGTGACATTAAAATAAATCCTGATTAGCATTTTAGTCCCCCCAAAAGGGAAAGTAGGTTACCTTCTCATAGCAATTGTTCACAAATTGATGAATAGAATGTACAACTTATGGATTGACTATTGTGTTGGAGTGAGAGTAATAGCAGAAATACATCATGTCATCCTGTGGTTTAAACAAATGATTAAAAGCCTAAAAATGGAGCTGAACTCAATGATAACTAGGTTTGATAATAATAATAGTCTTAATACAATGTTACAAGTTTAAAGACGTTTTAACCCATGCCAGCTGTGAGATCGTCACACCAGCCACCCTATAACCTAACATCAGGGTCTGGGTTGCTTCTGGATGCTGTGTGATGACCGTCAGTGTCTTTGGGGGGGCGAAGAGTGGCCGGTGTTTCCCGACACGAGTCGAGTGGCTCCGAGAGCGAGCAGAGCCCGACATGTTCTGATCATCTTCCAAATGTTGAGCCCGAGTCGTGAAGTGCTGCTCTTGAGGGGGGCGAGGTTGTAAGGGAGGGAGACGACGAGGGAGAAAACAGGCAACATTCCTGCTGATTTCCACTTCTGAAAAGGATCCCGGCATCTTCCCACCGCACCGCACCGCACCTGCAGCCGGCCGGTCGAAGGTGGGTGATTTTCCTTTGCTCAACATACATGTGCGGGAATGTGCGTCCTAAATTTGTCTGGAGCGTGACGGGTTAAATTCTGCAGTTTTTTGGTGGATGCAGCTCGTCGGCTGTCCCGGCTCGGATGTGACTGCTCCACACTTTGAGCTGCGAGGCTGATCATCAACTAGGAAAGATTTGAGACGATGTTCATCCCGTTTTGAACGGATCTGGCGTTATTATGGGTTTAGCGTTTTTGTCTCTGGTGGGATTCAAATCCTCGAAAATATGAAAATTTAATGTTCTGGATGAAAATGATGTTCCATTTCGATATCAGGTTGACTGATCTAAAGTGGTAATTATATCAGCTAATATGCAAAACAATTAACTGTTATCGATAGATTATGAAAGCCATATTTTCTGCTCTAATGAAGTGACATTCTTCGCCTGGGAATTACACATCTAATGTAAATTTGATGCCTTATCGGAGAGGATGCTCTCAGGCTGTTTCCTCTGTCTGCAGTGTCCTGCTGTGTGGGCACAGCTGCATGCTATGACAGTCCTTACACGATCAATTGATACAATCCTCCTGTCTGCATCACTATTTCACCCTTACATACACTGGTTCCTATGTTTTCCTTTTCTTTTCTTTATCAGTTCTGGAAAGTGTTTGTTAATGCTGTACACAGCTCCACCCCCCACCCCTACACACACACACACACACACACACACACACACACTCACTCCTCCCTCACGCCCATTGATTTTAATTGATCTGACAGGTGCAGCAATATGGTGGAGACACTTCTTATCCTTTAGTTCACTGCAGCCAGCTTCGTATGAAAATAGGTTGTCCGCTGCAGAAATGATGAAATGTCTTTCTGCTGCGCTGACCTCAGACATCAGAGAAGCGATGTTTCAGAATTTTGAACGCACCTCATATTTGTGTGAGATGTGCCGCATTTGAATCAAACATTTAGTATTTCCACACGTGTCTCCTCTCTTGATGCAACAATGCATTTCTTTTTTCGCGTCATGATTTATAAATGAGAACAATATGTGCTTCTGGGTCTAAGTGTGTCTGAGCTCACTTTTAGCATCATCCTCCTCATCATCAGGATGACTTGACCCCAATGTCCCCTCACATTACTTGTGCACATAAAAAGAGTAGCGTGCAAATGAAGGAGAAACGATGAAGGGACAGAGTTTCTTTGTAGATTCCCCACATCTGCAGTCATTTGAAGGCATTTCCGCCTCTTTAAAGGCCAGGGCACAAAGACATGTCTGTCCCTCTTGTGAGCAGGGAGTTTGGAGTTTGAGGGAGCACAGGCCTATGCTTTGATTTCAGAGTGGGATGCATTGACTTGGATTATATAAGATAAGGAGGAGGAGTGGATGAAAGAGACGTGATAAAGAGAGAGACAGAGAGAAACGCAGGAAAAATGGGAAATGATACAGACGCCACGTGACAGGGAACATGGCAACCGGACGGAACGTCATATCAAAAAGGGAGAAAATGTGGTGGAAAGAAAGTGTGGGGTGATTTAAAACAACCAAAAAAAAATTTAAAAAAAATACACCGAAAGGCTAGTCGAATAAGGGGACAAGGAGCATCGAGAAGGATAACGGGGATAAATGGTAACACTTCTAGATGTGAAGATGGTGGTAAAAGTGAGACGGTGGAAGAAAAACAGGATGGAGACCAAATGTAAACCCAGTGAGGTAGAATAAGGACGAACTGAAGCGTAGAAAAAGTCTGGAAAAGATGGCAGATGGTGCACATGTCTGTGACTACACATGAAAGCTCTTAATGTAGCTTTTTGCAGTTTTTTTCATGTTTATCCTCACTAAGGCACACTTTTGCTTTTTTAGCCTGACAGCCGAAACAAAGAAGATTTCAGATATTTATTTATAATTTATTTACCTATTTTTGCCTCTCAGATCTCGTTTTGGCACATCGGATTGTCAGTAAGACTCTTTTTCTTCCCAACCAATCAATCGCATGCTTTGAATTAATTAATTAATGTATTAATTGAATGTTTACCTCTACCAGGGTAAACAATAGTTCTTTTTTTTTAGTCAGGTGAAACAATAAGCGCATCATGAAGCAGCTTCAAAAGAGGGTTCAAGCCCCCCAGAAAAAAGAAAAACTTGGGCTGCTCTAATGACTTGTAGGGGACACTTTGTGACTTTTTGCCCAGAGACAATGTTCTGTGTTACACAGCTTTGCTCCATCATTTGTTTGTGATACAATGTGATCAGTGGGCTTTTGTTGGCTCTCTGCCCAGAGTGGAAAACACAGTGCAGAGGCTTGTGTGAGGCCTTATGTGAAACAGCAATTCTGGCTGTCAGATTATGACACTGTGAAATGCCACTTTTTCTCATTAAATACCAAGAAACAACAGGGCTTCCTTGTTGTTGTTTAGTAATATGTTCATGTCACATGCATACAAACACAGACAGATGGCAGACATTAAAAAATGCACACACAGGGTTATTCACAGCGTGAAGAAGATAGCTTAATGCTTCATAATTTCCGGTGGGAACCTGATGCTTTAAGATGTGTCTTTTGTTGTAAAGACACACTTTAATCTTTAGTGCATTTTTATTAGCTGCCGCAAAGTGTGACTGCAAGCACCGCAGGTGCCTCCTGGGCTTTGTAAATGAAAACTGCAGCAAAATCTGTTTTGTACAAACTCTCTTAATGTTTTGCCTCAGATGACTCTGCTGCATCATCATAATCCTTCCTCGGTGTTTCAATTTCATTCCTCCAAAACGGAGAAACTATCAAGGTTTCTTGTAGCTGTTGTTTTTCTAGATATTTCCTATTGGTGAGTCATCAAACTGATTCCTGTAAGTTGAATTATATAGAGATTAATCAATTACTCTGTTTTTATACATTTTGACAAATAATCATTAAACAGTCTGAGTGTGACCCAAAGCCAGAGGGCCCTCATAAACATTCACATGCCCCTAAAATGAAGAACCTCTCTAACACACGAATGCCTGTTAATGAGACCTTCAAACAGCAGTGTCTTTGACAAATAAACCTACTCCTGATCCAGATTTTTAACTGCACACTGGTACGCTGTTTCTCGCTGTTTCTCATTCACAATGAGGAGGAACAAAGGAATAAAGAAAGAAATCCTTTCCCGCAAAGGTATGTAAGTTCAAAAGACGCTGTTTTGTGTGAATAATTAAATATGTTCATACAATTCTAATGAGGCTGATGTCCATACCTTCACTTTCACTCTCTTGGCATACAGATAAACCCACTGCTTGCTCTTACGATGCTGCACTCTCTGACTTTGATCACTGCAGGTGTTTTCTCCCACTCCCCTTCTGATCTCTTTTAAGTGAAAACCACACAACAGTTTCTTTTGCGCCGGCCTATTGATGCGTTTTTTTTCTCTCATGTCCTTGCCTAGAAGAGAGACGTTCAAATCATCAGTATTCCCCTCTATGCTGTAATTAATTGGGATTCTTCCCAGACACTTTCACAGAGTTGTGAGGAAATTATGTCTGCTATTTTCTCTTCTATTCACTGTGTGGTTCCTGTTTGAAGTTCACTTAAGGACTTAAGCACACACATGCACATATACATATATATATATACATATATATATATATATATATATGTGTATATATATATATATGTGTATATATATATATATGTATATATATATATATATATATGTATATGTGCGTGTGCTGCTGAGAAGATCCACTATAGGTCATTATAATTTTTTCTTTTAGAAGATTTCCCCTGTAGGATTCTATAGTGTAGAATATACTGTATTTCTATATCTGATTATCTCTGATAATCAACAACAGAATAGTGAAATGGAGGTGCACCCTGTTTAATGTTTTCATTTATTTTGTGTCCCTGAGAGATTACTTTTGTGTCTTTCCATCGGTCAGCTGGTAATGCTTGACATGATAAAAAAAAAAAAAAAGAAGAGATTTGGTGCCCTTTTCAGTGTTGACCCTAACAACAAAATGAATATCGAGGTGATCTGAATGAATGTTTAAAGCCTGAACCTTTTTTTTTTTTTTTTTAGAGTGAGTCAAAACTTCAGCAGTCACTCTGTTCCAGATGTTGGGTTTTCATCATCGCTCAACTGATTTTCCACCTGAAAACAGACAAATATAGAAAGATAGAGTGCACAGATATTAACGGAGTTGAATAATTTCATGTTGATCGCTCTGAATAATTCCCTTTTTCTTTTTAGACAGAAAAGAATCAGCCATTATGATGACAGTCAGAGTGATTGCACTCAGCTTTCTCATCGCCGCAGGTATTTTCATTTGAATTTGTCATTCCGTTGCATGAAAATGTGGCATTATATAAATATATGTATTTTTGCATTGGTGCACATGAGTGTTGAGTACTTTCACTGTGAGCAGGTACAACAGATCATGATGCACTGTGTTATTTACTCTGGGGAGACAATTTTTGAAACAAATAGTTTTGCAGTTTAAAGTCAAGCTGATGTTGTTTGAAAGCTCAATATGTTACATAGACAGTATGTTGATATCACATGAGGTATTGTATGATTAAAATCTGAACAAGATCTAAAGAGAGTCTAAATATTTTCACTGTTTTTAACTCTTTTTTTTCATCGTTCTTACAGCCATTGCTGCCCCTGTAAAAGGTAAAACCTGTTCTGTGCCATACATCTAATTCTGACCCTTCATTTACTGAATGAGTTATGAGCTTTCCTTATTCTCTTATACTTTATTCCCCGATCCATCATTTAATCCAGTTTATGAGGAATCCAAGACGCTATTCCATGGGGAGGATTTCCACATCTTGCTGCCCTCACGTGAGGTGGAGGTCACGTTTAAGAACATGTCCGACCCTCGAAAGCCTGTGGTTCTGATGAAGGGTGGCAAAGTGGTCAGCAGTCGGGCCAAACCAAACCTACACCTCAACCACCTCATTATAGAGGCTGTGGGCGAGGGGGATGAGGGCGAGTACACCGTGAAGAATCCAGAGAATCCAGATGATGTCAGGAGGATTATGCTTATAGTCAGAGGTACTGGATGACATGACACTTGGAGTGATAATGAAGCCTAGCGTCAATTAACACGTCACATGTACAGGCATAATTTAATCATAAATTAAGGTCTGATGGAATTCATAAGATTTAATCTGCACTAATTCTTTTTGGAGCTGTGTGTTTAAACTAGCATTTTAAAAAGCTAACAATAAACTATATGCAGTGGTTTTTGCAGCTCTCAGCTATGCTTATATGAAAAATGATTTTTTACAATTTGTCTAAGAGAGTTGAGTTCATTTAAAACTATCAACTTAAAAAACAAAGCAGTGTCTGACTGAATGAAAAGCTTCTTCAAACATGATAATCCTGACTTTTAAATTGGTTTGTGACTAATGCTTCTTTTAGGTACAGTTAGATGCTGCTTATTTTCCAGGTTAATCAAATTCCAAAGAATTCTACTATTTTCTGGATTTATGTTTCTACAGTTGTTTTGGGTCAAAACCCAAATAATTTTGTTTTTAGTTATAATCATTGATTGAAAAATGACCATGTTTATTATTTGGTTGGCACAAATGGTGCCAGTTTATTTTGTTATTATTGATTAATTTATTATTCCCGTTTAAATATAGTTATTGATTAAGAGACTTTCATATATGGATTTATTTAAAGTTATGAGTTTTCTTTTTAAATGGGTGGATTTTCTTGAAAATTTGATCTGATCTCAAACTGAAACCCCTCCTACATTGACCTTTGCAACTTTAAAATTATCGACTTTTTGGAATGATCAAGATCCGAATCTTCATCCAAGAATTTTTGATTCATTCTGCTACGATGGAGGTATTTTATCTCTGACTGCTATCATTATTGAATTTAGTCTTAAGACTATTGCAGATATCATACCTTACATCTGATTCATAAAACTGCTGAGCATGAAAAGATTTGCCAAAGTAAACCCTAAAAAAATCATTTGTATCTTACTTGCTTGTGGTTTTTAAATCTTAAACTGACAGCAGCTACTAGCAACCCCAATCCTCATGTAATCAACTGGAGGATTTACTTAAAAGGCTGATAGACCAAAAGAGAAAATAAATATTTTTTTGCGGATGAGATCATGGCACTTGTAGGGGAGATTGGAACTGGCAACAGGCATTATTTTGACCTCACTTTAATCATACACACAGCAGCTGGATCAACCTTCAGTATGCACACTCTGTTTGACTTGTAAGTATTACAAGTTGCAGCAGTGTTGAGTGGCTATTCAGATGAGATTATATACACAGATGCACAAACATCAATATGAGTGAAGATGGGAACGATTCAAACAGACAGAGCGAGAAGTGGGCTCAAACCCAGCAGGATAAAGGGAGCTGTAGTGTAGCAGTATGTAGAAGAAGTGCCATATGGAGGAAGTAATATGTTGTGAGGTAATGAAGAGGTGTTTTTGTGTGAGAGTGCATGCTGGAGCTGCCAGGCAGTAATTATGCAGCTCTTTAACCACTAACCCACTCCTCTATCCTTCCCTCCCCTGCTGTTTTCCTGTCTTTATCTTGTCTCTGCTGTCTTTCCTTCTGCTTTGCACATCTACCCTCTCATTTCCATTACCCTGATATTTTTGGATCATTGCTCCTTTGTTTTTCTGCATCTGTCCCCTTTTCCCCACATCTGTGGTACTATTGCTTCTTCCCCCTAACTGCCCCTTCCCTCCAACTGCCTTTTCCCTCCTCATTTCTTGTTTCAACTCAAGCAAATAATCTACCTGCACTTTCCTGTCCACTCTGATTAACCTTTTACTTCCTTTACTCAAAGATGAAACGTTAACCCCAATGATTTTAAACCTTTTAGATTGCACCATTGAGCAGATAATCATATATGGAGGCATCTTCCATATGCCACTGTCGGGGGTGAATCTTCCCATCACTCTTGAGTACAGGCCCAGCGTGGTGGAGGCCAATCAGACATCGAGGTACAGTCAGTAAAATTGCATTGATATTTTAAACTCCAGAATCAGTGTTGACATGTTTCAAACCTTGATCTGCATGTGCCGAGACAGAGAGCCATCAGGAAAGGTTGAGAAAAGTTAATTCTGTGACTTTCCTCCCTACAGACCAGCTGTGGTGGTTCTGACTGCTGCAGGGACTTCCATAGAGTCCTATAAAGGCCGTATCAGCGTCAATGAGCATTCAGTTACCCTCAGTGCTGTTACAGGTGCAGATGAGGGGAGCTACACCGTGCGGGATGACAAAGGTGTTATCCAAAAGAAAGAATGTCTAAATGTCAAAGGTGAGACCGCAAATGATGACAGATTAATTTCCTCGCCATGCTTGACTTCTTTTAAATGGCCAAAGTTTTCATTAATGTTGCACCAGTTTTTAAGCGCCACCTCATTTGTCATAATGGATTTTAAAGACTGAAACGCTAATGGCAGGCTAATGCATTTTCATCCAGTGAATGGAGCTGTGATTTAATCATTGAATGGCTGCTCGTCTTTCTTGTCTGTTTGTGTCTTAGAGCACAAGAATTTTGTGTCCCTGCCGTACGGTAAAAGACTGAAGATCAACCTGATGCTCAACAGCTCTTTGGTCCAACTCTACTACACCCCTGACTCTGACTCAGCCTCAACCCGCCTGCTGCTGGATAAAGGAGAATTTACCAGTGTAACTGAAACCTCCTTTTTTCTTATAGATCCCACCGCTCTAGGCATTGATTTTTGTCTGTACTTTATAGCAGAGATATAAAAAAGATTCAATCAAAATTGCTGAAAACATTCAAATCGCTAAACCATAACCGTAGTAAGTGATATTCTTTTAGGTTCCATGTCATTATAATCAGAAGTCTTCTTTGCTATTCATCCCTGACATTTCTATTGCTGGTCAGTTGCAACCTCTGATTCCAAAGAATCATAGACTCTCTATATGGAGTTGATGTATTACTGAATAAATTAGTTTTCTGTAATTTTCTTTACATTATCAAGAATTACATTAAGAGAACAAATGTGAAAAGAAATGAGACAAAAATATCATACTTGGTCATCTATGTATGTATTTTATGAAAATGCTGTTTAACAGTTGAGTTTAAGTCGAAATTACAGTCTGGTGTTTTCAGTCAGAGCGATGACAATCAGATGTGAGTGGGAACAAGGAGTCTCTGTCCAAAGTCTGACTTTAACAACCTGTTTGTGAAAGTGTTTGATGCAATCAAAGATCATCAAAGATCAAAGATCAATCTGACCTCAGAAAATTTTTTATTGGTGCCCATCAGGCTACTAAAGATGACAAAAACGCCTCTAAAGAGTTTGAACTCAATCAGTCCACAGTCATTCTGACTGTGTACAAATGGAGCAACTAACTGAATCTCGAGAGAAAGTGAGTCATGGAGCAAGACATTCACGCTAAATAAGTAGTTCTGCGAATGAATGGCAAAGGAAGATAAAAGGACATTCTGACTGTGTTATAAATTACCCAAAGGAAGCAGTTCGTGAAAGGAAATCTACTAACATGATTTTAGCTGTTCGGTTTGGTTTAATGGACCAAAATACCTCTAAGCTGTTGAGCAGATCTGATCAAGAGTCACTATAAAAATGTAGTTGCTGCTATTGCTAAAGAAGGAGTGCATACCAAGTCCTGAAAACGCAACATTGGTCCACTTTCCTTGAAAAATTACATTGTAGATTATTTTTGTCCAATTTCATCCCCTGTGCTCATTTTGACTTATTTCAGGACATGTGAACATCCGAAATGAGAAGGTTTATAATCTGTCTATTGCTGATAAAACATACATTTACATGCTTTTGTTTGTAAACAGACACAATATGAATACAGAAGCACTTACAACTTACAAAGTCTACACACAATCCAGATCTTTGCTAATTTAATAAAATACTGAGACATTCACAAGCAAAGCATAAAAAACACATGGCAATTGCGTGTTTTACAACAGACCCCTTAATTTTAAGTAACTGAGAAATGCGTATTGATAATAAAACCATTTTTCTTCACTTGTATATTGTGTGAGCTAAAGCTTTGTTTACTTATTATTTGTTTTATTTATCATTCTGAATATTTTTTATGTTCCTGTCTCATTAGTCATTGATGTAACATCTATTCTAACCATCATTTATTTTTTTGAAGATTGAAAATGTCTGTTTTCATTCTAGGCCAAAACGGAGCTGGGTTTCGACGATCGTCTTTCTTTGGATGGTTCGTTGGTTTTTCTTGATCCGGTTAAGGGTTCAGACGCAGGACTGTTCAAAATCACGGACCAACATGAATTCACCGTGTCCACCATCCACGTGAAAGTACAATGTAAGCCAAAAAGAACAGTATTTTTGTTCTGCTCTATTCATGTAAAGTAATTTCAGTAAAAGGTTACTTTGATGTTTACCCTCCTTACTTTATGCAGCCCAAAGGCTGGAAAAACTCTATGTGGCCATCATTGCTCTGTTGGGCTTGCTGGCTTTCCTTCTGCTGGTCTGCCTGCTGTCCTGCCTGATCAAAGTGAAGAAGAGGGCCAAGAGGGCCGCTGCCCTGGAGAAGTTGGCTCAAAACGCTGGCAAAGAAGACGAGGGAGAGGCCTTTAGACAGGTTGGAGGGATAACCATTCAGCTAAATTGTACAATGAGGGGTGCTCTGATATAATTCATCACTTTTGTGTGCACCTTCAAAGGTGGTCAAGAACATCACCAAACTCAATGAGGATTCCAAGCATTCCCAAGCTGATAACACGGAGAAATCTCAGAGCACTGAGGTTGACATCAAAGTAAGGACAAGTGAAATTTCTTCTTTAAAGATGAGTCATTGAGTGTTTTTTGTAATGACTCAGTTTTTATGCTGTTTTCTGCGTTCAGACAGTGGCAGCTTATTCAGAACGCAGCTGCTAGAGTCCTCACTAAGATCAAGAAAGTGGATCACATCAGTCCAGGTCTCAGATCTTTGCAGTGGCTTCCTTTGCGATAAAGAATGGATTTTGTAATATAGTTTTGTAAAGCCTTGAATTATTTAGGGCCCAAAGTATATTTCTTATCTGCTGCTGTTTTATGAACCGTTCTGACCTCTCAGGTCTTCTGGGACAGGTCTGCTTACTGTCCCAAAAACATGCAGAAGCAGCTTTCAGATTTTATTCTCCACAACAAACTCCCAGAAAACCTGAGGTCTGCCCCAACTCTCTGTTCTTTTGAATCAAGGCTGAAAACATTTGTTTGCCACTGCCTTTTATTGAGTTAAATACTTTTCAACCTTGCACTGCACCGTAGTGGCACTGTGATGTACGGTCACCTGTTTTGTGCAATATTAGCTTATTATTATCTTCTGATTTATGTTACTGTTTTGAAAAGCTATATGTTCCTTTTCTATTCCCATGCGTGTCTGTCACATCTTGACTTAATTCCACTTTGAATTAGCCTGTTGTTTAAGGCTACAAGTTGTGCAGAAAATTAACTCGTCTTACTTTGCTGTCTCTTTGAACTCAGGGTCTGGAGGTTTCCTCTAAAGAGGTTGGGGTTGGTAACCTAGAGACCAGTGACTCAGGTGTTGGCTTTAACACTGCTCTCCCTCTGGACACTGACACTGATGCCCCTGATCAAATCCCTGACTCTGAGGCTGTAAGCATTTCTATTGCTCCTGAAACCAAACCAAGTCCTCCATCTGCTGCTGGGCCCAAGCCAAGTGCTCCACCAGCTATGGAAATTAAGTCAAGTCCAGTATCTGAAACTAAAGTCAGCCCAGTCCCTGAGACCAAGAAAACCCCTGACCAGCCTGAGGAACCAAAGTTGGAATTGCCCAAACCAGCCGATACTAAACTTAGCCCAGCTCGTAGCCCAGCTCGTAGCCCAGCTCGTAGCCCAACTCGTACCCCAGCTCGTACCCCAGAGCCCAAGGCTAGCATGAGTCCAGCTGATCCAAAGCCTGTGCCCAGCCCAAGCCCAGAGCCCAAGGCTGGTCTGAGTCCAGCTGATCCAAAGCCTGTGCCCAGCCCAAACCAAGAACCCAAGGCTAGCCTGAGTCCAGCTGATCCAAAGCCTGCGCCCAGCCCAAGCCCAGAGCCCAAGGCTGGTCTGAGTCCAGCTGATCCAAAGCCTGCGCCCAGCCCAAGTCCAGAGCCTAAGCCAACTTTTCCTGCAGCCACAGCTTCAACACCTGAGAGCAAGAGTGCCCTAACTCCCACACCTGAGCCGCCCAAACCAACCACACCAGAACCTATTACCAATGGTACACCTGAGCCAAGGCCGGATTCCAAACCAAGTCCAGATCATGCTGGTATTATCGGAAGCTCAGCTCCAAAAGCAGTTCCCCCTAAAACCCCTGAATTAGAGCTGAAATCTAGTGGTGTTGTACCAGAGGCCAGCAAAGATGGTACTGTGGCCGAGGATTCAACCACAACTTGAGAAATGTCAAATGCATAAAGGAAGCCCCACAGATCTTCTACCACCACTGCAGACAATCGAGCACCCCCTACCAAATGATGAGGAAACCACAGCAGCTGGGGAGAGGACGTTGATTTAACTAAGGCCTGAACCCATCGTGATAATGGTATCTCACTTGTCTATAACTAACACTAAAACCTTTGAGACTTTCTGATTCAGACACGTCACTTAAAAAACACGGCTTTTGATTGTTAAACATTTTAGTTGTATGCAACTCGCAGCCTTGTTTTTTTTTTCTCATCTCACAGTAAAACTGCCAAACTGCAAATGAAATCTTTTGCAGAGTTTACAACTGAAATCTCCATGTTAACTCCACAAAAAGATGTTTTGTAAAATATCCAGAAAGGTTTACGACATTTCATCAAATTAGCATGGTAGAATTCATAATTAGACTTGAACTAACGATTGTTTCCCATTCAGATGTTTGTTCTTCTATCAGCATGTGGATGAAGCTTTCGGAAGGAATTAGGGTTTAAGTTGGTGTCACCCTACTAAAAATAATGAAGACCCTCCAAATCATAGTCAGCACTAGCGTTGATGTTTTGTACACAGCTGAAATCTTGACTATTTGCTTTAGCTACTAAAATATCCACAATAAAGAGGTTTGTGCAACTTTAACCAAGGAAAAACATAGTACTAGAGTACTAACCCCACTATTAATAGACAATACTTTTGGACGGACTGAGTTTCAGACTTCCTGTGGATATCTCAGAGGATTAAAATATTTAGCAGACAGGTCCCTTATGTCAGGATCAACAGATTTACAACCTTTGATTTGGATTTCCTCGTGGCTCTGTAAAAAAACAAAAGAAATGGAACTATTACAGTTTAACAGGAAGCTCATGCCTACAGAGATTTCAGAAACCTAATAGATTCTCCCTGTTCTGATGTATGTTGGGCTTTTTCAATTACTCAAAGTGTATTGTAGCTTCAAACTGTTAGAATATGCTTTGTTGCTTGCTTAAATTATTTTTTTTTGTCTTTTTCTGCCATTCCATCAACGATCCGCTCCTTTTTTTTCCTTGTCTTTCTCTCTGCATCCTTCTCATCTAAAGCGTTAAGTTTAGTTATTAACGACAAAGAGTTCTTTTCAATGTGACATTTAGAAAAAGCATCATTGTTGGTAATTACCATCTTCACTGGCTCTGTAATACCCCATCTGTATGAGACCCTCACACTTTTTCTCCAGAGCTAATTTGAATGAGTTGGGTGTTTAAATGTGCAGTCATAACTATGAAATCTTAACTCTTGCATGGCACAGAGGAGGTGTGCAGATACATATGTATGTTAAAAAAATGCATGTCTCTACCTCATTTTTCAACTGGTCCAAGTTTAATGCACTGAAATCAGCAAAAACACTTTGGATTTTTGAAAAAAGCACAAAAAGACAGCCATGAAAATTAAATCAATTGATCAAAGAAAACGTTGAAAAATTCCAAGTAGATCTGTCTACATTTGATTTGCCTTTCTTTGAAGCTTTCCTGGCAAACAGATATTTCTTATGAATAGATGATAATTAGATGTTATGTCAGCATCCTAAAAAGCCATAAGACAAAACACAGAAAATCAAGCATTCAGGTTTGATACCTTGCCGATGTATTAACTAGAATTAAACCACTATTAACAGGAATTTTAGATCATTTGAATGTCAAGGTGCCTCAGTGTTAAATGGGTTTAACGGTATCAGTTAGTCATACAGCGACGCTCTGGTGTAAAATTTGTAAAACACTGTATATGCCTCATTTCCAGCCTGGATCTGTGAGGGAGCCACAAACACATTTGGCAATCCTGACAATGCACACACACACACACACACACACACACACACACACATACATGAAAACCACAAATAAGCACCACAGATTTGTAAATACTGCATGTGTATGCCAGTTTAACCCCTTAATGGCTGAATGTTTTTAGTGTATAGAACAACTCTTGTATCATACTGAGTAATGGAAAGAAAACTAATTCAAATTTCTCGCCAACCTTAAACCTAATATATAAATACATAAACAAAAACTATATCTTATATATATATATTAATATTCATTAATGTCTTGAACTAATTTAACAACCAAATATTGTAAAAATCCAACCACACTATATTAGCTAATTTTAGATCAGCTATCTGCTGTTATTCCAACCTGTTGATACTCAAAGCATAACACATCTCTCACAATATTTACACGTCGTATTATGATATTTATCCAATTTCACTTATTGCATCAACTGCAGCATGCCCGAGGCATTTTTCTGAGCAACAGGCTTTTATCGTCAAAGAACTTGTGTCCATGTGTGTGACCGGAGAAGTGACGTTTTGATGTTGTCATTGCTGTGTGATGAGGAGTTGTCTGTCGAGTCTGTGTGCCTACAGTATGATGTACGTATCCACGAGGGTGGGTGATGTATGACTGAGTGTGTGCTGAATCTATGCACAGGCAGTTTGTACAGAATGAAACTTGTACTTTCTGTGTCCGTGTGATGTGAGTAAGGTATCGATGTGCCTGCTTAAATCATCTTGCAATGTGGAGAAGTAAGTGCAGTGTTTAAGTCATGAGTGTGAATGTGTTTAAAACCACAAAACAATGTTGAACATTGATGTTCAAATGAGTCTTGTCTTTGTTTTAGTGCCTAAAATGTATATTGGATAGTTGGTCTGTATTGTGTCAATAGCCACCTCCTAATGGCACCTTTGTCTTATTAAATAGGATTTTCACAGGCACATAACACAGTTTGCACACCTGAACAAACGCAGTACCACTCATATGAAATAAATGTGTACAGAATTGATGGAGAAAATGTGACTTTACTTGATTAGAGGTAGCATGTAGACAACTGAATGGGTTTTATTTGTAAGTGAGGGTGTTTTAATAATCGAGTCTGTGGCACATGCTGGAGTGAGTGAGTGATGTCATGACAGCAGAAGTTGACTTTCAAAGCTTTGTGTGAGTAACCCTCAGGGTTATGTTGTGGTAAGCAATGGACGAGAGGCGGCTTAAGCTGTATCTCCATGCGCCACCACTCTGTCAGTGATTGTAATAACGAATCATCCAGAGTGAATTAAGACTTGAGGGAGACAGAGAGTGAGCGGTGTGCTTGCTAAGCCTTTGTTTTACACCGAACCATCATTTCAAAGAAGGCTCAGTGTAGCGAGATCACATCTAAGTGTTACCAGAGGGATTCTGGTTCTGTACCTGCCTTTGAGAACTCACGAATAGAAACCGCCACTATTAACACCACTGCAGCTCCTTGCACTATATGAGTTGTCTCTGCCCTCTCTGATTACTGCTGCTGTCTCAGTCTGGTTGTGGTGTAGTCCCACGTGGTCTCTCTGTACTCCCTTTTTGCACAACACTTCACACAGATGTTTTGTAACGACAGTTGTTGTTTTTCTTCCTTTATTTCATGTCTGAAGGAATACTAAGAATAAACAAAAGATTCTGACATTTGCTGTCTTCTTGTCTTAGTTTTCCTTCTTTATGATCAGCTAACATGCAGAATGACAGCTTGGTCTCAGATGTCCTTTCTGTCTCAGTCTAATATCTCACTCAATGTCAACCATAATTTTGTTCTGGATATCACATGCTATTTTTTCACCACGGGCAAACCCACTGCTTCGTTCGCCAGGACTCATCATAGCTGAGCACATACAACAGAGATATTTATATACAGGCCAAAGGTAACATCGTAAAGCTGTTTACACCTGCTGTGGTCAACCTTTCAACCTTCTGTATGCTTCCATATTTAAGAACCTCATTTTCTAATCAAGCCAGTTAACACTCTCATGAAAGCACATTTTCAAAAGCATTTTAATCTCATGATATCAGTGTAATGAGAACAGAAAATATTTCAAGATGATGGCAACAGCCCTGAACTGTCATTCAAAAAAAATTGATTGTTGAGTTTCTCTATTCACAAACTCTTTCAGAAGGTTGACAGCACATATGTAAATGATTTCAGTTAAGAGTTATTTGCTTTATTGTTTAATCTGTCACCTATTTTCACCCTCTTGTGAAAATCCTAAAATGAAAATGACTTTCACATGAAAGAAAGTGAAACTGTGAATCATCCAGACGAAAAGGCTCAAACATTTGGCACAAATCAAAATCATTAGCTGATAACTCTTCTAAACTATCATTTGTATTGGAAATCACAGATTTTTTTCTACCGCTAGTGCTAGAACTACATCTTATAGAGAGGGGTTAAAGACCTTAAGTGGTGCTGTGTTCATTCCATCATCTGTATCACATGGGTTATAGAAGGGGAACAGGGGACCCATGATGGTTTCCATGGAGAAGGTATAAATTGGCGCCATGGTAATAGCATTATAGAAAGTCACCTCCTCCTTTTCACAGTCCAAGAATACACCGATGCGGACAAGGCGGAGAGACACAGTGATTTTGGTGGGCTTTGGGTCAGTGCAGGCTAGGATAGATCCGCCCTTCATGGCCAGCGTCCAGAGGCCGCTGGAGGTGCCTGTCGTTGCCATCTCACCTCTCGGAACATCTTCCCGTGCCACACCCACCCTCCATGCTGTCTTGCTGCCCACCTCCACCTCCCAGTAGTGTCGCCCGGTGGTGAAGCCCTGCTGGCCCAACACACAGTAATAATAGTGGAACCGACGTGGGTTGGCCTGGATGTCTGAAGTGTCTTTATCCTCATCAAACCAAACTGAAGTGCGGGACTGGGACAGGGACAAATTAGGGTGGGCTGTCTCAGGGTCAAAGGTGATTGATGTAATATCTACAGGAAGAAACATATGGAGTTACAGTGAGTTATGCTGCTGAGTTGCATGTTTTGGTATCAAAGGACATACATGAACATACTTGGGTAGAGGCAGCTTTTCATGTGCTTCCATATCCTGTATTGGATGGGGCCCACAAACTGACCAGAACGAACCTCTGTGTCCACCTCTGCTGGAAGAACAAAGCTGACCTGAGACCTGATTAAACAAAGTGACAAGACAGAAGGGCTGAAAGATGGGTGGTAGAACATCAGTCTGTTTGACACACCACAGTGAAGGTCTTTGAGATAGACTGATGCTAAAATGCACTCCCAAAAATGAAGAAACGTTAGTTTTGATAAAACCACAACCACAAAAACCTGCCTTTTTATGAGATCCTGAATTTCCTGCAATGAGAGAAACAGAAGAGAAGTTCATTATCCCAAGTATTCTGTTTGCTGACCAGTGTTAACTGCCTTTTGTCCCCTCACTTTTAAATGAGAAATTGATTTTAACTCGCAGAACAAGGCAACTGTTTAGATGATCAATGTTTACAATTGATCAAGCACCAATGCAACGCTGCAGAATAGCTTCCTTAGATGTAAAGCTGCAGTCAGGTGATTTCTTTACAGCTCTAGATTTTATGGAGCTACTGTTACAAGTGAAAAGTAAGGTCAGTGTATCAAAGATGCAGGGCAGATGAGTGGAAGCTCCTTGCTCACATGTTAAATCAATGTAAAACTAAATCCACCTTTGTGTAGCAGCAGTAATCTAAAGCCTGTAATAAGCCAAAATTCAGTAATAATTAGATGTAACCTCACTTTGAGCAGCTTGGGACTGTCGTCCTCGGCCAGTTTGCTGTTGAGGACTGTGATTGCACTTTCCAGGTCTCTTGCTTGCGCTACTATCTTCTTCTCTCTCTCCTTCAGCTGCTTCAGTTGTTTTTGTCTCACCCTCCTCAGCCGCTCCAGGTCATTATACTCCTCCTCATCCAGGAAACGATGGAGATTCTGAAACTCAGATCTGATTTCTCGTTCCAGCTCATTAAACCTGGTCTGAAAGGATTGGAGGAATTGTTATTCAGTGAACATCTTAGCAGTAACTTTTTTATGCAATAATAATCCTTCCATTTACAGTTACATGTACAGATAAAAAGGTCTGTAAAGCTTTGGACACTGGCACCGTTATTCTAATTTTAGCTTTGCCTCAAAACACGTGTAAGTTATAGGTATGTAATGAATATGGGCTTAAAATGCAGGCTCTCAGCTTTGATGCCGAGGGTAGCTATTAATATCTACGTTGGGTAAAGAGTTTAGATCATTTCAGTTCTTTAATATGTACAAACCTCCTTTTCAGGTACTCAAATGCAGATAGAAAACGTGTCATTTCTGAAACAGCTTTGCTTTGATAGATGAAACTAACCTGCTGCTGAAGGACAGGAAGAGAAAAACATTAAGCATTAAGCTTGGAATGGTTCATTAAGAAATAAAGCATGAGCAGACAGTATAACTACACGACATGAATGGCTTCCTGTGGGACTACGTCAGAAGTGTTTATTGATGATGTCACAGAGGGCAGGCCCAGCTGGATGAAATATAAAGCCTATATGGAAATACTGTTTGCTCAGACTATGTAAAAGACTGTGAAGCTGAATGGACAGTGCTTCACAGTTTAGGTGGACAATCACTCAAAGTGAAATCTTCTGCAATGGGGGAGTCAGCCAGCTGATTTCAACCTGATTGAGCAACATTTCAGTAGCTGAAGATAAAACTAAAGGGAGGAGGATCCATAAACCAACAACATCTGAACACCGCTAAAGTAAAGAACTCGCAAATGCCACAAAGGAGGAAATCCAGTCTTTGGTAATGTCCATCGGTTCCAGACCTCAGTTAGAGTTGCCTGCAAAGGTTTCACAGTGATGAATTTAAAAAGAACAAGTCCTGAACACTTCCTCAAATGTAAAGCTGAAAGTCTGCACTTTAAGCCCACATGTCTGATACAACTGTAATTGTGATATGCTTTCTAAAACCGTAAAAAGAAGAAAAATTGTCAGCCTCCAAACTTTTTCAGAGATAAGTATGTGATAGTATGGATCATTATATCTAAAATAGCTCAAACAATTTTTTTACTTCAAATGTTACTGAAATAAGCATCAGTTTGAAAAAGAAAAAGAGTTAATAATGCAGCAAAGGTACCTCTACTTCCACAGAGTCTATGTACGTCTCTCTTTCTGCTTCTCTGCATTCATCTACCTCATGCTTGATTCTTTTAATAGCCTGGATAAGCTTTTCCTGTAACACACACACACATGCACATACAGGTGACAGAAAATTGGAGAAAATACACAGTAACAGAGATATTACGGATTTAATATCCTGCAAACTGAATTTTTTTGCTTATCAGATATTGACTTTTAGATAAATAGTCACATTATGAAAATAAATCTATCTCCTGTCAGCTGTTCTAATAAAAGAAGCAGCAGGTGAAAACTGTAAAACGTGAAGCTTACCTTGTGATCACAGAGAAGACTTTTATAGCAGTTGTTGTTGGTGTCTTTGGTGTGGTTTTTGTACATTCCAGTTTTCTGCGTGTTCAACAAAACGGAAACAAAAAGATCTCTGAGAGACTAAAATAAAAGTGATAGGGGCAGTGAGAAGGGGAGACAAAGCAAAGGACATTGAAACACATCAATACAGTGAGGGACAGTAGACAGTGAGACAGAGAAAAACACACATGCCAGCACAATGAAAACAGCAGTCAGACAAGGACATACATCCAAGCTGAAAATTAACAAGAAGAAAAGTATTGACAAGCACTGGTGGTCAGGAGCAACAGCCTGACTTGAGAATATATGGATCCATTAAAAGTGGGAAAAGGAGGGGTGGGAAAGAGGCAGATGACTGGAGCTGCCAGCAGGGCTTGCTGGCTGGCAGCAGCGATTTATGGCAGTAGACACAGATGAATCTATTTCTGTCTCGCAATGTCTTTGGAAACAACAAGAGAGACAGCCAGTAAGTCAGATATTGTGTTTCATATCAGCAGTTGTTTTGCCCAGATGGGAAACAATCCATGTTTATTTTTGCAAGGTAGGTCTCTAATGGGTGAGGGATTAAAGGATCCAGTGCTTTGAAAGCTGCATGAAATGATACTGTTTCACTCGCTGTGCCTCGCTCTTTTTCATACTGTCTTTTAGAGCAGCAATAGATATATTTGTACGCTTTATAGTTACCCACCCTTCAAGGAGTGCTATCTGTATGGCACTACTCTGTGGTAATGCTCCTCTATTTTTCAATTCGCCACAGGTTTGTCCACTTATATCAACTTTTTATATCTTTCCTCACCCTCCATCAAATTCACACACAGGGGTGTCTGGCTATGGTCTATGGTTATGTGCACTGAAGCAGTGTCTCTGCAAATGTTCTTCATCTATAATTCATGGTACCCAGCCCTGGCAAGAGACTGTGCTGAGCTAAGGTTAAGAAGCAAAGTCGGTGCAGTACAGTATGCGGTAGGCGGGAGGACACCGACAAGGTGATTCAGTGACGCGCCCAGTCTTGCTGCATGAAGTCATGGAAGTATTTTTTGACTGATAATAAAATTAACAGTAAGATACTGCTTGCTGGAAGGAAATTAGAAGATTTTTCATCGTCCTTTTTTATGATTTTATCACACAAATATCTTATAATCACATGTCCATTGAAATTTATGAAATTAGATGATTTATTCTCCCAGCGTTTAATGCATGAGTCCAGGCCTGTGGACCAGTAGATCCCATCCTGGAGCTGACAGACCAATGTGATAAACAATGAGTGTCTTCAGAGACTTCTCCAGTTCCTTTGCAATAAGGGTTGGTGCTGGATGTCATTCCTACCCACAGTATTAGTCTTATACAATGATTTTTTTTTATGATTATTTGATCTGTACGGTGGTGTGCTGGTTAGCACCGTCGCCTCACAGCAAAGGGGTTCCTGGTTTGAATCCCAGTTGGGGCCTTTCTGTATGGAGTTTGCATGTTCTCCCTGTGTATGCGTGTGTTCTCTCCAGGTACTCCAGCTTCCTTCCACAACCCAAAAACATACATGTTAGGTTAACTAGTGTCTCTTAATTGACCTTAGGAATAAATGTATGTGTAGATGGTTGTTTGTCTCAATTGTCTCTGTGTGGCCGTGTGATGGACTGGCAACCTGTTCAGGATGTATCCTGCTTCTTGCCCAATGACAGCTGATATAGGCTCCAGCCCCCACATAACCCTGAGTTAGATTAAGCGGGTATAGAAAATCAATGGATGGATGGATCAATAAACTTCTATTCTGCCAAATTCTATTCAATGGCTCAGTTTGTCTGTGCTTTGGCCAGACGTGGCATGTCAGAAGGATTTTATTTTTTGGTCATTTTAATACCCACACCAATGGTTGAAGTTCTCAGTCTATTTGTTGACTCACTTGAAGACTTGGCACTGCTCAAGTTTGGCTCAAGGCTGGTGGTTCAAGCAGGAAAAACAGCAGGCCAATTAAAATTCAAATGGCTGGATAGAAACAGGTTAAAGTGCAGAGAATGAGGTCCGCCATACTACTTCGATCCCAGCTTTACAGTTAGAAATCGGAGGAACACCACTGGTAGTTAGGCAAGCAAAACTGGCAATGCATGTAATTAAACTAAAGGGACATTAAGGTGCTTCCAGCAAAAGTAGTGTAGGAAAAACTTAGGAGAGAGGCTAAAGTGGTGGAACAGCTGAGGGTGAAAGAGGCACGACAGTCCCTTAAATATACTGGCTATTCACAGTGGCGCAAAAGTGGGTATGCACTATATGCGGCACATAGGGGCACTACCAGAGCAATCGCGGAAAAATTATTTCGAGTAGGCATTTTCTTTATTTAACAGCTTTTCTGCATGTGTAAATGATATGATCAGTAACAGAGGCATGTTTCTGATTATTACTGTAATCTAAGTAATCCGATTACAGATTACTGTAATCTGATTACTGTAAATTTATCATAGAATTGTTATGAATGGGGGGTACCAGTCATTTGTCTGCATAGCCATCAGAAAGTAGGTAGTTGCACCCCTGGCTATTCATTCCACCATGGATGCTTCATACACAAGAAACATAGTAGCTTTTGGTATCTTTAGAAAGCATTAAACAAGTTGATAATTTTGCATATTCAGGTATGGTACAGAAGAAATTTAAAAAAGTTAAAAAAAACACTCACGAGTCATGGTGATGGCACTCTTAAACTGAGAGATGAGGATATCTCTCAGTCTCACTTAGACCTCGACATACAGTGAAAGCGGTCAATAAAAATGATAGAAACAAAAGAATAAGCACCCGTTGAACTTCAACCACCTGACCTGCGAGTGGCAGCACTGTGCTGTAAGACATCGAGCCTGCAGGAAATTCAGGAGAAGAAGAAGACAACGTCACAACAGTAAACAAGAGCATGTCGCACAGACAGACTCAAATAAGAGGTAAAAGCGGTTTCTAAAAGAGCATATTAGCTATGGTCTTTCAAAGTCATATTTGCATATTTCAACAGTCTTTGTATGTGTGTTTTCCGCGGTCTGTGAGACCTACGTCTCTGTATCTTTAGTAAGTTAGGTATGAAATATTAACATTCCCAGCATAGCACAGCATAGCTAGCTGGGCTCCTCATCCTGTTGGTCACAAACCGACGTAAAAACCTCATGGTTTCACAGACATGAAATTACCATGATGTGTGCTACAGCAGACAGCTGGTTTTCTTTGTTTGTGTTTCAGAAATGAACGGTCAAGCGGACGTCGAAGTGGACTACAAGCGGAAATACAAAAACCTCAAACGAAAATTAAAATTCCTCGTTTATGTGAGTGTTTTCATTTTAAGCAGTCGTGTTTTCCAGAGACACGTGCGGCTCCGTATCTGAGCTGAGCTTGAGTTTGATTTCGATTTAATTTTCCAGGAGCAGGAATGTTTCCAGGAGGAGCTGAGGAGAGCACAGAGAAAACTTCTGAAGGTTTCCAGGGACAAAAGGTTTGATTGTTTCTCCATAAAAATGTTCAGGCGTTCGGGAGTGCCATAAATAATTAAAGTCACCTGTTTCCTAGCTTTTTACTGGACAGATTGCTACAGTATGAGAGGGTGGATGAAGACTCAACAGGTACATATGAAACATCATGCTGTTGATACATGGTGTTGTGCTCACTCTGCTTATGGATCAGTTTTTTTTTGTCCTCTCCTCCAGATTCAGATGCAACAGTTTCATCTGACAACAGTGAAGTGGAAGGACTCAGGGAGAAGGAAAGAGAACGTGATGGAGCAAAGAAGTAAGTTGGCTTTTTAAAAGGGAATTTAAAATTGGAAACTGGGTCATCGAGATTAAGGTAATCTGCAACCTATCTTAGTGGGTCAGAAAATGCATTTTTTTTGTGTTTGGCTCTGGGACATTAACTGTTGATCCTTTGGGTCCTGACAGTTATTCAGGGGGACCTGGATGGATCTGGTTTGTTCGTGGGTTCTGGATGGGACTGTCATCAGGATGAGAGGCTTGTTCCATTATTTGGGCTCTTTGTGGGGGTCCTTGTGCTGTTCCTGGGCAGTTTTGTTGTGTAACAGGTGCATTATCTATGGGAAGTACACTGCCATCACCAATTGCTGTAGGAGGGTTGGGAGTTTTGTCTAAAACCACGGCTGGCATGTGTCAAAGTAACAACCACATGAATACCAGGACCCAAAGTTTCTCAGCAGACTTTAACTTCATGCGATTGATTAAAAAATGTGTTTTTACTTTTTCACAAATTAAGTTGCTCTGTTTCGAGGAAAAATTGGAAACTGAGGAAAAGGTCCAAAAAGGATGAAGGATGCACTTAAAAGTTGCTCATAGAATTTAGCCCTTACACGTCAGATATGTGGATATGAGCACACGCTTGAAAATAAAAAAAAAATACAAAAATGCTGACATGATTAGATGAAGCATCTATCTGTCACAGTCTAACATCAACAAATCAGATTAATGAGGCGCCATGAGCAGAGCTGCTCAGTGACAAAGAGTCATCATTATTGACTGTCGTCATATCTGGAAGCTGCCAGAACAGGACCCTGATTGGTCCAAACTTTAGTTTAGGCCACACAGAGAGTTTGGAGCTTCACAAACGTGGATATGCCTGTGATTGTGATTTTATAAATTTCATAAAAATCCCGCTGCCTTACAAAGGAAGTTTACACTTGGCACATTTGGAGTTTCTCAAACTTTAATCTTGGACACTTCCCAGGAGAAAAAGTAGTCCCGGGGCGTGCCTTTCGTCGTCATCATCTCCTCATCTGTCCCTGCTGTCCCGCCCTGGAGTAAATCCCCTGCAGCCGTCTGGTGCTGGACCCTATCTCAACACTGTGAGTTCCCATCTTTCCACCCTGTATCTAAGCAGCAGTACCTTTGCTGCCATTGTCATCTTCTCATTGGCAAACATAATCCCTGTTTTCATTTTGCATTATTTGATTGTTTTATCATTTTATTCACATCTGTTTAAGTTTTCTTTTTTGTTTGAGATTTATAATGGCGTCACTGTCTTTGTATTGTTCATTCCTCTGTGTTTGTTTTTGTGTGTGTCTGTGTGTGTGTGTGTCTTCGTTGTAAACTACTTATGACTGTGTGCATGTGTGGTCATGTGATCATTTGGGAATTTGGCGCCTGCATGTGTTGGGCAGATGCCCTTCCCACCAGAGTATTTGGCACTGCCAGCTGAGCGGATGAAGAAAGAGAGAAAAACAAAGGCGCCTAAAAACAAGAAAGAGACCACGGGGAAGGTGAGAGGGGAAAATGAGACATTCAGAGATGGTAATAATAAGAATGATAATACTGGTAGTAATGCAATGGATACAATATTAACATCACACAACCTGCATATGAATGTGCTATTTCGAGTTCAGGCCAGAAGGCATAACCAGTTTAATATGTCACTGTGTCTTTGCGCAAGTACAGAGAGTAAAAACTCAAAATATTAATTTTTATATTAATCTGTCTCAGAATATTTTTTTAATTCAATATAAAGTCTAATAATGAAATTTCAGGATACAGTTGTTTTAGTAGATTCAGCCCCTCAAGTCATTTAAAGCTTGGCACCACACTGAGGTGACTCTCTTTTCAGTATTTCTATAAGATCATACATGTTTCACATGTTTTGTCTTGATTTAATTTACACATCTGTGACGTAGCCATCCACGTGCACTCCTTGTTCCTTCATCATGTCTCCCTCCCTGCCCTTTTATCATTTCTAACCTTTTTTGCTTCACGCTGATCTCCTCAGGTTGTTGCTCCAATGGCAGCCAACTACTCATCAGCCGCTGCGGCGCCTCCAGCAGCCAGCAGCCCCTTCAGCTGGGTTCCTAGACAGATGCTGAGTGGAGATGCAGCTGAGGAGGAGGGGGACAGCGATGGAGACAGTGACAGGGGAGATGAAGACAGAGGGGAGGGAGACGAGGCAGAACTTGTCATTGACATCCCTAATGAGTGAGCCTGAGCGTGTGGTTCGATGTATTTAATTGTAGGGCATGGATGGATTTACAACTACATGTGTGTGTGTGTGTGTGTGTGTGGGGGGGTGGGGGGGGGGGGGGGGGTGGTGTTAAAAACAGAACTTGAATGAATGTGTTTCTGTACTGAGAGGCAAATCCCACAATTTCAAAGGAGAGCTCTGCTCCCCCCTGTGGACGAAGTCTTAACTGTGGTTTAACTGGCTGAAAAAAGTCAGTTGGACGTGAAAAGTCCAGAGCTTATTGGATCATTTGTACAGTAACAGTTTCCAGCTGCTTACCGATCATTTTCCTCTGAACAGCTTTATCAGTCTTCAGACAATGAATTTAACCACGTTTGTCCTTCCCAGAGAGATTTTTGTTTTGTGCTGTCCAACCGTCATCTCAGATTTTGGTGCTATAGCCCATTTGTTTTTAACGTTTGGATTTTTGTTTGTTTGTTTTCTTGCCACAGAAGGTTTTGACACCCTTAATATGTACTGAAGAGTATGCTAAAAAGTATTATTGATGTCAAAAATGCCTTTTTTTTTTTTTGTATTGCTTCTCGACCCATGAAGTTGTTCGTCATATTAAAATGTCATTTCAGCTCACTAAAGGTTTTTATTTAAAACTAAGTGCTGTCTCATGTTTTGTTCACTGAAGTCATTGAGGCAGTTTTACCAAAAAAAAAGAAAAAACAGGATTTGTTCCTTTATTCAAAATAAGTCTCTTTGCACCACTTTGAATGTCTAAAAAGCTGTGAAGGTGTTACAGATATCTTACAGTATGGCTCGATGCCCCACCCTAACCATTTGCCACACCCTAAATCTGTCATTCCTTTGCAGAGTATCCTCACTAAAACCTTCATTCTCTTTGCTTGCTTGACCTCTTTGCAGACGAATATGACTCTACTCTTAACAGAGGTACAGGGGCTCCTTTGGCTCGTCTTAGCTGTATTTCTTAACCAACATGAAGGCAGTCTGGCAGAATTCCACCTCTTCTTGATGTCAAAAAGAATGCTTGAAGTTTTCTGTCTACTCTTGCACATACTCAGTCGTAGATTATGAGATTACATCCCTATTTCTGGTTTCCCTCCTTAATGGCTTCAGTAAAACTAATCAGTGCCATGATCATGTCTCAACAGGCGTGCTTTTAATATTTAGAAAGGATTATCTGAAATTTACAAGCCTTGAAAGTGTGTGTTTAGTGTGAGAGTTCAGATTTCAGGAATTGTTGCACTCTTGGTGAGACAATGACCCACGAATCTCCGGCTGTCAGAGGATTGTGGTTTAATAAGGATTTTATAAGCAGACCTTGTTAATTTTTAAGCTCATTCACTCATGTGTTCACAGTTTCTAGTGAGAAGTTTTGTTTGATTTGGAAGCAGTAACTGCTGTGAGTCAGCACTCTCAGGAATGTATGTTTCCAAGAGTAATGGATTTGAACGGTTTGTTAGTTCAGTAAATTTCTGCAAATTCTATTGCATATGGAATGCAGACTTGCAGGTAGATAGTAGGTGTGGATTTAGCCTGTGTACATAACAGCAATGGATGTTAAAGGTGTAACCATAGAGTATGAGAGGGAGGGGTGAAATGGAGGTACAGCCAGAGGGAGAGTCAGAGGGTGGAACTGACAGAGGGGGCGAGGCAGTCAGGGAAAGGCAAATGAAGGAGTAAGCAAGATTGTGCCTGCAAACACAGATTCACTCTCAGAGTACAGCTGACATTAAAAAGAAGGCAGGCATGGTTGCAGACGAGCTGGGCGACGAAACAAGAAGCGAGTGAGGGAAACAACAAGCCATCAGCAGCCATCCTTGGCAGCCTTTTCCATTTATACACGGAAAGCACTGGATAATTTATAAGCCTCTCCCTCCCACTCTTTGTGAATGTGCGTTTGTGAGTCTGGGGGGATTTGCTGAGCTCACCACCATCATGCTGTGTCCTGCCGCTGTCAGTGCAGCTGCTGCGGCTGTCTGGCTGCTGGCAGTGCTGGGCCCAGGCCTGTCTCTTCCAGCTGAGCTCAACTCAGAGCCAGGCTTCACCCTCTGCAGCGACTGCTTCTACAAACAGACGCCTCCTCGGGGAGCCTCCGCCGGGCCGCTGCTGCGCCCACTCTGCCACAGACTGCCCGGAGGACAGGCGTTTGCCACTCTGTCCAGACCGACCTGTGACACAGCTGTCTACTCTGCCTTCCATCTCAGTCATGGATGGAGAGAGAGGGAGGAAGAGTATGTGGTAAGGACACATTTGTGACACTGTTTAAAGTAGTCCTAATTTTAAAAGAGCCACTCTGGGAAAAACAACATAGGCATGCCTAAAGTTACAGAATGTAAACAGAAGCTTTTTGTCAAAAGTAACAACATTGACTCAAGTACTAAGGTACATGAGGGATATAATATCACATTATTCCCTCTTCAGTGCACTTCAGAAGGAAATACTCTACTTTTAATCAAACTACATTAATCTGATACCCAAAGTTGCCGAATTCTGCAAATTCAAATTCTGCATTAGAATACAAATAATTAACATATAGTATTGTTAAGATAGACGCTTAGCTGGTGGCTCCTCCAGATAAATTTAGTGTCCATAGGGGCCTGTGATGAGCTTGCATCCTAGTAGCATCGCTGCTGTTTCAGGAGTCATTTCACCTATAAAGTTTTCGGATGGTTCCATTTGAATAACAGTTGCTAAAAATTGCTACAATTATCCAACATTTCACAATAAGCTAAAAATAATATTCAAATCGACTAACTACCCATAAGCAAGTCACACAACTCCAGTTTTAAAAAACTGAACCGTCCCTTTAAGGCCAACCTCTTGAAGGGTCCAGTCTGCTTTGATTGATCAGCCGATTGGTTCAAAGTCAGATGCTTAATGTTTGTTTGGCGATTCCAAACTAGCTAATTGACGTACATTAAGCAAATGTATTGATAGGGTGATAAAGATAAGTTAGGGAAGAAAAGCCTGGCCTGGTGACAAAATATTTCAAGCATCTCAGGAAACTTTGGAACTGTTGTTAAAATGTATTGATTCACATGTGACTTAACTGGGGTAACAGGTACATGCTAATATACATTAAACAGTTAATTTTACTATTTTGTCTGCCAGACAGTGGAAGTCGCAGTCCCAGGACTTCTCAGAGGAAGCAGAGATCCATCTCCTCCTGTCTCACCCACGGACTCCCCTCTTCATCACTGGGACTCAACAGTCACAGCACTGGTAAAGTCAAGCATCATTCCCCAGTGCAGCACCTTAGAGGGTGATATCTACATCCTAATGGGGGCGGGAAGATTCGTGGCAGTTGAGGATGGAGACAAGGAGTGTCAGACGAAGCCGCTGTGGTCTGCAGTGTGCTGCGCTCTTACAGAGGGGAAGGGTGGCTTCAGCGTGGGGCTAATCAAAGAGACAGGAGAAGAGGAGAGGCAGGTGAGCATGAAGGAGCTGGAGGAGATGCTCGGAGCATCGCAGCTGTTCTCTGAGGGCTGTGGAGGAGGAGAATGGGAAACAGCTGCGATCACAGTGGGTCTTCACAGTGAGGGGCTCCCTGGAAATACCGAAGAATTTGAGGCAGAGGCTGCAGACGTGGCTTCAGAAAGCACTGTTCCCGACGCACATGAAGCCGTAACAGAGAAAAGAGAGGCGTCGACAGGCTCTGAACAGGTGGCTGGTGTTGATGCTCAGTCAGAGGAGGCTGATGTTTCTGAGCTTACAAAAGAAACCACAGCAGATGAAGTGACTACACTGAGCAGCAGCGACAAGCAGCATCATGACCCAGAAACTGTTAGCGAAGAAGAGACGAACGCAAATTCCACCAGCTCTCTGGTCTTCATCCTGTCCACCATTTTGTCCATCCTCAAAGCTCCTCTGCGGCCTGTGTTCTCAACCATCACACAGTTACCTGGACAGGTGAAACAGCAGAATGAAACTTTTCAACCTAATGTCATGTTGTTTAAACTCAAAGCAATGTTGCATCACACTTTCATAAAGTCAAAATAAGAGATTTAGAAAAAGGAAAAGAAAAATATTGCATCTTGATCTGACTTTTATGGATAAAGACCTAATTTATAATGACATAATTGGGGTTAGTTTATAAGACTTCAGGGATCCACAATTTATCCGGTAACATCTCCTCATCATGGTGTATAAAGATCGATTTCTTCTGTATTATTGATGGATTGCCCCTTTAATTTGACCAGCTACAAGCAGTCCTTGGTCATTATAAAATTAAATAATAATAATGATAAATAAAATGTATTATAGAATGGTAACTACTTAGGAAAAAGGGTAACAGCTAATTATGAAATGAGTAAAAAACAGAGTACTATTAAGTTTTAGCAAGTGTTCAAAAAGCTACAGAAAAAACAGTAAAGCAACTCCATTCATCTTCTGTCATTTCAGATTAATAAAGATAGGCTATTCTTTTTATTCTGAGCTATCGTTGTTGACAGTAAATGTTGGTTTTGTGTCCTTAAGTTACATTTTAACCTGTAGATGAGAGGATCCGAATGCAGATATCAAAGTAAAACTTGATTTATTAAAAAAACTGTAAGAAAAACGCGGCAAAGCCGGAATTCCAGACAACAAAACAGACCAAACAAAAAAACGAGGAACAAACAAACAAACCTGGCTTGATAATAACAATAACTTGAGGTGACAGTAAGGATCTGACAAATGACGATGAACAATTGGGAGATTAAATACTGTGGGGAGAGTGATTGGTGGCATGGTTTAGCTGAGGAAAACTGGAGTGGAACTGATGACCAGACCAGAGGGAACTGAGGAAAAAGGTGAGGACATGGCAAAACTAAAGCTGAGACAGAAAAACAGAACATGACAAAAACATCAAATGCAGAACATGACAAACCTGTCTTGGTTGAAAGTATGCAAATGAATGTAAAGAGTTGCTCCTCCTGTAGACTGTGTGTGGTCATAGGATGACTCATAAAAACTCATTTTTAAAAGTTCACTGTAAAACTGACACTCCTTGTCTCCATTCAGGTGACCTACGTTCTTCAGGAGGATCTTGGAGTTCTCTTCACCCTACCTGGAGACATCTTCACCCTGCTCCACCTCATCACCTCTGACCTCCTGTCCTGGGGGGGCTCAGCAGCAGAAATGCTGCTGGGTATTGGTGGGACATGCTTCTCCAGCATTTACTATTGCTCATCCTCAATGCTGGGTGCCCTGCTGAACAGCTGCCACACTGGATTTACAGGCATAGGCACCCTGACAGGGGACACGATGGGGATATTTGGTGATGCACTGGATAACACTTGGTCGGTGACAAAGTTCTTTGGAGGGCGGCTGTATGAGCAGAGTGAGGGTTATGTGGGAACTGTGATGTCGGAGATAGGTGGTCAAGCACAAGCTGTAGGTGGAGGTTTGGGTAGGTTAGTTTGGAGAAGTGGAAGTGGAGTGGGCAATGGTTTCAGGTTTGGAGGGGGTTTGATTATGGGCATGGTGGATATGGTCATTGGTGCATTCAGAGAGGCTTTTGGGCAGGAGTCAGAATGAGGGATGAAAGCAGCCTCAACTACTTTCTCTTGTTTCTTGAATTTTTTCGGCACATAGGAGTTTAAAACATGAACAAAATGTTTGAAGATGATGTCATTTGATATGCCTTAGTTGTTAAAGAAGGATTTCCAGATGTTTTTACCGAGCTGTAGTAAATTTCAAATACTGTCGGCTGTAGTTCCTACTGTTCACTGTGGAAAGCTGTCTGATCTGTGATCTGCTGTACCTGAGAACTGTGATTGAAAAGGGAAAACAAACACTGTGCACACTGCTTTTAGGATGCAATTGCTAAAGACAAATTGTGTGATCATTTCTGCATCTTTACATTTGAAATAAAGAAAATGCTGGCTTGTATCATGTATAATTTGGTTTCCTTATCTTTTTTGAAAGCTTGAGTTTTGTCATGGATTTGTAATAGTGGAACAAAACAAAAAGACGTTTTTTATAAAACATTTATTACTTTGATTAGATCAACTAAAAAGACAGTAAGCAGAGATTCTACTTTAGGTATAAATTCTGTTACACCTTTATTATCATGATAAATAATAATAAAAATCTTTTTCTGGCGGAAGTGGCAGAGGAAACCCGAATACGTCACTTCATTGCATCAGACTGCGCATGCGCAGAGACAGAGCGTACTCATGTGGCTCTGTGTGTGCTAAGTAAGCTGACGTCTCTTTCTGTTTCATTCAAAGGTAAGTGTTACTTACTGTAAACATTGTCTCTGAAAAAGCCTCGGGCTTCTCAAAGACTAACTGAAGAACAAGTGTAAAGTGTCGGTAAAGCTTACCGTAAAATAACAAAAATTGCAGCTTTAGTTTGACTGATGAGCTAAAACTAACTAACCATCCTTGCAGGATTTACTTCAGCTGACAGGTGGTAAAGATCAGCTCTGCAGAAGAGATGCACAGAGAGCTAACCAGCTAAAAAAAATCAGTTGCGATTTCTCAAAATGATGTTGACCTGTGTAATGTTTTATTAGGCTTTACTAGCCATTAGGCTTTTTGAACACACGTTTAAATGAGTTTTGCTACACAACACTACCGACTTAACTTCACCATATATCCCGGAAAGACTGTAGTTGTGCTACTCAACTGGTTAAACCGACTAAAACACCCACTTCCCTGTTTGTCCCACATGTTGATGATGTTGTGTCAAACTCTTCAATGATCGTAGACAGAGCGTAAAAATGTCCTTAAACTATCTCACAATGTACATTTCTCCTTCAGAGATGGCCACTCTCTATGTTTCCCCTCATCCCGATGACTTCAGGAGTCTCCTGGCTATCATAGCTGCAGAGTTTTGTCCATCTCCACGTCCTCAGATCATCACAGAAGACCCACCTGTGTCCCTGAATGCCCGATCTAGACCAACCCTGGTCCTGGGTGCCGGGGATGGTGACTCTGTCCTGAGTGGGGCGAGTGCTGTGTCTTGGTACTTGGCCTATCAGGGGAAGAAAGCTGGTGTAGGTCCACAGCAGCAGAGCCAGGTGTGGCAGTGGCTCAGCTTTGCAGATAATGAGCTGACCCCAGTGTCCTGTGCTGTGGTCTTCCCTTTGTTGGGGATCATGGGAGTTGATAAAAAGGTATCCAGATACTTTTTAGTGACTTGAACACCTTTTTTTATTGATATTTTCCCCGTGAAGGCTTCTTTGTTGACGAATGTGCTTTCAGCTCCAACAGAGTTCCCGAGCAGAGCTGATGCGTGTTCTAAAAGTTCTTGATCGGGCCCTGTCACCGAGAACTTTCTTAGTGGGAGAGAGCATCACCTTGGCTGATTTGGCTGTAGCTACAGCTGTTCTTCTTCCCTTCAAATATGTATGTGTGCTGTGCAACACTTTGTCTTCAACGATTCTCCTCTTAGAAGTAGACTTGCAAGCAGGTCTGATATCTGTTGTTATTTTTGTTTATAGGCTTTAGAGCCATCGGACAGGAAGGAAGTGACCAATGTTACCAGATGGTTCACAACCTGCGTTAACCAGCCGCAGTTCCTGAAGGTTTTGGGGGAGATTTCTCTGTGTCAGAATGCGGTGCCAGTAACACCAAAGACGCAAAGTGCTGCTGCCAATGTTAAAGCTGCCGATGCCAGTCCAGCTGCCAGTGCTGCAGCAAATGGTAAGCAAAGCCCACATAAGCATCTGTGTGCATGTATCATCATATATTGCACGGTACTTACTTTCTTTCCCTCTTTCAGGTCCACCAAAGACAGAGGCACAGCTGAAAAAGGAAGCAAAGAAGAAAGAGAAGCTGGAGAAGTTCCAACAGAAGAAGGAGATGGAGGCAAAGAAAAAGACACAACCACCAGCAGAGGTATAGATACTCAATCCTCCAAAAAGAAATCCTTCAGATTGTGTAATTAAAGATAGATATGGTCAGAAATCACAAATAAGATGCATAATTTGCTTACTGTCGGTTGCGTGCTGTTCTGCATTTTCTTACCCAGAAAAAAGCCAAACCTGAGAAGAAGGAACTGGGTGTGATTACATACAATGTCCCTACCCCTGCTGGAGAAAAAAAAGGTGAGTATTCTCTTTGACTTTTCAACCAGACAGGCCTTGGAACTCCCAGATGTTACTAAATGAAGAGGTTCTCTGAGAAGGGTTTATTTCTTCCTGTTTGCACCCACAGTGCTAATGGGAACACAGTAGCATAGTAGTCAAACTCTTGTTATATTTCCTCCACGTTCACTTTCACAGAAGGTTCCACTTGTGTTGGGACACTTAAGAAGAAGCTAAAAAAAAAAAGCCTTAAAAGAGCAGTTTTATTAATGGAATTTGGCAGCTGTTCATGCAGTGTGAACACTAAAAAAAAGTAGTTAAATTGTCAATAAGAGCTACGGAATGTTCCCATAATCTGAAAATGCCTGGTAGGAGCAAACAGTGTTTGCTTTTGTTGCACAGTGCTGGATTTATGTGTCCGACCATCCTCATGCACTGTATCAATTATGTCTTCTTTCATGCTGTGAGAGTATCTATTTTTAGATAGACGCTAAAAAAAAAACCTGCAGTTTCTTTAACTACTGCTGTTCTCAGTTCACACAAAAAAGGTACTTTAATACTTTAATTTGGTTTCAGGTCTAATATTTCTTCAGAAACGTTATTTGCTGAGATTCAAAGCCCATCTCTGTCTCCTCAGACTTCCTACAACATGTTTGAATAATGTGTTTTTGTTATTCTGAGTTTTGCAGCATCATTGTCTCCCATCCCTTTTTAATATGAACACTTTTTTTGATGCCGCTTCAAACGGATGACTCGAGTCTTTGTTTCTTTCTCCCCTGGTGTCAGATGTCGTCAGTCCGCTCCCTGACTCTTACAGTCCGCAGTATGTGGAGGCTGCTTGGTATCCATGGTGGGAGAGGCAGGGATTTTTTAAGCCTGAGCATGGTGTAAGAGTCCTTGACCTTAGATGATATTAATAGAGCAGAGAGCATTTTTTATTGATAATCTGAGTCTGCATGACCCATCTCTCATTACTTTTTGTAGAGGAAGAGTATTAGTGAGCAGAACCCTTGTGGCATCTTCATGATGTGCATCCCTCCTCCTAATGTAACTGGATCACTTCACCTGGGTCATGCCCTCACCAACGCCATTCAGGACTCTCTGACTAGATGGTAACTACAGTTCTTCTGTTCACAAGCCTGAAGTGAAAACATTTCTGTCTGTCCATTTAAATAGCACCTGGGTTTGAAAGTATTTTAGCTGATGTAGAGCCTTTCTGTCCATGTAGGCACAGGATGCGAGGTGAGACCACCCTGTGGAACCCGGGCTGCGACCACGCTGGCATCGCCACCCAGGTGGTGGTGGAGAAGAAGCTAATGAGAGAGAAGGGTTTGAGCCGTCACGATCTGGGCAGGGAAAACTTCATCCAGGAAGTCTGGAAATGGAAGAACCAGTGAGTAAAGACACTAGAAGTCAAAACAACATTTGAAAGGATGTACATTGGAGACATGCCGGGATAATATTTGCCTTTTTAGGAAGGGAGACCGTATCTATCACCAGCTAAAGAAACTGGGATCCTCTCTGGACTGGGACAGAGCATGCTTCACAATGGACCCGGTAAGTCTTCCCAAATCCCTAAACTCTCATCTGTTTGAGTAAAGTGAGGAAAAGTATTATTTTTTCACGTTTCATTTCTCTTTTCAGAAACTGTCCTATGCAGTTCAAGAGGCCTTTATCCGAATGCACGATGAGGGGGTGATCTACAGGAGCAAACGGCTGGTCAACTGGTCCTGCACACTAAACTCTGCCATCTCTGACATAGAAGCAAGTTACTCCGCTTTTACGGATCGTGCTTGAATACTTGTGGTCTGATCTGCTCCACCCTACATTCATGGGTGGGGCAGATCAGATTAGTTCATTGTTCTTGTGGCTTTGTATTGTGAAAGGTTTCGACATTGGTTTTAATATAAATGACTGGACTGGTGTCTTCCCCATCAGAAATTGAGGATAATTAATGTTTATATTTCATTATGTGTCAGGAGCATTGATAAGCAGATATCTGTAAAAACCACAGAGGGCGAGCTCAACGTAATATTAACGTCTGCTGTAATCTTAATGAAAGGCCAAAGAATGTATGAAAATGGTTACATTTGTAATCCACACAGGTGTCGCTCTCCTCACCCTGTGTACAAAAAACAGTAACTTTAGTTTGCAGCAGTAGCATTTAGTAAAGTAAAACTCACCTGCTGCTCACCCTACTGGTGAATTTGTCTTTTCAGCTTCGACATGAGATGCCATGTGCTCAAAATCGTTGTCAGTGATTAACTACATGTGATCCCACATGTGCATTTCTGGTGTGTGTGTTCCTTAAGTATAAAAAAAATAGTCAAATCTGTCAGACATGTTTTTACAACCTGTTGAGAATTGAAAAGCTCACAAACATAACATAAGCACATAAGCCAAACATAAGTCTTTTAGTCTACTACTCTGATTTTAGGACTTCACGCTTTGGTTGCGTTTTAACCAACATTATTCAGGTTGTGTGTTTTATAAAGCTTTGTCTGATTTGTGTGTATAAGTAGCACACAGTGACATCAAAACCTATTAAAAACCGTGAGGTTCTTTAGTTAATTGCTATTTGATCAGATATTACTGAAAATGTACCACATTTTCCTGGCAGAGGCTGCCACACTGGTAGAGGTGAGGAGTTTGTTGCATATGAAACATTTGTGTTTGCATACTGAGACTAAAGGTGCTGAAGGAGCTCGACTCATAACCCTGGATCTGTTTTGCCATTCTGGTTGCGGCGTGTCCTCTTGATTAATTCTTCTGTTTGTCTTTAAGGTGGATAAAAAGGAGCTCACTGGCAGAACTCTGCTGCCTGTGCCTGGTTACAAGGAGAAGGTAGAGTTTGGAGTCTTGGTGTCTTTTGCCTACAAGGTGGATGGATCAGGTACGTGAACAGAACATTTTAACGAAGACGCTGTGTGCTGCTTCAGTAAGTGCTCTTTAAACTTTTTGTTCCCTCTCTGTTCTTTAGATGAAGAGGTGATTGTGGCCACGACTCGTATTGAGACTATGCTGGGAGACACTGCTGTAGCTGTCCACCCCACTGACCCCAGGTATCAGCATCTAAAGGGAAAAACGGTGCAGCACCCATTCTGTGACCGCAAGATGCCGATAGTCTTCGACGACTTTGTGGACATAAGCTTTGGAACAGGTAGGCTCGGCCGCAGGGAAAGATGATGGGACTGTGATTCTGCAGTGTGGTGAGAATAATTGATCCTATCAGCTTGATAAGCTGGGCCCTTTTCCTCATTACATTTATCCTTTCCTTTTCTCTCTGCCTCTCCTGTCCCCCTGCACCATTCTCTGTTCAGGTGCTGTCAAAATCACCCCTGCCCATGATCATAATGACTACGAGGTTGGAGAGAGACACAATCTGGCCTTCATCAACATCTTGGATGAAAATGGCCTTCTCATTAACGTGCCCCCTCCATTCTTGGTATAGTGTCTCATTATCGTCCTGCCTCCTGCAGCGTGCTCATTTTCACCGTGTGACACTAAGTGTCAAGCTTATTCATAGTTGGCTCTGTGTTGCTATTTTATTTCTATTTTTTCCTCTTTTAACCATTCTTTCCGTCTCCCCAGGGCATGAAACGTTTCGAGGCCAGAAAAGCGGTGCTTCAGGCGCTCAAGGACAGAGGCCAGTTTAAAGAGATCAAAGACAACCCCATGGTCGTCCCAGTTTGCAGGTAAAGCTGCGTTTCAGTGTGCAGTTGGAACACAGGCCATTCAGTTGTGAGATTTATTTGTCAGATTTGGGATAACTTTTTAAGCCCCGCTGTGTATCTTCTCTGTCAGTCGTTCCAAGGACATTGTGGAGCCTCTGCTGAAGCCGCAGTGGTATGTGAACTGCAGAGATATGGGGAAACAGGCTGCAGACGCTGTCAGAGAGGGCAGACTCAAAATCATCCCCGATCACCACCACAAGACGTGGTTCAACTGGCTGGACAACATAAGGTAAATATCTTCTTTTATGTTTAAAAAAAAAAAAAACGAGCATTGACGGCATTTTATGGCCACCGTTGGTGTACTGTCTCAGAGTATTTTAGATTTTAGTTACATTTCAGATTGTACTTAAAAAAGTGCAATTAGGAAAAGGCCAAAAGTCTCAATAATACCACAGTAGAGGGGTTGCAGCAGTTTTTAATTGGTTCTGAGTTGCTTTTAGAGTCCAGAGATACTTAAGAAGCAAATTCCAATTTAGAAATATTGGATTTTTTTTTCTTTCTTCAATTTAATTGATAGAAAAATTACTATTAAGACTGTGTCATCAAATGGGCTGCAAATAGCTTCAGATCCCAAAACCAGATTATTTAAAATGATTAAATATGTACATAGTCCTGTTTCAAGTTTTTCATCTTTCTTTCAGAGATTGGTGCATCTCTCGGCAGCTGTGGTGGGGTCATCGTATTCCCGCTTACTTTGTCACTGTCAACGATCCTTCAGTGAAACCAGGAGAGGTAAGCTGACTTCTGCCTCTACTGTCAAGGTCTGGAGGCTTTAAGATGAAAGATAAAAGCCGTTTTCATCGCCATTACTCATGTCTTTGCCTGTTGTTTTGATTTATTCCCTGTCGTTGTTTTTATTTGAATTTTTCCTTCAGGACATGGACGGCCATTACTGGGTGAGTGGGAGATCGGAGGAGGAAGCCAAAGAAAAGGCAGCGAAACGCTTCAGTGTGTCTGCAGACAAAGTCACCCTCAGACAGGGTAAGATTGACTTTTTATTGTATCAGTAAGGTATCTGATGACTTCAGGCTATGCCAACACACAAATTGACTGAATTTAATTAATTCTCCTCCATATTCGTAGATATTAAATCATTTTTCCTCCTGTGTTTCAGATGAGGATGTTCTGGACACTTGGTTCTCATCTGGCATTTTCCCCTTCTCCATCTTCGGGTGGCCTAATGAGGTAAGACGCTGAGGTCAACTGACTTCATACTGAGATGAAAGGCGCAGGAGGTAGAATCTCTTCTGCAGAAGAAGCACGGCTGTAAAGAAAATCGTGTAAACTGGAAATGCAGTCACCTCAATTCTGAGTTCACTTGTAACTTTTATTAATATATTAAACCGGTTTATGTCCATTTCAGAGAACCCCATAAAGTATGACTTTGAAACAGGGTTGTTTTCTTAGTGTGTTCATACGATACCTTCTCGAATGGTCTTCCTTTAGACAGAGGACCTGAATGTGTTCTACCCCGGTACCTTGCTGGAGACGGGCCATGACATCCTGTTCTTCTGGGTTGCCCGCATGGTAATGATGGGCCTCAAACTGACTGGCAAGCTGCCCTTCAAAGAGGTGTGTGCCAATCCCACGGCATGACGCAACAGGATATCAAATGACTGTTCAAATGACACGCTTCTTCTTTTTTAATAGGTTTATTTGCATGCGGTGGTGCGGGATGCTCACGGCAGGAAGATGAGCAAGTCTCTGGGAAACGTCATTGACCCACTAGATGTCATCACAGGGATCTCTCTAGAGGTACAGCCCAATAAAACGCCTCGATGCAAGCTCCTATAGACGCCAACACACTGGCACATACCCTCCTCCGTCTCTCCCTCCCTTTGTTATGGTCACCACACACTCTTCAGTCCCCCCCCGAGGCCAATATTCTTATATAAGCTTTATCGAGCACCTACTTCTTCTTCCAACAAGCTTTTATTGAGTCTATCAGTCTCTGAATCAGCTGCTGGGAAATTTTTCAGTCAGATGAAGCCGACCTGTCCTCTAGAGGGCATCGCATGACTTGGAGTAAACTGAATTTTGCCCTGAATGTTTTCCTTTTAAAGGTCTTTTCCTCCCTTGCCAATTAAAACATTAAGCAGCTGAGAGAGAATTCTTATTCTTTGAATTAACAAAAAAAAAAAAAAAAGGGCGAGAAAATTGCTGAACACGTCCACCCATTTTTTTTTACTCCCCATCTCTCCATCCGACAGGGTCTTCATGCCCAGCTGACGGAGAGCAACCTGGATCCTTTGGAGGTAGAAAAGGCTCAGCAGGGTCAGAAATCAGACTACCCAAATGGCATCCCGGAGTGTGGAACAGATGCTCTCCGGTTTGCCCTGTGCGCTTACACCAGCCAAGGTGAACTCATTTGTCTTCTTTTCTTCTTTCCCTACTTGTTCCTGTAAGTGGCCACTGGCCTGCATCTCCACCTTGACTTCATAAGAAAAAGAAGTGTAACAAAGCTCAACAGCAGTGCTGCAGTTCTATCAGTTGAAATTTAGAAATGATACATTTAATCTGTCCCTTTTCTGCCTCTCAGGAAGGGATATAAACCTGGATGTCAACCGCATTCTGGGTTACCGTCACTTCTGCAACAAACTGTGGAATGCTGTGAAGTTTGCCATGAAGACGCTGGGTGACAACTTTGTACCGACAGAGAAAGCCCAGGTGACAAAAACAAATCCTTCTACTCCAGTTATTTGTCTGGCGCTTTAGTTTCCCGTGTGTGGCCTCACAGGCTTGTGTACACCAACATTTGGGATGCACCTCTTACAGATTTCATGTCAACTAAACCTTTTTTTTTTTTTTTGAACATGTCTTTACATTCCTCCCATCCTCTCAAGATGTCTGGAGAGGAGAACGTGTCAGACAGGTGGATCTTGTCCAGGCTGAGTGCTGCTGTTGCTCTCTGTGATGCTGGCTTCAAAGCCTACGACTTCCCTGCTATTACCACCGCCATCTACAACTTCTGGCTTTACGAGCTCTGTGATGTCTACCTGGTGAAAAATAAAACCCTTTAAGACAGCTGAGCAGCCTCGGGCCGCTTCATTTTCCATTTCATTCTTACTTCTGAGATCAGATTTCTTTTGTGGGCCATAACAAGCTCCTCTCGTTATCCAGGAAAGTGTGAAACCGGTATTCAGTAAAGCTGAGGAAGATGATGCCAGCCGGAGACGAGCTGCAGTGTGCAGACAAGCCCTTTACACCTGTCTGGAGGTTGGTCTGCGTCTTCTCTCTCCCATGATGCCCTTTGTCACGGAAGAACTCTACCAGAGGTTACCACGACGACAGCCTCAGACTGATCCTTCTAGCATCTGTGTCACATCTTACCCCGACACCCAGGAGGTGAGATAAGGAACTTAAAAAAAAAAAATGGGTTGAAGTAATGATCACAGAGATACTCTCTGCTGACTTCTGGATCCAAAGGCTTTTCTGTGATTCGTTTTCAGTTCTGCTGGAACAGTGAGCAGATTGACCGGGACATGGAGTTCATTATGACGGTGGTCAAGACGATACGATCACTCAGGGCCGACTACAACCTGACAAAGACCAGAGCTGACTGTGAGTTTGTGATGTTAAGCATTACTACATTACTATAAAACGTTTCAAACCTTTGACGTTTTACGCACCACCACCTTTTAGAGAGTCTGACACACTTAACAAGCAAGTGATTCTATAGGTTGCTGAGTACTGCACTCGAGTGCAATTATTTCCATTTTAAGCCCTTTTGTGTACGTGACATTTTTATATAACTTGTGAACATACGGTGTTAAATGGATTTAAAGTAACTAATATGTACATTTCAAAAGTATGCTCAGGCTTCTTATTGCCTTTTTGTAAATACCGTAAATGATTTTGATCCCTAAATTGCCGTTTATTTTTGTTTCCTCTTCTAGGCTACCTTCAGTGCATAGACACTGCAACTGTGTCACTGGTGCAGAAATACATTCTGCAAATTCAGACCTTGTCTTATTCTCAGGCCGTCATCCCGCTGACAGCCAACCAGCCTGTCCCAGAAGGCTGCGCTGTGGCTATCGCTTCTGACAGATGTACTGTCAACCTTATGCTGAAGGTGAGAGCCAGTCATCTGCCTCATTCTCTCTGATATGCAGTGTGTTTTTAGGCTTCTTATGCTACAGATTTGGTGAGGTTTTTTAGTTGTTAATTAGCTGAATGCTCCCATTAAATTCTGAGTCCTAACAGGCATAAACGAGCATCATCTATGTGATAATCCGGGCAGGTGTGCTGGGAACACTTTGAATTTTAGCTGAGTTTATTATTTTTTTTTATCAGTTTCTCCTTTGCAGACCTGAAATAACAAGTTTGCCATTTCTTACTGTTGTCCGTCTCTTCACTTCACCTTCTACTCCCCAGGGTCTGATTGACTTGGAGAAGGAAGTGACTAAGCTGATGACAAAGAAAGGTGAGTTGGAGAAACAGATGGAAAAACTGAGAGAGAAGATGGCGAAGAATGACTACAAGGAGAAGGTGCCGGTGAAGGTGCAGGAGCAGGATGCAGAGAAGGTGAGAAAAAGAAATTGACTTGCAGGGTTTCTCAAGCTGTGAGATATGTGAATTCCTGGCAAATAATAGCTTCTTTTTTTCCCCTTCACAGCTACGGCAGAGCCAGACTGAACTTGAGAAAGTGAAAGAAGCCATAGACAATTTCAGGAAAATGATGTAATTTCCCTCTCTGTGTTATGTAAATCAGGATTCACTCCCTCATTTTCAAGTCTTTATGTTAATTTTCAATTTGACTGTAGTATGGAAAGAATACAATAAAGCTCTTATTACTGACAATGGCAGCTGTTCTGGGTCAATCTATTAATCAAGGTCCCTTTATATATCAAATTTTGCGAACACTTGTATGATGTGATTACCCAAAGAATGAAATCCCTCATCTCAAATTTGTATTCAGCACATTTAATGGAACACTTAAGAGCGTAATTTTAGAATACAGCTTTCTACAGAAAGACTGCGCCCACAAAAGGAAAACCTGAAAAGCTTCAACACTTTGGCTGCATTTTTAAAGAGGACATTTTCTCTAAACTGACATGAGGATTTAACTGTCTAAATGCATGTCTGCTTACATTTGCTTTACAAATACAGCCGAAGAAGGAACAATGGAGGGAGTGAGTAATGGCTCATGCATTTATTTTAAAATGCAACCTTTTTTTTTTCCTTTTTAAAAGAAACACTGAACCAAATGACTTGACAGTAACCTTTTAAAAGAGAGGAGGAAAAAAAGTACTATATTTTACAAGTTTTTGGCTGTGTGTCAGGGAAATCTGCAACAAAAAATCACAATTGTACATTCACACCATGCCAGGAACACTCTGACCACAGGCTATCAACTATCCTGCTGTTCGTCTCCCCTCATCCATTCATCCTTTCTTTTTACAGTCTCCAGGGCGAATGGAACTCAGTGGCGGGGAGAGGGGTGCAGTGTGTCGATTCAAAGTTTCGCATGTACTTCCGTGCCTTGGAGAGGGAGGAGAAAAGACAGCGAGGATGGAGGAGGAATGGAGAATTAGATGTGTGGGAGGGCAACGAACAAAAAAGTGCAGAGCTTGATTATATTAGGTTCAGTCTATCTGACTCAGTGCCTTACAAATCTCTCCCATCTCTTAAGGGTTTACACGGGAGGTGAATAAAGCCTGATTTAGAAGGCATTATCAGGGGAGGAAAGCAGAACATTAGCTGTAATTGATGGCACTCCTCTTGTTTGATGTTAAATGACTTCAATAAGCTGAGCGTGGTGAAATATATTACACCAGTCAACCTGAGAGCACAGGTGAGCCGGTTACTATGGCAACCACAACAGTGTTCCTTGGTGGTAATGATGTCTGAAGCGACGTGTTTTTTTGGGGGGATTTCAATAGAAGGGGGAAGGTAAGCAAAAAAAAGACTGGCTGGAAAAAGAAATCAGAGACTGTCTGGGTGAATGGGAGGAACAGGTTGTGTAAAAGAAAAAATTCAGCTTGGAGAGATGAGATAAAGACAAGTGCCTACCCTATTAACCAGAGAGATGGGAGTACAACTGAGATCGGGGGTGTGGATAACAATAGATTACTTTCCTTACCAAGAACAGAGCAAGCTGCCGCCTTCCCTCCAGAGTCATGTCCTCACCTGGTGACATTAAACGTGTCAGCCCACATCAGCGCACCATGTGGCAAAACATGTTTGTGGATGGTGCAGTTAATTTGCCTGGAGTGAATTTTAAAGGAACCGGAGCTTACCAACGCTCCATGGAAACGAAACATCTCTGTCTGCCTGATAGGACTGCAGCACAGACACACACCAGTCGTCGTCCACTTCATAGCCGCTGTACACTGATGCTGCGGGCAAAAAGCACGCTGGCGTTACAATCCGTTTATAATAGAATCGTTCCCCTAAATACAGATAAAATAACCAAACATTTTTTAAGGTACGCAGACACGGATCCACTTACCTTCTTCTAACGGACTGGAAGCTCCCAGCCATTGTCTGACGACTCTGATCCCTTCATCTGTCATTATTTTGGGATACCTGAGGAGGATATTGTGGTCACCACTTGAGCAAATACACAGTGAACACTGAGGTTCGATCTGTGAGAATGAGGAGACTGACCTGAACTGAAGCAGTCTGAGCAAGAGATTGTTCCCTCTGTTTGACATGATGTCCTCTGGACCACTGTAACATACGTGTACTTAATGAGGAACAATATTCTGAATTTAAGGAGACATCTGAAATGTTAATGCAACAATAAGAGCAATCTGATGTTCTTTGCAATCAGACCGAGAAAAAGAAGTACATCTGCGTTATAAGCAATGGGGCCAAAATATCAGCAAAGAAAATAAAGAAAATATCAGCAGTATGGATCCTGGACAAAAAATATAAAAATTCCCAAGTAACAGTTCCTCACATTTGTTCAAGAGGAAGAATATTCAATGTGGCTGCCTTCTCAGAATCATCTATGACAAAATCCCTCCGTTTTTAATACTAAAGTTTTCCAAATGGCTTCGATATCAGAACATTCCAATTATGCACATGCACCAAAAGAGAAGTCTGTGTGCAAAACACAGGAGAGTGTTTTCAGTGTTCACAGCTTGGCTTTCCAGGAAATCTGAAACCCTACGCCAACCCCAATTATTTCCCAGCTTTACAATTTGTTTGCCTTGGTCCAATAAAAATCAAATGTACGATGCAGAGAAATTTCAGCATGGGCTGTGGGGACTTACGTTGTGGTGATGATTTCATCTCTGGTCCTCCTGATCAGCAGGACTGGTCCCTGGTATCTGGGGAGGAGAAGCAGTTGTGTTGTGTTGATAATTAACCGCATGATCAACAAAAATCTAGTTTCAGTTTTGCTCTGCAATGTCTTGCATAATGTTTCGTGTTTCATAGTCGCTTTAATCCAATCGTCCCACTCACTTGAGCAGCTGCTCTGCATTGTTGAGGTTCATGTATTGCCTCACTGTGTGTTGTACCAACGGTCCTGGAAAAGAGTAAAGACACTTAAATTACTGAAACGAAACAATCTGCAGAAAGAGTTTATGTAAGTTAGCTATTGGTACTCACGCCAGCTGTCAGGCATGACTTTGAGGGCCAAAGGCAGGAGGTCATCAAATGAGGCATCCAATACCACGGATTGGATCTCTGGGTATGACATCACTGCCCAACTGGCTAATAAAGGAAATAAAGAGAAATGTGTGGTGAGAAGAATGAAGTGAAGAGACCTACAAATAATAATAAATATTTGTACTCAATGTACCTGTGAATCCTCCTATGGACCAGGCATATATGACAATATCGTTCAGCTGGAAACCAAGCTTGTGTACTGCAAACTGAATAACCACATCCATGGCATTAGCCTCATTCTGGGGGAAAGGAACTCCCTGGTAGAAAGATACATATAAGAAATGCAATATTAATACTTCAATATAACATCTCTCAGTCTAAAAACTTTTAGCTTTAAATGAGTTAAAAGGCACAACCTCCCCACTGACTATCAGTCAATAGACTGCCTGTGCTCGCTTGTGCAATAGTATACCCAAGTGAAACCAGAATTTCCACATACTGTTTTTTTTCCAATGGTCTGTTTGAACTACATAAAAGCAACTCAGGTTCGGTGTGCTTCAACTATGGCACTAGATATTACAACACTGCTCACCGTGCTGCCTCCAAAGCCAGGGTGGTTCCAGCCCAGTACAGAGTAGCCACCTGCAGCACACCATTAACAACAACAACAAAAATATAAATAAAAAAAAAACTAGAGCTGAAATATAACAATTTTCAGATTAAAGAGAATTCAGTGCTTCTAAATGCCACTGTAAAATACTTGGACTGTTAGGTTAGAGCATTCCTCACCCTCCAGTGGAGTGTTCATGCAGCCCACCTCATAAAATCCTGCATTCCCCTCACAGCAGATGACCTGTGGCACAATTCAAGAACCATCTGTAATATGACAGAAGTTTTGCTGGGCCCTGGAACAATCCCAGGGCATAAAAACAACAAATCACTGCAGTCATTTACCAGAGTCTTTCCATTCTGGCTGCCATCTCTCCTTCGATCCACAAACATTGTGTCGATCTCATTACTGTCGCAGGCTACCAGCTTGTTCCTTTGGCCGTCAAACTGTGACAGAGCGGAGAAAAGAAATAAATGACTGAGCACGATACGTGTTTAGCATTTTAAACGGGAAACTGAGCAAGAATCTTTGTTCTTGTACCTCCTCTATTAACTTAGCCTGGCCTTGCTGCAGCATGGGTCTCATGGCTTTCTGCAGTAAACCCACAGAGCCAGGATACAGCATCCTCCTCCCAAATGAGTGAGCAATAAGAAAACTGCAGCGAGGAAGAAAAGGACGAGACAATACCCTCTTTAAAAAAAGAAATGTTCAGAAGTGTACTTTCTTAGGAGACTTGTTGCATGTTATTACTGTGACACCATTGAAAAAAGCACCAGCCTGTAGTTTTATACTTACCCGATGATGTGGCATGGCAACGTGCGCACAGAGTTGAGCACACTGTCTGCAGCTCCTCTCAGTTTGGGCTCTGGCTTCAGCAATGAAACGCCCGCCTTGGACAGTTTCCTATGTCAAAGACATCCAGTGAAACAAACTGAGCAGTTGATGTGTTTATTCTGCATTCTTTAAACTGCCTTTACAGCATGTAAACATAAAGAAGTGACAGGAGTAGAACAGCAGCGAATGAATGGTTATTTAAAACAGAATAAGAGCAAAAACCTACGGACTGCTGACTTCCGTCCAATTAAAATCCGCAGGCCAATATGAAAAATCAAAGTCATAGCCCCTCAGTTTTTTCTAAAAGGAAAGCATACAAAAACATTCAATGAAATTGGTAATCATAAGAATTAAAATAATTACTTTTCCAGGTGATTTCTTAAGCATTATAGTGTAGCATTATAGCACTTGCCCCAAGCCTGAATGATCTCACCTTGTTTGCTGGAGTGTGATTCTTCTTAGTTTCCTCAAGAATTGAGATAAACTGCACATACTCGGAGCTCTTCCATCTTCCCCACCCTTGGGGGGGAAAACAGAGAGGGGAAATTAGGCAGGAGAGACAGATAAGTAGGGTCCATGTAAGGCAAAGAAAAAAACCACTAAAATATATCTTGCTGCAAAGCCTCAAGGGAGTGTTTAGTATGCTTTGTGGCTAAAGACCTGGCTTAAAAGTCTGAATGGTTATGAAATATTATTGGTGTGCAGCATGCTCAGTATTTGCTGTGATATCCAGAGATGAATGAGCTGAGTTTGTTATTGCTTTGCTGTAGGTTAAAATCTGTAGTCTCACCTCTCAGACAGGCCACTCCAAGAAGACAAACAATCACGGTTCCCACATACTGACTCACTGGAACTAACTTACTGCTGCAAATATAGCCTGAAAAACAAACAAAAAACGCACACACACACACACACACCCACACAGAGACAAGGCTAAATAACAGCCGAATAACCAATAAAAAGATTCTGGCTGCTAGCGTGCAACCATGTGCAGAAATCAATTTCAGAAGCTCAATCATACATTAAAGAGTGACACACAACTTCAAGCAATTAATTTCTACTGATGCAGTCTTATTGGATGAATCAGCTGATTAAGTTCATATTAATTCCACTTGTAGGAGAACAGCAATTTACAAGCACAACTCCATTAGATGAAAATGGTCACCCAGAGAATAAAGAAAGACATTTTAACACGTTTCTATTTCAAAACTCCTAATAAAACACACGAAGGTCATGAGTTAGGAGTGTAAAGGTGCTAGACCAAGAGGAGAAACACGTTTGTTAGCCATTTGCTGCTCTAATAAAGTGGAGGGGGGTATAGAACAGGGCAATAATATAACCATGTTATGTACAAATATTATTAACACAAAATCACACATAATAATCAAGCAGCTCAAAAGTATTTCCTGTGCGTCAAACAAAACTATTTATCACATCTCTCTCAGACTTAGCATGGAATTTTGTCAAGATATAACATAACTAAGACTTTATATGTTTGACATTTAATCACCAAACCCCACGACTGCCTCCTTTTATAAAAAACACATATCTCCCTGTTCTGAACATCGGCTAAAATAATAGCTTGGCTTGAATAATAGATTGTTTTTTTGATCTATCAACCATCAAGAAATAGTGACAAATATGACAAATAAGTCATCCTAAGAGCTTATATAAGGGCAACTGGACTTCTTTTCTTGGTCCCTGTTGCCCTTACTCAAGCTCTTATGGCTACCTTGACCTGGATGACTGAGACTCTACACCAACACGGACTAAGTGATGTTCTCAAATATCCCATTCAAGTTCCAAAAATTTACAAATTCTCAAAGTACCGACTTTTTTTTTCTTTATGGTCATCTTGCCAATTTCTTTTCAGGTGCAGTTTTCTAGCTGTGAACTGACTGATATTCCTGACAGTTTCAGCTTTGTTCATAGCATTAGTTTAAAGTGGTGCTACACCAAATCTGCAGCACACAGCCTACCTTTCCTGTAAAGATAGCAGAGAAGAAGAGGGGAGCTGTAGTAAGACAAGGACCACAGTGTTGAAGCCTGGGGGAAGAAATTAGACACTTTAATCAAATAAGTCCCTACCTCTTTTAACATGATAACACAAAATGCAATACTAACCCAACCAAGAATACTGCCAGTGTGCTTTTCCAGACTCCTGGGTTGGTAGTTCCATCCCTGGCGGCAGAAATGGTGAAATGTTGTTCATACCAAGAGCACTGCGGCTATTTATTTGAACGAGTTTAGCTAACATTAGCTTAGCTGATAGCGTCGTCATCTCAAAAGATCAAGAGTAAAGATTGGGTTGCATACAGACAGATCGTGTTCTGACTAAACACAGACTCTCAGCAGCTGGGTCGAACTTGAAGGGGGTTATAGTCATTATTCGTTTCTGTTCGTTTCCATTCGTTTTTCTTCTTCAAAGTTTTATCTCAACTGTTAGCAACATGAACCAGTTTAAAGAAAATGAAAAAACAACAAGCCATAGTGCCAAGAGTTAGACTGATATACAGTTAAGACTTGTTATTGTAGCGACGAGATAGAAAAACACGAAAAGACACAGCGAAGCGTGTTTTTGTATGCCTGCCTGTCATTTCATTCAACCAAAGACTAATTTCGGTCTATGCAGTGCAGTGACAGCAGCAGGGTTTCAATAACAGACAACTAACACATTAATTAAATGAAATTTCGCGCAGTTTTCTTTGAAATCAACTACACATCCCTACCCTCCTGCTCGACCTGCCCTCGGGTCGAGACTGGTCCGGTGAACGGTGAATTCGCTGCAGATGAGGCCCTATAACACAGCGGAGCCACATCCAGACGGCCATTCTTCCTCTATGATCACTACGGAAGCCTGCGCTGGTCATAAATCTCAAAAGCGACACCGCTCCGAAATTTGATGGGAAAAAAATTAGAGGCAACAACATAATGGTTACACTTTTATTAAAAATAATATGCGCTTCTGAAGACATACATAATTGTAAACACAGGTAGGTACAATGTGAGGTGCTTGACAAAAATAGAGCAAAACATCAGGCAGACCTTTGATATGGCAATCTCTCATAATAACAGCCACACATTTACAACTAGTTTAAAGCCTGTACATCTTGTATAGGGCAATAGCTTACAAACAAAAACAACTGGATATAATTTCCCTGAAGCACTGAAGTTTTTCCTCAAGTCCTAAGTCTGACATTCTGTTGTTACTCCTGTTTATAAAGGCATTTTGTTGCAGCTGGGAACTGAGAGGATGTGACAGCTGGATGAGGATGAGATGTGGGTAGGTGATCAGCCCTGACACTGCTCGTATCTGAAAACAGAGCACAAAGACAAACTCGCTCAAAAATCTCCCGTGCCCCAGTCTCTTTTATTCTCCCTTAAACGCAAACACAGGCAGCCCACGCAACAACAACACACAGGCGAAGGAGTGCTGCCTGTCAGCGCATGGCGTGATTTGATGCCACAGTGTCACAGTGATGTTCAGACCATTGTGACTGGTGAGTATGAGAAGAATGCGAGGGTCAGATAAGTGACACTGCAAACATACATGCACACATACAGCTCCACGTATAAAAGCACAAACAGGTGATGCAAAACTTTTTGCTTACCGCTCCAGTTCCTTGTAGACATCATCTTCCCCTCTTGGCTTCAAATCCTGGCATAAAGAAGGAAACAGGGAAGGGAGGTGCAGGAAGATGGTGTGGGACAGTTAAAAGAAGGATAAAGAGAGGTACTGAGGTCAGATTTATGTCCCTCTAGTGTGTAATGAGATTGATTTGTTAATACCACTAATGTAAGGGTGACTGCTGATAGGCAATGGGTTTATCTGAGAGAGGGCTGATAGATTGGATGAGAGGACTGCAAGTGTGAAGGAAGACATATCTGCTGACAGCTCAGGGAGGAGGCAAAGGAGAAAACTAGACTTTGTATGCACTGGTGGATGTGTGTATTACAGCTCCTCATGCATACACATATGCAAAATGTCTGTGTGCAGGAGCTGACACAATAACTCACCATGTAGACTGAACCCTGGGGAGGAGCCTGTTGGGAAAGAAGGGGAGTGGAGAAAACAGGTTTAATGAACAACAAGTGACAGAGAGGGAGGGACACTTGAAAGAAGAAAAAATAGAAACAGAGGAGAGAAAAAAAGTACTACAGAGAGAAGACAGTAAAGGGGAAAGAATGAGAAGGAAAAAATAGCAAAATACCAGAGGGAATGAGTGGGAAAGGGCAAAAAGAGGAGGGAAATTCATTAATGGGCATTTAGTTATTGAGGAATGTATCACCTGTCTGATATCCTCAGGATTCTCATAGATGTTCTCTGTTTCACCCGAATGGACAGACAGAGACTGCTCAATACCTATGTACAGAGAGATAGAGTCTCACAGACAAATGCACACACACTTATCTGCTGAGGGAGGAAGGAGCAGATTCATTACAACAACCCCAGAGGATGTCACGGCCCACATCACTCAGTGGCAGCCGACAGGGGCCGAAGATGGACGGAACATGGAGAGATGTCAAAAAAGAAATCGCCGGAAGACTCACCGCGATCAGAAATGTGTTTCTGTCTCCATAGCAACACAGCGACAGCTGCAGCAACCAGGGGCACCAGGAGTAATAAAGCAGAGAGAGAAGGGAGCTGCGAGGGGGTGGGGACACTGTTATCATCTACAAAAGGAAAACAGTGGGAGAGGACAAAAGCATGAACATTTCCAAGAACTGTGCTAATATAAAACTCATAGTGTGTGTGGTTGAATAACATGAAGGCTGTTCAGGAACTTTTTCGAGTTTGTTCTCCAGTTTGCTCCTCAGTGTACGTCAAGACAGTTCCACTTTTTCTCCTGAACCCTTCAAAATATATTTTAAGGCATGTTGCACTTACAGTTTCTTCAACATATTACATGCTTTTGCATCATACAGCCTTCAGTCACAGAAAATGGGTACAGTGGAAGATAGTGAGGAAATCCAGCCTTTCTCAGGCAGAGTGAATAGCCTGCGGAAACACTGGGTAGGTTTGATCTGACACATCTTCAGTCTGGACCGTAAAGCTTGTCAATTTGAAACTTGGATGAGAGGAAGAATTTAATAGGTATCATGGACACCAAATATGGTATGATCATTGCACAAAACCTAAGCAGATTACACTTCTATACAAATTAGATTTGCAAATGATAATCGTTCCATGACTCATTTTCAAAGCATGTATGGTCCAGTGTGTTCGACCGCCTTTGTGCTCCCTTGACATCCAATTCCAGCTCCAAACTGCCTCTAGGTAAACTCTCACTATACACACCTCTCTTCCTCAGCCAAAACCAGTCGATGAAGTATTGAAAAACAAGTATGATCAGAAGCCTATGTCTCATTTTCACATAAATTATATAAGCACACCCTTCACTCACTGCTTTGCCTTTCAAATTTTGTGGGAATCGCACACACATGTGATCAAACTTGTTGGCATAATGAGGATGATATCAGTCTTGCAAAGCACAGCCACAGGGCATCAACAGAGGCAGGAGGGAGGTGCCTGAACAAGTGTTCTGTCTCTGTCTGCTCACTGTTCATGGAGCACAAAGCGTTCAGATCTGTCAGACATCTTTGGATTACACAGGAGAGGTATGATGAACAGAAAATTACTGCTAAACAACACATTTCAACTTATCGTATAACAATTTTGATTTCTCAACAATCCAGTCATTTTATTTTCTAAGCCATTTAATGACAGACACCTTACAAAAGTCCCTTCTCTAATCAACTTTCCACAAATATTGTTTGAAAAAGGACTGACCCTCAGGTCTCACCTTAACCCTGGAGTCACAGCTTTAACCCAGATTCTGAATAATCAATCATTATTTGCTGTGTGAGGTGTAATTGATTGGTGAGTGTGTGTAGAGGTTGCTAATAGAATATTGTGGTGAGAGCTGACCCCAGAACTGCCCTGTACTGTTCTTCAGGCCAGTTTTTATGCATGGATTATGTTAATTGAGTGCAGCAACGTGACGCATAAATACCACACTTTCTCAGTACCGTATCTTCTCTTTCTCTCTATCTGTCTCCCTCCACGATTCGCTCTTCCTTCCCACCTCGTCTATTTCATCTCAAATGAGCGAGGGGGTGATTTATATTATTTGTTATTGTAGAGCAGGGTGGCATACAGGAGGCAGACCAAAGAACTGCTTGAATGCTTTGCAAAGGATGGGCAAACCGAGGATAGCACATGATTGCAGAAAATCCCTGACATTTGAAGTGTTTTGTGTGCTGCTGAGCACAATGATTGCTTCAATTTTGCATTCTTTGTTCTGTGCCATCAGTAAAAGAAATTCTATTAAGCAGCGTTGTTTTAACTTCTGCAACTTGGGCTCGACTGTGAGATTTGTCTTTCAGTGCGCTAGATATCCCCAAATGATAAACATGATTTATGGTTTCTGTTATTTGGCTTCATGAAAACTTATTTTCACTCTCTTCCTGAGACAATCATCAAAAAAAAAATCCCACTATCTCTGGAGACCTTCCAGAAAAAATATTTTCAAACTGTCACTGCTTATTGTTAAATTATTCATTACTAACTATGATTTATTATTTTTTTTGGTGTAATACTGCACATTTGCAGCGTTTATGCATCCTGACACGTTTCAACAGTGTTATGTAGGTCATCCAGCACTCACATTATTTGAACTTCCTACTCTGCTCAGTCTAAATTGCAACACTTGTCAATCACATGAAACACAACATATATATTTGACCTAATCCAGCCTCTCGTAATCTTTATTTTTTCCTCTCTCTCATTTATTCCCATTCATTATTCTTATAGCTCTACCATGAATGGGCATCATGATTGACTCTGGCCCCTCAGCTGGAGCGATGGGTTAGGGTATGGGCAGTAAACTCATTTCTGATCCATTCAACTGTCACAACCTGCTGTTCTCCCCCCTTAGCCACCAATACAATAAGTGTGAATAATTTAGTTTTTCTTAGGAGAGATGTCCTACGGTCCTGTTCTCTTATATTCACATATTAGCTGGGTGAGGGTGATGAGAAAAATGGGAGCCTTTATACTAGGCGAGACTGTGCGTATCAGGACTGTATGGGATTTTTATAAAAAATTGACACGTAAATGGAATGAGTTAGGCTGCTGGATATTATCAGAAGTTATAACCTGTGACCCCCTGAGCTACATCAAGGAAGTATAACATATGGTATCTGTCAGGGGCTTTCTCCTTTATGAACCACAGGATTTCTGGCAGATGAACTGACCTGAGATTGGCTTTAATACACCAGAGAACGCTTCATGGAGCGCATATCCGTGAATTATCCACACTCACGGTTCATTATTTCCACCAAGTTGACAGGAAGTATGCCAGGAATACTGTGCTACTAATATAATATTCTTGGTGTACCAAAAAAGAAAGAAAAAAAGATGCAGCTGCTCCCACCTTTAGGGGGCAGTGTGACAGCTTGATCTGCCCAGATGACCTGGCCATTTTTCAGCTGCAGGGTGCAGGTGTAGATCCCTGTTACATTGGAGGTGATGGGTAATGGCAGAATGACGCTGATGCTGCCAGGTGAGACGCTTGACATCTTCAGCTTGTGGCTCTGACTGCGGTGTTTCCACTCGGCACTTTGAACCTGGGACCGCTCTGAATACTGGCACAGCAACTCCAGCTTTGAGGGATAACGTTTAGTTATAACTGTGGAAGTGAGAAAAGGAGGGGAAATGTTAAAGGGCGATTAAACAAATGAAGAAAACCACGAAGAGGGATGACTTAGAGAAAAAGACAGTGAAGAGGAATGAAAAAGTGAGTTAAAGGGTAGTGTGTGAATATAGAAAAGGGCAAGGACAGATAGAGAGTAATGAGGTAAAGGGAAAGTGATATGAAAAACAAAGAACAATTCAGAGAAGGGTCAAAATAATATATTTTCATTAAAGTGATTTGCTGCTAATGCATTGGTTGACTGTGACTGATGCTTGGTGTCTCATCAAACTGTAATGAGAATCCATCTGGGTGTAATCAAGCTCCGCAGATCCACACCACACACACATGCACAAAAAAAAAAAAAACCCACTCACATTTCAGTCTTGATTAGTGTGATCAGCGTGGGCCACCCACAGCCTTGGTGGGAGGGCAGCAGGTATAATCAAACATAATGATACTTATAATGAGGTGGGGTAAAAATATAAGCGTCATATGATTGGTAAGTGGGTGGATGTGTGTGAGTGTGTGTAATGGATGCAGATGTGTGAAGCAGGGTGACAGTGACAGTGACAGATCGACCGGTCATGTCTGGGCAGCTGTGATGGATGCCAGTGGGACTGTGATTAGTAAAGCCTTCCAAGGCCACCATGACAGGCCTTTGAGTGTGTGTGTGTGTGTGTATACTGGCATTTATGTGCGTGGATGCAAAGGATGTGTGTGCCTCTGAAAGGGTGAAAACTCCCCAAGGCACACTCATAGAAATCAACAGGTGCTCAGCTCAATTTTTTCTCTTTAGTTTTATGAATCAAGTAAATGTTCTCTTTCAGGAGCAATATAGTAAATGTATTCATTTAATAATGTGACATTTTACCAATGGCTGTAGGAAATTTCCTCTTCATTTATTCTGTTCAGTCAGAGTGAACAATGCACTGAAGCTGGTGAGAGTTTAATGTCTCATGTCAGAAGAGTTCAGCAGGATAAAGTAAAGTACCTCATGAGATGCAGATGCTCAGATTATGGCAAGTGTCTCTAAACTGTGACTCGCATTACTCCTGTGGTTATTTTTCAATTTTCCCGCACATAATTCATTCTAATGGAATAGATTCACATTTTAGACAACATGTGTTTTCCACTTTCTTGCAGTAAGTTAACCTGCTATGACCTGAACATCGTTTTGCCTTTTGAGCCTGGAGCGACGCATATGTCGCGTCGACAGTTTCATGACACACTATTATACATTTTTTAAGACAAAACGAGTAAATTACGGTAAAAGCTGACGGTTAAACCTCTCCAGTGGTTTTTATTTCACATTTCTTTTTAAGATTCATGTTTGCAGGCTGGTTTAGATGAAGCCACAGGCCTAAAATGGTTTATTGAAGGGAACAGCACCACCCTGATGTGCACTATGTAATGACCTGGAGCAAGAAAGTGGTTACGTTAGGTTATCTTAGCATAAAAACTTGAAGTGGACAAAAAATCCAGCTTGACTAATATGAAAATGCCCAGAGTTTAATAATCAGTACATTGCATTTATTTAGTTATAAGAAAACCCAGCTAATCATAGACTTTAAAAGTGTACTTTTGTGGAAAAGGAGAGGATGATTTTTCTATGAAAAAGCAGTGCAAATGCTGATTGCTGAATTATGCCAGCTTAACCAGCTTAGCCGAGCTTGAGTATGCTGAGTATCCGGAAATAACAGTTACTACATAAAGAAATTGGAAATGTTGTTATCCTATTGAATCGTATGAAAAACCTTTGAAGTAGGTTATTTCAACAGAAACATTAAGGTGAAGCATCATTACATGATATTAAAGTGAGAAACGATATTGTATTCTGAAACAGAGAAGGCTATAGTGTGGAATCTGAAGAGCTGAGGAGAGAAATGAGTGAATGAAAGGCATGTAAAACAATGGCATTGCTGAAGAGGCGAAAAGACTGAAGCATACGAGTTTGAGTTGATGTGAGCTGATTTGTGTACGTGTGTTTGTGTTTTTCTTTGTGTAGATAGGATTGTGTGTGTGTGCGTGTTTATGATCTTTCATGTTATGCTTGGTTTGTGTCTTGGTCCATATGTTATTGGACATCAATGTGAAAGTCAGTGTGCTTAACTCTCCTGAAACTTACTGTGACCAAAATCAGTACAAGAACTGAAAATGTCAGCACTCAAACAAATGTTATAACAACTTTAATGATGTTATGAGAACAGACATGTTTGAGCCTTTGGCTTTCTTACTATATACACCATATGTGCTGCCGTGCACGGTCCGTATGTGTGTGTGTGCTTGTGTATTTGTGTGTTTCTATGTGTCACAGTACAAATAAACTGAGTTAGAGTTCATTATCTGAAATTAACTGCCAACTGACCAATCACAAACCGACTGTGTAGTCATAGTATTTCTAGTGAGATTAGTATAAATGGGTCTTAACTGGATTGGTTTTCAATGTACTGCAGCAAAATGTGTTGAAGCAGATGTGCTAAATGTTACTAAAGTGTTTTTAAACATAACACAGTTTGATGTACGAGAGGCTGTTTGATATAAACCTTATATTGCGTTTCCAGTGTGTGTGTCAGTTGTTGCCATGGTTACGGTGAGTGTAATTTTATATCTGAAAAAAAAAATGCTCTCAAACTTTCTCTCAATCTTCTTTAATTTAGGGAAAATCTAAAACTCTTACTGACACAGTTTCCCATTGTAGGAACAGCAACACATTGCTGAACACAGTGGTGTGTCGGTCGTTTGTGTTTCTTGACATGAGTGTGAGAAACAGTGACTTCTGCTTGTGTTTTCTGCAAAAATTCTGCTCTCAGCTTGAATTTATTTAAACTGGGCAATTGGATAGTACTGTGATTCAAAGACTTCAAGGACAAGAAGTCCAATAGCTATGTAAAATAACATTTTTAAAGGAGAGGAGCCATTTTCCCACGTTGTGGTGGTAAAATTATGCCTGTAGTGTAAAACCTTGGACAGATTAAAGAGAATTTTCTCTGCTGAATTTGTTCAATCCCCTGCCCCATTGTCACTTAACAGCTCCTCTTTAGCTTCAAACAATCCGTCCTGCAGAAACCTTTCATAAACTCTGTGTGATTTGGTCCAAATTGTTGAATATATCAAAAAGTAGCCCAATGTACATTTTAAAAGTTTGATTGGCGACTCTAACTCAAAGTATGTGGAAGGAGGTACATTTTGTAGTTGAATTATGTTTGAATAGGAGTTGAGCAATAATGTATTTTGGGTAAAATGCAAAGAAGTGAGAAAAGAGGATCTCAGCAGTGTGAATGCTGATCAGCATCCACACTACTGACATCAGCATTTACACAAATATGTGCGTTAGCTATATTTTAGAATAGTCTAATCCACATAAGCCAGTTTCTAAAGTAAAATAAGTTTAAGACTTATTTATATCAAGTGCTAGGTTTTTTTAAGGTCACATTTTTGAGGAAGCAATGAGATGGAAAGTTACTTGTTGGAAACTGACTGTGGTTGCATTGTCTATTTATTTTTTTATACAATCTGCTGAATTTTCCAAGAACTTAATCTTAAACATTGCTGACATTTTAGAGACCACAGATAATTGTGGGCGTTCTTGTGACACGTCGAAGCGCCTGTTTTATCCTGCACGAGTTTTCTCACTTAATTTTGCTTTTGACACAGAGGCTCAAGTTTCCTCGAAGACTAAAGTTTTCTTTTCTTTTTAAAAATACTTAATTTCTTTCCCACTTACTGTCTCATTAGGTTTAGGTAACAAAATTACTTGGTTGAACATTGACATTATACATCCATATCCTTAGTTTATAGAAACATAAGATACAACATTTTGTCCTGGCAAATTAACTTTTTACTGTAAATTTGTTTATTCATATGAAAGTTTCTTAATTTCTCTATATTTCTTTTAATTTATTTATTCATTCAATGTTATCTGAAAGGCCCTCTCAGGGGCAGGCATTGTTAAATATCAGCTACACCAACTTCAGCTGTATCAACCACAAGTGCTGAGATGTGTTGCATTGGATAACTGTTACTCAGTCCTCTAAGTTAAAGCATTGCTAACTATTATTTTATGAAACATAAAATATTAAAGTGATAAAATGACTGTTAATTGTCAATAAACTGTTATTTTCTTCAAGTTTTTTGCTACATTGAATGGAGCGTTTTGCTGCAGCCGCCTGCTTAGACACGCTTTCTGGTTTGAAAACAAAATGGTTGATTTCGCCATGGATTAATAGTAAATTAGTTTTACTTAAAGTAGTCAAGAGCTAAACAATTTGAATATGTAAATGATGTGAGTGATTAATATGTCATGGCATTTACAGGGTTTCAAATCAACTAAACACCTGCTGCATATTTCATGATAAAAAAAAGACCAATTAACAGATATCCTTTGGAAGAATGTCGTTTCATTCCTTCAGCAGATATAGAAAAGTAGAATTGATAAATCGAAGAGCATCTAAACTTTATTGATTTTCCCTTTTTCCCTTTCATCAAATGTGTTTTGGGTAACAGCATCCTCCACATTATGTAACACAAAAACAGATAATATTAAACCAACACTTTTTATATAAATCCATCCCCTCCCCTTGTTTAACTCCTCTTAATCCACCTTCTACTAATGCTTCTGCCTCTTGACTCTCTACCTTTCAGCACGCTGAGTGTTGTCCTCTGGCTGAAGAAGTTGTCATTGAGACACACTTCACAGGAGTAGATGCCACCATCTCTCAACTCAGGGGTTAGCAGGAAGGAGAAGCTGCCAGCCTCTGCATTGTAGGGCGGGCCAGCCAACTGGAGTCTCTTGCTTTGCTCACTCTGTATGGTGGAACCCCTCCAGCGGTCGTACTGGTGCACTAACTTCATATTACTCCTCTTCCTGACATCTGGGGGAAGCCAGAAAAGTAGGACATAGTCACCCTGGAAACCTGGAAACCTGGGACAGTTCAGGAGGAAGGAAGTCTGAGCTGGAATGGCCGTTGAGATCATTGGGCCTGCATGCGAGAACAGAGGAAAACAGATATGAAGACATTACAAGAAGACATACTGACAGGAAATTCAAGGAAAAAAGAGGGTCAATGAAGAGTGAGCTTAAGACAGGAACTAAACAGAAGCAAGAGTGTAACGAAATGGAGACAGGGGAAAATATTCCAACAACAATGGGGATTAAGTTTTTATATGCTGAGAGTCACTTCTTACCTTCTGCTCTGCCTGATCAGCAAGCTGCTGACACAGAGCTCTTAGACTGCTTGTATTAGAGTTACTTACCATGTGTTGTATTGGAGAATGAGGCCACTTTGTCAGCTGTGGAAAGAAGAGAAGCAAAAAGGGAATGGGGGCAAAAAGCACATTATGAATAATACATAAATGTAGCAACTGTTATATTCACAGGAGGACAAGCAGACTTTTAGTGCAGATCTACAGTGTGCTTTTGGATCTCAAAACTGGTTTATAAAAGTAAATACTTTGAAGAACTGTAACCATAGGACTCCTGAATAAATAATGCTGCTGCTGAGTTTCTGGCTTTGATGGCCGCTCATATCATCAATAAAGGCAACAACAAATCTATTCTGTTCTTCAGTGCTTCTGTTAAGATTTCCTCTTACTGTCAGTCTCACCGTCAACAGTCACTTCCATGTTTGTAGCAAACACACTGGTGCTGTTACCCCAGGGGTAAACCGTACAGATGTAGACCCCGCCGTCACTGTTCTGGACCTGCGGTAGTTTAGCGACTGTGCCTGAGTTTGTCTTTTTCTCACTCTTCATGGGAATGCCGCCAGGTGCTGTCCACGTGATTTTGGTGATTGCATAATCAGGAGTAACTTTAGCAATCAGCCGCAAGTTGCTGTGCTGAGGGACGGGTGCAGTGGGGTACATTTTGACTAGAGGCGAAGAAGGACAAGGGAAGTCAGTAGCAAGAAATATTGAAATATTGAAATATTTCAATTTCAGTGTAAAATGACTAAACTATAAGCAGTGCATTTAAATTTATGGTCACGTAAAGCACACATGCATCATCAAAGATAAAATATGTGTCGGATAAAAAAAGAAACATTTGATGGTTGCATTTTGTTGAGGTTTGAGTTAAAGTGGGTGAAAAATATTTATATGCCAAGATTACCTAAATGATCTAATTAAAAAGTCCAATATTTGAAGTTGCATGAGAGAGAAATAACAGTAAATATAAAAGCACCCTGAAATGTTACTAAGGAGAACCGTTTTCCTATATGTACTTTTCAAATGAAGTATGCTTGTGCTAGAAATAATAATAATAAATAACACTTATTTTGCATCAAGCAAATAATCAGTCAGCAAATCAGTTAATAAATCATGAATCATAAATTGTGTATATAAAGTGCCATCACATGTGATTATGAGTGATCAAAAGTACTGAAGAAGAAGTACAAAAGTATCACCAAAGAAAGCACATTTTGATTGACAAAAGTATGGCAGGAAAAAGCTCCTGCGTTTGATGAAGGCACAGCTTAGTTAAATTCTCACATAAATATACATAAAACAAGAGTTCAAAGTCAAATATTTCTCTCTGAAGTTTGTCAAGTAGAAGCTTAGAGCAACAAAAACAGAAAAACCTGAATAAATGTGGTGTATAATTACCTTAAAATTGTACTCGAGTGCACAACTAATCTACATGTGCTTAGTTAAGGAAAAACTAAATGAAGTGTGCTTGAGGTAAAGGCTATTTATTATAGGTTCTCATTAAATCTGCAAAGCAAATAACAAGCTATTAGTTATATAACATTTTGTAAATGGACTACAAAATGGACAGAGTGAACAGGGATTTGAAAGAAAAAAGAACCGTATGAAGGATCAAAAGTACAAACACATCACTGAAATGAAAATCTGCCCGTCCAACATCCCCTTAAGTTGCATTTGTTGTGTCTTGTGGTTGTTGTTCAGAGACACTATGAGATACTCTGAGTTTCACTGAGCTAACTAAAAAATGTGAGTTGAAGTGTGAGTAATTTCACGGTTTTCTAAGCATCAGATCAATTTCATACATAAATCATCCTTCAAAGTTGAATAATTTTATACATCTTCATATATCTATTGTTTTAAGGTGATAAATATTGTTCTAGAAGTGTTTGTATGCTTTATAAATCAGACTATCTCTGATGTATAAAATCCTTGGGTTGCTTGCAGCTGGTAAAGGTATTTCCACAGGAAGCACAAACTGTTTTTCTTTTGTTCTCTCTTTTTTTTTACCTGTAAGGACTGCTAAAAGAACAATCTTCTCCTTCGCTTCTCTCTCTTTTTTCTTTATTAAACATGAGTAGAGACCATTATCCTCCATTTTGGGTATGAAAAACAGCGAGAAAATCCCAGTGTCTTGAAAGTTACTGTCCGCCAATCGCATGGATGCCTTTGAGGTTCTGCCAGAGAAGTTGTTGTTTTCACTGGCTGAGAGAACCAGTTTCCATTCCTTGCCACGTAGCTTCTTCCAATTAATGGATATGTCACCTCTCATTGTTGTATCAGTACAGCCCAAGGTGGCAGGCGTGTTCTCCTCAACCACAACAACATCATCCCAGCCTGAGGAACAGAGGACGGAAAGTTTGTCAGTATGAAAGATGAATTCTGGGTGTGAGCCTGGAACGATGTCTTTACATTTTCAACAGTTTTGAGGTCTACTTTTCATGAAATGGTGAAATGGTTCACATTTTTCAACTTGGTCTTGGAATAATGCGCAGATACTTATTAGGGTTTTTTTCTGAAGACATTATGAACACAAATAACAAATACAAATTGTCCTTAACATAACACAAAACAGGGAAATTTCATCAAATTTGACATCCACATGACAAAAGAACCTTCTTTATGCATAACTCATCATTTCTGTGTATTAAGTGATGATACATAGATGTTTGTTGTTATAAAAGCAAGACAAGTTTTAGGTGTAAGAAAAATGTGTTTCCAGAGAAGCATACCTTGCATGCCAGTGTGGGAGGAATATACCACCAAGGAAGAACCGAGAATGAAGGTGAGAAAAGCAGACTCCATCACACATTTAAAGAAAAGAAAAAACACCCGCACTGCACCAGCTGTCTCTCAACAAAACTGTGACCTTCTAAGTGTCCCTCTGAACACCAAGTATGTTTCTGGATCCTGCTGTGTTACTGGTGTCCCTGACTGATATGTTAACAAGTTTGCCGTACATCATTTAGCACAGCAGGATGTGGGGTAGCAAACACTGGTATAATCAACAGGAAAAGACTGTCATTATTCCAGGCGTGCATGTGTGTGTGTGTGTGTGTGTATGAGGCTGATAAGCCACATTTCAAGTCAAAAGTTTACATGCAGTAAATATGAACTGGAGGACTGTACAACAGACATATTAAATTCAAAAAGCAGGAATTTGGAGCACACAATTCAGTTTATTTAGTTAGAATATCTCCTGTTGGATGGAATGTCTTTGGGCAAGTTTCATCTTAACCAAATTCTTGATATTTGTGATCGATACTACTGCCATCATGATGAAACTTAATCTTGCTCTCAAAAATTCCTCCTAGAGGGCTTTTTCTATTCTTTCTTTCTTTTTCTTTTCATGTGGTTAGTTACTAACTTTACTCAAACTGAAGAGAGAAAAAGCTTTAGGCCCTTTACTGGCCTCTAAGTCCATGGCAATGCAAAACGAAGTTGACATTAAACAATGTTCTTGCAACTTCCAGTTCAATGTCTTCTCACCTGAGAGTGGTCTCCTTTCAGACCTTGACAAAGTGGCTATTCTCTTCCCATAACGTTATTCAGCTTACAGTTGTTTTGAACTGATCTTGACCTTGTAATCTTCAGCTATTCGGGAAAAAAAAAGAATGGTAATTAAAAAAAAAGAAGACTGGATCTAAAGTTGAGAGTGTAAAGATGAGAGTGTAATAAAAAGGTTTGATACAGATGGTTGGGCAGTGGAAAAGTATACAGACGGTAGTGCAATAATGGTAGAAGTTTACAGAGTTTAGTTACTGAGCCCCTGAGAATTTTGCCTCATATTGTGTGTTGTTTCGTCTATCGAGTGCTGTCAAACAAACCTTTCTGTGTTGACAAAAAAGAACAAAACTATGAAATGCAGTCGATCATGATTTCTAAAGTTAAAGGGCCTTGGCAAGCTAAAGGACATTTCGCAACATTCATTGTTGTTGAATCAATAATTGAAGTGTTCTTACTGTGTATGTGAAATTTTGAACCTCTGTTGATTTCAGAAAACCAAAACAAATGTGACCTTTTGCACGCATGTTTACTTTTTTTAAAATATTTTTTTTTTACGATTTATGTTGTCCACTCATCCACATGTGCACATCCAACCGGAGAAAGACACTAACATAATGCTGGCTCCTAATGTTTTCCAACACTTTGAGGCTGAACTTTGAAGTTGAGCAAATCATGGCCGAAAAAAACCTCTGACCCTCGCATTCGGGTTGAAAAAGCAATGAGCCAAATCCTTATGTGTGCATCACAATGTGTGAAATAGAGACAATTATAAATGCAGCAGAAAGCAAGGAACTGATAGATGAAAAAGCAGAGAAATAAGGAGTTTTGGCTGGTGTGAGTGCACAGCAACCCCTCGGCTACATGTCTTTACATCCCATAAATGTCTTTAATTAAGTTAAAGGTATTATAAGCTCCTCTGAGCACTATTACAGATTTTTCCATAATTAACACTGGGTGATTGGGGGTGGTGAGGAGAGATAGAGATGGAGAGAAAGTAGATGTGTATTGTGGGTGTCTAATGACTGGGAAAGAGTAGGAAAAAAAAAAGGCAGAGCAGGAGGTAGGAAAAATGTAGAGGGAGAGGTGCTCAGGCAGAATGAGAAAACCCGGGGAGAAGAGAAGTGTGAGAGGCTGTTGCAGGGGAAGAGACACAGTGTGACTTCAAAGAAGCCTGTGGCTGCTGACACAGAGCGCTGTACTGATCTTGTGGCCCCTCCCCTATGGGTAAATAATCACCATAAGCCCTGGCTCTGTCTAATGAATCCACTGCCAGTGAGCTAATATCTGTTAACTATGCGCTTCATTATCACTGCCACAGACCCCCAGAGAGCATGAGGATGGATAACTAGCAGCAAGGAGTGAAGGACGAGTGGACGAGAGAAATTGAATGACATGGAAAGAGGGAAAGGAAGCGGGAGGGAAGAAAGGACGTGTAAATGAAGTGAAGGTGTAAGGGGTGTAAGGTGAGGCACAGTATGAGTAAAATGGGTGGTAGCAGGAAAGTAGAAGGTGTGAAGGTCGATTTGGTATGGGTATGAAAAATGGAGTGTGTGAAGAAAAGGGATTGAAATCCTCCATTTTGGCGGCCGCTTTCTTTAAAGCTCCTTATTCTACTATGAATGCATACGATTTAGTGGTCAAAGTGGTAGGATGGGTGGTCCCTGCACACTTTTCTGTAAATGTGTTAGACCTCAAGCTATTCAGCTGCAGTGCCAGAAGGCTGCAGTAAATTTAGATATTCTCATCCAAAATGTGTTAGCCGTTTTAAACACACAGCTGTTTAGTTTGAATGGCAGCTGGCTCACAGTCTTTCGGTTTACATTGAGGAAGGAGTGGAAAGCAAAAATAACACTCCTGCCTCTTTGTCAAGCACAGAAGTCCAGAAAAATAATATAACTTACTTTTTTTTTGGTGTGCAGAGCTTTGTGTGACATCTGATTATTATCAGAGTCTTCAGAATTTACTCCTTAGAGAAATGGAGTCAGGAAATAAGAGGCAGACACTGGAAGGGAATTGAGAAGGGGAACAGAACATAAGGAAACAGACAGCCTGGTTTAGACAGCGAGACTTATGGAGATGTAATTACATTGGCTGTAAAACACTTGGGTATAGGGATTAGACCTAAACCAGATAATGCCTTTGCTATGCCAGTATGCATCCTGCTTCAGAGAAAAATAGGGCAAAATGAATTGGAAGTTATACTGCAGGAGAAGAAGAAAGGAAGAAGAAAAAAAATCTCATCAGCATCAGTTTGCTGGAGACTGCAAACAGATGCATGAGAGAGAAGCTGTTTGCTTTTGATTTGATTTTGCTGACTGCCCCTGGATTTGTTTTTTGAGATTCGATAATGAATGTTCATTGATTTTGGCATCTACTGTGCTGTACATTACAGGAGAAAATCTGGCGCCTGTGTGCAGAAACAAACAGCAGGGGGCGAAAGAATCATCCGCTTCCACGTACATCCACACCAGTGTTGGATGTACTGTACAGAGGCCAATTCATGCTTTTTTCTAAGGGTGAAAGTCGTGATTTAGTTTATAATATTTACATAACTGGCGTCTGTATGTGCCGCTTTGACATAAAACTAGGCATGGTGAAGTGAAGCTAAGTCTGTCATGGATGACTCCAGTGTTAAAACATGTCTGCATGTGTATAATTAAAAAAATACATCTTCATGCGGATTTCAAATGACAGAAAAGTTTCCTTCAAATCAAAGTGAATTTACTGCCCTGTACACACGAGCTCTACTTGTCTCCTGATCTCGGAAGAGGGATCCCTCTTCTGATGCGTTCTCTGTGGAGCTCATTCTCGTCTGTTGTATGCTGAACAGATTGTAAAACCACACGAGGCCAATCTAAATCATATTTGGCGGCATAAATAATCGCAACTTTCCTTAATTTAACATCTGCTGTGCAGTTGAGGCGCTATCCAGGCGCAAGTTGTGTCATCTCGGTGAAGAAAAGGCAGAATGCTTGTGGTGACTTCAACAAGTTGCTCTGTGAGCACCCCCCGCTGCTCCTGCCTAATTGGTTTGTGGGACTCAGGACTGTAACGCCTCTCCCGATGACATCACAGACAAGTCGCGCTCAGCCGGACAGCCTCACTCTCTCATACAGGCAAACTAGTTGGAGCAGAGAGACCGCGGGAGCACTTCATTATATCCTGAGCACCAGCTGGGGAAATATTCACCTGTGCGCCGGCGGAACGAATTCACGAGGATTTTCATTCATTTAACCACAAATCGCCTTAAAGGCGAAGCGAGGGACTCTTTAAAAACAACAATCTCTGTTGGACCCCCTCGTCTGTCCTGAAGCTGAACTAGTTTTTTTTATCTTTATTTTTTTTTTTGCCTTGAATGAGTGAGACTTTAAAAGGAACCTGAGTCGGCGTTGTTTCTATTTCTCATATAATTCGGAGAGACTGCGTCCCGGGTTTCACAGAGGAGCATAATGGCGAGACATGACGCCCGAAATTGGTCCGACTTCACAAAAATGATCGGACTACTCTGCCTTGTTGCGTCGATACTTCTCCAGCACGGTAAGAAATCACGACTTATTAAAGTGTTGGAGTGTCCACCTATTTTCCACCTCAACGTTACCTGTTAATTTCTTGTCGGAGCTGAAAAAAAACAAATGATCTCATGAGAAACAAATTGAAACCTATTACCTGTCACGGAGGTACATTTCAAAGCTCACTGCCCCGGTGGGGTTTTCCAGCTTTTATCTTTTAGAAAAAAATTCCAAAGTTTTTATTAGGTTCACGTCAGATGAGGTGTTGAAACTTCATTCCCTTCCGGATTCTTCCCGAGTTTTCGGTCACTGCTCTTTGACCTGAGTTTCGGTGGTGATTCAACGCCATCTTTAGTTTCCCTAAGGTGTGGCTCTGAGCAGCAGGTGTATCGATGACGTGCATTTGAAAGCATTCAACTTTCGGGTTGAGTCTTTTTTTCTCTCTCTCCCCGAAGCCACCCATCTTCTCATCGACACGCACTGTTCATTTTCTTCCCCCTTTCCACACATCCAGTCGCAGCCCTGTTGATAAGGACGGAGTCAGCCCTAAATGTACACAGATGCAGTAACGATAACAAACTTATTTTCGTGGTCTGTACTGAGGACAAATCCTTCAACCAGAGTCTGGATTTGTTTAGAAACTCGTGCGCAACATCGTTCAGTGATTATACTTCTAGAAATGTGACTTTAAAGTGTCAGAGCCCGTCTGCTCTTTGGCTCTTTTACATGAATTATTTAGGTGTTTTCCTGTCTACTTGAGCTCAGGTAACCCACAGGTGCCATGACCATAGCCCCGCACCCCCATCACCACCCAAAAAGAGGAGAAAATATTCCTGGCATGCAGTTAACCCATTAACATATTCGTGAATGGCATGAAACCAGTTCACCATTTTCTTTGCTGTGCCTCGCCAGGCCAGCTATTTGTTTTGTGCTGTAATTGGGGCAGGAATGTAGGACTAGATCTAACGTGCTGGCACGGCTACAGCACATTTGTTTCTCAGCGATGTGGTTGATTATGGTGTCGTTTTTAATCTGGACTCATGAGCACAGTCACTCTTGAGTTATTCATGCAATGCACAGGTTTAGTCCAATTTGATTTAACAGCACATGAAGTGCTCTTAGTGAAGAGAGGGAAGCATGCGTGTGTGGGGGGGAACTAAACAAAAGGTTTTACATATTTATGAGTTAGGAGGGACAGAAGGCTCAGCCAGAGAAGCTATATTTTTTAAAAATGACTTTTTTTTTGTTTGTTTTTGTAAGTGAAACTCTGACCTTGCTTTGAGGTTATTATAAAACTGTGCAACGTCTGCTGCAACAGATGTGGAACTGAAACTTTTAATTCGTCTACCTTGCCGTTTTCCTCTTTAACTCTGACAATAACCGCTAACTTCAGTCTAAGTGGAGGAGAAATGATTTAATTCTCTGCGCAGTGTTCAGTTTAATATGGCCCAGCTTTTAATGAAAAATCCAATATTGAGTTTGATGGGTTTTTAATCAAGGTTGGCTTCTGTAATATTTCTGTTTTATTTATACTTAATATATGTATACCTTAATCAAAGCAGGCAGGTGGGCTGCCAGTTTAGAATCTGTAATTACACTGCAATGCCACCCCCCAGCCTCTTCTCCCAAAGGTTTGAAGCCACCGTGGATGTGGGTCAGAAAGGCTTGGCCCATTACCATGGCGATGTTTTTATTGGAAGAAGGGTGGACTTGCATGGGGTGAGTTTGAGGAGGGGGGGGTATGACGCCATGGCAGCATTGTCTTTATGGCTGAGTAAGCTGCATGTGTGCAGGGGGTGGCTGGCTGCCTGAGAAACTGGTGAACATGCAGGGTCAGAGCTGGGGGAAGCGGCTGCCTCCTCCTCCCTGCTCACATGTAAGCCAATGTTTTTCCTTTGTGTACCTGAGCGCCCGCAGCAGAGCTCCTTCATATGCAGAGCGACTCTTGATGACTCTCATCAGTTTTCAGGAAACAGGTGGCTTTTTTCGGCAGCCCGCTGCTTTGCGTTAGGCTGTGGCTGAGTTTCTGGATTGGCTGGAAAACTCAGCAGGCAGAAACTGATTAAGACAGGCGACACCCCACCTCCCCTCCTTCCCACCTACTCCTTGAAACCTCCCCGTCTCCCGCCAACTCTTGCTCCCTCCCCCACCATTGTGGAATACATACAAGGGCCTTGTTCTCCTCCTTTTTCTTTTCTTTTTTATCCATCTTTAATTCTCTCCTGTCCAATGCCTTTGTTTGAGTGATGGTAGTCATGGGGTCATTTGAAAAGCTTCCCTCCCCCTTTCTCTTTGGACTCAAGGCTGTCCAGTTTATGACAGGAGCAGCATGCGATGCAGACAGACAGGAGATATAAACCACATGTGACCTCACCCTGCTCTGTCACCAGGGCTGTAGGATTTATCATCGTTGTTGAAATTGTTTTTTCTTTTTTTCTTCTCCATCCCACAGACTTAGCAGCTAATATTGCAAATCGTGAAAATGTTATGAGAGTTCACGCATTTTCACAAGTCGTTTCAACATAACCTGCCCTCCCACACACGCACTCTCGACTCAGCGACTGTTCGCGGGGATGTTTCTTTTGGCAGTCTTTTGTGTGCCATAGCTCAAACTATTAGGTCTAACTATTTCCCTCCAAATGATGTGAACAGTGTAGTCCTGCCAAGCCTGGGACCATTCATCACAGCAACAGAAAAAGAGCACTGCACTCTGTCCATTAAGGGGAATGTAATTGATCGATCACGAGAGGAGTTTATTTTTCTTGTCCCTAATAGAAAAAGGAAAAAGAAAGTCCTTAGTATCTCATTAGTCCCAGAGGAGCGAGGGGTCTCGGTCTCGGTTTGGATTTTTGAGTTAATGGCTGTCGTGGTTTGGTTCTATCATTATGTAAATGAGCTGTCCTCGCCCCTTTGCACCGGCCCTGTAAATGTCAGGAGGATTCTGAAAAGGTCGGGAGTGTGTGTCTTTACTTGGGTAAGAAAGTCTTGTTTCAGCCGTGATATGAGCTGTTACATACACTCACAGGTACTAAAGGGGCTTTCCCGTTAAAATGAGCATTAATAACATCCTCCTTCTCCTACAATCACCATTAAAAGTCTGTTGGTACAGATATAAAAGTGTGAATTTATGGCTTAATGGAGACGTGTGAGTGATGCTGAGCTTTTGTGTGCATCTTTCTGTTGTAAATGTGGACCCATTCATTTTAAATAACAAAACTGTCACGCCTTTGAATAAAAGTATTGGGCATTTCACCAAATGAGCCCATTGATTTGGACAGCTTTTTACTATTCACCAGGTATGTTATTGTAAAATGGGATTTCAGCGTAGTGGCAATATTAGGAAGAATCTCATTTAACAATAAAGCAGTGATGGATGGAGAGCTTTTTAACTGAGGTGTGGAAAACATTTTACCACAGGGCCCTTCTCGTTTTAAAGCCTTGTTATATGGAAGCTCTGTTCATTATTGTTGGTCCTCAGCATCTCAGAGAACTTCAGATGTATAGATATTTTGATAAATTAGTTTCAGTGAAGTTACTTTGCTCTGCAGACTATTCATTACCACTGACCAGAAACACAAAAGATCCATCAAGTTTATTGTTAACTTGGCAGATATTATTAGGCTGGATGGATGAATCGGAAGAGAGGGAGGTCGATGAGCACGAGTCAGTGCATCTTCTGCATTTTTACCCATGTATCGGACCACAAATACAATTGTGTACACACACAGTTGCACATCCAGCTGGTGATGAATAAGGGCAGTAACCTGAGGCTGGGCTATAAGTCAGCTGACATTCCAATAATAGGGAGGTGTCACATCGCAAGATGACAGTGCGCATTTGTGTTACCGTTGCTTTACTCAGGCCTAATATCTGAGGGCATTTTCTTTTTTCTTTTTCTTTTTTTTTTCACTCCGTGGTTATTCACTTGATTTCAAAAGGAACGTCTTCTCCAACTTTTAATAATGAAAGGCTTTTCTGCCTTAAGAAAAGCAAAGCCAGTGGCTCAGTGACGGATCTGTTTTCTTATCGGAGCGTCCCTCCCTCTTGCCCTCCGCCTGCCTGTACATGCTGGCTGGATGGTGACCTGTGTTGAGGTCACACTGAGAGCCCCCCCACTGGGATGTTTGTGTTTGGCTTTCAGTGTTGCCAGACTGTTGGAGTCAGTCCCATCTGATACAGAAAAGAAAATGAGCCGAAGTCCTCCTCTTAGAAGGAATGCCAAACATTAATATGAATGGGGCAGCTGAGGGATTTCCAAAAAAATGTGACTGCGGTTGGGTTGATGCTTCTCTTGGCAGAGATGTGGGGTTAAATGGCAATCTACATCAAATGTGTGCGCTCACACGCTGATAAAGGTTGACTGCAAGAGACCATTCCGTAATGTACTCTCACCACCCACATCTTTGTAGATAATGCAGAGTTTTAAGACTGCACGCTTTGCTGGAGTAGCATGCCAGAGCTTTAACTTTGCAGTGCCGTTATGTATGTGGCTCACTTTATTTTTCAGTCGCACAAAAATTCCCACACTATTAGTCAAGAAAGCTTCTGCCAAGTCTGCATTTTGCTATCTACATGTTCCCAACTAACACCAGATGGAATTTAGGGAGATGCAGGTTAAACCCATTCCATCTCAGCTAATATGGAGAATTAGCAGTAATTCCAATTGAAGAACAATTGAAAGGCAGCCAAAGTCTTTCAAATAAAATCCGATTAATTAACTAGACTTGGGAGATGGGTGTCTCTGAACCAGCTGTAAAGTCACTGGCAAAGGTGGAGGGGCGAGTAGGGGTTGAGGATTTCGACATTTACAAATTCCTCACCGCAGTGTTTGGCAGAAGGAGTCGAAGGAGGATTTCAGGAAACTGCGAGCGGGAGTGAACCACGGAGGGTAAGAATTATCAGCTCATTTGTAATTTAGTCGTACCTCCCTCCCCTCATTTTCTCTCTGTCTCTTAAAGCATCTGACACATATTTAATTGCCAGAGTGGTTCCGTTGCAGACAGGGAAAAGACTGCTTGCACTGACCTTTTTCTTTTTATGACTGTTACTTGGCCTTTACCCTCTTCTGTCATCTTTCACCTCTTTCTTTTGTCTTTTTACATTCTTTTATTTCTGAAATCCTCCCCACGGGGCAGTCATCAGATTTCTGTTCAGCTAAGCACTGAGGCCCTTGACTGCGTCCTCCTTGGCACGTCCTCATACAGAGCTGCTCATTAGCAGTCACCTTAATGTATCTAAATGTAGTTTGTGAGGTGGAAGGTGGTTTGTGTTATTGATCTGCTATCGAATGGTGGATGATGCAGTGCCCTTATGTGATATTGAAAACATTTAGGGCTTGCACCGTCGACGTGACAGCACCATGAAACATCTCTCCTCCTCTGCTAATCCCTCCCTGCGTCCTTTCTGCCCCCGGCTTGTGAGATGTTGAGCTAGTTTTGCCATCGCTGCGGCTCCTGTGGCTCTTTTCGCACATTTCCCTTCTGTCAGTACACCTTTGCACACCACCATGAATGCACACAAACGTGCTGCATCTTCATCAAATCTGACTTTGACAAGGTCATGTCCACTTCGCACTTAGGTGGAGTGGTGGACTATGGGTAGGCTATGGGAGGAAATTGAATTTGGCGTGACTGGATAGAGACTCGTGCACCTCAAAAACCTCATGCAAGACTACTTCCAATTTGGTCAGCTTTCCTGGTGATCCAGGACTCTTATCTGAGCGAAAGGGTCAAATTACACACCCGCCATGTGAACATGTTGTTTTTCTACACTGATTCAACCTCAGAAATGTGAGCTAAGAAAGCTGATTATGTAATCCCTGAGTTGGTACAGAACAGGTTTCATTTATTATGAAGGCATGTCGGGAGTTTCACAAGACGATCGGTGTTGTTCCGACTCCATCTTGACACGGTATCTTCTGTGTCACTTGCTGCTTTTAAGATTTGCTGTGAGGTTGATAAATAAGCAGCAGACTCGTCGGTAGTCCCCAGAGCCTTGGAACGGCAGGAGCATTTAAAACCTCCGCAGCACATTAAGGTCAAATGGAGGCAGCAGGTTATTCAGTTATCAGCCTTGTGTTTTGTCAACACGGTGTGCCGGAGTTTGTTTGGTGGGGCTCCTCAGGGAGAACAGGTCCTCCTTCATTGAAGTGATTTGTCTCATCTGCCCAACTGATTGCCTGCTCAGTAATGGGCTACTTGTCCCCCTCTGTCACTCTCCCCTTTGTCACATTTGTGTCTTTACTTCCTCCATTTTGATTCATTCGGTCCATGTCTTCCTCTGTTTACATGCTCTGATAATGCAACAACTTCCTCCTCTGTAATTTGGTCCACATAATTGATCCATCTGCTCAGTAAACTGTCGTGTTTCACTGTATCTCTTTTTCTCCTCATCCCGTTTCTTGTTCTCCTCCTTGGCTTTGTCATTAGTCCCTCGTTTCTTCCTCTGTAATTGGAATGTCTGTTACTTTCTTCAAGCCTCTTATGCTTTCCATTTTCCTCTCCTTCCCCTTCCCCCTTTTACTCATCTCTTTGTCCCCAGTCCAATTCCCCAGTTGTCTTCCACTTATTTCAGTCCTGGAGTTTCTCCTTTCGCTCATCCACACTGCTTTTGCTGCGTTCCTTGTCCTCTTCAATTGCTTCCCCTGTCTTCTGGCTGTTAATATCTCCTCAACAGCCCCCATCCTCCCTATAGACATTTGGATTGCAGGCGTCTGTACCTTCATAACGAGGTTTTCTTTTTCTTTTTCTTCCACACGTCAATCAGACTTCCTCTTTATCTCTCCTTTTGTCTTCTGGCCAAAAGCCATTTTACCCTGGTAGGCTTTATTTTTTTTAAGGTTAACTTGTTGTGCCACTTCGACAGCGTCTCACCCCTTCCCTGATTATCTCACCCTCCTCTCCGTCTGTGTCCCTCGATCTGTCCAGGCTGCAGAGCGCCACCACAGCCACCCCCATTACACTCAACCACTGCACACGTTTGCACGCGGCACTGAGCGATGTTGAGCTGATCTGAGGGTTGAATCACTTGATTACTGTACATATGACTAGAAAGGAGACATGGCATAACAAAGTCAAGTGACCTAGTGAGCTGAGGAAGTAGTTAGGGCAGGGAAATGGGAAGAGATGCGGGCTTGATTTCTTTTCAGCAGAGCTAAACTGTCATGCAGCGTTGAGATCAGGTTGACAGTGTCCACTCCCTTGCTGCTAGGTGCTGTCACACATTCTTCTTCCCTTTGCAGGCAGTGGCTGGGCTGGTAATATGGCCTGACTCATCAAACAAGACTCTCACACTGAAGGTGAAACGGGATTACATTTGAAAAGTTAATTCCCTGTCTGAAGAGTGATACAAACAAGTGCTGTTACAGAAAATTGCTTTTTGGAAGCGTCATGTGCTTTTTTTTCTTCCTTTACCAGGACGTTGCTATATGATGTATGATTCTTCTTTTAAAATAAACCTCATAATTAAACATTGACTCTAGTACTTTTGTATTTCTTCCTAAACTCCGACAGGTTAGTGCTTTCTCTCTCTCTCTCTGTAAGTTTAAATCTAAAGAAGCAGCTTTCTGCACAAATGATGTCCAACTGAAAAGAAATGACTGTATATCCTCCGAGTGTCTGTTGTAAAATTGATTGCTTCTTCGGGTCAAAGAGACCGAGTTAAACCATTCTGTTGATAAAACATCTGAGAAGAACATCTTTGTCAGTATGACATATTTTCTTTGGCTTAGATGGTGCAACAAATGCTCAGCTCCTGACAATGGTTGGTCATCCATGTCTGAGTTCAATGATTTGTAATGGCTGTACTTCTGTGTGTTGCCGATCGTTTGGGGGATAAAATTCAGTTTTTCGTAGCCTGACCTGCAGGTCACCAGTCATAGTCAGTCGAGCTGAAAATCCTCAGGTTCTGGTCACCAGTCAAGCAATCAGGGCAAGTCTATCTGTAACCAGAACTGTACAAAAGCCCACAAATAGAACGATTACTTTCAATGGATCGTTAGACTCTCAATACCCAAGCTTTAATCTGCCATTTTTAAATTTCTCACTTATTTGGGAACTTCCCAAGTATAAAACAAGCATTGCCTTTGAACAGAAGGTAATGTTGGTCTTGGGAGGTTTGAGGTGATTCACTCGGTTGATGGGAGCACAGTTGCATACAAAATAAAGCTGCAGGAAAAAGCCTTACTTACTCTGAAATCTTGAGCCATCCTTTCTTAAACCTGCATGCGTTGCAATTCATGTCAGTACACCAAACACAGTGAGCAGATTAGCGCTGTGGCTACTCCCCTGAAGTGATTTTGGGAGAGGGAATTAGGTGGTTTACTTCGCTGGCAGACTCCCTGTGTGTTGAATCTGGAGTTGTATTTATGATACTCTGCTAAGTCCAGGCTAAAATCAATGATCTAACATGTTTTGCTTTTGGCTAGCGTTCAGATCTGGTTTTGAACTTGTCAGACTGTACAAAGCTACTTTCAAACACATTAGTGTTGCCTAATGTTGTGGCAACAGCACTGACAAAACCGGTTCTTTGGTTTTCCCCTGATCGGGGCTCATTTTGCTGTGTGCATGCAGAATTTACTGGTCATTCTCAGCAGACTGCGTTTTTCTTTTTGATAAATAAAAATGTAGTCGTTTTTACATACTTTGCAGCCCTGATAAATTCCGCTTTCCAAAACATTCTCACTCAGATAAACGTATTGTCCAGTGTCAGTGGCCTTGAAAGATAGAACTGTCTGCACACTATGTCAATACGGTCCCATTTTGTTGCTTTAAATGGCACAAACACAAAGTACACTTGTTAAACTAGAATGCTGTCTAACACCATCCCTCTTTTATAGTCCTTTGAATAAAGCACTCACTCTTTTATATATTTTACTCAATCCACAGGATTTTCAGAAGCATTGCTAAATAATGGATCAAGTTAGTTTTAAACCAAAAGTGCTAAATATTTGCAGGCATAATTCTCCTAATTGTTGCTTTCTGCTCTTCTAACATCAGAGCACACTAAATGAGTCCTAAAAAACCCTATTTTTTCAGAGATAAACATTAGCTTGTGGAAAAATAAACCCTGATTTCAATAGTTGACACATTTTATTCTGGGTTGGACATCTCTGTTGACCTCATAACTATGCATTTTAAATTGTATATCAAACGTTCAACTGCATCCAAAGGGTTCATTGTTCAACAGCAGCAAACTTTAGGTGTTATTTTAGCCCGTGCGGTCAGCTGGCTGCTTCTGCACAGAATGATGCACTTGCTGTTACTGAAAACAGAGACATCATTGTTCTCAGTCAAGCTTGGAGACCCTCCTCCTTCCTGCTCCCGTCGGACTCTTTCTCCTCCTCTCCCTCTAGTCCAGGTGAAACGAGGGAGGCCATTGAAAAGGCGATCTATTGTCCTCTGTCCCTTCCCGCTCCCCCCCCCCGCACCACACCTGTATCAATGGACAGACCTGTCTTTGAGCAGTGACCCCAGAGGAAAGGGGCTCTGTAATAAGAGCCGATTGGGTTGTTTCTCCTGAAATTGTAGCTTATGGAGGGGCGTTTTTGTTGTGAGGATGGATTGAAGTTTTCTTTGTTCTCCTCAAAGGGCATTTCTGTGCAGAAAGTGCTATATTTGCTCTTTGCTGTATACATACACATGTTTATGCTACGCAGTGATCATGCACTTGGCTGCCTGCTGTTTGAGCTTTATGTCTTGGCCTCTTTAGAAGGAGCCTGAAGGGAGGTGTTGAGTATCCTCTCTTCTGTGCTATTTCCGTGTCACCAAGACCCTCTGGGTGTTTGCCTGCAACCTCATGTTGCTGACAGCAATCTCCTGAATCTTCCTCCCATTTTTAAAAGCTTTTAAAAGAAACACTTTAACCACATAACTCTGTCCTTTACCTCTATTTTCCACTTTACCTCTTCTTGCTAGAACCTTGCGGCTGATTCATGCGCCAGTGATTCATGAATTTTTCTCTAGCATGGCACAGTCATGCAGGGTGCATGCATGAGTGTGTGTGTGCGTGTGTGTGTGTTGAGTCTGGAGTTGCAAAAAAGGTTGATTGCTGGAGGGGAGGTAGGAGGGGAAAAGCAGAGAGGGAATGTGCTGTGATGCCAGCTGTGATTAGAGCAGCAGCACTCGCTGTTTAAACACACATTTAAATAGACACAGCTTCAGGAAGATAGGGTGTGAGGGGGACCGGGGGGGGGGGCGACGACGAAAGGATGTGGTTCCTCTGCTTGTGTAAATTAACACAAGCGTTCTCAATTGTTCTGGTTTTAAATAGAAGTCCCCCAGGCTCCACCTATCAACTTTCTCTTCTTCATTTATCTCTTTCTCCTTTTTCCCTCCACTCTCTTTTTTTTTTTTTTTTTTTTTTTACATTCTTTACTTATGACAGAAAATTGATTTATCCTACAATGGATTATTGATATACAAGTTATTTTTCTCTGTGCTCTCATCCACAAACCCTCAGAATTCCTTTACACGTCTGTTTGCTCATTTGGCTGTCGTCCTTGTGCCAGTCGGTTCCCTTCTCTTCAATATATCTCTCCCCCTCATTCTTTCCAGATGACCCTTTCTCCTATCTCTACCGTCATCACCTCAGTCCATTGTGAGTTTGCTTCCTGTCTCTCTCCTGCCTGCCGCCCCCCCTCCACTCTACATGTATCACTTTTCCTTCTCCCCCCTGAACCTGACTTGTCCTGCATGTTTTAATGTCCTACTTTGAATCCCTCTCTCCTTGCTCCTATCCTCCTCTTTCTGTTGTTTATTTACACAGAAAGAGATGGTGGAAGGGAAGGGCTGTCAGGATGGATTGATGGATGGCAGGAGGCAATGGGTGAGGGGGTCTGGGCGTTTGATTGACGCTCTTGTCACTCAGGATAATACTTAGAGAATTGGCTAGCTCGTTTCTGTAAAAAGGTTCCTCCATGGAAGACTTGCCAGCTTTATTAAGATACCCCATAGTGCTCATTTTAGTGTCCTTTCAGATCTGTTTCCAACCTAAAGGTCTGAACCAGCTAAAACTAAAGCTGTCTTTAGACGTGTATTGACATTTTCAAACATCTCCATCGACAAAGGTAGTCTACTTCACCACATGTCTGCCCTTTAAAAAGCTTGTCCCCTGAAGATGACATAATTATGCAGTGTCAACGGGTGACAAGCTGAGCCTCACTGCATTAGAAGAATTAATATGCAATGCGTAGGAGAGAGTCTTTCCATGATCTTCTAATGCTTATAGCCACTCAGTCCCCCTTCACACATCTTCAGACTCTGTTGCACTCTGGCGCAACTTATCAAGGCTATCAAGGCTGTTCTTTAAGGCCAGTAGTTAATTTTAAGACTTGTGTAATCCTGGTATTGCATTTCTTTGTCAGGTATAATGAGATTCAAACAGAATTCATGCAGACACCAGGGTTAATTGGCCTTAGAAATAAGACAATATTGGCTATCATATCATAGTTAAGCCAGACTGATTACATTCAATATTAGACTGAATTTCTTGTCTTGGAGGTTCTAAACCTAAATCCTAAACCCGGGCACAATCAAAAAAAAGCTGGTTTGGAGAAAAAACAAACTTGTGCACATCACAGTTTCTTTTAGTTTTTAATGTTCAAGCATCTTTAAAGACAGTTTTTTGTTTGCAGCAATATTTCCTAATTTCACCACATAAAGGGTGTAGCTTTGCTGCTTTGAGCTTTTTGCTCTCCATCTTATGTGATGGCAAACTTTTGAGTTGTGTGTGAAGGTGAGTGAATATTACTCTTGCAACTATTTGTTTGCATAATGAACATATGAGAGTCACAACAAATCAAACAAAACTGCTTTGACAGTGGCACGCGTGCCTAAGGTAGAATTTAGAGGTCATGTGCAAGTAAAAGGTTTGCTTTGAGGACCTCGTGATAAATTGAGGTCATGGGTCTGTCGTGCACAAAATCATTAGATCACCTCACAGTTGACATATCCCATTTGTGCTGAGTCTATAATAGCAGAAGCTTCTGGTGAAAAGAGGCTCCAGAGATCATGTGTTGAGCAATTGGAAGGGCATACTGTTGGAGGTAAATGTGTGTTGGCAGTAGCTAAAGGCAGGGAAAGCATGTGAGCACAATGGAGAAGGAAGAGAGGCGCCTGTTACTGAACCATCAGTGGCGGTAATGAGACACAGGTGCAGCCCAAGGAACCACATCCACTATCGGAGTTGAGGAGGGTGGCAAGCCTGAAAATAAGTCAAAGATGCAGTACAGCGTGAGGCAGAAGAATCAATCCAACATTTCACTCACTGTGATGAAACGCATGCTCATTAGCATGCTGAAGATTACAGTTCTTTAACAATCACTCAAAAACACTGGACACCTTAGGGATGTGTCTAGATAGAAAAAAAAAACATAAGTGAAGCAAATTAAAAATAAGCATAGAATCCAGCCACATCACAGAAGTAAATTATGGTCTTATGCTAATGAATGAGGAGCCAAGAAAAGCCAGAGCTTTGCAACACAGCGACTGATTTCACTTATTGATTCTTGATAAACTCGTGTTTGGGTTTGCCCGTTATACTAAAGCTGCAGTGAAAATTGGTTAGCTGAAAGGATTCAGTAAGGGAAAAAGAAAAGTAGAATTGGGAGGGTGTAAGGTGCCTGATTGCAATAGGGAAACAGGAGAACATTGGAAGCAAAAGAGCTGCACAGGGAATGGTGTGAAGACGGGTGTCAGGGGTATTGAATCATAGTGACACGGAAACACACTCTGCAGCAGGTAACGTGGGTTGATGAACTGTTTTTCTTCACCAATTTCAAGATCAGTCGAAGATACAAATCGAAAGGAAGGTTTATTAAGGGCGGTGGGTGAGTTTGGTGTAAAGGAAGAAAAGTGCGATCCAGAGCAGGCGTGATAAACAAGTATGTGTATGCAGGGTTTGTTTGAACATAAGACATCAGACCGGGTAAGAAAATAGCTTTTCCATTCAGCCAGTATTGAGATAGTAAATATTTTGGAAGAGCATGCTGTGTCAGTGGATTGTTCTTTGAGACAGCAGGGGGACGGGATGAGAGGACAGGAGATGGTGAGCTAAAGGAAAATGTGAGACAGGCAGCAACTATGCTTATTTCACCATGCAGAGACTTGAACACAAACTGAGCTTTGTCCTGTGCACAGACCAACTTAATGTTAGAGCTGGCTGTGAGAGCGCCGAGAGATGCAGAAACTGCTTTTCTTTTTCCCCTTCATTTGCTGCCAAATGACACTCCTTGCTCTGCTGTGGGGTTGCCCTCAGTGGCTGTGGTTGCTATCATGAATGAACAATGTATACTTCTCAGGGTCTCTGCTTCTCCTCAGGTTGATGGTATGCTGTACACTACAGGACATGGAGCTCGGCTGCAGCTGATGCTCATGCTGTCGCAGCCTTGTTAGAGCGGTGTTTGATGGGTCTAGATATAGATATAGGGTCTAGATTTGATGGAATATAGATATAGATATGAGCCACAAATGCAAAGCAAACATGAAAACTGACATCCATGCCCCTGCAATGTTACATGTATTTCTTCTTTGTGCTATTGTGTTGGGGCAGAACTCCATGAACGTGGAACTGAGGGATAAGAGAGGTCATTCATTCATTCACCTCACAAACACACTTACCCCCCCCCCCCCCCGGCCTTTCATCTTTACTCTCACAGACGTCTCTTGTTCTGTCAGTCTTGCTGAAGAAAAAGGAGGCGGGTGGGAGGGAGTGAGTTGGAGGAAGGAAGTCAGGAAAGGGGTGAGAAGAGCGGGTAGAGAAGGTAAAAGACAGCAAGTGATTGGATGTGAAACCATGCTACCTCACCCCACCCTTTCACCTCCATTTGAGGGGGGGGGGGAGTAACAGGCTGTAAAAGCTCTGTGCTTCTCTGCGCTACCATCTCCATTTCATCTTCTTCCACCCGCTTTTTCTTAAAATGCATCCTTCTCATCACATTCCCTTGATGCCTTACTGTACTAACATTTCCCTCCAGCCTTCCTCCTCTGTCCATCCCCTGTTCTCCCTGGAGCTTGCCTCTCTGGGTCGGTTCCAGTCTGTCTGTTTGCTGATGACTCCACTTGGAGCAGATGTGATGCTCAGCAGCTGTTGCTCTGCTCTGCAGCACTGCCCTCCAGTGTCTCTCATGCTCTCATTTATCTACTCATATTTTTGTCCCCCCTGCTACGACGCTGCTCAACCATAAATTGGTGAGTTTAGTTTTATTTTCAAAAGTCTTTTCTCTTGTCTGACCAGCCTCATTGATTTGTTCCACTTTCCAGCCTCACCGATGCAGCTGTTAACGTTCAAAGCATATTGCAGTTTTATTGCAGAAGTCTGGAATCTCTGTATTCATGTGCCACATGAATATCAACCGTCATCCTGTTATCGCTTGAAGCAAATGTCAGCCAGTGGTAGGTTTCTAAAGGATAGCGGGATATTATTGCTCTGAAAACCTGGTGGAATGAAAGAAAAATGAACGATTGCGTGTTTACCTTCCTGACGCAGTGCTTTTCAACAACAGAGCTAGAATTAGAATTTCTATGTTTAGCTTGATGTTAATATGTATGGAGAGATATAAAAATAGGTCTTAGAAATTGAAAGGGCGGCTGAGTGGGTTTTATTCAAGCCACGTCCCTTCAGTGGCCTGCTTCTTCGCGTAGGCTTATTAAAAGCTTTATTAGCTGACTGTGTTTGCTTCTGTGTTTGTGAGGATTGGCCGGTGAACTGAGCATCCTCTCACAGGTGCCCTCTTATTTGGTATTAGAAGAGAGGAGCTGGAGGAAGAGGAACTGAGTGGGTGTTCACGCCACTGGGATGACTGGAGCCTGGAGAAATGTGCTTCTCACCGTGCCTGTGGTTGCATCTGTGTGTCAGGGAGCGTGCATGTCACATCTGTAATTGGTTGCCTCTGATCTCGTTGAAATCTGGGATCAGTGTGGCAGATACGGTGGTTAATCAGCCCTCTGAGCTTACGCACAGGAAAGTCAACCTGTGCTCCGCTCTGGAGGCTGGAATATCGTCTCGCTTGGGATTTAATCGGGCCAGAAATCCTTAAATGGGAAACGTAACATGCCGTCTAATTTAAGGATGCTGAGATAAAGCATTGTTGTGAATGTGCCTCTGAAGCTGTGATTGTGTGGATGTGTCTGTGTGTTGTGCTCATGGCTGAAACGTTGATAAGGGATATTGAGCGCCACTTTGCCCCTGTGCTCTCAGATGATAAGATTACAGCAAGGCCAGAGGTTTCTCTCTTTGCACTTTCGCCTCGCTGGTCGAGCTCTCCTCACGGTGACATACGGCAAAGCGTCATGGGGAAATTCAAAAGGGGGAACCATCATTCACTCCCGGTTCCCCTTTGAGGACTGTGCTAATTAGCCGGCGTCTGTGATTAGTTGGCTTGTGTTTGATCTGCTTTGCTCGTCTCCCCCTCTGTCGGAAAGGCTGCCTGCCTGTGCCGCGATTTGGCTGAGAGGTGCAGTGAACACACAGATACTCAAAAGGAGACCCAAAGATGTATGCGGCAGCAGATTTTATTTTCCCTGCTTTTTGAAGACGCAGCGGGTGGCCTCAGAGACACAGTATCACGCACTAGAAGATGGTGCACAAACACATGCATGCAACACTTCAGTAGAAAGACTTTCTGTTAATATTTTACCAGTGCATGTCACAAGATGTTTACTTTCACTTTGAGTATTGGCTCATCAAAATTCCCCTGAAAATCCAGATGGCACAACCTACTCGGGTGTGGAGGTGGCTCGCTGAAAAGTGGATTTGCTTAACCCTGAGTGATTACAGCAAAAGATGGGCGAATTATGGATGTAATTAAATCTGAGCAAATCCCCCTTTGCTCCCCTTCTGCATTAGGTCTCAATAGCACAACGCAGCAGGGGATACCCATGCTGCATTTAGTATAACACAAATGGGAGCAGTTCTTTGGTGTGTGACAGAGCACTGTCTAATTACACGAATGCTGTGATATTCGAGGGTCCGTCTGTCCTTGACGCCCAGCGCTGGAGCATAGCAGGGCCATCTCTCTGTTCGCATCTCCATTCATCTATCCCTCACTTCTCGATCCTCTTTCTGTCACTCTGCCTTAAGAGGCAGATAGTAAACAAAGGGAGCGTCAACCTAGTGTAATAACGACCTGACAGGAGACCACTTCAGCAGCATGAGTGCTTCTGTGTCTTTGTTGTTGTGCTTTTCCTTCTGATCTATGAGAAGGGACTTCAATCAGCTGAGAGTTAGATCACTTGAAGCGTCACTGCAAGTGCTGAGCCATTCCAGGCTAAAAGAGGGGCTATATTCTTGAAGGGAAACTTGACCTGCTGCTGTCATCTCCGAAACATGCAATGGTATTCAATAGTAACACCATTGCATGTGTTACACGAGGCCACAGTCTTGTGTTATCACTTATCTTGTGTTTTATAGCCCTGCATACGCAGCACTGTCTTTATACAGAGAGATTAGTTATTAATATTAATGACTCTTATCGTTTCATAGTTGCATAAGATGGCAGAGAATTCTTTTGAGTGACATTGAATTTACCTTAAACTGACGTTAAGTTTCCGTCTCACTTTTTGACCATGTAAATTATACTTTTGTTTCAACAAACGCAACACAACTGTGGTTGTTCCTCTTGTTCATTGGAGCGTTCAGTGTGAGTCTGAATTGTTTTCTTTATCAGTTTGACTGTTGATTTTATTTTCCATACATATTTGAAAGGCCTGATGTAAATGTCCGAGAGCCAAAGGTGACAAAATGCATTTTCAGTCTGACGGTCCAAAACCAAAGAATGTCCCAGTGCTGATGGGTGGAGCCGCTAAGGACTGCGCAGCCATCGGCTTTGTGTGGCGTGAGATTCTGACCAACATACTCTCCTCAGTAACACTTTTTCACCTCCTGGTGGGGGTGAAGTGATAGCGTTACGTGGTTAGTGTTAGAAAAAGATCATGTTTCGGTCTTTAAAGCTTTTTACAATGTAATTGTCACACCCATGGAAACCATTTTACTGGTTACCTGGTTACATGTTAATGTTTTACGATGGCATTTTGAAACTTTCTGGTTGGCTTTATTAAAAAATAAAAAAAAGCCATCACTTGGTTGGTATTAGAAATAATTTTTACCCTTAAGGTTGGGGCTAAAAATGTGACCGTCATTTTGTCCGTCACATTCAGTCGCTCTCCCAACCTCTAGAGGTCGAAATGTTCTTTTAACATAGTTATTGTCTGTTTCTGTCTGCATGAACAAACAATGTTGTTGGGAGGAAGCTTGTCTCTCAGAGGGAGTGTCTCGTACCACAACATTAGCAATAGATCCTTTGGGCTCTGTGGGTTGTGGGGTGTGGTCTTTGTGGATTGGGCTTGCTTCCCACAGATGTTGTAAGATCACATCAGATTGAAGACTGGCTGAATATCTGTTTCTCTTTTTCATGGTCTTTGGGATTTTTCTAAGCAGCTTTTGCCAAGTTTACCATCTCCACCCTCTGCACATAAGAGTTGCGTGATATTGGGAAAACATGCAGTATGCTTTGCTGAATATTGGGATAACAATATCACCTCTGATTTATCGACAAACCCTTCGGTTTACGATGTTGAGCTTAAATGTGTTATTGAGAGTTGGGTTCCACTTTTGCATTCTGCTTAGTTGTGGAAAAAGCACAAATTCTCAATTTTCTCAGAGTGAAATGCAGCCCATAATAATACACCTACGCTTGTCCTGTTTCAAGTCAAAGTCTGATGGGGAAAAAGGTCTATGCCTACCATTCATTGCATTCCAGGCAGTCTTTTACGCTACTGATAGTGCACATGTTGATACGGTGAATGTTTGATACAAATATTGTAAGAGGGAAAGGAATGCCAGCATAGCATTCATGTAATTAAGTTATGCAGCAAGCAGGAACAGTCACTTGTTGTTTCTTTGGAGTTCACGCTGTCTCTGACAAGAAGAATTTACTGCAGTGAGTCTAATAAATTTGACAAAAGAAGTCCAGTTAAACAATGATTTGGAGAAGGATGCAAGCAATTTAATGGTTAAGCGTTTGTCGTTGTACAGTTATTCTTTTCCACTCTGTTAGAGTTTTTTTTTTTTTAACCTTGTCCTTTTATCTGCAGGTTTAATAGCTTATCGCTTCATGACAGAAACAGTCTGAACACTGCGGTTCACGGCTTTATTGGTGCATTAGATTCCTTTGTGGCTAACCAATTGTATGAAAACTGTATGAAACATTAGAGCTGAATCGCTTAATGAACGGTTCTATCATCAGGATTGTTGCACCTTACCTGCTTTTTAGGAATGCTTTTCCCCCTGACTATTGTCAGGTTATTATTGCTTCTTGTCCTTTTGACAGAGCTGAATTTGTATGTGGTTCTGGACCTGTCATGCCCACTTTGTTTTGGCATAATTCAAATTGTGATGTTTATTTTTCTATAGTTCCAGCCCTTTACATTTTAGCCTCGCATCCAACCAGCCACATCCTTTGAGTATGTTTTGTTTAATTTCATTGCACAGACTCACTTAAGGGGATGTATCATGTTTTGTGCCCCTTCCCATTTTGATCCGTCTCCTTATGCTGTATTTCTATCTATTAGTTGTTCATTCACCCATTTATCAGCATCAAAACAATACACAATGTACCGGAGGCAAGTTGTCATAGTGACTGTTCTTCAGAGAATAATCAGAGTTGATCTAAATGTTCAGTACAAAGGAAGAAGAGGGACAGAAAGCCACCCAGAGCACAACCACATAAGTATCAGCTGTTTACTGCTCTTGTGCACCATTGTACCTTTTGATAGAAGCCAAACCTTCCCTCTCTTCCTTTCTGCCTCAGTTTCATTCCCTCCCTCGTCAGTAACCGTCCCCCCCCCCCCCCCCTCCTTTTATAGAATGAACTGATAAGAGGAATGTGTTGAAGTGCAGGGTTTCATCTTACCTTCCTTCTGTTGAGGTCTGAAAACAATGGGCCGTTCACCACTACACTGGCAGCTCACTGCAGACCTGCGGGAAGATAACTTTGACGCATACAATTCAGCTGTTCTAATTATAAAGAATTGTTTCTTTTTACTTTTAATTGCCTCGGTTATCTTTTGTCATTCATCCATATCCCTTTGTTCTGTTCTTCCACATCCTACGTGGCTAATGTTCACTAATTGTTGCCCTCTTCCTGTCTCGCTGCAGCTCCTGTTTTTCTTTGTGTAAAACGAGGTCTGGTTCAGAAAGGAATCTCATGTTGGTGTTTTTTGAAAATGCAGGTGGACTAATCATGTGTTCAAACCTTAAACATTTGAGCAATTCGTAATGAATCCTAACTTTTGACCTGGAGTTGGCAATACTTTTGCTGGTGTTATTTATTTTTGCATTTCGGAACAAAACTTATTTATGCTCATAATCGCTCCCTGCAGACTTCTCCTCTGTGCTCCTACTCAAACTTCATATCCGTAATGTAATGATGTCACATGATGGACACAGTGTTATGTGTTCTGATGGACACAGTCATCGGTTTATCATAATATCGCTGCTCTCCTCCTTGTTTGTTTGCTTTTCGATGCCCGACCTTCTGTTTTCCATATGGCTGGCATTGATTTGGCAACATGCTGTACGATCCTCCTGACAGACTAATAACGGTCTCCTGCGTTACAGGACTGTATTTTAATCCTTCAGTGTGAGGCATACATTAGGTTGGTGTCTCACCCTCTCAGTTATGAATGAGCTGTGTGCTGACAGCGTTGTTGACCAATGGGCTCTGGGGTTGCAGGCTGAGTGGCAGCTCTGACACTTTGGGAATAGCAGCTTGGAAATGGAACCCCCCCACCCCCCCATCAACACCTCCCAAGGTGAGGTAAAGGTGAACCTCGGCAACAAATAATCTGGAAACGCAGCTGTGTTTGGGTATTTGGAAGAGGCTGTTATGGAATTCCTCTCACTTCATCAGACGACTCTGTTTTTAATTTGAGGAAAGGATCACACCCTGCCTGAAATATCTTCTCTGACACTTTGGTAGACTCTCACATCCAAGTGTTGTTAGGGAGGCGAAAATAGGACGCATAATCGCATTATGTTAGCAGCTGACATATCCAGGGACGGATGTATACGCACTTGCATAAAATGATGGATGAAGAGATAGACACGTGCATGTACAGCCAGCTTTGGATATATTTGTGGAAGCACCTCGCATGTTGCTCCAGCTGTGCACTTTTGCCATTTTATGAACCCTTAATTCATGACTATATCTGAAGCTAGATGCTGCCAGACTCTGAATGTGGATGCGCGCACACACACACACACACACACACACAAACTTACAAAGTCATTCAAAGAGGGATGTCTGGAGGACTTTTTTGGGTGAACTTATTGCTTGACTTGATAAGAGGTGCACAGCTTCAGAATGCATAATGGGGAATAGATCAAGATATTTCTCAGAGACTGACCCTAAAGCTCTCTAAAAAAAATATTTTCCAAAGCCTCAGACTTACATTGTACGCTCACACGCTGGCTGCAGATCTGTCACTATGGTCACTCAGTTCTAAAACCCAATATTACATGCAGTGCTAAAATAACATGCCCACTACAATTACCATGAGGAGTGATGGCGTACAGGGCTGGGATGAAGAGATGAGACAGAAAAGAACCAGTAGAGTTAAATGAATAGTCAAGAAAGGGCAGAATGAGCCACAGCGATTAAAGGGATTCATTCCAAGAGGAAAAGACAGGACAGGGCTACGGTGCTTAGGGTGGAAAGTGATGCAGAGAGAAGTCGAGATAGGCGAAGGTAGAGAATGATGTGCAGGGCCTGAACAGACAAAGCAGAACCAGGAGCCGTAGGGGAGCTGTGTGCCTGTCAGCCATCCAACTTGTAAGTTATTCGGTAGGTTGATGCATTGGCACTAGTAAGGAGACAAAGAAGCAGTGTTTTTGTTTGGCACAGGAGTGCTGGCTCTTGGCTGTCCACAGTAAACTACTTGTTACTAGCAAGACTTTACTGACCCTAAGGGGACTTGGGGCCAGATGAAAACATGCAGTGCAATAAAACCTTATGGTTTTTGCTGTTTTTGTTTTTGGGTTTTATGCTTTATACAGTAGCTGTATCGCTTTATGTCCCAGAGTCTTTAAAATTCTTCTCTCTTTGAACGCCTCTCGCCTCCTTCATTTGCTCTCTTTCCTCCCTCCCTCTCTCATGGGTCAGGTACAGTGTAGATGTTGGTGTATATCAATAATGAAGAGACGAGAGTAGGAGGAGGTGGAGGACGAGGGAGAGCACACTTCTTTCCTTCTTACCCGGGAATGAATTATTCACTTAGTGGAGTACCTCCTCACTATGTGTGTGTTTGTGCCTCTTTTTAATGTGGTTTTGCTTTACGTAGCAGTTATATGTGTGAAAATGTGTTTTGTCTCACTGTGAGACACCCCCCCCCCCCCCCATTTGACAGCACTGCAAGTCACTTTAATCCCCCGTGCTTGGTTTTCACATAGGTTGGCACATACTAAATAATTCAATGTCTAGCGAATGTTGTTTTTTGTAGGGTCCATCCTCCTGTTGCAAGGTGCAATATGCTGCAGTAATACAAAATAATCTCCTATTATACTGGATGGATTTATTCTGTTCTTCTGATTTTAGTTCAGCTACATGATCCCCATTTCAGTCCTGTTTGACCAGCAGCTAGTCTGACCTGAAATATGGTGAAGATGGGGAATGAGGCAGGAAGGCCCACAGAGGGCTGTATGCATGAGCTGTTATGAGTGTAATTTCATATCAAAATCCATACAGTTGAATAGTTTGGAGGATCCATTGTGAATTCTTCATCTTTGCTAGTTTCATCTCATTCTCAACTCGTGCATAGAGTATGGCCTTGGTTTCAAGGCAATGAAAAAGTTGTGGTTTAGTAGTAGATGCAGGCAGTTTTGAGCTGAAATTAAAAAGGCTTTTTAAAAAAAAAAAAAAGGTAAAATTACATCCTTTTTTTTTTCTAAAGAGTTTTTAAACTTGCCTGCAGGGTCTTTTTTCATTAGGTTGACACACTTAATTGAAGTGGCAAATGGTTATTTTTGCAAATGATCTTCGCTCCAGTCCTAGGGCATGTTTGTTAAAAACAGGCGACTAAATAGGAATGTGCATCGGTATACAGCTGCATGTGTGTGTGCACACACTCACAGAGCTCTCCTCCAGCTGTTCATTTCTCCATGGCACTTTGAAGCCTGTTTATGTCTCCCAGTGTCCCTCCCCCTGAACCCCTCTTTCTCCTTCACTCCCCTTCTGTTCCATTTCATGTGTTTCTGCCTCACTTTCTCATTTCTGCCTTATTCCTTGTCTTTCTTTGTTCAGTCGGTTATCAAATGTTTCATCATGTCACTGTGAACAAAGTGAAACATAGCACTCCCTCCTTTTTGCTTCACCTTTTTCCCCCTGCTCCTGTTGCATCACAGAGGTAGGTTTCACCTCCCGTCTCATGCATGCAACCTTGCTGTAACACCAAACCCCCGTTTTTTTTGTTTTTTTCTTTTCTTCTTCCCCTCTTTTTCAATGGGACATCTTTGAGGTGTGCCTGTTTTGCCAAACGGAGCTGCTTTCGACTCCCTTGCTTCCCGGAAAAGCAAACGGCACGTATACATTATGATGGGATGTCATTGGAGACGTCCATAATGCACAGTGGCCACTTCTAAAAGTAGGCTTCCCATGTGTTATTGATTGGCCCGTTCTGGCAAGCCCTATAGAAAGGTCGAAGAGAAGATGAGACACATCTCAAGTCTTAATTTCCTAGTTTTATTCTTGGGTTGTCAAACCGTCTCGCCTGTCAAAGCTGAACTCTCCTCCCTGCATGTCAAACTATGCACATCTAAATGTGTGTGTTTGCACACGCACATTAATAGTCCATTTGTGTGTGTGTGTGTAGTTTCAAAGGAGCACATCTGATGGCAGAGAGCAGATTCAGGTTGATTGTCTTTCAGACTTGAACTTCTATCAAAACAAGCCAGCAGCAGTCTGGCCATGTCACACAGCCAGTCGAGTGTCTTTTTGTTGTAAAAACGACAATAGGAACGTCACTCAAAAAACCAGTTGAGTGCAGCCACATTGGAAGGTCATGTCCATGAAAATGTCTGATCTCGCCCACGTCAACTGAGTTGACATTATTTTACAGGTTCTCCTTGAGTCTTAAGCACAGTCGGACTTGGAGCTAAATGAACAGCCAGCTCCTGGATTACAGTAACAAAACCTGAAATAATTCACCATGCCAACTGATTATGGGGACGTGTGTTGATAATTACTGGAGAAGGTCCAAACTGCATTTTAGTACTGGGGACAGAAATGGAAAGGTTTTATTATGAGTGAACTGTTTTTGGTTTTGATAATAAATGCTGTTAAAATTGAATAACAAAATAATTAATAGAAAAATAACTTGATAGAATATGAAAGAAAAACATTTATCATTGCTATTTATTTACTTTGTCTCTGGGTTTTCAGTTTTATTTGCTATTTTAATTGGAATATATTTATCTTTTTTTTTTTTTTTTAGATTTGTTATTCCTGTATCTATTTCTGGGTTATTTTTCCTTTACAGTGTATTGATGTTTTTATTCTGTCAAAATGATCTTTCATTTATTTTATTTAGTCTATAGATGTATTAACTTCTGTAATTTCCTCTGTGCGCCCCCCCCCCCCATTTATTTCCATCTTTTCATTTTACATTTCTCTGTCTCTGCTTTTACATTCCCGTATGCATTCCTCCTTCATTATGCAAAGTAGGGGGAGGTCTCTCAGATCACAGTTAATTGAACTTGAATGAATAATATGGGTTTTAAATTATAAAAACAAAAGTAATCAAAATGAAGCACTTATTGCTCTCTGTTACTTTGATGCACTCGTGTCCCATTTAGTTTGGCACTGCCACCCCTTTTTAAAGAGAAGCTGTATAACTTTTTAACCTGGGCCATATGCAGCCATATTTTCCAGTTTAATGTACAGTGGCTTGCAAAAGTACTCATCCCCGGAGGCATCTTTCATATTTTGCTGCCTCCAACCTTGAATTAGAGTGAATATTTTTTTCACATTCAATTTATGCAACTTTCCAACGACCGTGAACATGAAAAATATTTGTTATTGTGAAGCAAAACATTAACACCAAAAATGAAAACATAAGCATGCATAACTGTTCGCCCTCGCCAGAGGTCAGTACTGTAAGAGACCTGCGGCTGTAATTGCTGCCAAAGATGGATCTACAGAGTGTGTCTGTGTGAGTCTGGCACATCTAAGCGTTGGGAATGTGTCCCAGACCAAAGTGCTCCAACTCCTTCAAGTTGGATGGGTTCCCATGTTTAAGTCATGCCACAGATTCTCAGTTGTATTTTTAATTTATTTATACTTAATTGTAAGGTTGGACATTGACTCGGGGATTGCAGCACTTCTGAAACATTTCCCCAATAAGGACTCGAGCAGTATGCTGAGCTTCATTGTTCTGCTGCAAGGTGAACGCATGTCTGTCTCGAATTTCTGGAAGAATTTAGAACTACCCTCCATTCTCTCAGTTCTGACCAGTTTCCACAACCGTGCTTCACCGTGGGGATGTTGTTCTTGGGGTGATTAGAAGTGTTGGGTTTGCTCCTGACTTAGCATGACGATAAAGTTTTGATTATTGTCTCATCTCACCAGAGGACCTTTTCCCATTGGTTTGGGGAGTCTCTCACCTGCCTTTTAGTGAACCTTTCTTTAAGCAATGGCTTTTTATTTGGCCACTCTTCCATAAAGCCCAGCTTTGTGGAGTCTACGACTTTGAAAAGGTCCCACGGACAGAGACACTAATCTCCACTGTGGAGCGTTCCAGCTCCTTCAGGGTTACTTCTGGTCCTTTTGTTGCCTCTCTGATTAACGCCCTCCTTGCCCAGTCTGAGGTTTGGTGGATGTCCCTCTCTTGGCAGGTTTGTTGTGGTGCTATAGTCTTTTCGAGCAGCCAATGGGGTGAGTACATCTGAATCCAAGGGAGTGAATACAAACTACTGCAAGCTACTGTACTTGTAAAGCACATTTAGAAATGGGTTTGGCAAACCATAAATCACAATAAAGCATTTACTATGTGTTCAAGAAGTGAGTTCAAGATCAATTTAAGATTTAAGAATAGAAAGATTAAGTCAGTGTGAATGCCACTGAGAAGAAGTGAGTCTTAATGAGTTTGTATGTGAAAAGCTGAGCTGTTCAAAAATGAGAAACAGCCACCAGGCAGTAACCAGTTCACCTGGTTGGTCAACGTCAGGGTTCTGACTGACCAGGGAATAAGGTAGATAAGTTGAGGCTATCGCGTTTAAAATCTTTAAAAACAACAGAATCATAGAGCAGTGCAGGGAGACCAGTACTTATTCCTGCTCCGATAGTGTTGTACAGCGACGAAGACGAGAGCTAAAAAAGCATGTGAGGTAAGACTTTATCGAAGTGAAAAGTTTTAACTGAAAAAAAATAAAAAATAGTTCTAACAAGAGAGGTCTTTTTAAAAAATTTTTTACATGGGATCATCTGTCGTTGAACAAAGGGCAGAGAATGCCAACAGGGTCAAGGGTCTTATTTTCATAGAGGCTGAGAAAATCTCAAATCAGATTGTTTTGGATTGAATTGACAATGTGAAGCAGTCCAGCTTTTTCTCAGCTGCACAGAACCAAAACGACAACAGAAAAAAAAAAAAAGTGTGACCGCCTCAAAACAATTTAAGCTGCACGGCACAAAACGACAACCACAGTAATAATCATGCAGTTCAATCTGTGTCTTTGTGCCAGTGTCTCAGACACACAAAATTGCACACTGGGAACTTTTCAAAGCTCCCTGTTTGGCAGGTCTTTCATTCCAAAACCACTTGTATCTAAGGCCAGTGCAAAAGCAGTCAGTGCTGAGAGTAGAACCCAGACTCTTCAACAATGAAATTACAAAAATCTTCTTTCTTTTTTTTTTAACACTCAGGCTGTAGTTTAGTGGAAGTTCTGCTGGTTAATGTTAAACATTGTGATGAATATGTTAAGTGTGGACATGGTGCAAAACTCAACGATTCATGAGCAACTTGTAAAGTGTGCTGGAAATCATTGTAACTCCTCTGTAAGGAAGAGATTGTCCTGCTTGTGCTGCACTCCATACCGCCTGTATCAAAGCCATTATTCTTCAGGAGAGGAGAGGGTGAGCACCACAATAACAACAAAAAGTGATGGAAATGGAGAAATTCACACGGACCCGAAAAAAAAAATGAAAGCCCAGAATGTTTACTGAGACAGCTGTGTGCTGGAGAGGCCCATGGAAAACACACCCACATTCTTTCTGTCGCGCACTGTCCCATGCACAGACCAACACACACACACACACACAATGGGCGGGTTGGAAGCAATCTGGAAGAACATGGGAGTGGGGAAGCTTCATTGTAGCCCACCTGACAGCATATAGCTGGTGGCTTGATGAAATGGCCGAGGCACTGAGCTCTGAAGGCCATTAGATATTTTAGTTGACGGACTGAGCTCGCTGTCCCCCTGACGTTGTGCTTTTCTCCAGCATAGAGGGGATCAGGCAGAGGACATGAATGCCATTAGGCGTCAGAGTCAGCCAGGCAGGCAGCGAGACAGGCGGACACAGACTGATAAGCGTATGTTGGTTTTATAAGCCACGGCTGGCTCAAATGGGCTGCAGAGAAAATGAGGATTTGGAGTATTTTTTCCTTTTTTTTGACTCTCTCTTTCACTTCCTCTGGCTCATTCACAGTGTTTCACAGTGTTTTTCTATTTTTCTCTCTATTCGCATGCACTGTTTTTCACAAGGTCAGGTGTGGAGTCTACCCTGCCCCTGCCTCTCCTCGCTCTGTTTCTCTCCACCGGCACCATCCATTTTTAGTTACCCCCTCGCATCTTCTTCCACTCTCCTCTTTCTTTCTCTCTTTCACATCTTTTGTCCCTCAACTGCTTCCTATTAACCTTGGCTTACGCCGTCCCCTCCTCCTCTCAACACTTTCATTCTCTATTCCTGGCGCCGCATTCTTTTCACACCCTCTCATCCACACTTTCTTTGCACTTCATCCCTCTCCTCGGCTCTCCTCCTCCATCACGTTGGCATTCCCAGGCTGTCTGATCATTTCTTTCCTCCATCCCTCCAGCACGATTCATTTTCCTCTTCACAGATGAATGGTGGGAAATATGGAAATGTCAGCGTGACCAGGCAGGAGATCAGAGAGGACTATGTTAATATGGCAGGGCTGTCACAGCACTATCAGCATAATGTGTGTGTGTGCAAACTCATGCACATCATGTGGGTGTTGAAGACATAATGTTAGGTGACAGTACTTAGGTTGGTGACATTCGACCACTTGAGGATGTTGAAGTGTAGTTTCTGCTTGTGTGCATTAGTTCTGTTGTTTTTTTTCCTATGTCACCTGCAGGCAGCAGAGCTACTCTAAAGTAGAGCAGTGGTGACACAAGGCTAGTATTCTCACTCTTCTCCCCTCCAACGCTCTTTTTGTCTCCCTTCGCTGCTCTCACTTTTACCCTTGAACTGTCTTTTATTCAACAGTCCCTTTAGTTTCTGTCTGTGTCTGTCCTCTGTTTAGTACGACCAGTCCTCTAAATATTTATACTGACAATTGCTTTTTCAAATGCAGCCTTGCCTCGATATTTCTGAAAGTCTTTTGTGTTTGTAGTCATGCACACACTGATGTCTACGGCTCTAATGACACTTTGAGTCTTCAGGGTTGGGATTTTGGGGGTATTGTGAAGGATGATGCAGTTTGTTTTGTATATAATATTCATTTCCCCTGGGGGTTGTCTGGAGACTCATGAGGCCAGACTGTCTCTCGTCTGAGCTCTGACAGGAGCTGACCTGTGTTGACTTGCCTCTTATTGCCTGCGAATGACAGACAACAGACCCCTGCCTCAGTTCTTCCCCCACATGTTTACACGCACAGTTGAGTTGAACTCTGGTTACATCTCAACTTGGGCAGATAATTGGTGTTCTCTCCTTTGTCTCGGTTTAGATGCATGGGTAGGGAACCCTTTTACTGACTGAAATATGTCGGATTGTGGACTGTTAAAAACGTTAAGGACATTCTACCGCTTCTATCTTTCTATTCTAGATATTGTAGTTTTAAGTGTAGCCAAATTCACTTGAGACTTGTTTAAGGACCTTGACAGGTGATTTTGACAGATGATACAGCACTTATTAACTCAGGATTTTATTAGAGCAGAGCGCCAGTCTGGAAATGCCTTAAACAACCAAGAGTTGATATGTAGCCTTAATGGTTTGATTTTCAATCACGATTTCTGATGCTTTCAGCCATCAGGACTAAAGAAACAGAATAATATATGCACGAGAGACGCTTAATAGGTAATTCTGTTGCATTAAAGTACACTTGCGCTTTACTGTTCCAAAAAGCTGAATGCTTTCCCCTTTCTTGGCTTTACTGAATGGCAACTGTGCAGCATGAGCGGAGCGCCTGTGCCAGTTTGAGTCTCGCTGAGTGCAGTGTTGTTTAAAGACACGGCAGGAGTAGTTGGAATAGTTGGACTCCCAGCCACATTATCTGGGTGTGTTGATCCGGATTTGAGAAGTTTGGAATTTCATAAGATTTCATGAGGTAACGAATCTTTAGCGTCACATTGTGCAACAACGCCGAACATGTCAAGCCGACTCCATTCATTTGCCACAATCAAGACTTGTAATCAAGGGGTTTCAGTAACCTTTGATTCCATTTTCTTGTTTTCAGCTCCATCATTTTGTAACCAGAGCACAGCTCCCATTCCCAAAGCTAATCTGTAGTTAGTCAGGCCAGTTCAGGTAGATTGACAGCGGGTTGTAGCTTGATCCTCACTAAATGTTGTAGACATTTGAAAGATTACAGGCCAGAAGCGCCACACGAAAGTCCTCATGACATGTTTGTATGTCCGTGTGTACTGAACATAAGTGCTGGGTTTTGACTAGCTCGGATGTACTTGTGTGTGTACAAAGAGGGAAAAAAATGTTGCGCTTTCTAGCCCAATAAGGCTCAGTGCTGCTCCCACGGGCTGCTTAGTGGTTGTCCAGAGTTTCCTCTGTGGCTGCAAGGGGGTTGTTTTGTGGTTGTAAATTGGGCTGGCCCTTTGAGAGCTGATGTTATTCTAGGAAAGTCTGGTTTTCTTCCACTTTCCCACTCGGTCTTTCACTCATTCCTCCCTCTTCTCTTCTTCCCTATTGATATCTTAGATCTCCCCAGAGAAGAGAAGGTGTGGTGTTTATTGCTCGTCAAAAAAAGAAAGAGAGCTCTGGCTTTTCATCTGGTTTCCTGGCTTATGGGTGTCGTGTGTGGGTTCACCTGTGTGTGCATGCGTGTTCCCCAGCCCTCCAGTTAAAATTTGTCTCAACACAACAGCTTTGGCTCAGCACAAACTGGGGGAACTAGTTTAGCAAGTAATTGCTTCTCTTTAGGGGAAAGTGTGTTTCACTGGGGCTGGAGCTTTTCAGTAAACACACTGTGAGCACACATGCATTCCGCCCCGGCTGCAGACATTTTGAGGTTATGAATCTGCAGGTAATCCATTCTTACTTAGAACAGGTGCCATCTTGCTGACATCCACTAATGTGTGCTTATTCATACAAGTAATTGCGTTTTCACAGAAACCCGGATTACTCACGGCAGCAGACTGTCGTCGTAAAGCTCCCTTGCGCTCTCACACACCCACTGACACAACACACCAAATAAAGCATGTTTATTTTGACTCTGTTGTTACACAGGAATGTGTCAGCACAGCAAATGGCAAGCTATAGTAAAGCATAACCCATCCTCGTGATTTATGACCTATGTGCAAAAGAGAACTGTTTTTCCTCTTTTTTTTTTTCGTCAGCACATATCTCTCGTCTTTTTTTTTTTTTTGCCTCTTCATCCACACAGGCACACTCGTGGAGAGATACCAGACTTCTGGCCTACTTGCCTGGTTTCCTCAATACTGTACTCTGTTGTACCAGACACTTCCATACTGTCCTCATTTATCATCAGGAGGCTTTTTACCAACATGGTTCCTGTGCTCACTTTCCCTGCTTTCCTCTTCCAGCGAGTGAAATGACAGTTGCTCATGTTTTTCTTTCTCTTCTTTGTTTCATTCAGGAACATCGGGTCAGCGGGTGAAGGTAAAGCCAGAAGTGGCATCATATCCTGGCCAGACGGTCAACCTGCAATGTGCCTTCTCGGATCCGACTGGGATACAGCTCACAATGGTCAGACACACACTGCCAAGATGCAACTGTCTATTCTTTTTTTTCAGTCGGCATTCGGTTGTCTCTGTTCACAAAGACATTTATATTACCTCTAAACTGAGTTTGTGGTGTGAAATTCTCATAAAAATGTCTCTAATCCTGAAATTGCAGATCACTGTGCTGACTTTACACAAAACAATTTGGTGCAATTGTTAAGGATTAAAATTCTTCTCAGCGAAGGCGAGCAGGTGTCTGCCAGGCACAGTTTTGCTCCTTTTCCAAAAAATGAAGTATTTAATCAACTTGACTTAATTTTGAAGGTGTTTAAATTTAGTCTTGCACATGCATGAGAGCACTTCCCTGCAATTAGAAGACCTTTAATTCAGGTCCATGTGCCTTATTTATTTAACAAATTAAACCTTAATCCAACAACTCGTAGCCCACAGAAATAATCTCAAGGCTGGCAAAAGGTTTTTTTTTTTTATCACTTTTAAGCTTAATGTTTTATTACTCAGACAAACAATACTAAGCTCAGTATTGCTTAAGGGGATTGGAAATGGTAATGGATGCACTTCTTAGTTGCATTTCAATGAGGTGAAAGTGCACAACTCCAACAAACAAGTTGTTTCCACTATGAACAGCTGAGATTGTACTGCCCCTGGATGCTTGGATCCATATTCATACCTGCTCCACTAACTTCATTGGGATGCTGCGTGCGTCGTCTCACAGGGTTTACATTGAAATATGGATGCCTTAAAATGCTCCTCGGTGTTGTTTATCAATGCCATGATAAATGAGGCCCGTTGTTGTTCTCTGTAACCACACGCCTCCTGACCTCTGACCCCATGCGTGCTGCATCACAGGTCACGTGGATCTACGAGTCAAAGGATGGAGAAAGGATCAACATTGCTGTGTTTCATCCAAACTATGACCCAAACTACCCCGACTCGCTGATGAAGGGCAGAGTCAGCTTTATGCCCAATCCTCCCAACCTGTCCAGCCCTTCCATCCAGATCAGCGACGTTAAGATGTCAGATGAGGGGAAGTACGTCTGTGAATATGCAACCTACCCCGATGGCAACGAGCAGGGCATCATTCAACTGGTCATGCTGGGTAGGTCACTCACACACACACACTTGTGTTTTATAAAGATGAATGTTAAATTTACAGTACAGCTGCAGTTGCTTTGAAGCACACAGTGTGCTTTAATGAGCATGAAAATTATGTTAGATTTTTGCTTTATAACATCCCTTTTCAATCAAGGCTGTTCTAGTGCCTAATCTCAAACTAGTTCTCGAACTAGAACTGCCTGCATCAGTTGCCTCACACTGGCAGCATTTATATGGACAGCAGTATTCTGATAGTAATCTGGTTCTGATCTTAGTGTGAATAAAACTCCATCTAAACAGCATTTCTTGATTACCTCAACTGAAATAAATTTATATTCAGAGTAATCAATAATGTGAACAATCTATGTTGAGTTTGCCAATCTTTTGTAGACATGTATACACCTATTGGCAGTATTATGTCCTACCAGTTTTCTGACATCTTGTGACGCATACTGTTCCTTTACCACCCTAACCTGGGCTCCAGAATTTCCAGGTGTGCGTATTATGAGCCACTTTTAGCTATTTTTTTAAAAGAATTTTATTCTATTGTCACCAGTTCTGTTTTTTTTTGGGGGGTGGGGCGTGGTTATCATTCAGATTGCTTGTTTCTGCCACAAGATCTGGCAACATCAGTTCACTGCAGAACTGGAAGGCTGCGGTGGGAAAAAAAGATACTCTTTTGGGGCAAAGGAGAAACCTGAGTGGTCTGACGTTTCCAGAAACATGGATTATGATAATTAAAACTTTTGATTGGCCGCAAACATTACATTTGTGTAATTGAACGTGATGTGGACATGACTAATTATCATACAGCTTATCTGCAGCTCTTGTAAATTTCGTAATCTGAGTTTTGTCTGAGCTCCCAAAAAAGTACCAAGTTCAGGTTAAAAAATGGTCAAAGTTACTCGCTTCCAACCAGCTGAGCGCCTTCAGAAGATCTTGACATGTATGTTGAGCAGAAAATAGATAAGAGTTTAATCTAACACATGCTGTGAAAGAGCAAGCTTATTCCAATAAAACACAGAGGGATTGTTTCAGTCTCAAGCCTTCAGGTTTACTTTGAAAACATCATGAGCAGCAGGTGTGGTTGTCAGATTTTAAAGCAAAAACAAAAGCTTGAATCTGGAATGCTGCCTCCGTTCTTTTATGGTCTTATCTTAATCTCATAGATGTTAGACAGTGCTGTGTGCCATAGTTATCAACACATCAAATGAGGGGATGTCTTTTGGAGGAATTCTTAGTTTGTTTTTTTTTTTTATGATGGTGATTTTTTTTTTTTTTTGTCATCCTAACTACAGTGGCCTATTAACAATTATTGTGCTTCATGTATAGATGGAATCTTTGTTTAAACATTTGGCAGACCTTTTTTTATCCAAAGCGCCTTACAAATGAGGATATGACATTACTGCTAACATCAAAGCTAACAATAAGCAGCATAGAAGGAAAACCACAAGTCAGGCTGTGTCAGAGGTGATGGTGTAGAACTGGAGTGCAGACATAGAGGGAAGTACAGAAAGAGAGTGCAGTAGAGGGTGTAAATAAGTACAGGGCATGTAGTCTTATAGGAATACTTACAGTCACTCAATATCAAACCTAAGAAATAGAAAATTACGATTTAAGCTTTGCAGCTCTGTTATTACAAGTGTTGTGCCCCACACTGAGTTGTGGTTTTACTTTTCTGCTGCATCAGTTTCTTAACACGCACTCTTGGGTTCAAACCCACTGCAAACTCAGACTACGGCATTTTAAATGAAGCAAAGGTGTAGCATGAAGTAATGCTAAGCCATGAAATGATTATTTTCATGAAAAGAAAAAAGTCAAAATGCATATTTACACGAAGATATTCGATCTCAGGGGAAGGAGCTTGATTTAATTTTTAATTTTTTTCAAAACCAAAAAGAAACTTTTTGAGACTATTCTGTACTTAATGATTATCACTTTCCAAACCCTAGGTGGTTCTTTGTCAGCTGCAGAGGAGTCGAGCACAGAACTGTCTGCTGAAAGATCTGTAGCTGGAGCTTTTCCAGACTTTCAAACACCGCTGACAGATTGACCAGTAACAACATTTATAATGAGAGACGGCGGCCAACGGTCTTTATCAATTAAATAAGCTAGTCTAGCCAAAAACCTCATTCAGTGTTCAGTGATGTTAATCTTTCCCACAGTTTCCACAGATGCACTGAATATGTGCCAAGATGAACTGAAGCGGTGCTATGATATATTTTCCTTAATTTTGTTAACCATCTGGTTGGAATTGGAAAATGCATGTTTACCTCGCAGACAATATGTATTGTTACTGAATATCTTCTTCTACTTCTGTTTTATTTAACCCTTAATTTGTTCTTTTGTCAAAGGTAGAATTCAGGATAAAAGCATTTACAGCTTGGACTAATTACCATTTTAAGTGGCATCATCAGGCCATCTCTGTTCCTCTTAATGTAAGGAACCATTGGTCTAACCTTGGCCCTGCACCAGTGTCTCTGCTCCTCTCATCTCTCTCCATCTTATCAATCCCCCATGCCTTCCCCTCAGGCAGTGTATTGATCTGGCTGCTTGTCATGCCTGCTGTCAGGTCCTGTCGTTCCTGCTCTCCTCTGATCGCACACTAGTATCAGAGTGGGCAAATGAGGAGTGCGATAGAGTAGATGGGGTTGAAGAATCACAGAGCTCATGTTGTGATTTACAAATTGTTTATGGAAACGTACTGGGTCGATCAGGGAGTTTTTATCATTGGTATTATGGCGGGAGGGGGAAGGGAGTGGCGGGATGAGGAAGAGAGAAGGAAGATTTTGGATTTTGTTTTGCACTGGTACTTGTAATTGTTTGTCCGAGAGGGCTCTGAAGAGGGAGAAGAGAGAGGATGTTTGCTTTTGCCATTATATTTTTCATGAGATATCTTATTTTTATTTGTTCTGTGTCTACGTCCTTAAAATTTCTGTCTCCCCCTGTCTCCATCCTCCACCTCATTATTTTATCCATTTTACCGACAGCTAAGCCTAAGAACTCAGCCTCAATCGTAACAGTGGAGGCCAGCAGTAAACCGACCGTGGTGGCTCGCTGTGAATCCGCAGAGGGTCGCCCCGCTGCCAAGATCTCCTGGGTGACCACAGCCAATGGCAATGCAACAACAACGTCTAAGGATGGGATCGACAACACTGTGACGGTGGGCAGCGAATACAGTATGGTCCCCACACCTGCAGACAATGGAAAAGACATCAGCTGCTTGGTGGAGCACAGGACCCAGGAAAAACTAGAGAGCTTCAAGTTGAAGCTAGCTGTTCTGTGTAAGATGCCACACACACACTACCGTGTTATCATAATTTTCTTTGATTTCCACACACAAATGTGACAGGTTTTGTCCATTTCAAATCTTTGAGTTATTAATTGAACTCTTCTTCTTCATCCATGTCATTGCTGACCTGATCTGTCCTTCCCTAGATGCCCCTGTGGTGAAAATATTGGGTTATGACAATAATTGGTACATGGGTCGTACAAATTTGGTGCTCACCTGTCAGGCTGATGCTAACCCCGTTCCACTCTCCGTCAACTGGAAAACGTGAGTATCGGCATGCTATGGAATCTTTGTCTTGTCTCCAGTTCCATCGAGCTTTTATTTTTCTCCCATTTTTCCTTCCTGCCCTTCAGTCTCAGGTCCACAATCCTCGCGTAGCTGTAATGCTGTAATCAGCGCTTTTATTATTGCCCTCACAAAACTGGGATCTGATTATGTAAATAGACATATAATTTCTCACAATGAAATGACAAGATTTGACTGTTCCATAGTGAGAAAAGCTGTGTTACTCCGTCTCTTAAAAGTGGGAGAGATTTTATGGCTGGATCTTTCAGTTTTGATTATTTCTCATGTCCCCATTGCATTTTCCAGCACCACACAATAATGGGTTGCTTTTTGAGGCGGGTGGTAAACAAACTGGTTTTGTGCTGCCGATCAAGATTAATGGAATTTGATGACACTGCACTGCAGCACATTTCCATCATTGTTCATCTTATTTTGTACAAAACTGTCCTATTTTTCTTAAAACTTCTCTTTGGCCCGCTTACTTTTCTTCTAATGATGATCTTCTAATGTCACTACAGCATGTCAGGAGAGTTGCCAGACACAGTGCAGATCAAAGGCAATGAGCTGAAGGTGCTAAAGGTGGATGAGGCCGTCAACACCACTTTTGTCTGTGAGGTCAAGAATCGCTTGGGAATCAGAAGGGATCAGGTCACAGTCGTAATCAGAGGTGAGTTGGCTAACACAAGCAAGCGCACACCTTTAGCCTATAAATACACTAGTAAGAAAATGTCCCTTCAGATGTATGAGAGACTGATTTTAAATTCTTTAATATGTGCATTTTGTCATAAAGGTGCCATGAGAAGTGCCTTTTTGATGCACTTCTCTGTCATATGAGTTGGCATCACAAATCCACTAATTTGCTGCTCTCGATAGCTTAAAGCCAATACTTGATGTAATTTACCCAAGTTGCAAGTGTCCAAACATGCTGATAAATTATACATGGTAAATGCATCAATAAAGCAGTGACAATTTCAGGAATTCAATGAAATGCACACTTAGGATTCATTCATCATGTAAAGTTTCCTCAGGCTTATGTGAGATATGGTGAACTGGAACCAACTGCTCTTTCATCACACACATTTCTTGGTGTTCACTGCTCTTATGGTTTCCCCAGGGATACAGTTTGCAGCGACTCACATGCCACACAAACATATTCTCTATGCTGAGGACAATCGTGGGTGTGTAGCACAGGTGTAGAGGGTCAAGCTGCTCTGTCCTGGGTGTGTGTTAATATTTGAGTGAATCAGTTTGTGTGTGTGTGTGTGTGTGTGTAAGTGCGTGCTTTTGAGTGGGTTTGAATTCTCTGCTTTAACTTTATATCCCTTTTTTCTTTCTTTTTTTTTTTGCTTCCTGCTAAGAGTGAATTCCACTTCTCCATTTCTCTTTGCATGCTGTTTATAAAATGTATTGTCAAACGTTTGTGTGCTTCGGCAGTGCCCTCGGCCCATGTTGTCCACGGTCTGTTTTAGAGATGTTAGATTCCTATTCTTTTCATTCTTCAAGAAGAGAGTTGTTCTCTATCCTAACATCATGATCACAGAAAATACTGAGTAGCTTTTCAGCAACACTTGACCATCAGTAATGACAGGAGAGACTTAAGTGAAGCACATGGGCAGTATTTTTTTAAGAGGCAGAATCTTTGAAACAAGGCTCCAATGATTGAAAGTAATTCATTCGATCGCGATGTAACTGTTGACTTTGAAACTAAGTGGTTTGTAATGTATCTGGTGAAGCTGATACGAGACTTTAACTCATATGTGTTGTGCCTGTGAAATACCTGTTAGTAGTCAGGTGTGTGCTTTCATTTGCTGGATAGTTCAGAATGGTGCCAGTTTGATTGAAGAGCAGACCATACTGTCCCAACCCCCTCCGTTCCTCAAGAGTTTGGCTGTACCTTTCAGCAGGGTTCTTGCCTGCATTTCACCTCATACAAAATGCATCTCCTTCCCCTCTTCTGTCGCATGCTAGCACTTAACCTGAAGATATTTTCTGCTGACATCGGGGTAAAGCTTGTCCATAATGGGGTGGGGAGAGATTATATTTCTGTGTTAGCTACATCTTAAGAACCACCCATCCTTTGCATGCCCTCATTTTTAGTTTTTCTTGTCCTCTTGCTCATTCTCCCCTCTTTGTACTTTTTTCTTTATTTCTCTCCCATCCCTGCCATCTTTCTTAGAATCCCTTGGCTCCTTATGGTGCCACAGCATGCGTCACCACTCCTCTGGGGCCACTCTGTTCTTTTGCACACAGTTGTAGTAACTGGCCTCTGTAGCACAAGGGATGTCACAATCTCCTGCTGTGTTTTACAAGCAACAAGCAAGAAAGATTCAAAGATCCAGCGAGTCGGGGGAGCAAGATGGAGACTGCTGCTTTTAGACTACAAAGCAAGGGAGTGTGCACCGGGATAAATCAGTGCCAGCATGCAATCTTTAGTCAGAGAGGGTAAAGGCAAGAGGGATGGAGGGACGCTGACAGCATTTAAAACTCCCATGAGAATCTTGTGCCACTGAATCCTATCTCCACAACCATTGGCCTCCACTATCTCTCAGCATAGCGTGTGTTTCTGTCACTCTCCAAGCCTCTCAGAGCGGATCAGTCACCCTTTGCTGCTTCAGCTCCTCACTGCTGCTCTTCTCACTCACCCATCCATTCCTCTCCTGCTCTGTCTTTCATCCTACATTTCCACTCCTCCCCTTAGTTTCCTCACCCCATCATCTCCCTCCTCCATCTCGTCTTGTGCTCTCGCTACCGACCACTCCAGTCTTACTCATTTGTAGTTGAAGGAGGAGGATAAGATGTGAGCTAAATCTGCCAGCAGTTAAGAGGTGACTAAGGCAACCAGCAACTGTCAGAGTGAAAGGGTTTTGTGGAAAGCAGAGGTGGAAAGAAGTGTCCAATGAAAAAAGATATGTTTAGTTGAGAGAAATGAAGGAGAGAATGATGGTCAAAACAGAGTAGGAAAGATGTGCTGTGACTCCAGATGGGGGTGTGATTCAGACCTGCAGAGGCTAATGCGAATGTTTGTAGACAAACGGGGCTAAGAGGGGCCGACAGGCGTGAAATGGTCAACACCTGCTACACTGCAGGTCCCCCTCTCTTTTTTACCCCATAGCTGCATGACACACAAACATGAATCCACTCACTGGTGTGTGTTTGCTTACTCGTGTCTTCTGCCCTCAGTCGTGCCCTGCACAGGGGGCACAGAGAGGGATGGATGTCCTCTCTTCTCCTTGCCTCTCCTCCCTCTCGTCTTCGATCCTGATGCTTAGTCACACACAAACATACCCTCCTCTCGTCTTTCTTTCGATTTATCTCTGCCTCGCCATCTCTTTGGCTGCAGTTTGCTCTTTTCATTGCATCTTTCATCCTCTCAGTTAGCATATGCTCTCTCCTCATCCTACTTATCTTTCTCAGGTTGTCTTTCAGCCTCTACAAGTCTGATGCTGAGCTCCCTGCTCGAAGAAGCTCCTGCCCCCAGCATTCTCTCACCCTCTCTCATGCCCATGATATCTCCCTCTCTTTTCAAGCTTAACTCTTAAATAGCTGAAGCTCTTCCTTAATCACAGCTTAGTAGCCTCCATCCCTCCGTTCTGGACTCCTCTCAAGAGGGGGTTCTTGTGAGGCTAACCCAGATTCCTTCCATTTCTTTCTCTTTTTTTTGTCTTTTTTCCTCTCATTGGTTCTAAAAGGGACAGCTCAGCTGAACCTAAAAAAAAAAAGTTAAATGCCCTGGATTGAATCCCCATGTGGTCTGAGCGGCTCCTCAGTTCAACTGAAAAGAGATCTCCTTTCAATTCGGTGCATTCTCGCCCATTTTCAGACTCATCTGAGGAGACAGTTCAAGGGCAAGGGGCTTGGCTGTTTTCCTCCGTTGGGTTAGGGCGTGTGCGCGCGCGTGGCTCCCTGCATCTGCCTGTGTCTGTCAGTGTGTGTCTCTAGCCATGCGAAAACGGCCAGAGAACAGGTCTGATGGAGCCAAGTCTCCCCCCAGCCTGCAACTGGCCCCCTTCCCACCCCTCATTAGCACACATACACACATTTTTGCAACAAACACACACACAAATCTGTTCAATAATTTAACTTGCTGATATAGAATATTACGAAGCTATGCTCTAGGTGCAGCCCAAGCCACCATCAGATCACTAATAACCATAATCGTGTGGGAGTGTGTATGGGACTGTGACCATGCATGTTTTCGAGAAGCTGCAGTTAACTTTACTTCCGCTCCATTGTTCACATTACTTGTGGTCATTTGGAGTGCATAGTCATTTTAGACGTGTCTTCTCAGAAGCATACAGTATTTTGGCTTCAACAGTATGCTATATGTAGTTGGGGGAGGGGGAGGAGTTACTTACTCTCGTAGTGCATGTATGTTTTTTTCTTTTTTTCCCCCTCCAGTTAGCCACACAGCGTGCATATTGCAGTCTTTCTGTTGGCTCATCCAGCAGCACGTGTTTATAGGATGTCCCCTCTTCACCCACTTAAATGAATTCCACTGGTGCTTTGTTAGGATGTGTCCAGTCTGAAATGGGTCTGTGCTGGGATCCTGAAGGGGTTTTTGGGGCCTTTATATCTCTCTTTAAAATCTTTCAAGTGCTGTCTCCAGAAGGTTAGAATAAAACATGAATTGTTATCCACCGAAGGATTTACCAGCACAGACTTTGAAAGCGACACAGTGACTTGAGTAACACATTAAAAATAATTGGATGAGTAGTACTAAGGGAGAATTTGCATTTAGAATTTTAGTGTAATTTCCTTTGATGTTAGGGAAAATGTGGCCTCATCTGGCCCAGAGTTTGCTCAGAGATTGCCATGTTGCATGTGGTGGAGTGCCACAGAGCCTGAGGCGATAATGCATTTCTTGTGTTCCTGTTACAAGTGGACACAGAGTCCTTGCTCTAGCTTTCATGTGTGTGAAAGGACTGTTTAGCACACCATACGAGGCGAGAGAGCCAGAGTGCTGTGGGAGAAAACCAACGAAAGGAGGAGAAAATGTATCCATCATTATTAATTCTTTCCCTGGGCATATGTTGCATGTGAAGCGCAGAGAGAAGTACCATAAGACAGAAGTACAAATCTAAATTGGAGCAATGATGGGGAAAATGGATTGTAGGAGACAGAGAGCATGCAAGAGACAGCTGGTGAAGTGGAGGCAGAGATGGAGGAAAGGGAAGTGGAAGACAGAAGAGGCAGACATATAGAGGGAGAAAAGAGCAGAGCACAGGTGCAGACAGCAGTGCGCTTCCATTTTCTCACTTGACAAGAATCAGTGTTACAAGAATAATTCTGTCAGCTCTCTGTATACTTAACAAGAAGGGCAGGCTTCGGTAGGATTTCAAATGAGAATGACAATAAGAATAGGGCTGATTTGCCACTTTCAAATTTAGGCAGGGATTTCAGCAGCAACGTCTTGTGGTTAATCCTCTGCAACGGCTGGTGAAAGTGCAGACAGGAGAGGAGAGCAGAGCTAAAGCAACTGAGAGGTTGTTTAGTGTATCTGAGGGTTCCTAATCACTCTCGTCTCAGGACTAGAATTAAAAATGTATTTTCTCACAAAGACTTTATTTATTTTCAAACCCGAAGGGAGCTGAAACACTTTAGAATGGCAGATAAAACCCGACTTTGCTCCATAACATGATGTTTCTATAACATTGTGCTTTGTTGAACGTAATATAAAAGCATATTAAGTACAACAGAAAATAAAATCTCATAAAATACTTAACCTTTGAATCCTTTAAAAGTGGGAATAATGTACATGAAAATAAAATAAAAAATCAATTTTCCTTTCTAAGAGTAAGCTTACTCTTTAAATCTCCAAAGATGTCATGTTGCCGTAGAAACGGCTTATAGAATAAAATCTAAGCGGTCTTTCTAATGTATTCATCCTTTCTATTTAAGAAAACTCACTTGATATTTTGTCTACACATTGCCTTCCAACATAACCGGAGCCATTTGGAGGGCGTTTTGCTTCAAAGTGCTTCACAGTACAGTGACTGCAAACAACATTAATTCTGGCAGTGGTACTGCCAAACTCCCAGCCCACTGAGTTATAGATGATGACCACATGGGGAAAAGAGTCGCAGGTTCTGTTTATGGGGAGTTGTCAGAGTCCCCAAAAGCACTTAGAGCCTGCATGTCATGACCTCAAAAGAGCCCAAGCAAAGCAGTCATGCTGCTCTTGCATTTCTTTTTTTAAATGGTTTTACTTGAAGCATCTTTACAAAGCTGTCTCAAAATGTCTACCGTCTGCCAAGAGCTCAAAGCTGGCATCAACTACTTGCAGTTAAGATTCTTTTTTCAATGTGCTAGTAATTAAAATGTAGTGAAATATGATTTTTATCCAAGATGGTACTGTTTTAGTGTTAAATCTCAGGTGTTTTATTGCAACAGTATGTCAATAAATTCCACACAATGTCCTGTCTGACTCTTAGCTTGCTATTTCCTTACCTACAGAATATATAGTGCAGTTCAAATGCCTGCTTTAAAATGGAGCACTAATATCACTTGAAAATGTTGTCAAGGGAATGGGAAGAGCCATACAGCTAACAATCCATGTGGGACCTCTTCACAACCCTGATTTAGACTCAACCACTTTATCCCAGGAGTTTTTACGCATGCAGATGCCCAAATACTAATACTGTATTGGATGGCAGAGTCCTAGTTTTCCTCAGATCCCCAGTCAGTTAGTCATTTTGTACTCTAAGAAAGCCAATGAAATTAAATCTGTTTATGTGTGTGTATGTGGAGCAAGGCAGATGTGACTTGATGCTGGAGTGAATTTGGATCTGCATGTGGGGCAGATGTGTACTCAAACACTGCCTGCTTTACAGAAGGGAAGAGCGATGCCTGCCTGTCTCCCTGCTCTTCATTCATGGCTTCCAGGAAGAGTTGTCATTTTGCTGTGTCGCTTTGTCATTCACTCAGCCCGCCAACTCCTCCACCACCTTCTCCTCCTCTAATTCCACCCTGCCTTAATCCATTTGTCGTTGCCGTCCTCCTCCTCCTGCATGACCACCACCTGTTCTGCACACGATGTTCCCTGCCTCTTCAGAAAGTATGCTTGTGTGTGGTTTGATTTATTTATTTATTTTTTTCAAATAAATATGCCCCCATTGCCTTGCGTTGTGATTTGGGGTGAGTCTTGAATGGACCCTGGCTGTTGAAGGACAGCACAGGGAGAAACGGGACAGGAGCAGCTCTGAGTGAGAGGAGGAAATCATAGTGTAGCAGGAAGCTCAACACACACACACTTGACTGTATTGACACCTCAGCACTCTTACACACTTGACTGAATACAGTTCAGACCAGCATCACTGACATCTCCCTACCCCTACTTTTTTCTATTTTTTTTTTTCTTTTCCTACTGCTCCTTTTAATGCTGTCTCCTTTTCCCCTCTGGCATTCTTTTTTTTATTCTCTTTCTCAACCTTTCTTCCCCTTTTATTCCCATTTTCTTTGCCTCTTCTCCCTCCTACAGAGCCCTCACCAAACCCATCCAATGCCGGCGTGGTAGCAGGAGCTGTTATAGGCTCCCTGCTGGCCCTCCTTTTGGTTGCCGCCCTCATTGCTGTGCTTGTCACCCGTAGCCGCAGACAGCAGCAGGGTTACAGAGCCAACGGCGGCAGCGACATGAAGACGCGTATATTCGGTGGCGGCAAGAAGGCAAGCAAGAATGGCACTGGTGGAGGAGCCGGCAGCGGCGGTGTCGGAGGTGGTAACAACAATGGCCCCATCTACGTTTGCAACGATAACTCATCCCATCAGGGTCTTGGAGAGAAAAACAACCATCACCAGCCACTCACCATGGGGGGCCGGCCTGAAGTTGTCGCCACTACACCCACCGCCCAAGACATCCTGCTGAGCAACGAATTAGACGATGCAGAGAGGCGGAAGTTTGATGAGATGGAGGAGGAGGAGAGGTATGACCACTTCTCTGGAGGGGCTCCAATCCTTCAGCTACGCCCGCCTCACGACCAGGACGATATGATTGGAGATTACCTGGATGACGACATGGAGTCCCAGCGGGATGGTTCGGTCATCTCACGGACTGCAGTTTACGTATAGAGGAGGAGGAGAGCAACGGAGGAGGAGGAAGAGGAGGTGGAGGAGGAGGAGAAAGCAGGCTTGAGATTTTCTCTTGAGGATTTTGTGGCTCTAGGGTCTTGTTCCTGTCTGATAAGAGAAAAAGAAAAGAATACCCTTTTTATTTTTGCAATTGAATTTAAATGTATCCTACTATTAATCACAGTGCAGCCGCAGAATGGACTTGATTGGAAAAAGAGGGTGTGTGGGATATTTCAAAAGGAGCATTATCAGGTCCCTAGGAACTGAAAAGCAGAGGAGAAAAGAACAATCCGTCTCCCACTGCTTCTGCTCATGCTCTCTCTATCACTGGGACCTTGACTCTTGACAGACAGACGAAAAGAGAAACTACATAGTGTGGGAGTAGGATAGTTGACTCATGATTCAAGCTTCGTTATAGAGGAGGCATCCTGCTTACATATTCACTCTTACCTTTACTAGAAAATAGGGTTGTTGCACAGTTACATATTGCCTGTGATTCTCAGTCCTCCTGTGGAAAACCTTTGTTTTGGTAACGTGTCGCGCTGTGACATCTGGGTGTTTTGATGTGGTTTTAAAGTGCAGACCGTAACCATCAGGTGTATTAGAGAAGTGAATGCTATTTGCTCATGCCTACTAATGAGTTCCCCTCTTTGCTCTCTCTGCCTTCCTCTAAAACTCTGAAAAAGCATCTTTTCGGATTATTAGACAATTAGACTCGAGAACTGAACTGAGCAAAATTTCCCGAGCATTCGGTCCTTTGTGTGTTTCACAAATACAAAAGCAAACTAACTGAGCAAAGCAAGTTTGCAGAGAGTTTGAAACAACTTCTTAACAAGGTAGTCACATGTAAACTTTTGTACTGTGCCTGGAGGTAAGAGACGGTAAACAAGCGATGAGGGAATGAAGTGTAGCTGATCTGACAGGGTCAAGGGATGAAGAGGGGGATGCAGGAGGACGGGAGATGAACATGTCTCTTCTCTTCCCTTCCTCCTCATCGTCATCTCTTCAGAGCGCTGCTGACAGGAGGAGCTTGATTGGTAATGAGCCGTGAAGTCGCTCGCTTAGCCGGGACCAACAGATTGCCACCACTTATCGTTTATGACGTGGCGTTTCCTCTCCCTCCTCGCAACTCTATCTCGCCCTCATCCCTCCGTCTCTCCATCTTCCTTTATCCCTCTCTCCAGAGTTTATGAGGAGTCTATGATTTATCCAGGGCAGTGTTGAGGTCAGGGCTACCAAGAGCAGGGGAGTATTTTACCGCTCCTAATGTGTCAAATGCCCCACTTACTCGACTTCAGCCCTGCCTGCCCCGACATATCAGGACTGACTAATCCACCTGGGGTGGCCACACTCACTCTGTCACACACAGACCCTCTGCCTTATCCCACACCTTAGTAAATGGCCGGATGTAACAGCACATCACCTCCAAAGTGCAGTGGCATTGGGTAAGACTGCTTTTCCAGGAGGAATAATGTAACATTTCTTTCCATTAGCAGATATAAAATGCAGGGAATTGATTGGAAGACATAAAAGGCTGGGTATCGACTAACGGGCTACATGTGATGAAGTGGCCCTTTTATGAGACAGGTTCAGGGCTGATTCTTTCCTGAGTGTTAATTCATTATTTTTTACAAGTCACCAGAGGTTTTCTCAAGCAATTATTCCTCCATGGCTACTGTACACTGCTGTACTTGAAGCTCAGCGTGTACTTAGGCATGCATCAAAGAATCCGGACAATCGTAATGAGAAGCTTTTCTAATCATGCTTTTCCCAGCCTTCTAATCAACTCCCCTCTGACCCCCACAGGGGAATCTAGTCAGTGTGGTCTCGATGACTAGACTGGCCTCTCCAAAGCTTGCTAAGATCTGGGTTGGCGCTTGCTTCAGGTCATGAGGTCAAAGACAGGGTGACTCATTGCCAAGGGCAAAGATGACTGTGCTTGCCTACATCTCTTATCATGGCTGTTTAACCTTGACCTACCGATGTCAGAGCAACACTTGAATACAGACCTTGGATCTGCATAGTCTGAGTCTGTCCTTGTTTGCCATTGTGATGGCTGTGAACCTTCAGACAGGTGGAGAGAGAACAGGAGAGAGACACAGGAGACGGATTACAAATATAGACAGCGTTTAGTGTTGGAGCACCGTGTGGCATATTGTAAGCCAGTGTGTTCAATAGGAATATTGTGTAATGGCCTTAGCTTATACTTCAATGCAAGTCCTGTCAGCCTGGGCTATTGTAAACGTACCGAATACACCGAATTTGTCACAACCACTACATAAAAAAAAACGTATTACTTATTTTTGCACTTGTTTGTCACAGCTGCAAAGAGAAAAATATGAGTGTGAAACTTGGTTTTTGAAGTTAAAAAAAATAAAAAATACGACAAGGGACAAAATCTTTATGTACATTTTGATGTGAGGTATCTGTGTACTATATACGTCTCTTTATTTTTCTTGTGAAAATGTGGATATTTATGAAAATGTAAATATCACATCAATATGAGCCAGTGTTGCCAGGAATAAAGAGGAAGGTGTTCTTGTTTTGTCGAAGCCTACAGTTGATATGTCTGAGGGGGGCTATCAGAATGTAATTTTCACCCTGATCAATACCTCAGTAGTTTGGGTGTTACAACACACTGAAGTAGCTGAGCTTAGCTTACCTGAAGCCCAGGAGAAAATTTGATTTGGGGAGAAAATTAGGCCATTTTTCCAATTTCCTACATTTCCACAAAATAAGCACTTTTATTTTATTTTTTTTTTTTGTGCAGCATAGCTTTCTTCCATCTTTTTGACTGATGCTTTGCACAGGGCAAAAAAAAACAACAAAAAAACCACAGGTTATCAGGTAGACCACACAAGCAACGGTCTGTGTTGTGTCTGAGTCAGCTCTCTGTTTGCGTATAGTTGTGTGTTGGAGTGTATTTTAGTGATGCTCACAGGCTTTGGACATCTCCCTTTGCCGTCGGGACTGTAACCTGAGTAGCCACTCTCTGTCACCATGAGAAAGTGGCAAAGTGGAAATATTGTGCATTTCAAAGACACACACATACTGTACATATACACTCTGAGAATGCAGAGAAACATTCGCCCACACACAAACGCCCCTCAGTCGCTCTCATTATGCTCACTCCCACAGCCAAACTGTGCAGCAGACACCTCATACCTGACAACTTTGCCATCTTCTGACATGAGCCCACACAAATGTGCTCGCAAAGCTGCATACACACACACGCACACACACACACACACACACACACACACACCAAAAGTAAATAAAAAAAATAACACTAACATTATAAAAATTCTTCTTTCTCCTCTGCTTGCTCAGTAGCTGTGTCAGGATATATACTGTGTCCTATTCGTTTGGAAAGAGTTGACACAAGATGTGCCCCGAATCTGTAACCATGTTGGTTAAGGGGACCACATACCTTTCAGTATGCCAGAGAAGCTTGCTTTTTATTGAAACCATTTGTCCTTCGTCTTTGTTCTGCACAAGAAATATAGCTTTCATTAGAATGCCAACCTCTTACCCATCGTGGATCCCTTTCAGTGCTTATAGAAGAGTCGCTCAATCCTGCTCGCCTCCAAAATGTTGTTTTTGACTTTTCGTACTTTTAGCCACCTCCGCTGTTGCCTCCACAGATATGCACACCACAGCATCCAACCCCGTCAAACAAAATGCTTTTAGTAAGCCCTGTGATTTTTGGCTGGGTCTAGCACAAGGTTATCAGTCAAAATATCCAATTTTTTATTTATTTTTTCTTCCCAGAATGCCACACTGTTGCTATTTCTTTGGCTCCAGATGTCTGATGACTAATCAAAGCCTTAACATCTCCCATGTCACTCGCATAACAGAAAAAAAAAAAAAGCGGAAACCTTCCTGTGTACATAGTATAAATATATAAATATGTAGCAGAGAAAAAGAATTACTAATTTATGGTGTCACATTTGTGTATTACTCAGTGACAGCAAGCATGAAGGATTTATTTTCTCCTATTAGAGCCTCTCCTCTCTTCTGTTATTTTGCAGTGCTTTATAATTTATGTTATCTGAGTGCTTTATTCTTGACTGCTGCGCTGTGATTGCTGCCAAAAAATGGCAAATGTGCTTCTTCTATACAAGTGAACGGTATACAGACACAACAAAACGGTCTTACCCCAAATGTGCTTTTTATTGACTATTATGTGTAAAAGTTGTTTTATTTTTTTGTATTTTTTCATTTTTGAATTTATCTTGGTCTTCGGAAAAGAAAAACAGAATTAATAATGTCACAATTTTGTCATGTCTTTCTATGTATTTTTTTCTTATTTGGTTGATATTAAAGACTTCTTGATTTTTTAAATGTTCCAGTGTTGCTTCGTGTGGTTTGTTTTCCTCTTTAACACTTGAGGTCACCATGATGACTGAGGAGCCTGACTGAATACGAGCGCCAGTCATTGATTCTTCATGATTTGATTTGTAGATTAATTGATCCAGTTATGAAGTTGCCTCTTTGTCTCTTGTTGCTCTTAGAGTTGAGACACACCTTTTTTTTTTTGCTGATGTGACTATTTGACTTTTGATAAAACTGTGTACGTGTCAGCATAGGTGTGATAACAGGTTCATGGGAAAACTGAGCACAGGAGGTTGAGAAGCCATTTTGTGGATCACCATTGTCCTATTCTCGAGCTCCACCTCTTTACAGGGTCTCTGTTCTGCACATCTGTTCTGCACATCTGTCCTGGTTAGTTGACGTGAACTTGCTGCCTTGGTAACAGGTATGTAGGAGATGCTGTAATTGTTTAAAGGGCACGTGAGTTTTCTCACCTGAGCATGTGAATTTCACTTTCGTTGTACCTCCACAGTGCAATGACAATAAAGGCTATTCTGATTCTGAATAATGAGAAGTGATCAAGGCAGAACAGCTCTTTTCTTTTTCTTTTTAAAGATGAATATTATTTCCTGTGGGGCCCCAGCATCTCTAATGTACGAACTAAGGGTAGAGAGGAGGAATGTGTTAATGTAGCTTCAGTGGTTTTCCTGGAGGGAGCAGTTTGTGTTTTCAGTTAGGGAATGTGCAGGCCAAGCTGAACCTCGGTGAAAGGGGCGCCTCTCAAAGGCTGCATTGTTTGAACTCTGACTAAACCAAACTGGTTTAGTCAAATTTTAACGGAAGGGCAAGTAGAGGTTTGCGTGTCTGTTTATGTATGAGTGTGCTGGCTTGAGTGTGCTCATGCAAGCGTGTGCACCTGCCTCATTTGGTTTACATGTATTACAAAAAAAAAAAAAACCTGTGTATCCTCAACAAACAGCACAATCGCATTCTGCTCTCAACAACCTTGTGATGGTGACAGTTGGTTTGTGGCGGTTTATGGCAGAGTGTCCTCAGTGTTTTGCCCGGTGCTTCGATGCCATCATGTATCTGTGTGTCATTCTGGCTCCTTGTCACAGTTCATTTTTGTTGCAGGCTTCTTCTGTCAATGCAGCTATTTACTGTGAGTCCAGCCCACCATCTGGCCGCTCTAATTGCTTTGGATTTGAGGCAGGCGAGATAGAGAGCACTTACACACACAGACGCACTCTGACTCTTTTAGTTTTCTAGTTTAATGTAAAAGACTCGAGTGCAGCAGCAAAGCTTTTAAGCTGCAGCTTGTAATAAAAAGCCTGTGCCACACTTTGCCGTTTTTGCCTCCTTTTCCACAGAAAAAGGTACTCGCATCATGTGAAAACTGTGACACCGTAACGCCAGACCTGTTTCATTTGAGCTTGGGGCAAATAACCTGAATCTGAAGCCAAAGTGACAGCAACTACACCACTATCAACGTTAGCTTTCTGTGACTAGACATGGTGTGGTGCCTCCAGGCAATCTGGCTAGCTGGTGGTGGCCCTGTTTATACCAAGTGTGTGCATACATAGGTGTGCATTAGAGAGAGGGTAAGCTTGTGAATGTGGTCTTTAGTCGAACAGCATGTGAAGGACGTCTGTTGTTGTGTTGAGTACTGTGGCTCCAGAGAGGATGTTATTGTGTGGAAGTGTTTATGGACTCATGTTATCAGATTGTTTGATGTGTGACTACAGTGACATGTCACTGCTTCACACATGCATGTTTGTGAATGGCTTTGTATTTAGTTCCAACAACCCAAACTCTCAGTGCTGATTAAACATCTGATCTGTGTGTGTGGATTAGCACACAGACCCACTTCAGTCTCTTTCTACTAAAAACTGCTAACACAATGCTCCTCATTTAACCTCTCATCCTCCCACTCTAGACCTCACTAATAAATCCCAGAGTGAGTGATGGATGGCCAAGCCTGTTGCAGGGATATCTAAGTGATGGATGTGGTGACCCGAGCCCTCACTGTGATTAAAGCTCGCCTGCCTCTGACCTCAATTATTAAAGAAGGTTTCTACATATTTTTTATTAGCGTTAAAGTAACTGTCCTTTTTTCTTGCCTCCAGCAGTGCGCTTGTTTAAGATGCTGTGAGGGTGATATTTGGGTGCTGCAGCCCTCTAGATTTGAGTTATAGTGGTTAGTCCTCATTAGTTTTAGAACAATTATCCAAAGATGGAGGTAATTACCAAGTATTTATGTTAAGGGTCTAATTTGCAGCACTTGCCAAGTCGGTCATTTGACCTCAGTCCAAGCGTGCACTGCTGTGGGTTAGACATATCCATAAAAATATGAGGTCTGATGTCTGTTGGCTGCCCCCCCCTCTACTCAAGTACAGACCATACTTTTGCTTTCTAAGTCATGCTATTGCTGTATTGACACCTCAGCACTCTTACACACTTGACTGAATACAGTTCAGACCAGCATCACTGACATCTCCCTACCCCTACTTTTTTCTATTTTTTTTTTTCTTTTCCTACTGCTCCTTTTAATGCTGTCTCCTTTTCCCCTCTGGCATTCTTTTTTTTATTCTCTTTCTCAACCTTTCTTCCCCTTTTATTCCCATTTTCTTTGCCTCTTCTCCCTCCTACAGAGCCCTCACCAAACCCATCCAATGCCGGCGTGGTAGCAGGAGCTGTTATAGGCTCCCTGCTGGCCCTCCTTTTGGTTGCCGCCCTCATTGCTGTGCTTGTCACCCGTAGCCGCAGACAGCAGCAGGGTTACAGAGCCAACGGCGGCAGCGACATGAAGACGCGTATATTCGGTGGCGGCAAGAAGGCAAGCAAGAATGGCACTGGTGGAGGAGCCGGCAGCGGCGGTGTCGGAGGTGGTAACAACAATGGCCCCATCTACGTTTGCAACGATAACTCATCCCATCAGGGTCTTGGAGAGAAAAACAACCATCACCAGCCACTCACCATGGGGGGCCGGCCTGAAGTTGTCGCCACTACACCCACCGCCCAAGACATCCTGCTGAGCAACGAATTAGACGATGCAGAGAGGCGGAAGTTTGATGAGATGGAGGAGGAGGAGAGGTATGACCACTTCTCTGGAGGGGCTCCAATCCTTCAGCTACGCCCGCCTCACGACCAGGACGATATGATTGGAGATTACCTGGATGACGACATGGAGTCCCAGCGGGATGGTTCGGTCATCTCACGGACTGCAGTTTACGTATAGAGGAGGAGGAGAGCAACGGAGGAGGAGGAAGAGGAGGTGGAGGAGGAGGAGAAAGCAGGCTTGAGATTTTCTCTTGAGGATTTTGTGGCTCTAGGGTCTTGTTCCTGTCTGATAAGAGAAAAAGAAAAGAATACCCTTTTTATTTTTGCAATTGAATTTAAATGTATCCTACTATTAATCACAGTGCAGCCGCAGAATGGACTTGATTGGAAAAAGAGGGTGTGTGGGATATTTCAAAAGGAGCATTATCAGGTCCCTAGGAACTGAAAAGCAGAGGAGAAAAGAACAATCCGTCTCCCACTGCTTCTGCTCATGCTCTCTCTATCACTGGGACCTTGACTCTTGACAGACAGACGAAAAGAGAAACTACATAGTGTGGGAGTAGGATAGTTGACTCATGATTCAAGCTTCGTTATAGAGGAGGCATCCTGCTTACATATTCACTCTTACCTTTACTAGAAAATAGGGTTGTTGCACAGTTACATATTGCCTGTGATTCTCAGTCCTCCTGTGGAAAACCTTTGTTTTGGTAACGTGTCGCGCTGTGACATCTGGGTGTTTTGATGTGGTTTTAAAGTGCAGACCGTAACCATCAGGTGTATTAGAGAAGTGAATGCTATTTGCTCATGCCTACTAATGAGTTCCCCTCTTTGCTCTCTCTGCCTTCCTCTAAAACTCTGAAAAAGCATCTTTTCGGATTATTAGACAATTAGACTCGAGAACTGAACTGAGCAAAATTTCCCGAGCATTCGGTCCTTTGTGTGTTTCACAAATACAAAAGCAAACTAACTGAGCAAAGCAAGTTTGCAGAGAGTTTGAAACAACTTCTTAACAAGGTAGTCACATGTAAACTTTTGTACTGTGCCTGGAGGTAAGAGACGGTAAACAAGCGATGAGGGAATGAAGTGTAGCTGATCTGACAGGGTCAAGGGATGAAGAGGGGGATGCAGGAGGACGGGAGATGAACATGTCTCTTCTCTTCCCTTCCTCCTCATCGTCATCTCTTCAGAGCGCTGCTGACAGGAGGAGCTTGATTGGTAATGAGCCGTGAAGTCGCTCGCTTAGCCGGGACCAACAGATTGCCACCACTTATCGTTTATGACGTGGCGTTTCCTCTCCCTCCTCGCAACTCTATCTCGCCCTCATCCCTCCGTCTCTCCATCTTCCTTTATCCCTCTCTCCAGAGTTTATGAGGAGTCTATGATTTATCCAGGGCAGTGTTGAGGTCAGGGCTACCAAGAGCAGGGGAGTATTTTACCGCTCCTAATGTGTCAAATGCCCCACTTACTCGACTTCAGCCCTGCCTGCCCCGACATATCAGGACTGACTAATCCACCTGGGGTGGCCACACTCACTCTGTCACACACAGACCCTCTGCCTTATCCCACACCTTAGTAAATGGCCGGATGTAACAGCACATCACCTCCAAAGTGCAGTGGCATTGGGTAAGACTGCTTTTCCAGGAGGAATAATGTAACATTTCTTTCCATTAGCAGATATAAAATGCAGGGAATTGATTGGAAGACATAAAAGGCTGGGTATCGACTAACGGGCTACATGTGATGAAGTGGCCCTTTTATGAGACAGGTTCAGGGCTGATTCTTTCCTGAGTGTTAATTCATTATTTTTTACAAGTCACCAGAGGTTTTCTCAAGCAATTATTCCTCCATGGCTACTGTACACTGCTGTACTTGAAGCTCAGCGTGTACTTAGGCATGCATCAAAGAATCCGGACAATCGTAATGAGAAGCTTTTCTAATCATGCTTTTCCCAGCCTTCTAATCAACTCCCCTCTGACCCCCACAGGGGAATCTAGTCAGTGTGGTCTCGATGACTAGACTGGCCTCTCCAAAGCTTGCTAAGATCTGGGTTGGCGCTTGCTTCAGGTCATGAGGTCAAAGACAGGGTGACTCATTGCCAAGGGCAAAGATGACTGTGCTTGCCTACATCTCTTATCATGGCTGTTTAACCTTGACCTACCGATGTCAGAGCAACACTTGAATACAGACCTTGGATCTGCATAGTCTGAGTCTGTCCTTGTTTGCCATTGTGATGGCTGTGAACCTTCAGACAGGTGGAGAGAGAACAGGAGAGAGACACAGGAGACGGATTACAAATATAGACAGCGTTTAGTGTTGGAGCACCGTGTGGCATATTGTAAGCCAGTGTGTTCAATAGGAATATTGTGTAATGGCCTTAGCTTATACTTCAATGCAAGTCCTGTCAGCCTGGGCTATTGTAAACGTACCGAATACACCGAATTTGTCACAACCACTACATAAAAAAAAACGTATTACTTATTTTTGCACTTGTTTGTCACAGCTGCAAAGAGAAAAATATGAGTGTGAAACTTGGTTTTTGAAGTTAAAAAAAATAAAAAATACGACAAGGGACAAAATCTTTATGTACATTTTGATGTGAGGTATCTGTGTACTATATACGTCTCTTTATTTTTCTTGTGAAAATGTGGATATTTATGAAAATGTAAATATCACATCAATATGAGCCAGTGTTGCCAGGAATAAAGAGGAAGGTGTTCTTGTTTTGTCGAAGCCTACAGTTGATATGTCTGAGGGGGGCTATCAGAATGTAATTTTCACCCTGATCAATACCTCAGTAGTTTGGGTGTTACAACACACTGAAGTAGCTGAGCTTAGCTTACCTGAAGCCCAGGAGAAAATTTGATTTGGGGAGAAAATTAGGCCATTTTTCCAATTTCCTACATTTCCACAAAATAAGCACTTTTATTTTATTTTTTTTTTTTGTGCAGCATAGCTTTCTTCCATCTTTTTGACTGATGCTTTGCACAGGGCAAAAAAAAACAACAAAAAAACCACAGGTTATCAGGTAGACCACACAAGCAACGGTCTGTGTTGTGTCTGAGTCAGCTCTCTGTTTGCGTATAGTTGTGTGTTGGAGTGTATTTTAGTGATGCTCACAGGCTTTGGACATCTCCCTTTGCCGTCGGGACTGTAACCTGAGTAGCCACTCTCTGTCACCATGAGAAAGTGGCAAAGTGGAAATATTGTGCATTTCAAAGACACACACATACTGTACATATACACTCTGAGAATGCAGAGAAACATTCGCCCACACACAAACGCCCCTCAGTCGCTCTCATTATGCTCACTCCCACAGCCAAACTGTGCAGCAGACACCTCATACCTGACAACTTTGCCATCTTCTGACATGAGCCCACACAAATGTGCTCGCAAAGCTGCATACACACACACGCACACACACACACACACACACACACACACACCAAAAGTAAATAAAAAAAATAACACTAACATTATAAAAATTCTTCTTTCTCCTCTGCTTGCTCAGTAGCTGTGTCAGGATATATACTGTGTCCTATTCGTTTGGAAAGAGTTGACACAAGATGTGCCCCGAATCTGTAACCATGTTGGTTAAGGGGACCACATACCTTTCAGTATGCCAGAGAAGCTTGCTTTTTATTGAAACCATTTGTCCTTCGTCTTTGTTCTGCACAAGAAATATAGCTTTCATTAGAATGCCAACCTCTTACCCATCGTGGATCCCTTTCAGTGCTTATAGAAGAGTCGCTCAATCCTGCTCGCCTCCAAAATGTTGTTTTTGACTTTTCGTACTTTTAGCCACCTCCGCTGTTGCCTCCACAGATATGCACACCACAGCATCCAACCCCGTCAAACAAAATGCTTTTAGTAAGCCCTGTGATTTTTGGCTGGGTCTAGCACAAGGTTATCAGTCAAAATATCCAATTTTTTATTTATTTTTTCTTCCCAGAATGCCACACTGTTGCTATTTCTTTGGCTCCAGATGTCTGATGACTAATCAAAGCCTTAACATCTCCCATGTCACTCGCATAACAGAAAAAAAAAAAAAGCGGAAACCTTCCTGTGTACATAGTATAAATATATAAATATGTAGCAGAGAAAAAGAATTACTAATTTATGGTGTCACATTTGTGTATTACTCAGTGACAGCAAGCATGAAGGATTTATTTTCTCCTATTAGAGCCTCTCCTCTCTTCTGTTATTTTGCAGTGCTTTATAATTTATGTTATCTGAGTGCTTTATTCTTGACTGCTGCGCTGTGATTGCTGCCAAAAAATGGCAAATGTGCTTCTTCTATACAAGTGAACGGTATACAGACACAACAAAACGGTCTTACCCCAAATGTGCTTTTTATTGACTATTATGTGTAAAAGTTGTTTTATTTTTTTGTATTTTTTCATTTTTGAATTTATCTTGGTCTTCGGAAAAGAAAAACAGAATTAATAATGTCACAATTTTGTCATGTCTTTCTATGTATTTTTTTCTTATTTGGTTGATATTAAAGACTTCTTGATTTTTTAAATGTTCCAGTGTTGCTTCGTGTGGTTTGTTTTCCTCTTTAACACTTGAGGTCACCATGATGACTGAGGAGCCTGACTGAATACGAGCGCCAGTCATTGATTCTTCATGATTTGATTTGTAGATTAATTGATCCAGTTATGAAGTTGCCTCTTTGTCTCTTGTTGCTCTTAGAGTTGAGACACACCTTTTTTTTTTTGCTGATGTGACTATTTGACTTTTGATAAAACTGTGTACGTGTCAGCATAGGTGTGATAACAGGTTCATGGGAAAACTGAGCACAGGAGGTTGAGAAGCCATTTTGTGGATCACCATTGTCCTATTCTCGAGCTCCACCTCTTTACAGGGTCTCTGTTCTGCACATCTGTTCTGCACATCTGTCCTGGTTAGTTGACGTGAACTTGCTGCCTTGGTAACAGGTATGTAGGAGATGCTGTAATTGTTTAAAGGGCACGTGAGTTTTCTCACCTGAGCATGTGAATTTCACTTTCGTTGTACCTCCACAGTGCAATGACAATAAAGGCTATTCTGATTCTGAATAATGAGAAGTGATCAAGGCAGAACAGCTCTTTTCTTTTTCTTTTTAAAGATGAATATTATTTCCTGTGGGGCCCCAGCATCTCTAATGTACGAACTAAGGGTAGAGAGGAGGAATGTGTTAATGTAGCTTCAGTGGTTTTCCTGGAGGGAGCAGTTTGTGTTTTCAGTTAGGGAATGTGCAGGCCAAGCTGAACCTCGGTGAAAGGGGCGCCTCTCAAAGGCTGCATTGTTTGAACTCTGACTAAACCAAACTGGTTTAGTCAAATTTTAACGGAAGGGCAAGTAGAGGTTTGCGTGTCTGTTTATGTATGAGTGTGCTGGCTTGAGTGTGCTCATGCAAGCGTGTGCACCTGCCTCATTTGGTTTACATGTATTACAAAAAAAAAAAAAACCTGTGTATCCTCAACAAACAGCACAATCGCATTCTGCTCTCAACAACCTTGTGATGGTGACAGTTGGTTTGTGGCGGTTTATGGCAGAGTGTCCTCAGTGTTTTGCCCGGTGCTTCGATGCCATCATGTATCTGTGTGTCATTCTGGCTCCTTGTCACAGTTCATTTTTGTTGCAGGCTTCTTCTGTCAATGCAGCTATTTACTGTGAGTCCAGCCCACCATCTGGCCGCTCTAATTGCTTTGGATTTGAGGCAGGCGAGATAGAGAGCACTTACACACACAGACGCACTCTGACTCTTTTAGTTTTCTAGTTTAATGTAAAAGACTCGAGTGCAGCAGCAAAGCTTTTAAGCTGCAGCTTGTAATAAAAAGCCTGTGCCACACTTTGCCGTTTTTGCCTCCTTTTCCACAGAAAAAGGTACTCGCATCATGTGAAAACTGTGACACCGTAACGCCAGACCTGTTTCATTTGAGCTTGGGGCAAATAACCTGAATCTGAAGCCAAAGTGACAGCAACTACACCACTATCAACGTTAGCTTTCTGTGACTAGACATGGTGTGGTGCCTCCAGGCAATCTGGCTAGCTGGTGGTGGCCCTGTTTATACCAAGTGTGTGCATACATAGGTGTGCATTAGAGAGAGGGTAAGCTTGTGAATGTGGTCTTTAGTCGAACAGCATGTGAAGGACGTCTGTTGTTGTGTTGAGTACTGTGGCTCCAGAGAGGATGTTATTGTGTGGAAGTGTTTATGGACTCATGTTATCAGATTGTTTGATGTGTGACTACAGTGACATGTCACTGCTTCACACATGCATGTTTGTGAATGGCTTTGTATTTAGTTCCAACAACCCAAACTCTCAGTGCTGATTAAACATCTGATCTGTGTGTGTGGATTAGCACACAGACCCACTTCAGTCTCTTTCTACTAAAAACTGCTAACACAATGCTCCTCATTTAACCTCTCATCCTCCCACTCTAGACCTCACTAATAAATCCCAGAGTGAGTGATGGATGGCCAAGCCTGTTGCAGGGATATCTAAGTGATGGATGTGGTGACCCGAGCCCTCACTGTGATTAAAGCTCGCCTGCCTCTGACCTCAATTATTAAAGAAGGTTTCTACATATTTTTTATTAGCGTTAAAGTAACTGTCCTTTTTTCTTGCCTCCAGCAGTGCGCTTGTTTAAGATGCTGTGAGGGTGATATTTGGGTGCTGCAGCCCTCTAGATTTGAGTTATAGTGGTTAGTCCTCATTAGTTTTAGAACAATTATCCAAAGATGGAGGTAATTACCAAGTATTTATGTTAAGGGTCTAATTTGCAGCACTTGCCAAGTCGGTCATTTGACCTCAGTCCAAGCGTGCACTGCTGTGGGTTAGACATATCCATAAAAATATGAGGTCTGATGTCTGTTGGCTGCCCCCCCCTCTACTCAAGTACAGACCATACTTTTGCTTTCTAAGTCATGCTTACATCATGCCCATATTTAGAGTTGCATTGATTAGTTGGAGAAAAAAAAAGATTATTTACATTGTATATAGCTTTGAAGTGCCACTCTTGTAAAAAAGAATTAAAAAACATTTTTTGAATAAAAATAATGATAATCGTCTGTTGTAGTTGTCAACATCATAAAACCGCTGGGTGTCGCACTATAGCAGCCACATCTCTGTACAAGACAAACATTGTTAAACTCAAAATTAAGCTTAAGAAGCTCAAGCATGTCAGCTTTATTAGAGTTTGAAATGTAGGTTTAAGCTTTTTAAGACCTGTAGATTCTGGATTATTGATTATAAATGCATGGAAATTTACTATCTCCTCAGACGTTCTTATAATGATGTTCATCAGTGATTTGAGAAAATAGAATTGTCAAGTACAAATGTGTTAATTGGTAATATGATGATATCCTTAGTTTTTTCTCTTTGTTTCCTGCTTTAGTTTAGCATGTTTTGGCTAAATTTCTAGCAGTTAAACCTAAGTGTGACATTAATTTAATGCCAGTTAACAGTAGTTGAGATATAAACAGAAGATACATTTTTGTGGACTGCTTGGAACATCTTTTAAATAATTAATGGCATAGTACTGAATTGGACCTTACTGAATTGACTGATTTGGATTAGAATTGCATTTAATTTTAATTATTTGGATTCAATTGAACTGGACCTTATTTGATTTGGCTTGAGTTATTCAGTGTATTGATTGAATTGAGTTAAATTAATCTTCAGGCAGCATTAAAAGTTGACATTTTTCATGTAATGTTTTTCAGCCCAGTCAAAATGTGTAATTGTGTTGGCCCAAGTATTTAGGGGACAGTTCATTGTGTGTCTGGTCAAGATGACTGTTTGCCTACTTTAACACCTTCTGATAATTACTCTATTAGGAGCGCTGACTCCAGCTGGCCTGATCTTTCATTTGTCCAATTTGAAATCATGGTAACCAACACTAGGTTTGATCAGATCAAAATACTAAAGTCCTTATCATTTTTCCAGCTTTTTCCCATTGTCAAGCCTTGATTGTGTTGGAGGCACTCACTTAAGATCTGGTCTGAATGAATGCAGAAAAAGACAAGTGTCGGGTTTCCTCTCCACTTTATTCATCTCCTTTGGAGAGTGTGCTTTAATTTCCACAACAATTTTGCTTCAAAGTGGAAATACCTCACGTGAATCACCAGCTAGACAGAAGATCAATAAGTCTATGGCTGTAGCACAAAATGTATCTTCCCCTACAAGCACAGGGCAGAAGGGGTGGACGTGTCATCGTGACAAGGCCTGAATCACCAAGGCTGATGCTCAGGTGAGACGCTGTTTTTGTGTGGGTTTTGCAGGTTCTGGTTTGGTAAAACTGTCTCAGATTAGTTGGCATTTCTGCCTGTGCCGTTGCCGAGGAGCAATTTCTTTATAGGTCAGATGAGCATTAATACGTTTATGAATACTTTTAACTAATCTGTTCAAGTGGCTGTACGGTTTTTGTATTAGGCCTGTGAGAATGGGTTTGATAAGTTTGTGAAATTGATCAAATTCCTGTTCACTGGACCGTGTCAGGCTGGCCACAGGGCAAAATATGTTGCAACATTTCTGAAAACTGTAAAATTGTGAGATGCCTAGATACTTTTGGACAGAGCTCAAAAATGGAAAATGCCGTTTTCCTAACATATGTTAATGTTGTGAAGGGGCTCTGAACCCAAATCATGATCCTTTTACTATATGTTACCACATAGTTTTGGTGCCTAAAACACAGAAGTGACTGTGTTTTCGGAGCAAAACAACATGGGCATATAAGCAATTTGTTGTCAAACTAATGTTTTTCACTGTAGCCGTTAGGCATTTTTGTGAGTCTGGGCTGCTGCATGACTGTTGCAGTCTGAATTACATTCTTCTAATACTTGTTGACTGCACTGTATTTCACACACCCACGTATTGTTTTCACTGTTGATTGTGGCTGCTTTCACACTCTCTTGTTTGATTTGATTTGATTTAAATTAGTATTTTTAAAAACAATCTCTCAAGTGGAGTTCTTAATTTCACACTGTCTGAGTCAGTTTGTGACAAATTCGGGGGTTGTTTTATAATTTGAGTCAGTGTAGGGGAGGGTAATTTGTTTGCCTGACCACAGTGGATTGTAAATGATAAATTAGCTTTAGGTCCTGTGGTGCAGGTTATCATGCCTACAGTGTCTTTATTTTGTGGAAACTATTGGGATTGTGTGGTCTACTCCAATCTTCTGTTTTCTCACCATTAAGTCATGTTTGTTTTTGTCAGGCAGCAACTACTCATCCAATGTTTAGTCCAGAAACGAGCATTAACTTAATATCGTCTACGTTAATGAAATGCAGGTGAAAGCATTGGGATAACATTGTTTTTGTTCGGGAAAAAATCTTAATCTGAATCTATTTTTCAATAAGTAGGGAATCTTTAAAAGTACCTGACCGGAAAATGTATTTTCTCCAACAGAGCGTTGTGATCATTATAAGGAAGGTGAACGCAAAGGGCAGAGGAAGTTAACAGTTGCAAATAATCACAGGAAATTGGAAATCGTATCAATCCTTTTCCTCAAGCGGTAAATGAACTTGGGGCTTCTGGTCAGTGAGTTTTGTTTGCGTGTGCTGCAAACACGCACACACATACACAAATGAAAACCCAAGCAGACAGACAGGGGGAAGTGAATGCTCCTGTTTCCCCTGGAGGCCTCTGGGCGTTTACTCTTCCTGTCCCATGCTGACAGGACTGGAGGTAACGGGATGGTTACACTGCATTGTTAGGCGGATGGATCTCCCTCGGGGTAACCACGTGCACGGCCAAGAGCTGAGAGGGCAGAGAAGGGCAGGGAGAAAGGAACAGTAAGTGAGAGGCTGTATGTAGGTGAAGCAAAAAAAAAAAAGACTCGATGCTGAGGAAAGAGATCTGACTCCTTTCGCAAACACTACAGAGCTAGCCGGTATATAAATTTGAGAGTGACTAATGCAAGATTGAGTAAACGGGGGAAAAGAGAAGAAAGGAGGGAGTGGAGGAGTCGGCAAGGATGGAGGGGGCAAAAGGGCAAAAAGCAGAACAGTGAGGGAGGAGAAGTCTGATTAAAGATAGAGTAGAGATGGCTGACTGAAAGGAGGAGGATGATTAGGGCTGAGCTGTTACAGCTGTGTTGATTTTAGCTTCTCTGAGATCCGATTGAGTGTATGTGTGCGCGTGCACGACTGTCTGCCTATGTGAGTAAGACTGGAGAGAAGAAGCTTTGACTGAAAGAGCCACTGACCTCCACGCACCTGCACAAACACCCACCACCAGATGAAGGATGCAGCGCGTGTGCTCGGGTTGTTGTCAGTTAAGTAAGCCCCAAAAGGTCTTCATGCTGTGACTTACCTGGAACAAATCCTGTTCCAGAGAAGAAGAATTAAAAAAAAACTCAAAAACAAAGAACATCATGTGAATGCAGTGTGACCACCAGGGAGTATAGCTTTAAGCAAGGGGTGTAAGGGTCTGTGTGTGTGTGTGTGTGTGTGCGTGTCTGCGTGGGTACGAATAAAAGAGATTATATCAGGGAAAGAATGGTTTGTTGCTGCTCCTAAGAATAGCTTCTGTGACGGAAATGATTTTGATGCTGTATGCAAGGCTGTGTGTGTGTGCATGTGTGTGGTTGCGTGTCATTTTTTGTGTATTTGCCCTGGAGTGTTTTGCAGATCAAATGCTCTTGCTGTTTAATTCACCATCTCAACAGGCAGCTCTTACTAAGTACACACACACGCTGGCACGTGCATGTCTGCACACACCCAGATATAAACCTACAGAAAATGAGTTGAATGTGAAGATAAAATGCAAAATATGTCTGCAAATATTTGGTCTGGGGACGTGAGATATTCTTATGGGAACTGCCAAGTTTGTAGTAAATGACGGGCGATTGTGTTCATGTTCATTTGTGCACGGAACTGCTGTGCACGTTTTTGTCTCACTGATGGCATGGAATTTGAATGCAAATGAGTTTTTCCTGTTTGGGGGTTTATCACAAATGTTATCTCAGTGTTGATTACAATGACTTTTCAGGCAGCCGTGGATGTTTATCCACTTTAGATGTTTCAACATAGAATCAGAATTTAATGAGACTTTTTTTTTTTTTTACCAATATTAGTATTTAGGACAAAGTCTCCCAAACAAATCTAGCAGTTTCTTTGTGTTCATGTAACTTTTCCGTTGCTTTTCTTGTCTGTCGCCTATCTATTTCAAAGTATTTTGAGTTGAACCTGAAGAAATACACTGCATAGTTTGAAGAAAATTTCAGTTTATAAAAATCCGAACCGTTCTGTGTGGATCAACAGTAACTGAGTCATCAGCCAGCTCCACTGTGTGGGTTTGCTGTGTGCAGCATACAGTTGTAGTATAGTGAAGTGATGAAGAGGACTGGACTGTGAGCCTTCACCAGCAGTCGACAGTGATGTTATCTGAGCCAGACACTTCTCCTGTAGCGTTCAAGTCTCTTCCGCTTTCTTCGTTTGACATTAGCAGCAAAACTGAGAACAGGAATGTCTGAGCTTTACAAAAATGTGTCTTTGTAGACTCCCTCCATATTCATCTTATTGTGATGTTGCTTTTCCTGTAATCATGTCTTCAGCCCTGTCCTCTGCTGCTTCTGAGTCTTCATCGTCTGCCGTTGTGGATCTCTTAAAGAAAACCGCATCTCGTTTTTTCGTTTTACACTAACATGTCATAGTACTACAACTTGTATAATTCAAAGAGGAAAATGTATAATTGATTTTAACACTTTTAGTTTTGCTCTGGGAAGCAGAAATGAAACATCAAAGTGCTGTCAGACATCTTTTTGAGTCATGTCTGTGTGTCTTTACACTCGTTTGTGTCTATGCTGGAATGTGCGTGCATGTAGAGCTGCTGTGCTGATTCATGACATCACAGTTAAAGTATGTTTTTGTTCCCTTATTCACCCCTCCTTCTCTCTTGGGTCTGCCGTGATTTCAACTACATTGCCTGTTGTTCGACGCCACAGCTGTGGCATCATGGGTAACTCCTTTGAGCCACTGCTGAAATATACTCTAGAGTTTAATGTGAGGGAGACAAAGCTACTTGGAGAATCGCTCAGCATTGCCATGCGAAGCACAGCCGTGCTGCACCATCTTCAGTCCTTTTCACTGTCAGCTTTGGGCAGTGATTGAAGAAATGCTCTTGAATGGACAAAAGGTCTTATCATACAGAAGGAAATTAAATGGTATTCAAACGTGGCTCTTGGCTTCATATGGGCTATACGTGAAATGTTTATAAACACAATATTACTGTCCTCACATGCATGAATGTGATCTTTGCCACCTTGAACGTGCAAAGTAGTTCATCGAAGTCTCAGACCTCTAATAGGACCCACCTGCAACACGAAGCAAATGGAAACATCTACAGCAAACTATGCTCTGCTCACAGTGTGTAATAGCTGGGACTTGTTGGGAGATAACAACTTGGTTTAAATGGCAAAAATAGACTATACAGAACACTCTTGGGGAGCAGGAGCACAAGGCTCGCATTTTGATTAATTTACGTTCCAGTACATTTCAGTTTTCCTAAGTCATTACCCTCCCAAATGACTGTTATTCTCAGTGGATTCAGACAAACAAAACTCTCATAAATAAGCGCACTCTCCGGTCCAATCTCCACGCTTCCGGTCTGTTTATCGCCTTGTGTTAGCGCTGTGGTGTACATGCTCTCGCCGGGAGTCTGCGTGTCATCATATCGCCTCCAGCTCCCAGTTATTTATCTGTGTATTACACACACTGTCCAGGTTCTGCTTGCAGGTCGTTTATCCTCTGTAGGTCCCCACCATCCTGATATATGGAGCTGTTGCTTTTCTATATCGCAGCCCTCCTGCCTGTAGAGCTGGCACACATGCATACTCTACTGTCAAGAACCTGGTCTGTCGTGGTGTGTGTTAAGGGGCAAAGGTGTGTGTTGGCTTGAGTTTTTTCCCCTGGTCATTTATCCTATTTTAAGGTCCTTTATTCTGCTGTCCTCCTCATAATGCTGCTTTTCTCCTGTGCCTCTGGCTTTTCTGTCCTCCAATTGCTATTCATTAGTGTGAATAGGCAGGGGAGGTAGAAAAAGGCTCAGGAACTGTGTGTGTGTGTGTTTACATTGGCTTGGGTGCAGTCTTTGCAGCAGTAATGATATGTAAGGCTCCAACTATATAATTTCTATTGCCAGCTAATCTGCAGAATAGTTCTTAGTGATCTTGGAAATCTTAATTTCCAAGAACCCAAGGCGATGTGTTCAGACTGCTCGCTTTGCATGCTCCTAGTCCAAAACTAACACAGCAAAACATTTGGAAATGATTATAAGTTTATCTGTAGATCATTTAATCAACTAGCTTTTCATCTCTGTTAATGTGAGGATGTTTTTCTTCGTGAAGAAAGGCTGTTTTTTTTTTTTTATGGGTGTTTTCTGTGCAGAGTCAGAAAGACTTTGATCACAAGCAGTGGGAATTTGTTTTTGACATGTTGACTGTAAAGATTTAGTGCAAAATAATTGTAAATGCTGCTACAGGATGAATCCAGTGTTTAGTGGTATGTGTTGGCGTACATGAAGATAATGGATATGCAAATGCTTTAGCATTTTTTGAGCTTAAATTCAGTGTATGTTGGTGGTAGCTCTGTTTCTGCGTGTGAGAGGGTATTACTTGTCTTGGTGCAATGAGCCAGGCCTTGTATTAGGCAGGTTGAGCTGCAGGGGAAATTTTGTAACACTTGACCTGTTTCACTGAGTCATTTGTGTGGATGAAGAAAGGGAGGGAACAAGGAGGAAGAAGAGAGGAGAGAGATGAAGGGAGGGCAGCGGAGGAGGATGGCAGCACAAGTGGTTCGGGGTGATTGGAGAGATGAGTGACAATAAAAAGTGATCAAGAGAGGGAGAGAGAACATCAGCTGGGGGAGCCGGAGGGAGGATAGACGCAATGACAGTGCCTTCATATTTCTTTCTTTTTTTTCACATCTCCAACTCATCCCTCCATCTCTGTCCGTCATTCAGCAGCCTTGTAGGCAGGCCTGGCTGAGTCGCCCCACTTCTCATTACTCACCCCCTTCAACCTTAAAGGTCACAAGCACAATCATAGCACTTTGAAATCCAAGAATATCACATTTCTTTATGAGTGGTGCTGCCTGGTATTGGTGGAGTGTTTGCATATGTGTGTATGCACATGTGCTGCTCCCGCTGTTGTTGAAAAAAATTTAACCCCACTTTCCACATACATATTAATAGTGTGGTTTTTCATTTTAGGAGCTCAGCTGGTGGTCTACTGCCTTAGAGGTAGAATTTAAGCTGTATGTCTGCATCGCTGGCTACTTATTCTTCCTGTATCCTTTCTTCTTGTCCTCGCATCTCCCGTGTTGCATGGCTGGTGGTTTGTGGTTTTATTTTCTCTTCCCTTTGAGTGTAATGACTACAAGGTAGATGAGGACAATGACTGATATATATTAGAACATTTTAAAAGGTCAGCTTTTCTAGTTTAGATCTGGTATCCACACAAGTCTGCATAAGGTGTTCTATTTTTTGGGTTGTCCATCATCTGCTCATGAATGTGGCAACTCTGAACAGATGACAGCAAATTTCTTCAATCTGGCAGAGATGCTTATTTGGTTTAGGGGTGAACAAATTCAATTTAACTTGTTTCACTGTGACTTTGCAAAACAAATACATGCATACAAAACATTTTTAAATAAGGGAAGATTGATTGTCGACATCTTCTACCTAAAATATCGAAACAGACCTTTATTGTTGTGTAAAATTCAGCAAAAGAAACGCTTTGTTGGCTGTTAGTAAAAGCCATAATTCAGGAACTGAAAGGGAGGCTGTGACCTCATTTTTCATGTTACTGAGTTGCATTTGAACTGCTTGGTTAGATTGAGTTGCATGCAATACAGAGAACAAACTCTATAATACCTTTATAATTCAATCTGAAAACGATCAGACACCATCTGATTACAGTTTCTCTAAACCTTATCTGCAATCAAACAATGACGAGCTCACTGAACAGTAAATCTTGACTCGGATACACTGCAGACATTGCCGCTGCTACCACAAGCTAAGTCTACTTTGTGTTTTGTCCAAACCAGCTTTATTTTCCTTTTTATTGAACCCTGAAGTTTTCACTACATTCAAGTGTTTTCAGACATGAATGCAAACTTAAAATGAAATTGTTGTAGTGACATGCAACCACGATGCAGCATCTGTAGTTAAAATCTAGTATAATACAAATCTTTTCCTTAAAATACATAGTGTGTCTGAACTTGTTTTAGCTAAGTAAATAGTGATGTCTGTATATTGTTTAGAGTAAGAGGAACATTGACTCCAGAAAATTTCCTGCACATTTCAATTGAGTCTTAAAATTAAATTTTCACACCCTGTGTACACCTAGCATTAACAATCTGTTTATCATTACTATCTTGGAACATATGTCACTGTGAGAGGTAAATTCATGCACAACACAATGTGATCCAAAAGCAGTTGACTCAGTCAGAGCCCATCTGGAGATCCTAAGTGGACGTCAGCCAGGTGTAACTGCAATCCACGCAACAAGTAGAAACAGCCACAGGCATTTAATTGCAGATGCAGCTGTCTTCCACAGTACTGTAGTTTATTAAGGAAATGATGATGCTTTCTTTTTGCCTGGTCTGCCAGGCACAGCCCACTAATTTGCATTGTAAGACCTGATTGTAACGTGAGCTGAATGCACAAACTAGAGCGCTTTTTTTTTTTTAAAGCAGAGTATGAATGCGGACACCAATAAATGCTGATGAGACATTCAGACTAAAATCTCATGTTAGCTTCAGATGTAGGTGAGGACTATCTGCAAGTAACAGAAAAGAATATCACATTTTGAATGAAGCTTATACTTTGTCTTGAACCTTGTTGTAAACTCACTCCCTGCAGCCAAACTTTGCTTCAACTCTCAAAAGTTTATTTGAAATATTAGAGGAGATGATATTATTATAATATATATATATATATATATATATACACATACAATGAAAAGCAGAACGGAGGTACTCTGAAACGATCATTAATCTTGACATTTAAATAATTAAATCATCTTGTGTGATGTTCTTATTTAGCTTCTTTTGCAAAGCTATCATTTTTATTTGGCTGAGTTTTAAAAATAATATAATAATATATATCTTATTTCTGTCAACTTCAAATCTAATTTCATTATTCTCCTTGTCCCCCAATCGCACTTGTCGCCTACACTGCCGCTGCTGCCACAACTACGCACAGTGCAGTTGTTGCCTTTCAGTTCTGGTGTGACGGCTGGTGTGGCGACTGCAACCTGGCAGCACGTCCCCTGGTGATATGATTCCCGCCGTCAGTCGAACCAGAGTCTGGTGTTTTGTGACATTTAGCATTTTTTTTCTGCAAAAATTATGCATCAGTGTTGACATTCAATATGCATAAATTTCATGATGTATGTGGCACTTCCTGTAGGCGCTGCAGCAGAAAGAGAGGCAGGGAGTGTGTCACAGCTGAGGCACGAACACCCACACTGTGCATATAGCTCTTTTAACTAATAAAAATAAATGCACACACACATTGTTGGGAATCTAGGTCATCAAGCTTTAACAGTGACTTTGACAGTCGTGTGTTTCATGTTTCTTACCATTCTTCTGTCTGTTCATTATGGATTCAGGAGGAACCCCCACACTCATTTAGACACACACACACACCTCTGTCCCTGAGGTACTTCACTTTATTCATTCTTTGCAGATTAATTCCAGAACGACACTTTTATGATCCCCAATTTATGTCGCCAGCCAGACAGGCCTTTTCTGCTGCATCTCGCCTTATCTCCTCTGCCTCATGTCTCTGTCTCGGTCTACATGTGCGCTCAATGAAACAATGGTACTTTCCAGTTACAAGCAATGAGTTTGTCAGGTTTTAAAAGACAGAGAGAAAGACAGATGGAGGGAGGGAACTAGAGGATGTGAAGATAATGGGTTTCTGTGGTGATTAACATTCCAGAGTGGCGCGTCGAAGAAAGTGTGACTGTGCTATTGTGTCTTTGCTGACAGCCAGATGAGCGGAGGTCTCAGCACTGGTTTCGTCTGTGGCTCCAAAGGCAATAAACAAACCATGTCTAATCTACATCTTAGGTTTCTTGAGTCTGCATCTCTGAGTCTGAGTGTATCACTGTGTAAACTGAGAGTGACACAGCCGTCCTTTTCTTCTTTTGTGAAAAGACCCACATCTACAAAATGCAGCCAGCGTGACAAGAGAGTGAGCTTTTATTCTCTTGGTCCATGAGTCAGCCAGCGAGCTGACGAACCGGTCATTCACTCTGTCAGGTGGGATCACCGGTTTTCCTGTCCCTCTGCTGTGACGCACCTGTCACCTGTAGCAAGAGGAACCCAGCCTGTGTGGGTGTGAATATGTGTTCCACTGAGGCAGGAAATGGTGTGAGGCAAGCAAGTGAGAAGGACATCATTCCTGTTGAGTGAATTCAGTTGACATATAAGCTTTATTGCAAGTGTTGGGAAGTGTTTTGCGTGCAGCTGCAGGTTGAAAGTGTTGTTTCAATCATTGCATTTATTCAGTAGGCTGTGAAAAAAACCTGCTCTAAAGTTTAAGTAAATATGGCTCCGCCAGCCTTTTGGAACAATTCAAGAAATGTTCTGCGCAGAATAGAATGGAAAATTTTCAGTTAAGTAATTTGTTGATCATCGAAAAAGTGAGGCCTATCAGACAACCATTTGGAGTCATCCATCAAACAAGCATGTTAAACTTTGCTGTGTTGTTGGTTTTTTTGGACCGCTGGTCTGACAGAACTTATTATTTGAAATTGTCCCTTTGATTTTCCTGCGTTTTCACAAGTCACAGATTAACCAAGAGAAGTCATTTTGGGCTCTAATCAGGTAAGAAATGAAGTGTTTATCATGAAAAACACAACTTAAAGGCAAGTCCAAGCTCTAGGCTCAGTAGTTTGATCTCTACAGATGAAGCAGCTGTTTTAAATGATCCTTTTAAAAATTGAACAATCACTTGCAGGAACTCTTTGTAGTTAGTATTCATTCATATAAAATATCAACAAAAGAAATAATAGCCTTGTTTCAGTCTACAACTGTGATAATCCAATATATTAATCAGTTTCAAAGATTAGTCTTTTCCATTAATAGAGCTAAAGCAAATAGTCAAGCGTCCTATTGAGGTCAGTACATCAACAAAGGTAATTCAAATGAGAATTAAAACTGTACATTTCGGCTTTGATTTGTGTCATTTTGAGCTGGAAGAGGGCCAACATTCAACTTTGCCCCAGGCTTTATCATCTATATTCCCCTCACCTCTCATGCTGGATATAGGCCACAAATGCCGAGCTGATCAGGTAGTCTGTCTGGGGGTTACTTGTGGATTCAGAGCTCAGATCAGTTGGTTTTCCCAAGTTCCTGACTTTGATCCTAATATCTCATCCACCCTCAGTTCAAACTGTACAACCGACTTTCTCCTGCTGTTCCGCTGGCTGTGCACACACCGGCACACACTCAGGTGTGCTTTGAAAGCTGAGCAGACAGGCTTTTGAGCTAAGTTAAGCCAGGGATTAAGGAGAAATTTACAGCTCATCTAGGTGTGTGTAATAGTATTTATTTTTGACTCACAGGGAAATGCCTGGTTTTCCACTGAAAGGTATCAAAACCACATGCATCATCCCCTGCTTTCACCTGCACCTTTTGCACAGGTGCTTTTGCTCTCCACTCGTAGTCAAACACTTTGCTGCCTCTTCTCTCTATATGTTCATTTCTTCAAGCGTTTGTGTATACGCTATTTGCAAATGTGACTGTGCTGGGTGTTCTCCTCTTGCGTGCCTAACTGACTCTGACACATCCGTGGCTTTTCCGGGCGAATCGGCGCCGCTGCCAAACTGCCACAGAAATCAATGCAACAGACTCCGCTCACCTCCTTTTCCCTCAAACTCCTTCCTCTCACTCCTCAGTCTGCGATTCTGTTTTCTCTCTTTCCTTTTCTTTATTCCTCCTTCTGTCCTCCTCAGAGCCCTTATTAAAAATGAAGTGAGTGTGTGCTGCATATTTAAAATGGCCATGGATGGATTTAAACGGCTGATGGTATTTAGTGTCTCCTCAGGGAGCTGCTATGAGCCCTTAAGCTGACTCCTCTGACTGGAGCCTGACTGATTGGTGAGCACACACTAAACCTCTAATAATGACTTGTGTACACACAGTCAGCCTCGCGCACACACACACATATATAGACACTCGTTGTGGCACGCCGTCTAGTTGTGACAAGGACGCCAGTCACGTTCATTACACCTGGAATAGATGCATTTCAATGTTCAATCGTGTGTGTGTGTGTGTAGGCTCATCGGTCAATAACTCATTAGTTTGCCTGCTTTGATGCAGCAGTGTGTAAATGTTTTTAAATGTATTTGAAGACTCTGTTCAGAGCGTAAAGCAGTGTGTGCATGTGTTTGTGTGTTCTCTCTGTGCTTGGGCTAGGTGTCGCACTGAGCCCTTTCGGGTCGAGCCGCAAGAGTTTCTGTCGTGTTGTCTCTCATGCCGGCTTGGATTTGGACTCCTATTTGTTCCTAAGTGTCCTTCGCTGAAACATTATTGATTACCACACACAAACGCTCCCAAACAATGAACATAAATAGTGCTGACGTGAAAAACAGACACCCCTGACAGAGGAAGGAGAGGAGCATCTGAACAGGCAACAATGAGAGCTGGAAGACATTGAGGAGTTTGGTTATGTCTGAATATTGAGATGAATAGTGCATAAAAGAGCATTTCCATTAACTAATGTGCGCCTGCAACTGCTTTTGGTTTGCAACAATGAGATCAGCAGTGTAGCCTTCAGTGCTTTTAATACACAGCAGGGAATGATAATGTATATTTATTCATTATTGATGCTGCAAGGCTTTTTAACTGTGCCTGCTCAGTGTAATGTCATTTGACGTATGTAGAGCAGTTTGGTATCTTTCATTCCTGACGTTCTAGGGTTACAGCGTGTCTGTGAATATTTGCATCTATGCCCATGCGTTACAAATTGCATCAGTGGGAATGATGATGCCCATGTGCACTTCTTTTTTTCCTTGTGCCTTGACACACATGCTGGCACTCATATCTTTTTATTTGCATGTTGACGCAAGGCAGGGACTTACAGCGGCACTTTTCTGTGATGACATGTACAACAGACACACTGATGAACATTAAGAATACCGACACATTCACAGCAACAATTCAGGTTTCCAGCAGCAGTTTTTCTTTTCTCTCCATTCATGAACACAAAACCTCAGACAGTTTCCTGCCAGAATACGGGTTGCACCCATTTTGCATTCCACTCATCACTAGCACTTCATGACAACCAACAAATCACATGCATTTAAACAATAATGAAGCCATGCTATGTTTCCATACAGATAAATTGAACTATGAATTCGTTCTTCTCCACCTTCCCATCTTTGTTTCCTTTTGTTTCTGTTTCCACTGGTTCCCAGTGGCGATGCATAACCGAATGGCAATAGAGGAAATGTTTTTCTTAATGAGCGTTTGAATTCAGCTTCGACGTGAGCACAGTTTTTGAGTGTCTCGACAGCTCTCGTTGTTTCTCACCAGGGGCACTGGATGAAGAGGAAAGTGAATGATTGTGGAGAGTACGCAGGACCATTATGGCTCTGTGTGTCATTAATCAGTTGCTGATGAGAGGCCATTTGGGGGAAAGATGGGGCCTATTACTGCTATGGCACTCTCAGGACTCTGTGTGAGTCTCTTTTAGTCTGCCTTGTTTGAGGTCAACAATACATTGGGTATAAACAAGGTAAACAATAGTTGAAAAGAATCATTATTTCAACAAAAAATAAAAACAAATCCCACGGATGTGTCATTGATTGTATGTATCATCAGGCAGAGTTGGACATTTGTGATTTATTTTGTGGCACATACTTCTCTTCTCCATTTCCTCTCCCTCCTACACATCTTCATTGTTTTCTTCTCCACCCTCTAGACTGAGTTTTCTGTTCTCAGTTCTCTCTGTTCTTCCCTATATGTTCAACTCTCTTTCCTCCTTCTCCATCTCTGTCTCTTCTACCGTACCTCGTTTCTTCTCTGGCAGTCTGTGAGCGACTTGGTGGGAGGGTGTCATGATGAGCACTCTCATGAGCTGGTGAGAGTTGAAAGAAGCAAATGAATCAACTCTCGATGCTTAGAGGAAGAGGGAGAAAAGAAGCAGTAGCCAAGTCCTCAACATTATTTTTTCCCCTTTCTCATTACGTGTTATATTTTTGCTCAGCGAGCTGCTGAATAGATTGCAATAGTGTGGGGGAGAAATCTAAGAGGAAAACAGTCAGTTAGTTGTAAGTATGTGAGGCTGGGTGGCGGGTAATGAGGTGAGAGTTCCTTCTAGCCAGAGGTTAGCTGTGGTTAGTGGGCAGGTAAACATACAAGCTGTTCCTGACTGCTTGGCCTAAAGGTCGCAGTGACACTGGCAGAGGAAAAGGGGGAGGGGGGAGCAGAATGGAGGGCTGGGGTGAGGAGCGAAGGTGAAGCATGCTGAGAAGATGGATGGAAAACCTAGAGGCATTGTGGGATAAAATAGGTTGCTGGATAGTCTCAAATGGTTACAGTTACAGTATTTTTGTTGAGTTGGAAAATGAACTGCAAAGAATCAGTTTCCATGACAGTTTCTCCCGCTTCACATATGTGTTTGTATTAAAAAGACAATAACATCTTGATCACTTTTATATTTACATCCCCTACACACGTTTTGTTTTATGAAAATGGAGGAACACTCACAGCTTTTAATAACAGCTAAAGCTGCGGTCCCCATCCTGCTTGTGTAGGTGGATACATTGCAGTCAAAGTATATAATGAATAAAGTTGCATACAAACAAGATTCTATTTTGATTAAATGTTGTAAAGGTGTCAGTTACAATGTGTTATACTAATCTAGAAATAGTAGCATTGCTTACAATGTTTTTTCCACATGTTCAGTGGCATGTTTATCCAACAGAAGTGATTACGAATATCAGGCGTAGAAACATCTTGCAGATTTTCGTCCACGTGGTCCAAAATGCATCTGTATCCTGTAGCCCTATTCAGGTGGCAATTCAAGTTTTTCAAAATGATTAATTAAATGCAAAATAGCTTGTAGTGAAGAGGGGAAGTTTCCTATAAACACTTTGTAAATCCTCTGTTTTAAAAAGTGCTTCTTAAAGGCAGTTGTGATAATTACTGTCCCTGTATTTCCACCCTGCCCTTGACACCAGACCTTCCACAGCAATGACTGCGACCTCAGACAGAGTCACACTTGTTCAGAGTGGTAGGGTGCATTGACCAGATTAGAAATGTGCTTTACTCTCAGCAAGAATGCCAATGATAGTCTTGTTGAAAATGTACCCGCTACCCTCTGGAACGTCAATCCATGCCGTTTTCCATTGCAATGGATTGACATGAAGGAGTATACATCAAAATTCTTCTGAAAACGACAAACGTGTGCTGAGTTATGTACCACATAAACTTTATTTCATATTAGAAAAAGATTGGTCTGAAGTGGAGAATCGTGGGGGAAAATCTGTTCAAACTGGAAAGAGGCTCGACACATTCAAGAAGAGCATAAACCAGCTCTTTGATATTTGGTTCCCAGGTTAGATTAGAAAATAAAGATCATTTCTGATATTTTCCATATATTAGGAAACAGCCTACTGTGTTAATAATGGAAAAACATCCTGTTAATATTTTCATTTAGAGTTCTACTGCTAATCTAAAACAAAAAATGAAATGATGCAACTGCTTTACTGATATTCACATATCTTCTTAACTTGTGTACAAGAAAAGTAAAACTAGGGAATTCAGCAATTTTTATTTATTTTTTTACTTGTTTGCTCTCTCTACTTTTATGGGATGTAACGCCACTGTCATACAAACAAATCTCCATGTGAGCCCTGCACGTTGACAGCTATGCACATTAATTTGTTCTCATGCTAAGGAGGCCTCAAAGACGGCATCATTAGTCCATAAAAATGCCATGAGACTATAAAGCTAAATGACGTGGCGCAGGGCTGGAAACCAAAGCCCTGAACTGCAGTATCTCAGCCCTTGAGCGTTCTGGGGCAGTTTAGGCCCTGGATTGCAGATAACAAAGGTCAGTTTACTTTGAAATGTGTCAAAAGCAGAGTTTTAAGGTTCCCAGGCTTATCTAGTGTGCTTTTTCAACATTCAACAAGTCCTCCAATCCAAAGTATAGAGGTCTTTTGTTCACGTCCTTAAATACAACCCATAATAGTGTCCATTTGAGGCACACATGTGACTATGTGGGTTGCGCATACTTGTTCTCTTTATTTGTTGTGTGACAGACTGACACACAGAGGTGTGTTAAATATTTCAGCAGATTGATCTATTCTTAGATTATCAATCTGTAAGAACATAATGAAGCATTTATGGTAATATTATCGCAATGAAATGACAGAATTTCTAATTAGAGGATGATGCCGGAACAAAACAGCTTGTTAACTATTCGACGTGTAGCATTTTAGTGGTGCAACTTTAATGATGAGACATTTGTGTAATGTACCACAATAATGTGCTCCCACAGATGAATGACAGTCTGACCTGTGCTGATAAAGGACTTGTTACTCGTCTGTTAAGTATGTGCTTGCTGTATCCTGCTCTGCCCGTTACCTGGCACCCTTCTGCGTGTCTGTGTGTGTGGAGAAGCAGTGTGTTTGTAGTACAACAGATCATTCATGTCCTGAGTGGACAGCTACATTTGGCTAATGCACCCCTGCCTTCAATGTTGGCTGCAGCCGACCACCTCTGTGCCAGTGCAAAGTGGCCTGTAAATATTGACAGTGAGACAGCAAGAGGGAAACAGCGACCTTGTCAGAAAGGGAAGGAAAGCAAGGGAGATGGAGGGGGAAGATGGAGCCATGGAGAGAAAGAGAAGAGTAAGAGATGGATAAAAAGAAGGGGGAGCTGCTGCCTTCTCCCAAGGCAACTGAATATGCTTTGATGCTCTGTGGCAGGGAACACACTGTCTCCCCAGAGAGCGGCATCGCACACACCATCCAGAGTTTACACAGTATCCAGAAAATAGCTTTTTGAAATGCCAAATTGCACATGCGCAGACACGCGTACGCTCACAGTGTGTACACTAAGAGTTAGTCAGTGGCAGGAATTTAATCCTCAGACAGTTGACATGCACAAGGTTGAGCTCTTGAATCACAGAAGATTAGAAATGATCAGCATTGCTGATTTCCCCAGACCTAAGACCCTAGCAACAGTATCTCTCTAACTCACTGGCATGCACGCACACACGGTTTCCCTCACTCAGATCGGTTGAGTGCGTCCTCTTGGAGCCATTCAGTTAGTTATGTTGTCCGAACAAGCACAATCAATTTGAGCTGATTTGTTTAGGGCTGAAATGAATTGTAATGGCGCCATGAGTGCAGAGAATAGTAAATGACGCTGATGGGGATGGTGGTTGTGGGTGAAGCAGGTCTTCAACTGTCTTGAAATTAATATCAGAGGTAGCTGCAGTACTTGCATTGATTGTAAATAATTTAAGCGCACGTGTGAACCACCAGTCTACTGTAGATGGATGAGTGTGCTCGGGCCTGCATCTCATTTATGTGTCCTGTCTGTGCAGTCACAAGCTTTTTCCTTGGCTTTTTCTCATTTTCTGCTTTTTCTCCTCCTATTGCCTTTGCACTCTATTCTGCAGTTGATTATTGGGTTATTGTATTACCAAGTGTATACTCAGCTGAACCTGAATGAATACAACAACAGATGGATAGGATGTTTGTGTTACCAAGTTAACCTCACAATCTAAAGGCTCGGATTTCTCTTTTCTTTTAGTGAGCAATGAGATTACATATACTGTTCTTTATCTTAATTTCTTTCAGAGGCCATCAATTCATTCAGTCCTAATCTCATCTCCAGGCACACTGCTGTGACTGTGATAGCCTTGTGTTTTTCCATGCCCTTTGATTCTGTAGCCAGTGTCTCAAAAGGCTCGAATTTCAGCTCAAACTGGTTTGTCTTGCGACACTGGATGTTTGCATTTGCTGAAAGCGAAGTTTCAGCCAACATCTTGGAAACAACAAAGAAAACCTCTCAGAAAAGAGAATTTTAAATCAAATGTTTTCTCCTTCAAAGACATTAATGGTGGTGGGGTGATCAAACACAGAAGATTTATGCGATTAATTAGACATTTCTCACTGCCAAAAAGCATGTTTGGGTATGATCTAAAAAGATTTCAGGGAGTACAAGACAGGAGGTTGACACACGGTGAAAACACACAAGTGGGACAATCCCTTAACGTCGCCCCCACATGACTAAGGCTATGTCAAGCTGAGGCATCGGGATGCCTCAGGCTTTGGATGTTTTGGTCAACTGTCGCTTCTTAAAAAGTCAGGGCAACCCATTAGGAATGAATTTGATCATCAGCTACAGGAGGATTGTTTTTCAATGACCAATGGTATGCTAATCTTTTAAGCCAAGATCAACCACTTGTACATCTGAACCTTTTCTTGTGTGCATATACAGGACTCTGATTTTATGGTTGGTTAAAAGGCTTTCAGTGTAGTAAAATCTCACGTAGGTGTATGTGTGTTGCACAGATTTGCTGAACAGGTCAGCAAGGGTAATAAAATGGGCTTATCTCTGCTCGTTAGGCACAGTAGATAAGAGATGCAGAGGGAGAAGCTGCAGATTTGTGCTGTCGTATTACAGAGCCAAACAAGCGAATCCCAAATTGAACCGGCGATGGAGCAGGATGACAGTAAAGAGGGATGATGGAAGTTAAAGCCCAGCCTGTTCGTGGAAGTTGAGGATAGGCCAGCATGTTAACCTTAATCCCTTCAGGGAGAGCCATAAACATACAGGAAGAGAGAACAAGGGATTGAGTAGAGAAAAGAGGGATGTGAGATCTTTGTCTTCTGCTCTCTCCTTCATCCCCCTCAATGTGTGATCAGCCAGTTGCAGGCAGCAGCCGGGAAATCCCTCAGCACTTATCTGAAGCCAGCCTCTTAATCACAGCTTTCATCTCTCTTGGCTCTTTCTGGTGCTTCTTTTCCTTTTTTTTTTATTCCTGTCCTGTCACCTCCTCCCTCCTAAATGCCATTCTCCCAAACTTCACGGTTTGGACTCATCTCCTCTTTGACTCATCACTGAATGAATCCTCTTTTGCGTAGTATTCTCTCCTCGTTTTAGCTTCTCTGTCAGTGACTCACATGCACCAAGTTATTAAGGAGTGCTGATCTGTCTCCTGGATTTTCTTTTCCCTCCTACTCAAAAGTTCTTTGAGACAGAAATTTAGAGAATAGAGGTAAAACTTGAAAACTCTGGTTGCAAAACTGTGGCCAGGACTCATCCATGCGTCTTAAAGCTCAAGAGATTCTGGTGGTATTTCCATCTTGCTGAAGTAGGTCTGCAGTAATTTCAGACAGCTTCAGCCAACCGTCCAACCTCATCTCCTCTACCGACACTCCCGCTCCTCCCTCCCCCTCCTCCACTTCCTCCACTTCCTCCCTGTCTCCCGTAGGGAAGTGGTGGTCTATGGCTGACTGGCTGGACAGGCAGGCAAGGTTGAGCAGTTTAGGGCCTCTTATATAGGAAGGAATAAGAAGTCTTCCTGAACAGATGGTCCCTGCATTGATCTGCTCACAGACACGGAGCTGACCTTATAAACTACTCTGAACTCTGGTTCATCTTCTCATTTTCTGTAAATATGAAATAAAAAGGGGCATGGTTTGAAAGAACTGCTCCCTGCCTCAGGGCTTCTCTTCTCTGAGATGAATTTGATGGCGCTTGTGTTTTATTTTATGTATGTAGATGCATCTTTGTTTATGCATGTGATGTTTGTCTGGGGGGTAAAACGCTGGAGGGCAAGGGGCAGGATGCAAACTAGTGTTCATGTGTAAATATGTCACACGGTGTGACAAGGATGCAGCACAAGATGCCAGCTGTTTCTTAACGCAGAGCTGAGTGTTCATACATAGTTTATATTCTGTGTTTCTGTGAGTGTGTGGTCTTAACACCATTGTGTGGAGAAGTGCCTGTCTGGTTTCATGTCCTTGGCAAAGAGCTGTGCAGATTTAAACAGGAGTGGCAGAGCCACTGCACACACATATACCCGCAGACTCTGAGATAATTCATTAGTGCAGGACAAGGCTGGTGTCCACGGCCAACGCAGAGGGCATGCTCTCCAGTCGAGTCGGTCACATATAAGTGCCGCACCTCTTTCCTTAGACCTGGCTTTTCCTAAGGCATTTCCTTCTCTTTCAGAGGTTATCTGAGAGGAAGGAACAAGTTTCAAAGCGAAACCTGCTGAGTGAGAATGACATTGGTTGGATAATGACGCCTGTCAGATAAGGCGAGGCAAAACAAGGAGGAGGGATGGGGTTCTTCTGTCGCATTTCAGAAAAAACTTGGGAGCTAAAAATGAGGAGGATGGTGTGATGATAAACAGACACGGCACTGGCATTAGGAAGCAGTAACACAGAATTACAAAAGACAAGGCAGGTAAGGGCTGAAAATGCCTTGTAGCTGGAAAGAGGTGCAGTGTTGAAGAGACACAGCACCACCATGAGGCAGATGACCTTCACTACATCAAAATTTAGACGTGATGTGTGTCGTGTAGAGGGCTATTCCATGTCAACGCAACCATTTTTTCTCTATCATAGTCATGAGGGAATTAGTCATTGCTTTAAAGAGGATGGGTCATATTTACATTCTCAGAGTAGTTCAGATATTGAAAAAAAAAAAATCCTAAGAAATGTTGTTTACCCATAACCCCGTGACAACAGCAATATACTCACTCTGCAACATTTTGATCAGTGTGGCGCATCTATAGGATATTTGTCCGATGCAGGCTCCCAGACATTTGTCAAATGTCAACACCCCCCCCCCCCCCCCCGGATGTGCGAACAAATCACTTCAGAACCACTGAGGAAGTTTCATGGTGAAGTTATGAAACAATGAAATCCGAGGTAAAAATCTTCATTTCACCAGTTGTGTGACACAAAAACCCTTAATCTCAAGATGAACCATTTCAAATGTTCTTTTTGAGGAGGGTGATGATTGAAATGTATATTTGTTAGTTTTTTTCACCAGCTGCCATTGCTGCACAGTGTGACTTGATTCATTTTTGGGTCCCTGAATCTAAGTGCTTGGAAGACCAAGTTCTCGGTTCCCATTCGTTTTATGGTATTTAACGCATCTATTTACCAACACATAAATGTGCTCAAACATTCAATTAAAAATTATCAATTTGACCTGTTCTCTGTAAACCTGGTTGTAATTCCCATATAACCCTTACCTAACTCAGATTCATCATCAACAAGAGGGAAAAAAAACTAAACATAAAATTTGATGGGGTAAACCATCGCTGACTTGACAATAGTGACCCAACTCCTTGAAAAACCAATAGAAGCCTGAACACCTTCTTGTGTGTCACATATTCGGTCTGTCTCAATTGTTTGAGTTGAAGGCAGCCTGGTTTTTCAATTTCCTTTGTGCAAACAATCTCCCAACACTCACATTCTAAAGCATTCGGACTGACTTTGAATGTGCTACAATGTTCTGCACTTCAATGCCTTCGGTCCTTTTAAGAGGATATTTTTCAATGTTATTCATCTTCTGTGTGTTAAAAAGTCAAAATGTGTTTTTATGGTGGAAGCAAAAGTGTTTTAGAGGCTTCTGGTTGGACACTTTAAAGACTTTTCATTAATAATTTATTTTCATTTCTTGCCACTGAGACTATATTTCCCCTGCAGCAATAGCAACCGCTTGTCCTCATCGCCTTATTACAGAAATGTTGGATGATACATTTTTTTGTAAAGTTGATATTGAGCAGGAACCCCACCCCCCCAAAAAATAAAGTGGCCTTGACGTATCTGACTCGTTTATGGAAGATACTTACAGGCAACGGTTCGACTTGAATCTTAAAAGATGACCTCTTCATAAAATATTAAACTCCCCAGTCTCTTTGTGTGTGGGTGTGTGTGTGTGTGTGTGTGTGTGTGTGTAACTTTGTGTCCTTCCAGAAAAAGAAAACTACTTTAAATGCAACAAGGGCACATTTAGATTTTTTGGTCCAAGAGTATGAACAGTGTCAGTTTTGCTGTAGAGGGAAGTTAATAATGAACAATTTACTCTTACAGCGCTGAAAAAAAAGATGCTATTAACTCATCTCACCCCATCAAAAGAAGATTTTCTGTTTGTTGTACTAAGGGAGCACATTTGCTTAATCTGTTAAAAGCTTTGTGATTATTATTTTGACTGTGGGCTTTTTATATTTCAGGTTAAACTCCACTTCCTATTTTTTTGCTTTTGTTTTTTTTTTGTCTCATTTTTTTTGTTCTCTCAATTTTTTTCTTATCTGAAGACATTCCAGGATTATGAGAATCGGTTTAATCAGTACATTGTGTTTGTGGTACATAAAAACCTGCAAATACAGCCCTGATAAATTAAGCAAGAGGGAAACCAAAGCTTTGTACTGCGGCGGAGGAGAACATGTAAGGTCAGTGTTGGAGCTGATGTGCTGGGGTTGTAATGAGTGGTATGAAAAGACATGATCATTAGGACACTCCTGTACATGTAAAGAATGGAAATTATTTTAGGGGATATTCAAAGTAGTCTATTGTTAGAAAGAATTGTAATTAGAGAGCTAACAACATTCAATCATGACCCTTCCAATTATTAAGACCAGGGTTTGTTCTCATCAGATGGGCTTCAGATCCTTTCTGCCCTTTACCTTCCCTCATTAGCATAATCCCCTGGGAATACGAAGGATAATGAGCACCTTCAGTAAACACATGGGGTGTAGGTTTGAGTGTGTACTGTGTGTGTGTTAGTGTAGTGGTTCATGCCCAGCGTGGTCATGGTTCATTAGTGGAACCTCTGCATGATTCCTCTGGTTCTTCTTAATCACCCTTGTGACTCAACAGTCTAATCAAGATCCCTTCTGTACTTCACTAGCTCTGTTTCACTTGATCTCGCACACACACACACACACACACACACACTTCTAAACTCAACGTCATTGCTAAGTCTCTTTTTCTTCCACGTCATTAAGCCTCTTGTATGGATGTGGAATCACATCAGTGATCGTACTTATAGTCTTATGCTACATGACGTTTAATTAATGTTAATGGTTGTTAAATGAGAAGCTCCAAATCTGAGGGGTGGGAACTTAAATGAGGTCGCAAAGTAAATCTAAGGAGCGGAACAATGATTAATGGAATAGAAAATGACATAGTTCAGTATCTGTCTGCCATGTTTAATTTGAAAATGGAGGTTCATTCTCTGCCTCAGGAGCACTGATACCTCAAAAGACCAAATCCGAGCCTCAAAGTACATATTGTGTAAGGTCATTACTACAGTGTGGTCAGAGCCAGAATGTGTTTTCTGGGTCTGAGTAGCTGTCAGACTTTCAGTGATGCCTCCAGAGGTTTCTGAGCCTAGAAGAAGAAAAGCCGCAGCACAATTATAAAGGTGATTTTTTGTTTTTTCCATTCAGTTGTTCTGTTTGACTCCATTTTGCGTTATAAATTCTCCAACAGAAGTGACCACATGGTTTGTTTGACTTCACCCTTTGCAGCTGTTAAAGCAGCGGCAGATGTGACTCTATCAGCAAAAGTAATTGCTGAAACTTGGATGCTGAAACTTAACTAAGACTTTTTAAAATGTGCTCCTATATTGCTCTAATGATCGTTTGTTTAAGTTTAAAGAGGAATTATGGTTTGAGTAAAAGTAAAGACTTGCTTACACTAATCATGAAAATTATTATGGCCACTTGAGGGATTTATTACTTTAACATAAATGCATGTTGTTTTGTGTTATTTGATGAGGAGAATGGAGAAAAAATAATCATTGTGGCAATCCAAATAAACTAGACTTTTAAAATGCATGTAAACATCTGACCTCACAATAAAACTGCTCTCATTCTCATATTTTACTTGTTTCTTTTGTCAGACTGCTAAAGATGTGTCAAATGAGCTGCCGTTTAAAGCATTTCAAGACTGTCGCTCTGCTCTAATAAAATCCTAATTGTATAACTGCAATGTCATCTGACAAAATCACCATTTAAGTAACTTAAAGACAACATCCGTGCATTGAATTTAGCTATACCTACATGTACGATGATCTCCCAGAGAGAAAATTAGAAGCAGCAGAACATTGCTGTGCAGTAGAATTTCTCCCTGTCTTTGAGAGTATTGGACAGTTTTTCTTGTTGTCTAAACACCTGCTCAAAACTTACCTACATTTTCTTATCAGTTTAACTTTTAGGGTTTGTATAACAAAAGAGTTTCTTTCAAACTAATAGAAAAAAAAGTGTCATATTTTATCTATTTTTTTCTCAGCTACTCGGCTCCCAGAAAAGGGTCCCACCACAGGCAGCATCATAGGAGCCATCATCGGGGTCATTCTACTCATCGCCGTCATTGGAACAGGCATTGCCATATACCGCAAACACAAAAACAACAAGCTCAATGGAGAGTAAGTATCTGAGTGACTGACTCAGCCTGGATGACTTCGACTTTGTTGACCACCTCATTTCACTCGCTTTTTTTTTTTTTTTTTCCCTGTTTTTTGTGTTCTTTGCTAATTGCACACTTGGATAAAAAACCAAGCTGCATGTCTCATATTTGTGTGACTCTATCAACATATAACAGCTGTGTATTTTTGCATTTTAGTGGTCCACCCAAGTACAAGCCCCCTCCTCCTCAGAAGACGGACAATTCTGCCGCTAGGGTGAGTCACCATCAGGGAATGCTTGAAAAGGCAACAAAATCGTCATGCAGAAAGTTGACACCAAGGAATCGATTTGATCTATTGAAACGCATTTATTGATGTGTTTTCTCAGCCACTTAACTCCAGTCATGCCTCAGTGACCCAGGACAGACCTCCGCATAACCAGTACTACTCCACCCAGAGCGCAGAGCCAGTCACGGTGAGGAAACTTGCTGGAAACAAATGTTTTAGCCTACATACAGTCAAATCACCGTAACTCATTTGTACATTTTTCTTCAAGTCACTTTTAACACAGAAAACACAGCAACCTTTGTGTGGGACGTTGATTCTATCAAAAGCTCATCAAATCGCACAACTCTTTGTTGGCTTTGTTTATCAAATGTCTTGCTCATCTTGCCTTTTGCAGGATGTTATTTTCTGTTTCACACAAATTATATTAGAGTGAAAAAAAGAGACCCCCCCCCATGAGATTTGAGCTCTCACATATATTTTACCAAGGTCTCAGACCTTCATCAGCTTGTTAGGATTGTAGTTCATTCACAGTTATTATTAGAAAAGGCCATGGAATACAAATCAGCATTTATGAGCTCCTCTGCCGCAGTGCCTCGCTCCTTAAGAACACTATTAAAATTAATTAATGCTCACAAAGAACAAACATAAGCAGCAAGACAATGAGTTGCTTTGGGGGGGGGTAGCTGTAATGCATTTTAAAAATGGCAGATCAAGGAACAGTGAAGATTTTACTGCAGAAGATTAAGCAGACTCTGGGGTGGTAACGCACTGTTCTACTGTGCAGCCACATCTACACTAACAATGACCCTCTTTGAAAATTAGAGGGAAAACTCAACTGCATCTTAACCACAAAACACAGCATTCGGCACTTCATGAGCGCCTAAACAAGCTGTGGACAGGTGAAATTGAAACGGGACTTGTTTGTTGCGACAGCCAAATATCAGCAGAGTTTCATTAAAAGACATCCTCCACAGCTGTTAAAGATGAGCATGATCATGTGTAGCAGTCAGTGACACGGAACATTTTACTGATAGGAGGGAGGAATGAGTTTAATTTAATACTGGGGGCTACAAAAAAACTGAAGATGAAAAGAGGGCGGTGAATACACTTTCAGAAACATCATCAAAAATGTTAGATCTCAAAAGCATGGCGTGCAAGACAGCCCTTAATACCACACAGCGAGAGGTCTTTTACTGTACGAATGGATGGGAAAAAGAAAGAAACGACAAATAAAAGACTCTGAGCTGCTTCCAAAGCGTGTACAAACTTTTTAATGCTCGTCAAAAAGGGTTTTCTTTTTCTTTTGTTGATATAAAGATTTAATAAAATAAATAAAAACACAAGCTTGTTTTAGATATATAATGAACACATTACAGAAATCTCATCTTTAACTTTTGATATTTTATTTGCTAAGTAACACAAATGTTGATTTTAACATTTTGTTTGTCACTAACTATACATTAAATTTTCTGGTGCTTAAAAAGTCTGTTCAAAATCTTATTTTAAATATCAGTTGTTTTATTCAGTTAGGATTTTGTCATTTTGTGAATTTATTGATGAATTAGGACATTATCTTGTTTACCGTATTTTCCGCTCCATAAGGCGCACCTAAAAGCCTTACATTTTCACAAAAAACGGCCGTGCGCCATATAATTGGAGATTCCAAAATCTGTCACGTATACCGCCATTTTGAATTTACCGCTTGGAGCGCCGAGCATTCATCGGGGCATTAAGCTCCCTCGCATCACTCACCGCCACATTCACTTTTGCCACGCCTCTTCGCTCTTTTACTTGAAAAGAATGGCAGCTGGCCACTTCCGTCACCTCCCTTTGCATTGGGTGTGAATCCAGGGTTAGGCGGATCCCAGCCATTCACTCTGAATGGGGCGAAGATTGTATCGAGATCGTATTTAGCGATTGAATCGTGTCATCATTTATGCTTTTGCCCATGTCCCAGTGAGTGCCTGTTCTTCAGTTTGAGATGGGTGATGCAGACCTATGTGCAGTTTATAAGTGTAAAAATGACCGACAGTATTGTCCTTGACCGTCGGACCATTTCCCGCTGACACAGGGATGTAATACAAACACTACGTGTGCTGGCAGCGATAAACCAATCAGAGAACATTAGGTAATACATACACCTTATAATCAGGTGCGCCTTATGTATGGGTTAAGTACAGAAATGTTGTACTAAGCTTTATAATCAGGTGATTCTTATAGTGCGCAAAATACAGTAACTGATTATTTTACTATTCCATTCCCTTCACTGAAATGACTAAGATAGTGTTTGAGCCTTAGTTAACTTGTAGTACAACAGTCTTATATTTTAAGACTCAATGGTCCTCTAATTTCTGGTGAAATTACACGCTGCTGTTCGAGCCTGCATAACAATAAAAAAAAAAAGAATAATTCAGTGTAAAGAGAAGACACAACAAATGGTTTTCCTGATGGGTTTTGTCAGATCTAGGATCCAAGTTAATGCATCTTTTTCTTTTTGCTTCTGAGATCAAGTCAAAGGGGTGTTATATTTCCTTAAAAAAAGAAAGGAGACGTGCAGTGATGTTAATGTGAACGTTCAATTTAACTGTACTTTTTGTCGGCAGGATCTTGATGCCAACGATGACAATGAAAATTCTGACACTGAAACAAATAACAGAGAGCATTACTACTCTGCTGCGCCCTCTGGATGGGATGATCCTGGCAACAACGAAGTCCCCCCTCCTTATATGCGCACGGACAGTGACCCCCAGGACTACTACCGGGGCCCAAATATCAACCACGGGGACAGCTTTGTGTCATCTGCGATGTTTGTGTGATGATTGTCAGAAGACACGGATGTATGTGTGGGCATCTGAGTTAGACACTCGTGAATTTACCTCTTTCTTAAAATGATGATTTGGGAATATGAAGATTTATGCTTGGATATGAGTTACTCAGTTGCCAGTGGTCTTTTATATGGAATGATCAGGTTAGGTCGTGTGTTGCTCTGATTAGCTCGAGAACAGCGAGATGCAAAGTATTGCTAATATACTGTACGTATAGATGTAGCACACAGCCACAAGAATGTAATGAATGATTGCTTTTTAATTGTAGATAAATCGATTATGTTTTAAATGGCGTATTTTGTTGAATTTTATACCATATTCAGGTTGGCAACTCTGTTGGATTGTAGGAAGATAAAACAGATGTTAACTCTGAATTGGTTTACATTATTGAATATCGGGTCATTGTACATGTTATCTGTATAGAGATGACTTGGTTACGAGAAGCACAATTCATGGCTAATATGTGATACCCGTGTCTGGTTGTGTCGGCTTCATGTTGTTGGTTTCAACGCCCAGCTGGCATAATGTCTGTGTGAAACAGGCACCCTGTGGAGAAGCTATTAGCTGCAGTTAATCAGGCTGCACCGAGATGAGGGCCCAGACCTTAACAGTAGATTTTTAAACTGCAGTCTGGAGGGTTTGACTGCGGGAGCTAAATTTCTTCACTTGCTATTTGTATTTTAATTGAATAGCTTTTAATTTTCCCTTGAAATGTTTGCATCTGGCCTTTGTTGTGACATTGTAATGCCTTCAATGCTCCTGTGGAAGCTAGCACAACAAAAGAGGAAGTGAGTGACATTTGATGAACTGGCCTGCAGGTCATTTTTTTCTTGCATCCTTCCGTCCATCATTAAAAGCCATAGTGAAACTGTACTCTGTTGCTAAAACTAATAGCAGTCAGAGTACTGTGTTTTAAGGGACATCTGTTACTATTATAACAACTTTTTTACCTATATTTGTTTATTCTCTTTGTCTGCCAGCATGCTCCGATGGAATAACTAGATCTAGATTATATCCATGAAATCTATTGCAGTTCATCTCTTGTGGAGGATGAAATAGTTCTTTATAGAGTTCAAACAGGGGTTGACATAGATTCCTGACACAGATATGTCCATCCATCGTGGGTTAAACATGCTAATAGAACTTAGAATGATCCTCTGTAATGAACCTAAAGGTGTCTTTTAGTGTGTTGGTGCCAACAAGATGTTTTTTTTTGTTTTTTTTTATTTAACTAGCCTCTGAGAAAGGTGATTTATTTCCTGGTATCCTTTTGGTTTTAATCTATTTCACTCTGAACTGTATTTGTAAAGTCATTTTTGCTGATTCAATAAACATGTAAATTATGATTTTGGTAAAATCACATAACTTGAGTTTGTGTTATTGTTCATTGCAGAGACTATTTACTATTAATTTATTGCATTTTCTCCCTCAGTTGCTGTTACACTATTTCACCACCTGGGAGCAGTGTGGACATAGAGTGGATGTTCATGGCGAAGAGTTAATGACATGCTTACCACCTTCTAATGTCTAATTCAGAAAATAGCTACAGGGGGTGGGGGTTGCTTTTGCTACTGATGAATACTGTCACTTTGTACCATTTATCAGATGATAGGGGAGCGTGGGGTGCATTGAAGCTGCATTACCCACAGATTCCCATGTGAGGACTGCAGTAGCTCACCTGATACAGTGGCAAGCACTTGTTTTGTGCTTTTCCTTCTCTTGTCTGACTCATCTCTTTCTATCTTAAGCTTCATTTTCCTCCAATCCTGTACTCACAGTACAGAAGCTTAGGAAGAGGACCATTTTTAGATCAGTGTGCTCATTTCAAGCACTGTAAGCATACCAAAGAATCAAATCTTGCATTCTTACAGATACAGAATTTAAGGATTAAATGCATCTCTCCTGCACCACTGACTCACATGTATAAACCATTCGTGTCCTGCAGCTTATCTGTATAGTATTAACTAGCACGATGTGCAGCTGTGTCCTGAATGAGCCAGGGCTATTGCAGATTAGCATGTGCTACTGCAGATGAAGGTGAGGCCTGACAAGCAGCACACCATGACTCTGCAGTCTGTCCCCTGCCTGTATTCTGGTCACACAGGTACACTGGGGTTCCAAGACCTACTAAATGTCTAATGGTTTATTGCTGACGTTCTGCATCTTATAACTCAAGACCACTGAAAACTTAAAACCAAGGTTAAAGAAAACTTCTTGGACTGCAGTGATCTCTAAAAATGGCATTTTAGGAGAGCTACACGGTCCTACAATGACTTTAACATCTCTATAATATCTCGATCAATATTTATGATCCTGGAATTAAGTGGGAGTTGTGACTCTTTCTAATGTCTCTTTCTGTATTGATTAAATTACTTACTATGATGGGAATGTTCAGTCTATCAATGAGATTCCTGATGTGGAAATGTAGAGGAGATATCAGGATTCAGCTTTGCTGATCCAAATATTTCTATGAACGAATAGAGTTGAATAGAACAAAGGATAACACTTTTTTTTTTTTTTTTGAAAATCAGCAGCTTTTAGACTTCACTGTGTTACTATTATGCAAACTATTAGTGTTCTATTTAATTGCACCATGATAGGAATACCAGACACTGTGAATCGGCAGCCAGGTATCAAGCCAGGAAGAAGGCAGAGAATAAACCTCTCACGACTTCAGCGCTGCTAAGCTGGTTAAAAATAGAGGCAGAAGAGAGGGATTGAGAAAATCATGGTGGACAGAAAAGATGGGGGAAGGAGGAAAGAACTTGCAGCAGAGTAGATGAGGAATTTGCTGAGTGACCTTGTCTGACAGTAAAACAAACGTGTGGCAACTTGTAACTACAGTGATCGTGAGTGCTCATTTTAAGCCACCAGCAACTAGACCTGATGGACAAACTCTACCCAGACTCATGTGTATGACAATGATGAGCATGTTTGGCTGTATGCTGTTGGCTTGGTTGGTGAGTAAGAGACACGTATATTTATAAATACAGGCTTCACGAGGTTTAAAACACTTAAAATATGCTTTTTAAGAGGTGGAAATAAATACAGCTTAAAGCTGGCAGTATCATTTAAACAGCAGTTTGACAAAATTGGAGTATTTTCTCTCAAAAGAAAAGGAAACACATTTACTTGAGTGTTGCAGTGGTACTTGCATGTTGGTCTGAACCTTAAACTGTCCATAAGAGGATGAAATGAACACCTGACTGGACCCCCATGGAGACATGGGTCCTCTCAGGTTGTTGTTTGCAAAAAAAGTAAAGGCTGCATAAGCCCATTGTTGAGGATTATGTGTACTGATTGCCATGGAAATCTACAAAGTCTAAATCTCCGGACTTGTTCACATTCATCTCCATATCCCTCTTTTAATAAATTTTTTTCATTATGCCTTCCTTCACTTCTGCTTGGGGCTGATTCATTAAACACCAGGCCAGAAGGACGCATTGTGTGAGAGGAGAGCAAGAGGATGAGGGAGGCATGAACAGCAGCACCACGGTGAGTGACGACGTCGAGACGCCCGCGCAATCCGGAAGGCATGTAAGTCTGGAGGGGAATGGAAAGCAGGACTCAATGATAGAGCGGGTGGAGCAGATGAGGGGCCCGAGCTGTGACAGAGGAAGAGAGAGGAGCTTTGGGGATTAAAGAGGAGCTGAAGGTGGAGGGCAGGGAAGGCCAGTGGACAGCTGGGGAGGCCTAGATCAGATCAGATTGGTTCAAATCTAAGTCACTCGTTCCATTGCTCTCACTTTGAAAACTCTGGGTTACTGAACTTGTGACTAACATGATACAGTATGAAAACAAAATGTATACAAATATGACCAAATCTAATTTAAACCTATGGCAAAGTTTATGCTAAAAAGAAAGTTTGAGCTTAAAATAGAGAATGCATATTAACGCATATGAATCCAGAGTCAAGTGCGTCTATAAATATCTGTGTGAACTGTACGTGTTGCAATGTTGAGAGACTAAACTATCTAACTGCTACATGTTGTTTCACACGTCATTAAAAAAACAACAGCCTGTTAAACATGACAGCTGAGTCTGTTATTCTCTTAAATTAAACCTCCTTGGAGGCTACATTCATATTCAAAGAGTTATTAATTTCCAGAACTTCTGAAGTAATGTATTTACAACAGAAACTCAGTCTGAACAAAAATGATTAAAATACTATCACCAGAACAAACAAGCAAGACGGTTTTAATGCCTTTAAATGCCTTGAGAATCATTGCTTTCTCTTCTTATTTAGGTCTTACGCAGCACTGCAACTTTGGGGGGCATGTGGTTTTGTGGCCATTTGAGCTAAAATGCTATCAGAGAGTGTTGAGAAATTCACATACTTTAATTATAGTCATGAAAATGAAGTTAAGCACAGTACTGCTAGTAGCCTGATCCTATGTAGGTGAATAGTGATTGTATTTGGATGTGTGTAACCTGGCGTCCATGTTTGTGTGTGATATTTGAATCCCTGGGAAGTCGTGAGGTCATTTGGTTTAAGATTATGGTTAATAGTTAATGCTATCAGCTCAGGTTGCATCATTCTTCTGTGTTACCTTAATGACTCCCTGCAAGTGTCTCCACGTTTCTCATTTAAGATGATGGGATGTCCAACAAGCTCTCTCGGGAGCTCAGATCTCAGTGCTCATGGCTTTCCCACAAATGATGTTATCCAAGTTGTTTTCAGCACTAAGCATTTGACTTGAACATGGACAGGATGGCATTCTTCCTGCAGTATTAAGTGTGTGAGTGTGAGATAACAGTGAAACAGACACAGGGAGGTGGCTGTTACATAACGCATTCTACAACTCACTACCAATCTGCTGTTTCCTGTACCTCTTAATTCTCACCTTCCTCTTTCATTTTCTATATTACATGTGCTTGAGCTAACAGAAGCAATGGCCATTTTCTACAAGCCCAGCAACATGAGAGTCATCTTACTCCAGTTAGGTTATGTTGAGTCGTAGCTCTGGTCCAATCAAACTGGGTTTTGTCTCCTCTCTCCTCCAATCACAGCCATTTGGTCTCCACTTCTGATGTAAGCAGTAGCATGATGGAAACAGATGTGCATGTTAACCTTACCCGGTGCTTCACCTGAACAGGAAGAGACAAAAAGACAGAGAGATTTGGTTATCCGAAGTTGTTATGGATGTAGTGTGTATTATAACTGCAGAGCAGAAATATGCTTCAGTCAGCAGGATGGTGGGCTCATAAAGCAAGCCTTCATGTTTCTATATTTGTGGTGTTCATTTTTTATAATGATGACGATCAGCCATGTGCAAAAAAGAAAACTCCCACACACTAGTAGTTGATGCCAGAAATGTAGCTCAGGTTATGCTGATTTAGCATCAGTCAGATGAGGTGTGGATGAAAAAAACCTGTTCAGGTTTAGTGGTGGCATGAATTATAGAATTAATTCTAGTTTATGGTCAGGCAGTCTTTGCAACGATTTCATAAGCAGAAATTTGTTGCTATATTAAAAGCAAATGAATGCTAACATTTGGTTAAACATTACGGCTCAGAATTGACACTGGGAACACGTAGCTGTAACAAAATGTTATAATGGGCAACCATTTTTCACAGCCCCTTAATATTGCTGTTACAATAGAGCACTGGAGTTCATTCTATGAAAACTCTATTAGATTTAAGAACTCTTTTTGACTTAAAGGTAATAAAAAAAACTGGTTGGAGTTTTTCTGTTTAATTTGTAATAACACTGTTCTAGATATCAGTAATCATTTGGTTTCTCATACTCCAAAATACACTTAACTGCAATATTGAACTATTAGTTAAACTCTAGCTGGTGGGCATTTTTATGTAATGAAACCCTCTTGAAATGATTGCTGTCTTACTACAGTAATGTACTACTGTCAAACCTCATTAATAAATGAACACTGCTCTTCGTAGGATGTGATCAGGTGAAAACTGCAACGCGTCATACAGGAGGATGATATAAAAAAAATGATTTACTGTACATATATGTTACAACCAGGCAACTCAAAGACATTACTTTTATTAATGCTCATTTTGATCCACAAAAAATATGGAAAAGGTATATCAATTTTCATTGAAGCCATTAATTACAACTTAGAAATGCTTTATGCGGGGTGTTAGTTAGCAGGTTTTATAGGCTCTGCCTAGCTGCCACTTACATATTTAGTTTTTTGTCACTGTTTTAAAAGGCTTTGTTGACTTAAGATTTATTGAACTCATCTTCATTACTTTTCACAAAAATATCACAAGGGACCGATAGATTAAACATATTTGGCACTTCAGAGGCTGTTGGAAAAGATTCTCCAAGTCTTGATTGAACATACTTGTGAAAATTCTAATTATCTGCGTAAAAACATCTGAATCTGTCATATTTATTCACTCTTCAGTTTGTCATATGTCCAAAGGTATCTGTTCCAGATGGGAAACCTCATTTTTACATCATGGATCAATAATAGCGGTTCATTTAAAAAAATAACATTAAACATTTGGGCTGAGCTACTTTTGACTGAGCTACACTTGCACCATCAGTAACTTAGACATTCTTTTCAGCCTGGGCTTCTCTTTGCTTTATTGTGCCTGTTTGAGTGAGTAGAGCTGACCAGTCAAAATGCCAGATGTTTTATTCCCCAGTGCTGACAAGACATTTTATTAATTAAGTGCCTCTTGTGTACTCATCCAAACTCCTTCCCTGGTATCATCCCAAATTTAATTCAATCTGAATTCACATTTCTGGGCATTCAGACAATCCTGCCATCACACTCTGACATAAATACACCAAAGAGTGAAAAAGATACACTAGAAGAACAGCATTTTTTTTCACTGAGTTTCCTTCAGTACTGTTTTCAGGCCTGATTTACTGGCGTGATATGATAACGTGGTAGCTAACATGACGTAATCTAATGAATCTGACTCACTCTAGAGCTACTCCAGTTGATGAGGTGTGTGTGTGTTTCCGGATGTTAAACTGCCAGGATGTGTCCAGATGTTGGTTTCAATTTGATCAAGCTTGCAGCCATGCCCACAGTTTTCCATAATCCTCATTGAAACAGCTTGCTCACTCATTTGAATATATCAATGAAATCCACAAGCACAGTCAGCACATGTCAAATCAACACCCATTATATTCAAATGTTCTTTTAATCTAGCTGACTAAAGTGTTACTGGACATCCAGCAGTCTGTAGTTCAGCCACAGTGTCCTCTGTGTGTCCTCTCAGCTTGCTCTTCTAAGAATGAGAATGACCTGTGATTTACTGTAATAACATATCGGTTTAAATGGAAATCTGGCAATCCTTCAGGCTTTGCCAGCGATGAAGCTCCTCCTCACTTGCCTGTTCATTTATGTCTGCAGTTTTTTTTTTTTTGCAAGCTTAATGTGTAGGCATGCATAACCTTGGGAGCTATCCTTCCTCTAAGCATCATGGGAAGGCTCAGAGGACAGGGAATTAACCAATCAGCCGTTAGGGTCACCCCAGTCGAACAGCCCCGACGACTTACTGCCTCTCTTCCTTCCTTTTCATCTCCACTCTTCTCATCACATTACTCATCTGTTCACATAACGGCATGCACACTCGTCTGCTTAAGATAGGCCATGTGAAAATGCAAATACAAGATGCATATATCTAGGAAAAGAAAAATAATTGATGTCTTACAGCTCAATTTAGACTCACAGTTAAGCTATTAAAAGAGGAAGAGGGAACGGATGAGAGGGGGAAAAGTTGTGAAAGAAGTGAGATGGAGAGAAGAAACTCTTTTCAGATGTAAAACAGGATGACATACAGTACAAGGAAGAAAAGTGTGAACTTAAGCTCTTTTCCAGCATTAGCACGTGGGATTTGTGTATCATTTTCACATTGCTGTCATTCCCTCTGCCAGTTGTGGGTGACTTAATAATTCTAAGTGAACTTAACTCAGTGTGTAACATGAATGTATGCCCTTTTAAATCAATTTCTTGTGAAGTTACACAGATACATATCGCCAACTTAGTTTGCAAGGGAAATTGGTGGTTGTGATGTTTTCATCAGTAACCAAGCAGCAGGCAGGAGGTACCTGGCATGTATCCAAACCAATAGTACACAGTGCTGCTACGTTGTAGTCCGAACTTCAGATGAATGGATTAACCGCACAGCATTAAGGGCGTGTACAAAATTGGATGTCAGTGGCAACATTCTTTAGAGGAGGGCGGCAACGGAGTGTGAAAAACTAAGCACACCCCATGATTTAGTAGCATTACATGTCTCAGTAACAACTTCCAATAATAATTTTCTGTATGACGTTATCAGTCTCTCTCATCATTGTGGAGGAATTTTGGTCCACTCTTCTTTACAACGTTGCTTCAGTTCATTGAGGTTTGCAGTATGTGTTTATTCACAGCACAACAGCATTTCTGTCAGGTTGAGGTCTGGACTTTGGACCATTTCAACACCTTGATTCTTTTCTTTTTCAGATTTTCTGTTGTAGATTTGCTGCTGTTTGGGATAATTGTCCAGTTGCATGACCCACTTTCAGCCAAGCTTAAGCTGTCAGACAGATGCCCTCACATTTGACACTAGAATACTTTGGTATACAGCGGAGTTCATGGTGGACTCAATGACTGGAAGATGTCTAGGTCCTGTGGCTGCGAAACAAGCTCAGATCATTACTGTGTTTGTATTGTGCTGATGTGCTGTGTTTGGTTTTCTCAAAACATGGTGTTGTGTATTATGACCAAACCTCTCCACTTTGGTTTTGTCTATATGAAGGACATTGTTCTAGAAATCTTGTGGTTCATTTATGTCACCTTAAACTGTCACTTTAATTATATCGCTCACTACCTCAATGGTACAGGACTGCTGAATACTGCTGTGTCTTATCATTGCAGTTAATTTCTGTGCTTATTGTATATATCCTTAGTTAGCTATTTCTTTTTTTATTCTATTTATTATTGGGCTTGCACTGGGAAATTTCATTTCACTCCATGTTTTTATCATGTGTCGAAATGACAATAAAGAATCCTTGAATCCTTGAATCCTTGAGATGCAACTTTCTAAACATAAGCTTTGCTGCCATGTTCTTTTTAGAGAGAAGAATCTTTCTCCTGAAACCCTTCAAAACAAAACTTTTTCTAATTGTACTGTCATGAACTTTTAACATTTAACATGCTAACTGAGGCCTGTAGAGTCTGAGATGTCGCTATTGGGCTTTTTTCAGTTTTATATGAGCATTGCACATCTTGACCTTGAGGTGAATTTGTTGCAGCGTCCACTCCTGGGAACATTGGTAACTGTCTTGAATGTTTTCCAGTCCTGAATAATCTTTTTTTACTGTTGAATGATGGACCCCAGAATGATGGGCAGAAACAATTGCATCTCAAAGATCATTGCTGATATCTTTCCCTCTTGGCATTTTGTTAAACACATCCAAATGCTCCAGACCAGCAAACTGCCAAATTTTCTGCTTTTATAAAGGTGCTCACATCTGCTGATGGGCAGTTAATTAAGAGCATTTGATTAGCAGCACTTGGCTGCTACTAACCCTCTTAATTTGTGAGGGAGCAATCACGATGTACTTCATATTTAATACATTGTATCTGCATTTTGGTTAAGTGTTTGTTAAATAAATGATGACATAGTATTATATGTTGTGTTGCTCATCTGAGGTTGTATTTACCTAATTCTAAGACCTGGTATGGACCAGATAATCTTTAATGATGCCTGGATTTGTGAAACATTTTGACTGAGAGAGGGAGTACTTTTCAGTTTCAATTGACAATTATTTGTTTATATGCACACATGTATTTTTATATTGCACATCTGTGTATGTGTAGCATGTCAGACAAATGAGTGATGTGATAAGGAGAGAAACAAACCCCATCTTTCAGGTCATTTTATTGATGTAACCCTGGCAGACATCCTTCCCATTAGGGATCATCTCTTCACTTCTGGTATCTGCTGAATGATGAGGGCCTCAGACACTAACAGTGCACTGCCTGTCATACAGATAACACAACTCTATAGCCTGTAACTGTACTTGTGAATGCACTCAAAGGGGACAAAGCAGTAGCCAGTAAAGAGCTAATTACCAAGTTGCATACACACTTCCACCAGGGGAACAATGTCTGTGAGAGTCAGTAATGAGCACACAGCAGCCTCTTTCTGCCAGAACAGTGCTCAAGATAAGGGCACGAATGCACATCCAGTGGACAGGCCTAGAGGGCAGAAGACACAGAAACACACACACAGAATCTGTACTTAACACACACTCGGAAGACAAATGAACGGCTAAAATTAGCACGCAGAGTGCAGGCGTATTTTTTTCTGCAACTTTTACCTTTTAGTTGCATACATATATGCATAAGTGGTCCACAAGAGAAGGACTGTGGCGCAGTGTGGGGGCTTAGGTGAGTGGGTGCGGAGGTAGTGGAAACATTGCTGAGATTGCCTAACAAGTACGTACAGTGTTGTGCTTGCACTCCATCATACTGACTTATTGGACACAGCAGTAGCAGACCCCCCGTGACACACACAAACTGGGTCACATGGCCCTGATGCAAACATGCTGACGTGTACGGGCACCAACATATCAAGATACAAGACGGTCTTATTCCTCCGCCTCGGTTCTCACCATGGCAGACGAATATGGTAATTTCAGTTAGTCTCTTTGTTAGCAAAATAGCTCAAAAAACATTTAGTTGTATTTCAAGAAACTGGAGCTTAGGCACAAGAGGAATCTTTTAAGTGTTAGTGTTGATCACAATAATTAAAACTGTGAGATACTAAATTGGTCTTGGAGGAGCTTGCGCTCCCTAAGCATGCTTACTTCTTTTGTACACACAGAACAGGGCCACACACATGTCATGAAACACAAAATACGACAAAGAAAACCCAGAACTGTTGAGCAGCTAGAATCCCTAAATCAGACAAGAATGGGACTGCATTCTTCTCCCAAAGGCCCAGCTGCTGGTTTCCTCAGTTCCCAGATGTTTATGTACAGTACTGCTGATAAAGAAGATAAAAGAGGAGGGGATGCTACAGAGTGGTAAACACTGACATTTCCCAACTATGTTAAGGTGTGTTGCTGCCATCCGATTCAAGATGACCTAAAAAAAATTTGCTTGTATAAGACTACATGAGTTTTTACCAAAGCTTGAAATAAACACTGTAAAATTAGCCAGCCTCAATCCTTGGAAAATAATACCAACTCACTGATTAGTATGGGGTTACACTGGGTTTATGTGTTGGAGTATTTCAACTGGTCCAGGCTAAGAAACACTATGTTAAAACATCACAACTCATCCTTTGTATAGTTTGGTTTTAAAATGATTAAGTTAAATTAATTAATTAAAAGAGCTCCAGAGGTGCTAGTTTATGCTTTTATAAGCTTTGAAGAGGTGATCTTTTTCTACTGGTTTCCAGAATTTACGCTAAATTAAGCCAACCATCTCCAGGATGTTACCTCATGGAAACCTCTCTGATCCAACTCCAAACACATTTTTGTTCCCACATAAATACTACCTCTAAATCTGAGCCCTATTCTTCTTCCTGTCTTTCATCCTTTTCAGAGAACTTCTTATGCAATGCAGGAGTGTGGCATGCAGTCAGTTTAATCTGGATAGGGTGACGTCTGCATGTGTCACAGAGGGGGAGAGAAAGAGACCGAGAGGTGGAGTTTGGCAGAATACCCGGCTGAACTTTTAATCCTCTTACAGTCTTTAACTATCTATCTCTCATTCATCTGCCTGCTATCTATCTACATCTTCTCATTATTTTCTCTGTCTTTTTGTTTAATTTTGAGGGAAATCACCTTTCCGTAGTAGAGGTGAATACAGTTTGCATCTTGCTGAGCTTTCTACTGTTCCCTGTTTCATACTTCCTCTTCATACTGTCTGTACCAGCCTCTCTTTTCCTTTCCTTTATCCAGCTGCTATGTGTGCTTTTCCCTCTATGCTCTCTCCATCCCTCGGCCCCCCTGCAAGGTCGTTCCCAAGGACAGCCTGCTCCCAGCATCCCCTGCCTGATTGGTTGATAGGCATTAAAGGGCCGGTTCCCCCATAGAGCACATGGCTCGACTCCAGCTCTGCTTCTGTCATCATTCCCATCAATCCAGAGGCTGCTTACTGTATTTGCCTTGCAAACACATATATGCACTCACTAGCTTACATATAATGCAACAAAAAAGCGAATACAAGATGCTGACAAAAATCTTGCATGCTCACATCGATTGACCATCCTGTTTCTTAAATCAGGTTGGCGTGGCTTGCTCTATTCCACATGAAAGGTCACTTATCAGGGTGATAAAAGATGCTTGCCTGCAAATATGCGATTGTACATAAGCAGAAAAAAGGCAAAAATACTTGACCGAAGCTGACAGATAGCTTATACAGTCGGAGCAATACAAACCTTTCCCTTCATAGTCAGTGAGCGTGACACACTACAAGCTCAGCTGACCTGAAAAACACAAACCAAACAGCTTCAAAGCAGCCAGACAGTCAGCAAAATGGCCACCACAAATTTAGTCAAATGTGCTGTCTGGAGTGGAAAGCGGATTTGAAGGTGGTTGATAAAACATAACAAATGAACAGTTATGAAAAGATCCAAAAAATGAGTGCACCACTTAATAGGTCCCCGTCTTGGGTGAAAAGCTTCTCCACTAATCTGCTGAATAATCGTAGTGCTCAAAAGCCTTTTTCCCTTCATCCTAGTGAACTCACTTACAAAGTAATTTGACAAAGGGGCATTTGGTACAAATGACTGTGCTTTGTTAAGTGCTTCAAGAATCTCCTTATTAACGTTATATGTAAGAATGACCTTGGCCAACCATAGAAATGAAAGTACCTCAGAATAGTCTTTGTGAGACGTAGGAACGTAACCCAATCTATTCTATTAGTCTTTTATTTGTGCTTTTATGTCACTGAAAATAGCTTCAGAAAATTCTCAGCCCAAAGAGTAACAACGAAAATAGCAAGCCAGATAGACATCAAAGGCTAAAATACCAGCACTTCTGATTCTGACTTACTATTGTATCTTATAATTACTTTAATCTGTACACACTGAACACATTGTGATTCTTCAGTCAGTTGTGTGTCAGCCACATAACTACTTGGAGTTTTGTTGCAAATATGAGGCTGTTAGTCCACCAGCAGAGATCCAAGGAGGTTAATGTGCCTGTATGGCGGTTATTGAATGTTTTATGAAGACCTTGATGAAGGCCACAAGCTGACATGTGCTGGTTAGCCAAAAGGACTTCTCTATTTTCTACATGCTGAAATCTCCTGAGCTTTTTCCTTATCTCTCCATATCACCATAAACCAACATTTGTTTAGAATAGAATAGAATAGAATAGAATAGAATAGAATAGAATAGAAAAGAAAAGGAAAGAATAGCATAGAATAAAATGCCTGTATTGTCACTATACACAAGTACAACAAGATATAGACTATTTATACTATTATATAAATATAATTCAGTGAAAGACCTTGAATTTCTCAAATATTCATTTCTAATTAAGAAGCTAGTGAAAGCAAAGTGTAATCACATGTCAAAATCAGCAGTTGTAAAAATAACTTGTGACAGCTAAGAAATCCTTCAGCTGAATGCTATTCAGAAAAATCTGGTAAGGTATAAAGGTTAATGGGCTTAATGGAACATTAAGCATGCTTTAAAAGCGAATTGTGAATAAATACTGTATAAAATAGTGCTGAACTGAAAACAAGTTAATGAATATTTGCTCTTTAATGCCCATGCAAACTGAGAGACCAAATTTTTGCTTCCACTCACTAATATTACATTAATTACTCTATCTATATAAACATAACATTGAAACCACTGACTCGCCCCAGAACAAGAAAATTTTTTTTTTATATAACTTTCATGGAAATGTATTGACCAAAATTCATAAGAACGCAATGGATTTTCAACCATCAGCCACTTAAAAATGAAATCATATCCAAAGAATGCAGATCAACAGCGACTTCACATGAAAAACATGTTCCTAATTATTCTCTTTTTGCACTGGTTACTCTGACATCTGAAGATGTAGACAGATCCGTGACTTTGTTGCTGTGTTTGATGCTGGAAGGACAATGAGCAGAGGAGGAGGAGGAACAGTATGGGTCAGGGAGGACAGAAAGACAAAATGCTTTTAAACCAGGAGGAGAGTGGGAAATATCTACCAGGCATGTTTTGAATAGTTTCAAGCTGAAGTCATGTGTGTTCATTTGGGTTGATCATTATTTTTTACAAGTACATTGATTCTAATGTGCTCTCAGTTAAATGTGTCTCGGGAAAATTTGGATGTACCAAACGCACGCTGTACATTTTGTGAGACTTTGTTTCTTAGCTCTCGAACATAAAAACTGCCTTTCTCCTTTGTATGTTTCTTCTTTCATGTCAAACGTGTTGACAAGCCACAAAAGGGAAAGCAAAGGCGTTTTGAATAATATGATTAATAGCTGAGTCATACCCTCAAGAGGTTTTTATCATGGTGTCCTGTAAAATACCATCCCTACAAGCAGCCTAAGGGAAATATAACTCATATTAGAGTTTCCACATCAGAGCAAACCTTATTCTCAAGTCTTTAATTTAAAAGGGTCACAAAATACTCAAAATTAGTAAGAAGGGCAAATGAATGATGAAGCAAAAAAGGGCTGCACTGTCCACCATTGGCCTTTGTGTGGTGTAAGATGGAGACCACAGGGGCACGTTTTAGGTGGAAGGACAGGCTCAAATACTTAATTCATAAGATGAAACAAAAAAATATTTTCAGTTGACACCATATATCTTAAATTTTGATTTCTAATTTTCTAATTATTTGATTAAAGATTCTGTTGAAGTTAGCATGCTCACTGGCTACCACTATCTATTTCTATATCTATGGATAACCTCCCTGACAGGCTTGACTCCACATACATTTGTGTGAAGGACTGTTCATACAGTTTGCCGGCATTAAGAATTGGGACTCCTGCACCCGCCCATTATTAAGCTATACATGTGAAAAAACAAATTTGTATCTGCTGAACTGATTGGCTGTTTGGACAGTAACACCACACACAAGATTGGAAAGCACATGAGGCTTGTTTAGCAGCGGTAGTGGGTGAGGAACACCAGTCCACTCTTTGCTAGGAGTTTTGTGTCCAAACCATGTAGAAGGTCCATCATCTCTTAACACTGATCCCTGGCATCCTCTTACAACTTATCACATAAATCTTCCTTTCTTTTTCATGTTTTTTTTCTTTTCTCCACTTATTTGTTCAATACCTGATCATTACTGTAGCTACGAAGATGGCGACCATTCCTCAGAATCCAATGGGCCATTGTGACATTTGTGTAGTATATCGAGATGCTATCACAAGTTATGTAAACTTATACAAGTACGCTGTGGTATACTTACTTTGAAATGGCAGTGTTATGTCATAATTAACATTTAGCACAAGTGGAAATTACAACATTGCAACATGAATGGTATCACTAGCTGCCACATTTTATGATATATACCATTTTTAAGCCACCTACCATACGAATAATTCTGCAGTAAAAGTGATAACTCTTATAAAAGCTGAACAATGCTGCAACACTTGAAATCTCAATGCCTGATAAGCATCTTCCACTTTTAGCTCATAAATCAATAAAACAGAAAACGTAGAGACGGTTTAAGTTTATGAGAGCAGAATTGCCTAAAGACAACATAGTTAGCCAAGCCTTCTGCTCTCTTGCTGCACTAAATTGTCCTTGAACATTTGTCTGCCACCACTCTACCAGCCACAGACATCAGGCCAGTCCAAAAAACCAAGGGACCAGGTCGGGTCCCTGCAGTAAACTAAGACTGTATATCTTAGTTTAGGTGCTTTTCTATGCACTATAAGTCACCTACAGACAAGTATGTGGCCCGAGTTTTTTACTTATTCTCCATTCGGTTGCCTAAGTTCAGCATCTGATCAGGCCACTGAAGCTGACCAATTGGAGAAGACTGGGCTTTTGGGATAAGGAGGGGCAGCCTCTCTGTGTCACAGATAAATCTGTAAATATTCATGCAAATAGCATTCCATAGCTCAGTAAATAGGGAATTTAAGTACCCTTTAAATCAGTGTTAAAGGGCAAAAACACATTGAATTGTCCTTACACTGTACATTGCTGTAACACCAATTCTCATCTTCTGTTCTAAATGCTTCATTTTAGCTTTTGTCTAAATTAGAGCAGACCCTGACTGATGTGGTCAAAAAAAGTAGAGGTTTGAGCTGCTTACTCCTCTTTATGTATCAAAGGAAGATCGACCTAGATACTGGGAGGCATCATGCAAACATGTTTCAAGATGATGTTGACAAAGACGGGAAGAAAAATCTGATATGCTAATGAAGCATCTCAGCAGCATAGTTTTCTGTAGGAGAGAATTATTGTACTCCATCTGAACACTGGGATTTGTAAACTTGCTCATAGCTCACTTATGAAAATTAAAAAATGCCAAAAGGCAAAACATGACCACTTCAGGTTCCAGTTAGTGTAAGAGAAACAGCAACAACCTCCTTTACTATACCAAAATACAATTTGTTTTACAAATTGCATCTTTAACCACATTTCCTGTTCATTTCAATTGCAGTTTCCAGTGAGTCTCTACAGGTGTAAAATATTACAGAAGAGAAACTGGACTTTTAAAGGACCCGAGCATACATTGCATGGCAGCACAGAGATGACGACTGATTTTCCTACTTTTGTTAAACAGAATTCACATTTTCAGTGACGCTCAATGGCGAGGTCTGTGTCGTCCTCATTCGTTTTAAGGGTCAATTGGTTTTCTCTGCGGCCAATGACTTTTAGACACTATATTTGTAACAACGCGGGCTGAGTGAGCCAACTACGCGTGCCCCTGACTCAATGTCCATTTCGATAAATATAACAGAATAAAATGTTTAGGAAGAACGTGGAGGTGAGCAAAACCTCTGCAGTGTGCTTTAATCATTTGCTCGTGTGTGAAGTTTTTACACAACTGATGCAGAGGTAGTATGACTAGGACCATGTGTCTGTTTGAACAGTCATGTTGGCAAATGCAAACACAGAAACCATTTAACCAACCGCACCCCTCTTAAGATGAGGAAAAGGAGTACCTTTATGTCACCTGATCTCACATAATTTCCAAGATAGCTCTATTGGATTGTGATACATACACTAAGTGCACCTTCATTTGGCATTTGATATACATTTGTCAGATTTTTGTTGGCTGAAACAAGTCCAATGTGAACCCAAAAGCTGATACCACAAAAGCATGTAAAATATGAAACAGTTAAGGTTTCAACTCAAAAATGTTAAATGCCTTGGCTTTATTAAACCTTATAAATATGCAATTGCTAAAGCAAGTGGCAAGTTTTATAACATATAACTTTGTATTTTTATGGTAAGAAAAACACAACAGTTGTTAACTGTATAATGGTTTGTAGGCAACTAATCAACCACTTTTTCTTTCTTTCTATTTCTTTCCATCTTTCTGAGTTTTTACTTTCTCTACACTTGTATTCTATACATATCTATATATATATAGATAGATATATATAGTTGTATTGATAGATTTCTGTGTTTCCTCCTGCTTTTCCTGCATTCCCTATTAAACATACAGCGTCTCTCCCAATGCCCTTCCATCATAACCGAATGATCACTAACAGTCTTGTGTTACTTTCACCACACTAAATCCCAGTGGAATTTTCCACCACCCACCAGTCTCTGTCCTTCTTCATCTATGTCTTACTTACTTCTTTCTCCCTTCATCCCATTCCCACCCGCCCTCCCTTCTCATGCTTCATTTCTGTCACCCTCCATAAGCCCATCTGCCTATCAATCATCTACCCCCTACCATGTCAGCCTTCACATCTTTTTGTCACTGTCTGTCTTTTCCTCCCTTCTCCCATTTCTGGACTCTGTGAGAGGAACACAGATTATGTCAGACATTTATAAAACCAGATTAGCTAGGATCACCTTCACATATACACTTGCACATGCACAAAGTACTAATTAAACCATACATCCCTATATAAACTTTATTTTTGGTTGTCTCTACATACAGTGTGGATGTATATAACGGTTTGCAATAACAGTTTGAGCAATATTCTTAATTTTCAGTCAATATTATCATGTATGCATACACAAAGAAATGTACAGATCAAAGTCATTTTGTGACAATATCACATGGAAAATCATCAGTTTCTTAACGTTATTTGAAATCTGTGGGATGAACTGGAATGCTGGGAACACTAATTGCAAGCCAGGTCTTCTTTCCCAGCATCACATGACTTTGCTAGTACTTTTGTGAGAGCAAACAGCTGCAGCCAAAATCTTTTGGAAAGCTACCCAAGAGGAAAAAGCATTTTAATGGTCATGTTTTTTATTTTGTTGCATGCTGGTCAGTCGCATACTGACCAACTCCAGTATATGAGTGTCCACATACTTTTTGCCATGAGGATATACTTACAAAAACTGCACACTATTTTAGACTGACCCACATGTATTTTCCTAAACCCTACAAACACAGGGCTTATGACACTAAAACCTCATGACATAGTACTCATCCGCAACCCTGACTCATACAGAGCACCGTGACGCCATACTTTCCAGTATCACTGGCTATGCAGACCATCACACATACCCTCTGTTCTTTGTTTCTTTCGGGGACGAGTCCTATGTGGTCGGCTGCTCTTTAAGCCACACAAATCAGCATTATGTAAATTAGAATGACATGGCAGCATGAGGGCAGCATCCACTGAGACAGAATAAGTAAGAATAGCAGCAAGTACCAGCTTTTTCTCTGTGCCATCTCTCTGCCCTACTCATTCCTTCCTCCTATTTTTTTCTCCCTGCATCCCCCTCACCCATCCCTCAATTTCTGACTCAGCAGAACAAGTCAGAGGCAAGGTCATCTGACTACTGTTGCTGCGGAGCTTGAGAAATGGGGGGTGGGGGTGGGGTTGGGATGGGATGGGGGGAGGGGAGAGGGGTGTCTCTCTCCTCCTTTCTTGTACTGAGAGGAGGGTAAGGGTTATGTGGTTGGGGGAGAAAGGTGAAAGGAGAAACACGAAGGAATGACAGTGGAAAGGACATGGTACTGTTGGCAGCCATTTTAGTTTGAAATGAGATTGAAAATAACTTTATTAACAGCACCGTGATGACAAAGCCACCCTCATGGACAGCACTGTTTGTCAGGATCACATTTTTACATCTTTGCCTAGTAAGTGATACACATACCTCAATGTTTTTTTCTGAAGCAAAACCTCTAAAGACCACAAAATGTAATTAAAGAAAGGGGCTGACAGTGTAAGTAAGAGTAATACTGTAGACCTTAAAGTGGGAAAACTATAGAAACAGCTGGCAATAAAGATATCCAGTTGAAAGGTATGCAAAGGGGGTTTGTTTATGTTGCAGGCTTAAGACAAAGCATGAAATTAAAACAAGAGCCCCTAAAGTCTCACAAAACCCTCAAAATGTGAGCTTCACTAAAAGTCCTACAAGACAAACATCTGGTGGTAAAAACTGAACAACCGTCGTGCCTATTAATATAAGATGGGTAATTATTCTTTGAAACTAGACCTAGGTCAAGCTGTAATGAAAGAGTGTCAACATATATTTAACATCTTGTCGGTGCTGAATGGATGGGATTTGCCTGACTAGCTGCAGAGATTGTGCTTACAGAGAATATATCTTCTCCCCATCTGTTACAAAACGAGGTTACAAAAAACATCAAACAACCACATCCACACTGCTAGATAATATTTGTGTTACCAGCTTTTCATCTGCCCTACTTGAGCTAGAATGATCACATCTAACTGCACCATGACAGCATGTTTGAGGAGTGCTGCAGCCGGCAGTCCTCTAACCCTGAGCAAAGCTCCCTCTGATGCTCTTGGGTTTGGTGATGCTGCATGCTCAACATCTCAGCCCACAGCAAGAAATGCAATGAGGCATGACAGCAATATGCTGCAGGGACACCACGAGTGACTCTGACAGTGTTCCGTGGCAAATCAGGCACTGCTGTGCATGCATGTGTATTTGCAACTCAATGACTCTGTGTATGTGCTCTCACTGCAGCATCAACCCTTCAGAAAGGAAGTGCGACTAAAGGCCCTCCAATGCCAGCCTTCTCTCGTCGTTGAATATTCTCTGTTTGTCTCTGTCACGCTTCATGTCTTTGAACACTTTGGCACTGCTACAGAAGCTCACACAATCTGTCCACCGGTGACTTTTTCTGTCCTTGTGTCTTATTCTCTCTATCCACACCTGTCTCCGCCCTTAACTGGCTGCAGGCCCCCCTTTGTCCAAGTGTTTTAAAAAAAAAAAAAGCAACCTGATTTACTAGACTAGCTCACTGCTCTGTCATTGTGCAGCACCCATCAATTCCACATGTTACAGCAGAAAACAGTTTTTACAACTGTGCTCATAAATGTCATGAAAAGTCAAGGTTGAGAAAATAATTATAGTTCTGAAACAAGACAGTCCTGATTCCTTATTTGCTTTTTTCCTAAGGCACAGACACTTCACCTCCATACCAACTAAAATGCTGACTCTGCATTGTCAAACCTGTACACTTGCTGATATAAGCAGTCAGGTTTCAGGCAGATGTCTGTAGCCGGCCCTGATGTGCACTGATACACTAATGACAGAACTGTGACTCTGCCTTCATCCTAAATCTTTCATCTGCATCTCTTTGTCATGCAAACTGTTGATGTATTATTATGTCTGCGCACCTAGGCCCGATGCTGAAGTGAAATATGGAGGTGCACACATGCTCGTGATAGGACAAACATGACTAATGAGACATCCAGGGGTGGTTTCCACATGCAATCGTCTAAGGCACAAAAAGCTACTGTTTTAATGTTACATAAATACATTGCATCAAAAGCAAACACAACCACCATGACTAGAATCTAACCTTGTGCGTCCATTTATACAAAATTCCAGCCTAGAGACTCGCAATGCTGCTGGCTGCAAGCCTCGGAATTCTGCAGTAAAGCAGGAGGAGCAGTATTGGTTTGCTATTGGTTCGCTTGCAGACTCGGATAGCCCCAACTGGTCAGCGATCCCAACACTGATGAGACGCTCAGAGCTGTGATTGGCCATCTGTGCCGGTGGTAGGCGGGCCTATTGCGCATCTCCATTCGCTCATTCGCTTCTTCTTCTGGCGGAGGGGTGCTGCTAGAAGAGCGGAGTACTGCGGCAGCCAGCAGAGCCGCGGAGGAGGATCAAGTAGTGGAGCAGTAGCAGTGCGGCTCGTTAATTTCACCGGTCTTTCACCGCAAGTATCAGAGAGCAAAGGACGGAAACGGCTTCTCGCGTGATGCTCCGCTTGAGACCGCAACATTTCATTTGAAAGACGTGTCACAGGGAGGACAGTGTAGCCTGACCTTTTTGAAGGTTTGAGAAATTGTTCATTTAAACCCAAGAAAATATATTTTGCCAGATCTATTGCCTTGATAACTTCTCTCACGCCCTATTTTTAATTAAAGCGACTCAAAACAACTGAGCATATCTTCTTCTGTTTTTCAAGGCGAGGCATTTTGATATAGGCTAATTCAACGTGAGGGGCTGACACCTCTCAAGCCGTGCATCACCTGAGGAGAAGAGTGACTGCGCCAACATGGGGGTAAGACCGACGATTTCCAACTTTTTAACGGCGTTGTAGCCTACCTGAAGTGGCCTGACTAGTGAGATGTAGTCCGATATCTCGCTCCTATGAGCAACGGTTCTAACACAGCCGTGATGTCATTTTTTTCCTATGAGGAAATGCTGTGTGTCTGAATGACATTGACTCTAATGCGGAACTGTGTTTTACCCCGCTCTCACAGACTGCGACAAACTGATGTAGCAGAAGCTCCTGGCAGAGATAGAAAGCTGCGACTTTTATGCTTCATCTTACTTTCATCTTACTCGAACCTGCATTTTACTTGCAGTGGATATCCGCTCATATAATTTGCACCGATTCCTTTGAGGAGATGTTAATTTAAGACTGATACCAAACTGTGAGACGTATACTTGTCACAGTTTAGTGTGTAGAGTGGGTCTGTGGGTTTTAGAGGTTATCAGTGTGCCGTGTATTTTAAGTGTCTGATAGGCCTCACTTTGACTGTAACCTTGCCAGCCGCAGTAGGCCTAATCGGTTTATTCCTCCAGAGTGCTCTTGTGTTTAAGCGAGGGAGGGGGGCACGTGTTATCTTCCCCCATTACTAACCTCTATTTTAATAACTGTCTTTTGGTACATTTGAGGTGCATGGTTATACCATACGACGTTCTCTGTGATGAATGAGCTCATTTTGTGACTCCCCTCCATCACCATTTTACCGTCCACCCAAATCCCCTCCTCTCCTGCTTCCAGCTGGCTCTGCTCTGTTTACGGTCCTTTTGGTGCCACACATAAGAAACATCTGGCGATAAGATGGGACGACGCTCACCCTGATGCGTCCTTATACAGTGGTCGCTATCAGCTGAGCAGCCTCGGCATCCTCATTGACCTGTGCGTCATAATGCGGTTACCAGGAATAAGCGCCTCACCAGCTTATTTCCCCTTTAATTTGTGACATAACAGGGACTCGATAATCGCCAGCAATAAACACATTTACACACACTACAGATTAAAGGAACGAATAATCCTGTAATATACACTAGGAACACGACGATACAGTATGTTCTCTAAGTTTGTCACTATGACTTTGGTGAGTTCTCATCTCCTGGGCGCATCCATTAAACCATTAAACGCATCTCATCTGTTTCCGGTTACAAGGTTAAACTTATTAGACATGTAAATGAATCAGTGGAGCCTGGTGGAAAAATACAAGATGAGCGGCAAAGGGAGAACGCCGGTTTGAGCTATTGCGCAATTTCGGCTCCATCACTGTCCTGCGACACGAGTTGTAATTTTAAATCTCCGGCATCGGCGTGTCCTCTGCATGATGCAGTGGCATGACGCCGCAGTCAGAAAACAATGCCCTGCCGTGAAATATCCACAGCTGTAGAGGCATTGTAAGCCATCGTAGAGACACGAGCCGATGTTGCCCCTGCAACATCGCGGAGACCTTCAAGATGAAGGATTCAGGGGAAATAGACCCATCCGTCCGTACAAGGTCTTCATTTGCATGTGGAAGCAACCGGCAGCATTAGAGGGCACTGCGTCAAACGAGATAGAGTACAAAAAGTGCTTACGCATGTACCGCCGCTGTGTGGAAGTTTGGTCAGGCAGAGCGATGGAGAGGGAAACGTTGAATGGAACTAGAGTAATTTCGGAAAATAAAAGAGGCTGGAATTGCAGAAAACAATAATCTGAGGATGCGATGCTCTGTGGTAATCTGTTTTTATCGCGTTCGGGCGCTGAGGTGACCCATAGCGGGATAAAGGATGGATAGAAAGATGAAGGGATGGAGTCCTGAATCGACGTTTACCAGGAGGTGTTTTTTTATTAGGTGTACGTTTGCATAACAATCATTTTGTCGTTTTTATCAAGCATTTAGCACTGGCGCACTGTGCGATGACACTGCCAGCTGTCCTTTCCCAAGGCCGCAGGGGGCATCGCTTGCGACGTGCCTTCTGCGTCAAACTGGGGGCGGGGCTTCTCGTGTGGAAATTCCCTGTAAACAGCTGTGATAGGTTGGCACCAGGAGTCACGCAGAACGGACCAGGTTAAAAGACAGCAGTAATGCTACAGATAAACGTTTGAACATGTGTCAAGGGAAGACGTTATCAGACATGAACATAGGTATTTTAAATATAGGGTAGCATCCCTGAGTAAAGAGCGCCACTCACACACACACACCTTCACCTTCTCATCTTGCACGCTGCCCTTCTTTCTGCATTGATGCAGATATACCTGACAGTGACTGAAACTGATGAGTCTGTGGGGGGAAATGTAAAGTGAGATGTGGATCCAGGGCTGCACAGGTCCATCGACTGCTGCTTTTCACCTTTAGAAACGTGACACAGATGAGGCGGGGAGGGGAGGCGGGGGGGCTGCTGAAGAGGGACAGACAGAGAAAGGGCAGATAAGTAGTGTGCAGGTGTAGTGATAGAAAAAAAAGACGGATTTAAAGTGAGGGAAGCTGCGCATAGGGGTGAGGCCTGCTCAAATGTATATCCTGTTACGGGATAATGACCTGAGGCTCACATTACTGTGGCTCATGTTTCCTCTTGCTGCAGCTTGTGGGATTGGTTATCAAGGGGACGGGATACATATGGGGCAGGGAGAGGAGATATGAGCATGGATGGGTGATCATTAACGGACATTTATGACAGAGGGGTTAGTGTGGTGGTGGAGGGGTTGGATGACCAGTGATAGAATAAAAATTACCATTCTGTAGTTGCATTAAGGGTTTATTAGAAGGTCATAATGGCCGATGATCAGGGGTGTGGCTGAGAGAGCAGCTCTTGTTAGCATCAAGTCCTCTGTAAGACTTTGACTAGACTCAAACTAATTAACTCGTGATGTAATGGTCTCTAGGACAGCATATGCTTTTACACTGGCAGTAATGAGATGTACGCAGCGATAGAGAAGACAGTAGATGTTGTTACTGAAGGTAATCCTGGAGTTGTGTGGTCGCTGCAGAGGCCCAGCCCTCAGTTTGGTGCAGAATGCTGCACATCCCTCCTCACTGCACCTGCTGCTTGATTCTGATAGGCTGCACTGTGCCGTGACTGATCTGTCTACATATCGCAGGAACTAGAAGAAAAACATGTTCATAGAGGAATTCTTCACCTACCTGCACTTGATGACCTGTCTTTTTAGCTATGTGGGCCCAGGAGTCAATTAAGGTCAACATGGTGACCTTTTACAGCGCTCCTCTATTGTTCCCTTAAAGCCATGTGACAACTGCTGATCAATAGATTGGTAATGAGTTCAATTTATTTTGTTGGAATACTACTGAAGCACAGGGTCCAGCTTGCTTTCATGCCTCAGTGAGAAACCTGCAGTTAGCCTTTTTTGCGAACATTAAACTAACAAGAGCAGACCTCAGCTGTAAGCTCAGTAGCAGCTTGTGCAGTGCTGATAGAATGTAAAGGTCAGTGCTGTCTACTTTATACATTACTTTAAAACAAGATTATTGTAAACTCAGTGATTCATACGGCCAATAGTTTCCAACTTAACGTGCTGACGGTCTCCCATAAAGAGAGCAGTTCAGGAGGGTTAGGTTGCCTGACAACAGCTGCATGACTAATGCAGGATGTTGTCCTGGAGATATATATGTGTGTGTGCCTGCGAGAAAATCAAAGCACAAAGTGTTACACGAGGCACCCACAATGAACAAAGGTTTTTTTTTTGCTTAATTTATTTTGTATTTTGTTCCATTTAATGTTGCCATTATGCCACAGCATTCTTATATTAGTTTCATTATTAACAGTAATTGGTAGACGATTCCCTTAATTTTCCTGTTCAATCTGACACACTGAATTTTACAGATCACGACTTGGAGCTAAAAAGAGATGAATGCTGTGAAATGGATATGCAAATAGGTATCTTTTTTATGCGTGCAAGTGATTAAACATCTGCATATCTCTGTGTGACCACCTGCTTGCCACACAGCCTTAAGTTACCCTCTTTCACGCTGTGGCGAGGTGCCCTGTTCTCTACAGGCACCAAGAAAATCCAGATTTACAGTGCTAATCAGGCCACACTCACTCATTCACACACCAAGGCATATTAACTACAGTAGAAGTCCTTCACGGTACCTATTACTATGCAGTGTTTGTTTAAAGTCACACAGATACACAGTTATCTCTGCTGGGTGAACAGATGACGACGGTACAGACAGATGGGACGGAGTAAAAAAGTAGGGGGGAGGGGTTATCACTTAAGTTGGTATTTTCAGTTAGGTCCATGTTTCTTTCTTTTGTTTATTTAATCTTTTGAACAAGCACAATGCAGATGATTTGAAAGCTTAAGAGAATTAATCTCTCTTTGTGTTTGCGTGGTTAGAGATAAAGATATTTTTTCACTTCTCGTAATCGGACGCTGTCTTTTTTTGTTACAAATTCATCTGTTATGTATACAATTCCATGAAATCAGTCTGGAACATGTACTTGTGTATGCAGTGATTCATTCTTATGCCTCTCAATAGAAAGACTGTTGTAGCTTCTGCCTGAGAGATTTTATGTTATCTTTTCCCCTCTTCTTCATGTCTGATACCTGCAATCTTCTGCTTTTGATGTCAGTTAAAATGACAATCCAAGAAGCCTTTGCATTCCTCTGAAGGCTGAGATTACAGATTTTCATGCATGTATGCATTTGGTTTGTCTGGGTATAGCAGTGACAGAAGAGAAGCAGAAGCATACAGTAGTGGGCTAATCCAGTGTAATAATCGGACTTGCTAATCCCACCAGCCATGTCCCTTGGTCCCCAGCCTGAGCCCCCTACTTTGGCCCAGAGCCCTTCATCCTGCTGCAAGAAACAGCAGATGGCCCAATGACCTTGCAAGGTTACACACACATGAAAAAATGGCTACAATAACAAACACACACTCCACGGTCACAGCATACTTTAATTACTGGTAAAATGTATTTTAGAATAGAAGCTGTGTTGATGTCTTTTTCTCTAGTTTTCTTTGTTTTTTAGTTTTTTCTTCATCAACTGTTGCTTTGTAGGTAATTTTTCTCTTACTAGATTATTCATAGAGAGGAAACGGGCAACAAAGTATGGAGGGCATGGAGGATATCTCTGTTTCAATTAAATGAGTCTCAAGGATACGCTGGTAACATAGACATTTATGATTAACGTAACTCTGACAGACACCCCAACAGGCATTTACAGTGAAAACAATATGCATACTCACTCATATAATTAACAGCCCTGACACTTCCCTTAGTAGTGCCCATCTTCTGATGATGATGATGATACTTTGTTGTCAGAGAAGTCTGACATTTTTCTTGCATGACCGCAGCACAGGTCACAAATGTATGTGTTTGGTGTAACATAACAGCATACATTTGATTTTTGATTAAGCTTCATATTTTAGGATTAACTGTTGCACGTATTAGTGCTTCAGTCAAATCCTATATCTTCATTTTATTTCCTTATTTAGAACATTGTTAGAATAAGAGATAATGTCACTGGTCAGCCTTTATATGTTTTTGGTTGATTCGTTCAGTTTCTAAGCTTTGGGCTTGTGACCAAGGCTGGAATTCAGAGCTTGACTATTTTATTGTTTGGTACCTGCAGCGTTGTGAGTAACACCATGATGTGGTATGACATGTCAGTGCAGCAGGGCTGACAAGATTTTTCTAACATGAGGCTGTAAAAAGAGGAAGCACTAATTCATACGCAGGTATGACAAATTCACTGATTGTTTCGGAGGGATAATTATGAAAAAAAAGCTGAACCCGGTTTTTTACCACCTAAACCACTTCCTTTTATGAGTTTCACATAAAGAGAGACAGAAATTCCCACCAGAAGCATTCTGGCATTTGTACATACATGCACAGCAGTTTCTGTTCTGCTGTAAAGTTCCGTTTGCATTTAGTTGAAGAGGAAGATGAAAAAAAACAACTTTGATTTGCGTGCCTGGACCTGAGGTCCTTAACATACTTGACACGATTGTTAATCTCTTAGGTGCCACTCCTAAACAGAGCATGGCTCCCTCATGTGAACAAAATTCCAGATACTTCACTTCATTTTACTGCCATATGTCATGTGTGTCATAGTTCAAGTTCAAAATAAGAACTTTAGTCATATAACTTATAAAACTGACACATAAGGGGACTTTAAACAAGCTCTTTCCCTCTCAGGCTTTTCTGATTGCACATTTTAAATGTCTTATTTTTGGTGTCTTATCGTGTAATTGTACCATGTGTCTGTTTCATTCACCCCATATCTTCCTCCCTCTCTCTGCCGCAATGCGTGTAGTTGCTGCTCACACAGACTGTAGCCAATACAGTGACTCACCTCTGCTCACACAGACATTAACACACTCGAACACAAACCAATTCCTTGAATCAATTGTGCCAAACAGCCGTGAACGTAGTGTCCAGTTACAGATGCATCAATTATTCCTCATCCTGGATCACATCAGGGGATCCTCACAGTACTGGACCATTACTGAGCTTGCTCACCATGCCAGTGGCCATGATGGTCACCATGGTAACTTGCCCTCCTAACACACTCACTTATCCGCGTTGTTCACATGTGGGTAATTTGCAAGGTTAGTTTTGTTAGTTGAAGCAGGCCTGCAGAAGAATTTATGATTAGGTTAAACACATAAAACGTTGGCTTCACCAAATTATTGATTTTAATGAGCCAAAATGTCCCTGGATTTGGGTGATTACACTATGTAATCTATGAAGGAGCATAAGATTTTTTCATTTCCTAATGATGTCAGAGATAAGTCTGTCCATCACTATGGTATTCTGTTTGCTTGTAAGAGAGTGAGTGTCTGTAATTCCAGCCAGAAGTCTCTGTTTCCTTTCTCAGGACAGATGGGACTCATTGAATTACCCAAAGACGTGTGAGACAGCTGGATACCCTCACAGGCACACACGCGCAGAACATGTTGGATTGTGTATGCGCTGAATATGGACATAATGAGACATATTTGTTGACAGAATTGAAAAGGGATGTGAGTTTTTTAACCATATCTGACAAAAAGTGTTACAATTAGGTGCAAGGAAGATATTTTATCAGGCGTTGGCAGTCTGCTCCTTCTGTTATTAATGACTGAGTGGCAACAACACTGTTATAAACAAACCCAAAATAGGTATGCAATTAACATACTCAACCTACTGTAAACTGACTAGGATAGGCTGGCAACTTCCCCTATTTCTGTGAGTCATGCTGATAATACTCACTCATTCATATCTGCGAATGAACACACACTCAAAGGCGCACATACACACACCTGGAATGAAAATATGATCTATTATCATTAGATAATGACTAACTGAGTGGTATCACTGTGGGTCAAATGACTGCTGGTCAATATCTAATTGGACGCCTGAGAGAAGAATGAAAACACCTCCTCACCTCTCTTACTCCTTCTCTAATCCTTTCTCCACCTGCCTTTCTGTCTCAGTTTGTCTGTCTTCACATCTCACCTCCCACTGATGTCTGCCTTTCCGTGTACCCGATCTTGTCTGTCATCCGCCCCCGTCACATTCATCTCTCCACGTCTTTACTTTTCACCACTCTCCTCTTTGTTTGCCACTCATCTCCACCTCCACACCAACCATTTCTATTGTCTGAGCCTATGTATTTGTGTGTGCTTGTGTAAAAAATAAAGAAATAGATTGTTGCTTGCTCATTTGAACTATATATCATCACTTTAATCATGTATATTCTCACAGGAGCAGGTGCACAGATGAGCTCACAATGCTCTTGAAATAAGTGTTTGCGGTGTTCAGTAAATGTCTGAAAAAGTAGCCACAATAACCACCGTAAAATGCTGCAAATCTATCCTCGCACACACAGCTGCCAGTCGACCATCATTGAAACTGAGTTGGCAGATTCATTTTGAGTAGAACTCTGCATCTTGCGCAACACCTTTGATCTTAAACAGAGATATAAAGACATTTTTCTCACATGAGTAATACATAACTTATATTACACATGCACACAAGTGTGTGCCAACACTCACCCACACAACCCCTTTGTATTTTTAGACCCACATGCACACACACCAAGGGTCTGTCTCATAGGAGATCAGCAGCAGTACTTTTCCACTGCATCGGTCTCTCCTCAATGCAGCATCTACCTCACCAGGCCTGCCTGATCTTGCTGCAGCAAAAGATTTGCTCACCTGCTCTTTTGTTGGAGGTTTGTTTGCATATTAGTGCGTATGTATTTGCTGTCAGGTCAAATTTCACCCTATCGCTGATGTGCCACTCTCTTTCCGACAAGCTCAAACAAATGGTTTTATTGTTTCATTTAAGCTCAGAGGGGGTCGTCGAGCAACCAGCGCTCCACAGTTAAGTGACAGTTGTCAAGAATATATAGGAAACCAGAAAGACAGGTCTTTGTAACGGCAGACAAATTCAGAAACAGGATTTTCACAAGAGATTTGCGTAACAGTACAGTTACCACTCAAATGGGAAATGCAGCGGCAAAATTTATCTTTGTAAGGCACTGCAGGTGTGTATGTTTTGGTGTGGTTTGGATAGGTGTGTCTGTCAACTCATGAGGAGAACTTGGGATCTTACTCCCTCACAGGTCCATTTGTAAATATATCAGTTAGATCTGGACAAACGACGGCGTCCTTTTTAAATAAACACACTTTTAAAGTCTATATTAAAAAACAAACCAGTTTCTTCTGTTGCACTTCAGATCTACATGATCAGATTTGCACAAGTCAGTCAAGTAGAAGTTAGCTGCGGTTTTGTTGGTAAATGTTACTACCTGGCTGTACCACTAGAGGGTGCTCCAGTAAATTCAGAGCAGTGCCTCAAATGGAAGATATAAATAATATTTTAAACTTAGATATCAAAGATGATTGCACTTATTGATTGTAAGTTGATAAGTATCGACTTTTCTGTCTAAGTCAGATCAAATCACATGTCAGTCACATCTGCTGGACTTTCCTACATGTACTCCATCAAATTTGAGTCAGCAGTGTATTGGTCTACATTTCTTTTATGACCAGGTTGTTAAGATCCTGTCTGCTGGGATCTTGTTACACCTCCGGGGGTCATCAGTGTCTCTCCAAGTGACCCCTGACCTTTGATGAGGCACATTTGTATTGATGTGGCCCAACGGTCGTGCTGCTCTCCTGCCGGACGGCAGGCCAGAGTTGCAGTTATAGACCCAGGAGCACTAGAATGTGCAGTGCTGGAGAAAATTGGGGTTATTATTAGGCCACTCATGCCAAGTTTAATAGTATAAGCCAATTTCTAAGGGGACGGTTACAGTAAGAAAGGTACATGGAACAACAACTCTGAAGGAAAGCAGGCCGAAGGGTACAAAGACATTTTGATGTGTCTGCGTAAACATATGGTTTAATTCTTTGTAATTTTGTCATCAAAGTGTCCCTCATGTCTCTGTTCTAATATTATAGAACATACTAGAATCCAGGAAGGAACCCTTTGAAGGGTGTATAAACGCAGTCCTCCTGTCCTGTCTCTCTCTGATGTTCTTCATGCTTGCCGCTTGATAACTGAATGAAAACGAACAGGAAGTGATTAGTTTAAACCTGCAAGTTAAACCATTTGCACTCAATTATGTTTTGATGTGTCCATCGGGGTGTGTGCACGTTGGAGTGAGTTGTTTGATCAGTGGAGATCAGATGAGTCTGGCAGAACAGATGGCCAGTGTAGGCTTTGATCCGTCACAACAGTGGACTTGTATTGTCGTAGCAGTTTATTCAAGCCAAACAGAGCTACCAGAGTAGAGCCTTTTCTTATCATATCTTCAACACTTCCTGTCATAACAATGTTTTATGTTAATGTTTGCTACTGAATACCTTCCTCATAAACAGAGAATAACTGGTGTTTCTAACTTCTGAGAAATGCTACCTACCTCACATGGCCACTTCACAAGGCTACAACGTGATTCACTTTGTAGTGAAACAGAGAAAGAGACTTAATTAAATTCCACTGGCTTTATATCTGATAAAGTCTGTGTAAATACAGGCAAGGCAGCCAACTGAACAAGAATGGAAATATAGTGCATATTTACAAACCCAGACAACTGCTAAGATTAAACTCAACGGCACACAGGCTGCTATCTCTAGTCAGAGGGCATGTATAAAACATGTGTGTGTGTCTGTAGTATGGGCGGTCAGACAGTTACCGCGTTGCCACCACACAGGACAAAGATGACCGATCCCCCAAGAAGAAGAAGGGGGGGAACAAGGACATGGATGACCTGAAGAAGGAAGTGCCCATTGTAAGTAAAATCTTCTTTGATCTCTTGTGAAAATGAATGTTGTTATAAAGTATGTTTGAGGACCTTAAACCCTGTTAATCAAAGGCTGATTATTTTACATGTACAGTTTCCTTTTTTTTCTTATGCCATCCACACATTTTAGGATGTGAAAAAAAATCTTTTTTAACACCCCCCCCTGCAGGAAATAAAAAAAAAAAGATTTTTTCTTTTGCCAGAAAAGGAGCGTCTTCCTAATACAGGTCAAAATAATGTATTTTTGCCTGTAAGTGGAGCTGAATTGTTAACAGGTCATGAGTTTAATCCCACATTTCAGCGCAAGAAACAGACACCAGGGCCGCCATACCTGGCTGCCCTAATACTCTAATCTCTCAGGTGAACTGCATGCATGTAGTTGATTTATAACTACTTGGTTTTACTCTAAGTTAGATACTTTGAAAATGCAAGATATTTAAATTCTTTGCATTTTTAAAAAAATATTTATATATATCTATAATATTGTGTGAAAAAATTTGGACTTCAGATTATTAATTTATGGGGAATATTTTTGTTTTGTTCGTCTGTTTTTTTTGTTGGTTTTCTATAGACTGAACATAAGATGTCTGTTGAGGAAGTGTGCAGGAAATTCCAGACTGACATCGTCCAGGTGAGTTTTTTTCAGTGTGCCACAAGGTGGCACCAGTTTACTTCTACTGGTTTGGTAGAGTTTTGACAATGCAGCACAACAGACCACTAAACCACAAAGTCATACTCGAGAAATATGAGAATATTCACAAGTTTAAACAAATGTCCTTCGCCTTTGCATCAGTGCAAACTTTTCCTCCTTACTCTTCCCTCCAGGGATTGACCAATGCCAAGGCAGCAGAGTTTTTGCTTAGGGATGGTCCTAATGCTCTCACCCCTCCTCCTACCACCCCGGAGTGGGTCAAGTTCTGTCGCCAGCTGTTTGGTGGATTCTCCGTCCTGCTGTGGCTTGGCGCCATTCTCTGCTTTTTGGCCTATGCCATCCAAGCAGCCACTGAGGACGAACCTGCAGGCGACAATGTGAGCAATGCACACTTACACACGCAATCTGTCACACAGAATTTCCAGAAACATATTCACATCTGGTCCATCTACACCTCATTAACACATCCGTCACACGTAGGCCTCTGAAGTATTGTATAAATAACACCCTGGCAAATTAATTTCAGCGTCACACACTATGCCTGCCCTCTGTCCACACTCACATATGTCTTCTTCTGTCTATCCTCCCTGCAGCTGTACCTCGGTATCGTGCTCACGGCTGTCGTCATCATCACCGGTTGCTTCTCGTACTTCCAAGAGGCCAAGAGCTCCAAAATCATGGAGTCTTTTAAGAACATGGTGCCTCAGGTAAACCTTATTTTAATTTCCTCTGTCACTCTCAGAACAGAAGTGTACAGCCGTTAAAGTTCAAATCTACAGGATTTTTAGATGCATGTGGCAGACACCAAAATGTGATTCAAGGTTTAAGATTACAATGAAAAGAGAAACACTTACGACCTGTTTTCATCTATCTTTGATATGAAAATACGCACTTCAGATACAGTACCATTTAATGTCTCAGTCAAAGTTTGCAACAAGATATTGCACTGTTGTGATGATCGCCTCTGTTACCGTCTGTTTTACTTTCAAATGTTTAAAATATTATAATAAATACATATTTATAACTTAGATTTTTTTTTTATTAAACTAGATATACTAAAACTTTTCAGCAGGAAGATCTTCTCACATCTTTCCCGTCTCCTGTAATTGTCTTTGTGCTGTCTTTTAAAAAAAATGTATGTGTGCTTGCTCTCTAACCACACTGATGTGTCCTCGCAGCAAGCGCTCGTGATCCGTGAGGGTGAGAAGGTGCAGCTCAACGCTGAAGAAGTGGTGGCCGGAGATCTGATTGAAGTAAAAGGAGGAGACAGGATCCCTGCTGACATCAGGGTGGTTTCAGCTCATGGCTGCAAGGTACACACACATACACGAATGCCACATTCAATCTACTGTGAAAGTGGAAAGCTGTAACTGCATCGGGTAAAAACAAACAGCTACCTCCAGGATTGCCTTGTTGGTTTTACTGTTTTTCCATTTCTGAAAATGAGCTAAAAAGCTTTTATTAGATCAAGAATACCAAAATAAATATTCTGTCTTTACTGTGTAAGCTGTCTTTTGGAGAAATTATGCAAAATACAGAATCAAAGGTTAAGAAACAATACCCATATTATGAGGTTGGATTTCTTAGTTTTACTTTCTGTGTTGTCCATCAGGTGGATAACTCCTCCTTGACAGGAGAATCTGAACCTCAGAGCAGGTCACCTGACTGTACCCATGACAACCCCTTGGAGACCCGAAACATTGGTTTCTTCTCCACCAACTGTGTGGAAGGTATTGTCACCATGGCAGTTGCATTGTGTGCTATTATTAACTTGTCTGCCCCTTGTTGAGATTCAAAGCCATCAAACTTAATGAAGGGATAGAGTTGATATTTGACTTATACTTTGTTTTTAGACAGAAGAGACTTCTATCTCATAAAGAAAAAGAAAGACAGAAATATATCACATAACCTCTGATTTTCAAGATATCCCATTTTTCTTTTTCTTACCAGGCACAGCACGTGGTATTGTCATCTACACTGGAGACCGCACAGTCATGGGTCGCATTGCCACTCTGGCTTCTGGCCTGGACACCGGAAAAACACCCATTGCAAAGGAGATCGAGCACTTCATCCACATCATCACAGGTGTGGCCGTCTTTCTGGGTGTGACGTTTTTCATCTTGGCCATCATCCTGGGCTACTCCTGGCTGGAGGCCGTCATCTTCCTTATTGGCATCATTGTGGCTAACGTGCCTGAGGGGCTGCTGGCCACAGTCACTGTAAGTGGAACAGTGATTCGGAATTAGGTTCTTTCTGTTAGCTTAGTGTTATTATTATTATTTTCATGTGGTTATATAACTTTTACTGAATCTTCTTTTTGTTTGCAGATTTTTTTATGTCAGTTGTTATAAACAATAAAATCAGATTTCTTATTTGATTTATTTAATTTCTTGTTAAGCATGGAGAGACAACTTTTCCTCTGTTGCTGATAAATGCAATAAACATTGACATAAACCTCATAAACGTGTGTCTGCAGGTATGTCTGACTCTGACTGCCAAGCGTATGGCTAAGAAGAACTGCCTGGTAAAGAACTTAGAGGCTGTGGAAACGCTGGGCTCCACCTCCACCATCTGCTCTGACAAGACAGGCACCCTGACCCAGAACAGGATGACTGTGGCCCACATGTGGTTTGACAACCAGATCCATGAAGCTGACACCACTGAGGATCAGTCAGGTTAGTGAGGAAAGGGCATACTGCACACGCACTGCTGATCTCTGAAAGATCTTACAGTTGTAAGAGGATGGGAAACCAGGTAGCTCAATTGGTTGAGCAGACGCTCCAGGCTTGAGGCTCCAATAAAAGGCCCCTCGTGCTAAAATTGATTTAAGATAAAAATAAAAAAAATTGTAAGAGGATACAATGATTACAAGAAAAGCATCTCAGTTGATTACACTGGCAGTTTTTATCCCTTTCTCCAGGTGCTTCTTTCGACAAGAGCTCACTGACATGGCAGAATCTCTCTCGCATCGCTGCTCTGTGCAACCGTGCACAGTTCAAAGCAGGACAAGATTCCATAGCCATCCTGAAAAGAGATGTTGCTGGCGATGCCTCAGAGTCGGCCCTGCTCAAATGTATCGAGCTGTCCTGCGGCTCAGTCAGGGCAATGAGAGACAGGAATAAGAAAGTGGCTGAGATCCCCTTTAACTCCACCAACAAATACCAGGTTAGTAATGGTTTGATGGAACTGTGAGCAGACATCTATTGTTGCATGCACAATTGATATCAATACATTTTATGCAGCATCTTAACTATAATCTCTGTTCTCCTCTTGCAGTTGTCCGTGCACGAGACAGAGGATCCCAATGACAACCGCTACCTGCTGGTCATGAAGGGAGCCCCTGAGAGGATCCTTGAGCGCTGTTCAACCATTATGCTGCAGGGCAAGGAGCAACCTATGGATGAAGAGTTGAAGGAGGCTTTCAACAATGCTTACATGGAGCTGGGAGGTCTTGGAGAGAGAGTACTGGGTAAGAATGGATAGAGATAAAAGTGAGAGGGAAAGGCATGAAACATGACCATTAGTTACAAAGAGAGAAAACAGGGATTTAATTAACACACATATCATTTGAAAATATAAGTCATCATACCGTAATGAAATTTCATTCAGTTTTACAAAACATGATTAGCTTGTTAGACTCGTACCTTTTGCCCTGCTGCTCCTGTTTCCAATAAGAATAATAGAAATGTCAACTTTTCAAGAGCAATTAAAGTGCATCAGCAATTAAAAAGCACCTACCATATTGTTAAGGAGTTTTTAAAATGGTCTAGAGGAAGAAGATTCTTCTCAACCTAAAGAAAAAATGTGTGAAAATCACAATCAAACCAAAGTTTGCTTCACACTTCCAGTTTCACTAAGATGTGTTGACTTGTTGAAACAAAAATCAGTTTTTCTGAATGATATCGGAAGTAATTTGAGAAGCAAATATGTGGTCAGAAAATGTGCAAATTAAGTCACATATTGCCTCTTTCTCCAGGTTTCTGCCACTTGCTCCTGCCAGAGGACCAGTATCCCAAAGGCTTTGCCTTTGACACAGATGATGTTAACTTTCAGACAGACAACCTTTGCTTTGTTGGCCTCATGTCCATGATTGACCCTCCTCGAGCAGCTGTCCCTGATGCTGTTGGAAAATGCCGATCTGCTGGTATCAAGGTGAGCTTTTTCTGCCTGACACAAAAGCATTTTATCACCTAGTTTTTAAAGGCAGATAAGAAGTAAACTTTGTTGTTTTTGTAGGTCATTATGGTCACTGGTGATCATCCAATCACAGCCAAGGCCATTGCCAAGGGAGTGGGCATCATTTCCGAGGGCAACGAGACAGTTGAGGACATTGCAGCTCGTCTTAACATACCCGTCAGCCAGGTCAACCCCAGGTGTGGAATGATAACAGAGAAATGTGCACTAAAAAAAGAACAGCTTTTTAATACGCCTGCAAGTCACGGGATACACTTTTAAGTTTTTAAACTTCTATATTCAGGGATGCCAAAGCCTGTGTGATTCATGGAACAGACCTGAAGGATCTATCTCAGGATCAGATGGACGACATCCTGAGGAATCATACAGAGATTGTGTTTGCCAGGACATCCCCCCAGCAGAAACTCATCATTGTAGAGGGATGCCAGCGACAGGTTCGAACATTGATATAATTTTGATAAATAGCCTTGAAAGGAATATGGCGCTTAATACAACCGGCCTGTAGAGGCATGATATACTTTCACAACAGCAGGTGGCACTGGTTATCCACCGAATGGAGACCCAGATACACTGTGTGAGATGGTTCAAATGCATTTGAAATATCAAAAGACTTTGGTTTAATTTAACAAATAAACAAAAAATAATTAAATGAGAATATGTTTTGCTTTTGTTAAAATGTGACTTTTCTATCTAATGTGAAAAATATCAGGCTATTGAATTTTTATTTTTATTTTTACTTGATACTTTTTTGGATTTAGAATATGCATATGAGCTCTGGAATCCATTGTTTCAGATGGCAAAATCAAGATAGCCTTACTAATTGTTGAATGGATATGTTTAACAAATAGATCTCTTTTAATGTAGTAATCTTGCTGTTGGGCCTTACCCTTCTTTCATCTCTCCCAGGGTGCCATTGTAGCTGTGACAGGTGATGGTGTGAATGACTCTCCTGCACTGAAAAAGGCTGACATTGGTGTTGCCATGGGAATCTCAGGCTCCGATGTGTCCAAACAGGCTGCAGACATGATCTTATTGGATGACAACTTTGCCTCTATTGTTACTGGAGTGGAAGAAGGTGAGAAGACCTAAAGGACAGAACTGGGAGACTGAGAACATTTGAATGAAATAAGAGTTCATGTAATAATATATTTATATATAATTTATATCTAATATTTATAATGAGACAAAGAGGATGGAAATCAGATTTAAGAAAGAACGAGCAATAAAGGGCAGTTTTTTCCCTTGAAGATTAAATCAAACATATTACAGCACTGGAGCTCAGGCTCATCCACTCTGTGTGGTTTCAGAGGTCCAACAGAATCTTTTTTTGTTTTTCCCCTTTAGGTCGCTTGATCTTTGATAACCTGAAGAAATCCATTGCCTACACCTTGACCAGCAACATCCCAGAGATCACCCCCTTCCTGTTCTTCATCATAGTCAACATCCCTCTGCCTCTGGGAACAATCACTATCCTGTGTATTGACTTGGGAACTGACATGGTAAAGCGGCCGATCAAACTCACTCTGATAGCACAAATAAAGCTTTGTGCAGCTATAGCTTATTAAAAGTTCACATTTCCTCCTCTTACCCCAGGTTCCAGCCATCTCTCTGGCTTATGAAGCAGCTGAGAGCGACATCATGAAGCGTCAACCCAGGAACCCATTCAGGGACAAGCTGGTGAATGAGAGGCTTATCAGCATTGCTTATGGACAAATTGGTACGTTGGGACCATTGATCCAGGCCTTCCGTAGTTTTGATCTTGATTTCTTAAGATCAACTTTATCCCCCTTTGTTGCTCACAACCAAACACAATAGCTACATTCTCTTTAGACATTTCTGCAATGTTTTGGGTAACATCAGGTTGAAGAAGTTTTAAAACTTATAAATCTGCAACTTATCTCTGTGTATGTGTGTCTTTAGGTATGATCCAGGCTCTGGGAGGTTTCTTCGCTTACTTTGTCATCTTGGCTGAAAATGGATTCCTGCCTAGTCATCTGGTGGGCATTAGGCTCAACTGGGATGACCGCTCTCTCAATGACCTGGAAGACAGTTATGGACAGCAATGGGTAAGTGTGAAGTTTTCTGTGCTCTGTTTAAGTGTACTTTAGTGTTTGTCTTCAGGTTTAGTCACTTGGTTTTACATTCTTTTTATTATCTCCTTCCTCCCCAGACATATGAACAAAGGAAGATTGTGGAGTTTACATGTCACACAGCCTTCTTTGTCAGTATTGTAGTGGTACAGTGGGCTGATGTCATCATCTGCAAGACCAGGCGTAACTCTGTGTTCCAGCAGGGCATGAAGTGAGTGCCACAATTACAGTGTGACACCTATATGCTTGTATTTCTCATTTCAGTCTCTAGAACCTATTGTGGCATCGAAATGCTCTTCTTTTATCGATAATGAAATAAACAAGATCTAGTTTATTCTGTCAGATACCTAAATTTGTCTTCTTCAACATTTGTTGTGTTTCTTAACCCAGGAACAAGATCTTGATCTTCGGCCTGTTTGAAGAGACAGCCCTGGCTGCTTTTCTGTCCTACTGCCCGGGCATGGATGTGGCACTCAGGATGTACCCACTAAAGTGAGTGTCATTGCCACACGTAACATAGTTACACATGTTAAAACAAGTTGTCTGTTTACTTTAATCTGTTTTCATTGTCTTGTCCACAGGCCTACCTGGTGGTTTTGTGCATTTCCCTATAGTTTTCTCATCTTTGTTTATGATGAAATACGAAAACTTCTCATCCGCCGGAACCCTGGGGGTGAGTGGTTTTTATTTTTCTGTTCTTGTAGACAAGAGTTTCTTAAAAGTGCATGTAAAGGTGCAGTGCTCTTTCTTTTTCTACAGTCTGTGTGATACTCTATATTGACCCACTGCAAGTTTTCTTTATTAACAGTAACGCTATTCTCATTATTTGATAACCATTTCCCCAGCTAATTACTTTGTAAACTCGTACTGACAATAGAAGATTGCATATTTCTGTTTCTGTATTGATTAAACAAACAAGATAATATTCATTAGAGAGCTTCAGAAGTGCAGCAGTACATATTAGTAGTTTCAATTCCTTTGTCTGACTCTGCAGGAATAAAAAATAAGTATATTTCTCAAAATACTGAAAAGGCTTTGACTTAACTGAAAGGACTTGAATTAACTGTGAACTCTGTTTGTTTTTTTTCATTTGCACTCCAGGTTGGGTGGAAAAGGAGACCTACTATTGATCAGTGGAGCACCTTTGCTCGAGCCCCTAACATCTTCCACTCATTTCTCCCCCATCACTCCATCCTTGGCAAGACACATCTTCAGATACCCCTCCCCTTTAAAGACAAAAACCGCTTTGAAGCAATTTTCATCACAACTGCCCCAAAGATTAAAAACAGCAAAAGCACCTTTACAACTTTGTACACTGAACTGCCCCCTCTCCCCCCATCTCCTATGATACTCTTTGCATGTGTTCTCTCACTGCTGTGTACTTAAACCAATATATCTACGAAACGGCAGCTGCATATTGTGTATGTAGATTCGAATGAGCTAAAGATACAAAGGGAGTGTCTATGCTCTGCAAAAAAGGGCCATCCAGCTCCTTCTCCTCCCTGCTCTCCTCCCGTTGTCTTTGTGTACCTTTGTTTCCCTCTGCCTTCCCTCCTTGCCAACCCATTGCTTGTCCTCAAATCACACACAGATAAAGATCACACAGTGTGATCCCACCGCCGACACCACTTCGACTGCCACCTCTCGCCTGTGTCTCCTCTCTGCAGAGGACCAACAGAGTGGTCATCTCTCTGACGTTCTCACTGCGTCCATTTTCCCTCTCTTCTGTTCTCGACAGCCACAGTGTTGTTGTTTTTTAAAATGTGGGGTGGGATGGGGAAGCGTTTTTTTCGATGACTTTATTTGTCTTTTTTATTTCTGATCTGGGAGAGAAGGCGTGTGAGAGCTGCTTTTCCTCATTTAGGCTTAACAAAGCACACCCCATGGCGTCCTCTCCCTCTCCCTGTCTCTCACACCCCTCCTCTCCCTTCCCTCCTGCCCCATTTGTCTCTGTTTGTGTGCACAGTGTGAACCATTGTCCTTGTTAATAACTATTACAGTACATCCACTCTCCCCCAAGTTGGTAAAGACAACTCAATCTTTCTGTGTGCTCTAGGAAATCTATATAATTCTATACTGAATTTAAATGAAACAATAAAAAAACATGCTGAAAAACAATGCAAGAGAGACATTCATGAAGACCATCAACAATATTGGTGATTAAAAAAAGTGAGGATATCTGTCTCTCTTTTTGTATTTAATTTGGTTTCAGTTATTTTTTGCTGGTTTCTCAGGAGGCTACTCTTCAGTGTAACAGCAAAGCAGGGTTTCAGGTTGTGTTTATACCAAAAGGCTTCAGGTTCCTGTCACTGCATGTGTGCAGGTATGACGTGGTGAAGTGTGCTGTGATGTGGTGAGTGGTGACGAGTCCGTGTGCCTGAGGTCTAATGCCCGATCGGATCCATGTCCGGTCCCGATATTGATCAGTCCGACCCAGGTCTGTGTGCGTGTATGTGTTGGAAACCAGTGAAGGGCCAGTGGTCTCAGCTGTATCCACCTCAAATGGCTGAAAGGGTTGAGATTGAAGAAGAAAAAAAAACACAACTATTAGAAAATGTGTGTGTCTAATAAATGAAACCAACACCAATAAAACATCTAGAACATTTAATACAACCTAGACCTGTCTGTGTGTCTTTCTTCATTTTTTTCAAGTTTCAGGATTAGCTTTTCTCTTGTTTTTAATCCCATCTTATACTTTATGCTTTTCTTGTCCTGACTTGAATGTAGTTTAAAAGTACATTGGGAAGATTATTACTCATCAATGATGGATGCACACAATAAGACAATCTAATGCAATACGCTACTAGTTAAAACTGTAAAACTCCCAACAACAAAAAAAAATGCTTGTAATACTCATCATCACCAATAGAAGGATATTTGAAGTGCTCGTTTGTCTTTCGTATCAGTCTGCAGTCACGGACATATTTTAATCTCACTGCCTCCATTTTTCTACTTCCTATGGCAAAGCCTTTTATAAAGAATACTCGCAGCAAGCCTCATACATTCTCTAACACAAGTTTTTAAATATCAGGTTATTGATATACAACAGCATAAACCTTCCATTTGTGCTGCAAACCTTGTGGCCATGGTTGTAACAGTGAGGTGTTGTATAAAACAGCAGAAATGACTGAGCAGCAATTTGAGGACGAGATGCCACCTAGTGTTGTGAGTATATGTGCACTCCAACCTGCAAACTGCATCAGCTGCCATGGGGGATGAGTTGGCAGCAGCCCAGGGTAATGCACCAAAACCACCTTGTATGCAGTATATGTCAGCCTTGCCTGACATCGATATAAATGAGTTCCAGGTTGAGAATGACAGACAGTACGACAGACTTGCAAAAGGAGCAGTCTTCTACTATGTCCCAGAAGTCATTGAGTTTCTATTAAAATAAAACATGAGACATGACATGTTTAAGATGGAGCAATAACTTTGTTATATCCCTGCAAACAAAGCTGTATATATCTCTCACTTTTAGAGAGCAGACTGTAATTGTGCCACCTCTCAGGGGTCATCTCTTTTAAATTAACTTCTTACTGCCCACCTCGGTCAGAAACAGAATAAATTATACGAAATATAATATTCTATGATGTGAGAAATACAGATCTGGTATTATAGGCGGCCATATCCAGGACAAATTTGGGACACGTCCCTTCGAGAAACACAAAAACTTTCTGGGACCGGTGCAACACTGGCCAATGATAAATGCACTGCTCATGCATACACACACAAACACACACCCACTTTCTGTCATTCTCACTGACAAACACCCTCTCGCTCTCACCCTTGTACTAATTTCCCCCGTGTCTCTGCAGTGAGCTCACTGCAGTGCGACTCTCCTCTCCCCCCTCGCCGCCCTACGTATAATAGAATATCGATCGTTTGCCTTTGCCGCAGTGTGTATGCGAGTGTTCCTGTGGACGGGTGTGCGCTTGACTGGGGCCCTCCAAGGTCATTGCCATGGCAACCTGAGCATGGGGTCCTTTCGCTGTGCTGTCACAGAGCACAGGTCACTGGGGTCACGTGAAGAGGGAGATGAAGGGGGGTACCAGAGGGGGCTGGTGAGCGCTGCAGTTTGGTTTGGTGTGCCACAGATAGAGAACAGGAACCACGAGAGTTACTCCACCGTTTATTTAGACTGGACAGGAATTATAAGAAAATGTACGGACTAAGCGCTGAGAGCCACTGAGTTAATTGAAGCTACTGTCATGAATGTACAAACAGATGTCAACTGCATTATTAAGTGGATAGAATTTAATAATAATAATTAAAAGAAGTGGATCTCAAAAGGCCTCAACATATTAGTAACAAGATTTACTTTGGAGGTTTATTGCACTTTGAAAAACTTAATACAAAACACCCAACTTAATCAAAATGTATAAATAAAATAATGAATTTCAGAACCGTATTTCATGTTTTCATGACCTTCAGACCTTAATGTTCCAAGCAAAGCTGATAAATGTACATGCAATCAGCAAATCATTACCCCAAACAAAATATCGTGATTAAGTACTGACCTTTCCTGACATCTTCCTCTCAATTTATCTAAAAGCCTATGTGAATTACCAAAATGTGGTTTTGCATTCAATTAATTTTTTCTGATGCATGGTCATCAGGCATAATTTTAAAGCGTTAAATGGAACTTCACCTTGGTAGAATGAATCAGTGAAAATTACATGTACACATAAATTCCACATTCCGCCATTCCACAACAGAATTCTTTTCCCAGGTTATCTACAGCAGAGAGTGCAGCGCAGATGCTTCATTAACAGGTTATGGGGTATTTCATTTTTTTAGAGACACAGTAAGAGGCTTTATTACACAAACCAGAGGCATCATAGGCTTAAAATATGTAGATAAAGGCAGAAAATCTGACAATATTGTGCTATGATATGCATTCAGAAATTAATTACTTGTACATTTGGCAAGTTATGTGCATGAATGGTTTGTCTGTAACATGTTTTTTATGAGGCAAAACAAGGCGTATTATTGATACAATGCTATAGGTAAAATATGGGGAATACGGTATACACATATTGCATGGGAGAAGGTCTCAGCACAGTTTTCCCCAACCCTTGTGGGCTAACGCAATTACAGGGTCAAAAAGATGACTGATCGTCGACCAGCACCTGCTATGAGTTCCCAGTCTTTACACAGGCTCCATGAGGAGCTCCTCCAGGTCAGATCCCTCAAGTTCACGGAACGCAGCATGAGAACCAATCACAAACAGCGTTGCTCCTGAGAGGAAACAAGACAAACGGGAAAAATAGATGTGAAGAGAGAGAAGAAACCAGACACTAATGTCATTTCCATTTTCTACATAGATCGAAACAAAGGAAAAGGTGAAACAACAATTATAACGTTGTAAAAACACAATAAGGGGAACTGGGACCTGAGGTATTTGCAGGCCCAGAGTAATGATAATCCACAGCAGGATGAACTAATGTGGATTAGCTTACCAAGAACCCAAAACACAGCTGCTCCAGCTCCAGCCAACCAGAACACAGGCAGAGAGACGGCTCCAGCCAGACCCATCTGGTGAGGGAGATTTAGCTCTTTGCCTGGTTCATGAGAAAATTGCAATTATGAGAAATTATAAACCAAGGTGATTAATTAAAGATGTCATGTGTTACTTCATCCGCAAATTAGGAAATATTTGACCATCTCATTTTACCACACTGATTATAATCTATTTTTCAAACAGAAAAGCAAGTTAAAGTACACTTTAACACAAAAGTTCATCTTAATTGTAGATTATTAGATAATTAATTACTTAATTAGGCAAATATGTGAAGGCATGTACATTCAACTTTACTCACCAAGAACAACCAGTTTGGACTCCAGAGACTTGAGGTGAATTATGTAGAAAGCACCACCAAACACAGCCAAAGCAATCAGTAGCATGGGCGAGCTGATTCTAATGAGTAGAAACACCAAAAAGCAAATCAGGATGGTTTTATTTATAGCATCATGTGCAGATTTTATTTATTTCTTAGAAAAGACTGGATTCTTAAGACAAAGTTCATGCCGTTTCTCTTTTTCATAACACTTTCACGTTAGTAAAATTCTTATTGACAAAACAATGCAAGAGATCACAATCAAACTCATTGTTGGTCTTACATGCAGTAGAGGATGAGACCCAAAAAGATGAAGGTGTAGTTGCTGTTGTAAGTTTCCACATTTTTCACCACCCTCTGACACAAATCTCCAAAGTTGCGAGGTTTTGAAAACTTGCGCTGGTCTACAAAGCTGGACCATGGTCGAATGGACACTCGACGCCTGTCGATCCACTCTTTAGCTATGCTGGCTGAGAAGCCCTTGGGCAGCCAGAGCCTATCAAATAAAGACAAGAACAAAGAATAAAAACAGAATAAAGTATCAAGAGATGATGACAAATATTGATAACAGCTTTGAGCAACAGAGAAATGCAAGACCTCTTTATAATACCTTTAATATATATTTATAATACTGTGTAAGGTATTTGGTGTAAGTGGCATTAAAAATAAAAACATAGTGGTCCATACTTCGACAGCATTCCAGCTCCACCTGTGCCAGTTGGATGAGCATCCTCAGCAGTGAACGGGTCTCCAACCTTGCTGTCCATGTCCACGAGACAGTTCTCCCCCTTTGGCGCTCCAGATGGCATCTATAGACTTTCTGCTGAAAGGCAACATTAAGCAAAAAACATCTTAAAAGCATTTCATTACAACACCATTTCCTCTCATCTCCGTCTTTGATGTCGTAACCACACAGAGGGTTATCTTAAAGGGAACAAATAATCGTGGAGCTGACCTTGTTGGGTATCAGGACATGTTTAGTTTATACTTGGAAAAGTCAGATATTATAATGATAGCTTTCTTATTCCAAAACTAAACTAGACTGACAACGTGTCCTGTACATAACTTAACTGAAGCCTCAATTGTCCCATATTTCTATGAAAACCTCACTAAGTAGGTAAAAGCAGATTCTCTGCAAAATAAAGTATCCTAAACATAAACACAAAAAGAGTGGTTAACAAACAAATAGATAAACTGCTCATAGAAAAGCTGTTTTATTACTAATACTTTGGGCTTGGTCACTGCCACATCATTAAACAAACAGGATATACGAGAAAACAGCAGCGCGTTCATTTGTCAAGCTATTTAATGGTTGTAATCTAAACCTATCTGTCAATATATATACTAAATGTGTGGCAACTATACTGGATGTTCAAAATACTACCACATCCAGCTTCTCTGCTAATGTTTATGTCCACTGAGGTCCAGATTGATTGGCTACTTTAACATCGCTTTACTTTAAACCCTTATTTTATACAATTTACAATAGCAATAAACCTGTCTGAAGTTTCTAATTACATCAAATCGTTTAACCAAATCTCGGTACTCACTGCTGAAGTTTTATAGACGAGTCTTTTGTTGATTTTCTTGCTCACGGATGTGATGTGGCCGTAGAAGAAAAAAAAAACTTTCTATTGCACGCTCAACAAACAGCGCCACCTACTGACCGCATCAAAAACCTCTCAATCCGCTTTAAACGTTTGCCCTGACGTACATTTGCCTTTATTCGTATTAACTTGTCGTTAACTTGAGCTCAATTTTTTTTTATTCCTCTAGAATCAATTATCTGAAAATATTTCCTTGTTCTTTATTAATTTAGGTCACAAAAACATCCTTAGAGGCGATACAACGGAGGTAAAAGAACCGCTTTGGGATCGGTTGCCTGTTATCTGTCGCGCCTGCTCAGAACTGAGCTTGCCACAAGAAACTGACTCCAGATCAGCGATGGAAAAACGTGACGTTACGTCATGCAGCAAGTTGGAAGGCGACGATTGGCCAGCATCCGAGCGTTGACGTGCTGACGTCACAAGGCACGCGGCACTGTAGAAGTTGCTAGACCCACCAGCACAAGAAAAGAAACAGTATTTGGGAGGTGAGTTGCAGTGAGTTACAGTGTTTTCCTAAGCATAGCTGTCAAAATGCTTTGAATACGTTAATATTCATATAATTTTACTCTATAACTGACTGATGTAATGAAGGCGTTTTATTAATTGATACAAGCGAACGTTATTGTTCCGCAAGTGATATTCGTTATTGCAAATAAACGCCTTAAAGCTGTCAAATATTGCGGCATTGTGAACGGCATGTCTGTCATCTATGTCACAACACACCAAAAGTGGCTTTACTTGTCCACTCGGGTTTGTTTATTGCCGCTTAACAGCTGTCTGCAGATTTTTACGTGTTTTTTCTCTCTCACAGAGAAACGTGAATGGTTACGTAAGCTCGTCAGGGTAGGAATTTGCTACACTAGGTCGCTGCAGGGCGTCAAGGAACAACTCGTATCTTTGGCCTCCAGCTGGTTTGGAACATATTGTTTGGCACGACGACAGAAAAATAACACATTTACAGCTGACTATTTGTATGTGTCAACACAGCGTCGAGTTGAGGACGATAATAGGTAGGTTTGTCAAAACAGACATTAGAAACATTATCGACCAAAAAGGGCGAACGAACCGTGAACATTAGCTATGTGCTAAATAGCGAAGACAACTTGAAGATAAAGTCTCAATAAAATGTATTGTGTGGGTTGCAACACCACTGTTACCCTTTATTTTCAAGCTCCCTTGTCTCTTTAAACAAATATATCAAAAAATTAATGTGTTTACAACATAGGACACATAACAGAGGAAGTTAGGCTACAACATGGAAGGAAGTAAAGGTTGGGCAGGATATGTTAAATAAGGACACTGTCTGTGCTAGAGAAGGGAAGAACCTTAACGTCTAAGTGTATTTTTTTGCTATACCATTCAGCTTTTTGTATTTGCTTTATTTGACAGAATGGAAACCCCTGAAACTGAAATAGGTTCTGTGACTATATTTTGTTATTTTGACACTTAGAGATTTAATTGTTTGGAGTAATGTTTGTGCTGATGTTTTTGTTCCTTCAGCACCTAGACAGTTTCAGCAAAGAAAATAACTAGGAAAAGGCTTCAGGCAAACCCTGATCATGGCTGCCATACATTGCCAAGGGTATACAGCCAGGGATTCTCTCTACTGGGATGAAACGGAGTGCCTGAACTACTACGGGATGTTGTCTCTCCATGAGATATTTGAAATAGTTGGATCTCAGCTGACAGAGACTGACATTGAAGTGCTGTATTTCCTTTTGAACGAAACCTACTCCGCACCACACCCTCTTGACCCGTCAGGCTGGACAGTTGAACCCGTTGTGGACGATCCAGAAGACTCAGGTGTGACCCCAAGTCCTCAACTGCTTAAAACGTGGAGAAGATTAAAGCCTAAAGGATCACAGCAGCTCCTAGTGGATTCAAAGCCTAAGAGTGGCCTTGAACTGTTGCTAGAGCTTGAGAAGAGAGGATACCTCAGTGATGGAAACCTGGAACCTCTGCTGCAACTACTGAGAGTCCTCACTCGCCATGACCTGCTGCCTTTAGTGTCCCACAAGAGGAGGAGGACAGGTGAGGATTTTGAAATTATGTTCACTGTTGCTTTGTTGCAGAATCTCGTCTTTAATCACTGAATTAATTTCCTGGTATTACTGGCAAAAACCATAATTAATCCTTGTATTTATGTTTTTCAGTATCTCCAGAGAGGGTTGGACAGAGGTATGAAATTGACAGCGCAGAGTTGGTGTCTGGATTACAACATACCTGCAGAGAAACAGAAATGCCACTTCCATCTTTCACACAACAGCTGAGAACTAGTAAGTGCAACATACTGAGATAGGGCTGTAACCTTTACTCTGTACTCAATACTTGTGCTTGTAGTACATTGACTATTCTTCTGTTGTATACGAAATGTATTTATATATATATGATTTAATAATTGTGTTCTCCTTGGCTCTTATATAATCTATGCTTGTGGTGGACAGCTCATGGGGAAAAGGGTGTGTTGAACAGATATGGACAGAAATGTGCTGTTTTTACTCCTAAAGTAGCATGTAGCATATACCTCTACATGCCAGAGGACAGAAGTATCACTGTGACAACGTGAAGTTGAAGGCATTACTCTGATGATCATGACTGAGACAATCAAACCTAGTTTACCACGTTTGACTGTACTTTGGATGTCATCCCCGTGCAGTGGGACAGAGAATAAGCGTCGAGCTGTCTTGATGACAGATTAAACCAATGGAAATTAAGATAAATAAATATTAGTGATGATGATACTATGAGGAACAACAGTATTTAATAAAAGGTTTTAGAAAAGGGGAAAACTATCAGTCTGAGTAAATGCATGCTTCTGTAAAGAAAATGTGAGCTGTACCCATTTTTGTTGCCCAAACCACAGCATCCTCTGTGGAACTTAGCATTTACACTCAGATTTAATGTTCTCACTGATGTTGATCTGTGCTGGAGCTGATTAAAATGACTGCTTATTAAACGCTTCCATATTGCAGCCAAGAACCAGAAGCTAGTGAATGTTTGCGGGTTTCATCATCAGTGTAAAGAGGGCGATAGATAAACATGGAGCAGCAGGTGGAAACTAAGATAACGAGGAACAAACATAACAAAGTAAACGTTATTGCTGTTATTGTTCATGTCTTGCAGGTCATATTTCACACACTGTTTTGATGTGTTTTCAGATATTTACTCTCCTGTGGCTGAGTCATCTACAAGGAGGCGGAGGAAGAAGCGAGGAAATGGCTGGAGCCGTAGGTCCAAGAAAACAGGCAGACAGGTCCAGCCACCACCTTCAGCACCACAGAAAGTGTCGTGTGGTAAGTGCATCATATGCATATCTAGCCTCTCTTTTAGCTTTCATCCTTTATCTTCAGTAGCGCCTTCATTCTTTTTCTCCTCTTAACTGTTTTCCCTTCGATTGGATGATAATAATTTGATCGTCGGCCTCTTAACATCTTCTCAAGTTCGCCATATTTCCTGTTGTCTCCCTAATACTGATGTTGTTCATCTGCATTGAATCTCATCATAGTTTGCACTTCAAGTCTGAGTTTTATTTTTTTTATTTCCACCTGTCATTCTTTAAAAAAAAATAAAAATGCTGCTTTGTCATATGTTTAACTCGATAGAAAGAAAAATACAACAGCAGTGAATTGAACTTTTTGCTATTTTTTTGGTGGACAAAGAAAATGAAAGAAACAAATTGATGTGACCTAACTGTTCTCTGCCTAAATGGCAGAGAACGACACACCAGCACGAACCAACTGCTTAAACCAGTCAAATCTATGATAAGGAGGGTTCGGCTGGATTTCAGCTTACTTTTATGATATTTAAAGCCATATTGTTAATGCCATATTGTCTTTTGACAAGAAATGTTCCCTTTGATCAGTTCAATAGTTGTCCAGAAATGAGGGGACAATCGTGATTATGTCCACTCCCCTTTGGGTGACTTCATATTCTCACTTTTCAGTGTCGTGGACATTGTTGAAACACACAGTATCTCATTAACTGTCTTTATTAAACATGCAACATCAGAGATATTTTGTCATATCTGTTTCTCCACCTGGCCGTTCTTTACGTTCTTGTCCACTCATTTAACCTTTTCGCTAACCCTCTGGACTACGTTCAGCTGCTGCCATTAAGAGTGCAGTCTGGTGGCTGTTTCCTGTCTTTTTTGTTCATTCTTTTAATACACGTGTGTAGTCCAGTCTCCACCAGATGAATGCCTTTGTTCTGCTTTGTTGTCAAGCTTGATACAAGGTTATCACAAGTTGTTCTGGCAACTCTCAACCTTGCATATCATCCTGGAAATATGTTTTAGGCTGTTCTTCACGACAGACGTAACGCCACTGAAAAAGTGCTCTACACACTCCGTGTCAATGTCCTGTTTTTATATTTCAACTATCACTTGCCCTTTATTAGGGATGGGTATCGAGAAATTGGCTCAGTATCAAAGTATTGATAAACGGTTAAAAAGGGATGCCAGCAACTCGTCAGTGTTTTCTAGTAAAGGTTTTAAAGTGCAATATTGGCATTGACCCAAAATGAACTTCAACAGGCTGATAAAGTTGATCGGAGAGTTCATTCTGAGCATCTCAAAGTGAGATTAAGTTTACAGTCTTTTATTTTTCCATAAAAATACCAGCCTCATGTAATATGAAGTAGTTTTATTTTCCCCATTAAATGTGTACATTTGAAAAGCATCAAGTTCAAATGGAAAAATATCAACTTATTTGATATTTATATATCCCTTTTCTTGGATAAATATGATTACTTCTCGTATTTATGTCACATTCATTTTTAACACGGCCGCTGTTTTTCTGTTTCCTGATGATGAGGAAACTGCCAGCATCATGTGGCTGTTTACTTTCTGTGTTCCTCTGACATGGCTTATGAAGTAAATAATGAGGAACACCGGATTTAATTGAATTAAAATGAAGGAAAGGGCAGTTGTGTGCATGCGAGTAACACCAGTTATCTTCTGCAGTATAAATGAAGCTTCCTATTAATCGGTAGCTGTTTAGCATATTAGACTGCTTTATGAAAGCAACAGCTGCACCAGCTTCATCAGTGTATCAAACCGCCTCTGATGCTGATGGGACTGACCAAACTTAAAATGTGTCCATTTCAATCTCACGACATCATGGTAATACTCACTAACATTATAAGAGTTTAAATTATTAACTTGGGGAACAGTGAGGATGTGCTTTTAGGCACTTCTTATTAGTGCTCCAGAGTGATCCCACAGATATCAAGGGCATTGTTATTGTCGTTATGCTGTCGCATAACTGCTAAATCCTTTGATTTCTGTTCGTATCTTGTCTTTGTTTTATCTTAGAATTATGGAAAGAAAACCTTAACGATACCCATCCCTACGTTTAATCATGTGATGCTTGTTTCTCTCAGCATTAAAAGGCTGAGTTACGCTAACATTAATCTCCCTTTGTCAGAAGGTTGCTTAGTCATGCAGAATCAAACATTTCTGTTAAATATCTTTCACTACCTGCAAGTCAGAAATACTTATTACGCCACATCCTGATTATTCTGACTTGATTTAAAAGAAGAAAAACAATCTAATAATGATGATAACGATAATAATGAAGACAGCCCTTCTTTGCTATTCAGGTTGAGTGATGTGCCTGTGACTATAAACGTGTTGCTGTCTTGACTCCGCATTTGATTCCACCAGGTTGACTCCGATTGTGACTCAGATCGAGTAACCTATGACACAATGGATCATGAAGACAGAGATGGAGACTGAGGAACAAAACAAAAAAGTCTGTCACTCCACTCTGTCCATGCATACTGCAGTGTGCGTGATCAACTCAGTCATGTGCTCTCACAAGTCTGGGCCGATGCCTAAGGTAAAAAGAGGCTCTCCCCCTTGTTACAACGGGGGTTGGTGCTGCTACTTTGTTCTGTATGCGATGCTTGTCTATCATAATTTAGCTGCCCCTTTCCTGGTCCCCATCATCCAACGTAATTTGCTCAGAAAGTCATCCTGTGATGTTCTTTAGTGTCGTGCACTGTGGAAGGGAATACAATCTGGAATTCTACCTGTTCTGTTAAGAGTTGTTGGTGTCAGTGTTTCACAGAACTGACAGAGTCCTCAGCAGTAAGTCACAAACACCTCTAAGAAGTCCGCAGCTGATGTTGAAGGCAAACATGCCAAACAACAAGAATCTCTGGAAAGAGCTCCTTAATTTGATCTCACTAAAATCATGCCCATTTGGAAATATGTGGGGAAAATGTCCTTGAAATAAACAGCAATCTGTATGGACATCTGGTGACCGATTATTGCAAACATGGCCAACATAATTTTTTCTGTTTCTAAACAGTGGGTTTAAAAAAAAAAAAAAAAGGTAACTGTCACCTTTTGCTACTACTTTAACATTTGACACCCTAAATATAAATAATGAAGTGTGAAATATGCTAATTTTGATACTTTAATTTCAGAACTTGCATAATTTTGCTTCTCCAGAAACTGAAATGATATGTTGTGAAATGAAGCAGAGATAACACATACCTTTTGTTTTATATTTCTCATCTTAATGAGACTAAATTCAGACCTGTCAAAAGGGCTCATAAGTGCACCGATGCATAGTCAACAAGGAATAATTCACTGGGGAAATGAACTCGGAACAATAAAGTTCAAACTATTATTGGCAAAGACAAAAATATGTTGGACATGATTGTGGAAGAACAGGTTTATCACTGTATGTGGGGAAATCATTTGGACCCATCCTTTTCCCTCTTTCTCATAAACAAATGGTTACACACGATATGAGATCCAGTAATGCAAATTACATTGGTTTACTAGATCCTCGCATAAGCAAGCTCACCCTGAAGTTTCATGTCAGAAAAGTGCTTATTGGGCATGTTTACCTGTCCATCTCTGAGGACTGTCCTTGTATTCAATTCTAAAATGAATACTATCATTTTGGGAATCATCATACTATCTAAAATGGCTGCCAAGAGATGCTGCCTTTTTTAAAGAAATGCCTCTACAACTTCTTCTCAAAACAGTTCTGAGGAAAGTAACTGAACAAGTGCTCTGCTGAAGGAAGCTCATGCTGTATCTTATCTCTGTATCCCGTGGAGCCCTGGCGTGTGTGTGTCGAGACGGAGCAGAGATAGATGGGGCGGTTCAGTCCAACGCTGGCCAATAGCATTTCAACAGACCCTCAAATAGTCTTTCTTGCCATAGCTCATCTCTGAAATGAATTTTCAACTAAGTGTCAGAAATTAACTCTGACAGTGACAACTGCTCAGACTAATTTCCTTCAGCTCAGTAACGTTTTTTTGTGCTTCCTTAAAGGGGTGCTTGTGGGGGCCCTTACTTGGTTTAACAGAGACAGAATGATTAATGTTACAGTTAAGGATTTACATATTTAGTTAGTAAAGGTAAGGGGATTGGCCTTGGTAAGAGTAATCCTGAGCCTCCCACTGTTTTGCAGAGCTACAGTAAAAGCATTTCTGGGCTGATTAAGTTGTAAATGCCAACTACTGGCCTGATTCAAACCCCATTACAACTGAGAAGTGCCTGCTTGATGTTGAGGAACAAAAAAAGCAACCCAGTCAACCGATATCCAACCCACTTGTGCTTGTCTCTTTTTCTCTTTCTCTCCTTTCTCTGTATTCACAGTTCTAAACAGACCAACCTGTGTGTCAGGGAAACAATATCCTTACACACAATGAGAGAGAGAGAGAGCGAACACTAAATGTTCAAACTACGCAAAACGGTAAAGAGTGATCTGTCTATGGGGTTAAGAGAGATTTTTGTCTACCTGTCTCTCAATACTTCCGTAGCTTCCCACTCTCTTGGTCAGTCTTTCAGCAGAAAAATGGATCGATAAAGAGTTGACGCTCTTCGTGCCAAGTGACTCCTCGTAAATGGGTACTTAAACTTTTTTTTTTTTTTCTTGGTGGAATGAGATGAGGAAGCCAAACGGGCTTGGTGTATAAAGTGAGAAAATGAAAGCTGTGCCTCCTAATGTCCTGTCTAAGTGGATGTCTCTGTGTCTGACGAAGCGTGAAGTGCTCTGTAACCCTAACAAAATGACTATCACTGTGTTCCTGTGATTTTAAGTGGCCATCTTCTTAGTGTCACTATCTCTACCTCCATCCTGCTCAGTATGAAATGGGAAAGTGAAATGGAGGCCATCCATAAATGCAGTAATTGCGTGAAGGGCAGGTGTTTATCGTAGCCCCAGCCCTCACATGGTGTAATGACCAAAAAGGTCAATTAACGAGGCGGAGACTTAAACTGGATTCCTCACTCGGACCACACCAAATATGAAAAAATCAGTAGTCATTTGTTTCCCTCTCAAGATCAACTCTGATACTTTTCACCACAAAAGTGAAGTGAATGAGCATGTTATACACCATGAAAGCAGATGATCAATAGGAATTCTGTTAGATTGTAAGTGAATCTGCAGATTTGCTGATTATTGTGCGGAAAAAGGAGGTCATACTGCAGCAGGTTCCATTTACAATTATATTATACTGAATGGAGGTTTTTTTAAATTTTTTTTGATACCTTTTCCTCTGACTGACGCTGAAGTGAACAAATGTTGGTCTTCATGATGCATTCTTTGCCATGAGTTGAACTTACCAGATGTTAGTAGTCCACTGTTAATGCTGTAAGAACATGAATTCAGGGGGATACACAATCCATGTAGTAGCTTTACATTCTCATGACCATCATGATCTGTGGTTTAACGAGGTATTTTGACCTGATGTATTGTGAATAGATCAACCCGAAGCCCAGTGTTACTTATTCAAACATTGTAAACAAACAGGATTTGAACATTTTTCTGCAGCAATCGAATGTATAACTGTAAAATGTTCCTTTTTCATATTTTTGTAACATAATACTTTCTGGAAAGAGAAAAAAAAAAAAAGGAAAAAAAAACAAACTCTTGCCTTCCTCTTTTTTATGCAACGCTCTAAAGTGTGAATTGATGGTGCTCTGCAAGTGGGGTTTGTCCAGTTTGATCTTCTAACCCAACCTGAATATTTAAAACATTTCATAAACCACATTGATTAAATGTCCCTTTTTATCCTGTCGTCTGTTTTGATAATAACCTAATTACAGACTTGTGAAGCGTGCAGCCGAGCAACCCCATTGTTTGATTATCCCTCTTCCACAAATGTTAAGAGATGCAAAATCAATGCCTTAATTCAACATTTGCATTTCTAATGTTGGCATTTTCCAAACGATCCCTCTCGAGTCTTGTGCCATTCCCCTTAGCCTCAAACAAAATATGTCAGCAGAGAATGTAGACGTGACCCCTGACCTGAAAATGAACAGTTTATTCGTTGAGTTTTAGCCACTGTGCCGTTAAAATGGTACATGTGTAGCTTGATAATTGCTCATTATGCTCTTTGGAGTTCTCTTGTGCTAAGGCCCCCTTTTTGAATAAGTGAGACTCAACCATTGTCTTTCCATTAGTCACAGATGTGAGCTTCACACGTAACTCTTGAGCCAGGAGATGAGTTATTCTGTTTGTCCAAAAAAAAGTTTTTTACTTTGATCAATTTGAGGTAATTGTAGCATTTTAAAGCTGTGCTGATACAATACTCTCAGTCTCGGCATTTTTTTTGCACAAGATTTCAGCCAAATAAGTTTTTTTTTATTTATTTATTTTTTTTAATTTATTATATTGAACTACTTAAAAGTGTCAAATGAGTTTTGGAAGAGCTCAGGTTTCCATTTACTTTTCTCTGGGAAAACTGACTGTGAAAATGTTGCCGCACCCCTTTGCAGTTAGACTCTGAGAATGTTTATGGAAGAATGGATGTCACCGGTGGCAAAAGGAGAGATGGATTTTTGTTACAGCAAAAGTCGCCCGCTGCTGGTTTCCACTTGGAGCTCTGGAATAATGACATGAGGGATGATCTCAGCGTTGCTCTTGCTCAGTACAGTATGTATCCTCTAATCTTTCTCGCTGTGCTGTTGCATGACCACCAATCCAGATAACTGAGGACCTCAAGGAGCTATTCATTTTCAGCAATATGCATTTAGATTTGAATGAATCTTGAGGTTTAAACTCCAGTCTGAGACAGAAGCTCTCTTAAGGTCTCTTTATTACTCTACACTGATATTTGCTCAGCGTCTCAAGTCCATTTGACTTATCTTATTTACATGAACGCTACAGCCATGATTTATGTGGACCTTGAAAGCTGTCATGTTGAAACTTCTCATGCACCAGTGTCCTCTGATTCAATCATTTTGTTGACAGCTGGCAATGATTCTCAAAATGATAGAATTGCCCGACCAAGAAATGGAACTGCACAACTGGATCAGATGAGTATTTCTTTCATTGCTCCGACTTGTCAAATTCATTTTCACCAAAACCAACAGTGGGGCCGTATTTAGCGCAAAAAGGCTCACAGGCGACTTGGTCTAGTTCCAGTACCGTGCATAATTCAGCTTGCTCTGCCCTGCTGTACCAATTATGTTTGTTTTGTCAAGTTTCTGATCAAAAGAACTATCCTGAAGTAGTTCAGTGCATAATTCCAAGTCCATTAAGAAGACAGCCTATTGGGTCACAAGCTGCTTATGGAAACTGTGCCCCTTTTTTGATAAAATCCTTACTTAATTTAATGCTTTAGTTAATTAAAGCGTAATGAGCCTTGTTTTAACTCTTTGTCTTGTTCCTCTTTCTCTTCCCTTTATTTTGACTTCATCGTCCCTTGCAAACTTTCCTCACACTCTCTTCTGTCTTTCTACCTTTCCCCTCCTCTCACTATTTCCTTCATAATTCACTTTGTGTCTTCGTGGTCGCTTTCACCTCTCACTCTCTCCCATCCCACCACCTCTCCCACTGTTTCCTTCACCTTCTACCATTATCAGATATCCGCCTGCGTGTTCGTGCGGAGTACCTGGAGCACGAGTCAGCACTACGTGACGGTGTCTCCTCAGACAAGCGTCAGCCGCTGGAGCGACAGTTTGAGTTATTCAGTCGAGCCAGCTCACTGCTTCGTGCCAGAGACCTGGGTTCCATTGTCTGCGACATAAAATTCACAGACGTGGACAACCTTGAGGCCTTCTGGGGCGACTACCTGAGTGGAGCCCTGTTGGAGGCCCTAAAGGGAGTTTTCATCACCGACTCCCTGAGGATGGCAGCAGGTTCGGAGGGTGTCCGTCTCCTGATCAGTGTGGACCAAGATGACTACGAGGAGGGCCGGAGGCTGCTGAGAGCCAGGAAAATGATGTCATTAAGTTATGGTGGGCGCACAGAGATTCCCTAGGCTTCTTAGCCTGATAAGACTCTTTCTGATGTATTATATTTACCTTGAAGGAAAAAATATTACGGACTGTAAGTGAAAGTTGTGAGTTCGGGCAGAATTTGGGAGCACTTTTAAGGCCCTGTGTTGTTGTTGCAATCCATGTAACGACCACTAGATGGCAGAACTTACCATTGGCTGTTTATGTTGGAAAGACACCTTTCATTTTTTTTTATAAACAAGTTGGAACATAACCTTTATTTGTGAATGAAAGATGAATAATTATGGATCAATTTGCTTTCCATTTGGATCCATGCACAGGTGCTAATTTTTAAGATGCCAAGATGAAACGGGATAGATCCAGATTTCTCTTCTTTGTCGCAATGAGAACATGAACAAGCAAGCCAGTGCCACCTGATCCAGTGGTAAGCCCCCCCCCATGACATTTTCTGTTATTCAGTAGATAAAATGAAGGCAACAGGACTTCCACAAATGAAAGAATATTACAATATATGGAAATATGATGTCACATTAACAGATACTGGTTATTAATGGACCACAATCATACCAGACTCTTAATATTGATGCAAAGACGAGCGAATATTCAGATTTCAAAGTGGTGCTTTACAATTTCAAGTACAACTGGACCACTGTAACCAAACAATTTGTGTCATTGTTGGGTTCACTTTTGATTTAGATGGAACTTGAAACTTTTTCTTATCAAAACGAAGAAAGTAAGTTTTTGATCTCCTGAAAAAGGAAAAATCAAGCACATAAGGAAAAGTGGCTGCTTACACCCCAGTTGGACTTAAGTGTGCAACTTTGGAGAGCCTCGTGTACACACACACACACACACACACCTAGATAACTTAACACTGGAATTCTTGGCCCTGTGTGCCACGATAACCTACCTTATGATTGCCGTCGTCGGTGGATACGGCAGTCGCCAGTAGATGAAAGCAGTGATTAGGAATAGGTCTCAACGGACCATGGAAGATTCATCATCACTAGCTTGTCAAGAGCGGCCCTGATAATGCAGTGGTGGCTTGTATCTGGGCTTCCAACTAGGCCTTGGCAAGTGCTTCTCTCAGCAAGTAAAGCACAGGACAGTGCGTCGGTCAATAGAAGTGATGTTGGGGAGATCAAAATCAAAAGTGCACATCCCAGCTCCACTCAGCCCTGCTATGTAGGCCCAGTAGAGTGGCTCACGGACAGCTGTCTACTCACCCTGCTGGAACTAATGCCTGGACTTCACTCATAGAAGACGATCAATAAGGCCCCTCACTCCTAAGTCCCTTCATACTGGCACGACTTAAGCAGGCAGACACTGTCTGAAGCGTCAGTCTCTGCTGGACGGGGCAGAGAGGAAGACAATGGACGGATTTCCATGTTTACTTTTGTGAGTTTTGGTCAAATAATTCATGTATGTTTGTATTGTTCACTGATTCAGGGGAACATTTTTCTTTAAGAAAAAAAATCTTTGATTTTGAAAGGGTAAATCATTTTTTGTGAATATCTTTATATTAAAAAAAGAATAATTTCTGGTGAATAATAAAAGGTTTTGATGGCTCCAGCTTGTTTATGCATGTTTTTTAAAAACTGGAATAGATTTTTTTCTGCCAATTCAGTGAGAAAATAATCAGTTTTTTTTAGTCTTTTTCCAAATGTCTTTCAAAAAGTCTCATGCAGTGAAGCTCTGCATTATACCGATGAGCCGCTGTATATTTAATGTTCAACAGTAACCCATCAGCACATGTTCACAACTTTGATGTTCCCTCTGCCTTCCCCAGATGGTCTACTGAACACTCATCACTTAAAGCTGTATTCTTCAGTGAGATATTACAACAGCGTGTTAATCCAGAGGAAACAGACAAGTTTATAATATACATTTCTGGAAGTGAAAGGAATAAGATGAGATTATTTTTCCTTTGTTTTAAATCAGAGATTTTCATTTCTTGGTGATGGCTGAGATGAGCCAGGGGAGCTCAGAGGGTTTGTCGTCTGTTTCGCTATAACATTAAGAAGTATTGATTTGATGCAAATGAGTGTTAAAACTCATCTCTGCTCCCATTCTGACAAAATTGAAGCTTCTGATGTAGGCCAACACTCCTCAAGCAGATGAATAAATAATGTAAATGTTGGTTAAAGGGCACTTAGAAGAAAAAAAAAAAAAACCTAAGCAAGCACTGACATTTTCTAATTAGCTCATGTCCTTTTAAACCAGGAAAAGGATCCAAAAGATGACTAAGTAGAAAGTCAAGGTGAATACACCAATTTAACTCTGATTCACAATTGATTTCTTAAAGTTTGGATGCAGTCTGTGTTAAATCTCTAGTGCCTGCAGAAGGCTGTAATTTGCAGCCGGTAATGCAGCTAAAAGCAAATCTCTAATCTTGTAAATATTTGGTGCATCATTGCTTCCACATCAGCATGGGGCTGCCTTAAAGATGCCACCCTTGGGTCTGTTAAGAGCACTCCGGTAGCAGCCCCATGTCTTAAAAAGCTGCTTTGTGTACAAATGAAGTTATATTATTGACCTGCGATCATGTAGAAAACAGTAAGAGGGTTCAGCCCTCTGGGAAAAACCTGATGGGGCCATTTCTATCATGTTAAGAGTGCCTTGTTTGATGGCCATCGAAACTGCCCCAGGCCTGCTTCTGGGAAAACTGAGATTTTTTTTTTAAAGCCCAGTTCTCACCACACCCAGCCTTAAAGCATGATCCGTGGTGTAAAGGCAGAATCGGGCACTCTGAGAAGTCTGCAGAAGTACAAAGGTCCAATTCGACCAAAGCTGCGACGTTCATCCTCAAAACAATCACTCCCTCTTGGATGACCCTGCCACTATGAGAGATTTGTTTGTCTGAGAAATTGGGGCGTATATATGGAGCGCCCAGGAACATAATGCTCACAGAGATCCAAGGGCAAGACACATGCAGAGCATCAACACGATTCTTTCCATCAGGCTGCCCTTCTTACGGGTGTCTGCAACAACCTCTTCTTGTTTCTTTTTACCCTTGCTGTGAAACTTGCAGTTTGTTAGGACAATATTGAATCCCCCCCCCCTTTCTGTAAATGGACTTCTGAGATCTGTGCAGAAAGCCAGCATTTCTCCCAGTTATACCACAGTCCTGCCGTTATAGGTGCCTCACCTACCAGCACCTCTAAAGCCCACTAAATTAAACAAATGACACCGAAAATGGTTGCTTTTACAGATGATCATGTGTGGGACTGTTTTTCTGGCAAGGCCCAGTGGCTCTTGATGGCTGAGCATGTGGGGAGCCGTTAGGTGAATTTATCCCCTCGTAACTATTCAGCTCTCACTGTTCGTCTCTGCTTGTGGGGTTTGAAGCTGTCGCTACTTCAGCCAATAGGGTCCCTTTGAGCCTGGCTGATCTACATCCAGGTCAAGGATTCCACAGACGGGGTCAAACACCCCGTTGCTGTGGTAACAGAGACAGTGGCAGCCTTGTGCTGTGTTTGGCCGGGAACTTGAACCATGATTAGAAGACACGCCAAGAGGGAAACGTTGATGGAGCCAGAAGTGCAAATAATAAAACCATATTGTGTTTTAATGAATCGATCAGTTTCAACTTGTGTTTTCACTTTCTATTACCTATCTTGAGGAATAACTTCAAATACACTATATAAAGCTGCCCTCCTGTAAAAAAAAAAAAGTATTTTTCTTGACACCATATAACTGTGAACATTTGATGAAGTGAATGTTCAATTTATTGCCTAAAACACTTCACAGAGACGTCAGAGGTGGTTTTGTGTTTCATGGTGCAAATAGTACTGGGTGCGAAAGCTAATGTCATGCTGGTTTGTGTGGCAGGGGACTGGCCATCATCCTCCTGTAGACTTTATTCCACTGTCCGCAGGTGTTCCTCCTACTGCCTTGATTGGATGGAGACTCGAGTCATCTTGTGGTAGCTCAAGCCTAAATCAGTCTCCTATCGAAACGTGTCATCTAAAGCTGATAGACACTATAGCCTTCAGTCAGCCCACTGGGGCTGCTGTTATTGTATGTATACCCTGCAGCATATCGTACATCCTTCTGATGGGAGAAATTCTCTGCTTTTATTGGGGAGAGAAAATTAGATAAGGTGATCTTCTCGAAAGCATTCCTCCGTGGTGCATCTCTGCACTATGTGTGTCGCCACAGATTCTAAAGCACAGTTGCAAAATATGAGAACATTTTGTTAAAAAAAAGGCAAAGGCAACATGGAATTCGTTGGGACATTTGCTCCGTGTTCAATTTCTGAATCAGAAAATGTATTTAGTGTATGAAACTGAGATGTTGCTGTGTTTTTAAGCTGCTCAACACGATTTCCAAAGGCGATATTTCCAGAGTTGCTGGTGAAATTTGCTTCATTGGTTATTTTCAGATCTTATGGGTTTGATAAATTAAACACAACATTGTGGAAAGTTAAGTGAGTCACCGGCTGATTTCGGCCCACGTTGAGCAGAGAGGATGGTTTTCTGTGGCCTGCAGGTGGCAGCATATTGATGCATAAACATTTCCAGGAGGCCTCATATTCAAAGCAGTGCAGCTCTGAATATCCTCTCAGCTGTGTCATGGTGAGAGTCCTGTGGCAAAGTTGGAAAACTTCTCGTAAGAAACTAACTGTTTCTAAAACTGAACTGAAACAGCTGTATTTTATTTGTTTGATACAAACGCTTTCATCCAGATCCGTCCACACCAGAAACATCATCTTTGCAAACTGATGTCTTTTAGAGAAACATAAGATTAGTGCTGATAATGGATCCTCCAAACGCTGTCGGTCGTTAATTACCTCGGATGTTTTCTTGACCCCCGCCTCCTGCACTCCCAAATGACCGTCTCCCTTGGCTCCCTCTTGTTTCCACTGTCATGCACGCGCCCCTTTCTCTTCGGCAGCACCACAGCCACCGGGTCGTCATGGAAACCGCTGAGAGACACACGTCGAGGGTGAAGGATGGAGAGAGAAAGAGGAACAACAAGGGACACGGCAAGAGAGGGAGACATGAAAGGTTATGGTGTTACCAGATCCCACCCAAACACCCCCACCTCCCGCTTTAATTCTGAACCCCCAGCCCACACCAGCCGGCCCCCCTTTCACCTACCTCTGCCTCCCCCGTACCCTCTCCCCCATCTTTTTTTTGCTCTCCATCCGTCTCTTGTCCAGACAGGCTGCTCGCATGGCGGGGATGGAGACGTTCACCGATGGAAGCACTGGTAAATTTTCACACCCACAAAAAAACTAACAAAAACAGGAGCGTTATTCTTGGGTTGGGATGCGGGGATTTACTTTCCTCCATGTGTCTTTTAACCTCTCCTTAGCTGTACTACACACCACCCCCTCCTCCTCCTTTCACCTTCTCAAATCACAAATCTTTCTGCTCTATTCAAAACGGAAAAGCTTTGAGTCCACTTGCAGGGGAGTCCGACTTCCCTCCCGGCTGTGTCCCGGGGAGAAGCACCATGAGAGAGGAGAGAGGAGTAGAAAAATATCGGTCCTAATGATTTTTCTGTGCGGGGCTGGGCTTTTTTCTTTTTTATTGATTAGAAAGAAATTAATTCATAGGGGCAACCCTCGTGTTCTGACTCTCACTCTCAGCTCTCCCTCACTCCCTCTCTCCTGTCCTCCCTTGCTCCTTTGCTCCGTGGACGAATAGCGTTGTGTCTTCTTGGCTGCTCTGCATGTTGTATTATCGCGGGAATATTTGATTCGTGTTATGCATGGGCTGTACGCGGAGGGCTCGCTGCACACCTGCACCTGTAATGCTCTCAGCATCTACCAGTGTCATCTCTGTCTCTTATAAGCGACAGGAGGGAATGTGTGTAGGTTGTCATTGTTGCTGAACGCGTCGCTCACACTTGCATTCACGCGTTTCTGCGGGCACGGAGGTTTGGTTTAAGGGGGAAAGATGAGAGACAAGTCACGCAATCTGCACTATTCAGCCTCTCTTGTTCTGCTGATTTCTCTTTGTTGTGTGAATTCTGACGTGTGAAAGGCAAGGAGTTACTATATAGCTCTCTCCGCACATGTAAGTGTGCGTGCAGGCCGGTGCGTCAGGGGGCAACCGGTGCTTTTATTTGTGCATATTCTAACCGGTAGTTTACAGACAGATTCACCTGCGCTGAGGGGTTCTTAATCAGTGTGGTCGATATCTGCTCGTTGCAATCCCGATTCCCGTAGACAGCACAATACCACCTCAGGATGGAGGGTTTACACGCCGCCGAAGGGAAATCGATGGACAGACTGAGTTAATTATGAGAAAATCAATTAAAAGGAGGGGAACTATGGGCTTTATAAGGCCGAGAAGCAGGCTCGCACCGACAGACGAGAGGGTGAAAGCATCCAGTGGAGAGCCTTCCAGCCGGTGCTTCCCTCTCTGCCTGGCCGCTGCGCTCCTGTTCTCCGCTGGCTGCCTGCACGGTGCTCTGTGCCCTGCTGCAAACACGTGGCACAACCCTGCATCCTATAGCACTACACCAACAAGTTTAACCATCCCGAAAACCATAGACTATATGCGTCTAATGTGATGATTCGATTGTCGTTCAGCCTAGCTGCTACACACATCTCAAATATTGCGATTGCTGATGTGAAGTTTGGGTTTGTTTCCCAGACACGTTTCTGCCCGCATGACCTTTGCTCCGATAAAAAAAATAGCCAACCGCTGTGAGACGCTTTTTCAGCCCATGTGTCAAATAAGACCTTAACGAGCAGACACGTAGTTTAATGGGACACGTTCGTCCTCTTAAAAACACACCATCAGATATCTCACGGTGTGCGTTTTTCCTCTTTAATATTCGGTGGTAAATACAGCATTTTGAGGTATTCCCTCAGATGATCTTAATTATGTGTGCCGCAGGGCAGAGCCACGTGTGCTTCCTAGTTTCAGGTTTGTGCAGTCTTAGTTACACGTGGTACTGTGAGTGTGCGTCATCATACAGTGACATGTAAATTAACTGAACAATGTCTTGTGTGGCAAACACAGCCATAGCCTCCCATAGCCGTAATGTTAACACTTTAAAGTTTTCATGTTAACCGTGAAGAAGTAAACCGCAGTGACCTGATTACGGGACAGACCCTCTAATGATCAGCTTTAAGGGCCCAGCTCACATCTCTCTCTGTTTACATATTTTCAGTGGCTCCAAAAATCGTCTCATCAAAAGTCACGACTCTGTTGCATGTTCGTTTCTGCTGCTCCGTGAAGCACATCGTGCAGATTATTTCCACTTTATTCAGAGGATTTAAGTTACAGTGATAAAGAAAACCCTGACGGTGCATGCATAGCCTGCTCTTTATAGGCTACTTTGGTTCATTTTGGGGGTTTTTTGTTGAAGGGTTTTCTTAAAGTGGGCGTCATTTTAACCGATTTGATTTGTTCTCAAAGTCTTCAACAATAACATGAATAACTGGCTTATGCCATATAAATATATTGTCACTGGGAGCTGCAGCCTCGTCCTTAACTTTTCATTTGTATATGCTAGTGTGTGTGTGTGTGTGTGTGTGTGAGAGAGAGAGAGAGAGAGAAACAGGGTAATAGGTTAATAATAAACCTGTGTTTTTGTATTTTTTGTCTGTAAATCCGTAAATATTTGTTATTCAAATATTGCTTAAATATGATCTGATGTTAAGCTAAAACCCAGAGATGAAAGTCAGTTGAATTATTTTTGTGTTGCACTTGAAACGTTTCTGCACTTGAAACTTTGAACTGTTACTTTGCTTGAAATGGATTTTTTAAATGAAATACGTTTAAAAATAGCTGCGTTACCTGCTTGACAGAAACACCCGACTCTCAGCTACTGATCAAGTCAAATATTTTGAAGCTCATTTCGCTTCCCCGGTGGACACGTTCACATTTTTATATTTAGATCTCTTAGCGAATATGTAAATAAGAATGCAGATTGTTTCGCACATGAATATTTCAACGTGTCCGAGTTTATTTTTCGGTCTTTTTGAGTGTCAGTGCTCATCTTTGCGCCCCCCCCCCCCCTTTTTTTTGCGAAGGCCGTATGCATATTATTCAAATAAAAACATTATTCAATATCTATTTCTAATTCAGTTGGTGAAAACAAAGGATGTGATCTACTATTTAGAGGAGTTAATATTTGATGATTTCGAGTTGAGCTTTTTGAGAAGTTCAGTGAGATTTTGAAACTGTCATTTCCATATTTAACCACCAAGGCCCCATTTTTGTCCTCCGTTTTACTGCACGTGTGATACTTTTTGTTCAGTGATCATCACAACTGCACAGCTGTTAATTACAGATGTTTTCAGCTCAAGGCTCATCACAACATGCAATCTCATATATGACAATAGGTTTATTTTTGATAGAGCTGTAATGTTAGATCATCTTTGCATTAAAGATGTTTTATAACACATTGTTGTGTATTTCCTTTTCTTTCTTTTTTTTTTTTTTAAAAAAGAAAAATGTGAGAAAAGGGCAGGAGAAATATGTCCAAATGTCCCCGCGTATAAGAAAACCTTAACAGCTCCAGATTTGATCATTTCGCGCTTACAATAAAAATGTTCTAATAATGTTTTGTAACTGTGATCGGTTCCTCAGGATATGTTATATGATATGTATATTCATCCACGAATCAACGTCTGTACGTTTAAGGTCATCTGAAATTTGATTTCTTAAATCGCAATTTGCTAATTCTACACGATTAAAGAGTATTTTACAGGGGAATTGTCACATTTCATCGGTTATCTGTGATGTCCCGCAGATGAGCTGAGGCTGCTCTGGAGAACCTGACACCCTGTCCTGCATCTTATCGACTTCCAACAGACCGTCACAACCGATACGTTCAATTTTACGGTTTATGTAAACCTCTGTCCCTAAGCTCGTGGCTCCATAAACGGTTTTTTGGCTCAGTTTTGATGTTACAAGGCGACGTTGCTCCTGTAAGGCTCTGATGTAGGGTTTTTCTATTCATTATCGCCATTTCTGCGCACGACTCTCCTCCCAGATTTCAGTTTGTATCAAACACCAGAGGCCACACGAAATTAATCCATTTTCTGCGCACGGCTCTCCTCCCAAATGGTGCGGCACTCTCCGTGTCCCGGTGCACAATGAGCTAATGACCTGCGGGTCAAAGGTCGTTTGGCCAGTTCCTCAATTAAGGCGGAGAGATTGCAGTTGCACGACGCATCGTTTTTGTGACAAGAAGGGGCCAGCAGTGACCGGAACACAGAATATATTAATGTAGGATTTCACCGAACTGGTAAACTATTAGACAAAATGTCAAATGCACTCCAGAGTGAACAGATGTTTTCAAAAGAAATTCTGAAATAGTTCGTTTTTTAAACATTTTTAATTGTAGCATCATACCGAAAGATATTAATTTCTAACGCTCACGTTTTTCATTTTTCATTTTTTGCAATTTTCCCAAGGTGAAGTTTTACTTCAATAAGTAATGTATTGAAAAAAATACAAATTTTAAAAGCACTCTGACACAGGAAACATAAAGGGGAACAGCACAGCCAAACACACTGACCACCTTTAGGTAGGAAATTACCACTAAAAGTCAGGAGCAATGTAAAAAAAAAAAAAAAACTAAATTATGTATTGTTGATATGTGGATTGTGTGTGTGTGTGTGAGAGAGAGATAGAGTCAGAGCGAGTGGGCTGTTGTGTGTCTTTCCCCTGCAAGATTGTGTGTCCCCCCACATAGTCATGTATCAATTGTGGTTGTTGAATGTAGTCAATGGGCAATTCAAAATCATCGGTGCATCGATTAGCTGATGAATGGTGGTAGGATTAATCATCTGAGAAACATCCCGTTATCGATAGCGTTCTTTCTTAACTTGACCGCGCAGCCAGTACGGCAGCCGCACAGGCCGAGGCTTCAGCCTCGCAGACAGGACTTCAATAAGTGACAAAAGAGAGGTGATAAATTGATCAAAAATGACCACAATGAAACAGACCTCTTGTGAGGCCACACATGTCCATTATGTGAGAGTGTCTGCGGGTTTGTGGTTGGAATACATCAAGGTTTCAGGGTCAAGGTTCAGCTTCATCCCAGACTGATGACCCTGCAGACTGACTGACCTCTGAGGCTGTAACAGCTGGGGGAGGAGGCAGCGTACCGGACCAGCCAGGGGTGAGAGGGAAAAGGTGGACTATGAGGATGTGAAATTTAGGACAGAAGGGAGAAAAGTACGAGGAAATGTTTCTTCTTTAAAGACGAAACAGATGTGTATGGAGCCTTGGTGGACCTCGAATATTTCCTTGTGGATTTTGTCGATACATCCCACTATGGTCTCCCCTGGTTTCTGTGCTCGGCTTTAGTTTGAAGCAGTGAATTAACACCTGACCCCAGATTCTGACCCTACCCCCCTTCATTCGAGCTACCCCCTCCAGATTAGCAAATATGTGCTATCTAGCCTGGACACACACTCACACTCTCTCTCTCTCTCACACACACACGTATACACAGCTACGGTAACACCTAACACAATCACACATGAACACACATAACTATTTAATGTAAAGAGAGTAAAAAATCAAACAATGCAGTGCATGTATAATATCCACACAACCTTCCTACATCTCATCGTCTGTCCACATCTAATTCCCCAGAGTGGAGCTTCAGTGTGTCACTGCTTGTCACCCTAACGGTCAGTCTGTAATAGCTATCTCCCCCCACCACACACTGTCCAGGGAGGCAGTCTGAAACACACACTGACCCTCATCCATTTTACCTGCAAGACGTAGCTCAGCGTTGGCTCTGCTGCTACTCGTGGACCCGGGAAGTGCTCTCACCCTGGCATCCCGACTCAAACACAACCAGCAGCTTTCCTTCATACTAATTTATACCTCAGTCCTTTCCATTTATTCCAGTTGATAAGCACAACTACTGATGAATCGGAGGTGTCTGCAGTAGTCTGATGTTTGGATGAGTTTTGAAGGGCAAAAACAAATCCTTGTGTCTAACACAAGGAAACTTTTTTTAGCAGAATAACTGGTTTGCAAACTGTGATGCAGGGAGCTTGTGTTTAGCAGCAAGAATCAACATTTACCAGTATTTTCAGGCACACCTAAAGAAATCTGTCATTTAAAATAAAATTAGCTCATATCTAAACAACAGAGGTATCTATAATATAGAATAATAATATACAGCTTAGAATGAAGTAATTTAACTGAATTTGTAATTCAGAAATTTTATTTCTACTGCTGTAAAGCTTCAGTGTCTTTATATGTACATCTCAACCAATCTGCTATGAATAGTTTTCTTCGGTTATTTAACAATGTTTTTTTTTTTTAAATTAAGTTCAATCTAAAACATACGAAATTGTGGCAAATGCTGAAGCTGACAGAATTGCTGGGTTGGTTACATGTTTATTTTTATCCTCATTTATAAATATGAGACAGGGACCAGGTGCATTCTCAAAGCGGCGCAGATATAACCAGTGGTGTTCAGTAGTTTTCCTTGTCAGATAATTGACATTTTAAAAATATTTAATTCAATTGTTTTGTGTCCATTTTATGCTTTGAATTGAGAATTTGTCAGAGGAGAACTGAAAGGAAAGAGAGGGCAAAATTAATGCAGCGAAGACCAGCGGCTGAACTTGAACTTGACATGTTCTGGTTGACGGTCGGCACATCTATACCCCTACCATCCTATTATTAGATTAGTCAGAGGTAATTTGATGATCACAATCAGTTTTTCTTCTGACGAAATAATCAGCGCATCGACACAAATGTTTCAGTGCTGTCAGATTAAGTGTGAATCAGCAGTTTTTTCTTACTTAACCTTTTAGTGGATTTTGTACATTTATGGTTACTGGTACTCTCAGCACACCATTTAATTCCTCTCATCCGAGTATTCAGGTTCTGTTTTTTGGCTGCGTCATGTGTAGTACCCACTGTGCACTGCAGGACCACATCCATCCACATCTCCTCCGGGCTATTGTACCGGACTGATGGCCGCTCAGGTCGACAGGTGAGGGGGGGTTCTTGGCTTGGCTGGTCAGCAGAATTTGTAGTGCCCATCCACCGCCTGTGAGTGTCAGCAGAGAGCAGCCAGTGTGTCTGGCTTGATTAGGTTTCCTACCTATCTTCCCACTGTGTCAGACAGAGGAGGAAGGCGGCAGAGAGGGGGAGAGCAGCGGGAAGTTGCCCAGAGGAGAGGGAGGACAACAGAGGAAGCAGGAAAAATACATCTTTTTATCCCTGCTCCCTCCGTCAAAAACCCTGTACAGTTTCCTCCTGCTGTGTCTCTTATTCTCTATTTTTTTGCTTCTCCATCCCGCCCGCCTCTTACTTTGTCCTCCTCTCACCAAAACCCCTAATCCTCCTCCTTTTACCCCACACTCATTCCTTAATCCCAAATCTCCTTTTCCCTCTCTACCAGCCCTTTTTCAATTGTTCTCCATGTACCTCTCTTTCACCTCACCCCTCTTTTCTCTGTCGATCACATTTGAACATGCTCCCTTTCAGCATAACTCTTTTACACACTCCAGATGACTGCGCTTATTTTCTCTTCTTATTTTCTCCTCAGCATTTTTTCCTCCTGTTGTTGTTCATGCTATCACCCACACATTCTCTATTTCCGACTACCTCTCTGCCTGGCCTTTCTTTTCACTGTGTTACTTCCTGTTTACACCATTGTTTCATTTAATTTTTTCCGTCAAAGTCAAAAATAATTTCATGAAGGCTTGTTGCGAGATCATTTTTCTTTGTAGAAACAACTCCGATGCAGTTGTCAGAAAGCGCCTGCCGGTGACCCCCCCCCCCCGCACACACACCCCGTCCCAAGCAAGCTCATACCAATTTTAGTCAGTGCAGCCATTTTGTTGGATGTGGTCAATTTTCTGTGATTTAGCCTCAGTGATTTTCAGCTCATCAGTTTCTCTGTTGTGTGAGGGTTCAGCTGCGTTGCCATGTACACCTCGACATTTTAGCCTCATGTGAGGACTAAATATGAAGATTTGGAGCATTTCCCATCTCAAATTACATTACAGAATCACTGAGCATCATCAGTTAGTGTTATACACACCAGCTGCAAACTCAGTGTGCTTAAAAAAGTACAAATGATAAAAACATAAATAGAAATTAATGAATAAAATATGCAAGACCATGTGAAAAATGAGAAAATATGATAGAAACATAAACATTTTACATCCACACTTTAAACTAAACTGGAAGCACAATAGAAAAAAAACGTGTTTTCAGGGTTGTTGTAGCAGAGAAATTTAGAGAGCAGGATCATAATGGCTGTAAGCACCATGATCCAAATTAGGTTTAATACTCCACATGATGATCTTAAATGATGATCTTAAGGCTTTATCAGCAAAGTAATCAGTGAGAATTTCAACAGGATAGGAGGAAACCAGGCCACTCATAAGTTATAAATAATCTATATTATTTAAAGATATTAATATTAAGAATACATATCTTAAAACAGATCAGTTGTTTAAGCCAAATCCAGCAAGGAGAGGTTAAGATAGGAGTGATTTGCTTTCTCCTTTGGTATTTTTGTGCTTTACTAACAAGTATGTTACAATAATAATCAACTTGAAATAAAGGCATGAACCAACTTTTCAGAATCAGACTGTGATAGGAGGGATGTGTAAGGTGTGTTTCTAATTTGATAGAAAGCTGTTTTAGAAATATTACAGATCACCTTACAGATTGTGCTTTGGTTTTTGACACGATCACTGGGTTCAACCAACAGAGGAGCAAAGAGCAAATCTGAAGTCGCAAAGACTAAAAGATTCTCTGTTTTGTAATCATTCAGCTGTAAGAAATTCATGGACATTCAATATTTTATATGAGAAATTAGTTTGATGAGATCATTCACAGGGTGAAGGTAGTTGGCAGAAACAGATATGTGTAAGTGTGTGTGTCATCAGTACTGTCTAATAACAGTCCAAAGGGGAGCACATACAAATTTAACAGTAGAGGACCAAGAATTGATCCTTGTGGGACTGCATAAATAATGCCGACTTTGTCAGATTGAAAGTTACCAGTGGATTCTGGGAAGGTTCTACCAGCAGGGGTTGATATTCATTTAAAAACACTGCCTGAATTACAGGATTAACTGCATCACAATTACTACTTTGAAGTCAAGAAGTACCAAGATAGAAACGTCGTTGTCTGAACTAATTTTCGGATCAATAACAACTTTGCCCATAACTCTAAAGACTGGTAAATCTGGGTTGTAGTAGATACATGTGTAACTGTTGATAAACAACAGTTTAATGGAGCATTTCTTCTACTAAGGTGATAAATGAAAAGGGAGAGAAATTAAGTAGAAGTTGGAACCTCAGTGAAAAAGTAGTTTCACTTCCACAGCTCAAGTTTTTTTCATGAGAGTAGGCGGTAATTTCACCCCTGAGTTTAACCACACAATGTTTCACAAATTGTGTGTCAGTGCCACCTCAGCACAGCTCATATTATTCAGATAACACAGAAGCTTCTGTCACATTCAACAAAATAGGATATGTTTCCTTAATCTGTCAATGGCTGTGGCCCTGAAAGACTTCACTTTGGCTGAGCAATGAAAGGCTCAAAAACATCAATATGGCTGAGCAGGATAAGAAGAAAGGGGCCATATTCCTGGTCTGTATCACATTCCCTCCATATCCCCCTATTTGTATGGTGCAGATATTGGGTCTCAAGCGAGAAATCAGGATTGCGTTCTCCCTGAATGGCAGCGTCCGTCTGTTGAAGTGGAATAGGAATGTTATACGGAACCAATGCATCCGGACTTGCCTGGACATCTCAACAATAATAACACTTCACACTTTCTCCTCTTCCTCTCTATCGCTCCATGACTCTCCCCCCACAGTAAGTTTCTCACCCTCCATCCCCATCATAACCACGACAGTGTGGAGGAAGAGGTTTGGATTAGGCCTAAACATACAATCATGTCGGCCATGACTGCCGGCAGCTCCTGTGGGGTCCACCATGAAAATAAAGTCTGTGAGGGGGAGAAAAGAAAAAACAAACCGGAAATCCAGTCCACTTCATACGCTTCTCACTTCCATTTTCTTTGTGCGTTTAATGTGTGAAAAAGGATTGCTGAGCGGATGTCAAGAAACTAGAATAAAAGGGAAAGGAAAAGGCAGTTATCCTTGCTTTCTCTCGCCTGTCACACTACAATGTGCATGGTTGATAACTAATTCAGAAAACATGCATGGGCTGGGTTTAGCTTTTCAAATAACTTGTACATCTGAATGCGATTTAAAGGGTGTTTTATGCAGCTGCCTGTAGCTGATCAATGCTGTCGCTCTTGTCACACTGTAAGGATATCACATTGATATACAGTAATTCAACACAGGGCAACGGAACCATTTTGTCTACAGATAACATTTGGTTTGCAGAGCATGATGTATATGGATGGAGTTTGAGACTGTATTGTAGTCAGTAACTGTCAGTGCAGAGAACAGTCTCAACCCTGCAGACAGTGATTTCACCAATGCACAGTCCCTGCCTTTGCCTCCTGTCTTTTTTTCCCCCTCACTCATCCTATTTTCAGCCTTTCATTTTTTACACAAGGGGAAAATGAGGAAGAACAAAACCAACATATGAAAACTAAAACACGACAGAGAGGGAAGGGGTGGGGAGGGAGGGGAGGAGGAACAGAGGAAGGAGAGGCAATCTCAGAAAACAAGAGGGCTTTCAAAAGTAAGGGATGAAAGCTAGTCAGGCTGTTATTTTTGAAAAATGATCCTTGTGTAGTGCTCCTCTTAAGAGCCAGGTACATATTATTTTATCTTCCTGAGGAGACTCAGCGAGGTGTTTTGGCACAAAAGAACTCAGCAATGGTTTCCTTTAAGTTGTTCACTTTGTTGTCCTTAATATTTTTTTGACAGGCGTATTTCAAATTATTTCGCTTCTCTCTGAAGTGTTTTACTAATCAGCTCTTTTGGTTTCTCTAGCAAGGTAGTGAAGTGCATAGTTTTAAGCTTACCTTGCTCTTTACTATCACAATGCTTTGGGAGCACATTACTGAGAAATGTTCAAATTCACGCTGAACTGGAAACGTGCCACCATGTTACGAACACACATACACACGCGTGCTCGGCACCTCTTACCTCTCCCCTTAATGGAGGCTGGTGCTGGCTGGCCGGTGGCGTCAACAGAGTCGTTGTAGCCCCCTCCTCCCTTGACCCTTAAAGCTTAGGATCCCATTATTTGCCTTACATACGATATCTGACTCAGAAAACAAAAAAATATTGTCAAGATTACTACTGTTTAAGCACCTGCAGCTCAGGAATCATGGTTTCTTTACCACGTTTCAAGGGAGGGTGTGTAAACTAACGCAAATTAGGACGCAAATAGTTATGAACATCGATATTTAGTGTTGTATTTATATTAATTAATTTGCTAAATGAGATGCTTTGTCCTTTGTGGACACAGCGATACCTTCAAAAGACCTTTGAGTGTGTGTGTTATCATACTGAGGAATTTCCCACATCATTACAGCTGCACAGATGTTTGTATTGGAATGTGTGTCGGAATGTGTGTGTGTGTTCAACACGTGCCACCCGTATCAATAGGTTAATAGCTGAGATGTCAGTTTCAGTGACTAGCTGATTAGTTGTGTGTTCACTAATCCACTCTGGGGCGGGGAACTATTGGCTTTCCCATTGATTTTAACGTGGTGAGTAGGCAGAAGATAGAGAGAGGGGAGATCTATTGATTGACCCCAAATTAGCCTCCCTACCACCACCCACCAACCCAACCTGCCATTCCTGTACTCAGACGCAGCTTCCTCATTGGGTGACCACGCTGACAAACATTCGTTATGATTGGCTGCTTTGATGGGGAACAAAAAGTCTCCTTTTTTGATGTTTTGCTGATTTGGGAGTGCTGCTTTTTTGTGATTTGGCTGTCACTTGATTGGCTGTCTTGTGAGGATGAGTGCTACACTGTACTGTGTCTGACCGTAGGGAGCGGCTGGTCTGGAAGCCTTTGATGAGCGGAACAGCAGCACTTCCACAGGGAGGGTATTACTTTTGTGTTTCTGATCACAAAGCATGACTTTATATGTTTGGGTTTTTTTAAATTTCTTTCTTTGACAAAGAATATTCACACAAAAAAAGAAATTTGAAAAAACAAAACAACTGTTCCTTTGTGTCCAGATTTTTCTACTTTTTTATCTTCTATTGTCCTTCATGACTGTCAACCTGCTGCATCAAATTCCTCTTTTTTCTGCTCTTTATCTCACTTTCTGTCCTTCGCTGGCGCCCCTCCCTCCAATTTCTCTTTTCTTGGCTCTAAGCTTTGAGTTTCCTCTCCTGAGCCTTTCCCTCCCATACATCACTCCATCTCATCCCTCTGTGTCTACCTCTGATATTCCTCTCTAGGCTTTTCTTTTTTTGCCTCTGTCACTCTTTCCCTTTCTCCCCCATCTGTCTATGTAAGCAAGAGTGGGTTGTTAAACATTTTTCTTCCCTCTTAATTGTTTTGACTGGGCCGATTGGCATCCCGATTAGGCCCATTGATTTCCTGGCGCTAAGTGCATTGATTTTTAAATTTCTTATTGATCCCCGCTCTAAATCTCTTGCACACTCACTCACACAGACTCACCGTTCGCAGGGGCAGAGATGGCGAAAAGGGTTGAAAGAGGAGGACAAAGGGGAGCAATTGGTGTTAGGTAAATACACTGATCGGCAAGAGTGGAGTGAATTAACAGAGTGGGAGAAGACGAGCAGGTGCTGAGGAGGAAGACGAGAGTTATGAACTGTGAGGGAAGGTCGAGTGGAAAGGCTTGACAGAAAAAAGCTAAAAGCAGTAAAAGACTGATATTAAATATATTTAAAACATTAGACTGAACATACACAATGTTATGAAGATTTTACATCTTTTTTTATCTTTAGTCCACCTGACCGTATAGCCAGCAAAAATCTGTCAAACATAAAAAGAATCAATAATTTAGTAATTGTTACAAGCATCAGGAAGCACTGTCGGTACAGTTTCCAGTCTGGTAGCAGCCTGGATGGAACATGTTCATCTGAGAAGAATGAGACACTTTATGGGTGAACAGAGGTTTATGAGGGATAGACAGATATTGGAAATGTCAGAGATGGAATGGAGTGTTTTGTCTTTGCTATGCTATTTCACATGGTCTGCAGTGCCTGCTGGAAACCCGTGTGTGTGTGTTATTTCTGGCTTATGACTGTGTTAGGTTTTAGAGGCCTGCTAGACTCTGAATCGTACATGCCCACTGGTGTTTCTCAGAAGGCGGTGGACCTAATTGGCTGTATCTGAGGCTGTGTGTCTGTGTGTGCAAGTCTCTGTGTGCACTTGTGTGTGTGTGAGCTCAACTATATTTGAAGTGAAAATGATGTATTCTGTCGGTGTGCACAGGAACATGTATGCGCTTTTACATCTGTTTGTATATTTTTCTGTGTGTTTTTGACCTTTTCTTGGCTTAAAGTGTTGAGGATCGCACTCATTCGGTTGATAGCATTTTCTTTTTATATCCTCCGTACTTGACAAAATTGTGCTAACCTTTTCTGAAGTCATTTGCTACTTTTCTGTCTCAGAAGTGTAGCTGGGTGCCTTGCACAACTCACAATATATGAACCATATGTAGCATTACTGTGTTGCAATTACAATTTACTCTGCGTAGACCCACTTAAGATAAGTGCTTTGAAAAGACAAGCAAAGAGAAGCAACCACTGTCAGCAACACTGAAAGAAAAACTTCAGTATCACTGCTGTTGTCAGAGATGCTGTAATGCCGCTCTGCTGTGACATTAAGTATATGTTTTTTTTTTAAAGCTTTAATAGCAGCTCTATTATGACTGTGGTGAATGACAGTAATTATGATGCCACTGACAGGGGAGGCTATTTGCTTAAGCTTTCATTGCTTACTTCTCTTGCTGCGAGTTTGCATCTGCAGAAAATATAAAATAATACATTTCATGGTTGCGTTTGTTGGCTAAACAATGCAAGATAAAGCGTTTAAAATGCATACCCTGGGCCGAGCTGCTGTTTGCTTTGCAGTGATGGGGCCTCTGTTTGCCCTGATGATAGGGAGGGCCTACATGCACACGCCCTGACACGTTCACACAAGCTGCTTAAAAAAACTCATGAATTAAGAATAAGTTTCTGCTCATTTGTGATTACACGCGATTAGTCCGGCGGACAGTAAGGTTCAAACGGCCTGATGGTCACTCTTACTGTTTCAGACGAGAGGCTGCAACCTGCAGACTCAGCACACACAGCGACATCGAAGGCTCACACACACACAAACGTCCCTCTCAGCTAATGCACATATACACATGTATGTGCAAGACAAACACACACACTGTCCTTGGGCTCACAGGCACCTCACACACACACAACCTTGACCTGTCGTACTCCAGCTTGCAGTCTCATACATACTTCATATGTTCACTGAGGGATGTCACACACGCTGACACACACCTTTGAGCACATATCAATCACATTTGCATTGAAGAGTACTAATTCAAATCAGTACCTGTGACCTATTTGTGAAAAACATCTGCACCAACAACAAAATGGAAAGAAACAGTTGTAACAGCAGGTTGATCGTGTTGTACGGGCTTGATTATTCTTTTCTTTTTTAGTTAAATGTTTAGTCTAACAAATGCTTGAATGTAGCAAACTTGTTTTATTAAACGAAAAGGGAAAAGTTTAAAACTCAAAAATATATTAAATTTACACAGATTTAAAGCTGAAAAACACAAGAAATATTAGAGATTTTTTTTCTTTTTCTTTTACCAAGAGACTAAAAAAAATCAGTTGATTATCTCAATTGTCACCAATAACCTTTCTGACAATTCACTAATTGAGTCACAATAGTTTCAGCAATGAATGTCAGATTTATTTCTCCCGAATTGGGACCTTGGCTCCTTCTTTTCATCCAAATTTGTCCATAGAATTAAAGCGTATGCAGGCCTAGTTAGTGATGAATTTCACTGTCAAAGACAAATTCGAAATAAATCTCTCGCCATGGACTTCCAGCGTGTGTCGCACTCTGATAATTTCCACAATATCCTCTGCAAGCCCCAGGGGCAGATTTTTTTTTTCCTCCCGTTATTTCTCTCTCCACCCTCTCATGTTTGTTTCTATCCCTGTAAAATGCTGGTTGCTTTGCTGAAATACTGCAGTGCTTTATCTGCCCTCTTTTTCCTCCCTTTAGTCCCCTCTCACTCTTTTCCTCCCTTATGTTCCACCCCACACACACCTTTAGTTGTTGTTGTTGGAGATGCTGGTGGTGGTGGAGGTGTGGGGTGGGGGGAGTGGAAGGGTGAGGCAGAGAGGGGAGGAGGTGGTAGTAGAAGCAGCCAGGACCCAATGACGTGGGTGCGACATGTAACCGTGGCGCAGGAGAGGAAATCAATACATGAAAGGATGAGGAGCACTGGGGTGGATTACCGTCTGGGGCCCTGGCTACTGGAGGGATGGAGGGAGGTGGAGGGGGTGTAGATGAGGCCTGGGGGGGAGGCGTTGGAGGGTGTGTGTTTGAGTGTGTGTGTGTGGAGAAAGAAGGGGGGAGGAGGGATGCGGAGGGCGAGAGGCCAGATTGTCCAGTCCTCTCTCCTGCATCCCCTCCCCTGACCAAGCACTGTTTGAATCTTGACCCCTCCCATCAACCCTCCCTTGGCTTCTAAACACTGCTCAGTGCCGGTAGGCTGCCATAGGTGAACCTTCAGCTCTCCACACACACTCACACACACATGGAGCTGCAGAGGACTCTATAATGTTGGGTGAATACATAGACGATTGCAGCCACTGCGTGGTAACGCTTCTGATAACCCTGCACTATCTGTATGGGTAATAATCGCCCCATATTACCAGTGTAAATTAAAGAGTCCCAGCGAGACTGTGTGTATGTGAGGAGAGTTTACCGGCATGTAAGTCTTCAGCAGGGTGCATCTGCAGCACTGTCACAAACCCAGATAATAAATATCTATTATAAATATCATTATTATTGGGCCAATCTCCCCCAATAACAGAGCCTCGGTGAAAGATGGCACGAGGGACTGAGCTGGATATTGGCAATATATCAGCATTGATTATTGAGAGTGCTGACAGAGAGAGGGAGGAAAAGTTAATAAAAACTAATAAAAAAAGACAAGGAATACCAAAAGAACAAGGGCTTTAGCTGGATCAGGCGATTGTTCGCTGTAGGAAAGAGAGAAGGGAAGGTGGAGATATGAAGGGAGTGGAAGTAGGGAGATAGTGCTGTAGACTTGTGGTTTCTGGGCTGTATTTTCTCTCTCAACGCGTGTGTCTCCGTACAAGAGTGTGTGTCTGAATTTAAGTTTTGTCATTCGTGGTGGGGCATATCGGACTATTTCTGTGCAACTGTGAATTGGCATTGACATCTCCATGCTTACATCTGCACACATTCAGCCAACTCACTTTTCCTTCTCCTGTTTGTGTGTCTTCAATTGAATGAATCTCGGCTGGATCTGAACTCCACAGTTTGGATCCAAAGCCCGAACAACCTTGCACCTTCCCACACACAGGCATCAACCAAGATGCACAAACTGAACTCCCCCCCCCACCCACCCACAGACACATGCACTCACAAAGACACAGACAGACAAACCTCATAAAAGCACATGCATCATATCCATATTATCTTGACAAATCTATACATCATGTCATAGCATGGTTTATGTGAATATTGCATTTTACAGTGTGTTATTGGTATGTGTGTGCAGAGAGGATATGAGGGGAGCGCCTTGGTACTTCATGCTGCTGGTTTGAGATGGGACAGGGTGACAGTGAGACAGCGCTGTCCATTCTAAAAGGGCCTTGTTAGGCCCCCCCGACAGAGCCAGCAACGCCACTGTTGGCTGCTATTGATTCCCGACCAAAGCTGTTATTGATGAGTTAGAATTTAATTCAACCAGCTCGTTTGTCATCATGACATCACCATTTAACTATGACCATGACATGGATACGAACACCCAAGACGAGATAGGTCACATATACGCAGAAAGCAGCTTGAGCAAAAACACACAACAATAATTTCCACTCAGACACACACACATCTAGGATAATAAATACATACTCATGTCATGAAGCTAAAATGTGTGTTTTCTTCACGTTGGTGTTGCCTTTTTTTCTGCACCATTTACACAGAAAACATGTTCAGTATTCAAAACTGTGTTTTAAAGCAGTTAAATCAATCATTACAAATAAATAACAGGCAATTACCAAGGGTACAATAAACAATATGACTAATGTGTAGCCTAAGGATACTTTTGGCCCTTTTTGATTGGATAAATATTTCATGCCACTTCCTGACCTACAGCACATGACATGGAGAACATGTTGGAAGAAGTTGAACAAATTGCTTTGAATATATTTACTTGTAACGTAAGAGAAGAAAACACACACACAAAAACATCACATCTGCAAATAAGGAACAAAAAAACTGAACATTTTACTGTATAAATACTACACATCTGTCAAGAACAGGCTGATATACACGTTGAAAAATTCTAATTGACTATGTGCAAATTATCATATTATCATTTATCTTTTAAAAAAAATGCAGGATGAATTAATTGAACAACAATAACAAGACAAAGGATGTAACTGATTTTTTACTTCTTATCGATTTTCATGTGACTTTGCTTATTATTGTTTATTTATCTTTCATACATTGAATAAATGCATTGAATTTGAATGAAATTCTATGTATTTTACAAGATTTCCATAAATTAAGAGATACGACAGAAATAGTTTTTTACTAGCACAGGAAAATCCAGGAATAGCTTGTGCTCTAAAAGTAGCAGATTGATTAAGTAGACAATTGATATTGATGCTGTTACAATATGACACATTTAATAAAATCCAACATTTTAGAGTAAATTCAGAAGTAAAAGAGTACATTTTGAAAATGGAACACAACAAACTTTGTTCTAAGAATAAGCGTTATTCATTTAATGATTTACAGAAATGGTGCACACTGCTTTTAGAAATACATCTTCTGCGATTTCTTTGATAATGAAAAGGATGATAAAAAGTACAACTGGAAGACAACTAAAACGCAGCAATTATACGTAATCCATTAACTGTATTAACTGTATGTTTCTCTTAAAAGAAAAGAAGCAAAAAAACGACACAGCGACAATTTTAGAGGAGCATTCTTCAATTGAGCACTGTGAAGGTAAAGCATTGAAAACAATGGCGCCAGCTATATATCTGTATGGATTGGAAGTCTTGATAGGGAGGGAGTTGGACAATCAGGATCATGGGCTTTTCAATGAGAGCGGTCCAGCGGGGGTTATTGGCTGGAGCCCACCCACCCCCCAGGGGAGCTCTCCCTCCAGGTCTCTTGGGACTGAAACTGTAGAGACCGACTCGCTGCAGGGGCCCTATGGGCACCAAGCGAGAAACACACCGAGGGGGCTGAATTTAGGTGGTCGGCTTGAAGTAGACAGATGGACAGAATATGAAACTATGGATGTCAATCCGGTATCATAGGCTTTGTATTCAGCTGTGTGTGTGTTTTACTTGTCAAACAGAAGACGATGAGAGAAAATATTTCTATCTAATTGGCTAAAAATTTAAATTCAGCACATGGTCATATTTATGAGGAAGTCAGTCTGAAAGAGAACAAGAGAGTTTGTTTAAAGTTTTTTGCTGTAAGATAATGAGATCCAACCATAATCTGCCGGTTTGTGAAGACCTGAAATCCATAGAAGTGTTCATTATGTTTCCATATATGTGAATACCTGGATGACAGTTTGTATGTCAGATGGACTCAAAAGAAGAGTTTGGTAAGTGGAGGAGGACAAATGGGTGGATGCTGTACGTGTAAGCACCCCCCCCCTTCCTCACCTCATCTTCCTCACCCCTCCAACACCATCTTATTTTCCCCTCCTTCAATCTCACACACCCTCCCTCCATCCCTCTCTTCCACAGACGCGCACAACCACACTACATTCTACAAGAAATAATTGCTTTTGTCTGGAAGGAGTGTAGGGAGGAGGGAAAGGGGGCGCGCATGGCTCCCTTTGTGGAGAGAAGGGGGTCTTTGAAGGACAACTAGTCACTTCTACCTTCCCTTCCTTCTTTCTCCTCTCTCCTCTTCTTCCCTCACCTCTCTTCTACCCCTGCTCTCCCATTATTAGCTCCTCACTCCTTTCTATCACTCTTTCCTCCTTCCTCCTCTCATTCCTCCCTCTTCTCGGCTCCTCTTGCTCCCATCTCCTCCTCTTCCTCACTGGACCTGCGGATGTCATCTGTCATATGTGAAGCGGAGGGAGAAGGACAATAAAACCTGGTTGTCTACTACAGGGAATGACACATTTTTCATAATTAAGAATATGCCAGTTTAGTGTGCAGCACACATTTCTTGGCAATATGGCTGTCTCTTGATGACTGAGTGAATGACAGTGTGGTGATGATGGGCAGATCATTCACTGTACGTTCAATTTCCATTAAAACAGGCTTAATCACCCACAGCATTAAGCAAGCAGCCACAGACTGTCCTGCGGGATGGAGCTCTAAGGCCCAACAGGAGCAAGAGTACGCTCATTCCTATTGATTTGCCCGTATTGACTGTGATGTTTAAGGTATAGATTTTTCTATTTAAAAATCTATATTGACAATAATCTGGTGTGTAAGCGGCCAGCGTTGACTGATGCTGGCCTGTAATTGACAGCATGTTACATGTCGGTGCCGGGGAAGGAGAGGGCACAGGCGTGGAGAGGCATGTTGGGGAGGCTGGCGTTCGTGGCCGGGACCGAGGGGAGTGGGGGCAGGAGGGCTGTGATCTCCACTGTATGGGGACTGCTTTTTACCTACAACCTGAATGCACTTGAAATATTTACTTAATATGCAACCTTAAGAATTAATCACACATACATTTACTTATTGTATCTTTATTACTTATTACTTATTTACTACTACTTTATTTTTTACTCTAAATATATTAAATGAGCTGTATACTTAACCTGCAAAAGGAAAAAAGCTTCACGTTTCTCATGAATGGGGCAGCAGTGGTCGCTCTTGTCCTTCTGTATCTATCTGAATAACCTAATGATCCCTACCTCGTCCGCTCAGGAGGGCTTGTTAAAAGCTGCAGTGATGAGATAATTGTGTCCATCCTGATTGACATTAACTCCAAGCACTTATTGGTATACATGGACTCTCTTATCAGGACTTCATCCCTTCCCAAGCAGGCCGGCAGTAATGCACTGATCACCACTGGCATCATTATAGCCGGTATTATTAAGAAAGGGGGGGTAAAAAAAAATCCAGAAATCAATACAGGATACCTTTTGCAGCGGTAGTGAAAACGAGGGAGATGGTGGGGAGGCAGGAGGGAGGGATTGAGGGATGGAGGGAGGTGCGGGGGTGGGGTGGCGATGTGTGAGTAGTAGCGGGTCCTCTCTCGCCTCAATGTTGCGGCCAGCCTAGTGGCAGATCGCTACAATCCTGGAGGGAGCCGGGTCGAATGAGCTATTGGGGTTCCCAAATAATAACGGGGACAAACAGGCAGACTAAAAAAGACACACAGACGGATGGACGGAGATAGGCAAGTGTTCCGATAAAAACGCGACACCATGATCGGATTCTAGTACAGCCGCGCTGTCTTAGTCCCGCTGTTTTTTTCTTTTGTGGTTTACTCTTTCTTTTTATTTATTTATTTTTTGCCGTGTTTATTTATCGATTGATTGCGTTTTAATTACTGACTTGTGACAGAGAGCGAGGGAGGAGGAGCGTCAGGGCCAAGCGCGCGCGTTGTCTTTTCTGTTTGTTTGTGTCCGTGCAGCCTTGTACCCCCCCGCCCCCCAACCCAACCACCCACCCCCCACCGTACACTTTTTCAGTTTTTTTTATTTATTTCATTACTTGGTGAAAGGCTTTAATTAAGCTGTTTTAAATGTGCTCGCGACGCGATTCGCAGCTTTGCGCGAGTGGATGAATGTAGACGTAACCCTCGTGCAGAAGGAAAGAAGGAGCGCGTGCAGCTTGAGACCAAATACAATAGAACAAACCAAATATTGCAGAAATCCAAATAAGATTTTATAACTCTGCCGGCCTTTAACGCTGTCTTTTCTGTTGCTATGTGTCCTAATTTATGCTGTTTTAAACTGAAAAGCGAAAACCAAAGCTGAGACCGGCCGGGGATGCCACAGGAATAGGCTAGCGACTGTTCTCATGCCTTTTTCACACCTACAGGAAACAAAACTGCTGAGGAGTGAGAGGATAAAATAAGTTCCGGGGCCTCTATGTTTACTCAAGGAGAAAGCTTTAGCAGTACAAAGGTAACAGGGAGACGCAGGTGCATCAACGGCAGACAGGTGACTCTCAGCCTTTTATTATAAAGCTACAGTAGTAGGCCTGTAATTGTGACACGATTGTAATACACAACTTTTCATGTAGCCTGCAGAAGTGAGTGTTGATCTCCTCTCTATCCGTCTGTGTGTTAGTCTGGACTGAGAGATAACTGCTGCACTCAAGGGACCATACATATATGTTCTATGCACATTTAGGCTACACCAAAACTAATACCGACCGCCAGTCGACAGCCACAACTGTAAATAAAAGTGCGCAGCTGGGCTACATGTGTACACACCTAACGGCGAATGTTGTGAGCTCTTCAAGTCAAACATTTCCCCAAAGCTCTCCGACAGAGAAGCGGACGAAGATAGAGAAGCTTCAGAGGAGGACAGAGCTTGTTTCAGCGCTCCTGTCACATTATTTGCATCAAAACGAGAAGCAGGTGGAAGATCATGTTTGTTCCCTTGCCGGTGCCGTTCGTGTTTCAGAGAGCTGCCCCTGACCTCAACGCCTGGCGTCTCAAGTCCCCTCTGGCTCTCCGCTCCAACTCCGGTAAGATATTCTTTCTCTTGTCCCGGCTACACCTCCTCCATGTCGGCCAGCCTTGCAGACCCGCCCCGCCTTGCTCTGTGCCGACGCACTTGCAGCGGGGAGAGCTGTCGGCACACACACCCACTTACACACACACTTCGGTCCCTTTTTTTGAGGGCATAAACAGAGTCTTTTGCGAGAAGATTTTCCTATTTTCCTATCACTAGAGTGTCCAGAATGAAGGAAAACTAATGTCACAAAATGTCTTCTTTTTTCGCTGTCCGGTCTGTGAGACCATGCGCTGCTGTTCCATCGCTGTGTTGGTTTATCCCCTCGCCGGCTATGTGTTCCTTTCTCCGGGTATTTTGCTCTCCCGTCTCCGTCCCCGTCCTTCCCTTCCTCTCCACTGCCTGCGCCTGAGCCTCAGCCTCCGACTCTCCCCAACTAGACTCTCGGCAGGCAGGGAATATTCATGCCAACTTATCGATCCTGCAGAGATCGATTCCTGGGCCGGTGGAAGCAGTGAGAGGGGGAGATAGAAGGAGAGAGTATGCACGGAGGAGTATGACCATTCAGAAGGAGACTGGGGAAAAAACGCACTTTTCTCTCGTTTTATGTCAAAATATTTTTGTGTTTTCGTTCTTTAGTGACTGCTTTCTACTCGCTGTACCACTGAATCTCCGCGGTTAGCGCTTTTACTCTGACTTGCATGCAGTTTGTCTGTCAATGCTCCCATTTTTAGTAAACCCCTCTAAGAATATGCTTGGAGTGACTGCGTCTATCTGTCCCGTTGCCTGGCTGCTGCACGGTTGGAAGCAGAGTAGCAGAGGGAGTCAGGGGGGAGGGTGCCGGCTGAGGCTGTGGCGCCGTCTGCGTTTCATCTGCGCTGACGTGGAAGAAAAGGACGCATGGTGGGAGCAGCCAGGCCGGCTTCAGTGTACTGACTGTCGTTGTCAGAAAGCTTTAGCTCAGTCCCGCCTTGCCTGTTTCTCTGACATGCAACAGCTGCACAACTCTTTACCCCCTTGTCATCTTTCGGTTCTTTATCTTCACACTGAAGGACTTAAGTGATGATGGAAAGAGGAAAATTAGGTAATTTGAGTGGGAATTTGTTAAAGTTATTTATTAATGCTTACACATACAATGGGTGGCCTATGTATGTTATAGGTAAAGGGGTTTCGTGTACACCTTTTCTGTGGATGGGCTCTTAAAGGGCCAGCTCCTATGCCCCCAGTGCATAACAGCTTCTTCCTCATCTCCAGATCAGTTTGAGCCCATTTAGTTCCAGAGGTGCCCAGCTTCACACTTAGTCCACATACTCAGTCAACTGTGCGCGGCATATGACAGTAAGAGGACAGGTGATAGAAGGTGGAGAGAAAAAAGAATAGAAGGATGAAAGAGACCTGTTACCTGCCATATCTCTTGAGAGGAGAGAGGGGAGACATTGGACGGAGGATGAGGCAAAGGCGCAGGGGCCGGGGAGGAGGAGATTTCGCTCTCCACACGTTGAAAAATGGTGGATGTCAGAATGAGATAAAATAATGTGGAAAGAGTGAGCAAGAGAGGAGAGAAGTGGGTGAAAGAAAGAGCGGATGACAGAGTGAAAAACGAGGAGGGAGAGGAAAACCCAGTCTGAGCTTGAGAGGTGAGAGTAAACCAGATGAGCCATTATGTTGCAGTGTCCCAGGCCAGCATCTGAATAAGCAGACAGACTGATGGGATACAGGCTGGTGAATTCCTTAGATGGTGGGATAACAGTGATTCATAATGCTATTCTGATTTTATTCCATTTTGATAACGCTGTAAAACACACCTTCCTTCCTTCTCAAAATTGTTAGTGCTGGGTCAGTTCAACATCTTCAGGACCAAAGAGCACTGAACTGTTGTTTTTCCAAGCACATCTGTCTCTTCAGACAGGAGGCACATCACAGAATAATTCAAAACAACTTCCTGTCTAGTTCTGCATATTGCCTTTGATGTAGCTCTGATGTATGTTTTCCCAACCGTCACTGGTAGCTCACACACAGCTTACGCACACGCATTTCCCGTGCAGTTGTAGTGCTCTTGACTGGAGAGCTCAGTTAACTTGTCTCTTTGACTGGTGGCAGCTACTTGACTCCTCTGCATTGGAGCTTTGTGTGGGGTCAGAGGTCACTGCAGGAGTGTTAGACTCAGCCCCACCTGACCTTTTTCTGCCCCCCCCTGTGTTTTCGTTCTCTTTTATGTTACAACAGGCCTCGAGCACTCATGCACAGCCCCTGTGGGGACTCACACGACAGACACACACACTGTCATGAAACAGACAGACCATCACATACGGTAGCCTAAAACAAGCATGTTAGAGTGTTTTCCACCTGGATAGTGAGCTGCTGTAACCGATCCAGGTTTTGTTCTATTTTTAATGGCATTGTGTCTGTGAAGGTACAGGTCAGTGGCACAGCTGTGTGAACTATTTGTGTAAGTGTGTGTGTTTGTGTGGTAAAGTGGTTTGTGAAGCCATCAGCATTAACTGGCATATGAAAGTTTAATGGGACATAGACGAGAAACCGCAGGTTTCCCACACAGAGCGGCGCTTGATATGATATGATGTGATATGATGGCACATCAAGGAGACTCGAGACGGCTTTTTTTCTTTCTCCTTATCTCTCACACATACTTACACACACACCTAGATTTAGTTCATCTCAGCTATGCACCTTCTGTCACACACCATTAACCAGCGTGTCTCGCCGTATACTGTCTGACTTTCTCTTTCACACACACAAGCACTTACACTCAGATACTTCAGATTTTAGACATTCATACGTTGCTTCATTTCTGTCTCTGCAATTCAGACGCGATAACATTTAACCATACAGTTATCGATATATGTTTTCCTGACATCACTTGCTGACCTTATGCTGCAGGGGACAATCTGATGTTTACAGTTTCATGTGGGGTATTCAAAAAACAAACATTTCTAGCCCATTCACGTGGCTGTGGCACACGTCTTTAATTGCTACATGATGTAAGTACATGCACATGCTCATCCATTTGTGTGGCAAAGGGGTAACAAGTGTGTATGTGTGCGCACAAGCATGAACACATGTGCAAACTAGTGTGTGTGGGTATGGATTGGTTTGTGGAGGGGAGCGTGCGAGTTGCAGTGTTAACATGATTGCAAATGACAAAATGTCAACCTGGGTTTGTTAGCAACATAATGGGGAATCAATAGACACGAGAAAGATGTCAATACTACATGCTTTATTGCATTAAGCTACCTCTCTCTTTCTCTGGAGCTCTCTCTCCCCTCTTCTTTTCCCTTTCCCTCCTACTCTCTGCTCTCTGTCACCGTACGAATCCCTTTCTCTGCCTCTGCTCTGCTCTCCCTGTGGTAGTAGAATTAGATTGCAGCGTATGAGCCAGCCACACAGTCCTGAATGTAGCTGTCTGAGGCTTCAGGAACTAATGGGCTATCAGTTTGTCTATTTAGGTATATTAGGCTCAGGCAGATGCCCCCTACACAGTCAAACAATATGACAAGACCCAAAGAAGCCACTGCAGTGACATCTTATTAAAGGATGTGTTTATGGAAAGAATTAACCACAAAAGTCGTCGTTGAATATAAATCTGGAAACATAAAAGCCATATTCTAAAGTAATACGGTCATGTTATCATGCCTGATCTGATTGATATGAGACTACTCTTAAAATACATATTGGAAATTGAGCGTATTACATGGTTTTTGGATTAATCCAACCAAATCCAGTTTGTAAGTGCATAATGATAACATTAGCACGGCTGCACATTAGTTGTGTTAAAGCAGGGTTTTAAAATTCCCTTTAATCCTATTAACTGTTTACCTTTTCATTGGATTTGCACAGGTGTGCATATGCGGCAGTAGGTTGGCTGGTTTCAGTGTGTATATGTGCGCTGATATGTCTGTTAGCCGAGACTAATGTAGTATTAATGCTGATGAGGTCCCACAGCTCATTAGCAGCAGTGAGTGGTGTTAAGTTTCTCCAGGGGAACAGGGAGGAATAAGACACACATATACAGTATATCCTCATCTTCATCAGCTGTTACCACACACACATATATGCACACATCTAAACACATTCACACATGCACTGTCCCCAAGAAAGTGACCTTTACAGGCATGCTTTTAAATGTGCATACACCAAGAAAGACACTTTGAAGTAGACGCAGCAGGGTGCAGCGAGAAAATCATTCAAAGACCTTGATGAGTTGCATTTGCAGACCTTCCATTAGTTTTAAATTTGTTCACTAAATTGACACAGACTCACTCATGGATGAATCCTTTTGTGCGGTTGGTCACTGTGTCCAGTGAAATACATCTCAGCATTAGTCCTGACCAGGAGCCGGGCGAGCAGGCCACTTAATCAGACCCAGGGACCTTAATCACCAAGAGAACACACACAGAGAGGGCTATATGAACTGTGTGTGGCATGTGTGAATGTGTGTGCAGGCATTTAATCAACACATCAGCAGGAGTAAACACATACAAACCACCTGACTCCATCCTAGGTATTGATTTATACTTCCTTCTGCGGTTCTAGTTGCTTCTCCTTATCTCTCCTTGAGTAACATACAGATGATGCGCATGCAGAGAGCTCAAGAAAACTTGACCTCTACATGGGGGACATCCTACTCCGAGAATGTGTGGATGCTTAGTCAGTTGTAGCCCGGCTGTGATCAAGAGTTGAGTGGGCATCTCCACATGCTGCCAATCACCCACAACAAACTTCAAGCAGTTAAAGCAAGGCGTGGAACTCCTGCTGACTATATTGAACCTTTTATTAACTGATTTCAGTGATTTTTCTCCTAATATTAGCTGATTTATTCCATCATTGCTCTAGAATCTCAGTGGCAGACTCCCAACATTCCCCTGCTCAGTGGGATCGATGCTTCATGCATTTCTTTTGGGAAAATATGCAACACCCGGACAGTCTATTCCTGAGATGACTGTGGTCTCATTTATAGACCAGCAATGTCTTTTCACTAGCTGCTGTCTGTTTTTGTTGTTGATTGCTGCAGGCTCTCACCTCTGCTACTCGGCTCATGTGCCAGTACATTTAGATAATAAAAAAGGCCAATAAAATGCAGGGGTTTGATTTGGCGTCTCCCTTTTAGCCCAGCAGAGTGGACGCCTAAATCAGGGGTCCTTCTCTCCATTTCATTTAGCTGATAAGATTTATGGTAATAAAGGGGTCCATTTAACCTTTGGGGTTCAGCTGCTGTCCTTCATACTGAAGGTGGATGAGAGTGCTTACGGATCAGGTTTTGAAGTGGAGGCGGCGAACGTGTCTGCTGTAACCGATGTCACAATATATGCATGCATCCACACACACACACACACACACACACGCACACACATGCACACACACACACACACACAAGGAGAGACTCCCCAAAAGCACCTCAGCCTTTTGAGGGAGTTGAATGCTTGTTTAATCTCCCTTCTCTCCTTTTCTTCTCAGCATTTTCTCTTCTCTTTATCCCCTCTATCCTTCCTGCTCTCTGTCCCTCACTCAGCAGGAATATTCTGTTCTGAAATTAATCTGTCGTACTCCACCACCTCTTCTTCTCTCGTTTCTTTACAGCAGTCTCTACCTACCTTTCTTCTGGAAGTGCACAGTCACACTTTTTCTCTTTTCGCTGCCAAAATACTGTTTGTTTCATTGTTTTTAAACTTTAAATACAAGTTATTATATATACATATTTTTTATTATGACATGAATCCATATTTATGTATCTCAAAGTCATTTTTCCATGGATATTTTTGTCTGTCTAAATTCAATTTTTCCTTTTATGCTTCCATACTAACAATATTAAATGGCTGTCTTTAAATATTATTGAAGAGGTAGAAGAAGGGGGATGACAGAGGGAAGCACAAACCCCTCCTTCTTCTGTACAAGGGCTGCACCCCTCTGTCCCTTTGTCTGCTTGTAAAGGGGACAAGGAAGGAGGTGCAGAGCAGGGGGTGCCAAAGCAGTGACTAAGTGACCCCTCTCTCCCCTTTCTTTTGACGCTTCCATGTTCTATCCATTTTGTTGTGCATGTCCCTCTCCCTCCCTCCTCTTTCATCCTATTTCGTTCCCCCTTTTTTCAGCCTGGTTAAGTCGCCATGGCTGTTGGCCTCGCATGTCCCTCTCGCCCCTCTCACATCTTTAGCAACAGCAGTCCGGTTGCCAAAGTGTCTGTAGGACACATTAAGACCCATAAAAGCCTAGTCTGCCGTCGCACTCTTAACCACCAGTCAGAGGTAGTGTGCAAAAGTGACTTTAAATGAGCCTGTGATTACCTTGGAACACGGGGAGACGCTGAAGTGGCCAAGAGACTTTCAGACAAGGCCGCAGCGTCAGAGATAAAGTGCATCTATTGGGTTTTTCTTGACTCTCTTAAGGAAAATTGAACATACATTAATATGTTTTGGCTCACAGCTAAGAGTTAAAAAGGCTACCTGAGTGGAACAAGTGAAGTAACCCAAATTTCCACCTAGACACCCCATCACCCCCCTCCCCCCGCTTGTCCCTCCCCTCTCCCCATTGCCCCTCATCCTAATTGGCCACATGCTGCCATGAGTGACAGGTGTAATCATCAGTCAAATTATGATGGGGGTAGAAGGTGGAGGCCAAGGGAGGTGGAGGTGGAAGAGAGGAACAGCAGAAGGCAGTGGGGGCAGGGGGGGTTGAAAGGATGTGCTTTGATCAGAGACAGAGAGGGGGTGACTGGGCAAACAGACAGAGCTACATGGAAACCTGCTGTCCACACACCTGCTGCTTCAGAGATGGGCAACATTATCGCCCCCAGACTTCGAAAGCTTCTCAGACAAGCTTTTCAGTGGCAGTTAACGAGAAAATGCTTACTGACTGTGGTTACAATGTAAATAGTAATGCATTTGGTCTTCTATGGCTTCCTTCTACTTTTCATTTCCACCTAAATAGCGAAAAGAAAAAAAAAACTTTCATGTCTTTACAATTTCATCTCAGGATAGAACAATGAAATCACAGGGTGTGGTAGTGGCCCAGTCTTTGATTCAAACTCGGACACATCAGGCCAATTCTATGTTATATCTGGATATACTTTGTTAACGAGAGCAGATGTTGGCTTTCCAGCCAGCTAACGAGGTTTAAAGTAATTAAGAGTGCTGATGAAGCGCTTTGATTCTCCGGCTGTGGCGGACCTCTCATTAGCGGCTAGCGAGCTCGAGCTGCAGCAGGCGCTCCAGTCACATCCTATTAGGCGGCTCAATGTACACTCTGAATTAAGAGCAGGAGATTAAGAGGAGATGAAAACTGTCTGCTGATACACATGGGTACATATGCACAAATGTATGTGCACACACACAGATCTGCAAAGTCCTCATGTACCCACTGAGGCTGTTAAAACAGGTACTGACCAGCATTTTAAGAACTCTAGCAGGAGCTGGTGTTACACTGAACATCACTCAAAACTTATTGATTTACATTTGGTTCAGAAATCAAAGTTTCAGCACTATAACTTTGTGTGTGCATGAATTCATGCAGCGAACGGTTTCTTTCTGTTTCAAACAAATCAAAAGAAAAGAAAAAGACAACCTTTAGAGCACAGCTTTTCCTTTCTTTTCGATTCCACACCATTCATCAATACCCCGTACGTGCTCTCCTCTCCTCTCTCTGTCTCTTGTCGTCTTTTGTGTGATGGAGTGATTATTGAGGACGTGGCTCCTGTGTTTAACACTGGTTGATGAAGTCTGCCTTTGTCTGTCTGTGCTAACCTGTCGCAACCGGGACACCACTTATAGCAAAATCAATACACAGAGTAGAAGAGGGAGACCGGGCAAGAGAGGTAGAGAAATAGAAAGGTGGGGGGAAATGAGGGTATGTGGGGGCTGAGGGGAGATAAATGCAACAACGAGACAGACAAGTGGGAGCAAAGATAGAGCAGGAAGACATTGGAAAGGGAAAGGAAGAAAAAGGGGATGGCAGGAAATTTGAATACTTGCTGCTGAAATGCAGTGATGTAGAATGATGGTGTCACTCACTGTGTGAGTAAAGCAGGACATTTATATGTATATGTTTGCCTTTTCTGTGCATGGCCTTGACCCAGGGACTGTTTGTATCCCTTGTGATGTGCGTGCATGTGATTGTTTGAGTGAAGCAGAATGGGCAACTGCTATCTGTGTGTGACTATCAGCTGTGTGCGTGCAAGCTTCCCCAGAGTTGAATCCACTGTGAGGAGAGAAGGGGAACAACGGAGAAGGACGGAAGACGAAAAAGGATGGGATAGGGAGAAGGAGAGGTGTGTTGGGTGGGGGTGGGGGGCAGTTGTGTGAGAGAGGCACAGCTGGGAAATGAGAAATGCAACCCCCCTCTCCGTACCACTACCTTATACTCACACATACAGCACACACATACATGCACACACGATCCCCATCTCTTTATCCTCCCCTCAGGAAAGACAGGGTGGAGGTGGTGGTGTTGGAGTGGGTGAAGGAAAGGGAGAGGCAAGGAGGGGGTGTAGGAAGAGATGGAGAAGGGGACAGATAGGGGCATTAAAATTCATGGTTCTTTTTTTTTTATTTTCCCTGCTGAAAATCAATAGTGTTTACTATGAATGAGTGGAACAGTGGACAACAGTGGTGCCGGGGGGACAGAGAGACAGAGAAGAGGAGGAGGAGGAGGAGGAGGAGGAGGAGGAGGAGGAGGAGGAGGAAGGAAGAAAAGAGAGAGAAGGAGGGAGAGGTAAAGAGGAGGAGGGGTGACTTTATTGCGATAGGCAGAAGCACCAGAGGCCAAGGTTAAAGACCAGCAGGGGCAGAGAGACAGAAAGAGATAGAAGTACAAAGTAAATTCAGTTGTCTTCTAAAACAGACATACTGCCTTGTAAATGCATATTTATTGTTTGCTACCATAATAATATAAAGTAAACTGCAGGCTTCGATGCTGTAATATTCTCTGCAGAAACATCAACTGTTCGACTGCCTTCACTTTTCCATCTTTCCATTCCTCATTCCCTGCTTCAGCTGACTCCACCTTTCAGAAACTGTGTGTATTAATTGGCAGCCCACAAACACCACTGTCACGATTCCTCACAAACAAACAGCATAACAATGCACACAAAAACACACTCGTAAACACACACACACACGAGCTCCAGACCAGCTCACACTGAGCTGTTCAGCAACCCTGACCCTGTTTCTTGCAGCTGAAAGCCTGGAAGTTCAGGATGGCTTAGCAGTGTTTTGATTAAGCGCTGCCTGTGTGTCTCACACCACACGATCAAAGAAGAACAGTGTGTTTTATCTCTTTTTGAAAAAAGACACAAAACAGATGTATCTCCAGCATGCTTCATAGCAATCGAAACTTTTAAAACAGTGTTTTTTTTTCAGGCAAAGTTTGCTCAGTAGATTGAAAATAGATCATACATAAAGTTTTTCTTGGACAAAATAGGTGTGTTTTTCTTGGTGTATTTGTTATTCTTACATATATGGTATATCATGTCTTCACAATGGATGGCTATGTCTTTTTTTTACATGATTGTGTGAGTGTGCCAGCACGGCTGTCTTGTGGACATCTGCCTGCTGTCGTTGGGCTCACACTAGTGTGTTGGTGCTTTGTTGTGCATGTGAAAGTGTGGGTGTGAGTGAGCTGTGCAGAGAGTGAGAGAGAGAGTGTATATATATATATATATATATATATATATATATATATATATGCAGTCAGCTCATGCATTATGGAGAGTGCAGGTGAGATCTTCTAAATGTGAACTGCTGGTATGTGGAGGGTTCAGGGCCAATCTCACTGAAGCCTTTTGTATTAGCATAGCATCTCCATTTCAAATCAGCCTGTCAGAACCCAGCAGCATGTTTTATTCAGCAACAGATATTGATCACTTATAATGCATACATATAAAATCTGTATTGCACGCTAAATTTAGGCCTTCGGTATGTGTGTGATGCTGCTTTGTAAATGTGCTGTGTGAAAATGAAGTTCATGCACATAAACTCTGCAGCACCTCAGTAATGCAAACATTTTTTGTTGTTTCTGCTGTTGTAGTTATTTGATGTGCTAATGGCAGGCAGTTATATCTATTTTCCATTGAAGTAGAGAGCAAAAAAATGAGTGTTTACTAGTGAAAGGAGAGGACTAAGGCTGTTGTCTCTGACGAGAAGAGTTTGCTGATGTCTGTATGGTGCAGTGGCCCTTACCTGTTGGCATGGTCAGGTCTGTTTCTCACCGAAGCCTCTCAAAAGCCAAAGTGAGTGATGTTCGGTTACTTTATTTTCTCAGTAAACTCACCAAGCCTCCGGCCTTGGTCAAGATGACCTCTAAGCAGCCAACATTTCCTTATAGCAGTTTCTCTTTGTTTTTCCATTAGTATTTCTCCATGTGTTAAAACACAGACCAGAGGCCATCTCCGCCTCTCTATCATGTGCCAGTTTTTACCATCATGCTGCACTAAATCTCCCTTCTCCAAATGACTGGAGTGGATGAGAGGTCACAGTATATGGGGGAGGAGGACAATGCAGGCTGTGGCTGTGATAGAGCTTCCCATGTTGCCCTTTATGAGCAGCAGAGGTGGCCCATTTGCTGAGTGGGACACGAAGAAGGTAAATGCCGGTTTGTTAGGGAGACATTTTTCCAGACCGCCTGACCTTTTTTTTTATGTTTTCTTTCACAAAAAACTGAGTGTTTCGTATGCTGTCTGTCATCTACCTTTTGAATTTTTCTCAACAATCTGCCCCCCCCCCCCCCTGTACACCCCGCCTCTCTTGCTCAATACTCTGTTCCCTTAGCGACTGTTTCCAAGGTGCCCATTCCCAAGGGCTGGAGGAGGGGTCCAGTGATGTCATGCATGCATAACTCTACACCTGTAATTCATGGACTCCTCTCCCTTCCTATCTGTCATTGTCATTTATTTATTTCTTTACTGCTTCTTCCACCGATGATTTTTTTTTCCAGCTCTACTCTTTTTTTTTCTTCTGTTTCAGAAATTTTGCTGTCGACTTTCCCAAGCTCTTTGTATTCCTTTTTCTTTATCCAGAAGTGATGCTCCACAGTCTTTTCACCACAATAAAATTAACTTTTGATTTAAGAATGACTTGTTTTGCTCCAGATTTTGATTTAAAGTTGAGTGTTTTATGGAACAGTGACACTTATCTTTTCAGTAGCTGTTAAGAGACAGACAGTTGAGGTGCCCTCTGTCCATAGTGTGCATGACTCTCTACATCTGCTCCATGTTTAAAAGGTCATTTGTCTAACCTGACATTTTCTGCCCTTACCAAAGGTTTCCTCAATATCCAGGCCGACTCCCTCAATCAGAGTTTATGTTTTTTCATCTATTTACTTGCGTTTGTATAAACCTTTTCTGACAATACGTTGTTCTTTGGTGTCAAAAAATATCAGGAGAGTAGGAGGCTGAATTCTATCATCTTGTAATGTTCAATAAACTAAGAAATGACAGATGTGGTCCCCTGTGTGGGTGTGAGTGTGTTTGTGTGTGCGTGTGTGTGTGTGTGGGTGTGTGTGTGTGTTTGCTGTAGGTCTAGGTTGCCTGGGTAATGGGGCCAAGGATTCCAAGAAATACAAGTTTCAACGGGAAGTGTACTGAGTGGGTAGATACACACTCGATACGGCCTGATTAGGGATTAATGGGCATGCATGTGCATGCGTGTGTGGATAGACTTTTAGAGTTCCCTTTATGAGGACCAGTAGAAGTTTTAGACCATTGCAGTGAGGACATTTTGTGAAAGTGATGGCACTTTAGCTAGCATGTATGTGTGGGGGTGTGAGTGTGCCAGCAGGATGTTTTTACTCAGCACAGGTTGTCACTCTCCTCTTTCGCCTTGTGTGCCTTTTGTTCCACTCCTACTCCACCATTTTGGTTTTTGTCTAGGACAAAAAGAGACCCCACAGAAAGCCCCCCTAACCTGAGCACTGCCTCTCTCCAGACATTTTCAAACATCCCTCTCCATTACGCCTTCTGCCCCTCGAAAAAAATAATTATTTTCTCTTAAATTTTGATCAGGTTTACTTTTGTAATCTTGATTGTAGTACCGGCTTAACATGGTGTGCAGTGTTTACTGAAGACAATTAAGCAAAATGATAAATAGTTGGTCCGTTGCCACACTACATACATTATAAAATATGAACTGAATTAAATTGAGTAATACTTTATTAACACCTAAGGGGAAATTAAATTCTAGCAGTTATTGAAAAAAACCCGATAAATTAGGGATGCACTAATAATGAAATACTGATATTGATGTTTACAGTCTGAATAAAACAGTCTGAGTTTGTCACATCATGTACAACAAACAATTAAGTAAATGAAATTAGGTCTCCAAATCAACGGGAAGTGAGCAGTGCCCTCTGCTCACAGGTGCTGGAGGCTCGTCTGCACCACAACCTGACTGTCAGATCTCAGATCAGCTCAAATTAAACTCACAGGACAAACAGAGTAGAGTTGATACTAACTGAAGCAAACTGTTTAGATGTGAAATCCCAAACGTAGATACTGCAGAAACTTACATGGTGATGGCAGATATGTCCCAGCTGTCGAGGATTCAGCCGACATGTATTGGTGTAGTGTGAGTATGTCAGCAGGGAGAGCGAGAAACTCAGTCAGCAGTTGCAGCAATATATCCATTATTCCAGATATCTCCTGTTAAAGTTTGTAAAAGTCTTAGGTGAATAAAGAGATCGCTACAGCTCTGCACAAAATCAATCCACAGAGTGTTCCCCCGACCGTAGTTCCTCCTGAATATTAGGTCCTCTTAGTGATTGTGCTGCCCTCAAACCTCTCTGATTAGCTGCTGGCATTGCTGGTGTGTTGTGCCAGCTCTTATATTTCCATGATGAAGGCAGCACGTTAGCGGGGGAGTTGCTAGTCAGTGGCCAATGCATTGTATTTTCTTTATTTCAAACATTTGTTTGTTATGGGTTAGGTCAGATTTATATACTCAATCCCACTGCATCATGAATTTTTTATTTACCCCAAAAATCAGTTTAACAGTCCTTCTCCACAATTCAGTAAAACACAACTCTCCTCATTTCTACATGTTTTAAGGAAATTACTAACAAAGATAACTTATTTTCAAGGTAATCTCTGATTTTGCTTTACTTGGACTCTTAAGATAATAACTTAGCTGATTGCAGATACTGACCATTTACATTAAGCTCACAATTCTCTAAGATTATTCAGGCAAGAAATGGTTTGAACTTCCCTATCTTTGCACTCCAGTTTGATCCTGCAATACATCCATGACATCTCCTCTTCAACTCATCTGAATTTGGGGCTTTATTACGTGCTTACATGAGCTTAGAGCTCAATCTGATGTTCCCACATATAAACAATGTCCTTGTTGGTTTGGGTATGGGACGGTTTCATATTTGCAGATGCCCGATAACACAGATATGCCAGTGATAGGCAAATATTGGCCATCAGACTTAGTATGCTCTACTACATATAAACATCACTAGAATTTTAAAAAATGGTTTCACGCAAAGAACTGAAAATTATGAAAATAATATGCACTTTTGTTTGTGCATGGGGACAACAGGAGGTGAGCCTGCTGTTAAGTGGCTCATCTGCAAAAAGACTACAATGTACATGTACTGGAAGGCAAAAAACATCTTTGTGTAAGAAAATGATATCAGTGTAAATGTGGTTTGAGCTTGTAACACAGTACCCAGTTGTCTTATTGCATTCAATGAGCTCTTCATCTTGTAGTTGGCAGAAGTGACACAGTCAGTTTGGACCAAGTTTTCTGTGCCCTCACTGATCAGGTTTTCGTCACTTAGTGTATATTTTTTGTTATCTTTTTTAGGACCTCCTCCCGCCTCTTTGTCCAGCTGTGAGTTGTGGTGATGGGAGGGCAGTAGATGGCTTGTTGAATGAACTCTGTGGTTGTGCTGACAAATCAATGATAAAGAGTAATGACATCAACAGTGTAATGTATCTCCTTGTGCTTTCATTGACTCTCCCCGACTCCCCTCCAAATGTTAATGCCACCTTGGGTCTTTGCCATTGCTTTGCACCATAAACGATGTTTCTATCTCTTTATGTTTGTCATTATATGAAATTTTTATCTCTGTTGTTTGTTTCCCTCTGTTGGTCTGTCTATCCTCTAACTCCCTTCCTCTCTGTCTCTCCCTCTCTATTGATCCAGTCATAGTTTTCTCAGTCTTCACAGTACTAGGTCGCTCTAATCAATACAGATAATTGTCTGCTCTCTCTCGATGCCAAACATAGTCTCCCCTTCTCCCCTCTCTCCCTTTTTATCAATGAACTTCCCTCACCCCTCCTCACCCACCCGGCCCTCTCCCCCTCCAGACAGGGATTCCCCCTCCCCTAATGACGGGAGATAACCTGCTTTCTTTACCGATTTTCTCCTCCCCGCCCTCCCCCACACACATCCCTGCCTCACCCGTTGCCTCCCTTTCCTCCCTCGTTCATCGATTACCGTGAGAGTCAGGGCCTGGCCTGCCCACCCTGCAGATGTAAACACACACAGCACTCATGTTGTGGTTTATTTGCCCTTCAACTGTTCCACGTGTGTGGGCCCTTCGGTTAATCGGTGGGATACAGTGTTTTTTACCCGGTCAAAGCAGCTCACAACACATGGCCATCATGGAGGTTGATGTTATAGATTCACTGTTTGCTCTGTGGTCCATCACGGGCAGAATCTAATCTCTCAACCTTCTCATTTGTGACATCGGGACATCGTGGTTCACTTTTTGAACCATTTCAATGACCTGTTTGACCTGCAGTAGAGAAGAAAGTTTAATCTTAAACTAGAGTTTGAAGAGGACATTTGTAAAGTACGCCTTTACAAAGGCATGCAAAGTGCCTAACATATCCTCATTTTACCATATCACCATCGCCATTTTTCCTTTATAACACAGTCTGGTGTTAATGGAGACACCACTCCACCAAGAGTTTAAAGTATTCATAGAGCAGATTAGTATAATATATATATATGGATCGCCCACAATATTAAAAGCATCTGTCAAATATTGTACAGGTTCTTTTTGTGCACCCAGGATAGCTCTGAGAATTTTCATTCACCAGAAGAATATTCATATTGGCTGTGGATCCTTAGTGTCCTGTTGGCACCTGGGTGAGGCCTCCATGAATCAGGCTTGTTGACAGATTAAGATGTTGGCAGCCTGCAGGACATGTCAATACCTTGAGCTCTTAGTCGAGCCATTCCTGAATTTTTGCTGTGCCAGGGCACGTTGATCTGCTAAAGCATGGTGCTGCTGTCATGCAGTTGCTATGGAGGAGGGCTGTGCTTCATCTGCAGCCAGGTTTAGGTGGGTGGTATGTGTCAAAGTAACATCCACGTGAATGCCAGGACCCCAGGATTCTCTGTCGAACATTAGGCTGTAACAGCACAATCAGTGTTATGCACTTCACCTGCCAGTGTGTCAGTTATCATCCATACGGCTGGATCTCTGTGTACTCTGCTTTAGCCGAGAATCACAAGTCGAGTTAGCTTTGTTTACGTTGTTCAAAGATTATATTAGAGTTTTATAATCTGTAAACAATCTGCTTTAATTAATCCCTTTGTCAGTCAAGGAAAACTTTTAACAGGGAAAAGCTGAGCAACAGTGGAGGAAGCTGGAGAAGCATCTGCAGTGTGTTATAAATACAGACCAATAAGAGCAACATTCATATTCTAACATGAAGACAAATAACTGTAGGTAAATAAAGTATATCTTGATTCAATACACTTAATACACTTACACAATATCAAGTAAGTGCAATAAGTGAGAGAATTTCTGCAAAGATATAAAATAGCAAAGACTGGAGCGTGCCGGTGAATATCCACAGCAGTGCTGCATTCATATTCTGTCTCTACATATGAAATCCTGTGTGTTTAATAATGCATCCACCCATCCAGCCAACAAGGCAGGTTATAGGCCTGCTGGTTATTGTACTCTGTGTGTATGTGTGTGTCTGTGTGCAGTTGCCCACATGTGTGTCTATCTTTCTACAAATCAAACGCATAGTATCCAGCTCAAGTCTCTGATGTATGCTCTATCACTGAACTCAATCTGGAGCTGCACTAAACCACACAGGCAATATCAATGACAATATATATTTATGGTATATGTATCCAATGTTTACACGAATATGTCATATCCACTCGCATCTGCTGCAACTGATAGCTGAGGCCACGCCATATTTCTGTTTGGTCTTTTCCACAAGAGGAGCAAGTGTGATGGAGTTGGAAAAGGTAGAGGCAGTTTTGATCATGATGTAGGCTGAGCGTAAAATGAGCTGCTGTTTTATGGGAAAACAGAAGATGTTATGAGCAAATCATTTGTATTTGAATTGTTAAGAGTGCGTTCGAGTTATATGAATCTGTTTGGTGCATCGTGTGTTATCTGTGTGTTTTTGAATGCTGATGTTTGGGTTTGTGTTTGTTTGTGACCCGGTTTGCATGCATGTGTACAACTGGGACAAACAGAGAGCGTCTGTGAGTCAGGCTCAAGTTTAAGTGTGTGTGATCACACTAAGCACGGCTTATGAGTGAGATGTAGGACGGAGAGGAGAAAAGAGGGGTTGAGGGAGGTAAGGCAGGGGAGGGATATTGTCCTGGTGGACGATGGAGGGGGTTGAATGGGAGACAGCAGGGATCTTCCTTGCCTCCTGGGAGTTGAACCTGCAACCCCTAACCTCCCTCTAGCCCTCTGGTCATGGACTTGAACTCAGTAACCCCCTGATGGACAATCTGTTCCTCTCCCCAGCCTCACTGCAGTGCTCTGCATGACATTAACGGATAAACAGGCTGTGCGTGAGTACACGCGTGCACACTGACACCTCTATGTTTGAGTCAAGTGTTTGGTCAGTTGGCCTCGGCTTTGATTTTGGGTCTTGCCCTCTTTTGATTCAGTGCTTGTCAAACAGATGAGGTGAAAGAAAGGAGTCCTGGAGTGTGGTGATTTGTTATTTGATCTCTCGAGTTTTCCTCTTGTTTGTTGAGATTTGTGCTTTCTAAGTGCGTGTGAAATGCAATTTCTTTCTTTTCTCATTTTGCTCCCACTAAAATAGTTCAATAGCGTATGGAACATGATCCATAGGGGCTTTTTCTGCCTCTCAGCGGACACTATCTCTCCTGCTGTCCCTCTAACGAGGACAGAAGCAGGGAGGTTTATGCATGCTTGGGCCCAGTTCATTCTTCACCTGTCAACAAAATCATTCTCACCTCAGAAAAAAAATACAGTAGGGAGGAGGACAGGAGGAAGAAGGGGGTAGTAAGTGAGAGGGGACAGATGAGGAAGAAAGAAAGAGGACATGGGCTGATTTATTCTTCTTGCCTATTTTCTTTGCTCCTTTTTTTCTGTATTTCTTCCCTTGTTTGTATTTGTGGGCTCTGCTTATCAGATCTCAGCTTCATTCAAGGCCTCAGTCAGGGGGAGAAGACAGACGCCTCCGTCTCTTTTTCATCCAATCTCTCTGCTTCCCTTTCTTTCTTGCTTTCTCGGGTTCTCCCTCTCCTAACCTTTGCGAATAAGAGCCTTGAATTTGAATTTCAGAGCAAGCTAGCAAGCAAGAGGAGGAGGTGGGTGAGGAGAGTGTCGGTGGAGGGAGTGGTGGGGAACATTGAAGCTGCGGTCATTGGGAAAGGGCCTGCTCAGCGCGTCCCCCGGCCTCCCCCCTTAGAGGGGCCCCGATCGATACAAACTCGGAGCAATAAAGCTTTCCCCCTGTCATCTCTGCAGAATACAAAGCAGAATAGAGGGAGGGAGAGAGAAGGAGAGAGGGAGAAAGAGGTGAAAAGCTGTTCCGCTAGCCAGACCAATTTCCTTGCCCCCCTCCCCTCGTTTGCTTCACCACCACCTCCCTAACACACCATCACCACCACCTATATCACCCCCTTCCTCAGCTCCTTATTTTTTTATCTATCACTCTTTCACCTCGTTGTACAATATTTCCCCCTCACTGTATCATGGAAGAGCTATTTCTCCATAATAAATACAACATGAATTAAGTATCCAACAGAGTCCCTGCTTCCCCAACTACTGGAAACGTGGCAGAAACTGTGATATAAGATGGAAAAGAAGTAGCCAAGAAGCGGGATGGCGAAAAACAGAAAGGAAAATAGTTATGTCAGGGGATAAAGTGCATGAGTGTGTGTGCAGAGGGTGGAGAAAACTAGCGAGGGGTTGCATCTGGAGGAAGAAAGATGGATGTAGTGATACAGGTAGAGGAGGTGGAGGAATATTGATGAGGAGGAGGGGGTAGGTGCAGAATGTGTGGGGCTTGGTGAGGAAAGGAAGAGGCCCACAGAGAGGTGAGGGGGTCAAACAGCAATCGGTTGAATTGAGAGCCAATTACTGTAATTGTAATCTGGATTCAAAGCGGTGAGACACAGCAGTGACATGCACACAGCACAGACATACGACCGCGTGTGTGCGCCTTTCTGCATGCTGTGTTGATTCTTCTGTGAAACTGCGGATGTGCGTGTATTCTGTGTATGTGTGTGTGAGAGCACCCGTGTCTCCATTCTTCTCCACTGAATGGCAGTGCAGGAGTCAGCCTGCCAATCAACTATTGTGCTCTTGTCAATTTAATAATATTTCTGAGAGCTGACCTCCACAGCACAACAGCCATCGCTCTATGTGTGTGTATTTTTGTGTTTCTGTGTGAGTGTGTCTCTATATATTTCTCCGTCTCTCCCTCTTTCACCTCAGTCTCACCCCCACCGACACAAACCTCCCTGTCTGTCTCCCTCTCTCAGTCCCTGTCTGTTTTTCTCTCCTTTATTAGAAAAAGATAGCATGAATCCTTCATCTCTCTTTCACTGATTCTCTCCGTTATTGTCCCTCCATCTCTCTGCTCTCCTTTACTCGAGTCCTTCTGGCTTTTCTCTCTGGAATTTTTTTAAACTCATGCGCTGTCCACCTTTATATCCCTTCCTATTATGCTTTTGCTCTCCCTCAGTCTTTCTTTAACTATCACCTCATATCCCTATCCTTCCTCTTGTATTTTCTCCCTCAGACATCATCCCTCCATCATCTTATCTCAACTTACTCCTCTCCATCCGTCTCTTCTCCTCTCCACCCCAGCTGTTGTCCGTTTTTCCAGGCCAAATCTTCCTGTCTCATTGTCATCACTGTCCCGTTTTGCTTTTTCATCATCATAGGCTCATTTTGTCAACTCCGTGTCCCCCATCACTCCTCAATCTCCCCTGCTCCATCCTTCCTTCCTTCCTCCCTCATCCCTCTCTCCCTCCCTCCACCCTTTTCATTCCCTGGGGAGGTCAGTAATAATGGTTGTGATGGAGTGAGAGAGGGAGGTGCGATTATTGTCTTGTCGGGAGTCAGAGGAATCGATCGGCCCAGAAATATGAGGCGCGAGAAAGAGCCGCTGTGTCAGATACAATAACCGCCCGCTCCCGGGGGCTTACACACATACATACGTTCGCAGACACACACATACGCACACACAACATACAGACACATACCCGTTTTCCACACGAACATACGCATTCATTTAGTTTGACGCAAGTGCAGACACTTGTACCGTCTTTCTTTTTCATTAACGCACACACATCCCTCTTCTTCTGTGGTGGAGGAGAGTGGTGAGGCAGCCCAATCATCTACATGCTTTGATCTGAGATAAAGCATAGAGGTAGATCTGTTCTGATCATTCTTCATGCACAGATAAAGGGCAAGGCGAGGAAAATCGCTCACACACCTTTCACTCACGTAGCTACAAACAGACATAAACACACACATAGGCGCGCACGCCGCACACACGCTCACACTGAGACCTTTCACTGCTGTTGCCTGGCAACGTGGCCGAGTGTCCAATCCGAGCGGAGAACAGTGGCCAGTGATGTCACAGCTGCTGCTGACCAGCAGGTCTGAGAGAGAAAGAGAGACGGAGGAGGAGAAGAGAAAGTTTGAATCGGCGAAAGGAAAGGCAGAAGGTCGCCAAAAGAGAGCGGGGTGATGATGAGAGGGTTTGAAGGAAGAGAAGCAGAGCAGGTGAAGAGCAGGCCGAGGTGACAGAGGGGTAGCTGGAGGAAAAAAATTTACAGTTAAAGTGCAGCCATTTGTATGTATTTTAATAAGGAGAATTTCAATGGCTCTTCATAACAGCCAGCTTCATCAGTGTAAGAGAACGAGTGTGAAGCGGCCTCAGTGCTCCTTGTGCCAGTAATGATGGCTGCCAGTCCCTCGCTGCAAACTCTTCACTCCTGTGCCAAGAGAAGAGGAAGATGAAGAGTGGGTTAGAGGAGCGAAGATAAAGATTTGAGCTTCAACCTTGGTTGCGCCGTGGGAGAGAGCAGTGTCTGTCTAGACAAACCCGACTCCCTATGGGCTGCTGAGATGACATAGAGATGAGGGGAACGGTGTGAAAGAAGGATGGAGGGGCAGAAGGGCCAGAGGAAAAGGAGCAATTGAGAGGTATTAGGACAGGAGAGGAATAGGTGTTGTAAAGGTGTAGGTGGCTGAGATGGCGCTGGTCCCAAGGTAGCCAACAGTGTGAGTGTGTTTTTGCCCCTGCTGCTTCTCATACAAAACCTCAACCTCTGTAGTCTACACACTGCTAGACCTACTGTTTATAATCCCGCAACTCCTCATGGGGTTGCACCTGAACACAGACACATACATGAACACACCTATTCTCAGGACTGGATTTTGAATCTCTCACCTTGTATAATAGAGTCGTGCTGTTTGACCGTTTGTATGACTTGGTGGGTCCATCGCTGAGCCGTGCTCTGTCTCCGTCCATAGAAAGAGGAATATGATGGATTATATGAATTAGAGCCTGTGTGTGCTGTAGGCCCGAGGCCACACTAGATATAAGAGGGCTGAGCCAAAGAAGGATGCTGAACGGGTTTGGAGACCTTAGAATTGTTCCTGCAATGACCCATTATACACACAGTCTCCTCCCACACCCACGGCTAACATTCCCCCTCCAATCTTTTTATTCATCCTTTTCTGTCGCTCACCTTCATTCCCGTCACCTTTACATCTCCTTCATTCTTTTCCTTTTTTCTTTACTGTTCCCCTCCGTCTCTTTTTCTCTCTCTTAGTAACCCCTTATACCCCTCCCTCCCTGCCTCTCCCTCATTTTTTGACAGTGGAGTGATTGATGGCACTCCAGAGGCTTCAGCCCCCACCCATCCTCCTCCCTTGAGTCTCACTATCAGATTGTGTGCTTGTAAATGTGTATGTGTGCGCGTATGTGTCCATTGTTTTACAAACATAACTTCTAGTGTTGACTAAAACAATCCGTGTACAGCTAATATCCCCAATAAAATTATTCTATATAACACCAGTAATTATTTTAAATGAATTTATTTATGTTTTCAGCTTTAATAAGAAGAATATTACACTCTATTAAGGCATCAGTTATGGCCATTTCCTTCTTGTGGCCCAGTGTCATCTGAATTGCAAGGCTGAAGTGTTGCTAGGTCCGATCTCCATAGCAACCAAGACTCAGACTTCCTTGGGGCAGAAAGGCCCCCATGGCCATGAACTGTACAAAACACACACATGGAGAAAGCACACGGATTCACCAGACAAACAGCTATGCTTTCACACACATCCACACACACACACACACATATAAGGGTAGTTATGTGGTTAGATTGGGGTTTGAGCAAAGGTCATGGCCAAAGCCAGGCTGCCCAAATGACCTCTGACCCGGAGAAGCGCCCCCCCTTCCACAATGTGCAGTCTGTCAATGTCCAAGGAAAGGCTCGGCCAGTCTGTTTCCTCATGAATGCGCCAACAAACACCCTATGTGACTCCCTTCACTGATTGCTCACAGGTAGACTAATCTACAGATGATAAACTAATGATATCATGTAAAACATTCAACCCAATAAGGATTTGTTTCAGGTTTCAGCCTCTTTGAGTTCCAGCCTGCACAAAAGGTGTTGGACTGTTTGTATGACTAAAAACAACTAGCAAAATCAATAATAATTATTTTGAATGTGAATATTTCAATGCTCTTTTTTTGTTTTTCAGATTATTTTTTTAATTGATAAGTATCATTATCTATAAAATGTTATGAAGCATTTTCACCTCATAATTTCCTCACACTCCCTGTTCCAAATGATGATCTTTAGGCCAAATCCTCAGCTTGCGCATCAAAAAATGAACTCATCTTTATTGTATTTATATTATCTAAACTTTATTTAACGAGAGCAATACATTGAAAAAAATGTTACATGTATACAGGACTTATAGCGATGACTGATTTGTAGAGTTTGTCCCGGTTTGGCTTTCAAAAAAATATTCTAAAACATCCATTCATTCATTCATTTTCTTGATCCACTTAATCCAATTCGGAGGGGGGGCTGGAGCCTATCACAGCTGCCATAGGGCGAGAGGCGGTTTTACACCCTGGACGGGTCCTTTATAAAACAAGCAGAAAACATAACAATAAAACAATGACAACAACGTATACATTATAAAATATATTCAAAGAGGAGACGGGAGACAAACAAAGAGACACAAAGTCACTTTAGTTTGGGATTTTCTTGAACAATGACCACAGCGATACATCCGTTCCCATCACTATTGCCTATTAATTTTCTGTTGGTCATCTAATTTGATCAATTAATTGGCTTATTCTTTCACACAAATCCATCTATTTCTGAAATACTGTGTATTTGTCAGCTTTCAGGAGAGCTCTTTACCATCGAGTTTTCATACTGATATAATTTCCATGGTGAATGCTGTTATTCACAGAGTTATCATACAAATCATCAGTGATTAGAGGACAGATATTAAAACACGTTTCCGTATTACTGAGCACCTCAAGTGTAGCATTGTATGCACTTCTCACTGAGCGTCTACCCTGCGGTACATTAGGTTGTTGTAAATCACCACATAAAGTATTTATAAGGTTAAACTTGGGAACTCTGCTGCCGTTAGCTTTTGAATTAGTGAACTCAGACCAAAGGAGTTGGACAGGGAGGGGTGAGTGCTGTGCTTCGACCTCTCTTCGGGAGATGGAACCTGATTGTTCATCAGGTTTTGGAGAATAAAGAGTGCCACCTTGTGGCTCGTTCAGTCCACTGTCATAGCGGCACAGATACTGAAAATCAAGCCGGTATATCTGCTGAAACGTGCTGTTCTGCTTCCTCGTGATCTTTCCACAATCTTAGATTTTCACTTGTTTAGCAGTTACTCTTTTAATCCAAGTGGGTGGCGCTGATAATGGCTCATATTTGGTTTATCAGTGATGTTCCACTGTCATGCCACATCTACCCATCACGTGTAGAGATTCATGCTGTGGGTTTCTGTGGTGTATCACTTAGTACAGCCCACAGTGTGGCGTGGTCAGTGGTACAGTGAGTGTTGTGACTGAGTTTTTCCTTTCGTTACACTGTTAGCTGAACTTAGCTGAAGATGTCTCACATCTTCTGTTGTTGGTGCTGGCCTCCATCGACAGACCACCATACACCCACTGATGTACTCTTCCCCCGTCACTCCCACAGACACAAAGGCACATCCAAGAAGAGATGCTCTTAACTCGTAGTAAGTTTGATATTTTTTCATTTTCAGTTTCACGCTTAAGACGCGCCATCATACGCTCTCTTTGGTCAGAATGTCAAGCTTGCTGTTTTTGCCTTGCGTGTGTGACAGTGAATAGGTATGTGTGTGTGTATTCATGAGTGGCTGTTTCCAGCCGCGCCATCACTTTCCGATGGCACTAGTCATCCCCCTCTTTGTCACCTCATCTATCTGTTGATCTCTTTGCTCACTCACTCTCCCACTCTTCTTACCTCTTTTATGTCCCCCCTTTTTTTCTTCTTCTTTTTCTTGTCATGTATTTTCTCTCCTCTGAGCTGAGTTCCTACTCTTTTCAGACTTACTTCCTGTTGCAGGATGTGGGGAGGAGGTGGGGCCTTGGGGGTGTGGACTGTCATGCGTGTGTGATAGAGAAAGAGAGGGAGGATAACTCTCAACCATATGATTTAATACACTCCTCCTTTGGTGTTAGAGAACGAAGCGGGGAGGGAGAGTGAGAGTTTTTCTTTAGATAGCGCACACACTCTCAAACAGATATGACCAAGACAGCAGCAATAGCGGCAAAGGACTTCTCCAGTATGTGGTTGCCAGGTGAGTGACTGTCTGTGCAGCCTTCTCCCTTTGCTGGCCTTCATTTGCCAAGACCAATTAAGCTCTGTGTGACTGTGTGTGTGTGCGTGTGTGTGCGAGAGAGAAAGAGCTGTGTCTATGCTGTTGATTAATGCCACTGGGTCTAACAAGCTCAGCTAATTAGAGAGCATCAAAGGGGTGAGAGGTGGTGCGAAGCGAGAGAAGTGGAAGGATGGAGAGATGACGGATGGAAGGATGGATGAGTGGACGCCTGTCGCAGGCAGAGGGAAAGGTCAGACACCTCACTAGCCCGTAGCTTGTGTGTTTTTCTGTTTGTGTGTGTGTGTGCTTCAAGTGAATACTGAACGTTAAATGAGCTTGAAGAAAACACCGTAAAACAGTTTTTATTGTATTGTCACCTGCTTCTAAAGAAACATTTGTGTTGCAGCCTGTGCATTTTTAAATAAGGTGATTATTTTTCATTTGTCATCAGCAGCAGCTCTTCTTCTTCTTCTTCTTCTTCTTCTTCTTAAGCATTGCGCCGCTGTTACACTTACAGAGGCTTCCCTGAGAAGGTTTCCTACAACTTTTCAAATTGTAATGTATGCAAATCAGTTTGAAGCTCGTTTTGAAGCACTCAAATTACACGTTTTCTTGTGGGGAAATGCCTTTAAATAATCATCACTCTCATTACTCAATCTGAAAAGAAAGCAGAACGAAGTGTGACTCTGCTCGCCCCACGGCCTCTTTATGGTGGTCAGTTCAGGCTGCCAGAAGAGACAGACATAATCTCAGTTGACCAGCGACCAGTCTCATAGAAAAACACAGGAGGCTGTAAGCTGACTCACCAATTACCAGAAATCCCTTTTTAAATGTCAATTAGCTCAGTCTTCAGCGTCATGAGACAATTTCTGAAAAGAAAAAGAAAAAATATAACAAACTTCTGTAGTGATGTGCGTTGTGTATCATTGAGTGATTCGTGGTTTTAAAAATCACTAAGTCACTTCTTAACGCGATGTGGTCACTGGTGCGACCTCCACAGAGTTACTCTTACCGGAATGACACATCCTGCTGGTGAAGTGCAACAAACAGTGCAACACACTGGGTCACAATGTAAATAAAGCAAAGTCACATCCAGTAACGATTTACAACCTAATGCAAAAGCTTTGATGAGTAACTTTAAACAATTATTTTGCATATTTATTTTCTACAAGCTTCTTGTAGATCTGCGTTAACATTTTACTTAAATGTATAGCAGCGTTTTTTTCATTAAAAACAGATGTAAATTCATGCGTATATAACATTGACTTTAGCAACATGGCTGCATTTTAATCAGTGGGTAAGTATACGTCTTCTCTGACAACCTTGTTCCTCTGATCAAACGTCATCGATGAAATAAGCGAAGAAATTATTCATTTACACTTAAACTGCTTAAAGTTTAAAATGTCATCAGTTTTATGTAACAGAGAAATCGGTTAATTTACCTGTTGTTCTCATAACTTTGAGAGTATCTGCATCAGTCTGCATTCAGCAGCAATATGTTATATTCGCCGGGCTGTTTTTTGAGCTGCTGTTTAGAATTTTGATTATTTTGTTGCTGTTTTTGGTAAAAAAAAAAATCTAATGATGATTCACATTTGATAAAAAAAATCCAACAATATGACCATCATGGATTTTAAATAAATGTTGGCTTTGATAGTCTACTGCCTTGACATCCTGGATTTCCCTTCGACGTTTCATATGTCTTGGTAATTCCTTTCTTTGGTCACTAGTTCTTCCAACAGTTTCAGGCTAAAATAGTTTCTTCAAATTATTTTATTTTCATTTTATCATAATTAACTTGAACTTATTATTATGACTCTCTTATGCTCAGTTCTGTAATAGAAATAAAAATAAATGTTTTACCTTCAGCAGTGCTTAGGCTTTTCAAATATATGTCGTTTGTAATTTTAATTTTATTCTAAATCATCCACCCGCTTTGGCTGTGGGGTTATGTCCTGGTTCAGGAAGTGGGGTGTGGGGTGTTCAGGATCAGAGTGGTTGCAGTGGAGTTTCATCTCGGCCAAAATACCCAGAGGAGAATAACAGAAACAGTCCAGACTGAGCACAGACACATTTGTTCCTTGTTCCTTTCTGTTGCATCATTAATTCATGACACAGGATTATGCAGCATTATATTTGATCTGTTTAAGATACAACACGCTTGGTGTTGCACACTACTTTCACAGGGTCACAGATAAACACTGAACTTTGCTGTAACCTTAACTTAACTGAACTTTCTCCTTGTAAGGAAAAAGTTTCTCACTCCTGCTCTAAAGAAAATACTAAACAAGAAGCAACTGATGAAAGGTGCATCTTCTTAATTCTTAAAACGATACTAACCCTACAGCAGTAACTCTGCTCAGTGTAATGTGAAATCAGTGGCATGCTTGTGTGTGCAGCAGTGTGTTGTAAAACAGAGGCATGTTTTAAAAGATGCAGTGAAGGAGAGAGTGAGAGAGAGTAGGTTAATATTAATAGCAGCGTTGACAGTAAGTGTTAGGTTTAGCACTCGGCGTTCAACCCGGTACAAGGGGAAGTCGAGAGGGGAAGTGAGAAAAAGACACAGCATCTTGATATACTGTCCCACCACTGTATTACTGACCACATTATCCACCACACCACTGTCTGTAGGCCATTTCACATCATGAATCAAGACACACCTTCTCCATGTGTCTTGCGACCGGGCAGCACAAGATGCCGCTCTTTGGGAGCGTCACATTGCAGCAGTTTTATGAGCTGGACCATCATTTTATACGGTGGATTTGGCTTCAGTGTTGTACACTCCACATCCTGAGGATCGGGGTGGCCTGATGTCATAGAAGAGATATTTGCAGACTTACTGATTTTGTTGTGAGTTTTTTATATGTAAGAGGAAGATGCTATTCTGGGGACATATTCACTAGCTTTTAGCAGAAATTGAGCAATAGTGGACAGTTTGTTAGTTTCACTGTTAGTATCCACATCTTACACTGGCAAAATTAGAGGCACACGCCATGTTGGAATAACCACAAACTGACCGTAAATGCGAATCAACCAGATGTCAGTATCTTTGTGGTTGATTACAAAATTAGATGCAACTTTTTGAGGGAAATCCTGCTATCAATGTGTCGATTTTTGTGTACATGTGTGTGTGTGTGTGTGTATACCCTAAACTGTTTTCAGCTGGTTTGTGGCACCAGAGTGGAGCTTCTCAAGCTGATCGTCACTTCCCCTAAAGAAACTAAAGTCTGCTGATCTGTTTCACTGAAGTTAATATGCCTCTGAGTTCTCATCATGTTGATAAAAACACTTCATTGTTAGCTTGTTTGTTTAAAATTGGCCTCGGGTCAGTTGTGGTCAGTGGATCCATGTGTTGCTACTGCCCCCCGATGGTGTAAACCATGCTTGACCGCTTGCTTTTCCTTATGCAGAGTCACATAATATCCTTTCCTGTATGTACAGTTTATTGTATGAATAAACAAACTGATAGGAAATGTACAAGATGCAATCATGTCAGTGCTGCACATGAGAAACAACAGGAAAAGGGGAGAAGGAGAGCGAAAGAGGGAGAGAAAAAGAAGGAGGGAGACTGAGAGTTTATTATGCAGGTGGCAGATATAATTAGTTGGTCGTTGGGCAGATTTGCATATTTTCACAAAAGGGAAGTAGCTCTGTGTGTTTATGTGTAAGTGTGTGTTTGTGTGTTAAGGGGAGACAGAGCAAGAGATGGGGGGTTGGGTTTCAGATGGTCACAACAAAAGTTGTTTTACAGTTTGTGGTTTCAGACAAATAAAAAAGCTTTTGTAATTAGATAATGCCCTAGCCTGATAGCCAAACATAGAAGTACCACACATACAGTCTACAGACATCGTAACCACACACACATGTATTCACTCTAAACTTTCCTCAAATCATCCTAATCCCTGTCTCATCTGGCCTCATTGGTGCTCTTCTTGTTTTTTTGTGATATACAGAATTAAAGATTTGATTTCTTGCCTCCCTCAAATTATGCTGTTGCTATAGGGACTGTCCCAATACAGTATCAGACAGAATGTGATGTGGTCTTATAATGAATGACACACTACATGAGACATTTTTAGCACAGCATTGCTCCCACGAAAACACCTTGTGTTAAATTTAGAATAAGCAAACACTTTGGGTCAACCTACTCTTATGTTAACCACTGTTTGGAAAGAATGAATGAATGTGGGCTGGATGCAGCTTGTGAATGATCCAGCCACATTGTTTAGCTTACAGTGTGTGGGCCCAGTCTGTGACCTGAAAACACTCAACCCTAACCTATCTAAGATCGACGCCCTGGCCGTCCTCTTTCCCCTTTTGTCATCTAGATTCTGATCACCATCTCCGTCAATGCATTTTATTCTGCTACCGTCTGCACTTTGAGTGTGACACACATAAAAGAAGACTTCTTTATCTTGTGCGTCTTCCTGTTGCAGATATCAGGATGTCAAAGCCACTAGAGGTTGAGAAAGTGGGGGCTGGCTCACCATTGGAAGGCACAGGTAAGATTTGTCTCCATGTAAGCCAACCTATGAACTCACACAAATGCAGAGTCTGTATATAATATGTATGTTAAAAAGTTGCACATGCATGACATTGGAAAGTATAGGTATGAGGTTGTGCGTGTGAGTTATGTTCAAGATGTAATTGATCACTTTTTCCTCTTCCTCCCACGCAGATTCAGAGCGGAATGGACCTGAATCAAATCACCAGGTATATGTGAGTCTTTTGATTCTTACAATTTTCTTCCACCCGTTTCGCCTCCATAATTGTTCTAGCAACAACAAAAACAAATTTTTTAAATTAAAGTGTAACAAGAAATTAACCACTATCTCCATCATCAGTTGATATCCCACAATTATCTTACAAGTAAGGTTGTTGTTTATGCAAAAAGTTCTGAGATATGTTTATCATCAAAGCACACATACCACAATGTAAGGTGTGATTTTAACAATAACAATTCATTTTTGTGTTTGATTTTCCTCTTCTAGGCTCAGTCAATGAAAGTCAGCCCCTTCCCCCTGTCGCCAAACCTGAGCAGCAGCAAGGTGAGTGAACTGTGTGTGTTTATTTGTGCATTGCTAAACTGCCTGCGCATGTCTGTGCATGAATCTGGGCCTGTGTTTGCGCATCTATTGTATCTCAACGACAAGTTTTATTGATAGTAAGGTTGCCTTAGATTTTCTATTCATCTCCATTCACTGAACTGCCCTTTTGTAGTATTCAACATTGAGGTTGATAATGTGTTGGCTCTCCACCCAGTCTTGAATGTAAACAAGTTCTTAAACAGTACGATGGCACTCACAAAGCCCATTGATAACTGAAGTATATCTAATAGATTACTCTTCTCGCCAAAACTGTAAGTCGTCTTCATTTGCATACCACAAATTATATGCAAATCAGTAAGCTGGAAAAGACTCGGCTTCCAGCTCAAACATGTCTCATCCTTTGTAGTTTTTTCCCAATCAGCCGAACAAGGACGCTGATAGATATACACATTATTTGGATCCTGCACATACTTGCCCAATTTCCTTCTTACTTTTATGTGTTGTCATTGGTCACAACAGACCAACAGACAACCTTTACATCTCAGTTTTTTTCATTAACATTCCTCTACATTTAACCCTCTTCTCTCTATCTCCATAGCAGAATAAGATGGATGAGTGTCCTGAAATGTCTCCAGGCCTTCCATCCTCTCACGGCCCCACCCCCTCACAGACAGCCCTGCAACATACACAACTCATGCTGACCGGCTCCCAACTAGCAGGGGTAGGACAGATTTTGCAATATATGCATACAGACATGCACTTTGCTTTGCTTTTATCCAGGGCTGAAGCCAAAGACAGCCAGGGGTGGCCATGACCACCACAGAGTAAAGTCTGGTCACCCCAAACAAGCAACTGTGACAGTATTAGAGGAATCTCCATGTGCTCATGAGTTGTATTCATAAACTTATTCTATAAAACTTCAGGTCCCATGTGCTCAATACAGACTGAATGTAGCACAAATGCTTTACAGAGAGAAACATTAAAAACAATACCTCCCAGATGCCCAACATCCTACTTCAGCTGCAGCCTGCCCAAAGCACGAAAGAATTGGGTTCTTTGTTTTAAAATAAATAATATCAATTAAAATGAACAGCCTCAATACAGGGGACTTACGAACCGAGGAAATGCTTATTTATAGCTCATAAATTAAGGATACCTGGATACATTAGAGATAATGATTAGAATACTGCCTGTACAGACTTTAAAAGGCACTATAACCAGTGCTACATGCTGCTGAGCAATCTTATGTACTTTAGATTCATGATTGATAATTTTTATCACCGGTTCAGAAACCTCAACATGACAAACTGATTTCATATCATCAAACAAGGGTTAAATGAACATGTGCACTTCCAACAGCAGTTGTGCCTGTGCATGTAAATAAGAGTGACCGCAAAGGTAAAATTATTCTTTGAAGCTATGTGCCACAGAATAACGAAAATAATAATTACACATTAGTTCCTGTGCCACGCCACTGAGAGTCATAGTGTCTGCCTCACGGTTTTCTGGCTCAGCCTCTGCTTTTACCTTGCTTGCTTCTCTTGTGCTGCTTTTTGAACACTTTGTTTCCCTCTTTGTCTCCTCCTATGCATTTCATTCTTGATCCTCTCCTCTTCACTCCTCTCCTGTCCTCTCTTACCAGTTGACAGCTCTATTGCCAGCACAGCAGCAGCTGCTGCTGCAGCAGGCTCAGGCGCAGCTCCTGGCTGCAGCTGTACAGCAGTCCAATGCAGCCCATGCAGCTCACGCAGCCCACGCAGCTGCCCAAGCCAATCAGCAAGCTCAGGCAGCTGCAGCAGCAAATCAGCAAGCCCAGCAGCAGCAACAGCAGCAGCAAGTGGGACAAACAGGGCAGCAAGCTCACTCACAGGCCCAGGGACAGGGACAGAGCACACAGGAACAGAGCACCCAAAGTGTCCCTGTCCCACCTCCTCCACCCCAGCTCACCCTCTCCCAGCCAATCCAGCTCACCGCCCAGGTACTAACTGCCAATCAAAGCCATTCCCTGATAAGCGGCTTGATTGAGAAACTGCTATAAGTCCATGGAACCATTGTTCTTAGATGTTTATTGTATATTTCATGATTCACAGTTTCCACCTGGCTTTGATGACCTCGCTTTCCTATTATTTTCTCTGATGTCGTACAGTAACCGAGTTTTTCCTCCTGCCTCTGCGTTCTGTTCTTCTCAATAAGCTCAATTCCTTTGGTGGAAATACATACTATACTAACACAGTTTTGTGTTGCAGGACCTTTTGTTCTCGTGGAAATTTATATATTCTTACTTTCTTTGACAAACCTGTTCTTTCTCCATTAAACAGGACATTCAGCAGTTGCTGCAGCTTCAGCAGCTGGTGCTGGTGCCTGGTCACTCACTCCCATCTCCGGCCCAGTTTATTCTGCCACAGGCACAGCAGGGCCAGCAAGGTGGGTGCCCCTTTTTTTTGTCAACATGTAAAGAAACCTGCCTTTTTTGACATGTTGACAGTTCTTAATATGCTTCTTTGTTTAGGACTTCTATCGACACCAAATCTGATTCCGCTACCTCAGCAAAACCAAGGGAGCCTGCTCTCTGCTTCAGCTAGAATGGGACTCCAGGCACATGTAGGAAACTTTCATGTTTTAGTCAGTGGAAAAGAAAAACCCAGTCTCTGTATAAGTTATTAACACCTCTGTTTGGCTTTCTCACGCTTTCATTTGTCGCATGTCGCATCTGATGCAGCGAGATAAAAGCATGGATGTGAGCAGTGGTGGAGGTGTGACCACGGTGCCGTCTGGGACCTCTCACCCTGAGGAGCCAAGTGACCTGGAGGAGCTGGAACAGTTCGCCCGCACGTTCAAACAGAGACGCATCAAACTGGGCTTCACACAAGTAAGAAGAGACACCTGTTAAAAGAGAGAGTCTGGATGTATTTTGACTTGTTTCAAGCTGTATCTACCTCCTCCCCCCCATCCAACAGGGAGATGTAGGTTTGGCCATGGGTAAGCTGTATGGCAACGACTTCAGTCAGACAACCATCTCCCGCTTCGAAGCTCTCAACCTGAGCTTCAAGAACATGTGCAAGCTGAAGCCGCTGCTAGAAAAGTGGCTCAATGATGCAGGTGAGCTCTCATTAGAATATTTGCACTTTATATTCTGAATATTATATGATTGAATTAGCTTAAATTAGTTACAGTCACAGTCACTGACACTGGAATATCACATTGAGGCACGATGAACATCTTAGTCAGTGTCAGCATAGTGCCACTGGTTTATTATAACTTTGTTTGAATTTTCTTCAGAAACAATGTCCATAGACAGCACCCTGCCCAGCCCCAGCTCCTTGTCCTCATCCTCTCTGGGCTTTGAGGGGGTTCCTGGTCGCCGTAGAAAGAAGAGAACCAGCATTGAGACGAATGTTCGTGTGGCCCTGGAGCGCTCATTTATAACGGTAAGATAAGGAACCTTATGTGTGTCTCTTTTATATGTTTAGTTGCTTTTTATTCATCATATAAAGCACTTTGCCAAACCTTATTGTTTAAAGTTTACACACAAACATCCCTTGGCTTATTATTGAATCTTTTTCTTGACTGAGATCCTGTTTCATACAAGAGCCACTCAGGCTGAAAGGTTTATTAATAAGTGGCTTCAACCTGCTTGTTAATATCAATACAGTCACCATTGCAAATGTCTCAAATCTCAACCTTATGTGCATACATCTTTTGTTAGATTTATAATGCGTTGTCTCATGACCTAAATTTAACACTGCTGAAATGCCCTGGTTTCTTGTGTCTCCCAGAACCAGAAGCCTACCTCGGAAGAGATCTTGCTGATTGCAGAGCAGCTCAACATGGAGAAGGAGGTGATTCGGGTCTGGTTCTGCAACCGCCGGCAGAAAGAGAAGCGCATCAATCCCAGCAGTGCCACACCTCCCCTGACCAGCCAGGCCCCCACTGCCCCACAAACGCACAAACCACCCTGTTACAGCCCTCATATGGTACTTTAAAAGACTTTAAAAGATCATTCATCCATATGCACCACAGTCTAGCAGCATCTTTTCTGGGAGATATGATCCATAAACAAGCCAATAGCAGCCTGGGCATGTTGTATTTAGAAGATGCAAATAAGGAAAGGTGAATGAAATGTTAAAAACAGAATAAATAAACAAACTTCCTCTGTCTCCAAGCAGACTTGATATGCATTAGGGGGAATGAAAACAATTTTCCAAATCATGTCTGACCTGGCAAAGATTAAAATGGCGTGACTCATCAGTTGTTTCTGGTCTAAGAAGGCAAACAACAAACTCACGTGACTTACCAGCATCTTTCCAGATAAATGATATCCTAGAAAATCCCACAGATTATAATAATTCCTCATGAAGATATGTCTCCATTTTGCTCTTGTGGACATCCACTGCAGTATTTGTTGTATTTTTGTTTGTTTCCAGTTAGGAAACCAACTTTTCACATTGCCCTGGTGGCACTAGGCTGCCTAGTTTTTGTCTGATTCAGGTGTCTTTTTGAGATTTTCAAAAGATAATTTCAGTTTTGCTTCCTTAGCGAATGGAAACCTGGCTGCGGTTGTCACTTCAGAAACTGATAGAATTTTCTCTCCAACAGATGTCCAACCAGCTGTCGCAGGCCGTGACCAGTCTCAGCACAACGGTGACCACTATGTCCTCCGTCTGCCCCCTCACTTCCAGCCTCACCTCCACCCACCCCTCTCTCAGCTCAGCCCACCCCCCTCTCAGCTCCACCCCCTCCCCAGCAACTCCTCCACCTCCTCCCCGCAGCACAGCCAGCCCTGCCACTCCCAGCCACAGCACGCTCAGCCTTAACACAGGGTAAGTAACTATGAGATGATCACCCCGTACAGCCAGAGATCCCACTGTTAGGTTTTTATACTCAGGAAAACTGTGGAGGTTTATGGGCCCCTTTACCCAGATCACAAAAATGTATCATGTCCATCATAAAAGAGGAAACCCTCCTCTGCCGTTCCTGATATTCTTTCCCTTTCTTCCTCGTTTTTTGTGAGTTACCTTATTGGAGAGTGTGAGAATTGAGGTTAGGAGGTGCTGTCCTGATTATAAAACCCTGTAAAGGCAAGAGGTTTTGGCCTTTATTCTCTTGCTAAACCTCACTCGTCTTTACTGTATTTGTTCAAGTTTTCAGAAATCAAATACAGCAGAGCTGAATGGAATTTCACATCTGCAGATCGCACTTACATTTAAGAAAATCAAATCCAAGAAAGTAAGAAAAAAATGTCCAAACAAACAAGAAATTATCGAGAGTAGCATGCACACATAAATTAATACTTTCACCTGAACTGTCATGAGAAAGAAAACTGTTTTTTGTCCATGGTGCCCATCACAAATAAATGAATACAGATTAAACATTTTAAACACTCTACAACTACTCTCAGTCACACGTTTCAAAAAATGTGATTACAATGAAAACTGCATCGCATCAGCTCGGTTCACCTGCAGTTTGTAGTTAAATGGTTGATACCGAACACACACACACTTAAACACACGTACATTGATATCCACTGGGCGTCCACTGCTTCTCATTTACAGCAGCACAATCTAATCCTGTGTGTGTATGTGTGTGTGGTTCTTCTGTTCACAGCTTATGGCGTATGGGTAAAAAGAACGGTGAAATGTCTAACTACATCACCGATTTTGCTGCAAACTTGAGGTGAATACGACAAAGACACACACGTTACACGTTCATTCACATACTGCAAATGCGTTTGTGTCTTTAATCATTTTAAATCTGTGTTAACTATGAACAGTCGAAGAGGGTGTACTTTTTTTTGTAGCAGTTTCCAGAACACTCTTTGTCTTTCTTGCATTTCTGACCTTACTGTTATGGAAACCCTGTCCTCAAGCTTGCTGTTTTTTACTTGTGCAGGGATGAATTTACCCTCTGCTTCTCCTTGCTACTAAACCTGCTTTTTTTTCTCACCTTTCTCCTCTTGCCTGTCTGTGTTCGTGCACATGCTTGTGCGTGCACTGTGATGCGTGTGTGTGCCACAACAGGAACACTGTGATGGGAGTTAACACAGGGATGAACCAAGCCCTCCTCGGTAACAATCCCCTGGCCACTATCCAAGGTGTGTGAGAAACAGAAATGCTGAAAGGCAGACAGGTTTAATCAAGGAAACAGAAGAAAATACAAAGCTCAAACTTAGCACAATTGATGAACAGAGTATATTTTGGAAGTTCAAGGCTCAATTGTGAGTTAGTATTTATTTTTTTCGGAAAAATCTTACAAAAAGCGCCCATGCAAGGTGTATGTATTCATACATTTTCCTCCTGTTTAGTAGTTACAGAAGCCTCTTATACACTCCCACACACATGCGTATACTGTACATGAAACATTCCCTCATACACCCTCCTACACTTGAGAATAATACAGAAATAGCTTGAAAAAAAACAGTCTGTCGTGCAGCAGAGACCACCAAACAGTACCGACCACTGTCAGTTTTAGCACAGCTCATTTTTAATCATTCTTTGTGGTGTGAGGAGGAGAAGGGGAAGGGAGTTCTGTTTAAAAAGAGAAGTGTGATGATGAGTAATACAGTTACACATGGTGGGTGAGTAAAGTCGCTCTGGCTGACTACTGACTGGAGACGCGGATGAATAGGCAGCCAAGTGTGTTTGCTCATCCACGGCACGAAGCAGCTGAGACAGAGAGCTTGTTGAGAAGAAAAATAGCTTTTTTCTCATATGTTGTCATCTGCATCCATTAATCCATCCCATCCAGTGTCCGTGTGAGAAATGGTGCTTACATTATTGTGCGGGCTTGTGTTTCTGTTTTTGTGTGTGGCTCTGTACTCTCACTCATCTTTAGCCTTTCATCTCTTCATATTATCAACAGCTCACTGTTTATGTGGATTATCAAAGAATGCCACATTTGCCTTTTTGAGTCAGTAAACCGGCTGTTTGAAAAGTTCATTTTGTTGTTAGTATGTTGCTTTGCAATATATGTGATAAACCTTTTCACTCATTTTCATTTCACGTTATATTTTGTCATCAGTTTCTCAGTCTTAGACTGATAAGGTTAAACCACAACATTTTTTATGCCACTGATGGCTGAGAAGTTGAAAATGTTTCACTTTGTGTTACAAGGAAGCTAAATGCTTCTTTTCAAAGAGATCAGTGCAATTGCAAAAAATTATCAGACTGTGTGCATATTTTACATTGCATGCTAGTGAAAAACAACCAGTTGTGCACCTTGTTTCCATAACAACATACCTCTCGTGTCAGCTGACCTGTTTCAGTGCGGCGTCTGATCCTTTACGATTGGCTAAGTGAAGATATTAGGCAATGTTCCATAAGTCCAACAACATTTTATTTCTACTGTGCACTTAGGACTGCATTCAGAGTTTTTGGGAAGTAAAAACCGTCAACTTAGAAGTCAAAAGCATGCAAAAACAAAGCAGGTTAAATGCATGCAGCTTTTTCTTTTTTCTGCTTCTTTTGTGTTTCATCTAAAATGGGTGGTTATGCTTCAATAATTACAGCTGAATGCAACAAGTTTAGGCGCTTTCCCTGGTTGAGCTCTGCTCTGTAGAAAATATTAACCTCAGTAACTGCAGATACAGATGGCTGACCAAAAATACATTAATCAAAACACTTTAACAAAAACAGTTTTTCAAAAATGCTGTTTCCTCCTAAGTTCCTATGAGTTTTTTTCTTACAAAATGTCTTAAACTTAATGTCACCTACACACCAGTATCATACCCATCAGTGACAAAGAACTTGACTTGTTGATGACTCATTCTGAACTTGGGGGGTAGATACCAAAATGCTGTCCAGTTGATTGCTTTTTCAGATTTACAAGTTCCTCCCTGATGAATAAAACTCAAAAAAGCACACTGGCAGAGCTGAGTTTTAGTTTGTAACATTTTGGGCAGTCTGTTGTCGGAAATTAGGGCTGCATGATAAAAACAATCTCAAAGTTAGTTCAAATTTAATCTATTTGATCACAGTGAAAGGCATGAGACATTTTCAGTTGATGCAAAAAACAGCTTATCTTTAATCACAGACAAAAGTGACATTGTGTGTCTACAGTTTTAGCTACCACATCAAAATGCAAACCTATTTATTTCATGTGTTATCCTCCAAAATTGAGGGAATCATTTACTTTGTCATTTTCATACCATCCAGTATTGTAAAGTCCTCTCTTACTGCAGAGCCGCATGCTGCACATCTATTCAGCCCCTCTTTTTCTGTCTTTGGCAGACCCCCCACAAACAATCATCTTTTATCAAATCCTCCCCTTTATATAAGCAGATACACCAACTCAATGTGTGCATAAGCAAGGCTTGTTGGGTTACAAAAAGCATGTTTACAGGAACTTAGAAAAACTGAATAAATGTGTTAGTCCAACTGAAATTGTATGAAATCCGAGCTTTCAAAAGTAGACTAACACGCCGACGTAATACAGTTGAGGTTTGAATCACTCCTGCATTAGAGCACTTTACTCAGATGGGTCTAGATGTTCCACAAATTTCAAAGTTTCATCTTTTAGTAAAGGATAAGTGTATATTAGTGCAGCTGAATTACCGGTAAGGCTGCTCTTACTCACATATTTTTCTGCTTCTTTTGTCAGACGACTAAAAAAGTCCTTGAAAATCAGCCGATTAGACCATAGACTATTCTTCAAGTAGCAGTTGCTTAAAGCGTTTCCAGACTTTTGGTCTGCTCTGCTAAAATCAGACAAAATAATGCTGCGGTCACCAGTCAAGTGATTTAAAGACAACTTCTGTGTAGTCAGTTCAGCTTTATTTGCATGTACGATGATCCACCACAGAGAAAGTTAGAACTGGCAGAATGTCTCAAATGGTTAATAACTGCATATTCCCCTACATGTATACTGGGTGGGGGTGCAGTTAGATGGCCTAATCGAGCTGTAACCATTGCCTGACTCGACCATACATGTAAATATGCTGACCTTTGCTGTCTGACTTTTGTGCCTTCCAAGACCCTTTAAGCCATTTTTTTCTCAAGAAAGCACCTTGGGATAAATGTAGTAGCTTCAAGCTGTTTGTTCCCGCTGCAGTCAGAGTGAAATAAGAGATTGCGTCACTGCTGGCTTGCTGCAATTATCGGGGCAAACAATTTTTTCCAAGTGGACCTAACTGTCGTCTCCTCAAGTAATCCTGCAGCTGACGAGGATGTGAATGTCACTGAGGCAGAAAATACGAAGCCATTCTTGTAATTAACGTAATGATTTGTAATTTGAATATAAAAATAAATTTAAGAACGTATGACTATAGCTTAAAGGTATGTCGGTATTATTTGATTAACTGAGTTAAAATCATTATGATAGTTATGGCCAAGCGCTAGCAGAAATGCAAAATAACTTAAATGCGTTGTTGACCTTAAAACAAGAACCTTGTTGTATTATGCCAAAACAGCAGAGCCCACATAGAAATGCAAAAAAACAAATGTTAAAGTGATTGAAATGAAGTTGAATTTACAGTGAGTGGGATTCTTTTTTTTATTAACTTCTTTCTCTTTTCCTTCTCTCCTTTAGCCCTAGCAGCCAGTGGTGGCCAGCTGCCTCTTTCCACTCTTGAGGGTGGCAGTAAGGTGATGCTGGGGGCCTCTGGGGGCCAAGGAGGGGGCCTTCCCTCCTCCCTCTTCCTCAACCACCCTACCCTCTTCCACATGGGCCAGAGTCCCAGCGCTGGGTTGATCAGCGCTGCTGTAGCCAAAGTCTCCCAGCCCTCACCCTTCCCCTCAGCCAGCAGCATCAGCCCCACACCCTGCTCCCCCTCTCCCTGCTCCAGCCCCGCCTCTTCCTGCTCCTCCAGCGAAATGGCACACAGCCCGCCGTCCCTGGGCGGGGCCAAGATTGAGTGACCATGGCAAGGGCCAATTGGAGAGGAGGAGGAAGGAGGAAACGAGAACCTCGCCTTTCACACCAAAGCTATCTCTTTCTCTCTCTTGTGCTCTTCTTCCGTTATTTTATTTTTGCAATGGCTCTTTCCCTCTTTCTCTCCCAGTCTTTCGATGCCAAAAATATACAGAATGAAAGAGGGGAGAAGGGGGGAAAGGGGAAGACTGAAACCAAAAATCTTTATCTATCCAAACAGATGAAAAGGAAACCTTTTTGTCTATGATATGTGTTATCGACATGACACCTCTCCACTCTTTCTGTCTAAAGGAAAACAAACCAATGACTCTGTAACAAAGAGATGGAAGAGCCCGCAGAGATGCATGTCAGCGTGCAGAAACCAAAAATGACAAAAGACAACTTTACTATATGACAAAAGAATGGTGGCAAGGACAAAAGATAGAGGGAAGGACTGTGCTTACACGTCTTTTTTTATTACTCTTGTTTTGAAAAGCTGCGGGTCTGAAGAAAAAGGAGTGAGGAGGATACATTTAAACCAAAAATTTACCTGAGGAGAAGGTGGAGGACGACCACACAATGACAAAAAGAAAAAAAAAAAGAACGACAACCATACCAAAATCGCAAATACCAAAAACCAAAAATACGGAGAGAAAAGCTTTATTCAAAGGACGTGTACATACTGAAGCTATCCAGGACCAGGACTCTACTGCTACTGCTACTCACACACACACCACACACACACAAACATATGTACACGACGAGCCAACTCATCCTGTCACTGACTCATCCTGTCCGTGTCAGCTCATGTGTCAACCATCTGTTTTCATGCAAGACTATTTGGATGAATTTTTTAAAATGTTCTTACTTTTTCTGCCATGAGCTGAATATCTGCTAGAAGTGTTTTATCTTTACCTACCTGTGGTTATAAGAGCATGGAATAGCATTCATCCCTCTTTTTATGTCAGATTTTCCAGACACGGCGATATTTTTTTACAAAATTGTAGCTTTCTTTTTATTATTTATTAGTTTCATTATACAACTCAGCTCCTATTTATTGCTGCGTGCTACTGTAGTGTGCGCTCTGGGGTTTTTCATCATTATCACTGTCGTCATCTTTGTCCTCATTATGTATATTTGTGTCATCATGATGCATTTTGTCTGTATTGTGACTCTTCTGAAGTAACACAGATGATGAAGGTGAAAAGATGCTCATCTCAGTCATCACCAAGTGCCAGTAGATCACAGTTAGAGTTGGCACACTGAGTGTTGATTTCAAGGTGTGAATGAGTTTATTAAGACCAAAGCATTTGATATTTTGTGTGTTTAATCAGACCACTCTTCCCTCACTCTTAAAGATAACCCATTATCAGAGAATCTATGGCTAAATGAACATGCCCTGGAAACTTCACACACTGAAAATGATGTTTGTTATGTTCCATCTTGAAAGTATGAAATAGGGCTGTGATTGGAGATTTGAAGAAACAACCGTTGAGAGTGAGGGCTAAATAAGACAATAAAGCCAAGTTTAGTCACAGCTGGCTCTCATTCCTGCCTCGTCAATCAGCACAGATACCCCAACACCTGCATGTCTAGACAGGTTTACTGACATTTGTCTGTTTCATCATCACTCCATCGATCACATTTCACTGTCATTTTCCACCTCACTCTGCCATTAATTTTCAAATGGATACCAAAGCATTTTCAAGGCTGGTTTTGTTCAAGAGCCTAAGCCAAGACATGAACACAATAAAGACACACGGGTGGTGGTGGGATGAGGGGGGCGGAGAACAGGATGCTACCACTGCATGGCCTCCTGGTAAAACCCCCTGCACCTGGCCCTTCCAAAACCCCACAGGGGGGAAGCTTTATTTAGGGGACTGATCCTTTAGTCTGAACCCCCACAAAGAAGAGTATGCTGGGACACACTGTAGTGAAGGGAGCAGGCGTCACACTTTTTGTAAGAGGATACCAAAAATAAACCCTAACCAAAACAAAAAACAAACAAAAAAAAAACAAAACCACAACCCAAGGAATGACAGAAGCAAACCAAAAAGAACCCAAACCAAATGTGGCTGGAGGGAGGAGGACAAAGTGCAGGTGCTGAAAGAGGAGAGGCCGTTGAATCCGCCTGTCTGTCTGTTAGCTTTAGGGCTGCAGCGCTGGCCCCCCTCTGAAACTGTGTAGCATGGAAGGAGGGATGAATAGACAGGCAACAGAAGAAAGGAAAGACTGTTCCTCCCCTCCTCTGCCTCCCTCTCTCCAGCTCAGCTCTCTGGTCCTGGATGGAGCTAAACGCAAATGACCTCACTGAACTGAAATCTTATTTAAAAAAAAAATCTGTTTTTATTTTTCTGTTGGTTGGTTCTGATTGTTTTATCTCTGCTGTGTCTCTTGATGCCGTTTTATGTACTGTACTTTAGTGCTTATTACTTATTTGGAATAACGTATTCGCTTACTTACTACAAGAGCTCCTTATTTTTTTCGTAGTCGTGCTAGAGATTTTTATCAGGTGGTTGGAAAAAATACTGTGAAAATTTAGCTTCCAGATTTTTATTAGATAAAGAAATGGACTGTCTTGGCAGAGGAAAAAAAAGACAACACAAAAAGCCAAAAACAAAGAATCAAACATCAAACCTTAAATTAGTCAAACCAAATACTGAACCAAACCAAACAGCAGAAGGAACAGAGCTGCTCTCTCCCCGTGAGGGCAGAGAAATGGGTCGAACTGTCTGAGGTGTGACTGCGGTGTCTGTGTGAAAGTGTTAGTTGGAGGCTAAAAAAGAACCCTGAGTGGGGTCTGCAGTGATATTTTTGCAATTTTGACCCCAAAGACAGCAATGTAAACTACGCTTTAAGGTACAGAATAATACGCACAGCTAAGGCCTCAGATAAGTCGACGGATTGGGGGGTTTGATGTTAACGTATCCAAAGAATTATTGGTTTGATCCACACCAGACAAACAGTCGACACGCGAGAATCGTTTTACGAACCAAACTACCAAACTTTAGATGTGGGGTTTGCACCTTAAAGGTGAAACCTTTTCTCCACATTGACTCTTAGACGGAATGTATCTGTTAGTGCTTCTATAGATTTTGTAGAAAAAAGATCTATGTTCTACTGCTTACTTATCGCTAATGTATTGAAAAGAAAAAAACTTACAAAAAAGATTTTGAAAAAAAAAAAAGATCCTAAAAACGCTGATGATAATAACTTGATTTTAGACCAAAAATTTAAACTATCTCTCTTCGGACATTTTATTTTTCCTTATCAATCATGATTTAGACTTTTGATTGTACTATTTATTCAGGGTAGGGTTGTTTTATTGGCTTGTTATTTTTTGCTATTTATTTGTTAATTTATTTCTAGAGGTGATTTTTTTTCCTATACTTGGATGTATTTGTATTTTTTTGTTTCTTCCACCCCCTACTGAAGTTCTTTCTTACTTCTTTGAACCAAATATTACCAGAAATGCAAACATAAGTCCAAGTATGAGAATACATCTGACTAACTGGTAGTCGTGAAGATATTCTCCTCCTCACTAAGGCCACTCTCTTCTTAAAGGGGAGGGAAAGCTTGCAGAGTGGCAGCACTGTGTGGACAAACACCTCACGATTTAATGGATTTTACTTGAGAGAAAAATTTGAGTTGGCAGTTTTCTGGACAACACGTTCCTTTGTGTCTCCTTGTATTTAGACAAAGGTGACATTTGGTTTCAGATGAGGGAACATGAATATAATTCAGGCCTGGGTTACAGCATGAGGCGTTCTTTGAGGCACAGTTCTGCTTCTGTTCTCTATATTTTCTCCAAAGGGAGAACAAACTGAAAGCTTTACAGCTACACAACCAAAAACACAAAAGAAGATCAAATGGGGCAATGGGGAAAGTGTTTTTATATGATTCAGACTAAAGAAGAAGGCAAAAGATAGAAAGATAGTTTGAACTCCCTGTTGTAAATTGCCCTCTAACTTCTTGATGTTTCTTTCTCTTTACTTTTCTTTGTCTTCTTTTGTTTCCACTTTTTTGTACTTTGCTTTTAACTTATTTCTTCATCCACTGTAGGATGTAAAAGAGAGATAGTTCATCATATACCTCATATTCTTTGATGATAAACCAAATAGATGAATGCTTTAAAATGCGGGGTTCAGGTGGGGATCAGGGTACCGGGATGGTACATGTGGATGGTGTGTGTGTCGGCTGGGAGCAGAACCAGTAAGGTCGAAAGTTAATGGAAGTAAACAAAGATGTTTGGGATTGATCTGGGTAGCAACAGATCATTATACAGATAGCAGTTTTGCTCCATCAGATTCAGATAGTGTCATATAAGGTCAAAAGGCCGTACTGGTTTATGCTCCTGTCCTGTGCACACACACACACACCCTGTCCCCCTGAAAAACACCCTGCTGTCTGTGTTGAGCTTTGAACACGGCCCTCTCCTGACATCTGACCCTCATTGCTTTATCACTGAAGCCACCCTCCCTCGCCTTCAGGTCAGCCTGATGAGCATGAGGTTATTGCCTGATGAGCGGGTGAGTTGACCAGTTGATGTCCACAGGAGCACCACAGGGCAGGTAACAAGGGAGCGGCTAACGCCGAGGTTGCTAGGTGACATGAACAGACAGTTCTATGTGTGTGTTGAGAACATGAAAGTTGGAAGGAGAGATGTGCACGTAATCAAAACTGATCTGGATTCTCGCAGAGAATCTATTTTCATGTTTTGCTCTTTTTGTCTCTCATGTGTTTTGAGAGGAAATGGAGGCAGAGCGGCACTCTATGGAGCTCAGGGTTCGAGGGACCAGGTGCAAAGTGCTGGCTTCTGTGGTGGGGATACCCCCTAAGTGAATGATACCAAAGTCAATGCCTTGCCATGGAATCCAGCACAATGTGAACGCTCTCCAAAACCCTGATATTCACTGAGTGTTTACTCAAAAAACTCCAGCTCCAAAAACTAGCTGTAGAGGGATATTTTTAAAGTTTTTTAGGCATGTTCACCTTCTTGTTGAAAATTAGAAAAGGCTTGAGCTTAGCGTAAAGACTGGAAGCATAGCGACTCCATAAAGAAAATGTTCTACCCAAAACCACAAAGAGTCATTTTCAGCCAGTAAACATATATCTGTATACCTTAGTTATTTGTGGTGTGAAATTCTATACTGAAATTAGTGTGTTGGAAGACTGTTTGAGCAAGTTAATAAGCTGTCAAGTATGATAACAGTCAATTTTGACTTTGAAAGTCAATTTTCACACAACAGTGTACCATGAAACCGATGTGCAGCTGCAATCTGAGTTGGTTATTCGTGTCATCTGACTTAAGCAGCAGCAGTGGAGCTCCACTTACTGGTGACTGAACATACAGTCATCATTAACTGGTTTGATGACTTATTAATAGACAGCAAAAGCCACAGAAACAACAAAGATCTGATATGACTTCTTGCACTGAAAGTTGTAGGTGAACCAGCAACAAACTGACCTTAAAATGAATCATCATGACAAACTGGAATGTGTTTGTGCGCTGATATCTTGGTAAAAATGCATCTGAACAGTGATGCGAGTGCTTCCTTTTAAGAGGGTGAATCATGACGACACATGAAAAAAATGGTTTGAATCAGTAGTGATTCATAATTTCCGCCTCATTTGGGCAGAGCACAGCTTGCACCCCAACCTGTTTCCAGTCTTTGTGCTAGGCTAAGCTAACCAACCCCTGACTTTGGCTGCTTGTTCACACAGGTCCAAATCCTTTCATGCAGCTCAAATCTTCTCAATCTTTTCCTTCAAAATGATTGCAATCATGTGAAGATAGGGGGGATCTGTAACTCAAGGCATGAAAGGTTAGAAAACTTAGTTGTAGAAGAATGAGAGACAAAGCGAGCTGAGCAAAGAAAACCTCAAAAAAGCTGCTACATCTTCCTCCACCCACTCTCATCCAAACGTACATGCTCTTCCTTCTCTTTATGTCTTCTTTCTCTCTTTTCTACAATACAGCTTTAGTCCAAAGGTTCTCCAGCAACACAGCAAAGCAAGTCAGATGTTAAAGAATAAAACCAAAGAGCTCTAACTTGATCTTCTCTTTAAGACAAAGCCTCCACTGCATCCTTCACCTCTCTACCCACCCCTCCCTGTCTGCTCCTCTTTCGTCACCTAGCGAGCCGGTCTTTGAAGCATTAACTTCAGCTATCCAAAGGGAAATAATAATAGTAATGATAATTAAAATGATGATGATGATGATGAAATGTATATTTTTAAGTATTTGTCATTGGAAAAATAATCTTAAGCTTCTCATAATTATGATGATCACGACGATGACAACAATGATGATGATGATAATGAAGTTTCTCTTGGTATCTTTGTAGCTGTTTGGATCCTTCTTAAGTTTGTGTCTTTTCTGCTCGTGCTGCCAGAGTACCGCTTAAGTCCCATCACCACCCTCCCCTCCCCCCACTTTTTTTATTTGCTTCACCCCAGTGTTTGGCCCTAACGTCTACCTGTCTCACCTTTACCCCTCGATGTTTGTCTATGCCCGTGTGTTTGCGTCTGAACGAGTGAGCTGTTAAACATTTACAGGGGGAAGTTTTAGAATTTCTCTAGAAGCGGTTTCTTGTTGTTTGCTGTTAAAGAGGGGAGGGCTTCAGTCTGTTACACCTGTGAGGGTTTGTGCATGTATGTGTGCGTGACTGGGTGGGGGTGTTGATCGCTGGAGAACAAATAGATTCCTGTGTTCATATGACCACAACGCACACTGACACAAGACCTGTACTGTCCGCTGTAACGTACTGTTTGCCAACCTCCAAGTACATGTAGCTTTAATTCCCCCCGGCAGAGCAGTCCAGAGTGTTTCCTGATTTGTGTGTGAGTGCAGGTACGATTGTGAAACCTTTGTATCTTCCATCCTGTGATCAGTCCCTCCTAACCCCACCTTCCCTTCCCTCTCTGTCTGCACCCCCCCCCCCCCCCCCCACCCCCTGTGGTAGCAACTTAGCCTTTTAGTGTATTTATCTTGAAAACCAAAAAAAAAGAAGAAAAATAACTGCTTGTTCATTGTACAGTGTTGTTCATTTTAAGTCATTTTTGTAACTGAAAGTGTTTCATTCATCCAAATAAAACAGGAGACAAAAACTGTACAGACGATCCCCCGTCGCCTCTTGTCTTTTCTGTCGAACACAGGTTCTCATCTTGAACCACAGGTTTCACTTGGGTTTGGAGAAACCTCATCTCCAAAACAGAAAATGTAACTTAGCTTGTCTTGTCTCATTTTAGCCAGAAGAGGGTGCTGTTAGACTAATATCTGCTATCAGAGACCAGAGTAACTTCCATTTTCTCCTGACATTGTTGCACTGTGACTGACCACAAATGTTAAACATTAGTTAAGTAAATGCTTATGGTTATTCCCAATTATTACTGTAATTTCTACATCCTCAGTTTCCTCTCTGTTAAAAAGCTCTGATGGTTGAGGGAACCAGCTGTGCACTTTTAATAACTCAGCCAAAATTGATCAAAATTAGTTCAGTTATAGTCAAACAGTAGGTTCCCTTAAATAAAAGATAGATAAAACCTTAGATAAAACCTCTGTCGCTGTGAACAGCGGTCAAAGGTTTGAAATGAAAAAAGGCCATTTTTGTTTCACATTGAAGCAAAATTATATTTCAGTTGAAATTTCTTTGGGTTTCAGAAAAACAAAAGAGGAAAAGAGCCTTAGAAAAGTAAAATGGTTATTCATGTTCCATGGTCACCATTGTTGTTGTTTGAATAAACCAACAACTTTTAGGTGTTGAATCCTTTGGGAACCGTGCACTCTGCCGTGCTGTGTCATGTTTTGCTCTGTTATAAACGAAGTCAGCCAAAGTAGAGTGGAATTCAATAAAAAAAAAAGCCAAAAAAGAAGTGAAATGATTACTACTTCTCATCGCCAGCTGACAGTAATCCTTCACTTCTCGATTGGGGGTTTTCTGCTCATTCATCTAGGCAAAGGCTTCTTGTTTTGGGAGTCTTGGGCTGTCATTTTCTGACATCTGTGAACAGACTTTTGACGATTTTTAGATCAGAAGACAGAGGCCCTCGGCTCTCACCTCAAGACAGTCCATTGTGGATTTTGAGGTGCGTTCAGGATCTCAAATCTGTTGCAGAAGCCATGCTCTTTATAATCATCAGCTTTCTCTTTTCTTTTTTTTTTTTACAGATGTTTATTGGTATGGTACGGAATCACTTTTCCCTCTTAACACTGAAACTTTCTCAGAGCCGCTTTTCAGCACCACCTGAAAGCATGACTGATCATGTGTTTAACAGTTGGAGAGGCCTTCTTGTCTTAAATTCTGCAAACCTTTCTGCTGCAAATGATGCAAAAGCTCAGTTTGAACACCATAAGCCTACTTTCAAACGTGCATTCGCCTTGTTCAGATGTTCATTTGCAAACTTATGACGCAGGAGAGTCATGAGATTTTCTTACACTAACTCTACTATGATGTGCAGGTGTGACTGCTTTTCTTTTTGCTCTCCTGCAATTGTTTTATAATCAAAATGTCAAACAGCTGAGTCGAGTGTAACGTTACTGATTGCAAGGACGTGGTTTGACAAATGAAGGTATTTACGAAGCTTTTCAATTTGTATCATCTTTTTTACAAATTCTAAATTTAGTTTGTTGACTTAATGCCTTTTAGGAGCTCGGTGACAGAAACTTTGGTCGAGTGAACCCAAAAAATCACATGCCACCACACAGTTTGTGTCTAACTATATCCAATAACTTTATTAAAAAAAAGCCACCAGGCTGTTGTAGTGTGGTTCAGTCGTGCCACAGTTTATCAAATTAAATAACTTTATTATTTGGTTCCAGCTTCTAGATTCATGTCAAATTTCAACATCTTTTGGCCAATGTAAAACACAATATTTAAAAACCTCTCGCTGCATTGTGGAAAGAGAAGATGGGTACTTTTTTCTGTTCTCTTATTGTGTAGAGACCAAATATTTGAATGATTCGTTTGACAAACAAGCAGCTGATTTAATGGGGATGAAAAACAACCATAAGTTAGTTGCAGTCCTCACACGGTTAGAAATCTGTTATCATCGTTTTTTCTATTTAGAGGTGACTTTAATTTCAATTCTTAATGTCAACCATATTGTTTTGTACAGTAAACAATGAACTGAAGACTGAAGCTTGTAAATTAGGACTATTAATTATTCTTATTTAAAAAATCCCCCCACAAAACCCAATATATTCGTCAAAGGTGAGGTTCATTGCATTGTTTTTGTCTTGTTATGTCTCATGAGATGTCAAAATGTGCAAAACCTCTGGCACCATAAATCAGCTGATCAAGCAACAGATGAAGTGTGGTCGTTTTAAACCCCTTAAAAAAGACAAAACAGTAAAAACTTAAAGCTGAAAGAGGTCAAAGCCAAGCCATAATCTAGGCTAAAAGTAATAAAATGTGTCTGTGTTGTGTTGACTAATGAAGTCGAATGCTGTAGTGTGTCTCTCCCACACTGTGGAGACAAGTTCTCACCCCTCAATTGTAGGTGGAAAGGAGTAAAGGAGTCACTTCGTCTTTATCTCTCCTTCCGTTTAAATTCTCTCCGCTGAGTCAGGGGAACATCTGCTAGTCGACAAACAGCCCCTCTTACATTCAGCCTTCTCCTCATCCTCCTTCCCCATGCAGAACTGCATGTGTTTGTCTCCACATCTGACTGTTTTGTTGTTTCTTCCTCCTCCTCCTCCTCCTCCATCTCATCGCTCTCCCTCTCTTGTTAACTGCCTCTCCTTCAGTCTGTCTCCTGCTCCCCCCTGCTGTGTGGCGCAGTAGGTGGATGATTAGGTAGGATGCTGGAGTGTGTAAGTGTGACAGCTTTCAGACACCCACCTCCGAGTTGAGTCACGGACGGCGGTGGAGAGCATGTGATCCTATCACCAGGGTGACTCGGGTAGATCTGTGTGGCTGTGTTGTCGCAGAGTTCTGTAATATGTGTTCTTTTTCAAAATGTCGACATCTTGGAGAAATCTGAAAATCATATTGATGTCCCCAGAATGAAAACAAAACATTTTCTCACTGCTCATCACTGCACCGCATATCAGAATGAACATTGGCACTTTTTATTCTACAAACTTGCAGTTTATAAAGCTTCAACACGTTGCTTTGATGGGTATTAGTCATCCATTTTGTACACTCAGACCACACACTGGATCAGTTTTATGCGTCATTGCCTCCTTTTATCTACATGTTGATAGTTGTGTACATTCATATACAGTATAGGAAAGTTTAAAAAACATTTTGCATGTTCATAATCTTAATTTTGTTCTTATGTAAATAATATTTCTTGGGTCTCATTTCTATCTCAGTTCAATCAATCCTGATCAGACACCAGAAAATTAATACATATCGTCATGTTTTCATTCCTAATTTAATTTAAAAATATAACAAATTTTTCCAACTACTTTTAAACTCAAGTTTGTTTGTTACTTTTCTGACGTTAGATAAGCAGAAGACCTTCGCTTAGATCAAAAGCTGTTGCTATGTAACAGCACTGAATCCAAATATCATTGTTAGATGGTTATTAAATTACAGAGAGAATGATATTGCCATGGCACTGAATAACTTCATAAGTTTCAGCATGCCATTGTTAGAGTGCCACATATTATTGATAATGCAGGTTAAGTCCATTTGCATGACTGTAAAACCCGTCTGTGGCATGAAGCGGGTAACTGGAGAGCAACATATCTGGTTAGGTGAGGAGTCAGTTAACACAGTAGTAATTCCACTGGGCTTGGAGCAACCACAGTAAAGGTGCACTGGATACAAATAAGGTCTCGCTGTGTTGGTAGTGGTACCAACGACAGAGCGCCAGCTGTCAGTTTAACCAGGAACGCTGCCAAGGTGTGTGGTGAACTTGTTCAGCTATTTAAGTGAGGACCAGCTTGAGTAACAGACCATCCGACTGAGGACATTATGGAAAAGTGAGGACTTCACTTTTTATTGCATCATTTTAAAGAGTTGTTTGAGGCTCAAGGTTAGAATTTCACTTTTTTTTTTTTTTTTAAGGAGCAAAAAAATGCTTTATGCCATTGAGATTCCTCACAAAGGCAACACTTGTGAGTGTGTGTTATTGGTGCTAATAAGAGCGAGTGCCTTGAAGTGCCACTAAACAGATCTGGTTTTCCTCCATGAGCAGCCGCGTGTGTGTCGTTCCACTGATTTTTGCATCTAACTTGAATCTCCTTTCTACACACAAATTTTACTGTATTTTGCTCAAACTGAAGCAGACGTGTGAAAGTACCCACTTAGATACGTGAGAACAAACGTCTTGAGGTTTTGGTTTTCTTTCTTCGTAAATAAGTCCGCCAGCGAATAGTAGGGAACAGTGGATGGTATTGTCACGCTTTTCGCTCTTTCTAACGTTGACCAGGCACGATACACCACAGATGTAAAAATATCCCACCAAACAAAATAAGTAAGTCTTGGGTACATATTTTGCATTGATTTCATCTTCTTACCTCATTTCAGCAAACCTGTAGAAAGTTAAACACAGAGCACACATGTGACCACTTTTCCCCGTCAAAAGGTAAGTTGTCACACCACAATGAATCAAATGTCATTGGGTTACCAACAAACACAAAAAACTTTAGACAGATTCACTTATTTCAATTCAGAACCAAATAAATCAAAAGCAAACAACTACCAACATAGTACAATATCATTGTCTTATTTACCAGACTCGTATCTGGAATCGTAGCTTTGGCCTAAAATGCATCATGGGTCCATTTGTGAAGTCTGCACCTATGGCTCTTTTGCTGTGTCATAGGTATGTTTGTACACCGGTCTGAATCTGTAGTATGACAAGCCAGGGTTGAAAGTTCTAGCCCTTAGGTAAAGGTAACATGCGAATGCTGTTGTTTTGTTTTGTTTTTGTTTTTTTGTGGGGAAGTATTATTGCCGTGACAGCGATGCATTAACAATGAAGCATGTAAGAACTGATTGTATGGATATTTTTCTAATCCTAACCACAAAATTAGTGACATTTAAACCTAACCATGTATATCAGCAGCCTAAAGCCATCCTTCTCTTAATACAAGGATGTCCAAAGCCGGTCCTCAAGGGGCCGCTTAGATATTCCCCTGCTTCATCACACCTGATTCAGATGAAAAAGATCTCTTCAAAAGATTGTTAAGTTCTGCACAAGCCTGCTAATGATGCATTGATTTGAATCAGGGGTGTTGAAGCAGGGAAACATCTAAAACTTGAAGGACAGCGGCCCGCAAAGACCGGATGTGGACATCCCTGTCTTCATAAGTGACCAACAAACAGTGTGTAGATGTGTACCTTATCAAGCAGCGAGTCATCCCAGGTCAACAACGTCATCATGCAGCAACATGTGCTGGCTGAGCATCATCACATGGCACGAATGTGGGCCTGTATGTCTTGATTAAGCTGCAACTCTGAAAGGAAATGACAGTGGAAAATGTAGTCATCGACCAATTTTTCAATCTTTTTTGTGAAACTGCATCATTTTACAGCAAGAACCAACATAAAAATTACACGTTCTGCCATATCAGGTTGCCTCCACACAGAAAAGAAAAATCCTTTGATCATTTGATGACTTGACTTGACTCATTTGATGAGTTTTCAATATTTGGTTGCCTGCTTTTCTTGCATTTGCCTCCCCAAATTATGCCATATTATTTTCTATTTTTTCGACATAGTCCATGTAGTCTATGTTGTGGTCACATGGGATAACTTGTCACAAAGTGTTTTGAACAGCTTGTTTATGCTAAATCTCAGTTAGCTGAAGCAAACTTATCAAAAGACACCATCATGTCCTCTCAGTAAAAGAAAAGAAAACATTTTAAAATGAATGCTTTTTTATTTTAAAGGAGAGAAATAAGATTATTGTGCTTGTCTCCGAACAGACCGACTAAAAGTGTTTCAGCCATTTTTCAAGGTAAAAATGTTACATCATCATTTTTAACTATTGATAAGTGTTCATCATTCAACAATTTTCCAAAACTGTGGAAAATTCCACCCTCCCCCGGAGGTGTAACTTTGCTCTTTGGGTAACTGTGACGACATTCTCAGTATTTCCATCATTTTCATAAAACATTTATTTAATAGAGAATATATTCAACATATTCATCCTACATTAGCTTCTCTTCAGTCAACTAAAATAATAAAATCCTGCTTTATATAAATGCATGAGTAATATTTTCAGTACATCTCAGTAAAATCGACATACACTCTGAATACATTTTTCTAAAGAAACATTTTTACTTTGGCACTTTTATTCATAACAGAGAATGTTTTTGTATTATTTTCATTTTGTTGTGGTTAACTTTACAGACAAACTCTATAAAATACAATAAATAATTCCTCTGCTTTTCAGTGGGGTTTTATTCTTTTAAACATTCGTTTTCAAAGAAAAAAAAATCCCTTAAGAGCACATTCCCAATTCTTTAACTCTCTGTTTAACTGTAAGTGCAGCTCAAATCTATGGTTTATACACATCTGTTTAGTGTTGGTAAAGCAAGGACAATGTCATTCTTCTTAGTACTTTGACAAGGTTTTCTTTTGCTTACTTTTGCAGAAATGGTGAACGACCGCCGCTTCACCTCAGGTCATTTCATAACAGGAAAATTAATTAAATAATTTCAGCTCTTACACTTCAACTGAAAAATTTTGCAAAAAGAATAAATGAATCAATTTTCTGGAATAGATCAAAGACATACTTGGCCTTGTCTTGTCAGTTGCTTTGTTACCTTGTCACTTCAAAATGTGTGTGATGTAATACATGAAGGAAAAAGGAGCAAGTATCTGAAGCCAGCAGTGGTTTCTGAAAGCTTTGGGTCTCTAAATTCTGCTGCTGTTTGATCTTTTTTCTTCCTGTCATCTTTTCAATTCAATGAACTGTTTAGAATTTATTTCTTCAGGATAAATAACAAAAATGTAATCAGCATCACATTAATCTGCCATGGTGAGACTGAGAATATGTTGTATGCTTGTCTTACCTGTCCTGTCATTCTCTCTGTTTTCAACCTGTCAGCAAATTGCCAAAAGCCTGCAGGATGTCAACACCTTGGGATAAGGATAAGGATAAGGATGTAACAGTCATTTAGTACCAAAGTTCCTTCATCAAAGCACTTTTATCAATGTCTAAACACGCTCAACCATACAAACAGTGGGCTCAATAGGGAAGTCATCCGCCTCCTTGAATGACACATCACCCAGAGGTCCCCGAGAAACCCAACATAAAATTCACACCTCCTTTCAGCACAGCTCCCCACGCACCTACAACCGACGATTTTCTAATTTAAAGCTCCTCTAGCAGACCAATGTGAAAACAGAGTTCAACCATATAACTGTTTAAATTGCTCCATCTCCTGAGTAGGTTGAGAAAGTTGGCTCAGGTTTCTTGAAGGTCAAGTCAATTTTCACACAAGTTTTGTATTCCTGAGGATTACAGAACAGCTGTGCAACACCAAAGCTGGAACATACTGTAAAATGTAAATAAAAACAGAATGCAATGACTTTTGTAAATCTAATAAAGCAACATTTTATTTACAAAAGAACATGCACAACATGTTAAATGTTGAAAGTGTGATATCTGACTATTTCATGCAAAAATGTGCTCATTCTGAGCAGCAACATGTCTCAAGAAAGTTTGACTGGGGAAAACAAAAGGCTGGAAAATGAGTGGTACTTCAAAGAAACAACTTATTTGGCCGAGGTTCAGCAATCTGCAAAAAAATGTATCCACAAACTGTGAAGCAGTTTTGTAATAATGTTCCTCAAATTACGAGGACTTTGAATATTCCATTGTACATAATATCATCAAAAGTTTCAGAGAATCTGGAGACATGTCTGTGAGCAAAAGATCTGGCCAAAAGTCTTCAGGATCTCAGATTGCACTGCATTAAAAACAGAAAGAATTCTCTGACAGAAATCACAGCATGGATTCAGGTACAAACAAACAAATCTATCTGATAATGGCATTATAGAAAACAACAAGGGTTTTTAAGTGATTTTCTAAGATATCTGTTCAAAATTTCATAGCAATCCATCTGATCGTTTGTCTCTTATTTTGACATAATGGAGATAAATGGAAGGATGGCTTGTAAGCAGTAGGTTTATAGCTGCTGAACTCTAGCTGGTATGTAGATATTCAACAAACAGGTGGCCCAAATTGTGTTTTGTCATGTTTGTTCTTTATCTACTGGTAGAATGGTTCTCAACAAAGACACAAGCAAGAGCGGGCTGTGTTTCAATCCAACAAAGTCATTGAATACTTCTACGCATGAGCACTTGATACACCTGCGTCTACGAGTTAATTGATATGCCTCATCCACCACCAGTCAGCCGCAAGGAAAGAGCAGAGTCAATAGCATATGGCTAATAATACACAACAATGTGGGCAATGTGCAAGACAGCTACAAGGTTACAAAGATTGCTTGTCAAAACTGATCCTAAAAGTGATCTTTAAACAAAATTTCACTGGCCTCTTCAACACACAGAATTATTTGTAAATTCACTAAAAACAACGATTTTTAATACAAAACAAAACTGTTGTGTGCCTTGTCTTATAGCACATAGTTTGTTATGTTGTCTCTACTCTCCAATGAGCTGCATTGCAAAAACACAGCGCTCACAGCACAGATCCCAGCGGAGGGCCGGCTGCAGCTAATCACTCGAGAACTTGGGTGATGTAAAACTTGCCGTCACAATGGCACACACAGGTCAAAAAAAAAAATGAATCAGTACCACTGTATAACCGCAGCTCCCACACTGTGAATGAGCCCACTGCGAGGCACCTCCACAAAAGGACCTACAGTATGGCAGCACGAAAACAATCACTCACACAGGCACGCACGTATGGGGAGAAATCCGACAAAGCAAAGGATGATGGTGATTATGACACATAGCTATGCCACCCACAGTGGAGCCTGTGCGAGGGCAGAGCACATCAAACTGAGCAAGTGTAACACATGCTCTGTGTCAGTCCTCCTCCCCTGCACTGGCATGTAATGCATGACACATAGCTGAACCACCTACAGGCCTGCTGTCTCTATGCCCAGCTGATGATGAGGGAGGGGGGAGCTGAGGGTACCGGCCAAGGAGACGTATTTTGCAGGATTGTCCTCTGGATGAAAGAGGGGACGGTGTGAGTGTTAACAAGCTGAAGCTCAGACTGCTCAGAGTGTGTCATGAAGACAGTGTGAAGAATTGCTTCTTGGGTTGGATCAAGTGTTTGTTTTTTACCTTTAAAAATATCCCTGAGTGTCATTTGGAGTGGAGCACATGAATGCACTGCTGAACATCATCCGCTGCTGCTTCCCACCCCAGTTAAACATGTGAAAGCATGTTGGATGCGGACCTCTGGGTGTTATGTGGCTGCACAGGCATCTGCCCTGAGTTCAGGACTATTCTCTGAATGCGGTGAGCGTGTGTGTGTGTATCAGTGGCTGGGTGAGGGTGGGGGGGTTTCATGGCTTGTGGCCAAGCACTTCCAGGTGATCTAATCTGGGTGACCCTGACTTAGCCTGGTGTGAGGATGACAAATTGAGTCTGTGAGAGGGGGGCGAAGCAGAAGCTGTTACTGGATCTGACCTCGACCTCCTCCACAAATACAGTACATGCATAATTCACACACACATATGCACACACATGAGATAGTTAGTGATCCAGTAACCTAATCTAATTCTGGACTTGCCATGACACATAAGGATGAATGAGACGAGGCAAGAGGGATATTAATAATGTAATGAGGTGAAAGCTGAGGTATTTATGATAAACTACTTTGTTCCAGTCGTATATGATTTGCTTGGTTGTTTTATACTTTTTGTGCATTATCATTTTCATTGTAAGATTAGAGTTAGATAAACTGTAAAAGTTATTCTGATCACCTTCCTCGCACCTGTTTGACAAACAAACATTTAAGCTGGCAAAGAAACTGAAATCTTGTGAGTAGTTTCAAGACAGAGATATTTATTTAAAGAATGTCCTGACTGTTTGTTCCACCTCTCGCACTAGTTCAGACTTGCAGTTTTAAAATAAACCATTCACCTCACCAGTTAGCCAAGATTTTAAAATCTTTTCTGCCTACAGCCATGCTCATCTTGGTGCTCATTCTACTTTCCTTTAGCACTGTTATTGTGCCGCTTACGTGGAAGGAACAGATGCTGAAAACAGCTGGACTAAATCTTTATTCAAACATTTGCAGCATTAGCACTCCAAGCTGTTTCTAAAACACCAGCTGAAACCATTTTCACAGATGAATTCTTGACTATGTCTGAACTGGTGTCTGGAGGCATGACATGATACAAAAGGTACACAACAGATTTAACAAAGTTTTTGTTTGCTGCATGTCAGGGATGGTGAACAAGCTTACCGTCTTATGAGTTTAGATGGCAGTTTTTGCATTATTATCAGCATGCAGCTATTGATATTTGGACATTTTCGCAAAGTTGCAAGCAGAAAAAGTATGAAGTTGCAAACATCAGTGCGTTGTCGGTTTGATGCAGACATTTGCACTTTCAAATGCAGCTCCTCCAGTTTAATGTCTCAAGAAAAAGTCATGGCTGTGGTACACGTGTGAACATTTCAACCTGTTCTCCAACTTTAAAGTTGATATGATGAAGTTTTTAGCAAATAGTTGCCTGTTTGTGTATCCAGTAAGTACAGAGCAGTTTAAAAAAAAGCCTTTCTTTGGAGTAGTGTAATCATACATATTGCACTAACATACTTATTTATTCTCCTTTCAGGTCTGATTTTGTACATGTGAGGCTCTTTAATCTCTAGATACTCCAAAGCCTCAGGAAATGGTTCAGCACAATCAAAAGGAAGTAAGCAAAGCTTTCACAAACCTTAGTGTATTGATTCACATCCTGGGACTCATTTTAAATTTGTATTTGGTTATTCATTTTGTGTGTGTGTGCATTTGGAAGTTGGAGGAGTTGAATGGTGGACTGTTAAACCGGAGATCCAAGTTCATCTTTCGTCTGGCCTAATACTAACATTTGCTTTATTATGAACCTTCCCTTATGTTCTCAGTAGCTCTTTATTTCTACTTTCAGTCACTGTCTAATCAGGTTTAGAGATGAAGAATTATGTAGTTTAGTTTCCGGCATCAAAATGTAATTAGTTTAGTTGAGGTAAACATGATTCTCCATGAAGTATAGCATGAAATTGCCTTTTTCTAGCTTAATGTGCCTCACACATGAGAAAAAAACCTCCCACTGAAACACATTACTTCAAAAGTCATGCTCAGTGACACAAAAAATCATAGTATAGTAGTATAAAGATCTTAATTCCATCTCTGTTTCATAGTTGATCAGGAGGATTGGTAAATCCTGTAAAAAAAACTAAAGAATTATTTAAATCCTGAAAATGGACTTGAATTGCTTCTTTTGTGTTTGGCTTTCATTTGCAGAAGGAGCCAGGATGTTTCAAACATGTGGTGAATGTTATATTAGCTGATCCGTAAACCTAAAAGGTCAGGAAAGGAGAAAAATAGGGCCCATCTTTATTATTGTTCTTAGAATAATTAGTATACTTTATTTCATCATAACATATTGACTGTGAAATGGACAGCTAACTGGAAAAACAAGCCTCTGAAAAGGTCTGTCCTCTAAGTATTTCATTTTCTGCTCATACAATTACAGCTGTCTCTCATTCATGCAAATGAAAAATAACTGAATTCAACCGACACCGAAAGAGGAAGAGGATATAAAAAGTACTCTGAGTTGAGTTATTTAAGGTGATTGTACAGAGTGGGACCATATGATAGCGAGACAGATGTAATGGTGAGACAAAGATAAAGAAGCAAAATAGAGGGGATGTGTGGAGATGGAGAGACTGCTCTTTGCTCACTGAGGGGTGGAGAGGAGTAAAGAGGGGAAAAGGAAGCTCTGCACTGTGCCAATAGGAAGAGTTTGTTCCTCAGTGAGATACAGGAGACAGTGTCAACACACACGCTGTGCTCAATATAGCCACTGTCACACAGCCAGGCATACCTCTGTCTCCTTTCCAGCCTGACACCTGCACCTTCCTTAACACCCCTCCCGCCTCACCCACATATTCGTCTCCCCCTCACATATAAAGAAGATACATTCTTCCTCTCTCCTCCCTCAGTCCTCCCTTATTGCCACGTCCATCAATGTCACGTCCTCAGAGCTAAATTAACTGATCAACCTTTTAGTCTCTGTCCTCCCTTCCCTACCTCCTCCCTCATCATACTGTATATATTACAGGCTCGACACCATGCCAGACATTGGTTTAATATAACACAGTTTCTCTGTGCCTCCCACCCGCTCCCACATTACCCTCTCTTTCCAACTCCCACCACCCCGCTTTCATATGGGCACTGGCCGCTTGCTTTTTCCATACTTTACCCACCGCAAAAGGAGCTTTTTGTTCTTGAATAGCTCCTTCATTGCCATGGTAATCCAGCAAAAAGAGAGTGTGGTTTCTCTGTCTAGGGCCTCTCAGATGAAAATAGTAAGTCATGATGGGTTTCTTTAAGTGGCCCTGAATGTAAGAAATCAGAGGTACAAATCTGGAGCTGGTAGACATTTAATAAATGTTTTATAGTCTGTATAAATATGATAGTTTTCCAATATGAAGCCATTTCCCCCAGTCGTCTGCTTCTTTTCTTCTTATGGGTGCACCTCTTGCTCCAGTGTCAGTCCTCCTGTGGATCTGCATCTTCCTCCGTCTCTCTTGTCCTCCGACATCATGCTCCCCCTTCCTTCCCTCCTGCAACACCCCACCACTCGCTGTGGTAATCCCATTACTCATGTGTGAATACCAGCTGGGGGTGAGGGGGAAAGAGGGAGGGAGGGAGCATGTGCACAGAGGATAACTGTGTGGAGGCCTTGATTCTCAACCAGACCGTTGGATCCCGGGCTTTTTCAAACACTTGTCCAGTGAGGAGAAAATAATACTGTATTTACTGACATTGTAGACAGCTTTATTTTTAATTCTGGTGGGATATTTAGATTGGTATACATTTTATAAACTTTTATAACAATATGACCCAGCTGCCCAACAAAAATCCGCATCACTCAGGGTCCCTGTACAGACATCAAGATACAGAATATGGAAAACAATTAAATACAAAATGAATAAACAAACAAGCTATAAATACAGGCAAGAGGAAATCTATGAGTCATGATAATAAGAACAAGTTTAGACAAAATCTTCTTTAGTCCCACAGCAGCACAGATTTGTGTTTCTGACAGGATTTAACAGGTGGAAAAATTCATATTTTGAGTCAAGAGGGTGATGACGGTCAGCCAAGACACATAGATTTTCGTCCTAGTTGAAGACATAACTTTAGTCTTTGTAGGCTTTGTAAGGCATAGTTTTCATCACAATCTGTTTAGGATTAGACACAAAATCCAGCAGGTCAGATTTAGACAGAAACTAGTTGGTAATGTTGACGAAAGCATAATGTCTTACTTTGATATAAACTCTCTCACAACACCTGTTGCATATCAGAAATCTCTTTTCACAACTCTACTGAAGTGACCAAACCGTCTACAGATAAAAATGACACAAAGGTGTCAGCTTTTTTTTTTAAACCACAATAGCCTGATGTCACTCTCACCTCGTGACATATACTTCTGAGGAACTTGCAGGGTTTTGAAAACTGTGTTTTATGCTTAACTTTGAGCTTCACCAGACCCCAGCCATGTTGTTCTGTGACTAAATTTAAAATAAGAGCAATAAAGAAAATAAGATTTAAAAAATTTGAAAGAAGAAACTGGAAGTGTCTTGCACTTGAGAAAGGACTGGCGTCTTATTCTGTTGTCAGTTTTTCTGAGGGAGGTTGGCGAATTCTTGCGAAATTCATAAAATGGATCTATCTTGCAAGGCTCCGTGCTCTGGATCTATTTGTGGCCAAAACACTGTTGAAATTCACCTGTGATAGACATTGGAGAGCAAAGTATCTGTTATGTGTCTGCTTCAGTAAATCAGACCCAACACACATCCTTGCTTTTTTGCTTTGCACATTTTCCATGTCTGTCTTTTTTAGGCATTTGTGGCATTTTTTTATTTGAACTAATGATCCCATGAGGGGTACAGAGGGAGGAAAAAGGGGGATAGAGAGACACAGAGGGTGATATGTGGCTGTGTCTCCTGACTGTTGGACTTGCGAGCTTGAAAATAAACAAGTTCTTTGAAGACAAAGAACCCATTGACTCTCCTCTCCTCATTCTCCGCAGCTTTGCTCTCCTTTCCTGTCTCTCCCTCTCTGTCTTTTCTTGCTCTAGCCGTTTCAAAGTGATGAGGTTGTAGGGTGAGTAGGCGGGGTATCAACCGCCACCCTGCTGCACTTGTTGTCCCCTCAGCTGCCGGCTTTTTCTTTTTCCTTTATCCGGTGTGCTCTCACCCTCCATGTCTTTTAGTCTAGCAACCCATCTTCCGTTTGCTTTTCATGTAGCACAAGAAATGAAACCCTATTCTCCTCAGTCTGCATTCTCCATATGAAGAATTGCAGCTTAACATGGATTAAGCTCTGCAGGTGTTGTGTATAATCCTGTCTGAAGGTGATTATGTTAATGTCCTGGAAATCAAGTCAAAGAGAGTTGTAACATGTTAATGAAAAAAAGAAAACCAATGTAGAGAGTATGTAGTCATGCCCATTCGAGTTTGTTTGTCCATGTGTTCGCTCATGTCACCAGTGCTATGATTCATCAGATACTCTATGAACATACTGTATTACGCCCCTGTTGGCTGTTCAACGCCCTGTCCAGGAATTATAATCCTACCTGGCTTCCCCTGGTTGTTGAAATCAGGTTCTTCGTATACATGTGTGTGTGTAAATGTTTCTGTGTCTGCACTTCCTGTGGTGGCACGGTTAGTGGGCTACCACACCCATTGTCCACGGTAATTACACAGACCCAAGCCATCTGCGTTTTAGAACCACAATCCAGAGGAAAGCGGTATGGCTGTTGAAGCTGACTGCTATGTTGTTGTACCTCTGATGTCCAATGAATGAGATGTGAACAGGTTTTAAGTTCCACAGTAATTATACCCCAAAACTATGTAAGTTTGGGAATAACTGGCAAAGATCACAGACATATACTGGTTCTTACTTGGGATGATGCATCACTTCACTCATCTAAGATGAAGTGTGAAGAAGGTGGGGGCTGGGTAAGGGCTTGAATCTTAAGGGAAGATGTCTGGTGATGTTCGCACCCACCCAACTCTGAGCACTCACATACACACAAACACTCCAGTGACAAAATCTCGGCTCTCCCTTTCATTCTCTCTGTCTTTCTGAGCGTCTGTCTGTCACTCTGATTAGGAACGGATGGAGTTGGATAAAGCTGAGAGGGGATGAAAAAGGGCGGGATAGGAGATAGAGGGAGTTATGGATGATGTGGAACCAATAAGACAAGCCTCCTCTCTAATACACTGTTTGTCAAACACATTATCAACTTCAGTTTCAAGCATCTAATCTAATGGATGGAAATTTGAACTGAATCAGTTTAAAAAGTTAATGGAAATAACATTCACTGTGGATATGAGGAAACATCCTCCTATAAGCTGCACTACACAACTTTTCACACATTCTTTGATTGAGAAATGTTTCAATTATTGCAACAATATTTTGGAGGCTTTTGAGTCCACATGGGCAGAGCATTTGTACATGACAGTATAAATAACTTAACCATATAGTTTACATAAACATATAGAAAGCTTTCAGGGATTTTTGACATGCAAAATGTGTAAATCTCGGTGTGGGTTATCTTTTTAGGCTAATGCATTTATTGTACAACTTTGCAAAAAAAAGAAAACGGTTATAATTAACAAAGAAATGTATGATAATTTATAATTTAATGCAAGGAGCACTTTTGCTGGGTATTGGATTTCAGCAGTGCTCAACAATGGGCCAAATGGTTTCAGTGGGTGACCAGCAGGTCATCTTAGCACCCAGTCCAATAACAATAATAAAGACTTAATGTTTTTGGAGAGCTCAGTAAGGTGACACATGTAAATTCCTCCTCCAAAGCTAGTTGTTTGGCATCTTTCTATATGATATGACTTAGCCTAGCTTAGTACAATTTGTTTTCCATTACATGTAGTACCACCTGGACGTAAGGCTTGATATTTCACTGACTGTCGTAAGAGCCATCTTTTGTCTCCAACTAAAATGAAAAACGTTTGTACCTCTTGAAATGACCATGGCATTGATTTACAAGCTTCCATTGTTGTTGAAAGACACATCTTTAGAAAAAACAAGTAGCTGCCGCTGGTAGCTGGGCTTTTCTGTTTTAAAATGGCGCCATTTCTGAAGCACATATCTTCTGATGATTGTTGTCAATTCACTAGCCAGTCAGTGGTCCACAACATTTTTACACATACATTTTGTATCAGTTCAGCTTACTTGGAATCAAGTGGTATCAAAAATGGATAAATTAGTACCTGTCACATGGTGCTACCTACAATGGGAAACCAAAAAAGTTAAAGTTGTAAAACAATAGTGTTGCATTTATTAGTGGTTTGTGAAAGGTGTGTGCCCTACTTCACCCCACCACAGGTTTTTTTTCTCTATCCTGGTATATACATTTCCTAAACTGAACCAAGTAGTTTTGGTGTATATATTTAACAAGGAAAAATTATTTTAAAAATAAGTAAAGAAAATAAAATCAACAATAACAGGACTTGCCACAAAGTGAGACAGTGGCATTCGTGGTAAATTAAGACGACAAGGATAGTTTCCTGTTGTCTGTCTCATGTCTCTCAGAGGTAAGTTGGCTGTTTAAGATGTTTAAGACCACTTCTGACCTCCAACAAGTACTTGTTTGTTAATTTATTAAGCTGATGGTGAAATATGATCCAAATGGCTAATAGTGTCAAACGTAGGTGTCAAAAGTAAGAGAAAAATTAGATAAATAAGGAACTTAGACACTGTATGTAACTGTTCGATACTGTTATAACATATTCTGTTGGTGACTGGGTTGCACACAGACTGTATGATTTTAGTGATACTCTCTTCTGAGAAAAGTAAGGACATCCTTGAAAAAGACTTTGTCTGTATGGCAGCACGTCAGGCTCTAAATGCTGTATATGTCATTGAGAAAAGACGCCTTCACAGATGTGCAAGTTACCCATGTGAGCGAAAGCGCCTAACTTTTTTAACTGATATCAAGCAAGACAGTCTCGCTGTGTCTCTAAGTCATCCTAGGATGAACACTTGTAAGTTCATGTTGATTGTAAAATTCTGTTAAGATCTGAGGGTGCATTTTTCAGCTTCCTTAACACAAGAGTCACCAAAGAAGTGAGGAGAGAAGGCCCCCCTAAAGCTGCTTTTAATACAAGTTTGTCCATACCTGTGATTCCAATTTTTAAGCATTGATGGTTTAAACATGTATGTTAAAAGTTAACTTTATCATAGAAGTTATTGGCTATAGTCAACTTAAAATTCTTAACAACTTGATTAATTAGCAAGCCTTCCCTTTGAATTAGACTCAGATATTCAGATATAAACTTATTAAGGACTAATGCACGACAAAGCTGGACTATCTGTTAATAAGGAAAATGATAGAATCAAAGCAACAACAAAAAAAGGTCGTATAAGCATTAATTGGAGGACAAACACACTGTTTGCGTCATTTGCCTAATTACATAGAGGATAACAAGATCTCATTAATGCCTGATTCCGTTTAAAATTTCAAGCTGAAAAGGAGCACAATTACTGAGATTCAGAGAGTCTTCTGATTAAGCAGCCAGTCACACTAAACTGCACAAAATGTCCATCAAGCTTGTAGCTGAAACAATGACCTGTGGAGGAAAGGTGGGAGATGGTGTGAGGGAGGTAAAAAGATGGAGGCATGGAGAGGTGGCAGAGGCAGGAGCAGGAGGATGAAAAGAAGAGGTGTGAGAGTGAAGGAGGGTGGACTGACGTACGTATGTATGGATGGGTGGTGAATGATGACAGAACAATGTAAAGAGGGAATGGGGGAGAGAAAACAGGAACAGCCAGAGTACACGAGGAGGAGGAGGAGGAGGAGGACAACGTCTGTACGAGAGAGGGAGGGTGTTGAGTGAAGCACTGGGTTCATCAGTGTTCAGAATGTACTGTGCTGTATGTTTGTCTGTAAATGTCATCTCCTGTGCTTGAGTTACACTGCAGCGGGCTCACACGAGTCACAGGCAGCCACACATACACACACTATAAATACACAAGGAAATATCAAACAGGAGAAGTCACACAGAGTTAAATCACGCTCATTTGATGGTGACTTCTTCACTCCATGTGACTCTGGAGTTTTTACTCTTGTTCTCCTCTGAACCTTACAGACGTGAAAAAATGTATGAATATATTTTAGATCCACGAGACAACAGGTGGCAACACATCAGAGACAGCATCAAAAAGAGGAAAAGAGATACAGTGCAACACTTTCGTTCCCAGCTGATTACCCTATTGTCAGCTGCAGTGTGAGAAAATGTCACATTGGTCTGTCCCTGGGGTCTTCCTGCCTCTGAAGAGGACAGAAGAGGATAGCAGTCCCTGAACCAGAGGGTTCAGCATCCAATTTAATGGTTTTCTTTTAGTCCAGTTTCTTATCAGGCAGAGCAGAGTCGGTTTCCTGTGCTTGTCAAAGAATGGGCAGCGAAAGGAGGAGAAATCCTGTTTGTAAATCACACCGCAGGGACACTGCTGCTGTCAAGGGACTCTGTTTACTTTGTTTTACTACCACTGTCTTATCCTGTTGACAAGGCAGGGCAGTGGTGTGTATCGCTGATGTAACAGTGTGGTCAAAAACGCACCAAAACACACATTATGACTCCATCCTGTGCACCAGGTGCCAGCGTACAACAAGGCACAAAAGGAGATGCACTTCACCTCCCATGTTTGACACCTCACCCACCCACTATCAGCTCTGGAGGAAGCAGAAGGTCAGTGTGTTCGAGGTGACAGGAAATGAGTCTGGGCATGACACCGGTCTTCTCAATCAAACTTGTCATGCTGAGCATCTGATCAAGTGAAAGAGTTTGAAAATTAGATGGCAGAAGGTCTCTGCTCTGAAGGCACTTGATATGCTCGCATTCAGCAATTGCTACAGCACAGTTAGGGGCATCATGTAACTGTTTGTGTCTGATTGTGAGTCCAAGGCCTGCTAGGATTTTCAAGCAACATCTTTAAAAAGAGTAAATGGGAATTTGTGCTACAAGTGGGATAAGCAGCAAAAGAGGATGTGGGTTTTCATTTCATTGCTTGTCTTTAAAGGTGCTTTAGTTCAAATTCAGATATGGGTAAAATTGTTTGCTGGAGTGGGCACCAAAACAAAAAACAATGGTTATGGTATATTCATCTGTGGTAGAAGGGAGATTCACTGTGGTATCTCTTTACAGCAAAATTTCCCACATAGGACTTTTACTGAGTGACAACATTATTAATTAAATTCAGTTAATGTCATATACATAAGCAACAAACGTGCAGCAATATTAAAAAAGTTTATCTAATGACAAGGAAAAAGGTTTAGGAAATATGGTCTGTTTTCAGAATGATGTTGTTCTGTAATTTGTGTCGTTTTCTGTGCAAAAGCACAAAATGTTAGATAGATTTATGAGCACCAACACAAATGACGCACTATATACCCATTACTTGTAAGCAAAGGAAAATGAATATATATTTAAAAAAAAAAACTTTAAATGAATTGGGCTTTGATAATTGTCTCAGTAACTAGTTGTAAAAAGTGAACTAAAATAGATGAAACACAATCAGTACCTACCACTAAGAAAAAATATCATAAAAAATATTTGAATCAGGTGATAATTCACAATAAAATTGCAGCCCCTGTTTTCGGCAAAATATGCACCCAAATCCCTCTTCTTAACCGAAAAAGATCTGTATCTATGAGCATGCAAATATGTTTAATGTTGTAGGTTTAACTGCAAGAAGGAAACTGTTTCCTGCTACCCTGTCAGGTCCATTCTCACCCAAGTTATGACTGACTTCCAAACTATTATTTGATGATACAAAACCATGATGAAAAAGCTACTTTTCTATTAAGCACAATGCGAAAATAAATCTGGACGTACGCTTTAATGCACTCACATGAAAAGAGTCAAACATGCAGCTGGCTCATTTTGAGTCAGCGGTGAGTTAATTTCATCTGCTTGCAAAATAGTATATTTTGAAAATATAATCTCATGATTGAAAGGTGACTCTCTTTAAGCCTTAAACATGCGACAAATATAAGTTTTAATTTCCTGCTTTTAGTATTAATCACTTCCTGACCTTTTCGTGTAATTTTGCTAGTTTAACAAGTGTAATTATCTCGCTTTAAAAAGGTGTAATTATCCTCTGACTGACGCAAATGGACACTGCGGGCCGAGCGGGCTCTCTCGCCTCTCTCGATTCGTAGGATTCGGATGTGATGTCAACACGGCAGCGCGCTGTGACGGTCTCCCCGGCAACGCCGCGTGCAGCAGTGACGCCAGCTCAGGCCCCGGCTCGTGGAGAGTGGGCGTGACTCGCCACGTTAGCCCCCCCTTTCTCCTCCTCCTCGTCTCCCGTCAGTGTGGGCGGGCCCCAGTCAGAAGAGAACGAGCGAAACACGACACCCCGAGGACTGAGAGAGACACGGGGGGGAGGAGAGTAGCGCTGAGTGGTGTGAGAGTGAGTGGAGGACTAAAAAGTCTGTGAAGAAAGACACGGCGCTTTCTAACGTTCATTTCTGTCAAATAACTCACGGAGCTTTGCGGCGGACAGATGCCAAACAGCGACGAAGATGCGGTTGAGGCGGAGTAAACAGCTACCGGACAGTTAGTGGCAGAACTTAAAGAGGAGCGAGAAAGGCTTTTTTGGCTGGCTCGAGTCGGGACGGTTGGTCGTTTTTCCCCCCGCAAGTTGAGCCGATTTAAACGCTGTGAAGCACGGGACAAGAGACGAGGACCGAAGAAGTGTTGGCGGAAAGCGAGCCCTTCGTTCGTTTTGGTCGGAGGGCAGAGAGCCGGGGGAACGGACGGAGCGAGCGCGGCTGCTCGAGAGACGATAGAGCCGCTGAAGCAGCAGGTCTCAAAAAAAAAAAGTTTGCTGTATCTTCACCTAGTTTTCCAGATTGGAAACTAGAGCGGGAGGAAGAGGCCGAGAGACTTGACTTTTCTTTCCACAAGCAACTTCGTGGAATTTTTCCAGTTTAGTTGTGCAGTTCTGTCCTGCTGAACAGCTGAAGCAGAGAGAATGAAAACACCTGGAGATAGTGGTGAGTTTGCGTGGCTCCTGATTGTTTTCAACCATTGTCTTTTTGTTTGTTTGTTTGTTTGTTTGCCCGCTTGTCGGCAGCGCTAATATTCACACTACTGGTTAGGCCGGATTACTAATATAGATAACTAACTGCACCACTAGTTAAAAAAAACTGGACGAAAACCTGTTGATTTTCGCAGCTTTCGCGAGTGTTGCAACAGTCCTGGTTTCGCTTGATAAGTAACTAAAATCTGGTGCAGGTTTAGTACTGTACTCCGGTTCAAGAGGAAGTGGTTTAACTACTGTACAGTTGTTAAAGCGACATCCTCTGTGTCGCCGTGACGACCTTATTTCACCATCCAGCAACTTTCGGGAAACTGTCTAAAAATCCTGGAAACGCTGGGTGTTTGTACAGAGATAGAGGTGTTGATTGTTTACTTGAAGACGTCTCCTGCCAGCAATGTTGTCGAGGTGATCGGATCCCGTCAGGGAAACAAGGAGGAAGCAGATATTAACCCAGTAAGTGATTATACATTTGTCAGGTACTTGGTCTGTCAGCGTATTGAGGTAAGGAGGAGGGGTTCCCAGCAGTCAGCTGAGGTCTGAATGTGTGTGTCTTTGTCTAATTCCTGAAATGCTTGCATAAGTTTGTTCTTGCTCCCCTCTCTTAAAGTCAGAGCGAGTTTTCTCCAGGAAGGAGGAAGTGGAAGTGCTGTCATGTGTGCCATCTATGCAGGCATGACTCTTGCATATCTTTAACTTTGTCTCAGTTGACATAACAGTGAAAACTGAAAGTATATAGAGATGATTTCAACGACAATATTCAGTTGAATGCCCTCTGTTTCAAACAATATACATATTTGATAAGATGCTTTTCCTTAAGGCACAAATGGATGTAGTATCTAGGAAGCATCTGGCATGGGGCCATGTGTGTGTGGACCCCTTCCACTTGGGATGGTCCCCTCCCCTCCCCCACTGTCCCCTCCTGACTCCCGCTGCACCCGGTCTCAGCCCCTTGGCCCTCCACATTCCTGCACACACACCCACACTCAGCAGCAGCCCGGAGGAGGCTGCCATGACATCACACCACATCCCACCACTACTTCCAGCACTTTTTACAACAAGAAGCTCTGTGTTTATGTGGCAGCAGATAGTGGAAGCTCCCCACTCCGGAATGGCACTAAAAATGATTGTGTTGGGTTTAGCGTAAGACTTTGTGTGGTATGTTATCTGTACAGTGAAGAGGGTCATCTTACTCTCTCCTCTTGATACTCTGTGACTGGTGTGATGCCTGTGCTCATACCCTGGTATTTTTTACCTTAGCCTGTGGCCTAAAGACTGTTTGATTGACTGATTTTTGCGTAACATCATTAAACTTATTCCTAAATGCTAACAAAGTTCACTTAAGAGGAGGAGCGGCGTGTAAACTTAAAAGCCAACTTATTTTGAATGTACCAATGAACAGCTTTTGTCGCTGTCAGACCCTGAATTTTTATGTTATCAAATGGTCTCATATTTCAACACTATTTGATGAGCAAAAAATGTGACTGAAAGCGTTTTATCTCACGAGAAAAACATGACTTTATAGCAGCACTTTTAAGTAGTTCAATGGTTAAAGTGATTAATCTGTGATGTTGTCCTGATCTCCTGCTGTTTGCGCTTTTGCAATCACAACACAAGCTTTAGCTCGTGAGTATTTTGCATCATTTAGATTGAACACAGTTGACGGATGTGATCGGATCGTCTGTGGATCTGCGCGGGATGAAAAATGTAATCATTCCTTCCTGGAATGTTTGATGTGGGATTACTTCTCGTATGATAAGCTGCTTCCTCTGTGGAGTTTGCCTCCTCTCCTCTCCAGCAGTGTACACGTCCTTTGCACCTCCTTTTTTTTTTTTTTTTTCTTCACAGACACTTCATTAGCCTAAATACATGATAGGATTTCTGGTGAGACATTGAATCGGTGTGATGAAGCAGCACATGATGGGGTTTTATCTACATCTGCAATCGCTGGCAGGTGGGTGTTGGAAAGCATCCAGTTTAATTTCAGTTTATATCTTTATCTAATCATTGCTGTTTACCAGGTCTTTGTTAGTGATTGATGACGTTTGTGGGGGGGATCGGTTAGAAGCAAAGTATTCCACAGGTTGCATTAGTCAGCAGAGAGGTGGTATGTATTATCTGCACTCACACAGTCGTATACCCGCCTTTGTGTGTGGCTTAAAAGCTGTGCTGATGATTGATTAAGTTCTGGTGATAAGGACTTACAGAAATACAATAATAAGTGTTATGAACAACCCACACTGCACACACATTAATCTACAGTTCTGCACTTCATCCATTTTTCTCCTTCCGCCTTTAAAGTTTGCACTTCTTTCTCCTGACACCTCCATCATTCTCCTTTCTTTCTGATGGGATAAGGACTACTGCGTGTCTTTGTGTGGTGCAATTGCGTAGTGGGACGCCTGGCTCTGGAGTGGCCATTGTATACGTGTGTGTGTGTGGAGTGTGGGACAATGGTGGGAGTGGGGCAGGGCCTGGGACTGATTGTGTGTGGACTTGTGGGGCCAGGGACCTCTCATTGTGGCAATAATGGTGCAGAGTAGCTCATAGTTTGGTGGTGCTTTTGACACTTGAGACCCCACTTCTGTAAGGGTGTGAGATGTATAAGAGGGTATGTGTTGAAAGAAAAAGTGTGGTAAACGTGGAAATCTTCGGCTCTTATGCACCAAGTGTTAAACTACATAGTTGTGACGATAATTGTTTTGCATTTCTGCCTGCTTCCTGAAAATGATTGATGTGCCACAGGGGTGCATTTCCATATATTCTCGACATACACACACAGAGACGACTGGGGAAAAAAAAGGAAAAGAGTAGCTTCTGAACTAAGAACTAAGAATATTTCTTTCTTTTTTTCACCTTTTCCCTGTGGGGGTTCATGTGAGCAATTGCGAGCATATGCTTTTCAATCTCAACAACTGCTGTGATGATAAGTGCAGTGATTAGCTTTATCTTTGAAAACTCCCTTGCAGAGCTGACCACAGCAAAAACCACTGCCTCCTACTATCCCAATACAGTTTTACGACCAGGTTTATGGGACAATGTCCTGTTGTGATCGAGCTCAACCAACATACTTAAAGCCTGCAACAGATAATGTTCCACAGCAGAACTGATTATCTTCCATCTGAGAAAAAAAAAAAAAGCTGCCAAATCCTGCTAGGTGCCAAAAATTGACTTAGTGGGTTTGAACTTATCAGCTGTTGGGAATAAGTCCAAAGGTATTAAGCCAATGTTGTTGAAAAAAGTGCGGAATAAATCATACGCAGCCTTTTTCTCACTTTTGTATACAGTCAAAGCAGTTGTGATGACATTTCTCTCAATGTGGTGCTTTAGCAGTGATTTCCATAGCAGGCTGCAGCATGGTCCACTTTCTCTGGTCACAACAGTTTATCATAAAAGTTTTGATATGGTCTTCTGTGACATTAAGATGACAAATGACTTCTGGTTGGAGGGAGGCCCTCAGTTGTGGAAATGTCTGCATTTAGCCAGGAATGTGACCAAAGGGAACAATGTGCTCAGCCAGTCGACACTAATGGACCTCCCTACCATTAGTCTCGTGTCGCCCTTGACCAGAGAGACAACGGCCAGCAAGGCAACATTACCCTTGACGGCCTGGATGCTTCTGACTGCTCTCCAGCAGCGCTCTCTGTCCAATCTCCCTCCCAACCCCAGAGACCTACACATTAACCTCAGTTCTGCCCATCCAGTCCGAAAGATTATCAGTCTCCCTGCCTTGTTTGATCGGCTATAGGCTTTCAGGTTTGACTCTAAAGAACTCACTTTTGACGCTGTTAACCCAGCAGTAGAACTGAATATGTCCTCAGGCCATGTGTGTACTCCTGTGATTTGAGTTAATCCTAGTTTCACTGCAGTAATAATGGTTGTAGCCAGCATGACCCACGTCGATCTTATTGGTTATTGTTCAGGCAGGGATGGTGATGGACTGAGTCCACATGGCTGAATGGGATGAGCGGTTGACAGATAACTCCAACTCTTTTGAAGAACACACGTGTGGCTACACATACGCACAACACGCGCACACATTGCAGCTTTTTATTGGAATTCTTGGACCTCCCACATTCCTGCTTAGAAGGTTAATAGTTGCCGGCTGTGTTGCATTACACACAAGGGGGAAACACAACAGTTACTATCTCTTAAGGCACTTGTTGAAAGTTGTCGGCTTTATAAGACGTATCTTGGCATTCGTGCATGTCTTTACCACGTTATAGGGATGAAAAAACATTATGAGACGTGGTATTTTAACAGTATCAGAATGCACACTGCTCCACAGTGCGCGCACACACACACACACACAGGAGTCTCTTTTCAAATCGGCATCAAAATTCATGTTGAGAATGCAGTGGGGTGTGTTTGTGTGCATGGACTGGACCCGCACTGCTCAGCAGCTGTGTGTGTTTGCACATGCATGTGTATTGGAATGTAATACGGGGAGTTTAGAGCTCCGGTGTTCATTCCTCACGAGAGGTGAGTCAGTGCGAGGCGCGGTGTGGCACGTTGTCGTGAAACAATACCAAGTGTGTGTCGATGCAGGAGGCAGAGTTTTCTGGGTGGGCAGCTCTGTAAAGGTATTACTTGTGAACAAAGCTTGTACGTCCGTGCTCGTGGGTGTATGTAAGAGCTTCTTGGTGACGGTGGCGCCAGTGAAACTGATCGGAGTCTGATGACATGCACACGCACACACATGCACGTGAAGATCAGGTAACTCTATTCCTCTGATCCTTATAGATGAGAGGTTTTATTTTAGGTCCCGACAACACAATGACCTGTCCTTGAGTTTAGAGCCTGAACTGTCACCTTGCTGCTGGTTAGAATATAATCGGGGTGTAAGCTGTCGAGACCATGACAGCACAGAGTCGCTTAGGGTTAGTCATTCAGGTAAGAAGCTACCTCTTCCTTCATCTCTGTCTGTAGCAGTGGGCCATCACCACATCCACCCAAACTGCATCTGCTGGGCTTCTGACACGTACAAACACACGGAGGGGTTTGTTGTAATCCTCTGCTGATGGCGCCGCAAACAGTGGTTTCTGTTTTTGTTAATGGTGGGGCCTTGCCCAAGTGGAGGTGTAATCTATACGTCTAATCTTCTGAGATTAACCCCAATGAGACTGGTCACGCTTTACAGTAGCGTCAACACACTGGCATACACAGCAGGCAGGATCAGGACAACAGAACCCTCTGATTTATCATTTATCATGTGGATAATTTGGCTGTCTGCATTAGTCTTTTACATCTTATGCACAAATTGCATGTATGCAACAATTAAAAGAGAGCATTTTTAAATGAACTATATATGTATATATATATATATATATATATATATATATATATATATATATATATATATATTGACTTCCTATTAGCTCAATCATTGTGTTTAAAAGTGTGTTAGTGTGATGGAGGCTGGCACTTCCCCATGTCCCAGGCTGTCTGATTTAGGGAGGTGGTGAGTGGAGCTCCTAACCCCTCTCTAACCCCTTAAGTCCAGTGCAGTCAGCAGACACTCCCTACAGAAAGGCAGCAGTGTTTGAATAGTTCCTCTGGCTATTTTTATCTGGGAATCTGCCTCTGTGTTGGACTCAGGGAGTAGGGGTGGAGGGCAAATATCTAATCTAATTTTGGATGATGGGAAGTCACCAAAAGGACTTCTGTGCCACTTGCAGTGTCGATATTTGGTGTGCGTGTCTCTGTGGTTGGCTGTCGGGTCTTGAAATGCTGTCTGGCGCCAAGTTAAACTTTCTCCCTTGTCACCCTCCTCCCCCTCTCTCCTCTTTCCCTTCCCCCGTTCCTCCCTCCCTTTTCCTCACTTCTCTCTCCTTCCCTTCACCCCATGTAAGGAATGCAAGATCACGTTTAGAGTTTTCTTTTCAGTCAGTTATTGCTCTTCTTTGGCCTGCCTGTCTCTTATCTTGTTCCCCTCTCCGTCCATGTTCAAACCTGTTCTCCTTTGTACACAGGGGATCATTTTAAGCTCTGAGTTAACTCACCACTGCTGATGTATGTTTGTAAAAAAAAAAAAAGGTATGTGCATTCGGGAGGCCGGAGCTTAGACTGGAATGCCATATTAGATGTAAAAAGTTTCTTTGTGGGAACAAACTGTCCCAGACTGTAGAAATGTACAGGCATTGTGTGCTATGTATTGAATATCAGGTAACATCACCTAAATAGAAAGGGAGCTTTTTCAGCTGTTTCTTCATTTTAGCACAAACAAATTAACAGCAGGCCTTTTAGCAGGTGTTCACATGCAGACTCTTTATAATTGCTAACAAAGTGATGCACTGCCCAGTAGCTGCAGAAAGCTGTGTCTGTTGCTCTGTGAGTGTGTGTGAGGGAAAGAGATAAGTGGAAAGAGGACATCCTCTGTCTTTTATCAGCCATGACTGCTTGATCTAATTTAATCTTTCTGGACAACCCCATACGCAAGTACTGTCTGCAAGGTTTAGAAAGACAAACCCACGGTCTCAGACAAAATTAGACCAATAATTGCTCATCTACCTTTAGCTGGAATCAAAGGCCCGTTGCTGAATGCTGTTCAACCACACGGGGTCATTCTGTAATGTGTATTTGTGTGTGCGTAGGACAGAGGGAGCATGTTTTTATTTCAAACAGACTCTTGTGTGTTTGTCTGCACACAGATGCTCATGTCCCTGTAGGGGAGTGAAACCTTTTTAAGTATCAATTGACCCTCCCATCACACCATCCTCTCTTCCCTCTCACTATCATCTCTGTGTGGCCAATCTATGGACTAATACCCCAGTGGCAGCTCCTCTTCCATTAGTCTTCTCCTCCTCCTCCCCTCTCTCCTGCCTCATGTCACCCTACCCTGTCTTTGATTTACCCTGATTTACCAGTCAACCTACGTCAATGAGTACATACTCTTATGGTTGTGTGCTAACATGGCTCAAACGGTATAAAAAAACTTGTCAGTCACTGTCAGATTGTATCAGCAATAGGTGATGGCTGGTGTTGCCTTCCCCAAGTTAGCCCTAAAACTCGCAATAAAAGCTTGTGCGAGGTAAAGTGCAAGTAACTGTTGAAACGTACGTCTATACACACACATTTAAACTTGAGTTCCTTCCAAGAAGTGTGGTCATGGGTATAATCAAATGTGGTGGATTTCTCTCACAGCAGGACAAACATTTGGCTCTATTTTCGCCCACAGCCATCGTCCTCCCAAAAGTTCATAAGACTTCCTCTTGGCTCTCCAGGTGTGTGTTTTATGTGTGTATGTTTCTCTGTCTGTTTGTCTTTGTGTATGCAAGCTTAGGAGAAGCTGAATAATGCATTGGATCATTGGAAAGGTATTTATAGGAAAGCACAGAGATGAAACTTTAATGAGAAAGATGGCCATCGGTGCTGAATATCATATAGCATATCTCCCTTCTACACACACACACACACACACACACACACTGGTGGAAACTGGTTGAAACCATCACTTATCTCTTCAGAGAGTTCGTCTGTAAGTGAGTGTGATTGCTACTTTTGTATGTTGTACCACTTTCCACTCTTTCAGTGTCTTGACCCAAACATGTACTCCGTTAGTCGCTGATGTTGGGGATTTGCTGATGTTCAGGTAAATAATTAATGCCACAGAAGCGTTACACACAGTCATAGGATGGTGATTGTGAGGACATGTCTGGAGTCAGCAGTTAGTACACAAAAATAGTTTCTTCTTCTTTTGCAACGTGATTCATTGCACAACGGTTTGACCAAAATTTTATTACCATGAGCCAGACTGTTATATCAGTTGCCTGATATTATCGCCTGGTATTGGCCTGTTACAGTTTAAAAAAAAAAACTGTACACTTGCAATGATATTCTTTAATCTACGTAATTCAAATACACAATTTACTTGAATTGTATTGACTCTTGTTCACTAAGCAAATTGAATATATATATGTATATATATATATTTTTTTTGTTATTTCATGTCCTGAAAGAGTAATTTCTCTTTGAACACAAGCAGGACTGGAGTTTATCTGAGGAAATGGCGCAAAATGTAAATTTTTAGTTCAGGGTTAAGCAGCTTGACCAGCCCCCTGCTGCCTGCACCGTGCTCCTGTACAGTAAGCCTGGCTACGGTCACAATAGTTTCATCCACGTCCATTTTTAGCATCAGATGTGGCCCTGTGATGTTGCATAACAACCAGGCAGTTGAATCCGGGTGGGTACACACACACACGCACACTACATTACAAATGCACACAGTGATTGTTTTTTTTAGGAGATTAAAGCCTTTGAGAACAGTGAGCTAGATCCCCTGACCAGTCACAGGGTGAGAGGGAAAAGGAAAGTATGGGAGCAAAGGATCAAGAACTGCAGGGGAATTTTTAAAGCCTCGAGGCAAGGAGGGAAAGGCAACAAGTTAAACTGGGACAACCACACACGGTTGGTCATAAGAGGCTATTAAGAAAGGGACCCTATCATTGTGATAATGAGTGTTAGCACTAAATAGGTAATGGAACTCAAGCTGAGACTTTATTTGAGAGATGGCAACAATACAGTTAAGCAGCAAATTGATGATGCAGTTATTGTGAATGCAGTCAAGCAGATTTTCTCGCATATTTTTTTTTGACACGGTGTGTCTGGTTTTCAGCTGGCAGCCTGCACATTTGTGGTATACTGTACTATTTTGTATACATGTTGCCTGGGAAACAAGACTTAAGTGCAGCCTGTAGAGCCTGCCAAGAGATGCCAATCAAAATATTACAGCCTTAGCTCCAAGCTAAAGAGGGAAATGAATTAGAAGTGTTGTAACCGTAATTCAGTCAGTGTGTCGTCCCCCCCCCCCCCCCCCATACACACACTGATATATACACAGGGTCTTTGTAGTCTGTCACACAGGCTCTTTAGCTGGCCCCCAGCTTGTATTGTGTGTGGGTGTTGTGTTAGAAGGATTATTATGCTTGTCTGGCCTAAGAATTAGCCAAGTTCTGGGCAGAGGTACACCATTCCTCTTAGGTGTGAGGGAGCCAGAGTGTGAATGGAAGATCAGTGTGTGTGTTTGACTTAATAATGTCAGTGTTTGAATCCATAAAATGGCCTTTGTGTGTGTTTTTTTTTCAGTGTTGGGCAAAAAGTTTTCCACATATAATTTGAGGTGCAGTGATAACACGCAGAACTATTATATTTGTCTATATATTGTCCCCACATTCCCACAGTTCCTCATGGTGTCATTTGGGTTTTTTATAGTTTAGATGCTCGAGGAGGCAAATGTTAACATGAGTTCCAATAATAAGATTTCCTCATTAACCTAATATGATTTATTTAAAGGTCCAGGTAATGTGCAGATTTCCCACAAAATTAGGAAAGGGTATTTCAGAAGTTTTATTGGTTCGTCTTGCTCACTTTGGTGAAGATTATTTAATTTTCCACTGGTGATATCCATGTTTCTGTGTCTGTACACAGATTTTACACAGTTATCAGTCATATCCTGTAGTGGTTTAACAAATTACAGATTTGAATCTGTCTCGCTACAGCTGCTGCCATTCATTACGGAGACAACACGATTTGTCATCTTTCTCATAAATGCAAAAGTCAATTTGCTTCATCGAGTTATATTGTATTTAATAAGGATGCATGTGAATGCAATGAGCGTTATCGGCTGTAGGTGGGGAGGTGTAACCATGAGCCGGTGCAGCTGTCCCTTCCTGGGGAACCCCCTGCTACCTTATACCTTTAGGTGTATGATCTGAGCTGTTTGAATCGGTGCACAGGACAATAGTTTGTATGTGAGAAGTCTGTGCACTGTGCGTATTCACTCTTTGTGCCTGGACTGTAACTGATAGGTATCGCCTTTATGTCCGTACGCATGTGCCCACATACCCACCCACCAACGTGCACGCTCCACACACATAAAGCACAAACCGTGAGGTAGTGCCTCGTGTTATGAGTTCCACTGAGCGGAGGTAATCGGTGTGTGTACACTCACACTCATGGTGTTACATAACACCATCCAAGCAGTAAACTGACAGAGGGGAGAAAGTTCATCACTTTCACTGTCTCTGCCAGTCAGTCTTTTATCTCAGTGATCTTGCTTCCTTCCCTATTGCTCATTCATTTCTCTCTGTTTTTTAACTTCCTTCCTCATTGCTTTTTCTTTCTCTCCTCACACCCATTTTTCACCTTGATATGCGCATTGTAAAGCACCATCTAAAATAAACAGGTCTTTATTAGGATGTGAAGATAAACACTGACAGCGTGTAGCAATAGATGGAACAAATGCGATGAATAAAATGTATTTGACTCTGTCGCTGGACTCCTGATTGACTGCTGCAGTAACATAAGAGAGGTAAGTAAAACACAGTTTTGGGTGACTCTTAACCATTGAATTATGTAAATGTTCATACATCATTCTGCTAAAATGAGCCATTTGCTTTGGGATGAGTCAGTGGTTTATGGTGAACTGTATAACGATTGGTTTTAGTCCAGATCCGGTGTGACGCTCACTCTCGGCACTTCCTGTCGTCATCTATGCTGAACTGTTTAATAAAGATAAAGCAGTTCTCCCGCATGACTCAACTAATAACCGGAGAACACGGCTTGTTTTAATAGCTCAAGCCATTCTTGGATCTGCCAAATCTCTGTACCTGGCAACAGTGAATTAGAAAGAAGAAAAAGGAGATCACAAGTAGATAAAAATAAAAAAAACTTGAGAAAAAGAGATGACTAGTCAGACTTGCTGTCATATACATACATACATGCATAGATACATTACTGTGAAAAAAATCTTTTATTTACCAGAAGAAGGAAATGAAATAATACACACACAATGTTTCCATCTGTCATGACTATTATGAATAGCTTCCACACTATAAGTTGGATAAATGGTTTAATGACATGATTAACAGCTCAGCTCAGCTGGTTCATTTACTCCATCACATTAACAAAGATTGTTGCTTGGCTTTCTAATATGCAGTGGATGACCGTAACTGCTCAATTGAGTTTTGAATTTGGTCAGCTCATTGCTGATCGCACATCTATTGAGCCTCTGTACTCGCTGTGTCTTAATCAAGATCACACGGGCCTGGAGCCTGTTCCAGTGGGTACTGGACAAGAAGCGAGATACACCCAACTACGACTGCAACCAGAACGCTGCAAAGTGACTGTGCTAACAGCTGTACCTCTGTGCCCATCCATCGCTGATCACATGTTGTCAACTTTCATCAAACAAATATCCTCTGCTTTTTATATGTGTGGAACTTTAATGAACATTAAGCACACATTGTCTCTGCTATAGTTCAGTGCTATGCTTCCCTTAGTAGGTCCAGTAGTCTAGTCGGATCCACTTTGTGGCTTAAATGGATATGTGTCACTCAGTGAGGCCAAAATGAAAACAGGTAGAACACTGAGATTGCCTTTTCATTATGTAATCTGGTTTTGTGTATGGCCGGGGTAAAGATCTGAGAGGGCTGGTCTCTGCCAGTGCAGGGCAGCTGTGTGCTTACAGCTGAGCTCATTGCTCAGTAGTGCAGATCAGCTGCCTTTGTTTAGATGGGTGGCTGACACCATATAGTACTGTAAGGTACATAAAGCAGGCTGCAGTGGAGCTTGGGCATCACGTAAAGCCGGCTGCTTGGTTAAGTTTTGCCACACACCTCTGTGACTCCTTCTCCTCATCTTTTTCTCTTCCTTGCTCCACATCTATGCATTTTAGTCTTCTCTCAAGTTACATCATCATCAGCCTGTCTCTCATCCTCCCTCTCTCCGGCTCTTGCATAACGTTCAGCTTTATTTGCTCCAGCTGAGGATTCTAATCTTTCCCACGAGGCAGAGTGCGAGAGCAAACCAGGAGACGAGAGAAGTGGCGCTGGGCTAACCGACCCATTCTAACCTGTCTGTGTGCGCTCAATCACTCTGCCAATTAATTCAGCGCGGGGCTGCTTTCTTTACAGCCATCACCAATGGTGTTTAAGTAAATGTGTCTGTGTGTGCTCATGGATGTAAAGATGGTTTTCCCATCGTTAACGCCCTCAGTCTGTTATACCGCGGCTGGCAGCCGTGATTATCCACACATTGTGCATCAAAAACACATGCATACAGACACACATTTATACAAGCCTGGGAGACTGGTGATGTGCACATTCCACCACATTCCTGTGGCCAAATATGCTCATGTCAACGAGACCATGCGCAGACTTGGCTTTAACTCAAGGAGACCGAGTGTTACAGTAATACAAGTGTGCATGTCTGTGTTTCAGCTGCAAATACTTCATGGAGAGCAATGTTCATTTGAGCAAAGTTTCCTCCTCTGATTTCTCTAAATCTCTTGAGCGCACACATACACACACAAGGCTCAAAAACAGTGTGGCTGGCTGGCAGCGACGTCTGCGCACGGTGAATGTTACGTAAGGCTGATCAACACTACTTAATCAGCTTTAGCAGACATGCTTAACAAGCTGACCAAGTGGAGCTGGGGTTAGAAGAGGAGAGGGAGGCAGGAAGGGGGCGAATGGATGCAGGACAAGGGCAAGAGAGGGGGTTTGAAGGAAGACGGGAGGGAGATGTGAGTGAAGGGCGAAAACAGTGGGGGGAAAAAAGAGAAAGTGGTGACAGGCGGTGACGCGGCGTGTGTCTGTTGTCCCTGTTTACGATGGGATAAACACACACGCATAAACACGCTGTGCTCTGCCCTCTGTGTCCCCCTCGCAGCCCACTGTGACGCACAGTCGTCATTGCCAGAATCCTGTTTATGAGCGCTGTGTGCATTTCCAGGCCTGTGTGCGCTCTCTCTGCACCTTCACTTTGTCTGTTTTAGGTACTGTAGATGACCCCATCGTCACTCATTAGTCGTGGCCATCCGTGGACAGAAACCTGGTCGTTTTATACTCCTCATTGAAGACATTCTTCATTTTGAATTGACCTCAACAAGCAGCGTGTGCTGGTTCTATTTAGTTGGCAAAGTTGGCAAAGTTTTTGCAGCAAGCAAGTAGTCACTAGTACTGAAGCGGTAGTTATTGTGAACTTTTGAAAGAACTCAGTTTAAAGCCTGACTTTATTTTGTAATTAACAGGTTAAGTTGTCTTATTAAAGCACATTTTGATGACTCTGTTCTGCTCTGAGGTTTGACTTCATTTGGTTAACAAGTCAAAACTAAAGGTTGTGTCTTTACTAATTTGCTTCTTTTTTTAATATGTATATATATTTATTTTGGCCCACAAATGATTCCCATTTAGATGATTCATGTTCATCAAAGAGAGGGCTGTGTTCGAGCACTTTGCTTTCACATTTGATTTTGCTTTTTGTGGTGAGCTGAGCTAAATCATCATGTTTTGTTTACTTCACATTCTCTTTACTCATGATGGCAGTGAGCTGCGCTTGTGGTTCACCACTACCACGTAAATGTAGAGGAAAGCTCTCCAAAACTAAATAATAGCAGTTCAGTCATGATGAACATTTGTTCTGGTTGTGACAGTTACTCTGTCTTTATCCCGGTTGTTTTATACGTTTCCTTTTATTTGCTCCTCTGCGCTCATTCCACCGCCTCCCCTTTCTTCTTTACTCTCCTTTTGACCTTTTCAGGGTTTTTCCTTCTCTCCTCTTTCAGTCCCAACTGTGCGCTCGCACACAGACTCGCACACATATCTTGAAGAATGACTAGCAGATGTGGACAGAGTTTTTTCCTTCATCTAAAATTAGCTGCAATAGAAGAATGGCAGGAAAGTGCACAGGGCTGCATTGCCAAAAGGGAGGGGTTCGGTGGATATGGATTGCTGGGGTGATGGAGGAACAGACCAGAGTGGAGGAAGGAATCACTTGATGGGATATGGTGAAGTGGTGTGTATTTTTGGTGCTCTTCACACACAGTGCTGACGTACAGGAACGAGTGTGGACTGAAAGTGTGCGTGAGTCTGAGACTTTGTATGTCCGTGGCTTCTGTTTTCTGGGGATGTAGGCCGGTGTGACAGTGTAATACATCGTGGAGCAGGCAGTAGAAAACAGCGACATCTTGGACGTTGCTTGGACAAACAATGAAAAGCAATGCTTTTCCTTCTCCACAGTTGTGTGAAATTAATTTAAAGTCTTTTGAAGCACCACAGGTCATCTTTAACTTTATAATGGGATATTGTGATTTAAGATGGTCTTGATATATTCTATCTACTAAAGACCTGCTTCTCAGCTGCAGAGTACACCTACTGTCTTCTGCTCCATTATGAGGGTAACCTTTCAAATTTATTTGTAATTACGGATCTATTAGCATGTTGGAGTTGAAGGCTGTGCACAACCCAAAAGCTGCTTTCTCCCAAGCAGCAGGAGAGTGTGAAGAATAACAGTACTAGTTGGCAAGCTACCACTGTCCCCTGTTCTCTCAGCACCCAAGGGTCAATTAAGAATAGCAGGCCACCAGCGCTTTGCTTCACCTGTAAGTTAGCTTCACCTCTCCCCTGATGATCACGTAGCCAACCTGGGAGTGTGTACATATGAGTGTGAGTGGGACAGGGCTTTGCTGACCTTTGGTCAATGAGCTGAATGTCCGTGGGGTTTTTTTTCACCAGTGCGAGCACAGTCAAAAGTTTTCTAGAAAACCTGTGCGGCTTTTATTCTGTAGATGCTTTAAAAAAGCACAGCGGAGTGTGTGTGTGTGTGTGTGTGCGCGCTTGTACCGTACTACTCACTGTGAATAATACGCTGTGAATGCAAGCCATCATCAGCACAGTTAGCAGCAGAGCAGTGAGAAAAACATAATTCCCTTTGGGCCCATCACGTATTCCACTCTTACCTCTAGTCTGAACAACACGCGGCTCATAACAAACACTCACATATATAGTACATCCCCAGGCTTCCCATTTAAGTCTTTGAAGATGAGTGTGAAGATTTTTTTCTCTTTGTCTCGATCTTTCTTTTGCCATCGGAGAGTAAAGGAGGGAAATATTTCTCCACGCTCGCATAGTTGAGTGCAGTGACAAGATTTTTTTGGGGCTAAACATAGCTTTAAGGTAGGGATGTGTCGTAGTAAAATATATCCGATGAGTTAAGGTAAAAGTAGAAGAAGAGTGCGTTTTAAAGCATCAATCGTGCATAAAAGCTTTCGCTGTTTTGCCTGAAATGAAAATAAGTTTTAATACAAGCTCTTTCTCTTTTACCTAGGTCTTCTTAGGGTGTTCAGAAAATGACAGAAGGACTCTGTAAGCCACCATTAATGTTAGATTACCATGCTATACAGAGAATAAAATAGTGAAGGTGCCCACAACGTGTCCAACAGGCGATCTCAGAGGTTAAGAAAGAGTCTGAGTGGGATTCTGTCGTCTGTGAAGCCCGTTATTATGATTACTGTTATACAGCGGTACATGTCTGTCAAATTGTATATTAATCTAAGTTTATTCTGACGAAGTGAGGAGTATGTTATGTGTCGTTGGGTTGGAAAGCTGCTATACAGTCTTTAAGACACTGGAAGTAAAGCCAGAGGTGTGCTGTTCCCAGTGCAGCTTTTTCATTTTATTCACCCATCAAACACTTAAAAAAACATTAGTGCATTTTGTGCTGTTTCAGCCTCTAGGGTGATGGTATGTTTTCGGGGGGTCAATAAGGATGTGTAGGGATGCTCAGTGTCTGGAGAATGAACTCCACGTCTGGTAGCTATGGAGATTTGCTATTTAAAAGCAGATTAATTAAATTTAGGCTATATGTGGATATGAGAATAAAAAGTGGATGCCAAGCTGTCTGAATACTTAATGGTTTGAAGTTTTACCACTTTAGCTTACATCGCTTGTCATCTGTAAAGCATGAAACAGGATGACACTATTTTCTTTGCATTTAAATCAAACCTGGAGCTCCCGTGGATGTGTACCGAGCCTTCAGGAAGAACTGATTTACCAGAAACTCAGCGCAGACTTTGCCTTCCGTAGGTTTACTACCTTTTTATCTAAGTACTTGATGTCCTTCAGAGCAGACTTTGAATTCTTTCACACGAATAAGTAACAGTTGTTCCATCAAAATATTAAAACCGAACAATGGCACCAATAGAATCGGCGTCATTGGATTTGATGCTTTACTCGCGGTGAGATGGAGCTGCATCATAAAGTAAAGCAGTAGTTGTTAAACCCAGTGAAAAGGCTGTTCTATCCATGTTCATTGAAATCGTTCTGTGCAGTCAATGTAAATACTCAACTTTTAATGAAACTCCGGGTCAGGGACATCATGAAATGATGCATTCATGGGTTAACTCTGGTTTTCTAGAAGAACCGATGAGGTCGTAACTAACAGTGAAACGAGAAGACAAATAACTGATTTAAATCAGTGGGGTCACACGGCACTGTAAAGAATGGCATTAATGGCTAAATTACAATAAGACTGAGTTACTAAGTTCATGTATGCACCTTAGTTTGACTAAAAATTGGACCAGACCGGGTTGCTGGCAGTCTGATCAACACCCTGAGATAACTCAGTCGATAGCCACACTAAACGTAGACGGTGAAGCACGTGGTGAGTTGGAGTTTGCGTTCTGCGCATGCTCGAGATTTTTCGTGAACTGGAAGTCAGAGGAGACGATATTACTATTGTTGTCGTCGCCGCTGGAAAGAAATAAACAGCGCGATGGAGAATGCGCCGTTATGCATCGCGTTTGTGCAATAAACATGCTCACCATAAACGAAATGTAGAGGGACGTAGCTTCATCTTGCTCTTTTGTGCCAATGATTCCATTTATTCACCACCATGTATACTTGGATAATTGCCCTTTCTCAAATAAGGAGCATAATCCAACTATAGATTTAATCGAATTAGTCTCATCATGTCGACCCACTGAGTGACGGTGATTTTTATGGATCGATTGTTTATGAACTGAAACTTGTTCAATTAGCAAACGTTTCACTTGTTTTTAAATCCAATAATAGATTATATAGTCTTTTTGATAAATGGGTTTTCCTTCCCTGTAGATATACAGTATATTACAAGATTTAAAGATTTTCCTGAGATGATCCAGTTTGAGATTTTCTTAGATTTTGACTTGAGAGAAGGCTGCAAAGTCGCCCTCGTTTGTGGTAGTAATCAGTTGGATGGAGAGCGAGAGAAAGGACTGGCCCAGTCGCCCCAGTCCCTGTTGTTGCTGGGAGAGAGGCACAGGTGAGCCCAGCAGATGGTTTCGCTTAGTTTGTGCTGAAAGAAATTAGATTGAACAGAAGCTGCTGAACACAGTTGTACTTTTCGTCTAAAAAAAATATGTGAAGCAACCTGTTGTTGGTCATACAGGAAAAAAAGGTCGTCGTCTTTCTCTGAAATCTGTCATTGATAGTTTGTGTAGTTTCGTCTTTGAAGGCTGTCCACTGTTAACCTCACAGAGGACCGCTGGGAAGCTGGTCTGCGTTGGTTGCAAACCAATGACACACAAAGAAAAAATACATGCTACCATGAATCCTCCTTAATGACGACTGTGTGGATTTCTTTTTGTGTCATGCAGCAAAAGAAGTTGTAGCATGAGATGTCGGAGTTAATTAGCAGAGATCATCTGTAATGTGTTGAGCAACCAGCACCACCAACCCCCAAATAAGTCTCCTTTTCTAGCCCTTTGGAGCTCTATAAAGTCCTTTGTAATGCAAGCCACATTCACACATTTACATGAATTGATTTAATAGAAAAAAGGAGAACTTCTTCTGACTTGTTAGACATGTGGTGTAAAACTCGGGTGCCTCACTGCTTTGTTTCTAACTTGCCATCACACACCCAGAATATTAAATCACTGTGGAACATGTCAGTGGCAGACTGCTAGACTGCAGGCCTCTTTGTATGTGTGCGTTCACGACTCAGTTGTCTTTTACTTTGTTTCATAACACTGTTTATTTCGTGCTGAAGGCAGAGGAGAAAAACTCACAATAGAGGCATTCTCTGTCACAGAGAGAGGCCTTGCTGAATCCTCAGACGGTGCAGCACATTGGATGCTCCACATAAACGGCATACGATGTGCATCAAAACACCCACACACGTTGTTTTCCATGTAAGTGTGCACACGACTGTTGAATTGATGCAGATCAACATGAGCTGACACTAGCTGCCACTACGACGTGTGCCATTGTCATATTTTTATGAACCTTAACTCTCAGCAAGGCACTCTTTGCTCTCAGGACTGAACGTCCAGGTCACACTGCCATCCCTTCATCTGCTATCTGTCTCAGAGGACATTTTCCTCCGTCGTTTTGTGTAATTACACTCACAATAGATAGAAGGGGGAAAAGAAATGGAATATAAAAATAGCCAGCACTACATGACTTGCTGTTCCAGGTATCACCTCTGAATTATGATCTGATTCTATTGAATTTGGTAAGATCTTCATTTATAATACCACTTTTGTTTATGGTTATCATTTATATATATATATGTGTGTGTGTGTGTGTGTGTGTGTGTGTGTATATGTGTGTGTGTGTATGTCATCTCAAGGCACTTTACAGAGAAGGTAAATAAGTCCAGTAAAATGTAGCTCAGTTTCATCTACTTATATTTCATCTATTACATTATAATTGCAATCATAAAAGGCCACTTCATAAGAGTAGCCCAGTTATCTTCGGTTTGATTCAGTCCCCCAACAACAGAGAGCAAAAACTTCCCTTCTAACAGGAAGAAACCTCTGCCAAACCAGACGTCTGCGGGGTGAGAGGAGAGCTTAATGTTTTATGAGTAAAGCCTGTCCTTTCGAAATTAGTATTAAACTTGAGTCAGTGAAGACATCGTTTGCCACTTAGTCTCATTAAAAACAGGCCTGCCAACTTTCTCCCGTCAAGTTGGAGCAACATAACGATGTTTTTGGTTGTAGTGGGTGGTCAGGATGTCCAAGATTTGTATTTTTGTGGTCATTTCTTGTAGGAATATGTGTGAGATTGAGAGAAAAGTTGAATGAGGCAAAAATGATCGTATGGGGAAAGTTAAGTCCATATAATGCGTTTCTCCCTCTTAAACCGATATTTGTGATGAACTGGGGTGTGTATATGTGAATATATATTTATACGAGGGGGAGACTTTAAGCCTCCTGTTCTTTTGGTGTGAGATTTGTGAGACGTTGCCTGATAGCGAGCGTCTCACACCAAAAGCAACAGTGTTTTTTTTAATCAAGATTATCATTTCTGTTGTTATTTTGTGGCTATGGGCTACTGCGATGCAGAGGGTTATTATTACTGTGTTTTTTTTTCTGTTGACATTCCTATTAACCGATTATAGATGTTAAGCTGTACAGATGATTTATTGTACGTCATAAAATGGCTTGTTACTTAATCAGATCTTTTGCAGATTAACATGTTTAAAAAAAAAAAGGACATTTGTTGCAGCGGTTTGAGGCTGCTGTGGCTTTGTTCGCGCCATTTTCAGTGTGAGTTACGGGTGTCGGATGAAGCGATTCAGATCGCATGCGCTGTCTTTTATCCACCTCGAACTCTTTAACACAAAACATTGTTTGCAGTTGTTTTGCAGGACTATATGGTGGCTTTACACTCGAGCTTGTGTTTGCCGTTCAGAAGCCCGAGCATACACACTCTCACTGTCATGTAGTGCAGAACTGTGTCTCCTGACGACTACCTGTTGCTGGCAGATTCAACTCCCTCCCACTCTTCTTCTCTTTCTGTGCGTCTTCATCTCTCACTGCCCCGCTCTTTCCTCTCTAATACCTGGTGTGTTTGAGTCGGTGTTCCAGACTTGAAAGGATTAATTGCTGTATGCTTTATTTATTTATTTATTTATTTTTTGTTCTGTTCGTTTCTGGGGGGTGTGGGGGGGTGTGGGGGGGTGTGGGGGTTATTTTTAGGCCTCAAGTGTCTGGTTGCTAGGAGACAGTGAGAGAGGGCGAGAGAGAGAGGCAGGAGAATGAAGGAGAGTTTGCGTTGTGAAGGCTGAATTACAAACACATTCACGCACTGAGTCAGCACTGACGCACACTCACACACACTGGGTGTCTTAGTCTGAAGCTGTTATTGTGAACTTGTTTTTCTGGTTCTATTTATCAGTTTGTCATTTATGTTTGAGCTCTGGCTCCTCTGCAGTCCCTACTGCAAACAGAAATGGGATGTTTCGCTTATATATGTAGTGTTCAAAGTACGTAAGAAATGTTAAAACTTGCACTCTTGATCCAGAGAAGTGAGGATTTGTCCACTTGTCCTCTTTCAGAGCAGGTTCAGAGCAAGTCTTAATGCTTTTATGAATCATTTCATCCTGACGGGATAGGCCTCTTCCAGGAGGGCAGTGACCCCATTTGTAAGGCAAGAAGGGGTTTGAATGGTTTGATGAGGATAAAATGATGTGAATCTGTATGGCTCTGGCGCTCACCGGATCTCAGCACAGTGAGAAATTTTGCACCAAGTTGTTAGACGCTGCTCTCCTTCACTGTCATCAAAACGCTGTAATCAATAAATATCTTTTATAGGAATGCTGCTCCATTCCGTTCCAGTTTCAGAGACCTGTGGAGTGCAAATGCATATCAAAGATGCTCTTGTTGCATGTGGCAGCTCATCAAATGACTAAAATAGTTGTACAACTGTGATTTATTTGTAGAGGAGAGCTGTTGCACTCGCTCATTTGTCTTGTGCAACAAGTGTGTGCGTTTAGAGTCGATCTCTGGTAATATTTTTAATCTTTGCTCTCTTTTAAACAATGACCGTGTTTATTTCTGCCAGATAAAAGAGTCTTGCGTAATGTTGTCTGCAGTGAGGTTTTGATTCCTGACAGATTTCATTGTGTATCAGAAATGACATGCATACACACACACAGGAAGCAGCCCTGTTGTCGTAGTGCACATACAACAGTTGCTGACATCCTGTCCCACTATAGTGGCACATTCCTGGAAACCACCCTCCAAAATTGCCACCCATCTCTTAGACACATACAAACCTTCTACACCTCTTAGATATATAGTTTGATTGTGCCGCATCTAATTTGCTCCTGCGTGACAAAGTCTTTGGCCCACTGACCTTACAGATACTAGTCATATTCACACACGAGCAGCATAGTTTCTCTGGAGTTTCCTACGCACACATGCACTACCCCACGGGAGACGCTCAAGTTTTTTTGCCCCATAAAATAACTCCAACTTATACAGCTTTGTAGCGGTTCTTGTGAGCGCTGCATTGTACATTTTAGAACCGATGGTTTTACTTTGTCACCACATTCATTCAACTGAAGCAACATCCCTGTTGTTACACGGTCCGTGTAAAACAGTCCGTGTTGCAACACCTTGTTGGCACGGGTTGTGTTTGAGTTGTTTTAGATGCCTCGAACTGAGTTTGCGCTGTTTTCCCCATTTCCTAAAAAGTTAAATGCCCCTTTTAAGCTGTATTTCTTTTAAAATGTTAATTAATTTCCAGTCAGTTCAAGAGCTAAAAGAGTTGGACAGTAGCTTTTTTTCAAATAAAACTTAGATCTGAACGTGGTAATATGATCAGAATTTTTCAGCACTGTTTACTTTAAGTGCTCCTACTTGCAGAGGTGCGCACACAGTGTTACGGGCTTAAATGACGAGTGAGTAGGCAGTGTGTTCTTGAACCAGAGGTGAGATGTCAACTGGCAGCTCTCTGCCAAGCTGTTGGCTGCAAATGTACATTAACAGCAGGCTGTGAGGCAGGTAAACTGAGTGAAGGAAAGGACAGGCGCCTGTGGGCAGTAGCATGGTTGTGTGAGGGCATAACAGCTTTTTTAGAAAAAAAGAAATTATAACTTTGAAGGAAATTAATAGCTTAACATGGGAAATTTGCCCCGCTTTTTAGTCTAGATACAGAGTCATCATTTGTTCAGTGACTTTCCAGTGATCTGTTGGCAACAAAACCACTTCCCTTCCCATTTGCATTTGAGTCAGGTTGTGGCTTTCAAACTTTTACACTGGATTTATTTACATTTTATTTGATTAACCTTTTTATGTTTCATTGTGAGGAGATTAGCCCTTTCCAAACACATCACTCACCCAACAAAAAGAGTTGCACAAGAGACAGTTTACCTGTTTTTAAAAGAAAAAATTTTACAGTAAAAGAGGTGAACATGCACACCATCTATGCCAGATATAAAAATGATCTTAACACCAGCAGATCAAACATTTAGAAAAGCTTTCAGGTTGTATTTTTGAGTCCTGCACACTGGAGCTTTTCTTTCTCTTGATGTGGCCCGGCAGTGAGAGTGATTCATATTTTCATGTATATTTGTTCAGTTACACCATTAGAAAGTTAAGTTTTGCCTGAAACAGCAGCACAGAAATATCAAACGTCTTGTAATCTTTTATGCTGTCTGTTGTCACGGTTATGTGCTCTCTAAAAGACTGGGGCAGAAACCGATATCTGTGCTCAACCAAACATTATTTATGGAAGAAATATGCATCCATTTCTAACACTGCTGTGGAATGGATGTGGGCTCAGTTTTTCTGTTGTCCCCCACATCTCTGACTAAATTAAACGTCTCCTCCAGTAGAATCCAACACATGATCATTACGTCATTTCCACTGGTCAGAATCTCCCTGTTGAAATGTTGAAATACACACTTAAGTGTGTAAATTAAGCCAACTTGAGCCAAAATGAAGCTAAACGAGTCAACTTGTAGCTCCTGAATCAGACCTTTCATTTTACAGAGCAAAAAGCTGTTGGAAACAAAGCTATAAGAGGGCTGGTGTCGCTGTATTTCCATATTTCACCCACATTTGATTCTAAATGCACATTTCTTTCTGTCTTTGACATCACAACACCTTCTTCCCTAGCACAAATGGAGCGTTGTAATTTGAAGAGTCAGTATTACAAGCTTTTTAGAAGATTCTCGTTAATTTAAGCAAAAATTCGAAGCTGGTATCGCTTGCGATAAAATATTCTGCTTGGAAAGGGACGGCAACTTAAGAAAAGAAAAGACACCACTGTCATCACACCTAAAACTTGCAAACAAACTGATATCTTGGAGCTTGGCAAGATGGACTCCCTCATGACTGTGGTCGCGCTAGAATCCGTACGCTTAAAACCCCCCAAAAAAGAAATGGGCCGAGTCACTGAAGTGTGCTTGAAATATTCTATTTGGATCTGCTTTTTTGAGATTTTACCATCTCAGAATTAGGCTTTAGGTGTAAGTTTTGTTCCAGGTCTATTGCACCTTTGCCTCTTGCAGCTCATAGTGGCAAAGTGCATGTGTGCGTTTTGATGTCCAAGGAGAGAAGTTAATGTCCCGGGAGCAGGGTGTCACTTTGGTGAGGGTAAATATACCTAACAGCGCCCTGAGAGCAACAAGACTCTTCTCCCGCTGACACAATATTATTCTGCCGTTCTTAACACTCTGGGGACACAAAGGCACACACACACACACACACAGCATGCTTATGAGCCTGATTACAGAGAAAAGTCCGGTTGTCCGGTCCACCTGGGAGGGCATCGGGTGTAGTGCCTCGGGGACAGAGCTCTATATTTTTTGCTCGCAGGGTGATCGTTCTACATTCTTCTGTGTAATTCCCCAGTGAGAAATCCAGATAGGTGTGCGCGTGTGTCACCATGTTACTGGAAAAGCTGCCTGTTGTGTGTATGTGTTGCTAGTTATGTGCTCTCTGTAGTGTGTAAGTTTGTCCCATGTGGTTACTTGCTGCACCACTTGAACAGTCTAAATTCAGGCTCTTACCCACTTACTCAGCCTCTTTAGATACCAGAAGATCCCTCTTCGGTGATGAAATATTTACTGCATTAGTTTTACTGTTTGTTAATCTGTTTAAGGGCAGTTCATGCTGTTCAGAAAACTTTAGTCCCCTATCTGTAAATCATCTATATTTCCCATTACTCTTGTCCATCATTTTCTAAGCACACTTTTAATTGATAGTCCACTTTTCAGGCTGCCAGATGTTGACATTTGTTTTACTCGGTGCAAAACTTGTTTTGGGAATGTGAGACTGTTTATCATTTTCCCCTGGGAGCAACATTAGTACACTTATTAACGATAGGATAAACTAATGTGTTTGGGGTTGAGCTCATGTTGGGACTTAACAAACCCTTTTCCAGTCCAGCATGTAAACTGGACATGGAGGACTGCAGGAGAGGATCTTGTTCAGGGATAGAGGTCCCTATGGATGCTTTTGCCTTTTCTCTGTCTCGCTCCTCCCCTCGATTTCCTGGAAAAGACATCTGTCTGTTCGCTGAAGACAGCGCTGAGCTGAGAGAAGCTGAGAGACCAAACTGTTCATCTTACATCATGTCCTTCTCATTCTCTATCCCACTTGTGCCTCCGTCCTCCTCTTCCTCCTTCAGCACTTCTGTACTTTCCCTCTTCGCCCCATCCCTGTTGTGTGTGTGTGTGTGTGTGTGTGTTCTCTCTCCGTTGAACAATAACCCCAGTGTGTGGAACTGTGCGTTTGTGTCGTGCTATTTTTGGCCCATCCAAGGCCACAAAGCACTCTCCTCTCTTTTGCACTGTTTCTCCCCTCCGCAGCTTTATGGCTGTTAGTGAGAAACTATAGAAAACATAGACTGTGGTGACCTCGAGGAATAGTTTAGCAGCCTCCGAGGCTTACATGTTTTTGTGTGTGATGTGCGTTTAACCCTTTGCGGGCACTCAGGTGAAGCTCAGGGCATGTTGTTGGCTCAGACAGAACCTCCAGCAAGAACAAGTCCTCCAAGGGAAATTAGTCTCCATCTGGTTTATTCACAGCAAGCTGCCTTTCACTTGGAGGCATTTTCCCGCCAACATGTTGGGCTGAAATGACTTCATTACAAACAGAAATGCAACTCAAGAGCTGCTGAATTTGAAATAAACCTAAAAATAGTCCGATGGACGGTTATTCATTGCACACAGTTGTTATTCTTGTCTTCATCTCTTGGCATTTCTACACCTGAAGACAAGACTAACTTAATGGGTAATGATCGTTAGCTGTCGTCGTGTTGGTGTTAAACGACAAGCGTACTGCTTTCCAGGAATCGTGTACTTTTTCTGGTGTCGCCAACTTTTCTTTTCTGTGACTTTGTTGTGTGTCTCATTCTCCAGCCAGTATTCCTCTAGTATTGGCCTAATGAATTTTTAATGGTCTTGGTGGGAAGAGTTCAGACACTTTGGGATTTAGGCACATGGGCTCTGATTACCCTCCTCCTCCTTCAGAACCCACCCTCCTCTCTCTTTCTCTCTCTCTGCCCTTCCTTTTACTCACACTTTCTGTCTCAAACTACTAGTCTTTTATTGTCCCTCCATCCCTCCCGAACACCTCCTGGTCTTGTATTTCTAACTCCTCTGTTTGCCCCTCTCAACGCTTCAGGCTGTTTCACTCATCAAAGGAGCTGTGACAAAGACGAGGCTGTGTATACTTGTGTATGAATGTGCTTTAGGCAAAAAACGACTTATCTCTTAACTTTTCGTGCTTTTACTGACTCTCCTACCAGACAGCGACCTCACCACCCTCTTCCATCCACACACAAACACACACACTGTTCATCTGTTCATTTCCCACATCCACGCTAAAGCTGAGTGGGGTTAAACTTGTACAGTACCAGCCAACTGCCACTAATAGTTGTTCAGAGGCCCCCGGCCCTGTGTAAAAACCCTGACTCTGCAACTCTGCTGTTAGTTTGGCACAGGTCTGTTAGTTGAATTGCTGCTGAGTAGGACTCGCAGCTCTGGGAATCTTTCCTCCTCATTTCTCTTCTCACTTTAATACGTTGCCCGGCTGTCTCTGCCTCCTTCCCATCAGCTCTCGCCCCCTGTGGCACTTCAGTGCCAGGTCCGCGGTCCAGTCAGTTTGAGGCAGCTGCAGATATCAAATGTTCAATGTTTACTGTGAAATATTCCCTGCGAGACATTTCTTGTAAACAAACAAAATCAGCTAGTTCTATTTTGTGTCGTTGACAAAGTTTAGGAAAAGCCTGAAACTGACATCAGGGTGTGCACATGATCTCAAAGTGTCATATTTGAGAAGAAAAAGCAGCAAATTGTCCCATTTTAACACCTGGAACTTTGACAGTTGTAGGAGTTAAGTTTTAGGTTATAAAGCCAGTCGAGCCTTTGAGATGAGTCGCGTTAATTAATGACTGTCACCTATGGTCTTGTCACAAGGACTTTTGAAGTGACATCGGAAGGATGAGACGCAAATCAAGGAAGAAATAAGCTGCAGTGACAGATTGAACTGATTATGAGCTCCAGTAAATTGTCCACATGTGAAACCTCAGTGCAGCAGTCACCCATATGCACATTAGGAGAAGTTGCCTAAGTTATAAATGCTTTAGACCTGCGCAATAGACACTTGTTTGGCACATTTATTATGTGTGTCATCAGAAATTATTGCAAACATGAGCAGATATCCAACGTGCTTTATTTAAGGCCATGAAATCCCTCTTAAATTGCTGAGTTTTTACTTTCTATCCTGCAAATCCAGAAGTCTGAATTTGAATTGGCTGGTGTGTCCTCTACTGAAAACCTCTGGTTTAGTATACCTGTGAGCAACTGCGCCAACAGTGGAGCAGGCTGAGCTCAAGGTGCAAAAGCAGGTATAATTCTCCATGTGCAATCTCTGCTAAGTACAATTGTCAGAGTGTCTGGGTAGCTGAAAACTGTGAGGAGATGGTATGTAACTTGAGCTTAAAAATGTGAAAATCACAAGTTTATTTAGTTTATTTTGCTATGAGTTTCTTTAGCGATGCAGCGTTATATATTTAATATTGTGTCGAATGTGTCATATATCGTCATGTTTGTCCCAAACTGTTTCAAACTGCTTTTTAATGCCAGTGCAGGGTCGTCATTTTTTTTAGCATTGTGAGCAAGTCAGAAATCAAGTGAAGTGTTTTAGAAGAATTATTTAGAAGCAAATGAAAATCTTTCTTTCTCCAAAAGCATGAAACAGTATGTGGTTGCACTGATGAGCAGCACATAGCTGCCTTGGAGGCTGCCACCATGATCACACAGAGGAAAAGAGTCATCCGCACTCCGAGAGGAGAAGAAGAAGTGGACGGGGAGAGGGAATGAAGGAAGCATGGAGGAGTTAAGGACGAGGGGGGGGCAGGCAATCTGACCTGGATGACAACAGACTACCAGATGAGCTATGATCTCATCGCTCTCTTAATCCCCCTCCACCTCCCTCTTCCTTCCTTCCCTCCATCCACCCCCTTTCTGCTCTCCCACTCTAGCCATTGTCTCTCTTTCTCTCTCCTCTTTCTCTTCCCACTCTGGTTTCCCAGATCTCCCTCCCCCATCTCTTATTCTCCCCACTTTCTTTTTCCTTGTTCTTTACTCGTCCTGGAGCTCACCCCATCTCATCTTGCCTTCTTCTCTTTCACTTCAACCCCCCCTCCGTCCCTGCATCCTCCTCCTCTTTGCTTTCTTTGCAGTACTTTCTACCACCTGCCCCTCGCTTGTCCCAACTCACAATACGCACACACCAACTCACAGACTTGCACTCTCTCTGGTGTCCCAGGGCAGAGATTAGGCGCACCCCTATCGTCAGGCCTCCACACCAGCTTCTACATTATTGATGCAGAGTCTATGCTTATGTGTGTGTGACGCTTGTGCATTCATGCTGTAATGGCTATCTGGTGTCTCCCCTGGGAGGGAGGGAGGGAGGGAGGGAGGGGAAGAGCCAAATAGAGGGAGAGTGGAGGTCAGAGAGGTTAAGTGTGGTGGTGGGGGTTATGTCATGCTCTGCAGGCTCTTCCCCACTGCTGCTCCTCTCCTCTCCGGCTTCACACACATTGAATGCTTAACACACACAGATTCCAAAAATTCCCCACTGAAATTCTCCTATCGGGTGTACAAAGCTGATGAAACAGATCAGAGAGTGTGTGTGTCGTTTGTGATAGCTGATCCAGTGTGAGTGAGGACAGCTCGGGCTGGGTTGGACTCCGGGTGGAACGAAGGACAAAGACACCTGTTCTTTCTCTCAGCATTCCTCTAAACATAACCCTTTAACATCTCCGCCGCACACTGTGGGCTGTTTTAAAAAAAAAAAAAAAAATCCACGGTTCATTTAAAAACTTTGCCGAAAAGAAAAATGTTCGAGGCTGGATTCTTGCAGCAGTCTTTTAAAGAACTCGAATGCTTTGTGCCATCAATTAGAAGTTGAAGTCTTAAATAATTTAGGTTAAAATGTCCATTAAGACAAAAGCATCATATTTATAATTCAAGTTTTAAGTGTCAGCCAGCAGTGCAGTTTCAGCTTTAAAGTAATGTTACCTTTCTGCCTTTAATTCAACACTGAAGACTCAGCCAATCACGCTTAAGAATAAATATTAGCTGTAATTGTCTAACAATGTTATACACACTGGATATATATACACACTCTGGTCAGTTGATTGACCTGTAAAGTTGTCCTACAGCGTGTTTCCAACAGTTTTAGGCTTTGTGTTTGGGATTTCTTGGTTGCTGCCATTGTTGTGTCCGTAAGGTGGAAAGCTGTCCTCACAGACCTGCTCCACCCCGAAGCATTCCATGCTTTGTGTATTTTAATCTAAATGGGATCATAATTTACAAAAGAAACATCATGCAGGACACAAGAAGACTTTAAGCCAGTGACTGGTGTCATAAACTCATAAAAAAGGGGAAATGTTTACTGAGGTAATAAATCAAATGAGAATAGGCTCATTTTCTCATAGACTTCTGCGCGATCTGAGTTTGTTTGGCAGCAACAGGAGTCGCTCCACTTCAGATCATACGAAAGAATGCACGTTTATGTGAAGCACACCCATCTTTTATACACAGCCAATGGGTCACTCTTATCTCACAATCCAAACACACAGACATAAAAGGTTACTAAAGGAAGTTGCTCATGCTTTTCCTTTAAACAGCACAGAGCACTTATCATGTGAACTCTTTGACTTAATGACGAGTTGCACAAAGGGCACAACATGCTTGCATGTGTTTGTACAGTTGACACGCACACACCTTTGCATCTGTTTGTGATATACACTGTCGCTATTAGCAGAGTAATCAGAGCTCCAGTTAATTTTTAGGGACACTATGTGACTGAATTAGAGAAATGATCATACATCCCTTGTCAAACAGCATTAGGGCTGCCACAAACGATTATTTTAATAGTCGACTAATAACCAATTATTTTTTTCGATTAGTCGACTAATCGGATCATAGGTAAATTGTATGTAAAACATACAGCTTATCGCACCAGGATGCAGCTGCTCTTATATAACCATCATTATCTTTCAGATTGGAGTGTTTTAGGTATATGCTAGCTACAAAAAAGACAATATCATAGTTCATTAACCCTTTAATGAAATATGCAGATTGTTGCAACAAACAATGACTTAACTGTGTAGCAAACACACAAAAATAAATACTTTTTTTTTTTTTTTTTTTTTTTAGGTTTTTCTTTCCTTCATTTGTTTCTGGCATCAAACATAGCTGCATTTAAATCAAATGAAGTAGGCACCTGAAACTAAGGAATTATTCACAAAAAGTTTTGGTCTCACTGACTCAAATATAACACCAACATGTTCAGTATGGACTCAGTCAGGACATTTGCTTGCTGAGGTGTGCATGTAGCTAGCTTTGAACATACTTTTCTAGCACGGAAACATAACGTTAGAAAACATTAGCGTTCCTATTCAAACACATCACTGTTATAACGTTACAGAATACACATGAAATATGTGTGCTAAGGCTAATTAATCAAACCGTCATCGCTAATGTTAACGTTTACAGCTATCAATATGAGTAAGTAGCAGGTTAACTCTCTGTTTAAGCTAATTTTAGCAGCTAACTAGCCAGTTAGCTTACCAAGATGACAGTCCCGCTTCACAATCGGCCACAACAACATGCTTCCTTTTCAGGTGCTCGTGCATCGTCGTTGTGCTGCCGTGGAAGGCAGGTTCTGCCTTGCAGATATTGCATTGCACACATTTGTCTTTAGTTTTCTTAAAATGCTCCCACACTTTTGACCTCCGTTGCCGGGTAGCCATGATACCAGAGCCATCTGGTTTAACTTTCTGTGACATCACAGCTGACCCCGGTTACCACATGTGTGTCAAGGACAGAAACGCAGAGGCAGCAGTGGAGAGGTGCCGCAGCAGCTTTTGGGAGAAAAAAAAAAGAAAACGACCTGTCGATGATTTTAATAGTCGACATAATCGTGACTAGTTGACTAATCGTGGCAGCCCTAAACAGCATAGTTTTAGCACTTTGTGTCCAGGATTTAATTTGTTTACATAATCCGAATGGCCTCAAAGCTCTTAATAAACCTATTTGCATTTATGCTGTGAGGTTTGAAAGTTATTAAGATAAAGAAAATAAATCAAAACATCCACCTTAAATTCTTAAATGAACTTAAAATGAGTTAAGACACAACTTTTAAAAATTCAGCTAAATATGCTCGACACATATAGATGAGATATGTGTTGGCTAAGTGGCAAAATATATCAAAAGTGTGTTTCATTTTAATACATTTATTTATTTTAATTTTAAATTTATTACGCTGAAGTGGCCCACGAAGCACCAAAATGCCAAAACTCCTGATACAGAACTATGGCTGGATCTTTATTCTGGTTGTAAGGATCAGCTGATAGTTCTGCTAGATGGGATTTCTTACTCTTTGTTGTTGTTACACACTCTGATCAACACTCAGCAAACTGCTCAAGTTACAGGTCAGAGGTGAACCCCCAGATCTTCACTGTAGTAGATGTTGAAGCTAAGTCAGAGCAGCATGTAGCTCTTGATGTTTGACAACGTTTACTCGGAAGCCGCTTCCTAAACGTTGTGTACTCTGGTTTTTCCCTGCTAGGGATGAGTCAGTTGTCACATTCATGCGAGTTGTAATTCTGGAGCCCCGATCGTGTGTCTTTTCAGGCAGAAAATGTCCTCCTGCCACACAGTGAAGCTACTGGTCCTCCAGGTATTTATAAGGCATCGGTTTCACTCAGTGATCTGAAATGTGTGCACAAAAGACCATCTGATTGTTTCTGACATAGCAGCTTCAAAACTATCAGGTGTTTGACGAGCTGTAGCTCATTTTCATTCATTCTACTTGCAGACATTTACACATCTGATACAAATAGTCATTCGATGTGATAGCCACAGGTGAGGGTTGGTGGTTAAGATGAGGTCAGAACTATTCATTTGTACCTTTTACATTTGTCATCTCGGCTCGACGTGTTCTGACACAGTCGATTAGTTTTACTTTGTTCGTTTTCGGCAGGGCTGCGTTGTTTGCGACTCTCGCCTGCTGACTGTAGTTCACTCACTGTACTTGATCGTACCACAACAATTTATCTGACTGTTTGCAAGAGAGGGAAGTGGAGGAGGGTGAGAAGAGAAAAAGGAAACAAAAATGACATCACCATTTGCATGTTCGGAGCCCCTACATGTACCAGTCTGGAAAGTCTGAAAAATCACAGGCGCAGTTAGCCGTCGCTCGCTGTTTTTTGCACCCATGGTCATTTCAGGTATGGTGACGTTTGTTAGAGTGAAGCGGCTGCCTGCACGGCTGCTGTAGGCCTCCTTAAATGCCTGAATAAAAATATAGATCTGAAATAATTCTAATTCTAATCATTTTGGAGTTGGAAAATGTGTGGGTATATCCTACATGGGTTGAGTGATATTCAGATATCTTTTATTTTCTATAGCAAAATGACTCCTGAGTAGGTTGGAGTGATTCATTGACCATGCCTCACAAACACATCACTGTGGAGGAAAACCACCAAGAAACGGTGGTGAGAAATAGCTGGTAACCTGCATTTGATGAGTAGGAAGACGCAACAGATTACAGCTTTCCTCTCAGCCTATTTTCTCTAAAAACTGGAAACTTAAATGAACTCATCGAGTTCTTTACTCAACCTGACGAAAGTCGTCAGTGGCAACACTTTTATACTGTTTATAGATGTGTGACCTGTGTGCTCTCAGCATTATTCAGTGTTATGCAACGTTGACTAAATGGTGAGGTCACTGCAGAAGAGATTATCAGGGCTATCCATCTCTGCTTCAGGCTGTCATCCAGGGAATCCATTCACATGCCTGAACATCTGTAATCTGATGATTGTCAACCAGTCTGGAACTCAGTGACACTTTTTTATGCGGCTGTTTGCAAGATGCACAGTCGAGAGTGGCGAAAATAGACTTTATTACAGCTTTGTATCTGTTTTTTGATATCTTTGTAAAGTAAATTCAGATTAAAAGACAATATTCTGGCAATAAATGTTACCAAAGTGTTAGGTTTATTGTAGATTTATCTGCAGGATGGTATTTCAAATGTTCCTTATGTGCATGACATGAACCAACTACCTGAAACTGATCTTTATTTAATTCAGTTTAAGTTCCAGTTTAAAGCATTCATAACATTTACGTTGTATTGCAATTGCCGCTCATTCCTTTTTTTTCATCCTACTTTTTGCATTAAAAGGTATATAAACAGTATTAATAGGACTGATGGTCATTAAATGCCCCGCATGGTGACACATAAGCAGGCTGGATGCTATTTATTTAGTGGGCCCCCCTTTCATTTACAGCTCTGTCACTGTTTTCTGGGCAAATGTTGATAAAATAAAATCCAGTCCAGGCAAAATTTGGCAAAACTTTGCACTCAACTGTGCTGTTTTTCTCAGTTGTGTCCAATTTATTGACCACCCAGGCAACAGAATGTTAGTGGGAGACTTGCATAAACATTTCCAAACACACACACTGGCACATAGACTCTTTCAAACTCATGCATTTGGGCTCACACTTGAAAACAGTCATATATCCACACCCACGGTCTCATTCTGCGTCTCTAACTTTGCATTTCCTTCGAGCAGAGGGTGGAGGGAGATGGAGGGATAGGCAGGAGAGATGATTGGCCATGTTGTTTCCCTCTGGTCAGAGGAAAGAGTGACTGCATGGCAGAGGAAAGAGGTGGAGGAGAGGTGGAAAGGTTTCTCATGTACCTAACTGTTCCATGAAGCCCACTTGCTCTTCAACTTTCAGTTCCAGTTTCAGCGTGCGTGTGTGTTTCCTGTGAAGAGCTGCAGAGGTGAGGTGGTGACCTAATGACACCAGAGCAGAGTTTAAACAAAAGTCTTCGGAGGTGCTTTTAATGGCACTTTTTGTTTATTCTTTATTCAGTTTGCTTTTGTTGAACCGTCCACTGCTGGAGAATCAAAGAGCGATGCTGGGGGAAACTTGGGGAATGATTAAGAGGAGCTTTTGTCAATGTGAAATGTAAATAACAGACAGTCCACTCCGTTCTGTACTGGTGGATGTGATCTATACTTGGCCACACATTTATAGACCTTGTCTCTCCTTTAGAGCAGTCACCTGAAGTGGCTACAACTGCAGGTCCCTCATTATACGCTTCATATTTTCTGTTTCCTTCCTTTAAAGTTTCCTACATTTCCTTACAGAGACAGAGGGGGCTCATCTGGGTGCACTTGTGTTGCATGCTCCTCATAAAGATGTCCTATAATTTAATTTATGAATGTAACTCGTGCTCTCTGCACCACCTTTCACTGTTCTTGGCAATGTTCGAATGACTCCCACTAATCCTCTACTCTTTTTATCTTTCTATTACAGGGTATGCCTTTCCAGAATGGGCTTACAAGCCCGAGTCGAGCCCCGGGTCCCGGCAGATCCAGCTGTGGCACTTCATCTTGGAGCTGCTCAGGAAAGAGGAGTATCATGATGTCATCGCATGGCAGGGGGACTATGGCGAGTTTGTCATCAAGGACCCAGATGAAGTGGCCCGGCTCTGGGGGGCCAGGAAGTGTAAACCCCAGATGAACTATGATAAGCTTAGCAGGGCACTGAGGTAAGCTGACAGAGAAACTCATTGAGTGTGCTTGTTTCAGTGTTAATCTGCTGTGACCGAGTCATTCATAGTTATTTGCTCCTGTTCTTGGCATTTAAATCCTCTACTTTTGTGTATATCTGTGGACCTTAGACGCTGGTCTACTCGCATAAACATTTCCCATATCAGCACGAGTCCACATGCTGATACAGACTCACTGACAGTCAAAGGAAATTACACAAAATGGTGTCGTCTGCGTAATGCAGCCAGTGTTGGATAAGTCACTCACTGCAGCCTGCTGAAGACAAAATATCAGACTGAATAAGAAGGTAAAACAAATATCAAGCTCTTGGTGGGTCTTTGACGGGTAAAAGACCAGAGGAACTACAGGTTTGTAGATTCGGGTTAAATTATGGGTTTCTTAGAAGAAAAAATGTCAAATAAAGTAAAAAAAAGTTTCGCTTAAGCAAGTTGTTCTCATCAGAGATGATCACTGGATTCCACAGCCAAAAAGTTCGACAGTACCATAGATGATTGAAATTTGTACACAGGAGTTCAGCTGTGCATATAATGCTCATTTTCTGTGGGACTGTGATGATCATGTCTGTTGGTAAAGCTCTAAATTGAGAAGTGTACAATCCGGCACTTATAATCTTGATGTGCCCTCTTTTAACACTAATGCTTAACAGCAGACACACTAAAATCCCTGTCCATGTGCAGAAAGGTTTGTGTGCGCAGGCGGTTACCTCATGGGTATGACCTGGGTAAGTTTAGCTGCTATAATGCTCCAAATAGAGTTACAGCACAAACCCTTTTGGCCAGTCACTCCAGTTTACACCTCTTGGTTCAAGATTTTATCCGTGGACACCCCTCTCAGCCAAGCCCATTACTGCATTAGCTGATCGGTCGGTTTGGTGAAGCCCTTAGCATTGAGTTCAAGAAAATATCGTGGTAAAACTTTAGGTAAATCAAATTAAGGCATATCAGACAAGAATATAGTGAAAATATCTTTACAAAACAAAATTCTGAGCCTCAGCAGCTGCTTTTCATTATCTTTGTGCTTCCAGCCTTTATGGACATTATTTCACAGTATCTTTGTTACCATAAAAAAGAGCTTGTAGAGGTTGCATATAAAGGCTTTCATGGCAGTGGGATCTACGCAATAAAACAACTTTTAGTCAGCATATCAGAAGTGAATATTACAGAAGTCACATATCCCTGCTGAAGTCTCATCATCTGATGCTGGTTGTAGGCTCTAAATATCTCATTCACTGTCTTGTGTTCCCCGGCTTGTTGTGTGCGGACAAAGTGAGCCAAGATTAGGCTAAGCACTTTAAAGAAAGCCACAGAGACCAGTAAAGGAGGGAAATACATTGGACTGCTTAATTCATGCTTGGCAGAGCTCATGTACACTCATTTAATTGGTGAGCCGAAGATGACTTCTGTTACAGATGAGGACAGCAAGCATTAACATGGACTTCTCATGTTTGACCACATGTAACAACACAATCATTCAGACTTGCAATCTGGATTTAGTGTTCCTGAATTGGAAAAAGAATACAGTTGGGGTCAATGCTGTGTATTTATAGCACATCCATCCTGAGGAGCTGTGGCAGATTTTGAGCTTAGGCTTCAGTGTGTGCTTATATATAGTGGGTCTTAGTGCCGTCTGATGAACTGGCCTTAGAGACTGATTATCAGCAAGTTTTCTGCTCACCTCTTTCTCACTTGTCTTCTTATCCAGCTTCTTACAGCCATCGTGACTCTCTTTGTGCCTATAAATGAGCAGAGCAGCTCCAGGAACACACGCGCACCAACATCCATGTTGTCACCTGATTTGACACCAGAACTGTCGTCATTCCTTCACGGCAACAGACACGAGAAATGAATCCTCCTAAGACACACATGAATAGTAATGTGGCAAGGCGATTACTGGCACTAAAGATTGATGAAGTTATAAGAGAGGCACGTGATCACACATGTGCATGGTAACAGTCCCCATATGGAGTAAACTGTTGGCGAGCGGGCCACCTTGTGCCCCTCACATGGAGAAAACCTGGAGTCTGCTAATAATGGAGACCACAGTCAGCATGTGGCAATTAGCCGACTCACACATGCACACAAAGTTGAAAAGGCGTGCTTGTTTTGAAGTGTTCTTTTTATCACTTAGCCTTTGTAATTATTATTTTTACCCCACTGTTCTTATTCTTTCCTGTCTGCCATGCACATGGTGGAAATTCCCTTAATCAGGCCGGCCGTATTGTGTGTGGACATGTGCGTATGCGCTGGCTTTGGCTTTCCGTTGAGGGGACACAGCCTCGGCCCATGCGTCATCCTGGACTCCCGCTCCCACGGCTGCTGTGAAATTCCCACTCCTGTTGAGAGGATTACGCTCACACTGTGTCAGTGTGTGCACAAGAACGTGCACACAATTACATGTGTGCTCAACCTTTAGAAGTTAAGACAGTCTTTTTTTTTTTGTTTTTTTATTTCTCCATGAATCAGTTTGATGTCTCAGTGGGGTGACTCTGATATTAGAAGCAGCAGGTGATTGATACTTACAGCTGTTGTCCAGGTGTGTCACATCCAGCTTCTAATTGGATATTCCTGGAAATTTGCTACCTGACACCTCTGGTCCAGGTAATAAATGACAGGATGGACACAATCTTTAACCGTCATCACGAAGAATCGTATCATGAGATAAAAAGACATAGTCTCTCACCTTGCTACTGACTCCTTGCAGCGCTGCCTTGCTCTCTTGATTTAGACTGGAGGAAATGAAGCCTGTTGCCAATCATGCATTGCAGAGTGCTGGCTTAATGAGTGTAATCATGCTAAGAGGTCCCAGCTCCTTTAGACCTCTGGGCCCCCGTGTCGGCCAGTCATCAGCCAGCATCAGGCTTCAATGCGACGGTCAGAGGTCAGGACGACTGCCACACACAGCTGGCAAAGATTAACAACACAGCACATGCGCTCATTCACATACACAAATGCACCATTGTACGGACTCTTGCCCAAGCAGGCTTGCTTACACACATGTTTGCATTTGCTTCGTTTCCAGCCTTCATTTAATCGTATTGGGCCTCCGTGGCTGAAAAATGCCTTCGCAGATAAACACATAAAAGGAGCTACAGCTGTTTTACTGCCTGTCAAACCTGCTCGAGAGCATGTAAATAATATTCCCTTTCTATGAACTGGCAGTTCAAAAGAAAAGCATGACGGTGCAAGGACATTTTACTGTTGTCACCCCAAAAAAAAAAAAAAAAAGGCTCTGATGTGCATTTAACCATAGTTTGAGTGAACACATCCACACAACATGTTGCAGGAAATTCTGCTGCATATACACACCGTTACTCACGTAGCTGGCTGGGCCTGTTTATAGGTCAGAGGTCCTGTGTTTAGAGCATTGTGTGGAAACACCGAGGGCCAAATAGAAAGTGCAGAGGGAGCACGCAGGGACAGTACCACTGTATGACTTAGTGTTCACCGTATGTGCATTGTCTTCCCATTGTCTCTATCTGCAGCGTGTACGTGCTCAGTTTACACGAGCACTGTGTGTACATGTCTTTGTCCCCGAGTGAATGAGACCTTTATTTTCTGTGAGTGTGGAAAAAAACACGAGCTACACTACGTTTTTGCACCCACGGAGCATGTGATCGGCCCAATCAGACCCTGACCAGATCGTCATCTTCACATCCACACACTCGCACGCATACACAGAGCGTGCAACACCCTCACAAATCACACCCCCAACCCAGCCAACGTGCCCAGTTCACATAAACGCATTTAGTTTCCACTTTGACTCGATAAACACTCGTCAAAGGTGGCGTTTTGTGCACAAAGGGATTTTGCCTGTGCAACTTGAACACACGCACCTGAGCGTGAGCAGCTGGTGAGTGTCCATGTGTGTGTAGAAGTAGATCTGGCTGGGTTTTGTGTGTAACAGCCACTGCTGACGAAAGAGGCAGAAAATAAACATGGAACGCATGGGGAGTATTGTAATCCCGACTTCCTGTCACAGTCAGCCCCTATTTACAGCCCAACAATGGGCAAGGCACAGCCTGTGCACGCACACGCAAGCGGACTGGCACAATTCATTTTTACTGCTGACATGTGTGTGTTTGTGTGTCGAGCGATACTGGAAAAGATTACACATATACCATGTGAAAGGGTAACGTAAATAAGAAAAAGTTGATCACAGTGGATGAATCTTTTGACCTAAAACATCAGGTCTGCTGTCATGTCCTGATACCTTCTGTTTTAGATCTTTACAGTTTTTATTTGTAATGCCAACCTTTGGTTTTTACCAGTTTGGGTAACATTGCACTTCCTAAAGTAGTTGCTGTGGTATGACCATATAAATTATATGAGTAAATGAAGGGCAGGAAAATACGATTGTATGGGATGCAGACAACACCTGTGGTTAGACAAATCCCATAGCTGGAAACTTAAACGATTGTCTGACTGCTCGGTTCTGTTGCCCGGTTGGACTTACAGTATTTTGAGTTGCTCACATCTGAGCAATGACGAGACGAGACTGATATCATATCCCGTACGATTGACGGGCAGGGCTGCGAGAGTACCGTTTTGAAAAATAAAGCTGCAAAAAGCAGCAGTTTCCCTGTGAGTCATAACCTTTCCAAGTTAACACCCCACCGCCTTTTGTTATTCTTGGAAATTCTCGTGTTGGTTGCTGACTTTTTCTGAAAGTAAAAAGTAAAATATAGCCTGTGAATGCTTTGGCACGCACCGTTCAAACCCTCTGTGTTCATATAATATGTTCAGCCACTGCAGTTCAGTTGCTTCACGCTGGTGTACATCTCTCTGCTTTGATCATAACATCCTGGACCTCGTCATCTCTGTGTAATTGCAGCTTAATCCCTGGCCTAGAATCACTCACAGTAACATCTGAATAGATAACCTCCCCTTTGTCTCTCCAAAGGCTTTGCCAAAATCCATATTCGTCCTGATGGTTCACTCTCCACTTTTGGTTACACAGGAGTGGGATAAAGCCAAACTGGAGCAGTGGGGTGGGGGGGGGTCACACATGCACTCGTGTTGCTGATTGCATTAGAAAGAGGTGGCACATGGTATGGTAGAGGTGTGTGTGCGTGCAAGGCGAGTGCGGTGGGCAGCTAAACACAGGCACTCAAAGAATCTCTTTCTTCTCTTTTGAAGTCAGTTCAAATGCTCTTCAAAGACCGTCTGCTCGTATGACGGCACAGGAAAGGGGAGGCGGGTGACCATGTGCTCTAAACACAGCCTCAGTTGCTGCAAATTGTCTTTTTCAAGCTTTTCATTGCAGCATTTTGTGTATCGGGGCTGTGTTTGTCCCCACTGATTTAATTCAGTTTGATGCATATATATATATATATATATATATATATATATATATATATATATACTCTTTATCACGATGTACATGCAACTTGGCACTTTTTGCAAATGCCTGCTGATATTAAAGTGTTGAATGACAGGGGGGAATTAAAACAGAATAACAGTCACTGTTATTCAAATAAAGGAGATGTGTGACTGGCAGTTTGTTTGAAACCGTTTGTTTGGATAAGTGCTCGTGGGTTAGAAGGTAGTTCTTTTAGTGTCTTAAATAACTCATCTGTGCAGCCCTCTTTCCAATAATCACAGATTTCTGCTTGGCCCAAAGCAGCATCGATTGGAGAATGCTACAGGTTACAGCTTTTAATTACGTATTGCTCACGAACAGCGAGCAAGATGCCGTGAAGCTGAGTTTTAGCGTTTGGTTTAGATATGTCTACTTAATCAAACAGCAGGAAGTTGGTTTGTGTAGTAACTTTGTTTGCTTCCCTTTCAATCAGTATTGATACTGGAACCTCACGTGGGCAGTAGCACAGCTTGTTGACTTTTTCTCTCATCGGCTAATTCGATCGAGCTCCTGTTGTGGTTTTAATTCTGCTTGACTTCCCGCCTGCCTGTCGCTTTCCCTCCCTTCGCTCCCAACTGCCTCCTCTCCCCTCCTTCTCGGCCCTTGTGAGTGTCTCCCCTTGAGCAGAAATTACATGCTGCTTTGTGCCTGGCGTAAACAATGTTTTCAACAGTGCAGGCCTGTCCTGTCTCTCGCTGCCTCTCCTTCGCTCTCCCGTCGCCTCGGGGGATGAGTGGAGAGCGCAGGGAGCGAGTTGGGATGAAGAGGGGGGGAGGCTGGTTGATGAGAGAAAGTGTGAGACAGGGGGGTATCAGTGTGGGATAAAGAGAGAAGGGGGTAGTGAGGAGAGCAAGTGGAAAAAGAGCAACAGTCTGTTCCCAGGGTAAAAACGGCCCAACAAGTATGTGTAATAAGTATAATAAGAAGGGGTAAAGGGCGACACCTCCCCACCAACAAACGCAGACACTCGTATGTGTGCACACACACGCCGCCGTCCAGATAACCACCATTCACTGTAATGATAGTGAACGGGCTCTGATTAACTCAACAGAACATACATACCTTAAAACCCTTATCTCTGCCAGCACTCACCATTTAACTTGAGCCAGCAGACATATGCTGGAGGAAAGGAAAGCAAGTCTAGAGCTATAAAAGCAGGTAGGCATGCAGACATGATGGGAAAAGTGCAGTCTGGTTGAGTCTTGTGTGTAATAGCCAGAGGTAGTGGTGAATGGATAGGTGGTATTTTTTGGCAAAGCCTGTTCCTGATGGACAGATACACGGTTTTTGTTCCTCTGTTGCTTTTTATCTTCTCTTCACTGTGTGTGTGTGTGTGTGTGTGTGTGTGAGACGGTTGGCAGCCAGGGAGCTAGAGGTTACATAAAGTAGATGTGGATCTGGGTAAGAAAGCAGCGACGTTATATAAAGAGCTATAGCTGGACAAAGGTTAATAAAAATGGAGCCTTGTACTGTAGGCAGGAACCATGGGAGGGAAAAAAGCCTGAAAAAAGAGAGAATGGCCATTACATAAACAGATAAAGATGGGCTGAATTATTGGTGGCTTTGCTTGGCTGTTACATAAAGAGATGGGTCCATCTCGCAAAATGAAAGGCAGAATGTGTCTGACAACATCTGACCGGTTTTGTGTAATTCCTGACTCTTTTACACAGATGCCACACATCCTATTTAGACATGCTTTCAACGACTCGCAGACCCTCGTGTCCTAACAATCCGTGCGGACTCAAAATAGCCTAACCTTTGGCCGCAGCGGTAACACTGCTTACGCTGGCCTCTGATCTCGTTAATTATTTGCTTATCCCGACACACAACATCACTGTGCTGCTTCACAGCTCGGTCCATCCTCCGTTTCTCATCTTGTCTGTTTTCCCTCCTCCTCCTTTCTGGGTCTGCTTTGTGCAAATGTCATACAACACTCTTTAATATCTGTCACGGTTGTGGTGGGGGGGGGGCACATGAAAGACCTGTGGTTATTAAAGTGTGTGCGAGCACTCGCAGTCTCAGTGGTTTTGATGAAATAATAGTTTGACTCAAAACCGTGTGTTAAGTTAAATAATGACGTACAGACAAAATAAGCTTGTTTAACTTGTGTTAACAACCTTTCATCAGCCAGATATTTGCACTTATTGTGTCTATTTTGTGCTGTTTTCCAGATACTATTATAACAAGAGGATCCTTCATAAAACCAAAGGCAAGAGGTTCACCTACAAGTTCAACTTCAACAAACTGGTTTTGGTCAACTACCCCTTCATTGACATGGGCTCCACTGGTAAGTCTGGATACACGAGCACAGTGTGTTTGCATGCCTGTGCACGCTTAAATATCTCCTAATCCCACGAAAGGATGGCATGATTGCACAGGATTATACAAGAGAGCGTTTTCTATCATTTCTGAGAATTCTTCTTCTTTTTCTTGACGTCTCCAGGAAGCAGTGTTCCTCAGAGCGCACCGCCTGTCCCGACCGGAGCCGGGACCCATTTCCGCTTCCCCCCTTCCACGCCCTCTGAGGTCCTCTCCCCCAACGAGGACCTGCGCAGCCCCGGGGGCATGTTCAGCTCTGTGGCCCGACGAATAGGGCGCGGCTCCGTCAGTGACTGCAGTGATGGCACCTCCGTCAATTCAGAGATCGAGGAGGGTAACGCTGGAGCGGGAGAGGACCGAGGAGAGAGGGGTGTGAGCGGAGGAGGTGGACCAGGTGGTGGAGGAGGCTATCGAAGTATCATCCACCCCCGTCTGTCTCACGAGACCCTTTTCCGCATGTATGGAGGGCCGGGTAACCCTGCTGGCCACCATGGATCTCGTGGTCCTACAGGGCACCGTATCCACCAGGATCCCCTGTCCCCCTTCCCTGTGTCCCCTCTGCCAGGGCCCGGAGGGGCCAGCCTCTTAGCCCCTCCTCTGTCCCCAGCACTCTCCATGACCCCGACATCTCACCTCCCCTACACTCCCTCACCAACCCTTTCACCCATGCTGGGCTCACACTTCTCCTTCAACCCAGAGGACATGAAGCGCTACCTGCAGGCCCACACCCAGTCGGTGTACAACTACGGCCTCAGTCCCAGAGCTTTCCTCCAGTACCCCAACATCGTCATCCCTCAGCCCCACCGGCCGGCCACAGACAAAGCCGGTCTGACCGCGGAGAGAGGAGCCGCAGAGAGAGCAGAAAGAGCCGCCACCGCCGCCGGCGGAGAGAGGGGAGGAGACCGGCACCACCATCCGTCTCTGGCTCACTCCGCCCACCATCACCCGCACCCCCCCCACTCTGCCCACCCTCACCCCCATTCCCATTCCATGCATCACTCACTCCACCTGGGTGAGGAGCCCCCACACATGTCTCCATTCAAGTTCAAGCTGCAGCCGCCTCCACCGGGAAGGAAGCAGCGAGATGGACAAAGCCAAGGTAAGCCCAGGCAGAGCTCCCTGTCCTCAGGCTCAGGATCCGGGTCCATGTCCTCTACCTCTGGCCTGGGCTCCTCGCTGTCATTTGGAAGTGACCTGAGCTCAGCCAGCGGCTCAGGAGTCATCTCCGCTTCCTCCTCAACCCAGTCCCTAAACAGTGCAGGGCTCCCCAAGATCAAGGTATTGAATGGGAACTCTCCCATCGGTCACCACAAGACATTTCATTATTTTAGTGTAATATATTTTGGAGTAAAACTAAGTTAACTGGTTTTGTGTTCATTGTTTTTTTCTCTCTCTAACTGTCCAGGTGGAGCCCATCTCTGATATAGAGTCAGAAGAAGAGGTGGAGGTCACAGACATCAGTGATGAAGACCCAGATGAAAGAGAAGAGGAGTTTGAGCTCTTCTCCAGTCGCCACTCACGAGCATCTGAGCACCGCCACCCTCATCTCCACCTTGCTAACGGCACAGCCACCACCCAGCATCAACCCCATCCTGATGAGGACCTGGACGAGGACGTCTTCAAAGCCCCCGCTCCTCCTCCTCCTGGTCTGATGCCCTTCTTCACCTCGCAGCACATACATTCAAACATACACCGCGGGCTGTCCACCCTCAAGAGTGAACCTATAGAGCCAGGGGAGAGCCACACTCCCCCCTCTCAGACGGGCTCGGCAGGAGCTACGCAGACCAAGTGCATCCCCCTCAAGCTGCGCTTCAAGAGGCGCTGGAGCGAAGACCAGCGCATGGAAGCCTCACAGGAGGAGTCGGATGACAAAAAAGTGCGACCAGAGGAGGAGAAGGAAAGAGGAAGGCAAAGTAATGGATGCATGGAGATGGAGGAGGATGGGACAGGCAGTGGAGAAGGGGACAGTCCTCCTCCGTTGACGTATGAAGGCTCATTAGCAACGCCGCTGCCTTCACACCGGAGAGTGAGCGCTGAGCTGCATCGTGCCACCGCACAGCTGTCTCTAGAGAATAAGGACTGCTGATGGGAGCCCCAGCCCGAGCACTACTGCTCCAGCAGTACAGAAGGTGGCACCGGAGTATGTAAATGGTTCCTCTGTATTCCCTCTCCCACACTGACAAACTAGATTCCTCAACCCTCCAGTGACCTGAGAGCAGAGTCCAACATACACACTCATAAAACTGACACCTGAAAGACTGCAGCTCTTGTTGTGTCAGACCCCACCATCAATCCTGGATCAGGGCTCCTCTGGGACACATTCACAGGAAGAAGGGACCCGCTCAGACTCGGCCACACTGACTGTAAAACCGCCTCCCACCTTGCCAGTGAAGCTCCAGCTGCCCTGCCCCAGTAGCACAGCTCCTGTCTTCAGGCCCCCCCCCATCAGCAGGATCAGCAGCCAGTCTACACTTTCCTCAGGGGACACACTCCCTTACAGCCCAGGACGATCATGTGCAAAACCCATGCTACTTTTCCTACAGGACGACGGGACTTTAAGTGCCTGTATCTAACCCCAAGAGCCTTGGAGTGACATGGAAGAGTGCATAGGACGGAGTGTGAGGGAGGAGGAGGGCTACTCTGGAAAAAAAAAAAGACTACAAATCATGGGAATAAATTACTGGGACAAAAAGGAAAGTGTCTGAGACTGATGAGTTGGGCTGTTGGGTGTTGTCTGACTGACTCTTAAACCTGGCCCACTCCACTCAGGGAAGCGTATTGCTGTATGTTTATTGGATTCACACACAAGCAAGAAAACCCAGCCAACAGTGAATGGGACTTGGGGGGGACTCCGGACACTAAACAGTGTTCACAAGCCCGTACACACTCAGAAACCATAAGCACACACTCAGACTTTGCCTCTCTGGTATACCCACTTTTCTATAACCCTTCCTCTTTCTTTCTCCTGTCCTGCCCTTCTTTCTTTTGCGGACCACCTGTGGAATTAGCGTGACTCTACTCACAGAAACAGTTTCAACCCTAGGGAGAGGTGAGGAGAGGGTTAGAGGAGGATGAGGAAGAGCTGCTGCTGGGAACCTCGAGGACAGGTTTGCGGGGTTTCAGCAACTGTTGACTAGCCTCCTTACCTCACCTCGCATGGCTCGTACTCTGAAAACATTTTCCTTCGTGTCTCAGCAGCACAAAATCCTAGTTCACCAGCTAGAGCTTGTCTAACAATCATAGATAGTGTTAAACTAAACCAGCAAAAGCACACAGAAACAGATGCACAGCACTGCCTTCAGCTCTTAAACATGCTCCCTCTCCCTCTGACTGGACCTCCAGCTCTCCACACACACACACACACACACACACACTGCCGCTGTACGCCTTGTTTTTAAAGCATGTATGAAGCTCTAATAACACATGAAGATGATATCTTTATATATTCTAAAAGAAATGATTAAAAAGAGTCCAATTTTAAACGAACCATAGCATTTTAACGATGTGATCGATTCAGGGTTTTTTTTAGTGAGTGGATTATTTCGAGTGGTAAGACTTGTCATGCGGGTGGGCGGTGCAGAACGAGGAGAGGTGTGGGGAGGGATTTCTCCTGTGTTTGTTTCATAGATAAGCAAGCCAGTGAGAAACAGCTCAGGTCAGTCCACCAGAGGAAGACCAGCAAGACAAAGTATCAGGCCTCGGACAGACGGCGAATGATTCACTCTGCTGCTCACTTCATTTGTAGTAGTTCGCCCTTTCAGCGCGCACCACTCGGCTCTTTCCTGTCTGCGGTCTCGCTCGGCTCAGCAGGGTTCTCGCTGCTTTGAGCTGCCCTGGCTCCAGGCCACCTCTCCAGGCCCTCTGTGTGTGTGTGTGTGTGTGTGTGTGTGAGTCAGCTCATGGGTTATTAGTGAAGTAATAATCCTGTACTGTCTGACAGGACAGTTAGAATAATGCTCCAAAGTTCAGCGCTCAGAGGAAGGGGTTAATCATTACTGTGAGATACAGCCTGGATGAGTTGGACGTCTGAGACCCTGCCCCCGAACACAGACCCTCTCCTCAGTCTATGCACATTTACACACATACAGGAACAAGTGAACATGTTTGTGGCGTGTTCTACCGAACTCGCAGCTCATTAACGTCTGAGCCGTGTTGACGGGCGGCCCGTCCCCTCCTAGCCGGCAACGAGACGGATCTATAGCGGCGAACTGTGAGATAGATGGCCTGCAGGCTGTCTGTGTAGCTGAGCTGATCAGATTTCCTCATCAGACCCCCCCCATCTGGACTGGAGCATGTCACAACACACACACACATACACACACACACACACACCCACCAGATCCTGTGTCTGTACTGAACTGAAAGCTGCCTTACTACTACTTTCCATATCTCAGCAGCCGATAAGAAATCAGTCTTAGCGGCTCTGCGCTCTCTTTCCTCTCACCCCGAACTTTTCCTCGCTCTGTTTCGAGCGTCGGCAGACTTCCTGCTAACTGCTCTGACTCAATGTCACGACGTTGATGATGTTGCAAAAAGATGAATTTGAAAGTCAGATTGAAACCCGGGCGCTCTCTCTCTCATCCTGTTACACGCCTCAACAGTCTGAGAACGTAGACAAACAGCACAAAGATACCATCTCTCTCTAAAAAAAAAGAAAAAAAAAGGTTTATCGGTTTATTTTTATGATGTCGATATTGCTATTGATTATTGTTGTTTATATAGTTCTCATTGGGTCATCGACCTCTCCACTTGACATTTATCATCCTTATTCCATGGCCCTGTTAGCTGTTGCTTTTCACGTCGTGTGCATCACTTTGACTGATGTGAAATGCCCCCCCCCCCCCCCCCCCTGTTTTAAGCCCTCCAGAACCAGAACCCCTTTACCCCGTATTTAGTTTTTACAAAGTGTTAAATATATGAAATGTGTAACATTAATTCTGATGCTGACAGAGAAATAACACCTGGGACGGAGCGGGAAGGGCAGCGCCGGAGGATTTTATTTTAGGGGGGCGACGGGGGAAAGTGATTTTATCTTTTTCGTCTTGTATTGTAATTTTTATTTTATAATTTTTCTCTCTCTCACTCTTGTATATTTTTTCCCTTTGTTTTCTTTTTTGAAAGGGTTAGGGGGGTGTATCATTTTAAAAGAAAAAAGATGTTTGTTTTACAGTGTAAAGATCTATCTTCTCCCTCTTTCAGTCTGTTCTTTCACCCCCCCCCCCCCCCCCCCCCCCCCCCAGCAGTTACATAACACTCAGATGGAGTGAGGAGAGTTAATACCATGATGTAACATTGAATTTCTCCAATTCTTTTATGTTTTTGTTTTGTTTTTCAAACTTGTAATTAAGCTGTAATCAGGGTTAATTAAAACCATTTAAAACCCAGTATTAGTGTCACATTGTTTATATCTGCTCTTCTTTCACTCACCATGAAACATCGGAGCTTTATCACCTGGTGATTTGTCAACAAAGAGATTAACTCGTGACTTTTTGTCTCGTCGGTAACGAGCTCGCAGTCATACACTTGTGAGGGAGTTTTGGTATTTGATGATTAAAATGTGAACAAATTCACAACTAAGCACCAAGCGGTCCATTGATTTAAATAAAAAAAAAACTTATTAAAAGAGAAGTTACACATTTTTTAATCTTGTTTATATTCTGTGGAGGAGTTGTGAGAGGATTAGTCCACTAGTGATGGACAAAATCTCACAAATCTGTGGCGAAGTGAACAGAGAATGAACTTTCACATCAACAGTTAGAGTAGCTTCTGTTTCATAGAGTTATTATTCATTAAGTTTTGAGCATCTTGGACGAACTTTCTGGGCGCCTCTTTTTTTTTTTTTTTTTTTTGTTGCCCCGGGCTAACTTCACGATTGAGTTGCACCGTCTGTTGCAGGCTGAGGTAACGTGTTGTTAATCATGCTGCAGGGTGACTTTATGATTAATTACATGTTATACTGTAATGAGTAAGTTTTATAGGTCTAGTCTAAAGTGTGCTGTGTATCAAGGGCCCCCCCTGAGGAGCCAGCTTTGTTTAGTCCCTCTTGGTTTACTGTAGTAACATAGAGGAGGGCGACATGTTACGTCTTTGGACATAAATTTTCCCCCTTAATGAAAAAACAACTTTGAAAATAGGCTAAAAAGAGTCGCTGAAGCTGAAAATATGTTTCGAGCAGGAACCTGTTGAGTCGGTTCCCCACATAATCGCATCATAAGATGTATGTAAAACATTGATACGGTTACTTTGACGTCACCACGCTGCTGGGTACTGAGGTACTGAGGCTACTGACTGTCGGAGCCATCAGTCAAAGGGGCCCCACCCATAAAAATGCCAAACCGATAAGTCATGGACGTGACCCCCATGGTGCAGGTTTTATGAAAGGACAAATTAGCTACAGAGGCATTTTTGTACCAATTTGTAAACAAGTGGGTGTAAAGTTCTCGCCTTGGGAACGATCCAGTGAAAGCGAAAGCTTCATCCATATAGATTTAATAAAGAAGTATGTTTTGTAATTTCTACAAAAGAACAAAAGCTGACTGTGTAAAAGCCTGAAATAAACTCCTCTTTGATTGAAATGACCTCGATGAGGTTCTCTAGGCCACAGATTTCTTTATGACCCCTTAAAAATCCTCCTCGAATGTTCACGAAAGGGTCTGTGTAGATTCCTGAAAACATCCTAAGGGAATGTTACCCAAAGTTCCCAAAGGTTGATCAAAAATAGCCTTTAGGGAAGATTTCCTAAAGATTTTACAAAAACTAGGCTTCAGGGTTCGTCCCCTGATCGTTCCCTCGAAATGTTCCGAACATATCACACAAATAATAATAATTCAGAGGATCTGCAGAGAAACGATAACCCTTTAGAGGCGATTGTTAGAGGGTGGGGCTTGAAAGGTGAAGCTCTGATGGTGTCAGGACACCAAAATTCCCTGAAGATTCCCAAAATTTTGACTTTTATGAGAATATCACTAAAAATGTTCAGAGAACCTGAAAGAAATGTTCTCCAAAGCTTCTCAAACCTTTACTGAAAGTTAAAAATAACATCAGCAAACCTTTAGAAAACATCCCCTAAAGGCTTCACTGAGTACGTACTGACCAACTTTTAGAGAATTTCTGTTGATTTTTCTTTTAAATTCCTCCAAAGATTTTGTTAGAGAACATTTTTTTTAAAAAATTTCCATAAAGGTTCCCTAAAGATTTTCTAAAACAGATCTCGGGAAACCTTCAAGGAACGGCACATGTTTGTATGCGACCTGACTGACGGATTAAGCGGGTATAGAAAATGGATGGATGGATAAGATGGGTTATGAACCTCCAGGGCATCTCAGGTCGTAGAGCTAAACCTGCAGAAGCTGCTTACAGTTTTTATTCACCAAACATGTGGGCCAGGCTGCCAGATATCTGCAGGTCTGTGGAAACTTTTAAATTAGGACTTAAAGCTTAAGGACTGTGATAACCTTCACCGCACTGTACCTCTCTCTCTGTTTGACTTTTTTTGTGAATTTAATGTTTTTGTGTGCCGTTACCCTTGAGCTACCTTGTTCTTGAATTGTGCCATATACATAAACTTGCCTCGTCTTAAATGGCTCTTAGATTGTTAATATGATACCCAGGTTTTAAAGTTAAAAGACGTACGAAAGAAGAACAGAAAACGGATTCAGCTGAAGAGCACGGAGACATCAGTACAATCAAAACCAAATGAAAGGATTAAAACTACAAAATGGATTTTTCAATGCGTCATTAAGGTAAAGTCAAGAATTTCAGTCATATTTTGTGGGTTTTTAATGTGTAACAGGATCAAATGTCAGTCAAAGTCAACTGGACATCCGATAGGACACAAAAACAAGAGAAAACATAATCAACTTCTTTCTAAGCTTCTTGTTTTACGTTTTTATGAATAAAAAGTCTAAGAATCACTAAAGCTGATCTCCTTGATAAGGACTTTTCACACTCAACAAAGTGTATTTAGTTTTTTGGTGTCTTTACCTCTTAATTTGTCTTGGAGGAGGACAAAGAGCACATTTTTCAAAATGATCTTAAAGGTTTGATACTATTATGCTTATTTGTCTGGTGAAGATGTCGCTCTTTGGCTCAGACATGTCTGATGTGGCTGTGCTGCGACTCCTCACTGAAAGAAACCTTTCGAATTGTTCACGTCATTTGTGTCATTTTATGAACAAACTGTATTTCTGCTCTGAAAAATGGTGCCTGACGTTCAACAGCCAAACTCTTCTGGCAGGATATGAGTGTAAAGACAATTTACAGAACATCTCTAACGTTCGCTTCCTTTTTTCTTTTTTTTTCTACCAAGAACAGACTTGTTTGGTGAGAACAGTGCCACTGCTGCTGCTGTCATTGTAGCTGTGGTGTTGGTATCATGTGGTTTGCACCATTTGAATCATCAGGGTTTGAGCTTACACTATATGATGTATATACTAAAAATACAGCTCTTGTTTATGAGTGTTCGGCAGTTAAAGCACTGGTTGCAGACCCTCCACGGGGGTCGTAAAATGATTAGGGAATCTGCAAAGAAGAAGAAGAAAAAAAAAGGTTGACTTTTTCTACTCTTTATTTGTTTTCAGTCAAGTATTGGAAGGTTTTTCTTCTTCTGGCCTCCTAATACAAACCCTTAAATATGGGCTGATCCAGGATCCTGAAGTGCCTCTGTCCAGTCACTGTAGGCTTGACTGACTGGCTGTTGAATTGTTCGTACACATTAATAACAAATAATTGTACATGGCATGGATGTTGAATATATTTGGGCCCTCTTTTGTGAGTGTGGCCCTTAATGTGCCCCCTAATCCGTCTCCAGTCTGGGAAATATAGTACAACTCCATCTTAGAGTCCCAACCAAATCTGTGGTATACGTCTGGGAGGCAGACACCCACTCTATCTTTAAGATTAGGCTTAAAACTTTCCTTTTTGACAAAGCTTCTAGTTAAGGTGACCCTGAAACATCCCTTTAGTTATGCTGCTATAGGCTTGGACTGCTGGGGGACCTCTCATGATGCACCTCTCCCCATTCTGCTCTCTTTGCTCTTGATGTACACATGACATCATTAATGTCATTAACTTGTGTTTCTCTTTCTCAGCAGGTATCCATGGCCTGGTGTTACAGTGTTTGTTATCCCCTCTTTACGGTCCTCTCACCCCCCCAGGAAAAGTTTCTGCTGTCCGCTGTGTAATTCTCCGTCTGTCCTTCTTTAACCACGGTAAGGGCCGATGTAACTGTCTGCACAGATATCTTCATAGCAGCCAACCAGGTGCTCCATTGCCATCGGAGGAGATCAACAGAGAGACACCACAGGAACCGCCGTGCTCTGTCACCGGGGGCCACATCCCTCTACCCCCCCCCCAAAGACGCCTGCTTTCGCAGAAACCAGCACAGAGTTGGCTCTGTGCTCTACGTTTAACCACAACTTCTGCGTTATGCACACAGTGCACAGCAACGAGCCTTCCTGAATGCACACCAACAAGTGTTGCATCCTCTGAGAGAATTACGGTACGGTGATAAACAAAGGCCTGCTAGTAAGTTCACCACATCCTCCGCCATACAGAGAAAAGCTGCACCGCACAGGAGTGAGGCACTTTCACAGCGGCGATGCTTTGTCACACAGAGCTCAGACATGAGTGAGAGCACATTGATGTGGTTTGTTTGAAACTGCTGCCTGTATTTCCTTTTCCTCCTTCCTTCCCGCCAGTACTTCTGTTCAACTCAGCTGTCCTCTGTAGAAATATCATTGTGATTGAAAAAATTTAAAAAACATTTTTATTAATGAGTAAAAAGAGGAGCTGCTGTTTAAAACAGGCTTGAATTGGCTTTCTAATTCCCCCCAAATAAAGAACTTTGCCCACTCTCTATGGTCATTTCACATTGAATGTCTCCCCCTGTTGTTGGAAAACTGCAACAGGACCTAAAATGTTTTATGCTTAGGTGTGATGGTTTACTCCATTTGAAGTTAGCTCTCGTCTTGAGCCATTTGGGTTGTCTTTGCTCACATGCTGCTTGTCATTTTCTATTCACTTTATCAATGTCTGTGCCTTAAGAATGAGCCTGAGACTTTTTTACTGAGGCTTTTATCACATACTGAACAAACAGATACTTAAACTTCCTCTTTTCTGTTTCAAACATGAACATGATCATCCTGCCATATATGGTGGGTATAGAGCTCAGGTTTTAGTTTTGACAAAATTAAGCGATATAATGATGTCCAACATCAGTATAGATAACTCCTGTGAGCTAGAATTATTCTAATAAGGAGTCCCACATTACAGTAGTATACTTTCATATAAATGTGCAGAATGTCATCTGTCAGCCAAAGATGTTGAAATGTTTGTCGCTGTACTGAATGCACATAGCTGGTGTTGTTTTCTTTGTCTTCTCTCTAATACAGGAGGGAGTCTGTGTGTCCAAGGACGCCTCTCCGTGAGAGTCCTGTCTTCAGCTCTGGGACGTGACGTGGACCCCGAGGAACAGCTGAGTGGTGTAAAGTTACTGTGAACAAGAATGCAGCGAGCACAAGGGCCTACTGTTCTCCGCACTGCAGCTTGTGTGGATGTCGACCTTCTGCGCCACTTCTGTCGGTCGTAACGACACCATGAAGTGCGCTCTGTGTCTTTGTCAGCCATTTAGCCACGGCCATGGAGCAAGACGCTTCAATATGCAGAAGGAGTTCAGGCATCTTAAGAAACCAAGGCAACAGAGACTTTCAAACATTTCCTTTGTGGTAGCATATCTTTTCTCAAACTGTTTTTTATCTCTGGGATTAATCCCACCATGCACTGCCCTAAATCCTTAACCTTGCAGAGTCAGAGTGCAGCATTTATCAGATATCATGCCTCCTCCTGTAAGCTACAGGAGCAAACCTGTACTCCGCTGACACTTTATACATAAAGAGCTCCTCCATTTGTACAATAACACTGTCCTCCCCTAAAAGTCTGAAGTAAAAAAATTTGTGCAAATCTGTTGCAAATCTTTTAAAGTGCTTTTGGACATTTACATAAGAATGCTTATTTAAAGCAGACACATAGAAGCTTAAATATGTGCAAAAAATGAACATGTAAATCTAGTGGAGGTGCTAAGTTAGAGGGAAAATGCACCTGCAGTCTGTTAGTGTTGTTTAAATAACCAAATCCTGCAGGACAGATTCTCTGGGGGACAAAAAAAATAATAATCTTTGCAATCCCCATTTACAGAAAAGTCAGAAAGTCTTGGTTTTAACTTTTATAAACAGACGCAAATACAGAGAAAATGTCTTCACATTGTATTTAGAACATATTAACACATCTAGTGGTTTGTTTTGATTCTCCTCTTCATGTACGTTTTCAGTGGGAGACAGATGTGGACAGCAGGCAGGTCAGCCACAAACACAGACGCTGTGTCTGTGAAGCTATGCTGTTGGAAGACGTGCAGAACGAGCTCTGGCATCATGGTGCTGAAATACCCACTTCCCTACAGAGAAAAGACGTCCCAGATGCTGGATTTTGCACCTTTCGCTGGATGGTCTCTCTCCTCTTTTGCATGTAGAAGCAGGTAAAGCAGCTGAAACGTGGACTCATCTGATCACAGAAAACAGGATCAAAGATCCAGTCGTGGCCTTTATACACTGAGCCTGAATCTTTTTGCAATATTTTGCTGAGTATATGTTGAAAGATCAAAATTCTTTGAGATTTTGTACTGGCCTGAAAAAAAACATTCATACTTGGAAAGACTGCTCCTTTGGAGGATGCTCCTTTTATAGCCAATCCTGACACCCTCACTTGTCACCAGTTAATCTGAAGATTGTTGAAGCTTTCAGAGCTACTTTACATATTCTATAAACTCTCTTTCTCTGCCTCTCATCTAACGTTTTTCGAGTGTGTTGCTGCATCAAATTCTAGATTGGTTTGTTTATCTTCTAAATATCTTTCTTTTGTCAGTTCAAACTAATAAATTACAGCTTTAAGTTTTTGTGGCATTTTAGAAAATATCCCAGATTTCCTGAAAATGGGTTTGTAGTTGTTGGGATATTTCAGCCTCTGTTGACATTTACGGACTAGAAATAAGTCATCTTCAATTGCTGTGCCTTTGCTGAATATTTCAAATCAAAGCCCCCCCCCCTCTGGAGGCTCAGTTCCTGTGGTAACAAGAATCTGTTGCCCCAGGGGTTATTGAGGGCTGGATTTCAGATGAAGCAGGGCCCATAACTCTGTGGCCGTATACTATAAATCCACACTGAACCCTCAGAATCTTAGTTTTATTGTTGGTTTCTATCATTTTATTGGAGCTCATCGTCTTCATGACTACAAAGCTGGTGGCTTGAAAGCCACTCGGATTTCTATTTTTCTCCTGTCCAGGATTTTTTAGGGCGCATGCATGGCTGGGTGAGAGGTCAAGGTAAGGGCCAGAGGTTATGCTACTCTTAGCGTCTGCTTTAAGAAACCCTGAGGCAAGGGACATTCCTTATGAGGGTCTGGATTTATGTGGAGATGGTTCAAAGTTCATTGCTGACAGAATGGGAATGTAAGACAGAGAGGGCTGAGTTATCGGGGAAAATATTTCTGAAGCGTAACTTATTCCTGTTTCAGTCTATTCAATGTCAAACTCTCCACTTTCCTCCTTCAATTCTCCCCTCTGTGTGTTTTCTGCTACCTGAGGCTGCTCTGACAGCAGAGCACAGCAGGAGACGGGGGTCTCTGGTGTTTGACTGACAGCTGGGCGATGAGTGTGCAGAGAGGGGGTGAAGGGTGAAGGTCAGGGGTCGGGCTCCCGTGGATGTGGGGAGACCGGAGCAGGGGGGTGGGGGTGGGGGAGTTGCTAACGAGGTGGAGTGATTGGTGCAAAGGACAGAGATGCAAAGCACACTAAAAATAAAACAATGAAATGTTAGTTCATCATAAGCATGTCAGCTCACGGTTGAAATCTAAAGGTCAATAAAATACAAAGACAGATTTTCTATTTGTTGCTCTGAGCAGACCTAAATACTTTCTATGGGCTGTATGAGTATATCTGAACTACCTCCATAGCATGTGATGTGGAAGTGAGCAGTAAGTGCTTCGAATATAGTTTTTTATTTAGAATAAATAAGTGTGTTAGCAAGAGTAAAGTGTCACTGTCACAGTTATTAATCCTCCAAAAACTCCATAAAACAGTATAACTCTTAAGGCCCTAATTTGGCTTATGACTCTACAAGGGGCTTTATGAATATGCTAATATGACCACGACCAACTATCTTCACCCACCAGTTCGGCATTTCTGGAAAGTCTCCTTAGTCTGTGCAACATTAGCTTTGCTACGCTGGTAAAGAACAAACAGCAATAAGATCATGACCAGGGCTGCTAACTCACTGAGCACAAGGCTCATTGGCTTTTCAAGGTGGTACCAGCGTGTGATCACTTCATTTTCAGCTTGCAGAGCCATGGTGCGCCTCTGCAAAGCGACGCAGGGTCAGGGAGAAAGCACAGCACGAGGCCGCTCGAGTGCTGACGCTTCATCCAGGAGACACAGCAGGTGAGCATGTTGGTCAACTGGTAAGTTTAGTTTTTTTTAATGTACTATCTCTTACTCCTGCTCTTTTTAGCACTTTTTGCTCCTGAGCAGCTGAGGGCAGTCAAGCCGTGGAGTCCATGAGACCGGGGAGTCAATGAGTCATCACGGGACACTAAAGCAACGAGCCCCAGCAACTCAAGGACACAAATTCCTAACTGGACTGGGACAGAGATGACGCATTAGAAAATTTAATTTACCGGCTGACCGACAAGCCCGCCTGTACTCATGATGTCTTCTGGAAAAAAATGCTTAGAAAAATGTTAGCTACCATAATCATTTAAGTGGCAAAACCCAGCTGTCTGTACGCAAAATGAAGTCTGCAGACCCATGTCCTCTCTGGTATTTTGATGGGACACGTCTCCAAATAAACTAAATCCACTTATGTGGTAGTTTAACATATTTGGGTGGCAGGTTGTCGGGTCTATAAGAGCGAAACACATCAAGTAGGTTCACATTTCACCACTTTGTCACAGTGGACAATCACACCCCTCAAGTGGTCAGGACTGGTTCCCCCAAATGCTCTGTGTAGAACACACAAGCTGTCTGAGCTCGCCTTTGAGAGACTTTGGTGGTGTTCTGCAGAGTCGAAGCATAGATCCTCAGTCAGCCACAGCAGTGACGGCTGATTTTGATCCGGTTGTGTCTTGTAACACATAAAACAGATCCTATGAACACGTCAAGTTTAATAACTGGATTTTGAGCAATGTGAGACTCTGAAAGTGCCTTGAGATTACATTAGTTGAGAATTGAATTTTTAAATATATAACTTCAAACCGTGGTTATGCAAATTCCAAAACTCAATCCGAGTCCAAACTTGAGCTAACGATCAGAATCTTCTGGGTCCTCTCAGCATTTTTTCCAGGAAGCTGTCACCTGATGCTATTGGGTAATGGCAGCTAACAGGACCAAGAGGACTTCCTGAGAGATGCTCATAGTAATTATATGAAAGCAAATCAAAGCTCCTGTCTGACTGCAAAAAGATGAGATTATGAGAAGCTGGACGAGGGATGCTCTTTTCATACTGTGTAGTCGCAGAGATCAGAGGAAAACCTCATCTTTGTCCCAAATATAAAATTCAACACCATTTACTCTGTTTGCAATTCTGTAAACAGATTCTGTGGACTCCATCGGAGACGAGGAGCATTTCACTCGCAGAGAGAAGAATGGATTCTTCACACAGACATCTGAACAGACACCATCTGAAAAAAGCCCAAAACAAAAGACTAACCATCCTCAAACTCCACAGCAGACTCCCTTGTGAGGCTTAAACTGAAAATGTTGACTAAAGGGTCACGACAAAATGTTCATCTTGCCTCCAGCTTAAACATCATAGGAGATCACTGCATGCAAGAAGACTTACTGTACCAGAAGCCCTCTGCAGGATGAATAGGTGGAGAAAAAAAACCAAAACAAGAACTGACAGCTGACTCAAAAAGGTGCTGCAACTCTTATATTTGTCAGGGGTGATTTTATTAAGCTTTGGGTCTCTATTTTTAACTATAAAAGATGTAAAAAGTTACCTAGCATGAAATTTAAAAGAAATATATGATATTTCACTTAGTTTCTTTTGTAAATGGGAGAATCTTCCATTAAGTTATTCATAGAAATTTAGACCAAAAAAGAAAATGACCTCACATTATTTTATTCATTGCTAAACACACTTTTATGACATGATTTAGCAGACAAATATCAGACATCTTGGTTGCAAAAAGTGCACAAACAATGTGCAAATTCAGGCTGAAAAGTCAGTTTAAAGGTTCACATATTTCCAGACTGTCTGATATTTGAAAAATGGTGTCTGATATACATTTAGGTCCTATCACCAATGTTGAGTTTGGTGCTTTCTGAAAAAAAAAGAAAAAAAAGAAAAAGCAACACACTGGTGAGCTGTGCTGCATAAAAAGGCCTGAACATCCAAGGAGGACAGCAGTGGTGCCAGACCACATCACCACTGTAAAGAAAAACAACATGTCAGCCTCTAGTTAAGTGGGGATCTCTCCCCAGGAGGTTGTCATTATCCAAGTCCACCACAAAGAGAGGACTTCACAAGAGAAAATACACAGAGTTTAATACAAGATGCAAACCTTTGATGAGCCTCGAGAAAAGAAAAGACCATATTAAACTTCTTAAAAAGCCCGACCAGCTCTGGAACAGCATTTTTTTAGAGGGTTGCGGCTAAAAAAAGTCTGTATCAGAATGATGGGAAAGAAGAAGGAATTATGGAAAAGGCTGCTCATGAATGGCTTCCAGAGACATCGGACAGTAGTGTTTAATTATTATAGATTCTGAAGTGCATACGAATATACTTTAAGCTCAGCCTGATACAGCGAAGTTCAGCTGATTTCAGCCCAGTCCAGCAGCTAAAACAAACAACCGAAGACAGCTGCAGTGAAGCTTCTCGGGCCATTCTTTGATAAGGCTTTAGACGGTCATTGCCTGTGAAAGATTCTCACTAAAGTAACAGAAATAAGTATTTTGATCTATTAACAGATGTCACACAACTGTCATTTCTAAAACCTTCCTCCAATTTAGTGGTTCATTCTGTCAAATTAAAGCAAATGTCCCCATATTCATTATGTATATTAATCTCATATTCATAATATATAATCATTGGGTTAGTGTCCAACTTTTCCCTACTTATAAAAATACGTATGAGTTTCTTTGATATTCTTACTGTATATCAAGGAGCTCTTCCATTTTACTGGCTTAAAGCTAATAATCTGGTGGCTTTAATACCTTTGTACTAAATGCGTTATGTAGAAAGATGGCAAAATATACAATAAAGCTAAATGAACTGTCTGATTTCTTTTGAATTTTGACTTAGTAAAAGGCAGTAACGTCTCATAGAGTGATGTCGACTTTTCATAGATTTACTTGATTAAGCGGAGTTTGTCCCTATCCAATATTACACTATTTAATAGAGATAAAAATGCGTTTGCTTGTGGGTGGAAATCGGTGATTCGGTGGAATAAAAAGAGAAAAACTTTTTGGGGAACAAAGTCGTCCCCACGTGCAGTACTAAACAACTACCACTAGATGTCACTCCACGTCAGCATTTACACTATCTCCAACCGCCTCTCTCCCTCTCGTATTCCCTCTACACACGCGCGTGTACACGTGCACAAATGCAGGCAAGCACACATAAGAGGTTGGCATACTCTTACAAAATATACAGCTGCGCTCAGCCAATCAGAACTTTCTTCTGTTTTTAGGCCCGCACATCTCATTTCTCCCATCACTGAGCTGGAGCCCCAGCATGCGGGCATCAGAACACACCAGCAGGGGGCGCTGCCCCCTTCAGGTCCCGGCTGTCTACCTCAGCATGAGTCTGGTATTCTACTACACAGCAGCAGGCGATTATGTAATGTTTACTATTATGGACAATATCTTTTGCAAGGTAGCGTCGTTTCAACTTTGATTTTGCAAAAGTTAACGGTGACAGTGCACATGTCATATATTAAAGTAACAACACGTGCAGAGTTACCCTCTAACGCGAGGCATCATCTCGAAGATACACATCTTTCAGTCAGTTCTCAGCACACAGGTTCATTTCCACCGCTGCCCGCAAGTTGCAAACATGGGGTTAGCGGAGTTTACTCTAAACCACGCCCCCTTGGTCCAGCTGGTGGCAACACAAGCGATGACATCATCGTCGCGCGCGCCCATTGGCTTTGAGACGTGGCACACCTGTCCAATCGCATGCCGGTGAGGTGACGTAAACCGAGATGGTTCCCGTTCACTTTCATTGCGGTGGGCGGGGCGGAGAGATCAGCGACGTCAGAGCGAGCCGGATGCCGCCCCGTGATTGGCTGAGAGCTGTGAAAGTAAGAGGCTGTTGCTGAGAGAAAAGTGAGAGGGAGAATGGTTTGCAAGCGGTACCAGTACGTCTGCTGCGCCACTGGAGCTTAGATCATCTTCGAAACTTACTGATGCACATTTCTCTCTTTGTCAGTGCTTCCAGTGTGTTTGCAGAGAGGATAAAAGAAATAAATTATGAAAACGCTATTAGAGACAGTTTAGAAATTAGACCGCAGGGAAGAAATGACCAGACTGTGGTGGTTTCATCCTAACTTGTACCTGATAAAGCAGAGCAGTTGATGCATTATCTCAGTCTGCTCAGGGATGGCACTTGTGCTGTCAATTATGGTAAACATACTCCTTTTCAGAAGGGGAGGAGGCATTTGTGCCTTTCAATTGGCTCACATTAATTTGCTCCCTCCTTTCGACCCTCCCTCATGCTGTTCCTATGGTTCCCAAAGCCCTTATTGGATACTGTAAAGTTTGGGACAGGACACCGGTCTGGCTCAGCATCCCCACCGCCATTGGCTGGTTCCCCCTGTCTGTTAAGTGGACTTTGACACTCTGTCACGCCCTCTTCTCTGTAGCGCCGACGCTGATTGGCTACTGTACCTGTCAGGGACCTCTCATTGGTCAATTCGCCCAGCTGTTAGTGGTTCATTCACCATTTTGTGACTGTAGTGGAAAAGAAGACCGATAGTTTTTTATATCCTTGTTTGAGTTTCTGCGGGGGAAAGACATGTTTTGCGGAGGAAAAGTAAAGTGCGAATCCGGTCCGCGCAGTCCTCAAAGCCGACAGCTAACGGATGTTACCGAGAGTTGTACGAGCCTCCTCATCTGCAAAATAAAACCATAAATCTTTCTCCTGCGAGAGGAAAAGCTCTGTTTTGGTGAGTTGAAACTAAGTTAGCAGGAGGCAGAGAAGCTCAACTGACACGAATTTTTCATTTTCAGGAGCAACGAGTTAGCACGAGACAAGAACCAACTGCCAACGGTCGTCGATTATTCCGTTACCGTCCGGAGAAATGGAGTGACAAGGCTTGCGAGGCGAGGAAAAACCGAGAGAAAGGGGAGGGGTGGGAGTGTAACAGCCTAAAAACTTTCTGAAATGTTTTTACCGCAGTCCCACGCACCACCAAAAGACATTCTAGCGTCCCTCGGTTGTTTTTACAACAGTGTGTCTACCGTGGAGCACTTTTACTTGACCTTAGTTTTCGAGTTTCGCGTGGAGCAGCGCTAGCGTAGTAAAAAACACCGACCTATTTGCGGCATTGCAGTCCAAATGTTTACTAACAGCCACGCAGGCTTATTTGTTGTTTATAAAATGGACGTGGGCGAAAATGGAAAAAAAGAGGGCGAATAACATCCCGTTTTCTTGTGCTCGAGCTCACCGTGTCATTATGTGGGCATCTTCTGCTACCGTTGCGTACTACGACTACTACAACCACCACTACTACTAATGTTACTGAGCTGCTTACTAGAGCGAAACACGAGAAGATTCCTGCTTTTTCCAAGTTTTCTTACATATTATGCACGCAGTGTCCTTTTTGGGAACAATAAGGAAGCGTCGCCGGAGTGCTTGTGTGTACACCTGAAGTGAGTATTTGCATGCCAAACATCACCGTATGAGGAGGGGAAAAAGAGGAAAAAAATCAGGGCCTGTTTTGTTGGGTTATTAAAACGTCACTTGAAACCGGTTGTTTGTGTTGGTTACCGAGGATCCTACAGCAAGGCAGACCGCCTGACAGCCTCGAGTCGTAATACTCCTTTGACATTGTGTAGCGCCTCTCGTAGTACTCACAGAGATCAGCGCAAAGAAGCCAGGGATGCAGTCGGTGTTTTCTCGGCTTTTCCCCCGCCGACACTCCACTTTTCTGCTCTGCTATCCGTGCAATTAGTGTCGATGCACCCTTGACATCCCTGACAGGGCAGTTTTTCTCCCCTCCCTCAGTTTTGTTATATTTATCTTTAGGGGGTGATCTACTGATAGGAACTGAATGCTTGTTTTTGACATTTGGACTTCTGGTGTCCTCATCTGTCATGCTCATTTCCACGGTGGCATGCATTCCTCATATCCTCATTATTGCTCTTGTGTGGTGCTGATGGTGTAGGTGGCTTTGCATGGCTTGTTGAGCAGCTGGCCGTTGATGTGGCATTGGCAGATCTGCCATTTGGTCCCAAGCAGGAACAGTCACCTCTGATCCATGCTACAAACTCTGGATCAGTACTGGCCTAAGTGCACAAATGTCAGGCCTCGTGTTTCTCTTTTATTCGTATGGTAAATGCATCCATCCTCTCAACAGCAGCCACTAGATTTAATACGTCATAATGGATGTTCACCATAACAAACACTTTCATACACACACTTAACAGCTCGCCCAATTGCTGCACCTAAAATACCTCAGCACCATATTCTTTTATTCGTGTCATGTTATTTGTGCAGTCGCCTCCCACTCACTCATGTGCATACAAACAAAAGCCTGCATGTGCTGCAGACAGTATGTTGTCTTTTTTTTTTTTTTGCTGTTTCATGTTGTGAGCGTGTTCCCCGGTGACCCAGTTAAGGGCAAAGCCGCCCTGCCGTGCCGAAGAGTACGAGGGCCACGGCAGGCTTCACTGTCACGGCCGCTCTGCTGTCTTCTGCCTCTTCTTCTTCTGTACCATCGCACATTCTCCCTTCTCCATCGCTGTCCCCGTCACTGCAGCCCTGCGCCCATACAGACACCCATAAAATGCTTTTAGGAGAGGGATGAGCTGCAGTGTGTCTACGTACGGTCTCTCCCTGACATATGGTGCAAAGGCAGCGTTGAGCAAGGTAGACACAACCTGAACACAGCTGTATACACTCCTTTACACCTTTATAAGTAGCTCCAGTGCCCCCCCCCCCCCCCCCAAACACACAGACACACACAGGTCCTGTGCCATCTTGCGGTGGGGCACAGGGCTAAATTCTCTGTCACTAACTGCTTAAACTGGCATCAAGGTGGAGGCTTATTAGAGTGGCATAGACGTGTTATAAATACTGTACAGTTTAATTTTCTTGTGGCAACACTGCGATAAGAACTACTCAAGAATGACGAGTCAAAGCGTCTGCGTGTGTCTGGCGTTTGTGTCCACACACTTAAAACAGCCACAGGAAAGAGCTTCTTTGCTTGAAAATGTGCATTTTTAACCTTGAAATTTAGAGACTAGTTTTCATCTATTTTAAACGCTAAACTTATGCTGTGAGCTCCTGCATTTGTGAGTGTGGATGAGTGTTTACGTGGCACGGTGATGCCGTGGGTGTGTGACGATATATATGGGGTCAAGGGAGATTTTTACAGCATATGGATGACTGCACTGTAAATTCCAGGGAGAGCATTTCGTGTGTGTGCCAATTCGGGTGTTGCTGCGGAGTAGGGTTACATTTCGTGCTCATGTATGTTTATTGGGTAAAACGGCACTCTTTCGCTGTTTAAGAGGGAGTCCAGTCCGGCACCATGGAGATTCTCATTATCTGTGTATTCATGATTTACAGTAGCTTTTGATCAGCAAATAGCTCACCTCTAACCACCTTTAATGCTGGATGGTGTCGTGAATTACCCAAATTATGACAGAGTTCTCACCAGCTGCGTCCACATTCAACTGAGAGAAAAGTCAGGATGTTTCAACTTTTGCATTAAAACAGCAGATATTTAGAATTAAAGCTGTTTTTTTTTTTTTACACGCCGGATTGTATTGAACAAACACTAAGAGTTAAAGGTCAGCAGTTATTTTTGATTTCAGGGACGCTCATCGAGCGCACGGTGTGTGTGGTGCTTTTGTTCTTTCAGGGAAGGATTAAAACATGTGAAACGTTTCACTTGTCTGCCCTTCATTACATGGCAACGGGGGGAATTCAAGGCAGTACATGCACAAATGAATGCATTTTCCCCCATAATTTAGTTTACAACTGGTGTCTTTTTTGTCCTAACGTGTGTTTTATCAGGACATTTGGACCTGATTTGAAAATATGAAAGGTTTTCCACGGTTAGATTTGGAATCACAGAGGCTCATGAGCCTTTTTTTCGTGTGCAAACTTGCATAGATGACCAACTTCTGAACACGAAGAAAGGTCTAAAACTCCTCTGTTATCTTATTGTTGTGTACATAGTCTGTTGTGTCGTCCAGTTCCCGCACAGTTTGACAAACAGGAATACACACTCATGCCACACACTGGCTTATCAGTCAAAGCTGAGAGCATTTTCGGAGGCCACAAGGACGACCAAATGCATTTTTCTAAGCTAAGATCAGATCCTTGCGAGTCATTTAGTCAACCAGTCAGTCAGCCATGTGGCTCTGACTCCTTCCTGTCTTTCCCAGTAAGCCTGCAGGACCAGCAGTCCCTGTCCAGGCCTCGGCGTCAGCTCTAATGAAGGGGTACTTGGTCTGGTTCTGGAAGGGTACATTCCTGCAGTCGAGAGTTGTTTATCTCTCATTTTCCATGGTTTGTCAGGGCTTGACAGCTTAGTCAACTATAATAATCGTTTTACATAAATTGATGGAATTAGAAGCTGAGTACGTAACGCATTTTGTTGCATATTTCCTTTTATTTAGGACTTGCTAAAGGAGTGTGACACACTGCATGGTCTGCTAGTATTTTGAACTGATAAAAAGCCTCATTATGTGACTCATTTAACAGAGATTTCAGAAAATATTCTCCATCACACATATATGTTGAATTAAACTAACTTCTGCCGTTTGCTTTTGGGAGCAGATTTATAGACTCGAACAGATATAAACGGGGCTGTGTTTTCATATCTGTGCATCTGCAGAACACATCACAGAATAGCCTGCAACTTGTGTAGGCATCTGCAGAATTTACAGAGTAAGAACCATCGTTTGTGTCTGTTTCGGCTCTGTGCATTGACAATATCTAACAAAATGATGAAAACAAGGGTTGTAAAGCTGAGCAGCAATGACAATTAAAGCTTGCTTTTACAGCGAGGCAGAGATGTTTGTGTGAAAGACTCGGGTTGTTTATTAGTCATTCGAGTCCGGAGAGAGATGCTTTTTTTTTTTTTTTGCACGGCAGGAAGTGGAACTGGTGGGTTACTCGTTTATATTGTTGTCGTTAAACAGTTAATAACAAGGTCACCTTATGAGAGCGTGACAAACTTTTCCACAGTCAGGACAGGAAACGTGCACGTGTGCGCTGCATGAATGGGCGTGCAAGTGTTTCTCTCTGCATTCGTAAGAATTCAGGCGTTTTTGCAAATGTGGATGAGTTGCTGAGCCTAATGGAGGAGTGCACGTATGAGTGTGTGTGAGTGTGTAAGTGCCGCTGTCTGACTGTGTGTGTGTCTGTTGTATTTAGCCTGTAATCTTGCATCAGTGAGTGCGCCTGATCCCGTGGCAGCCTTTTAATTTCTCTCGTTTTGGGCGTATCTTACCAAGGCAGATTATTCCAATTATATTGTCTTTTTGTTGTAGTGCGTGTGTGTGTGTGTGTGTAAGTATCAGTGTGACATTGACAAAAGGCGACTGTGAATAACTGAGACATCGAGAAAGAGTGAGAGGGAGCCAGGGAGCGAGTGCTAGAATGACTGTGGAAATTCCCACTGACTACACAAGAACAGCCTGTGTGATCAAACACCCAAACAGCCGTGTACTCCTCTCTTTCTTCCACTCATGTTGTAACGGTGACCTCACCCACACCACGGCCAGCTATTTCCCTCTGATGGGAGTCAAAATAAATGGTGTGTTCGTTCCCGAGTTGATCACGCAGCATTGGGTCCATAATACATAGCGTGAGAAAGCTACGCTGTCGCATGTTGAAGTTGCTGGAGGGAGAACAGAGGAAAGATCAGGCGACCTGTCCTACAACACTTGTGTGTGTGTTTGTTAGATAAAGAGAAAGCACTTTCTCCTCTTAAACAAATTGTAGCGTGTGACTTTTTATGTGGACATTTCTTTTTCCTTTTTCTTTTGCTCTCTGTCTTTTTTTCTTTTGCTCATTTTGAGCGTCTTTTTTCTCTCTCTGTTTTCACCATGACCCCGTTGCGCAAGAACCCGAAAAGCAAATCAAACACTCATCATAGATATCAAAAGACATACATTTTATTTGATGTTTTTATTTTGTAAATGCTATGATAAGCTCTTGAGAAGATTATTGATCAGATTAGATTATGTTTTAGATTAGAAATGTTTTATTTTAACAATATTATTTTCTTTCACCCTTTCATGTCCTGCTTTGCCCTTTTGTACAGTTCGTGTTTCAGTGACTATACTATCTTATCTTAAGTAACTCTGCCTGAGCCAACTCTACCACTGGATATATGTGTGTAATGCTAAAAGTGAGCATTTGTTCTGCCATTGCCTTTTCAAGTTTTGGTACTTTCTCCATGAAATAATTTCTCAAATCAGTGTTAAAGACCACTGACTCTACCAAGGAAATTAAAAATGCTAATAAATCAAAGGGGCATTAAGGGGGTTAAGTAATAATCTTTTTAAATGTTGGCATTTGTAACGTTTAGATCCAGATTTGGTGTATACTTTAAGATAAGCACACAACATCCATGCATGCACATGAATCAGGCATGAGAGCATACTTCATATTACTGAGCCAATGCGAGCAGTGCAGTGTAGTGCACTTCCAGGTATGACGTCATATTTTGTTCTCAGCACTTTTTGATCATGAAGACAATGAATGACCACCTGTCTTGTGGTTCTCCATCTTCCTTTGCAGGCTGCGTTGCAGAGAAACGAGAGGCAGCAAAAAGGGGAGAAGAAAAAGTGGCGGATAATAGAGAAAATAAGGAGTGCCTTAAAAGTGTGAAAGAGGAGCGCCACACAGTCTGCAGCACTTTGTAATCGGCAGGGAAGAGATGAGGCCGTTAAAGAAAAACAGAGGACGTTCTCCCCCGTTAACCAGAGGCAGAGGGGGAAGGAGGAGGGGGACTGCTCATCAGGAGAAAGACCCCAAAAGAGTCAAGAAAGAGACGCTTGTCAAAAACGCACAGCACACACCCAACGCTTCTTCTAAACGCAAACACGCCCCACCCACAGCCGCCAACTCTAATGAGGAGCCAGTCGCAAACAGCAATGTCAACACGAGGGAGGAGCCTGTTGAGCCGGGGACACCTGTGGAGTCACATAAGAATGAAGGAAACAAAGCAGAGGAAAAGACAGAAAAGGAAAAGATGGTGGGCACGAACGGAAACAGTACCATGCCCACTGATTCCGTAGCATCTCCTACCTCTGCCTCAGCGCCGCTCTCCATAACTGCACCCCCCCGAGCACCCAATCACAGCCCAAGTTTAGGCTCAGTCTCTAGCAGGAAAACAGCCACATTTAAGGCTCGTGTGCCCAAGAAAAAATACACCTATGAGCACTTTGCTAACAATGCAAGTGTCGTCATGACTAGCATTCCTACCTCCAGCTCTACCCCTGCACTCATACTTAACAGTTACTGCAACATCAACAGCAAAAGCAGTGATAGTGTGAAGACTCCCAATAATAATTTAAAGAATAGTGACAACATAAGTAATAGCATTAATAAAGGCATTAATGTGAGCATCAATAGCAGTACAAACAGTAACACTACAAGTGGTATTAACAGTATGACAAGCAGTAGTAACAGTTGTGCTGGGAGTCATAATTCTTATATCAACAGCAGTAATAGTAGAAGTAATAATTGCTCAGGTAATCCGCCATCAGTGCTAACAATGGACAGTAAAGCTACAGAAGCAAACCATTTACACTCTAAGGAGGATATAACCCTCAGGACAGCAGATTCCCAGGAAAAAGAGCCCCAAGCTGGGGAAAATGAATCGGAGGGGGCCCCAAACTCAGTGCGCTCCTCCTCCACCGATACAGCCAGTGAGCACTCAGCCGACATGGATGTGATGGAAGCAACAGGACCAAACCTTCACCAGAGCTCCCACATCCAAGCTCCGCTCCATAACGCACACCCTAAAGAGGTCAGTCTCTCAGACGGGCTGGCTGAAGCTCTGGCTAAAGGCATGAAGAACCAGAGAGTGCTGGCTCGCCAAACAAAAAGGACCGCGGAGGCCGGTGTTGAGGTTCCCAACAACGGAGACTCATGCCTCTTATCTCCTGTGTTTAAACAAGGGGTGGTGCGCAGGGTGAGTGGTGGTACGGTTGAAGTTCAGCTCCAAGGAGGCGAGACCCTCGTTAAATATCCTTTTCATGGTGAAACGATGATGACATCATTGACAAAGGCTGAGAGCACCGTGGAGTTCATTTTAGATGCCCCCCCACCTGGCATTGCACCTGTGGCTGTTGGGACCCGAGTATGTGTGCCCTTTGCTGGAGAAGAAGGGGGTCCTCTCTTGTACAGAGAGGGGATTGTTGCTCAGGTTGACCCCCACCCTGGTGTCTCATTTCCTTACCAGGTGCTCCTGAGTGAAGACAGAGAAACTCTGGATGGAGGGGTGGGAGAGGAGAGTGAGAAAAGGAAAGTAAACAGACAGGTTGTGTGGGTGTCCAGACAGAGCCTGAGACTGCTCACCCCTCCCTGGGAGGTCTCACATTTAGATGGTGGGAGGGCAAAGGAGAGAGAACGTGAGAGGGAAAGGGAGGAGCGGGAGAGGCGGGAGGAGCTGGAGGTAGAGAGAGAGGTCTGTCAGTTGAGTATCGGAATGGGGGTCCTGGGAGGTGGAGCAAGGTTGGGTCATGGTTTTTCACATGAAGGAGTTGCTGGAGTTCATACCTATGGAAGTGCACATCAACCCAACCATTCCTCCGCTGTGACTTCTAGTGCAGTGGTCGTCACGGGTCACGGATGTGGAGATAATTACTCTGACAGAGAAAGACAGAAGCAGCCAAATACTCCAGAGGAAGACGTTGAGGTGTCTCGCTTTAACATGGGACACACCACTGGCCCAAAACCAAATTCTGGAACCACTCAGCACAGGACAATTGTCTCCAAGTCTGGTGGCTACTCTCTCTCCTCGCCACACCTTTCTGTGGTGCAAGGTCTCGGACCCCAACATCTCTCTACCATAGCCTGTCCTCAGCCACCCCCATCCCATGCCTCCTTAGGCTCTGAAATGAACAACACCCCTTCAAACCTACCTCTGTCCAAGACCACTCCCACCCAAACCCCGACTCCCACATCTGGTGTGGGGTCTTCCTCTACCTCTTCTCGTTCCAGGACTCCTTTGTCATTGGCTCAGCAGAAATACAAGAAGGGCGATGTTGTGTGCACGCCTAATGGTATCCGTAAGAAGTTCAATGGGAAGCAGTGGAGGAGGCTGTGCTCCAGGGAGGGTTGTATGAAGGAGTCTCAGCGTCGAGGGTACTGCTCTAGACATTTATCCATGAGGACCAAAGAGATGGAGGCAGCAGGTGGAGAGAGGGGGGGAGGAGGCGGCAGCAGCTCAGGGACAGTCACACCTTCTGACCTTCGGGGGAGAGCAAGTAGTGAGTTTGAGTGGGACGACACATCAAGAGAGAGCAGTGAGGCCAGTAGCAGAGGAGACTCCAGACCCCGTTTGGTCCTCCCGTCCCTCCTCCCGCATGAGCTGTCGTCACGGTTTGACTTAGATGAGTGTGAGGCTGCCACCATGCTTGTGTCATTAGGAAGCTCGCGCTCTGGCACCCCGTCCTTCTCCCCCATCTCCAACCAGTCGCCCTTTTCCCCTGCCCCCTCTCCCTCACCCTCTCCACTGTTCGGTTTCAGGCCGGCCAACTTCTCCCCCATTACTGCCTCACCGGTCCTGCAACACCGGAGGCACAGGCAGCCCAGTGGCACGGGGGGAGGGGGGGGAGGGGGCAGTAAGACAACGACTGGAGGAGGAGAAAGGGAGAGACACACTTCGGGCATCCAGCCCTCCTTCCACAGTAACCTGACGTTTACAGTCCCCATGAGTCCCAGTAAGCGAAAAGCAGATGCACCCCCACCACCACCTCTGCCCTCACACCACCACGATTACACACCGAAAACAGAGTTGGAGCAGGGAGACCTCAACAACTCTTTCAGGGTGCTGTCCCCCCAAACACCTTCCTCACATTCCCGCACGCACACACCCACGTTCTCCCGACCCAAAGGGGTGACCACCCCCTCCTCCAGCAGACCCCCATCCTCCACCGCTGTCTCCCCTCCTCCTCTGCTGGTGTCCCCAACTCCTCCCGCTCTCACCACGGATGGAGGGCCTCGTCGTGTAGTTCCTGTATCCCAACAGACGCTGCGGGACTCCCCTGTTATTGTGAGGAATCCCGAAGTCCCACTGGCAAAATTTACAGAGTCTCCCTTGGGAAGAGGAGGAGGGGGTGGAAATGACGGAGGGCTAGATAACACCTTGTGTAAAGACATCGCCCTACCCCCCCTCACCCCTCAGCCAGTCCCTGGCCTCCAGGTTCCCGTCCCAATTAATGCTGCTGCAGCCACAGTGCCCAACGGCACCGTCCTCTTGCGTAGCCCAGCCCAAACCCTGGTGCTTGTGTCCCCAACACCGTCCTCCCTGCCTCCCATTGACACCCCTGCCACCCCCCTGCAGGCCCTGTCAGTTACTGTCAGCACAGCAGCCACGGCTCCAGCTCCAAGTAGCACGGACAGCTCTGGGGAACGAGAGGACAGCAGGGGCACCGGGTTCGGTGGGGAGGTCCAGCAGCCAGTTCCCTGTCACCCCTCTCCTACGGCTCTGCTGCCCCTGATCCTGCCAGCGGAAAGTCTGCACCCGGTTCCTCGAAAGGACATCATCATGGGACGTCCTGGTACAGGTGAGAGTCGGTGCCTTTGTGTGGGTGTGCGGTTACTTTGAGGGAATGAGGAGAAGCCTTAGTTGATACCGGAAGCTATGTTCAATAATCCCATTTAAAGTATTTACTTATTTTTAAAAAATGCATATTGTAAATGATAAAATGTAGGTAATAAAAGATCATTTTCAAGCACAATAAGTTGAAAAATGCATTACATTTTAAAGCGAATAATAATCACACAAAATATCAAGAAAGTGGACTTTTTGAAATATGTAGCATGTAGCGCCTGCATGACATTTGAAATTTCAGCTTTGTATTTACAAATTAAAAACATACTAAATAGACATTTTTTTACTTTAATTAGTCATAATTATTTCAAGCTAATGTTTTTCTAGTAGTTTAAGAGTTTAAGAGCTCTCTGTGTATGTCAGTATATAAATAAGTAATAAATATTTATTCGGCTGTTTGAATTTAACTGTACATTATCCAAACAATATATATTATTTTAGTTAGCATCAGTTATCATAAGAATTTACTTTAGCCTTTTTACAGGTATTTTTTTTAAGTAGTGTGACTCTGTGGTGTGTGTCAGATGCTGACACACACACACACACACACACACACACACAGAGTCAGCACAGGTCGGACTGAAATGCTGCGTTTATGGGCTTTGAACCATTTCTTAACCAGCATTTCTGAATAAGATGACGATAATTCCTTTAATCAGAAACTGACTCACACAGTATTTGTTCAGGTAGATTTTAAGAAAAGTAATGAAGAAAGATACATTATTGTTAGTTTAGTTAAAGTAATATAAACAATTAAACTCTGAGACACACACAAACACAGGAATCAAGAGTTTTTTTAAAGCTGTCATTTCAGAATGACATTTCTTTATTAAGCAGCAAAGAGTAGTGAATTTGCTTTAGAATTTCTTTCTCTACATCATATTTAAATGTTTTATACTTAAAATATATCTCAGCCAAGTGTTCATTCCTAAAAACACATTTTCCTGCTTTGAAAAAAGCGTCAAAAAGCTATAGAAAGTGTTTTGGTTTCATGTGATAACGCACCCGCAGCGTAACAGAGGGTTAGATTCGCATGAACATGCCATGATCTGTGTGTACCGATGCCCAGTGAAAGAGGCTCCCGTTAGCCAGCATGCAGTTGTTCCATATGGCCACCCCTCCAACCTCCAGTCTGCTGCTAACACTCACCAAATGTTAATGCAGGTCACATGACCTGTGTAAGCCCTGCAACCAGCACCTGTGACTCACCTGGACAGTACCAGGCTTGTTGAAATCCCTTTCTGATAACTTATATTTCACCTAAAAAAGTACAAATGATCCAGTCCAACAACTCAAAGGGAAACAGAGCTTTGCGTGTCGGAGGAGTTTTACGTTGTGTATCAAACAGAATTTAGGACCAAATAGTAGATGATCAGTTAATTCGATGATACAGCCAAACACTGTTAATTTGATTTGAACAGACTTGTAAGTAATTATTGAATAGTTTGGGTTTTAATTGTGAATGGGGGGGAAAAGGGGCAAAAAATAATCGCTGCGTGTGTCTCAGAGTATGTGCGAGAGGGAGAAACTATATGCACTGACATGCAAGCTGCAGTGTTTTTGTGTTTTCCATAGGGATTAGTCTCTACATTAGAAAGGATTAGCTTTGTCGATATTGGAGAGTCCCTCTTATATTTCCAGTCATCACAGAGAGGAATTCAGAGGATGAGCAGTAACAGTCATACTTCACTTTAAGGCCGAGATGTAGAGCAACAGCATGAATTTGTTGTGAAAATGAATAGAGGATTGTTTTAGATTGAATGTTTTACAGAGAGAGAAAAAAAGGGTTTAGAAAGAGAATGAGGAAATACGTGTGAATTAAAAAGCTCGAACAAAAAGATATGAAAGGAGAACTTTAAATCTTTCACCGATCAACATGCTTATTGTGTGTGTGTGTGTGTGTGTGTGTGGAGGGGGGGGGTCAACTTCTGGACCCGAGCAACTGTTTTTCTTACTCACAACAAACTATTCTTGCTGACTTTGGCCGTGTGTATGTTCCCGAGTTTATTTGTTTTATAGTGATTCATGTGACGATGGAGTAAAGCGAGGTGTGAGCAGATTCCCGGGCTTGCCATGCCGAAGTGGGTTAATTCTCAATGTGTGTGTGTGTGTGTCTGTGGATTATACACTGAACATTTCTATGTGTCGTGTGGGTGTGTGAAGAAGTTGTTTTTCAAACTCCTGTGTGGGGAATTTGCCGTACTGTAGTGTGTGTGTGTGTGTGTGTGTGTGTATGAGAGCATTATTCATCATCAGCTGGAAATAAGAGTCTCATTCTCAGTTCTGTTATGTATCGATGTATCATCTCCATCAGTATGATTCACGTCACCTTTTGCCCTCTGTCTTTGAAGACTTCTCCCTGTGTGGACGTTCATGAGAGTGAGAGAAAGAGGTGGTCAGGGAAGGGAAGTGGAGCGCTGTCATGTCGAGTGTACGGTCCGTCCTCAAATCCCCTTCTTTGCGGCTGAAAGGACGCTGAATGAATGAATGAATGAATGAATAGCACCTCTTTGTGTGAGTGCGTGCACTCTTGGCTGTGAAGAGCACACGCGGTGCAATCACATGTTTAGCATGTTTCTAAATGGACATGGTTTGTGTCAGTGTTCTTTTCAGCTCGCAAAATACGAGCAATCGATACCCGCCGGTGTTATTTTTTTAAGTTTTAGTGTTGTTTGACTGAATATTTTGCCAAAAAGATATACTTAAGAAATTAAGGCTAAGTTGATGCAGGAATAAACACGACCATGTGCACAAATAATGTCAACACTTGCTGAGCTTGAAGTATATGAACAGTATAAATATGGGCTTATAGTTGTGTAATGGTAAAAACTATAGTTCCACATCGAGTGTCAGCATCAGCACAAATTTGATCTGATTTATTCCAAAGAAAAAAGGACACGTGTGTTGACGTGTCGGTGAGAACACTGACACATCTTCTCCAGTTATTCTCCTGTGTGTGTGTGTGCTGCCAACTCAGCAATGACAGCAAATTGTTCAGGGAAAAGGAAACGCTTTGACATCTATCAGGCTTTGGAAAGAAGTTATTTAAAAATAATCTAAAAACCTAACAATTACAGGATTAATTACAATTCACACAAAGTGTTTCTTCGGTCACGTCGGAAGTTTTGTTTCATTAGAAGCAAAAAAAAAAGTCTCATGGGTTAAAAAAAAAAAAAAAATAGGTGCAATTAAAGCTGATCTTTCATCAAAGCGGCATTGTTCCAGCAACTTATAGATCGTATAGTAAAGTGTGTGGTTAGTGTCTGAAAAGACAAAGAGTCCATGATATGTGAGACGAAGACGCAGGTTCATCGACACACGGTTCAAAGGCAGGTAGACGGTGGGTTGTTCCTCTCCTCCCTGCAGCATAATCCTACACATACACCTTGATATGCAGCGTTTTTGTTAATTCACTCAGAAATAACACAGCAGTCCCCTGATTGAGTTAAGCTGACGCTGTGACGCACTTTAAAAACAAAATAAACTGTTGAAAGGAACAAGGGGTGAAAACTGTTGCGGACGAGCCGAAGGATGAGACGATGAGATGCACGATGTCACGTGCGCGTTGCCTGCGGGGCGTGTGCGTGTGTGTGTGCATGTGTTTTCGACCAAGTAACAAAGTGTCAATCACTGAGTACCGGATATGATGTGTGAGAGCCGAACGTCTGTTGCCATGGCAACAAAGCAAACATCACACTGATGTAGCTTGTACATAACACAGAATATTCACAGATAGAAATAGCAGCCCCCCCCCCCCTGTGTGTGTGTGTGTGCGTGTGTGTGTGTGTGTGGGGGACACGTGTGCACTTTTCACTGAGAGAGGAGGAACTTCTGCACGCTCACATGTGTTTACTCACCAGCATGTTACTGAGGGCTCCCTCTGATTGCGACTCGGGCATTTTAGTCAACATTCCCGGACAACAAGAGACGATCTTGGATAATCGGAGGGTTTCCTCTAAATTATTCAGTGACCAAAGAGTTCGAGTTCCTGCGAAGTGCTCATTTGAAAGATTAAGATCCTTGTTATTAGCACTATTTCAGAAAACACTTAACTTTCTTTTTTTTTTTTTTTTACATTTATTGAGAGCGATTGTTCTTGCTCGGCAACTTTCCTCGGCCCACCTCTGAAAGCCAGTGAAGAAGGTGTGTGTGTTGTCTTTGTTGTCATGCGTTTGCTTTGTTGTATTCAAACCCTCAGAAACACCAGCTTTCTTCACATAGCCTCTCAGTAAAAATGCCTGGCATCTCAGATTTTGTGCTGCATGGTCATTGGCTATATATATATATATATACATATATATATATATATATATATATATATATGTATGTACATGTTTTTGCCGTTGCTATAGTGTCAATATCCAACAACTAGAAATGATTGAAAGAAAAATTGCAATACAGGCTTTATACATTATGAAGAATGGATAATTCTCTGTCTCTTGTCTCACAGAAACATGCTCCCACAGCAGGGAAACACTGAGTAAACATTTCACTCTCCTTTAAGTACACTTTTTCACACCTGGATCCATCTTTTTCTTGGCTCTCCCGCCTTCCTCCATCTCATATTTGAGATTTTCTTTTATAAAGGGATTGTGGCACTTTTTTTTAACCCTTCCCTTCATCGCATTGCAGCGCCATTGCTTCCCCTCCTTTCCACTTGGCTCTTCTCATCCTGGTCTACCCGGATACGGATACCCGGGAATAACATCCCCGCTCCCTCCCGCCCCTGCTTTACGTAACGCTTATAAAGCCCCTGCATATCCTCCCTGGCCATGGCAACAACCACATCTGGATCTCACAGCCATCTAGACTGGCACCAAAGCACACGTGAAGCCCTCAAGAATTACCACTAAAGTCATGTGCGGTGATAATCCAGGTTCTTACTGGGTGAAGCATTCAAGGTGGAGATTGTCAAAATACACTGGTGCAGTGGGATTTCTCAGTCTGAGGTGGTTCCAAGACTTTGAGCGCATGCTTGTAAACTTAAATTCAAATTCAAATTCATTTTTGCTCTGAGGAGATCATATTTTCATGTGTTCCTGATGTTGTCAAGTTTGCAAACTAGTTCGTATTTTGCTTGTGAATCTCTTTTCCCTCCTTGATCCCACTCTCCTCCTTTCCTTTGCTCTCATCTGTAGTTCCACGGTCTTTGCACAGTTTTCTGCTGCTGCCTTTAGTGAGCCATTTATCTGCAGGCTAGTAGTGCCCCCAGATGGCCAAGAGCTTACATTACAAATTCCTTCGTTCACTGGTTTGAGGGATCTGGTTCTCCGAACAGTGGTCTTAAGTTTGTGTTTCCCGTTTTCCCTCATGGCTGATTATCTGTTGATGTGTTAAGCATCGATCAGCCTGCTTATAAAGCCACAGACTGTGGAAAGTCTCCATTTGATTCTCAACACATTCAGCCTGCTGAGTACTCCATGATGGAGGTGTTTGTAATGCTAAAGGAAGGATGAGGAGGCAGTTTTTTTCTTTATAATCGGTGAAATTCACATTAGCGAGCGTCTTAAAAAAAAAAGAATCTCCTGTTTGTGTCCCAAAACGCCGTCCCTGACAGCGTCTGTGCGCCATCTAAAAATGACTTTGTTTGGTTTGTCTTGAGGCAGTGTGTGGTGGTCAGCGGCAGACCGGTGACCGCGGGCGAGATCGGGAACCTGTGCCCAACATAGCTGTTGCCATGGTAACTGCAAAGGACTGGTAGATCGAGTTATAATTGGACGAAGCAAATGGTTGGTTGTGGGCGGGAGAGACGTGGAGCACAGGGGTGGAAGATGAATTAAGGGATGAGAGAAGGGATAGGAGAGTGAGCGAAGGCGGTGCTCCGCCTGCTTAGTGCCAGTGTAGGTAAAGGGGTGGAGGAAAAGTTTCCTGTGCAAAGTCACGTGGCGTTTGACAGATGTAATTGGGGGGTAGACACATGCGTGCATGTGCACTTTAAAAGCATCTGTAAGAGGAGACGGCCAATAAAAGCTGCTGAACACCTACACAAATATTGCACTGCCAGCAGGGAGAGAGCAGCTTAAGCTCAGCTTTGGGGGAATTTCTCTCTAACACTCTCTTTTTTTTTTTTTTTTTTTCCACACCTTCTCATGTACTCTTACCAGTTGTCATCACTTATCTCTATTTTAAATGACTAAGCGCTAGAATTCTGTGGCTTCCCACCATCTTCTCACGGTGGCTTCACCACCTTTGTGAAACTTTATGCACATGTAGTTATCAGATGTTCTCATCTTACCTGCTCATCTTTCTAAATTCTCCTCCTCTGCTTTTATACACGTGTAAATGGGAAGCATTTTGTTTCTTATTCAATTCAGAGTTTGATAATCAAACCAAATTACAGTAAAATTCATTAGTCTGTTCTGAATAACTGGTCAGATGTAGTTCATTACTAAGGGCTTGGGATGTTTATCCAGGGTTGTAACCACTGAGCAGACACTGTAATCCTTCATCCCCACCCCTGCCCTCTTTCACCCTCGTTGCTTTTGACTCACTGTGTCAAGCTGTCCAACTCCCTTTACCACACAGTGTTTGGTGGATTGACTTGGTGAGAGCTCAGCGCAGTTGATAAGCCTTAATCTCCTACTCTCACTGTCTCTTCTTCTAATGCCTGTAAGTTTAACCCCCCTCCACAAGGAACCTTTTTTGTTTTTTTTTACATGGTGCAATATATGTTACAGATACCAATGGCCTGAGTGGAGCACTTTGCAGAAACAACGCTTCTTGTTCAGGGTATTAGTAACCTGTTCCTCTTTTTTTTTTCTTTTTTGAATTAGAGAAGTGTAACCCGAGTTAATGTTCTTACGACTGAGGACGGCAGCTGCCAGTGGCTCTCATGGCCTCATTGGTCAGGCAGCAAAACTCCTTATCTGCTGACTGGCTGATGGTGATAATTAAGTGTTGTATTTTTCTAGCATGAGCAAGGCTGAGCATGACTACGCTGCCTCATTATCACGCATACATTGTTTTTATCTGTCTCATCTATGTTGTACAGCATCTGTACCTTTACATGCTTTTCCTTTGTCTTCCTCACCCTCCCCTCCCTCCCATTTCTGGCCCCCGCTCACCCTTCCTCCCTTTTAAGAGAAGTTCTGTTTTCACAAGTTGTTTTTTTCTCCACCCCCTCTCTCCCTCCCTCCCTCCCTCCCTACCTCTCCTGCTGAAAATGACTCTCATTCTATTTTTACCCTCTGGTCCTCTCCAGTCTTTGCCTGTTCCACCCATTTTTCCTCTCGTTTCAGCCATCCCGACTCTCCTGTTTGCTCTGTGTCTCTGTGAGTCTTCCATCTAAACATTTCAAATCCATCCATCTCTCGAGATACTGTGGACGATTTTTACATGTATACTTGATAGTTTTGGATATACAGACAAATTTCAGGCAGAATCGCCCTGAACACTTATTCAGGTTTAAGTGGGGGGGGTGTGCATTGCTTTATGACCCATCGTTTTCACCCCCTGTGCAGTTATCATAGGGAGATCTAAGTCACTGTAGCAGGTAAACAGCACATAGCACAATGGCGCCTCCCTGCATAGATGGTCTTTATGGGTATTAAAATTGAAGCAGGGGATGTGTAAGTGGGAGGAATCTCGTTTTACTTCTGTTAAGCAATTGGTTGGCCTACATCTGAGTGTCGGGGTTTGATTCGCTCTTTCACTCACCAATCAAGGTTTACTACGACTACTCCACCAATGAGTCGAGCCAAGGGTGGGCTTATGAATAGAAACACTAAAAATACGCATTTTTGAAGTGTTGCCTGAACGCTACATATCGTTCACAAATGAATACGAAAGACTTGAATTACTTATTTTTTGTTACTTTTAGTATACGGTTAAATTAACTGAGATTTTTAGATGACAAGAACCTATAGTCGTGCAGCCGGGTGAAATTTGCATATGACTGGCATTCCAGCGCACAGTCCAGCCAATCAGCGCTTCAGGCGGGCACATGACAGGTGGTTGTTTTGGCCAATGCAGAATGGAGTTCACTGATGGGGGCGGGACAAGGCTGGGCGAGGTTGACAGGACGAGAAGGGGAGGGAGACGAGTACAGGGGAGGGGGGGCAAGCAGCCTAGTTTACAACAAGAGGAAGAGGGAGGGAAAGAGAAAGAAAGGGCCAAGGCTTACGAGGGAGAGTACGAGGCGAAAATAAGGGTTTAAACTCCGGTTGAGAGCCATGGAGATGCGATACGAAGACATCTCTGGGCCATAACAACACTCGTAACGGCAAGTATTAAACGTACCGGACGGAGCGCGCGCCGATGTCGTCCGCACGAAGTGGCTAGCTAACCTGCTGCAGACGGACGGATCTTTAACGGCTTCAACCAAACGTCGCTTCTTTTTAAAGCCCACCCTCACCTTCCCCCGTCGCTCCAGGCTGTAATCTGGCATCTTCAACCAGCCACTCGTTTGCTACCTTTCGGAGGACAGGAGGAGTGAGAAAATTACAAAAGCAAACCCCACTGTTCCCCTCGCTGACAGGAGCCAGGAGTCTTCACCGTGGTCGCTTTTATCGCTGTGTTGTCGTCTTATCAGTTGCTAGCTTACGTCAGGTTTGTGGCCAGATTGGACAGGTAGGGAACGAGCTGCTTAATTGGAGCCTGTAAATGGAGCTCTAAGCTCAGGCTTGAACCAGAGACAGTATTGTTAGTTGGCTCTATTGGTAATCAAACTGATGGATAGCGGGCTTGTAAGCACAGAGTGATGGATGAATGCACCATATTCACGACAAATGCCCATGTGTGCTTTCTAGAGTTAAGCCCATGTCGGATGGTGTTCCTTCATAGGTGATTTTGTATTTTATCTGGTAGTTTAATAACCAGATTAAAACAGGTGCATATCACAATTTCTGTAGCAAGTAATAGGAGAGACAAGTTACTATTTTTGAGTACTGCCCCTGTCTAACTGTCCACGTTGGATTATTTGGACAGTCAGTGCGTGTTAATATACCTTTCTTTATTTTTATTTTAGTTGAGACATGAGAACAATTGCGTTTCTTTTGCCTGTGTCTGTGCGGCGGGTGCACGACCAGGGGCGTTCCCGTGAGGTTGGTCCAATTTGGAGCGGTGCACTTGAGGCTCCGGTTATTGCTCGGGGTAGCTAAAATTGCGTCCCTGTGGTTTCTGATTGAAAGTAGCAGGTATTTAAGTAGGCTTTAAAGTTCAAAACAAACCCTTTAAGCTCATACAACTCAAAAACAGACACCCACCCCCCACCCCCAGCGCTGACCACCCGAGCTTTGGTTGTTTCAGTGCTGTGCAGCTTTATACCCACGGTGCTCTCTAACGTCAGCCCATAAGCGGTTTGAGTCGGACGTTTTATGTGCTTCTCGGAACCTGCCGAGCCCACCTGCCTGCAGCAGACCTGTAGCGCAGAGCACGGTTTGACATGGCCCAGAAAGATTGCGTAGTTCCCGGGCGGATGTTCTAACCCAGGCCGTGGATGGGCTAGAGGCCTTGTTAACCCTTTCTTGACCAAGCTGCTGTAGTAATGTAAACAAACAGGGAGAGAGGGCATCGGGGGTAATTAGACCAAAGGGAGGAGGATCCTTTCCGTCAATTATTTTCAGATTTTTAGACGGTCGATTATACACCGTTGCATTCTTACTAACTAACTAATCTAACTTAAGTTTAGTTTTTTATTGCAATCGTTTATTGTACAATTTGTCCACTGATGTTGGATTGCTCCGTGTTCGTGAGATTGCCGCATTCTGCGATACAGAGAGATGAATTGTACAATTGAAATTTAAGTACAAATAGGATACCTCTCTTTTTGCCACATCTTTATAATCCTGATCACGTCAGTTTGTGATGCGGTAATCACGATTATGAATGATGACCGCAACCTGAAGGGATGAAACTGATACAGACACAACCGAGCACATGTCGTCATCCGCAAGCTTCCCAGCAATATCAGCACGAGTTTTTGGATTAAAGATGTCCCCCTACCTGGATTCTTGTGTGTCGTGAGAGAGATATTTTTGAAGACCATATCCTCTTTTGGAGACACGTTAAGGATTTCATACAACTATGTTCTCATCAGAGAATCCTCAGTATCTTCGCCAAGGATTAAGCATGTTTGGTTAGTACATATGATATATCCTTCTGTTTCTGTATAAATATGGTGCATCTTTTTTTTTTTTTTTTTGCCAAATCTGCACACATGCAGCTGAATTTCATTGTTTAGTTGCAGTATAATGCACTCCTTAAGTGTCTACCTCTTCCTGAAATGGATAAGTTTTGTTACTTGATGCTTTTGTTGAGAAGCATTTGTAATACAATCTGAAAAGATAGAGTTTAACACAAGGAGTTTTACAGCATTTTAATAATTGCTGTTTGTTCAGACTCAGTGTAACAGCTTCTGTTCTCCATCCAACCTGTTATTGAGAACAGAGAGTCCTTTTGTACATCTGCTGTTGTTGGAGTGATCTAACCAGTTAAGTGGATGGAGGTCTGCTACTGTGGCAGCACTGATATTCTCTGTAGTTCTGAGAGGACTGCCACTTTCCTACATTTCCAGATGTTAACCACCCCCTGGGTAGATGACTAAAATTAAATCCAGTAGTGCTCTGTGTCCAGATGAGCTACTCCTAAAAGCTTTGCCCGACTTGTTTGAATAATAAAGAATTATGCATGATCACATTGGAAACAATATTCAAGATTTGGTCACTGCAGCAGGATTACAACTGTGGTGTGGGTGTTGTACTGAAGGCTGTGCAACACCCCAAATAAGGAACAAGCTTCTTGATAATCAGAATGTGTGAAAGTCTGCTTCTTTTGAATCTGGTTTCTGAGCAGGGCAGCATGTTATGCAGCTTTAGACATCAGATTGGATTACTGAATGTTCTTTTTCTCTGCAGTGTGGACCAATGTAGAGCCCCGGTCAGTTCCAGTCTTCCCTTGGCATTCATTGGTCCCTTTTCTGGCACCCACCCAATCAGATGCTTCTTCTCATCCAGGAGAGGGCCAGCACCCAGTCAACCACCCTCAAGCGACCGGTCTAAAGACAGGTAGCGTACATGTTTGTGACTGACCTAAAAGCTGGGGAAAATTTGCTTTGCCCTGAACAAGTATTTCTCTTTTGCTCTTGTTTCCTCAGAGTGTCAGGGGGTGGCATTGCTTTCACAGGAGCCTGCAGAGGCCCCTCCTACTGTAGAGAGAGGTCCCCCCTCTCGGCCTCCCCCTTCCTCTGATGAGCCACTTCCAGAGAAGGAGAAAGGAGATGCAGAGAGGGAGAGACCTGACAGTGAAACTGAGAGTGATGTGGATGACCCGTAAGTGCATGTTTGTTTAGTTTGTATTTTGTTGATGAAGACATGTACAAAAACTCCCCATCTCTGTCCGTCCATTAAAGCAGTCGTGCATTTGTCCAAGCCAACCCTCACACTAATTTTCTGTGTGGTGCTGTGTACCCACACAGCATGGGAGTGTGATATTTTCTGTATCCTTGCTCTAATTTGGGCAGAAGAGCTCAATGCCAGAACAAAGCAGATAGAACAAAAGCATTCCTTCTCTGGTCTGTATCACAATATGAAAGGTAGTGGCCAGGCTGTCAGCTACTAAAACAGATGAGGTAATCTGCTGATGTATCTCATGGGAAATTATCTACTTGCAGCTGAAAGGTAAATAGTATCCCATGTACAAGTACAGAACTAATCAGTTTTTAAATATTGAAGATGAACAGATTTAAAAAAAAAAAAAAAAAACAGCTTGGACTACAGCTTGGACTACAGCCGTGGCGAGGATATGGGGTAAAGATTATAGTCAGAGATGTCTTTTTTGTGTCCTTTAGCTTCCTCCCGGGAGTCGTACCTGAGCAGCCCCTCTCTACATCACCAGTAAAAAGACGCACGCAGTCCCTCAGTGCGCTGCCCAAAGATGGAGACAAGAGCAGCCCGGGAAAGGTAGTTTCTTTCTTTCCCTGCTCCCACAGCATTGCCATTCTGTGTTATTTTAACGGAAATTAGTAAACTAATGTCTCTACTTGCTTACTCTTTCAGAGGGAGAAGGACCACATCCGGCGACCAATGAATGCATTCATGATTTTCAGTAAACGCCATCGAGCATTAGTGCACCAGCGGCACCCAAACCAGGACAACAGGACAGTAAGCAAGATCCTTGGAGAGTGGTGGTATGCTCTGGGGCCTAAAGAGAAACAGAAGTACCATGACTTGGCATTCCAGGTACACATATAAATGTGACCACACACTTTACTATCTGCTAAATAGATTAAACATAAATTCATGTTTACAACTGCTCTCCTGTTCCCAGGTAAAAGAGGCCCACTTTAAAGCTCACCCAGACTGGAAATGGTGCAACAAAGACAGGAAGAAGTCCAGCTCTGAAGGTCGTGGGGTCCCTGGAGCCAAAGACATCAGAGAGAGGAGCATGTCAGAATCCACAGGTTGATATTACTTAGTGTTTCGCACAGTGCGCACCATACATCTAAAAACAGCATTCATCACGTCAGTTGTTTGTATTCTTTCTGTACTTTAACAGCCCTGTTTTTCCCATTTGATAGAGCCCCATTCTGTGGAGCTGAAGGGTGTTGGTCCAGGTCTGGTGGGTGTGTCTGAGAAAAGTACAGGAGAGGGGCATGTGGGACAACTTACCCGTCCCAGAGCCTTCTCTCAAAGTGCCATGCACAGCCTGGAGCGGGGTGACAGGGCTAACACACAAGCCCTGGCAGAGCTGGCACAGGTAAAAGAGGATTTCCAGGACAGTTGATTTGTAACTTCATTTGAAATTAAAGCTTTTTATATTCCAATCCAGTTGCTGAAACAGAAATGGTCTTCTTTATCAGGTTCTCTTATCACAAACATTTAGATATTATATATATTTTTTGGCATTCTCAAAGTAGAGTATTGGTTTTCTGTCATAAAAGGGCAATTTCTCACATGAGATGCAGTATAAAGATAAAACGTAAATAAGATATCGAGACACAGATAAGGTCACACCACAGAGAGGTTTTCTTAACGTGTGTCTACATTTTTGTAGATGTGTGGCGACGGTGGCAGTCAGTTTTCGAGCCATGCCCCACCGGTGTCACAGACTCAGCGGGGGGTCAGTGAGGACATGACCAGTGATGATGAGCGCATGGTCATCTGTGAGGAGGAGGGAGATGATGACGTCATTGGTGAGAATCGGCCTCACTTTACTCATTAAGCCAGTGTAGATCGGAAGTAGTGAAGTGTTAGTCGACTGCTTCCTGTGTCACTAAAGGCCTTTACAGGACACCAGAGGGAAAAACAAATTATTCTTAGTTAGTCCAAACAAAATCCTATAAAATCAAGCTTAACCCGATTTACACACAGATTGGGAGTTGAATCAAAGTGGGCCTAGGCACCCCACACACGGTCCTTTTCGTAAAACGGTAAAGCTTATGAGTATATTAACACAGCCAAATCCCGTTAAAGCTGCTCATATTTACATGTATTTCTCCTTCTTTTGTCAGACGCTTAATCGACTCAGAAATTATGACTGAAAATCAGCCGGTTGTCAAGTCACAGTCGCTTAATAGTATTTCCAAACTGCTTTTTTTATTAATCATCTAAACAATATTAGTGAGCAGCTGAGTGTGAAAAACATTTACATCGGTCTTTAAAATCCATCTTGTTAAGATCACATTATACTACTTCGGAAATCGTTTTGAGCCAAAAGGTTCTGGATTAGTTCACATTTGTTTGCTTATGCCGGGCTTAATGTGACCAAAAAATGACAGCAAAACACGTCAGAGCATATTTTATGTTCTATTCATTAAGTTTCTGCACCACACCCCTCATCTGCTCACCACAACTGTGGTGAAAACATTGTGTTTACTCAGACATAATCTTGGATAAATGCTGCTGACATTGAGTAAACATGTATGTATTTGTACTCGGTGGTTATATTAGATTATGTCTAGATTAATAAATCAATAAAGTAATTATTAGGAAAAGTACAACCAAATTAGCCTGTTCTGGTTGATTTTATAGAAGAAGTTTAAAACACCTTGTCTCCCTTTATTATTAACTAGTACAAATGTATAAAATGACAAAATTACATCAATTAGAAAAGATGGGTAGGAAAAAAGAGCTAACTGAGGTAAATCTGTGGGAATAACCCTGAATAGTTTGTGGTTTTCATCCCTGTCAATCTCCTTTTTTAAGACACTTTGTTGCTTAAACATTAGTACAACCAGATGCGAGTCAATATGCCAATATAGGAGGAGTAGAAGTTAAAATGTAGCTGTGATGTACTTTGCTTTTCCACAGAGGACACTTATCCCAGCAGCTCCATAGACCTCAAGTGTAAGGAGCGGGTGACTGACAGCGATAGTGAGAATGGTTCAGGAGATGAAAGTGATCGGAAGGTAACATAATTTGTCTCCTTTTGTTGATATTTCCAGTTCATCGCAAGCCTACTGATTGGTTTGTTTAAATGTAGTTGCCCATTATGACATCTGTCCTGCTTTTCAGAGAGTTTTTGCTCCAGTCATATGCTCCACTGCATCGTCCACTTCCTCACATCATACCCCTCATGGCAGGAGCTTCTCACTCTCCTCTTACCCCACCAGCAAGCGTTACGATGAGGGGAAATCAGGAGGAGGAGGGTTTTCAGACCACAGGAGGAAGGAAAGAGGTGAGGGAGAGGGAAAGGACACCTATGGGGGTGAGGGAGGTGGAAGTGTTCAAGCCTCTTCTCTAGCCCTCACTTCAGGTCAGTTAATCATGTCGGCTTCTTCAGGAGGAGGGCCTCCGTCTTCCTCAGTAGGTTCCCTGGGAGTGAACCCACTCCTGGGCATTGGCACTGTGAGGGGGGCCTCCACAGTGGTGACCAATGTAATGCGTCCTGTTATCAGCACACCTCTTCCCATTCCCAGCAAACCTAGAGACGGAGGCACCTCATCCAGCCCACATCCTCCTGAGAGGAAGTCCCTGACACCCCAGCAGCAGCCACAGCTCCTGATTGGTCCAGGAGCAGGAGGTGGGGCTGCATCCGCGGGGGGTGGGTACTACTCTTCATCAACACAGAACGCTGTAGGTGCAGGTGGTGTCGTGACTAATTTAGTGTTAGGAGGGCCTCTGTCTGCACAATCGGCTGTACAGCTCATCACCCCCTCCCCCCAGTCTCAGCCCTCCCATCAACAGGCCCTTACCTCCACAGCTGTTTCAGCGCCTCACAGCCAAACCAATGGACCCTTGCCTCTGCCCCTGCTTCAACCCCAGTTCCTTCCTGCTCCCTCCATAACGAATCATGGGAGTAAGGCCATCACACAAGTTCAGTACATTCTGCCCACCCTACCTGCTAACACCAACCCTAAGAGTCCACCTCAGCAGCTCAGCCAGCCAACCAGTATCTTCAACCTACCCACAGCTCCACCAACGCATGTGTCCTTGGCCAATGGAAAACAGCAGGGTGCAAGTTTACCGGCAGGATTTACATCCGGTCCTGCAGTGGGCGTGATCAGCCCTGGATCAAGAGGTGAAGGATTTGAGCGCAGTCATGACGCTACAACGTTCTGTGGTGACTCTAATAAAATGCTCACTTCCCCTGTCTCTCTGTCTGTGTTCAGTGCAAACCCAGTCTCCAGTGCTCCAGGGTAAAATGCTTGTTCCCATGGCAACAGTACGGACTGCACCAGCCCCCGCCCAGCAGTTTCCCATCGTGGCCCCACCTCTTCCTGTCCAGAACGGCGCGCAGTCTGGAAGCAAGGTCAGAGAGCACTTTGCTGGAGCCAGTAATCTGAAAACTTTTCTAAACTCCACTTTTAGTGTTTTTTTTCCTTACTTTTCGGCTTCCCCCTTTTCTGTGCCTCTCCAGATCATCCAGATAGCTCCCATGCCAATGGTCCAGTCCCAGCTTCCTCAAGGTGGAGCAGTGCATCCTGCCAGCCCCTTCCCTGTGACAGTGGGCACAGCTGCTGTGGTAGCGCCAGGATCAGCCCCCTCCCAGGCTGTGCTTCTGCCACAAGCACCTACCAGGTAGGAAATGACAGAAGGTTGCATATCACCTTGTCATATAGCAAGTCACATACATGCAGCACCACAACAATGCTGAGTCATACCACAGCATCAAATAACCATAGGATTGTACTTTGACTAGGAAAAAGTAATAAATGTGGTCTTTCTGGACAAACAAAACAAAGAGGGAAGACAGATTTTCAGTCATGGAAAGTTATAGTAAATTAACAGTTCCTCTTTTTATTTCCATTAGACAAATGTCTTTCACGATGAGGAAAGACCCTTACCCTTAACTCAGTCATTTGTGTCGTCCTTTAAAAACAAAAATGTAAGGACCTAAATGACTTCTTCAGTATGTGTACTGACACACTGTCACGTGTGCCTAATTCTTTTTTGTACAGAAATAATCTGAACTGCTCAGTAAGTCATTATCTAGTAAGAAAATACAGTGAATTAGACAAACAAAGAGTGAGTATTATTTACATCATTACAGGTGAGATGAGATTCGCTGTCATGGAGGTTTTATTTTTATCAAGCAGTGCTAGGCAACAAAAGGAAAATGCTATTGATCACATTATCGGCTAACCCTCCCTGCAGCGTCGAGCTTCTTTCATTTCAGTCATTCGACAAAAAGACAGTTTCATTATTGCTTTATTTCCACAAAAGTTTGAATTGAGTCTGAGCCAAAATCATGTCATCTGTGATCAAGCAGTTATAATTTACCAACAACAAGACAACTCTCTTGACAGTATTTCCCTGTTCACTGCTGTTGTCCCGTTATTGTCTGTCCTGGTGTGGAGGAAAAGAAAATCCAGTTTTCTCCTGCTGGTTGGATCCATAACAGTAATTTTAGAGCTGATATGAAATGTCAAATATGAATGTTTGACATCCCAACAGCCAAATGAACCCAACAGTGTACAATCAGTTGACCAAAAGACTTTTAAAAACAAATTACAGTCATGTCAATAAAGCTCGACACAAACTCTGATAAACGGGCATCCACCTATGAGCAGGTGCCAGCCTGGCTTATTTTTACCTGTCTTGTGTGCTTTAGTGAACAACATTAGGCCTGTTATTCCTGGTGTACTGCTGGGCTTCTCCTGAACAAACTCTCTTTTCCAAATATAATACTGGAAGAGCCTATCTTATTAGTGAGTCACTCAGAATCACTGGTAAACATCACTTAACCAGCAATAATTCCCCCAGAATCATTATGTGTTTAAATAAATTGATTGAGCAGTCAGAGGAGGTTTGTTGAGGGGTGTTTATATGACAATTTTGTCCTCTGGACACATAAAAGATTTATTCAGCAGTTCCGAATGAGCCAATTCATGTCTATTGACATTTTAAACAAGAGGGCTTTGTCAGAAGTAGCTCTTTCTGTGGTTGATTATTGAAATAGAACTTACAAAAACAGAAGAAAGCCTTTTCTTATATACTTCAGATGATCTATTATAGAGATGTGGAATAAATGGCATGAGACATCAGAAAGCTTTGTTGTGTGTTATGGCAGGAAAGACCAGATTTCCTCAAGCACAGTAAGCAAACAAGGCAAGAAACCAAATTCCTGCAGGGGTGCAGCTGTAACAGTCCAGCTCTATTCTGGACGTGTTAGTCATGCTGCTAGTGGCCGAGGTGCCTCTGCCTGCCGCCCCCACACTACCTTTCAGCTCCTCACACAGTACTAGTCATCCAGTGCTACTTGCTGTGGTGTACACTCATCAACTGACCCTCACTGCAGCACTTCTCTTTTTGTCTTCCTCTTTACTTCCAGTCATGTGTCTGTTCTCTACATTCTAGGTCTGTGTCGTTGTTGTAGCGTGAACCTGCCGCCATGCCTTTCTGTCTTAACACCGCTCCTGTTTATGTGCCCGCTGTGCAGAATCACCTATGTCCAGTCAACTCCGGGGGTCCCATCTACGCTGCCTATGGTCTCCACGACAACTGGATCTTCCCCCACCCAACAAGCTCTACCAGTTCCCAGTTCTGCATATGTTCCGTCGCCCCTAGCAACACTTGGGTTCACAGCCATCGCTCCAACTGGACAGACGCTGGTTCAGCCACTGATTGCAGGTCAGCACCGGAGAGATGAAGTCAAAGATTCTAGTCAAAGACGTAGAAAGGGTTGTATGAACAATCAAAATCGCTCTTTTTCAGGCTTCGGAGTACAATAATTTATTCCCGTTGTTTTAGGAAATAGTTTGAATATTAGGAAGATCACCCTTCATAACCGTGACTACTCTTTAAATATCTGACTCCACTCCACCTTTCTACCACTGATTTAAAGCTCAGTACACACCACAACAGCTACAAATACAACCTAATTGTATTGGGCTTGGTTTTCTACTGATGTAGAGCTAACAAGGGCTTCGTGGGCCAAGAGCTGGGTAAGGCTTTTAATTTAATGTTGTCACAGTTGGACTCTGACTGGCACCCCAAATATTCATCTACCGGCTGACCACTATGCATAATACAGCCACTAGCTGTGTTTATTTGTAATTGTATTAAAGGTAAATTAAATCGGTAGCCTACGCCAGATGTGAAAACTGCAATTAGGTATGTTGTAACTTTTCTTTTATGTCAGCTACTGGCCATGTTTTCCCCCTAGTAATGGTTAGTGTCATGTGATTAATTGTGACTTAAATGTTTTTGGGGTCACATCTAAATTGCACAAGTTTGTTTGAGTATTTCCTCATGTGCAATCTAACCATTTGGAAAAAGACAAAGCACAAAAAAAAAAAACCTTTCCTGAACTTGTGTAAGAGTGCAAAACAATGTTTGAACCGCAGTTAAACCGCACTGCGTAACAGTCTGAAAACTTGTGTGCTTGAGTGTGAACAAACCTTTAAACGAAGCATTTTTATATAAACAGTCATCTGCTCGTGTTTGTTGAAGTAGGGTGCTGACATAATGTCCAGAGTTCAGGCTGGAGTTGCTGCAGGAAAGAGCTGCGCAGGGGTAAAATCCTATCATGTTGTTCCTCTTTTTTACCTATTTTTGAACTAATGGCTGCACCTGCTGTTATTGGTTTTAAAGATACTGTAAGCATCCCCTTATTTTATGTTGATCTAACAAATGATTACTATAACTAGAGATATTCCATTTTAGTTTCTTTTCAGACGTGAACTCAAAGTGAAAAGCATCTTTCAGATGAGCGTCAACACACATCACTTGACTCCACAAATAATGATCGTGTCTATTAAATTTACATCCAAGATCAATGAATTGAATGGAAAGGTCAGCCTTGTAGCTCTTATAAGTCACCCACAACGATGTTATTGTGTGAGCTGATGATCTCGAGTGCTTCATGACCAAAAGAGATCAAGTCTTGAAGCTTCTTAAGCGTATAATATGCTGTGAGAGCTCATCATTCGCATCACATTTGTAACTGAAAAAATATACCTCTATTTTACTAAGGATTCAATTAATTATAAACTGTTTAATGCATTTCATGCAGTCACCTCTGGTTTCACACTGCTCTGTTAGACCAGACAACCTTTTAGAGACGAGCTATGGGTTTACAGACGGGTGGGAATCTTTGTCGGGACGCCGGTGATTTGCCTGTCACCGTCAGAGAGGATGAATAAAGAAGAAAAGTACTGTCAGTGGAATAAGGAGATGATATTAAGTCATTACAGTGCTGCACTAGAAGCAGCACTGGCTTGTCATGCAGTATTCAAACGTAGTTTAAATTCCCCAAATGAACATAATCATCATATGAAACTGGTACCGTCGCAGACTCCAGCAAGGGCAGGAGTATGAGTACTAAGCTTGTATTTAGGACACAGCATTTGTTAAGATCTGCATAGAGGCACAGCGGCAGTAATGAGGATATCTGTTGTTGTTGATAAGCCACAAACTGATATGTGAGAAGGGTTTTACAGCATATAATCCAAATAGGATTTAATATTTGCTGCTTTAATAACTTAAATTCCTACATGAAATAAAAATGATCAGGCTTTTTGTGAGATTTTGTTTTGTTGTATAGACATAAACCAGTGCTGATCTTGAGAGCTTTAATGTCAAAGGATTGTGGATGTTATTGATATTGTGCCTTATCAGTCGGTCAAATGTTATGAAAACACAGAGAAATCTTGACTGATTGCCTTTAAAGAGAGGCTGTATTTAATTTGTTTTTGTTAACTCTGAGTAGAGAAGAAATATGGACATTGATCCATGTGGAAATTTGACATATTATCCCTGACTGTTTCCTCCTGTCTCCTTCATCCAGGCCAGCCCCCTCTCCTAGCCACAGCTCAGTCCCCGCAGCCCCCCACCTCTGTCTCCGGCTCCGGGGGCCAGATAGTCAGTGCCATCTACCCTCCATCATCTAGCGTCACTATGGCAACAGGGGTGGTCTCTATGGCAGCGGTACCCCCCAGTGTGGTCTACTCCGTCTCCAGCGCTTCAAATTCGTCCCCCCACATCCTGCCCAAACACATAACCCCCACCGTGGTCACGCACCCACATCCGGACAGATCAGCAGACAGGCACCTGCCTCCGGACAGATCTGCTGATCGACATGCTGACAGGCAGGCAGAGCTGCAGACCATCAGCAGCAGCAGCAGCTCAGCTGCACCTCCTACTGGCTCAGTGGTGTCCATAAGACCCTGCAGTCCTCTTCAGATCCAAGCACCTGGTATGACTCCTTGTACCTTTTTCATCCAACACAAAACTTGTTTATTGTTGTGAATCTCTTTTTTTCCTGATGTTTAATTCCCTCTTTCTGTTTTACAGGCACTGCACCGGGTACGCCCAAACTGACGCAGCTTCCAGGCAGGATCCCTCAGAAAGTGAAAGCAACGGTAGCAAACATCCCTGTGGGCAGCTACGATGGAGGAGGCCGAGGGAAAGACAGGGAGCGGGACAAAGAGAGGGAGCGAGAGAGGGAAAAGGAGCGCGAGAAGGAAAGGGAGAAGGAAGCTGCTACAAACAGTCATTTCTCTTTTGATCCTGAACCATCAATGCAGACAGGGTCTCCGTCAACACATCCCACTGAGGAGCCGCCGCCCTCTGACAGACCCCTGGAGGGCTCCAATACAGCAGACTCCTCTGACACAAGGTCCAGGGAAAGCACAACCACCAAAGAGGTGAGAGAAGCATCACCCCCCCCCTGCCTGCAACATACCCTTAACATCTTTGTGTTCTTGTATGAAATGGCTGCATTAAACTCTCTGTGCAGGCTGGATGGAAGGAGTCGCTCCCATCCTCTCCCCTCCCCCCTCCATCAGCCACAGAACCTGCTCTGCCACCCCCACAAACCGACAAAGAAGGTCCTACACCGAAGAAGATAAAAGCCCGCCCACCACCACTAAAGAAGACCTTCGACTCGGTTGACAAGTGAGTCAATGCCTTTGTGAATATTTTGTGTACAAGATATTGACGGACAGTGTATATATACTGTATTTCTGTGTGTGTGTGCTTGTTGGACTGGCAGGGTGCTTTCAGAGGTATATTTTGAGGAACGCTTTGCCGAGCTCCCGGAGTTTCGGCCTGAGGAGGTTTTGCCTTCGCCTACCCTGCAGAGTCTGGCCACTTCACCCCGGGCCATCCTGGGCAGCTATCGCCGCAAGAGGAAGAACTCAACAGGTATCGCTTTCAAAAGAGTGTTAGGATTCACCGAACCGTGTTTAGTCTCCTTGTTTCTCCCTCTTAAAAGGTTCTTTTGAGCGTGCCGTGTTTTTAAATAGTTTCCCGTCTGCCTCCAGATTTGGACTCGGCCACCGACGAACAAGTCTCCCCGAAGAGGAAGAGTCGGCGGCGCTCCAGCTGTAGCTCTGAGCCTAACACGCCTAAAAGTGCCGCTAAGTGCGAGGGAGACATCTTCACCTTTGACAGAGCAGGTAAATACACACAATAGACACTCATATATTCTAATTATTTATGACATGTTAGTTGTGGATTTGTGTTGCAATTCTGTTGAAGAGTAGTAAGAGGGAGAGTTTAAACGACAAAGTTTAGATAGATTCCTCCTCCACGCTTTATTCACAATATATGCTGTCAAAGTTCCAGAATGTAAGACTTTGGGTGATTAGATGGCTGAAATACAATATTCATAACTATGTTTTTTATCAGTGTTCAATCTAAAGATGCCAGTGTAGTTTCTCAGTTTCTGTGTCTGGAATTCAGTAGGTTACAAATGTCACAGAGCACAGAGAGTTAAAACACAAAACCTTCTTAGGTATTCTCTTTAGTTCTTCAGTATAATAAACTACCACATTATTAAGCTTTTACAAGGTTTCAGTACAGAATATGCGGTGAATAGGCAGATTGGAATTTGCATCGAGCCTAACTAAGAATGTTTGGAGCAAATAGTTTTGTATTTAAACAAAGAAACCATCAGGTTCACTTATAAAACAAATGACATCCAGCTGAAAATAGGTTGCAGAGGAGCCACTAAGGTACTTCATGTCCACTTGAGTCTTGCTGCCATAACAAGGTTGAAATCAATACATTGCTGAGTCACATATGAATCACTGATTTGGAAAAATGTTGTGCCCACTTGTCTTTTCCCTGCTTGGTCCCACTTTTCATTATTGTAGCAGTTTTTTGGAAGACTGAGCCACCCCCCGTGTGTGTTGCTTTCCCAGCCACAGATGGAGAAGACATCCTGGCAGAACTGGAGTTTGAAAAGGTTCCGTACTCCTCACTACGAAGAACACTGGACCAGAGGAGAGCACTTGTCATGCAGCTGTTTCAGGAGCAGGGCTTCTTCCCATCAGGTAGAACATGCACACCGTGCACACCGTGCACACATCCATACAAGAAGCCTCCGAGTCCGTTTTCCACTTACATTTATTCCTTCTTCCAGCTCAGGCCACTGCAGCTTTCCAGACGAGATACTCTGACATATTTCCCACCAAGGTGTGTCTGCAGCTGAAGATCAGGGAGGTGCGGCAGAAGATCATGCAGACTGCGACCCCCTCTGATGTCTCTGGTTTAGGGCCCTCAGACTCGGCCCTCTCTCTCCCCGGGCCGTCTGGCTCCCAGTCAGGAGAAGGATCTGGGAGAGGAAGTGGAGAGCTGCAGGATGAAGAAGTGGAACAGGGGACTGAAGCGAGCCCAGAGGATCCTCGGGATTCGCAGGACTCTTCTAGATGAGGAATGAGGACGAGTTACATTGGTCATTTAGTCCATCAGTGACAGCTTGCATCACACCTTTCCACTCTCATGCTTATCCATATCCATACGCTTTACTTTTAGCCGGTCATAGCCTGACTTTTTTATTCACCATCTGCTGTTGCCAACCTTTGAAAGTGAGAGATGTTTGTTTGCTGTGCGTGACCCTTTCACCAAAAGATGGACAATTTAAAAAAAGAAGTGGCGCAGAAAATACCACACATTGAATTAGCACTCTGTATTAACCACCTTAAAGGAACATCCCATTGATTTCAGTGACCTAAGGACCATCGTGTACAGCCGCACTCATTTGCCTTGAAGATGAAACGGTTCTCCTTTTGGACTGAGAAGTCTGCTCTGGCTGAGACGGTGAACAGTTAGCGGTTTTAAAATAGTTACACGTTTTGATATGTTTTTTTTTTTATTGTTTTAGCTGAGTAAAGGCAGGTCAGTGTCTGCTTGAGAAACAAACCTGTATGTGTACTTAATTGTAAGCTTGTGTCTTGTTTCTGCTGACATTCGGGGGCTGGGCCCTCAACAGCCAGAAACGCTGCGATTTGACAAGAAGTGTCATTGCAATGGACCTAGAGAGATGCTTTTTCCTCACCTGTAGACCTTCAGGGGAGGTCTACCAGGAGTGACCGAAAGACAGACTGAAACGTATGTGGACTTCTGGCAGTGCCATCATTCCTGCAAATACCTGACTGGCCAGGTCCTCCTTTTTGCGACTGACCCGAGCACACGCCAGTAGGTAGGAACCAAGCATTCCTGTGCCTCTCATCCGCTAGCCATGAAGGAAGGAGGAGGGTCAGAGTCAACAGGCACATCCTGGCTCTTATATGTAGAGGTCAGGCTGAAAAGACATAATCCTCTATTGCCAAGCAGTTTTATTAACTTTTTTGAAATACCTTGGTTTATATTTAACATTGTCATATTCAGTTTGTTGTTGTACTATTCCTATGGTTGTTATTATTACTCCTCATATCATTGCAGTGAACCCTTGTTTGTACTTCTGTTCTCTTCTCTGACTGATGGTTCCTTGATTTCTGCCAGCATTAGATTTCATGTATTTGTTTGTTTTCTACATTTTTGGAGGCAGGTGAGAGACGCTGCTTCACACCTGTACACTTCCTCCATTGTAGTCTTCCCTTGACTGGCCTGTCACCTCTGCAAGGACCTGCGGTGCAGTTATTTTTATTGCTCATTTTAAATAGGAATACAGAAACAACATGGACCTTTATATCCTTTCGACATTGATAAGCCGTATGTTTCTAGACGACTCCGTATGCCTCTGTCCCTCGCTAAGTTCGATTTCTATAGCCTCAACACTTGTACATCTCCTTCCTCCGCCTCTTTCCTCCTCTCCTTCCTCCTTTTGTCACTTTATTGCTCTCTCCAGACTTCCTTTTTAGGCAGGCGGAGAGAAAAACTGGGGGAAGTGAAGGGAGGTAACAAATTGGAGAGCTGGTAGGATATAATACTGGTTGTGTCTTTGTGCTGTTGTGGAAGTTTTTAATCGCTTCCTTCCTAATACCTCTGATGAGCAATGAAATAGAGAAACTTACTTTTTCTGCCGGCCGGCTAAGTTTTTATTCTTCGTTGCAAGGAAAAAGATCAGTCCACACCATTCAGCAGCAATGGTATGAAAAGATACAGACAAAAGGAACACAAAGGATTTATACCTGGGGAGGTGGGCTTTGTTCTTGAGGTGTGTAACCACACCTCCAGTGGGGGTAGGATGCAGTCTTGATGATAAAACAATTATCTTGTCTGAGTGTTAATTAAGAAGTAAATAGTTTAAAACAATTAGCGTGTCTGGGTGATACAAATGGTTAGTGTGGATTGGAGAGTCTGTCAGTCCTGAGACAGAAATTTTACCATCACAATTCTCCCTTTTGATTATTAATTAATCATTATCAGAAAGCAAACTGAAGAAAAATAAAATAAATGAAGAAAGCTAAATGAAATGGGAGTAAAAAAAAAATAAAATAAAATAAAAAATAAAATAAAATAAATAAACAAATAAAATAAAAGAAATAGTCAGTCGGATACGTTTCCGGTGAGAGTTGGACTCCGTCAGGGCTGCCCTTTGTCACCGATTCTGTTCCTAACTTTTATGGACAGAATTTCTAGGCGCAGCCAGGGCGTTGAGGGTGTCCGATTTGGCGACCTCAGAATCGGGTCTCTGCTTTTTGCAGATGATGTGGTTCTGTTAGCGTCGTCAGGCCGTGACCTTCAGCTCTCACTGGAGCGATTCGCAGCCGAGTGTGAAGCGGCTGGGATGAGAATCAGCACCTCCAAATCCGAGACTATGGTTCTCAGCCGGAAAAGGGTGGAATGCTCTCTCCGGGTCGGGAATGAGAGCCTTCCCCAAGTGGAGGAGTTCAAGTATCTCGGGGTCTTGTTCACGAGTGAGGGACGAATGGAGCGGGAGATTGACGGGCGGATCGGTGCAGCGTCCGCAGTGTTGCGGGCTCTGCACCGACCCGTCGTTGTGAAGAGGGAGCTGAGCCAGAAGGCGAAGCTCTCTACTTACTGGTCAATCTACGTTCCCATCCTCACCTATGGTCACGAGTTGTGGGTAGTGACCGAAAGAACAAGATCGCGAATACAAGCGGCCGAAATGGGTTTCCTCCGCAGGGTGTCTGGGCTCTCCCTTAGAGATAGGGTGAGAAGCTCAGTCATCCGGGAGGGGCTCGGAGTAGAACCGCTGCTCCTCCGCATTGAGAGGAGTCAGATGAGGTGGCTCGGGCATCTGGTTAGGATGCCCCCTGGGCGCCTCCCTGGGGAGGTGTTCCGGGCACGTCCCACTGGGAGGAGACCCCGGGGAAGACCCAGGACACGCTGGAGAGACTATGTCTCTCGGCTGGCCTGGGAACGCCTCGGGGTCCCCCCGGAAGAGCTGGAAGAAGTGGCCGGGGACAGAGACGTCTGGGTTTCTCTGCTCAAGCTGCTGCCCCCGCGACCCGACCCCCGGATAAGCGGCAGATGATGGATGGAAATAGTCACAACTTAGTATCCGATACGCTAATTCACGCAGATTTCAAAATGTATCATCATGGCAGTTGTTTAGAGGAGATCAAAACAAAACAAACAAAGCAACCAAAATAAAATAAAATTTACAGAATGTCAATATCAGAGTCAGAGTCTGAGCTGGGGTAATGATCAGGGTCAGGAATATGAAGAGAGGTTGAATTTTGATCAGCATAATTGGCATCGGCATGAACATATGTGGAGGAAGGAGTCATTCCTTTCATGAGCACATTAGACAGGCATTTCCATATGCATGGAATGAGGGTGCAGAGCAAAAAGAAAATCACTACATAAGGGATTATCATTGTTAAAAACCATGCTGGCCATCCTTGGCCCAAAGATTCCAGCCAAGGGAACCCTGAGTCATTTATTACAGGAGGGAGTTGAATGGCATCTTTCATGTGTTTGATAATGTTGGTAATGTTCTCATAATCGTCGGAGTGGTTGTCTTCAATTCCAGAGGTCAACATGACCGTGTTAACATCTGACAGCATGTTAAGTAGGGCGTCATGTGGGTCTGGTGGCCCATTGACTATGACTGTGAGTTGTCTGTACATATCCGAGCTTGGATATTCAATTCCACACCAATACGTGCCTGCATCAGTGGGTTTGACATCAGAAATGGTAATCTGGGCTCCGTTGGAATTTGGAAGTTTTGTTATTGTGAAGCGGGGATTTCTGTTTGGAGCAATGGTTTTGTCAGTTGTGGCAACGATCAAGTGCCAATCGTGTGGGCCGCAGGGGTCTCTGCATAGGTATTTGTCATACTTGGCATAATATGCCTGAACCCGTCCTGATCGCCAAATTTCAGGGTAAACGAGGCAGGTAAATGTTGCACTTTGACCTTCTGTCAAAGTGACAGTCCTGGCAGGTTTGTAGGTGTAAGCCTCCATCAGCTGTGCCAAACATGACAGCATCAGAATCAGGTGATGCATGGTGGAGTTTGGTGGAACACGTGTAGTTGGTGTTTGTTGAATCCACAGGGCCAATTCCACGGGTCGTCCTCTTTGGCGTCTGTGCGTCCTTGCACCGTCCGTCGTCTTTGGCCTCTGCTCGTCCTCGTGTCGTCCGTCACCGTCCGTCCTCTGTGCGTCCTCGTGTCGTCCGTCACCGTCCGTCCTCGCTTCGATCAGGTTGGCAGCTGGGCTCCTCCGTTTGCTCGGGGATCTTCCTGCAGTGGCTGGCGTGCACCCACGTTGCCCTCTCGGCTATCTCCGCGTTGTCAGAATGGATCTGGTCACCGTTTGGAATTCCAGTGCCCCCTTCTGAAGTCGTTTCTCACCACCCAGGTTGGAAATCTGCAGAGAGAGAGAGAGAATAAGTTTTTTGCAATATGGTAGCATATATCCTCACATAGGCCAGTGGAGGGGAGTGGCCTGGTTACAGGTTTTACTCCCAGAGATGGAGGTCTTCCAAAATTGAAATTTTGATTTCAGAGTGCCATTTTCTCGTTTGTCAACGTCTCTACTGGCAGGGTGTTATACACAATGTTGTCTGAGGTTAATGGTAAGAAATTTACTAATTTGGGTTATTGCAGAATTGACAAAGTGAGAGCCATTATTGCTGCTCAGTTTTGGTGTAGTTGTAGTTCCCAGATGGGGAGTAATCTCTGTTAGCAGAGCCTTTGCTACCACTTGGCTACTCTGGTGTTTTGCTGGAAATACTTCAATCTATTTTTACCACGTCAACTATTACTAAGCAGCGTTTCTTTCCTTCTGCTGGTGACAGTTCTATGAAATCCATCATTAAGTGTTCGAATGGTCTGTCTGGTGATGGGTGAGCGACGTGTGTGACTGCTTTGGTTTTACCTTTTATGTGTTGCACAAACCATACGCGGGTGACTGATCTTCTGCTGCATGAACTGAAAATTCTTTGGTGAATCAGTGCTGGGTTATGGCATCCATCATCCCCCCTTTTGACACATGGTCCAATCCATGTGTCAATTTCGCGAAATGAGGGAAAAAATGTTTAGGTAGACAAGGCTTATTATCGGTTCCTCGCCACACATCTTCCTGTGGCGTGGCAAAAGATTGCACCGTTGTGAAAGAGGTGGAAATAGTGACAGGGATCAATTATAGTGGGTAGGAGTGTAGCTTCTTTTTCAGCAGCATCCACTCTTGCATTTCCTTGAGAGACAGGACCTGTGTTGTTAGTGTGAGCAAAGCATTTACAAACAGAGATTGACTTTTTGGAGTAAAATGGCATCAAGAAGAGCTGTGACTTTGTCATGATGGAGAATGGGTTTGCCGTTACGTTAGATTTTAGGAATTGTCTGTGTTTCCACAGAGTGTCAAAATCTTGGACAACCCAAACATGTGTCTGGAATCAGATTAGATGGTTACTGCTTTGTTGTTAGCTAGTCTGCATGCCTCTGTCATTGCTATCAGTTCTGCCACCTGTGCAGAATGGTGAGGAGGGAGTGAGCTGGGGAGAAGAGTTTCATGGTTAGTGACAACAGTAAACCCAACTCTGTTGTGACCCGTTTGTGGGTCACGTGAAGCTGATCCATCTGCAAAGAGAACCAAATCAGGATTTGTTAATGGTGTTTCTTGTAGATCAGGCCTTGGTGAGCAAGCCTGTTGGAGGACAGCAACACAGTTATGCTGTTCTCCATCGTCTGGTGTGGGGAGCAGAGTGGCAGGGTTTAACACATTACAGCGTTCGACAGTAATGTTAGACATTTCTAAAAGTACTGTGTTGTATCGTAGCCAGCGTGCTGTGGAGAGGTGAGAAGTCTTTTGTTCAAGTAAAATCATGGACACAGCATGTGGGACCAGGAGAGCTACATCAGAATAGGCCACAATATCACTGGAGGCCATAACTGCCTTTTCAGCTGCCGCCACATATCTGAATATATCTTGGGAGACCTGCAGCCACGGGGTCCAGTTTTGAAGAAAAATAAGCTACAGGCCGCAGCTTATTTCCATGATCCTGCAACAAAACAGAAGTCATACATCCATCTTTTTCATCTACTGTTTGAATGAACGGTCTGGTAGGGTCAGGCAGGCCCAAAGTTGGAGTGCTTTGTAAAGCAAGTTTTAGTTCTGTGAAAGATTGTTCTGCTTCAGGAGTCCATTTGATCTCATGTTTTGCTTGCAGGCCCTTGCCATGAATGAGGGAGGCGAGTGGAGCTTCAAGAATGGCATAGTTAGAAATGAATTGTCGACAGTAAGAGTACATACCAAGAAATGACATCATCTGCTTCTTTGTGATGGGTTTTGGAAGGTTCTGAATTGCATCCACTCTTTTTGGTGAAAGAGTTTTACCTTCAGAAGTGATGACATGACCTAAGAAGACAACCCTTTCCTGGACAAATTGGAGTTTTGTCAAGCTGGCTTTGTGACCAGTTTGTGCCAGATGTTTTAAGAGTGTGACTGTGTTGGCTTCACACTGCTCTTTAGTCGGACTGCAGATCATGAGGTCATCCACATACTGTAACAAAGCAGTGTCTGGGGAAAGAACAAAGGGTTCAAGACTGTCTGAGAGCTTCAATGCAAATGGTGGGACTTTCACAGTATCCTTGGCACAGACGTGTGAATGTGTAGCCCCTCCTATTGAATTTGAAAGCAAACCAGAATTAGCTTCCTGGGTGACCTGGAACACTGGAGGTGTCTGAAAGGTTGACCACTGAAAAGAATTTTGCATTAGTTGGTTGCATCACCTGCTTGCAGATCCTGAATATAGCGCCAGTCTGTTGGTTGATCTTTGCCTCTGATTTTAAACAAAGGCGTGTGTATTGGAGAATCGTTACGTGGAACAATTACTCCTGCTGCCTTAAGAGACTCAAAGAATGGTGGTATATTATCAATGGCTTTTTGTTTAAGTGAGTATTGAGCCTTGCAAGGTTTAAAGTCTGATTTTAGAATGATGACAACATTTTCACAATTTTTGACAAGGTTAACATACTTTCTGTTGACTGTTCTTTGTGTGTGCACAAAAGATGTCAGTGAAGGTGAAAAAATAATAGATCTATCAGATGTTTGTTGCCTTTCGGCTGTAGACTTACACAATTTCATAACTGGGCTCAAATCTTCCCAGCTATCCGATGTGTGTTTTTCTAGTGGGATGTGTGGGACTGAGTAGTCCATGGTGTACATGTTACGTTGAGCTGGTGTGAGAGAGACTGACACAGTGCATTTATGTTCTGTCCAAAGAAATGTGTGTCAGTGTTAGTTTGTCAAACCTCTCCCTTAACCAGCTTTCCTCGTACGATTCGTCAGATTCTGGTGACAGATGGGAGGTACACTGCAGGTCCTCTTTGGTCATGAAGTCTGTTGAAATGATGTTTTTTGCTGAAACAAACTCAGGGAAGGTTGTTAGTGGTTGCAGATGCATATGTCATGTTCGAGGTGTGGAGGACAACTGGTGTTGGGATTATCATTTACACATCCAGTTCCTGTCTGTCAGGTTACTGGGACAGATTTTAGAAAGCAACATTTTTATTATTTTTTTTAAAAATCAGTTTCTCTTCTAGTTTTTCCGTTTTTCTTTGTTTTTTTTTTTTTTTTTTTTTCTTTTAAACTAAGGGACCCCCCTATTGGGAATCTGAGCTCATTTGTCCATAAATTTTAATATTTTAACCTTTTATCCCCAAATCTCTTTTTCATAATTTCCACAATTGGCCCCTCCGCAGACTGGACCGCTTCTACGGAAAATTTACTCCCCATTCTGAATGAAGAGGTCGTACGACGAGAGCCAATTAGTTATGCTACAACTGGCAAAAGCGACATTTCGATTTCAGCTTCAAATGACAAATAAAGCTAACTGTTTCCATTGCTATAAACAGATAAATAGCGACATTTCGATTTCAGCTTCAAATGGCGAATAAAGCTAACTGTTTTGATTGCTAAAAACAGATAAATAGCGACATTTCGATTTCAGCTTCAAATGGCGAATAAAGCTAACTGTTTCCATTGCTATAAACAGATAAATAGCGACATTTCGATTTCAGCTTCAAATGGCGAATAAAGCTAACTGTTTCCATTGCTATAAACAGATAAATAGCGACATTTCGATTTCAGCTTCAAATGGCGAATAAAGCTAACTGTTTCCATTGCTATAAACAGATAAATAGCGACATTTCGATTTCAGCTTCAAATGGCGAATAAAGCTAACTGTTTTGATTGCTAAAAACAGATAAATAGCTGGCCAACTGTGAAGACTATGAGAAATGAAATTGTTGTCTAATTAAAATCCAAATTTGAAAGAAAATGCAATAAGTCAATATTTCAACACTCACCAGACGAGTTTCACTGAACTCTGTTCTTGGAACCCCGGTGGCAGCGACTCAGGACGTGTTACCGGTTAGCCCTCCCGTCTCACAAATTAATCGAGGTTCGGAGGCTGGAAATGATCTTTTTCTCCAGGATGGCCTGTCGCTTTCCGTGCCTCGTCCTGAACGGCTGCTCACGGGGTCCTGCCCAACAACGCCAAACTGTTGTGGAAGTTTTTAATCGCTTCCTTCCTAATACCTCTGATGAGCAATGAAATAGAGAAACTTACTTTTTCTGCCGGCCGGCTAAGTTTTTATTCTTCGTTGCAAGGAAAAAGATCAGTCCACACCATTCAGCAGCAATGGTATGAAAAGATACAGACAAAAGGAACACAAAGGATTTATACCTGGGGAGGTGGGCTTTGTTCTTGAGGTGTGTAACCACACCTCCAGTGGGGGTAGGATGCAGTCTTGATGATAAAACAATTATCTTGTCTGAGTGTTAATTAAGAAGTAAATAGTTTAAAACAATTAGCGTGTCTGGGTGATACAAATGGTTAGTGTGGATTGGAGAGTCTGTCAGTCCTGAGACAGAAATTTTACCATCACAGTGCAAGACTTGGTTGTGTTGTAAATAATAACTGTAGAGTCAGTAGACTCATATTATTGATATGGAAAACTCTGTCATTGAACATACATTGACTTATAAGACATCATTACTGAAGGTAAAACACATGAAATGGGGAAAAAAACAATAAATATGGCTATTAATGTTCTTGTGTTTCGCTCCTTGGTTTGTTCAGTGTGTGAGAAAAAGGGATTTCTATGAATAATTTAAAGCCCTGATGCTTATTTTTCATATTTCTACATCAAAGAATACTTAAGCAGTGATATAATCCAGAATGATACAAGAATGTTATTAAACCATAACCACTTCTGCCTCCCAGACCAAGGTCAATGTGGACATTTTCACGTGTTCGACTGCGAGTTACAGATGCCGATCTCTGAGAAAACATTTATTGATTTTGCCCATTTACAACAAGATGACTAAACTCACATCCATGTCATAAAAGTGATAAAATCATCAGAAATATCAGAGGCACAACCAATGGTCCTTCTTTATATTTAACAGCATATCTTTAATTTTAGATTCACTTCCATACACATTAACAACGGGGAACCCGACATACTTTGGTCTGTTTGCTAAACGTATTGTCCAGTTCATAAATATCTGGTTCCAGTAAATCATTACTCAACTCAATATTTAATCTCACAGTAGTCAGTTTTTCTTTGTTTAATCCAGGTTTTAAGACTAGAATTGATTCAACTCGTCCTCAGAGCAGCTGCAGTCTGTCCACGGCTACTGTATCCACGGCGAGGCCGTTCTCCAAAGCGGTGTGGTAGATCTCCAGCGCCTGCTCCAGAGGCAGCACGCCGCCCTCGCTGGTTTCAATGATGGCGATGGTCTCCCCAAACTCATTACACATAATAGTGGGGGTGCCCTGCGCCTGCGAGGAGGAAACAAATTAACAAAGGGTGGGGGTGCAGATGAACATTATTACAATGATAATTATGGTTCTTGGAGGATTATTTCTGTGATAATATATCTTAAATGCAGCTGTTAACATCAAGTAAACGGTCTCCTTATTCTAAGTTATTACACGTTTTGGGGATCTGTCCCTACCTGATGTAGCTCTGAGGTTTGGATTTGGATAAGCTGAGTCTGCCTGTTCGTCAGGTCCACTGCAGAGGCATCCACCACCGCCACGGCGGAGCTGGTCTCCATAGCAACCTGGGCTGCAGCCTCCTCGTCCAGCCTCTGCTGCCTGACGTGGGTCTTTTTATGGTTCCTCAGGTTGGAGAAGGTCTTGAAGGCTTTGCCGCACAGGAGACACACATGCGGCCGTTCGCCTGTGTGCGTTCTGCGGTGCTCAGCCAGGTGCATGCTCTGGATGAAACCCTTTCCGCACACCTCGCAGCGAAAGGGCCGTTCACCGGAGTGTGTGCGCAGGTGCTCACGCAGGTGTGTGTTCTGACGGAAGCGCTTCCCGCACACCTGACACGGGAACGGCCGCTCGCCGGTGTGGACTCGCTGGTGAAGTGCGACTCCGGAGGACGACACAAACAGTTTGCCACAGATGGGACACTGGTGAGCTTTGGGTCGCTTGCCGGGGGCGCACCGCGGCCGCCCAAGGCCCAAGGTGAAATGGCTCAGTCTGTGAAGTCGTAAATTGGCTGGAGAGTTCAGCTTCTTTCCACAGATGTTGCAGTCCAGGGCTCCTCGAACCACACTGGTTGGATCCGCCGATTCTGTTCCTGTAGTTGTTGAGGAGGAGGGTTTTGAGAGCGGCCCTTTTTCCTCCTCTGACCGACTGTGGGCCTCTTCTACCTGTGAACCAGTCTGGAGCAGCGTGGGGTGCTGCTCCAGACAGTGGCCGTCTCGTTGCCTCCTGGTTAGGAAGCCGGCCTCGCAGTGAGGGCAGGGGAAGGGGGCCGGAGCTCCTGGATGTTGGGTGAAGCGGTGCGCCGCCAACTTGGTGGCCCAACGAAAAGTGGCGGGGCAGTCAGGGCAGGTCAGTGTTGCTGCACTGGAGTGCAGCAGGCTGTGCTGACGAAGGTTGGACGACTGTGAGAAGGAGCGATGGCACACGTCACAGCGATACGGGCGCACGCCGGAATGGATGAGGGTGTGCCGCATCAGATTGGCCAGTGATGAGAAGGTTTTGCCACAGTCAGAACACTGAAAAGGCCTCTCGCCCGTATGCGTGCGTATGTGGTTGCGCACATGGATGTGCTTCTTGAAGGACTTCCCACAGACGCCACATATAAAGCTGCGCTCGATGACATGGGACTTGCGGCGATGGTGCATGAGCTGCAGCTGGGAAGGAAAGGTTTTAGGGCATGAGCGACAACAAAAAGAACCTTTATCTGATGACGAAGTTGAAGCAGCCTCTGCTGAGCCTGCCGGGCTGGGCACGACTTCAGTACCGCCTTCATAATGGGAGGCGGGCTTTGAGGCCAGCACAGCGGCATTTGCCAAGAACACCTGCTGGGGGTCATCAGTGTTTCCTTCAGACACCTTCATTTTGATGTCATCTGCCTCGTCTCCATCTTCACCTGCTTCCACATTGAAAGGAGAACTTGGCTTTGGATCCCCGAGTGTTTCCATCTCTTCCTCTGTTAGAGGGGCCAGCAGGTTCATTTCTGCATCATCGATGTGCAAGTTCTTCTCTCTCGCTCTCTGAAGGATGGAAAGAGCAGCGACAGACGCTCTTTTTGGAGGTGAAGCCTACAGAAGACAAGAGACACATCAGATGCTCAGATATAGTTCAAACTGTTAGTGTTGTTCCTGAAATTTAACTCCAAAACATACTTCAAAGTATTTTCTTAAAAAGGACGAGAAGTGACGCATGCATAGGTCTTCACCCACTTTGTTATGAAGCCCTTAAAAAAGATCTGGGGCTAACGGTTACCTTCAGACGTCATATAAGAAGTTAAATAAGGTCCACCTGTGTGCAACCCAAGTGTTACCTTAAGAGGAAGCACTACAAAACGGAAAGAAGACGGCACCACAACAGACCTGCTGCGAGAGAGAGAGAGCAGTCTACCAAAGGGCTTTAATAAGAGAGGCCAAAGGTAACCCTGAGGGAGCGAGAAAGCTCCATGGAGGAGGCTGGTGTATCTGACCGTAGGACCGCTCCACAGAGCCTGGCCTGAGGGAAGAGTGGCCACTAAAAAAAGCCACTGCTACCAGAAGAAAATAAGAAAGCGAGTTTAGAGTTTGCCAAAAGGCAAGTGGGGCTAAACTAAAACACCTCTCATCAACTCCACAGTGAAGCACGGAGGTGGCAGCATCATTCTGAGCATTTATCAGCTGGAGCTGGGAAACTGGTTTAGAATTGAGGGAATGATGGGTGGTGCTAAATACAGGGAAACTGTTGAGGAAAACCTATTTAAGTCCTCCAGAGGTTTGAGGCTGGGCCAGAGATTCACCTTCCAGCAGGACAATGACCCTCAGCACACTGCTAAAGCAACACTCAAGTGGTTAAAGGGGCAAATGTGTTAAACTGAGATTCTGTGGCAAGGCTTAAAGACTGCTGCACACCAGCAGAACCCGTCTAACTTGGGGTAGTTGGAGCAGTTTTGGTTTGAAGAATGGGGGTAAAAATCCCAACAAATGATCCAGGTTTTAAAAGGGGTGTACAATGTTCATACCACAAAGACGGAGGCGGCGGCACCCGACGTGTCACGGTTGAGGTGGGTCCGACGGTGGTAGAGGTACTTTGTCATGTTGGTGAAGGTTTTATTGCAGAACTGACACTTGTGAAGGGGGTCTGCAGTGTGCGACTTCCTGCAAGAAACCAGAGAGAAAGATGACACAAACAGAAAAAAGAAGCATAAGAAATGGTCGGCCGGCTGCTGTGGCGCTCACCTGTGCATGATGAGCGTCATCTCAGTGGTGAAACCAGTACCACAGTCCACACACAGGTACCGCGCCACACCCGAGTGTGAGCGCATGTGCGTCTGCAGCGATGTGGCTTTCTTGAACACCTTGCCACACTCGGGACATTCGTGCGTGCCTTGTTCGTGCACGCGCTTGTGAGCAGTCAGCCGGTTGACCGAGGTGAAGGCTCGGCTGCAGAGCTCACACTGCAGCGGTTTGGCCCAGGCGCTTGCTTTCCTCTCTGCTGCTCTGTTCCTCATGTCCTCCACCTTGGCGTTGGTCTCCTCCCTTCCTCGCGCCTCCTCAAGGCCACTCATGACTCCTGGCTCTCCACTCTCCTTGTCCTGGCCCAGGAAGTGCTCTCCCTGGTGCTGGAGGAAGTCCTCGGGAGTCTGGAAGAGCAGGGAGCATTCTGAGCATTCATAAGGGTGGATGACCACCACCTCTGTGGGCTGTTGCTGCTGGTTGTCGTTGTGCACGTTGGGGGCCATCCTTAACTCCAGTCTCTGTACACCGTTCTCCAGGACCCCCAGCTTTGCCGAGGAGCTTCGACTGACAGCAGGCAACAGAGGGGGCAGCTTGGAGCGACGCTGACTGGAAGCGGTGGAGCCGTCTGCCAGAGCTTGAGCTGTGAGGATCTGCAAGTGCATGGTGGCAGAGCCTGGAGCTGGTGTCACTGGGGGCAGCAGGTAGGTGCGGGAGGGTGCAGCAGCTTTAGAGACAGACTGATGTTTCTTCGGCTGTTGCTGCTGCTGGGCAAGTACCTGGAAAACACAGACATATGCAGAAACAAAGGCTCAGTGACCGGGACAGTGAGATTCACTGTGATAAAAAGTGTTTTTGTCTTTCAGGCTTTAGAAGTAAAAGAAGAAGATGGGACACGATGAGGTGACCACATTAAAAGGGCGTACGGGCTGTTAAGTTGGGCACTGAGCGCCATCAAATGGAGACGATTAAAATCACAACAGCTATCTCAAATAATTGCAATTACACAATTCACTTTTAATTCTGACAGCTCCAACGAGAGCGAGTTCGCTCCAAGGGCAGCGAGGACACTTAGCGTGACCTCTGATACGATGGGAAACGTCTGTTTTTAAGTCTTCGTGGTTAGAAAACTATTCTCAAACAACACTGTTCGCATGTCGTGGAGTTGGATCAAAATACCTGCGCCAAGATCTCCCCGGCCTGCTGCTCACTCAGCACGTAGTTCTGCACGTTGCTCAGAGGAATGACGGAGCCATCCGCCTGCAGCACATACTCCTGTTGCGGGGCACAAAAACACCAGTGAACGGGTTTCCACAGAAATCCAGCGATGCCTGCTTACTGCTTTTGTGTTTGAATCATACAGTGTAAGACTACAGTCACTTTGATTAATCTGTTTGGTGATCAACACTCGGTGGGGGTCACACTTTGGTCTTTTCTGAGTGAAATCTGCAGTGAATGGGTGAGAGCTGAGCGGTGTTTGAACAACTTAATACGAGTTCCTTTGACAGAATTCAGCCTCCACTTCATGTCCCATGGTTTGCTAAGGAGCAGTTAATCATTTGTTATATTATTTGGCAGAAACAGAGAGACCTTAGCACCTCATAAATACACACTAATCAATTGGCTACTGATTAGTCTTTCAGTGCTGTGAAAGTAGGTTGGGTCCCTTACTGTGGTCTCTGTGTTGCTGTGTGTGCTGCTCCTGCTGTGGGTCCGCCGGTGCTCCAGCCACGTCTCAGGCGAGTCAAACAGAGCCAGGCAGTCAAGACATTGGTACCGAACGGGTCCGGACACCTCAGCCTCTGAGTTGGCCTCCCCCGTTTCCAGGACCTCACACAGCTCTGGGGAACAGTCATAAACGCAGATGTGAGTGTTGTCTCTTTGTCTAAAGCATGTCTTGCATGTTGACAAGCAGATTTCTGATGTGAATGACCATTACTGAAGAAAAAAAGGAAAAAAAATCTAACTATAGTTGTTGGAAAATGTTTGCGTTGTGCGTTTCTTTCACCTTGGTGCTCCACCTCCATCCCAGCTTCTCTCATGTGCATCTCCTGATGCTGCAGCAGCTCCTCTGCATTCAGGAGTAGACTCCCACACTCCAGACACTGGTACTGCTGACTCTGTCCCATCTCTGAGATGGTCACGGCCTCCCCAGCCTCACCCTCCACCTCCTGGCCCGTGTGGATCTGCTGGTGGATCAGCACATCCTCAAGGGTGTTGAAGAGCTGGTGGCATTCGCTGCACATATACTGGTGCTCCACATACATGCCCTCCGCCTCCTCCTGCTCAGCCATCTTGGGAGTGCTTGTGTGTGTGTGTATTGGAGGGATGTGAGGTAGTACTGAAGCTTCAAAGCTAAGCTCAGCTAACGAAGACAACTTCTGTCATCCAGTCAGGATAAGAGCACACCTGTGGGAAGCAAAAGAAATAAATAGAAATGACAACAATTGACAATTAGCACATAATTCAGTTGAATTACAGTAGCCTAGCCTAAAAACAGTGCTGCATATTTCTCACGCAAAGCAAACACCAGCGTCACATATAAAATGAGTGTGAACACTCAAAATATTTAGCAGAGTTCATATGGGGACAGTATGAAATTGACCGGCTTAAACGTGCAATTTTCAGCCGTTAGCTTAAAAAAAGGCCTCCGTCGCATCATATTATGGGCTAAACTCATCTGAAGCTAACAAATCGTTGATTTACTCCCAAATTTTATTCGTATCTTTGTTTACAGTGTGTGATGGCATATGGAGAGCTGTTGGCGGCGCTCCCTCCGATATTGGAGACCTGTTTCTCGGCACCGCGATTTCCTGACAGCGGCCCCCCGATTCATCGGGCGGTCCGTCAGGCGGCGCTACCCACTTTTCCCCGAAGCTCTTCGATCACAACGGCGGGCCCTTCTTTTCACTTACCTCTCATCTACTCTCGATGGACCATCCTTCGTGTAGTCATTACACGTCGTTCATATATCCACATGTGTTTTTGCTCGCCCGTAGCCGCCACTCTGGTAAAAAAAAAAATTAAAAAATTGATAAAGGTCCGTGAGAATTTGCATTACAAAGCGTGTAATGAAACGTTAGCCAGCCGATCGCCTCCATTCTTGTGATGGGATGCCCCGCCCAATGCGGTAGCCTGAAAGTTACGGATGCTGTGATTGGATAGCCTGGCTGTCAATCATAAATTGTGACTCAATACTGGGAAATGTAGTTTTTGCAAGTGTTTTCGATTTCATTGAAAATGTTGAGTCACGGGAAATGCTTCACACCACATTTTCCAATTTAGAATAAACGAACAATTTACTACAATATAAAATGAATCCTTTTTAATAATAATAATAATTGTACAAATGACCACAAGAACAGTTTCATAGAAGCACAAAAAATGCTTTGCTGACTAATGTTTATTATACAATTTCTTAACTCTTTAACACAAGGAGCCCACATTACATCTTCTGGAAGCTCTTTTAATTATTTTACAGCACAAAGTGTGTGTGTTTTCTTTTCCTTTACAAATGAACCTTTCAATGGAAATCATTTTAGAGATTTCCCTTTTAAATCAAACCTGTATGCAATAAGTCTACAATAAACTCAGCTGTGTAATTTGAGTACAAGCTTATCAATCTTTTTTTGTCATATTTATTTTTCATGTAATGTAAGATATGTAGTTTCAATTTATTAATTATCTCTACCTTTTCTAAAGCTCTGACATCAGACCAGATCCAACATGAAAATTCAAGAAGGGTTATAGGACATCAGAGATAGTTCCTTACTTGGATTTTAATCATCATAATATTCAACTATTAAACACAACATATGTTATTTCCCTCTTTGTTAAATATGTAAAACAGCTTATAACATGTCTTTTGAAGACTCGTCTCTTCTCTTTAGATTTAAGTTTACATAGAACTTGGCACCTTGACTTTATCCATTGCTTTTTTGTGTGTTTTAATAGGAATGCTATGTTTTGAAGTTCTTTTTTTAGTTTACTCAAATGACTTAACTCAGTCTGTCTTATGACGTTGTTGTTTTACTGCTCTTTGATTGTTGAATTTTAACTGTGCCACACATTGGTTTAAATCATGTTGTTTTACATGTGCTTTATAAATAAAATTGACCGATATATATGTATTAGTTTCTTTGTGTACTTTGGCGTTTATAAGTGTGTTTTTATTAAGGCTTTGACATGTCGGACTTTGTGAAAACTTGGTTGTTTATTACCATAATTTAACCGTACAGCAATTTAGAAATATACATTTAAAAAGATTTCCATTATCAGTCAAAATGTTCCTTGAAAAACGCTACTTTGCTAATTAGAAGTAGGCTACATATGTATCGGCTGCAACATAAAGGCTAGTTAAAGTATAGAGAGGCTGTCAAATTATTGTAGTAGAGTAGAGAGTACACGGTTTCGCTTTGAAATTATGTAAAGAGTAAACATAAAAAGGAAATGCTTAAGTAAAATGCACTTCACTGTACGAAACTGTACTTCACTACAGGGCACTTCACCATGGACCCAAAGCCAAAATCAACTCATCTTCCCAGAAGCCCTTGCGGGCTTTACGTCGTTGTGCGTCAACTCCCCAGTCCCCCCACCATCTCCGTTCTACAGAGGAAGAAAGGGGGAGACGGGAAACCTTTACTGAAAGCTGTAAGTGTATTTTTCATTTATATAGATTATTTGGATACATGTAGAAAAGTCTCGATCTGTGTGGTCGCTTAAACCTTTAACCTTGCCCCGGCTTAGTTCACACAAATATGAGCGGCACCGGGCGGGCCAGGACCAGCTCATTCGCTGAGCCTCCCGGAGCTCCCGGATCTGCTGCAGCCGGTGCCGGATCGGCAGTCGCCGGCGGAAGCTCGACAGGAAAAGCTGGGGCTTCGCAAGCCAGTGGAAGCAGCTCGACGAGCTTTGGGAATTTGAAACTGCCAAGTAAGTTTTAAGCATATTTCCATAATTAACCAGTTACATGTTATTATAAAGACTCGGATTGCGCTTTATTTTATTTTTAAAACAAACGTAACACGGGATATTTATTGTCGATTGTTGTTACGGAGCTAACCTTAGCCCGCAAACTGTTAGCTGGCTAGCCAACTTAAGTTAGCTGCCCAGCTAACGTTAGATGTGTTTTTCATTAGGGTAGCGCTGCGATCAAGGGCTTTCATCTCAGAGCTAACATTATCGTTAGCCGTTTTTTGAAGCTTAAGAGAAAGCCGCGGGTATTTCGACGTCCTTTTACTTTTTTTCCCCGGTGACATTACCGAGCTCTTATTATTTCAGAATAACCCATGAATATAGGTTGCTTTAGCCGCTTTGATATTATCTTCCATTAATATCAGATGAGGGAGCTAACTAGCTTGCTTGCTAACCTTTGCAAAGACAGTTGAAAATCATCTAGTCTGAGTTTTTGGTTGCCGCCTTCCCTCCTCTCTGATGAATAGCCTCACTGGGATAACAGATAAAATTAATTGTGTGTTAACTTCAATACACGGACCGTATGTGACTTAAATGTCCTATAATACCGAGTTCCAGTAAGCTTATATGTTTGCTTATTAACCAGCAAATGTTGACCTTACCTGATTGTTATCTCTCTGCTCGTCTGAATGCGCACGTGAAAACACATATGTCTGAGTTAAGGTAGGTAGTATATAACTTAATTCCGTCTCAGGTCATTCGTATGATTTGAAAGTCCTCTACTTTGTAGCGTATTGAAGGAGAAACGGCTCTACCAGACTGGCTCGTTTTGCTTTGGAGCTGCATCAGCACCCTGCTTGCAGATGGCTGGAAGATACTCGATTTATCCCCAATTTCAACCACTGTACCGACAGCCCTGGTTTGCCAACATTAGTACCCCCACTTTGCTGGTGCGATGGCAAGAACTTGGGGAATGCCCTGGCCTCATGTAGCTGTACATTAGCAGCCGTTAGCTGGAGATTTGCAGGAGTTTATCGAATTCCTCAGAAAGGCAGAGGGACAACCAAAATTAAGTAACATCATGCTTTTTGCGGCAACATTTTGGTTTTATTGACATCTAATGCTACAAAAAGCATAGTAGTTCTGCAAACAAATAACTGCCAAATATAAAAGTTAGTATAAACTGCTGTTAAGGAAATCTTTGTTGAGTAACTCTTTGGCTGCATGATGTGACTTTTCTCCTGGAAGTCTTGGGCATGTTGACTCTGAATGCGTTGCTCTTGTGTCAGAGGTGCCTGGACCCTGTGGAAACCCATGTAGAAGGACTGTTTTAATCAACCTTAACACTAATCTGACTAAATCTGAAAATCTCTTCACCTCTACCTTTTGTCAAAGCAGAGTTGTTTAATTACAGGTTTAAATCTGAAGTCTGTGAATTAAGAGTCTCCTGGCTCCATCCATATTGGATAATTGCAATTTTCTTTACCCCTAAACATTTATAACTTCCTATTTAGAGATTGTTTGCTATGCAGTACAGGTGTTAAGAAGACTTGTACATTCTCTCCAAACAGCTTCTTAACACTTATATTCAAACCACGTCCTCCTCACGACTTTATTAAGATGTGCCTGTGAAATGATGGAGAGAGCTAAAGTGCTCCAGGCCAAATGAACCCCCTGCGTCCGTGCACCCGGCCTCCCGACCGCTGGAGTTCGGATTTGTTATGTATACGTTACTAGGTCCGCCGTAGTCAGATGGTCGTCACCCGTATGTTACAGAGAACCACTTCCATGCTCATTCAGACATGACGCCAACGCGTTCAGTTGCCGGCAGATTAATGGAAAGCATTAAAAATCTGAAAGGTGCTTAACAAAAACGGGGACAAATGTGTCACCGAGCACTTTCCAAGCCTTCATATACGACCCAAACTGTGCAAGCGTGGTTGTTTGTGACACAACCAGAATGATCCTTCAGAGTTCTGAGTAATTCACTAACCTTTTTTGGTGAAGTCAGTAAACAGAATTAAGAAACCTCTTTCTTAACTTAAGCAATGATGCAGATATGCAATACTACTACAACAAAAATGCACTCGTAAACTAACTGTTTTTGTTTTGATCTAAATTTTTCTTGATATAATAAAGCACAGTGAATGAGCAGTGATTGGTGAAACATATTCAGTCAAATATCAAGTATCTCAACTAGTTACTGTTTTCCTAGTTATGTCAGTGAATTACATGAGCTCTTTGTATTTATTTGCTTATCATTGCGTGATAGCTGCTGACACCGAAGTTTTCTCTTTCCTTGTTAATCTTGTTTTATACGTTACAAACTATCGCGGCCTGATTACAGTACAGTTCTGATTCTACATTATTAAAGTCGAGACGGCTGATATATTATCCTGAAATGTTACTTATTTCTTCATATAAACAAGCTTTATTATATACACTCAAAAATGTAAAGCATATTTGCATGTAAAAATGATGCAGTTTAGGTAAAAGTTCAGCAGATTACATTTGACACCCTTCATTTTTGTACAACTGAATTAGTCTCAAGCCATTCTCATTTGTGTTTTTTTCTGTTATCAGATACCTCAGTGAGTCAGGAGTGGTGACTGAAATGAGGCTCATTAAGACCACATGTTAATCAGAGCTCCCTTTTATTTAAAAAAAAAAAGGATTTCGGCTCTTCTCACAATAACTTGGTTGATTCAGAGCTCGTCGATAGCTGGTCCACAGGGAGGACGGAGGTTAGGGGAGTGCACGTACCCCCCGTGGCTCTCGACCTGAAAGAAGACACTTTTCCAACGTGTTGCTACATTCAGCCCCAGTTGCTTTTTTATAGAAACATGCAGACAAAGCCACGACTAAGTTACTAAGAAGCAGAAGTCGTGAGGGAGTCTGCATCTCACCAGGTCGCCTGGAAACGCAGGAGGAAATTCTGGGGTGGGACTGTGCCACGTCTGACAGGAGAAACACAGTGATGCGTCTTTACAGGGGGTCGCTGTATATCTTGTTTTATATCTCAGTTGGGAAAAAATCCAGCCACATCAATCCCTGGCCTTGTGTTATCTTGTATGAAGCTAATCCCGACGACCTCCGCCCAATGCGGTGTTTCGACTTCATATTTAGCGATAATGGAGCAGTATCTTGGACCTGATACTCGGTGTTGAAAGCTGTATCCCATCCCGTCTGTGGGTCACAAAAGAGTGGCGTCTTGAATCTGTGAGCTACAATGCAGGAAGGTGAAATTCAATACTTAGGAAGTTTAGTAATAAGTCAGGTCGAGTCCTACGTAAGATTATGTGAGTCTAATCGGTGCCGGGTCAGTTGAGTTGATCTTTACTGTTGACAGGAAACTTGTAGATGTATGGATTAGCTTTGGTGTTATTTATCCATCTCCTCTGGGTGTAAACCTGTCATCAAACACTGTCAGAAAGGGTGCTAAAAGGCCATAAATGATCAGATATCTGTTGTCATTTATCACAGTACTGACTATTTTTTTTTCATCATGTTAAAAGCGTGCTCGAGTTTTACTCTCCAAGGTAATTTTTTATTAACTGTATGTGCGATGAAAGTCGCGCCGCTCATCATTTTTTGTGTTGGCTGGTGTTGACGTATTAGAAACCAAAGCTGCTCACTGACAGCCAGGCAGAGTGCTCATCTTTGCATTCATTATTTAAGCCACTATCATGCCACAGCTGCTCCAAATTTAATGTGCTCCCCTCTGACTTGTTTAAGAAAGAGTGGTGTTGAAGTAAAACACAAAGAAACAGTGTGTTTTGGAGCTGTAACAGGGCAACGTGCAGGCACCACACGGTGACTGATCTCAAAGCTGAATGTTTCCTGCTGACCTGAGGGGAACAGATCAGATCAGATCATGTGGGCACGCCATCGTCTGCTGTGAACCCGAAATAGTTTTGTTTTTCTTTTCTTTCTTTTTAAAAAAAAAATATGGTTTTAAAGACATTTTATTTGATATTTACTGAATAAATAATTCCTGTCTTTAGTTTTAGTAGAAATGTATATTTTCTCTGACTCCATTTTGAAACTCGGAGGCTTAATAGAAATGTGGTTGGGTCCTGTTGAGACAAGCAAATTGAGCAAGCCCAGAAATGGTAGCACCTCTGGGCGTGCTACTGTCCACGCAATTTTATCACAGGTCCTGACAAGCCTTTTGGCAACGGGGCTCTTATCTGCTGCTCTTCTGCTCTCCTCCCAGTGTTGTTGCTCCCGGTACCCATTTGTCAACTCATTCTTGACCCAACACAAGCACAGGCATGAAAGCGCCACACAGCTACTTGACCCTAACGAGAGCTGGCGGACGGTGTCGGATCTTGAGCTTTTGGCGGTTTATTTTGACAAGGTCGAGCATTATCCTTACTGTACAGCTAGTGGAAAACGCTCGCCCGGCATCCATTCTTGTAAAGTCTCCAAATGTCAGCTCGTTCTTCATGTGATGTCGGGGGGGTAGCAGCTACTCAGATTTTCCTGTTTCCAATGCCCCTTTCTGTTTCATTTAACTCGACTTTACCTTTTGAGTGAAAGCTCTCAGCTCGCTTTAAGTCCCACGAGACGAGAAAACGATTTAAGAACGGACTTAAGTTTGGGGTAGGGCTGACCCCAACTCTTCAAAGGGTCAGTTTGATTGCCATGGTAATCACGGCTTAAAACGGAGGAGCGTTTAATCTTAGCTTGTCAGATCTCTGATCTTATGTTGTAGCGCTGACAGACATAAGTTACAACTTCTCAAGCAGGGTGTTTAAAAAAAGAAACCTCCAAAATATAAGTACAAATATAAATGAGATCACCAGGTTTCCCTCCTTAATGCCTGACTCCAGCACATCTTTCTAACATTCGGCTGTGGGATGTGTTTGTATTTTTAAAGTCTGGCATTTACACCCCCTCGGCCAGTTTTGTCAGTGAATTTTTGACTTTCTTCCTCGAGCTCCAACTATTTCTGCAGCAGTCGGTGTGATCGTGAGCAGAATGCCAGAAGTTGTGCAGCATTCTCTCCATTTTCACACAACGTGTCCGTCCTCTGAATGATGAGCAGATTTTCATCCCGTCCTTTGGGCTTAATTTTCCCTTTTTACAGTTTGTTGTTCTACACACCGTCACGTGGTGAAAGTCAGATTTTTGGACTGCGTCTTATCTTTACCTTTTCTTACTGAAGCTTTTTTAGTAGTACACAGAGTATGGGGATTCTATCAAATAAATGTACGTACTTAATTGGCTTTCTCTCGTTTTTAGGTTTAAGCTAGTTTGCAGCATCTGTTGTGATCTACTGCCAGAAATATTAGAGTATATCCGTCCAATATGTCGCAGACATGTTCCTACATGTCCTACTCCAAATTTGTGTTGGTCGAGGTGTGTTGCACTGCCACTTTGGCTGTAGATGTCACTCTGCTCCTTGAACTTAGCTGTTTGGTACGTTCGGGTGATTTAGACGAAAAGATGCTGAGCATAAACTGCGGTTGACCCGAGCTGGACTGCACTTCAGGGGGTGTGAACTACATTAAGCTGGCTTCTCATAATCGTGTAGTTCTAAGTTAAGAACAGCGGACAAGCTCTGAGGAAGACAAAAGTAATGTTAATGGCTAATGTATTTGGTAATTAAGAACATTGGATTTTCGCTCTAAGATGTGAAAGATTTTATCATCTTGAGTTTCTGTAGGCCCTGATGGCTAAGGGATTAATATTGGATGCATTTTCAAATGAAGGGGTCAAACTCGGGGTGACTGCTGGTTACAGCGGTCCTGCATGTCTCCAGATTGAAAGGGGTTTAACCTGGTTTCACCCAGAGGGAGCAGATGGAGTGTTGTGGGAAGTATCAGTAGCTCATTATCAACCAGTCGACTGCGTCTCAGGAGCTACCACTTAGGTCACAACCATTCAGAGGGAGAGGGGGGGGGGGGGGGGGGGGTGCTGCCCGTGTTAATGTTTAGCTTCTGTCTCTAAGGGATGCTGCTGGTTTAAAAGCTGAAACGGGGTCTGTAATTGTGCCCCACATTCTTATATGTAGGCATTAGTGCTATTTATGACTTATATTTGTATAATTAGATGTTAATAACGTGCTTAATTACAGGTTCAAGTCACATTTCTTGGGTTAGTCGTGTAATTCAAGGGTCTCTTACAGTTTGACTTTGTGCCGTTTTCCACAGGAGACAGCGGCAAAGTGACGACGGTGGTAGCCACACCCGGTCAGGGCCCTGATCGCCCCCAGGAAGTATCCTACACAGACATAAAAGTTATAGGAAATGGCTCCTTTGGAGTGGTCTACCAGGCTCGTCTCATTGACACTCAGGAGATGGTGGCAATTAAGAAAGTCCTCCAAGACAAGAGGTTTAAGGTATGCTGAGACACGCTTACTTGCTCAGATGATTGCACCAAAGTGTTTTACACCCCTGTTCTCTCTCACATCTTATTTTTTCCTTTCTTTATTTTAGAATAGAGAGCTGCAAATTATGAGGAAGTTGGACCACTGCAACATTGTGAGACTACGATACTTCTTCTACTCCAGCGGAGAGAAGGTGTGTACGCACTGTGTTGATGATTTATGCCATCGGAAGTTTCCGAATGGAGCACAATGGTCCCACGCCCAGGCAATTAATAGGGCATGCATCCCTGGTGATTCATGGGCATGTTGAAGACAAGTTGATCTTTGTCTTACTGGTACAATAAATATATTACTTCGGGTTGTAGGGGTCCAAGGTCTGTGGTTGATTTGTCATATTCAAGTTGCATTCTAACTCTGCGTTACAGTTAAAATGTTTAGAATTAAGAATAAAAACGTTATGAATTTAGATTTGGTGCATTGATGTCAGTCTGAATGTCTTTCCTGTATTCGAACTGTCAATAATTGATTATATTTAACTTGTTTCAGACGTAGTTACAATAGCAGACTTCTTAACAAAGTTGTTTAGAGTCTCGGTAATGCAGAAATAAATCTGCCTTCTGAGGAAAAGTCTGTTATTAACCACCCAGCCAAACATGACTGATTAAAACAATCGCCAAATAAATAAAAGCTGGTCTCAGAAGCATAAGAAGAGGAGCAGCCTGACAGGTCTCAGATCGGCTCAAGTGAAACGCGCTTCAGATCAAACGGCTCGTTCGAAGCAAACCAACCTGCTTGCAGATGTCAGATATGTCTGCCCCCTTCCTGCTTGGGACGAAGTGACTGAACCTGTAAAATTGTGCTGGTTACATTTTCATGACGGCTGTGTCCAACCCACCAGCAGTATAACGCGTGTCTGTTAAAATATGTTAAATCCCAGCTGTCTCTGGGAAAAGTTTGTAAAGCTAGCAGGTGAAAATTGAGGCCCATTTTGGTAGCGACTGTCCACACAATCTGCTGAGCATCCGGTGACTGATGTTACACCTGAAACTTCTGTTCTCTGAGCTGCTGAGCAAGAAAGCGCTGCTGGCTTTTCAAAAGAAAAAAAAGTGTCCCCACGGTGTGCCGTAAACCCACCATGTACGTGTACATTCTGCCCCGCTACAGCACAGAATCACATTTTTAACTCGACCCTTCAATCCACCGAGCACTGATCTGCTTCTGAGTCCGTGTTCCCAGACCTGCCCGAAATACTCTGAACAGAAAATCAATGAAAAAACTCTTTAACAGTCCAACTTCAGTACAACACAGTTCTTGTCTTTTAAAGATGTATTAAGCATGTAAAGTTTAGTGACATTCTGACTTTTATGAACTCTAATTTCTACTATAAGAAGCATTAGATAAATACCTCATTTGTTCCTTCCCCCCTGCAGTTGTATATAGAACAAGCTAAGCCAAGCTAACACATGAATCATTTTAATTCAGTTTTAAGCAACGGTGAAGTTGTATGAACGTGGAAGTGGTTTCCAGCATGTGGGGAAGGTGGAGCTGGTTCCTGTCAGAGCTTGTAAATGAAAAGAGACTCTCCTCTTCCAGGTTGCTTCTCCACACCTGGATTCTGCTCACGTGCATGCCCATGTGTCTTATATTTTGAACTTAAATGATTTAAAATGAGAGCAGTCCTCTTAAATTAGGCTTAACAAAGCTGGAACAAATGCTGCCGGCATCGACCTCCCTATAAAATGTCAGAACAGCAGTTACATGTGTTTAAATGGGTTTAGAGTAACCTACGTTCACGTCTCACCTGTAGTGACACAGTACTTTTCTTTTGTTCCTCTTCAACAGAAAGACGAGGTGTATTTGAATCTTGTGCTGGATTATGTCCCTGAGACAGTGTACAGGGTGGCTCGGCACTTCAACAAAGCCAAGACCACCATCCCCATCATCTATGTTAAGGTGAGTAGAGCTTTTCTTTTTAAAGATGATAACACACTCTGCTGGAGCTTCAGCCCTCAACCTCACTGCTGATACTGAAGGCTTTAAAAAGGTCAATTCAGGTTAAGATTATCACGTTTTCATCTTTAAAAAAAAAAGCTGAGAAGGTTCATTCTGAGGGTGATGTGGGATTGTTGTGCAAGAAATGGATTTTGGCTTCTGCTTTTTTGGGAAATGCTGATTTTATGCAAAACAGCATCTGTGCTGTTATGTTAGAAATCCACAGGAGAAAGATAAATACCATTTCAAATGTTAAAAAAGGAAGCTGCTCGACAGTTTGGGCCTAAATCTGTGCTTCTGAGCTTTGCAAAGATGACACTAGAAGTCACAGTCTGCAGCTCAGTGACGTGGAACGTGGCTCATGGATGTACTTACCTTTTCTTGTAATTAGATTTCATTATTTCCCGTTCATATGAGGTAAGATTTGTGGTGGGAACTCAAAGTAACAGTTTTCTCAGTAACTACCTGGGGATGTATTAAACAACTGGATATGTTTGCTTTGCCAGACAGCTCGCTGTTTCAGGATTATGAAAGCAGAAGGGGAAAGATGGGCCCGTGGGATTAAATCGTTTGCAATACCCTTGGTTCCTCATTTAAAAGGGTGCTCTTATTAGTGTTTGTGTGTTTACTGCGTATGAGCAGCAGAGAGGACATTATAGCTGTCTCACGGCTCATTTCCCTACCTCAGCCTGCTGCTCCCCTGAGGCTTTAAGATGCATTCTGATCTCTCTGGCTCTGTTCTTCCTCCCTTCCCTGACACCCCTCCTTCCTCCAGCAGCACACTTTCATCACGGCATGCTTTGGGATCTTCTCCCCAGGCTCTCCTGTTTCCCCCTTGTTCAAGCCTCTCCTCCTTTTACCTCTCTGCCCTCTTCAATAACCCTCTCTTTCTCATCCCTCAGTCATCTGGTCTGTAATCATTTTGTATTCTGGCCAGCCTGCTGTCGAGGCTTCATGTGGGCAGTAATGACGATAATGGTGATGGTGATGACTGTCATATTAAGATGCTTACCGTCTGCATTCCTCAGACTCATTAAATGGCTCCATGCTTAACTGTGGGGGCAATTTTTTTTATTTGAGATTGACACCTCTGACCTAGATGTGAGGACAAATGTCAAAAGAGTAAGATGAGGATGGCTGCACGTCTTCAGGGAGAGTTTTTTACACGTGGGCTATTTTGGTATAGAAAGCAGCCACTGCAGGCTGCATCAGACACCACACAGCTGCTTCTTTCAACATGCACCTTTACAGAGCGCCCCGAAGCGGTCATAACATGACAGAAATCCAGACAGACACACGTGCACGTGTCTGTGATATCCCTGATATTCAGGTGTGTAAGATTTCTGGACGCTCTGTTGGAAATTTTACAGCATAATATTTAGAACTTAAGATTTTATTTTTGGGGAAGGACTACGATTGAGGGACTGTCATCCTCATTTGGTCTGTCATCTGTCGGGTTTGGTGACGGTGCACAGAAAGGCATTGACAGGTGGAGGCTCACAGAAGTGTTCTCAGCATCCTGTCTAACCGGACAGGGCAGGGGCTGAGGAGACGCAGCCTGTCATTGGGAGAGCAGGCAGACTTGCTCATTAAGAGTAAGGCAGGGAGCGGAGGCTAAAGGGGACCCAGGCTAAAGCGGCTGAGGGGACATCAGAATGAGCAGGGAGGCAGCTGCTTCAATTCTCACGGTCGTGCGCACAAATCCAATCCAACTAGAGTTTCTGCTGTAGAGAAATGAGAAAGCTGTCTGACTGTAATTTGCTAAAAAAAAAAAAAGTTATTCCAGCACCAGATTCTTATTTTTTCTGAACCTAATGCTCCCCGTCGAGGTGTCCCGACCTCTGATTCGGAGTCATTATAAAGCACCAAAGTCCATACAAAAATACAGTCTCAGGATGTCATTCTCATGTTCTCAAATCTTCTTCTATCCATTTCTGGGATGAGATTGGAAATTTGTGTGTTAAATATTGCATTGCAATGACTTTCTGTTGCGCTCACAAGAAAACGCTAACAGCACCAAACACTGTTCTGACTTCAAAAAAATCTGGTCTAATTTTAATTAGATTTTTACAGCTGTGACATAATTGGAAAAGGTGTAATAATAACTCTGGACCATATTGTTCACACTGATTCTCTTTCATATTTAGCCACTTTCATCATAAGGCTGATTAAATGGGATTCTAAGTGTGATTATAACCTTTCAGAAACCACCACGGAGTTTTGTAGCAACCATGAGTCATGAAAAATGTGATCTTCTTTAAATGTGTGTGATTCTGTCCAAGTTATTAAACACTGTCTGGCGTTATGCCGTTCCTCAGGTGTACATGTACCAGCTGTTCCGCAGTCTGGCTTATATCCATTCCCAGGGCGTGTGTCACAGAGACATCAAGCCTCAGAACCTCCTGGTGGACCCAGAGACGGCCATCCTCAAACTCTGTGACTTTGGAAGGTCAGTAATGTCCCGTCTTCATCTTTCTGCCTCCTGAGGGAACCCACATCTACCCACATCTCTTGCTTGCTTGTTTAGATTTCACGATGATGTGAAAACGCTAATTTCATCTTCCTCCTCTAAAACTCTCCAGTGCAAAGCAGCTAGTTCGAGGGGAGCCAAATGTGTCCTATATTTGCTCACGGTACTATCGTGCCCCAGAGCTCATATTTGGCGCCACCGACTACACGTCCAACATCGACATCTGGTCAGCCGGCTGCGTGTTAGCGGAGCTGCTGCTGGGCCAGCCCATCTTCCCCGGGGACAGTGGAGTGGACCAGCTAGTAGAGATCATCAAGGTACAGTAACACTCCTGTTGGCAGTAAAGAAAAGCCAGTAAGCCACGACGAATGAACTTGACAACTGGACATTGTGACTTTAGCTGTGTTTACATGGACCACCATCAGAATTCTAGTCCAACGAGAAAACAATATCTTCATAATTGATCAGATTAAGTCGAGGAAACACTGTACAGGTGCAGTGTTTCCTCGACTCGGCTGGCCCAGGATCGAGTCCCCACCGGATGCTCTTTGCTGTATGTCATCCCTACTCTCTCTGCCCCCCCTTCTTGCCCACCCACTTTCGAATAAAGTCCTCAAGCACCCAGAAAAGCCTTGAATAAAACCTACATAGTTTTGTTAATGACTCCAGTTCATTTGGAAGTTTTGCTCAGACTTTCGTACAATCTTTTGGTCTTTGGCAGAGGAAAGATAACCGACACCTCAAACCACCTGAGGCGTCCTCTGTAGAAATCCTTTGAAAAAAGGAAAAGGCTCTTTCAAAAATGCTTTTCCAGGTAATTGGATGAAACATGCAGCAAAGTCACGATGGAACTGCAACCAGTCAGAGAACCAACTCAAGCTCAACCTTAAACCTGCATTTCGCAGCCAGTTAAGGACACTGATTAGTTTGAGTTCTGAGTCTGGCAGAATGAATTCTCTTGTGAGTTCACGAGAATCCAGCTGTTTGGGTTTTTAAATTATGTAAAGGGGGGGTCAAACTGTAGCATCAGCCTCTAAAATCATATCTCAGTTCATTTCTACAATCCTTATGACCAAAGGTGAAACATATCTGTCCACTTTATGTATTTTCATGAGGATCAATATTAATACACATCTTTATTAGTAGTACAGTAACTACATACGACCTGGTATAACGAGCACATCACTGAATCTATTTGGTTTTATAATTTGTTGACGGGATCTGAACAGGGATCTGATTTTGGCTCAATGTTGTCTTGGTCATTAGCAGATGTGGAATTTGAATTTAAATTTGTTAAAAGGATATTCCCTTGTGATGTCACATCTCATTTTCAAGGGGGTCCCTCGACAAACATATACATAGAACACATGACAACATTACATCATATAAATGCATAACATACATCAAATACAGACATCTTATTCTCACACACAACCCACATAAGTCTAACTTAGAATAGACTAATTGTCAAGAATGTGAACATAAAAATATAGCGTAAATAGAGAAAAATAAAGTAGAAACATGAGCTATTTGTTTTGAGATTGGAGTGAAGTAACATCCTGAAACAATGAAAAGAGGTCATAGAACGCAAAAAAAGAGCGAGGTCTTTCCAGTCCGACGGAGCTTTATTTTAGAATGACCTTTTCCCAACCCCGAGATTCTAGGAACAGAGAAAAATGGGACGTTCATATGTCTAAGTAAGTATGGTGAGTTGTATGGAGTCACAAGTTCTTTTGAATAGGGAGGACAATGGAAATAAACACATTTATCAATCAAACATAAAATGATGTGTTCTAAAAGGACCTCTCAAAACAAATCTACATAAAGCATTAAATATTACAGTCAGAGATTTAAGACGAGTGTCTGGAGTGTTTTGGTAAACAATATCTACATAGTCAACAAGTGATAGTATCAGTTGTGAGATGAACCTTTTTCTGACATGAAATGTGAAGCAACACAGCCATATGCTTTTTTTAACAATGTAATCAATATGAGGCTTAAATCCAAAGTCCAAGATATTTAAATGTGTCAACTTTTTTTTAGTAGTTCAGGTATTCAGCGTTTAGACTGCTCCTGGTAGGGCTCGTTTTTTTTTTTTCTTCTTCTTCTTTTTCCCATCTCATCCCCACATGAATTTGACTATTTTTAGCCAAGCAACTATGGTCTCAAACGGAGGTAATGAGAGAGCATTCCTCACAAGATGGCGCTAATGTCCCAGCATACGTGCAACACGGCGCCTGCAGCTTCATTTCTCCACTGATTAAAAGGAGAACAATATATCCTAAAGACAAACCGTGAAACATATTTTTGCGTTTGTACTACCAGACGGGTTTGATGTTAATGGATTGAAACTTTTCACTGCTGGCAGGTTTTGGGGACACCAACAAGGGAGCAGATCCGTGAGATGAACCCGAACTACACAGAGTTCAAATTCCCTCAGATCAAAGCACACCCTTGGACAAAGGTATGTTGATTCTTACTGTCTACATAGAAGAAGGCTTCCTCTTGTCCCTGTTTTTCCACCTCTTTTTACTGAAACCTGTAACGGGGAGACTGACTTTGTTCATACTGAATGATACATTTCCCTGTAATGATTTTGTCCCATCAGGTCTTTAAGCCTCGCACCCCACCAGAGGCCATTGCCCTCTGCTCTCGACTGCTGGAATACACACCAGTGACCAGACTGTCTCCTCTGGAAGCCTGTGCGCACGCCTTCTTTGATGAGCTGCGCCAACCCAACACCCGCCTGCCCAGCGGACGAGAACTGCCGCTCCTCTTCAACTTCAGTCCTGTTGGTCAGTCAGTTTTTCTGTGCTTCTTTTGTCTTTACTCACATTTTTATTCATTTATCTCAAATAGATAAGTTGTCCCCCTTCTAATGTTAGTATTATTTTGTAATATTTCATGTGTAATTTAACTTTTTTTTGTTTCTTCTGCACTCTCAGAGCTGTCTATCCAGCCACAGCTGAACTCCACGCTCATTCCTCCTCACGCTCGTGCACAGACATCGCCTGCCTCACACGGTACATGTGGCAGCTTGATGCTCTTCTACTATGTAGTTTTCTGTGGGAGACAACGTCTGCTTAACACTTAGCAGCTTAATCCTTGTCTCCTCCTTACCTGACCTGCTTTGTTTACGATCTAAACCTGTGATTAGCCTCAGCTTTTTATGGTTAAATATCTATTATTTACAGCACGATGAGTGCATTCTGTCTGTGGCTTCATGTGGGATTGTTTAATATGTGTGTTCCCTCTCTTCCCCTGCAGAGGGCAGCGTGTCAGACAGTACCGCCCAGCCCAGCTCAGCACCTGGATCCATCAACAACAGCACCTGAGCATCCATCTCTCTGTCATGTTTTCCGTTTCGTCTTCCCCGGTTTCCTTTTCTTCCCTCTGCTCCTGCCCCCACCCCCCTCAACCTTCCTCCTGGCTCCAAACCCTTAAAAGAGAAAAGATAACCAGACACAACAGCAGTAACACTCAGCATTGCTATCTTCCCTGAATGTTTACTATTTCCAGTAGAAAGCAGGGCCTGCAGCTGCTCGACTCAGGAAGCTGTGGGTTGTTTTAATGGCATTTTGCCGGCTGCACTCGGGCTTAATGTAAAGCTGCAGTTCTAAGCCCAGGTCGGCCCGTGTGTGGCCTGCTAGAATACAGAAGCATAACGTCGGTTGGGATGGATGTTGAGAAGATGAGGAGGAGGGTTGAACATGCTATGTGGATTTTCTCCATTATAATCAACAGCTGACTTTTATCCCATTTTAAGTTGATTTTATTTGCTTTATATTTTATGTATGGTTGTGGTGCCATTGATTTGAATTGTGATTGGCTACGGCATCAAGAATAAGGGCAGCGTGTAAAGCCTGACAAATGTTGACAATCATCCTTAGTCGAGTCAAAAATCGCACACTCGTGCGCATTAAATTGTAGCTCCGCAGCCCAGTGTGTGACCTAAAGGCTCTTCTACTGCTTTCTACCCCGACCGAGCCCACCGGTGAACAGATGTGAGGAATTATTTTAATCTCCCTGTCTGCTACCGGACACAACGTGTCATTTTAGATAAGAGGTCAATTTAAATTATATTGCAAAAGAGAGCACCACAGCCCGTGTTTACCGTTTCTTTGAGTATTAGCTCCTTAACTGCCTGTGATCAAAGGGGGGAGTTTAACACGAGCAGAGTGCACGCGTCTTCAGTTTCGTCATTATAAGCTCATGTCCTCATTGGTTAAGCTGGAAACTCAGTGTTACATGTTAATTCTCATGTGAGTATTGCACATCTCCAAAGGGAGTGGAGGGAAGCCATCGATGTGTCCGGGTGACCTCACAGGGAGGGAGCCGCTGGTGTGGGGCTCCAGTCGCATCTAATACAGAAGCCTCAGTGTCTCAATGTTTGAAAGGTGACTATCACCTCATTAATTATGTCACTTTATAGTTGTTTCATATCAGCTTGATTATGTTAAAGATCGACAGCAGGAGTGGGGGCGCTGAGGGGATCGTTTGAGCCGTCTTTTCAGCTGAAACGCACAGCTGACGTTATTGCAGGAGTAAGACTGTGAATTGCTTTTTTTATTTGGTTTGTGAGAGCGACTCGTCGTTTTGCGCTCCGATCCAAGCATCCTGTTTGTGACGCTCGTATCATGTTCCTATTTGTCGGAAGTGGTCGTCGAAACTTCTCGTGGTTGGTTTACGCAGTTAAAAGTTGACTGTTGGCAATAGGTTGGTTTTCTTTCTTCCAACACACAAACGTGCATGTCCAGTTCAAGCAGACCCCACTAATGTCAGATATAATGCTCCCCACACCTCTGAAACCCAACAGCTTTTGGAGCCTCCACTCCCACTCTTCCTCGTCTTCATCCCTCTCCGCTTCCCTCTTTCCTCCCTTTCTTTTTTTTTTTTTTTTTTGTTTTTCCACAGCTAAACTGTAAATATCAAGTACCTTTTATTTTGTTTTTTTTTTTTTTTTGTTATTATTGTTATTATATTGTTGTTCTTGTAATTTTTTTCTTTCTGTAGTGGACCGGCGCAGCAGCAGCCGGGCTGTTTATCCTCAGTCGCAGTCTGTAAATACGATTTCATTTCAGTCCCTGGTTCAGTAGGGGAAAAAAAAAAGAAAAAGCAGAACAAAATGTTTCATTTTTATTCTCTCTCCCTCCATTTCTCTCATCACGCCTTCCTCTTGTCCCCCATTAATGTCCTGACTGTTTTATTTATTGTGTTGCGTTTTAGAGGGGAGGGTTCGGGGGTCTTTTTCATTGGGTAAAATTTATGGATTTTTCTTTCTTTCTTTCTTCTTTTTTTTTGTTTTTTAAATCCAGATTTTAGTCCAAGATCACATGCAGAATGATTTCACATCCAAGATACTGTACTCAGATCCAGATGTATGTATGTACGCACATGCTAGCTAGCAAACTAGTGGAAGTCCAGTTATCCATTAAACTTCAGCGTGAAGGGAATGTTACAAGCCTCCGGATCTGTGGGGGTCGCTGCGGTCGGGGGCACAGATCACCTCGTGTGTTTGGAGGAAAGGGGAAAAATGAATCCATCTCAATTAGATGTATCATCTCCTTTGTCTGACTGTTTGCTGTTTTTATCTAGATTTATTTTTCCGCCTTCTGTGCGTCGTGTGAGTGTCGCAGGTTTGAACTGTCGGCTCGGTGTGTTTGCTTTACAGATGTGGAGATCTTTATTTTGAGCACAGCTGCAGGGAATGTATGTGTGTTTGTGTGTGTGCTGGCAGACCGAGAACATCCTCCTAAATGAAGAGCTGGGTAAATGTTTTTAATGTTTTTTTTTTTTTTGTCCACCTTATGATCTGTCACATTTAGCTTTTAATTTGTGGTGACCCTTTTATCGCCCTTGTCGGAGGGTAAAAATGTCGTCGTTGGGAACAGAACAGTTTGATGATGGAGATGGTGACGAGGGAGGGATGGAGGGAGAGAGACAGTTTTTGTTTGTTGTTATAAATAATTAAACTCATTAATAAAGTGATGAAACTGTCCCTGCTTCACATTTCTGAGTTATGAAGTAACGAGTCATGATTACACGAAATATATACAGGACAACTGAGTGAAGCCATTCTGTGCATCAAAGCTGCGGCCTTATGACACATAGCAACACAAATCATAACTAACTGATATAATGGTACATAAGGTGACTTGATTTTAGATTTGTTTTTTGAGTTTAGATATTTCTTTGTCAAGGTTATAGAAAAAAAAAACTCACCTATGATGAATTTTGGGGGTTGGAGGTTATCCCAGCTGTCGCTGTGTGACAGGTGTACACCTTGGACCGATCCCCAGTTCATCACAGATGAGACAACCATGCACTAACTCCCTCCTAAGGTGAATTTAGAGACCCCAATAAACCTAACGTGCATATGTTTGGGTGGTGGGAGGAGGCCGGAGTACCCAGAGAGCGCACACGCCTACACAGAAAGGGCCCAAGCTGGGATTCGAACCGGGACGTGGACACCACAGCTGTTGCTAACAATCTTTGTCACAACACCCTGATCAATAATACTCCCTACATTAATCATCAATCTGCATGCCTTACATGTTTTTGGGTGACGTTTGTAGGTCACAGCAGTTTGCAATAGATGCGGTTTTCATTGGATGTCATCATTCACTGAAGTTTCACTAAAAGAAGAATGAAATCTGCAAATAAAATAGCCTGGTGATGAATGAACAACCTGCTCTGAGCCACAGCTGCCATGTGGCTGCCAAGCAACATATATATTTTTCAGAATTTACCCCCTTGTTAAAGTGTTGAATATAGAGCACTATCGTCTCAAGTCAATGTCCACATGTTTGGGTTTTTGATTTCTTCTTTTTGATTAATTCTTTGATCATGACGGCTTATAAGCAGATGTTTTCCATGTTATTAAAACACGCTGGTTAGTCAGTCGATTTACGGGTGATCTTTAATCATTGAGCAAGTTTTGACCCAATGATCACCAAACTTACTTCAATCCTTTCTGGGGGGAATGTGAGAGTGGGCAATTTGGATTTATCTGACCTGAGATTCATACCAATTCATACAGTAAACAATGTTTTTCACAGAACAAGCAAAAACTCCTACCTGCTAATTGGTGGAAGTAATGGATGTGAATAGTGTCCTTTCAGGATTTAACTGCAATTCCTCCAGATGTTCCTAAGAAAACAGACTGAGAGGAAAAGCTGGGTTGGTGGGGCCCAGAATATCTTATTTGCCTCCTTTGCAAGTTTGCAAATGACACAGGTGAGTTGGGAAAAATGCTTTTAGATTTCGTGTGAATCTGGCCGATAGGTGATCATTCAGAAAAGGACTCTTTCTCTTCCTGCTGGCATCTCAGGATGCAATCCGTTTTCATGAGGTGAAATGCTTCATAAGAGTTTGTGTTACACTAAAGCGAGTCATGATCAAAGTTTTTGTTCCTTGAAGTTCATTTATAGACACTCTCTGGACATTATCAAAACTCCTTTCAAGTTTGAGTGGCGTGATTACTTTACTGAAAGGATTGATGCAAATCCGCTCTCACATGCTGCGGCAGAGTCGGGTGGATCGCTGAACTCTGCCGGGGATCAGCTGGGTAATGATGAAATCGGAGCGGTTGTTATGGAAACCACGCTGTTGCGAATGTCCCCAAAAAACGTTTTTGACCTTGGGTGATGAAATATTGCATTTCCACAGCTGGATTATGTCAGATGTGAGCAACGAATGTGGGTTTCTGGGACGGCATATGGACGATTAACGTGTGCTCATGCTGCTTTGTGAAGCCGTTTCTTCTTCTGCTGTGGCGTGATTTAGCTGATGGCTCTTCTTTTATGACACGGTCACATGCTTTGTTTCAATATGATCAAGCATCGCAGTGAATCCAGGTCTCATTTGGCGCCAATGACAGCACGCATCGCCAGCATGGTGGAATTTCCTCCCACACTTCAGTCACAGAGCGACTCAGATTTTTTATTCAGGCAGGGATCTGCTGGAAAAGAAAAGCAGGATTTAATGAAGTCTCAGGGTGTCCCTGAACTTTCTTCTTTCGTCCGTCTCTGAGTTCAGTGGAAAATATTTATAAGCACCGGCGGAACCTTTGCTGCCCGGAGCTTGACTTAAATTTCTTGGTTACCTTTAAGCCTGGCCCTCAGGTTCAGCTCAGATAAATTAATACTTTGTCCTTGTCTGTCCTGGCCTACGCTCCCTGTGCAATCCTGCATATGAATGCACACTTTGCACAGTTTTTGTATTTGTGTGGGCAATCGAACCCTCGTCAAGTAAGCATAGGTTTTCTAGATCAGTCTGTTTTGGGGAGTTTAAGATGTCACGATAAAATAACTATTTTTGTCTCAGCAGGACTTATTTTCTGTTCTAACAGCTCTCAGTACTCACTGATTGTATGCAACATTATCACATCAAGTACAGCTCATGTTACAGCTAAATAGATTTATACCATTTAAGCTGCTTAAATACACTGAACATCTTCGACTTATGCTGTCTGCAATTAAATAAAAGTCAAAGTTGCGACTTTGACTTTTATTTAACTTAAGTTGCTTTTTTTCAGTTGTATTCTCCATATCGCTTCAACTTTTTCTGGTACCTGCTCTTTTGTTTCCTATCTTTCTATTTAGAGAGCTATAAAGATACATTTGTCTTTCTGTGTAATCCAGATATTATTGGTGAGGTATTGGTGCTTTTCCACTTTGGTGTACAGTATGTGAACAGAATCATGAGGGAAGAAAGCAGTTTAGATATACTGTACAAAATGGAAGATGGTCCAGACAGAGATGATGTATTTATTGGATTTGCAAAGTACAGACAAGTCTCAGGTTCTCCATAGCCCATATCTGTTTGTGATAGTCGTTTGAAGATTTCCCCATAACTGTACAGCTTTGATGGGTATTTATTCTTAATATTAAATTCAGTTCTTTCTCCAACTATGTGAGAGTGTTGTATATATTCTCAAATATACATTCAACCACCATTTGTGGTCCTCATACCCAATTATTTTTTCCACTTCTGTTTGACATGTGTTTCCTGTTCTCTTCATCTGTTCTTGATATAATGCAGATATAATTCTAAATCTGACACTTAAAGACAGTCTTACATTGGGTGTAATTAAAACATTTTTACACAACTTTGGTCACTGCCAATCTTCAAATCTGATCCAACAAACTTTGTAAAGACAAAATTTGTTGAAGTTAAGTCTTTTTTTTTTCTTATTTGTAGAATCATGTGAAATCTGAATTCTGCCGTCATAATCACTGATTAAGTCAGTGAATGTTTCCCGGTGATAAACATCCTCCTGTTCACTCAGTCACACCTTTAAAGCCAAAATAATAAGATACGTAATTAATGTTAATTCACAGTAAGCGACCTTATTCTTACCACCTGGGGATATTTTCAGCCCAAATAATTATCTTTCAGTCTTGTAACAGCTTTTAAACGTTATTTTGCTGCTTTTGGTGAAGATGTTTTAATTTCCTTTGTGTGAAATGTGCTTATAAATGAACTTGCCATGACTATAGCATGACTCTGTGAACTCTGACATTTTTAACCTGATTTAACCTGTAAAATGTAAAATACATTCTGGTCCCAGTACAGGGACACTCGGGGTTAAAGGCGCTGGTGGCTCTGAGAGGAACAGCTTTGGCTGTTAAACACCAACAGTGATGATGTTCTTATCTTTGCTGAGATTTCTTGCAAACCTGCAGCTCAGGTAAAGAATTTGACCCGATGATTGTGTTCATGTGGAAGAAAATCATCACCCTTAAGAACAGATTATCTGAATTTCTGCACCACATTTATAAGAAATCTATGCAAAAGTCACAGAGGTATTTCAGCCTGGACCGAAGTGGCAGACAGATCAATACCTCTAATTCTGTTACTGATATTCTACAGAAATGAGTGGTTGTGAACTTGTTGGTAAAGTTTAAGGTTTGTACCTAACTGTTTGTTAGTGAGTCATCTTCAAATCCTGTTTTGTCCAGCCCTGCTCTCTCTGTTGATCTTTCACTGTAAATACAATTATTAACAAAAAGGCTTATTTTAGTTACTGAACAGATGTCCGCGAGATTGAAAAAATCTAAGTTTTCTTTTATCCATGTCTTTGTATCATTGTTCAAATCAACATTCCTTTTTTCATGTCAGTTTCATGACTTTAAGAGTTTGATTTAGAAAGATTAAGGAAGTACTTCTAATTTTATATAACTGGGGACAAGAAACCCTCAAAGTTCTCATCAAAATCTGATAAAAGAACAACTACAAAATAGATCTTTACATAGATGATTATGAGGTTTTACCTGAGCACACCAGAAGTTGCTACAAAACAAAAAAAAAATGTTGAGAAAATACCATGAGGGGATGGAGGAGAGGATGCTGAGCAATTGATGCCGTGTGACAACATATCCCCCTTCTCCCGGGACCTGCAGTCTCTGAACCGTAACCTTCAATGAAAAGCATGTCTGCTAAGCTGTCATCATGGTGATATGATGCGTCAAGGTTGAATAATGTTATTCTGCAGTGAGTTGCATAGATTGGACAGTTTCTGTGGAGCCGAAGAAGCTCCTCTGGCTGGACGCCCGGCCGGCTCTTTAATACCATTGGAGTCAGGTTAAGCAGTCTGAAGGAGCTGCTCATCTTCTCAATCAGTAAGTGTGGCTTACAGGGGCACTGTGTAATTCTGGGAAATTAGTGAAGTGGACTAGTCTATTCTTGAACTGACCTCTGCATATAATACTTGATGTAGCAGAGTAGAGATACCCTATACAGCTGGCTGTCCCCACTCTGAGGAGGGGTAATCTGATAAGTGTGCAGACATACGTAGTAGATTTGATAAGGCTCTGAGGGTATTCAATCGTGGCTTCAATTGTGAGTGACTGTTATTGTTGTTACTGTATGATAGATAGTCATGATGAATCCTTCAAAAGCTGCACCAAGAAACTCAGACTGCTGTGACATCAACAGAGCTGCATGTTTTCTGCAGGTTGTGGAGGTAAGCCTTATATTGGTCCGCCCCTGGTTAACTCATTACTCTCAGTACATATTTTTTCAAACTCCTCACACGCAGCACAATGTAAAATGTGAGGGCATCTCACTGGAGTACACTAACTATGCTCCAATTATCCTCGAAACGATTCCATATTTTCATGGTACTTGGCAGAAAAGCTGTTGGAGCATCTTGGAGAATTTGCCACAGTCCTGTGGATCTATAGTGTTTTAGTGTCTTCTGTCTTTTAATATAATCTGACTCAATGATACTGAGATCGAGGCTCTGAGGGGGCCAGGTCACCTGCTGCCATGCTTTCATCATGGTTCAAGTTGATTCTTCATGACTGCGGCTGTGGGATGAATTTCATGTGATCAGAGGTTTTGATTTAAGGTTTTGTGTCACTGAAAAGAATATAATCTGAAAATCCAGAAACTTGTAAACAGCACTAGACACAAACATACAAATATTTTGTTATGTTTGATGCTAAAGATTTTAATAGCGCATGTGTTCAATAAATCATGAGTTTTACTAAGTATGTTGTACTTTGTTATATATAAGCACAACTTTGTCTCACCTACAGGGTAACATAAATGTCAGAGAAGTTCAGTTCGATTCAGTTTAATTTATATGGCGCCAAATCCCAATAAATGTCATGTCAGGGCACTTCAATGATTCTGTTTCATTGCAATTCAATCATGATCCAATCAAATCAAATTAAAATCCAAATTAGTCCAATTCATACAATGTCAATTAAAAAAAAAAGTTGCCTAACTATGAAAATCAACAGATTACAATAAACAACTTTTTTATTTGATCTCGTCCTGAGTCTGCACAAGTTGATGGTGGAAAGAAAAAAACTCACTTTTAACAGGAAGAAACCTCTGGCAGAATCAGATTTGGGAAGGAATGGAAGTCTAATCATGGACAGATTATTATAGAATTAGAGAACCAATTATAGGGTCAAGTAAGTCATCCTGTCTGCATTTCTTTGTATTCACTTTGCAGCTTTCTGTTCATTTTGTGTTACTGATATTGGTTTGGGTCTTTTTGAGCCCATTTATAATCTATTAAGTGTTGTTGAAATGTCTCTAATATTCTTCTGGCCTTTGTCGGTGCAGTTTTGTGTTTCACTGAAGAATTTCTGTGTCACTGAAGTTCTTTGAGTCTCCTTGAAGTGGTGTTATGTGTCTTTGTAGGTGCTCAGCTGCCTTCAGTTATTTTCTGTCTATTAATTCATCATGAGTCAGATATTTTTTTTACGGTGAAACTCATGGCTAAGACCATGAATAGTTAATACTTAATTGTCCAGTATTGCCCCTCAGCGTCCTTGCCTGCACTGACCCTGCCGTTGTGGCTGGCGCGCTTTTGACTACAAATTCTCTGTGTTTTGTGTAGTCGACCACTATTGGTCTAAGGAATGACAGATTCAGCCAATGAGATCGAGCCTTCTAACATGCAGAAAAAAAAGAAGTTGCCCTATTTCCTCCTCGGCCAGTAACGTATGACTGCGGTGAGTTTTGTTCATGTATTTTTACTTATTTAACACTATAGCCACTATTTCGGTGAAATACTGTACAGTGACATTTACGTATGGAGGATTTCAACGGGGGGAGACAGCTAATGTTAACTTTTAGTCTGTCGCCGCCATTTTACCACCGAAGAAGCGCATCCCGCCCTCCTTCTTGAGTCTTTTCTTCTTCTTCTCCTTGCTATCAGAAAGTAAGCACCACTGGTCCAAGTGGTTAAACGGGTGTAGTCGCTACCCAACTTTGCTTCGACTCCCGCAATTGAAGAGAGAACTGTAGTTTGCATTATTAGCTTATAGGCTAGCAAAGAATGTGGCTGCCACGCCGGTGACCACGTTAAAAAGATGGCCATCGTTGCATGTTAGCAACACTGTAGTCTACAAAGATAAAGCCGCTGTCTCGCGAGCAGCTAACCGTTAGCTTCGGCTAGCTTACATTACAGCTTGCGTACTTGCAAGCTGTTGCCCGTAACCAGCAAATCACTCACACGAAGCTTGGTATTGTCATGTAACGTTATGAAATGTGACAGATCTGAAGTTGCTTTATCCATTTTGTCCACGTGTGACGCAACAGCTTAGTGACATTGCCCTTACAGCAAACACTGTTAGCTAGCTTAGGATCAACGTCCATTAAACCACATTCATTACGTTTAGCTCAACGTGAAAGTCAGCGCCTCTATAATGGTGTATTGTTTGGGGTAAAATGCATGTTTGTGGTCCTGGTTAATAGATAAATGAAGTTGCAGACCACTTCTCACTTTGTTATTTGTTGTTGGATTAGTGTAGCAATCACGTACAAACGGTTTGAAGAGCAACAAGGGGCCATTATTGTTTATATCCCATGATGGCAGTATAGTTTTGTTTTTATCTTTTCTATGCTTAAAACCCTCAAATCATTTTAACGCAAAAACAATGAATAAATTCCTTTAAAAAGTGTTGCCAGTGGAGTAAATGCACATTCCTTATTTATAGAGTCGTTCAAAACATTTTAAATTCATATCAGTAAGACATACCACTGCACTAGGTGACACTTTCCCTCAGAGCTATCACATTTAAAACTCGATAGAAACAATGACTTTAATCATCTCTTTAATTGTTTGGCATTTGCTCATAGTGTCATATTCAATCGCTATTTCTATGTTCTCCACATTTCCAAACCCTCCTTCTGCTTTGATTTTTTTTTTTTTTTAAATAATAATTTTTTGTAAGGTTTAACAGTACAAACTGTTTATAACCAACTGCTTTATGGTAAGCATCTGTTGACATTGAGGTCATGGGTTCAGTTTTAAAGCCAAACAAAACAGCATTGCTGTGGGCACATTTTAGTTTATGGCAAACATATTATTGAGAGACCACGAATGAAAAGAAAGATACAGCTAAATCAAGAATTTCTCCGTGGTGGGAGCTCGAACTGCAATAAATGTGGCGAATATATATTTTTATTGCTGACCCCAGAAACACCATCTTGCTGTAAATACTTTCCAAATGAAATCTGGAAGTCATCTCGTACAACTACATTTTTTTCCAGTTTGAGAAAGATTAAAAAAAAAAAAAAAAATCTATAATAGTTTTTTTTTTTTCACAAGCTGCCTCTGAAAATAAAGCTATATGTTTACAAACCATTTTCAAAGATTTAAATTTGCATTTGGATCTAATTCTAGGGCAACTCCAACGAGCCTGAGGAAGTTGAAATGTAAAGAGAGGGGGACTCTTGTTGTAGCAGTTATTTATCCATCAATTAGTTTTTCTTTTTAGCAAAAAAAATGTCTGAGAATATTGCAAGCTTCATCATTTATGTTTTATAATTGTTTACCCATTAAATTTACAAGCTAGATTGTGTCTAGCATCGATGGCCTTTATACAGAGTCGTCTTTGATTGCTTTTTTTTGCAGTATGAGGTCTGATTGGTATCCAGTGAGTGGAAAGGATTGGGGAGATTGTGTTTTGATTATAGTTACACTCAGCTGCCGCATGTGCCAGACTGCACCTCCACTGGGTCCAATTACAATACAATTGATGTTGGAGCTAAACATCAGCTCAGGCCATGAAATGGCAGAGAGAAAGAGTCTCTGCGAGGTCTCCACCCAAGCAGTAACCTGCATGGTCAAAATAACAATTAGCCAAGGCTCGGCTCATGATGAGTCATCTTGGCAACTTCAGAGAATCTTGGCACTCGTGTCCAAGCTGCCTTGATAATATATGCAGACACTTCCTTTCATCAGGAGAGGGCAATATTCACAGCCTGACTTAAAATGTATTGCATTAGTAGCATTTGTACAAGGCTCACGTTGTGGTCTTGCTCACATATTCAAAGCATGCATTGGTTTAGTGAAATATTCCACCTTTATCTAAATCACTTTTTATTGCCTCATTTCTCATGAAATGTCTTTGATTTCTGATCCCCCGGCAGTCATGGAGAGTTCGTCAGTGTACATGTGCTTCCCCTGCTACCAGGAGTTTAACACCCTGGAGGAGGTCCTCAAGCACCAGTTGACATGCACTGCTGAAGAGGAACAATCGGGCACATCTGGGGCCACTGCTGTCTCCGTTCCTGTGCTGCAGACACAGGTAGGCACTCACACATGCATCACTTTCCCCATTTTGTCGTGTTGGGGAATGGAAAAGGGGAATGAGCCTCACTGTCATGGCAGGGCGCCATGAAATGATCAACTCCACGATCACTAAATAACCCCCGAACCACATCAGGAGAATGACATTGAGGTGAACAATGCATCTTTAGTCATAAGTTGACAAGGCTCTGCTGCTCATTAAAGTAACAGTGACCTTGATGAGTTGATCATTTTAGCACTTAACATTGAGTTGTTTGTAATTATTTACTGTCTCATTTCAAGGTGTCGCCCTGTATTAAAATCTGATTTAGAAGTGCCTTGACATCACACTGTTAATCACAGAATAACTGTTGTGTCTTATTTGGAAGAGAAAGAGAATACTGGAGAGGAAAAATTAGGTGTGACTCACGCTAACAGTGATGTATTTTTGTGTTTTTCTTGACATGACACAGCTTCATAAGGAAAATGTTACTGACGTTACGTTTTTAAAATGTTATTTACACAGTTATTTACCAATTGCAATAGTCCAACTTTTTCACAGTCAGTTTTCTGGCCATGCACATTCTATTTTAGTTTGCCGGTAATTTACAAGCCCATCGTGTGGCTGCTGTGATTTAAATGTGAGTTCGGAAATTTTCTCTGTGGAACAAAATATTTTTACTGTTGCTGACTTGAATCCTTTGTGAGCAAAGCCCAAGGCTGCTAGAGGTGAGAAACATCTCTTTTAGCCAGGCTTCACTGAAGTGAGATACAGTCAGTTATCAAGAAAGATTTTCTCTTTCTTTACCTTTTTTGTTTGATTATTTATTTATTCATTTTCTTGCCTGCAAACCTTTTACCATATTTTCCGGAGTGTAAGTAGCATCAGTCAAAAAATATATCATGAAGAGGAAAAAAAACCATAAATCGCACCAGACCATAAGTCGCATTTATTTAGACATTTATTTCCCAAAGTTTCTCTGCAACACTTCGGCCCATAGGGATGTCAAACGTGAGGGGGATCTTGTCCATGTTGATAATATGATCCGGTGACACTTTGTGTTCAGTTACCTGCTTTCCATGAACTCACAGAAACTGTCGACCTTGGATTGGAAGTCTACTGGCAGTTTCTCACACCGTTGTCTGTGCTCTGATAGAGAGGCGGTTGCGTTGCATGAAGTGGTAACACCAAGAAGGCCGGTCTGCAAAGTCATTTATATTCATATCGTTGGCAAGTACCAGTGTGTGGAGACATAACTGCACCGTTGACAAGCCTCTCTCGGCAGTACGTTGTTCAAGCACCCACCCGTGGACTCGTTCCTCCAGCTCTGGCCATCAGCAGCTTTCTTTGTTTTCTTCATAGCAGTCAGATGAACCTCTGCTTTTTGGCAGTCCCTCACAAGTTTCTCACCCACTCCAAACTTTCTTTTTGCTGCTCAATTACTGTTTTCGGCTGCATATTTTACTACCTGCAGAATAGAATTTTCTTTTTTGTGTTATTTTGTTTGTATTCAGTCTTTCTCAGTTGTCCTTAAGTTAATTTTTCAGTAATTTTTTTCAGTGGTACAGGAGCAGCATATAGTTGTCACAAGCCTAGAATGTTAAATTATATATATTTTGATATATAAGTCGCAGGACCACCCAAACTATGAAAAAAAGTGCAACTCCAGAAAATACGGTATTTATAAGTGCGTTTCATGTTCGAAGAGAGCCGTTGCCCACTGAGATTAAATGTCCCTGTCTGAGGAAAAACTCCCAAGTAATCGATGCTGATGCACATTGAGCAACGTTGAGTGGAACATTCTTGTGTCGTGGACTGTTTGGCACTGTTGTGTTAATACTAATAAAACAAAGCATTGGAATACTGATTTAGACGTCAATTACCATGCTGTTATTAACTTGGTTTTATTTTAATTTTAATCCAGACAAATTCCCATTATTCATTAGTACCACACACACACATCTGCACACAATATACTGCTAAACATATGAGACACAGAAATTTGGAAGGCATTCACAGCTCATTTTTCAGACCCCTAATGTTTACCATAATAAGCTGACAATGGCTGTGTGTTAAGGCCGGCAGATAATTCAGATTTCAGTTTGCATGATACTGCTCTCTGCCTCGCGTAATTGCAGAATAACACATTAGCACATTGTTTATCGGAGTAATGAGTCACTAATGAGGCAAACGGGTGTAACACGTGTGGCTGTGCTGAAAGTGGAGGGATTCCTACATCACCATACATTTTAGAGCACGCAGCAAACAATTTGCAATATTTTGAAAAAGCTTTTCAACATATCAGGCGTTGAACGAGCTGGGTTTACAAGAGTTTAAGTCATAGCGTATAAGGTGGCTTAATGGAGAAACCGCATGGTACAATTTAGTAGAAATATGAGAAGGTACTGCTTCTTGTTGTTTGGGCATTAGTTGGTTGAGTCACAGAAGGAGAAGGCAAAAAAGATTGGGAGGCAGAAGAGAAGCGCATGATAAATGTCCAGACCAGATTGAGGTCTGCGGTGCCACATTTACATGGTCTCCGCCGAGGTCAGATGAATCACCAGAATGTTCCTCATGCTTCGGTTATAATGAACAATCTGTTGTTTTCTGATTTGGGGATCATCATATTCTTTTTGCTTGTGTGGGCGAGATTGTGCGATATTATTCTAGTGTCTCCTCTCTGATTCCTGCTTCTTCAGGTGTGTAAATCCACTGTTTGACTGCATTTGCATTTTAGATTCTTACATGATTCATTCAGACTGTATTTTTGTCTGATGTGCTCCATATAGGAAGTCTTCTTTTGGAGCACATTCAGTTTCACAAAGACTAATAACTTAACTGCAGTTTCAAAGTTGTAAAATGAGTTTTTCAGTTTAACTTTGACATATTGAGCTCAGTCTTGTGATCTAGCTGGCACTTTATTCTTTTTCCTATTCCATGACAGCTTCAGAAAGCCCTCGGGGTTAAAAGCAGTCATTGGCTCTCGTTTAGCAGCAGGGCATGGCTGTCGGAGCTTATGCCCGGTCTTTCATCCTTTACTGTCTTCAACACACGTCTATAAAGCACAATGACACTCCTGACAGACAGATTGCATCCTGAGTTGCCAGCGGGAGGAAAGGCATGAGAAATGCTTAAGTCAGTGCCATCTCCTGATGGATCACTCATTGGCTTTCTCAAAGATGAATCAGCAGGAGAAACACTATAAAACCTGCGTACCTTATGTCTTCTTGGCGCACGCTTTGCCGTAAGTGGGCTTATTGCAAGCATCCCCTGCATTGGCTATCATAATTTCTGTCTTCCTAATGTGACATCAATGTAAAAGAATTGCTCTTAATTTCTCAAATCAATGCAGAGCTCATAATTGTTCAATAAACAAGTCAGCTTAGCCTTTTTAGAGATTTAGTTCTTGAGGAACACGTTGTGCCCAGACCTAGCATTTTCTCTTTAGGTTTTCTTTCTGTTCTTGAATCAATGCAGTAGTTTTGTATTTTCTTTGTTTTTCTTTTTTTTTTTTTTTTTTTAAGTTTAATCGACTGCGTGTGTCTCGGCTAGTTTTTAATTTCTTGTCTTTATTCTGATTATCATCGGAACATATGGACGATTTGAACAGCTTACACTAGAAGTTTTGTACATTTTCTTTGGTATTAGGCTCCTTGTCCATACAGTCGTGCACACACATTACACCAAAACATTTGCGGTCCAAAACGATGGCCAGTGGCAGACAAACTGAGAAAATTGATCAGTTAGAAATGTATCTCAGCAGCCATTAAATTGATCGAAAGAACTTCCGTCCACTTCTTCAGTACTAAACACAATCGGTGAATTACATCGACTTCATCGCATGTTCCTTTTTATTTTAAAAACACCAACGGAGACTGTAGAGTGGAAGGACTTTCCTACACCAAGCTGACAGCCATCATACGTCTGGGGCATCCATCTCTCTTTCAGTGTGTTATTCACTGTCGGACCCCTTTAGACCCCGTTGGGGGTCTTTTTCAGCCCATTCGTCATGTTAAATTGCCGCCGGGTCGGGCAGTGAGAAACATTGCTCTGAACAAACTCTGGAGTAAGTTAATGTGACTTTTACATGTTTCTGAGCTTAAAAAGCATACAGGTACAAAACAATCCATGTGATGTGCTAGTTTGAATATAAAGGCAGGTTTTTGAGACTTTACACATCAAAACAGATTTGAATTAATATTGAACCATGTTGGATAATAAAACGCATGTTTATGTTGTACGTCGGAGTCCAGACTAATTGTTTTCCTTGCGGGTGTGAGGAGACGCAGCAGGGGGTCTGCCATTGCTGCTAGCTGTTTTCGGTGGCTCTGGACATTTGTCTCGTTCACTTTATAAACCTACCACTGTCCTTTCAAGTTAATACCAACCAGCTCACCTGTGACTTACTTATGACAGTGTGGCTGTGACTTTAGTGTCCGTGTCGCTGAGTGAGGGATGTGATCCATCCTGCTGCGGATCATTTCTTTACAAATTGAATAAACAGATCAGCTCGACTCCAGTTACAGTCAGTTATTTCGAAATCCAGTCAGTGTTAGTCATTGATGAACTTTCATTGCATTTTTATTGTAATTTTTAATGTGCGCTGTTAATAGTCACAGTTCACACGGCTTCCTTGGTAGAGTGCTGTGCTGTGCTGTGCTGTACGATTAGTCTCTGACTGATGATGACGGTCTGTTTTACACGAGAGCCGCCGCTCAGCCTGACGTGTCTTCTGTTAATTTCAATTTTGTCGTGTTTTTGTATCCTGCAGCTAAACATAAGCTGTGAAGAAGCTTCATAACCTTTACAGTAACAAACAAACTGAACTTTGACACTATCGTGCACCACTCAATAGTATCATGACACGTTCGTTTTGCATCAGCAAGTCTAAATGTGTAGTGAGGCCATTTGTTAAATGAACAGTTTGGCTAAAGCTCTGAGCTCAGGCCCTTTAATTCCCACTTTTCTCCCCCATTTTGTTCATTCATGGTAAAAGTGTTTTTTTTTGTTTGTTTCTGGAATCTTATTCTACTTAAACTTAAGCATCAACAAACACAACATAATCATGCCGTTCTATATTTAGCTGTACATTGTCTGACTGAAACCATGATCACGGACTCTGGTTTGTCACTCAGCATTTGACATAATATTTGGTTGAATCAAACTAACACAATTGTGAAATTAACACAAAAAAAAACCAAACGTGAACATCTCTGATATTGTACTTTTTCTAAAACAGTTGAGGAAGATGAGGTCACACTGTCAAGTCACTTAAAAACTTTCCGTGAGAATCGTGGCGACATTATATGGCGGCAAAGTGGCACTCTGCTGATAAATCCATGTTAACACTCGAGCTGTAAGGTAACATAGCCGCCGGGTTTCTCTTGCACAGTGTGAAAAGCATTATTGAGTGACAAAAGACTGGTCCAAGTGTTTGGTTTCAGGGTGGAAGCGTCTATGCAGTCATGAGAAAGAAAATAATGCGTTTTGGTTTAGTTTTTGTTGAATAAATGATGACGATGTGTAATATATCCTGTTGTTGTATTTCCATCATTTTAAGACCCTGTAAGGATGAGATTTATTTACTTTTTTTGTTGTTATTTCCTATAATAATTGGATAGTATTGAAAGTGTATTTTCTTTTTTATAGGACTATAACTGCACTGCTCATTGATTATTAGTGCTATTCCATCATTTAAAGTGCTCAGTTTATCAGTTGACAAATCTTAACACAATGTTGGTTATTTTGGGCTTTCCTTCACCTTCGTTATAGTGAAGAGGAACAGCACTGGGCACCCGATATGTTAAAAGGACTAAAGATGGGCTGATGTTACCCGCAAATGTTTGAAAGTCAGGCTTAAATTGAATTGGTTATTTTCTTTTAAATGCACCCAGTCTGAATGTGGCTGCACGGGGAGGAAGCTGGAAGCTCTGCTACTGATGATTAGAAAGCTTCTCCTTAAAGCGTTTTTGTTTCAATGTCAAGGAAGAAATACCATTATTGTTAACAAGCAGTCAATTTTTCATTATAACAGAACAACGAAAGAAAGCAAACTGATAAGAGAAGGGAGACTAATTTTCAGAAAAAAAGACCCCCTTTGGCTCCTTCAGAGGAACACTGAATGACACAAAGCTTTCTTTCTACTTGTACTTCTTACTGATATTGTTTTCTCAGAGTTTAACAAAGCACAAATCAAGTCAATTTGCTGGGGTGGGATAAAGTCTTGTTTTTATTATATACTCTGCACGGTGACTTTGCCAGTTTGCCTGCTGGAGCCGAGGAGGAAGAGTTCCATCAAGGTCTCCTGAATGATTTCGGTGCATAAATTGACTGTAGCTTTCATGGAGTAACGTGCATGTGTAATTATGTTCCTTCAGTTCATGTCGTCAGCCAGTTACGCTGAACAGAGAATTAGCTCACTGGGATTATTGGGGATGTTTTTCATCCTCTGAGTTCAAAACTTCAGGTCATGATCAGGACTGACGTTGATTTTCTGCCCCTTTCCAGTTTTCAGTGATGTACACAAAAAATTACACTGAAGTAAAAATAAAAATGTCCCCTCTGCTGACAGGAAGTTTATGATTCTACAGAGTAATTTACGTCTGAGTTTTGTTCATGATAGGCTGGATTATAGTATGATGCACCACTGGAGTTTTAAAGTATTTCAGAAAGATTTGGTGCAGAAATCCTTGAAAATCTTGCATAATGTTAGTAAAATAATTCAATTTGATCTTCTGTTATTCTCACATTCATGCATGGTGACACGCTCGTGAAAAAAACAAAAAAAAAACAATCGAGGTGTATTGAATGGTAAACCAGCGCAGTTGGATGGCACAGCAGTCGATTTGCAATTTACCTTTGCCTTTGGATTTTTTTTTACCCACTTGGCTCTTTAATTACATGCTTTGCTGTAATTAAAAGGGACTCTGATAGCAACGGTGTTCCCATTACAACAAGAGCAACAAGAGCTCCGTGGAACTGAGCTGCACAGAAGCTCCAAAAAACAACAGATTTTTGATTCCCAGCTAATGGATATTTGTGAGTGATAAATGGCACGCAGATTTCAGGCAAAGCACCATATATGGACTATTAAATGTAAACCAGTGACAGTTGCTGCAGCCTAATTTGTCCGTAGATTAATCGGTGCATGTTAATGAAAGGTGGAATTGCAATCAGAAGGCTTCACATACAACCACACACCTACAGTGTGTGAGCCATGGTTAACTGTTGCAATTGAAGCAGCTCCCGACAACCTCAACCTTGATGTTCTCTTTCTATCATCCAAGTGGATGGAGGGCGCATATGTAAAACCCTGTGGAGTGACCCATTTAACCCTGATGAATCTGATAGTTATCAGCCAGGCCGAGGCCTTATCTTGGCTGGCTGGAGCTCTCGGAGGAGCCTTGGCTCTTAATTCATGCTTCTCTAATTGATCTGAGTTCTCCAACTCATCCCTCATCTGCAAGGAAAAAAAAACAAAAAGAAAAAACGTGGTTAAATTGACTTGAAAGAGAGCCAAAGAGCCATTTTATCTGTTCATGAAAAGAGAAATCAGCAAAAATGAAACGCTGGAAATGATCAGACTTGTGTATCTTTTTCCCTCTTGTCTTTGCAGCAGCATGTAGTAAATATATCCAGGACGATCACAGTCCCGCAGATTGAAGTCTCACAGACTGAAGTCCAAGTGGAACATTCCTCTCTGCAGCACATTCGGGGCGAACTCTGTCAGATTTCAGAAACTGAGAGGCAGTGTACAGACAAGCCCAGAATCCTTTATCAGTGTGGGGATTGTGATGAACTTTTCAAGAGTCTTGACCTATGGCAGCAACACCGCAAAGAAGGAGCGTGCCAGCAGGAAGCCTGTGAGAGCATATCAGAGGCAGATTCACACGTCGAGCCAGAGGCTACCTCAGCTCAGAGCCCAGCTGCACCTTTAAACCCGGATGAAGAGTCTTCTTACTCTCAGACTGAAGGTGGCACAAATCTTGAACCGGAGCCTACACCTGAGGGTAACCATGAGGAGCAGGAGGGTTCACAGACCCTTGTGTCTCAAAGCTCTGATGCTGACGCGGCCGCTTCAGCCTCTAATCCAGATGATTCATCTCCAAGGAGGAGAGGGGCGAATAAAAAACCCAAGCCAGAACCAGTACTGTTGTGCGTGGACTGTGGCTCGTGTTTCGGCCTGGTGTCTGAGCTAGTGGCCCACCGCAAGACCCAACACGGCTTTGAGGAGGCTCTGCATCGCTGCTCCGTGTGTGGAGAAAGCTTTCTTAATACCACGCTCTTCCTCTATCACCGCAAGCAGCACCGGCAGAAGGGCGAGGAAAAAGTGGTAGTTGTTCCTGAAGTGACGCCAGAGGAAATGTGTGTCCAGAGCAATGGGACCGACGAGCTCGATGCGGCACCTTCAGCCACCAGTCTGACCTCCATGTTCACACAGCCTGATTTGTTCTTCTGCACCCAGTGTGGGCAGAGCTTCAGCGATGAGGGAGGGATGGCCACTCATCGTAAGGATAAGCACGGCCTCACTGAGCCCCTGCACAGCTGCTCCCACTGTGGGGAGAGCTTCATGAACACCACTCAGTACCTGTACCACTGGCGTCTGCACCGTTTCACCACAGAGTATGAAGATGAGGCTGAAACTGGCGATGAAACGACTACCACTAAACCTGAGGATAGCCCACAGAGCAAAAAGCGGCTGCTGTCCTCTCCTGCTGGTGAATCTGGTTCTCCCCTAAAGAGAAGCAGGCCTTCTTTCAGGATCCTGAGTGCTAGTGCACTAAAAGGTGAGTGGAAGTAATTTTTTCCCAAAAATCTTTTATCAAATGGAAGTTTATGCCTGACAAACCGTTTTTTTTTTTTTTTATGTGGTCAGGAAGCAAAGGTTCGGGTACCAAAGAGGAATTGGAGGGAAGCACTACAGGAGACTCAGATAACACCAACCACCCTCCACCCGCCAAGCTGTTACAGGACTGGGCTCGAACACCTCTACCTCACGTTTGCCCTTACTGTGGCAAAACCTTCACCCGACGCGTCTTCCTGCGCACCCACGTCTACAGTCACACCGGAGAAAAGCTCTTCACATGCAAGGTGCCAGTCAGAAACTTTAAGCAAAGTCTCCTTGTCCTCAATCCGAGGAATGATTTGCTTTCATATAAAGATCATTTATGTGATGATGCAATGCCTCTAAGCAGAGGCTGACACCATTTGAACCTCCTGCTTCATTATATTCAACAGGTTCTCTGTTGAATATAACTGCACTCACATTCTTAGTATCTGTGGGCTAATTACAGATTTTGTTGAAACGATTCCTTGTAAGGGTTAAAAAAAAACAACATTAAAATGTCTATTAAAAAAAATTTTGGTTAGCAGCACAGATGGTGTGTATGTTTTTAATTAAAAAAAAATTATTTTAAAAAAAGGGCGAAATCTGTAATTTGCCCACAGCTCCTTTTGTCTATTCATTTTCTTAAAAAAACAAAAAACAAAACAAAAAAAAAACTGTTGCAATTACAGCTTTGGCACTAATCCTGATTGTCATTGTGAAGGTGTGCACAAAGTCGTTCACCAATTCCCAGAGCCTGCTGCGCCACAGCATGAGCCACACAGGAAACAAGCCCTTTTGCTGCGATGTTTGTGGCAAAAACTTCTCCCAGGCAGCCACCCTGAAGAGACACCAGCTCATTCACACGTCAATGCAGCCTCGGCGCAAACGAGGACGCAAACCGGTACGGTGTCTGCCGTTTCTCTCCTTATTAAAACTATTTATTATGTTCTTTTAAATTCATCCTTACTGTTGTGTCCTTCAATACAGATGTGTACTTTGGACAGTGAGGGATCGTCCCATCTCTTCGCTTGTCCTAACTGCCCTTCACGGTTCAACACTGAAGATCAGCTGAACCATCACAAGTAATAATTCCCTGCTCACATTATCCAAAGCTGTTGGTGGAAATGACTAAAACTTGTCAGGTGGTTGTCAGGATTCAATCATTTTCCAGCTCTGTTTACCACATAAATGCCTCAGAATTAGAATAACCCAGGATGGGATTTAGATAACCTCTCTCCCTCTCGCCAGCAGCTGTTGGAGATGAGCTGTCTGACTATTGAGTAAGACATTTAACAAGCACACAGACATGTCTGGGTGCCCTTGAGCCACATATGATTGACAGACAGAGGCCCTGTAAATTAAGATGATAATGATAACTACCGAGGACGATGGACAAATCTGGTCCTGTTCTACATGGCTGAGCAGAGGAGAAGGTCTAAACTGCAGTGTGTATATGTGAATTTATACCTTTTTATAGTAGCAGGACAACGCTCTTGAGGATGTGAATTCTCTGAAATTAAATCTAAGCGCAGCCTCTTGAAGGTGATATCTTAAATCAACTGTGCTCAAGTCATAACAAACTTTGGCGTACAGTGCTGTGCAAACATCTTAAGCCACTCCTGTTTTATTCATATACGGCCCAGCAAACTGGAAGTAGGTGTAGCGGTTGATTTAAACATGCTGAAACACAAATGGAAATACAGTATATAAGGCAAAGAGTTTGTACAATTTGAACAAGCTTGAAAGTTAATATTGGATATGAGCATCTTTTATTCTTCAACACAGCCTGAAAACCTCTCAGACAAGCTTTCTGGTAATTTCTTTAAGTAGTCTTCAGGAATAGTTCTCCTGGCTTCTAAAATGACATTTCAAAGCTCTTCTTTGGATGTTGGCTGCCTTTTGTTCTGTTCTCTGTCAAGATGATCCCACACTGCTTCAATAATGTGGATTTTGGTGCTCCGGGGAGAATTCGTCAGTCTTCAGTCTGGTTCTTGTGTAATTTGGCTTTTATTCTGGTTTCCTTTTCTTTAAAAAAATAATGAAAAATCTTTTTTTTTTCTTTTAAGGACACACTGCACATGATACTAATGTGCGAAGTTCTTGGCTCACAGCTCTTTTGGAATCACTTTGTTGGTGTATAAATACTTTGATTTGGGTTTTTTTATATTGTCTTTGTGACAGGCTGCTAGTAACAAAGTGCCTAAATATGCAAACTAAATAGCTTCTTTGCTAAGTTGTTTGTTGTGTGTAGAAATAACATAGGTTCATCCCCTGAGTTAGGCACCTGTTTTATGCTTGAATTGTTTATGCTAGGTAAGTGTTTACTGGCCGAGCAAACAAAATGTCCCCTGAAAATGTTCAGGTACAGGTCAGGTTCAGGACTGGAGTGATGATGGGTGAAAACTCAGCCAATGTCCAAAGAAAACTTCAAAAGACTCACTCAGAAAGCCTGGAGAACAATTTGGTCGAGACCACTTAAAGGATTCCAAGAAAGTCTGGAAGCAAAATATAAAGAAATAAGAGGGGGAGGGGCTTACGACTTTTGCACAGGTCTGTAAAAGCATGTCCCAAAAGTTATTCAAGTCCTACGGTGGTCAGTTTTGATATTGACTCCCAAAACCAGCAGTTCCCACTGCAATCTGGATACAAAGGACAGCTTACTGCCTTTTATGATCCCTCTGTAGATATTTCTTTGAAAGCCTCATTAGGACTTTATGGATTTTGTAGTTCAAAGTCTCTTTTTCCTTTATCTTGGCTTGAGCTTAACAAGTGGAGCTGAAGTTTGACCCTTGATCAGAGTGTTGTATTGCGTTTTGAGGCAGCTACATTCATGCAACATCGTGGATCTGAAAGCTTAAGAATTGATCTAGCCAGACTGTAAAATGTATCTGTGTCACAGGTGACCTATAACAGTGGCTGTGGGCTAGTTTTAATCAACCAGATGGCTTCTTAAGAGGTTAGCGTAGATGCTTTTAGCATCAGATATATCTTAAAGGTAATTAAGGCTGTTTTTTTTTTTTTTTCTCTAATCTTCTCCTGCCTGGCTCTGGCAGATATGATTTTATCAACTAGCTTCACTCCATTGATCTGATTAGTTACAGCAAGTTTTTATTTTTATTTTTAGCCATAAACAGATGGTTCATCTCGTCACCTGCCAGTTTTTTATTTATTTATTTTTTTAAAGTGCTTTGGAAACACTCTCCGATGATGAATACCCAGATGTTCCAGTGTTAGAACATCTCTGGTGTGTCAGGTTAAGGGAAGAACGTGCACGGGTGTAAAGGAAAGGATGGGCGAGTCAAAACAACATTATGATACAAAGAGCAGCACAATAATACTCATGTCCTCCTGTTTTCATAATCATTGGAGGCCAAAAGAAAATCTATTTAGAAATGAAATTAGGTTAATTGTACTTCCCAATATTCAGTCTACTCTTGTCAAAGATGAAGTAGCATCTTCACATTCGCAGCCTGCAGTTGATTTTCATTTGCATTTCAAATGACTTGAACGATTCAGTGATTATCAAAATGACAAATCAATTAATCAGCTACCGCTTTAGCTCCATTGAGCGCACGCATACTTTCATGTCTCTCCTGCTCATGAAGGAACATCTGGAGGGAGAGTTGGCGCTGACTGAGGCTGCCGCTCAGGCTCAGCTGTCCCTGATATTGATTTCTGTTGTCTTTCTAACTGATGACAGAAGCAGTCTGGCCTTTTTACACTGAACACACTGGCCATGAACGGTCCTTACACGCCATCCTTTGCAACCTTGCTCTACTTTTAAATGTGTGGCTGAATACCTCTGCAGTGACATTACCTAAAGCAGCAGGATTTCATAACTATATCATATATTTGTGGGAGGATATTGTTTTTTGTTTTTTTTTCCCAACTTAAAATCCTCCATGTCCGCTCTGATTATGAGAAACTGCTGGATTAGCAGCTTTTCTTTCTCCTTTTTGTTCTCCACGCTGTGAAAGAAGGCTTGATGCAGCATTAGGTGAATACAACCTAACACTTTTCTCCTCCCCTAAGGCTATACACAGAGTAACATTATGCAATGGATAAATATAGTCTTTCATGTCCTAACTCTGACTCCTCCCAGTTTACTGCTGTTCTTTTATCTTCAGCCGTTATACACTCGGCTAATGCCCCTTATTTGAAATGGAGAGCACAAAAGTACACACTCGCTGGTAATCCTCCTACGAGTTTAGAGTGGTCGTAAAAACCAAGACATGAATTTAACTGAACTGGGACACTTTATATTCTGAGCTTCATTTTTAAAAATGTTTGCTTTGGCTGTGTACTGTTTGAAATTCAACTCATCTTTGTTGTCTGTGACTTTAAGCCATCTTATGATTATGTGTCATTCTGAGCACTTGAAAACTCGTATGTTTGAACAGATTGCTCCACACCAGCCACCCTTTCCCTTGCCCTGAGTGTGGAGAGGCGTTTAAACGCAGGAAAGACCTGGACCTGCACTCCCTCATGCATCAAGGTGAGATCAGTCGGCTTTGCAGGGACGATGTAAGTCATCTGAACTGGAATGTGTTTTCTTTTGTTGTTGTTATCAAATCTTTGTTTACATTTGTCACATTTTCCTCTGCTGGACATCGTTTGTCTTAATCTTTGACGAGTGTTTCCGTGTCGGTGGGAAAAAGTGACAAATTGCGATGAACCCAACAAGCAACCAAATGAAAGCAGATCTCGTGCCTCGCTGTAACGGAAACCAATTAGAGATGATATTCTTATCTGTACGGCGTAAACCGAATCACTACGTCGGTGATAAATGACCACACGGGCTTGCCTGGGTGACCTATGTTTATTTATACACATGCATCCATGGTATATGTACAGTGTTCCTCTGATGCTTTCGGTCACTGACTCTCAATTGATTTGTGTGCTGTGAAGAATGGAGGTGGAAGGTGGAGGTAAATGAACTGGGTCAACATGTTGACACCTCATCTTAATCATGTGGGTGTTGGCATGGTAACCTCATTAGTTAGGCCTGAGGAGTATGTCACAGCAGAGGTCAGAGGTATGCGTGTCTGCTGAGAAAGATGATGGGAGATATTGATCTATTGATCGGTCCAGGGCTATAAGCCGAGTTTGTCCTTATTAAAGGTTTAATTAGAGGGTCCCAGCAGGGAGCAGTCGATCCCCCACCAACAGGATACACAGTGCAGATGGTTAGCAGATTGTAAGATATTGGCGTGATGGCCTTTGGACACACTGATGAACTCTTACTGTAAGCAGTTTCTCAGCCAGCAAGAGTTTGGTTTGCTCTGCCAAAATGTAACTGGGGCACCAGCTGTATAAAGAGATGAATCAATTAGCTGATGAATTGTAAATATAAAAATTTCTACTACTTTCTAATGTTTGATAGCCTAAACAGCTATTCGGTTAACCCGCTAAATAATTACAAACCTCATTGAATACCGAAAAGTGTAAAATAACCAAAAAATGTTAATTATTTTTTGTTTGATCGTAACCAGTCACACATAAATCATCATTTCAAAAGGGCTAAAGGTTCCTTGAGCCAGAGGAAAAGTAACCGACAGAAGTGATGAATAGTCAGGGAAAAACTTAAAGGTAGCATGATATATTACGGCAAAGAACAGCAACGTACCATTCTGATGCTTTTTCTTTTTTTAACACAGTCCTTATTCTTTCAGCTACGTTTAAGTGTAAAACTGCAATTTTCTTTCCTTCTCTGCCACCGATTGTGGTCAAACTCACAGCCCCAAGGTCTAATCTTTCAGAAAAATATATCGATGAGAGGTATTTCCTCTCCTTGTTTGCTGCAGGGATGGACATTTATGAAGTTTCTCTTCTGCAGAAAATGCCAGGCTGTGTTCCAAAAAGATGTTTTTCCCTCTCAAAGAGTCTCTAAAGTTTCTAAATCTAGCAAGAAAATATTAAAATGGCACAAATCCCTCCTTCTCCCCTTCTACGCATGATGATTTCATTCAGTTTGTGAATGACGAGGACAGATTTGACCATTTTTAAATGGTTAAAAAAGAAATAGCAACAGGATGATGAAATGTTATGGTTCAGTCAGTAGGACATCCACAGGGAACGGCAGAAAATCATTACAGCTGGATTCAACATGTTTGTAGATTTCCACGATAAAGCCGGTATATAAATGTTCTGAAACATCTGGGTTTTCTGGGTGAATTTGATGATCGATTAAACAGATGTTAGTTCACGCTCCACATTTGTTGGGATGCATTAGTTCAGTTGAACTCTTCCTGTCTTTACACTTTTTAAACAACCATTAAACACAGGCAAATGATTTTACACAGGAAAAACTGGCAGCATGAACGTGTGTTGCCCATCGCCAGCCATTTGTCTGCGAACCACCTGCCACTACACGATTGTTGGCGCGGCGTCAAGCAATCGCCGAGCTCCAATCGGCCATCGGATAATAACACGGAGAGTCTGACCACCTGTTTAAAAACTTTTCCATTACAGACAAGCAGCCAGCAACTTGCCCTCACTGTTCATCCCAGTTTATCAACCAGTCAGTCCTGGAAATCCACCTGCAGCGTTGTCCTAGCACAGAGGAGGAGAAGAATACCGGCCGTGGGCGCGGTCAGGGCCGTGGCCGCTGCACCGGACAGGTTGGAAACACAAAATCAGTCTAATTTTTTTCATTTAAGAAGGAAAATCCTGCTAAAATGACAACGATGACCTTTAATGAAGGTCTCCAGTTGGAATCGAACTCTGACATTGTGACTGCGTCACAGTTTGACCACAAAGACACTCCTTTCATTTCTGATCCCCATCTCATTACCCTTTGTGTGCGTGTCTCCTACGTATTCTCCCCCCCCCCCCCCGGCGTGTCTTTATTCCACCCACAGATCGAGTGCGACCTTTGCGGCCACCGCTGCATGACCCAAGAGGGCCTTGACCTCCATCGACTATCCCACACAGGCCAGACCCCGCTCAAATGCCCAGTGAGGCCCTGCCGCCGCCGATTTACCTCCAACAATGCCCTTGAGGAGCATGTGCTGGCTCATTTCCAGGGAACACTCAGCAAGTCCAAAAACCGACCCCGCTTCCGCTGCGAGATTTGCCTCAAGGAATTTGCCTACAATTCCACCTTCAGTGTTCACATGAGGACACATACTGATGAGAGGCCCTTTGAGGTAAGAAATGTCGTAATGTGCGTGTGGTTGCATAAAAACTCGGTCACTCTCAGCTCTCATTATGATATTTTGCCGCCTTTATAGACCGCATTAAAATCTGTATCTCAAACAGATCCAGAGCTGCCTACAGCAGCCTGTAGCCATGACTGTCTCTCAGGTTCCAGACCATGGCCATTTGTGCAGTTTGTGTCCTGGGGGTGATTCCTCCCTCCCTGTGTACCTGTGATTAATGGCAGGGCTGACTTAGGGCCTGTCAGCTCCCCTCTGTGCCCGTTACTATTCTGGGATTCTTTCCTTCTCTCTCTGCTGCTTTTGTGACGGGGTAGGACATCAACCATAGACCCACCCGAACAAATCTCAGCATGCCGGCTTTTAGGAAATGATTTCATCTTTGTGGCTTGGCTTTGAATTGTATCTATCTGGCAGGCTAAGGACAGAGGTTCACAGAGCACACAGTCAGTTATGTGCATGAATTTTAATTCCTATCAAATATACACCGTGTTCCTGGAGCAGCACAAGGATTTGCTTTATATGTAGCGCAGAAGTAAGTTGATCAGAATATACATTTCAGACATGCTTGAACTGCAAATCTGTCACTAGATATTCCAGTTTCAGTTTGAGCGGCCTCAGTGGGAATCAAAGTGAAGCTCAATGTCATCCTTTAGTCGGGTGTTTTGGAAAAGCTGCTTGCAGCTGATATTCTGCACTCAGGTGTGAGCAGGCAGAGAGCGAATATCGCTGTGGCAGAGCAGGTACGGCTGTTGAATTTTTTATTACTGATGCGATTAGTAGAAAATGGTTCAACCTCCAGCTCTTTGCCAGCATTTCTTGTAGTACAGCTAATCACACTCTGTGTAATTGATTATACTCACGTGTTGTGCTGCAATAATTAGTTGGTAATTGATTATTGAACGACGGCGTATTAATCAACCGATGACTAAGCAGAAAAGGACAAATATTTGCTGCTTTCACTCATGAAAATATTTGCTAGTTTTATGTTAAACCCAAAGACTGCTAAATATCTTTGGGTATATTTTGAAAACATCACTTCATGTTTAAAGGCTTTTATCAATTAAATATTTATGTGGAAAATAGACATTTCTCTTTTTTGTATCACCTCCTCATGTGCCTCCTCACAGGAGGTCAGATTTGTGTGCTGGCAGTCATGTGAGCTTTACTTACTTGCCACCCTCTTGTTTATATGCCACTTCTCCACCCTCCTCCATCCTTCCACCAGTGCGCCACCTGTGGGAAGCGCTTCCGCCAGCTGCCCCATCTGCAGGACCACGAGCGGATCCACACTGGTCTGCGGCCTTTCTGCTGCTGGATCTGTGGCAAGAGTTTCAGCGTCGCTGCCCGCCTCACAGAGCACGCCCGCACCCACAGCGGCGAGAAGCCCTACCCCTGTCCTCACTGCTCCGCTGCCTTTCGCTCTCGCCCCAACCTGGATAAACACCTCCGGCTACATGGGGACCTGCCTCCTGAAGAAGTTGAGCAGGTGGTGCACGCAGCTGAGGCCGCCCAGGTCCAGAAAGTGCTAGAGGGCGCCAAGGTGCTGTCATCTTTGGCCACCACAACTGAGGTTGATTCTGGGACTGTACAGACAATTTATGTGCTCCAGGGAGCTGAAGGAGGCACCGAGACAGTTATGATCCCATCAGATCAACTCAGCGGCATCGACGGAGCATCGCAGGTCGTCATCCTGCCTTCCTCAGTTCTGGGAGCTCAAACCATCTCTGTCCCAACCATCACGATGGATGAAAGTGAAATCACCATGATGGAGACGGGCCAGTCACCCCAACATGCCATCGAGTTTATTGTGGAGGAGACTGTATGAGGGAGAGATTAAGAAAAAAAATGATGGGTGACAATGAGAGGACATCACTTTAGAGAAAGACTCTGATTCAGTCAGAGAATACTGATGTATTGGAAAGTTGGAGTGACTACCTTATACTGTATGTATATAATTTATTAGATGCCTAATCTAGTTTAAACAAATATCCCAACCTGCATAGTAATTTTACAACTTTGCTTGGGTGAGAATGACTTTTGAAGCAGTGTTAACTAACGATTTAAAGGTTGATGTGTTCGGGAGACTCTCTTAGATTAGAGATGTGAAAATCAAAGTTGTGAAATCAGACTTTAATTCAATACTGGCCTCTCTGTACAGACCCTGTTTGTTTGAGTACTCCATGAATTACTCTGTGCTTTCTTAATAATAAAATGCTTTGACTTTTGCACTTGTGAGCGTCCATCATTTTATTAGCCGGCTGACTGGAGGGCAGTGACCCCATCCTATCAAATGGGACGCACTTTATAGGTCGTGCTGTAAATTGCCACCTCTGTCGTCTTGACAAACGGTAAACAGTCTTCTGCAGAAAAACACGAAGACTTCCTCAGTAACGGTCATTGTGTTGCTTTTCAAACGGCTCTTCTCTCTTTCCCAGCAAGGTTTGTAGAAGTGAGAATGAATTGGCGTCATGTATGTATAGATCGGCCTTAATGTTCCGATAATTTGTTGCACGCTACGTTATCGATTGGTTTTGTGCTGTAATCGGGTACAATAATAACGGATTCAGTGAGATTTATGATTTAACTCAAATACAGCATTGTGCAGCGGCAAGTAATGTAATGAAATTATCCAGCACTTGCTGTATAGTTATCAAAAATAATGACCCCATTTGTGTTTGAATGTGAAGAGACATAATGTGATATAAGTTTTGCCAGCGCTGCAGTGGGCCATTATAGGCTTCTGAAACTCTTTATGGCTGTCTCCCACCCAGTGATTGCTGACAGGGGGGTTTGAAACCACACACACACGCAGAGGTACTCAGTCTTAGTTTGTTTTCATGTCATGGAGGCAGAAATGCTGATGATTGTGCGGGTAACTGAAATGGGAAAATGGCAGCATTTCTGCAGAGTGAGAGGCATATCGGGGAAATAGAGGGCTCCCAAGGAGCAAAAAGAAGCCCATGCCAAGAATTCAGCTGCTTTTCATTGCTTTTCAGAGAGCGTCAACAAGCAGCCAGTCAATAAATGCTTGTTTTCTTTGCTTTTTTTTTTTCACCCCTTCAAGCAAAACTTGCAAGAAGATATTCTGGTTGAATGCCTCTCATCATACCTGCTGCCTAACACTGAAGCAGAAAACAACACAAACGCGCTTATGTTTAGGCTGGAGATGAAATCATGAGAGCAATCTGTCTGCAATGTTAATGTCCTTTTGATGCACAGAGGACAGATCGTTGTCTGTGTTAAATCATTAGCTCTGAAATTGTGTTTTGAGGGATTTTGATGAACAGAGATTTTAAATATAACCCTGTTTGCCTGTAAATAGTGACGACAAAAGCTAACTGATGTCAGAGGTTTCACTTAGTTCAACAAGACTCGAAATGCATATTTAGACTGTAAAATGCTGCATAAAGAACCTGATAGTTATGGCTATTTTATTTGAACTTATTCACAATTTGCTATAAAGGTAATGCAATTAAATCACAATGTAAAAATATTGGATAGTGTAATGATAGCAACATTGATCATAAAAAAATGCAATATTTATTGTTCGTATAAACACTGGAGAACTGGTTTTTGGTACGGACACAATTCATTTAATTTAATCTGTTTATACAGTTACACCCGAGAGCCGTTGATGGTTGTAAATGAATTTGATTTGGTATTCACATCCAAATTGGAGAGCGAGTTTAATCATAATGAAATGTTTGAACCTTCTGTTTTAGGGGCCATTGATTTAAAAGCTGTTTCGTGGACCATCGTGGGCTGTTCCCACTGTATTTCTATGTCAGTTAAGCATGCAAAAGCACTGCAGTTTAACTTTAAGTGTTGCCATTTGGAAATGATCGCTATAAATTCAAAATGTGAATTCAAAAGAGCTCCGTGTTGGTGAGACAGGACACCCTGTGGCATGTGGCAGCTAAACAAGCGCATCAGAGAGACGCACTGGTAAGTTCTCAGGCATTAGAAGCTACGGAGGCGCAACAGACGTCACGGTGGTGGATGATTGCTGGATCTTTTTCGTGGAAATGAAAAGAAAAAACTGCTTTACAACATCGTATAAAAAGAAGAACACTCCCCATTAGAAAAAGTATATCCTTATCCAAGAATGTCATGAATAGAAGCAAATACAGAGTGTAGGTGTAAACCATTACGATTGGTTTACACCTTAAGAAAAGGCCAGGTTGCACTTTGGTAAATAATGATAATAATAACAAAATTGCAGTTGAGTTCTGGAAGAATGATGGGAAGTAAAGAGTATGGGGAAGGCCTTGAGCAGCCCATTATGCAAAGCATTATCTTCAGTTCATGTTGTGACAGAAGGCCCGAGCAGCTGGATGAATCGGAGTGTAAACAGATATCCTGACTGCTAAGATTCAGCCAAACGCAGCAATGATGATTGGATTGAACTTCGAAGTGCAGATGGACAAAGACTCAAAACATACAGTGAAAGCAACTCGGTAGTTCTTAAAGTCAAGATTTAATAACCTGATTTCAGCTGTATGGAGCAGCATTTCCCCTCTTATAGACAAGCTAGAAAGGCCAACAAACAAGCAAAAATGTCAGACAGCTGCAGGAAAGGACTGACAAAGTGCCGCAACGATGGAAACCCGTTCTTTGGTGATGTTCACAGGTGCCAGTCAGATTCTCTGCAAAGAATTAAAAAGATGAACACTATTTGTGGTTATTTCAGTTAGCCAAAGTGCATTTTAGCTCCTTTTAAAAGAGGATTCTACATGTCAAACAGCTGTAATTCCAGAAATTCTCCCTCTAATTTAGATGTGAACACCCTAAAAGCTGAGAGTGTGCACTTTAAGCCCACACTTATTATATAACTGAAAGCTGGCAAAATGCTAAAATTGCCAACGATTGTGTCAGCGTTAAAATATTTCCACACCCAACTGCTGTTTGTGTCTTTGAATGTCTGCAGAAAGGTTGAACTGTGAAACAGCTTTAATAAATTGCCATCACTGGGTAGGTTTTATATATATATATAGCGCCTGATTTAACAGGGAATGACATACTGTCATGCATGTAAACAGCGGTTCCATATGTGGTAGATGGTGCTGTTACATTATTCATGTCATGTTTCAGCTATTAAAACAGATATGAGACGAGACAGTTTTATCCGTTTGTAAAGTCAAAATAAATGCACACTTCTGTTGCTGCATGGACCTTAAAATAACCATCAGATTCCATGTTACATGTGAAAAATGAGAAACAAGCACATGCACAAACTGAATGGATCCCTCCACTTTTGGCACCTTTGATTCTCACCTCTTTATCAACCATAAACACTAAAAATACCCAAGTGACCCTCTGAAAAATATGCGTATATGCAGCTTTCAGCTCTCACAGCGTTAAACTCCAAACTCGCTGACATCACAGAGTCCAGAGCAGGTGTAGGACACCAGGAGCTCTGCGTTTGGCTTTCATCACCAGGTAAGACACAGCAGAGACCAAGTGCGTATTTATTTTTATGGTGAGAACTTAACCTCGAGAGTGGCTTTTAAATCCAATATGAAACATTTTGAGTACTTTTAACTGTGGTTAATGTAAAGATTTGAGCTGCTACAGCACTGGACAGCAGGGGTGCCTCCAGAAATTTTTCATAGGGGTGGCCAGGTGGGGCCACTTAATCATACTGTTGTAGTATACAGGCTACTAGAAAACTATCAGAAATACTTAAGGAAACGTCTACTGATATACTTATACTGATTTATTGTGTTACATTTAATGTTACCAATAGAGTTGGGCTGCATACTCGGTTGAAACCAGTAAACTTTTGCCAAGTACGAGTAATACGAGTGAATATCTGTGCTGGGATTGAATGAAAATCCTCACACAGCGTCCCTTCCCTACACACACACCACTCTGCTCACTCAAACACAGAACAGCTCTCTGTATCTCCCTCAGTCACTCAGGTTTGCAGGTCTTTTCCATTAATGTTTAGGGCTTCAAGTTTGTTTTTGCTTCAGTTTGTAGTTAGTTATAACCAGCAGAGTTCTGGTAAACTTGGGTTCATTCAGAAGTGGTGCTTGGTAGAATGCGACTCGCATTGTGTCTCTGCCTGTCGGAGATTTTTCTTTTTTTAACCGTTGGCTGCCTCTAACCAGTTTTTTGACTTCACAAACTGCATGTGTTGTATTCATTGTTGGAAAACTTGATCAGTAAATAGTTTGTTTGCTATCGTGATCAAAACCATTGATCTGAAGCTCAATGGTGACGTTGTCCTGTAAATAGTTTTCTAATCCGCAATAAATATAACAATTTCAGATCAACCCATATCAATTGCATGCTTAAAATAACATACAGTTAGACTTAGACTCAACTGTATTTATCCCTTGGGATGACTCCTTCAGGGAAATTCAAGTCTCCAGCAGCTTATACAAAAAATATAAAGGATCAGAACACACTAGGATACAAAATATACTATACAAAGTATGTAAGATACAGAAAATAGCTAAATATGAACTCTGAACTAAATATAGATTAAATCAAATTAGGTTATTGCACTGTAGTTGAATGAAATGAGTTATCGGACATATCAGTTGGATATTCCTCCTGTTACCTCCTCCCCCTAAGTGAGGAGTTATGCAGTCTGATGGCCTGAGGGACAAAGGAGTTCTTAAGTCTGTTGGTCAGTTAAAGCCCCGCCTGTTTCAAGACAATCCGACACACTTCCGGGTTAAAGCCCGCCCACTTTGGACATAGGCCCCGCCCATTCATAGTATGGATACAGATAATTCATATGGTTAACAGATACAGATAATGCTGTACTCGCTCATCCTTAGTTACTAATTATCTAATGTACATAGACTAATAACAGTTAACATTTTGAGTTCCACAACAATCTTGTTTTTATTGTGTTATGTATACGTATTCACTGGGCCCAAATATGTGACTGGCGAGTGGGGTGGCCAGCTAATTTGTAGTAGGGGCCGTGGCCACTCCTGGCCACCCCCTGGTGGCGCCCCTGCTGGACAGAACAATATTTTAATGCTTTTGAACAATGTTTTAATAACACATAATTTTCAAATATTTTTCTCCATTTGAGGCATATAATCACCTATGTTGCTGTTTTGTTTGCATTTATGACTAAGTATTACATTTATTGTTTCATTACTTTGTCGCTTTATTGGTTTAATAAACAATGAATGGTGAATAATGTGTAGATCAAATGACAATACAGGTAAAGCTCTTAAACAGCAGGTGTCAACCAACCCGTACACTGCAACAGAGAGGAATCCCCCAGAGTTATGGTCCCAACTCCAACTTACTGTGTAACACCACGTCCTAGCACAGCCCTGTCCAAATGTGTCACACATTTACTCATATCAATTACTAACAAACGCAGTGTCAATTTCCCATGAGTCCTTGTGTCTGCGTTCACTCCACTAAATTAGCTTGATTCCTAACTACTAGCCAACGTTTTTTTAACGGTCCGAGACTAATGAGAAAATGTGCAGACTACTTTTTATTCTTTAATTCTTTTTACGTTTAATTTACTATTTAGTTTCCTGCCACATTTGCTAAATGCTTCAGCTCCACACATGTTATTGAGTTTGACTAATTTTGCCATTTTTATTAGACTTGTATTTTGACTTGTTTTCACATTCACACTAGTGCTGCAAACTCTTGACTTTGAATTTACATGTTGAAATCCTTCACAACTGAACTGAATTATCTTATGTCTATTAACACGGTAGTTTAGTCCATAATATTCTAATACAAGTTGGCTGTCCCACAAAACTTTTGAGTGCATCCACACTTTTAGCTTGGCTGCCACCCTGTCTTTACATACCAGTTAGTCCTCCAGCACCAGGTTTTTGATGGTTTACAGTCCGACCACAGGAAAGAAACCGGTGAACCCAACAGTGGCTCAGCTGTTGAAGGGCACCTAAATACCAAATAAAGCTGAGGTATACCATAGAGGGAGCCAAAAAAATTAAGACTAGCTCAAATTGCAAAGAGAAGTTTAACGAAGGATGCCTGTGAAGTCGAGGCGGAAAAAAGTCCTCTCAAATTAAGAATTAATAAGTAAACAAGCTGAAAAAACAAATTAAAAAAGCAGAAAACAAACGCTGGCATCAGACAAGGATCACAGTTGTACTGACAAGGAACAAAGGCAAAACTGTAAATACACCCAGGACTAATTAGGAAACAAGGCACATGTGAAACAAATGAGATAATTAAAAACGGAGGGGGGAGGGTAACAATGACCCGCAGTTACACAACTAAAGACACACTAGGAAGAGTGCTTTAAAATAGTAAGTAACTGAGACACAAAACACAGACGCATGCAAACAAACTGACAAAGACAAGGCACCACATAGGACATGAGGACAAAGGTACACATCAGGAACCACAGGGGATGACATCAAACTAAAGGGAAATGCAGAACAAAGATTTGCTGCTGCTAATTCTTTGAGAAAAACACCTGACATGTGCTCCTAACATCTAATTTACATTTAAATGAGCTGTGTCTCAGTGGTGAGAGTGGGTTGTCCAATAACCTGAAGGTTGGTGGTTCAATTCCCACTGATCTCACTGCTCAAAGATTGGTGAACTGACAGCTGGAGGGGTGGCAGTTCTACAGGTGAGGTGCCCTTGAGCAAGACACTGTACCCCCATCCTCCCCGGGCACTGTGAATGGCTTCCCTCTGCTCCAGTGTATGGCATCTGCCTCTATGAGTGTGTGACCCTGTGCATGTGTGTGTCAACAGGTGCCTACCTGGATGGGTTAAAAGCGAAGGACAAATTTCGTGAATCTGATCTTAATCTTAAATACAGAGTGTTGTTCCACCTGTTTTTGTTTTACAAAAGACATCGCAGTAGACTGTAGACCTAGACTATAAATAGGAGGTGCAAAAAAGTTTATCATGTCTGGTTTGTCACAATGTTGTACAATACTGATTATTACTCAGAAATCAAAGTCACTGAGGGGATCAGGAAGGAACCCAACCCACTCCCAGCCTACTCTGATTGGTCAGTTCAAGTGGTCTGATCAGACATTGCCCACCATACTTAGATTTAAATTTGAAAAATTCAATGCAAAATGAGTACAAGCCTTTATTTCATGATAAGTCACAAACCTCTGATTGGTTCACAAGGAAATGACTAACTCTTAGTTACTATTAAGTATGCCTACCTACTTTATTGCCACTGCTGGGTCAGATCCTGGTGCACTGGTGATGTCAAGGGGACGACAGATCACACGAGGGGCCTCATTTATGAACTGCGCATGCATGCCGATTACCGCGCACCAGTTGGTGTGTAAAAAAACCAAAAAACAAATGCGCAGTGACTTGTTGCATGTGTCTTTGATGAGGTAGAATTCATAATTTTGTTGTGACTCCAGCGTTTGTGCAGACCTTGCACAGTTGGGGCTCAGGACACAGCAGGACTCCACAAAGGATAAACAACCTAATTTATTTTTCTTTTCTATTTTCTGCCTCTGTGATTGGCACTTTGATCTCAGACTCTGTGAAGTTCCTCTTGTTCTCTGCAGAAGAATTTGCCATCGGTTGAGTGGGCAGTCTGTGACAGGAAGGGTGTGTTATTGTACTTAGCATAGTGATTTTTGGGAGGAACCAAGGCAGGGTTACCTGCATGTGTGATCAATTGTATGTTCACTGGGATTTCTAAAGGAGAGGTGCACAGCATCAGGTGCCTGGTTTTATACATGTGCACATTTCTTGGCATGCATGCATTTCAGATGTTGTGACTACACCCTTTTTCTTTATGAGAGCTACTCAGGATTTTATACATTAGGCTGCCCATTTGATTTCACGGATACTTAAATGTACTATTGTATATCTTCAGATGTGACAAAATACAACCCTACATTTAATTCACATCTAATCGCTGTACAGACCAAAAACAGACCTGTGTGTTTAGAGGAATATTAAAGTCATGCTTTGCTGATGGCATTTTAATTAACATCTTGCCAAGTTACAGATGCCAGGCATAGTTTCCTTGCTAACATAACAAGAAATTCTGTTCACAGATAGGGATTAGTACTTTGTGACAAAAGACATGCAATTAATTCTTGGAGCAATATTATTCATAATATTTACGGTATCAATATGCATTCTTTTTATTGACATATGTCCTCTGATGTACTTTATGAGTATTTCTAATAGAGTAAATGCTGCACTTATACACCACACTAATAAAGTTTGCCTGGATGATTTCATGCAAATTGCATCTCAGCTAGATGTTACAGCCTGACTTCATTCAGCCTTTAAACTAAGAACTGAAGACACTAAATTAAAGAATATGTGTGACATGTATTACGTTTGACATATATCTCAACAAAGCCAGTATGTGACCATTAAAGGTCAAACAATTTACCAGTGAATATATCACATGCACTAGTAATTTTACTGGGGAGGGAAATATCATAAATCACATTAAAGTCAAAGTGTTGTATGTGCAGAGCTGCACAATATATCCCTGCAAGAAAACTCTACTGTTTTAAGTAGGTAGACAGACATGTTTTATTAAGTCACATTTGTAGACACACCACCATGAAATACAGATTTTCAAATGACACTGGTGACCTCTGCCTGAGGTTTGTTTTATATTTGTCAAAATTATGCATCCCTTGATATTTACCGAAGCTGCTTCACTATCCTCGTATTCCTTTCTGTTTTGCTCGAGCAGCCCAGGAGACGTTAGGGTAATTATGTTACTACAACTGCAACATGATGAAATTTGAGCTGCACTCTTCTTGGCTTAATGCTGGATCCACACAAATCTTGTTTGCTGTTAAAAATCAAAGCATCAACATTTACTTGATCTGCTGCTGACTGTAAAAACTCAGTGTTATCCATTACGGTAAATTACCCCGTCTTATGTAGTGCAGTATCGTTTTGGATTTTTCATTTTAACTGAATAAACATTTCACTTCTCTGAAAAATAAAGGGTGAGTTTAAGGGTGGGTGGAAACGTCATGTAGTTCTTTGTGTATGACTAAACGAGCGCACTTATGCAAACTTACTCAGTGGGCTACATCTGACTTCCTGGATTTATTATCATATCCTATCTATTAATGCAAGATTGACCTATTTCAGTAATAATGTACATTTGTCATTTTCTATGCCTTGTGATGATATTTTTTATGTGTGCACATGCATGTTCTTCACATCCTGTCCTTCTCTTATTTTCTTTTTCTCCTTTCTCACTTTTTTTCGCCATCGCTCCCCTGTTCTGCCTCTTCCTCTTCCTCTCCTTCCCCCTGCGACGCAGCCTCTGTCTCCCTCTTTGCTGAGGTGGCTGTACCTGCTGTGACTTTGACAAAGTAGGCTCCATGCGTGTAGCTTTGTATTTATGTGTGTATGTGGAGGCAAGGGTGCACACGAGTGTTTGTGCGCATGCACCATTTGCAGCAGACTTTTGGTATTTAAATTTTTCTTACTGTTGCGCTTGTTTTATATCTGTGTGTGAGAACATCCTGCAGCAGCTGCTTAAGTCGTCTTATATACAGTACAACTCGGGTCTGTCCTCCATTACCTCTCACTTTTCTCATTCGTTAGTCTCTTGTTCACCTTGTTTCTGCTTGCATGACACCCACCGCCCTCATCGTCCCTAGCCCTTCCGTCCCCCTCCTTCCTCTGCGTGTCTCCTCCCCTCTGTCCCCTCCCTCACGGTTGCTCCTTCCTCCCTCTCTCATTGATAGTGAAAAATATGTGACTAGAATACTGAGGAGCTAATCATTATTCCACGAGCAGAGCGCAGTGCTCGGGCAGAATGTCAATTCACCCCCCCCCCCCGTCTTCTTCTCCCTTTTCCTCTCTTCTTTTGCATGCTTACCAAGCACTTGTTAACATGGGTGCCACATTTGTGCTCTACAAAGAGAAAATTAAGGAAACATATATTAGGAGGTGCAGACACAATGCTTCCAACTCCTGAACCGAGGCGTTGTGCAGTGGTTGAGTGAGGTTTACATTTGTGCTGTGGATGGTGTTTTGAGTGCATGTATGCATGCATGTGTGTGTGTGTGTGTGTGTGTTACATAGTTGTTATGTAAAAGCGCTTCACATCAATTTGTCAAGAGCGAAGTGGTGTGGGATGGAGATGAGAGAGACAGCTGTTGAATGCATATTTAGAGAGTGGAGCGAGGTTGAAACAAAGAGTGACAGCAGATTTTTAGCAGATGCACTGAGGCCTAAACCATCATTAATATTAAGATAAATGTACTTTTTGCATTTATGTTTGTTGGATTATTTAATATTAAGAAGTGCACATTTAAAATCCCTTGGTAGGACATGCAGGCCATCACTCTCGCGTATCTGATTCAGTATCACCCAGGAGTGCTATAAAAAGCAGAAGTGGGGTAAATTAGACTATGGGTGAATTAGACTGCCAACAAACGCACACACTTGGACTGCGGGGCGTGTGTCTGTGTGTATGATGGAATGGGAGAGACAGCACACCGAGACTCCTCCTGACTTCTAGAAAGCTGCAGCTCTGGGTCAGAGCCAGGGGTAACGCTGCGAATGCAGCGCTCAAACCCCTCAATACACACACACTTACCCCACATCCACAGTCTAAAAAAGAAATTTCTAATTTGCAAGTTGGGCAGAGGCACAACACTCGTTAGCCAAATGTCCCCACAGACACATACATGGAAAGTAAAAGGATGCCTTGACCTTACGGAACCTCTTGCGTGACATGGCTGCAGTCTAAAAGGCTCAAGCATGAGTGAGTAATAGGTGATCCAGCACTGTCCGCCCACTGGACAAAGACATCTTGAGATGCATGTTATTTCATGAGATACAAAGTGAATAGGTGAAAACATGATGATGAATAGTGTGGGGGTGGGGTGGAGGCTGTTTGAAAGCAAAGCAGAGGAGACAGCTCAGCATTGTCACTTACTATATGTGTTTCCTTGTTTGATTAGGGGACAGCTTAGTGGACAGACCAGAGCTGATCTATTCAACGGCTGAAACTGGAAATTAATATGTGGGACACAAATAGGTTCGAACTAAACAGTACACCACTTTGCAGTCAGATTCTAAGTACAGTAACTAATTTATTTTGGTTGGACTTGGGCAATTTGGGTTAATTGGAAAGAGATTTTGTTCATTTGTATATAAGCAGACAAATGGAAAATGAACACCTCTTTTAAAGTCTTTGAAAGCATGATTTAGAAACATCACTCTAAGGGAACACAGTGTTGACACCAGCAATTAAAGAGCCACCTCATGCACAGAGTGACAAAATCAATGACTCAACACACTGTGGATAGTTTAATAGCTTTGGAGGACATGAAATGCTTAGAGAGCACTGGGGTTGTAAGGTTAAGGAAAAGATCTATATTGAAAACGCTACTTAGACCGAACAGAGCGGAGCAGAGGCATCATAGGCTGGCGTCCCAGTCTTGTTAGAGGAGGGGTGAGAAAACAGTGTGATAGAAGCGGGATATTGGAGTTAGGCAGTGACATCACATAGTGAGAGCCGCTTCTCTGGAGACGGCTGTCTGCTTGCAGTGGGCTCATGCTGTTGTAGAACTGTGCCTTATATGACTGAACATTATAAATAGTGCGAAGGGTGTCAGCTCCGTTCAAGGGTGTCCTACATGAAGTGTCAGGATGCTGAGAGGAGGAAGGATTTCCAGCAATGAATGCGTATTATATGTGTACACCCAATAGTGGAAATATCCCAGTCTTTCCCATTAGTAAGAGCTGAGATGCCAAAATAAAGAGTCATTTCAAATGGGTAAATTTTTACTCTTTTTCCCGTTATTTTAGGTGACTGTGCTCACCATATATATTTTCTACTGGTTTAGAGCATTTTTCACTATTTGTGCCTCCCCTGTTATGATTTAATTTCACCATCTATTTCCCTTTGAGAGCTTAACCTCTAATAGTTGACCGACCGTTTTTTTCTATCTATTCTTTCCATCTATTCACATTAACATCCTGGATTTGATTGCAAAGCCAAGCAGCACAACATTGCTGTGTGCACATTTCGGTTTTCAGCAAAGTGAAAAAGGAGAGCCCATTAACTTAGACGAGGCTATTTGTTGGATGTACAGCATAAATGTGGCAGTCACATACACTAATACACCAGTGTTGAAATAACAGCGTCATAAAATGAACAGAGGCAGTTATTTATAATGTAGTTGTTTTTTAACTAAAATGTCATGTTTGCAACAGTTCTGGCTGCAAGTCCTCCATTCAAAATATCACTGTTTTATAAATCTTTGGTTATCAGCAGCAAAATGTACTGAAAGTACGTACAATGGTCTTATTAATTCTCAACAAGAGGAAACAGCAGACGGTTCCTGTAGTCAGTCATGTGAGTAACGTTTACTATGTTAAACTTAATTCATTTATGAAAATGTAAAAATGTAAATTATAAAATGTAAAAATCTTTCATCTAAAAATAAAAAAAAACAGTACAACAGAAGGCTAAACAACTGCATTTTTAGTGCTCAACATTACATCCATATTTGAATTAATTTGCATCCAGCCTTTTTATTGTGTCCCAGGTTGAAACTGACATAATTTGTTCTACTTTCCATAACATTATACAGTATATCTATAAAGATGAGCAGATTACTGTTTCATAAATATATTGCCAGCTTGATAATGAAACACATTTATTCTGCTGAGCCTTTAAGCTATTGTAGGTTCTTAAGTTGTTTCAGTTCTAATTGTTTTTTCTGTTTAGCAACAATGTCATTGTTTCCGGAACCATCCTCTGAATGAAAATGACAATATTTTCCATCAATACAAAAAACACATTTATAGATTCAGCAGCAACACGTCTTTTCAAACCAGGACCTTAATGGGTAAGTTCTTTCCCTCCTCACACACATTTTTACGTCTTATAGCTTTTATTTCTTCATAGAAGTAACAGAACTTATACTCAGGCTCACACAGGACTGATAAGTCGGCCCTCTCCAGTCAGTCATGTTCTGAATGGGAACCACACTGATGGTGTCTGATGGCCTGTGTTAAATGAACTGTGTGTTAGAATTACTGTCATGTAGAAGTCGACTTTTACAGCAACCTTCTCACATGCCGTGCACTAGTTTTATACCAGCAAAATGCATCTACATCTGTAAGCTAAATGACCTGAAAACAAGCAACTCCAAAAACATTTCTCAAATATGCAGAAACTAGTTTGTACAACGACTGAGTCCCCTTCTGTCTTTTTCTCTGAACAGTGCTCATCTCCTACGTGCTCATATTAAGCTAATAAGGAGATTGCAATTGATTTAACAAGGTCATTAGATTCTACTTGAAACATAGTTTGTCAATATATTTTTATGTCAGAGATCTTTTTATTGTTCCACGCTGTTACTTTAAGGTGATGGCCATTACCGAAAGGGTTTCTGGTTCCTGTGCTGCCAGTTAAGTTGAAGAATTGTATAGAGTGTAAAATGGAAATAGATAAAGTGTAAATTAAATAAAGTATGAATAGTGATATGCTTCAGTAGCGCAAACATGTATATTTGTTTGTTAACTTCAATTTGTGAGTGTATATAGGCGGGATGATGTCAGTGAGTGCCTCATTGTTCTGCGTGATGTTTGTGCACGTGTATATTTGTGTTTATGTGTGTGTCAGCGTGTGACGTGTGTCATAGGGTATGTGGTGAGTCGTGCGGGGGTGTGATAGTCTTTGTCACCCTGAGCATGTAGCCATGTCAAACTCTGTCAGGCTAGTTTACTCTGGCTAGGGATGTAACACATCCCGGTGTTTTTTTTCACCCTGTCACTCCTCTCGTTGTTAGTGTGTTTATGTGTGTGTCTGTTTCACATGTGTGTCTTCATGGGCAGTTTTTCGCCTTATCAGAAAAACTGACTGAGAGAGGAGAGGATGTGGGGGGGTTGATATTCATCTTTGAGAAAAATACCTTGGAGGGAGACAGAGGGAGTAAAGGAGTGGGTGTTGGGAAGGAGGAGGGAGGGAGGAGAAGGAGTGGGAGGGTGGAGGGAGAGTGAGTGAGTGAGTGAGGGAGGGAGGGAGGGAGAGCTGATTAGATTGGAGAGAGCCAAGGAGGTACGGCTATACTATTGAGCATGGGGAGAGGCAGAGGAGAGGGTGACTAAGTGAATGCAGTTTGCTGTCGCGTGTCGCCAAATCGCAGCAAAGTCCACAGGCAGGCGAATGGATTGGACCTGAATCAACAAATGGAGATGCAAAAACTGGATGTACGCTGCGTATGAGGGAAAAACGAGGGATGATGAAGAGTCTGCTTTAATGTTCTTTTATCTCTGCATCAAATACTGCCGTGAGGAACCCACGGGGAGGGAGAGGAACAACGGACAACTCATTTCTCTCTCTTGGAAGCAGAGGAGCTGTGAGCCAGAATAGAGTCAGCTTTGGGACTCGCTGAGATTTTGAATAGAAGCTCAGTAAGTATTTGTACAGGCTTTGTACAAGCGTGTTTGTGTTAACGTCTCCAGCTTGAGCACTTCCTCTGATGCTTTTTTCATCAAGAAAGAGAAACATAAGAGGATAGAATGAACAGCAATTGTGGTTGTGTTGCAGTTATTCCTCTATAGTGAATGATTAATGTTTTTTCTCCCATTTAAACAACTACTCCAGACTTGACTCCATGCATTTGCGCCTCTCCTCCTCAGTGCCGTTGTGTGTGAGTCAGTGTGTGTAAGCTGATAATAGCAGCTCCATTGGTATTCAGCGGAGGGAGCTCCAGGATCTCGCTGCGCCTTTCCCCAGGATGGGATCACAGAGCAGGGATTGTGCTTGCCTGTGGAAAGCCCGCTGAAATGAGTGAGTGTCCATTCGTGTCTTCCTTCTTATATTCCCCTCTCCTTTCTCTTTCACTTCTCATTTTCATGTCTTACATCTCCTCTGCTACCTCATCCTCTTCAGTCGTTAGTTATGTTCAGAGCATTTTCACTTCTGTTTGTCTCCCTTCTTTTTGTCTCACCCCTCACCCTGTCCAGCCCACCTCCCTGCCTCTGCCCCACCTGTTTCCCTCCATCCCTCCTTCCGTCTGCTTTTCTCAACACCTACTCCACACTCCTCAGTCGAGACATCAACAGGCCTGTCCAATTTGATGGATTTGGATGAAATAAGAATGGTTCACTTCATTTTGTTGCCTGTCTCCCCCTTTTTACCCGCATTCCCCCTTTTCTTCTCTCCCTCCTCCTCTCTTTGGCTGTGTCACCCCTCCCCCTCCTCGCCTCCATCCCTCTCTTCAAGCTTCTCTCTACATTCTGTTTGAATTCAGACACATCGAAGACGTTTTGAGTCTCCATCCTGACGCAGGCAATGAATGGAAATGGACGTGTGTATGCGTGTGAGTGTGTGCATCAAAGGACTGCTATTTCTCTGTCAGACATTTTTTTAAAATAGAGTTTGTAGCTTATTTCAAATGTGTAAGTATGTATCTGTCACACAGTGCAGGGGGTCAGGGCTGTGTGTTTACTCTCAGTACGTGGCAGTAGAAGAACAAAAGGTTACAAAGTAGATCAATGTATTTAATTGCTTCAGGCATCACAGATGTCACGCGTTGAACATGCACAGACACACACGTTCACCGCCACTCGTTTTTCACACACCTCAGTCTTTGTGCTTCTTGCTGACATACCTTCTGCACACCAATTCACACCCACCTACATCTTTTCACACCTGCAACAACATAGCACCCTAATGCTGGCAGCGAAGGCAGTGAATGTATGCATGCTCACAATAGGCGACACCGGGCTCTGACCGAACGTTACACACTCATTATCTCATCCTAAACCATCCTTGGAGAATATGGTGTTAGAGAAGAGTTGTATCTTTCCACATTGTTGTATTGATTGCAGCTGAAAAATGGAATAGGCTCTAATGCTTTCTTGTAAATGGACCATCACCTTATTATACTAAAACGAAGGAGCTGCTCAACCAATTTAATGATTTTGTTAAAAGAGATATTATCACTGCATGGGTTTACTTTTCCTGCAGCTGGCTGGATTAAGAAGGGATCCATCGTTCAGATGTAAGCAGTAAGTTTTTTGGTTAGAATTTGAAAATGACTTTTTCATATTCAACAGGTGCAAACTGTTGCATAGTAACAAGACAAGACAGCTTGTGAGGTAAAATTTAAATCAGAGCTGCTATTTTTGGTTTATGTTTGACAAAAGGAAGCAAGAATCCTAAGAAAATTAAAAAAAATTAAAGAAACAAGCATCTAAATCTTCTTAAACTAGAAGTAGCATCAGTTCTGCAATCTGTCATCCGCATATGTCCCTTTCTACTTAAAACATTGTTTATCTGAAGGGACTGGATATGTGTGAATGAGTGTTGGGGTAAAAAAAAAAGACCTAGAATGTAATAATGTGGAATGTACTGTTGAAAAAACAGTATTAGTTTTTAGAATGTAAAATGTAGGATTGAACAAAAAATGTTTACAAGGTCTCAAATGCTGCCTAATGTGCTGTGCTTCTAAAAAACATTGTAATGTAACTTCCAGGTCCAAAATCAATTTGTTGAGCATGCAAATAGAGGTTACTAACATACTGAAAAAGCGGAGGTAAAGAACTGCATTTGTGGAATTTAGCGGTTCAGTTTTTCATTTCAGAGATTCAGGTCATTACATTTTTACTAAGATGCAAATTAAAAGTATGAAGTGTAGAAATTAAAACCACAGCAGCGTGTATTTTCAAAATTATAGATGAACAAATAAAACACTGACAACAGCACAGTTACATGCACAGTTGAGTTGAGCTGCAGTCACAGATGACGGAGTCACTAAAATGGACCTATTGACCTTGTACCAGTATACATGCAGATACGTGGAAATGAGTTATTAACCAAAGCTGTAGTGTACGTGAGAAAACATTCAAGACATTTAGCCTCTTGTAGCTTTCTCTGTGAGAGATCACTGTACATGTGAGTATAGCCAAATTTACAGCACAAACATCTTTAAGATTCTTTTGTTTTGTCAGATTATGCTGTGGTTTTAAAATCAGGATTCTATTAGACCAGGGCAACAGCCTTCAAATGCTTCAAGTGACACAGTCTGACACGGCGCTGCTTCTCAGTCATGGCTTCTGACTCGTTTAGCCTTTTGAAAATGGAAGAAAAATATGTGAATGACAGCAGTTTTATTGGGAATTTGGCTGTATTAATATACACTTACACTTCACTTTACTAGGCCCATTTGAGTCTAATTGAGAGTGTACATGCATGAGTGATTTAAATCCCAACTGCATTAACTTGGTGTGTTAGTCTGGTTTTGACAAGCTCAGTTTTGTATGATTTCTGTCAGACAAACGGGGCTGATTTTGATCTGACTTACATTTTTTGTGTATTATGGAAACGCACTGACTGTTATTAACTTTGTTTTGTCCATCCTTATTTCCTTTACCACCTAACTTATGAAACCAGCTATTCTTAACACAGTTTGCACTCAACCTTGCCTTCATTCACAAATGTTTCCATTTATGACAGTAATTACAAAATGATTTCTATTAATTCTCAGATGGTTTAGTCTTCTAATTATCCATTTAACATGACACTGAAACAAAAGCTGTGTAGTTTACTGAGGGCAGTGGGGCATGCGTTGGTTCAGACAGACATTGTGTTTTGTACATTGCAAATATTGAATATTGAATTTCCCCCTGTATTCAAACAGATATTTGAATGGAATAAAAAGTGGCAGCACAAGTCCGGGTGCACCTGACCAGAGCCGTGAGCCTGGCATGCTGTTCTCCACCTGATGCATCTTGTGGTGCACAATATACAGCAATAACTTGGATTTGAATAAAAATGCAGAGGAAATTATTGAATAAAAACAGAAGAAGTGTAGATAGTAAATTTACACAGAAGGAATAGAAGAGACATTTCATGGGGAGAGTGTCTGCAGATGGGCTTGTTAGGAGAGTGAAAGGATCAAATCTCTGGTGAGTGGAGAGGACTAAGGAGCAAACCAGCAGCAAAGTCAGGGGAAGAGTGACAAGGACGGAATAGACAGCAGGACGACAGGCAGGGTGGAGTGTGATGAGGAGAAGAATGATATACGCGATAAGGCAGAGTGACACAAATGTCACCAAGCTAACCTTTGATGCATTCTCATTCTCCTCGCCTGTACTTTACCTCTCGTCTTCCTCTCCTTCTAGAACTGAAGCCTTGCAGAGATGGACACCAAGTTGGCAGCATGGAAGCCAACATTCACCCTCCAGCGACAAGCTTTCCTCACTTAACTGCCTCCACCATCTCCAGCCATCAGCTCGGACCATTTCAGCACGGGCTGAGCCTGCTGGGTTGAAGCTGGGCTAGCCAGGAGCCGCCTGCAGGAAGCAGAGATAAGCAGAAAGCGACGGGTCTCAGAGGACTCGGCATACAACAAACCAGTCAGTGTGTCGAGCGTACAATTAAGCTTCCTGGACTTTGTGATGCTTGAGCAATGGTATGGAGTTTTTGGACACATACGGATTTATCGACTGGATATCCTGTCGAGATTATGACACGTTGGCGCACACCTCAAAGCTGGGTCACTTTTTTCTGATAGGTTTGTGGGAAAAAGGGAGTAATTGAAAATCCCCCCCCGGGAGGCTCCCTGCTTTGATTTGCTGTTTGGGAGAAGGGATATGTTTTTATATAAAAAAACAATATCAAAACCTTCTCTTTATTCCTAATTACTCTGTTTTTTTTTTCTCTCACATTGCGGGGAAATACATTATGAAGCAGCAGCATTCTTCATCATCCTCCCTCAGCGACGGAGTGAGAAGAGGGAGAGACTGTCCAGAATAGATAAGGAGTAAGGAGACTGGCACTGAGGAGGGGAGAAGGAGAAAAAGCAGAAAACACAGGAATAGGTAGAGAAAGCAATAGAGAAAAGAAGACAGAGAAAGAGGCAGAGAAGGCAAGAAGAGAAAACATAGAGAATTAACTCGGATTGTATTGAATCCATTTGTAGACCCTGAATCCCTTTGTAATTCGTCTGTGCTGTGTTGCAGAGTAGTTAATGTGATGGGCAGGGAAGGGTCCGGGATTTCAGCCAGAGGGAGGACTTGAGCAGGAGGAGAGGGTTATGTCCTGTCTGCACCTGCCTGCTATGCATTTTACTGTTTGGGAGGTAGTCAGACTCAGAGAGGTCCTGGTAAACACACAGCTGAACCAAATGACAGACAAGCTCTGAGACTGGAACTTAGTCAGAAACGAAGACAGTTACATAGCCTAAGTGTCAGGCAAAAAGCCAGGCAGACAACTAATGCTGGCACGGTACATTGTGCAGTTCATCGTCATTCTGCGCAGTGAGGAGAAGGTAGAGTGAGGCACAGAAAGCAGGTACAGAAAAAAACAGACAAGAAGCATCCTTCTGTTTGTGGCTTCATGAGAAACTAACTTTATCTGCATCCATCCCAGTCAGTACTGCTGAAAGCAAAAGCACTAGAAAAAGCTAGAAAAGTAGGGGCTGTTACTAGAAAGGAAATACAGGTTGGGGAAAGGGAGGGAGGCATACACAGAAACGGAGGGAGAGAGCAGGTGTCGGAAATCCTCCCCCTCATCTGCTTGTCATTTACTCCTTTATGCTCTCTCGTCGTGTGGTATGATTGATTTTCTGATGCCGGCGTTCCTCTTCCTATAGGCCCTCCGCAGTCCCCAAGAAAACAAGAGTGAGCAGACAGAGGAAAGCAGAAAAAGACAGCAAAAAGGGAAAGGTGGAGCTCTTTTTGATTGACTAATTTTGTTTTTTCTTCTTAAGTAAATGAAAGGAAGAAGAAAAACATCCACCCAATCTATCTCTCATTCTTTTGGTACACAGAACTGAACATCTCTTCATCAGTTCTTGTTCTACATGGATTATATTTTTTCTCTGAGTTATAAAAACTGGATTCCTCCACAATACATATATATTTTCTCACCTCCAATGACACAGTGCAGACTGCTCTGATTCCCCCCCCCCGGCATACCCCCCTGGCTGAGGTGCTAGAACTCTGTGGTCTCAGATCTCAGTGCCTGTGTTGACTCACTACTACAGCTATAATATGGCACAGCCCTTCTGATACCGTCTGATTCATTCTGTAAGTAAGACACTCTATCTCTGTGTGTATGTATGTCTTCACAAGTACACTGCATGTCATTAGCATGTATTAGGCTCATGTATTCACAGACATAGTAGGGGTTTGTCTTGCTGCAGTGTTGGTTTTATGGTTCTTTCACAGCAGATCTGCTTCCTCTGCTTCAGGCAACGTGTGTGTGTGTGTGTGTGTAAGCTTGCCAAAGACAGAGATTTTGATCTTAGAGCCAAGCTTACAACAGCATCAGAGTGTCAGAATGAGGGGAATGAGGTGTTTTTCCCTGTGTGTGAGTGTGTGTGTATCCTCACTACTACGTATTAGTCCTGAGGTTAATTTGAACTAATTAATAGTGAGTATTTTTGCTTCGCAGAGCACTTTTTCAGTTCTGTGTCAGTGTATTTGTATTCATTAGGGTGAAATGGAAAGAGTATGAGGGCTGAAATTGAAAGGAGTGAATCAGCTACTGAGAATGACTCCGATTCCCTGACTAGCTCTTTGTTGCCTCCATTTCACATCTAATGCCATAAGCATTACACTCTGACTGCATATCATTTCAGCCCCCTTTTATCCCCAAATGAGCTGCTTGAATGAAACTCTATACTGGGCACCAGCCCCTGCAATGTCCTGCATATTACTAAGCCCATCTATCTCCATGGACACATCCACATCTTTATACACTCCCACAGTCACCAGGCCTTGCATCAGGAGACACTCAATCAAGATAGTACCTTCAAACAGACCAATGAACTGTGAATAACGCTATTACACAAATTCCCAGCTCAGAGCGTTTCAGACACAGAAAGATTTGAAGGGTGAAAAAAAGGGAGGAAAAATGAGGCAGAATAAAAACCATTCTGGAAATAGAGGAACAGGGGCAGGAGGAGAATGAGAGGGGAGGTAGAGAGTGAGAGACAGAAAGCAACAGGGAGTACACAGAGGAGGGAGGGTGAGAAACAGTGAGGAAAGTGGGAGTGCATGAGTCTAGAGGGGCCGCAAGGCAGGAAAAGACCTCTGCTCCACGGGAGTGCTCTGATGGGCTTAGTAAAGCCCTGCTTTGTTCACACTGTTGGTCAGCCTCTCAGAATTAAGATTACTAAATAATACGATTACTGCAGTTGCACACTGATAACACGCTGCTGCAGATCCCCTTTGTCACTGTCAGGAAGCCCAAAGAAGAGAGGAGGAGTGGCGTATGATGGCATCAAAGGCATGACAGTGCTGACTACATTACACTGTCACAAGAGCCCGAGCTTCAAAACATGGCTCCTCTGCTTGCGACAGAGAAAAAGTGGAGAGTTGGTGTGACTTTTTATATGACAGGCGGCCATAAACAGTGTTGTTTTTTCTCCTCATATAAGTGGATGTTGCCATTATGTGCAGTCATGTGACATAAATTTGATCTCATTTTATCTTTTATTGTCTTATTAATGTTGCGCTGTCAGATCCAAAAGTGACTAAAAGCATACGAACAAGGAAACATTGCAGTATATTACCTGATTGTACATGTGTAAACATAAACCACAGCTCCTATGGTGAGACATCTTATCAAGCCCTTTTCTTGATGTTTTACAACGCATCCTCAGCGTGGGCTATTTGTTTTATGTTTCTCTGCTTGACAGCTTTGACACAGATTCCTGCCAAGTTGACCTTGCATTTTGAAGTGTAATAAAGGCTGAATTCACAGACTATGTTGCACATCGATATGTGTTCTTCCAGAGGCTGATAAATGGTCTCCAATCCCTTGAGAGAGAGAAAAAACAAACAGGCAGCAGAAACCACTGTCCAGTCCATCTCAGTGGAGGTAAAGTACTCTGTCTGAGAACCATGGCTCCCAGAGCAGTGAGCTAATATCAAGGTTTGGCTGGGCGCAACCTTCTCCAATGAGATATAACTTATTTCTACTCTCCTCTCAGCAGGAGCAACCATTTGCCTGCAGAGTTAAAGATTAGCTTGGTGTAGCAAAAGAGAAAAGACACATTTAGTGTGTGATGGTGTATCATAAGAGTCACAAATAACAAGCCAGAGCTGAGGGCACACAACGAAATCAACGAGTGATGACACACAGCACAAACATGCAGCTTGAAACAGCCCTAAACTCATTGCAGTTTCTGTTGTTGTGCAGCGCATTTGTCATCCACTGGAGGTTTCATGTATGTGTCATGTGTATTTGCTTGTGACATTAAATGAACTTCGACTAGGCCCTGCCCGGCTGTGCCTCATGGTCACAGAATAATTGTGAGTCACTCTGTGAAACCCGTACAGCTTCAGTCAAAAAGCATTCATGTTGGATTAGATGCACTCTGCTAATTGAGTTCAAACATGCAGAAGACGCAAGGCAATATGAAGATGATGAACTTGATTATCAGTTGTGTGTTTGTGTCACATGGCATTCTCTTTTTCAGTGCTTTTCAGAGCAGCATTATGGAGTGTTGGTATAGTATGCCCCAATTAGTTCACTTGCCCTGGTCAAAACTGTGGAACATATGCATATGGTTCATAAGGGAACCTTTTACATTGAATTTCAGACTTTCCCAATGCGATGGTTTGTGCCAGTCAGTTTCTTTCAGATCAGTGATCCAGTCATCCCTCTGGGTTATGTTTTTAATTCCTGCCCCACATTTTTATCCTTCTTTAGCTGTTTTGATTATGCTTGAGAATATCTCTCCATGATGATTTAAGACAGATGTTATTGTTTTGGCAAAAACATATTTCCCATTGTTTGCATAATTAATCATTTAACAGTTCTCTAGTGGAAGTAGCTGTTCTTTCTTCAACTATGTTGTAGCGTAACAGTGAGTGCTTCATCTTTTTAAAAATGCATTTTTGATTAAAACAGGACTAGATAATTATCATGTTACCACCACTGAAACTATAATTTTCTCATCAACTTGGGACTGTGACTGGCTTCTGCTATTATGCCCTCTGATGCCGCTTGTAATGCAGTTAAAGGCTGAAGTGTCTCAGACAGCCCCTGCTCAAAAGTGAGTGGGACTAATTTGGGATATGAGATCTCTTCAAACACAGAGCAGCACTCTAGTTTCCTCAGCTGTCAATCCTCTGCCATTGACCACCAGCACGAGGCACTGCAGCCTGCACTAAACCTTTGCTCCTCATCGCCTAATGGAGCACAAAAAATGAGCCTGTTTGCTTAGTCGTTTGTCCAGTCCTGCTTGCTTCAGGCTAGCTGGCCTTAGGGGAAAGACTGAGTGCGTCTGTGTGTGTGTGTGTGGGGAGGGTGACAAGAAATGGACATTAGGACACACATGCCCTTTCCATAATGTGCTCCCAACTGGGCTGTTTGGCTGGCCATAAAGTGAATGCTGCTAATGGCTTCTCAGTTAATGGAGTCATTAAGACTGGATTGCAAGAAGATAAAAGCAATGTGTATAATGTGCACAAACTGGGGTGGAAGTGTGATTATTGGTATATGTGTACTGTCACTGTTACTGTCTTGTGTAGTTCTAGTTGTTCTGTGCTTCAGTACCTGTGCACATGACAACACTAAAGCTGACAGTTACACCCTCCTGCATTAGCATTAGTAGAAAAGGTCAGTAGTCTGTCAGTGTAATTGTAATACGGTCTGAAACTGAGGTCATCAGTCTGGACCTGGCCTGTCCTAATCAGCCAGCTGGATGAGGCTCAGAAAATCGCAGCAATAATGTTTCTCTGTGACACTGCTGCTGTATTGTGTGAGTGACAGGGTTATATCTGAGGTCATTGTAGGACCTGTCCCCAGGATAATGGCATGGATGGAGAAAGGCATTGTGGGTAGCCTTGGGTGTTGTTTTTATGGTGGCATGACTCCTCAGTGTGTCTAAATAGGTTCCTTGGTTGCTCTAGTCGTTTTGCTTATGTCACTATGCCCATCGTGTTTTAAGCTCTACTTATGGTTGGTCCAGCTGGTCTCATTCATTTATTGTATTTAATGAAATGCTGCCTGGAAAAGTTAGTTTGAAGGCAGAATTAACCTTACCTCACCTTTTCTAATTGGACAGACACAAAACAGTGATTCAGAAGCATGGGCTTGCTAGATTTGGCCTTATTTGTATTGTCCACTCGGGAAACTTCTCTTAATATCTACATCCTTTTTGAAAACTAGATGGAATTATATTTTACTGTCCCACACTGTTTACAAGTATTCCACACTAACAAACCTTTGCCTCACTTATGGATTGTTTCCATTTGTATCTGTCTAATGGTGTCCCCCTGTCAGAATCACAGATATTCTGAACAAAATTTGAGTGAAGGAGTTAATCTAATCAGTGGCGAGAACATCTCTGCTGAAATTCGGGGAGGTCCGAGGGCATCATTCTGTAAAATAGACAGAAAATTGAACTGCTGTGTTGTTTTGAGAGATCCACACTTCACTTGAGAAGCAGTTATGTGGAGCGAATGTATTGTGGCTCAATGTTTTGTACCTGCTTTGAAACCATGTATACAGTTTGGCCACGGTACAAAGACACTGTCTGTTTTTTAATTTTTTTTTTTACAGTATTGGCTAAACTATACATCCAATCTGGTATATTTCTACTCAACTGCTTTGGTGTGAAAAATAGTTGAAAACTCTTCCAGACAACTACGTTGTTAACCTCTGTCAAGTGACTGCTGCTTGTGCTTAGCAACAGTTTGGCTGGCATTGTCTGAGTGACACTCATCACATCTAGAGGTATAACCCAGTTCAACACTAAAATATTTGACAGCAATTTATGATGTACCTGTTTCATATATATAAACTTACCATGTGCTTCAAGTTACCTTAACACGCAAAAAGATGTTCCAACACTTGTGTTTTTAAATGTCATATACAAGGCCAATTAAAAAATGTAAATGAAAACAAAATGCACTCATTAGGAAGTCTCATAAATCAGTGATCAAATCACAATTAGATACAGAAATAAAAATAATTTTATAAGAAAAATGCTTTGAACATATGTTTACCACTGTGTAGCAGTGAGGAGACCAGTTTCTGGACCTTTTTGTCTGATAAAGGATTCTGAGTGCTCGACTGTCCTGGGTCTTGTATTTAGTGTTTCATGATGCACCAAATGTTTCCAGTTGGTGAGAGATTTGGACTGCAGACAGGTCACTCCAGAATCTCTTAGACTCTTTTACAAAACCAGGCTGTTTTAATAGATGCTGTTTGCAGTTCAGCGTTATCATGCTGAAATATGCAAGGCCTTCACTGAAAAATTTGTAAAAAACATGGGTGCATATTCATCTCACCACAGAATAGTTTTCTACTTTGCCTCAGTCCATTTTAAACGACCTTACCTCCAGGGAAGACGGTGGGTGGCATTTCTAGAGCATCTTCACAAAGGGCTTCTTTCCTACACGATAGAGCTTTAACCTGCTTCAGTGGATGGCACAGTGAAGTGTGTTCACAGACAATGATTTCTGGAAGTGTTCCTGAGCCCATGCAGTGAAGATCACAAACATCCAATATTGGTTTTTCAGCTGTGTTCCCAGGGTTTGAGATCTCTCCAGAATATTTTGATGATATTATGCACTGTAGATGATAGAATTGTCAACATATTTTCAATACTGAGGAACAGAAATAGTGTCTTAGTTCGTCAGTGCATGTGTTGGCAGATTATCTTAATTTCTGAGAGACTCTGCCTGTCCAAGGTGCTCTTTTTCTACCCACTCATATTACTAAACTGTTGCCAATTAATATAAACATTTTTTATGTTTTCTATGTGAATAGAACATATAAAATAGAATACAAATGTTCTATTCACTATTCTGTAGTGAAAAGAATATTGGTTTATTAGATTTCCAAACTATTGTGTTACGTTTGTATTTACATTTTACCTTTTGCACCAGCCTTTTTGGAAATGTGGTTGTTGTCATGTTTGGAAGTTTAAAAAAAAGCAGGTAAGACGAGCTCTGTCAGAAAATCAATCCAACTTTGAACAAAGAAACAACAAAACACTCAACTTTCTCCAACTATCTTGAAAAATACATTGTTAGAAAAGCAATACCTCTTCAAAAACAGAACATTAACAGTATGACAAACAGTAGGACTCAAATACTTTCATAATAATGAGAAATTAAATATTTGAGAGTTTTTGTCTTCAGTCTCACTTAATTTGATAACAAAAAAACTTCAAATTACAATCATGCTGCCTTGTGGCATCTCTTTCTTTCTAAGACATTTACATTTGGTTTTGTGAATCGAGAGCCTGTAATCAGCCTCACCAGTCAGAAGTATTAACATGTATTTCTGTTCCAGCTCACTGCCTCTGTCCAAATGGTGATGTGCCAGCTTATTATGGGCTAATGCCTGATTTTAAACTGCTGCATATTTAATTGATTCATTGAAACATAATGTTCCAAATGGGCTCATATCATGTCATCAAAACTGAGTTTAAAAAAAAAAAGATACAACAGATGTTATTAAATAACACTAACTCTGTGGTTTTATGGGTCTTCGATTTCTACAGAAGAGTAGCTGGTGTGAAAAATACAGCATCTTTTTTTTCCGCTGACTCAAAAACTTGGCTTCAATGTCGACCCCAAGCTGTTGCCCCCCGCTGCAACCCGTGCACAGAAGCATCATTAAGTAGCTGAGTGTTATCTGCATCGTTACCTTTTGAAGCGTAGCTGTCTTATCTACTAAGATGGAAAATGATATCCTCTAAGTAATATTCATTCATAAGAACATTTTGACTGTAATAAAGCTGATATAAAGGAGTGTCTTAAAATGCTGAGTAATAGAGAAGAAACTAAACAATTTGACACCTGACTTGCAGTAGAAATAAGTACGTTACCCTCCTGAAGACAAGAATTTTCTCCTTAATACAAGCCAGGCTGCCACACATCAGCCAAGATGCTGATTTGAAATAGAAATCATTTAATCTTGTACATCGATACTTGATGTAATCCATGTTGTTTGACTAGTTTTATTCCAAATCTCACTGAGCTTTCCATTTGTGCAGGAATCAGATAATTTATTCTCTTTTTTTCTGAATCACAGGGGTGATTACCAAACCCAAAAATCTAAATGTGTGATCTGTGTACATGATGAACTGCCTTTGAATGTAGGTATTTTCTGTGTGTGAGCTTTAGCTTATTGTTTGTCTGAGGCAACATTTGGCTTAGCCTTGTGTGTGCATATGCAAGCCCCGTTTAGCTTTATGTGTTTATAATTTCTTTCAATTCAAGATGAAAGGCTGTGTGTGGGGGGACGCGTTCTACCAATGTCATGGTTGGCGTTTGTGTGTGGTTGATGCCAGAATCAATGTTTTTCACACAAGCAGTGCTGCGCTCATGCTGAGAGGCACAAAGTATTCCAGTCTGCTCATGAGACAGCCTTTGATCCAAAGTGAAACAGGCTGAAAGAGCACATACTCAACCGATCCACACAGGCAGTACCAACCTATTAGCACCTTCAGTCAGCTTCAGATCAGCAATTGGCAGGGCGGTAGTAGAAAATAGTAGACGAAAGTCAGCAAGATGACTGGGGATTCAGCATATTGTTTGTTTTACTAAAAAGCTTCTTGGTTCAAGCTGTGAAGCTTTGGGCATTACTTAGGAAACTAGGGATTAGTTTTAGATCATAGGTATTAAATACCAGGTGCTGTTCATTAGTTTGATTCTATTCAGCACCGTCCAAACCTGCTATAACTGATGGTTTATGTCTTTTGGGAGAGGTTAAAATAAGCTTGAAACACAACTCTTGCCATCTTATGAATTTGGTTTGCAGTCATGGTAGAGCATGCGAACACCTAGCATATGTATTCATGTGGGATTGTTTTGGACACCTGATAAATGTTAAGGCCAATAATATCTTCTTTTTGTTCTTTTCTTTCCTTATGTTTTTGGCCTCCACAAACTCTTGAGGGAGATCTTTGGCTCCGTACCTGTGAAATGATCCATTATGCTCAGTTAGTCACTAACAACGTATCACAAGTTTTCAGCACTGAGTGGGGAGCATTTCAGCTGCCTCCTGCATGTGGAAACATGCATGAAACAGCTAGAACAAAATCAGGAGCTGAACGATGCTATGATTCTCCTTAGGACTGAAGTGAACTGTAGAAAAAAGAAAAGTTTAAATTATTATTAGATTGTTTTCCTTCTCTTTAGGTTACCCATTTCACAATACAAATGTAACATTTATCTATTGTTTGTAGGAACATTTTACTTATGAATTCAGCGGTAAACATCACCTCAAGATTTTTTCCCCCTTGTGGAAATCCAATTCAGATATGTGATTAGCTATGATATGTTATTTTGCCAGCAAAATTGTTTATGTGATAATCCTTTTGCCCTGTCTGAAAAATTAGGAAAACTTACACAGGTTTTGCATTGCCTGAAGAACTGGATAAGCCAAGCCCCCCCCACACACACATTTTTCCAATTTCGCCATCTAATCTCAATGGGACATTATAAGTTGCTAGCAGTTGGCCAGTGGCATTCGATGATGATATTCTGTCGACAGTAATAACAACACTGTCTCATAGGGGGATAACGTCCCTTATTGCTCAATGGATTTACATACAGCAGGTAATCGTTGAGACTGCAGGCTATCTGTGACTGATGGTGTGTGTCAGCACCGTACATGCAGCCTTTGTTTTCATTTGGCAATCACGCCTGTCGGGCCATGCTGCTTCAGAGATCAATGTACCATTTGGATGATTGTAATAAGTGTGCCTGTGTGTGTGCGCGTGTGCACGCGTGTGTAATTCATCTAAGTGCTTACCTGTGGGCCATCATCTTTGTTGCTTCCATGCATCCATCTCGCTTTGTCTATTGCTGTGAAGCAGAGAAAACAGAGCTCCTTCCAAGGGAGACCACACCATTACAATAGCAACCTGATTTGCTCTTCCACAAGGGCTTTGATATTAAAACACTGTTATACAATAATCCATTTTAAAAGAAAAAAACAAATTCAAACACATGTTAATAAAGGGAAGTGCTTTTGTATAACTGTATCCTCCAAGGCCTCTCAAGTGAGGGGACGTTGGAGGCACAGGGGGAGGATGTGCGGGGGAGAGGAGTTAGGAAGTGAGAGCTCAGCAGAAATGTATAAAGTCCTCCAATAGCGAACAAATGTGCAAGGCTCAGGGCAGCTGGTTCTTGTCATGCCCTCAGAGAGGAAGGTTGAAGCTCCGTTGGGCTCATCTTTTAAGCTGCCTGCTCCAAGGCCACAGAGGGGAAACCCAAACGCATCGATTAGCCGTCATGAGGGGGTTTGAGCAGGGGGAAGTGGTTCTAATTCTCGGTCTATTCTTCACTTTGCGTCCACCTCCTTTGACCACATCCTTTAGCTCAGACCACTTATTTCTCACTGGAACACAGAGGAATGGCAGAGAGTGGATAGGGTTGTCAGGAATGCAGTTAAAAGTGAAGCAGAGGGAAAATGAGAAAGGTGTGTTCAGAGAGAACAATCGACAGAAATCAAACCAACAGGCAAGCCCGGAACAGCATCTATATTGCTCTGATCGCAAGCCAAAACCTGGGAGTATGCGTGTGCACAAATGATCTTGCATATGTCTGTGTACGTGCACACAGCAGCTGCGGGGCTGCTGTGTTTATCTTAGTGAAAGCTTTACAGTAAATAAAGCACGGGTCCTGGCAGGGAGACAGCTGCGGCAGGCTGGGCCAAAGGAGAGGCACTGTAAGTTGGGAAGAGACGGTGAGAGGAAGAGAGCAACTCTTTTGAAAGTGCCAACCGGACAATCTTTTGAAGTGGTCCATATTGGCATAACATGAATAAACATGAACAATGTCTGCTTTCGAGCAAAGCAAGGCTGAAGGTGTGAGGCTCATTAGAGAGCAAGGCCACATTGATGAAAGAGCCATGACCACGATCATCCACTGCTATATATCATTTTAACCCTCATGTACTGCTGCTGTAATCATGCATGCAATGATGAAAAAGAAACAAGACCAAAAAAGACATGAAAACAGCCCATATCATCTGACGGGCTGTATTATCGACTCAATGCTCAGTATTTCAAAATGATCTACCGGTTCTTTTGTGAAATGCCTAATGCCACCAGAGTAATCTTAATAGTTCCACTATAGCGCAGTTTTGAATGCATATAAATGAATTTTTTTTCAGGTGCTGGAAACAACTGGTGATAATGTCTATCTATTAGTGCTGATAACGTGAGTGCAAATTACATAAACCTCCCAGCACATTGACTCCAAATCATAACTCATCCATAGACACTTGAAATATTAACCCAGTGCTCCCCCAAGGCTGACAATATGAACCGACAACTTATAAAGTCCATGCAGCCGGGTGCAGCAGTGGTGTGATTAGAAACCCTGCCTGGTGAACTGCTAATACACTCGCTGGAGTTTGATAGCCTCCAGTATGGCAGGCTGCTGGTTATGAATAACCCTCTGCATACCGGCCCTCCCCCATACCACTGAGGGTGAAACAAACAGTTCTCACTGCCTGTCCATGTGTCAGGCTGTGCTCTATGAGTTTTTTTCTAGCTAACTGAATACATGTCAGAGCATATAGTTCTTCTCAAAGCTTTAGAGGAGTCAGTAACAGCCCTTAAGTCTTTCAGAGATGGATCAGCGTGGAGATTAAGCAACATTGGTTAAAGGGAGACGGGAGTGGAAATGTGTTTTGGTCTTATAGGAATCTGACAGCTCTTCTATAAGAGTGAGCTAATCCATTTTATACAGTGTGTATCTGTCTGTCTTCCTTTCTTTCCTGCACACATTGGCAGCATTTGAATACACACACACACACACACAAGTATATGTCAACAGCGAACGCATACACAAACAATGCATAAACCCTCATCTTTCCATTCTTGGCTGAACGATGAATGGCATTTGACTGTGATCATTCTTTGATGTGTCTCATCAGTGTGACTTGACATCTGTCAGAAGCGGTCAGGCTTCTCTGACTAAATTAATGTTGTCCTCATACAAAGATCCCGGCCAAGAAGCATTCCTTCAACTAAGTAGTTAAAGTGCATAAGCAAAGCGTAGGGCCTCTCCCGGCATTGCGCTGCCAGCTACTTAGACTCCGAAATGACTCAATATAAGTGCTAATGACAGGTGTCCTTTTGTGTCTGGTTTACTGCATTAAATGCTGCCAAATGCCTGCCATCACTAGCAACAAATAGTGCAATGTGACTATATTCTGTAGGATGATGTGCCTTATCTATTACTGAGCCCTTGCTCAACTCATTAAGAATTAATTGATATCTGACATTTCATATCCATTGTTGAATCACTTCAATGACATTGATGTAACAAACTCAATTTAGCCAGTTAGGCTACATGAGAGTTAGAAGTAATTTTGTCCTTTCTGTCATTATCTTCCCCATCACACACTGTGATTGCACAGACCAATTAAAACAAATTAACCTCCCATCCAGTCTACCCTTCTGCCACACAATTGTTGTGGCATTTATAGGGCATTATGACAGCCTAAGCTCACTCTTTGTTTTTTGCTCCACTCTTAGGGGCTGTCGAAGGTAATAATTGTGTTTCTTGCTGTATGATAATGCAGTGCTCTCTGCTCCTTTTGGGTCTTTTGAAATCTGAATCTTGTCCCTCTGCAGTGGCTATCTCCCTCTGTATCCGAAGAACTGATGGTATCTTCCCTTTTCCCCTTGTGGATTTACTTCTCTCCAGCTGAATGATCCATTCCTCCCCCCTGTTGCTTTGTTTCTCAACTTCTAATATTTCCTCTCCTTCCTTCCTATGGCTCTTCTATCTTCTTTCCTTATCTCTCCTTCACTACTACATTTCCTCCATGTTGCTACCTCTGTCTTGGTCCCACTTTCCTTTGTCTGCTTGTCACAATACTACTGCCTCTTATCTGTCCACCTCAGTTGCTCTCCTCTGTGTCTCTTTAGGCTAACTCAGTATCCTGAAGTGGCTTTGCATGCCTCTGGCTAGGAAGCATCAGAGTGTAACCTGCTAAATTGGAATGTTATGGTGAAGCAACACACATGCATGAGAAACTCTTGAGTTAATGGACAATTTACCTCACCTCATTGTTATAGCCTTTACATTCATTAAGCCCCCTCTGCTCTCTCTTCTGCCTTTCTTTATCTTCCTCTCACTCACTCTTTTTTCCCTTCATTCCTTCATCTACTTTTGCCCCTTCTGTTCTCATCCGAAAGGCCTGGTCACACTTTTCTGCATAGTGACCTTCTTATTGTACATTTCTTTTGGCTCTCGTATTTGCCTTTTCTTTCTTCCACTCTCATCGCTATACCCCCTCTGAATGGAGCTGTCCGGTCTGGTTCCACCAGCCCGCTGAAGTAAATAGTAAAATAATTGTAACAGCCAGCCATAAATCAACCCAATTGAAAAACATCACCATTAGAGTCTCCTTCTATTTCCCTCCCTCATCTACTTCTTTCTGTGTTGCCCTTTACTTTTGTTCCAGGAGGAATGGAGGGAGAGAAAGATGACTATTAGCAAAAACAGAGGATACAAGAAAGAATGAAGGAAATACAGGAAAATTAGCTCTTCTCATGTCACTGCAGCTTTTTGCTTAACTCTCCGTCAGCCCTCTTTCTTGCTTCTCCAAGCTAAGAGCCTTTGACCACTTTATACTGCAGGTACGACACTAACTGCCACGTATTTCACACACACTTACTAAAAAGAGGAAAAGAATTTTAAAAAAATCCCATAAGATGGTTTGAACCTGAGACTGAGCATGTGGTGACAAATTTTTCTTCTTAATATGCGTTTCTACGTCTGATGAACCAAAATGAGACAGGCCAATAAAGCAAGTGGAGCTGATAAAGTCAGTTAACGTCAGTGTCAGGAAATGTCAGGCCCATCACAAACACTGTGGAAGCACAGAGCCAGAGATGCTATCAATGTGACAGCAGAGTGAGGACCAAGTAATGCACCTCCCCTGCTATGAAAGATATGCTTATCAAATAGACTGGTTTCTTGGCCAGGAGACGTATGTGAAGAGTACTAATTTGATTTTGTGGTTAGACACCTATAGGTCAGTTTAACTTTTTACAAATCCTTGTGCTTGTGTGTTTTGAGGGTTACTCGGAACAAAGATGGATAAGTTAATAAAGATGAATTTAATTAGAGCCTATGGTTTTTTCTATTTTAACATCTAGCTGGTTTCAAGACACTCTTGTCTTGGTTTTGACTTGGTTTAGGTGGCCTGGACTACAACGAAACCTCTCAGTGGTTTTAATGTTATATGACTGATCGCAGTATTTCTCTGCAGGTATTTATTGATTTCAGAGAATGAGGCTTAGTCTTGAAGCCGTTGGATGCCGTTTACTATGTCCTGACCTCACAGTAAGAGTTGAAGAGTCATGTGGAAGGAAGAAAATCTTTATGTTTTCTGTTATGTGTTGTCTGTTTTCCATGGCCTGTGTGTGTTTGGCCATGCATGCATTACAGTAAAGAGTAAAGATAAAAAAATACATCACAATGAGACACATAGCAACAAGATGAGTGACAGTATGAGATAGAAAGTGGCAGAGTGCATGATGGTGATAACAAATCTGTAGAGAGGGAGGTCAGTGAGGCAATGTATGAACTGAGATATGACAGACAAACATATTCAAAACAATCGGAGTCTATTTTAATTCGTAGAAGACCACAGCACTGACACATACGTCCATGCAGACTCTTTAGAGTTACAGCGGCTGACTCCAGGCAACGGTACATTGTTCAGCCTTTATTGGACCAATAAAAGGCAGCATCAGACAGAAGCTTTTCTGGATTTGGTTGCCTTGATGATGCTTGCCAAGGTACATGGCATATTGCAGATAAAGATAATGCATTTTGATGTTTTAGCTAAATGAATAATAACATTTATGACAAAGATCTTCTAAATTGAACTGTTTACCCATAGGGGTTTGTACCCCCAAACTTTATACTTTCTCTCTTACTTCTATAGATATCCGGCCATTCAGATAATATCAATGCTAACTGGTGAATAAACAAACCCTAACACTGGCTAATTATGGTATTTGAGTGTTATGTGAAAATGTTCAATTACCATTCAGTTTAGTGTCAAATGACTGCAGCAGATGCAGGTTTTTATTGTGTCCTCTTTGGCATGGCTCAGCACAGATTGAAACACAACACGTACGCAATAGTTTTCAGTGGGGGATACAACACTAAGGGCAACAATGGGCACAGCTTTCTTTACAGAAACATGTTTACTGGCCTTAATATTTCACACGAACACACTCAAATTGATACCAACAACTCATAGACTGAAATAAGAAGAGATTGGTCAGTTTTACCATCTGTAAGACGGAGCTGGCAGCTTTCTCGCAGTGCCATTGTGTGGGACTAAGGTCTGGTCCTGTTGAAAGTAATAAAAAGGCCTAATTATCTCAGAGTCATTATCAAAAACTGTAGTGATTATCAGAATCTGTAGTCATTATCAGAAGCTGTAGTATAACACAGCCTGTGGAATACAGTGTAATATCAACCTTTTTTGTTGCTATTGGCCGGTCCCCTGGGAGGTAGGTGTAGCCCCTCACAGCACTAGGGAGAACCAGGGTATTACTGGCAATTGAAAAAGATTTAATGAACTTGTTTTATTGTGTAGACCCACTTTAAAAATGATCAACAACCTTTTTGTACTGAGCCACAGAAAAACTGCTCTTAAATATTTTTTTATGAACCAGACACATGTTTCTGTAATATATGTCAATTCATATCTGGTTGAAAATGCATAAATATTATAATTGGAATTAATATATATATAAATAGATATTATTTATATTACTTATACATTACCTTTACTTTTTTATTTAAAAAAAAGAGTGTTTAAACAGGTTTTTTAAACCTAGGTATATCTGCTACAACAAGCAAATAAATTTTTTACCATTGCCATAATAGTGTTTATCCTCGGCGGTCTGAATGCTATGACTAGTCACTTCTTCCCATGGGACAAGCCTGTAAGCTACGACAACATGAAGGGATGGCATTATATCACATTCTGCAGACAGCGGTGGACCACCAGCATAACTTTCTAAGAAATTAGGACTAGTTTATTTTCTAAATGAATAATGGACCCTCCCAGCGGCTTAGAGAGTGAGCTGGCTGCTGTTTTACAGACAGAAAGATTAATCAATCTCTTCTGTTTTTGTCCGCAAATTGTTGCTGTCAATTTGAGAACTTCCATGTAAGACATTATGGCCGGTAGATGTGGTGAGCTGTGCCCATTCTTTTAGCCTTGACCTAAGGTCCTCTGTGAAAATTAGCGTATGCTCCAGGGTGTTGTGTTCCAGTTTGTTCCAAGCTGAAGCATATAAAAACTTGCGATTACTGCAGATTTCTTTGACAAGGGACTGAATGCTGCATGAATACCTTCTCTCAGAAGCCAAATGTTAGCGGCGTTTGTGTTTTTTTTCACCTCTGTAAAAAGGGCTTTTTTATAGTTTTGGATATTTTCCTTTTATAGTGATCGCTTATAATATGATGATTGTTTTTTTGACTAAGACTTAAATTCAAAAAAATAATATGTAACTGCAGTTCTTTCCGTAAGTGCTGCCTGCCAGCTAAATAGCTGTATACTTATGTACCAGCTATATCATTTTGATTATGTGAGTGTGGATTTTACACTCACTGTTCAGGTTGAACATGATAACAGAGAAAAGTGTATCTGTTGTGCCCACACAGGCACTAAATGAATGTGAGTGTGGCTGCTTATTTTTTGAAGGGTTTTGTTCTGCCAAGTACATAGTGGAGAGCTGTGTTCAGCTGTTGATGATTGTGTGCAGTATCCGAAATTAGGACTTCTGTCTAGATTTTTTGTTTGGTGAGTAAATCTAGAAAAACTATACATAATGGATGTTAAGTGAACAAAAGTAGACATATAGCAATATCCGCACTCTGAATATCTGTGAATTCTAGTGTCATTTCTAAGCAGGCCTCTTTGGTCCTCTGTTCTCTGTGCTTAACCCCCCCCCGTGCATGTACACAACAAATTGAGTCAGTGGATAATACCGCACAGTCTCAGGGAATCACACATTTGCAGAGATATACAGGAGAACACCTCTGTCAGGAGTCTTAGGTCTTCTTTTCTAAGTTTGTAATCAAGATAATACATTTTTCTCTCATTGAATACTGACACATATTCAGATATGACTAAAAAAGGGAATATATTATTCTGGGCGGTACAAAATATATCAAGAATTCCCTTTGTTGGTGAGTTCATTTCAGACACAGGTTACCCAGTATGTCAGAGTTTAGATGTTTGACATGTCTTCGTAAATTTTACATTACTGGCATCGACAAGTGACAAATAAGGCCTCATGGATCTTTATTGCAAAAGAAGTTAAGATGCACAAATATACAAACACCCAAGAAGCCTAATTCGCCTTCAGTTGGGAAGGCAAAAAAGAAAGGTTTATTTATGTGATGGAAGAGGAGCTTTACAGGACACCAAATTTGAACTTTTACAGCCAAGGTTTTCCTAATTTTTCACATTGTCTGAATACTCCAAATCCTTGTGGAAAGACCCTGTACCAAGAGCTGTCAGTTCAATATGTTCAATAGTAAAAAGTACAATGAAACCAAAAAAAACAAGAATCAGCAGAGAGCGGACACCTCATGCACACACTCTTACAAAAATCGCTGTTGCATTTTGCACTTACAACTTCTCCACACTCGACTGAACCACACTTATCATGACAGTTCTTGACAGAAACACACCAAACCACACATCCATGCAGACGCACAGAGCAAAGGCCATGCTGCACAGAGGTGCTGACGGCTGTCATGGTAATATGCCAGGGAGGCTCCAGGATTGGATTGTAACCAGCAGGATGGGTGGGAGGAGTAGAGGGGGGGGAGGAGGAAGATGATGTTTGGGAAAAATAAAACTTTCTTCTTTCATTTCAAATCATTCATCCAAATTCCATACAAAAAGTGACATCTTCTCCTGAGGAATGACTAAGAGCACTAAAAGCTTTTTATTTACTTTGTGAAGGCTATCAGATGACATCATTAAACCTCCACAGAAACAGATCTGGTATATAATTAAACATAAATGCTATGAACTTCATCAAAAAATTAGTTTATTTACTCTTTATGTTAGCAGTAATGTCACCATTGTGTTGTTTTCACAGGCATGAAACACGTTACATCCTTAAAATTACCATCCACCGAGAGTACAACAATACCACACCGTGCCACTATATCAATGTTTCAAGTAATGGTTGCTAATGTTTTTTTATTGGATTTTGAAAAGACCACGTTCCAGCAACTTCAGCCAAAGATAATAAGATAGCATTGGGTTTAGCACATTCATCAGTCTCCATCTCTATCTATAACTCCGTTTTCTCGTCAAAATAGAGACTTAAGCAGAAAAACACAAATCCAAGCATTTGTTTAGCTTATTTTTGTTTTCAAATGGGGAGTGCGTCTTACATCTTTCTTTTTCATTATGCACTGCGACACAATGCTTTGCAAAACTCTGCAAAGACTTGGCCACCTGTTAAAGCATGTTGCTGCCACTTGGTAGGAGTCTTTGAAATATCTGGAAAAGTCTGAGGTGAAGGCTACTTTTGTGCATGTTGGCTCTGTTGTTTCTTCCTTCAGCTTCACTTAAAAAGACGGAAGTCAAAGTGGACAGAGATATTGACTGTCTTGGAGTGAAACTAAGGGTTAGAAATCATGCTTACCACTTCCTTTTTGGGTTGTTGTTCAAGCTTTGAAATCTGTTGTTGCCACCACTCTTTCAGTACAAGCCAACGTTCAACCAAGCAACATTTGACTGTCCCGTAGTGTAGTCTAAGAAAGCTACATGCTGTTAGGTTTTTGAAGGTCTGCGTCTGTGTTGGTTGAATACACAAAATGCCTCACTCTTTGTTGGGTGAGAGCAGATGGATACTTATGTGCATGCCATCAATCATTAGTGGATCGAACCTATATTATTCCTTCACCTCCTCTTATGGTCAGCCAACATGCTTAAACTTGACTGGGACATTCCATAGCTCTAATCAATTGATTTTCATCTCAATCGTGAAAAGACCTTCTCCATTAAAAATTTCAAATTTTTACCCGAATGACCTTTCAGTGACCCTTGAGGGTTTTACTTAAGCTTTTACTGAAACAACTCCATTTCCAATAAAAGCCTGGATACCGTCCAAAATAGATAGAAACACAGAATGCATTTATTTTCAATAAATATGACTGAAAACAGTACAAAGCAAACATCTCAGCCATATGCACCTGTTGAACTTATATGATGCTGGTAATAAGTCAGATAGTCCCTCTCCTCATTTGGTTGGAGGACACAGCATCGCTATGAAATTTAAAAATGTAATTTGTCAGGTCAAAAGATGGTTTTGTACTCAGCTTCAGTTCATCTTAAATTTCTCTATATCCTGTTCATATCGTATCTGTTTGCATGATAGTGTGATAACTTGCACTTCTAGATGTAGCAGTGGTTTTCAGTTGTGTTTTGAAGTCCATGATTTCACAATGGGATGCATTCGCTGCTGCCTGAAGGCCTTAAGACAATCAGGATTCGTTCTTCGTCTTGTCTTTTGTACATAGACCTCCTGTGATTTTCTGAATGTTTTAATGATATTATCTACTGTAGATGATGAAATACTCACAGTCTTGTAATTTTTGAGAAATGGTATACGCACAGAGACAGGCGAACCCCTCCTAATCTTCTCTTTGAGCCTCTGGTATGCTCTTTTCATACTCAATCATGGTGACAGTTAATATATTCAGTTGGAGATGTTCTACTTTAGCACAACAAAGGATTTCCAGTATTAGTCTCCCCTTCCACACTTTTTAAAAACATTTTGCCTGCATTCAATTCAAAATGAGCATATGGTTTTAAGACAGAACAGCTTATTACATTTTTGGAAATACATTTACAATAATAATCAGAATGATAATAGTAAAATAAAATGTATACCTCTTAATAACATTTTTAGTATTTTATTTGTGATCTTCCATTTATATCATGGTCTAAGTGAATATCTACAAAACATTATTACAGAAAGTGTGACATTGATTTTTCCAACGTATTCCAGCTTTGACATTGAATGAGCAGCCTCAGATTGTGATTCACTCCAACCAAATAAATAATCAGAGGTGTGGGAAAGGGGTCCTGCTACGTAAATAGAAATGGATGCAAAGTGGTTGATGACACAAAAAGGGGAGAAGGAGTGAAATCGTGATTAAAGGATGCACGGATCGATGAGGGAGGGGGAGAAGTCCAGACTGGGAGTGCAGGAGGGAGAGTTGCTGATCTGATGTAGATACACAGGATGGATAAAGGACGGAGGTAGTGTTGGAGGAAGGAGAAGGGGGGATATTTGTCCTCCATCGAGTAGAAGAGAGATAAATAAGAGAAGAGGGGGAAGAGAAATAAATAAGTAATGACATAGTAGAATATGAATACTGTGATATTTTTCCAGGCATTTTATATCTATCACTTTTTTCTTCGGCCATGAAGGAATTGTTCTCTTGCCTCTTCTGTTAGATAGAAATTAAATGGTGTTGATTTTCATCGTCTGCCTCCACCATGTCCCCACGTCCCATCTCTGTTGTAGCCCAGACTGCCCACCTCTTTATTCCTCTCCCATTTCTAGACTTCTGTTCTGTGACTGCCTCTATCTCACCGTCTTATTAGCTTTTTGCTCATTGCCTGCCTCTCACCTGTTCTCCATTTCTCTCTCACGCTCTCTCGCCCTTCTCTCCTCTGTAACACCCTTATTTCTTGTGATGTCAAGCTAATCACTCAGCCGCTGTTTTCTCTGCATTCCATTTGGTGTCAAAGTGATTATGGTGGATGGAGGATTGGGTGGTTTGTGTGTGTTTTTGTGAGTATGTGGGAGGGATGATGATGGCCTTTTGAGAGAGAGGTGAAAGGTGAAGGAAGGGGTCTGGCTGCAGATGGAGGCATCACTGTGCCATCTCTTGTCAGTAGTATTTCGTACTGGACGTGTAACCCTCTGTAATTTGTGGCTCAATATGAAATTGTACAATTTTTACAGCTCAGGATAATTACAGGGCTGCCATCTGTCTTTGCAGTGTCACAGAGGCCTTGAGCTCTATTAACTACACATCACATGTTTGGTTTCAGTCAGACTTTATTATTTGGTGGGTTTGGGATCTTTTTGGCCTGCAGCACAAGACAAACGAGACAAAAGCAATGCTCTGATTCATACTGTTTCTGAGCGGGTTGTGAGTATGTAAAGTAGCTTGATCACATTGAAAGAGTGAGATGATTCAAAACAGTCAAAATACAAATTTTTTTTGCACTTGAAGGAGTATTTATTCCCACAATGCAGTTCTCAACAGAAATGGAGGAGTTTAAAACAGATTTCATCATGCCCTGTTGGTTCAAAATAGTAAAGTGCATTGATTTTTTTTTTTTAATCTGCAAAAAGTGTTGCAATAATAATGAAAGCTGTAAGCATAAAATATGTGCAGGGCTCTCAAATAAAGTGTTTGAAATGATCTGAGCACAGAACTTTTAGACTAAACTCCATCGTGTTTATGACTCTTTGAGTGACACACAAAAAATAAGCTTTTTATGCACTGGTCAAAAAAACAGCGCTTGCTAAAATCTACATTCTGAAGCAATGTGAAAGTGTTCAAATGGCCTTCATTCCCACATCAGTGTACTCTGCTGGAGTGGTGGGTATTTATCTGATCTACCCCCTGGTAAGCAATTCCCTGTGAACATGATAATCTTCACTGTGAGTGCTGCGCTCAGGGCTACAGGAGTTGGTACAGCGCACTTTTTCTGAACAGAAACACACGTTTGATGATCGTAAAGTATTGCATGGAAGCTCTGAAACTGACAGCTGCAAACAAAAAGGGACAAAAAGAGACAAATCTGATCGATTTTGCCTGACTGCAAGACAGCAGCTTACTTTTAGCCCTGCTTTGGAAATGTTAGACATATGCGAGCTATTTTCAGTGAAGTGGGCACATCTCGTATTTGTGGGGCTCAGTACAATTCGTTTAAATGAAAGTGTTAAGCCTCAACTTTATGTTTAGTTAATGTTTTTAATGTTACTGTAACATTAACCTACTTGAACAAAGCAGCTGCTGGTTGATTTTGAAAGCTCTGTGATAAAACAGTATCAGCACCCAGTTTAATCACACTGTATGTAAGGGCTCTTATACACCAAACCAACAGCTAGAATAAGCGGCAGAGCCCCTCGCTGTGTCTCCTCATGTCGGCAGCATAAGTGTAAAAAAGACAGCTCTTCAACTGCTGATATATAACGAGGAAACGTATGTGAGCTGAAGAGGACACATCTTTGCCATGCAAAAAATTTAAATAAATCAATTCTATACATTTTTCGCTAAGGTTAAGAACGTAAACAAAAAGCAATTGATATAAAGTGATTGCCCAGTTTTTAATATCTAACATGGTTCTAGCTCAGTTGGAGCATATTCTAAAATGTTTAGACTCAAAAATTTCAACTAACACATCATATGGACTGCTTTATGAGCTGCTTTTATTAAACATTTAGGCTTTACGCACCGAAAAAAAATAACAGTTAAAGTTGCATGAACTTACTACAGCGTTCATTCACAACACCGGACAGTCAGAGTGATCTTTCTCACTGACTGAGCCGACAGAGGTTTAGCATAATGAATTGGCAGAAGCCTTGACTGGGTCCAGCAGAGCTGATGGGGTGTTACATACTGAAAAGACAAGAGAGACAGACAGTCACAGATGCTTTGGATGTTCACAGTGACTGATTGTCAGCTTGGTGTAGAGAAAAAAAAGCAGACAATCAGCCGAGAGTATCCTGGAAATTTAAATGTGCTGTCTGTGTCGCGACACTTCTGAGCTGGTGCACTGTTGGACTGTACAAAAACTAGCTGTGATTTTAAAAAAAATGTTTTTCACAGATGTGATGCTGGAAGCAACTATAGTGATGATGAAGTAGACTGCAGCAACTGTAGTAGAAAAATCTGCGTGGCATCCAAGAAAAGTTCCTCGTGCTCCAAATGAAAATTAAACTTTGCGTTCAGAGGAAAGATTACAACATCGGAGAACTTCCACACAGCAGGTTTAAGTCTACTGTATGTCGGAAGTGTTGCAGGGCCGTTGTGTTTCATAACCCTGCACAAGTGCTTGTGTTGTTTTGTTGACCCTGTCTTAGCCATGATCTTAAGCTGAATTGGACATGTACCAAAACTTCACCCTCTCCTCTATAATGTTATAAAACCCAACACAGAGGTTGATGAGTACTTTGACCCCCTCCTTTTTTCTGCTATTATTTATGATTTTGAAGTGATCCTGGATCAGTATTTGTATTCTGAAAGGACATAAATTGTGTGCTCCCCCCCCCTCTGCCTTGTTTAGTTCTTACTCTCTATCTATTATCCTCTCTCACACACACAGGTACCTGCCTGACACAAACCATTTATTCCATTATATAAACAATCACCCAGCTGCTGCCCAGCTTCTCTAGATTTCCAGCAGTATTCTCCTTGTATGGCAAATGGAACATTTGTAGGACAAGAATGAAGCACATTGTAGGAAAACAAGTCAGATTTCCAGTGTTCCTTTCAAATGTCTCCTTCTGATAGGCCCAGGTGCAGAACATAATTGGTTTTTTAATAGGTAAGCTGGCTTGAGATGCATTTTGGATTTGGGACCACCTGGATGTGTTTATGCGCACATGGGTTTCACAGCCTATTTGTCAGCACTGTATAAATGTGTGAGAGAGTCACCCTTGGTTGTGCCCATTAAGCTAGTATTGAAGATTCACAAATGCTGATGTATTTTTCAGCATAAAATCAAGAAGACGGGTGGTGGTGGGGGTGGGAGACTGGATAGTTCACTCTGAGCTGGGTCTGTGACATAATGCTACCCTATGACTCTGCATGGCTCATAGAATGATATATTTTCATACTGAGGAGGCCCCAAAGTGTCAGGGATGTGTTTTTTTTCTGAGTTTTTGAGTAGGTAGTCACTCCAGGCACCAAAATATATGCTCTCAAGTACACACACACAGACAAAAGATGTATTTTTATATGTCCCATTAGAATCAAACTGTATCGAACCATCTGACAATATCCACAGCACGCTGGCTGCTGCGCAACATATTTAAATACAGCACAAACTGTCTTTCTCTTCTTTAAACAGTGAGACAACCCGGGGTTTGCAGAGTGGACTATTTAATGACTGATTATCTCCAGTTCAGACATGGCTGATTGTTAAAAGATATAAACAGAAATGAATGAAAAAAAAGAATATTGTCTCCCTTCTTAACAGCTGCACAAGAGGTGATTTTTTTATGACTCACAAGTTTATAATTAAACTTGTGAGTCTAAAAACAAATGGCAGGGAATGACCACTTTTAGTGACAGTTAAATGCTGTGGCTGCTACCAAAAGGGCACAAAGGACTCTTCTCGTTTCTTTTTACTCCACCACCTTGTTTTTTCTCTCCTTCGTCCTTCTGCCTTTGACCTAGAAGTGGATTTCAGATAAACATTTTTAAGGATGTCCCACTGTCTAAAATGCACCTGGGGGAGTAAGGAATGACTATAGAGAAGGATTACCAGAGGAGCTACGGACAAGAATACACAGTTGTACCTTTTGCAGAAGTATTTTCACAATGAATACATTATGGCACATTGTAAGTAAGTAAGTAAGTAAGCTTTATTTGTACAGCGCCCGTCACAGACCAGGGTCACAAAGCGCTTTACAGTTACAACAGAGCAATAAACAGGAAATACATACAATTTTAAATTTAAAATGCCATGACAACTCGGTAACAATCATATCACATTGATAGCTGAATTCAAAGTAAATATATTTTGGACATTGCCACAGATACTGTTAATACTCATCTGACAGATACGAGATGCATAGGGAAGTTTGCTATTAAAAACACAATGAACACATGATGCTAAGACCGTGGGAGAAGAGGCGAGGAATGTAATCAAGGATGTATAAACTAAGAAATCAAGAGAATGGTTCTGTTCTGGCTCCAGAAATCTAAGATGACTTAACTCAAATGTCAAACTTGATGTCTCAGAATGTTCATAAACTAGGAAGTTGTGCCACAGTGGCTGAATCAGTATTTTATATACAGTCTATACTATGGAAGATTTTCATTTGTTGAGCACGTTTTACTTTTTCAGAAGCTGGTGCTTCTATTGATTTATTGACATTGATCGAACAGAAATGGTCTCAGACATTCTACTCTGTCGAATGATGTCACTGCATCTTTAGTTAGAGTCACAGTGAGAAATTGTACTTAGTAATTATTCCCTAATTAATGAGTAATTAAATTGATTCTTGCAGGTCTCTTGACTAAAAACTGGGAAATGTTGGCTTTGGTGTCAGATGGCTGCCAGAATTTATCCAACTACACGGTTTAAGGTGTCACATGAGACACCATCTTATTGATACAAATGCTAGTCTTCTTATTCTGTTTTTTTCTATAGTAAATCAATTAATGCAATCAATCAATAACTTCACATCTGTGTCTTGGGTTGCCATCGATTTGTCCTCCCTGCAGACACAACTAAATTATGGAACACAATATATCTGTTAGTCAAAGCAGAGTGTGTGGGCAGAGTGTTCTCACATTTACCTTTTGTGTATGCGTAAATATTTAACCTGTGAAATACACTACAGACAAGCCTGGATTTTGACATATGATACACGACTGTGTATGTACACCTCAGACTACACACACACGTACCCACATACAGTATAACGTACATCCAATTTCTTTCTATGTTCATTGTCCTACACTCGATAAGAGTATTTATGTAACGGTGCTGAGACTCCTGTGGTCGTCTGATGTTCAATCATACCGTTCCCTCACAGTGAGCTGAAACTTCCCCACAGGCCTGGTCACGCTTGTAAAGGCCCTTTGAACTGAACTGAATTTACTTGAGACATGCAGAGAAAAGGGGAGGTGAAGGAAAAAAATGAAAGAGGAATTGAATCAGGAACAAAGGCTGAAAGAAAGAAAGAGCTTAAAGAAAAAAAGGTTTTGTCCTAAGGTAAAGACCAGCTAAGGTAAAAGTATATGAAATGTACCATTTTTTGTCATCCGTGTTAGCATTAGCAACTGAAGCCTTTGAAGGCTGAAGGCATCTTAGCTACGAGTAGATATCATCCAAAGATAAAGCTTGTTTCAATCTTCATTTTTATTTCTAAGGTTGTACTTGAAGGAGATTTGACTTTTCAACACTCTGACATTTAAAAGGAGTGAGTGATATTTCATTTAATTTAGTTTCATTTTCTTTTACCGAAGGGGTGTTATCACAGTGGTGGTAAAATGTGAAGGAAAAACAGATCTGACAAAGGGATGATATGAACCGCATGCCAGTACTGGAGCATTACCAGATTTCTTGTAATGTCCTCCTCCAGTAAGTAGTCACCTCTATCTGTTCCTGCAGTGACAACAGAGGTCTGCCATGATGATAAATTATTCCTACTTTTATCTGTCTCAAATCCATCAAGCCATCCTTCTCATTTCACTTTACCTGCATTCTGAAATATTAACAATAGGTGCAGGAAAATTGTCAGGTTGATTGCTACGGATTAATATTGATGAGTTTATTTGTGAGCTATCTCTGGAATAGCAAAAAGGCTGTCAAAAGAACAAGCCTGAATGTCAATGAAACAGTCGATAATGGCACAACAAGGCATCCATGAGCAGGATGAAACCTACAGGCTGTGTGTGTTAGTTACTGTGCCACTGATGAAGCAATGTGACATGCTGTGTGTGGGCCTGCGGCAGCGTCAGGCCTGCAGAGGCTGTCTCGTTCGACTAATGAGGATGGAGAGAGAGGTCAGAGATGATAGCCAATCTAAATAAGGACCTTGATATAACTTTAACACTGTGTCACTGTGTATGTGTGTGTGTGCTTGGAGGTGATGTCCTCCCACCTTCCTGCTGTTATGTTATGACTAGCATCCTTGCTCCAAGCCCGCTGTCAACAGGAGGTGTTATCCACACAACTCAGCCATCAGCACACTGCTGGCTGGCATCTGAACGCTGACAGAGATGGACACACATTCACCAAATAACCAAATAAGCACATACAGATGCATTTCCAATGCACTTTTGATTGGACACTGTGCAGAATGTGTACATGCTTGCATGCTCTGTCACTTTTTCCTCTGGCTGTTGGTGAGTGTCCGTGTTGTGCAAACTAGTAATAAAACACTGTCAAAATCTGTGCGTGTTTCAACTCACCTGACAGGAACAACAGGTCATCTTCCTACCTGACTATCCAATTTTCACACAGTCTAGCCTCATCCATCCTGACTCTTTACCACGGTACTTAAACTCAGCTGAAGTTGACGTATTACATGGACATGTTTCCTGTTTGTTTCTCCTTCTTACTTGCTTCCCCTGTCACTTCTGACCATTACTGGATTTTAACAGCCCCTCAGGTTGTTTTTTTTTCCAAAAACAATTTCCAGGAAACACTGAACTGCGTACATTTTTATTTTTTGAGGAGGGGGGTGTTTTGACTTCAAGAAGTCTGTAATATCCCCCTCTTAACAGGACTCTCAATAGAAGCAGGCCGTCTAACATGACATGCAGAAACCTATTTTTGGCATCAATCTATGCTTTAATTTAGTGCTTAGTAACCAATTTGACTGTTAACCAGTACTGTAATACAAACAGGCATCATTGTTAATATAGCTGTCAAAAAATACAGGAACTAAGCCTCATGCTTCAATTGCATTGTGGATGAGGGGCTGATGAAGAAGAAGGTGCCTTGAAGAAGAAATTAAATGACATTTGAACTGCTTCCATCGTAGTTGATAAATATATTTCTTTAGCAAAAGGGAAGGAACTGACAGTATGATGTTATTGCATTTACTTCTTTTTCATAATATGGGTTACATTAATGTGTGGGCTGTCAAACATGCTGTATACAACATATCTATGGTGTGCAAATGTTTACAATACACTGGCAGATACATCGTGGGTGTATGTATCACTTTCCCCGTGAAACATATGTTCACGATTTGGAATTGTAATAATTAATTCAGTGAATGCATATGTTATACCTTCCAACCTCAGTGCACATGAGATATGAAGATGTAGCATTATATAGCATGATCATTTATGACTTGTTTGCTCCATTGATAGAAAAGGTGACGTCTCTCTTTATGGGTCTATATATATGGAGCCGTGTTAGAGCTGTCTTATATAGCAGTCTTTTTTTTCAAGGCATTTCTTGGCAGTTGAAAGGCTTTATGATACAGTATACAAGCTATTAAAACTGTTTCCATAGCTTTGAGATTGTGATTTTTTTCTGCAACTTCTGACACGGATGCCATAGGAGCAAGACCCCTCTTTTTAAAGTACAGCCTCATGTGGAGGCTTAATTCAGCAGGGCTGGAATTTGCTGTGCATACGCATGTCAGACCTGCTGGTCAATCATAGCAACTCACATAGCAACAAGACCTGCGTAGGACAACTGAAATAGATGAGATGAATCAGTAGCACTGCTGTAGTATTGGTTTGCTCTATCTCCTGGACATGAAAACACCAGTGTTTCTCAGTGTGTCCCTGCATTCTAGGCTGGATAACATTGCCAAGAGAGACACTGCGGACAAAATAATCTAATTAAGAGTTGGAATGATTCAAAAGAAATGCACTGTTTACAACATAGATACAGTGTTGCTTTTATCTGAGAGCGCTGCTTATGGCAGCATATAAACTGAGAATACACAAACAACTACAAGAGGAGAGCCACTTGCAGCGATGCCTTTGGTTGATCTGTGTTTGTCTGTTCTTGATTACTGGCCATGTGCACAGATGTTGCAACTGAAGGTTGTTGTCTTGGCCACATTGTGTGTGTATAGTGCTCATCTCAAGTCTGTGACACTGTAGCCTGAAGAGGAACCTGAGGGCAGCTTTCTTAGATTGATGAGAGTTCACACTGCTTGGTTGAGCCCTGAGAGGGGTGACACAGATGCATACAGTTCCGGAAAGGGACACACCATCCAAACGCACACTAAGATGGGCAGAAACAATGTGTTCACAACCTGTTCAGTCACCCTCGTGTTGTCCAAAGGCATCCCTCATCGTGTTTTCCAGACAGGGTCATCGTGTCAACTAACACACCGTGAAAGAAAGGGAATTAGATGAGTGTGTGTGCATCGCATGTAGGGATGCTGAAGGGCTTTGTTTGTTTACATGTGGCCCAAGTCCTACATCACTCATTCAGGCAGGACACATCAAAGAGACAGCAATCGATGCCGCTGCTCAATGACCATATATGGTTCTTCCTGAGTCACCCAGGCCCTGGTTTAGCCCATTAGAGAAAGTAGGACAGAGCAGGGTTCTGATGACCGTATTTGGCCGGGTGCTCCATCCCCTGCAGCCATCTTTCTTGCCTCCACAGCATGTTGCCAGGGCATTGCTGCTCAATTTCTTCCTTCGATCCCGTTTCCCCTGTCTTCCTCTCAACCTTCTTTTCTATCATCAGCACACAACACTTTTCATCCCCCTCTCTTTTTCTCCTCACACTTATCCGTATCTCTCCTTCTCCCTCCTATGCTCTCCTTCTTATCCTGTTACTGCGCTGTTTTGTCTTCTCTCCCCAAACCCTCTTCTTCCGCTCATCTACCCTCTCTCTGCTTTACCCCTTATTACTGCTTCCTTTGTTCTTTCCCCTCTCATTACTTCCTGTGTTCCCCCTTTCTTTCTTATCCTCTCCCAGCAGGAAGCTGTTGCATCCAGGTTTACTCCATTGGCTGTGCATTGGGAGCCGGGTCTGCTGGCCCCTGGCCTATTCTGGCACTTTCCCTGCTCCTAATCAGCCCTGCTGCATGAAGCACACGTGCTATCAAATTCATTTGCGCACACACATTAACACACGTATGCACAAACACTTTTGTTTATTGTGAGCCTTTGAGGGTGTTAAGCCTACATCTGCACACACACACACCCACATGTTAATGCTTGTGCTCTTCACACGTGCTCAATTTGTGAGCAGCATGGTAATATTCACACTCACACATACACACACTCTTCACCTCCTGGCAGCGGGTTTGATCGCCTGGAAAATGAATACTAAATGGAGGGCAAAATGGCTGGCAGGGATCACCTTGGCTGTGTGCAGCTCACTGCCTGTTCTATGCAGGCATGAAACTGGAGCACCTCCATATCTTTCTCTCCACTCAGATATTCCTGGACCCCACAGCTTGGTAAGGGGACACAGTAATATGTAGCTTTTGTCAGTCATTTTATGTGTGCAGGGAGAAAAGGGTCTAGTCCTGTGCCCCGACTGTAGCATCCCCTCTCAGCCCTTAGCTTTTCCTTTTGCTTCGTCAGACACCCAGTTATGCTGTGCAGAGACTTCTAAAGCAAAGTTCTGACTACAACAGAGTATGACAGTTTGTCTTGTGATCGGGAGTTTCAAAGTCCTAGTTTGTTGACACCGCACAGCTGATCTGCAACAGGGGTACGACATTCTTTGAGTAAAGCAGAAATAAATCTATGTTCTGAGATCGTCACATCATGGATAACCACCCTTGATGCACCCAGCTATACATGAATGATGAAAACAATCATCAAGTTAATTAGATTAGGTCTCAAAATCACAGGAAAGTGCACTCAGTTGCTGTGGGTGTGTCTAAACAACCCCCTGATTGACAGATCCCAGATCATCTTAAGTGAAACACATGGGGTAAACAGGGCAGAGTTTGTTTTAACCAATGCAAACTGCTGGGATGTGAAATCCCAAATGCACACTGCCAACATTAAATGTTTTCATCACCTTCCAGCTGTGGACTAAGTCAACAACATTGTTGAATTGTGAAACTTGCATTCTCATTGTCGTTATGTCCAAGCTGCTGAGGATTCAGCAGGCATACATCAATAATTCCCATTAATCACGGCTATCTCCGGTAAAAGATTACCAAGTGAATAATGAAGCAGGAGTTAGACCCTGAGCTCTTTATCCTTGCAGTTCTGCACAAAATGAATCCAGAGGATGGCCACTGACTGTAGCCACTCCAGAAACTTTGGGTCTCCTCGTAGGTTTGCAGCCGTCAAACCTCTGTGATGTGTTAATGGTGTGCTGCCAGGTCTGCGGTGCTGCGACATTTCAGCTTCACTCTTCAAAAGTTGAATCCAGTTTTTCTTGTTCTTGGTTTTTGTTGTTCCTCTGCAATGTAAGCAGATAGTCCAAGTTCTGCACATTCTGGCATCCAGGGAAGACAGGTTTCCATGATGGAGGTGAACCATTCAGTAAGCCTGCTGCCAGTGTGTTGTAGTAGATCACGTACGTATGTATGTGGTTAGTTTTTTAGGTGGGGTCTTCTTTTACTTGCCTAATATACTCAATCCCGCTGTGTCATGGATCTGTGATTTTATGCCTTAATAATCCTTGAAAAACAGTTTAGCAGTCCAATTCCACAATTCAGTAAAACACTGCCTTTTAACATTAGCAGCTATTGTCTAACTTGAAGTTTCTCTTCATGGCTTGTCTTTTTTTTTGTCTGTCATGACATGGCTCTGAAGAGACACTCAAGAAGAACGGATGTTCCTGCCAACGTGCAACAAATACCTGCCCATGGTTTCCTAAACATGTTCTCTGGCATGTTTGTTTGTCATTTTTCATTCAGGGTTTTGGCCTGTATTGTATTGTATTTGCCCTTTGACCCCGTCCTTCGTGCTCTCATTTGATGTAGTATCTTGATGACGGCTCACTCAAATGTAGAGAACTGGACAAGATGTAAGGAGGTTTCGTCAAGGCACAAGAAAGCTGTTGGGCACTCAGAAACACACATGCGCATTTCCTGGTATGAAAGTTTCAGGAGCTTTAGGAGCCCATATCATGCACATTCACACTTAAATGATTTCATTTAGAGTGTCTACTATAATACATGCTACAATGTTAAAAACAACACATAATCTTTCTCATGTTATGTCTGAAATGCTCTTTTTTTTTAGCCTGATCGTCTTCCACAGGCATAATTAGAAGTGGCAGAATGCATTAAACATTTTCTTAAAGTCCACAACATTGTAGCATCAGTCAGTAACTCGGATTCCACTCATGTGTATGTATACTGCTACAAAGAACAGTGATCCAATTAACTGGCCAAACCGACCTCTAACCGCAGCTTAACTCAACTGTGCGTGTGTTTGTACTGCGTGATGTAGATTAAAAGAAAAAAAAGCCTGGCCTAAATTAGTCATCTCAAGAGCTCAGGAGCAATAACTCATTGAGAATTTGTTTTTGTGGATTTGCAACTTTTCAGCAGTTTAGAAAATCCTTCAAGGAGAAAGAAAAACTCAGTTTCATTAAAAAAAAAAAAGGATTCAATGCTGTATTTATCTTAACCGCTTTGAATACTTCTGAGGCTGAGACCACATCAAGCTTTTGTTCTCTACTTAGCTATTCCATGTCACCATCTTCTGCTCTATGCTCCACCTGTTGAACACTTATTTGTACTGTAATTGGACCATAAAGTCCTGTTTCATGCCACAAATGTTGCTTTCACATATTCTAAAAACGTTTCCAATGCCACTGAACCATATTAATTGATTTTGGTAGTAAATTAACCCATTGTTTATGGCATCATCATATTAGTGGCATCTCAAGGTCGTAGCTTGCATAGCAGCATTTGTCTGAAGTTTCATTACATGTTTGTGAAAATTCAGGCGTGGGTATGCAGAAAAACAAGGGTCCCACATGTATTGATTGTGTGTGTGCACGTGTGGCAGCAGACTCTCTACTTGGATTGAGTATTTCGAATATAGCCGTGTCTGCGTGCTTGTATGCGATTATGAATCGCTTTATGTATATGAGATATGCTCATAACACGGCAGGACTGTGTTTGTGTCCGAGTGTTTGTGTTGTGACTGAGTTGCGTTATCAATGCAGACCAGACCACAGAAGCCCTTTAGTGAGGAGTTAGTTCAGTTTAGCATGAAGATGAGGTTTGGCGTGTGTGTGTGCCAGTGTTTTCTTTGCCTAGTTCATTCCTGTGTGTTTGCGTGTCAATGAGCGTGCGTGTATATTTAGGATGTTTGTTTGTGTGTGCGCTCTTTGATGTCAGCTGGTGGCTGCTACTGTTTGCAGCATTAGGTAATCACAAAATACAATAATTTTGATCTATTTCTGAAACTCTGCCATTATATTTAGTATTGTTCTCATCCACCCACAACCTCTCTCCATTTATCTCGCTCACACAAACATGCATACACTCCACTTTCCATTTCTCCTCCACTCTGCCACTCCTGTCCTCCATCTCCTACTCCCACACTCACTACATCTCCGTTTTTTTTTGTATAACTGCTCTTCGTTGTGTTCCTCAGTTCCCTCACCTGCTGCCCTCAAGCCCCACACACCCCATCACTAACACTCCCCTGCTGCTCAACCTTTCTCGTCCCTCCTCACCCTCCAACATCCCGTCTTTGCCTTCCATCACATGTGAGCATGCTGTCGGAGGGGGAGTATTGATTGCACGCTTGGCTGACAGGCTCAGTAATGGACGGCTTAGATTCTGTGTGCATGTGGAGGGGGGCTATAAGCAGCGTTGCGGCAATAATTCACCTGTCCAGGCGGATGGCCACCAGGCAGATGGGCAGGCAGGAGGAGTAAGAGGCCCTGCAGCATGCGTTGCAACTTGACAGGTTGCGTTTGAAAGCAACTGAGCCAAACACTGGGCAACTTTCAAATCCCATCCCATTACTTTGTCTGGGAGCTCATTTTTGACCTGGCGCACCATATGAAAGCACTTGTGATAAAACAGACGAGTAAATTCACGAACTGCAGCGACTAGTCTCCCCTGTTGTTAAGTTGAATTGTTTTGCATTTATCTCAGACTGGCAGGATATCATAAGTGCTGTTTTTAAAAGCACAAAAGCACTTTGTTTTTGCCAAATCCTGAGCTACGCTGGGAAAAAGCTCAGGATGTGTCAAATCACTGCAGCGTGGACAGCAGTACGAGCACAAATTAAGATATACAGTGCAGTTAAAATGCTAATACGAGCTATTAAATTAAAACTACCTCTTTTCAATTGCCCATAACACTGTTTTGGCGTGTTGTGTGTCTACTCTTTTGGATGGTGGAAACAGAGAATCGATTTATTTTCTGAAAGGTAGTTTTTTGGACCAGCTCATGAAGACTACAGAGCTTAATGCAGCTGCTTCTTTGACAGTGGAATAGCATTTGTTTCTTGATGCTTGATTTAAAAAAGAGAGCCTGTGACTTTTGTGTTTATCCTGTCTACACTTGAAAGTACGGTACGAAAAAAAACAGTGTGGTACAACTGCTGCATAATAGCAACCTTCAGTGATCATGTTATTTCTCTACATACCAGTAATGTACTGCTATCAGTAGAGCCAAAACTACGCATATGTGTTATCTCATCCCTGCTGGCAAACTGTGCAGCTCATATGCATAAATGTTAACTCACATTGCATCAACCTTAAATCTTTTCCTAGTTCTGAATTAATATAATTCTGTTTGTGTTCAAATGTGGGCAAATAAGCTATTTGGCATGACTGCAGTGGTAGAACACTGCAAATAGTAATTCAGATAAATAAGCAATTGAATAAACATACATTTCTCATGCGTAATTAAGTTCAACCTGACCTAGATCACGTTACATGAATGAATGATTCTAGTTGGAGGTGCCAGTTGTAAGACGTGTAAAAAATGAATGAAACTATTCATAATTCTGTTCTAAGTTGTGGAACATCTAAGACTAATGTACCATGGGCTATAAAAATGTGTTATTCATTTATTCACCAGTGCCTGTTATGGATATACTGAACAATGGAGGAAACAAATGCTAATTCTTCATTAAATATGGTTCTGTTGCATAAATATTCAAACACACAAATAGAATATGCTATGACCTATTAACATGGAGCTGGCAGAGGAATAACCACCAATTTAGCCTGAGAGAGCTGAGCAGAATCTAGTGCAGCAGTGTTTGACCACTGAATGGCAAACTGAATCACTTAATTAACCTTGTGAAGGTTACACCCCGGTCATGGAGATATATGCACATACACAAGCACACGTAGCCTGAATGTGACCTGCATTTTGCGTCCAAATAAGCACGACTGCTCTTTATTTTCTTCTTGTAATTACTGGCCTTCCTGAAGTGACGCAGCCCTGCAGCTCAGCTTAAGCTCAGTTTGTGGAGGTGGTTGAACAGCCAATTTATCCTGTCAGTGAGAGACACGGAGTATTGACCTAATGGCAGAGACAAAGCCCAATTGCCAAGAAATTATTCATCATTTGTCACATTGAATGGTTTTGATCATCTGAGCTGTTTTAGGGCTTGGGCCTCTGGCCTCTTTTGCTCTGCCACTGACTTTGGATCATTATGCTCATGTTGAAAATAAATATGGAATTAAGTTAAAAGCCCATTTCTTTAAAACATAACCCGAGCAGCTGAAAACATTAATTGATAATGTTCTCATATTGAATGCAAAGAGAAAATTAGGAATTAAAGCCCAACTAAACACTGTCTCTTACCTTTATTTCTATGCAATTGTAGGAGAGTAGCTTATTTTTATTACAGGAAAGTATACTTTTTTTCCTCTGTTGGCTGTAGGTTATACTGATATACCTATATTAATGATAATCATGACACAAAAAAACAATTTGTCTAATGATTTTTTATACAACTTTCTAGTGATAACTACAAACTCCCTCCGTTTGTCACACACAAGTTGATTGCTAAAAAAATGGGGAAAATACACTCAAAAAGCATAGGTTGATCCTGCAGATGATGTATTCATGACAAATGGGAAATCAAAGTTTCCCACTTCTGACTGTGAAAACCTTAAAGAATGCCTATAAGAAGTCGGATATTCAGGTCAGACATGAAATATTAAACAAAGCACTGATGCAAAATTACTGCCTCATTTCCTTTTCAAGTCAAGCGAATTAGATAACTGCTGATGAGAATTTGTTGTTGATAACAAAGCACAAAAAAGAGCAAAAGAGTTCTGGCTTCTAACTTTCGGGGCAAAGTGATTGCAGCATAATTTGAAGTTAAAGATGGGTCGAGGTAAAGATGGGAGTGTGATGCAGAAATTCCCTGAAAGTCTAAAATGCCAACTTAAAAGCATATTTTCAGACTTAGGCAGCAACAGACAAGTGCCAGGTTTGTGTTTTTCAAAGTTTATGAGTTGCTAGTGAGTTTAGAGACCTAAATATATGATATTGGGCACAGAAAAGGGGACATTTTTTCTAATATGTCCCTTTCATCAAAGCAGGGTTTGCTTTATTAAAGGGTTGTGCTGCGATTGTCAAGCTGTTAGCCAGTGAGCATGTGCAATTTCTGCTATTCTCAGTCAGATCCACTGCTCCCTCCTTTGCTTTTCAAAAGACCAATGTAGTAAAGATTGAAATGCTCCTCTTGTAGCTTTAAAAGTTGAATTCACAAACCAATAGGAGACGGAATGTGAGTCATACTGATGTATATGCAATACCCTGAGAAAAGTCTCTCATAGCCACACGTACTGTAAACATTTGTTGGTGTTACACTCAATCCGGTGTAATTTTTCAACACATTGCAACAATCAAGGTCTTCACTTTTGCTTGGTATTTTATGTCTGTTTTTATTTGTCAGCTCAGCCTGAGATGTACAGAGCAGGAGAAAATACCTCTTGCTGTGGAGATCTGACAACAATTTAGGAGTTGGTAATGTATTTAGCATGGACAGTAACACAAGTAAGAAAGAACTTCATGCAAAACTGAGGCACAACAATGCTCTGAAAGTTCCCAGTCATTCAATATCTTTTAGTTTTTTTTAACTAAATCTCACTGCCCCACCCCTCTACAGTCAGTCCCTATCAGGCCTAATAGAGTGATGTCTCATCTTGAGTGGAGATGACCAATTTTAGACTCAGTCATGGATGTCAGAATTTTACATCTTTAGGGGGCATGCCTCACGTTAAGTGTTAAATAATTTTACTGGAATAAGATTCTGATGAATATCAGCCATTAGCCCTTGGTTAGACCACAAGTCTAAACACGTAATTATATGACTAATCTGATCTGATGAATATGTATTGCAGCTGGTTGAACAGCTCAGCACAGCTAATATCAATCAGAACAGCACAAACTATCTGAAGGCAATTTGCATAACATAAACTCCAATAAATTAAACTTTTAATACGAATATAATCGCAATACAATTTCAAACACGGGCATAGCCTTCGGAAAAGAATAATGCTACATGGTCATATAGCAGCTGTTTTTATGGTCAGTAATACAGATAATAATCCATTAAGAGGCCAAGAGACTCAAACACTAAACTTTAAAAAGCAGACTAAAACTCGTAAAATCATTAGATTAAATGATCTCTATGGCTTAACAGAAGCCAAATACTGGAAAGTCATTATTTTTTCTTTATTGCCTCCACCAGCAACATGGCATTTTCCATATATTTGCCAACAATCTGGCAAATTACATTATTAGAACATTATTTTTCTGGTATTTGCTCGGTATCACAGGCTGCAGAACGAAGGACAACTCAGGAGGCAGTGACATCAGCCAAGGTCATGAGCTCACTTCATTGCCATGTTGTTTTCAACATGAGACAAAATGGAATAAAGGCCCTGAGGGCTTCATTGTGTTATCCTATCACTTCTGTGACCTTTTTTAAAATTGATGTTGCTGTTCTTTTTTAATGAAACTGCCCATAAATAATTTGCTCTGTTATGTAATCCAATAGAGCCACCAGGCTGTTCTTCACAGTTTTCCTTCTTTTATTTTCTGACACTTGTGTGTGTAGTATGAAAAATATTTAATTTTTTGCGTTATTTCAAGTATTTACTCCTTTTTTGTCGACACTATTCTCAGAATTAGATTTTGGCAACAGTCAGGTTTTCCCACTAAAGCAACTAGAAGGCCAAAGTCAGTATTATTTATTGATACGCAGACTTCTGATTGTCCCTGAGTCAACACAGATCGTCGGTGTCGTGAGTTAGATGGCATTATTCACGGCTTACGTTCACCATCTGGCACTAATGAAAAGCTTTCAGCTATTTCAGCCCCAGAATAAAAAGAACCCCAAAATTCCCATGCCTTTATCCCAAGGCCCAACCCTTAACACAAACAGAAAACAATATGAGACGAGGAATCGTGTGGTAAGATAAGACAAGATAATTGCTACATTTGTTTTCACTAAATTAGATTATTTTTTCATGCCTTGCCTGGTGCCTGCTTATAAATGTATTTAAGTAACAGATAAGCAAGTGAATGTAAGATGGAAGGCAGGGAGGTTTAGCTGTTGTACAAATAGCATTTAATATTATTCAAGTTCATCTCTTTGAGTCACTATCTTGTCTGATTGCTTTCAATGGTCAATGGCTGTTAAAATTGAATCTTACAGCACGACATTTACTGAAAACACAACAAATTAATTTTCAAAATTCCATTATTACAAATCCTGGCATACTTCTCTTTTTCTTCTGCAGAGAAGAGTAGAGTCTATGTAAGATCTCTTCAATCATGGACCTGTTAGAAACAGTCTGAAAATATGTAGGTATATAAATATTTGTTTCTATACCCGCTTTATCTAAGTCAGGGTTGCCTGGGGCTGGAAGCTAATGCAGCAGCCATTGAGTGAGAGTCATGGCTCACCCTGAACAGTTTTCCAGTCCATCACAGGGCCAACAATCATGCACACTCACACTCACCCCTATGGTCAATGTAGAATCACCATTTATCCTAACATGCACGTTTTTGGACTGTGGGAGGAAGCCTCCAGTACCTGGGCCGTTTATATATGCCTATATACATTTGATATATATGTATATAAAAATACGTATTTCCAATGTATATCAGTGAATCTTTGCAGATGTTGAACTGTGTCAGAAAAATGCTGTCAGAATTAGTCTCTTGCTGAAAACAAACTAAATTTGAGCGCGCTTCTTTCTTCAGAGCAAATTAGTTGTAACACAAACAAAAAACCACACGTTTACTCGTAGCACACTTTCACAGCACTCAGTTGCCCCTTGATTTTCATGTTATTTAATCTCTGCATCTCTTTTAGCTTTTCGTCTTGTCTACCTCTCTCAGGACTGATGTTACGATGCCTTGAGCTGATCTCACCTTTTAGACTCAGTCTTTTTGAGTCATGGGAAACAAATTAAAAAATGTTCTGAGTGGACATGTCCAAGTCGTACTGTACACACACCTCAGTTAAGCACTACGTGAAACACTTGAGCCCGGTCTCGCACAAAAAAAAACATTCTTTGTGTTTGTCTGCCTCTCTTTATTAATGAAAACTTAATCACACAAACAGACCAAAAAAAAACGCACATACTGCAGCAGCAACAAAGCACTGCTTCTCACGGTCAGCAGGTGTGCCATTCACCTGTTCCATCACTAGCTCCACTCTTCTATCTCTCTGTCTCCCGCGCACTCCTCCCCACTCCCTCCTCCTCTCATCTTCGACTCTGTTGCCACGGCAGCAAAACCTGACAATGAGGTAAAGGGAGAGAAAGACACGTAGAGAGCAAATACCATCTGAGTCATTTAATGCCCAAACTGTGCATATGTGTTTGAGTGAGTTTATGTGTGTTGGATATGTTTGTGTGAATCCCTCTCTATCTGTTGTGTGTTTGTGAGTGTGACGCGTGGGTGTCCAAGTGGGAGAGCTGTGTGGAGTTGGTTCATCGGTTCATCACAGAGCCATGGCAGCGCAAAGGCAAACACACACACCTTTTGTCGGTCTCTCTGCACGAAGCCGTGCCATTTCCGTTTTTTTATTTCATGTGCGGTGCAAATGTGTTTTCATCTTGAAGCAACATCGTCTCGGTAGCTTCACAAACATCTGTGTGTTTGGGCTAGCATCAAACAGACACAACTTATGTCCCTGAAATGCTTCCGTAATGCGACATAGAAACTTTTACTGAATAGTAATTGAAATGATGAAACTAATGTGGTGTAAGTTCAAGTCAAGTCAAATCAAGTCTGTCGAACTGTATGACTACAAATATCTCAGTGGGCTTTGCAAGGTAACAGCATTGGTGCAGAGCTCAGTATGAAGGAACAAAAAAATCCTTTAAGCCGGAAAACAAAACAAAACAATATAAATAAACCTCCCGAAAAAGCAATCCAATAAGACATCCCTTTTCTCTTCGGATGGCTGGCTCTGCACAGCAAGCTTTTTGAAAAGACTAGAAAATAGTGAAACATGATTAGAGCTGCTAAAAATTCAAATCATACATCATCTAGCTATAGTCTGGCTTTCATGTAGACCAGGACGTCTTTACAATAAGTAGCCTTATGAATGCATTAAAACTTTTAAGTGTTTAACATACTTAAAGTAAAAAATTAAATGTGTTTGTCAGTTTATTTGGGTGTGAAAATGTTATCTGATCAATATGCAAAATTATCATTAACTGAATATCAAAAAACATTTATATGTAGTGTATCATCATGTAGATTATAATCCTTTGTTATCCTGTGTATCGTGTGGTGGAAGAGATTTTGGTGGTCTGTTCAAAAGTAAATCATCATAACTAAATTTTTAAAAGGATTTTCAAATGTGTTGGTTTGTCACAAAAAATAGAGATGTGTATTTGTAATTTAGGACACTTCAAAAGCTATGCTTTGCTAACAAAGTACTTTATCATTTTGATTACTTTGTGCTCTTTTTTCACACAGCCTGCTCCACCTTTTGTCCCATGCTCTTTGGTGAACCTCAGTATTTAACAGAAACCATCTTGCTCAACAGCACCATAAAGAAGTGACAAACATGGAACAGTGTTGTGTTGTTGCTCTCTACATAAAAATCAGATTTTTATTGTGTACTAAAGTTCAATTTCTCCATCTTAACTAGCCGTAATCTAAACTTCAAAAGAAAAAAAGACATGTAATTTTCTATCTATTAGATGTTAAATTGCTCAGTGGAATACCAGTACGTTTATATAAAATCTTCAAACTAAACATGTACCATCCATTTATGATCAAGGTGAAAACATTTCATGCAGTATCCGATGTGACGTTCACCTAATAGTTAACACTGAATTAAACTGACAGTGCTCTATTCTTACTCAGACATTGTTCTCTTTGCAGCGCCATGTGTAATAATGTCACTCCTGTATCGCCAAGGCTTTGTTCTGAATGCAAATTTTAGCTCTCCAAACAAGCCAGAGGGCGAGTGAGTTCAAGGAGAGCTTCCTAATTTTGATCAAACTGCTGCATTGACGTAGGACACAGCTGCAACAAGTGGGAGCCACATTGACAGCTACAGACACTGAACAGCACATCTTTTTTGAACAGCAGTACACTGAGCATCACCGCATCCCCCTGCCACACACACAAACACACACCGCCCTGCACTGATTTTAACAGCGGGGGGGTACATATGCAAGAAGCAAGGCTGAAATGCAAACTCGCTGCTGGCATGTAGAAACAAATCGCATGCAAGCGTGTTTTGGGATGTTGACTTAGAGAAAACAAAAAGGTGCACCTACACACAAACAAGCACACACACAGCATTTTATTTGAACCTTCCTTTAAAGTGAGTGTATGTGTGTGCAGCTTGTGGATGCTGGTGCGTGTGTTTGTACGTGACATACTCGGATGTGACAGTGTCACAGGAGCACGGTGATTCCCCAAGCAGCCGGTGTCACTGACTGAGGCTTTCTTTGTCAAGGAGAACACTGGGAAGAATTTATCCATGTTCAATGAATAGAGGGAGAAAAGAGGGGAGGGGTGGGTGTAGCAGGGCAAGTGCACTGTCGAGATTGAAGAGAGCGCTGAGAGCTAAGATACTGAGAGAGAACAGAGAGGTCAGTAAAGAGACTGGGGTATATAGTGTTCCTGAAGAAGAGACACAAAATAGATAGAGGTTGAGGGAGTGGAGATACAGCAGAGAGGGAGGGAGGAGTGAGAGGGTGAGAATGAGAAAACAAAGTGTCTCTAGACCTGCTGAGGACAAGGTGAAGATATGGAGAGGTGGGTGGAAGTTTAAGCATTTGTTATTTGTTAAATGTGACTAAAAGAAATGATGAAAACCAACGTGACGTCTTCACATTGCTTGTTTTTTCACAAAATGTGAAAGTTGACATTTGAGCAGCTGTAACCAGCACTTTTTTTTTTCTTTTTCGCATAGTTATTTTATTATCATAAAATGTTTGTTGAAAGCAGAGGTGTCACATTGATCTTGATTGATTTCTTATTGGGGTGTGTTTCTTTTTTGACAAATTGGGTCCACTTGCAAATGCAGTTTTGCTCAATGAAAGCAAACTTTTAGGAAAATGTCTTCAAGGATGAGGGTTTTCATTGACTGTATGCCAATCTGTCCTTGATCTGATGTGAGAATGTGTACCGAATGCTCCTTTGTTGACATAGCAACAGGAGATGCCAGCAAGATATTAATAGAGCTAACCTTTCTAACAGCACTTTTTAAATGCTTGCTCATTAGTGTACAGTAACTCTCTGACTATACTGAAGAGCAGAGGTGTCAGAATATGCCACTGAATACAAATTCCGACACTGAACCTACAGCCGATGTTGGTTTTTGACAAAACTTAATCAGACCTCTAGTTGTCGACCCAGCTTTGAGCTGTACTGCACACTGGAGGGAAGACAACTATGAGATCAGATAATCCTTTGGTACTGTCAGAGAAGAAAGTATGTGAGGCGTGGAGAGATAATATATGACAGCGAACGCCTTTGGGTTGTCATAAAAGATGCTACGACAACAATGAGGCTATTACCACTTGTGTATATGCTAGTTAGCTTAACTGCTGAAGTTGTATTGTTCTGGTAATGTTTGTGTTTCTATATGAACAACACTGTTTTGTAAACAGTCCTGTTTACAGGACATGTATATTATTAACAGTGTCAGAATTATATTTTTTGAATATCAAATGTCAATACCTTTAAAAGTCTAGTTGAAAAGAATAGAGTTGTATTTTTAAAATTGCTATCTCTAACCATCTCTGATGGCAGTCATGTAGGAAGAATGCCCTCCTTGTGCAGAAGTGTTTGAACAGACACATTTTTATTTATTTCCATTTCTTTAAAGTGAGAGCTGTGTATTTAATATAGTCTTGAAGTGCAAAAGCTCAGCTTTGATTTGATTGGCTTTATATCCAGATTAGCGGAAGGTTTTGGACTGACAGCTCTTTGAAATTTAAAAAGCTCTTTCTCAAAAGCTGTCTCACAGACAGGTTGTTCCAATCTTATATTATTTTCTTCAACATTTAAGCAAGTCTGGAGTTGATTCCAAGTGTCGAACTTGCTTTTGGAAACCAAAGCAAAACCAAAACCAAAACCAAAGTATTACAAAGCAATACAGAAGAGCTCTCAGTGCAAGTAAAAAACCCCAAAACATTACGCTACGCTACAAAACAAACAGCAGGAACATTAGGAGTGGACAAATCAACAGTTTTGTGCTTCCTGTGAAAAAAAGACGGTGATCTGTGCAGCATAAACAGGCCCAACTGTCCATAAAAGAAAATAGCGGTGGTTAATCACAGAACCTTCTTCATGGTAATTAAAAACTCTTTCACAACAATCAAGCAAGAGAGGAACACTCCAGAGAGCAGACAAGTTAGTGTGCTTTTGTCAAAAAATGTCTTAAAAAGCACAACATGTTTCTAAGATATGAAATTCAGATGAACCTGTACCACAGTGATGTGAAGAAAAGAAGCACGGAGAAGCGTTGGAATAATGTATGATGTGAAACATCACAAGCTGCATCATCAACACATTTAGGCAATCTGATGGCACATAAATGAATTTCTTCCAGTGGCACTGGGTCACTGGTGTTTATTGATGATGTCACACTCAACAGACGCAGCAACATGAGCTCTGTCATTTGTAAGTATATACAGTCTGCTCAGGTTCAGCCAAATGCATCAAAGTTTGATAGGATGTCACCTCAGATGAATTATGACTCAAAACATACTGCAAAAATGTATCCAGGAGGAGATTTTCAAGGTATAAAAGTGGAATATTCTGCTATGGCAGTCAGTCACCTAATGTTACCCTGATAGAGTGCCATTAGATAGAGTTTGATGCAGACAAATGAAAGACACTTGGATTCATAAACAAACAGCAAGTAGGGACAGCTGCAGTAAAGACCTGAAGAGGCATCATAAAGGAGCAAACTCAGTCTTCAGGCAGTCATTACCCACAGATGTTTACAGTACTGAAATATTAAAAATAATTTCTTCTATTTATTGATATGTTTATTGTACAGATAAAGCACCTGAAGGAGTGCCATTTGGGTTCCACTTACCTGACGCAATCCCTAAACTCTCCCTCCTATTTGGGTACGATTACACTATAATCTCATTAATTCTGTAACTATAAGTTACAGAGTTACACAATAAAAAAACAAAAACCTTTCTTCATTGAAATATACACTGCCTTGCAAAAACCGCTTGGATTTAACTAAAGAAAAATGTAGAAAATGTTTCAGCTGGCAGCAAGCTATTTAACCCTAACTCATGCCGTGAGTAGCTTCTCATTATTTAAACAACCATATCAGAAGACACATCATGTGGTTGTACAAAATATGTTACTCTGTTTCAGAAGAATCAAATTAATGGTCTGCATTAATGGTCTGGGTATTCCTTAAACTACAAAAAAATTGGGGACATGTTCAACACCATGAACATTATCTTCGAGGAGGAAATGTAGTTGGAAGAAAATCTGAAAGGACAGTTCCACGATTAATTGTGCTCAGGTTGTTAAAGAGTGCTCCAGGGAACATGAAACATAATTTTTTCATACATGGACCTCAGTTTCACTGACAGTCTGGGATGTGCTGGAGAAGACTTTATGCAGCGGGTCCAACTCTCCCCTCATCAATACAAGATCTTGTCAGAAAATGCAACTGTGGGCGGAAATTAATGTTTGGACGCTGCACAATGACTGCCTGTTTTAATCAAAGCTAAAGATAGTCCAGCAAAATACAGGTGAGTGTGACTTGTTTTGGCCAGGCAGTGCAAATGGACTAAACCTGTCAGTTGGGAGCAGTAGTTCAGCTAAAAGACGAGAGCCGAGGGAGAGGTGTGTAGTTGGAGCCATTTGTGTTTTTGTCTGTGGAGAATGAGGGAGAATATATCTCTTTAGTTGTGGATCTGGGTCCATTTATTTAAAAACAGGACGCATGGCATTGGCCTTGGTGGAGCTGTAACTCTTTGGTTCCCTCATGATTTGATTGGATTGTGATTCACCTCTTAACAATTCCTTGATAAAGACCGGGTCGGGAGATAGGATTCCTTTGAGACGAATCTGCCTTTGTATTTGCTCTTGTCATGTCATTTTTTAACCTAAATACCAGATTATTGATATAGCACTTTAACTTGCCTTTGGGATTGATATTGAAGTATTCAGTTCAATTTCAGTGCCTTGCATCTTTAAATTAATATAGGACTGAACATAGCAACATTTTCATTAATGAATGTGAGCAGTACGATCGGTCTGAATTCCCTTTATTGAAAAAAACAGACAACTGTCTAAAATATAAAAGCTGCATCTTTTCAGTATCAGTTTAAGATTGACTCACCTCTGCACTGTAGATAATTTGTGTGACATATAAGTTAGTCGGCTCTCAAATACACAATCTTATGTAATACTATAAACCTATCCTACTAGCTTTACTCACTGAATCCTTCACCTGGACTTTAATTTATCTGTACAGTGCAGATAGAGCTGTTTCTGTGAAGAATATCTGCTCACACTGCGACTTCTAGAACTTCAACAGCTGGTGAAATCCGGGGCTCTTTAAAACCAAATATGAGCTTAGATCCTTATCTCTGGAAGCTGCCACAGATTTGGAGTTGATAGCGCCTCACTTATTCTTCTCTGATAAGTCAGGCTGGCTCAGAAACAGCAAACATGGTTCCTCATTTGAAGTATTTTACCACAATAATGAATTTTAACCAGGTAGATTTTACACAATATGTGCAATTTATCTACTTTGTGCTTTCCGGTTTCAAGTGAGTTTTTAATTACTGTCTTTTTTTTTTTTTTGATCACTGAGCTTCTTCATCTCATCACAGTAATATCAGCATAATATGGAACTGGGGGGATCTTCTTCTTCTTCTGCTGATTCTTCTTATTGGGTGCTGGTATAATTGTTGCACCAGTTTTTTTGGTGCTGGAGCCATGGTGATAGCAGGTAAAAGAGAAAGAACTGTTTCTTAGTCAGAATCAGTACTGGAACCCTAAGTCCACTCTATTTTGTCAACGCAGTTTTGTTTGTTTTTAATAAGTATTTTCCCAACTTTAAGCTATTGGTTTTAGTTGCACCATTTAAAGAATGTTGAAAGACATTATTAATTAAAAAAATCGTCCACTGGACGTTAAAAATGTTTTCAGTTGAAGAAGTTTGGGGTTTTGAAGAATCGGATCAGGTGTCAAGTGAGAGGCATTTAACTCATTTTAGACAGCAGTTTTTTCTGTTTCTGTATCCAAAATGAAAGAATCTCTTAGCAGAAGCAAATATTCTACAGTATGACATCACCGTGCTGTATTTATTACTAAAACTCTTCATTGAATTGCATTATTTTGTATAGCTATTGGTGTTATTGTGTCCATTTTCTTTATAGGGTTTAGTTTGCATTTAGAGTAGTTTTACTGTAGATATAAAGCCCTCTCATTTTATTCCATATGGCCAAAATAATATAACCTTTTATCCAACAATCTCCTGTAAAGTAAACATTTTCAAAAAACAAATTAAAGATGTAGGTGCCAGCTTACCAACAGGCAACACCACATGAATAAGTCATATTTTCTCAAAATGTTAGACTTCACCTTGAAGTTTAAAGCTCCTAAAATCCTAAGAAACAGAAAATAGCAAAAGAATAAAACGAGAAGGATAGCTGAGGGAGAAGAAATAGGGGTAAAACAAAGGGTTGTAAAAGGAATTGAGATAAGGTTGTAGAGAAGAGGATCAAGGTAAGACAGAAAAGTGAGTCAGAGATGGTGAGATTAGAGAGGAGAAGGAAAGATAAAAGTGGGAGCAAAGTAATAATGCTGAGTCAAAGTGAACATGTGCTGTTTCTTTGATATTAGATATGGAATCAAAGCATGAAATGCTTAATCCTATAAAAAGCTGAATGGGGTGAGACAAAGAGGTCCTTGGTATTGTTCCACTTCCACTGACACTTCATGTACACAAACATGCTAACACATGCAAACCAAGTTGACTTCTGAGCTGTCTGGGAGTTAACAAATACTGTGAAATGGTCTCACTGTGCTCACTCAGGGATGGCAGCCCAGCTGCCTGCAACAGGCCTACTCTTGTCAGCGGTGACTGTTAATTGTGAAAATGAGCAAAATAACACTTGTGGCCGATCATGACTGGCAGTGTGGGCTCCTTCAATCCACAGTCACCAAAGATGTTCCACTTGCAAATTCAATTATGGGAATGATTCATCCTTCCATTATGATAACTGTCAGGTTTTCTTGTGTCATAGAATAAGGCAGAAGGGGAAGAACAAATGTGTCTCTCCTCTCCTTCTCCTCATCCCCCCTCAAGCTGCTTATCTCCATCGAAGTTCTTTATGTCTTTCTCCGGATCTCTCACTTTTTCTGCTCCTCCCCTGCTCATCCTACTTCCTCTGCCTCGGTCTCTGTTCATCCTCTCTTCATCTGCCTGGGGGTTGGAGGCGAGATAGCATTCCCTCGTTTCTGATTTTCTCCCCTTTCTCGCTCCCAGTCTGGCCCTCCCTCTGCCTGCTCGCCTAGCGTACAACCCAACCACCCACCCTTCCCGCGCGCTCCCTCCAGATAATTAAGATCTCTGATTTTACGGTTTTCTTTTTCATAATAGGCTCTGCAGACACCATGAGCAAGCCGCCAAGAGTCTAGTACACACACACAAACAAAACAGCAGACACGCACAAATATGCTTCAAGATGAATGCATGCACCAAACAGCTAAATCTGCAACACGGATGATGTCCCCCTCTTATATTCTCCATTCTTTGTGCGTCTCATCTTTAATTTTCTTTCTTGCACACACACACACTGCAAGTCAGGATATTTATGTGATTTACTCTGGGTGTATATCTCAGTGATGCCGGCATGTGGGGTGACTTAATGCAGGGCGCAGAATGAAAGCAACCGAAAGAACTTACAAGCTGTTTTTTGTACAGCTCAGACAAGTCTGGCTCTGCTCGGCCCTCTCGCTGCCCCAGCTCCCCACAGACTGACACCCGACAGCTACAGGGACTCAGTCATGTACTACTTCAGCAATGGGGTTCATACAGAAGCCAGAAACACAGCCCTCGCAAATTGAACACGGTAATAGCGTCTCACCGTTTGTGCTCTATTTCTTTCTGACTGAATCTGAATTACCTGAATTCCCCCACCCCATTCTGACTCTTTTCAGACACTTATGTTCATTTTTTTCACCTGCCGTGATAGAAGAAGTGCTCAGAAATGCCCAGAATTTCATGGCCAAAATGTTCATGGTAAAAATACCATGAAATAAATTTTTCCTAAATAACTAAAAATAAAGTTCTACTCTTTGTGTGCTTTTAATTTTTGCTGAGCACAATTTATGAAATGCAATATATAATTGCTTGTTCCCTGCTGATTTGATCAATTGAATTAGTTAAAATCCCTTAAAAAGGCAGAATATTTTGAAAAGTTGGCTCTCTGCATCCATAATTTAGTCCCATTGCATTAGTATAGCATATCTAAGACTCATCTCACACTGATTCCTGGCTCTCTGGCCCCAGCTGTGATCCCTCTACCTCTGATTGATTAGTGAAAAAGCTCTCTTGTGGCTAAACAACATGAAATTGCTAATAAAGACAGGAACACAGGCTACTCTCAGAAAATGGTGATAATCACCGTAATGACGGTAACAGAATTTGTTGGGAGAATTGCTACCATCAGAAACTTTCATCTGTGTATAATCCACTCAGCCACAACATTAAAACCAGCTGCTTAGCACTGTGTATGTCCCTCTCTTTCTACAAAAACAGATATAAAACAGATATGACCTGTCGAGGAATGGACTCAACAAGGCCTCTGAAGGTTGTCTTAGCAGTAGATCCCTTAAGTCCTGCAGGTCGTGAGGTGAAGCCTTCATGGATCAGACTAGTTTTTTCAGCACATCCAAAAGCCAATTGATCAAACGGATATCTTGGGAATTTGGAGTCGAAGTAATTTTCCTCAAACCACTTCTGTAAACTTGTTAAAGTGTGACAGCGCATTATCATGCTGAAAGAGGCCATAGATGTCAGAGAAAACAGCTTGTGATGTGCATACTCTGGAGCAGTATTTATTTGTCAAAGTGATATCCACATGGATGGCAGGATGCATGGCTTCCCAGTAAATCATTTCCCAAAGCATCACACTGCCTCCTTCCTGTAGTGCATTCTGCTATTTCTTGCTCAGGTGATCAAGCACCTGGCCATCCATATGATATTAAAAAAAACTTTTTAAACCAAGTGACATTCTTCCACAGCTTCATAATGCAATTCTTTTTTTAAACTTAAATTTTGAAGCATTAGTCGTAAGGCTTTGTGGACAGCTATAATGAGATGTTTGCTCTCTGCTGTCTGTTAAAGAAGGTAATCGACAGCAGTGACACGTTGTGATATACAGGGTCTAACCAATGATACCACTGTGGGACAAATTTTTCCAAAACATTTTGCTATATGTACTGATTTATAATTACGGTACCATACAGTATAATCAGTGTGGCAGACACAGCAAATTTGAACCTCTTACTGTACTTTTGGGAGCTGATTAATGCTGTTTATTGAGCAGATGATGGATTGAATGAATATCATTAGAAACTAAATGAACGCTAACTACGAAAAGTCACAGCAGTTGTGGAGCAACATTTCATTTTAACACAGAATTAAAAAAAACACTGAAGTCAGGTGAAAGTGCTTCATTTTATACTTTTTTAGTCCTTGAGTAAATGTACTTTTTCAGCACTGCTTTTCTATCTCTTTCTGGTTCTGCGTCTCTTTCTGCAGACAGTTTCCAATCTCTTCTCTCTGTATTCAATTTTGTTCCTTTATTCCCTTGTCGGTGCAAGCCCATTCCCTCTGCTTCTTCCTTTTTTCACTCATTCACCCTACTTCTTTCACAGCTTTCCACCTCCTTCCTCCTTCTCCTCTTCTTCTCCTGGGAGTAAAGATACTCTAATCCTCTCTGTCTAATGCTGTCAATAGCTCTCAATAACAATGAAATAGCACTGGTTCCTTCCCATCACTGATGAAGCCATAGCCTCAGTTAGGATCTTATTCGTCATCATGGCAATCTGCCTCCTGGTAATAGCCAATCAGATGGCTCCTGCGAAATGTAGTGCTCCCATGATAGGTTCCCCATTGTTTTGATTGACTGCACCTGAGGGCCCGCCACTTCAGCTGGGCTCGATCAATAACCCATCAAACACACAAGGTAAGCGCGAGCTCATACATGCTCAGGCATAAACATCCACGTACAGACACAACGTGCACACGCACAAAATCACACATGCACACACACGCACAGACTTTGGTAAAGAGTAAACTGAGAAAGAGACCATTGATGTTGGAAGCAAACAGAATTCTGTAGTAACAGCCAGGAAAATGGGGTACTGTGCAGCACAATGCACAACGGTGCGACAGCAGTATGCCATGGTGGTCAGAATAATCAGCTGCTGCATAACTACTCCACATGTTCACATGAATCAGATGACAGCGTGGAAGTTTGAACTTGTTGCTCCTAGTGTTTTTTGTTTTTATAGCCAACTTTAGGGTAACATGCTGCGTGAAACAAGAATGATTTATTGAAAACAATGAAAGGGAAAATTACTCCCACTGTGGGCCTGTTATCCTGTGTTGAGTCACACATACAGATGGCCTCACATAAGTCCTGCCTCTGTTCATTCTGAGCTGCGGAAGCCATAATGAGAGCATTGCAGCCATCTGCACAGTATGGTGTATACTATTAGTATTACAAACATGTTGACGCTCACATTTGACTACCCTTTGGACGAGAGACACGTTAAGTCAGAAAAGAAGAAAGGGAGGTCAGTGACTGCATTGAGGGCGTAGAAAAAAAATGAAGGAAGGGAAGCCTAGTTGATTTATGAAATGTAAGCAAGTCAAAACAAATGGATTTTTTGATGCGGTTTAAGCATCAAAGGCAAACAAGAGCTGGAAAGGTGACTGGGGAGAAAAGATAAAATGAAGATCTCAAAGTGAAAGTAGATATTAAAAATTAAAGATGGAAGGTGGAGGGATGCAGGTTCAACAAAGTGACCGACAATCCGCACCATCTGTGTCTGGGATGTACACACAAGTGTATACACGTGCACAACTCGTGTCTACCCTCACGTGTCTTGCCAGGGTCTGGGTCTGCTTCCTACTGCTGTTTACAGCTCATGGGTCAATTGGAGGTCCTGAACTGAGTGTTTCAACTGTCTGTCAGACCTGTCTAAAGCTCAGACCAGTGAGCCTGACGTCTGAAACATCCCTGCTACCATTGCCCCATCATCAACATCACCCCTGGCTGTCTGTCACTCTCTCCTTCCTCTCTCATACACTTCATCCATCCCTTCATCTCTCCATCCTTTAACACTACCTTGTCATGTTGTCAGTCAGAGCAAGGATTAGTCACTTCTGGAGACTGTTGCGTTGCACAACTGGAGCTCAGTTGAGCTATCTTTGCATTCTTTCTCCTGAGTTTGTGCATCTGTTTGAAGGGACTGGAGGTCAAGTTTTGAAAACATGTCTGTCAGAAGAGACTCAGGGTTTATACGATATGTTTGTGTACGTTCTAAGCAGTTGTCTTTGTAGTTATGTTTCTATTTCTTGTGTGTGACTGCGTATGTGTGTGTCTCGCTCTGTTTTCATATTTGCATGTGTGCATATGTACGTTATAGATGTAAATGTGTGAATGTGTAGAGCGTGTGTGCCAGTTGTGAGGTTTACTTTGAACAGCCTCTGGAGATCTCTTCTAGGCTGAATCCCGTCACTTCTAAACGGCAGACTTTCCACAGGAGACATGAATAGAGTTGTGTGCTGTATTTTATTATTAGACAGGCTGTGTGCATGGAACTGGGCTGCCTGTCTGATGTGACAGGGAACATCTTCATAACTGAGTGATAAAGTGTGTAGTATGTTTTGTTAAAGCGCAAGAGCTCCCCATGACAGTGCACTGAGGATAAGCTGCATGATGACAATTTAAAGAGAGTTGCGAAGAGAGGGACTTTCTGTCGACTAACATGCAGAATGTTCTCCGATCCTACAGGTGGTGGTACAGGCAGCCAGCAGACCATTCTCCATGAGGAGCAGTAGAAGATGCCGGCTCTGCCAGCACTGCTGCTGTCAATACACTTCCTGTCTTTCCTGCTAGTCACCATGCCACCACGCTCCCTCAGTCAGGCCCCTCTACTCTCCTCTGTCCGCATGGGTGAGTGGTTCGCTGCCAAGCAATGGACACATCCCCTGGATCAGAAAGTCACTCAACAAACACTTAATTTATTTGATCAATTAATTAATTATTGATATAATCATCTGTGCACAAAATGATCCGTGTCAAATGGGATGCCACTGAAATTTCATGACAGCATGTCAAAGTTTACAGATTCTTTCAGTTTCTCCCATTTTGTCATTTTTCTGACTTCAAGTGTGAGTTAATAGAATGGAGATAATGCTTCTTGAATTTTAAGGGTAAAATTAGAAAATCATTATGAATAAAGCATCTTTCAATTTTTCAAGAGGGTTGATGGGTGCGTGTAAGCAGCAAAGGCACAAAAACACAACAGCTACCTGACAAAGGCCTTAAGTGGGAAGCGTGGGAAAGACTTCCAAATAAAAGTGTGTGTAGCTTGTGGGACCAGGTACTGAGTAAAGACTCTGAATACTTCTGTAAATGGAACATTTCAGTCTGAATTTACAAATAAGTCTGTTTTTGCTTTCTAGATGTACAATATTGTTTGTAGATTATCGTTAAAAAGCAAAAAATGCATTTTTAAACAATTCTGAAAAATGATAGAATATAGAAAATCTGAAAAGGTTTAAATTTCCTTGTTTCTAAGACCAATTGTACAGATAAAGTGAAACCTTCACATATAATCCACCTTTGTGGAAATGTTTGCAGTGGTGAACCAACTCCTGCCTGCATCTTCATATTCATGCACAGACATAAAGGTGATGTCATTCTTCTCATGTGGTTCTCCGAAAGGCGGCAAATAAGCATATTTCTGATATTCTTTGGCTTTCCAACCATGTGCAAATATGAGCATGGACAAAACCCTTTAATTTGCTAGTCTGTGGCGGTGATCCCTCCGGCAGCACATTCCCACATGTACATGAGCATGGACAACCTTGTTATACAGTGTTAAATTTATACACCTCGTCATGCTTTTTGCTGTCTCCTCTCCTGCTCTGAAACTCTCACCACCCTCCATCCTCCTCTGTTTCTTCCCTCTCTGCCCCTCTAGCTGCAATCCTGGATGACCAGTCTGTGTGTGGGCGTGGGGAGCGGTTAGCGCTGGCTCTGGCCAGGGAGAACATCAACAGTGTGATAGAGGGTCCAGCCCGAGCCCGAGTGGAGGTGGACATATATGAGCTTCAGAAAGACTCCCAGTACGACACAACCGATACCAGTGAGTGGATACGATGCACTTCAAGGACAACCACTGAAGCAGATTTGCACAACCTATCAGAGAATGATTATATCCACCAAAAACCATTCGAGTCCACAAGGGTATAGTGCCTCATTAGCACGGAGAAAAGTGACCAGAAAAGATGCCAGTAGATATGAGTAATATTGAAAATTGATATTGATAGTGACTAGGGCAGAGAATAAAATAGCTGTAGTATGTTGAATACTGATGGTTTTATTCCAAAACTTTTGATTTTTTTTTAAATATGTAATTACATTTCTTTGAAAAGCTTCCCTTTTATGAGCAAAAAGCTCAAATAATGAGTAGAATGATGAAACACCCCCACTTTTATGGGATTAAGAGCCAGTGAGGGCTTTTGCTTATTAGTTTACATGTCATTGGAGACCAGTAATGGGTCACTAAGACTGTCTCATTAAAAACAGTGAACCGCACCCTCCAGAACCAGCTGGCACTGCGTGCCGTGTGGGCCCTAATAAAAAAACAAATCATCAAATACCAAAACAGATCAGCAGCAGCACAGTCCAGTAGAAAGTAGAATTCATACCACAGAGGCTGTGTCATGAAATTTTTATTGATTTACAGAGTTAAAACAGAATGTTTGGTGTCAGCAAAGACTGAAGAAATAATAGCTGAACTGAACCAGTGAGGAGACAGAAGCTCCCTGCTCCTTTTCTAATAGGTCACTGGACCTGCCACAAGCTACTTACAAAACATCTGTGTGGTTGAGAAGCGTTGTGTACACATGTGCATGCTTGAACTGCAGGCATATATGTCCTTGGCTGATGAGTAGAAGACCCTGATGGACTGGTTTGCTCACAGCGTTTTTTTGGTCTCTGCATCAGAGAGCTCATCATCTCACATCTACAACTGACTGAAGCATGCAGACACACACATACGCACATAGTCTCCCACACAGACGTTTACACATGCATGCACACACGTCCCTTTCTACAGACAAAGAAGCACATTCACACACATTTGCAATGGGAGCGACAGTACGCACTCATGGGCACGAAGTGGATATACATGCAGACAAACATTCAGAGGCACTGGCAGATACTGAGGAGGATTAATTGGGATGAACTGAAATATCAAACCAGATATACCAGCAAGAAAAGGGCTTCTTGACTACCAGAATAAGACCATAATAATTAACATGATTGATTTTTGCTGTCTGTGAAATTGTTTTCAGTCAGGTAGACTGAAACACATTAAAAAAGCTAATCTGTTTTAGGTAGTCATCAACCGCAAGTGTTTCATATTGAATGATAAATCCATGATTTTGGAAATATGCTCTTCAAATTCTTGATTTCTTGCAAGAAAACATGGAGCATTTGGAGGTTTTTATTAGATGTAATCGGTTGCAAATAACTTATTACCTGTGAAAAATGTAAGACTCTTGTGCTGTTTTGATTACTTCATCAAGCAATTCCACCTTTTTTTTTACTTATCAGATAAATCTTTTCATAAATCCTAGTACTCAAGTGTTTCACACCACAGTAACTGATAAAAAAGAAATGTATATATATATGTGTATATATATATATATATACATATATATATAGTTGAATTTTCAGCACTGGGAGGCTTTCTTGTCCAATGACACAAAAGTCTGATTCACTTGTCCTAGGCAAGCTCATCTTGCTAAAAGCACTGCGCATTAATTTCCGTCACAGACAAGATGTGGTTCAAAATCAAGCAAGAGAAGTAATCAAAACAATTTTAAAACTTAAAATGGAGGCTGTCTACACGTGGAGACAGCATCTTGTAAACCCTATTACCTTTGATGGTGCCTCACTCAGATTTGTTGCTCTGCCAATGTGCATAGTTAGAAAATATGTCATAAAAAGGCATTATTTCACTGTGAAAAGATGCAAACCAAGATAACCCAATAAAACATATTATAGTTTACCTATAAAATTTTTACCACGAAGGGCTATTTTGGATATAACCCTGCTGTAACCTCTACCTCTTCTGTGCATGCAATTGGTTCCTCCTGGCTACCTCTTCCATGTTTGAGGCTGTTGGTGGCTTTCTTTTTAGTCAAAGCAAGTGAGATATACATCACAATAAATATTTATTTTACTTTTTGGAGCATATTTCACCATGAGTTTGAATATCAGAGAATTCACTCCAGCTGGTCTCTGTCTTGTCTTTTATTTGATTTTCAGCAGGTGAAACAACTAGGAGTCAATTCTTATCAAAGCTGCAAATGTATTTGTTGTAGTTTCACAGCTGGGATTACTCTCATCCATGCAAACAGAGAGGTTTACCAATTCTGACATCGACAGCTTCTGTGCCATTATTTTTTATTTCATCAGTCCGCAGCTGAGCAGTGAGTGCAGCAACAACATCAGTTCTCTTTGCCCACTACACTGTCTCTTAGCTATCCCTGTTGTCTGACTTTGTCTGCTTCCCTTCTTAAAGTCTCATCTTGCATTTGATTAAGCTCATCTTTGATCTCCAATTTCATTAAAAACATGCCGTCACCAAACTGATATGATCTGTAAACGTCTTCCTGATGCTCCATTAGGTCTTCAACCATTGAGTTTCTAGAAATTCACCCTCACATATACAAACAAACTGGCATGTGTGAACGAACAAACAAGTAGTACAAGTCCAAGTACAACTCGATACAGTTACACATAAACAAAATGAATGTGAGTCAAATGGTTGGTCTTAAGACCCCTTGGAACCTTTACTTCTGACATATTGGTCCAAATTCACAAACAGCCCGCGGCAAAATGTATTGAATGATGAATTATTGTTATTTATTCTTATACGTATAAAAGACAGGGCTTCGTGTGAAAGACTGTTTCTTCCAGTAACTTTTCAGAGTTAAGAAATAAGTCCCGTGTATGACGCTATGTAAAACAGCACCTTGTTTTTTTACACTTGTGCTTTGACAGAATGGAGGCAGGCACAATGTCAATGTGGGTCACAAGTGCCTCCTTTCTGTCCCATCGGCCTTGACTTTAGTCTGTCCAACCCAATTGCTATGCCTTATAAACATTCATTCATTCTGCCTGCTTGCTTTTTACTGCGCAGTATCTCCTGCACCTTCTGCTCCTGTGTGAAATACAACATTTCTTTGTTAGTATTTTTTCACTACATTGTATAATGAAGCCTCTGCCGCAGAGTGCACCAAAGTTTAAATTAAGGTTAAGTCAGGAAAAGAAAATCAGACTTTGCTGGGGGCTGTGTGATCTTAGAGACGGTCTGTGTCATGCTTGCTTAGATTGTTCCAGAGCATCACTCAAAGTGCATGTCAGGGTAAATCTGGCAAAATAAACTAAATTTGATCTTTAAACAAGGATTTCAGGCTTATCCAGTTGTCAAGTAAATAACAGACAGTGACAGAGATTATAACTGGCCCTATTTCGGTTTTTTTAATCAGTCATGCAACTACCCATCCTGTTAGAGACAGAACAACAAGATTAAAACTATAAATTGTATGTGAATGTATTCAGTATCTCTATGCAGACAGACAGAAATCCCTCCATAAAGACCAATGTAAATGGGTATAGTGACAACATCCATGCTTGACTGTGTTGTTAAGAATACAAGAATTCATTGATTTCATGAATAGTTAATGTAACCGACAAGTGTGTAAACCGCTTTCTTCCACATTAATGCTGTGCTTAAAAAAAAAGTGATCATGGCATGTGTTAACTGAAGAGCACAAATATTCTCTTAGTGTTATTCTGTTTGCAGAGACAGATTCTGATGAGACAGGTTGTGCTGCTGCAGTGGAATAAGAGGTTAAACTGAGGTTTTACATTTTACATTTTCACTCTTTTCACTGCAGACCCTGTTGTTTCTCTTTTTCTTTTTCTTCTTTACTGTTAGTGCCACATTCAACACAAAGCAGTGGATAGTTGTTCAGTTTATTATTCAGTTTTTATTCTTCTTTTTCCTTTCAGTGTGTCAGATCCTACCCAAAGGTGTAGTCTCTGTGATAGGTCCCGCCTCCAGCCCCGCCTCCGGCTCTACAGTCAGTCATATATGTGGTGAGAAAGAGGTGGGTCACATGTACAAATGTGTCGAAATCTGGTCATTATCCTTTCACTTATTAGTCATTCCTTTTTATATTCCTTTTCTACTGACATAGACATCAAGATTCTATAAGATTCTGTGTTTCTTGCCTGTTGTTTGTTTCCCCTCGCATTTTTTTATTGTCTTCCTCTCCTGTCCACATTCTTCTTCTTGCAGATCCCTCACGTAAAAATTGGTCCAGAGGAAACTCCCCGCTTGCCGTACCTGCGCTTTGCCTCCGTTACTCTGTACCCTAGCAACGAGGACTTGAGTCTGGCCATAGGGGCCATCTTACGCTCATTCAGCTACCCCTCCGCCAGCCTGGTCTGCGCCAAGGCTGAGTGTGAGTACACACACCCTTAAACTGTATAATATGTTTGACTTCACAACTGTGTTTGTGTTCAGGTGGGTGTACATTCATTGGTCGAGTTCTTGAAAGGTTGTTTACCTTGTTTATGTTTGTGTGTGCTCCTGTAGGAGTGTTGGCAGATTCCCACAGTTTGGGCGGATATGACTGTTTGGTACTGTTGGACACTCATTTTGACAGTCTGGTCATGAAGTTATGTCTGTTGTCAGAGTTCAGAACATGGTTCATGCTGCAGCCTTCCTATTTATTAATTATGCTCCTGCACATTGTCTGTTATCTGTCTCAGAGGATTGTAAGACCATATCAGTTTAATAAATATTAATGTCTGAAATGCTTTCCAGTTGTGGAGGAACTTAAGGGACATTTGATTTAACTTGCCAGGCACTCTGAGTACTTTCACATCACAGGGGATTTGGGGCTTGGTCTCTGGCTGTCTTTATTTTCATTTTGAAAGAGTGTATTATTGATTTATGTTGCAGTCCCCCATTGAGAGTCGAAAGAATTAAAGGGCTTGGTTGGATGGAGGCTGTACTATACAAACAGAGCTTTGTGAATACATCACAGAACACGCTATAAAATGTAGGAGGTGGCAAAATTCTGATTTATCCACTGACTAAACGCTAGACTTATCCACCTCTACATTGAACTGAGTGGGGATGTGACGTTGTACAGTTGCTGATTCCTCAGACCTTCCATATAGAACTGTTGCTTACATGTAGAATGAGGTGGATTGCTGAAGTCTGACAAACAAAAAGCTGTGGCAAAAAAATGATTCAATCATTGCGAAGCTTCCATTATCTCCACAGCAATTACCCAGCCCTCCCGTTGTTTCCTGAAAGTAAGCTGAATTCCTTGTAGACTTTAAGCTAAAAGAGGTTTGAAATAGCATCAGACATACTTTTCAGTTTTTATCATCAGCTGAACGGGTAGTGTCTTGTCTTTCACCAGTGGCTTCTTATCTGAAGAATTAGAGGCAGCTGATGGCCTGTTAGTTACCGTCTGGGGTGAAAGATGCAGCTTTTACTGGTGGAGGAACTGAAGGGTGGGTTTGTGTGTAATATATTTGGCTTGAAGGTGATCTTTACAAGGTTATCACACTCACAGACTCTGACCCACTTGGCTGCACTATCTATCGCCGTGGAGCTGGTTGCCATGGCTGCCGAATGGGTGCTAACTGCCACTCAACAGGCTTGTTCCACACTCTGAACAACTGTGTGGGTGTCTGTGGCACAGTATGTGTGTGTTTTGATGTTTTTTTTTTTGCACCAAGCTTGCTTCACTTTGTCTGAACATGTGCGTGTGCTGAGTGCCAGAGTGTGTATGTGTGTGTAAGAGCTACCCCTGAGAGCACTGTGTCTGCACATGAGGGAGTGGGTATTGGGGTACTTGAATGAATGCATGCACACAGCTCTGCAGAGGTTCAATCATAAGACATTGTTTCCCAGCATCCCCCTTATTTAATTCATCTTGTTTACTCCAGTGTAGAGTGTTCTAGTGCAGTAGATACTGATTTATTGTTACAGTGAATAAAATGTGAGATAATGCAAGGAAAGCAGTCACTTTCTGCAATGACGTGTTAATGGCATTAACTTGATGTTTCCTCTCTTAGCTGGGTATTCTGCTGAATGTCTAGAGTAAGAGCTTTTGTGTTATATCAATGTATCCTTCGCTCACTATGCCTGGGTCAGAACACTCTATCTGAGCCTAATTCATTTATGCAGTTTTCATGAGATGGATGAGGGTTAAGGACAGCAAGACTGAGCACTAGGAGGAGGAGATGGTGGCAGCGTAAGAGCGAGATGGATAAAGGCAGAGAAAGGTAACTGGAACACAGGTCTCAGACAAGAGAGATAGAGAGGTTAGAGCTTACGTGTGAGAGATAGAACATATGTGAAAGGGGGGAGAGGAGAGAAGGCTGTAAAGTGCATTGATTTTTTTCTTTCCCCCTCCTTCCTCAAACTAATTAAAGTTTTGGCCTGGTTCAGTGATTACCCCACTGCTTACAGAGGCTTTCTACTGCTGAAGGGCTCAGAGTTCTACCTTTTCCTTCTTCCTCTCGTCTCTCCCTCCTACCCCTCCGTCCCCAAGATGCCTAACCCACCACTTCTTTACAGTACATACCTATGGGTGCTTTATTATGGAATTACACACAGGAACTAGCAGAACAGACCTTCTAATAAAGGCTTATTTAATACATGTTAAGTGAGTCTTGATTGCCAGTTATTCTACTGATTTTTGAGAGGAATTTGGTAACGTAGGAAAATGATCTGAGGAACAATATTTCAGTCCCTGCTTCTTCTTTTGTCCACCTTTAACCACAGTTGTTGCATATCTAATTTTGTCGTTCAACCCTAGAATTTTTTATTTTTTTTTAACACATATAATTATGTGCCTGTGTTACTCAAATTAAAAACCAATAGCTAAGGGATGAGATGGGACAAAGTGCATTACAAAACCCTCAAAGAGTACTTTTCTCTGCTAAGACTGCACAACAATCTAAATATATTTATCATCTTAATTGGTTGATAGGATCCATAAATTTTAGAGGATACCTGGAACCTGTCTGTGGATTTAAGGGCTTTGCGAAGATATTATTTTCACTTGATTGTTATGTCGAGAGTGTTATACAATGCTTGCCCCATACAGGGTGACGCTATCAGCTTTTGTTGTGCCATTTGGTGCTATGTAAAGATGTAAAGAAGTGCAAAAGTCTTGAGCCACCCCTCATTTCTTTGTAATTTGCTCCCAAGGAGCCAGACTGTCTTGTCATTTTTAAAAGTGATCTTGAGAAATAGTTCTGCAGGCTTTCTGAAGGTCTTTCAAAGTTTTTCTTTGAACACCGGTTGCTTTTTCACCAACTTTCATTTCAGGCTTGTAGCTCACAGGAGTGGTAACACTGATCTTTATGTGTATGAATAATTCAAGCATTAAAAAAGTTTTCTAGCTTTGTTCCCATTTCTTCAGGAGCATCCACAAAAATACTAGACATAACACAGTTTGACAGACATGAAATAGTCTTTTTGCATCAACAAGGTGATTCTATCAGCTGAAAACTTGGCATATCTCAGCATGGTGTGCTGTGTGTCCTTAAGAATTTGAGGAAACTGGATAAGTGGAAGACAAAAGAAGAAGTGGCAGGCCAAAAAATATTCACAGTAGATGAGCAGTATCAGTGATGTAAGTAAGTAAGTAAGCTTTATTTGTACAGCTCCCTTCACAGACCAGGGTCACAGAGCGCTTTACAGCAGAACAATAAAACAGGAAATACATACAATTTTAAAAAGGCCAAGAGAACTTAATAACAATCATATTAGCCCAAAAACAACTAAACAAACCCTAAACAAATAAATAGGTCTAAAGTTGTCTTTTAAAGGAGTCAACAGACTCCATCGAACGCAGAGAGAGCTGAAAATCGTTCCAAAGCCTGGGAGCAACAGCTTGGAAGGATCGGTCTCCTCTGGTCCGGAAGCGAGTGCGTGGCACCATAAGTAAATTTTGATCCACAGACCTCAGATCCCGAGCTAGGGTGTAAGGCTGGATCAGCAAGGTCACCTCTTGCTGTCCTTAGGTAACTGGAAAAGAAATTAGACCGCAGACCTGAGAGATGAAACAGATCCCTCAATAAATCAATCAGTAGAAGTAGTCTCCATGAAAAGGTGTTTTCTTAAGGAAGTAAACCAGGGAGAAAAGGCTGAGGAATACCAAATGACACAAGAACTGGGCTGAAAATCAATGGCAACAGGTATTATGGAGTACTTTTGTTTTAAATAGTTCACAATACATACAATTTTAAGTAGTTTCTTTACTAAATTGTCTGTTATGTGGAGGCACAACATTGTTCCGTTTGGTAACTGGTCAGGTACAAGCACTGGACTGAAATGAGTAAGAATAGCAGCCAATGTCCAAATAAATTTTTTAAAATCTTTTTTTGCCTCGGCAACTATTGTTCAAGAACACTTTAAAAGATTACGTCTTCCCCGAGTGTCTGGCTGCGGAGAAGCAATATAGAAAGAAATGGGGATTGGACACCACTTTATCTGGTGTCCTTTGAGGTCACTGGGTTGCAGATTAACATCTACATGGATCAAAGCTTTTCCCAGCACATCCGATGGATCCTCAATTGGATTTTGTTCTAGAGAGGTTTGAGGGTCTGTGCTTTTGGTTCTTTGTTGTGTTCTTTGAGCCCTTTCTGAGTTTTCATAATGTGATGGGGTACTATATTCTGCTGGGGGGGGGGGCTGCTGCTGAGTGCTGGTGCCATGTAGATGTGCTTTTTTTATACAGCCTTGTTAATAGATTGGTACTTACCAAAGTAGCATCTATAAAAATTCCAGGACTTTAGGTTTCCTAGTAGAACATTTTCTTCAGTGTCATACACTTCATTGCATTCAATGAGGTCCCAAATCTATTGTATACACTTATTATCGGGTTTCAGTAACACCATGAATGCAAATGTAATTTTTTTTATTTTTTGTGTCAAACATACAAACCTTTGGGCCATTCATGGTCCATGTATGCAATACACAAACATGGGAAGTCTGCATAGTGAAACCGGACATCTTATAGAATTCGAATCAGGCAATTTATGGAACCAGACTCTAGTTTAATTTTAAACCACTCTACCACTTATGGCCTCACTCTTTTCCAGAATTCTGTAAAATATTGTATGTGAAGTGGGCAGCATAACAGTTAAAAAGTGAGTCGCAGAGAGGAATATGGTTAATGAAGATGCACCTTGGAGGCCATGTTAAATTCAGTTTTTTTTCATCAGTCATGCCTTACAAAATAATCTAAATGTTTTTCCATCCGGGGATAAATCAAGATCTCTATTGGCCTTGCAAAGCGTTATGTGTTGGAAAAATGAGTCACATCTACTGTTACAGACACTGAAATGCGACTTGGCTCTGCTTTGCCTCTCCCTCAGGCCTGCTTAGATTGGAGGAACTGGTCCGTCGCTTCCTCATCTCACGGGAGACACTGTCAGTCAGGATGCTGGATGACAACCTGGACCCTACCCCGCTCCTGAAGGAGATCCGTGACGACAAAGTGGCCACCATCATCATTGACGCCAATGCCTCTGTCTCTTATCTCATCCTCAAGAAGGTCAGATCTCAAACATCAATACACTTTTCAAAACCGCCCACACATGTTTGGATTTAAAGTTGGTCCCGTACACAGAGCAAACAGAATGACTTATGGGGATTTGTTTATTCCTGTTATGTCTTTTGTTGAAAAATTCAGGTTCGAGTCACAAAAGACTTGCGGCACTTATAGCATTTATAGAATGATAATAGTTCCACAGGAAAGTAATTTGCTGTAACAGTATTCACCATCCACTGTATTTTTACCTTCTCTGCCCTCAAGAGTTACATTGAGATATTTACAATATTCATGTATGTCTGTCAGCAATAATCACTTACACTCTTGTAAAAGTTTTTGACAAAAGAACATTTTTCAGTGAGATGTGGTGCAGATGTTATCGCGGCTTGTTCTGATTCACTCTAAGGCCGATGGCCAGCGCTCTGAGTCACAGTTTGAATGGGATGTTTTCTGTTGCAGTGGCTGTCCGCCTGCAGCAAAATGTCCTAGTATTAACCCAATGATGTAAAACTGTGATTAACATATGCTCTGTCTTCCCCCTCATCTCCTCCCTCACATTCTTTTCTCTTTTGTCCCCCAACTGTCTCCTTGCTGCCTGCCTCTCTATTAACTCTCCTCCTTTGCTCCCTTTCGCTCGCCATCAATCTTACTCCATCCTCCCTTATTCTCTCTTTTCACTCTCATATCCCACCTGCCCCCTCTTTATTTTTTCATCTTATTTCTTCTCTTTGTCCTACAGGCGTCAGAGCTGGGGATGACATCAGCATTTTATAAGTACATCCTCACCACCATGGTAAGAGCATACCAGTTCCTCCCTTTCCTGTCCTCTGTCTCATGTTTCTCCACTTTCACTTGTTCCTCCCTCCCGCTCCTCCTCCTCTTCTGTCTCAGTGCGAGCGAGCAAAGGTGCTAAGGCGGAGAAAGTGTTCAATAAGGGGAGGTAGAAAGAGGTGACAGTGAAAAAAGGGAGAGATGAAAGATGGAAAGAGGCAGGGAGAGATCTGAGGAGCAAACATGATGTTCAAAGATAAGGATGTGCAGAGGAGGATGGCAAGAAAAAAAGGAAGAAAAAGGGGTCTGAGGTGAAGGTGATGACAGATGTGATGTGAGCTTTTTCTTCTGCCACCCGCCACCTTCTCTACGGTTCCAGGCTTTTCATCTGACTCCTTGATATACAGTACACCCATCCCCTTCTAGTATGTGAATTAATGTGTCATTTTATGTCTGATTTTTATTTTTTCCTCCTCTTTTTGCCCTCGATATGTGATGTGTTCTTTTGCTTTAGATGCACTTTAGATATCGCTTTGAAAAGCTTCTTGAGCCATTTCCATCAACCTCTCTTGTCCCCGAAACACTGTTTACCTTCTTTCTGTCTGTCTGTGTCCTTTTTTTCTTCACTCTCCATCAAATATTAGATTTTGTCCCTCCCAGCAGCCTCTCTTTTGCTTTATTGCACTCCTCTTTGCACAGTAATTTTCTTCCGTGCCAAGATATGATACTCTGTCAACATTGTCACTCACCTGTACCTCCCCCTTCCTCCTCCCCTTCCTCTCCAGGACTTTCCTCTGTTGAGACTGGATGACATAGTGGATGAGCAGTCCAACATTGTGGGTTTCTCCATGTTCAATACAACGCATCCCTTTTATCTGGAGTTCATCAGAAGCCTGAACCTCTCTTGGAGGGAGGGCTGTGATCTAACCTACCCCGGCCCTGCGGTTAGTGTCTTAGACCTACAGCTACTGATGCATGTCACTGATCTGGACTAGCTTTTAAAGCTTTGTTAAAATGCCACATCCTTTTAAGCTCCTTAATTCCTCACGCTGATACATGGAGCAGTTAAAGAGATTCAGCTTGACTTTTGCCCATTTAATAGATATTGATGTATCCATCTCTGTTTCCCTCCTGCTTGTTTACTCATTCCTAACATCTTTTCTCTCTTCCCTTCTTTCCTTCCCTCCCCCTTTCCATTTCTGTTATCCCTTCAATCACCTGGGCTAGTACCTCCCTCCTCATTACATGTGCTCCCTTGTCTCCTTTCCTGTCTTACTGTGTTTCCATCTATCCCGCCCTTTCTGCTCTTACCCTCCTCCATTTGTCCTGTACATCCATCCTTTTCACAGCTCTCCTCGGCGCTGATGTTCGATGCAGTGCATGTGGTGGTGGGGGCGGTGAGGGAACTGAACCGCAGTCAGGAAATTGGAGTGAAGCCACTCAGCTGCACCTCACCTCAGATCTGGCAACATGGGACCAGCCTCATGAATTATCTGCGCATGGTAAATGCTTCATAATTGTGTATGTTTGCAGTAAGTGTTGTATTATGTATGCAAGCTCATTTACACAATCATGTACACACGTGAGAGGCAATTGAAGTTTGGACTCCCCTGGCCAAAATTTCTGTCATCGTGCGTACCAAAGTAAGTAAAGGATTACCTGATCTCCTAAAGGTATAAAGTCAGCTTAGCATTTTATAAAAGATTACTTTCTATGTCCATCTTTTAAAGTTTACATTTAAAAGCAAGGGTTAGGGCAACCTGCAGGTCAGTGTTGAGTAACAACAAGTAAAACAGTCTGTAAATACTTTTTTCTAAACAGTCTTTCATTTCTAATCTGGGGGATTTTTTTCCCATTGTCCCTGCAAAATGTTTCTAGTTTTGTGAGATTTTGACATTCTTTGACTATCTTACATTCAGTGCTCTTTTGAGGTCTGTCCATTGCAAGATCCTTAGCTTGTGCCTCTTGAGGAAGTCCATTGTGGATTCTGAGGTGGTTGAAGGTTCATTAAACTGCTATAGAGGTCGTCTTCTTTTCAAATCTAACTGTTTCATGGACAGTATGGCTTTTGCTTCCAGAATTTTCTGGTATTTAGTTTAGTTTAATTCACTGACCTCTTTCCTAATGAAGTGTAACCCCAACAGGCAGACATACAAACCATAAGCATAACAAGGTTAAAGAGGCTTTCTTTTAATTAAATGTTCACTCTTTTTTTCACATGCATTTGCTTAATGCCGCCAAAAAGCTCTGTTTTAACATATCAGTTCACTGGGCTTGTTTCCAAAAGGTTTCAGACTTATTTATATGTCTATTTGCAGACTTTTGGAGTTGAACATTTGGGTGAGGATGCAAGAAAGGTTTTCTCTATTGTCGATGGTCATAGGTGTGAGATTCTTTGAAAGTCTTTTATGGTTGAACAAAGGTTTTTATTTGCCTTTCTTGCATTCTTTCTCACATCTTTTCAAAAATGTTCTTGTTTTCCTTGATAATGCTTTCTTTAGTTGTATGTTCCTAATTATATTACAAACTGTGAAAACACTTACCTGAGAAGTCTTTGCTTTTAGTCTTCTCCTGGTTTGTGGGGATCAGTTATCTTCAGACTGCCAGGCAGCTGCTTTGAGGAGCTCATGGTTGCTGATTGTTGGGATTTAAAAAAAAAAACTGGATTAATTTCACACTGCCTTTTGTAATAGTGGTTATGAACAAGTCCAGTCCCTAATGAGATGATTATGTTACTGATATTTGATAGAATTTTGTACTTACAAACAAAAATTATGCACTAATCTTTCTTAGAAAGTTGAGAAGAATATATCATATTTAACTTTAGTCTAGCCTTATTATAGACATGGGCTCCTGATGCAATAGTAAGAGAACCTGTAACTCATAGTTATTTTCGTTATTGATTAAAATGCTGCTTATTTTTTAATGATCAAATATTAAACCCATTACAGTTTCCCAAACCTTGCTCATATTTTCAGAAAGTACAAATACTGTATGTGCTTCTAAAATCTAAAATCTGAGGATTTGCTGATTTCTTTATGTACATAAGAATAGATTAAATATTTGTGCTGTGGACTGTGGGTTTGATTAAATCAAACATTTAAAAACATTCCTCAGGTAAATTTGATGGGTAGTCTGACATTTTGCTGTTGAAAAAGTAACTGTAGATAAATCTGTAAAGAAAACAATTTTTACCAAAATTAGCCTGTGTTATAAAAAAAAAGTCTTTAATCTCTCATCACAGTTCTTGTTGATTGATTTATTTTTGATTGACTTATCAATAAATAGAAGCGTGTACATGAATAAAAACACTGTTTTTCATCTTCATCACATGTTGCATGTAACCTTTTTCTCTTGTTGTTCTTTGTCATCTCCCATTTCTGGTTGTCCGCTTCTCTCATCGACAACCTGTTGTCAAGGCAGTCTGAGTCCCATCTCTTATTGCCTGAGGCCCATCTGCCCGACATCTGTCTTTGTTAGTCAACATCATGGTGTGCTCCATCTTCAGCACTCAGCCATTCATCACAGCTCCTGCAAACTGGGCCAGCATCTGGGTTTCGGAGTGGCCGAGTTAAGCTGTGAGGTGCAAGTCTGAGTCTTATTAGAGAGATGTTGACTCTCTCTGCTGCCCTGTCTGAGCCTCTCGATCAGTCAGTTTCTCCTAGTTGATCCAGAACTGATCATCCTTGTCGAATCCAGCTTTAGCCACTGTCTTTGTCTGTCTTGCTCTATTCTTTTTTCTTTAACCTTCTCTTTCTTCCTGATCACTAATGGTTAGATCTGTTTAATTCTGATTATGGGTAGTAAGAGAGATATTTGGTTCCATGCAGAGATCAGACTTTGTATCTCTGTCTCTTTTCTTTTTTTATACACCCCCCTCATTTTCTCATCTTTCCTCTCCTCTGCTTTTCCACTGTCATACTTCCTCACCTCCCTCCTCACCTGCCTGTCAGGTGGAGTACGACGGCCTAACTGGACGAGTGGAGTTCAACAGCAAAGGTCAGAGGACCAACTACACCCTGCGGATCCTGGAGAAACATAGAGGAGGCCACAAAGAGGTCAGGAGTCACCTGTTATCATGTAGCAGCCAGGTCACAATGCCCTTAGGCTTGGGTTAGCTACAGGTCACCCGAGTAATTTCACAAAGCCGAGGGAGGCTTTTAACGCTGAGGTCAGCCTCATCACCGACTCCCCTGTTGGTGGCCAGATCTGTGCTTGGTGAAGTTGATATGTGTTTCTCCTGACAGCTGTTTTGTATAACCTATCAGCAGATGTAAGTCATGCCTCAGATCCAAATATATGTAAACGTTTATTTTGCCTGAAGGCTATTGGAATACATTTGTAGGTTGTTTATGTCCTGTAATTTCTTTGCCTCCAACCACTCTTCTTTTCAGCTCCTGCCGGAAGTAGTCTTGATGTAATAACAAATGTTTCCATTTCACATCACTTAAGTTGACATTGACTCATTGAATTTGAAACCGCTCCTGTATGTGATACACAGTATAACACTTCTGTCTTTGAGAAGTTATTCTTAGCCTTGGTTTGGGATTCACTTGAAGCTTTGTTTTATCTGTATTGATTTTGGACTCTTTATCTGAACTCTGAGTTGGGTTCAGACTTTGAGAAAGATGAGCTTAAAGTGGCTCTGAATGCAATGTTGTTTCCTTGAACACCAGCATATAAATCAGTGATTTAAAATCCAATCCAACGTTGAGTTAAGTTTGAGTACATTCAAGCCTAAACACAATTTCTATGTTATCCCTTATTACTTTTCAATAGAAACTGTATCTTTCTGTGATCATATTGGCTGTTGCAGCTAGCCAACAGGCAAGGCCAGAGGTCTATTCCCACATTAAATTAAGTGGCATCAGGTTCTTGCTAAAAAAAAAATTGTTGGTTTTCTCTCTTTAACATAGTAAAGTTGTTACCTAACTTTGCCCTGAGATGATTTTGGTGTAAAATACACAGCAAAGTACCAATAAAACCTGAAGTTTGCTTACATTAGCTGCGATAAGCTACTGATTATACCAGACTAAATATCGATAACGGAATAAAATCACTGATTCACTCTCTCTGAATTCTTGGATCAGATCCTTCCAGATAGTCTTGCTGTTTAATTCTCTTGACCAAGGAAAATTTGTTATGGTTTGCTGAATAATTTGTGGAGCCAAAATGTGTAATGCAGTGTGGCCCAATTCAATAAGTATTAGAAAGAACAGCAGGGAAATATTTAGTATTTAAAAGCTCTGTTTAAGTGAAGCAATAAGTACTCACATAATTGCAGATGAAGTTCATTGACTGCAGTAAAGACTTTCTATTCACCTCTCTTTAGTATGTCTTCCAGAGCTCTGCTCCTGGCCATCTGTCTCCCATGCTAACACAAAATGCCACCTTCTCACTTAAAGCTCAACTCTAACTCAGTGGAGAGTTTCCTAGTAGTAATTAACATTTTAACTTCACCACCTCTTTGTACGGCAACATCTATACTGTAGGCAGGCAGTGGTGGTTCACAGATAAAAGACCACTCTTAAATGTCAGGGCAGGATAAAGAATGTCATGCAAAAGCTGTGATTGTATGTGTGGAGCCATTACCTCTCCTCTGACCTATCGAAAGATGTACAGTAATATCTTAAAGAAATGCCTCTGTGCACTGCTGATCCATTCTGCACGTTGGTTAGGTCATAATCACACACTTATGTACCTAAGGGACTTTACTGTCACCATAAAATGGAAATAAATGTACTGTTCTACAGTTTAAGAAAGGCGTGTGTAAAGGAAAGAGACGTGTCAATGAAAGTGCTGATCATGAATGCTTTTCAGTACCACCTTTGCCATCTTGTCCGTAGCTCTTTGCTCTGCAAGTAAATAGCAGGTTTGTGTTTTTATTATGATGCATAGTGCTACAAGTACAAAAATGGCTCCAGTGGGAACAATCATATCAATATGCATATGCTGTATGTAACAGCATGGATTCTAAAGCCAAAGTGAATATAAACCATGTAAAGGTTTTTGCATTATGAAATAGACCATCGGGATTGATGTACTCACTGATGTACTTGGGCATGTAGCCTACCACAACATAAAAACAGTTACAGTGAAGCTCAACAGTGCATTATTCATCCCACAAAAGTCATTGATTTTCTCTTGCTTTGCCTTCTCTGTTAGATCGGTATCTGGTACTCCAACAACACCTTGGCCATGAACTCCACCAGTCTGGATATTAATGTCTCTGAGACACTGGCAAACAAGACCCTCATTGTCACCACTATTCTGGTAAGGTCACACTTACCCTGTAAGTGTCCACACTGGCGACTGCAGACTTGTTTTAATGCTGCTACACAGGCTGTGTCATATCTCATGCTGTTTTAAAAAAAATCTGTTTCTAGTAATTTAGCTGTCGCTGTAACTGTCATCGAAACTGACAGTGCTGAGAATGATGTGTTACCAAAATTTTGGTCTTCTGATAATGTCCTTCTGTTCTTCAGTTTGTTCATATGTTATGAATGTAAAATCAATAGCACAAAACCTTTCATGCTACCGATTCATCATCTTCATGTCCTTCTTAGAAAGTAAAGTCTTCATTATAAGATATTACCATAGTTTACCTTTGAAAAAAATATAATAACGAGTCAATAAATAGTTAAATAATAGAAGAAACAAAACTATCAAAGTAGGAGTCCCATCTTTGAGCACCTTTGACAGTTTTTGCTAAGATATACACACATTTACTTTTGCTTCTGTTTTATTTATCTATATCTATAACAAAAAGATCACTGCTAAAAAGTATCAATAGAAGTTACATCCACGTGGTCCTATGTCCTTTTAAAAGAGGCTTTCTGCTTTTTTTTTTCTCAACTCTATGGTTAAGCCAATTAATTAAGTCTTAAACTTATACAGTCCTGATAAAGCAGTAAAAATTCCAGAAAGGCATTGTATCTTTTCCTTAAATTATAGATAATCTTTTGATAAGCATATGGATGTTCTGAGATTTAGTTTCTGTATGAAATGAAGAAGACAGCAATTAGATTAAGTTTAAACTATATTTTACATATTATTTGTGTGCATTTTAAGCTTTTCATGTCATTTCATATGGCTTTGTTACCATTGCCATTAGGTTTTTATCAAGACTCTCTGGGCCATCAGGCTCTTGGCCATGGCTGTATTAGTAGAGCACTTGTCTCTCATCCACAAGATTAGCGTTTCCATCCCTGGTGAGGGCCTCGCTGGGTAACAAATTGGCATTTTTCATGTGAAGTCTGATATAGTTAATTCCCCTTTCACACCACTTCTGAGATGAATCAGGGAACCTTGGTGAGAGCACAGCATGTCATCTCTTGGTGCCCAGGTTTATCTGCATCGATTTGCCTCAATGACCAAACTGTGGTTTCTGAATCTGTCTGTTTTTCTCACTCTCACCTCCATCTACAGCCTCCACTATCAATCTATGACTCTTAAAGCAAGAAGTATCAGACTTATATAACTGAAGGAGACTCTCGAGGGACGGATAAAAATGTTCTACAGCATATTGGAACCCTGGCTAAAGGCAGTAGTATTGGTCAAGCGCCTGAAAAAAAAGTATACTTAAATTCCTTTAGTGCAGTTGTGTGCTGTCATTTCTTAGACCCTAACAATTATATCTTTAAAAAATCCCTCCCACCTGTTTACAGGCTTTTCAGGCAAAGCTTAGTTGATTTTAATGTATGAAAAAGTTGGAATTCCCCTTTAAGTATATTACATTAACTTTGAAGAGATATGTGTGAAAGAGGACTTGCTGGTAGGTTAGATGTCCTACAGGAATATTATGTGAGTTTATATAAACCATCTGTGACTGTAAATAGTTAGCACAGCACAAAGACTGCACTTTCCATGCACTGATTTTGTTACTGAGGAAGCTTAGAGGTATTGTATGTGGATAAGGTAGTTTGCTTTCCAGTTTCATTTTGGTTCAGCTGTTTTGTTGAGCTAACTTTCATCACCTGCTTTTAACTTGGGATAAACAGATATTAGACCAGAAGCATAGTCCCCCAAAGTTACACATGATTAATTTAATCTAGTTAATAATCCCTGCTATATCTGGATATTTTAATGTATTTGATATTTGGGATTGAGCCTCCTCATCTGTTCCATCATCTGTACAGGAGAACCCATATGTGATGCGTAAAGACAATTACCAAGATTTCCAGGGCAATGACCAGTATGAGGGCTTTTGCGTTGACATGCTGAGAGAGCTGGCAGACATCTTGAAGTTCTCCTTCAAGATCAAGCTGGTGGATGACGGACTGTATGGGGCTCCAGAGCCCAATGGCTCTTGGACTGGCATGGTTGGAGAACTAATCAACAGGGTGAGTACTCTCCAGAACACACAGAAATCTGCACAAATGTTCTTGGTCGTGTCTTAACAAACAGAAACCTACAACAAACACACAACTATGTATGCACACTCCCACCCACGCACACACACTTGCGTTGTAGCCCCAAACCATAACTTTGCTGTGACTTCCCATATCTCAAATTGCCCTCGAAGGAGAATACGGCTTTTATATAGGACAAAATCTGACTTGATAATTCCTTAAAAAAGAGTGGTAGAGTTGCCTAAAACTGCCTGTACCGTCTTTCCTCACAGTAACCACCCACTATCCAACTTTTCCTCTTCCTGTCCAGGCCTTGGTGTGCCAGATACGCTGGTTGAAGCAGGCTAATGAGAGTCCCTCTCTGTTAATTACCATACAATATACTTCAATTACCAGGCTGTGGTCCCTGTGTGGGGCCTTCCACACTGGTGCTCCCCCAATTCGCCATGCTTCCTCTCCCCCTATGCCCTCCCCAATGCCTGATCACTCAGCTCTAATTAGTGGCCCATGTTCATCAATTAGGTTTTAATGGAGGAGGTAGAGAGGAAGCAGAATGATCTGCAGGTTTTGTACAGGTGAAAAGACCAGCCACCCAGAGCTTACTTTCAATTAGTCTCATTTGAATGGTGGATGAATATTATAAGAGTGTGTAAGAGTGCACTTCCGTATGTCACGCACAGTCAAACTATTATTGTTTTTTCCTGGGAATCAGCATTTTACACAGTGTGCAGCATCACTTGTCTTTCTATTTTTGAACCTCAACACTTGTCCGTTTCTCCCTGACTCTCCTTCACTACTTCTATCTCTCCTTCGCCCCCGCTGCTATCTACCCACCTATCTATCTCTGTCAATCCTCCAGAAAGCAGACCTGGCTGTGGCGGGCTTCACCATCACATCAGAGAGAGAGAAAGTTATTGACTTCTCTAAGCCGTTCATGAACCTGGGGATCAGTATCTTGTACAGAGTTCAACTGGTGAGGGTGTTATCTCAGGCTGTAGGGCACCCGCTGGGTGACACTCACCTCAGATCTTGTACTGGATTTAACACCTTCTGTTTGCACTGTTTCTAAACTAACCATTTTAATACAGAAGACAACAGCTTACTCTTGTTTAGAAGATACAGAGCACATTTTGCACAAGAGTTGACTTCTTATTTGAAGCAAATGATTATATTTGTGTAGCGTGCTGCATTGTGTATCCACTGAAGTTTATAGTTCTAATTTATTTTGCTCAGTAAGTCAGAGCTCTGTAACTGGGTAACAGTGGCAGCTTTACATTGCTAATGAGGTTTTGAGTCTATGCCAAGAACACTCTGGCAGTAGCCATTGTGAAACAGGGCATTTATGGATTGTAGCATTAGAGTATCAAAGCACTGCAGACATCGAATCAAAGTGCAGGGAAAGACACTGCCCTCCTGTGGTGTAAAGTGATGCCTTCTTTTATAACACACTGTAACATTTGTCCGTCAGTCTCTCTGAATTTTTTGCTATCTTTTTGCTTCTACTTCTTTCTCTTTTCTCTTTTTCTTTTTGCACCAGGGTCGGAAGCCGGGTTACTTCTCCTTTCTCGATCCCTTCTCTCCGGCTGTCTGGCTCTTCATGTTACTCGCCTACCTGGCAGTCAGCTGTGTGCTCTTCCTGGCAGCAAGGTCATTACATTATATCACACACTGCTGATTATTTTCAGCTCACATCTGAGCTCTATCACCATTTATCTTGTTGAACACGAGTCACCTGTCTTATATTAACATATTTTACCCTATACACCCTTCCTCAGGCAGTATGACATGGGCTGTTTGAATGATTGGCTTGAATAATATGACAGAGGTACATTACTATATTACAGGCTGTCCTGCAGGTTGCTTTATTGTACCTGTGTTTTCCCACCAGGTTAAGCCCTTATGAGTGGTACAATCCTCATCCATGTCTGCGAGAGCGCAGAGACATGTTGGAGAACCAGTACACCCTTGGAAACAGCTTGTGGTTCCCTGTTGGAGGCTTCATGCAGCAGGGATCAGAGATAATGCCCAGGGCCTTGTCGACCAGATGTGTCAGTGGTGTGTGGTAAGTTACACAGCAGCAAAGTTATGTTGTGGAAACCCTCTTCCACTCAGAAACGAGTTTTGCATCCATTGTCTCTTCATTTGGATGTTTGACCTTCACTTTGTAGAAAGACGTGTGTGCTTAGAGGGACACATTCATCTGCCGAAGGGGAAGTTTTCTCTCTGCACATCTGAAAAATGAGTTTAAGGCGTGCAGAGTTTGTGGTACGCTGGCGTCTGAAAGCTAATGAGGCGGTAGGAGTCAGTGTGCTTTTGAAAAATCGGAATACTTTATTGATTCTAAGAGCTTGAATAGAAACTAACTGGATTTCTTTTTTGGTTCTTTAATCTCTTATAAAAGATGATTCCTCTTTTCAAAATGACTGAAAACGAGTAGCAGGTATATGACCCTCTGAGGAGTCACTGAGATCCACAAGCATGCCATTCATCTACACATACATCATGTGGGTTGTTGGGCTCAATGAATTGGTATTTTTGAGATAATTAGACATAATATTTTCTCCAAACAAAACAGGTTTAAACATAAGCAATGCTGTACAGTTTTGTATTCACAGTCCTATGCAGCAAGGAGAGCGGTGAGGTTTTATATAGAGGAGACTAAATAACCACTGCCCAAGTGCACGGCTCAACACAAGACCCCCACCTCTTCAGTTTAAGACTCAGTCAACATAAAGCCGTTTTCACTCATAAAAAGTGTCTGGAGTATCAGCAGTGTGAGACACAACTACAAATACTTTGGTGTGGTGCCCGGGTGAACCACACAAGCAGCAGAACATGATGTAAAATGTATGCAGGCAAAACAGCAGTGTTTTGTTTACAGCACATCTAGAACAGTCAGTGAGGCCTTCTACCTATCTATCATGGAGACTAGTTTTTATCAAACTACTACATGCATTCAGACGCATCTGCAAGATGGGCACGTAAGTGGAAAGAAATATACATGCAGGCAGAAAAGAACATGCAGGCAGCAACTGCAATCAACGCTGAGTGGATTCACACAAGGTCACCAGGGAACTGACAAAGGTAAACTCTGCAACGAATCAGGAGCGAGACATTTGCAACCCCTATGGAACATTTTAAGGCTGCAGTGCATGCGTAATAACAGATTATGTTAAACTTACAACTATCTTTTAACAGGGACACCTGTATGCCACATACAATACCAATTTACACTTGGATTCATGCAATCTTGAGATCTCACATGATGCATGTGATGCATTGTAATGCATGTGCCTTTAAAAACCCTTTTGGAGGCTAATTACCCCTCAAGAGGCTAAATAGTTAGAAATGAAGAGGGTTCAAGCGTCTTCAAGAACAAAGCTTGCTGGGTTACCGTGACCTGGATGGCTGAGAATCTACAAGACATATTCTATGTTTTTGTCAAACAAAGTACTTTTTGAAGTGGATTGTTTTTTGTCTCTTACAACATCTCTGTAGGCGATCTTTAAACTTTCAAACTGTCACACATGATTTAAACGATGCTGTATGATGTTCTAATACAACTGACATGTTGCCATAATAAAAACAATTGTATTTGTAAGACAGCGAGGTCTTCAGAGGGCTGTTTAGAAGCACAACGCTGAAAAATGTGAATGGAGAGATGTTAGAATTAAAACCGTGATACATTAGTTATGAAGTAATGCACATAAATTCATTGACAGCAATTAATATTAGAGGGCAGTGCGAGTAAAGATTAGGTCAGTTCCTTTCATGTACCTAATTTAAAGCCCATCCACTAACTACAACTGCTCTTTTTTAAAACAATTTCCGTAACATCCCCTAACTTTTTAAGGCAGTTTTCTACATCTGAGCTCCAACATTTTATACAAACAATGAACAAATGTTAGACTCACAAAAATACTAGTTAACCGAGCAACTCTGAAAGACACATGTACTGAGAAAGATATTATATTTTCTTCAAGTGCAAAGGAGATAAAAGAGGACAAGAACAGCAACTAACAGAGTTGAGGGAGATAGGGAAATTAATAAGTCTGAGTACATGATGTTCTTCTTGAATTAAGTTTGTCGACATGGAAGGATATTAAAAGAGTCTTCAAGGTTATGGGTGCAGAGTGTCTGAGATATTGCTGGACTGAGGTTTCCTGCACTTGTCAGCAGTGATTTATGGCAGTAATGGATTTTGATATGATATTCAATGAAAGAAAATTCCTTAATGTGATTGGTGTTTCCTTGGCTAAACCAGCTCAAGACAAAGATGTATATGTGTTTTGTTTTTAGTTGATGGATTATGTAAACAAAGACTGACTGTCCCAACAGCACCTGATCTATCCCCTGTGTCTCCCTCTTGTTGTCGCCTCATAGGTGGGCATTCACTCTTATAATCATCTCCTCCTACACGGCCAACCTGGCGGCCTTCTTGACCGTTCAGAGGATGGAGGTTCCCATTGAGTCTCCAGACGATTTGGCCGACCAGACCAACATTGAGTATGGCACTATTCATGGAGGGAGCACCATGACTTTCTTCATGGTACGGCCCATTACAGCACCTCGTATTTAGATTTAGATTTGGGATTTTTCTCATGTTCACATCTGTGGCGTCATGTTTCATTGTTCTTGTGTTGTCATCTGGATTTAAAGATTTCTTGTGTTGGTTTTACTGCACTTTGTAAAGTTTTTGTTTGTGTGCACATGTCTTCCTGACTGTAAATGGACTGAATGTTTGTCCTTTTATTTGCCAGCATGTCTCTGGTCGTCTTTACGGCTGGTTGTGTTAAGTGGCTGACTGCCGGTGTTTGCTTTGTGAGATCGCTTCTGGCATCTGAGCCGACATCTGTGTTTGTCATAGTGTGTTTTGTCTGTGTGTGTAGGTGTGTTTGCCTGTGGGAGTGTGTGTAGGTGAGTGTAAAAAAGTATATTTGTTTATTCGTGTGCAATGGCTACATGCCAGTTTGTGTTTGTTTTTCATTCTCTAATGTTTGTTCGTATTGAGGATATAAGAAAAAGTGGTCTGTGTTTGTCTACATAAGCCGATTTTATTGCTACCGTACATTACCCCACTCAGTGCCTAATCCACAAACATACAAACAGATGCCAGCCTCTCTACTCTTTTTCTTCCACTAACATTTAAATATACAATATGTAACCGAACACCATCCTGCTTTGGAGTGTGCCATAATTTGTTTAGTGTTGATTTATCTTCATGTGAATTGCATTGTCTATGCTTTGACTAAATAATCCATTGCTTGGTTCAACCTGCGCTTTTCCCCCCAAATTATTGCTATAGATAGTTTACATTTTTACATTTTCTGTTCAACACAAACTTCCCTGCCTGTCTGGGATATCTGGGATTCTTTGCTTTATGTATTTCCTCTCTTTTTTCATTCTCATTTAGAAACTTAGAAAAAGCTGTTATATTCATTTTGGGGACCTTGTACAAACAGTGACTTCTGGTCACAGCTGAATTCCCACTGTCACGTTCCCATTTTCTTTTGCAGAACTCACGGTACCAGACATACCAGCGGATGTGGAACTATATGTACTCCAAGCAGCCCAGTGTATTTGTAAAAAGCACAGAGGAGGGCATCGCCCGTGTCGTCAACTCCAAGTATGCCTTCCTGATGGAGAGCACTATGAACGAGTACCATCGCGGGCTCAATTGTAATCTCACACAGATAGGAGGTCTGCTGGACACCAAAGGTTACGGCATCGGCATGCCACTGGGTAATCATGCTGAAATATCACTTTTTACACAAACAAACAAAAAATCATGACAAAGTTCTTGTAGAAACTGTTAATAGAATAAGTATTTACGCTCATTTACAGCTGTGTTATTTCTTTATTTATTTTTCATTTAATGAAGCAGATTTCCATGCTTTAAAGGGGACAAAAAAATATGTCTCTGAATTTGTTGCCAAAAACTTGGTTTCAAAACATGTCATTTGGTGAGCAGTTAGGATATGATTTCTGTGTCACACTCCCAGGTCAGAGTCGAAATATCTAGTTTCCTGACATTGAACTTCACCCAACTTCACCTTGAAATTATGCTGCATTCACTGTACCTCAGAAGTGGGAGCTGAAAACTCCTCTGATCTCTGAAATTAATAGCGAGACGTGCAAAGAACTAAAATAGTAGACAGAAAAATTCAGGAATAAAAGTATGCACTTGAAAATTAATGCATGATGAATAATTAAATTGATTAAACAAATTAAAATGAACATGGGTAATAATATAAAGCTAAGTAAATTACATCAGAATAATTGAGTAAGTTTCATATTTTATAAATATATATTTCAAGGTTTTTAAGTTCAACATAATAACTGCAACAATAATTTAATCATTACTATGTTTACTATGTTAGTCACATGATTTTTATAATTACATCTTTGCTTTCCAAATAAGGAAAGGGCAAAACAATCATAAAAAACAACAAAATACAAGAAATCTAAAAAAACAAACAAACACAGTTTAAAACATGATAATGAATTAAGGAGTTTGTAAGGAAGCCTCTGAAAAGATTTTCAAATGACACATATATATGCATATATATATGTATATCTATATCTATCTATCTATCTATCTATCTATCTATCTATCTATCTATCTATCTATCTATCTATCTATCTATCTATCTATCTATCTATCTATCTATCTATCTATCTATCTATCTATCTATCTATCTATCTATCTATCTATCTATCTATCTATCTATCTATATATAGATATATATATCTATATATAGATATGGATATGCATATACATATGTGTGTGTGTGTGTGTATGTATCATTTGACACTGAGTGGTTCCTTTTAATGGTCACAACTACAGTTTTTGATTAGATCTCCAGTTTATCAATATAGAATTGATTTATTTGTAAAGTTAATAACAGACAACCTCAAAGCCAGAAACATGCACTGTTGCAGCATTTTTCAGCAGTTTCATTACAGCATTTTAATGAAAGGAGTAAAGTTTCTTTGAATTCCTCTAGAAGTACATTTTAAAAGTTGAGACTTCTACTTCTAGAGGAATTCAAAGAAACTTTACTCCTTTCATTAAAATGCTGTGATGAAACTGCTGCAAAATGCTGCAACAGTGCATTTAAGTCTCGAATTTTAAAATGTAAAGAAAGCACTGACAGAACAATATCAGTCTTGCTAAAGTTTTAGATTAATTCTAAAGATGTCGTTTAGATATAATAAAAGCAGTGGTTCTAATATCATGATCATGACTCTTCCTCCCATCACAGGATGCATGTATTCTGTGCATTTGAGCGATAAACATCATCAGGGAGTTATTTTATTAATCAGAATCGTTCATTTGAATTCATTATCAGCACCACAAAAAGCTTATGTAAGCTCACATAGTGAAATGTTTTTTCCTGTTGCATTAGTAAAGGATTTCCTGTTGTAGTAAAAGAGGGGTAATTGATTTATTAATTAACATGAATGTTTAGATAATAATAGACTTATTGTCTGTTCTGCTGTGAGGTGGTAACAGTAATTTAGTTTAAAAGGAATTCCACAGTTAAACTTTTCTGTAATATGTTACCTCAAAGTCCACTTTCCTCTGAGAAGTTGGACTTTTCTCATCTTGAAATAGCCTTGAACATAATCATTATTCTGGGAACTAGTTACAGTTGAGAGTAAATTAGGTCACCAGTAGCCCCAGTGAACTATTTGAGAAAGGAATGGGTACTAAGTCTGCTGAACTGGTGAACAGCTAAAGCCAAATTTTTGGCAGAAGAAGTGACACAGTGCTACTGAGCATTTCCAACAGAGGGCAGAGTGAGAGTGACAGGGAGCTATCTCAGATCTAAAACTGTAAACTTTATCAACAAAAGGAACAAAAAGGATTAAAAGTCATTGATGGTAGGAGAAGCAGGAACACCGGCACAAGATCAATTATGCTAAGCAGACATGTGTACTTGTAGCTGATTTGTGAGATTAGATCTGAAAAAAGGGTTGTGTCGATTTATTTTTTATCCGTGGGATTATTAAGTATTTGAACTTGCAGTTAATTGCTTTTCCACACACGCTCAGCTCTTGTAAAGATCCTTTTATTGTTTTGCACATACAGGAGATGTCAGTGAATCAGATATCTCTTTTATTGAAGAGGTCAGCAATAGCTTGACCTTCTGTTATGGGTCTGCGGAGGTATGGAGAGATGAAGCAGGAACAGAGATAAAGGAGAGACGGTTTACACGGATGTTTCAGTTTAAACAAACACGTTATTGAAATATTTTTGGAAATACATTAAATTGGGTTATTGGAAGTTAAATTATACCTTTGAAGTCACTCTACATATGAAGCAAACAAACAGGATATTTTGGAATAAAGATCAAGCTTTAAGTTGTCTAATAAAAGATAAATAAAACATGCTTTTACAGTTAGTTATATTCTTTGGTGACTTTCTGAAGACGCCAAACCTTCAGGAAACGTTTAAGTTAAGGTCACTAACAAAAAGCGGTTTGCATTTTGTTTAAACTTATTATTGCTTTGGAATGAGCTAAACCAGCTGACTTCAGTTTCAAAAACAAGCTGAATGTTTCAAACAGTATTCCTACTGGACTGGATAGTGTAGTGGTCTCCCACAAGGGGAGGGTTCAAATCCCTTGCATGATAGGTACTACCTCCAGTAGGGGTCCTTAGGCAAGACCCCCTTACCCTATCTGTAAGTTGCTTTGGACAAACGTGTCTGCAAAATGCATGACCATAAACATATTACTACGTGAAGCAACAGTCGACATTTTTCAGAGTTTTTCTGTTTCTTGGAGAGATCTTCTTTATCTTCGTGGCTAGATATCACTGTGACACCTAATAAAAAATATTTTATATCTCTGATCAAGTAAATCTTCAGATGCTTTCAGTCTGCTCTTGTGTATCTAGATCATAACATACTTTCTATCTCTATTTGAGCAGCAGCTGTACCACTGTCTCTGTCTCCGGTTGTATCTTGCTGTTTATCTCACTAATCCTCTCTTTCTCCTCACTACAAGATCACTTGTATCCACTTCAAAGCTGCAATAGCAATTCTTTCTCTCTTGCTCTGCAGTCTGCTCTTTTACACTCCCTCATCTCATGTTTTTCCCCTCTTCTAAAATAGCCTTTCTTTTTAGCTGCACCTTGTCCAACACTGGCACTTATCTTCCTTTTGGTGTCATCCGCCAGGATCTCCGTTCAGAGATGAGATCACACTGGCCATCCTCCAGCTGCAGGAGAATAACAGGCTGGAGATACTGAAGAGGAGGTGGTGGGAGGGGGGCCAATGTCCCCGAGAGGAGGACCACCGTGCCAAGGGTGAGTTGACCGCAGCTGCCTGTCTCTTCTCCCTCCTCCTCTCCAATGTCCCCAGTAATAGTCTCCCCTCTCTCTGCTACAGTGCAGCTAATGGCTAATGCCTAACCTAATGTCCCTGTGAAGGGTGCTTAGCACAGTCTGCTTTCCCAAATGTATTCTGTTTGTCTCAGGTGGTGTGTAATGTGAATTTTATAGGAGAGAGTTTGTGCTTGTGCATGTGTGTGTTCAAAGTCTGTATGAACGACAAAGACAATCAAAATGTTGCTGCGTTTATGTTGTTGAGTGGATTTCTTTTAGAAATGGCTTTTGATACAAAAAGCTGTGCAGACAGAATTCAATATTCAAGATATTCACTATATTGTAGTTTCACTCTAGCAAGTTTGTACCCCATGCTAATTAAAAGATACTTGATGCATGATGCATATCCTGAAAAAGAATGGTAAGATGTAAAGCTGCAGGGGGAGAGAAATCTAGATTTTCAGTGCCAACTGTGGGTCAAGCTCCAAAGATAAAGTCTGATCCTACACATTACTTAATACAGCATGACAGTATTTTTGTCAGCCCAATTCCTTTCCCCTCCTGCAGGTTGTCTATTATGATGTGGTGAAATTATGAAAGCAAAGTGAGAGATTATGAAAGTTATATCACATGTTAATTAAAGGAGAAATTGGATACTTGTTTTTGTCAGAACAGACTTGAGATACCACTCTCATCAGACTATCGGTAGACAGCACAACAGAGCCCTGTTAGCTTGAGCTCTTAGAAACAGACATTAGATTGTCTGGATCTTTACCTCTATTTCTTTGTCTTCCAGATTGTATGTTCTGTGCTGTAATTACAACAAAGAAAATGACCTCACTTGTCTCCTGCGCTATTATTGTACCTTCATACAAGCACACAAGAAAACAATGGCGTCTGTGTGATGTAAATGTCATCAATTAGGGTGTATGTGAGGCTCATCATCTATATAGGACATCCATGTATTTGCCTCTTTTCATGACCATGTCTACTTTGTTAATTTCACATAAATATCATAAGGCTTCAATTCGGCTCAATACCATTCAAAATGACCATCTAAAATTAAGATTTGTATTAATTAATTTCTACTTTAAATACAAAATGAATAACAACAAACAGCTACAAAAGAAACAAACCAATATCCCTGTATTCTACATTTAAGGACCATGGACAGTTTACAAGAGTGAGGCAGTTATTAAATAATTGAAGCCCAATGTGCTGTAATAGAGATAGTCGGCTATCCCCACGTACACCTATTCCACCCCTTAATTTCGGTAAAAAGTTGCTATTTTGGAAAATGTAGACATGTGAATTTAAATCTGCCTGAGTTTGAGACCCCTTTATGAGCCTTCTTGCTCTTTTGGTGCATTATGGACCATTAGAACCAAGAAAACCACAGGTGAAAACACAGAAAAGGAAACAAATGAAATTAGCAAAAAGGGAGCACAGAGCATGAAATACTACATTAGTTGGGTTTCCATTGCCATTTTAAGTCACATCTAGAAGATGTAAATAAGAAAAGGTCACTGGAAATGGTATGAAAATAAAGGAAAAAACTCCGGAACAAAAAGGTTTCATCCCTTTAGGTTATTTCTGTCATGTTAGGAGGAATGGAAACAACTTTGCGAATCATGTCTGATCTCATGAAGGTTAAAATGATGAGATTGACCAGCGGTTTCTGCTCTGAGCCAGAAAACATTACACTCACTTGACTGACGGGTGTCTTTCTAGATATGGATGAAATGTTCAAGATATTCCCAGAGATAAAAGTAATTTCTGAAAAAAAGCTGTCGTCATTTTCCTTTTGTGGATGTCCACCACAGTTATCATTTCTTTCTCCTTTGTTTAGGACAACTGCTTCCACTTATCCTATCCAATCCAATCCATTTTATTTATAAAGCACAGTTTAAATGAACACAAAGGTTCCCAAAGTGCTGTACAATAAAATAAACACAATAAAACATAATAAATAAATGAATTGACTGTCCACCCCAGATAAAATATCTGTGCACATAAAACCAACAACCTACGTAGTGTTAAAAGCCAAAGAAAATAAAAAAAAATATATATATATATATTTGAATTAGACAGTGAGGAGGCCTGTCTAATGTGCAGCGGCAGTTCATTCCATAATTTTGAAGCTGCAACGGAAAATGCTCGGTCCCCTCTGAACTTCAGCTTCGTTTTGGGAACCCTCAGGAGCAGCTGGTCAGCTGACCTGAGAGATCGGCTGGATGTGTAGGGGTGCAGAAGTTCAGAGAGGTACGATGGGGCAAGACCTTTTAGAGATTTAAAAGCAAATAAAATAATTTTAAAATAAATTCCAAAATGCACGGGTAGCCAGTGGAGTGAAGCTAAAATTGATGAAATGTGTTCAAACTTCCTTGTGCCAGACTTGCAGCTGCATTTTGTACCAGTTGAAGACGTGCGATGGAGGACCCACTGACCCCCATATAGAGTGCATTATCGTAATCCAGCCGAGTGGTCACAAAGGCATGGATTACTGTTTCAAAGTGTTGTTTGAATTATAAGTTAATTATAACCTCTAGCAACCTAGACCACAATGCCACCTTCTGGTGACATGAATCAACCATGTTTATTCACTTCAAACCAGTCTATGGAAATGTGTCTAATGTTTCTTCTTTTTGTGACTTTTCAGAAAATTTGCTTTCGCCAGTGAATGGAAATCCAGCTATTGAGACAAAACTGTTGCCACTGTTGATGTGTTTGTGTCATCATGTGCAAACATTTGTTTCCTGTGGCTCAATCTCAGGTCTGGGCATGGAGAACATTGGGGGCATCTTCGTGGTGCTGATCTGTGGCCTCATCATCGCTGTGTTTGTGGCCATTATGGAGTTTGTGTGGTCGACACGGCGCTCGGCAGAGACTGATGAGGTATGCCCCCATACCTGCCCTCGCCGACCCCACAGACACACCCCAGTAGGTTCCCATGGCATCCCGCCAACCCTTTTGATTAGTTGTTTTGTGTGTGTTTTTGCGTGTGGAAGTGGGCAAATTTCTATTTCGGTTTCTGCCGCCATTTGTACATGTTTGTGTGTGCTCTAACATCTGAGGTCTTGCGTGCTCTTTGCATGTGTGATGAGAGGAATGTTGGAGTATGAGTTCTGAACTGCTAGGGTGTCCAAAATAATACAAGAAATAGAAGTTTTGATTGCATGCTCTGCCTGTTTTGATGTCATTATGCCCTTTAAGTGTTTGGTGTTTAACAGTACTGCAGCAAGTGTTTGTGAGCTAAACATGATAGATCGGATAAGCAATATTGAGAAATGCCAATATTTGCTTGCATAAAGAAGCAGTGTGATCTTTTTCCCTGGCATTAAATGTCATGATGTATCTTCTTTTACATGCCTCACATGTACGCTGGTATTCTTCGTTTCCATTTTTGGATTACTTCTCACCCATTTCACTGTGCGTCTCCCTCTATCTCTCGAACACACACACCTCCTGTCATTTGGCCATCAGTGTCTGTTCTCCAATAACGAGTACTGTTTCTGTTTATGTGAGCACATGACTTTCGATTATAATTTTGATGAGAGTGTTCGTCTGTAGTGGACATGTTAATGCATTTTGTTTGTCATGTGTTCAAATAACAGTAGTCATGCTGTTGAAATCATGAAAGAGATTTATGGATGTGACTTTGTGTCTGTGTGCATATTTGCGTGAAGCTCTGCACAGCTGATGTATGAGCGAGTACTTTTTATCCTGTATGTGCACATGAGTTTGCGGGCCTGCCTGTCTGTTCATAGTGTCATGATTAAGTGCCCATAAACTAAACAACATTTTGGTGTTCTGTGTGTTTAGATTGTAATAACTCTCTCTGCTCCTTGGATATTCTCCCGTCTCTATCCATCTTCACATCCTTCCCAACTCCTGGTCATTTCTGTTCTTAAACCATCTCTCCATTTGTTGATCTGTGCCCTCGCTTCTCCTGCAACTCTTTTGTTTATCATGCCCACTGCATTTGTTCTTTCTCCCTCGTCGCCGCCTCCTTCTTTTTTTTGTTTTTGTTTCTTTTGAATTTTATTGCTTTCTCTCTGCTCTGTTTATGTACTGCCTTACCACTGTCTTGTTGTGCTGCCTGCCTACTTTGTGTCTGTGGCACCTCCCCTGCCTTTGCCTCCTTCCCTTTTCCTTTTTCCTTCTTTCCTCCCTCCTTCCTTTTCTCCTCTAGGTGTCTGTTTGTCAAGAGATGATCACAGAGTTTCGAAACGCCGTCTCCTGTAAAAAGAGCTCCCGCATGCGCCGCCGCCGGCCCCTGAGCAGCTCAGCAGCTTTGCGCCACCCCACTCGCATCGCTCTCGGGGCCCCTCGTCCCTTGCGGCTGGTTCGGGAGATGCGCCTCAGCAACGGCAAGCTATATAGTGGAGCTGGCCCCCTGACAGGTGGAGCAGGAGGGACAGGGGCGCCTGATCTTGGCCCTGGGCCCCAACGGATCCTAGATGATCCATTAGGAGCCAACACCACCCCACCTCCACCCGCCCCCACCCCTGTGATGCTGCCTGCTCGTGGCTGCACCCACGTGAGAATCTGTCAGGAGTGCAGAAGAATCCAGAGTCTGAGATCAGGCAGCAGTATAGGTTCATCCTCAACAAGAATACCACCTTCGTCTGCCCCCCTACCCCGGCTACCTCCGCCCCCACCCCAGTCCTCGTCTAACACAGACAGTGAGGGTGGAGGGGGGCCTAGCCCTAGGAGACTACATCACAGCCCCCCACCTCATACCCCTCGCCCCATTCCTCCTCCACAAAACGGCAACAACACAGACTTACTAGGGGACCAGGACTGAGTGTAGAAGCAGCTGGATGGGGGTTGGAGATGGTGTAGGGGGGCAGTGATGTTGCAGTGGTACACTTGTGCTGCTCAAAGAAACACTATGTCTACATGTGAAACTGATCTGAGTTTAAAAAAGTGGGTAATGAGGGAGAGAAAGGAGTGAAAATGTTCCACTCCATAAAATAGAAAGTTGACCTACAAAAGGAATGAATGGGACAGCGGTAACATTTCTCCATTAAAACCTGAGGCCTACAGATGCAGAGCAAACTGTAAGATGATCGCCTTTTAGGCTTCTGTGATCAGGTCAGAAGAGCAGTTTGGTTTGGACAAATCTGAAATGAATTGCACATGACCGAAGGATGGCCTCCTTTTGTCTTCTTATGCCCCTCTCACCTTACTTTCAGTCTTGAGGGTGCTGGTTTTCTTCCGCAGACACTTTCCTGGAAGCTGACTTGCTCTTCAGTTAAATGAATCCTTGCTGGAGGATTGAAAACAGAGACCAGAAGACTTATTTACTGTTGTTTTTTTTTCTTCTGTTGTCTATGTTTTGTTACCATTGTTCTAAGTGGGAATAAATACTGACTGTATGTGACACTATGGTGGATTATAACATAACTTGCAAGTTTTGTGTCCCTCCCTTTGCCCCACAGCTGCTTTTTTGGATGGTATCGAGAAGATGGATGAAACGACTTTAAGACAACAGTGTGAATAGTTGAAGAGAAGTGTTGACCTGCCTTTCCTTTTTTTTACACTATGTGTGCAAAATTTGTGCGTCTTGTAAGTCTGTCACTAACTGCTCAAATAAGAAGCATGTATCCAACACCCTTCTACCAACGTTAGATAATCAGACAAAGAAGGAAGACAAGTTCCTTTGAAATGGGAAATGAATGTTCCTCCTTATCCCCAGTAACACTCGCCATGCCTTTACTTTTTTTCTCCACCTCTGTTCACACATCGTAGACAAGATAGAGAGACTGGGTGTGTCAGAAAGACAAGGTGGAGAACAGAAAGGAGAGAAGATAGAAAGAACTAGGGAATGAAAAAGACACTACACTTTGAATTTGAATGAGAAATCTGTACCGGAACTACTTCGACAATTAGATATGTCCTGATCTGTTAATTCTGGGCATCTTTTAAGGAGCTTGTTAATGCGCCAGCAGGCTGGAGTTGCAGCCACTTCTCTACTCACTGTTCAACAGACTGACTTGGCCATCCGCAGTAGTAACTCCTGCCAGAGTGATAGACTCAACACAGCCTTGTCAATACTGTTTCAAGCTTTTGATCGCCTAATTACTCCCCTTGGTGGCTGGGGACTCATTCAGGAGGGGGTTGAACACAGGGAAACATGCTGATGAATACATTTACCAGAATTACATGATTTCCACTGTGGCTAAAAATAATCTTGTCTGTTCTAATTATATGTTTTATGTTATTGCCCAACATTTGCTGAAAACTACAGCTGAAACAGTGTGCAATTTATATAGCAATCAGCCACAACATTAAAACCACCTGCATAATCCTGAGTTTGGACAAGGTGCCCTGTGCTGTCTAGCACGGGGCACATCGGCAGCAGGTGCTTTGGGATTAATCCGGAATGGAACTTCCATGGATTGAGGATTTTTAAATTGCATGCTCGATCAGATTTCCATCTGGGGAATTTTGAAGCTTAGTCAAAGCTGAGCTTTTGGTTGCACTCTTTTAGCAATCCCCTAACCAGTTTTCCTAGTGTGTCGGGTGCATTGTTCTATTTGTGGTATGCGTGGTCTGCAACAGTGTTTATGTGGTGCTCACGTGTCAATTTAACATCCACATGAATGCTGCCAGGACCCAGCATTTCCCAGCAGAGGACTGCACTGTAACGAGATGATCAATAGCATTCACTTTATCTGTCAGTGGTTTTATTGTTGTAGCTGATTGATAAATAAGAAGGGGTATGTAAAGGGAATACATTGGTGGATTTGCATATTTTTATCCAACCCCAAGAAACCACTGCTCATCATTGCCTATACATTACAGCAATTATTGAAAAAGATAGATATGCATATTATTGAATTTGTTATTGTTACAGATCCCTTAAAAGACAAAAGCTGGTGAGAACGGGGCTTCGACATGCATCCTCTAAATAAGGCATTATCTGTCTTTATTTCACTAATACTTTAAGACGAATGAATGAACGAACGCTTATTATTGTTCTGTTAGCACATAGCTGCTGTTATGTGGCTACTTGCAGCTATAGGAGAGCCAACGGAGGGAATTCTACACAAACCTCCACTGGGATGACTTCACCGTTCACTCCGTTATGTGGATATACGCCGATCGCGAGTTATCTAAATATCTTCCGATGGATGCCGACTTTCGCCAAACTGCTCTCTGTGAGTAGATGAACGTATTTCATGCCAGAAATAAGGTCTAGGTTTAAAAATACTGGAGTTCACCTTTAATTCTACGAATGACACAGATGCAGTAGGAGTTACGTTCCTTTATTATGACACTACAGTTTGAGTCATTTTTGCTTACACCTTCTTTATTTCTCACTTGCAGACTTACCTGCGATTGTCCCCATTATTAAACCATAATTACTATTCAGTAACATCTGCTAAAAACTGCAGCGCCCAGCTGTTTTCATTGAGAACATAATGCCTCCATTATAATCTGTTTGTGAGCTGGTCAGTCTTCATACTCATTCAAATGCTCTCCCTGTTGTTGGAAAATAAGCAAAATGGAACTGATCAGTTTCATGTCTAGGATATAGTAGAAGAATAATAAGTGAATATTTAAATGGATTTATGAGAGGTGGGATTTGGCGAGGTAACTTTAGGTCAGCCTGTGGGTTTTCAACCTCACAGGGGTTTGGCACATTGCCTTGGTGATTAGTACTGGACACCAAACCTGCAGGTTTTTACGAAAATTCATAAAAAACATTATTTTTTAATGGGTTAAAGGGTTTTTCCCTTTTTGATTTCTTTGAACATTCTGTTGCACAGATTTACAAGAAAATTAACTTAAAGACATTTGCCAATGGGCTATGTACTAATTAGAATTGGACCCTTTCATCCCTGTTCCACTTAGAAATGATGAATCCTATATTGTTTCACATGCCATCATAATGCCTCTGCAGCAGACACATTTAATAAAATCATTATTATTGTCAGACCTTCTTGTGCCTTAATGATAGGGCAGTGAGTTTGATAAACCTGTTAGTTCTCACAGTCTTTAATTCTTTTGACAGCTTTTCTTCTTGACGTTGTCTCCAGTGACTGTGTTGCTTTTAGATAGGATTATATTTCACAGTTCTTAACACTTTAAAAACATGGGTTGACACTGGTTGTAAAGTAGCTTGTTGACTTATTTTGTTCACCTAGAAACCAAAAGATACCCGGGGTATGTTGAACCTGCTTTGTGACTCAGACCCCAGAGATGGTCCTCTTGTTAAAAATGATTTATATTTAGTTCACTTCACTTTAAAGCAGACATTTAAGTCCCAGAATCTATCGCTGATGTCACTTTATTATCGTGTCTTTCATTAGTAATTCCTGCAGGTCAGTGACTCAGTGTTCATGGAACCTGCTGCCCATTCACTTTCTAAATGAATCCTTATTGAATGACTCACCATTTACTGGACTTGAGGTGATTTGATGCGTAGTTATCATCAATGCTCTTATGACAGTGGGTTTAAAAGGTCTTTCTGGTAGGTGTCCTCAAGGAGAGATGACGTGTAAGACTTGAGACTTGGCTGATGCAACATTTTCAGTGAAAAGTATTACCGGATTCTCGTCATTCTGTTGTTCATGTTTTTTTAATGTTTGTTGTTCTTGTGGCTTGACTTACAGACAGCAGAGCTTATGAATGTAATGATTTAGCTGCCAGTTCTCAGTTGTTGGAAGCTGCTCTTTTCCTGCACCCTGAAAACATCAATAGCTTTTTTTGCCTTTGCCTCTTGTTTCGAGAGACAGTTTTCTAATGTGTACATCCGCATAAAACCATCATCCCTGAAAACTTCCACAGCCATGATAGACCTGAAGACTCGAGCTGTTGTAACATTTGACTGACACCCATCATGCTGTCATCCAAACATATCCAAATGGGAATGTAGCTCGTGATCATGGCATTGTCTGGATCTGATAGCACAAGACCGTGATCCCTCACTGGTTTCCTACCTGTCCATATCCAGCATGCAAACAGTGTGAGATAATTTGCAAAGCCACCAGTCCACCCTTTACAAATCCCTCTGAAAAATGCAGGTATTGTTGTTTTTGCCAACATTTCACTGCTGTATAATTTTTTTCCCCCTGTGAAGCCGATTTGTTGACACCCTTGTGCTGCAGATAATGAATGATAACATTGTTTGCTCACGTTATGCATTTTCTCTGAATGACAAGCTGGCTGAATTTGATGCTTCTGTCTCTCTATCTCTGTTTTCTTCTGCCTTTGTGTCCAGAATGCTGACGAGACAGCACGAGTCAACCTTTTCAACACGCTGCCACAGTACACACACATACAAACAAGCAAACAGAAATGCATCATTCACGGCATCTTTATCTCTGATCCCTTTTGTTGCCTGAAGTTTGTTTGGAAATTTGTCCTCAGAGTTTTTTTTAAATGCCTTCTATGATTTGTCTGCATTCTCCAAACTTAGTATGTGACAGAACCACGCAGCCACATTAAAGTGGCTATTGACAGCTTTAAAGCATCAGCTGAAATGCATGATATGGAGAGACAGGACAAAGGCTAAAAGAGAAAAAACCCACAAAACTTAAGTGTTGCTGGTGTGATTCTAAACGGGAGGGAGGGTCACAAAATGAAGGAAACTGGGTGTCTGAACAGTTGCTCCACCAAACAAACATTTGTTTACTTTTGCGTTATTTTCTTTGGTATTTTCTTTTTCATATTTCTATACTAGTGCTAAATGGATTATCAAAATGATGAATATTATGATTAAATTGTTATTGTTCCTATTGAAGAGCTCAGATCTCTATAAAATGCTTGTGGATGAAGGCTTGGGGATGTGAGGTGTTGGGATGAAAGTGTCATGATGTTCTTCAGAGAGATTTCCCTGTTGTTCAAACTTATAGACACACAGTTCTTTTGGAATAAAAAATATTCAAACAGTCTTACGTGATTTATTTGATTTTTCACATGGATAGTTAATTACTTTTCACATCTAGGTGATATTTTACTTCCTTCAAGTGACATACTAATTTCTACAATGTAATCAGTAGAGAACCGATATGATGACAGTACAAAATATTCTGTGAAAGACATACTAACATGAAATTTAATAATAATGATCTGTCAGCTTGTATGCAAAGCATGACTGTTGTAGCTGGTTGAGGCTGAGTCAGATTCTGGGTACTTTATATAAATGCCATTCTCGTTTGAATGATGAACACTACACTATTCCTTTTCTCACCCTAGTAGTTCTGTTATGGGTGATTGATTGGAGTAGGACCCAAAGGCAGAACACAAGAGGCAAAGTGAGCTTTAATTTATGTTGATGTGACATAAAAGTCCAACATGGATCAAAAATAGGTTGTCAACAATGAAGGTAAAGATACAGGAGGGCAAAGTGAGGCTCAAGTACAAGCCAAGGATTACAAGATAAACACAACTGGTGGCATGACAGGATGACACAAGAAAAGGTGGACAGAGGTTTGGTAAACAGGCCGGCTGAACAGACTAACCAAGCACAGAAGGAGAATCAAAACTATAACATACACACACTGAAATACTGAGATCTAATTGGGTAAGAAGACACAAATAAAACCAGAAAAGGCAGGAGGAAAAATGAGTCAAAGATGCAAATGTACAAAAACCCTACATAGCTAATTTTTATTCTGTTTAATTTTGTTATCTGTTTCTAACATTATGATATATACAAACAGTATATATAACATAAAGTATCTTTATTAGTGCTGCAGCAGTATAATTTCCCACCTGGAACTGATGTAGTATTATTGAACTGAACTGAACAGACAATGACACACAGGGACCTCAATAACCAAAATACAGGGAGACTAAAAGAAATAGAAAAATAAAACAGGAATTTCATGAAAGGTAAACTAAGAAACAAGACAGCTACAAACAAAGCAGGAGCTTTATGAAAGCAAAGAACACAAGAAAACTAAAGCTGAAGCAGAAACTGCACGGAAACAAGAACAGGAGGAGAAACTAACTGAAATTAACAAGAGAGTATGTTTTAAAAAATGTAAGAGTAAGTAAGTTAGTAGGTTTTTCTGAATGTAAGAGTAAGTGAGGTAAACTGGAAGACAGAATGTTAAGGACAAAGCAAGAATGATTTTATTTTATTACAACCTTATTCTTTTCCTTAGCTCTGTTCCTTAACCTAATTGGAAAACGTCTGACCACATGAACATTAAACTGTTAATATTCAATAAATATTCTACGAAAGAGCACTTGAGATACTTCATCTCATACAGTATTATCACATTATAACAGGAAGGTTATCTGATATTTATCATATCAGAGATACTATAGAATGTTGCCTTATTGTAAAGGTTAATAACTAGAAAAGGAATTGTAATCAGAAGCAACTGCGGGTTCAGTGTCTTGTTCATACGTTCACACTTTGCCATGAAAATCTACTCTGTAACTGCTGGATAACCAGCTCTAGCACATGAGCAACAGCATAACCACGACTGTAGCTACTACCGACCTGCTTACTGTTTCTTTCAAAGGAGCAAAAGAAAAAAAATCAATAATAACTGAGGTTTTAGGAAATGTTTGGGTTTAGAAAAGAAGAACAAACTGCTTTTTAAAATGTTCTTCTTGTCATTTTTTTTAATTCAAGGCGGACATGATCAGTGCACAAATGTAGGTCTACACAATAAGAAGTCACAAGTTGGTTTAATCTTTACCGATACTGACCCTGACATAAACCAAATGACAGATAAATGTAGTGGAGTAGAAATGAAAACCGTTGGAAAGTACAAGCATGTCAAAGTTGTGGTTGTTACACTTAAAAGTAAAGTAAACGTATTTAACATCACAGTTTGATTAATTAGTTTCCTGTTGGGACAAAACAGTTCGGTTAAAATAATAGAATAAAAAAAACAAGATTTTCACGAGAAATTTCAATTTTCCTCTGACACCACAGACTGTTTCCATTTCTTAAGCACTGATGATCGATATACATATATATATAGCTTTAGGCTTAGCATTTGCACACCCACAAAATGACATTTCGAAGAAATGCTGTTTGAAAAACAACACAATTGTCATCTTTCATGGTGCATAATTATCACGATGCAACAGCTGCAAACAGTGCAGTAATACTGAGTCTGTTGTGTATTAAGCAAGCTGAATACTGGCTATGATGAGGGCAGAATTCAAAGTGGAAGTGACAACAAAAGGAAATAGTCTGGTTGCCCCAGTGGCATCGATAACATTCATGGTTTGGTCATGTCATATCCTGTGGTCTCACCACCAAAGATTTCTAAATGTACATGTTTGTCTACTATTTAGCTGCCATGCAATTAACAAAAATCAACATTTGTATTCTTCTTTCTTCTATAATCTTGACTGGAAGGTTGCAGATATTATCAGTTTAGGTTTCTTTTCTTTTGACTGCCTGGTCATGTTTGCTCTAAGCTACAACACCAGACACATTTTTTAAAATGTATTTCTAATTTTGACTGATGTTTACAGTGAATAAAATGTATCTGCTGACATTCACACAAAACGGCTTTTTAAAAAAAACCTATTAAGCACCAACCTGCAAAACACTTTTGATCAATTAATGGCTTTAAGGATCTGATGACAGTTTCACTTATTAATGAGAGCCTTCACAGAGGTAGACTCTGTCTCTCTGTATATATCGGATGAGGGGGTAACATCTCTGAGAGGTTTAATACTGAAATCAGCTTAAAGACCATGTGCTGCACCCTGCAAACGTAAGAATAATGAATTTTCTGTTTTACCTTCATCATTAATGAGCCTGACTTGTTTAAACCAATGCATTTTATGCAAAACAACTTAATCTCGCAAATGAAAAATAAATTGTATCTGGAAACAAGTGTGAAACACTTATGTTTCAGACCAACTCCACTTGTCTTTTCAGTCACACATCCCTTCACCAGCTGTGTTTAAAAGATATGACAGTTTCAGTAAAAGAAACTGAAATAAACTTGGACAGAAAACTGTGCTGATTGCAGTAACTCACCAAAGCAGACATGTTGACTGACTGAAGTAACAAAAAGAACAGCTGTAGAATTAGTTTTTGCACTCTGCTTACTGATTTCCAGACTAAATATTTTGCCTGACCATGAAAAAACAGAGCTGATCTAATTGTAGATTATGAAGGTTTGCTTCCTAAAAAAATGTTTACCAAATTCACTTTAAATGCTGATACATGAACAGGTATGTTTATGTTATGTTTATGCATTTAGCAGATGCTTTTATCCAAAGCGACTTACAAATGAAGACATAACAAGCTATATAAAAAAGCTAACAATAAACTACATAGAAAGAACCCACTTGTCAAGTTAATGGAATAAGTTAGTAATATCTAATGATTAGATCTTAGCCCATTGAATAAATAAGCATGTTACACTCAGGGACGTACCTCATTCTGATGATAATGACATGAGTTGTGGCTAACATGGTCACTACTGTCACCAAGAAGAGTCCAGCTGCGATCATCCTGGGTAGTATCACCATCTGCTTGGTCTTTTCTGGGCAAAGAAATAGTGTGAGACGAGTGTGAGATGAGTCATGTTGTACGAAAGTTAAGTGAAAGTTCACAGTGTTGACAACAACTTAAATAATTTAACGACAAATTCAGACTTGGAGGAGATTTGTTGATTTTGATAAACTTATATAGGCAATGACAGACTGTATGAAAATATTTTACTCACCTTGAATGACAAGTCTGGTGGTTCCCTCAACTGAAACACTGGGGAAGATGGTCAAGCTGCAGCTGCAAAATCCTACATCTGCCATTAAGGCATCTTTTATTATCAACGATTGCCTCTTCACCTTCACTCTGCCCTTCAGTGGAGATTCATGAATGTGCTCTCCGAACTGGCTGCTAAAAACAATAATGGTGGTTTTAGTTGTTTCTTCTGGCTTCAGGAGATCCCACTGCATCTGAGTAATTGTGACATCCTTTGGTAGTTGGATGGATGGGCAAGGGAGGGTGACATCAAACCCGACATATCCAGTCACTTCAGCTAAGTCTTCCACTCTTTGTGCTTTTAGAACTGTGGAAATTAAATTACACGATAGAAAGAAGAGGGAGAAAACAGATTGATAAAAAAACACGATTTACACATTTTATGTCTCAAAACTTGCTCATAAATAAACATGGTAACAAAAAAAGATGAAAAACAAAGGGAGCTGGACAAAATAATCTAACTAGAGACACATTTTCCCCTGATGGCTTGAGTGACGCTTTAAGCTTCAAATGCACAACAAGACTTTACAAATGTATAATGTAAAGGTTTCATAAAAGGGTTATTCATGTTATCAAAAGTAATTTGTTAACTTATTCCCCTTATTACAAAAATGTTTTCTAATTAAAAAACAATCGTCTCACCTGGGAGGAATATGATGTAAGCCAGCTTCAGCTGAAGGTGAGACAATGTGCTGCAAGTTTTCATTGTGCACAATTACACTGAAAAACAGAAACTTTTTTAGGGATCAAACAGTACTAGTCAGCCTTAGAACAAGCATCAACATGACCTCTGAGCTGCAGAAAAGCGGATATTTCTGTTTGATTAGTCAAAGTCTAAATGTTTTGTGGGAACAGTAGAAAAATTTCCCAAATGATGGCAACAATGGGAAGCAGAACAAACAGAAAGAGGAACTTGGGCAGAATAATTACCACAAATTTCATAAAACAGCTTCTCAAAACCTCTGCATTAGCATAATAAGTCTGACTAAGATACCATACAGTCATCTTTTGTTTGTCCTTTCTATGTCAGTTTAAGCATTCAGTTATCTGATCATCCAAACCTACTTTGGTTTGTGTCTGGATTTGTAACTGTGTAGCAGAAAATCCAATGAGAAGCAAATTATTGTGAATATTAAGTTTAGAAACACGCTAACATGTTGATATGGTTTTTATATGGTTTTTTATATATATAAAAATGAATAAACAAGCCATCAACAACATGACTTTACATTTCCAGCCTGGGACCTGCAGTGATCCAATGGAGTCTCTAGATTACAGATTTAAACTGTCAGGGTATATTGTTTCCTTACAGTGCTCCAGATTCATAGATGTATATATGGTAAGGTCAAAAGCAAATTTCATTTGTGTGCATTTGTATAGCTCAATTTAAGAGTCCCTTCAACTTTGCTGTTCTCTTCTTATTATGTTTCACATGTTTGAATGTATGTCATGTTTTGTGCTAATGTATTCCAGGCCCTGCTTCATGCTGTGTCTATCACTCTATTTGATGTTTGTCTGTTTAACACATGTTGAGCACAACTCTGCAGCCCTTGCTTTGTATATTTCCTCTTTCCTGATTTGCAAAAGAAACTCTGGGTTTACTTCTCCTTCAAGTCTGATACACTTTAGCAGTGTTGCCTGATGTTGTGTCTTTATATCTTCACATTTTTGTGCAGTTTCAGGCATCACCAACATGATCATCAACAGGATTTCTGTCATTTTGAGAAATATTTTCAAACACAAACCAAAATTAAGGCCTGATGGTTCTCCTGACTTTACGCAGCTAACTGAAACAATAACCTCAGTGCAACAGTGACCTTGTGTGGTCAAATGATGGTATTGTTGTGTATTGAAAAGGATAACTAACTTATACCTGCAGATGTATTTGATTTGATCAATTAAGTTGGTCATGTGTCAGGGTAGAAAACCCATTAGAATATTTCTATGAAAAGAGAGCAAATGCTCACAAGGAAAGACAATTCCAGGATTAACACATAAATCAATATCTTCTTCTGTCTCATACATCATTGCAAAACTTTTATACTTGCTTGGTTGTTCTAAACTATTTTGAACTATATCAGATTTAAATGTGTATATGTGTGCTAATACATTTAAGTATGTATCATGAGTGACCTTCTGAAAGTAGTCTGTGCTTCTTTTCATGTTAGTGCTTTGTAATTGTTGCTGAAATAAATAAGTGATTTTTTTTATAAACAATAAGGGCAGGTAACAATTTTCAAAAATTGTTTATGAGTAGTTTTCCAGGTGGCGGTTTCCACAGTTCTCCCCCTGCACATGCATGGGTTATTTTGGGGTCTTTTGGCATCCTCCCACAGTCCACTAACATGCATGTGACATTGATTGGTGATTCTTCATTGACCCATGGGGAGAGACTGAGTAAGCATGGTTGTTTTTTCTCTGTGGGGCCCTGTGAGGGGCTGGCAACCTGTCCAGGATTTACCCCGCTCCTCACCCAATGGCATCTGGGACACCCTCCGGCCTCATCTAATCTCTTAAAATTGTTTAATTTGTTGGCATGTTCATTGATTTATTCTCTTCTTTCGGTTTCAGTTTTTGTCTTTTTATTTCTCCCTGTTGGAAAAAGAGGAACTTTCTGTGATCAAGCATTAGCATAATGATGTTGTTTCTTTCACTTCAGCATCAGTGAAAACGACATATGACCAACATTTACACCACAGAGCCTGTAACAATCTCATATTTCTTATCCATTACAACAGATATACATTCACAGTTGGAAGGTCAAAGTGATGATTTAAGAAAAATACAGAATAGCATCAGCAAGTAGGAAGTGCATGATTTATTGAAAGCTGAAGAGATGTGATGAGTTTCACCAAGCAATAAAATGACAGTTAAGCAGCTTACATAAAGTACAGCAGCTGTAAAGGTGTTTGCTCTCACCCAGTGGAAGAGAAGAATGTGAAGTGCCTTTATATGACTGGATGAAGGGGTAACATCTCAGGGAGGTTTGAACAACCTAGACAATAGCTTGTACCTGGATGATCAAGAGTGATTTAGTGCACTGTTTACGCATATTGCTCTCATCAAAGCAACCAAATGGTCTAAAGTACCTGAAAATGAACTAGAACATAAAGCTGTTGTTTTAAACCTGCTTTGAGCTTACTATGTCTTTCTCAATCACTCTTTGGTAGATGACAGTTGTGATCGAACGAACTGAAAGAAACCAAAAGACTTAAAAAAAAGTAGAAGTAAGAAGAAGAAGCCAGAGTTTTTTCATAGTAAAATGAAAACTATAAACTTTCAGTGTATAGTCAGTGTTCATCAAACAAAAACATGCAGCTTTTCTTTTTTCGTCTGAACTGGAAGATTGATTCTCTTACACTATACTCTCGTCAAAGGTTACTCGAGGGTCTGTATGAATCTTTATTCATGCGCTTGATTTGGATGAACATCATATGCAGTCATGTGAAAGAGAAGCTATCCAACACTCGATAAAAATCATCCTAAAACTTACAGGGTTGTAAATTAATTCTGCGCCTTATTCCTCATTTACAAGCTGAATTCTTCAATTAATAAAGCTGATTTACTTTCCCTAGTGCTGGCATCTTGCTCCAGTCAAAATTACAAGTACTAGCTGCCACATAGCAACCCAATGCCTGTCACACAAATGCACAAGTTGACATGGACTATCTGCACCTGTTGTAGCTGCTTTCTGCTACTGGTGCAGAGGCGCTTACATGCACAAATGCAGCTAAATGAATGGAATCTCATATTAAAGATCAGACCATGTTAGTCCTGCAGTGAATTTGCTTCCACACGTACACACTTGGTTGCACCTGATTCTGATGACATGACTTATGGCCACCATAGTCAATACTGTCAGCAAAATAAGTCCAGCAGCAATAATCGTGTGTAATATCCCCATCAACTTTGTCTTTTCTTGGAGAAAAAAACATGACCAAAAGGGCAATCAGTTAAATTATATGAAAATTGAATAGATGTTACTGTGCTGAGACCACTGATTGTCTCAATTTTATGAGATGGAATACAATAGATTTGTTACTATTTTTTTAAAGTTTTTTTACTTACCTTCAACAGACAGGTTAGTGAGACTTTCATACGAACCACTGGGAAAGGCTGTCATGCTGCAGGTACATGACACTGAGTCTGCCTTTTTTTTTTTTTTTTTACAAAAGTAATTATCAGTGCTTGCTCTCTAATTTCCATTCTGACTTCCAGAGAAGATTCAGGAATATACTCTCCAAAGACTGTATTCCTATTAAAGATTTCCTTTACCTCCTCTGGTGACTGCAGATCTCACTAATTGTGGCTAAAAGTATAACTATAATAAATAGAAAAAGAAGAATATTAATCCTGCACATGTAACAGCTATTAAATCTTAAGGATAAATCACACTTATAAAAATAAAACAAGTTAAATCTAATCCTCTGCAGTCTAAACAGTTTAGGTGCCTCACACTTCAAGCTCCATGTTGTCCAAAAAGAAAAGCAGTTTAACAAAGTTAACGGCTGGAAGTTTTTCCTGTGTGCCAGCATTGCAACATCCATGAGCATCAGTGACCTTGGGTGGTTAAATGATTAAAAAATAAATAAATAAATAGTGATATTTGTTATTGTAACACCACCATTTGTTCTAAAAAGCAAGTTATGTGTCAGGGTGAAAATGAAATCTTCTGAGAACATCTCCTCCCCTAACACCTCTAAAAGCTGTCATACCCAACTGAAACTCACTCGCATTTCTGTGAGCTGAAGCGCTTAAGGGACACCTTATTACCCAACTGAAGATCGAATGTTGCGTCTTCGCTTGTTAATCTCTTTGGATAAAAGAATCTGCTGAAGGACTACATCTAAAGTGTAAAAGTAGAAAAAAATTAACGGAAACACTGAGCAATGAAGGAAATAGAGGAAGTACTTTGAATATGAACTAATCTAACCCTAACCCTGTGAAAAAATGTCTTCCGTGTATTTGTGAGTCATGGCAGTGTTTAATATTTCGATCACTGAACAAACCACAAAATGAAGTCAGATATAACTGACACAACTGACATGTTATCTGAAAACAACTCAGACAGTAGACATTTCGTGAGAGCTCTTTGATTGTCATTTTGGCAGAAATAACTTATAAAAACAGAATATGAAGCTATAGCAGTTATGATAATTATCTAATCTTTCATAAATTTATACTATTTGAATGCTTGACGTTGGGCCTTTTGAAGACAATCGAGTGTGTTTCTGGTTATTCTTCACTATTTTAGAAACTATTCTAATGAAAATGAGCCGCTGCCCAAATTCCACACTGTCATGAATCTAGGTGTTGTTACAGTGACTAACAATGACCTACCGATAAGTTACTCTTTAATATTGATAGTGATTTAGATGCTTGGAAACAAAGCAAACAAAAAGGAGCAAACAAACTTTTTGTGGTTGGTATCTCTCTTTGCTCTGAATACAACTGTGTCACTCTCTGTAAACATATGTGCATCATGTGACCAGTGCAACCACATGAGCCATCGCTGCAAATACATACATTACACTTCTACCACTTCTCCGACCAAAAAATCAAACAAAGTGAAAGAAAAGCACATTCTGTCAGTGTTAATATACAGAACAATGAAACTGATGTTGGAAAGAAAAAGATATTAAAGTTGATTTGTATTGAAAAATAGTCAATAGATGCCACTATATACAGGTCTATATGAGGTAAAGTGACAAACTAAGTCAGATTCTATTCCACAGATGTTCTAGGCTATCATTCCTTCATCAGGGTGGTGCTTCCTTAAGCCTAAATTATGGGAGTTAATTTCCTGGAGTTTTCCCTGAAAAAAAGCTCCTACGGGAAATGTAATTAACAGTAGCTGGACAACACAAATTTAAGACTTATTTGCATTAGGATCGGGATTCATGTACTGTTTTTTTTACACATTTTGAATAAAGCTTGCAAGTAAAATAAACATCAATATTATGCTGTCACTGCAGGTTACAAAAAGCTTTCTGGTCTGCAAGTTATGCAGTCAGTTATGCCTCAGTTGTGCAAATTGAGCTCCTGCTACATCAAACCTATCAACAGCAGGAACAATATAATAATGTATACACACACACACATGTATATATGTATATTCATATATATATATATATAGAACAGGCTCTTTGCATAAGAGCAATAGAGGCTGGGGTCTTCCACATCAGATGGGACCCCAGATGTAGGTAGTGCCAAGAGGCTTCTGAGACAGTCTAGCACTTGGTTGCGGTGTAAAATGCAGGCAAGTGTGCAGTGTGCAGCAGGAATATCTGTTCTAAGTGTGATGGTTGAAGTTCCAAAGTCAAAGTGGAAGACACATCTAAAAGTGGTGAAGAACCAAAGAGTTTACATCCTGTGGGGCTCCCAGATCGCGACTGATAAAATGGTGATGGCAAGCCAACCCGGAAAGTGTGGTGATCAACAAATGACAGGAAAAGGTAGGACTGACAGATGTAGTAACCCAAAGTGATAGAAACATCAAAAGCAAGGAATATGAGAAGCTCAAAAAATGATGCCAGTGATAACTGAAGCACTCAGGTCCATCTCTCCTAACATGGTAAAATGATTCCAACAGATCCCAGGAACAACATCAGGGATCTCTGTCCAGACGAGCGCAGTTCTAGGATGGCAAATATACTGTGTAGAACCCTGAAACCTCTACCTCTCTGGTAGGGGACTTGAACTAGTTTAGAGTTAATTTCGTTTGTTGTTTTCATGTGCCATCACTGCAGCAGAGATAACAGAGCCTCTTATTTGGTGCTGAGAAAAACCAAATAAAAAAAAAACACCTTATGGCAGCACCACAAATGCAAACTGCCAGTAATCAGATGTGGCTACAACTGAATGAGGGTGAGGAGTAGCTGGTTTATCAGATTAGTTGCATAACTGCAACAGTTAGTAAGCCCCTGAATGAAACAGTCAACTTGTCAACAGTCAAACAACTGTGGAGACACCAGAAACACAAAGACAAATAAACAATTACAAAAGACAAATTACAAATGGTAACATGAGAACAAGCTGTTTTATTACAAAACCCACCTTATTTTCTACATTGCTCATGCAGGCTTACTGATTTAGATCTTAACATAGCTCATTATCAGTCATTTGAATAATTAAGTACACCCTCTTTCAATTCTATGGTTCTATATTTGAGGACAAAATAAGACATTTAATCCCATCTAGCTCCTTAACAAGTTTGAACCAAAATGTAGAGGCTGAGCGTGAAAAAAATAAATACACTTTATTTATGGTAGAATCACCTTCAGCAGCAGTGTTATCAGTCTCTCACGTCAGTGTGGAGGCGTTTTGTCCCATTCCTCTTTTCAACGTTGTTTAAGTCCATTGAGATTTGCAGCATTTGTTTATGTGCAGCTCTCTTTTAGTCCGGCCACAGCATTTCAGTGAGGTAAAGGCAGCTTTGGTCCAAAGCAACACCACAATATTTTTTTTTCAGTCATTTTGATGATTTGCTGCTGTGTTTTGGATCATTGTCGCATTGCATGATCCAGTTTCAGCCAAGCTGTAGCTGTCAGACACATTTGACTCTACAACACTTTGTTATACGGAGGAGTTCATGGTGGACTCAATGACTGCAAGGTGTCCAGGTCCTGTGGTTGCAAAACAAGCCCAAATCATCAGACCTCCACCACCGTGTTTGACAGCTGGTATGAGGTTTTTGGTTTTCATCAGACATCGTGCTGTGTATTATTACCAAACATCTCTACTTTAGTCTTGTCTGTCCAAAGGATATTGTTCCATTAGTCCTGTGGTTTGCTCAGATCTAACTTCAAAACCTAAGCTGTGCTTCCGTGTTCATTTTAGAGAGAAGGGGTTTTCTCCGGGGACCCTTTCAAACAAACCATACTGTTCAGTCTTTTTCTATTTGCACTGTCATGAACTTTAAGACTTAACATGCTAAGTGAGGCCTGTAGAGTCAGAGATTTTTTTTAAGTTTCTCTGAGCATTGCACAATCTGACCGTATGTGTTCCTAAATTTATTTCTAAGTAGTGGAACAATCACATATACTTTAAATGAAAAAAAAAAAATTCTCAGTTTATCTCTCACATATCAGATACGGAAACACTTTCATAATGAACTCTCTTCAAGCAAAATTGATCTTATCTTCTTCATCTATTTCCTGTCACAACCTAAGTCTTCAAAAAATAGTCTATCAAAAACTAGTTAAGATATAGGAAAATGTTTATTCAGCAACAATGAAAAGAAAGAAAAAAATTACACACCACACACATCTTTACATAGAATTATATGCGTATGTGTGAGTTTACAGAATATATTGTACACTTTAATTTCTGTCAGCACGACTTATTTATCAAAACACAATAGAATGATACCAGATTACTGAAGAACCCTCAACACAGAATAAATACAAAGTTTTGCCTTTATGTTTCAAACAGCAAAAACTCCTTTTGCCCTCACACACTCTGACAGCGCAGAGTCTAGAGGATTATCACACATGACTGTTGCCTCAACATCTCACACCCACAGTATCACGTTGTCAGGAAATGCTGGCTGTAAATCATCGGGTGATAGTGACTGTTGGTACACACATTTACGAAACATTACTGCACATTTGCACACCATATGGTGTCACCTTTTTACACGAGGCACTGTCAGCCTGCAACACCTGCAGACAGGACTGTGACATGAACGCTGAGAAATGTTTTGCACAACAGGTGCAAGCAGACGGAACACTGGGTTGCAACTAATTCTACAACCTATGGCATAAGAAAACATGACAGTACTGATTTTTTTTCATTCACTTATGGTTTAAACTATGATAGAGTTTGATGAAGATAAGTTTGAGCAAATTCTGCTCCAGCCCACAGTTATTTCATCTGACTTAACACTTTTAGCTTAGCCTGAGGTTAATGTGACATGGTAGTTTTTGTGAAGCCCAGACATATTTTCACTGATTCTGCAAGTTTCTTCTTTTACCTTTTTTTCTATCTTCCTCCTTTGATGGTTAGGGTATGAGGAATAGGAACTAAGTGCACCCTGTCATAAATGCATGTCAAGACCAGCACTTCCCTGCAGAATAAATTCACCGCTGTAACCTCTCTAAAATAACACAGACCATGTACTGCTCTGTCTCGATATTTGCATTCAAATGGAGAACTGTCTTTTCTATTCCCGTAGAACATGATGAACATTTTTGCAACATTTTTTAAGAGACTAAAGTAGAGATGTCTGGTCACACTGCACAGCAGCACATATGTAAAAAACAAACAAACACAGCATATCAGCACAAACACCTCATACCAACTGTACAACACATGGTAAAGGGATGATGGTTTAGGCTTGTTTTACAGCCACAGGACCTGAGCATCTGTGTGACAGCTAAAACTTGGCTGAAACTGGGTCATGCAACGAGACAATGACCCCAAGCACAGCAGCCAATCTACAACAGAATGGCTGGAAAAAAACAAAGCAAACAAAAATACAACAACAACAACAAAAAAAACAAGAATCATAGCGTCAAAGTCCAGACCTTCACCTTATACGAATGCTATGGCAGAACCTTTAGGGAAAATTGCAACTGAAGCAACGTTCTACAGAACAGTGAGTATATAGTATTTGTCTTAGTTTCTGTTAAAAGTGACACTATGTTATATGTCATGTGTTGCTGTTCATCTAAGGCTGTGAGACCTGGTGAGGACCAGATGATTTTTTAAAATATTATGTCCTGATATATAAAACCTTGAAATGGAGAGAGGGTGAACATTTCATGCAGCTGTAGGTTTAAGCACAGAAGTACTTTTGCTGCATCATTTCCTGAGTTTTTATCGAGCAACACCATCAGCTCAAGGTATTCCTTTGGTTTTGACAAAGTATCTGCAAACTTTTGATATTCCTGATGCTGAATGGCTTATTTGCGTCACTGCAAGATACAATCACACACTGTGTGCATACTGACAAACTGACCTTATCATGTAGCTCAAGTAAGAGTGAGTGAACAGGGTGTGCTGAGCAGGAGCAAAAGTGATGGTGATTAGAATCAGGTGTACATATGGATTTTCACAAAATTATTACAATTACAGTAAATGTCAATCACATAAAAACTTCTGAAAGTCTTTTCTTTCGATTGTCTTCAACAAGTAAAAACACCATGTACAGTGTGTCTCACTGGGGCTGCGGGCGCAAAACTATGACCTCAGAGTATGTGACATCATCAGCCGGTGCAGTGACTTTGTGATTGACATTGAATGATGAAGTACTATTTCTTGATGATTTAGGCTTGACGTCAGCATAAACCACTTCCTATGAGAACGAGTGTAAGAGAGTTCATTATATTTTTCTTATTAACACAATGTGATTCAAAACCCCAAAAAGTATAGAAGTGCAGCTTTTTTATCAGCTCTGAACTCACCTGCTCTCTTACAATGAAGGATGGCCTCATTGCACCTGCCACCTGACCAGATGTATCTGAAAGACACACACAGTAATCATTATTCAAGGGAAGTGAAACACAAAAGGCTAAAAATAGTGGTTAGAAATAGTGTAAGAGCAGGCCTGTGTGTTTGTTCTCACCTATGTGGACCCGAAGCCTGACCTCAGGATCATGTCTAAGACAAACAGAACCAACAGAGCTATGATTAGATCTCAAAAACAAAAGCCAGGCTGCGGCAGGTTCTTTTCTCAGTTCAGTTATTAATTGCTCTTTCAAATACAATGCTCAAAACTTCCCTTTTTTAATTCTAAACCAAGCTTCAAAGCTTAACTGTTTTCTCCCCTAAACAGAGGCAGGGCCCCAAAAATGGGACTAAACTATATTTTTTTCCAAAATCCTGAACCTAAGCACAGACACTTACTTTCTGATGAAGATGAGGTAAGTTGTGGCTGAAAGGATCACTAACAGCAGTATGATGGAAACAACTATCGCAGAAAGAATTCCTGTGGATAACGGCTTCTGTTCTGGGAGGAGATTCGTGACCGATTAGTCCTCTGTGTATCATACCTCACATATATTTATTACAATGTAAGATTATTGCTGTGTTAATAAACAATAATCTTATCAAGATAACTGGTATTTTGAAAAGGAACACAGCACAATACAGAGCAATGAGTTTCATGTACTATATTGCAAAAATGGTCAAAATCGTGTTCTTCTTGAATCACCAAGTGGAACAAAATACATGACAAATATTTCTCACCACAAATAATAATTAAAATAAAAAAATAATTGTATCAAATCTACACAGATTGTCATTAATGCAGCATTATTTGCTGATCTGACTGCAGCTCTAATCCACTACAAACCAAACACACTGAACACCAAACACTGTATTCAAATGGAGTATAATGTGTCACAGCATGTTTCTTCCTGCTATTTGTTTATTCACCTTGAATGACAAGTCTGGTGGTTCCCTCAACTGAACCAATGGGAAAGGTGGTCAATTTGCAGCTGTACAATCCTGCATCTGCCTTTAAGACATCCTTTATTATCAACGATTGCCTCTCCACCTTCACTCTGACCTTCAGTGGAGATTCATGAATGTGCTCCCCGAACTGGCTGCTGAAAACAATAATGGTGGTTTTATTTGTTCCTTCTGCCTTTAGGAGATCCCACTGCATCTGAGTAATATTGACATCATTTCGTCCTGGGATGGACGGGCACGGGAGGGTGACATCAAACCCGACATATCCAGTCACTTCAGCTAAGTCTTCCACTTTTTGCGCTTTTAGAACTGTGGAAATCAAATTACACGATAGAAAGAAGAGGGAGAATTGATACAGATTGATACAAAAACCACGATTTTTACACTCTTAAATTAAGATTCTTATTTTGTTACTTCAATCCGTTATTATTTTTATATCATTATACATGTAGCTAGTTCAGTATCAACGCCAATGAAACCCCCTTTCTTTAAACTGTAAAACATGCTTCTAAATCATATCAAAGAGAAGTTTCACTTTTAAAATAGATCAGTCAGTATAAGTCGTTATAAATAGGTTTGTTTAAAACAAGTTTAAAACCAACAGTCTTACCTGGGAGTAATGTGATGTAAATCAACTTCAGGAGCCGGTGAGAAAATATGTTGCAGGTTTTCATTATGCGCAAATAAAGGTCGTGGTGCAATGAGAAAAAGCAAAGGGAAAAAAACTATCTTTCAGATCATAATATTCTCGACTTGGTTTGCCACCTAACAAACAAGCATTTGAAATTGGTCACGAAGAGACAGATCAGTGCGGTTCAACTTTTGGGTCGAAGAGATGCAGAAATGTCATCCATGTCTTTGAAAGCAGAAAAAAGAGCGTCTAAAAAGAGGAACAAAAGCAGAACTTTTCCCCCAGCAAAATTAGTTCAAACAGGCTATATTCCTCTCTGCTGCTGTATAGTTGTGTAACGCATCTCAACCTCTACGTGTTAATTGCTGCGTTAGCAAAAAATAAATAAATAGATAAATAAGGGAGGTGTGTGGCTGCTACAGGAGGCTTTCTTTCATTTCTCTGATTTCTAACAAAGAATTAAACTAAAGCTATTCGACGTTTGATGTTGTGCTTGAGTCAACTTTCAACTCAGTTTTGAGGCGTCAGTTTCCGACAGCAGACAGGCATGGCAGTCAGGTCGAAACCTGCGCAACAGCGACCCCCTGTGGTCAGATCATAGTGGTGTCAGATTTGTAGCTGCACCACTTTGTATCTGTTCTGTGAGTTAAAGAATAAACAACACAGATCTTTAATGGGGGAATAAACTCACAAAACCTCTCAGAAGCAATATCCTAAAGGAAATACAAGCTAAAGTAATTAATCCTCGGTTGTAAATAAAAGCAAAAATTATGATAAATGTTTGCCCTGTTGTCTTTTTATTGTCTAAGGTTGCATTTAAGAAATACATTTCCTGAGCGATAAAGTAGGCATTTGCACAGTTCTGAAAAAAGTTTTTCTAATAATGTTTTAATACTTACACTCTGACTGGTTACAGTCTTATGTGAGATTTCTTGTGAAGCACATTCGTGTTTCCTTGAAGAGATGCAGGCAGATTAGAGATTGGTGGTCATTGTTAGAAACAGACTGTTCCTTCCTTCACACTGACATCACCACAGGAGAGTTTCTGCTTTTGTGTGAGTGACAGTTTTTTAAAGAGACAGTTGAGATGGAAGACATCATGACCTTAGTGTTAGTGGTTGCTTGCTGTATGACCCGTGTTTGTAGAGGTTTGTGGGTGCTCTTTGGCTGCCACTGGCTTCTGTGGTGAGTTTGTTTCCAGCTCATTGAGTCCCACAGCTTCTTGCTTGGTCGTGCTTCTTCTGTTTTGTGCTCATCTTGGGAACAGTACCACCTCTGGGTGTGCCAGGCTAGCTGGCAGCTGTGAGTTAGCCTGGCTCCTGGATCTAGCAGCCTATAAATGACTTAAAGCATCGAAAGTGAGGAAATTGCTGTTATGATACCCACTTGTAAGGTATACATGCTGCAGCTTTCTTGAGAATCGCTCTCTGGTTCAAAGACATATTTTCTTTATTCTTTTTAACTGGGCTGTATTGCACATTGAGTCACAACACATTGGATATGTAAATGTGTAGCTGAATTAGACCAATGTAAGAATTGCCCATAACTTAGCAGAGACGAGGAAGGCTGGCATCAGTTGTTTGTGGGTGGAGATGTGATCAGACTTACATATTCCTAGACCCCCATTTACTGAATGAGGAAGAAGAGGTAGAGTCATAACCTGACCAATTATAAAGGTATGAGAGTTTTTTTTTTGTTTTACAAACTAATACTAACCTACAATATGGACAAAAAACAAGTTTTTAGAGGATTTTTAACTGCTGTAGTGGGACATTGAATTTAATTTTCCTACTTTAGTTTCACAGTCCATCTATAAATGCAGTAACTGAGCGTATGCCCCTCATAGTTCTCATCAACTCAACTGGCAAACTTTAGCTTTAGAGTTTTACTGACACATCAAGGTCTCACTGTTGTTTGGCTTTATTATTCTTTACTAAAGTCTAATGTGGACGGTGATATATTACCCTTTGCTTCAGGATCATTGATTTTTTTACTCTCTGCTGTGTTTGAGGAAGTTATAAGATAGGAACGCAGAGCACTACCTCAGTGTCTGCAGCATACTGATTAGTCCTGCAGATGTAACGAGCAGGTGCAGTTCCCAGTTTATGAGATTATTATATACTTTTGTTATTATTATTTTGCGTGCTTATGTGCATCCAGCTTTATGTCTTTATGGAGAACATTGCACTAAGAATAGCAACTACAGCTGGAAAGGAGAATTAAAGAGTCTACTTCAGCTAAGATCCTCCAATGCAATCAGGTGTCATGTCAACCTGAGAGATCACTCATAGTCCAAATATTAAAATATGACTTTGTAATCGACAGATTGACTGAATGTTGTGTCAAATAAAACGGTGTGAAAAGAGTGCATTCACAAAGTATTGAGTGTACTAGTGGAAAGTATAACTAACCACATTCAAGACACAAAGGGTGCACAGCAGAACAGTGCACTTATTCAGCACGTCGTCACCAGTGACCTGTTGTCAAGCCTCCCAAAGGAAGCTGCCACTCGCAGAAGTATAATTATCTCTACTAATCAGAGTTCCAGGATGAATTACTTAGAAGTGTTCAACAAGTTAATGAGGTCAGGGATGCAAAGCTTGACTTGTTTTATTGAGCTGAATTCAGCTTGTTACTTGCATGTAAATTAGAGATTTACAAGGCAAGGCAACAACTCTGCTTCCTGAGAGCACGTAGAACGTTTTCTTATCAACAACAGTGGTCTCCTGAACATATTTATTCACAATTAATGACTGAAGATGGGAAATGTGTTTTGAATTAGGTCATTCTTTAAGAACATACAGAAAATATGAAAAAAAGCTTATTTTGACAATCTGTTATGAAGAGGAGTCTAACAGGTCATGCTTCATTCATATTCAGTCTTTTGAGCTCTCTGAATTAATCTGATCAGAATAGCTTTATACCGGTGGATGTTGAATAAATTCAAAACAGCTTTTGCATTGTTACGAGATCGTCCAACGGGGAGCAATGTTACAACATGTTTCAATATGTAAAATATAGAAGTAAATCAATGTGCAACAGTCTAGAGTCATCACTCACTTCTTTATGTATTGTCACAAAAAAACAAAATAGGTGCAACAGTTTATTTAAACAGGTGCAAACGTAAATAAAATTACAGTATATAAAGCAAAGATATAGTTTGTACATTTCTAATGACCTTGAAATATTTGGTATGAGCACCTTTATTCTACAGCACAGGCTGAACCCTCTGAGACAAGCTTTCTTGTAATTTGGTCTTTATGGATAGTTCTCCGTTGAAACAGATAATGTGTCTTTGTGACAGGCTGCTTGTAACAAAGTGCCTAAAGATAGAAATTTAAACTGGCCCTTTGCTATGTTGTCTGTTAAGTAACTTGGGTTTGGGTGCCTTTTTTATGCTTGAATGATTCATAGATTTGTGTTAAATGGCTAAAAAGACAAATGCACATTCCTACGAACATGGTCAGGTAAAAGGACAGAGAGTGAAAAAGTAGCCAATGTCCAAAGGAAAAATTGAAAAGACCTTCAGAAAGCCTGAAAAACTCTTGCTTAACACCGCTTTGAGAGATAAGAAGAAAATGTGTCTTCTTGGAGGGAAATGAATAGCGATTCATGGCTTTTTCAGTGTACTTTCACTCAGTTTGGAAACAACTCCTTTTCACTTTTGTTTTACGTTTTTATGGGAAACTGCTGCTATCAAAGCATTCTGAAACTGCGTAGGTGTGTATATCTACATCTGCATAAGAAAAAATCCCTACAAAAAAAACGTTCTTCTTTAAGGGACAGGGACATACTCTCACACATTCACTGAGGTGAGGCCTGTGACAGGAAAAAGAGTTGGCAGAAATCTATTTAAAATATTTAAAAACGTTGGAGTCAGTTCCTCTGATAATAAGCTCAAATAGACTCAGATAGGGAACATTTCTTAACAGGAAGTATAACAATACATCATGCCATTGTATAAACTGGAACCACATAAATACAGTCCAAACACTTAATAGCAGATGTGTGCTCGGCTAGTTCTGGCTATTAACAACTGAGTCAGGGTTAGGATCACAATGCTTTAGCGGTAATGATGCAACAGTGAAGCAACAGTTGAACTTTGTTATGGTTAGTTTAGTTTAAAAGTACAGCTTTAAGGGAAACAGTCACATATTTAGATTTCAGGTAACAGACTGTCAGCAACAACAACAAAGGGGAAAAAAAACAGAATAAAAGTGAGACAATCAAAACAGCAACATAATAGAAAATAACTGAAAAGGCATTTATGGCATTATCATTTGTAAAAACAGTTGCGTTCACACAAACTTCTAATTCTAATTTATAGAACATGATATTGCACAGATCTATGATATGTGATCAATAACATCTCACTGGTCAGAATTTGCTTGCCCCTTATATCAATCCTTTTAGAGTCAGTCCACCGATGACCAACACTGTGAACGACCAGAAGGGGGCACTGCAAGACGCTGCATGTAGCAAAGAGGAAAACGGTCACTGTCATTAAATATGCCACCTTCTTTTTATAATGCATGAAATACAAAGAATGATAGCAAGCCTTATTATTAATCTCTTACCTCTCAGATTCAGAACTGTTGAGTTTTCCTTAATGGTCACCATATTTCTGGCGATGCAGGTGTAATTCCCAGTGTTTTTTGGCTCTAATCTCTCTATGATATAGACAGAGGTATTGACACGCGTCTCATTGCCATTAAACATCCAGCTGAATTTTGGTGGTGGGACAGAGGCTGCCGTGCATTGCAGGGTCACTCTGTGGCCGGGGGAAGCTGCTGCTGGCCCAATAATTGAGATGTTATGTGGTCCGTCTGCACAGATAGAAGATACATACTGTGTTAAGGGTACAAAGTTCTGACCAAAATACCTTTAAATACGATAAAAAATCCTAAAACTGTCAGCAAAAAATGGTAGTTTCTGATCTGTGTGCACCAAGCAGATACTAACAGTTGACAGTGAGGGTAAGGACCGCAGTCATGGTGCTGACCGGGTTGCTGACTCGACACTGGTAGGTGCCATGGCTTGACCTGCGAACAGGTCGTATGAACACTGTCTTGTTGTTCATGGATAGGCTGACACTGTCGCTGGGATGAACAGGGTGGCCATCTTTCATCCACACTCTGGTGCTGACGGAGCCGGAGGCCTCACAGGTGAGGTTAGTGGAGCTTTGACCTTCTATCAGCACGGCTGCAGGGCTGCGGATGGCGGCTCCAGTTATCAGTGCTGGTGGTGCATAAACAGTGTCAGTGCAGTGAAAATGATAGAAGAGTTCAAAAACAGAAAGAGCTGTTTTCATCAAATTGTGTGATACTGGCTACACAGATTCTTATTTTTTGACTAAAACTTAATAAAACTTTTTCAAGCTGGACGAACAGCATCACTTTCATATATGTTTCTGAGGTTCTAAACTGGTAACTATGAATAAACTTATATAATAATAAATAAATAATAAATATAAGATAAAAATTTCAGCTGCATAACTTAACATAAAAATATGTAGGAATGCATGTAGGAATGCATTTTTCACTTGAATGTATGGGCGTTTCTACACCAAGAGTAAATAAGTTTGGTATAATCAAAATGATGTTGATTTGTGCCATTTTTAGGAATGTTATATATATTAAATAATGGCATTTAAAACCTAAGTTTGTCAAACTTGTGATCTGGACAACAGTTTCTTTTTTTTTTGTTTTTAAGCGAGCAATTACCACAGAAGACCTACTATACACGTTAAGAGTAGTCCTCCCCTGTTTCTGCAGCCCTCCGTCTGGTATGATGGTGACGGTGTACTCCCCGCTGTCCTCTGAAACCAGGTTTCTGAGCTCCAGGGCCCCTGTCCTTCGATCTAATGAGATCCTGTTGGTGTGGCCGGGCTCAGTGATGTTGACGCTGGTCGAGGTGATGATGTTTACACCTTTAAAGCTCCAGCTGACAGACAGGAATGGTCTCTCTGGGGGTTTGAGGGTGGTGGTGAATTTCACCTTGCCCGCTACAGCTCCACTCAGAGGTCCAGGGGATAAAATACTCTCACCTGCACACATACCTTATCAACCCAAAGAGAAAACACTGTAAAAACTCAACAAGTTTGGTCGGAAAACTATGATCTATGGACTCAGAAAGATGTTAAATATACAAGACAAAGAGCCCCTTTTCAAAGAGACAACATGCACTGTTTCCCACCTGAATATCAGCTGAATTTACCTGATAAAAGAAGCATCACAGCAGTCAGGGGCATAATTTCCTCCATGGTGTACATGGACTCTTTCAGTGTTGCCTCAAAGTCTTAGCAATAAAAAATAACAAGGGGCACAGGTGCTCTTGCTCTTTTATTGTCCCACACCCAAAACAGAGGACCAACTCCAACCCCCTACTCAGTGATGAAGAGTACAAACAGTGTTTACTATGCCTGTGCACACACACCACACTGCCTCTGGGTATTTGTAGGCAGAAGTAACCTGCACTCAAGAGTTTTTGTAGAAAAAGCCTCAAAGATCAGCTCTTCCTGATCATTTTTCTTAAATATCATAATTTCAACACAACCAAGTATGGTCTTCATAGAAAACTGCAAAAAGTGTAACATTTTTTTCAAGATATTTTATCCAATCCAAATTTTCTTCATAAAGACAAACACTATGACATCATAAGAAGTAAATACTTATACCAATAAACAAATCTATCATTCAAAATATCCGTGGTTACTTGTGACTTGGTCATTTTTTTATTACTGAGCAAAAACATACCCTCAGTAATAAGGCACTTGCTAACAAGACACAAGACATCAAGAATGCCATAAGTTAAAGATAAATTACATGAATATAAATGTATGACTCATATCACTTTGGGAGGCTGAGGTCGGACTCATGCTGGTGATGGAGTGTGCATCAGTTTTACGAGCTCCTCTGTAAATGGGTTTTTTTTAGTTCTCCTTCAGGGTCGTGTTTGAGAGGCTGCAGTGAGCCGTAGCATTCCTAGAAAAGGAGGATCAAAGATGCCCAGGAGACACTCGGCCTCCCTCAGACAGCTTTACAAACAGATCACTGGCTTCAGTGCCTCCAGGCTGACTCAATTACAATTTGAAAACTATTTCATAAAGTATCCAAACAATACATATTTCTTTGCAGTTGTTTGTTGCTGTTTATCCAAGATGAATGACTGCACGATGATTGTAATGCTGTGATGTAACCACTGAATCAATTAAAATGAAGAGGTATAGACAATGTATCACATGTGTCTATGTTTCGTGACATGTACAATGCTGGAGGGCATACATGCCTCACGAGATCTGATGAGCTTCTTACCTGTGGCTTCTCAACAACAACGTGCGTTTGTTAGCGACACTTAACATTTTAAACATGATGGAACTAAACCCTGTTTGTAACTCTGTATTCTGGGGGCTGATGGGAATCAGTGCGGCTCATGATGGGTGAATATGGAGAGAGCATCTTGTCCAGCGACAGCAGTATTTCTGTGCAGTTTGACTTGAGACACCATAAAATTAAGAGGTTTGACTATTTCTGGATACAGGTTGTGACTTATGGTGGAAAAAAAAATTATTAGACATTTGTTATCTAAAGCAATGCCGACAGAAGGTTGGTACTATAATAATAATACATTTTATTTGTAGTGCCCTTTACATCGCAAGATCTCAAAGGGCTACAGCTTAAAAAATAAAATAAAAACAAGTAAGCAGTTCAGTATAAAAGTAAAAAGAATTTGGCAGACGTCTAAGAGGGGGGACCATATGTTTTGCTAAAAAGAAATGTCTTTAGGCCCCTTTTAAAAGAGTCAGTGGGTTGTGGTGTCCTCAGGGTGTCAGGGAGGCCATCTAACTATATAACCTGGTGACCTGGATAAACCACAAATCCTCCCAAAGGGAAGAGGCAGACAGATAAACAAAAGCTCAGTGTATTGTTCTTTGCAATTATTAAAGCAAGTACATTTCTTTCAGATTTACTACCTCTGGTGTAATTCTAATTAATCTAAAATATCCCACTCTATCATTTTAACCAAGCTTGATTTCATTCAAGCAGTTTCTGTCACGATTCATGTATTTTTTGTGTTTTTCTGTTTAGTTTCCAGTTTAGCCTTGTCTAGTCCTCACCTTTCCCCAGTCTTTCTCCTGCCCTGCCATCAGCTTCAGATCCTCTGTCAATTTACCCATGATTTTCCCCATCTCGCAGATTCAGCTTCCTGGTTTTGTACATTAGGTTTTTGTTATTTCTTCTTTAGGTGTTTGTTGTTTTATTGTAGTTTTAGTTCTCCAGTGTTGGCTGTGATTTTCATTTATATTATAATAAACCCTTTAAGTTTCCTCCTGGCTACTGTCCCATGTCTGCATCTGGGTCCTCCTTCGCCTCCATCGGCAAACCATGACAAAAGGATCACAAAATCTAAGGTTTTATGTGACACAAGATGAAATTTATGGAGCTGTGCTAATTCCTTTCATCTATATGAGCTCTGAACAGACTTTTTGGCTGCTTTCCGAGTATATCACAGTAAATGTATTGTAAGGGAGACCACAGTTAAACAAAAACAGTGTACATAACCCCACCTTGTACCCACATGAATATTCTCCAAAACTTTTAAACCGAAACATGAGTTGTTTAGTAAAAACTAGCATAGTCCTCTTAAGATGCTGTCGTGATAGAAATCAATTTAATCTCTTGTGTTGTTCCAGCTTTTAAAAACTGCTACATTTAATTAGAAAAATTTAATTAATTAATTAATTTAACCTAAATGAATCAATTTAGCATATAATATTCTATATATTTTTTTCTATATGATAAGCATCCTACCAACAGAAATTAACCAAATATCTCAGACTCTACGCACCACCAACAATATATAAAAAGTTAAAATCTTCTTTGCTATTCTGGTAAAAGCTCTATGAAAGAGAGATTTGGTTCAAATTTATGGTTTAAAATAACTTCATGATTTCAGAATACAGGAGGTGGATTTTTTGCATTATAAAAAAAACAGCAATACGACGAAAGTGTTTGTTAGTATCTGTCCTTCAGCTTTTTAGATCTTTGAACTTGTTTGACCTGTGATCTCTGCAGAGTGCAGCTATCAGCTGGTTTTATCTGTTTGAAGTAAAATTAGTTAATATTCTACCACTCAGAAAAGCCACTGGTTTGCATCTTATGTCTGATAGCTACAAGAGGAGACAGGAAGGTAAAGTGTTGGTGATGTGCAACCGGTCTAAACTAAAGTGTTGCATCTGATAAACTTTACAGTTAGCCTGCCATCTTATCTGTTTCAACATCAATGTCATGACAGATTGTTTAATCGCCACTTTACCTTCAGTAACTCAGTAAACCTGTTTGTGGGGTCAGACTGGAGCAGGTTTATATGAATGAAAACTTTTTAAATGTCATTATCAGATAAAGTCATTAAATAAAGTCAACCATGTTGAAGCCAATTTGACTGAAATTCTCACACACTGCTCATCACTTTGATAATTATCTAATATCTTGACAGCCACCTTCTGAAATGGACTTTAGTGTGAAAAAAGCTACTGGGTTGCCCATAAGCCAAATTTGCCAAGACTTTTTGTAAAATGGATGAAATCCTACATCAACACAAGCAATGTGACGAGTGGACGAGTGCTCTATTGCTACAGCCTTGTGTATGAGTAACATACAGCAAAGCAAAAGAATTCAGGATTCAGTAGAATTCACCCACATTTATTTTTAAAGGCTTACTATTTTCAGACCTAGTCCTAATGCTTATATATCATACTATATTCCCACCAGGGACACAGTCTGCTCAGAGCTGACAACTCAGAGCAGACTGTGCTTTTCTATACCCATTACTCCATTGTCTTCTGTTCTTCTGTTCTTCCAGGAAGCTAATTTATCTGTGAAAGGGAACAGCACTCCACCTGCCATTTAATGGGGACATAATTCTTCTTTTTGGCAGTTTTTACCTTTTGGAATACCAAATGTATTTGTTTCCCTGCATGGCAGATTTTTTATAATGAAAGGGGAGCATGGTCCTCATTACCAGAGTTATGAAAAAGTTTTATGCATGTAAAAGATCCAATGATCAGAAGCAACTCTGAAACATTTCCTTGAACAATTGATGATGAAATAATTAAAGAGAGTGTTCTGCATATTTAAAAGTTGTTTTCTTAAACCCTTCCTCCAGTTTGAATGTGAATACCTTGAATTTAAAGCTGACTGTGTGCACTTTAAGCCCATATTCATTGTATAACTTTTAACCTAATAGATACTGGCCAACTGTAACTGTGTCCATTAAAATGAATATTATTTCAGGTATTTAAAACTTTTGTTTAAAATCTGCAGGACCAGCAAAAAGTGAAGAATAAACCTGTAACTGGCCAAATTTCCTTTAACAAGCATTCCCATTGGCTGCAAATTGTTTTCGTTCTTTAATTATTATGTGATGACAGGTAAAAAGATAAAAAGTCAGATCATTCATCAACATTCATCCTGTGGTGTATATGAAAGCTTGGAACAAATCTGTACATGTTTAATCATTTCAGTCAGGAGGAGCCATTGATACACCTCATACTGGGGCCTGAGAGGGATCACTAAAGCCACTGTTTGGGACTAAATTACAGACTTAAACCAATCTAGTCTTTTTTAACAGTGGTGTTTTGTTTTGTTTTTTTTTCTAAGGCCAAAGGAAACCAGGTTTCCTTTCTAAATTTGTTGCTCCAGTTTTTGTCATTACAAAAAAAAAAAAGAAAGAAAGAAAGAAAGAAGCTAACGCCCCGTGTGGTAAATGTGTGGTGAGATGCTTTCTTGCACTGCAACTAGGCCAGTGTCAGGGTCCCTGAGGGGAAACACTCATGTTTGCATCCATTGGTAAAGAAAAAGAAAACAAAGAAAACTACTTATGTGCAGTTAGTCAGTCAGAGTGCAGGTCAATTAAATTCAATTCAGTTTGGATAGATATCATCTCAGGGCACTTCAAATATACAGTCCAATACAGAGAAAAAAGCTTCATGCAAGTTTATTTACATAAAGTTTCTTGATGGTTTATAAATAATTTACAAATAATTTGCAAATTTATTGTGTAACTTTTAACCAGCGAAAAAGTTAATTCATTAGCTTCTTAATCACATAAATTCTTCATTAGTATTGATTTGATCATTCCTTCAAAGCCTTGATAAATGTATAAAGTTAAATAAGTGTGCATGAGAAATGAATACAATGACAGCGTTAATTAGAAAATAACAACAACCTCTGGTGTCTTTTCTTCTCTTCTATCAAGTTTCTTGTCTGTTCATTTTCTCTCTTCTGCACAATAAGAAGGAAGCAAAAAGCTGATTAGAGTGATGATCGGCTGTATGTTGTAACGTAAAATAGCTTCTGGAAAAGGAAATATTGAATCCTGATGCTTCAAAATTTTACTTTTTACACTCAGAATAAAGTTCAGAACTCACCATAAAATAGGCTTGAAGACTTTATCTTCTCCTTCCATTTAAATCTATCACATCTTCATACACATGTTCTTGTCCTAGGCAAAAAAGGAAAGATCTTCAATCTATAATGGCATTATGAATTTTAAAAATGTCCATTTGGAGTTTGGTAAATACTAATCATGCAAGCCATTTAACTTTAACTTAATTATGTAGATTTGCAAGGATACAATAATGATTAGATGTGAAACATGCCATTTCTCTGAATAACAAAATTTTGAAAATTTGGGAGTTTTTCAAGTAAATTTTAACCTCACAGGGTAAATTATTTTGAATTAATTACACTGATTTACATTACAGCGTCCTGAGTGGACATGTGTGCGGCATGTTTCAAGTTTATTGCAACAAAGTTTAATGATGTTATTAAAAATGTTACAAATGATCTGCTGCTGAAGTTCCCGTTATGCTTTTAGCTAATTTACTCTGACACAACAAGTGCTGTGTACAGTTAGGCTGATAAACATCTCCGGGATTGTTCAGAAAAGAATAATTCGAAGATAGCTCAATGTTAATAAAGAAGTTTGAAGAGTATTTTAAGCCGTTTCACAGATTTCTGTCAAGAATTATATAATTTTCTCCATATCATGGTAAATGAATTATTCTGCAACCTTGCCATCAAGAATATTTAGTAAATAAGAAATTAGGATAACGCAGTGAGACATACTTGGTAAAATTACATTTCATAGTTGTTTTTTTTGTTTTTTTTACAGTGTGCTGAATGATTTTCTCCCCCCTTATTTTGTCAGTGCTAGTCTTTAAATGTGTACAGGATGAGATACATACTTACCCGAGTTATCCACCTCTGGTTTAGCTTTAATATTTCTTCTAAATATTGGGGGAAAAAACATAGTTAATCAAAAACGTACTGCTGTTGTATTTGTAAGCATTCTAGAGGAGAAAGAATTATAGCTTTAATTTGACCAAAATTAGAATAAGACTAACTAGTGATACCACATAATGCATTAGAAAATATAAATGTCCAGCATCTCTGATGTTAGAATGTAGTGTGGTAACAATGAAGTGGCTGGTAACATGAGAGCACTCACTGTCTTTTAAAGATATAGTAGCCTCCAGCAGCTGCTGCAGCCGTTACTATCAAACACGCAAGTACTATTCCAGCCACGGCACCACCTGAGAGACCTCCCTGTTCTTCACAGTATGAAATAAAACAAAAGAAAAAAGAGAAATTCACTTAGAAACATGACAAATAATATGCCTGCAAGCCTACAATATTTACTTGATGGCATGAATTTCAAGACATGGTGAATATTCCTTAAGTCACCTTTCAGAATCACACTTAACCTCATTGGTCAGTGTTCACATGAAAAAAAGCTGATACAGCTTTTTCTCACTTATTTCAATGTAAAATCAGAGGAAAATTTGTTTGTTTAGAAAAGCTGAACAAATTAATTGTGTTGACAGGACTTTTATGTAAAAGAAAAAAAGCAAACCTGCCTCATATATATTCAGCCTAATTATATTCAGCAGAGAATTTTATGGATTGGTGGTGAGAAGAGGACCCAAAGGCAGATCAGTAGGCTGTAGGCTGAAGGAAACTTTAAGTTTATCAGAGAAACTTAAAGCAAAAAACGCATCAGAGCCAGAAAACCATAATCTAAACTGTAAGAGCAAAATAAAACGAATTACCGAACAAATCCAAAAAGGCCAGAACAGCAGTGAAGAAAAGAACAGTTGGAAACAAAGTAGAAGGTAACTGCGAGGATCTGACATTGAGATTGATCAAGGGGAACATATACTGAGGGGAACAGAGGGATTGCAGCTGTGGCTGATTGAGCAGAGACCAAACAGGGAAACTGGGGATAACTTGGAGTAATGACCAGAACAAGAATCTAATACACAATACAAAGTATAAGCTCAAAACAAAATACCAACTAAGGACATAGAACAGAGGAACCAAGGAACAGATAAAACATAGAAACCCAAATAAGAGGAAAAAACAAAAATATACAAAACAGAGTAAAACAAAGAACCAAGAAATAATCAAACAATATAAAAGAGCAGAAACTCAAAGGACAAGAAATCAAAATACCAAAAACCGTGGATCCTGACAGTGAAGGAGATGGCTTGAAGGGACTGTATAGTGATCAGTGTTTTATTTTTGATAAAACTGACCTAAAGCTACTTTATAACTTATAATGTTACTGTGTGAACTTTCTGAAAATGTCAACACTTTTTCCAACTATGTTTGGAACAACTGCACCATCATGGCAACTTTTCAGCTGAACATGCTGATGTTTTTGGTCCAAAAGTAAAAATCTCTTATTGTCTTATTATTAGTTTACTTATTATTAATAGTTTATTTAATGTATGTAAAGACAACAGGACTCCGACAGGGATAAAATGTATTACCAGGCCACATATATTTTATGCAATTTCCCTTTTTAAAAAAAATATTATTTCTATGTACAATGATTTGATTTCTATTTTTTGTTTTCTTTGTGTAATTTAAATAAATCCTAAATATTTCATTCACACTTACCCAGAACAGAGATGAATGAAGGTTGAGATGACTGGTTTCTCAGAGTTTTGTTGTTAAAGGCCTGACAGCTGTAGTTTCCACTCTGACTCAGCTGAATGTTCACCAGTCTGAGCTCTGGTCCAGTACCAGTATAGTTTCCATTCAGAAACCATGTAAACTGGGCTTCAGGTCTGGACTCAGCTGAGCACATGAGGCTGATGTCTGACCCTTCTTCATAATGTTCTTGTGATAGAGACGGAGTCATTTTGATATTTTCTGGACCATCTGAGCGTACAGGAAACAAATAAACACATGTGACTTATCCTGAGGTCTTCTAGTGAAAAATATTCCTGCCAATAATATAACACAGCCGTTCTTTCTGATTTATGGTGTCCTGGATCCCATTAGACTGAAAACTGCAACCTGTGGCAGTGTTCTCAACTCTCTGATGATACTGAATATTTATGTTAATAACTCACAGCTGATGGAGAGGTTTACTGGAACACTGATCTGATTACTGACAGGATTGAACACACGACATCTGTATGATCCCTGATCATAACGGGTCACATTGATGATAGTCAGAGTGGAGCCTCCATCATTGAGCTGAACTCTGTCACTGGCTGTAACCTCAGAATCATCCAGAGATAAAAGAGGAAGGGTGCAGAAGAGGAGCAGGACAGACTGACAGAACTGTTGAACTCAACCAAGTCTGTGCTGCTGGGAGTTACTGTTACAGTGGATACTGGCTCTGTGGGTAGAGAACAAAAAAGTAGTTGTCATCATTTGACTGAGGTAGACAATATCAACTTGTCCAAACAACTTCATGATGTGAAGCCAAGGCTTTTACAGGCTTTGGATTCACAACTACTGCATCTGAAAAACAGAGCAGCATAAACTTAGTTACTGCTTTATGACAGAGTTATAAAACAGTGATCAAAATCCTGGTGAAATAGGGAGTAGATTTAAATAGTATTTTAACATTGTGACAGCCCCAGGCCTGTAGAAAATTGTTTCTCGTGCAATCGTAGTGGTATAATTTTGTTTATTAAGGTCATATTTGTTCGGGGCATTTGAACAACCTGGAACTGAACCAGACTTAGTTGAAACACTCTCATCACATCTATTTTTTTCTTTAAATGGATTAAATGGGACCAACACAAGTGCAGAAGTAAGTAGTGCAGTTACTTTGTTACTTTGTTTTAGTCCAATCAGTTTTTACGAGATGGTATCCGTTCTGTTTGCTGACTTCATTGATTTGTTAACACCCACAGGCTCTAATTTCATTTGCAACTTTGCTTTTGTTGTAGTACTCCTAATAAAGTTTGGTTAAAAGTTCAGTAAGAAAGATCTGACCCATTTCATTCACTCTTTCTTGCCACTTAGCCTGTCCACTGCTTCCCTGCCGCTCCCTTCTGTCCCACGCTGTCAAACCTTCCTCGTTAATTATGATCTCCATGCTTTGGTCAAATGGTCTTTCTACTTCCTTTCTCATCCAGCCAATCAGGCTCATTTCTGTCCTTTATAAATCTTACTTTGTTGTCATTCTCCATCCATACGGTGTGTATCCAAACTTCCTCCCTAACTCCCCTTTCTCCTCTTGTCAAGAGATTCCAGACTCGACGCCTCTCCTGTCATCCATCATCTCATGCTCAACCTTGATGTAGCATTGGAGTCTAACCTCTAAACTTTCCTCAGGTCTTTGTACACAAAACTATCTATCTATCTTTTCTTGATAAAATATCTGTGTCACTAAACAATAAATATAAATATTTCCCTTATACCTACACCATCCTGTTTTATGTCCCCTCTCCCTGGCTGAGCTGGGTGTAACAGCCATCATGTAAACTATTCCTACCAACGCTCTTGTTTACTCAATTATCCGGACCAATTTTAATGATTTGTAACTTAATCAACATCTATCTATTTTCTATACTGACATTATCCAATTCAGGGTCGCAGAATGGGCTGAAGTCCATCCCAGCTACTGTCGGGTGAGATGAGGGTACACCCTGAACAGGTCACCAGTTCATCACAGGGCATTTGATCAACAATTACAGTAAAAGTTTTTGTAAAATACTGCTTGTGGTTGTCACCTGTTCTGCATTTAGACAGAACCCCATTCAACACCACAACGAGACTTAAAGAAAGAGTCGACACATTTATTACACAGCCTTAACAACCAGCCAACTGTGACAGGCCTGTAAAGGTGAGATTTACAGCAAAACTGCTGTAATGGATTGCATTAGTACAGGACTAGCTAAAACGTTATCTACTAATAAAAACATAAATCATTTTTGGAGGGTAGAGGCATCGTGTCCGCCTGTCCCTAACAATCTTGGAATTAGGAGAAATAAAGATATGGAACATCCCAGTCAAGTCTCATACATCAATCAAGTTTTTTCTCAGTAGATTGATTTTCAAATTCTATATTTCAAATATTAAAAATCTAAGATTAATACATATGGAATTTGTTCTGTGTGAATACAATAAAAATTTTATAAAAAGATAATTGAGATGAAATAAAAGTAAATCTCTCCCCCTGTTTTTAAACTGCTTTTCCTACTCTGGAATATGCCAAATATTTTGTTGCACTCAAGAAAACACATTGGACAAAACATCTTGATCATACTGACCCAGAACAGAGATGAATGAAGGTTGAGATGACTGATATCTCAGAGTTTTGGGGTTAAAGGCCTGACAGCTGTAGTTTCCACTCTGACTCAGTTGAATGTTCATCAGTCTGAGCTCTGGTCCAGTATCAGACAGATTGTTTCCATTCAGAAACCACATGAATTGGGCTGTAGGTCTGGACTCAGCTGAGCAGATCAGGCTGATGTCTGAACCTTCCCTGTAGTGTTGTTGTGATGGAGACGGTGACAATTTACTTTTTTCTGGGCCATCTGAGTGTACAGGAAACAAACAAACAAATGTGACTTATCCCGATTACATATTTTACAGATGTACTAAAAAAGTTGGCCTTAAATAAAGTGACCAGGAGAAGAAAATCCTCCGTACAATTTCATGTAACACAGCAGTTTTTTCTAACTGCTATCAGATACTGAATATTTATGTGAATAACTCACAGCTGATGAAGAGGTTTGCTGGACCACTGATGTCATCACTGACAGGATTGAAAGCGCGACATCTGAATGGTCCCTGATCATAACGGGTCACATTGACTATAGTCAGAGTGGAGCCTCTGAGCTGAACTCTGTCGCTGGCTGTAACCACAGAGCTGCCGTTCATCCAGAGGAAAGAATTGGGGGATCCAGAGGAGGAGCAGGACAGACTGACAGAACTGTTGAACTCAACCAACTCTGTGCTGCTGAGAGTTACTGTGACATTTGAGACTGGCTCTGTGGTTGGAGAAAAGAATTATTCTTTAGTTGCCATTATCTTCCGAAGATATATATGAATACTAGCACTACAAAAATAATAGATTAATTCTATCTAAACTTGTAATAATTAGGATATTTAAGATAGATAGATAGTTTAATCCTGAAAACAGTTTAAAGTGGAAGACTGATGAACATCATGTAAAATCCCTCTGTTTGAAGTAATCAGTAATCTGAGAGGCACTTTGTGAACAATGTAATATATTCAGTTTGTTCTCTGTTTTGGTTGCCAAATATGTCCTTAAACTAGCAGAGTTTAGTTACATACCTCCCTCATCAGTGTTTAAACACTTTCTGAACATATTTATGGTTCAGTCTTAAAAATCAAGAAACTCTGATTTAAAGACTGCTGTAGTCGACTGAATTAGTGCAGCAAATATTTAATAAAATAACAGATGTATCAAAGGTGTTTGTTCACACTGCTGATGGTACTGCAGAACATCCAGCTTTCATTGGAGAAAACCTGGTGAACCAGCACTGATAGTAAACTGATTATTGATATTTCAAACATGATATGGATGTCCTTTGATAGATGATAGATGAGAAAATGATAAATTCACTAAAACATTATTAGAAATGTGTAATTATTTTAGCTACTGTACATGATTATTATGTGTAACGATCTTTCATTTCACAAAAGAACATGTTTAAAAAAAAAAAAAGGTTTTGTGTTTCAAAACTTGCTCACCATATACAGCCAGCCTGGTTTGTCCTTGCTTAGCTAATTCACCAGCTGATCTTACAGTCACTGTGTAGTCTCCACCATCACTAAGTTTCAGATTCCTGAGCTCCAGAGATCCAGTTGATGTGAAGAGGGTGATCCTGCCTTCATACTCTGGTCCAGTTGTGTTTGAAGTAGGTTGTGAGGTTATTATATTAATAAGACCAGCACCAAAACTCCAGCTCACAAACTGAAAGGGTGTTTCTGTTGGACTGAGATCTGTTGTGAACATCACCGTCCCTCCTACAGATGCATTCAGACCATCTGGTAACACACCAGCTCCTTCAGTTAAACCTGGAGGAGACAGTTTTTGGTTTTATTGAGAATTTAGATAAAATTATTTTTTTTTTTTGTTATTTCCTAATCAGTCAGAGGTGGTATCTTTTCAACAGCTGTATAAATGACTAGCGTCTGCAAAGGGAAAATACTTAATTATATACAATACATTATATACAGTTTGACAAAGAAAGTTAACTGAGTGCATTGCTTGATTCTCTCTCTCTCTCTCTCTCTCTCTCTCTCTCTCTCTCTCTCTCTCTCTCTCTCTCACACACACACACACACACACACACACACACACGATATATTAATGAACCAACATTGGAAGAATGCTGGTTTGGCACCTAACACCGACCGTAGCTTGCTCTGTTAGTCGTCCCCTAGCAGATCCCGAGCAGCCAGGACTTAAGAGTGGCTGGGTGACTGTCAGGAAGAGGAGTCATAGTCCTAAAGTCAAGCCCGTGGACCCCTGCCAAATCTGACCAGTAATGACATGTTTAGCTGTATGTCCTCATCGCTGGTTGTCTAGATGGTGTCCTGCAAACAACGTGGGCTACATAGATAATTGTCAATCTTTCTGGAGAAAACCTGGTCTGATGAGGAGAGACGGCATCCATCCCACTTTGGAAGGAGCGGCTCTCATTTCTAGAAATATGGACGAATTTATTAGTCATCCAAAAACATGACAACCCAGGGTTGAGACCAGGATGCAGAGTTGTAGTCTTACACACTTGTCTGCAGCTTCCCACCTAATGCTGCCCCCTCAATCAAAAAACACAAAAGGAGCAAATCCTCTTGTGCAAAAAAAAAATTAAAACAAAAACTTTAACTGAACAAAAACATCAAACTATTAAATGTGGTTTGCTGAATATTAGATCTCTCCCTTCGAAGTCTCTGTTAGTGAATGATTTGATTTGTGATCATCATATTGATATATTTTGTCTTACAGAAACCTGGCTGCAGCAGGAGGATCATGTTAGCAGTAATGAATCAACTCCCTCTGACTATTTAAATGTTCACGTTCCTCAAACCACAGGCAGAGGAGGAGGAGTGGCAGCTATCTTCAGATCAGGGTTACTAATCAGTCCTAGACCCAAGATTAGTTTTAGCTCTTTTGAATCTCTGATTCTCAGTTTTTCCCACCCAAAGTGGAAATCACAAAAACCTCTTGTGTTTGTTGTGTATCATCCACCTGGCCCTTATTCTGAGTTTCAGTCTGAATTCTCAGAGTTTTTATCCCAGTTAGTGCTGAGTACAGATAAAGTCATTGTAGTGGGTGACTTTAATATTCATGTAGATGTTGAAAATGACAGCCTAAATATTAACTTTAATTCTATATTAGACTCTATTGGATTTTCTCAAAGTGTTCACAGACCTGTTCACTGCCTTAATCATACCCTTGACCTTGTGCTGACTTATGGCATTGAGAGTGAACAGTTAACAGTGTTCTCTTTCCCTCATAACCCTGTCTTGTCTGACCATTTTTTTATATCTTTTGAATTTACATTACTTGACTATACAGCTTCTGAGAAGAATTTTCATATCTTAAAGATTTAATTGTAAGATATTTTCCTAACAGAGCACTTCGCTCCCAAACTGCAGGTTTACTTGTTGTTCCCAGAGTTTCTAAAAGTAGAATGGGAGGCAGAGCCTTCAGTTATCAGGCCCCTCTCTTATGGAATAAGCTGCCAGTAAATGTCTGGGAAGCAGACACCCTTTCCACTTTTAAGATTAGGCTTAAAACTTTCCTTTTTGATAAAGCTTATAGTTAGGGATGGCTCAGGTAATCCTGAAACATCCCATAGTTAAGCTGCTATAGGCTTAGACTGCTGGGGGACCTCATCTGTCACACCTTTCCTCACTTTGCTCTCTTTCTCCCCCTGTTTAATTTCTCAAATGATTTTATGTACATGTGACATTGTTGTGGTTATTAACTTGTGTTTCCCTGTTCCAACAGATATCCTTTGAATGGCGCTATGGTGTTTTTACCCCCTCTTTTCCCTCTTTTCTGTCTTCTCAAACCCCAGCTGGTCGAGGCGGATGGCCACCCTTCCTGAGTCTGGTTCTGCCAGAGGTTTCTTCCTGTTAAAAGGGAGTCGTTCCTTTCCACAGTCGCCACAGGCACGCTCAGGACGGGAGATTGGACTGAAGACAAGTTTCGGGGGAATCTGTTGGTTTCCTCATATAGGATATTATTTTTTGAATTGGATTATGATTACAATGAATTGAATTCCAATTGGTTTGAATTGGACAATAATATTTAAGTGCCTTGAGATGACAATTGTTGTAATTTGGCGTTATATAAATAAAATTGAATTGAATTGAATTGAATTAACAAAATAAAATTTTGCAACGTGTAACGTGTGCAGGACAATGTGAGAAATGAACAATTAATCATTCTGTTACTTTTAATAACCTACTTAATAAATTCAATAAATGTGTCAATGAAATGATTAAATACACAGATGAAATAGTCCTATGTAAAAAGTAAACCCTTTTTTTAATTGTCATAAAAAAGGTTTGAAAAGTAGAACATAGCCTGCATGTAGTGGCCCGGGTTGGGTCCAGACCTCAGTCCCAATCAGAAATTTATGGACTTAAGTTTCCCAACAATGATGAACTTTGGACATTGATAGTTGAAGGCGCACAAGGCTTTTCAGAAATGTTGTAAAGAAGACTAGTTTTACAGTTTTTTCTTTTCTTAAAAAAACAAGCAAAAGCAAAAGGAAAGCCACCAGTGATCAAATCTATCTTGCAACTGTCTGCTGTGTTTATCATGATGTTACATTTTAATGCGTAATGTGTAGAAAGTGAGGAAAATCTAGGTTGGTCTTTTTTTCCACCCAAGTGTATCTATGTATTAATATTTATTCTACTCTATTTTCTAAGCTTTCTACATACTTATTTATATATATTTTTTATTAATTTATCTTTATTCGTGTTGCTATCTTATAGAGACTGAAACAGCATTTGATTTCTTTGTAACTTTGCTATGTCTGAACGGCAGATGCATGTCCCTGTATGTTTGTTGTCTTCATAAAACAAATAGTTACAGAATAGACAGAATAAGAAATGTTTGCTCTCCAACTGACTTTTGTTTGATCGTTACACATAAATCACTGAACAAGTATTTAATCGTACATAAATGTAAACATCCAACTAAATATCTCAATTTAAAGTACAATTTAAGAAAATTGGTAGACTTACTCTGTAACTGAGCTGTTAATGTTTTCTTAATCTTCTGAGTGAAGTGGGGAACACTAACCTGAGATAGCTCCAAAGATGATGAGATATATTGTAGCTGTTTCCATTTTATCCCATATCGTCATTGTGAAGAAGAAAGAAGTGGCGTCTTTCACTCACTGACTGCTGCTTTAATGACTTCAGTAAAAAATAAAACAGAATGAAAGAAAAAGTTGTGATTTCTGGATGTGTTGTAGTATAAGGAAGTAGCTGTGTAACTCTGACATCTGAATGATTCATCTACCTGCACTTGTTGATGATTAACAGATTTCATTCAAATTAATTTCCTCACCCTCTGTTGCCAAATTACTTAACAAGTGATTTAAGACTCACAGTAACGGGACATAACATACAGCATTATCATTTTATCTCGTATAAAAAAATTTAGTAGTTTTGTTTAAGCACTAAAGAACAAAAGTAAATGATCCAGTTCTTAATCAATCAAATATTTCAAAGAAACACAACAAAAAAAAGTAATTTGTAATTATTTTTCCACTCCATGGTTGCCACTGCTCACTCATACAACAAATCACTCACACAAAGAAAACTGTCTAAGTAATATGTGAGAAGCAGGTGACAGTTCTTGGTAATTCATTTCACTGTGTTTTGATTGTCACTGTAAACCTCCTTCTGGTTTCGGAGGCCTCAGAGGCTTTTCTTCACAATCCAAAAAACTCATGAAATCAAGCATTAGAGACTTGACAGCAAAGTCCAAAACTGAACAAATACAAGCAGACGCAAACAGATTTGACGGCTACTGATGATGATGTTCTGTATTTATATTAGAGGGAAAAAACATAAAGCAAATTTATCACCAGTGGACGAATGAAACACATTTTCACTGCAGGAGGAAAGCATTTGACTGCTTTTTAACTGTTATTTTCACTATTGATCCGCTGCAGTAATGCAGCTCACTACAGCAGTTAATCAACAAAACCTATTTTTCTCAGTTGATCAGTTTTACTGATCTTTAAAAAACATTAAGGAAATGTTCACATACCAATGAGGGTGATAATAAAGTGAACTGAGGTGGTTTAATGACAGCATAGTTAACCACAATGAATAAAATACTGAAGACGTTACTTAGTTCACAAAGTGCCTCTGAAACATCGTAGGAAAACAACTGAGAGAAGATTTTAAAGCATGATTCATAGAAGCCTGAAATATTACGTGTTTTACATGATCTTCATCATTATTGCAGTTTTAACCTTAAAACTTGTAACATCAGCCATGGCTGCTCAGCACTACAAGGTTTTTATAGAAGTGATACTTAATTATTGTAATGTTTGTTAATATGTGTCCCTTTGTAAGATGACGGTAACTAAATAATCCATTTTTCTCCATCCACAGTCAGTTTCCCCTTTAACAGAAACTCAGCAGCACAGACAGTTTTGTCAGTCTGACCTGCTCCTCCTCTTGTTCCTTCATCTCTTTCCTCTGGATGAATGGCAGCTCTGTGGTTACAACCAGCAAAAGAGTTCATCGGACTGGATGCTCTTCACTGCATGACACAGCTATTTAGATAATTGAGCTACGCAGTGCTGTTGGATGGAAGCATTTGCTTCTCTTCAGGTTTATCCTTTAATTTGTCACCTGTGTCACGAACCTTAAATGTTAAGCAAATATCATAGAATCAATAACATGAGATTTATTCCCGCTAAGAATCTGTTCAAGAAGACTCTAAATATCAGTTATCACTTTGCCACCGGAAGCTGATTCATTTCCATGTAATCACATGACCTAAATATGTTTTTCACATACTTTGGATCATTCCAAGCCTTCTCCATGACTGTTTATTTTAATCAATACATTCAATAAACATAGAATATATTAGATTAATCCTGAATGAAGCCGTTCAACTATTTAAAAAGAAAGAAAAGACAGAAACAAAAACAGAGCTCATGAGAAATTTGTAAAATAACTTTTTCAATATTAAGCGACATTATGCAGAGAACCAGAGCACGAACTTCACAGGAAATTTGAAGTACACATCAAATCCACACTCCTCTGTTCAAATATTTTACAAAACATTTAAAAAAGCTGAGGATAAACGTTCTTTTACATCAAATTAAACATGCTTACAGAACAGAATTATGCATAACCGCTCTTCTTGTTTTTGTGAACTTTAGACTCGGCCATCAGTCATCTCCTCGCTGAAAGTTCATATCAAGATATAAACTGCTGCCAGTAAAATCATAAAAGCTGAATAAACATTGAACCAGGAAATGGGTCAGGAGAGCACGAAGAAGTATGTTCTGAATTTAATTTCAGTTTAGTTCTACTGACCTGTTAAACTGTGTTTTAATGGGATGGATGATAAATCAGCACCTTTCTCTCCTCTTTTGTCCATGTGATTTGTTGAAATCAATCATTTCTTCTCCTTGCCTTGTCCTGCAAACACATTTTCACCACTGGAGGGAGTCTTGGTGCGTTTTACCGCAGATTGAAACACATGGAGGGAGAGTGTGAATCTAAAATAGTTATTTTTATAAATGGTTTACAAAAGCCGTGGCTCAGTGGTGAGAGTGGGTCGTCCAATAACCTGAATGTTGGTGGTTCAATTCCCACAATCACTGCTTAAAAAGATTGGTGAAGTGACAGCTGCAGGGGTGGCAGTCAACCTCCTTGCCACGACTGAGGTGCCCTTGAGCAAAGCACCACACCCCCATGCTCCCCGGGCGCTGTGAATGGCTGCCCACCGCTCCAGTGTAAGGCATCTGCCCCCATGAGTGTGTGACCCTGTGTGTGTGTGTGTGTTCAACCTGGATGGGTCAAATGTGGTGGAGTAATTTCATGTGGCAATAAAAATAAAAATAATCTTAATCTGAATCTAATTAGTATCCTGAAACTGGAATTTTAACATTTCATTTTCTGTTCTCTCTTTTTACAAGTGAGGATCTCAAATTCAGAGTTATTGTTTGTGTAGGAGAACATTCAGTCAAATGAAATGGTTTGACAAGAGTCACATCATCATTTAGTGTGCTGTTTATCATGGAGTTTAGTTAATGAGGAAAATGAGTCAACAAAAAAAGCAGAAGTAGCTCAGTCTGCAGACAGAACAATCAGCCATAATTTGAATGAATATACAAAACTTCATAGATAGAAAAGAAAGAAGTGGTGTATGTGAGGCTTGTTTTTAAGCAGCAGAACATAAATAAATTAATGAAGAACAGTAACAGATGATATATTACAGTTAATGTCTAAACCAAAGGGTTAGGGTTCACATTTTTAAACAGTTTACTGTGTTGTAGTAGGAGATGATAGAAGATCAGCAGAATATAAAACAGCAATACAGTTTGAAAATGTTCAGTTCAATGAAAGAAAACCCACTGACAGCTTCATCTCTTCTAGGTGGAAACAAGAGTTTTTATTTCCGTTCATCTGCAGGACAGAAAGAGGTCAAGTGATTCAAATAAACAGTGACTGAATATATTATTTCATGTTAATGTATGTTGCCATTAGAATACAGAAGATTTAAAGCAAAGGAAGTAATTTCTACAGGAAAACAGAACTCACTGTTCTCAGTTAGATATATTATCATTTTCACAGTCTGAGTTCAGAACTTACCTTAAGATCATTTAGTTTTGATGTTTTCATACACCACTGACATGTCTTCATATGTGTGCTCTTGTTGCTCTGTGAAAAAAGAGATCATTCATGCTGTAAGCCTAATTTGTCTGATTCCCTTCTCTTCGGATCATCTCAGTGTGAGAAAAAGAGGAAAGGATGAATACGTACCTGCACTGAGCTCAGGATCAGGACTGTTGCTGTTTCTGAATATTTTTCATGTGAAAAATGTTATTTAAGTTTTATTTTCACTGAGATGGAAAACGATGACTGAGTGAGCCAAAGCTGAAGTTACAGTTATAGTTATAGTTATGTGGAGAATTCACACTTAAAAGTGATAATTGTGATACATTTAAGTCTAATAAAACTGATTTTATCTTTTGCTTAAATTATGTTGTGCCATGATTATATTTACAATGAAGTATAACATATGTCTCATTTTCCCACTTACCTTTTTCTGTACATGTAGTATCCTCCACTTGCAGCTGCAGCAACAACGACTAAACATGCTATCACTATTCCAGCGATGGCACCAGGAGACAATGCTGGTGATGAGTCGCCTACTAAAAAGAAACAAATAAGAAAAAAAAGTTTTTTTACACCATTTTCAAACAGAAACGTTACACATCGTCAAATTTTTTGCTTCTTCTGTGTGACTTCATCGTTAGCCAGATTTCAGTTCCTATTACTCTGGTTTAAAGACAGATACAGATGAAGAGCACTTAGTTGGTCAGAATGATGAATATGCTATGTGGCAGATTAATGCTCTGGTAAAGAGAAGTCTTATATTTCAAATAACCGTTATCTTGTCAGATTAATGTAAATTTTCCATGTTCCGTTGACAGAAAAGATATTCAAAAACAAACTTTAGGAGGCCTGTTGCTCTTTATATTATCCACATTACTGCAAATTGACCCCAAGATCCAAAAGCTTAAAACATATCTGAAAATCAGTGCTATACGTACAGTTCAATACTACAAATAATTCATGGATGTCTGATGATGTTCTTTCAGTTATATTATTCCTCGCTTCACAGGTGTAGTTTCCACTGTCGGAGAATTCAGCGTTTTCTTTAGAGAACGTAGCTGACTTTGGGAGTATCTCTGTGCCATTCAACAGCCACCTGTATGTGGCACTCGGAGTCGACTCTGCAGAGCATGTCAGCTTTAAGGGCTCATTCACCCTTATCTCACGTTCACCTGTGATTTGAACTTTTTCTGGTCCATCTGAAAAACAAGGATGGTTGAAATATCTTTCAGCAGATCTTATAAATATAAAAAGCAAACATTTCAGCAATCTTTCATATACTTAGTGGCTCACCCTGTATATGTGAACAGTAAATGTAAACTGAATGGTACTTACAATTAACAACCATACTGTAACTGGCTTCAGCAGTGCTGACGGGGTTGCTGATTTTACAGAGATATATTCCAGCATTTTTTCTGTTCACAGATTTAAAAGTCAACACTTTGTCTTCTTCTGAAAGTGTTATGTTATCAGATGGAATAAGATCCAAGCCATCCTTCATCCACTTCCGGGTAAGCATAGAACCAGAAGCCTCACAGGTTAAGTTGACAGTGGTCCCCTCAACTTGCAGGTCTGTTGATGGTTTAACAGAAGCACCTGATACAGCTTCTGTTGGCCAAAAGATTTGGAAAGAAACTGTAAACAACATTTGACAGCAGGATCAAAAGTAACTGAGGGCAAAAGTTTGATTAAATCCATAAACAACACAAGTATGAGGTCATGTAAAGAAGACAAAACAGAGACAAAAACAGGATTCTGGTGGCGATATGTCACAAACTAAAGACTTTCATTCACTGGAATGCAGTTTGTGTCTAGTGTGAAACTATTTCTTTCATTAAATTTCGTTTGATCTAATTTCCTTTCATTTCTTCCTCTGTTTGGTGATGGTGAGGCACAAAAGTAATTTGTTAGAAAGTACAAATGGGCCCCACATAAGATGCCTATTTTAGATCTATTCCAAAAATAGGCATTTTCAAGTACCTTGAAGTATCAATAACAAAATCCTGTTTTTTGGTTTGTTTGTTTTTTGTTTCTGAGGAAACATCATTTTGTCAGACAGATACTTCGGTGTGGAACCACAGAGCCACCGTTACCCTGAATTGGACAAAACAGGTATAGAAAACGGCTGGATCAATGGACCAAAGTCCAACGTACGATTCAACTTTAATGAAACGTCTGATCATTGAATTGAGAAAGAAATGTTGTTCCTGTTTAATTATATTCACTAAATTAAGTAATCAATCAATTCTGTTTTAAACATTGTATGTCTTAATGAATGCAGAACATAAAATTAGTCATTATTTCTTTGTTAGATATATACTATACATATTCTTGTAAAAAAAACATACATCTTTATAAAGTTTGAGCATTAATGTGTTTCTCTGTGTTCAGACTGGTTTTGCTTTGAAATATGTTCCCAAAATATATAAAGACCGACATGTTGATATATTTTCAGATAAAGAGCATAAATAAAGTCTTGTGTCTGAATGTCCAACAATAATTACTTTAAATGAAATCTTACAGGATTTTCCTTTAAGAACCAAGAGGAGAGCATGCAGTTGGTCTTCATGTCTATCTTGAAGACCTCCTTCTTTAAATGTCTTTTTGAGTTACTTTATGTATTTTTATCCTTTGTTGAAGCTGTAACAATGTTTTCACTCTTGGTGTCTCTATGCCTATTTTAACTGCTAAATTGCTCCTTGATTATCAGTATATATAAATATAAATGGAGTGAATTTTCTTGGACACTAAATAAGGAATAAGTTTTAAATGAAGTCACTACCATTAACTTTAAAGTTGTGTGTGTGTGTGTGTGTGTGTGTGTGTATAATTCTAAGTAATTATGAGAAGTAAAGTATTTGTCATCACTACCCCTTGATAACTCAGTTGTAGACATCATGGACCAGGAAAGTTTATGAACCATGCTGAAATTATTAAAGATAATCTGAGCACTTAAAAATTACCCTGATATTCTTATTCTGGCATTTTTTTAACCAATCAAAGCCTTCATATGAGATGCAAATGTTAACACATCAGTCTCAGATCAGACGGGATTATGTTTAAACTTTGTACTTTAAAAATATCTAAAGATGTTGATAAACATGATCTTTGCTCTGAATGAATGTCTCAGCCACACTTTTTCTTTTACTTCAGAAATCCATTTTGTGTGACCTCAAGCATGTTTAGTTTTTACTTTTCTTTTTTTGTAAGTGTCATGATTTATGCTTCGATTCATGTCTTGTCTCGTCACTTCCTGTTTTATTTTGAAATACTAACTTCCCTCTCGTTTCAGGAATCTTGCCTTTCCTCCCGTGTCAAGCGTCTGATTGTCTTCCCTGATTCCCAAGAGTTTCCACCTGTTCCCCATGGCTCCTCGTGTGTTCAAATTGTCTGCGTTTCCCTTGTCTTGTGCCAGTATGTTGTCTCTGTTTGAGCTTCATGACTCGCCTTCGTGTTCCATAGATTCACAGCCGTAGTTACCTCAAGCTTGCAGTCAAGCGACTCTCCTGCAGAGCTTATTCTTTTGTGATTTATTTCATAGCCATAGAATATTTATTTCTCACGATAAGTTTTCACAGCCTGGTTCTGTTCCTCTCTTTTGGAGTGATTTTGATTTGTAACCTTCCATAGTCTTCTCCGTTAGCAGAGCTCTTTGCGTTCGTGTAATTTTAATGTTTCATAGTTCCTCCACTAGTGGAGCGATTTGTTTTTTTGTTCTTGAGATCCTGTTCCTGTTAAATGTGCATTTAAGATTACAGTTAATGTTTCATAGTGTCTTTTTTTTTTTTAGTTCGTTTAAGTCGGCCTCATTAGGAGAGCGTCAGAGTTTATTTTGTTAACGTTCATAGCTTTTCTGTTTTCCTCCCAGCGCGGAGAGATTTCTGTTCAAGTTAACTTTCATAGCTGCGCTCGTCCTCAGCCTTAATTATTGAGGAGAGCGCTTAGGACTTTCACAGCCTTTGCTTTGCTCTGTGAGGAGATCCTCATCCTGCCTTGCCTTGCGTTTTGTGCTGCGTTTATAAAATAAACCTCTTTGCGTCTGAACCGACCCTGCACTTGTGTGCTGAGGCCGTGACAGTAAGATGAAAGTTTTCTGAAATTGTCTTGATTCTAGAAATGTTGTTATAAATAAGAATGATATTTATCCAAGACCCAGGTCAAAATCGTGTATCTTTTAAATTATGAGGCTTTTGGTAAAATGTTTATTTTAGACTTACTGAGAACAGAGACATCTGAAGGCTGAGACGACTGATATCTCAGAGTTCTGTGGTTAAAGGCCTGACAGCTGTAGCTTCCCCTTTGATTCAGTTGAATGTTCATCAGTCTGAGCTCTGGTCCAGCATCAGGCAGATTGTTTCCATTCAGAAACCATGTAAACTCAGCAGAAGGCTTAGAATTAGCTGAGCAGTTCAGTGTGATGTTCGACCCCTCCAAATAATGTTCTTTTGATGGAGACAAAGTCAGATTTATGTTTTCTGGGCCAACTGGATGTGAAAGGAACAACAAAGACAAGTGCTGTAAATTGCTTAAGAAGTTAAAACTGAATAGTTTATAGTTTACAGTCTGATTCACTGACTGTGAAGTACTGTAACTAATTAGCATGTACAGCTGGACTGCTGTTAATTAAGATGACTGAGAAACAAAACTTCTGCACATTGTAATAAAGCCACATTGACTAAATCAAAGCTATTGTTTGTGATATGTTTAACGAGATGAATATTGAAAACCAGGTTTCTAACAAATAAACAAATTTTTCACAAAATTATGACAATATTCTAAGCCCTCTCTAATGGAGAGGTTTGCTGGACCACTGATGTCATCACTGACAGGATTGAAAGCACGACATCTGAATGGTAAATTATCATAACGGGTCACATTGACTATAGTCAGATTGGAGCCTCTGAGCTGAACTCTGTCGCTGGCTGTAACCTCAGAGCTGCCGTTCATCCAGAGGAAAGAATTGGGGGATCCAGAGGAGGAGCAGGACAGACTGACGGAACTGTTGAACTCAACCAACTCATTACTGCTGAGAGTTATTATGACATTTGAGACTGGCTCTGTGGTTGGAGAACAGAATTATTCTTTAGTTCCATCCTTTAGTTCCAGTTAGGCACATTGGAACACTAGCAGTACAAAAATAATAGATTCATTCTATCTAAACTTGTAATAATTGGGATATTTAAGACTGATATTTGCTCCAGTTTAATCCTGAAAACAGTTTAAAGTGCAAGACTGATGAACATCATGTAAAATCCCTCTGTTTGAAGTAATCAGTAATCTGAGAGGTACTTTGTGAACAATGTAATATATTCAGTTTGTTCTCTGTTTTGGTTGCCAAATATGTCCTTAAACTAGCAGAGTTTAGTTACATACCTCCCTCATCAGTGTTTAAACACTTTCTGAACATCTTTGGTTCAGTCTTGAAATCAAGAAACTCTGATTTAAAGACTGCTGTAGTCGACTGGATTAGTGCAGCAAATAAATGATAAAATAACAGATGTATCAAAGGTGTTTGTTCACACTGCTGATGGTACTGCAGAACATCCAGCTTTCACTGGAGAAAACCTGGTGAACCAGCACTGATAGTAAACTGATTATTGATATTTCAAACATGATATGGATCTCCTTTGATAGATGATAGATGAGAAAATTATAAATTCACTAAAACATTATTAGAAATGTGTAATTATTTTAGCTACTGTACATAATTTTGTGTAAAGATCTTTTATTTCACAAAAGAACATGTTTAAAAAAAAAAAAGGTTTTGTGTTTCAAAACTTGCTCACCATATACAGCCAGCCTGGTTTGTCCTTGCTTAACTAATTCACCAGCTGATCTTACAGTCACTGCGTAGTCTCCACCATCACTAAGTTTCATATTTCTGAGCTCCAGAGATCCAGTTGATGCAAAGAGGGTGATCCTGCCTTCATACTCTGTTGCAGTTATGTTTGAAGTAGTATCAGAGGTTATTATAGGAATATGATCAGCACCAAAACTCCAGCTCACAAACTGAAATGGTGTTTCTGTTGGACTGAGATTTGTTGTGAAGTTCACCGTCCCTCCTACAGCTGCATTCAGACCATCTGGTAACACACCACCTCCTTCAGTTAAACCTGTAGGAGACATTTTTTTGTTATAATCAGTACATTTCAAATATGATTTAAAAGCACATTTTTATGACACAGAAGGCCCATGTTGTTCCACTGTCTGTTTTAGGTGGCATCTTTTTGATAATTTATTAGATTAAATATCAACTGTCTGCAAAAGGAGAGAACTTGGATAAAGTTTATTTACTGTTACAGTTAAAAGAAAGTTAACAGAGTGCAGATCTTGACTGATTCAGTCTCCAAACTTTCTCTCTCTCACACACACACACACACACACACACGGTTGCATGAACATGATAAATTTTTTGGACCTACGTGTGTCTTTAATGAAGGTAAATGAATGAATGAATACACACCCCAGCACAGGATGACTGCTGGTTGGTTATCTACCAACAAATTCAGTAACATTTAGAACAAACTTTGATAACTTTCAGACCTTCTTTGTCTATCTCTGCTTGAAGCGCAGAGAGGAAAACATTGGTCAGTGTATGACCGTAATACACATAAAATGGGCATGCCTTGCTGTAAATTTCAGTCAGTTTTATCAAGTAGTCATGGCTGACTCTGTCAGAGCAGTCTGTTCAGTGAGAGACTGAATAAAAAAAACTGCTGAGCAGCTGACAAGGATGTGAATGTGAGTAAGAGAGAGGAATAATAATCAGTTCTGTCACTTCTAATAGTCTACTGAAATGTTAGCAAAAAGGTGATTTTTGTTATTCTTTAATTAGTTTTGTTTGCATATTTACTTATTTGTGTATTTTTATCACATATGTCTGTTCAGTAAACATTAATGACTGAACAAGTATTTAATCATAAATAAACATAAACATCCTACTTATTCATCAAATATCAAGTCGTAAAGACTCACCTGAGAAAGCTCCAAAGATGATTAAATATATCGTAGCAGTTTCCATTTGATCATATATCATCATTTATAAAGAAAGAAGTTGCGTCTTTCGCTCTTTAACCTGCAGCTTCGATGACTTCGGTTTATGATGGTGGTATAAGGAAGTATTTATGTTTCTCTGAAACCTGAATGGTTCCTCTATCTGATCTTGTTGATCATTAACTAATTTCTTTCTGTTAAAAATGTATTTCCAAAGCCTCTGTCCCTCCTACATAAATATAGAATTTTCTTTAAACAATAATACATGATCCAGTTGTTTTGGTACTGAATAAAAAGAAGCTTTTGGAAAGAAATTTCTCCTTTGAGCAAATATTTAGGAGAAGCACAACTAAACAAAGTAATTTTCAGGGTTTTTTTCCCTTTAAAATTGTCACTGCTCATATAAAAGAATCACTTGCAGAAAATGTTTAAATCAATGTCTGTTGGTCATTTTTCTTGCAAAGTAATTTTATGATGCTTTAAATAAAAGTTACTATAAAAGTTTAAACTGAAAAGAGTAAATCTATGAAATAGCTTTCACAATTGTCCCTGTTCTTCCTGTTAAAAGGGAGTCGTTCCTTTCCACAGTCGCCACAGGCACGCTCAGGACGGGAGATTGGACTGAAGACAAGTTTCGGGGGAATCTGTTGGTTTCCTCATATAGGATATTATTTTTTTAATTGGATTATGATTACAATGAATTGAATTCCAATTGGTTTGAATTGGACAATATTATTTAAGTGCCTTGAGATGACAATTGTTGTAATTTGGCGTTATATAAATAAAATTGAATTGAATTGAATTGAATTAACAAAATAAAATTTTGCAACGTGTAACGTGTGCAGGACAATGTGAGAAATGAACAATTAATCATTCTGTTACTTTTAATAACCTACTTAATAAATTCAATAAATGTGTCAATGAAATGATTAAATACACAGATGAAATAGTCCTATGTAAAAAGTAAACCCTTTTTTTAATTGTCATAAAAAAGGTTTGAAAAGTAGAACATAGCCTGCATGTAGTGGCCCGGGTTGGGTCCAGACCTCAGTCCCAATCAGAAATTTATGGACTTAAGTTTCCCAACAATGATGAACTTTGGACATTGATAGTTGAAGGCGCACAAGGCTTTTCAGAAATGTTGTAAAGAAGACTAGTTTTACAGTTTTTTCTTTTCTTAAAAAAACAAGCAAAAGCAAAAGGAAAGCCACCAGTGATCAAATCTATCTTGCAACTGTCTGCTGTGTTTATCATGATGTTACATTTTAATGCGTAATGTGTAGAAAGTGAGGAAAATCTAGGTTGGTCTTTTTTTCCACCCAAGTGTATCTATGTATTAATATTTATTCTACTCTATTTTCTAAGCTTTCTACATACTTATTTATATATATTTTTTTATTAATTTATCTTTATTCGTGTTGCTATCTTATAGAGACTGAAACAGCATTTGATTTCTTTTTAACTTTGCTATGTCTGAACGGCAGATGCATGTCCCTGTATGTTTGTTGTCTTCATAAAACAAATAGTTACAGAATAGACAGAATAAGAAATGTTTGCTCTCCAACTGTCTTTTGTTTGATCGTTACACATAAATAACTGAACAAGTATTTAATCGTACATAAATGTAAACATCCAAATAAATATCTCAATTTAAAGTACAATTTAAGAAAATTGGTAGACTTACTCTGTAACTGAGCTGTTAATGTTTTCTTAATCTTCTGAGTGAAGTGGGGAACACTAACCTGAGATAGCTCCAAAGATGATGAGATATATTGTAGCTGTTTCCATTTTATCCCATATCGTCATTGTGAAGAAGAAAGAAGTGGCGTCTTTCACTCACTGACTGCTGCTTTAATGACTTCAGTAAAAAATAAAACAGAATGAAAGAAAAAGTTGTGATTTCTGGATGTGTTGTAGTATAAGGAAGTAGCTGTGTAACTCTGACATCTGAATGATTCATCTACCTGCACTTGTTGATGATTAACAGATTTCATTCAAATTAATTTCCTCACCCTCTGTTGCCAAATTACTTAACAAGTGATTTAAGACTCACAGTAACGGGACATAACATACAGCATTATCATTTTATCTCGTATAAAAAAATTTAGTAGTTTTGTTTAAGCACTAAAGAACAAAAGTAAATGATCCAGTTCTTAATCAATCAAATATTTCAAAGAAACACAACAAAAAAAAGTAATTTGTAATTATTTTTCCACTCCATGGTTGCCACTGCTCACTCATACAACAAATCACTCACACAAAGAAAACTGTCTAAGTAATATGTGAGAAGCAGGTGACAGTTCTTGGTAATTCATTTCACTGTGTTTTGATTGTCACTGTAAACCTCCTTCTGGTTTCGGAGGCCTCAGAGGCTTTTCTTCACAATCCAAAAAACTCATGAAATCAAGCATTAGAGACTTGACAGCAAAGTCCAAAACTGAACAAATACAAGCAGACGCAAACAGATTTGACGGCTACTGATGATGATGTTCTGTATTTATATTAGAGGGAAAAAACATAAAGCAAATTTATCATCAGTGGACGAATGAAACACATTTTCACTGCAGGAGGAAAGCATTTGACTGCTTTTTAACTGTTATTTTCACTATTGATCCGCTGCAGTAATGCAGCTCACTACAGCAGTTAATCAACAAAACCTATTTTTCTCAGTTGATCAGTTTTACTGATCTTTAAAAAACATTAAGGAAATGTTCACATACCAATGAGGGTGATAATAAAGTGAACTGAGGTGGTTTAATGACAGCATAGTTAACCACAATGAATAAAATACTGAAGACGTTACTTAGTTCACAAAGTGCCTCTGAAACATCGTAGGAAAACAACTGAGAGAAGATTTTAAAGCATGATTCATAGAAGCCTGAAATATTACGTGTTTTACATGATCTTCATCATTATTGCAGTTTTAACCTTAAAACTTGTAACATCAGCCATGGCTGCTCAGCACTACAAGGTTTTTATAGAAGTGATACTTAATTATTGTAATGTTTGTTAATATGTGTCCCTTTGTAAGATGACGGTAACTAAATAATCAATTTTTCTCCATCCACAGTCAGTTTCCCCTTTAACAGAAACTCAGCAGCACAGACAGTTTTGTCAGTCTGACCTGCTCCTCCTCTTGTTCCTTCATCTCTTTCCTCTGGATGAATGGCAGCTCTGTGGTTACAACCAGCAAAAGAGTTCATCGGACTGGATGCTCTTCACTGCATGACACAGCTATTTAGATAATTGAGCTATGCAGTGCTGTTGGATGGAAGCATTTGCTTCTCTTCAGGTTTATCCTTTAATTTGTCACCTGTGTCACGAACCTTAAATGTTAAGCAAATATCATAGAATCAATAACATGAGATTTATTCCCGCTAAGAATCTGTTCAAGAAGACTCTAAATATCAGTTATCACTTTGCCACCGGAAGCTGATTCATTTCCATGTAATCACATGACCTAAATATGTTTTTCACATACTTTGGATCATTCCAAGCCTTCTCCATGACTGTTTATTTTAATCAATACATTCAATAAACATAGAATATATTAGATTAATCCTGAATGAAGCCGTTCAACTATTTAAAAAGAAAGAAAAGACAGAAACAAAAACAGAGCTCATGAGAAATTTGTAAAATAACTTTTTCAATATTAAGCGACATTATGCAGAGAACCAGAGCACGAACTTCACAGGAAATTTGAAGTACACATCAAATCCACACTGTAGACTCCTCTGTTCAAATATTTTACAAAACATTTAAAAAAGCTGAGGATAAACGTTCTTTTACATCAAATTAAACATGCTTACAGAACAGAATTATGCAGAACCGCTCTTCTTGTTTTTGTGAACTTTAGACTCGGCCATCAGTCATCTTCTCGCTGAAAGTTCATATCAAGATATAAACTGCTGCCAGTAAAATCATAAAAGCTGAATAAACATTGAACCAGGAAATGGGTCAGGAGAGCACGAAGAAGTATGTTCTGAATTTAATTTCAGTTTAGTTCTACTGACCTGTTAAACTGTGTTTTAATGGGATGGATGATAAATCAGCACCTTTCTCTCCTTTTTTGTCCATGTGATTTGTTGAAATCAATCATTTCTTCTCCTTGCCTTGTCCTGCAAACACATTTTCACCACTGGAGGGAGTCTTGGTGCGTTTTACCGCAGATTGAAACACATGGAGGGAGAGTGTGAATCTAAAATAGTTATTTTTATAAATGGTTTACAAAAGCCGTGGCTCAGTGGTGAGAGTGGGTCGTCCAATAACCTGAATGTTGGTGGTTCAATTCCCACAATCACTGCTTAAAAAGACTGGTGAACTGACAGCTGCAGGGGTGGCAGTCAACCTCCTTGCCACGACTGAGGTGCCCTTGAGCAAAGCACCACACCCCCATACTCCCTGGGTGCTGTGAATGGCTGCCCACTGCTCCAGTGTAAGGCATCTGCCTCCATGAGTGTGTGACCCTGTGTGTGTGTTCAACCTGGATGGGTCAAATGTGGAGGAGTAATTTCGTGTGGCAATAAAAATAAAAATAATCTTAATCTGAATCTAATTAGTATCCTGAAACTGGAATTTTAACATTTCATTTTCTGTTCTCTCTTTTTACAAGTGAGGATCTCAAATTCAAGAGTTATTGTTTGTGTAGGAGAACATTCAGTCAAATGAAATGGTTTGACAAGAGTCACATCATCATTTAGTGTGCTGTTTATCATGGAGTTTAGTTAATGAGGAAAATGAGTCAACAAAAAAAGCAGAAGTAGCTCAGTCTGCAGACAGAACAATCAGCCATAATTTGAATGAATATACAAAACTTCATAGATAGAAAAGAAAGAAGTGGTGTATGTGAGGCTTGTTTTTAAGCAGCAGAACATAAATAAATTAATGAAGAACAGTAACAGATGATATATTACAGTTAATGTCTAAACCAAAGGGTTAGGGTTCACATTTTTAAACAGTTTACTGTGTTGTAGTAGGAGATGATAGAAGATCAGCAGAATATAAAACAGCAATACAGTTTGAAAATGCTCAGTTCAATGAAAGAAAACCCACTGACAGCTTCATCTCTTCTAGGTGGAAACAAGAGTTTTTATTTCCGTTCATCTGCAGGACAGAAAGAGGTCAAGTGATTCAAATAAACAGTGACTGAATATATTATTTCATGTTAATGTATGTTGCCATTAGAATACAGAAGATTTAAAGCAAAGGAAGTAATTTCTACAGGAAAACAGAACTCACTGTTCTCAGTTAGATATATTATCATTTTCACAGTCTGAGTTCAGAACTTACCTTAAGATCATTTAGTTTTGATGTTTTCATACACCACTGACATGTCTTCATATGTGTGCTCTTGTTGCTCTGTGAAAAAAGAGATCATTCATGCTGTAAGCCTAATTTGTCTGATTCCCTTCTCTTCGGATCATCTCAGTGTGAGAAAAAGAGGAAAGGATGAATACGTACCTGCACTGAGCTCAGGATCAGGACTGTTGCTGTTTCTGAATATTTTTCATGTGAAAAATGTTATTTAAGTTTTATTTTCACTGAGATGGAAAACGATGACTGAGTGAGCCAAAGCTGAAGTTACAGTTATAGTTATAGTTATGTGGAGAATTCACATTTAAAAGTGATAATTGTGATACATTTAAGTCTAATAAAACTGATTTTATCTTTTGCTTAAATTATGTTGTGCCATGATTATATTTACAATGAAGTATAACATATGTCTCATTTTCCCACTTACTTTTTTCTGTACATGTAGTATCCTCCACTTGCAGCTGCAGCAACAACGACTAAACATGCTATCACTATTCCAGCGATGGCACCAGGAGACAATGCTGGTGATGAGTCGCCTACTAAAAAGAAACAAATAAGAAAAAAAAGTTTTTTTACACCATTTTCAAACAGAAACGTTCCACATCGTCTTATTTTTTGCTTCTTCTGTGTGACTTCATCGTTAGCCAGATTTCAGTTCCTATTACTCTGGTTTAAAGACAGATACAGATGAAGAGCACTTAGTTGGTCAGAATGATGAATATGCTATGTGGCAGATTAATGCTCTGGTAAAGAGAAGTCTTATATTTCAAATAACCGTTATCTTGTCAGATTAATGTAAATTTTCCATGTTCCGTTGACAGAAAAGATATTCAAAAACAAACTTTAGGAGGCCTGTTGCTCTTTATATTATCCACATTACTGCAAATTGACCCCAAGATCCAAAAGCTTAAAACATATCTGAAAATCAGTGCTATACGTACAGTTCAATACTACAAATAATTCATGGATGTCTGATGATGTTCTTTCAGTTATATTATTCCTCGCTTCACAGGTGTAGTTTCCACTGTCGGAGAATTCAGCGTTTTCTTTAGAGAACGTAGCTGACTTTGGGAGTATCTCTGTGCCATTCAACAGCCACCTGTATGTGGCACTCGGAGTCGACTCTGCAGAGCATGTCAGCTTTAAGGGCTCATTCACCCTTATCTCACGTTCACCTGTGATTTGAACTTTTTCTGGTCCATCTGAAAAACAAGGATGATTGAAATATCTTTCAGCAGATCTTATAAATATAAAAAGCAAACATTTCAGCAATCTTTCATATACTTAGTGGCTCACCCTGTATATGTGAACAGTAAATGTAAACTGAATGGTACTTACAATTAACAACCATACTGTAACTGACTTCAGCAGTGCTGACGGGGTTGCTGATTTTACAGAGATATATTCCAGCATTTTTTCTGTTCACAGATTTAAAAGTCAACACTTTGTCTTCTTCCGAAAGTGTTATGTTATCAGATGGAATAAGATCCAAGCCATCCTTCATCCACTTCCGGGTAAAAATAGAACCAGAAGCCTCACAGGTTAAGTTGACAGTGGTCCCCTCAACTTGCAGGTCTGTTGATGGTTTAACAGAAGCACCTGATACAGCTTCTGTTGGCCAAAAGATTTGGAAAGAAACTGTAAACAACATTTGACAGCAGGATCAAAAGTAACTGAGGGCAAAAGTTTGATTAAATCCATAAACAACACAAGTATGAGGTCATGTAAAGAAGACAAAACAGAGACAAAAACAGGATTCTGGTGGCGATATGTCACAAACTAAAGACTTTCATTCACTGGAATGCAGTTTGTGTCTAGTGTGAAACTATTTCTTTCATTAAATTTCGTTTGATCTAATTTCCTTTCATTTCTTCCTCTGTTTGGTGATGGTGAGGCACAAAAGTAATTTGTTAGAAAGTACAAATGGGCCCCACATAAGATGCCTATTTTAGATCTATTCCAAAAATAGGCATTTTCAAGTACCTTGAAGTATCAATCCAACAAAATCCTGTTTTTTGGTTTGTTTGTTTTTTGTTTCTGAGGAAACATAATTTTGTCAGACAGATACTTCGGTGTGGAACCACAGAGCCACCGTTACCCTGAATTGGACAAAACAGGTATAGAAAACGGCTGGATCAATGGACCAAAGTCCAACGTACGATTCAACTTTAATGAAACGTCTGATCATTGAATTGAGAAAGAAATGTTGTTCCTGTTTAATTATATTCACTAAATTAAGTAATCAATCAATTCTGTTTTAAACATTGTATGTCTTAATGAATGCAGAACATAAAATTAGTCATTATTTCTTTGTTAGATATATACTATACATATTCTTGTAAAAAAAACATACATCTTTATAAAGTTTGAGCATTAATGTGTTTCTCTGTGTTCAGACTGGTTTTGCTTTGAAATATGTTCCCAAAATATATAAAGACCGACATGTTGATATATTTTCAGATAAAGAGCATAAATAAAGTCTTGTGTCTGAATGTCCAACAATAATTACTTTAAATGAAATCTTACAGGATTTTCCTTTAAGAACCAAGAGGAGAGCATGCAGTTGGTCTTCATGTCTATCTTGAAGACCTCCTTCTTTAAATGTCTTTTTGAGTTACTTTATGTATTTTTATCCTTTGTTGAAGCTGTAACAATGTTTTCACTCTTGGTGTCTCTATGCCTATTTTAACTGCTAAATTGCTCCTTGATTATCAGTATATATAAATATAAATGGAGTGAATTTTCTTGGACACTAAATAAGGAATAAGTTTTAAATGAAGTCACTACCATTAACTTTAAAGTTGTGTGTGTGTGTGTGTGTGTGTGTGTGTATAATTCTAAGTAATTATGAGAAGTAAAGTATTTGTCATCACTACCCCTTGATAACTCAGTTGTAGACATCATGGACCAGGAAAGTTTATGAACCATGCTGAAATTGTTAAAGATAATCGGAGCACTTAAAAATTACCCTGATATTCTTATTCTGGCATTTTTTTAACCAATCAAAGCCTTCATATGAGATGCAAATGTTAACACATCAGTCTCAGATCAGACGGGATTATGTTTAAACTTTGTACTTTAAAAATATCTAAAGATGTTGATAAACATGATCTTTGCTCTGAATGAATGTCTCAGCCACACTTTTTCTTTTACTTCAGAAATCCATTTTGTGTGACCTCAAGCATGTTTAGTTTTTACTTTTCTTTTTTTGTAAGTGTCATGATTTATGCTTCGATTCATGTCTTGTCTCGTCACTTCCTGTTTTATTTTGAAATACTAACTTCCCTCTCGTTTCAGGAATCTTGCCTTTCCTCCCGTGTCAAGCGTCTGATTGTCTTCCCTGATTCCCAAGAGTTTCCACCTGTTCCCCATGGCTCCTCATGTGTTCAAATTGTCTGCGTTTCCCTTGTCTTGTGCCAGTATGTTGTCTCTGTTTGAGCTTCATGACTCGCCTTCGTGTTCCATAGATTCACAGCCGTAGTTACCTCAAGCTTGCAGTCAAGCGACTCTCCTGCAGAGCTTATTCTTTTGTGATTTATTTCATAGCCATAGAATATTTATTTCTCACGATAAGTTTTCACAGCCTGGTTCTGTTCCTCTCTTTTGGAGTGATTTTGATTTGTAACCTTCCATAGTCTTCTCCGTTAGCAGAGCTCTTTGCGTTCGTGTAATTTTAATGTTTCATAGTTACTCCACTAGTGGAGCGATTTGTTTTTTTGTTCTTGAGATCCTGTTCCTGTTAAATGTGCATTTAAGATTACAGTTAATGTTTCATAGTGTCTTTTTTTTTTTTAGTTCGTTTAAGTCGGCCTCATTAGGAGAGCGTCAGAGTTTATTTTGTTAACGTTCATAGCTTTTCTGTTTTCCTCCCAGCGCGGAGAGATTTCTGTTCAAGTTAACTTTCATAGCTGCGCTCGTCCTCAGCCTTAATTATTGAGGAGAGCGCTTAGGACTTTCACAGCCTTTGCTTTGCTCTGTGAGGAGATCCTCATCCTGCCTTGCCTTGCGTTTTGTGCTGCGTTTATAAAATAAACCTCTTTGCGTCTGAACCGACCCTGCACTTGTGTGCTGAGGCCGTGACAGTAAGATGAAAGTTTTCTGAAATTGTCTTGATTCTAGAAATGTTGTTATAAATAAGAATGATATTTATCCAAGACCCAGGTCAAAATCGTGTATCTTTTAAATTATGAGGCTTTTGGTAAAATGTTTATTTTAGACTTACTGAGAACAGAGACATCTGAAGGCTGAGATGATTGATATCTCAGAGTTCTGTGGTTAAAGGCCTGACAGCTGTAGCTTCCCCTTTGATTCAGTTGAATGTTCATCAGTCTGAGCTCTGGTCCAGCATCAGGCAGATTGTTTCCATTCAGAAACCATGTAAACTCAGCAGAAGGCTTAGAATTAGCTGAGCAGTTCAGTGTGATGTTCGACCCCTCCAAATAATGTTCTTTTGATGGAGACAAAGTCAGATTTATGTTTTTTGGGCCAACTGGATGTGGAAGGAACAACAAAGACAAGTGCTGTAAATTGCTTAAGAAGTTAAAACTGAATAGTTTATAGTGTACAGTCTGATTCACTGACTGTGAAGTACTGTAACTAATTAGCATGTACAGCTGGACTGTTATAAATTAAGGTAACTGAGAAACAAAACTTCTGCACATTGTAATAAAGCCACATTGACTAAATCAAAGCTATTGTTTGTGATATGTTTAACGAGATGAATATTGAAAACCAGGTTTCTAACAAATAAACAAATTTTTCACAAAACTATGACAATATTCTAAGCCCTCTCTACCGTTCGCATGCAGATCATTTTCAGAAAACTCACAGTAGATGGAGAGGTTTGCTGGACCACTGATGTCATCACTGACAGGATTGAAAGCACGACATCTGAATGGTAAATTATCATAACGGGTCACATTGACTATAGTCAGATTGGAGCCTCTGAGCTGAACTCTGTCGCTGGCTGTAACCTCAGAGCTGCCGTTCATCCAGAGGAAAGAATTGGGGGATCCAGAGGAGGAGCAGGACAGACTGACGGAACTGTTGAACTCAACCAACTCATTACTGCTGAGAGTTATTATGACATTTGAGACTGGCTCTGTGGTTGGAGAACAGAATTATTCTTTAGTTCCATCCTTTAGTTCCAGTTAGGCACATTGGAACACTAGCAGTACAAAAATAATAGATTAATTCTATCTAAACTTGTAATAATTGGGATATTTAAGACTGATATTTGCTCCAGTTTAATCCTGAAAACAGTTTAAAGTGCAAGACTGATGAACATCATGTAAAATCCCTCTGTTTGAAGTAATCAGTAATCTGAGAGGCACTTTGTGAACAACGTAATATATTCAGTTTGTTCTCTGTTTTGGTTGCCAAATATGTCCTTAAACTAGCAGAGTTTAGTTACATACCTCCCTCATCAGTGTTTAAACACTTTCTGAACATCTTTGGTTCAGTCTTGAAATCAAGAAACTCTGATCAATAACCCTGTAAACAGTTTATTTAAAGACTGCTGTAGTCGACTGAATTAGTGCAGCAAATAATTAATAAAATAACAGATGTATCAAAGGTGTTTGTTCACACTGCTGATGGTACTGCAGAACATCCAGCTTTCATTGGAGAAAACCTGGTGAACCAGCACTGATAGTAAACTGATTATTGATATTTCAAACATGATATGGATGTCCTTTGATAGATGATAGATGAGAAAATTATAAATTCACTAAAACATTATTAGAAATGTGTAATTATTTTAGCTACTGTACATAATTTTGTGTAAAGATCTTTTATTTCACAAAAGAACATGTTTAAAAAAAAAAAAGGTTTTGTGTTTCAAAACTTGCTCACCATATACAGCCAGCCTGGTTTGTCCTTGCTTAGCTAATTCACCAGCTGATCTTACAGTCACTGTGTAGTCTCCACCATCACTAAGTTTCATATTTCTGAGCTCCAGAGATCCAGTTGATGCAAAGAGGGTGATCCTGCCTTCATACTCTGGTGCAGTTATGTTTGAAGTAGTATCAGAGGTTATTATAGGAATATGATCAGCACCAAAACTCCAGCTCACAAGCTGAAATGGTGTTTCTGTTGGACTGAGATTTGTTGTGAAGTTCACCGTCCCTCCTACAGATGCATTCAGAGGACCATCTGGTAACACACCAACTCCTTCAGTTAAACCTGTAGGAGACATTTTTTTGTTATAATCAGTACATTTCAAATATGATTTAAAAGCACATTTTTATGACACAGAAGGCCCATGTTGTTCCACTGTCTGTTTTAGGTGGCATCTTTTTGATAATTTATTAGATTAAATATCAACTGTCTGCAAAAGGAGAGAACTTGGATAAAGTTTATTTACTGTTACAGTTAAAAGAAAGTTAACAGAGTGCAGATCTTGACTGATTCAGTCTCCAAACTTTCTCTCTCTCACACACACACACACACACACACACGGTTGCATGAACATGATAAATTTTTTGGACCTACGTGTGTCTTTAATGAAGGTAAATGAATGAATGAATACACACCCCAGCACAGGATGACTGCTGGTTGGTTATCTACCAACAAATTCAGTAACATTTAGAACAAACTTTGATAACTTTCAGACCTTCTTTGTCTATCTCTGCTTGAAGCGCAGAGAGGAAAACATTGGTCAGTGTATGACCGTAATACACATAAAATGGGCATGCCTTGCTGTAAATTTCAGTCAGTTTTATCAAGTAGTCATGGCTGACTCTGTCAGAGCAGTCTGTTCAGTGAGAGACTGAATAAAAAAAACTGCTGAGCAGCTGACAAGGATGTGAATGTGAGTAAGAGAGAGGAATAATAATCAGTTCTGTCACTTCTAATAGTCTACTGAAATGTTAGCAAAAAGGTGATTTTTGTTATTCTTTAATTAGTTTTGTTTGCATATTTACTTATTTGTGTATTTTTATCACATATGTCTGTTCAGTAAACATTAATGACTGAACAAGTATTTAATCATAAATAAACATAAACATCCTACTTATTCATCAAATATCAAGTCGTAAAGACTCACCTGAGAAAGCTCCAAAGATGATTAAATATATCGTAGCAGTTTCCATTTGATCATATATAATCATTTATAAAGAAAGAAGTTGCGTCTTTCGCTCTTTAACCTGCAGCTTCGATGACTTTGGTTTATGATGGTGGTATAAGGAAGTATTTATGTTTCTCTGAAACCTGAATGGTTCCTCTATCTGATCTTGTTGATCATTAACTAATTTCTTTCTGTTAAAAATGTATTTCCAAAGCCTCTGTCCCTCCTACATAAATATAGAATTTTCTTTAAACAATAATACATGATCCAGTTGTTTTGGTACTGAATAAAAAGAAGCTTTTGGAAAGAAATTTCTCCTTTGAGCAAATATTTAGGAGAAGCACAACTAAACAAAGTAATTTTCAGGGTTTTTTTCCCTTTAAAATTGTCACTGCTCATATAAAAGAATCACTTGCAGAAAATGTTTAAATCAATGTCTGTTGGTCATTTTTCTTGCAAAGTAATTTTATGATGCTTTAAATAAAAGTTACTATAAAAGTTTAAACTGAAAAGAGTAAATCTATGAAATAGCTTTCACAATTGTCCCTGTTCTTCCTGTTAAAAGGGAGTCGTTCCTTTCCACAGTCGCCACAGGCACGCTCAGGACGGGAGATTGGACTGAAGACAAGTTTCGGGGGAATCTGTTGGTTTCCTCATATAGGATATTATTTTTTTAATTGGATTATGATTACAATGAATTGAATTCCAATTGGTTTGAATTGGACAATATTATTTAAGTGCCTTGAGATGACAATTGTTGTAATTTGGCGTTATATAAATAAAATTGAATTGAATTGAATTGAATTAACAAAATAAAATTTTGCAACGTGTAACGTGTGCAGGACAATGTGAGAAATGAACAATTAATCATTCTGTTACTTTTAATAACCTACTTAATAAATTCAATAAATGTGTCAATGAAATGATTAAATACACAGATGAAATAGTCCTATGTAAAAAGTAAACCCTTTTTTTAATTGTCATAAAAAAGGTTTGAAAAGTAGAACATAGCCTGCATGTAGTGGCCCGGGTTGGGTCCAGACCTCAGTCCCAATCAGAAATTTATGGACTTAAGTTTCCCAACAATGATGAACTTTGGACATTGATAGTTGAAGGCGCACAAGGCTTTTCAGAAATGTTGTAAAGAAGACTAGTTTTACAGTTTTTTCTTTTCTTAAAAAAACAAGCAAAAGCAAAAGGAAAGCCACCAGTGATCAAATCTATCTTGCAACTGTCTGCTGTGTTTATCATGATGTTACATTTTAATGCGTAATGTGTAGAAAGTGAGGAAAATCTAGGTTGGTCTTTTTTTCCACCCAAGTGTATCTATGTATTAATATTTATTCTACTCTATTTTCTAAGCTTTCTACATACTTATTTATATATATTTTTTTATTAATTTATCTTTATTCGTGTTGCTATCTTATAGAGACTGAAACAGCATTTGATTTCTTTTTAACTTTGCTATGTCTGAACGGCAGATGCATGTCCCTGTATGTTTGTTGTCTTCATAAAACAAATAGTTACAGAATAGACAGAATAAGAAATGTTTGCTCTCCAACTGACTTTTGTTTGATCGTTACACATAAATAACTGAACAAGTATTTAATCGTACATAAATGTAAACATCCAAATAAATATCTCAATTTAAAGTACAATTTAAGAAAATTGGTAGACTTACTCTGTAACTGAGCTGTTAATGTTTTCTTAATCTTCTGAGTGAAGTGGGGAACACTAACCTGAGATAGCTCCAAAGATGATGAGATATATTGTAGCTGTTTCCATTTTATCCCATATCGTCATTGTGAAGAAGAAAGAAGTGGCGTCTTTCACTCACTGACTGCTGCTTTAATGACTTCAGTAAAAAATAAAACAGAATGAAAGAAAAAGTTGTGATTTCTGGATGTGTTGTAGTATAAGGAAGTAGCTGTGTAACTCTGACATCTGAATGATTCATCTACCTGCACTTGTTGATGATTAACAGATTTCATTCAAATTAATTTCCTCACCCTCTGTTGCCAAATTACTTAACAAGTGATTTAAGACTCACAGTAACGGGACATAACATACAGCATTATCATTTTATCTCGTATAAAAAAATTCAGTAGTTTTGTTTAAGCACTAAAGAACAAAAGTAAATGATCCAGTTCTTAATCAATCAAATATTTCAAAGAAACACAACAAAAAAAAGTAATTTGTAATTATTTTTCCACTCCATGGTTGCCACTGCTCACTCATACAACAAATCACTCACACAAAGAAAACTGTCGAAGTAATATGTGAGAAGCAGGTGACAGTTCTTGGTAATTCATTTCACTGTGTTTTGATTGTCACTGTAAACCTCCTTCTGGTTTCGGAGGCCTCAGAGGCTTTTCTTCACAATCCAAAAAACTCATGAAATCAAGCATTAGAGACTTGACAGCAAAGTCCAAAACTGAACAAATACAAGCAGACGCAAACAGATTTGACGGCTACTGATGATGATGTTCTGTATTTATATTAGAGGGAAAAAACATAAAGCAAATTTATCACCAGTGGACGAATGAAACACATTTTCACTGCAGGAGGAAAGCATTTGACTGCTTTTTAACTGTTATTTTCACTATTGATCCGCTGCAGTAATGCAGCTCACTACAGCAGTTAATCAACAAAACCTATTTTTCTCAGTTGATCAGTTTTACTGATCTTTAAAAAACATTAAGGAAATGTTCACATACCAATGAGGGTGATAATAAAGTGAACTGAGGTGGTTTAATGACAGCATAGTTAACCACAATGAATAAAATACTGAAGACGTTACTTAGTTCACAAAGTGCCTCTGAAATATCGTAGGAAAACAACTGAGAGAAGATTTTAAAGCATGATTCATAGAAGCCTGAAATATTACGTGTTTTACATGATCTTCATCATTATTGCAGTTTTAACCTTAAAACTTGTAACATCAGCCATGGCTGCTCAGCACTACAAGGTTTTTATAGAAGTGATACTTAATTATTGTAATGTTTGTTAATATGTGTCCCTTTGTAAGATGACGGTAACTAAATAATCCATTTTTCTCCATCCACAGTCAGTTTCCCCTTTAACAGAAACTCAGCAGCACAGACAGTTTTGTCAGTCTGACCTGCTCCTCCTCTTGTTCCTTCATCTCTTTCCTCTGGATGAATGGCAGCTCTGTGGTTACAACCAGCAAAAGAGTTCATCGGACTGGATGCTCTTCACTGCATGACACAGCTATTTAGATAATTGAGCTATGCAGTGCTGTTGGATGGAAGCATTTGCTTCTCTTCAGGTTTATCCTTTAATTTGTCACCTGTGTCACGAACCTTAAATGTTAAGCAAATATCATAGAATCAATAACATGAGATTTATTCCCGCTAAGAATCTGTTCAAGAAGACTCTAAATATCAGTTATCACTTTGCCACCGGAAGCTGATTCATTTCCATGTAATCACATGACCTAAATATGTTTTTCACATACTTTGGATCATTCCAAGCCTTCTCCATGACTGTTTATTTTAATCAATACATTCAATAAACATAGAATATATTAGATTAATCCTGAATGAAGCCGTTCAACTATTTAAAAAGAAAGAAAAGACAGAAACAAAAACAGAGCTCATGAGAAATTTGTAAAATAACTTTTTCAATATTAAGCGACATTATGCAGAGAACCAGAGCACGAACTTCACAGGAAATTTGAAGTACACATCAAATCCACACTCCTCTGTTCAAATATTTTACAAAACATTTAAAAAAGCTGAGGATAAACGTTCTTTTACATCAAATTAAACATGCTTACAGAACAGAATTATGCAGAACCGCTCTTCTTGTTTTTGTGAACTTTAGACTCGGCCATCAGTCATCTCCTCGCTGAAAGTTCATATCAAGATATAAACTGCTGCCAGTAAAATCATAAAAGCTGAATAAACATTGAACCAGGAAATGGGTCAGGAGAGCACGAAGAAGTATGTTCTGAATTTAATTTCAGTTTAGTTCTACTGACCTGTTAAACTGTGTTTTAATGGGATGGATGATAAATCAGCACCTTTCTCTCCTTTTTTGTCCATGTGATTTGTTGAAATCAATCATTTCTTCTCCTTGCCTTGTCCTGCAAACACATTTTCACCACTGGAGGGAGTCTTGGTGCGTTTTACCGCAGATTGAAACACATGGAGGGAGAGTGTGAATCTAAAATAGTTATTTTTATAAATGGTTTACAAAAGCCGTGGCTCAGTGGTGAGAGTGGGTCGTCCAATAACCTGAATGTTGGTGGTTCAATTCCCACAATCACTGCTTAAAAAGATTGGTGAAGTGACAGCTGCAGGGGTGGCAGTCAACCTCCTTGCCACGACTGAGGTGCCCTTGAGCAAAGCACCACACCCCCATGCTCCCCGGGCGCTGTGAATGGCTGCCCACCGCTCCAGTGTAAGGCATCTGCCTCCATGAGTGTGTGACCCTGTGTGTGTGTGTGTGTGTGTGTTCAACCTGGATGGGTCAAATGTGGAGGAGTAATTTCGTGTGGCAATAAAAATAAAAATAATCTGAATCTAATTAGTATCCTGAAACTGGAATTTTAACATTTCATTTTCTGTTCTCTCTTTTTACAAGTGAGGATCTCAAATTCAGAGTTATTGTTTGTGTAGGAGAACATTCAGTCAAATGAAATGGTTTGACAAGAGTCACATCATCATTTAGTGTGCTGTTTATCATGGAGTTTAGTTAATGAGGAAAATGAGTCAACAAAAAAAGCAGAAGTAGCTCAGTCTGCAGACAGAACAATCAGCCATAATTTGAATGAATATACAAAACTTCATAGATAGAAAAGAAAGAAGTGGTGTATGTGAGGCTTGTTTTTAAGCAGCAGAACATAAATAAATTAATGAAGAACAGTAACAGATGATATATTACAGTTAATGTCTAAACCAAAGGGTTAGGGTTCACATTTTTAAACAGTTTACTGTGTTGTAGTAGGAGATGATAGAAGATCAGCAGAATATAAAACAGCAATACAGTTTGAAAATGTTCAGTTCAATGAAAGAAAACCCACTGACAGCTTCATCTCTTCTAGGTGGAAACAAGAGTTTTTATTTCCGCTCATCTGCAGGACAGAAAGAGGTCAAGTGATTCAAATAAACAGTGACTGAATATATTATTTCATGTTAATGTATGTTGCCATTAGAATACAGAAGATTTAAAGCAAAGGAAGTAATTTCTACAGGAAAACAGAACTCACTGTTCTCAGTTAGATATATTATCATTTTCACAGTCTGAGTTCAGAACTTACCTTAAGATCATTTAGTTTTGATGTTTTCATACACCACTGACATGTCTTCATATGTGTGCTCTTGTTGCTCTGTGAAAAAAGAGATCATTCATGCTGTAAGCCTAATTTGTCTGATTCCCTTCTCTTCGGATCATCTCAGTGTGAGAAAAAGAGGAAAGGATGAATACGTACCTGCACTGAGCTCAGGATCAGGACTGTTGCTGTTTCTGAATATTTTTCATGTGAAAAATGTTATTTAAGTTTTATTTTCACTGAGATGGAAAACGATGACTGAGTGAGCCAAAGCTGAAGTTACAGTTATAGTTATAGTTATGTGGAGAATTCACACTTAAAAGTGATAATTGTGATACATTTAAGTCTAATAAAACTGATTTTATCTTTTGCTTAAATTATGTTGTGCCATGATTATATTTACAATGAAGTATAACATATGTCTCATTTTCCCACTTACCTTTTTCTGTACATGTAGTATCCTCCACTTGCAGCTGCAGCAACAACGACTAAACATGCTATCACTATTCCAGCGATGGCACCAGGAGACAATGCTGGTGATGAGTCGCCTACTAAAAAGAAACAAATAAGAAAAAAAAGTTTTTTTACACCATTTTCAAACAGAAACGTTACACATCGTCAAATTTTTTGCTTCTTCTGTGTGACTTCATCGTTAGCCAGATTTCAGTTCCAATTACTCTGGTTGAAAGACAGATACAGATGAAGAGCACTTAGTTGGTCAGAATGATGAATATGCTATGTGGCAGATTAATGCTCTGGTAAAGAGAAGTCTTATATTTCAAATAACCGTTATCTTGTCAGATTAATGTAAATTTTCCATGTTCCGTTGACAGAAAAGATATTCAAAAACAAACTTTAGGAGGCCTGTTGCTCTTTATATTATCCACATTACTGCAAATTGACCCCAAGATCCAAAAGCTTAAAACATATCTGAAAATCAGTGCTATACGTACAGTTCAATACTACAAATAATTCATGGATGTCTGATGATGTTCTTTCAGTTATATTATTCCTCGCTTCACAGGTGTAGTTTCCACTGTCGGAGAATTCAGCGTTTTCTTTAGAGAACGTAGCTGACTTTGGGAGTATCTCTGTGCCATTCAACAGCCACCTGTATGTGGCACTCGGAGTCGACTCTGCAGAGCATGTCAGCTTTAAGGGCTCATTCACCCTTATCTCACGTTCACCTGTGATTTGAACTTTTTCTGGTCCATCTGAAAAACAAGGATGGTTGAAATATCTTTCAGCAGATCTTATAAATATAAAAAGCAAACATTTCAGCAATCTTTCATATACTTAGTGGCTCACCCTGTATATGTGAACAGTAAATGTAAACTGAATGGTACTTACAATTAACAACCATACTGTAACTGACTTCAGCAGTGCTGACGGGGTTGCTGATTTTACAGAGATATATTCCAGCATTTTTTCTGTTCACAGATTTAAAAGTCAACACTTTGTCTTCTTCTGAAAGTGTTATGTTATCAGATGGAATAAGATCCAAGCCATCCTTCATCCACTTCCGGGTAAAAATAGAACCAGAAGCCTCACAGGTTAAGTTGACAGTGGTCCCCTCAACTTGCAGGTCTGTTGATGGTTTAACAGAAGCACCTGATACAGTTTCTGTTGGCCAAAAGATTTGGAAAGAAACTGTAAACAACATTTGACAGCAGGATCAAAAGTAACTGAGGGCAAAAGTTTGATTAAATCCATAAACAACACAAGTATGAGGTCATGTAAAGAAGACAAAACAGAGACAAAAACAGGATTCTGGTGGCGATATGTCACAAACTAAAGACTTTCATTCACTGGAATGCAGTTTGTGTCTAGTGTGAAACAATTTCTTTCATTAAATTTCGTTTGATCTAATTTCCTTTCATTTCTTCCTCTGTTTGGTGATGGTGAGGCACAAAAGTAATTTGTTAGGAAGTACAAATGGGCCCCACATAAGATGCCTATTTTAGATCTATTCCAAAAATAGGCATTTTCAAGTACCTTGAAGTATCAATCCAACAAAATCCTGTTTTTTGGTTTGTTTGTTTTTTGTTTCTGAGGAAACATCATTTTGTCAGACAGATACTTCGGTGTGGAACCACAGAGCCACCGTTACCCTGAATTGGACAAAGCAGCTATAGAAAACGGCTGGATCAATGGACCAAAGTCCAACGTACGATTCAACTTTAATGAAACGTCTGATCATTGAATTGAGAAAGAAATGTTGTTCCTGTTTAATTACATTCACAAAATTAAGTAATCAATCAATTCTGTTTTAAACATTGTATGTCTTAATGAGTGCAGAACATAAAATTAGTCATTATTTCTTTGTTAGATATATACTATACATATTCTTGTAAAAAAACATACATCTTTATAAAGTTTGAGCATCAATGTGTTTCTCTGTGTTCAGACTGGTTTTGCTTAGAAATATGTTCCCACAATATAAAGACCGACACATTGATATATTTTCAGATAAAGAGAATAAACAAAGTCTTGTGTCTGAATGTCCAACAATAATTACTTTAATTGAAATCTTAAAAAATTTGCCTTTAAGAACCAAGAGGAGAGCATGCAGTTGGTCTTCATTTCTATCTCCTTCTTTAAATGTCTTTTTGAGTTACTTTATGTATTTTACTTTCTGTATTTTTATGTATGTATTATTCTTTGTTGAAGCTGTAACAATGTTTTCACTCTTGGTGAATTCTACGCCTATTTTAACTGCTAAATTGCTCCTTGATTAGCCGTATATATGAATATAAATGGAGTGAACAAATTTTCTAACTAAATAAGGAATAAGTTTTAAATGAAGTCACTACCATTAACTTTAAAGTCGTGTGTGTGTGTGTGTGCGTGTGTGTATAATTCAAAGTAATTATGAGAAGTAAAGTAGTTGTCATCTCTACCCCTTGATTACTCAGTTGTAGACATCATGGACCAGGAAAGTTTATGAACCGTGCTGAAATTCACAAAGATAATCTGACCACTTAAAAATTAACCTTAAATATTCTTAATAGCTGACATTTTTTTTATCAATCAAAGCCTTCATATGAGTTGGAAATGTTAACACATCAGTCTCAGATCAGACAGGGTTATGGTTAATCTTTGTACTTTAAAAAGATCTAAAGATGTTAATAAACACGATCTTTGCTCTGAATTAATGAATCAGTCATTAACAGCCACACTTTTTCTTTTACTTCAGAAATCCATTTTATGTGACGTCAATCATGTTTAGTTTTTACTTTTCTTGGTTTGTAAGGTTTTCTGAAATTATCTTGATTCTAGAATTTTTTTTATATTTCATAATGATATTTATCCAAGACCCAAGTCAAAATCATGTATCTTTTAAACAATAAGTCTTTTGGTGAAAGATTTATTTTAGACTTACTGAGAACAGAGACATCTGAAGGCTGAGACGATTGATATCTCAGAGTTTTGTGGTTAAAGGCCTGACAGCTGTAGCTTCCACTCTGACTCAGTTGAATGTTCATCAGTCTGAGCTCTGGTCCAGCATCAGGCAGATTGTTTCCATTTAGAAACCATGTAAACTCAGCAGAAGGCTTAGAATTAGCTGAGCAGTTCAGTGTGATGTTCGACCCCTCCAAATAATGTTCTTTTGATGGAGAGAGAGTCAGATTTATGTTTTCTGGGCCAACTGGATGTGAAAGGAACAACAAAGACAAGTGTTGTAAGTTGCTTAAGAAGTTAAAACTGATTAGTTTATAGTTTACAGTCTGATTCAATGACTGTGAAGTACTGTACTGTAACTAATTAGCATACAGCTGGACTGCTGTTAATTAAGATAACTGAGAAAATAAAGTTCTGCACATTGTAATGAAGTCACATTGAATAAATGAAAGCTGTTGTATGTGATATATTTAACGGGATGAATATTGAAAACCTGGTTTCTAACAAATAGTCCAAATCATGTGGAAACAAAACCAAAATTTTCACAAAACTATGACAATATTCTAAGCCATCTCTACCGTTCGCATGCAGATCATTTTCAGAAAACTCACAGTAGATGGAGAGGTTTGCTGGACCACTGATGTCATCACTGACAGGATTGAAAGCACGACATCTGAATGGTAAATTATCATAACGGGTCACATTGACTATAGTCAGAGTGGAGCCTCTGAGCTGAACTCTGTCGCTGGCTGTAACCACAGAGCTGCCGTTCATCCAGAGGAAAGAAATGGGGGATCCAGAGGAGGAGCAGGACAGACTGACGGAACTGTTGAACTCAACCAACTCATTACTGCTGAGAGTTATTATGACATTTGAGACTGGCTCTGTGGTTGGAGAACAAAATCATTTAGTTGCCATTATCTTCCAAAGAGACATAGAAACATTAGCAGTACAAAAATAACAGTTTAATTCTATCTAAACTTGTTATAATTAGGATATTTAAGATAAATATTTGCTCCAGTTTAATCCTGAAAACAGTTTAAAGTGCAAGACTGATGAACATCATGTAAAATCCCTCTGTTTGAAGTAATCAGTAATCTGAGAGGCACTTTGTGAACAACGTAATATATTCAGTTTGTTCTCTGTTTTGGTTGCCAAATATGTCCTTAAACTAGCAGAGTTTAGTTACATACCTCCCTCATCAGTGTTTAAACACTTTCTGAACATATTTATGGTTCAGTCTTAAAAATCAAGAAACTCTGATCAATAACCCTGTAAACAGTTTATTTAAAGACTGCTGTAGTCGACTGAATTAGTGCAGCAAATAATTAATAAAATAACAGATGTATCAAAGGTATTTGTTCACACTGCTGATGGTACTGCAGAACATCCAGCTTTCATTGGAGAAAACCTGGTGAACCAGCACTGATAGTAAACTGATTATTGATATTTCAAACATGATATGGATGTCCTTTGATAGATGATAGATGAGAAAATGATAAATTCACTAAAACATTATTAGAAATGTGTAATTATTTTAGCTACTGTACATGATTATTATGTGTAACGATCTTTCATTTCACAAAAGAACATGTTTTCAAACAAATATGTGATGTTGTATTTCAATACTTTCTCACCATATACAGCCAGCCTGGTTTGTCCTTGCTTAGCTAATTCACCAGCTGATCTTACAGTCACTGCGTAGTCTCCACCATCACTAAGTTTCAGATTCCTGAGCTCCAGAGATCCAGTTGATGTGAAGAGGGTGATCCTGCCTTCATACTCTGGTCCAGTTATGTTTGAAGTAGTATCTGAGGTTATTATAGGAATATGATCAGCACCAAAACTCCAGCTCACAAACTGAAATGGTGTTTCTGTTGGACTGAGATTTGTTGTGAAGTTCACCGTCCCTCCTACAGCTGCATTCAGACCATCTGGTAACACACCACCTCCTTCAGTTAAACCTGGAGGAGACAGTTTTTTTTAGTTCTAATCAGTACATTTTAAATATGATCTACAAACACATTTTTATGACACAGAAGGCCCATGTTGTTCCACTGTCTGTTTTAGGTGTCTTTTTGATAATTGATTAAATCAAGTATCAACTGTCAAAAGGAGAGAACTTGGATAGAGTATTTTTGCTCTTTGTTAAGTTAAAAGAAAGTTAACGGAGTGCAGATCTTGACTGATTCAGTTTCTCACCTTTCTCTCTCTCTCACACACACACACACACACACTTGATATATATTTTTAGACCTACATGTGAAATGAATGAAGTAATGAATACACACCCCAGCACAGGATGACTGCTGGTTAGTTATCTACCAACAAGTTCAGTAACATTTGGTACAAACCTTAATAACTTTCAGATCTTCTTTGTCTATCTCAAGTACAGAGAGGAAAACTTTGATCAGTGTACTACCTAAATAATCATAAAATGGGCATGCCTTGCTGTAAATTTCAGTCAGTTTGCTGTTAGTTTTATCGAGTAGTCGTGGCTGCTGACTCCTTCAGTGCAGTCTGCTGAGCAGCTGACAAGGATGTGAATGTGAGTAAGAGAGAGGAATAATAAACAATTCTGTTACTTCTAATAGTCTACTAAAATTGAAAAAAATATGTCAATGAAATGATTAGAGGTATTGTAGCACCTACGGAGGTTACTTACAGGGAATGGGATGTATAGTACTAGCATACAACATAGTAGTAGAATAATCTTCAATGGACCAATATTGGATACCCTAGGTTCGACTACAGGAGGAGTAAGCAACTTTAAAAGAAGAAGATCACAGACCAGATAATACGTTTAAATACTGGTTTCTTATTTTTAATACAGACAGGAGAACATACATGAAATGCTGCTTGTTAAGATGGCGCCAAAATGGCAGACAGACAAACAAGATGATGGATTGACCTACAAAGTCAACACTTAAATTTGGCTCAAAATATATCAAACATTCACCATTTTACTGAAAATAACAGAAATTCACTACTTAGCTTTCCGTTTGCATGAATTTACAATTACTTTTCACAAATATTGTCTGCAGAAAATTAAATACATGTTTTAAAAGTCCAGTTTAATCCAAGTTCACAAATCTTCAAAACCACGACTTGGACAGAAAACTATCAATACTTTCTTTGAAGTACAAAAAATAGATTTTAGATTAATTTAGTCATTACCACTCTTATTTTTCTCATTTTTTTCATCTGAAGCACTTCACATAAGCTACATCTGCATCTCCTTTGATTTGCCTGGGAAAAAACCTGAAGCAATCTGTTTGGCTGTTGATTGCCTCAAGGGTCACGCAGCAACAAGCCCTTCAAAATAAGAGTTTAAATGCATTTTACCCATTTTAAAAATGTAATTGTGAGAACGCTGTAAAGAACAACACAATTATTGTTTTCTTGTTTCTCTTTCTTATTATTATTCCGTATGTTTTTTTGAAGCTTAACTACTTCTGCATACTTTCACCGATTTCTACAATTTTGGAGTCAAAACGTTCATCATTCTCAGAGTCCGGATATGACTTTTGGTGTTTATAACTTTTATACTTTTCTAAAATATTTAACATTTATTCACATTTTCCCCTCATTCCAATTAATGGGAAATGCTTTCAACTCTTCTTCCTGTTTTTTCAACCTAACTACTTCTCCATACTTTCACCAATTTCAACTATTTTGGTCTCAAAACGAGATTCCAGCAGTCACTTTTGGTGTTTCTAACTTTTATACTTTTTTAAAATATATAACATTTCATTCTCTTATACAGTTTCTATGCAAATTTCACATTTCAACTCTTTTTCCTCTTTAAACCTAAGCTAGAGACACCATTCAAATTTTAAACGGGTCACAAGACATTCAGCTATTACCAAATGGGTCAGCTTTTTCAAATATTAAGCCAATTTTGAAATATGACAGTTTCAAAAACTTGAAAGTACTTCTGCATTTTTACAGCCCTTTCATTAAATCTTCCGCTTTTCCAATAGGTTTAAATCATTCCAATATGGTTATTTCAACTTCAGATTCTTTCGACCAAGACTTCAGCAACTGGTTTGTCAGCAAAATTGAAAGTTTGTCAGCTATCCCCATTCAGCTCATTACCATTCTCACTGCTGTTTCGCAGGAACAGCTTTTTCTAGTTTAAAATGAATTTGTGTGTTTCAACATGTTTTAACCCAAAATAAAATATTTTAGTATGAAATATAACTTTGTAACCACATTACTTATTTATTGGCTCTTCTTTTCAAAGTATTTATTGCTGTTTTTATTGACATGCTTTTAGTTTGGTAGCTTTGTTAACTTCTGGGTTACAACATACCAACAAAATAATCTCCCATTAAAAGTGAAACCTTGTTTATTCTTCCAACTAAGGGGCTCATAAAGTAGAAGATAGCCTGCATGTTGCAGCCTGAACAGGTCAGACCTCAATCAAACTGGAACTTATGGGCTTAAATAAAGAGTTTTGTTATCTTTTAAATTAGTTTTGTCGGCAGATTTACTTATTTGCGTATTTTTTTATTAATTCATTCATTTATTCAGGTTTCTATCTTATAGAAGGAAACAACATTCGATTTCCTCTGAAGCTGTTTGTTGTTTAAAATTGATGTTTGTTGTTGATTTTTTAATTAATTTTCTGTATCAAGTTGTAAAGACTCACCTGACAAAGCTCCAAAGATGATTAAATATATTATAGCTGTTTCCATTTGATCATTTATCATCATTTATAAAGAAAGAAGTGGCATCTTTCGCTCTTCAACCTGCAGCTTCGATTACTTTGGTTTATGATGGTGGTATAAGGAAGTATTTATGTTTCTCTGGAAGCTGAATGGCTCCTCTATTTGATCTTGTTGATCATTAACTAATTTCTTTCTGTTAAAAATTTATTTCCTCAGCCACTGTTGCCGATGCATAAATACAGAGTTTTCTTTAAACAATAATACGTGATCCAGTTGTTTTGGTCTTGAAAAATAAGCTTTTTGAGAGAAATTTCTCCTTTGAAAAAAAAAAAATGTAGGTGAAACACAACTAAACAAAGTAATTTGCAATTGTTACCCTTTAAAGTTGCCACTGCTGATATAAAAAAATCACTCCAAAATAATCCAATTAATATCTGCAGGTCATTTTTCTTGCAAAGTAATTTTATGATGCTTTCAATAAAAGTTACTATAAAAGTTGAAGCTGAAGAGAGTAAATCTATAAAACAGCTTTAACAATTTTCCAGTGAAATAATAATAAAATAAAGCTGAACAAATACAATCACATAGAAACAGGTTTGAAAGACATTAATGAGGATCCTCTGAATTTCTGTAAGAGGGACAAAACATGCTGTGAATTAATCAAAAATCATATTATCAAGAAAAGCAAACAAACAAAACACAACTCAGTGTTATTTTCTATGTTCTTTGTGGCCAACATTGACTGTTAAATCTATGTTGGCAAATTATTATCAATTAGTTTGCGTTTCACCAGCATTTGTTTCTGTAGAATAGTCAACGATTCATCAATAAACACATTTTCACCACAGGAGGGAAGCATCCAGCAACTTCTAACCCCACTATGAGAGGAGGCATAGAGTCAGTGGGCGGCTCTCATTACACAGGCAGTTTCCAACACGAAGTCCACATGAAACATGAGTTACCAGGTTTCTCATTTGATCATTCAGCTGTTCTCATCTACACACCTCAAGAAGTTTTAATCAGTGGCTATGTTACTGCTACTTTTTTTTGCGATGGCCTTTACAGGTAAGAATGTTGAATCATTTTTAGGTGTTCAGAACTACAACTTCTTGTTAAACTTAAGTAAAGTTATTAAGCTAAAAGAGTCACGAACGTCGGTCAAAATTCTGTAAAAGGATAGTGCACATACAACTAATACACATTTTTAAAACTGTTGGACTTCAGTTGTTTAGAGAAGTTAACAACAATATATTTAATCAAAAACTGTTAGAAGTTCTCTTCAGACCCTCAGGAGTAGATTTTACAAAAAAACATGCATACTTGGTTTTCAACTTTTAAGGAGATTTTACTAAGAATTTTGTAATTGTTTCTCTCCAGGTTTAACTGAAGGAGGTGGTGTGTTACCAGATGGTCCTCTGAATGCATCTGTAGGAGGGACGGTGAATTTCACAACAATTCTCAGTCCAACAGAAACACCATTTCAGTTTGTGAGCTGGAGTTTTGGTGCTGATCATATTCCTATAATAACCTCTGATACTACTTCAAACATAACTGCACCAGAGTATGAAGGCAGGATCACCCTCTTTGCATCAACTGGATCTCTGGAGCTCAGAAATATGAAACTTAGTGATGGTGGAGACTACACAGTGGCTGTAAGATCAGCTGGTGAATTAGCTAAGCAAGGACAAACCAGGCTGGATGTATATGGTGAGAAAGTATTGAAATACAACATCAAATATTTGTTTGAAAACATGTTCTTTTGTGAAATGAAAGATCGTTACACATAATAATCATGTACAGTAGCTAAAATAATTACACATTTCTAATAACGTTTTAGTAAATTTATCATTTTCTCATCTATCATCTATCAAAGGACATCCATATCATGTTTGAAATATCAATAATCAGTTTACTATCAGTGCTGGTTCACCAGGTTTTCTCCAATGAAAGCTGGATGTTCTGCAGTACCATCAGCAGTGTGAACAAATACCTTTGATACATCTGTTATTTTATCATTTATTTGCTGCACTAATTCAGTCGACTACAGCAGTCTTTAAATAAACTGTTTACAGGGTTATTGATCAGAGTTTCTTGATTTTAAGACTGAACCAAATATGTTCAGAAAGTGTTTAAACACTGATGAGGGAGGTATGTAACTAAACTCTGCTAGTTTAAGGACATATTTGGCAACCAAAACAGAGAACAAACTGAATATATTATGTTGTTCACAAAGTGCCTCTCAGATTACTGATTACTTCAAACAGAGGGATTTTACATGATGTTCATCAGTCTTGCACTTTAAACTGTTTTCAGGATTAAACTGGAGCAAATATCAATCTTAAATATCCTAATTATTACAAGTTTAGATAGAATGAATCTATTATTTTTGTACTGCTAGTGTTCCGATGTGCCTAACTGGAACTAAAGAATAATTTTGTTCTCCAACCACAGAGCCAGTCTCAAATGTCATAATAACTCTCAGCAGTAATGAGTTGGTTGAGTTCAACAGTTCCGTCAGTCTCTCCTGCTCCTCCTCTGGATCCCCCATTTCTTTCCTCTGGATGAACGGCAGCTCTGAGGTTACAGCCAGTGACAGAGTTCAGCTCAGAGGCTCCACTCTGACTATAGTCAATGTGACCCGTTATGATAATTTACCATTCAGATGTCGCGCTTTCAATCCTGTCAGTGATGACATCAGTGGTCCAGCAAACCTCTCCATCAGCTGTGAGTTTTCTGAAAATGATCTGCATGTGAACATTAGAGAGGGCTTAGAATATTGTCATAGTTTTGTGAAAATTTTGGTTTTGTTTCCACATGATTTGGACTATTTGTTAGAAACCAGGTTTTCAATATTCATCCCATTAAATATATCACATACAACAGCTTTCATTTATTCAATGTGACTTCATTACAATGTGCAGAACTTTATTTTCTCAGTTATCTTAATTAACAGCAGTCCAGCTGTATGCTAATTAGTTACAGTACAGTACTTCACAGTCATTGAATCAGACTGTAAACTATAAACTAATCAGTTTTAACTTCTTAAGCAACTTACAACACTTGTCTTTGTTGTTCCTTTCACATCCAGTTGGCCCAGAAAACATAAATCTGACTCTCTCTCCATCAAAAGAACATTATTTGGAGGGGTCGAACATCACACTGAACTGCTCAGCTAATTCTAAGCCTTCTGCTGAGTTTACATGGTTTCTAAATGGAAACAATCTGCCTGATGCTGGACCAGAGCTCAGACTGATGAACATTCAACTGAGTCAGAGTGGAAGCTACAGCTGTCAGGCCTTTAACCACAAAACTCTGAGATATCAGTCGTCTCAGCCTTCAGATGTCTCTGTTCTCAGTAAGTCTAAAATAAATCTTTCACCAAAAGACTTATTGTTTAAAAGATACATGATTTTGACTTGGGTCTTGGATAAATATCATTATGAAATATAAAAAAAATTCTAGAATCAAGATAATTTCAGAAAACCTTACAAACCAAGAAAAGTAAAAACTAAACATGATTGACGTCACATAAAATGGATTTCTGAAGTAAAAGAAAAAGTGTGGCTGGTAATGACTGATTCATTCATTCAGAGCAAAGATCGTGTTTATTAACATCTTTAGATCTTTTTAAAGTACAAAGTTTAACCATAACCCTGTCTGATCTGAGACTGATGTGTTAACATTTCCAACTCATATGAAGGTTTTGATTGGTTACCTGTTTTGTCCAATTCAGGGTAACGGTGACACTGTGGTTCCATACTGAAGTATCTGTCTGACAAAGTGATGTTTTCTCAGATTAGGAATTGTCATTCTCCATCGCGTTTTTTATTTGTTTCCGACGGCGGCAACATCAACAGTAATATCGTCTCCTTCGACTTCCGGGTGACGATCCCGGTAAAAGATATCGAGAATGCGCAGAACGCGCAATCCAAACCACCACGTGCTTCTGCCGTCTACATGCACGTTTGGTGTACATTTGGCTCAAGTTATCTCGGGGTCTTTATTAAGCCAACTGACTGTCAATGCTTCTCCTGACTGCTGTTTACAAAACCAGTGTTGATTTTAATGTCTGCTCAGGTTGGCACTTGATTGATCAAGGGGTCTGGAAACAGTTTCACAATCTAGATTCCACAGGATAAGTAAGAGAAACAGAGATGTGTTGATCTTACTATGGGCTGGGAGAAGGAAGATGCAGGAGATGTCTGAGACCAACAGGGTACTTCAGGAGCTTTCTAGATAACTCTCTTGTGCTCCTTTATTCCGACTGCTTCCATAGAAACACAAGTGCACACTTCAACAGCAGAAGTTGGAGTGATTCCTTTTTCTTGCGTCCATTTTGTGCTTTTTATCTGACTTTTCTGACTAGTTTTATGTTGCCGTTGCACAAGCAATTTATAAACTTCCAATAATCTGCTAGTTTGTGCTTTTCCTCTGTTATGACATTTTTGATGGTGTTACAGTGATTTATGTACACTTCACAATAATCCTTTAAAGTATTAATGAATCGCAAAAAGCCAATAGAAAAACATGTCAATGTGGCACATCCCTACACACCGTTTCTTTAAATGCACCATGATATGCTAAGGAAGACAAAAACCTGTATTCACGGTGCATATCCAAAGAAATGGTAGTCACATTAAAAAAATTAATTACATACATGCATGATGTGTAAAATTTGCATTATCTCATTAATGGAAAAGCTTAAACTTCCCTTTTATAGTGTGTGTGATCCCATATTAAATCCCTCACTTTTGTGCACAACTTTGTTTAAATAACAGGCCTCGTTCATTGAAGCAGCAATGATTAGAAAAGTAATTATATCAATAAAATAGAAATTGGTTTATCAATATTTAGCAAATTTCCTAAAGGTTTGAGGAATAAAATGTTTTGGAGTTATTTCCTACATGTACACTTACTTTTAAAGAAAAAAGGTTGTTCAGTTATTGTTCTAATAAATAATTTGTTGCGGTAGGATTTATTGTTTAAATCCTGACAAGGTGTAAATTACATAAAGTCTAGATTTCAATTAAAATCACAGACAGATAACAATCAAAGAGAAAATTAGAAAGGTATTAATGAGATGCAAGAACATCTTCACCACACCTTGGCATTGATTCTACTTGTCTTTCTATCTGTACTTGAGGGACACAACAAAGATTATCCCCTAGTTTTGTGTTTTGAAGATGGTGGTAGAAAGTTCTGCCAAATAAGTTGTTCCAAAACCTTTTTAAGATGGGTTGAGATTTTATGATTGTGAAAATCGAAGCGTTTGATAAACATAACTGTTGCATCAAACCATTTAGTGACTAATATCCTGCAGGTGTACTGATTATCATCATGAGAGAGAACAGCAACATCAAGACAAAAATATTTCAACAAAAGTTGAAGTTGATCACATCTTTGCGTTGATTGCGTTGGTTTGAAATCATATCAGCTAAAGGCCCACTCGAGACCACAGATCTTTTTTCTATTGGAACTAGTTATTCAGGCCTGAATTCAGGTCTTAATCTGTTGATATTCACCTAACTTGCTATTTTCTGTCAATTCAGAACTCGATGAAAGATATCCATTCTGACCGTTTGATTTCGTTACACATCTATGTGTGAGGAAGAATGTTTTTGCACCACTAAACCCTATATGCACTCAATAGTAGATTGACAGACATGGCAAAAGTCAAGCTATTATTATTAATCACAGAATCAGTAAAACAGGATGTTGTGCTAGTGTCTCTGATGAGTTTGTACTCCTCAATAATGTCTCTTTTTTTTCAGAAAACGTTTCTTACCTTTTGTTGCAAGTAAAACATTTGTCTGACATTTGTCGTACGCTCCTGATGTTGCAATGACTTCAAACACCACACATATGGTTGAGTTCATCAGTCTTGTTACTCTGTTTTGCTCTTACTCAGGATCTTTAAGTTTATGGAGAACGACAGACTTCATTTAGATGAAGAAAACTCCACTTTGATTACAGATTATAGTGTTGACCAAGGACATTTTTTAACTGGTGTGCTCATAAGATTCACATTGCACTCATGTTTATACACGCAGCTTCACAGCTGCAGCTCTGTTTGTAGAAGCTGATTGAATAAGGCTTCATACAAAGCAAAGTTGCATGAACTGCCAACATTACTTTTCCTATACATGTTGCAGATGTGAATGTATTTAGGGGATGCATTCATAACATGTAAAACAGACATAACTCTTAAAACCCAGTCTGTAAATTAATTACAGGTAAATATGAACATTGGGATGAACACTGATAAAGCTCATCTGACAGAAACAATAAAATACAGCAATATTTTAAACTAGAACCTCTCATTTTATTAAAGGAGAAGAATCAAGGATGTTAAAATGAGGAGATGGGTATGGTCACTATTCTTCTCGAAGTATAAATAAAATGACATTTGTAAATTTGAAGAAAGTTATAACAAAAACTACATGTTAATGAATGTGTTCATAGAAGGACTATCTATTTAGAATAAAACACACTTTATTGGAATCACTGAAAGCCATCTGATTTATTCACTGCTCCTAATTAAAACAGTTTATTCTCTATATATTAAGAAGTTATGTCCTAATTTAATTATGTCTTATAGCTGTAGGACTTGATGATCAATAACTGACCCAATTTTTTAAATAGTCAACCCAGCCAATATTTGCATTTGGGGATCTTGTGGGTTAAAACTAAGCTAAAGGAAACACAAACAAACCAAAAAAAAGGCAGGTCCTTCATGGGATTGTCTGCAGGTTCTGAAATGATCAAAATGTATTATGGGTACTTCAAGGAACTTGAAGATGCCTATTTTTTTTTTAGCAAAAACTTAAAATAGGCATCTTATATGGGGCCCATTTTTACTTTGTACCAAATTACTTTTGTGTCTCACCATCCACAAACAGGGGGAAAAAATTGAATGAAATTAGATTAAATTGAAAAAAAAAAGCAGAGACAAATAGGTTCATACTTGACACAAACTGCATTCCAGTGGATGAAAGTCTTTAGTTTGTGACATATCTTCACCACAATCCCTTCCTGAAATTTTTAGTTTTTGTCTCTACATGACCTCATATTTTTATCAAACTTTTGCCCTCAGTTACTTTTGATCCTGCTGTCAAATGTTGTTTACAGTTTCTTTCCAAATCTTTTGGCCAACAGAAGCTGTATCAGGTGCTTCTGTTAAACCATCAACAGACCTGCAAGTTGAGAGGACCACTGTCAACTTAACCTGTGAGGCTTCTGGTTCTATTTTTACCCGGAAGTGGATGAAGGATGGCTTGGATCTTATTCCATCTGATAACATAACACTTTCAGAAGAAGACAAAGTGTTGACTTTTAAATCTGTGAACAGAGAAAATGCTGGAATGTATCTCTGTAAAATCAGCAACCCCGTCAGCACTGCTGAAGCCAGTTACAGTATGGTTGTTAATTGTAAGTACCATTCAGTTTACAGTTACTGTTCACATATACAGGGTAGAATAATGCTGAGCCACTAAGTAAATGAAAGATTGCTGAAATGTTTGCTTTTTATATTATTTATAAGATCTGCGGAAAGATATTTCAACCATCCTTGTTTTTCAGATGGACCGGAAAATGTTAAAATCACAGGTGAACGTGAGATAAGGGTGAATGATACCTTAAAGCTGACATGCTCTGCAGAGTCGACTCCGAGTGCCACATACAGGTGGCTGTTGAATGGCACAGAGATACTCCCAAAGTCAGCTACGTTCTCTAAAGAAAACGCTGAATTCGCCGACAGTGGAAACTACACCTGTGAAGCAAGGAATAATATAACTGAAAGAACATCATCAGACATCCATGAATTATTTGTAGTATTGAACTGTACGTATAGCACTGATTTTCAGATATGTTTTAAGCTTTTGGATCTTGGGGTCAATTTGCAGTAATGTGGATAATATAAAGAGAAGCAGGCTTCATAAAGCTTGTTTTTGAATATCTTTTCTGTCAACTGAACATGGAAAATTTACATTAATCTGACAAGATAACGGTTATTTGAAATATAAGACTTCTCTTTACCAGAGCATTAATCTGCCACATAGCATATTCATCATTCTGACCAACTAAGTGCTCTTCATCTGTATCTGTCTTTAAACCAGAGTAATAGGAACTGAAATCTGGCTAACGATGAAGTCACACAGAAGAAGCAAAAAATAAGACGATGTGGAACGTTTCTGTTTGAAAATGGTGTAAAAAACCTTTTTTTTCTTATTTGTTTCTTTCTAGTAAGTGTCCCATCACGAGGATTGTCTCATGGTGCCATCGCTGGAATAGTAATTGCATGTTTAGTCGTTGTTGCTGCAGCTCTCGGTGGAGGGTTGTTCATCTATAAAAAAAAGTAAGTAGAAAAGTTGAAATATAAGCAGACATGCATTTAATCTTAATCTAATAATTAATCACTGCAATCACAGTAAAATGTAAAGACTTCAGTGATGAAATACAGTAAACATCAACTAAAGATTTCAACAAAGGTCATCATCAGTCATGACCTTGGATTTCACTCTTTGCTGTTATTTATCTGTACAACTTAAAAAATATCTTTGTAAACATGTAAACTTCTAAAGTTGTAAATCCTTTTGTTTTTAGTATTCATTCTTGAAATCAAAAAATTAGTTAATGGAATTTTTTAATAGTCCTTGTTTTTTATAACCAAATAGTTATAAAATATTGTGCTGGATAAGCACAAATAATATATGGATAGCATTTCCTTCTTTTTCTTTTCTTTTTTTTTTTTACCAATTTGTTGTAATTATTCAAAGAACACCTGTTGAAATTACTTTTTATATCTCTACACAGTACAAAAAAGCCTTCTGATAGAAACACTCGCATCATGACAGGTAAGTGTGTCTTTGTTTTATATGTGCTGATTCATTCATTTATATGGCTTTTTTTAGCTAGTTGATTTAATTCTTTGCATTACTTCTATTTCATATTCTAAAGGTGTTGATGGCCGGGGCAATGCAGGATACGAAAGTGAGGTAAAAGTCTAAATTGTCTTCTCTGGTTAAGATGTGAAATATTAACCAGGATGCTTAGGAGAATGATATCACTCACATATTGGGAAATGTGTTATAAAAGTATATAAAAGCTTGTCAAAATAACTGTAATGATTGAATGCAGTACACCCATGCATTTACATACATGTGAGTATGAGTAATGATGAAACAAGTTTTTCTTTTTATTTACAGTAAGTCATGAGCCTTCAGTGAAGAATACTGGAAGACATACAGAACATACAGTGACATCCACATGCATACAATATCAGAGTGTTACACAGACCATTTTTATACATGTAGAAATAAGAACAGTCTAGCTCAGCACATATTGCTTCCATGTTCAACAGTATCTGAATAAAACACAACACAAACAAGCCTAACCCTAAAGTGACATTAAGAAATGAGTAATAGGTTGATTCTTTGCTAAGATCTTCTATTCATAGTAGTTCATACTTCATAGAGCACTGGATAGAAGTGACTGCTTTAGATTCGTATTGTTTGGGTTGAATCACAGAGCACACAAGATTGAACTTTGAACCAGGAAAAAGACATTAGACACAGAGGAGTGGAATTTTATATGGTCTCATGCTTGTTTCAGGAAACTCTAAAAATTTTATGTGCTGTCATATAACTCTTAGTGAAAGTTTGATTTAATATAATCTCAAAAAGAGATGATGAGATGCCCTGAAGAAAAAATAAGATTCTTTTTCTTTTCTAGGACGTGAACTATGCAGACGTCAAGTTTTCGAAGAACAACAATGGAGGGAGAGTCCAGATGGGGTCGGAGGAAAATTCAAACTATGCTCAGATCAGAGTGAACAACAGTAAGCCTGCAACAATGTCCCCTCCCACCTATGATGTCCACATGCAGAAAGCGAGGAGGCCAGTTTCTCAGTATGAGGCTAATGGGACACAAACTTATGCTCAAGTCAACAGAAATTGAACACATTTGATCTGATCTCAGAAACAACTGATGTGTTTAAAGAAACTTGCACTTCCCCCTCATTGGTCTGTATGATAGACAAATTTGGACTTGAGTTGACTTAGTCAAAGCACTTTAGTAGTTAATAATCAACCAGCTCTGACAATTATTACCATGACAAAGGCCAAAATGCACATCATGTCCCTTTTGTAATTTTCTGTGAGCTTTGCTGTGAGATTTGCTTTGTGATTGAGTTGTTTACTTGAATATTATATTTCTCATTATACTGATATAATATTTTACATTCATATGTGTAATTCTTGGTTTCAGTTGAAAATCCTGTTCGCAGCTCATTAGTGAGACATGAAGTCACAGGAAAAATATCAGCTGCACCAATTTGATATATGATCATTTGCATTTAACTGAAATAGTCATGTTACGGATATTCCTGGATACTGCTCGACATCAGTGTAGCTTGTTGATTTATAAATGATGGAAAATGACTTACGCAGAGATGAAGTGACCAGTGACGTTACCTGGTAGGGTTAAGATGTCTTTCTACCTTTCCACTTGAACCATGATTGGCTCTAAATCTGAGAGAATTTAAAAGTTGAGGAGTACATTGGTTATTCTGTGGTTATCTGCAGGACAATAAATACGTTGTTTGACAGACAGGAACTGTGAGCTGATTCAGAGCACGTCTACAGAAAATGTCAAGAACTGTTCTGATGAGATTAAAAGGTGCTTCCTCTCCCAGCGTGTCAGAAGTTAATGTAAAAAGGGATGCTGGATTATTGCCACATATTTGTACATTTATTTTTTATTTATTCAAAACAATCTATATTGTGGTACATAATGATTAAAGTATATACTAATCTATTCATGTCATCGTAATACCTACCGACATTGACATGAGTGTATCGACCCATTTCATGAATTACACTCAAACGTTTCCACACAAACCTAATTTATATAATTCACAAAGAGCTGTGAACTAGTGCCGACACCCTTTGTAACTCATTAACTTTTGTAACAACGTGTATCAGTGTACACGCCTCCATGTCCAGTGTCATGTTTTAAAGGCATCAGATACAGGTCTCCAGGCATATTTTTCACACAAAAGGTTCCTCTTGTCCAAAAAAAAGAAATGTACAGCTTTTGGGGAAGTTCCCTGAATGTAGCAGACAAACTTAAAAAAGTTTCACAACCAACAACCCAGAACTTTTTACTCAAGGCATGACATTTATTCTGTAATCTTAACTGAAATGTGATGTAAGAAGGAACAGGAAAATTTTGTAATGCTGTTAAGTTGTAGCAATACCTTGTATGAGGAAGACATAAGGGAACTTATTTACTCTGAGAAACGTATTCTATAAATGTAGAGAGCCAAATGCTTTGTGCTATTGTTTCCTTGTTTAGAGTCAGATCCCAGCAGGCATGAGGCTGAAGTCCAGGAGGACACACTGAAGTAGAGGAGTAAAGGTGGATTATAAAATTGTGCTGGATGTTACTCTAATGAATGATTAAGATGTGACACAACTGCCATTGTTGTTGTTCACTCGATGTCAGGCAATGTGTCGAATCATTAAGCGGAGGTGCTTAGTTAAAAGCAGAAGTCACATTAACCAAAGCACGTCCATGCGTTATCTTGTTGCCCAGCAATGTTATAAGTTATTGTTGTAAATGATTTCTGAAAGAATCCTGCTTCAACATAACACCATATTTGATCTGTCTGTGAGCTTAGGTTGTATTTTTATCATTGCTGGTTCGCTGTGTGAAACATCAAGTTCAATTCAGACCAAATTAGACGGTGAGAAAACATGATGTCTTTCGCTTTAAGATCAGTCCCCCTTTTCATGAGTCCCGCTATTGATTTTCTAATGCAGTGAAACTTGTTTAACTATTACCTGTTCACCAGTAAAGTCTGCCATTCCTTATTCTTTGTTCAATCATTCAAGGTGATAAAATTACCAGTTTTAAAAACCTGATTTGTTTTTCTAGGTTGCTTTGAATGTGAGTCTCAGGATGTAGATATTATATTTGTAATAATATGGTTGCTTTTTTTTATGAATAAAACACTTCACTGAAAATGTTTCACTGTTACATGTGCACAACCACACACACCAGCATGGTCTTTTTTCTGTCATTTCTTATTCTACAATGGCTTGTCAGGGCAGTCAAAGAGTCAGATGGCATGGTAGGTTGTTAATTTACAGGATGTGGAAAATGAAGTAAAAGGCACAGTATAAATCCAGCAAAGGTTTAAGAGGAATTTTCAGCTCAGCAATGCAAATGTGTTGTCTGTTTGGCAGTTTTAATGATAATGCTGTATGCTAAAATAACGCTTCCTAACAGAGTTGGGTAAATGTATTTCCCCATTGCAAATTTTTATGTCTGTATTAGTCCATCCTTCGTGATGGATGACCTGAAATAAAACGGGGTGAGAAAAAAACAAAAGACTAAATGAATGAGGAAGGTAGAATAGTGGAAATTCTTCATTCATTTCCAAGAATGATAATGTATTTATATTGCGGCAATAAAGTCAAAGTTCACTGGGAATAAAAATCTGGCTGTGACGGCACAATGGCATCACAAAAGGACAATTTAGTCATACCAGTGATATAAAAGTATTGCACTGATAGGTGAACAAGTTATCGACAGCGAACTTCCTCTGTTGTGCATTCACTCAAACTTAAAGTAAGTTTCATAACAGACAGAGTAAAGGCTGTGTAAAAGCATCACCTGTTTGGATGCAGATAGTATCTAATTTGAACTTTTCATGTTATAAAAAATCTTACCATTGCACTGATAAATGTAAAATCCCATATTATGACATTGGTGATTTTACTTGGGATACTCTGTCGGTCACACTCTGTCTTCAGAGTACAAGGACCAAATAGTTCTTGGATTTAAGCAGTGACTAAACTTAAGCATGACTATAATGAGTACAGAATGCAACAACATTATAAATGTTGATCTGAAAGGAGAAAAAAAAGGGTGTCATATACTGGGATGCAGCTTTGTCATTATGTCAATAAAAGTCTATGACAGCTGTTATGTTGTATTATGCAAATTACTGAGGTCAGTTCCTGTAAACCCAACTTTTATGGAGGCTTTATTTGGTAAAATGGACTACAAGTAATGACAGACTGCAGTGAGAAAGTGGCATCTAGTGGTTAAAAATGCATGTGCAGGTTCAACACAGCTGTTTCTACTTATCTTATTTTTAATGTAAACTTATCTAAACATTTGTGGAAATAATTATACAAACAAAGACCCACAACACACAAGACATTTCAAATCTCACTAAGACTCAACAGTTGCATTACGATGATAAAATTCCTCGTTGTAGTTGGTAAATTTCCACTTCTTTGGATTTCATCATCAAGGAAATTCTGGTGCTTTGAAATATGGGTGCAATTGTTTTATAAAATGATTACTGTGTACCTGTAGCACACAGTAGAGACAGAGATGAAGAGCACTCCAATGGCGCCCAACGGGAGGAATCTTTACTGTGCTCTGCTGGTGGCGCTTATAGGTGAGAACACTTCATTTACTGACTTTTACGATTATTTAAAAACCTAACAAATGAGCAGTTAGATTGTTCAGTGTGACAGTAAGAGCACTGATGGTATGACAGTAAATGAGTTTAAGAGGTTCAAAGTTCAGTAAGTAACTCCTGTAAAATAGCACCTAATTAGAAAATTAATAATAGCTACTGAGAATCAATAAGCTGTAAATATAAGGCTAAAGTAGAACACAAAAGAAGACTTTCTCAGCTATCACACTGAAATTAGTTGTATCAGCAATAACCACAATATGAGACTTAGGTCACAAACCTCCTATTTCTATGTGCTAAAACAGGTTTTGTTAGCCCAAGCAGGGTAAGAATACTGCATCTCCACTTCTTATTTCACACATTAACAGCTGTGATAAATACTCCTCTCACTCAGGTTCACCAGCTTTGGGTACAACTCTGCAGATCTCCTGGACAGGCAGGGTGAGAGCTGGGTCCCGAACTACGTTCACCTGCTCTTCTTCTTGTCTTCCAAACTGCGTCTACACCTGGAACTTTAGGGGCAGGACGTACAATGGGAGCACATTAACCTGGACACCGGATGGACTGGATGATACAGAGGAGCTGCAGTGTATTGTCTTCAATCAACAAACAGGACTCTACACCAGGACTACTACCACCGTCAAAATTAATAGTAAGTGTTCAGTAGTGGACAGAAACTAAATATGATTGCTTGAATATTACACTTTTTCATGCAGCTCTGTACTTCTTATCCATCCCTTGTTTTGACAGCTCTTCTGACTTGTTATTTTTCAGATTGAATTCAACATAAAAAAAACATGACTACATGATAATGTAACACAATATGAATTTAGTTAAAGATCCTTGTAATGTTTCTGAGGTTTTAGCAGCGACTCTTGTTCTAAACTTTTTAAAGAGTCTATCTTTAATATCATAAGTTTGATATTTGAGGCCCGAAAAGATAAAACTGTTCACTATTTCACAGCAGAGAATGTTTTATAATTTTCTATATTTCACAGTCCCTCAGGTGTATCTTAAGACCCTTTTGAGGGGTCTGTTCCATAGTTTGGAAGCCACTATCACAACTATAAAAAAGCCACCTTAATAAACTGCTTTTACACCAATCAATATTACGAGAATAACAATAAATGATACTTTTTGTTTTGTGTTTTGTGACATTTTACAGATAATGCTCTAGATTAAATACATTTTCCTTAAATAAGGACAAATGCTCTCTCTCTCTCTGAAGCGATGTGGGATAAATGTACTGAATCAGTTTTAGAAGATGTTCATTCATGAGATGAGTTGGATTGATTGGAGTTTGGGTTTCCTCTGTCACAGATCAACTGTCTGTACAAATTAGTCCACCAAACACTGTTCCATCGCTCAAGCAGTCACTGAATCTCATCTGCCGTAATGCTGCAAATGGTGACCCTCGAGATCCATCAGAAGTCGTCTGGTACAAAGATGGACAGAGAGTGACTTTACGTGAAAACATGCAGCTCCTGGAAAACAACCTCACTCTTCACTTTGACTCACTGTTGCCCTCTGATGCTGGTTTCTACCACTGTAAAACTGATGTACCCACACTGGATACCAGCATTTTCAGTTTGGGGTATCTACTCAGCTGTAAGTATCAAGATGGACGAGTAGATTAAGTAACAATTTTTGTTAGTAATCGTTATAAACTCTCTAATCTTTGTAGTTGATCCATGGAACGTCAGCATCAGTGGACCAGACCCCGTATTTCCAGGCAGATTGAGTCAATTCACCTGCCTGACCAGCTGCACCCTAAATGTTGACTGTACTGTCAGGTGGGAGTTCAGAGGCGGTTTTCCCATCGGAACTTTCTTTTCAGTAAATGCGAATAAGCTCAGGTGGACTCCTTCGATTCCTGGGACTTTCCAAAACTTCACTTGCATTGCAGAAAATACAGCTGCTGGACACTCAGCTGAAGCCACCATAATGGTAGAGGTTAAAGGTAATGATAACTCTTAAGTATTTGCTCCTTTTTCTGCTGTCGTTTGTTCATTTTCAGCAAAATGTTGAATTCTATTTAGTTACTTTTTTCCCTGTTTGTCATCTTTACCCTAAATAGGACTTCTGGTTTCCGGATCAGATGCAGTGCAGCTCAGTAGACTTTTTCCAGTGGGCCTCGCTGTTGGACTTTGGATTGTAAATTTTTTACCCATTAGGTATTAACTGGTTTGTTTCCCTGTTCCCAAATGTATTGACTCATCTGTTTAATGATGAATCGCCACAACCTGCTAAATACCAGAAGGAACAGTCAGGTAACAAAAACTTTTGGTGCCTTTATTTAAATTTTTTTTGTCCATTTTTATTACCGAAACCTTGCAAATATGTGAAAATAAATCATTTGTCCCACAAGGGACTTAACAATAAAGCCTGGTTGCTCTTTGGTTTGTATACCATTCAATACTTTCAAACCTCAACACACAACAACAAAATTTCTTTGTAGGAAAAACACTGTGACACACCTGCATGTGGTCGTTCTCTGAGTTTCACTGACAGTCAGCAAAACTTGTTCTCCTCCTCACTCTCCACAATTCAGCATTAATAGATGTTGTAAACATGACTCAGTATCTGATTCACTCATGCTGAATAGAACCAGTGAAGTCACAGGTGTTACGCTAAATCAAAGGACTCTGAGGATGTTGTCATGTTATGCTTTTCAATTAACTTACAGAAAAACAACTGTGTTAAAATCCTCTGTGGACTTTATCGTATCTCTTACATTTAGTTAAACCCCTTTTCTTTAGATTGATTTTCAACTTTTTTGTTGTTGTACATCTGGGCTTTCAAGTTTTTGTTGAAAAACTTCTCTAACTATAACTTCAAACTATATTTCTAGTATATGAGATATTGCTTTTGTTGATCTGTAAAGCAGTGCTACAAACATCAAGACGAGGACAGCAGCATCTCCAAAAAGGTGTGTATGCATTAATTAACACAAAAAAAACACCAGAACACAGAACAGTCTGTACACTGTTTGTTTTTTGGAGCTTCATATGAAGTGTGGCACAAATACAGTGAAAAAGACTGTTGCAAATTTAGCGTTTCTCACGTGAAAATGTTATGACGCTTTTAATTGTCATGAACCGGTGACACACTTTGTTTTGAAGTTCAGTTTTTGTTTCGTCATTTCCTGTTTTATTTTGAAAACGCTAACTTCTTCTCGTTTCAGGTACCTTACCCTTCCTCCTGTGTCAAGTTTCTGATTGTCTTCCCTAATTCCAAAATGTTTCCACCTGTTCCCCGTGGCTCCTCTGGTGTTCAAATAGTCTGCGTCTCCCTTTTCTTGTGCCGGTGTGTTGCAACTTTTATGTTCTTCACTCTCGCGCCTCGAAAACCACAGTATTGCCCAGCCTGTTTACCCGCGAGCCTGCAGCCAAAGCGATCCTCCTACAGAGCATTCCTTTGTTTGTAATTTTCTCATAGCCTTAGTTATTGCGTATAGTTTTCATAGCCTGGATTTGTTCCTCCGGTTTTTTTTTTTTGGAGTGGTTTTGAGTTGTAACCCGTTTCATAGACACCTCCGTTAGTAGAGCGTTGCGTCGTTTAAACTCTAACGTTTGATAGTTCCTCCTCTAGTGGAGTGATTCTGTTTGAGTTGTTAAGCCCCGTTTTTGCCTCCGTTAAAGGAGAGTTTAGCGGTAATTGTTAAAGTTTAATAGAGCCTCCCGTTGAGGAGCGTTTTCTGTTTTTGCCCCGTTATTGGGAGAGCGTCGTCTTTTGTTTAATTCCGCCTCATCAGGAGAGCGTGAACATTTGTTTGTAATCTTTAATAGCCTCTTCAGTTTACCTCCTAGAGTGGAGAGAGTTTTTGTTCCGTAAGTTTCATAGCTGCATTCTCCTCCACAATAATTGGTGAGGAGAGTGTTCCAGGATTTTCACAGCCCATTGTTTTGCTCTGCTCTGGAGTATCTCCAGTGTTTGTGTTCAATAAACCACCTCGTCCTGCAGATTCCCTGCATCTGTGTCCTGTGTTCATCTGGTCCTGACATTAATGAGCAAACGGCGTAATAAAATTCAAGAATTTTCAAAACGCTCACAGCCAAAAAAAAAAACAAACATTGAAGGTATTCAAGTTTATATTATTATTTTTAAATGAATACATTTCTGATTCTTTTCTTATTTTCAATCTTCTGTATTACATTTGTTGTGCCTTCAGTTTATGGTGGATTTCTGTTGGTTTGCCAGAAGGCGGCGCTGTGCACTTACGAACGTCAGATATGAACTAAGTGTCTAAAAGTTAAGATTGACAGAGAAATCGGTAGATTAATCCATAGTTATGAGGCAATGGACTTTTGTGTCATAAATTGATTATAAGTAAGGTGTAACTCAGCAATTTTGGCAGTTACTCAGAAAGTTGTGAGCATAACCTCAAGGGTCTGCAGCTCCGAGACACCCACAACACCTACATATGTACGATAGTTTAGTTCAGTTTGGTTCATTTAGGGTTAACCTTAACTATCAATATATAAGGACATTGTTGGGACAGACTCAAACAGTTATCACAGATTCACTTCATGCTCTCTGCCAAGCAAAGCAGGATGTCTCTGCTTTTCTCTGGAACGCTGGTTTCTCCTATCTGGGTATTGTATAATACAACAATGACATACAGGCATCTGAGTATCAAGCAGCAGACCCCCTCTTGTTCTACTTCCTAATGATAACTATTGTTTTCATTCTTTGGTCTGCTGTGCACTTGGATGATTTTGTTATGTCATTTTTCTTCAGGTGCCCTCAAGTGCAAACATTTGCATGTCACATATATACAAAATGTACAAATAAAAATCAGTATTTGCTTTAGTAGTACTGTCAGATTTTCAATACAGCAGATATGGAATGATGGCAAGACTGTTTCTATCAACTGATATACCTCATGCTAATGAAGATGAGATGTACTCAGTACTCACCACCACGCAGCTCCCACTGATATTTATTTGTGTGTGTGTGTACTAGAAATTTGAATAAATATAAGGCTGCCCAGCAGCAGCTGGCAATGTCACCACATATTCCTGTGTAGTTTGCATGTTCTCCCAGTGTGTGTTGGGTTTTTCTGCAGGTATGCTTCCTACCACAGGTCAAACAAGGCAATTGATTTAATTAATGATTCTAAGTTCACGCATGAAAAGTTTGATTGTCTGTCTTTCTGTGTCCTGTAATGGATTGACAAGCTGTCAAGGGTGTACATGGTTAAAGAAACAGGCTCCAGCTTCCCGTGATCCTGTATATGATGAAATAGGTATGGCTGATGAATATGTGAAGACTAGAATATCTGGCCTTTAATTCTGCTGCTCATACTCACCTTTGTGCTGTACAAATAAACTCAACATCAATCACTTCTTCTATGCGTTGTGCATTACACAGGTGCACTCCGATACTGGAATTTGCATCACCACAGTTGAAATAATGCCACAGTTGTTTCTGCCGTCTTTTGTTTGCCTACTTAACATGTAATGTTAGAAAAGGCAGCATTCCTGAATGTCAGAAACTGATAAGAAACTGCTTGTTTGAACTGTGAAATTCAGAATTGTAAAAATACGTAGTAGTTTGTCTCTTAAGAAAATAAGTGTCTGTAATCCATTTCTTTGTTGCTATCTGCAAGATTCAGAAGCCTGAGGACACAGAACAGACCAATTTAATTGATTTAGTTCTGAACGTAAACCAGCTGAGAACATGTTGACCATCACACAGATACAGGGCTATGAAAGTGTCATATGTCAGGCATGTATATTGAAACATTACAAAAACTAATCCATAGCAGTTGGTTTAGGAAGATAGGATAAGACAGGATACTGATGTGCAAAAATATGTGATAATTACAAAATCTTTGAATAATCTAGCCATACAATACAAAAAAAAGAAGGTTTAACTAACACATAACACAACCCCCTACTCACCATCATGCCCCACATACTTTCTGTCCTCATTTGTCATTTAACAAAACTTCACCCCAAATGGCAAACAAAATGTTATCACCTTGTGTAAGTTTGTCAAGACTGGACACCAAACATCCAGAAACACCTGCAGATAAGAAGTGAGGCTGCTGCTGTATAGATAGGGGGCTGGACACACAGTGGACCACTATAACAGAGGTGAAAAAGTAAGAAGCTTGTCAGAGCACTTGAACAAAATGGAGAAGAAGTTTGAGAGAACCTCAGCGATTGTTTTCCTGGCTTTAATGCACAGTAGGCCCTGATAGATTTAAGATTTTCTGATTAAACCTGAGTGGTTAAAACTGTAAACTTTTATGTGGCTTTTGTGCATTGTATATTACATTAGACCTTCTCTTTATCAGGTTTTGTAGCCACGGATGCTGTTGAGGTCAAGCCTTCCATCAACCCAGCTGCAGTCGGGGGCACGGTGATACTGTCGCTGTCTCCCTCAGTGACGTTAACAGGCGGAAGCTGGGCAGTGGGAGAGTCCCTTATCCTAACCTGGCTGGGGGACCAGCAGGCGGTTTTCTCCGGTTACAGTGGCAGGGCGTCTGTTAACATCACCACCGGGGCGCTCACTCTAAGCTCTCTCACTGTGGCAGACTCAGGAGTCTACTGGGTGCAGAGCAGTGACCCCCAGCTGACGATCAACACTTCTGTCACCGTTGTGGGTGAGAATAATTAGATGATATTTGAGACATATATATTTATAGTTCATTATGGTTCATTCATTAGAGTTTAGTCTCTGCAGCATCTCCAAAGAATTAGATATCAGTCAAGCAAGGTGAAAGGACAAGGACAAGTGTTTTGTAACTGATGATAAGAGGAAGTGAAAAATGTGCTGATGATGTATTTACTCTGCCCTTTTTATCGGAACAGGTTCCTGCTGTAATGAAAAAAGGATTTTTACACGTTGGTCATGGGTGGGGGTTTAAGGAATTCACGTTCTTGCCTCGTGATATTTGGACTGATAACTATGAAACTATAAAAAAAAACATGCCTAATAGACAGCTTGTGTTTTGGTTTTGCTGCCCTTTTGGTCACATGACTGTGTCCTCAGGGTGTTTCAGTCAACACACACCTGTATTTAGCCTTTTTTGGTACAGTGTACTTGATCCTTTAGTTCAGCAGAGCCTCGTTTTCAGTAAGGAGAGACTATCTGAACTTTCCTCCTTCGTATACGGAAAAGAATGTGCACATGTAAGAAATGTCTGCTGTGTAAAATGTAAAATGCAATACAATCTGTTGTATAAGATCCGCTTTTGACAATTCAGTGTTTAGATTTTGAACTATAACCTGAACATTACATTAAGAGCAGAGTAAAGTCTTTTGAAATAAATTCTACTTAGTATAAAAATGTTCTAAGGTGTAAGTGATGTCTACATTAGCGGTTATTTTATTTCATAAGCATCTGTGAGATGACATGAATAGGAACAGAATTTGGGTTGTCGAGTTGTTAGAAATAAAAACACTGTTGCAGATTTGTGCTTTTAGATTTATATATATTTTTAATTTGTATTCTCAGGGAAGATCAAACCAACCAGCAACAAAATCAATTATCTTAAAGCATCTTAAAGACTCTCTTTGATGGGAAGACTCTCTTATTCATTATTCACTTTTTCTATTTAATATGTTAAAAGTGTTGTGAGTCATTGAAAAAGGATCATTAGTTTTTGTTAACACATTTGATCTGCTGTTGTAAAAAGTAAAAGTAATAAGCATCACTGAAAAATACAGAATCAGCATTAATATAAATGTACACAATCAGCATTTTCTGTATTTGAGTTCAACACAAATATTATGGCATAAAGTCTATTCTTATTATGTCGAAATATTATTTTTTCTTCTTGATCAAGCTGGTGTTGATGAAAATGTCTTTTTGACATCCCTAAATTAGTATCGACGTTATATATTTTCCCTTTTGTGTGTAAAGAGAAAACATGATGAGCCCTTGTGGTCCACAGTGAGTTCATGGACATATTGACTAATTCACTGGTCTTCCACAGAACCTGTTTCAAATGTGACGGTCAGTGTGAATCAATCTGACCTGACTGAGTTCAAGAGTTCAGTGGCCATTGAGTGCTCCGTCTCCTCTGGATCCTCCCTCTCCATCATTTGGATGAACCACAGCTCTGAGGTTACAGCCACCGACAGAGTTCAACTCACTAATGCCAACTTCACACTCACTATAGTTAATGTGACCCGCTACGACTCTGGACCGTTCAGGTGTTATGCGTTTAACCCTCTCAGCAATGGAACCAGTGATCCAGTAAATTTTATCATCAGCTGTAAGACAAACTATTTTAATCCAACCAATATTTGCTATAAGACCCCAGAAACAATGGTTAAATTCCACTCCAAGTTTTGAAGCATACCCTTTTTATTTTTTATTTTTACCCGCTCCTCTCTCTGTCTCTTTCTCAGATGGCCCAGATAACATGGCTCTCACTGTGAATGGACTGAACATCACTTCCTTTCTAAGTGGATCCAATCTGACCATGTTCTGCTCTGCAGAGTCCAATCCCCCAGCTCAGCTTCAGTGGGCTTTCAGAGGAAAACTCGTGAACAGGACAGATACATTGTTGGAACTGTGCCATGTCGGGGAGAACCAAAGTGGTCCATATTCCTGCTTGGCTTTCAACAACCACACTAAAGAGCACAGCTATATAACCACACACATTGTGATATCAAGTAAGTTTTTCAGCGAGAACGACTCTTTTTTCAGTATGTTCCCAGTCCTTATCTTTATGTTTTTGTCTCTGTAGATTCTGGATTGGACCACCAGGCACTGAATGTGTTGCTTCTTAGTCTGCTGATACTGGCTGGATTCACTCACACGCTGCAAGGCAAGTTATGGGGAAACTTGATGCTTTTGTACACTTTTTTTATGTTTTCCAGCAGATAAGCCAAAAAGAACGCCATCCCCTGAAATTCTACATAAATCAAAATCACTTCTGGTCTAAAACATAATAAAGAAATTTAGATATGTTCTGTAAAATGTTTTCAATGTTTATTCTATTGGTGGTTTGGGTTTAGTCAATGCTGCCTCATTTGCTTTTGTCTTCAGAGTGAGGGAATATACACCATGAATTTCTAGTTAATTTAAGAATAGACTTGTTAGTATTCTGAAAATAGAGACAACATTGGTACAGTGTGCATACCCACAGAGAGTTGATTAACATGAGAAATAACTTCAAAACCTGCCTCTCTTTCACAGATGCCTGTGACTCATTAAGACCCTGAATGACTTTGATGCAGTGAAGAAAGTCTCATGTCAGTCGTGTTTACTGTCCTATTGTATGTGATTCAAAGGTGAGGGATGTAAACAGAGCAAATGTTAAAACATGTTTAACTTTTCAGAATGACTACATTATCACATAGTTTGTGTCTGTCCATGTCAGTGTGTGCCGTTGTTTCACTTTCTTGAAATACATTGAAACTTTATAGTAAAAGCTGGGACTTTGTGGTACTTAGCAGGTCCCCACAAGTTTAAAGGACTGTTTGAGGCTCTGGTTTTGGGTAGTAGGTTAGATCATAGAAAGGTTGTTAGGGAATGTATTCCCACAAATCATTGCTACTTTAGTTGGAAAAATAGATAGCTACTTTTACATAAACAAAAATTGTAGAAAAATGTTTGTTGAGAAGTCACAATTCCCAATAAAGCTGCTCTCATTTACTCATTTCTCTGTTTTTGTTAAAGTGGAATGTGTATGACATAATGACTGAAACAGTAACAGGCATTACAATCAACGAGTTCTTTAAAACAAGTAATTTGGGATTTTACGTGTAAAATGATCACTCAGAGACAAGTCCGAACAAACAAGGGACAAGGCCTCTATCGGTGTTAAATGACAAGATATTAGCTCATTCACGTGTCTTTGCTTCCTGTCTGTTCCAGGACAGAGAGTAGTTCCTGCAGATAATTCTCTTCTCTTTCTTGCTAAATTTGTCATAATCTGATTTTTGTTTAAGGTGTTTGAAATGTTGCAAAATTGTATTGCTGAGCCATTAGCAATACCACAAATATAGAAAAATAAGAATTTGTGTGTATGTGGCATGTATGTATGAGTGTGTTGATGGCTAATTGTGCAAAATCATTTGCTATGTTATCTGTAGTAAATTACTCTTTGTATGTTCTGATTCAATAATTAAAATATGAATGATTTTGACCTTTTACATAGTCAATGTGTTCACTCATCATACTGAATTCTACCTGAAGAAAATAACTTGAAAGTAGCAGAAAATACTATTAGATTAGATTCAGTTCAATCTTATTTATATAGTATAATGACATCACAAGGCAGCTCAGAGATACAGACCAAGTCAAGCCACTTATAAATCAATTAATTGTAGTACAATCATAAGCCAATCAAATCAATTTGGTTAAAATCTAATTTTGTCCAGTTCATATAATATCAATTCCAAAAAAGTTGCAAAGCTAAAGAAAGTTCTCTTTGATCAAGCCCCGTCTTGAGCGTGCACGAAACAAAAAAAATCCCCTTTAACAGGAAGAAACCTCAAGTAGAACCAAACTGAGGATGGGCGCCTATCTGCCTCGAACAGACGGGTGAGAGGACAGGAAAGAGGTAACAACAAACAGAAAGCGCAGCGTCACCTACAGCAAATATGAAACCAGGTGCAGGTAGATCAACAGCAAATGAATGTTAACCCTCAGTCAAATCTGATGGTCCACATGTCTGCGCAGTCTCTCAGTGTTGCTTCATAAGGTCTTTGTTGGCAACATTCTAATGCTGCCATTTATGATTAAATGCTTGGTTACCATCATAATCACGTAATGTATTCAATACAAAGCTGTGGAAAATCCCCTTTTATGTGACCTTTAATATGATCTCAAACAGTGAAGGTTAATGGCCTGCAATGTTGTTGTGGCTCAATGACCTAAAACCATTATTCAGCACTCAATCGCTTATTCTCTTTTTGAAAGATACCGCTATCATTAAAGAGAATCCTCTCTTTTGTTAATAGACAAACAGGAATTACTGGATGAGTTTATGTTGAGTATGACTTTACAGTCAACACTTCAGGAGAAAGAGCACGTCCAGTACGATGGGAGAGTCTATTGTCCCATATAACATCCTTTCAGTCTTGGTTTTGTTTGCTCAATTCATTAGCTGACTTAACTGTCCAGTGGGAGGATATTTATTATAATGAGCTTAGTTTACTTTATTTTCCCCAGTATTTACAAAGTTATTCCACCTTTACTTTATTCTTCCACAGAAAAAGCAAAAAGATTAGATTTGATCATGAATGTGATATCAGTTTCTTTGTTTAGGTACAAACTGCTCACAGAGTGACCTCACAAAATACCGTCATGCAGTTTTCTGGTAAGTTAAAGTTGCAAGACGACCGATTAAAGTTTACAGTAAATGGAGACATCATGGTGAGCGCCAGTATACCATCATTATACGAGGGCAAAACAAGGTGTGGCCAGGACTTTGCTATAGTGATGAAACACTGGGGGAAAGCATTTGCATCAAAAGAGCTGGTGTGATGTAGTGCAACTACTTGCTGATTGAAGACTTGTGTGAAAACAACCAGATGCCAGATTTGAATTCATCAAAGCAAGAGATTAGTCCTTTTAATTGAAAAAGAGGTTTTCAACTGAAGAGAAAGTGAAGCGCAAAATGAAGTCTACAGTGGTGTTTGTCCTAATCCTCACCACAATAACCTTTGCAGGTACATTTGAATTATTTTTAACTTGAACGATTTTTCATCTTACTTCATATATTCATATAATTTCTCAGCTCAGGCAATGAGTGTAATACAGTTTAATGATCTTGATGCTAAAAATCTTGAAAAATGAAATACCAATGTCTTAAAATGCGCTATTGTTGAACATTGCAGTGTTTTCATATGAGCTCTTTACCAATATTTTAGCAATGTTTGGGTGGATGAATGAGTATTTTCAATCTATTTGCTTGCTGTCTGTTTTTAGATCTCGTGCACAGCCAGCGAATAAGCGCCTCTGAAGACGTCTTACCTGTCAGCAGAAATGTGACACTTTCCGTCAACGTCCCTGTCGAGTTAGGGACATGGAGGTTCAATGATGTTACAATTGTGATGATATACCCAGGAGGCTTTATTATAACAAAATCTTGGAAGGACAGGATAACTTTTAATTCAAACACGTCATCCCTGACTATTATGTCACTAACAGTGAATGATTCTGGAGATTACAAATTTGAAAATCTGCTAGGCGATACTTTCATAGAGGTGTTAAGACTGTCGGTCCAAGGTAAGAACTTTCTTACATTTGCTGTTTATTCACTGACATGTTATTCCAAGCGCATTGAAACAGTCAAACCGTTACACACATCCATACATGTGAACTCTTGAGCGAGTTGACCTTGTGCCCTATAAAAAAAGATCGGTAGATAGTTTCAGTACTGAGGTGCTTACAAAGAAGTGATTTGCAAGGAAAATGATAGCACTGACTGGGACATTAATAGCTACAGTCATTAAGCCATTAAGGCTATTTGCAAATCCCCTGATCAACCTCACATTTCTTGACATATTGCCAGAAAAACAAAAGATAGGTGCAGCAATTTCTCAAAATATGCAAACACAAATGGAAATTCAGTATATAATCCAAAAACTGAGATTGAATTGAAAAAAAATTGAATGAGCTTGAAAGTCAGTATTAGTTCTGAGGACCTTTATTCTTCAACACAGCCTGAACCCTCTCAGACAAGCTTTCTTGTAATTTCCTTAAGTAGTCTTCAGTAATAGTTCTCCAGGCTACTTCAGGGACATTTCAAAGCTCTTCTTTGGATGTTGGCTGCATTTTGTTCCATTCTCTGTCAAGATGATCCCACACTGCTTCAATAATGTTGAGATCTGGGCTCTGGGGAGGATTCATCAGCCTGTAAGACCGGTTGCTACTCATTTTCTCTTTTGAACTATTGCTCAAGACCATTTTAAAAGATTACAAGAAAGTTTGGCTCATTGGAAGCAACATTTTTGCACAATACAGTAGGGTTGCTTTTTCTTTTACACATAGCAGCCAAACTCAGCGCGACTTAATCGAGGCTCTGCTGGGGCTTGGCTCTAAGTTTTCCCTTTGACTACAAATACATCTATTTTCCATGCTCTAGCTTCCATACTTGCATCGTCAAATATAGGGTTATGAGGAGGTTACGTTTCTAAGCCACCTGAACAGAGTCATAGACAACGTGAAACAAGGGTCACTCGTGTGGCGCCACATTGCTTTGAAGATAAATCACAAAACCATGACCGTAATCTTCAGCAAGTCAAGCTGCTTTTAAGTTTTTTTTCCCCACACTGCATGTATGATATTCATCAGGATTAAATTCACAGTTTAAAAACATTACTCTCCGTCAATCCAAAATGTTATTGAGCCTAACAAATAGTTCACTAAAAATGAAAATTAGAACAAATTTTACGCCTTTCAAAAATATTAAGACAATACTATAAAAAAATCTTAAATATCAAGACTCTCTCATGTGATGCACTGATGGTTTTACATCCAAAGGCTCAATCAAGAGCCACTCTAATTTCAATCAAAAACTGTACTTTGATGTAAGGATTCTTTTTCAAGATAATGCTGCAGAAACTAAATGTTTGTTGCTACAGTGTGTTACCTGAAAATGAGAGTTATATAAAATGTATATACAGGTCACCAGTCCATCACAAGGAACCCACGCAAGGAACCCACGTATGCTCGAGGAAAACATGCAAACCCCATACAGAGAGGTTCCAGTCAGGATTCAAACCAGGAGCTCTCTTACTGTGATGGTGCTAACCACCACAGCACTCTGCAGCCCAATGCTTAGTCAATACATACAGATTTTACAATAAAATGTTTCTCGTAAAGCTGTGAAAATCTAAACAAAAAAACCCACCAAGCTTGAGTTTATTCAACACGAAGAAAAGAATAGTTGCTGCAGTAGGAGAAAGGGAAATGAAAAGATGCAGAAAAGTAAGATAAAGAAAGCAAATGCACAAAGACTTGTGTTGTCTTTACAGACTTAGAATTGCACTGACAATTGCAGCATGAGGGCAAAGCAGCAGTAATGAAAACCTTTCTTTAAACCTTTCATTACCCTTTTGAATAGTCCTTAATAAGATATTTTTGACACAGTATTATGCATAAGGTGTTAATATAAGGTCATTCATGATTTAATTTTGTCTGTGAATTTTGAGCAGAAGAAATTGTGAATTTGCTGGAAAGTGCAATCCATAAAACCTGACAAATGGCTTGCTTTTGTCTTCCCTCTCTACAGAGCCAATTTCAAGTGTGACTTTGCGGGCCGAAGCAACCAGTCTGGTGGAATTCAATGACACAGCAGTCCTTGTGTGCTCTGTGCGCAGTGGCACGTCTTTGTCTTATGAATGGTGGAAGGACAACTCTAAAATCACAAGTGGAGATCTACAGCTCAGCAATAAAGAAGCTAATCTCAGTATAGTTAACGTGGATCACTATTATCAGGGACAATACAAGTGCAACGTGTCTAACGGATTGGGGCATAAAGCTAGCGGTGTTGTACATTTGAACATCAACTGTAAGTTTTATTCAAAATGAATGTACAAATAGGCATCTGTATTAAAGAAACAAAAATTAATCCTCAAAAACAATTTCCCTCTTGTTGTGTCATCAGATGGCCCAAGTAACACAACTATGATGGTCATGCCTGCAAAGGAGATATACAAATCAGGATCTAATGTCACACTCTCATGTGCAACCCAGTCCAGCCCTCCAGCGACGGTCCAGTGGATGTTTGATGACTCGCACATGGACCGTTACGGACCAAACCTACGACTGGAGAATGTTTCAGAGGAAGATACAGGACATTACAAATGCGTATTTCACAACAATGTCACACTCAGGTTCAGCAGTAAAAGTACAATGATCCAGGTTATGGGTAAGGCTTTCTATTTTTATTCAGAGATTTTTTTAGAGTTTAGATTATTTTTAAACAACTGGTGAGTGAGCTCATTCACTTTCTCGCTAAGATTTTGGTGGGAGAATCAATAAATCATTCACTCATGCAATGATATGGCCGCAGTGATATTTTCAGGCAGCAGCACTTTTAACACTTGACAAGCAATGTATAAAGTGTTAGTTTGTTATTATTGGTAGGTGAAATTTGAGAGGCTACATAGTGTTTTTTTTCTTTTTGAGGACCTGTCTGCAAACTAAGTTTCCCATCAGAGACAATAAAATGACTAAACTGAACTGAACGTCCACTGTTATCAGTCTTTATGCAAAGCTGACTGAGTCAGCTGTGCCATAGCGTTGTGTTTAAAGGACTTGTAAAATATTGGTCAATGCAAGCACAAAGGCAATAAGCATTGGAATGGATATGTTGAATTATTCCATCAAATTAAAGCAACATATGCTGTATTCATTCAACCCGTATACATGTGCGAATTTAAACCACAAGTTTATTTGTTGTTTTATAGCTCCTCTGACAGCTGTTGTAATGAGTCGTACCAGTGGCCCAGCAATACTTCATAAATCCTTCACTCTGAAATGTGAAGTGACTGGACGTGTGGGCAGAATTGAGTGGTGGAAGAATGACCAACAAATTTCCGCTGACAATAGAATAGTCTCTGGCATGGACAACAAGACATTGACTCTTAATCCAGTTCAACATTCTGATGGTGGACGCTATTGGTGTCGGGCTTTTAACTACGTGAGCAACATGACCAGCAGTCCTTTTGAAGTCCAAGTTAACTGTAAGAACATGATATTTTTTCATTACCATTCACAAAAGAAGGAATTAACTGTCTAATGTCTGGAAACCTATGTGATCTTGTTGTCATTGAAAGTAATATAAATAATTATTGATGTATTCAGATGGACCAGAGACACCAACTATCACAGGACCAAATGTGGTGAAGACAGGAGACACTGCGACTCTCAGCTGCAATGCAACATCGACTCCACAGAGCCACTACGTGTGGTCCTTCAATGGTTCTGAAGTCTCCAATATGTCTAAATATGTCACACCTCCTCTAACCAAAGACCTGAGCTGGAAGTTCACCTGCACGGCCATCAACAGCATCACCGGCAGAAACAGCACTGCCCATACAATGATTACGGTTGTCGGTGAGACTTGGATACATATCTTTTATGTAAAAGAAAATGTTACTTACAAAGGTAAAAAGTGGCTGAGCAGAGAGCTAAGAGCTGTGGCTTTTGTTTTGTTTCCAGATCCAATAGAAAATGTTCGGGTACAAGCGAAGATGAAACCTGTCGTGGAAAGCTCCTCATATACTTTAATGTGCAATGTGACTGGAGATGCTGATCACATTTACTGGATGAAGAATGATGAGCGTCTGCATGAAGACAACACAATTATTCTCCGGAATATGAAACTCATATTCATGTCAGTGCAGCGTTCTGATACTGGACACTACAGATGCATGGCAAAGAATGCTTTTGGAAACATGACCAGTGATCCTTACATGCTCGTTGTCAACTGTGAGTATGATATTTAAAGGATTTTATGTGGGCAATAACTGATGATTTGCACACTATGTAACACAATATTAACTTGTGTAGTTGTTGAAAAATTATAATCAGTGATTTAAGTTCATATCCATGCGCTCAGATGGACCAGAGACGCCAACTATCATGGGACCAAATCTGGTGGAGAGAGGAGACAGTGTGACTCTCAGCTGCAATGCAGCATCTACCCCACAGAGCCTCTACACATGGCACTTCGATGGTTCTGAAGTCTCCAGTATGTCTAAATATGTCACACCTCCTCTTACCAAAGACCTGAGCGGGAAGTACACCTGCACGGCCATCAACAACGTCACAAGCAAATTCAACACTGCTCATACAATGATTACGGTTGTCGGTGAGACTTGGATACATATCTTTTATGTTTCTGTAACAGAAAATGTTACTTACAAAGATAAAAAGTGCCTGAGCAGAGAGCTAAGAGCTGTGGCTTTTGTTTTGTTTCCAGATCCAATAGAAAATGTTCGGGTACAAGCAGAGAGGAAACCTGCTGTGGAAAGCTCCTCATATACTTTAATGTGCAATGTGACTGGAGATGCTGATCACATTTACTGGATGAAGAATGATGAGCATCTGCATGAAGACAACACAATTATTAAGGAAAAAAAGACACTCATGTTCAAGTCAGTGCAGCGTTCTGATACTGGACACTACAGATGCATGGCGAAGAACGCTTTTGGAAACATGACCAGTGATCCTTACATGCTCGTTGTTAACTGTGAGTATGATATTTAAAGACTTTATGCTTATTTACGAAGTGACACATTCATAGTTGACATTTTCTATCTTGTAATGTTTCAACTGTGTTTTTATTAGAGTACAATAATGGGAAAATAAGAAGAACAAGCCATATGTTGATTCACTCACATGTTAACACACGCTCATCATAGACAAAAGTCAAGAAAAAAAACTTTTAGTAATGTTGTTTGAACTGTTTTTTTTCTGTGGCAGGATGAAACAAGTTCAACTGATAAAAAACACGAAATCTACTAACTTTTTTCTTATCTATTATGAGTTTTCTTAATCAACAAAGAGCTAACTCATACATAAAGTTAAAAAAAAAAAAAAAGATCCAGACACCCACTTAGACTTTCCATTTAGCAATGCTAACAGTTCCAAAGTGTGTTGGACCAGTCAAGACTTCTTAACTTACAGCATTCATTGAATTAACCAGCGCACAGTACAATGGTAACATCCAAAAAGCTCAGTGCCAGTCTGTGAAAGAGGAAGGTAGATTCATACAAATCAGATATCTCTTGTAGTTATTTTTAAACCAGTGGAAGTTCTAAAGTTAAGTTTAGTTTAAACAACTGTAAGCATTTACTAGTGTAAAGTTTTAGGAGGTTTAGTTGATTTTTGACAAGAACAGGAAGAATATCACCTTCATAGGAAAATACAGTTTTTAGATAGTCAGAAAACAGCCCAGGAACCACCAAAACATAGGCCTTTTCCTGAGCTGGAAGTAGCTGTAGGTCCATCGTTTCAGTTTTCAAGCAAGTTTGACATCATCATGCATCAGGCTGAGATGCCACGTCAAAAATGTTTTTTCCACTTTATGTGCATTATTTTTTTTATCATGGAGCTGCAGATTTCAGAAAAGTCATGATGAATTGAGCTTGTGCAGCATCTTTAATGTGTTTTTTACTTTTTAAATGAAAGATGTATGTCGCAGAATCCCTAAAAAAGTAAGAGTAGCTAACAAGTCACTAAAGGCTTCTGCAAAATCTCTATTGTAATTCAAAGCAGACACATGAAACACAGGCTCTGGGAAAAGGGCCTTTTGCTTTCTTAGCAGCCACCATAGTTTCTCCTACAAGCTCGGAAAGGGAGGGTAAGGTTAGAGGTATTCAACGCACAACTTCACAGCTAAATATCTTTAAATGCTACACACTGTTCCTTCAAGTTAAGAGACTACAATGAGAGACTATTAATGGTTATTAAAACATGTTAGTTAACCATAAATGACTGAACATATCCGTGTGCTCAGATGGACCAGAGACACCAACTATCACAGGACCAAATGTGGTGAAGAGAGGAGACAGTGTGACTCTCAGCTGTAATGCAACATCTACCCCAGAGAGCCACTACATGTGGATCTTAGATGGTTCTGAAGTCTCCAATATGTCTGAGTATGTCACACCTCCTCTTACCAAAGACCTGAGCGGGAAGTACACCTGCATGGCCATCAACAACGTCACCAACAAAAACAGCACTGCCCATACAATGATTACGGTTGTCGGTGAGACTTGGATACATATCTTTTATGTAAAAGAAAATGTTACTTACAAAGGTAAAAAGTGGCTGAGCAGAGAGCTAAGAGCTGTGGCTTTTGTTTTGTTTCCAGATCCAATAGAAAATGTTCGGGTACAAGCGAAGATGAAACCTGTCGTGGAAAGCTCCTCATATACTTTAATGTGCAATGTGACTGGAGATGCTGATCACATTTACTGGATGAAGAATGATGAGCGTCTGCATGAAGACAACACAACTGTTTTCTATATGGATAACAAAACAGTCATGTTCATGCCAATGCAGCGTTCTGATACTGGACACTACCAATGCATGGCTATGAATGCTTTTGGAAACATGACCAGTGATCCTTACATGCTCTTTGTTAACTGTGAGTATACCATCACTAAGATTCCTACTGCTGACTAGTCATTTGTTTATGCTACAATACATCATCCTACATTATTTAAATGTGAGTGTACTTTCTCCTTTTGCAGTTGGACCGGACACACCTACTGTCGATGGGCCAGCTGTGGCTGAAACCGGAAGTTATGCTAAATTTACATGCTCTGCCATATCAGAGCCTCCAAGTTATTACACTTGGTGGTTTAACCATGAAACCCTGACGACAAATACCTCTGTGTTTACAGCAGGCCCTTTGTCTTTAAATATGAGTGGAGAATACACCTGTATGGCCCACAATCACGTGACAGGAAGGAACAGCACAAACTCCGTAACACTCAGAGTCATAGGTATGATGACTCAACTATGGCAAGAATTAGATAAGACATTGTTAATATACATTATGGAATTATGTCATAGATCTAATAGTGCTATACGATGCTCTAAATGTCTAAATAGTTTTAATAAAGTGCAGCCAAAATGTCTCACCTTCTACATTCACTGTGTTATATGTTCACAGAGGCAATAGAGTCAGTGATGATCCACACCGAAACAACCCCAATAAACCAGAAAAACTTCACTCTCACGTGTCACGTTGTTGGGCCCTACAACATGACCTACTGGATGAAGGACAACATGAAACTCAACATGAGCTACTTGGACCAAAACATGTCGTACGACACTGAGAAGAACATGCTACACTTCACTCCAGTGACCACAGACCATGATGGGACATATCAGTGTGTTGCTATCAATGAGGTTACTCATCATCATAGTCCCGAGTACATGCTCCAAGTAAACTGTGAGTGCTGAAGAAAACATTTCTGATTAGAAAACTTTTATTTGAAAATGTTATCATTAATGTGTTGGATCAATCATCTTCTCAACAACTATTACAAGCTTCATGATGAAAATAACTTACATTTGAGCAAAAACCTCTAGAACAACATCTTACATCCGGCAAATTTACTCGTTGCAGCAATGATGACGTTTGAATAAATGAAAAATTATGTGAATTGAGATTTATCAATGAGGGGATTTGACACTGAAGAAACATGTTTATTGATCATTTTGCTAACTTCAATTCTGACTCTTTCTGTCTCTGTGCAGATGGTCCTCTGAGTGTGACTATCTCTGGTCCTGATTTTGGAAAGGACGGCACTTCTCTGTCCCTGAAATGCTCTGCCGATTCTCGACCAGAGTGTCAATTCCACTGGTTCTTAAACAATCAGTTAATGATTATGACGGATGGACCCGATGTCACGTTTGTTGCAATACAAAAGTATATAGGGAACTACACGTGTCAGGCGACAAACCCTGTGACAAACATCACAATGTACCAAAATAAAACTTTATCTCTCAGTGGTGAGTGAGTTTTATATCTCTTAGTTTTGCTATTGTCATTGCTGTATCTCCATAATGTCTTTTTTCAGAGAAGCTTACAACCTTAATCTGGATCAATAAGAGCCAGGAGTTTACTGAACTCTTTCATGCACGAATTATGAAAGCATCAGTCAGGATTTTTTATTTATCTTTAGGCATAAAAAGAACAAATTATTATTATTATTATTTTTTACACCAATTATATAAGGAGTTACTGAAGTGTCACATGGAATGGACATTGTGCATCTGAGGAACAGAAACAGAAAACGTGATGCTTTAACGTCTACTTTAGTGGCCTTTGTGCAACTTTGACTGAAAAAAAAACCCAAAACATTTATTATGATAGAAAAAATATTCTTATTTCTGTCCACTCAAGTGGACATCATGCATGAAAGGGTTAAGTAATATCAAATTGCCTCTTTGTACTGCTAAACGATTGAAAAACACAAACAATTACGTCCATCTCAGATTCACTGCTGTTACTTTGTTGTTGCTTATTATGTTTAACAGTATTAGAGTGGGTCTCATCTTGTAAATGTAATCCTTTCTTCTCCATTCATACATTTAACTTTCATTCTCGTTTTTTTCCTCCAGCTCATGCTTCAACCATCCACCTCCCCGCCCAGGGAGGTCTGATGATGATGGGTCTGTTTGCTTTTTCTGCCCATGTGTTATTGCACTGAGTCCTACACTCTGAGAAGTCCAGTTAACCTGTAAGGTCTCTTGCTCCCCCTACAGTCTTCTACAGCAATTATACGACTGGAAAATTGTGGAAATGCCATATAGTCCATATAATTCACATAAATGGTAACATGTTGTGATTTTTTTATGTTGAATGTCAAAATCAATAGCATAATAGCAAATCATATTAACTGTGGTAGTATTGTAATAACTATTGTCACTGGCTAAGAAAATTCAGCCAAACTATGTAATTACACTTGTACTGTGTCGTGATGAAAATCGAGTATTCCTCTCAAACACTTCAATACTAATTTGATATAAATTGCGTTTATTCACTTTGAGCAAAATGATGAGTAAATGTATGCATTTTACCGCACATTTATTCACTCTAATTACTTGCTAATCAATAAAAAAATGTTTTTAAATTGATTATGAGGACTTTTGTGGCCAATCCAGACAGTTACAGTGAGCTTGATATACATGACTTGTATAGAAAGGAAAGCGTGATCATTACAGAAATGTTAAAAGCATATATACGTAAAAGCATGCAGTGTATAAGGATGGATTCCTTTTTTTGGTCATATGGGGACACTAGGAACAGAGGGTTGTTTCACGGTAGTCAACTTGCACCTCTTCAGATTCTTATGTTTGTCCAGCTGACAGAATTTCCCTTGTGGTTGAATATTTCCAGACAGAATTAAGAGGATGAGAAAAAAGAAAACACACAAAAGAAATGTGAATTAAAATTTTTGAAAATCTCCAAAATCTTCAGACTTTTGAGGATCAAATTTATTTGAGTCCGTGAATTCTTTTTAACTGTATGCGACTCACACTTACGCTGATTGCGTGTGGTGGACTGCTTGCAGAGGCAACGTGTTTTCACCGTCTCTCCTCCTGATCCTGGATGGCCCAAAAACACAAAGAGAGAAGAGCTAAAAGGGTTTTGGTGATGCACTTTGACAAGATCCTCGACAGATGCATATTCTTAGTTTAAGTCCTCCTTAATGCAATCGTCACCTTTGCAGTTACATGGTCTTTTGTGATGTCTTACGATGCCGATTGGACGTGAAGTTGTCAGCAAATTTCCAACAGGAGAAGCTATAAGAAAATTGATATCAAAATATACTTAGAAATTAAGTCAAAGTAAAGTCATTGGGATATAATATATAGTAAATTATCACAAATGACGAACCACTTTAATTGAATTGCAATCAATGGAATTAATCTTACATACCAACAGTGACTGGGGATTGTTCAAATGTCTCAGGTGCCCCTTTGAGAAACAAATAGAAAAGTAAAAAAAATAAAATAAAGCATCAGAAAAACTCATAGAATTCAAAATGACTTGAAAAGATTAACTCAGATAAATCATACACTACCTTGGCTGTGATTAGTGAATATAATCAGTACAAGAACTGACAGGAAAAGCAGCCTTGCTCCCATGTTGTAGTTTAATCAGTACAAAGCAATTGGTCCAGGGAAAGAAATCTCGATTGTTCACCAACTTCAGTTCCCGTTAAGGAAATGAATGCAGTGCTTGTTGATCTGGAACTTTATAAAGGATGGTGTTGATGTCTGAAATCGTATACATGGCACATTCATCATCTGCCAGTGGTATGGAACATGTTCAAACTATCCCATTTACAATCGGCGGGTGTGAATAACACAAAAGTTGGACCCTTGCCAACAAATCTTATCAAGGTTTTGACTAAAAACTGGTTGGCGTGAGAAAATGAGATGGGATTCACACGATAATGACCAGGAAAAATAAAACCCAAGAGTATTTCATTGCCAGAGGTGTTTCAGCTGTGACTGGAAGTGAAACGTTATCCAGAGTTTTGCGATACAATTAGTGTGTTCTGGTATTAGTTCAAATTGCTGAGTGAGTCATACACACTTCTTAATCCAAGTTGGCATCATCTTTTTCCCTGAACATGTATCAGTTACACTTTTTAATAAACATGGGAGATCACAAGTCAAAGGGATCTGAACCATGTGTTTTGGTAAAAGTACTTTGTGCTTGAAGGAACAATGAGGCTTAATATGCGTCAGTCATCAGAGCACAAGCTCTGTCAATTTTACTGCAGTGGACCAACGTCGGACTGTGACATGTCAGATTATGTTCGTTATCTCAGCGAGAACGATTTTTCATTTTGTTTTAATCTGTTAGAACTGAGATAAAACAAGGCTCGTTCTCCCTTCTAATATATCAGAAATGCATCTTTGTGCCGACAACCGTTTCTGGGACAGGAACAAACCAGTTACATTCACCAACCATGTCCACAAGGCATAAGCAGATATATATGAACTCTCGACGAACCAGATGGTTGGTAATCAGTCTTTGAGGCTTAAAAATGTTCTGCAGCTCTGCTTCAGTGGCAGTCAAAGTGTTGTTAAATGGATCTAATAAATCAATCAAGGGACGCTGAAACCATCTTGTTTTGAAATTTAATGCATTTCTTTCACCACTTAAAACAACTTGCCATCCTGGACCATATTTTGAGTTTTGCAAGACAACCCCTGTCAAAGAACCGCTCAGGCATGTCAGGGGAAAGTGAAGCATTTTAAATGGCTGAATGAGCCCATTATGCTGTAGAAAAGAGTGAATTTTAAGCACAAGCAACGAGACGAATGAATACAGCTTCACAATCTAATCAGGTACATCTATGATCTCAACAAAACAGTCACTCACATGAAACTGCTGTTGCTGTTATAAGAGGTGAAGTTAAAACGTACAAAGGCAATAATGAGCTTATGTGAGTTGATGAAACGCAAGCAGACAGGTCAATTACTTCCCATGTAGACATCGTCAGAACCTTTGGTCACTGAAATGAACACATACAACAACAACAAAAAAAGCATCACAGTAAAGCTATAGACCTCTTTTTTTCCACAGCAGACAAAGTAAAAGCACAGATGTATTAAACATCATTAGTGATGACCACATTTCAGTTCAGTAAGCTAGATTCAGTTTTGGTTGTCTGCATGCTGTCTCAGTGGAGGATTTCTGGGCTACAATGAAAGGGAATCGTTCATGTTTGAGGTTCCATCTGTGCTTTTCCTGCTATGAAGAGACAAAACGTCTAATGCCAAATAACGGTAGTGATGTGTAACTAAGAAACAAAAAGGACAAATTACAAGGATAGTTGTATCGACCATGTAAGCATATCCTGGTCCAAATCTGAGTCCCAAACCATTTCCCAACTTTCTGTTGCCTCAGAGAGACAAGTGCATTAGTTGGTTTCTTTCTGCAGTCCTTCAAAGAAATCAGTATTCAAAGGAAAAAAAAAACCTTTGAAGGTTCATGAGAGCTGTAGCCGAAGGGTTGAAGTCTGCATCACATGGTTATTATAAATAAAACTTCATCATGGTGCAGCAAGCAACGTGTGACCTACAGAATGTACTTGTGAAAATAAAAAAAAGTTGCTGCATATCTATAAAATCATTTAATCTAAATCATAACCATTGAACATTTGATTTGATTTCATTTTATGTTCCTAATTGAGCAGTTATCTGCACTTTGAAGTTGCCCTCATCTCTTTCATCCCTTCTATCATGTGGCAGTGAAATGAAATTACCCTTTAAAGCAAGAATGTTTTGAGAACTAGAAGGTAGTGGGAATCAGGGCGGACTTTGTCTCTCTATAGCACAATATATTTAATTTCTGACTGTATTGTAAACACAAAAAAAAACAACCTTAGGGTCCCATTGTCAATAACAGTGGTCACCAACCCTGGTTATAGAGAAAACTTGCTCTTAGCCCTTGACAGTTGATCCTATGAAGCATTCAAAGTCTTAATAAGCTGAGTGCAACGCTCTCTGGAAACAGGGACGAGGACCACTGTGGTAGTGTACATTTGTAAACTGGGTGCTCAGTTCTCAGCAGGCTTGTCGAGCATGGACTTGACATGAGCATGCAGAGGTTCGCACACAGCTTTGTAGCCATGAGGAGTCAGGTGAAGGTAGTCGTACATGTCCTGGTGGGAGATGCTACCGTCTGACAGGACAAAGCCAGGGTCTACGCTGAGGAAGGAGGAGTGGGGGAGAGATGATACGGCGTCCTGGACTAGCTTGTTCACCTTGGCGTTTCGCTCTCGCAGAGGGTTTGGCATTTTACCTCGGGGCAGTAAACCCTGGAAAAAACAGATGTGGTAATGTTCTTAACAATTTTATTTCTACTCTTAAAATAAATCTAACAATGCAAAAATAGTTTTGAGATTTGAAGAAATATCTCACAAAAAAATTAAATCAGGAGCAATCAGACACAGATTTGTATCCTAATGTAAGCTGAAATCAAATTAAGTTTGTATAGCCACCAAACATGCATCATCGTCACGTAATTCATCTCAGCCCTCACCAAAACATGTCCAGCTTGTTAGCTATAGTATCTTAAAACAGTTCACACATATAATCTAGGTGCTGAACTACTGCAGTGTCGGTAGAACTCCGTTTACCTTGTTTTAGAAAGCTGAGATGCTGCTAAAAGGGATGACATCACTATGGAGTTTGATGGTTGTATGAACTTCATTTTCTATTTTCAACCAACATGCAGTTGAGTCAATTAAAACTTCCTTTAAGGAATGCATCGCAAAAAACCTACAAGCACAAGCGTGTGAGCGTGGGGGAGCTTGTTCTTGATGACCTGGACGATAGCCATGATACCACCACAGATCTGTTCAGCCGTGTGGCCGTGATTGTTCGTGCCAACCCACAACACCACAACCTGCAGCAACAAAAAGAGATGGGACAGAATGTCTGAGCACATGTCACTGATAGTTTGGCATCAGTGTACCTGGAATCTGTATTTTAGCACAAAGTCAAGCACAATCAATCTTTTGTGTGAATAAACAAGCATGCTCATGTTCTCTATATTTGGCAGTGTTTTGAACCTTTGGGCTGATGTTATCCAGTTCTCCATTGCTCAGCCTCCACAGCACATGTTGTGTTGCATCACCACCCACCCCGAAGTTCAGGCAATGGAGAGGAGAGAACAACTGCCGCCATATCTGCAGGCAAAACAATTCAAATCCAAAAGATGAGCATGAATTGAAATGATTTGAAAGCATGTTTATGGAAACATGAAAATCTATTAGAGCCATCATAGTTAAGTCCATATATATTTGGACAATGACATATTTAAATATTTTAGATAAATGAAAACACATGCAAGTTACAGTTATATTATAAATACAGGTGTAAACCGATGGCTCTCATCTTAAATAAGAGAACATTCACTTCCGAGCAGGAGGAAGGGTTTTGGGATTATGGCCTTTTTTAATATATAGAACCATGTTCAGGGGGGGGTATTTGTAGTTGCATGCAAGTTTTCATTACATTCCTAAGAATCATTTGCTGGTGCTTAGACAGACCTTGACTACGGCTGCCTTCAGTTATTTATGAGACTTTCTGTCTTCAATCTTATCTTGAGCGGGTAAAATGCCACCCACATGGGTTGAGATCAGGTTATTGACCCTGTTATTGCACAATATTCCACCTCTTTACTTTGAAAAACTCCTGGATCACAGAAGAAAACACTTTTTGTCAAACTTTTTGGTTGCTTCCTTCTTCTCTGACACCACCTATAAGCATTAATCGTCCAAAGCCACTCGAAGATGTTATTGCCCATCCCATATATATTTTGTTTCTGCAACCCAAGAGTGACATCCCTTACATGCACAAAGTAGGTGCGACTGCATATTGGGGGTTTACTGAAACAGCTTCCAAATTGATTTGTATAAGTTCAAAACAATCCCAAAACTTTTAATAATGAACGACTAGTCCACACATGGTCCACGACACAGCTTTGGATTCAAGTGTTCCATAACATCTGGGCCCCTTTAACAGAATCTGTCATTGTCCAAATATTTTTGGATCTATTGATATGGACGCAATCAGTGTTTTACCCCAAACTCATGCATGAGTTGAACGAGAGAGTCTCCAACAAACAGGACATCAGGTTCTTTGTCTTTGCTATCAGACACAAAGCGGTTGTGCTGTAAAAAGAAAAGGAACAAGAACAGGTGAGCAGAATTTGTCATTATTCAGTAAAAAGCATCACATCAATTGTTGTTTAATGGAAATAAAATCATTCACTTTGGAAACTTATGTATACTTACTTATAAGAAGAAAAAAAAGGGAAAGAATTTGGAATATTTTGTTACGATGATACATACATTTGAAGGCATTTTCTATATAAAAACAAATATGTCAGTGGATGAAACATCACTTTATGTTCCTTTGTAATTATACAAAATTTAAAAAATATACTCCCGTGAGCCAATTCCATCATCTGTAGCAATTGGCTAACAAACAACATTTTTCTCATCTAAAACATCCACAAGGCCAAACTGTTTCTAAAATTTGAATATAAGGAAAACTAATCCCTTTTAATGTCATCACTTTTTTTTTCCAAACCATACAAAGCTCATACGAGCAATGCTATTTCACATACCATAGACATCCATCGTCCATCTCCTTGGATGTCTTGACAAGCAGTGGGTGTGGCGGCTGGGTTTGAGTCTTCTGCACTCATGACTTTGGCTTTACCTGTCTTGGAAAGCAGCCACGTAGTTGTTTTTTTATATTTTTGGAAACGGAAGCCAACCAATTAATCAATGGCCTACGGCCCTAATTGCTAAAGTAACCTATAGTGGTTGACTGACTTAGCCACAATAGCTAGCCTACTTGCTGCAACAAAAGATATTGCTTAAAATATAGCAGTAAGGCACTAAATTATTATCTGAAAAGCAGTATTGGGCAAAAAAGAGAAGGCCAGAGCTTACAAGAATAACGAATATATTCAGGAATATATGTGAACAAAGGCGACCATTAAATCAAAATATCGTTATCCCTCCAGTTCAGCTTCAGGAAGTAAATTTTCATTGTGGCTGCCTGTACCATTATCTTCCATGGGCAACAACACTATTGTTTTAAATTATTTAAGAACTTGTCCAATAATGTTATTAACATTATGAGTTTTATAATTAACTTGGAATATAAAAAGTGAAAAATAAGAAATTATCCACATTTTAACCTAGAAAAGGTGACTAGAAATTAGACTCCGTTACCTCCTTGTCTGTAAAAGTGGATTCGCCCACCTCGTCAGCGCTCATAGAAGTCAGTGCTGCGCAAAGAAACGCAGCTGCAGCGTGTTGCCGGGCAACGACAGTCTAATGTGCGATTACAAACGACCACGAAGCATTTCGGTAGGCAAAAAGTGATTATTTATGATTTTTCATCAGTATAAGAATGGCTACTCAGATATTCCTTTTGCCTTAATTTATATGTGCTTAACAATGGGGATAGTTTCTGTAGTTTTTTAGCCCTCGCTGTTGTAACTTCATACACGTGTGCCTCAAGTTAAATTTTACCTGATGTTGTTTATTCAAAATGTCAGTTATCAGTAACCGCAGATAACTGACAGAGGGCGCAGTCGCATTGTAGCATAAAAAATACTTTGACATTGATATAACTTAGTGTTGAGATAACTGTGTTTGGTTCAATATTTTTATATTTCTTCAGTCTGTTGCAGAAGCCCTCGTTAAACTTATACTTTAGCGCCAAGAAATGTGTAAAATAGATGAGGGAAATTCAGAAAAATACTGAATTTTATGTGTGGTCTGTAAACATTTTTATTTATCTATATCCAATAAGCAACGACAGGATTGCATTTTCATTGTGACACTGTAACCTGGTCGTGTTCTTGATTATTTTCTTTTGGAAGTATCAGGACACTCAAAATGGAAATGTTTGGAGATGTGGTGTTGAATATATCAGATTTGTTTACTGCATCACTAATAGCAAAATTAAACCCCTTTAGCATACTTCACATTAAATAACTGACACGAACATTGTCCACATGTACTCCAGCTCAAAGTTTTCTGGTCATCACTGTAAAATGTCTCTGCGGTAAAGGACAAGATTGTAGTTACCCTGATTTTAATGTATTGTGTTGTGGGTTGTGGAAATGAGCTACTCTCAGTTCTTGCATTAACCTAAGAGGACAGTAGTTCAGACCCACTCTGGCAAACTTTTTTAATGCTGCATTCATGGTGATAACACCTTTGCATTGTGCAAAGAAGTTCCTCAGAATGTGTTACATGTGGTTTGAAGTGTTGGTATCTGGGAGTGCTTTGTGGGGGTTTTTATTCGGCTCTTTTCTTGCTGACGATTATGGTTCAAACTCAAACACTATGCAACTGCATGACATATGTTTGGCTTATTTTAATGATTATGTTTTGAAATGTGATTCCTTGATTTAACTGTAACGTTCACACTTCATCAAGATATGCTTAATTTAGAGTTTAATGTGCTTTAAGTATAGCCTGTACTCTCAAAAAGTGAGAAAAAAAAAAATATAGTTGACACAGTTTTGGAGGATTATGGAGTTGACATTAAGATTCAGCCTATCTTAGCTGGTATTAGGGATGTCCCTCAAGTGCAACAGCATTCTGTAGAGGCTTCATATCTGCACCTGTATTTCCATTGGAGGTTACTTTTTGTATTTATCTCTCTACAGAACCCTTTGCAATATGAGTCACTTTTGTGGCAGGGCTTCGTCAGATCTTTGCGACAAGCAGTCAAAAACAACTGATAAAAAGCGTTGCTCGGTCAAAAATGTGACTGCAGACTCCAAATATTTTAACCTTCATAGTAAGGCAGATGAGCATCACAGGGTCAAACGTCTAAAGACCCGTAAGGAGAGATGTCAGTTGAGAGGTGACTGGAAAGAGAGCTCAAGGACCAAATCATATCTCCATCACTGCCATTGCCAAATCAGGAACGACATGGTGCATTTCCAGAACTGCAGTCACTTGACTTCAAAGAAAAATACATCAATTTCAAGTGCTGTTTCTGCTGCACAGGAGCCCAGTATCATCACGGACAGACGGCTTATAGGACATCATGGCCTGTTCAATCACGAGGTGAAATCCATTGATATTGAACGTCTGCTCAGTGAGCAGCGCAAACATGAGCAAACTGGACAGCAAGTGAAAGCAAAGAACGACGTTATGTCAAATCTGTCTTCAGCATCTCACATTCCTGCTCCGCCTTCCAGTGATAGTCTGTTGGTTGCTGGTGCTGATGATAGTGTGCCGTTTAAAATGAAAACAACGACCAGCAAAGACTGCCAGAAAGGAGGGAAAAGCCTTCAGTTAAGTAATCAAGGATCTGATGTTACACCAGGACAGACACCTCAGCAACATCTTGAGCTTTCATCTGAAAGTGTTAAAATCATCCTGTCACCTAAACACAGTTTGCACACTGCAGAAATGTCCAAGACAAAGAACACCAACCATGCCATATCTGAAAAGGACAGTGAGTCACAGCTGACTCCTTTTGCTGAGAGAGAAAATGTGAAGACTTTGAACGAGAAGGTAAAGAGGCGCATGATTACTGGTCCTGAGCAACTCCATAAGAATCAAGACCACCAGACTCGAACAGATGATCTCAACTCAAGTCCACTTCAAATCTCCAGCTCTCCCACTGCTGACAGCTTTGATATACAGCACAAAGGACAAGATCCTGAAGATGTATCACAGTCTGTCAGTGCAGTGGCTTCACGTTTGTGTGAGTGTGTGTATTTCCCACGTCTGAGAAGGAGAGACCTGGTGTCAGAGTGCAGGGCGGTGCTGTTGGACTCCCTGCAGCAGAACCACGGACCCAGGCTCCAAGAAAACCTCCGTGAGGCGCAGCGCTGTGTGAGATTTGGTATGGACCCCCCACAGGCCGTCCAGGACCAGGAGCCAGTCATGATTGAGGAAGATGACCTTTTGCTCACAGGTAAAAGATATGGCGACTTTCTGAAAATGATTTTTGTTTGCAAGTGATAACTTAATGTTATACTTTATCATCTACAAATCTGAGAGACATTGTGGTTCACGTCTTTAACTATTTAATGTTCTATTTAAGTTCACTTCTACTAAAACTAATGTGGATGATTTGTTGAAATGGTTTAAAACGTGAAGTTTGTGATTTTTAATCTCTTTTATGTTCGTAAGAAAAGCATTTTTTTACTCAGTATTAATTATTCTGCATGATGATGTTTTATGTGATTATCCATCTTTAGAGCAGTCATATGTTGAAAAAAACAAAACAAGTAGAGTTTCATCAACTTCAAATAAATCTGGATTTTTTTACTACAACGTATGTTTACAATGAAGCATTAATACAATGTTAATACATGGGTCTAATAATGACTGATAAAACAGGAGATGTGCCTTAGAAGTCCTCGTGGTAAGAGTTTCATGAGTTCACCTGAGCGGCATAGTTTCCCTTCATTCTATAGAGTTATTTAAAATAAGCATATGTAAGCGCTCCTAAAGTTATCTGTAATTTTCAGTTGTGTTTCCTTCTTTTTAGACATGCCTGTCAAAATAACAAGAAGTAGACAATTTAAGTGGAAGCGCCGTCCGCACCCACCACAGAGTCTACAACAGGTCTGTACTATAAGATTAGATCCATTAGCAGGGAATTGAACTTACAATTCATGGGCAAGTCAGCCCATTCATTAGTGTCAAACCTTGTGAAAATAAATATTGCTGTTTTTGTTTATCAAGCAGTTTCCATTCAAAAGATCCATGAAGATCCCCCTTCTCATCCTCTGACATGTTGTACCCTTAAATTATTACAATGGCCGAGAGTGGAAAAAGCAAATATTGGCTTTAGAGAAACTCTTTGTTGTTTTGTGCTCCCTCTTGTTTTTCCTTACACCTTTTAAATGTGGAGGGTGAGGTGGGGGTATTCAGATCCTTGCATTTTGCAGTTCATGCCTGTCTATGTTATTATGTTCTACACACTGGGCCTTTGAGTTTATATTGCTTGAACTAATTCAAATTATTTTAATCAAAAGCTTTCATGTTAACTCTCATTTGGTGGTGCTGTTATAATTTGATTTTTGGTTTTTCATCTGAAGACTGCTGAGTGGTTAACAGACCCTGTGGACGAGCCCATCAGACCCAGTTTCTCTCCTCGGTTCGACATGGATTTTGGACAGTCGGAGGCCTCAGCATGTGATTTGTTTTCTTGCCCTCCCTCCTTATGCACTGAGGAAAAAGCTTCATCTTCTGAGCACTGGGGTGACAGTTTCAACAGGTCAAAAAGCAAAGACTCAGTTCTATTTGATTCATTTAAAAACAGCTTCATGAACCACACTGGAGGAGCTAGAGAAAGTAGCTTTGAACCACAGAACCATTACAACAACATTAAGCCCTTATTTCCTTACACAACACAGTTATTAGATGGACGTTTAGCAGAACCAATGAAAATTCCCCAGGAACAAGACACATTTAGAACTGACTCACACTCTCTTGCTTCCTCTTTCCCTCCTCAAATTCACCATCTTCTTCAGGGTAATTACCTCCAGCCTTTCAGCCAATTTAGTCAGCATTCCACTAGCCCAAACTACAGGTCCTATCACACTGACATGATGCATTACCCCCCATCCTACATGCTTGAAGGAAGTTCAGCACCTTCATCTTCTTCCTTTCTGAGCCCTGAGCACTGGTCCTTCCCTCCAATGAGACTGTACTAAATGTGTGGTGAAACTCTGACGCACCTGTGAACATTTCTTTCTTAATTCATACCATCAAGATATTTTGTTCATATTTTATTTGAAACGACATTAAGTGTCAAACTAATAGCTGCCATCTAAAGAGTTACCCGTTCTTTTCACCCTTTTATGCACAGATACAGAAACACCAGATTATGCATAGTTTGCATCTTTGGAGCCTTTTTTTTATTATTATGCAGAACTGTACATTAAAAACACTGGAGCTATAATGAAAAAATCTCTATAAAAATGAAGGATTTTACCTGAAGTAGTTCTATTTTGAAATCTGTTTGATCTTTTTTGTGTCTAAATGAACAAAAGTGTGTATAACGGAGCAAATCTGTTTGAAACATTAAACTTAACTGATCACAAGATTAATCAATGATGTTGTTGCTTTGTTTGTACAGACAAGGTTGTTTGCCTTACTGATTGCTCATTCACACCGCATATTTATGACCAATTTAAAAAGGAATTATTAACATGCAAACAGGTTTATTGTGATTAAAGAATACAAGAAGATAAGGTAAGATTATCATTTTAAGGTAATAAGTAGGAGTTTTCATCAAAATCATTCTCAAAATATTTAGTTTCCTTGTTTTCTGGAGCAACACATTCACCATTGTCATTTTCCTCTCTTTCAAGTCTGCTCCCTGTTCTTATTGCCCTGCGCAGCTGATTCCAAAACAGCTCTTGGGCCTGCGGGGGATTAATGCAGTCTGAGCCAGGCCATTGCAGATAAGTCTTTTTTAACATCACTTTCCTCATGCGGTGATAGGACGACAGCTGCCTTTCGTAGATTGGCTCCAGAAACACGAGCAGAAGAACGTCTCTGTGCTCATCAAAGAGTCTGTAACTTGCGAGTTGAATTTCCAGAGAGCACCACTCACTTCGCAGGAAGCTCCTGCTCACCACACAGATAGTTTTCCGGCTGCTGTATACAGCGTTGACAATGTTGTCCACGATATCCCGGCCCAGTTCGAAGTCCCTGTGATGCAGGCAGAGTTTAAAAGATGATCCGTTTCCTTCGAGATTGGGCAACAACTGATCCATGACCCAATCTTCGTCAGAGGAATTGTAGGAGATGAATGCGTCATATTTGCAGTTTTCCTCCTTCTCTCTGATTCTACTCCATTGCTCACTAAACCAGGAACGGAACACATAGTAGCCGTACTTCATTTTCCAGTAAAGTTTGACATAAAGTAAAGGAGCGACAGTAAACAGGAAGATCACAGCCGCAGTGGTAAAGAACAAGTACTCTCCAAGGTCAATGTAACACACTTTGGTATCAAAGTTGTAGAAGCTCTGATTTCTATTCTGTGGACATCTCAGATGGTAGAGATAGACCACCTGAACATTTGGGTGATGCACTGTATAGTTTTGCAAGAGGTTGTTCTGGCAGGTGCAGGTTAGAGGAATATTACGAATGTCAAGGTAGTTGAGTGTAGGTAAACTCTCTAGTGCATCTACCGGAATGCTCTGCATCACATTTCGATTGAGCTGAAGGATGCGTAAGTTTGTAAGATTACCGAAAACGTCCTTGGAAAAATTCTGAATGCCCATATTTTCTACAACTAATTTGGTCAAATTTCTCAGATTTTTAAAGATCCCAGGTTGTAGCTGTGCCACCCCAACACAGCAGTTATCAAGTGTGAGGAATTGTAAACTTGTCAGATCATCAAAGGTTTCAGGTGCAAGATGAAAGATTTTGTTGTTGGTGAGATACAGAGATCTCAGTGAATAGAGGCCACGGAATAAAGTGTGAGGTAAGAGAGTTAGACCATATGGCCGCTGCCCATCTAATTTTAGATCACTCAGTTTGCTGAGATTCATAAATGGTGAATTGAGATTTTCTGTGAAGAAGCGAATCTGATTACTTTGTAGATCTAGGACTGTGAGTGTATCTTGAAACACATGATAGAATGAAGTGTCAATCGTTTTCAGGTTATTTCCATCTAGATAGAGTTTCGACAGGTTTATTAGACCATCGAGGCCAGATGGCTGAATTTGAGAGATTTTATTACCTCCAAGGTCCAATATTTTTAAATTTCTTAGATTTTGGAAGGTCCACTTAAATATGACAGAAATACGGTTGTTGCGTAGATTAAGGACTTCTAGGTTGAAATGATCCTCAAATGTGTCTTTGAACAAATCAGTCAGGAGGTTATTGTCCAGTCGGAGGGTCTCAAGCCTTTTCAGCCCTTTTAGGGCTTTGCGATCAAGAAAAGCGATGTTATTTATGTTGAGTTGCAGAATCTTGATATTGGGTGTGTGATAGAAAGCATGGGAGGAGACTGAGATGATGCGATTGTAACGATAGCTCAGCGTTTCTAGACTTTTGAAATAAACCATATTTTGTCTCATACAGGATGGGAGAGAAGTGAGCAGGTTGTGTTCTGCTTTAAACGTTTTCACATGTTTTTGTCTGTTGAGAAAGTTAAAGCATATCATCCTCTTCAGGTGGTTGCGGGATAGATCTAACTCCCCTGTAATTTTAGGACAGTAGGACAGTGGGAAGCTTGTTAGGTTCTTAATCTCATTATCGCCTAGTTCCAATTTCTTAATCCCTATATGCCTTCTTTTCAACAATAGACATACTTCCCTGACCAGGCTGTCATTCTTTAGACCCGTGCCAGATAAATCAATAGAACTTGTATTCATGTTGCTGATTTTTAAAAACTCCACTACATTGACACTCGTTGAGTGCAAGTGCAACATTTTTACACTGCTCATATTCACTCCATGAAAAGCCATTGCAGGGAGCTTAGAATTGTAAGACAAATCCAGCACCACGATGCCGCTGAGAAATGAGAGTGTACATCCTAATGTGTACAGATTATTTCTACAAAGATACAAATTAGTGACAGATTTAGGCAGAGACACATTTGAGTGACTGAGAGAGGTCAAATTGTTAGAGCCGAGATCGAGTACCTTCAGATACTTTAGATGTGATACAGTCTTGACAATCCTTGAGAAATTTGTTAGATGGTTTTTCCTCAATACTAAAGTTTCTAGATGCAGGACGTTGGAGAAAATGCCCTCAGGGAGCTCCTTTAATTTGTTGTTCATCAATGAGAGGAAGCTGAGGTTGTTCAGGTTCTCAAACAATAAGGGGTTAAGTTGTGGTAAATTGTTTAAGGACAAATTAAGAGACTGAAGATTAGACAAGTTTCGGAAAGCCAGCTGATCGATGACATCCAACTTGTTTTGATCTATGCTGAGGTACTGAAGGTTTGGTAGATGAGCGAAGCTGTTGCTGGGAATGTGCCACACGGGGTTGTGGGAGATGGTGAGGTTGACAACAGATGGTGGCAGGTCCTTTATTATGGCAACCATTGTCTTGGCCTTTCGATTGACACATTGGACATTTTTCCCATTTAAGTTTGGTTTTGCAATGCAGTTGTTAAAGCTGTAGCCACCGATGAGTTGAACAGCACCCAGAGCAACTGCAACTGGCAGCAGCAGATGCATGAGAGAGGCCATTTCGTCTTGTTGCAGTCCAGAAAGGTGATCCTTTAATTTGCTTTGACCGACTTCCAAGTTGGTTTCAGTGTTATGTTGAACACCTCTTTTAACAAGGCCTCAGGGTTGTTCAGCAGATGAAAGATGTAGAAAAATCTGAGGCAAAAAAGCAAAGTCTTTTAAATGTTAATTCTTTCTTTCTAAGCAGAACAGTCCCAGCATTTCACAGAATCTACAAAGTACAAGAAACAACACTGTTTTCTTTCATGGTGTTTCATTAGAATAATTCAGGAAATCTTTTTAAATGTTAAAAAGCAAACTGACATTTTTAGTTCAGTTAATTTCCAATTCGAAACATTTTGAAAGTAACATTTTAAATTTCATTATAACAGAAGCATTAAGTCTGAGTTACTTTAAAAGCAATCTATGCTATACCCTAAAATAACAGCGGCTCTTTCCTAAGTTGACTATTTAACTTTTTTTTGTTGTTGTTAGTGCGTCTTACCAGAAGCAAACTGCAGTTCCACCTGTTTCTTAGGTAAAAGCATCTTCTTACCTCGGGGCGTAGTTGTGTTTGTCAAGAAACTAGAACTTTGTGATTAAAAGGGCAACTTGTTTCCTCTTTTGTCCTGTTCTCATATCCTTGTTCTTTCCCTCTTGTTCCTCCGCCTCCTTCAGACAGGTCTGTGATATAATCACAATCTGTATAATACTGTTTTAATTTAGAGTTTACTACAGCAGGAATGGGCTATGAGGGACTGAATTATAGAGAATGATTTGGCATTGCTGTATTGTGTATTGTGTAAACATTACAAAGTGACTTTTGAACTAATTGTAGCACATTTTACCTCCTTTTTCTGTGTCATTTTAATAGTAAGCCTCCTTAAGGGCGTTTTTTATGGTTAAAAGACTGTGTTGTGTCAGTGAAACATCACATTTGCTCTGGAAGAGTGCAAAAAAAAATGTTATCATATTCAAAATTAACGTCAACATTATTTTGCCAAAACTTCCTTACCTGTTCAAACAATTGTTGTCGTGGTTTTGTCCCTTTCGGGATGTCAGTTTTACAGAGAAATGCACAATACATGCTGCTCTAACACACTTAATCAGAAAGAGGAAGATGGATGTGAGCTGCTCTTCCTTCCTGATTCAGTTGTACTTATGACTTTTAAGAAAGCTAAATCACAACATGCAAAGAAAATACACAAAGCACAATGTTTCTCGATGTTTTTTATTGAAATGCTATTGTCTGTCTCGGTATAGGCAAACTGGACATATACAAAACACTCATGAAGATAATATTTGATGCATACATGATGAACATTACTGAATTATATTAAATTGATTAAAGCAGCATTTAAAGCTCATTGCATTCTGAAATAAATAAAGTGTCTCATTTTCCCTCCATTAAAAACATGCTTGTTTGTTACAATGGGAAAAGTCAGTGTTGCTTAAAAACTCCTTCTTCATTCTTCACCAGTTTGTTGCATGAAGTCAGTTTCAGCACAGTGAGTCGGTGTTGAACTTCGAACACATTCAGAAATTAAGCTCCAAACTTCTGAACTTCTCCCCACATCTCAAATTACAAATATAGATGTATATTTTTATATACTTAGAAATCAGTTGTTATATACAAAATAGTGTGCAACATTAAGGCAAAAGGAAATACCAGACAGAAATTATGAGACAGAAATTGTATCCTGACTGAACATATTTAAATGCAATGTTCACATATCTTGCTTTGCAATTTGAAAATTAGACAGTGCTTCCCCTCGTCTTCTGCTCACGTGCCATCTGACACAGTCCACACAGAGGACAACAGGCCATGATTAGCCAGTCATTGCACACCGAGCCCTGGGGGAAAGAAGGCAGTAAACTGGTGACAAACATCTTCAACTTTGACACAAAAAGATTGTTTGGTGTGACTGAGACATTTGACAGCAGCTTTTTTTGCCCCATCCGGTATTTAAAGAACACACTTACATCAATGCGGTATTGGGTGCGTATGCTTGTCCTCAATGCAATCATGGCCCCTGGAAGGAAAGGCAGGCAGCAGCTCTCTCCGCTGTTCTGAGCCACGTTACAGCCCAGGATACAAGGAATAAATGTGGCACAAAGACCTGCAGGTGAGAAGTATATCGTCACATTATAAATTGCGTCACATTGTTGGAAAACACAAAATCAACTTTCTTCCATAAACCAATGAAGACACTTACAAATGCCACAGTCATCACAGCAGTCGCACAAGTTTGTACTCCAATCTGATGATGAGGACACATTGTACTGTGCGATAGATGTGGGCTGCGAGTTGACCACATTTGAGTGGAATGCCATGGCTGCAAGCAGAAGAAAAGAATCATTAAGGATAATCACAATGCTGTTATCCCTGTTCACCTCATATTCAGTTGGATTTTTGAGCCCTATTTGCAGCAAAGTTCCCTCCTGAAACATCCACTTTCATGTCCAGTACTGTGTAACCAAAGCTTGTGCAGATCTTCATTGGGACCCCAAGAGATTATATCTAATTAAACCAAAGGTCGTCCACAAACCAGTCAAAGATAGATTGAATAAGTCAAATTAATTCCATGTAGCAGTGCTAGATATCCTTTGTTTTGGGAAACCTTAGTTCACATTTTACCTACTGAAAGTGTAGTCTGACGTCGAAGAGGATAATGATCTAAATCCACTCACTGGACAGAAAAGGTATGGTCACAGTTCTTATACCCACTGTGACGACATACAGAGGCTCAGTTTCTTTGCTGGTATCACTTGGCAAACAATTTTACCATTTGTCCAGGAACAATCATTGTGTAAACGGTTTAGTTTTGAGGTGTTTCACACTTGAAAAATGGGTGAAACTGGCATGATGCAGTCTTTATCAGCAGAGAGTAATAAAAAAAACAAAGCAGATGTGTTGTGCATATTTATGTTTTAGGCACTTTGCTAAGGTGTGGTGTGTGTACATACTTAAAGCCGAGTGATCGAGTAAAAACATAACCTGTGACTCACAAGCATTTACAATAAAAAGGGATTGAGCTCTCATGCTACAATACATCTTTTTACACTGGGGGGTGAATAAGGTATGTCCATGTGCACATATGGGTCTTTACATTTACAGGAAAACTCTAAGCACATAACTGCTGGAGTCATATACTGTAAGAAGATTTACAATCTATTGGTATTAGAATCAGACACATCATTTACATTACTGTGAAGGATTAAGCACAACATGCACAGAATTATCACATGTACATATAGTACATTAAACATAAACTGAAATATTTCGCCATTCAATTCCCTAACATTGTATGTATGGTAGTTTATGTCTTTTGTCACCTTTGTAAAAAAGGAAAGAGTTGCTGCTTCAGTACATTTCTACTGCACATAGAGTGACTTGCATAAAAAGCTGTTGCCAAGGGGACAAAACAATCCTCTTAAAATGTAAATAAACCTGTTTGAAAAAAACTATTCATATGAATTGATAGAGCATAACAACAATATCCCAGTTTAAACATAAGATGATTTAATTAACTTGTTCTTAATTATAAACAACCAGTAGATTTCTGAACTTTGCATTTGAGAGCATAGAATTAGCAGGTATTAAGAAAATCTACAGTGTATCTAAAAGATCAGCCAGAAGCATTACTGTATTGGCTTTGAGTCATGCATAATGTCACATACTTCTTAAGGGATTGTTCACAATCAGAAGTACCTCAACAGTGCATTCTAGGTGGTTAAATCAAATAACAATCTCACGCTGTTGAAGTATGATATACGGCTTGAATACTTCAACTCTGTTGTGTCTGCATGATATAATGTATCCACCAGAGAGCAGTGGCAGGCTTTTTAAAGTCTTCCTCAGAATTAGGATTTAAGTCACCAGATAAATAGGCACAGGAGCAAAGGTTGTCTCCACCGCACAACAGAGGAGCCTGCACAGACATATGGGTTCAAAGTAACAGTTTTCACACAAAGCACCATTCCATAAGGAAGTAAAACATCAGTGAAGTTATGCAACAGCATAATTTACCAGAGGACCCTCGCATTAGACGTCTCAGCAGAAACAGACATAACCGCAAAAGCGGTTCAGTTCCTGAACATTTCAGAGCATTAGTTGTCTTGTGAAAAACAGCCGTTCTGATATGGGCCTGCCTTTTTCTGTCCATGCTGTTTACTTTTTGTGGTCTAGTTGGTGACTCATAACTGTTCTTGCCTCTAAACCAACGATTAAATTCTCCTAAACTGAGCGGGTAATTAAAAGTAGACTGTCATGCTCACTTTGTTGAGCAAAATGTCCACGGTGTGACTTCATTTCATCAAATTTTTTAAATCTAAACTCAGATATAATGTTATATTATATAACGTTATTATAATGTTAAAGTATAATGTTGAGAGACTGAACAGTACTGAGACTTTTGCTCATATCAGTAGGAAGGTGTGAAATGTTTATCATAAGAGTAAGATAAAATGATCATTATTCTCATCATAAGAGAGATTAAAATGTATTTAATTTTACTGCTACAAACCATCTTGCAGATCCCTTTTAGATTTTTATTCAAAGTTGTCCTGATATTATGTTGATAATACATCATTGGTCAAGTTTGCCACTTTTTTACTGCAGAGATGAATAAATTACATCATATCCTGCCCTGCCTCAAACATACAAAATGATATACTGTGCTCAGTTTGTCCTGTACCATTTTTTTCTTTACATCCTGTCTTCTTTATGAGACCTCAGAGGGTAAGTCTGATATTTGTTTTTCTTCAGAATTCACTAAAATCACAATCAGAAAGTGAGCTGCAGCGCTGTAACATCTTTTTTCCATTTGAGCATTTTGAGCACTTTAAAACAATAAAAAAAAATAAAGGTCTATGTTAAATTTCTACAGTGTAGTTTAAACTTAGTGCAAGCTGAACATAAAAAAAAAACATAGTGAAGAAATTCCTGCCAAGCAAGCACTTTCACTTCTCAAATTGTGGATCATTTTCTTTACGCCAGTTTCTATTTGTGTGCAAATCCCACAAATTTTCACTACTGACAAGATTGATGAATGTTCAGTGTATGTTTATGCATTGTCTTTCACAATGGAAAATAGGGAGCAGATGTTAAAAGTGAGACATTTCACAATTTAACGAAAAATATTCACTCATCCTGAGTTTGATGGCAGTCAGAACTCTCAAAAAAGTTGAGACGGGTCATGTTTGCCCCTTTGAAGCTTCTCTTCTTTTAACAACGTTGAGTAAACCTCTGGGAACACGGGAGACGAGTTGCTTTGTTTTTGAGAGAGGAAAGCTGTCCCTTTTTGCTCTGATTTAGGATTCTAACAGCTCAACAGACTTGAGTCTTCTTTGTTGTATTTTTTTGTTTCAGGATGGGCCAAATGTTTTTCAGTAAATGAACAGCACAGTTAACAGTTCCTGGACTCTTCTACCAAGAAGTAATGCTGTTGTAATGGAAATATGCAGGGCCTTCCCTAAAAGAATAATCTGAATGGGTTTGTGTGTTGTTTTTAACCTGGCAGTTTTCCTCTTTGCCTAAGTTAATTTAAAATGAGCTTTTGCCCATGTTTACATGCAGCTTCTTCTTTGCATGACAGAGCTTTAACCTGTATTTGTGGATGGAACGGTGGACTGTGTTCACAGATAATGCTTTCTTGAAGTGTTCTTGAGCCCATGCAGGGATTTCCATTTTTCATGCATGTTTTTAATACAGTGCTGACTGACAGTTGAAGATCATGAGCATCCAATAGTGATTTTCTGCCATGTCTCACAGAGATGTCTCCAGATTCTCCATTTTTTAGCAGATTGCTGACCCTATGCCTATCTTTACTTCTGAAAGACTCTGTCTCTCTAAGGTGCTCTTTTTAAATCCATCATGCTAATGACTTCGCTGCTATAATATAATCCTCCAGTCTTTTATTGCTCCAGTGCAAACTTTTTTGAGACATGTGGCAACCATCGAATTCAGGATTAGCTAACAGATTTACAGGAAATAGTGACAAGTCTCACTTTCATAATTTGATATGCTTTGTATGATCTATTATGAATAACATATTGCTTAATTAGATTTGCAAATCATTGCATTCTGTTATTATTTACATTTTGCATTGTGTCAAAACTTTTTTGGAACTGGGGTTGAGATTTTCCATCTAAAGCATCACTGTCTGTCTGGCAGAAATTTATAACTGGCTACAGACGTGCAGACAAAAACATGTCAAAACTTCCCTGGCACAGTCATCCATTCCCACTGTGGTTTTGTTAGCATCTGTCTAAAGTGTGCAAAGATTCGGTTCCTGAAATTTTTTAACTTCTTCTTTCTGATCCTCTGTCATCTGGAGAAGCAAAGATAATGTGTGAAAAAGGATGTCTAGCTGATGTCTTTTTGAGTTGAGTCTACTCTCTTCACTCTTGAAGGGTTTCGGTTATCCTGCTGTGCCTTTTGTTTTCTGCAAATATGAGTTCTGACACAACAGTTACAGAAAGCTACAGTTGGGTGAGTGGATATTTTATTAACCTTCATATGCACCACTAGTTGGCAGAAAACATAAAGGGATAACTTTGTCATTTCTCCACAAGCTGCTTTTGGAGGGAACGTAAGCTGAACTTTGTTTTTCTTAGTTTTTCATTATCAATTAATTTAATTGCTGAATTTGAAAATAAGATAAGTGGAAACCCATTAGAAAAAGATGTTTTCTTGTGCAGCCCATGTCCTTTACATGTTTGATTGAGTCTGTTTTTCTCTCTTAACTCTAGGATGATTATGAAACCTACAGTGATTACCCTTCAACAAGCGACAATAACGCAACCCCATGCTTTCAGGATGACATCTATGCCTTTGCACAGAAGTATTCCCCTATTGTGTACAGCCTGGTGTTCGTTCTGGCTGTCGTAGGCAACGTGCTGGTACTGTGTGTGATCAGACGCTACAGAGTCTCTCAGAGTGGTGGGGCCTGTGCCTTCTCTTTGACAGACACCTTCCTCCTTCACCTGGCCATCTCTGACCTCCTACTGGCGTTTACCCTCCCCCTGTTTGCAGTGCAGTGGGCTCACCAGTGGGTATTCGGCTTGACTGCTTGCAAGATATCCGGTGCCCTCTTTTCCCTGAACCGCTACAGTGGCATCCTCTTCCTGGCCTGCATCAGTTTTGACCGATACCTAGCCATTGTTCATGCCGTCAGCTCAGGCTGGAAGCGTAACACTTGCCATGCACAGTTTGTGTGCGCAGTCATCTGGTTGATATGCTTTGGCTTGAGTGCAGTGGAAATAACCTTCAAACAGGTAGTAGAGGTTGAGACCGTTGGCCACCAGAAGGCATATCTGTGCCAGGTATGGTTTAATTCCGTTCAGTGGCAAGTGGGACTGACGATGGTCAGTATAATTCTGGGTTTTGGTGTTCCTCTGCTGATCATGCTTTACTGCTACATCCAGATCTTCAGGTCACTGTGCAATGCTTCTCGTCGCCAAAAGCGCAAGTCTCTCCGTCTCATCATCTCTTTAGTGTCCGTGTTTGTCATATGCTGGGCACCATACAACTGCTTCCAGCTGGCAGACAGTCTGAACAAGCTGGGTGTGGTGTCTGGAGGTTGCCAGTTTGGCCATGTGATGGACATTGGGATTTTGACCACAGAAAGTTTGGGGCTGACGCACTGTGCCTTGAACCCTTTGCTTTATGGGTTCATCGGGGTAAAGTTCAGGAGGGAGCTGGTCAGGATGTTCAAGGGGCTGCTGGGACAGAGAGGCTTGCTGGGAATGGAGGGCTGGAAGCAGAGGAGACTTAGAAAAACAACAGGATCATTCAGCTCTGCAGAAAGTGAAAACACCTCATACTCTGTCATGGTGTGAAACTGGTTAGAGATAAGGAGATACATGTGGGTTTTATGCATGACAGGGACTTTTCAGGGCAGAAAGTTTAATTAGGACTCTAAAATGTTTGCAGAAGAAAAATATTTCTGCCTGTATATTTTACATTGGTGCTTTGCCACAATACAGTGCAGCTTATATGGTTTAGTTCTTTTTTTATATACTCTTAATCCTGTTGTACAATCATTAAGTGGGTGTGGAGCAGAGTAAAGCATAACACCCATCGTATTGATGCTGTCACAGAACATTTCATGAGAATGTGTTGATTTTGATATCCATGGGTCAAACCTTGTGAAATTTCTAGTTTTCTCAATACTCTGAAAAGGCTTCGTCAGCTGTTTATACGCGGCCTCTGTCATTTAGACAGAAATCTGTCATTTTTACTCGTGCAAATTTGTTGTGAAACAATTTTCTCTTGAAAAAGCTGTTAGAAAAGATGTGTAAATAAAAGTGTATGTGTTGAAGCTTTATTTCATGATAAAGTTGTTCTCTCATTTGTGCTTTTTAGAAAACATACTTTGGTGTGCAAAAGAGGAAATGAACATGACTCATTTGAAATTTGCATGTAACTTTGAAACCCAGCCTCATTTTGATGCACAAAGATTTTTATAATAAACATTGTGTAATAAATACAAAGTGTCATATCTATAGTGCATAAACTTTTTACTCAATATGCTGCTGTCGAGTGCACTTTCAGTCCTTAGTGTTAATGCAAATAAGGAAATGATGAGTTCCTGAAACAGATGACGCCTTTGAATATTCTTAGACTGATGTGCATATTAAGAACAAAGGCAAAAGAAAAACTACCAGTGGCTAACAGGATGTGAATACAGTATACACTCATGCTATATGTGTGTGCATGGGTTGTCTACGTTTATGAGTTTTTAAAAATGAATTTGTTTGTTCCGTTTATTTTCTTCATTCTCAGTAATTTATACTGCAAAGGTTTCATTTTTGTTCAGGGATTAAGTGTAAAGGATAAGTCAATCCATTATTATAAGCAAACATAGCACATAGATCATTCTTCAGAAAATCTCTTTAATCTTTGTTATAGTCCTGGTGTTTCTGAATGGTTGGATGGATGGAGGTTATTATCCTCAAAGACAGCAGCTCCCTCTAGTGGAGATCTACTCGTCGTGCAGCACATTGTCTGCTTTGTGTCCAACATGAGTGTCAAACACAGTGGCAACACGGAACTACGATAACTTGGCCTTCAAAACAAAACACACCTTATTGCTTTATTGTTGCTTCGGTCGCGAAGGCCGTGGTTTTTCAAAAAAAATCCTGGTATTTTATACTGAAGTGGATATATTTTGTGTTTTCAGTCTCTTGTCACGAATTATTATTCTTAACAGTTAGTTCAGTTAGTTGAATCAAACATTTAATTTTGAAAAAATAACATAGAGCAACACCGTTTTTCGGTGGAGTTGTCAGGTTTGACAGCAATGTCAATGTACGTTTCGGTTTACTCGTAGAACAAAAAAGAAAAGAAAAGAAAAGAAAAGAAAAGGGCAACATGGGGGATTAATTAAAGTGCGCGTAAATTGAGCCTGGTCGTGCGAAAATTCTTACAACCACAATCAGCATGTGAACTGCGTCAATGACGTGAAACTTCCAACTGGTGTGCGCAGCTCTTCTCGCCGCCTGTTTTGACACGGATCTTTTGTCTTAGCGGATTCACCTTCAGCCCTTTTAAACGTGCGATTCTTCGGCAAGGATAAGTTGAACTATCCTTTAAATTGAAGTGCGAGCACGAAGGAAACATTTGCACGTTTTTCAGCTGGACTTGAAGAACGATCGACAGCTGCAGGACATTCGATCTGACGTCCTTTCAAAGGTGGCGACAGTAACTACCGTCCCATCCAGTGCGTATAGGCACAGGTTGTTACGTGTTCTCGTAGTGTCATCGGTCCACAGGGGCTGCAAGCAGCTGAAACTTTTCCTGGGAACTTGGTAAGAGATTAGATATTTACAAAGCTCTTGAGATTGCTTTGATGGTACGTTTCCACTCCAGTTTCTGTTTCGAAGTCGCTCCTCGGTGCTCTGGTGACTCTGTTCGACTTGCTCAAGTTTGCTGAAAATTGACCTTAACTTTGCACCTAACTGCACTCGTTGTTTGTTGGCTGCCAAAGTTCAAATAGATTAAAAAGCGACAACCGCTCACAGCCCGGGCGCATATTCTTTTTTAAAGGTTTGAACTGGTGTGTATGACTAAGGGAAACTGCCATCCTTTCAGCCCTCTCCACAGTTGCCTCATTCAGTGACATCGCATCATGTGAGTTATGTGTGAGTCTGATGATTTTTGGAAACCCTCAGCTGGGCTTCCCAAAGGAATATCTTGAAAAATCACCCAGCTGTTGTTACACAGAGAGAGAGAGAGAGAGAGAGAGAGAGGTGTATATAAGACTGTATTTGGAGGCACTGCAATTGATTTCTCTGTGTTTCTGTATCTCCTCTGTAGCTGAACATGGACGTGGTCCTGGGTGGAGTGTTTGATCACAACACCACCTATGACTATAATGACAATTATGAGTATAAAGACGAGTCTGAAAAAAGAGGCAGTGAGGCAGTGTGGATCCCGATTGTGTACTCTGTGGTTCTGTTTGTTGGTCTGCTCGGGAATGTGCTGCTCCTGGTCGTTTTGTACCAAAAGAAGCGCTCGTGGAGCCTATCAGACACATTTATTCTCCACCTGAGTGTGGCAGACATCCTGCTGCTGGCGACGCTACCCTTTCGGGCTGTACAGGCCACACAAGATTCTGGATGGTGCTTTGGAATTTTCTGCAAGATCTGTGGAGCTGTTTTTAATGTAAGTATTGTGCATAGCAAGTAGTGACTGAGATATGTTAAGAGCAGCTGTGAGAAAGTTGTTTTTGGATGGATTGTGTCTGACTCAGAGTGGTTATTTCCTGTGAAATGAAACCGAGCCTTAACCCTAATATCAACCCTTAACCTCGCTTCACTTCCTCTGTGTATTTTGAGTATTTTATTGTTGCTTTGAAGATTTTTATGGTATTTTATTGTTGCTTTATTGTTGCTTTGAAGAAGTAACAATAAAATTGGAGGAGATCAGATCTGAACTTGATAAAAATGTTTGGAGGTTTTTCTCTTACTGTAAACTTTTCTTTTTCTAGATCAACTTCTACTGTGGGATCTTTCTGCTAGTTTGCATCAGTCTGGATCACTACTTGTCCAGCGCCTATGAGGTCCAGCTGTACTCCCACAGGACGCCCAGTTTTGTCCATGTCTACTGCTTTGCGGTGTGGCTCATCTCCCTGCTCCTTACTATCCCTGATTGGATTTTCCTCAGGCCTAAGACAGAGCAATGGAAAACACAGTGTGTTCACAACTACCCTAAGTCTGAATTTGACTGGTATCTGTTTTCACGTGTACTCCACCATATAGTGGGCTTTTTGCTCCCTACGATCATCCTGATTGTGTGCGGCTCCTATGTCCTGCTACAGCTGCAGTGCCGCTCAAAAAGCCTTGTGAAGAAGAGGCCTGCCATGGTCATCCTGTCATTTGTGGTAGTATTTCTTCTCTGCTGGATGCCATACAACATCAGCCTATTCGTGGACACCTTATGTAACATCCCCAAAGAAGAAAATAATGAATCATCTTTGAAAACAGCTCTTAGTGTGTTCTCAGCTCTAGGCTGTGCTCACGCCTGCCTCAGGCCGCTGCTGTATCTGTTTTTCTGTGGAAACTTTAGGAAACAAACACTGAGACTGCTAAGATGCACTACAGTTGAATGCAAGAGCTCACTGTGGGAGCTGAGTGTGGGTGATGAAGCACCACATGACCCAGAACAGTCAGCGGAAGAGCTCAAACAGATGACAAGTCCGGAGCATCAAGTCCACTCAGTTAAGGCATAATGAATGGCCTTAAAAAAAAAACTGATTACTCAGGTGTGACCTAAGTGATTATTCTCTCATGAGGGGAATTTAACGTGAACTCATGTCATGGGTCTCATGGGTGGGGAACTACAAGAAATGACTAAATTCCACTTTGATGTGAAACTTTCAGACAAACATGGTGGTGACTTGTACTGTTGTTCCTCTGTTTTGTATCCACTATTGCACAATTTAAGCTTGTTACCCTCAATCATGACATATAGAGATCTTTATTTAGTTGCATGTTATTATTTTTGCTAACATTTTTAATTAAAGAAGGCATTTTTCCATTATTTCTATGTAGTGAAGGCATGTGTCATAATCCTTTGAAGCAGATTAAATATAAGCTGTTATTTCTTTGTTAGTTTATTTTGGCAATAAACAGTCTGACTCACTTTATAACTTCATTGCTGATAACATACAATAAACTGTTTAACTTCATGTGCAGGCTTGTCTAAAAGCAGTAAAGGCTGTGAATTTCAGGATTACACAGTTTGTGCATGTCTGTATATGAATAAGGAACGGGGAGGGAATTTTTATCATTTTGACTCCAGTGTTGCAACATCCAGGAAGACACCCAGTGATACAAACAGGTAGTGATGTCATCAGTCAGGTGACAGAGCAGGACTGAGGCGGAGGCGGATTAAAAACAAGCTGTCTGTTGGCGCTCCAGCCTTTTTGTAGCTCTCTGTTTACTCTTATCTAAACACTTGTCTTTTTGTTTTGGTGGAGAGAACTGTAGCAAGCTTTGTCTGTAAGGCCATGACTAGAAAATCAAGTAGGTGGCAAACAAAGGGAAGTTAGAAAAGAGAGAATCTTACTGTAGGGGTCAAAGCACAAGTGCTCAACAACAGAATCTGCATTTTTTGGGGGGTTGGTATTTAATCTTCACACTACTCTGCAGGCTGCCTGTCAGACAAGCCTCATTCCTAAGATGAAGGCATGATGATAACACATATAAATATGAACTCAAATAAATGTCACTTTCACAGTTATAAGGCCTTTTGGAAGCTCAGTGTACTTTTATTTTCTACCTTCCTTCCTGTTTCTATATTTATTCAGCTTATACAGCGTTAAAGTCTCAAAAAGAATGTGGTCCAACCTAAGAACTGTTGCCGTCGTCCTTCTTGTTTAAGTGACATCGCTGGTTAGAATGAGTCTTGAACATCGTATAAAATTGACATGCCATTTCCTGCCAGCTTGAGCTTTTCTTTGAAATGAGACGGAGACATGCAGTCACTCACGTAACAAACCGGTCATGTGGATTTACATAGTCTTTTTGAAACTGAAAACTACGTCATTAAACTTGAAGCAAAAAACGTTTTTGACGTGTAGCCCTGTGTTAAAACAACACCATTGCGTGTGGAGCACACAAAGCTAAATGCTTGTAGAGACTTGTGGTCAAGCCCTTAAATCCGTTAAGCACTAGACGATACTTTTAGCCCTCCACCTGAAAAAACATTCTCTAATTCCTTCAATAATAGCTCCACAGCTGAGAAGTCAAATTGAACTACCGTATGCTCTGAGGATGGGAGATATTTAAGAGAAATCAAGCAAATCTTATCATCTGAAGTTCATCAAAAATGGGCATTTATTCATAGTCTATCCATTTTCTATACCCACTTAATCCATCGGTTGGGTCGTGGGGGCTGGAGCCTATCCCAGCGGTCATCATGCGAGAGGCGGGGTACACCCTGGACAGGTCACCAGTCCATCACAGGGCCACACAGAGACAAACAACTACACACACACTCACTCCTAGGGACATCTTTAGAGACAAATGAACCTAACATGCATGTTATTGGACAATGGGAGGAAACCGGAGTACCCGGAGAGGACCTACACATACAGGGGGACTGGATAGTGTAGTGGTATGATTGTCACCTTCTGTGTGGGAGACCTGGGTTCAAATTCCCTGCATGAAAAGTACTACCTCCAGTAACCCCTTACCCTATCTGCCTAATGTATAAACATAAACATGCAAACTCCACACAGAAAGGCCTGGAACCCTCTCCCTGTGAGGTGACATTGCTAACCAGCACACCACTGTGCAGTCCTTATTCTTAGTCCTATAACTGTAAATTACAAAATAAAGAACAACCTCATTAAAACAGCTGGGTTTCCTTTCATTAGTGAAGCAAATCTGAAGTGATACACTGATTTGAAGCAAATAATTTAGGCTGCGAATTGCCAACAAAAGATGGCAGTATAGGTCACGTTGCTCTTAGTTGTAATCCAAGAGAAGACTGTAAACAAACCACCAAGAAGAAATAAACAACAACTGTGGGATGTCCACAGGAGGGAAATGGAGAGAACTCTTCTTCAGGAGTAACTTGTATCTCTTGGAATATCTTGAACATTATATTCAATTGAGACATGCAGTCAATCACGTAACAAACCGATCAGCTGTTGCTTTTCCTGGTTTAGGTTGGTTTCTTTTTAGAACAACTGCTTCTATTTCATTACAATCATGAGCAATGTAGGCTGTACTGCAACCCTCTGACAACACCACACAGTCTAGGTTATTTGTATAAAACCAGCCAATGAAAATGTGTCTTGTGCACATTCCATTTTTTGAAATATCACTTTAGATTTGCTTCATTAGTAAATGGAAATCAGACTAGTGATACGGATCTTACAGAACCTCTTCAAAAAGTCCTTAGATGCTAATCTACCACATCATTTGCAACAAAAATGAAACAGGAAATGGAACAACCTTTCTTTTTGTGGCTGCTGAGTTATTTAGCAAACAGGATCGGTCCATGTACATATATGAAATGTTGATATCATGTTTTCTTGTTTAGTTTTGTTTTGATAGAATACAACATTGAATAAATGACACGAAACTAGTGAACCTAAATGCACATCCAGCACGACTGTGTTTGCATTGTCTCTGTTTGCCCTAGCAGTTCTACATGTATCAATAAAATGTCTAAAGGTAAACATGAGCTCCATAGCAGCCGTGCTGACTCGGCAGCCTTTAATGCAGACGTTGCTGCACTCAATTCGCACTAATCCACTGGTGGTTATTGAAAAAGGCAAATCAGAAGCTGGATCAGTTAAATAACTAATTTATCATTGTATCGTTACAGAATATATGCTGGTTCACTTTTTGTAACAAATGCAGCCAGGCCAGTTATGGAGTCTCTGAGGAGGAAGAGGTTAATCTGCTCGACTGTTTGGTGGTTGTTGCGGGGATGATCCATCACACTATCATCAGTGCACTGTAGTGAAATATTTGCCTTTTACTGTTATTGAAGAAAGCGATGGCGCTGGAGGAAAGGAGTGTTTCTCATTCATTTGAAGGGGGCTGTCACATTTTCATCTGACATTTGACATTTTAGCTGAAAACGTGTGGTTTAGGATGTTATTCTGCTTTCGACTGATTGAGACAGTTGCAATTTCCTATCAGAGAGATGTAAGCGATTTCCTCAGAAACTGCTTCAAGTGGGTTTCCTTTTTTCTTTCAGCTCTTCTGTTTTCTCCTGATCCGCGCAATGCCTAAACATAAAGAAACTCCTAGATATGTCTATACATTTTTGGTTTTTCTGTCTAAGATGCTCAATACAGACAGAACAATCCAACTTCTACTGAGGCCGTGTCTGACACTTCAGCCATAACAATCATTGCTTTTTGTGGAGTTTGTATTCATAACCAGGCTCTTAGCTTCAAGAGAGAAAAGCTATAACAAGCAAATGATACAAATGGAAACTAGGTAACCGCCTGTCTCTTTTGTAAGTTCCTTGTCCACATACAGTCATACTGAGATCATTAAAACAATATGCATAGCCTAGGTTTGTGTGAACAGGAAAGTTATCACCACTGTACAGTATATCATACCATTTAACTGAATACAATTATTTTGTAGCAATCCTTTTTTTTAATCAACTGGCAACTGAAATCATCTACAGTTAATTGATACATAGTCTATTTCCATTTATGATTGCACATGTTCTTAAAAATTACTGCACCTATTACCTACTACCTAATAAATAGAGAAGTATTGAGTGGTTCAAGACTTATGCACACCTGGAATTGCTCAGTGTGAAATTTTAAAGCTCACTGAAGTAAATCCCAGTATTTGCAATTCATTTGCGAAATGAGTTGTTCGGTCGCAATACTGCAAAGACACTACAGAAACATGCAGCCTATAATGCGTACTGTTATGAATTATTTCTGAGTCTCGATGAGGAACAAAATGTTACTGTTAAAAAGTGTTTTGTGTTGTAGTTTTGATAGCATAAGAGTGTTTTGGATGTGAGATTGACAAGTTGCTGATGGATAACAACTGTTTTCAAAAAGTGTCCTCACTTAAAAAAAGTGTCTGACCACTTGTAAAGATATTTTTTGTATAAAACACATATAGGAATTTGATATGGTGAAAAAGGTTTGCATAATTCTAAAAATATTCAGATTGAATTTGGTATGACCACCTTTATTCTTCAGCGGGCCCACTCCCATCTGGATAAAGCAGGCGCCACAATGAGGACAGTCTAAAGACTGAAGGGTTGTGTGTCAGAGAGGTGGTCAGCAGCAAAGGAGCACCACAGGGGACTGTGCTCTCATTGTTTCTCTTCCCGTCAGAGCCCTGTCATCTCCAGAAATACTCAGATGACTCTGCAGTTGTTGGGTGAATCAGTGAGGAACAAGAGGCTGAGTACAGAAACTGGTCAGCCTCCTTGTGGCATGGTATGGCTGACAGTTACTTCATCTTGAGAAACAAACAAAAACAAAGGATTTTTATTTTATTTTAGGAGGACCAGGAATAAGCCAAACACAGTCTCCATCCTAGGTGGATGTGGTTGAGAAATACAAGTAGCATGGGGTTTATCTGGACAGTCGACTGGATTGAGAACACTGAGGCTGTCTTCAAGTAAGGACATAACAGACTGCACTTCTTATGGAAGCTAAGATCCTTCAGTGTCTGCAGTAAAATGCTGCATATTCTCAATGTGTATATTGTGGAGCAGCAGCATCAGAACCAGCGAGTCATGGAAAACGAACAAACTGAGAAGGACGGCTGGCTTTGTGGACTGCTCAGGGGCCGGTGGATGTGATAGTAAGAAGAACAATGTAAATATAATTATATCCTTAATAGATCATTTCTTATGATAATATAAAGTTTACTATATCATCTTGTTGTAAAAAGTAGTGTTTTATGTCTGTCAAACTGTGTTATCTGTGTCATTGTCATAGTTTCAACTAAATAAGTTGAAAAGAATTATGTCTTTGCAACAGGAATTAAACAAAAGATTCCATTCAAAATTGGTTCTTTGCTAAGTTTGAGGACATATCTGTTTTATGTAGACACATGAGTCATAGGGCAGGGTTAAGTGGGTTAATGAACAAAAAGACACATTTTCTCAGGTAATTCAATCACAGGACTGAAAATTAGTTTAAAAACCAAAAAGCTAAATTCCAAAAAAAAACCTGTAGAAGTCTATAAAGATAACAAAACAGCCTGGCTTTCTGCAAGCAAACTAAATAGTAGTTAGATCAAGACTTTTGAACATTCCACACAATTAAATTGAAGTAATCCCATTAATGCAGTACAAAGGATGTTCACTATAAGTATGTTCACCATACAGATTGATGGGTGCAGATGTGGAAATGCAGCTGTATTGTATTAAATAATGTCCTCTGTATCTGGGACGAGTTCTCGTCTCTCTGCTTCCAACACATCCATTTCTGTCACAATGTTCACTTGCAGCCAAATATATCCATCCCACTGCCAGGTGTCATTGTACTGAGATAATTAAGGCTTTGTGCTTCACCTGTCTTTAGTCATAATGTTATGGCTGACTGAGGTAAGTCTCAGTTTCAGCTGCTCTAAACTGCTGCTGCAAGCCTCAAAGAGCCACAGTTTCAAAGAGACCAGGGTGTGGACGCATTTGCTTTGAATGCCTCCTGTGATTTTATTCTCAGGAGAGTTGCGGATGTAGCCAAAACTTCCTGCTGCACCCATCACACTCTCAGGTTTTCCTCCTTCTTGGACCGATCTCACTTGTGAACTTACAGCAGGTAGAGTGTACCTGCAACCTCGTGAGCACTCTCCATCCTGTCTGACCTTGACGGTCCTGGCCATCTGTGTCTGTTCTTGGCCCGGGGAATCTGAATGAAGCAGGTGAAGCTATGGAAGAGGCCAACTGTTTGAACACGCAGAATATAAACACCTTCTCTAATTTTTGTACAATTCACCCAGCACTGAAAGGCAAGGTTTATGGAAAAGATTTTATTTTGGCCTGTCTAAGAGAAACATGTGTTGCACAATAAACACTTTAGGCTTGAAAGCATTTCTCCTTTTCAGTTTGGAAATTAACTTATTCTACATGTAAAAACGATTTTGATTTTAAATGCATCTAATCAGAATAACGCCAGCAGGTATCTGTACAGGAATTACAAAGAGAATGAACAGAGAGAACAATGAGGGAGGAGAAAAGAGATGATTCATTGTGTATAACTTTACAACTTTTATTGGAGATTATTCAAGGTCTCCTGGTGTGCTGCAGCAAACTGCATTTATCAATTTTTGATTTTTCTTTACCATTTCCAGATGTTGCTTCTGTAAGAGTGTAGTCAAATCTAATCCAATTTACAGTGATTTCTGTATTATTTGGGTGTGAATATTCATTTAAGAGATTTTGCATCAGTAAATATCTACTGAGTGGAATGGCAGTAACAGGTTACAAGTTGGATTTTGTTACAGCAGTGTTGGAAATCTCAAGATTTAACTTGTTCCCTAACTTCGTTAGAGAATCCTGACTACTTAAAAGCAGCCAACAGGTCTACACAGAAATAAACAATGAAAGCTGAATTCTGGCAACAATACTCTTTATAGAAGGACCTTCTCAACTGATGTAGTTTCAGTTTTGAAATTAGTTCCCAAAAGTTCCCTATATGCAGTAAAATGCTAAAAGGTTATGCTAGTTTGATATAGAAAAACACGTGATAATAAAGAAAACTTTATTGTGCAATTTAAGATTTCATATACAATCTTCGAAAAAAATATATATATACTGTCATTTTAAAGGTAAAAAATGTACTAAAAGTGCAAGCTACAGTAGAAAATGCTCACTGCAGTCACTACATGTTATCCTGAGTTATTTCTATAACAATTTCACATGGAAATCAAAAAAGGGAAATGTTTTATCAGTATGTACAGGTCTGAGCGCCAGAACTATATCTGCACCGTGGTCGTGTTGAGGCTTAGCTATTTACATATATATGAACTATGTGTGGAATAAAACACACGACAGGCAAACAGCAATCTTATACGTTAAGAAGTGCATGCTCCTATGTTCATGTCTGTTTAAGTGTGTTTGAAAGCTTTTTCTGTTTCTTTAAACACGTTTGTTTCTTTTTCAGACTGCAATGGATTTGGAGGTGTCGGCAGAGTCAGACCACAGGGAGGTTCTCCTGCTGACAACAGACTGGAATTTGGTGCTTGTCTTCAGCTTGCAGCCCAAAGACCTCAAGATTTCCAGCAACTGACGCCGGAATTTTATGCCCACAAAGGCGTACAGGATGGGATTGAGGCTGCAGTGAAGGTAACCCAGGGAACAAGTCACTACTATAGCTTTGCCCAGAGAAATTCTTATTCCACAGATTTTGGTGTTGTAGTATTGAGAGACTGTGTCCACTACAAGGGCGATATTGTACGGCGTCCAGCAGAGAAAGAAAACCACCACCAGGCTTATAATGACTTTGAAAGCTCTCTGCTTTTGGATACCCTGGGTGCCACAACGCAGCCTCCACAGGATGCAGGAGTAGCATAAGATCAGGATGAATGAAGGAATCAGAAAGCCCACTATGTGGTAGATCAGGCGAGATGTCCCTTGCCAATAATGTATTCCCTCTTTTCCAAATTTTGAGTAGTCACGAACACACTCATATCTGTGTCTTCTCTCATCTGCTGCAACATCTAAGAAGATCCAATCGGGAATAGAGAGAAGCAGGGAGAAAAACCACACCATCAAGCAGCTGACATGAACAACCCAGGGCTTCCTGCGGGAGTACATCTGAGTAGCATGGACAATGGACAGGTAACGATCCATACTGATGCTGGCCAGGAGAAAGATCCCACAGTAAAAGTTGATCTAGGTATAAAACAAGATCAGTCAAAGATAAGCAAGAAACGTTTTGCAAGATTTTTTTTTCTGCACATTTCTTACCGTAAAAACAGTTCCAGTGATCTTGCAGAGAGGAACACCAAATGTCCATCCATCCTTTTGTGCAGACTGGACAGCATAGAGGGGCAGGGTCACCAGCAGCAGGATGTCTGCCACACCCAGGTGAAGGATGAAGGTGTCTGTCACACTCCAGGATTTCCTGCTCTGAAACAGTACTCCCAGCAGCGCTCCGTTTCCCAGGATACCCACAACAAACGCCACCGAGTACAGAACCGGGATCATCACCGCCCCAAAATTTGTACCGTCAGTCAGATCGCAAACATCATCATTAAAACTAGAATAGTCGTAATATGTATCATAAGAATAGTTCTCAGATAGATTGGTGAAGAACATCGTGTACATTTTGTAGGTCTGTAAGAGAAAAAAAAAGAGAGAGAACATTTTTCATATTTATTTGGTTTGACCTGCACCATCTCTTTCTAGCCACATGGTGGCACTATCTATGTAGATAACTACCGTAGAGTCAGAAGTTACTTATTTAGTAAAGTTTTGCTTTTTTTTGTACTTTACTTTTGTATTTTTGAGACATAGTTCTTAGTGTCTGTGAAATATTATTTAGGCCTTAAAATACACAGATTCTGAATAAGTTGTATATACAAATAGCTTTTTATAGACTATAAAATGCCACTGGAACAACTCTACCCTGTAAAAGTTTGCACTGAAAATTTACCTTTTGTGTCTGCTAACTAATGGGGAAGAGAGAATTGTCAAAACGGAAACATGACAATTCCCTGTATGTAGAGCTATACAGCTCTCAAATTTCATTCCCTTCTGAAAAGTAATAACTTCTCATAGAAGGGCAATACATGATCATTTCATCAAGATTCATTTTTGGAAAAGTATTCCAACATACAAAATGTATTTGCTCTGTTATTGTCTTATATTTTATAAAGTCCTGTTTTTTAAAACAAAACAAAACAAAAAAAAAAAACACACATTACAACTGAATTTTCTGAGGTTCGTTATGGAAAACATGCTGCATAAATGCACGGCATGAAGAAAGTAAAGTTACTTTAATTCTCATACAATAGGTATATGCAGGTGAACTGATTTTTTTCCCCAAGTTAACGATGACATTTCAATTCTCTTAAAAAAGAAAAAAAAAACATATGTAAAAACTTGATTATTAACTTACCAAGCTGTAATGATATATTAAGCCACGTCGCTCACACAGGTCATGCGATACACAGCTACACAGCAGAAATGAGCTCTATACCATCCAGCCCTGCAAATGATGGCACATGTAGAGCAGACGCAGAAGGAACATGAAACTAGACAAACACACAAGGGAGAAAAAAACTCATCGCACAATAAGGTGTGAAACGTTTAAGGCTGAGAGAGAGACAATTACCAGACAGAATTTGATAACTGAAGAGAATTTAGATTGTCTAATGCACTGATAAATCATTTGTGCTACACAAAACTCACTTTTGTGACTTTTTATACTGACAATAAAAAAATGCTCTTACTTTTTAAAACTGAATACAGTGGCACATGCATTTAGATACCAGCGTTTTTCCTTATTCATTGAGGGAATCGTTTGACAATTCTAACACTAATGCTATGAGTTTTACTTCCCTCAAAGAGAATCAAAATGTGTTAATTCTTCAAGTCAGTTGACAAACCTTTTGACTTGACATTGTCTGACCAGACTACAAAGGATCAATGCTGGTAGTCTTCTTCATTCAGGAAATATAGCCCAATGAATGAACATTAATCATGCCACGATTATTCATCTAACACTGCAGGGACGGTTTTCAAGATCAACCCAGTAAGTTCACACTTGTGCCTTGACACATTCTGCTGTTACTATCATCAACAGAACTGTGGCTGAAAGCATGTTTACTATTGATTAGCATTGTCTGCAAAAGTGTTCTGAGCTCTGTGATATTTTGAGAACGAGCACATGTTATTTAGCAAATATGGAGAGTGACTTAAATGTCTAATATGTAGCTAAAACAGATATTTAAAAGCCTCTCTAAAACTGGCTGTAAATGTTTTGCTTTATGTAACCCAGACTCTCTCTCCTGCCTTACTTTAATGAAGAGGATTTACATGTATAGAATATGCTAAAGATAGTGAGTGGCTGGTTCCACTGAAACCAATTAATGACTTTTCCCTGAATTTACACAAACTCAACTTGAAACCAAGCATCAGCTTCATGATGTTGTGTTGTTTGAATGTAATGTTTTGAATTCTGTTTGGAGTTCAAGGAATTGCGTTTAAAATAAATACTTTTATGCTGAGCTGAGATTTATTGCCAGGAACAGTCTCTGCTCTTTAGCTCCAACTCATTAGTCTCTGTAATGTACAGTTTAATCATAGAAAATATTTCATGTGTGTTCTTGAATCATGTTCTATGGAGCAAAATATTTTTAAAGAAACTGTGAATGAATTTCTGAGCTGCTCAGATTATTTTGTTTGGTGTTTGTTCTGATTGTCTCGTGTGTCACACTGACATGCAAGACTCAGCTGTCAGAGGGTACAAGTTTTAGCAGGAACACTCAGTACTGAAGTTCACAGAAAAAGGCACACTAGTATGTGTATGACGTTAATGAATATCATACTTTTATGTTAACACTGTGGACTTAAGTCTTATCATCTGAATGGATACGTCACACGTAAAAATAGGGTTTACTGTATGACATGGACAGCTGAGACTCGGATGTAATCATGAAAGTGATTCTATGCTGCCATTCTCTTCATCAGCACGTATATATTGGTAGTAATGGTGCTGAGGGCAAGATTTACCAAACTTCCCCCAGCAGGTAATTTGCAAACATTGCAGAGTACACCAACACTCCATATCATAGCAGTTTAAGCAGCATGATCAGTGTTTAGCAGCAAGCCAAAGCCAAGTGTTTTCTGTGGAAATTAATCTTTCGATTTTAATATCCAAAAGAACAACGGAAAACTGTCCTTAAAGGTGACGCAATTGAAAACAGAAACAATGATAAACCCATGAAACTAAAAGTTAACGTTCTTGGTCATAAGAATACCTGTAAATGCTGCTTTGATTACTCATCCAATTTCACATTTGATTTGGATCAGACATTGACTTCTGAGTAGTTGTGTGACTTTTCTCATACTGTATCTTTTCTATTCATATGCCAAGCCATCAGAACAATAGATATCAGTGCAAAGTTTGGAAGAAAATACTGGCCCGGCATAAATGATTTGCAAACTCTGCATGAACTATCGTTATATAAAATCATTAGACAATGTTTCCGAATCCAAATGAATGGAATCCAGTGTGAATGGAATCCAGTATGAATGAATTACTTAAAATTAATGGCATTAAGAAAACTCCTTGTCACTATTTATAAATCTCATATCAGTGTTGAATCTCTTTGAATTGTTTTGGTTATCAAAATTTTCAGTGTCAAATTCTCCAAAACCTCAAGATCTATATCACAGCCTCTTTTTTTTCTTTTCTTCTCAGTATTACTCACACCCTGAAGGCAGCCACAAGGCAATGCGAGCTTGACACCTGTGACTTTGCTGCAAAAGGCACATGTTCCTGTTTTTTTCACACCTTTTCTTTCCTTCACTGTTCTGCACCGCTCATGCAGTTCTTGTGTTGAGAGAAGCAGATGGAAGTGCGAGCATCTGGCCACAACAGTCTAAACATGTGGCTTTTTCAGCTTACAGCAAGCAAAAAAAAAACCCATAGAACTTTAACTATAAAAAAAAGCTATAAAATAGTTCCAATAACTGTGACCTTTATCTAAAACACAATAGAAACCACATGCAACATCATGGATTTAGGAGGGTTTAAGTGAAGTTTTAGATTTTAGATGCTTGAGAAGGGGCCCTCAGTCTGTCTCCAGCAAAGCCACAAGAGGGTTTTTTTCATCTGGACATCCATACAAATGTTTTCTATATTGAAGTTGAACAATTAGTAGAAACGTTTTTTTTTTCCTTTCTCTGAAAACCTTATCCCATTTTTGGATAACAATGATCCATGTCAGTCACGAGCATCCATCTGAATTTTTGTTTATTCAAAAATGCTGTTATGAAACCATGGAAACATGTAGAATGAGGAACTGAAAGATAAAAAAAAAATCTCTACTCTATAAATATCTGCACCCAAGTTTTGATTCCTAAACTCCTGTTAGTTTTAATCACGTTGCTATAACAACCATTTAAAGCCTAATGTAGTCATTTGGCATTTAAACTCAGAGTCGCATCACTGCAATTTATTTGGTTTCCTTTTGTGATGGTGTTGATAGATAGTCAGGATGAATCTAAATTTGGAAGATTCATAATCAATTTGCATAACAGTGAAACTATGAAGCCTTGTTGAAAAGTACACCTTCTTTCATTTCTAAAGTTTTCAGTATCAGAACACACAAAAAAATCAGGTCCTTTCTCAGATTTCAAACTGAGATTAATAAATCCTCAGATGAAGAACAACAAATGACATATTACATAATGCCATTGTTTATTCACGAAAACTAAGCCACAATGCAGAAGCAGTGTGTAAAAATCCAAGTAGACCCTTACTGCAGGAAAAGTAAGTAGTAAGTAGCAGCCAGGTGCTAATAATTAGATGCAGTTGATTAACTGATCATCAGAAAGTGAGCACCTCTATAAAAGTTTATAAAAACAGTTTGCCTGTCTGCGACATTCAGGTGTGTGCTAACACAATGCCAAGGAGGAAAGACATCAGCAATAATCTTATAGAAACAACTGTGGCTGCCCATCAACGTGGAAAGGGTTATAAGACCATTTTTAGTACATTATTCTTATTCTACAGTGAGAAAGCTAGTTGTCAATCTTCCCATCAGTGGAAGTTCCAGCAAATTCACCCTGAGATCAGACAATGCAATGCTCAGAGAAAACCCAATAGCTACATCTCAGGCTCCACAAGCCTCAGTTAGCATGTCAATTATTAAAGTTCCCGACAGAACAAACAAACAAACAAAAAAATCTGGCTTGTTTCGAAGGGTTGCGGGAGAGAGACTCTTTTCTCTAACAAGAACATGTCAGCACATAAAGTTACATTTGAACAAACCACAAGACGTCTGAAACGATGTCCTGTGGCCACAAGACGTTTGGCCTTACTGTACAGCAGCTTGTTTGAAGAAAACCAAACACAACATTCCAGCATAACACCTCATACCAACTGTTAAGCACGTGACAGAGGGGTGATGATGGTGTTGGCCTTGTTTTGCAGCCACAGAACTTGAAAACCTTGCAGTAACTGTGTCAGCCATCAACTTCTCTGGATACCAAAGTATTACAGAGTCAAATGTAAGACCATCTGTCTGACAGGTAAAGTTGCAACGGGACAATGATCCCAAACACAGCAGCAAAAGAAAAGAATCAGCGTGTTGCAATGGTCCAGTCAAAGTCAAAACTTCAATCTGATTTAAATGCTGTGGTGGGACCTTACCTTTTAGTACATTTTACCTTAGCTTTCGTTAAACAAATAGTCCTTACTTATGAGAAGGAGGAAGTCCGTGAATGAGGGGAGGGCGCAGGCTGTGTAAGTTTTGGATCTGAGTCGGCAGCAGGGTGAGCAGGCAAATTGTTGGAAAGGGCTGATGGGGATATCCAGGATAAAGGTGAGGGAGGAATGAGGAAACCAGGACGAAGGGAGGCAGACACAAGAGGAAAAAGGAATCGTCAGAGACACTGGAGAACAAAACGTAGAATCACTTGGAGAGCCGATTCACCACAAAGATTGTGAGACGATCCGGCGAAAACTGGTTGCTCCTGAAGCTCGTCTAAGGACGTCTTAATGACTGCTGATGAGGAATAGGTGTAGAGGCAGGAGTAATCAAGGCTCCAGCTAAGGCTCTCAGGAAAACCTGCTCAGTCTGCCTAAGACTCAGAGACCAAAACAAAAACAAACAACAGCCAGCATGATCGTGACACAAAAAATGATGTTGCCTGAGATATCATGTGTTTTTTTCATGATGTGGGATGTTAGGGCAGCTGATCCGTGGTCACTGAGGGGAGATGGATGTTTCCATATCGTATTTAGGAACAGTATGTAACGGGACTGGAACTTTCTCCTGACTCAGGCTAAGGTTGAAGAGGGGCTGTAAAATCCCTCATATGTGTCCCGCACTGGTCTTCGGGACCCTATTTAAAAGCATATTCAGTTCATTGGCCTTGCCCAGACTTTCATCAGCTTGCCTCCCCTTCTCCTTTAAGCCTGTGATCTATTCACCCCTGACTACACACCTCTTAAGTTGTTTCTCTGAAGTTTGCTTTAGACCTTTTTCCTGTACACCTCCTAGCGCTTTCTTATTTTCCTTTTCAATTGTTTCTGTACACTCCTCGATAGCTCTCTATCTTCCTACCAGAAGGCTCTCTTCTTCATATTTTGAAGCTTTTTCAGTTTTGGTGACAGAGTTACTATTAATGGTTTTGTGGGCATGAACAATGTGGTTGTATTAGCTTTTGTTAGGTAAAATAAAATAAAAAATAAAATAAAATTACCATTCATTACAACATTAAAACACTCCCCAGCAGTAAAAGAAAGAAAAATAAAAAAGACCGTGATTTGTCTGCTTCACTTGATAAAAGGAAGATAACCCACAGCCCGAATAACAATTTCCTGTGTGACATTTAGTGTTGCTGCAGTGGCAAAAATGTTTTCATTCTATGTTTCAGCACCAAAGCACAAGTATAATATTATGCTGAATAAATTCTGGGAAATTCACAAATTCTGAATTTCTGTCTTGAATAAACTTAACATTCTTGTTTTTAAATGTGGTACTAAGTCACTAATAATCCTCCCTTTACTCCAGTGTTTTTTTTAATTTCCCTCTTTCAGCAGACACAATCTGCTCTAATTCGTTAGCCTATAGTCCGAAATGGTGGTGGAGTGCATTACAGCTGTTATTCTCCGTTTGGTGGTGACAATCTATCTATTCAGCAGATATAATATAAATATGTACTATTGTGATGCTGAGTAATGTTGAATAAAAGGCTTGAACACGAACGAGGTGTTGCAGACAGTACAGGATCTTGGTTTTGTGTAGGAGGGAAAGAAAATCCCTCGGCTCTGTAACTTTGTATGACAGGCATTACTCTGAGAAAGTACCCAAAACCTTAATATTCACAATTTAGTTTTATTCTGGTCATAACGTAATCAGATTTGTGCATGATGCTGTATTTGAAATATTGAGAAGTAAATAATAAGAAGAAAGGGGTGATTTAAAGTAACTGTCCATGAGAACCATGAAAGTAGTCTCTGGATTAAGAGAAGGAGAAATAAACCATTAACTGTGCTATTTAAATGTACAGGATTGTTTTTGAACATCTGCTTGAAATTCATCCCCAACAAACGTCCAGAAAATGTGGAGGGATTAGAGAGAAAGTCTGTTTGGTTTCACAACATTCTCTTTTTTCTATTGCTGTCTATTATTTTTCATATTGAGGTTTAGTGCCTAATATTGACTCAGTCTCAGAACTGTACCCTTCAGCAGGCCCATCAGCACAGGTTTCAGGGTAATTTCTATAGCCCTTCTCACATGGTGATTTCTGTCAGATGATGCTGCAGTTGTGAAATGAGGATTTTATTAGAGCAGAGCAACAGTCTTGAAATACTTGAAGTGTACTCGAGTTAATGGGATGCTTTTATGTCCCATTATGTGACACATTTAGCTATCTTGCAAAAACAAAAAGTAATGAGAGTAGCTTCATTAGGAATTCAGCTGTAGTGATGGACATTCACACTTTACTGTTAAAAAAAAGAAAAAAAGATAGAAGTATGGAGTGTGTGAGGTGCTCCTTTGAGTGTATTTGAGCAAATACATGCAGGAGTGATTCCATCCAGAAGTGCATTAACTGGGTATTTTACTTTAGCTTTGACAGCTTCAATTTAACACAATTTCATTTTAATATTCACATGCATTTTAAAAGTCTGGTTTTAAACTGAATAACACAATAATTCATTTTTCTCAAGTGCCACGTAAACATGCTGACTGCTCAACTCTGGCATTTCAATCAGCTGAGCTGCAGCTGCTTTGCTGGATAGAGTGGTGTGTACTGACATGCCAGTTCATTCTTACACATACACACCAATTTGGCTCTGTGACTGCAGTTCTGTTACTGGCTCAGTGGTGTATTCACAAGGTTTATTAACCTCAACCCTTCATTCAGCTTCTCTACTTACACAGGAAACTGCATGTAAGTGAAGCTCTGTTTATCATTTCCTCAAGTCCTGATTAGCATCTCTACCAAAACTGCTTTTAAGCACCCACAGAACGCCATCACAGCAATGCTTCATTACATGTTAGCGAAGCAGTACCTGGTAGATTGCACTTTCATTCAGATTTAGAATTGGCCTCTTTAGTTTTTACGTCAGAGGGGAGCTGTTTTTTTCCCCCTCTTGATCTCAATTCTTTAGTTTGACAAACTCTAAACAGGTTGTCATGTACTTTACTTGATGGCTCCAGAGGTGCAATGTGAGATGTGGGACTTTATATCAAACAGCTGTAGGCCTTGATTAAAAAAAGGTTTTTGTCAGGTTTTAGATTAACCAAGAATTCTGATTTAAGCAAACAGAGTTCGTCTGATCGCAGTTTGAAATGCTTCAGCAGTGGGTTTTAATACTTCTGTTTTGTTGTTCACAAAATTGTCTCTAAACATGTTTTCCTTAAGTCACTGTGGGTAGACTTGAATGTAGACTGGGAGGATAAAAATTACAGTGGAACCATTTAAAATCCAATCTATGGCAACAAGGGAAATGTGAAAGTGTTTCATGGGTAAGAACATCTTTCTAAAGCCACCGTGTTCAAGATAGCAGACGTAGTGAAACTAATGACTTAAAAATGCAGTTTTTGTTCTGCTTTGAGGAAACCTCTTGTTACAAAGATACTTGAAAATATACACAAGCACACATCCACCATGCTTTGTGTTACGGGTTTTACTGGGGTGGCTTATCATACTTTTACTCTCCGATGTAAAAGGCAAACACTGTGTCACAGAATGGCACAGTGGCGCCATCTGTTGGATAGATTTGTATACAGGAATAGTAACTCGAAATAAAGTTCAATAGCTTTGTTAAACTATTCATTCGCAACATTTCAGGAAGAACACACACAAAAAAAAAAACAGAAAACACATGTAACAAACTATGATCAAATAAAACTGAAAAGTATTTACCAAAACACAACACATCACAAAATTGTTTTGATGATTTTGTTGTTGTGTTTGGTTATGGTTTGTGTTTCCATTTTTTCCCCTCTTTTTAAGACTTGACATCACAGTCTGAGACATTGGTTTGATACGAGGTTTCAAAGTAAATAGACTCAGAGTAAATAAAGCTTTGGATTCTAAAACTATTTAAACGGATAGTAAAAAAAAAAATAAAATAAAATAACAGAAACTATTCAAGTTCCCAAGATAAATTCTAACGAGCCAAAGTAAAGGAAAGATTGACATGAAAAGAAATCAAACTGATCTGTTGAGAGTTGCATATTGTTTGTGTACTTTAGCCTTTCATTACAATTTAATCTTTCTTTATATCAGCTGTTGTAACACGGTTCGGGTTGCTACATCAACTCTTAAATCTCAACAAAACAACTTTTTGTACCAAAATAAGGGGAAAAATTAGAAAGAAAATCTCTAAAATCCAGCCTTCCTTTCAGAATAAGTAAGCTGTTTTCAACATTTAACTTTAATATGTGACAGACCTGTATTTCCATGCACATACTGTAAGCAAATCTAATCCATGATTTTCAAAACTTTATTTCAGCTCTTCAGTCATATTTTCCATTCTGCATTTTCCATTTTTAATCAGCTCCCCCTTAATCTATCAATATAGAGGACCAAAACTCTGCAACACATCCATGCTGCGGTCTGAAAACGTGCTCTATGTATACAAGAAAAATCTTTAAAACTTTTTGATATAACTTAATATATTGGGAATGTTTGCAGTGCATCTCAGTATATTACATTTCTTACTCGGAGGTTCTTTATTAGTGTACTTGATCGTCATAATTTCAACATGTGTGCGTTAGCATCTTTAGGGCCTCAGCTGCCTTGGCCTCTCCTACGCAATGTTTCAGCTTCTTTATGCTCTAACATATGCCATTTGAAGTTAAAGGCGATGAAAAATAAAATGCGCCCTACTCATGCGCAGCAAGAGGGGAAAGATAACGCATATCTGATATGGCTCAGCGCTAACAGCTGTCGCATTATCTAAGAGTTGCAGTACTACAGTTTGGTGGAGGCGAATTGTTCATGCACAGACAAAAACTAACCCCCCAGAACCTGGATTAAAAAAGTTATACGAAAAACATATGAAAGCAGACATTAAATCTTTACAGTGCGCAAGGTTAGGAAAAATGCAATAACATATATGAGTTTGCTGGAATAAAGTAATACTAAAGAGCGGCAAGTGAAAAACGAAATAATTCTCACCATGGAGAGAACAGTGGGAGGGACCAAATCCCCACGTTTTAGTAAATATATGTGCCTACAGGTCTGTATATATTATTACAACTATTGGTCTATAGCTATAATAATTTCTGTTCCAACATCCGGATCCATTAGAGGGCAGTGTTGTAGAAAGTCCCAGAAACGTTTCGCCTGTCAGGAACGCGGAAAATGTCTCTGTAGAGGGTGGCGAAACTTGGTGTGTGTTGTCATTTCTGTCTGTCCTGTCAGTGATTACTTCGCTGGCTTTAAGTGCAGGCAACGGTGTGAGACCGTTTTCTATCGCGGACAAGTGAGCGTGTCTGTGTGTACTCCTGTCGATTCGTGGTGTTAAAACGAAAGTAAAGTGCGAAGGGCCCCTGGAACCATGGCGGAAAATATGGACGAAGACATGTCCGACGAGCCTCTTCCTTACCAGCAGGACCTGACCTGCCCGGTGTGTCAGGGCATTTTCCAGGATCCCATGCTGCTGCCATGCTCACACAGCTTCTGTCGGGAATGTATGAAGAGAAGTTTGCAGATCAACAAAAAGTGTCCTATGTGCAGAGAGGAGTTTGAGGAAGCGCAGGCCACCTCCAACCTTGCGCTCAGAAACACCGCCGAGACCTTCCTAAAGCAGGCAAACAGGAGGACCAAGCACAACCTGCCCAGCGAAGAAACTTGTAACCTGCACCTGAAGCCGCTGGAGCTGTTCTGCGAGAAGGACGAAGAGCCCGTGTGCGTGGACTGTGTGACGCTCCACAATACGCACAAGCTGTGGCCGTTAAAGGAAGCCGCGCCCACGTGTAAGGTAAAGCATCCTGGCCGGGTTTTATTCCCAGCGAGTGTTTTCACGTGAACAACTTTATTTGGACGTTTAGACTGAAAGAAAGTAACTTAAATACTTAACCGTGAGACCCACGCACACCCAGACATTTCTTTCAATAGTTAAACAGTTCAACGGAATCAGATTATTTCAGATTATTTCAGGACTTTTGGACTCAGTTCCTCTGCTTGCCTTCACAGCAACCAACATAGGTTTTCCTGTAGATTCAAATGAATCGTTCCATACAGATTACAGTATGGAATACAGCTTCTGATATTGCACTGTCTAAACTTTTGTTTTTCTTGGCCCACTTTGCCCATTTCTCACTGCTTCATTGCCGCCTCACTACCACACATCATTGCATGTGTCCATCAGAGGCTGCAGTGAATAAACCGTGTTAAAGTTGCCATAATCTGTCCCTGCACAAAACAAAGTCACTTACTCCAAGATAACCTGTCCAGTGTGGACACACGTTTGGGTATTACCTGTCATTTTTGCACAGCAGTGGTCGTAAGTCTAAAGCATTCTTCTCTGTTCTTTTGTTGGTGCTTTTGCAGAATGAGCTTGGCTACAAAGTCCGGATTTTTGAGAAGAAAGTGAAAGCATACAAAAAAATTAATCTGAAATTCAACAGCACAGTGGAATATATCAAGGTACGTCTCATGGTATTCATGTTCCATTTCTCATTGTGTCATTCGTGATTCTTTAGAAATTAAAGTTAATTTCAAAGATGAAATTGGAGAACATGGAGAGTTTTTTTCTCTTTTACTGAATGAAAGTGTGGGATGGTTCATACGTGTTATGAAGCAAGAAAATGCTCTGTGTGCACTGCATTAACTTTCTTCTCTGACGTACGCAGCATCAGGCTGAGCAGGCGGAGAAGCAGATCAAGGAAGAGTTTGAGAGATTCCACCAGTTTCTTATCAAAGAAGAAGCTAAACGTCTGAGAGCAGTGGCCAATGAGGAGGAGGAGAAGATTGCAGCTATACAGGAGCTGATTACCCAAACGGACAAGGACATCGTCGACCTGATGGAGCTCATTGATTCTCTTAAGAAAGAGATGGGCAATGAGGATCTGCCTCTTTTGCGGGTAAGAAAGGCGCCTCAACCTAACCTTGTTTCATTTCTATTTTTTTTTTAATGTGGATTAGACTCATTTAATCTCACTCTTTTTTTCTTTTTTTGTGTGTGTGTTGTAGAATTTCCAGAATTTAAAGAGAAAGTAAGTCATGGCAACCGGAAGAAATATCTCAAGAATCAATGACTGCAATTAAGCATATATGATGCTTGCATGATTATTCAGTATTATAATTAAAAACATGTGTGCAAATGCTCCTCAGAAGTATCCACCTAACCATGTTCCTGTTGCATTTTGTTGATTTATACCCATTTCTGCTGTAGAGCCCAATGGACAAATAAGGAGCCTACCCTTCCTTACGATCCCCTTTTGGTCACGAGCAGACATGTTGGTGGTTTGAGCTTCAACGTATGGAAAAACATGCAGGCCTGTGTCAAATATTGTGAGTGAATCGCACTGTGAGAGTTTTTAAAAAAATAAGATGGTTTGTGGCACAAAATATGAGCATTTTGCAGCGTTGGTCTGCAAACGTAGCTCTTTAAAAGACGACCATGATATGAATGTAATCTTTCCCAGAAGCAATGCGTCACCATGCGGTGTCATTCTGTGCATGCAGATCCAGTTCTGCTGGACCCGAACACGGCTTCTCCGTGGCTTTCCTTGAATGCAGACCTCACCAGTATGAAAGAGAGCGAAGAGCGGCTGACCGTCCCCGATAACGACGAGCGTTTTGATCCCTGTGTCTTTGTCCTGGGTGCGGATGGTTACCATTCTGGTAAACACAAATGGGACATCAATGTAAGTGACAACCCCAAATGGATTGTGGGAGTTTGCAATGAATCAGTGGCCCGAAAGAAGAGGTTCACGGTCTCACCTGCTCGTGGTGTGTGGGCCATAGGTCTGAGCAAAGGGGTGTACACGGTCCATACACAGGAGCGTATCGAGCTGCAGGTCCAGCAGCGTCCTGAAAGGATTCGAATCAAGCTAAATATAGAAAAGGGAGAGGTTTCTTTTTGGGATGGGGAGAGAGCAAAGCACTTGGTCACTCTTACTCACAAGTTTGAGGAAGTGGTGTTTCCAATTTTTGGCCCAGGGCTCCATGCTACTCCTATGGCTCTGGTTCCTGGAAAAATAGCTATACACACATCATGAAAGGTCCTGATATTACAAAGAAACGAGGATTGACTTAAGATTTGATGATTCAAAATCAAATGATGAATAAAAAGCAAGATTAGCTCAAGAACACTTTACCAAACAAGGGTGACTTACAAATATGGAGAACAATCACTAAAAGATTCAAATCTGCTAATGAGTATAGACAGAGCATCAAAATAAGGATAGACATGAAAATCCTGGAGATGACGAGAGGGTTGATGTTAGAATTTCATGTAATCGTAACACTATGTCAGAATTGTGACCTGGAGTGTAATGCTTTAATCGAACTTTAAAACATGCATGTTGGCCGACTCCAACATGAAACATACTTTTCTTGAAGTGTCATGTATACTGATATTGTAACTGTGGACACAGATGTATTCAGAGTATGACACTGTCTCAGGGTCAGCAGGAGACCATGAGGACCAGTGTATACCTTTGCAAAAGGAAACTGAATTGACCAAACTTTTCTCACTTTATTATGCGGAGACAATGAAAATATGTAATGTTGTTGCATCAAAATAACTGGTAGAATGCGACTGCTAGTGGCAGATAATCATGCAAATTGAAGGAATGATTAACCTTGCGATTATACAATTAAAAAAAACCTGACATCCAGCTCTTAAAATAATGAGAGATTTGAACCAAGATGGTTCAGTACGACTTTAATTGAAAGTGCACGCCTTAATGTTTTCTGAATGTCATGGAGGTGGGTTTTTGGGATATTTGGGCTTTTTATTTTTAAAGTATTATATAATGAAATGTCATTATGCTTAAAAGAAATGCATTTTAGTCAAATGTTTTATTATTTTAATACAATTTTGTTAGTTTCCCTCAAATATTGTGATCTATTATGCCAAGTGAATCCCTTTTTGGTTTGTAGATTAGGCTAACTGTTTTACATTTTTTATTTTTTTAATTTCCATAATGCAGAACACAGTTGCTCTGACGTAGGACAACTGCTGTAAATGTGTTTATTTAGAAAGCGTCTCTTAAATAAAAGGGTGTAAAATCAAATGGGTCTGGTGTCATATTTAAATATAATTTAACTATTTTAATATCATTACATTTCTGGAAATGCTGCACTTGGAACTCAAGATTCCTTATTCCAAATCTTCGGGAATTGAGTTTAACACGGTGAGGTTGCTGTCCAGATGTTTTTTTTGTGTGATTGCTCTCCATCTCCGCTGGGTGGCAGTGGTGGTACAGGCCACTCCGGGCTCTGTCTTTTGTGTTGGCAACCACTGGGTACTGCTTGCCAGCCATAAACACCAAAACAACGTCCGTGACATGGACTCCTGGAGACGCATCGATGCTGTCGGGTTGTACAGTTGCAGGCTGGAGGCTTTCCCTGCGTGTATTCTATCAGGGTTATAGAAACATAATTTCATAATTACTTCGTAAACAATCACTCCGAGTAATGATTTATCATGATATCCAGCAACTACTGACGATTGCGCATCTGGATTTGGCTGAGACGCTAGCTAGCGATCGAGCCAGCTAGCAGGGGACCGTGTTGCAGCCCCATTAGCTGTGCTCTGCAGTGAATTACCTACAATAGCTGCTAGCTGGTTTAGTTAGCTATCAGTTTTTACCTCTCTTCAGAAGATACGGTTGCCCTTGCGGTCACTAACCTTAACAGATCCACCGAAAATGTAAATTACCATGCGGCCAAAGAGACGGGAACTGGTAAGTATAATATTTAAATCGGGTTACTGACCATCTAGCGTCCCAGGGCAGTTAACGGTTTTCTGCCAGCTAGCTTAGCTTAGCAACCATTAACGTTAGCTTTGTAATAGCTTGCAGGGAGCCCCTTTTGTGCAAGAGCAAATGGTTTGTCTTTGTAAGTATATATAGATGTCTATACAGCTATGATAACCTATAAAAAAAAAGTTTAATTATGAGTATGATGTTTTTATGGTGCGAGGTAAAACTAGGGCATCGTTAGCTTCCAGCTGTTACGTTACTTAAGAATCAGCATTTTTCGTTTACTCCATTTTCATATTGTGCTATTGTGTCAATTTGGACATCTTTAATATTAGCTCATTTGTGAAGTGTGAGTGGCATTGCAGTTTCCAGAAGCGTCAACCTGGCTCTAAATGTAATGTTGCTGGCTGACCAGTCAGCAAAATAAGAATTGTGCAACCGGGTAGGGGGGGTTGCACGGGCCTTAAGAAGCTGTGCTTGGGTCAGGATCTCCTTTATAAACTTTGCCCTGTATCCTGCTATCATAGTTTACTTGTTTTGTTTGGCAGATCGTATGTCCAATGTTACAACTGTTATCCAGATGTACATGTGATTATTAAGAATGGCGTTAGTTTTGGTGGAAATGTGTTCAAGACCAGCGCCAGATGACTCACTGTCATCTCCTCCTTCCCTTACTTTCAGGCAGTGCCAGTGATGGCCTCCCCCCTCTCTGTCTCCATCATCGTCCTGGTGATTCTTCTGCCGGCCATGTCACCTGTGTGCCAGGCAGGTGACTGCAAGGGCCACAGACAGGTGTTGAGGGGATCACCAGGTTATGTCACAGATGGAGCAGGAAACTACTCTGTCAATGGGAACTGCGAATGGCTTATAAAAGGTAGAACTGATTAGAACTGTGTGTCATGCTTATGTTGTTTATTAGGTGATGGTCAACTTATGTTGATGGGAGACAGAGATGAATTACATTAATAATCGGCATCTGTTTCTTATTTTTCAGCTCCCAGCAACAGTCACCGCATTGTCTTGAATTTTACCTTTATGGACACAGAGTGTACGTATGACTACTTGTTTGTGTATGATGGTGACTCCTACCAGAGCCCTCTGCTTGCCAGTTTGAGTGGCAACACTTTGCCTCAACCCATTGAAGCCAAATCTGGGAAGGTAACTAATTATCACCTCAAGACTTCATTCTTATTCGCATTTGCAGTCTAACTAAACCAGATGCTCACTTGTGTTCCCTTTTTAATTTCCTTGTTCTAGATGCTTCTTCATCTCTTCAGTGATGCTAACTACAACCGCTTGGGCTTCAACGCAACGTACACCTTCTCTTTGTGCCCTGGAGCCTGCGGTGGGCATGGCCGCTGTGATTCCTCCACATCAAAGTGTCACTGTCATCAGGGTTGGGGAGGATCATCTTGTACAACTCCTTTGTGTTCCCAGGCCTGTTCTGTGAATGGCCAATGTGACAAGGTGAGATTTAGAAAGGGGAAGAGTCCACTGAACATTCACGGCCGAACTGTGCTCAGTCAAAACGTCACTCATCTTTCACTGAGAAGACCTTGAGTAAACGAGTATGTTGGGTGATTTGATAACACTTTGCTTTTTTTTTTATTTGTTTGTTTTATCTCAGAAAGGAGAATGGTGTCAGTGTAACCCGGGCTTCCTTGGCCACAGCTGCCAGCTTGGTCTCCGTGACGACAGCGGAGCAGGGCAGTGGTGGCGTGTGAGTGAGGGAAATCCTTATACACCTCCGAGGACGGGCTCTGCTGGTGTTTACCTGCCCTCAACTGGAGCCATCTACTTGTTTGGCGGTGAGTGTTTAAAGTCAGTGATGCTGTTTCAGTATTAAGAGAACTTCTTTCCACTTTTTTAGTCACTTATAAGTTACTTGTTTTGCATTCTTTGGTAGAGCTGATGCGGTTTAACTTGTAGCACAGTTCATCATTGTAGACTTCTTCTTGTTGTAAGAGTTAGATTTTAATCAACCATCACACAGAGTTCTTTATTTGAGCTGCTGTTCTCCATTTCACTGATACTCTGTTATAGTGTCTGATAGCTGTTTTGGCTGTCAGCAACCATATTTGAGTATCACTTATCTTCCCTGTGCAGGATTTGATCTGAACAGTGCTCTTGGTGACTTGATCAAATACAACTTCACATCTAACCAATGGGAAAGCAGGTCCTATGGTCACTCTCCTGTAAGTGGTTTGTTCTTAAAGTGTGCAATCTGGTTTCTGCCTCAGCTTGCAAATAAAGCATTCATAATAATTAGGTTATTTCCTTGCTTGCCAATGAGATGTCTTATTTCCTGATGCTCCCACAGTTATTTTCTTTTTAAGTATGTGGAAAAAAAATCTCAAGATGAATTTAAGGTCACCCCCTTATTATTATTCAACAATTCCTTGTTATTCCTCTTCTTTCGTACTCTCTTTCTCTCGCTCATGTTAGGTGGCTCGTCACTCTCACACAGCTGTGGAGTATATGGGTAACATGGTTATCTTTGGAGGAGAGCTAGCCAACGGCTCGCTTGCCAGTGATGTTTGGATGTACCGACCGCTCCACGATGACTGGCAACAGCTTGGCTTTTCCAGCTCACGTGGCGCTCCTAAACTGGCTAATCACGCCGCTGCAGTAGTAGACAGTTACCTATATGTATTTGGTGGTAAGTTTGATATTACATTAGTGTCCAAGTAGTTTAGTGTGTTCAAATCAATTCAGTACTTTATTGTCTGTCAGAATAACCCAGTTAAAAATACAAGATACAGTTGGAACATGTTAATACTGGCCCAGTACCAACCCATCACAAATATATAGTGCCATGTTGTCTCATTCATGCTTAGAGGAATAAACGCTATCTAAACTTATTTCACAGGTCGCACTGAGGAGGATATGTTTTCATCAACCCTGTATTGTTTCGGTTTGCACGGTTCTGGACGGTGGGAGACAGTTTCAGCCACTGGTGGGAAACCTCCAGCTACCGCTGGCCATTCCATGGTGTTCCACAGCCCATCCAGAACACTGTTGGTCTATGGAGGCCACAGGCCCACCACTGCCAGGTACACAACTGCATGCATTATAGTGAGAAAGTTAACGCTTTAACCTTTCAAACACACGTCTTCATTTTGGCACGAACAGGAAGTGTGACTAGACGTTGCTCAGTGTCGGACTGTAGCTTTACTATTTTAGTGATTGTATATTATAAAGGTAATTAGCCGCTGGTTACCCACAACACATTTTCAATAAGCTGACAATTTATTTATTTATTTTTTTAAGGTTTAGTGTGAGGGTGAACAACACCGACGTGTTCCACGTGGAGAAGCGGTTTTGGACGTCTTTCCGTTCCCGATTCCCGGCGACTGGCCCGAGAGAGAGAGCTTTTCACACCGCCACTGTCATTGGAAACTACATGGTGGTCTATGGTGAGAATCAAGATTAGCATCACAAATAAAACTCATAACACAAAGCAAACTTTGATCATTGCACCCTCATCGGTATTTGTCTTGTCTTCCTACCTTTCTCTCCCAGGAGGGAATGTACATATTCACTACCAGGAGGAAAAGTGCTACGATGACGAAATCTTCTTCTATCATCTGGGTTGTCACCAGTGGGTGTCCTCTGGGGAGAGATGGTCATCCAGTGAGTGTCTATCGACTGCAGCCTGTCACAACTCCTGCGTTCGAGTTCTGTTCTCCTCAGCTTGTTTCTTTTATTTGTTTCTTTTTTTACTACTCAACTTTCCTTGTTTGTAAGATGGCGACGCTGTCAGAGGGCGGTACTCGCATGTTGCTGCTGTGATGGAGGGACGAGTGCTGCTGGTCGCTGGAGGTTACAGCGGCGTTGCCCGCGGAGACCTTGTGGCTTACAAAGTACCTCTGTTTGTTAGTAGCGATCAAGTCGACAGGGTGAGTTTAAGTGCCTCAAAGCAGTGACATAGTTGTGACGTAATATGGGTCTCCTCCCAAATAACTTCAGTCTCCACACGTTACAGTGGGATAAATAGCTGTACAACCGTAAAACTTAAAACTGTTGAGCGGAGCCATGTTACATCTTTATCAAACTAGAATGTGTATAAAGTATTACTGAGCACTGTAATTCAAGTATATGTCATAAATTTAAAATTCTTTTGTGTTTTCAACCAAACATTTTAGTATGAGAGGCTAATTACAACTTTTTAAGGCCTATAAGTCTCTTTAGTTGGGGTTCCTTTTCAAAACTCATGGTAGGTTAAATGGGAAAAAGTCCTTAGAATTAGAGGATGTTTGGATAGCTCAGTAGTGTTTTATGCCTATATGTACCTATATGCTTGTTTTTGTTCCCTTACCAGGATGCTTTCTGTGCTGAGGCGCTAGATGAGAGTATGTGCCTTAAGAACCCGGAGTGCAGCTGGTGTGAAGGCCGCTGTCGAGAGTACCAGCCCACCAACCCGGTAACACTTCCCTTAGAGTCGTCTTTTGTTCCATTCTGTCTTAAGCTTGTTTAAGATTAGTAACACATATACTATTTATATGTGTTGACATGTTAGCAGAGACCAAATCCTCTTCTTTCTTTCTTTACTACCGTCTGTCTGTATGAGTGTTATGTCTGGATTGCATTTGCTGTTTGTAAACTCAGTTTTCTGGTCACAGTGTGGCAGCACTGGTTGCCTGGGCCTGGCTCGCTTCCTGTCCGACTGCCAGTCATGTCTGGTGTTCAGTGGAACTCCAGCATCTATAGCCCGAGCCCCTGGTGAATTTGGCTGGTGTGTTCAGAACGAGTCCTGCCTTCCAGTTTCAGGTGAGACCTAAGGAGGGAGGAAGGAGGGCAAAAGAGAAGGGTCGAAAAGATGTTGGGAGATGACAAGGGAGGGACTAGATTTTTGTTGGGTGTGTTTCTGAGATGGAGTTTACTGACTTGATTACACACAGCTGAGATTAGACAGGCTGGTCAGACTGTGATTTGACTTGCCTGTCCAATCACATTCCGTATTTCCTGTTGTGCAGTGAAGTCATGTCATTTTACTCCTTCTGAACACATCACACGTAAGTTATAGATTACACTTAGTTCAGTGCAGTAGTATACTGTAGGAAACTGCGGTATTGTGAAACTCGTAAGAGGTCAGATGTGTTCTTTGTGTGCTGACCTCTCCCTCTCGGTCTCGCAGAGCAAAGTGTGTGCCGTGTGGACCAGATCTCAGGGGCGTACGGCTGGTGGGGGGAGCGTACCCGTTTCCTAACCTCCCTCCACTCCTGTCGCACCGAGAACTATGTCCCGGGACTGCACCTGCTCACCTTCCAGCACCCCCGCAACGACTCCCAGCCTGACAAGGTACGGAGTCCAAATCTCAACTGCTCACTGTACAAGTTGTGGTTTTAATTACTTCCCCACTCTGCTTATATTTAATCCTCCTTCCTTCCCTAAGACTTAAACTCCACAACAGTTTTCCTACTGGAATATTGTTTTTGTGTCTTATTGTTCATTTTCTCCTCTGTGATTTTTGCTTTTTTTCCTCTGTTTTTCATAGAAAAGATGCTTTTTTCCCCCAAATAGTTAGCGAATAGAGAATAGTGCTCCTGTTAACGTGTTTCCACTTCCATCCATCCCTCTCTATCCTCCGTCCACTTCACCCGTCCCCCAGGTGTCCATCCTCCGCAGCACCAACATAATTCTTAGCCCCACTACAGAAATGGATGTAGCACTACAGTTCAGAGGCTTCATCCATCCACTGTGGGGTGGGCCTCCACCTGCACCCCCTCCGACAGAGACCGTCTCCATGTGGGCTCGAATCCAGAGGCTGCACTTTGAGGCTCGAATGGCATCAGGGCCCAACTCCAGCCAACTGGTGAGGAAGAAAGCAGCTCAACAGAAAACACACAATTTCCAAATTCAGTCAATTAAAGAAAATGAGTTGGTTTTTTTTTTTTTGGTATTGGCAGTAGCAGATTTTAAGTGATAGCGTTTTGTGATCATAAGCCTGAGAGATATTATGTTGAGTGATGTTTTAAAGTGATGTTTGTAGATGGTGATTGCTAATCAGTGAATTTTCACGGAGTATTGCTGGATGCGGCTGAAAGTTTATTTTGATGTGATTCGAATAAAGTCTTCTCACCATTTTCTGCTCACCGTCAACTCATTGGTCAATCAGGAGGTGGTGGGTCGCTGGGCAGCTCAGCAGGAAAAGGAGTTGAAGCTGTTGGTTCGGCCAGATGGGAGTAGACTGTTCTCTAACCTGACCAGGGGCAACCATTACCTTTTTCAAGCTGAGGGCTACCTAAACAACTCGGGCTCAGGACAGACCAGTGAGATGGCTCTGATCTGGAATAGAACATTACCTGGAGGGAGTGTGAGTACTGATACCTTTAAACTGTTGTATAGCAGCAAAGATATTTCACTTTAAAAAATGTACATTTCTGTAGTTGCTGTGCAGAGTAAGTTTCTTTAGTTGTCAAAGTAAAGCCATACCCTACTCAGACCTTCTTTCCCCTCAACTTCTAGGAGATCTCTTTTCTGTTCCTGGAGCCGTACCGCTCTGTTTCCTGCTCGGGCTACATGTCCTGTCTGGCCTGTTTATCTGATCAGTCTTGTGGCTGGTGTCCGTCTCTTTCCCGCTGCCTCTTGCGGGACAGCCCAGATCCGGAACTCTGCCCTGAGGTAGAAAAGGTTGAAGGCCAAGGAGAAAGTCAGCGCCATCTGCTGTTGGCACCGCAGCACTGCACCCTGTGTGAAGAGTACAGGGACTGCTCTGCTTGTACTCAGGTCAAATACAGATAACGTCTGCTAGATCTGGCATAGTGTGTGTTTTTGCTGCAGATATTGTATGGCATAGTTGGGATATGATGTATTTTTATTTGAGTGATACAAAGTTAACTTTGGTTACAGGACCCCTATTGTGAGTGGCAGATCAACTCCAGCAAGAAAGGTGACTATCAGTGCAGTCGGCGGGGAAGACTCGAAGGATCCATACGTGATCCAAGGGGATGTCCTAAAGTCTGCAACCAGTAAGCTGACAAAATCTGTTTTTAAACGTCTATTATTTCAGATCGTACATGCTTTCAACAAGAACCTCCAGCTTAGACTTACTGTTCTCCCCCATTTTTCTTCTGAAGGAGAAAGACGTGTGGTGAATGCCTCTCAAACTCCAGCCAGTGTGCTTGGTGTGAGTCAGCCCAGGCCTGCTTCTATTTCGCTGCCTACCTCACAAAATACCCGTATGGAGAGTGCAGGGACTGGTATGACAGGTAAGAGGAGAACATTTCTAGGACTATGCTATTGGGTCTACTGGAGCGACCGTTATTAGCTGCCCTAATTCTTATAGTATTAACTGTGCAGTTACTTTCACTTTTTGAGATTTCAACTTAAAACACAAACCGTAGTATGCTGACATTATTTAAACCAGGGTTTCAGAAACAACTTTCTCCCTGAGTACCTTTAGGAACGATCACAAAATGCAACTAAAGCCTAATGGTTGCAGTCAAGAAACACATGTCGGTTTATTTGGATAGTTATATGAACTGATAGTTGATCAACAATCAATTTTTCTCTTCTCTTGGTCACCAGTGTTCATTCAGTTCCCCAGTGTAAGCAGTGTTCAGCTTTAAACACATGCACCGACTGTCTTAGAACGTTCCAGTGTGGCTGGTGTGGTGACTACAACAATCCCACAATTGGAAAGTAAGTATGGCAAACATATTACTGTATTTACTGCAAAATCACCCCACCAATTACGAGTGCCTAGTTTTAGTTATCAAGTGTGGATTTAATGTGGATGCTGTTATCTTTTGTATTTATTTAATTTTCTATAAGTGTGATATGAGACTTGTTTTTTTTCTTTTTTCTCAGATGTTTGAGGGGAGACTGGGCAGGAATGGACGATGCATCGGTGTATAACTGCAGTGTGGCTGTGGCTGAAGCACGGGCTGCAAAGTAAAAAAAACAACAACCTTTAATTACAGTTATGACTCATGTTGCAAGCTGCCTGTAAGCATATGATTATTTCCGATAGAAAGGGACATTCTTAAACTGTGTGTCATCTCATTAAAGATAGTTTCTCGCGTGTTTAAAGTAGTTTTTTTTTGTTGGTAGTGCTTGGTGAAGAAGGCGTCTTAACCATTTCTTCACTGTAAGATTATTCCAATGTAAACATGATAACAGCAGAAGTTAATCAATTTTAGCATACTCTTCACTTTGATTGTGCTTTTTAGAAGCAGTGAAAGGATTTTTCTCAATACCTGCAGCGCTCACAAACAATCCCAGTCACTACTGCAAGAAAAGCATTATTTTCTGTTTCTTAATGACTGCCTGCAACTTTGTTGTAATAATAAATGGATGAGTGTGTCAATTCATTGTACTTGTTTGGGTTCACATCTCCTTGTTGCATCTCTTCAGCCCTGAGCCTCAGACCTCGGCCCCACCTCGACCTCTTGAAATGGAGATGGACTTGGAGCACTTGCAAGATGAAGATAAAGATGCAGTCTGGTCCTACCCCACTTGTCCTGATGTAGAGGAATGTAGGCTGGGTCTCCACAACTGTCATCCTTTCGCCACATGTATCAACACTCCAACCTCTTACGAGTGCCACTGTGAGAGGGGATACACGGGGGATGGCACACTGCACTGCAACCAGACGTAAGAGTTTTTGTTTAAAATCAAAAATCAATCTGTTGATACTGTGTTTTTAAGTGTTTTCATATAAAAGGCTCAGTCTCCTCTTCCATTAAATATGTGTTTGATGAAACTGAAAAAAAAAAGGGCATCATTTTTCTCCCACAGCTGTTACAATGAGTGTCGTGAGGGCCAGTGTAGCGGCAGCCCGCGGTTTGAGTGTGAATGTTCTCTGGGCTGGACCTCAGACCCGGCCACTCTGGTTCTGAGCGGTGTTGAATGTGACGTTGACTGTGGCTGCAATTTCCACTCCACCTGTATTACTGCTCCAGGGATCTGTGATGAATGCCAGGGTAAGACCTACTGTATATATATATAATATTTTTTATTTTTTATTTCCCAATTCATAAAAGTGACACCACAGGTGCCATTGTTCATTGTGCAAAGGGAATGGAACGTACACTTATTTTGTCCAATCACATTCATTCATTCTCTTTCAGACTGGACGACAGGGCCTCACTGTGAGCACTGCCATCCGGGCAGCTTTGGCTCAGCCCTGGCTGGTGGCAGCGGCTGTGTGCCTTGTGAGTGTAACGGGCATGGCGACCCTCTGCAAGGATACTGTCACAATCAGACGGGCCAGTGCTACTGCACTCACAACACTCAGGGACCACACTGTGAGTCCTGCCTGCCTGGTTACTATGGAGACCCCAGGTAAGGAGAGCTTTGCCATACAGCTTAAAAGTAATGCACATTTTTATTTTCTTCTGTGTTTATAATGAGTGGGTTTTGTTTTTCTTATGAAACCTGAAATATGTTTGGCTTATTTGTTCATTTATTTGATTTATTATTTTTTTTAAATGTTATGATTTAATTTTTTTTATGATTTCATCCTGACAAATAGAAACAACGGCACATGCTACCGCCAATGCCAGGGCCGCTCCGTCCTGCTCTCCTCCTCCTCCTCCTCTGCCATGCCCCTGTCGTCGTCTTTGGGATGGCGGAGTGGCACAGAAGGGAAAGGGGGGCTTTCTCATTGCTTGTGGGTCTTGTCAGTCACAGAGAACCTGGCACCTTGTCTGCCCAGACAGCTCTGTCCCCCAGTAGCCCTCACTCTGCACCCGGACTCCCACACGTACTGTAAAGTGAGTTCAAATATGACCTATGGGTGCACACAAATTGATGTTGAAGCTGCACTGTAACATTAAAATGATTTATATTCCTTAAGTATGTTAATTACATATAAAATCTACTTTATTTTGCAGAGCTCATATGTCTATGTGTTTGATGGCCTCCCTCGTTTTCTGGGCAATGGAGTTGTACATTCTGATCACAATTTAATTGGAGCTTTCTGTGGCACCACAAGGACGCAGCCCATCACAGTGGAGGCCACCTCAGGTACGCTTTAAACCTGAGCACTGAAATGACTTACACATTCAGAGATAAACACAACATTCACACATAACTCTGGTTCAGTTTACAGCAGGCGTTTAATCTACACAGTATAAAGCCACTCTCTCACCACCGACTCTTATCAATCATCAGGTGTGATCTCAGTCTACTTTGAAGCCAATGTCTCTTCAAACAAACCGCAAGGCTTCAATGCATCTTTCTGGGTTCGGCGGTGTCACCAGAGCTCTGATGAGGATGAAGAGGGATCATCTGTGTGTCGAAGTGGAGCTGTATGCCAGGGTGGGCTCTGCCAGTGTCCACAGGGACACGGGGGACCACACTGTGACCGGCCAATGTGCCCTCAAGATTGTGGAGTAACGGAAGAAAGAGGAGTTTGTAATATAGTAAGAGTTTTTAGGATTCATTTTACAGATTACACTTTTGACAAAAAATATGGTTTATTTCCACGACTGGAACAAAGTTGAAATGCATCCAATATGGAGCACTATAGCATGAATTTTCCAGTATAGATTTTTCAAGCAGTGAAAATGAGGGAACACATGCTCCTATAAATCTAACCACTGGATTTTCCTTCATCCCAGTCTCTGGGCTTGTGTATATGCTCGGATAGCTGGGCTGGCTCAGACTGCTCACTTCCTCGGGACTCCAACAGCTTGATTTGGGAAACACTGCTGGACACTCAGCTTACAATGGTAGGAAGTAAACCGCGATAAACTAAATAAAGCCACGCTGCACACCCCCCAGCACAGACACATTCACATTCATTCACTTTTGTTTTACAGAACCAGGCTCATCGGTTCCTTCACAGGATGGGACACTCTCTGGTGTCTGGACCACAGGGCAACCTCTGGATGTACGGAGGGCTTTCTCTGTCAGAGGGCATCCTCGGAAATGTGTACAGGTAGGAGTGTAGCCTGTAGAGATTGTAAAAACTTAGACCTCAGGATTGTTTTGAGTAGCTTTCATGTTACAGATTTTTAGTTACTATCACCCTTTCTATGCTGTGAAATGTTTTGTCTCTGAGTGTGTAGCTATACATTTCCTTTTCGTTGGTTTAGATATACTGTGTTGGAGCGTCGTTGGACTCAAATGTTAACGAGTACTGTAGATGAAGGTTCGACCCCTAGCGCTCGCTATCACCACGCCTCTGCATTGGTGACCACTTTTGAATCTGGCTCTGGAGGCCAGGCAGCAGGCCACAACGTCATGTTGGTGGTAGGCGGCGTCACTCAAGATGGTGTCGCCATGGATACCTGGAGTCTCAATCTCAGTAGCTTAGTCTGGAGAGAACACAAGGTTAGTGTTTGACTTATAGTGGAAATACAAAATCTAAGAAAATGTTTTACCTAAAACTAATGTAATTTTCATCCACCTCTGACAGAGCTCAGTGCTGCCCCCAGTGGCAGGTCACACTTTAACTGTACGCCGAGGCTCCTCCGTGCTACTGATTGGAGGTTACTCTCCAGAGAATGGCTTCAATCACCACCTCCTGGAGTTCAGCTCTCATACTGGAAACTGGACCATTGCCCCCCACACTGGCACACCACCTACAGGTTTTTAAAAGCCTTTCATTGTGTTGGGACATATTTTACAGAGAATATGAGAGCAGTGGTTGGGATGAGGATCTTAGGATAAGGAATGCTCTGCAGTTACCGCTGCCTACTTTCATTGTTGCCTGATTCATTTATTTCTTCTAGTCTAGTTGAGAGGGAAATTATTGGAGAAAGGAAAAGGAAAAAGAAGATGAATCTTGCCAAGACTCACTCAAGAATCACGCAGCTTCATGAAAGACTTACTTATTAACAAGCCAATGATGTTCTGATACCTTTTTAAAAACAAGTTTTAGCCAATTTATCAAACTAAGCAAATGATAATACTTCCTAATACTATTTTATGTCACCCTGTTAATTATACAGATGTGCTCTAATTACAAAACTCAACAGAAATGTGTTTGTCTTATTTGAAGTGAACAGATATCTTTAGCGTTTAAATATGAGGAGTAGATATAAACTGAGATACCACTTTTGGGGCTGATCCTACTATTTGTAGAAACACTATCCTGAAGTCAGAATTCAAGGTATGTGCATACAAATTGAAACCCTAAGAGCAAGAAAGAATACAATAAGTTGTTGAAACAAACTTAGGCTTGGTGACAACTCCTTTCTCTCTGCTTGGTCAGTAACATTTTCACTGATGCATCTCTTACGCAAGAAAAAGAAAGGCCTACATTTGTGTGCAAAAGAATAGATAACAGAAATGTAGATGGAGCTTATTTTGGTTTTCAAACCCATAAATCTGATTCAACATGTGCCCTTCCATCAGGTTTATATGGCCACTCAGCAGTCTACCACGAACAGACTGATGCCATCTACGTGTTTGGGGGCTACCGCTTTCACGTGGAGACAGTGGAGCCATCAGGAGAACTTTACAGTCTCTATTACCCCAACCTCACCTGGTCTCTGCTTGTCCCCTCACAGGGTAATAAGGTAAGAGGCTGGCTCCATCTATTATCATTAAAATAGAAAAGCTTAGCGGTCATCCACGGTCAGTCCACTGCATTAAACCAACGTATTTATTCTTGCTGTATCCTCTCTTTGTAGCCCCTGTCCCGTTTCTTCCATGCTGCAGCCCTGATCAAAGACACCATGGTCATTGTTGGGGGGAGGACAGAAGCAGAAGACTACAGTAACTCTGTGTCTCTGTACCAGATCAACTGTAACACCTGGATTCAACCAGGTGACTGTCACAACACCCTGCAGCATATTCATTTATGAATAATTACCCATCATAACCTTAACCCCTTTAATCTCCTTTCTTCAGTCTCTGCCATAGGAGACCCAGTAAATCGCTCAGTGTCTTTGGCCATGACGAGCTGGGACGGTCGCCTCTTCCTGTCAGGTGGCTTCAATGGAGTCACGCTGGGCAGAGTTCTAACTCTGTCTGTGCCCTCTGACCCCTGTGCTCTGCTACCCACACCAGAGGCCTGCAACACCACCACAGGGAGCTGCACCTGGTGTAGAGGAGCCTGTGCTTCTTCTGATGCTGCTGAGAGGTAACCTCTTGTGCTTAAAGTTATTTACAGGTTGTAAATTCAACGCATTTGACTTTTACCTCTGGCTCATCCCCATCAGAATGGGCTGCGTCTCTGGTCAGTCTACCTGTTCCCCGACTCCTCGTCAGCCAGACCAGTGCCGCAGACTTAAGACCTGCAGCGAATGCCTTGCCCGACACCCAAAAACATTTTCCAGCCCATCGCAGGTAGCATATGACATCATTACTCTGATACCAGCTTCTGAGAGAAAGAGAGACGGCTTCTGTCAACTAATATTTGTTCTTTCCTAAAATTTCTAGCCTGCTTTACAGTGTAAGTGGTGCACAAACTGTCCAGAAGGAGCCTGTATCAACAGCTCTGTCAGCTGTACATCTGAACATGACTGTAAGATCAACCAGAGAGAGATTTTCCTGTCCAGCAACTGCACTGAGACGAGCTGTGAGGCTTCTGACTGCCCCAAGTGTACCGCTTCTGGAAAATGCATGTGGACCCGCCAGTTCAAACGCACAGGTACACAGGCTGAAAATGTATCTCATTTCAGATGAACACTTAAGGACCTTGTAATTGAATGATAACATTAGTATAATTACCACACCCAGTAGCATACAGATGAATAATTATGGATGACCATGATGTAGGTTATTTTTGTTCTCATTTTCTACTGAAGAAAGTATAATGGGATGTTCTTCCTGTAGGCGAGACGAGACGCATCCTGAGTGTGAACCCCACTTATGACTGGACGTGTTTCAGCTACGCTCTGCTCAACGTCTCACCCATGCAGGTGGAGTCCTCTCCCCCTCTGCCATGCCCTCCCCCATGCCACAGTCTCCACAAATGCAGCCTCTGTCTGGGCTCCAGAGGCTCTGATGGGGGCTGGCAGCACTGTGTCTGGAGTATGGCTCTTCAAAAGGTAAGAGTGGAGCTAAGCTTTAGGGTGTTCTGTCTTTGATATAGTTCAGTAATGCTCATGTCCAGCAAACTTCTCTTTCCTTCCTGTAGTGCATGAGCCCGTCTTTTGTGCCCATCCGTTGTGAAGCGGGCCAGTGTGGTCGATTGCTTTCAGGGGGCGACTCCTGCTCTCCCCAGTGCTCCCAGCTCACCCAGTGCTCACAGTGCATTGTCAGACCTCAGTGTGGCTGGTGTGCTACTCGGGGGGGCAATGGGGCTGGACGCTGCATGCAGGGAGGACTTGACGGTGAGAAAAATCTTCATTTGGCGGCTTCAAATAAGCTTTGCCTGTTAATTTTCCAATTCAGTTTAGTTGAATTCCTTCAGTTTATCCAAATTTCTGTTTTTGTCGCTTCCTTCCAGGTGTGAGTGAGGGTGTTTGTCCCCTGAGAAACAGCAGCTGGTCTTTCCTTCATTGTCCAGAGGAGGATGAGTGTGCCAACGGCCATCACCACTGCAACAACACTCAGGACTGCCACGACCTACCCCAGGGATACCACTGCACCTGCAAACAGGGTTACATACTCAGCAGGTAGTAAATGAGAACAGTTACTAAAATACCGTAATGAGCTTTATTGTAACCATACATGTTTACCCAAATCTCCTCCTTGTGTGTGTTTTTTTCCTCGGCACAGTATTTCTGGACAGTGTGAGCCAGTGTGCGCACAGGGCTGTGTAAACGGGACATGTGTGTCCCCTGGAGTTTGCCAGTGTCACTTTGGCTTTGTCGGGGATAACTGCTCCTCTCAGTGCAACTGCAACAAACACAGCAACTGCGCTGGGGTTAACAAACCAGATGTTTGCCTCGAATGCCACAACAACACCATAGTAAGCGCCTATGATAAATACGCATCTACACACTGTTTTCCCCCACATACAGTGGTGAATATTTGTTTCTCTGCTCCAATTCTAGGGTAAGCACTGCGAGAAATGTAAGCCGCTGTTTGTGGGCTCTGCTAAGGATGGCGGCACTTGTCGTCCGTGTCGAGAGTTTTGCAAGGGAAACAGTGCTGTGTGTCTGTCAAGGGACGAGCACAAGAAGGCTCTTGAAAGCCCTCGGTTGTTCCCTCTGGACCCCAACAGTGTAAGTATACGAGCGATGATTGTTCACTTACCTTTTTCTTAATGTTAGCTATGGTCTTTGTTTGAACTCCTTGTAAAATCCATCTGGCCTTATCCTTCATCAGATTCAGAACTGGGTGTCTGAGGGTCCTACGGAAGATAATGCTGTGTGTGTGAATTGTCAACACAACAGTGTTGGTGACAAGTGTGAGAGCTGCCTTAGTGGCTATTTCTTACTGCAGGGGAAGTGTGAGAAGTGAGTATTGTGTGCTGCTGAATGACATTACAAATCCTTTGTTATATAGATTACATACACATTTATGCTTTTGGAAGCATATTGTTAGGCTTGCCAGATATGAGTATAAACCTGTAATGTAATATAATACACTAAATGGTTCATCTTTTTAACTAACCATACCATCAAAGATATTTCCTTCGCCTGTCTTTACAGCAACCAAAAATCATCGTTAGTAAACAGAATCTCCCCATGCCTTTAAATGAGATAAACAGTGTGTGCACATGTCCCAAAAAGACCATTTAGATCTACTGAAATTAGCTCTGATCATGAGATAGTTTCTTTAATCTCCTCATTACAGGTGTCAGTGTAACGGCCACGCAGACACGTGCAATAAACACGATGGTGCAGAGTGCCCGTGCCAAAACAACACCGAGACGTCTGCCTGCCTCAGCAGCCCTCAGAATGACCGGAAGGACTGCTACAGGCAACAAGTATGCTCATGCTAGAGATGGGGAATTCTATTTTCCAGAATGCTGACAATGTATTTTTTTCTACAAGGTTTTGGTCCATATCACAACATATCCTCGTTTGATTTTATTAAGCAATATTTTAAAAGTGGGAAAACTTAGTTTTTTCTCAGATTGTCTTTATTCTGCTCTCTCATTTAGTGTGCTAAGTGCAAAGAGTCCTTCAATGGCAACCCGGTGAATGGGCGTCAGTGCTACCGTCAGCTCAACGTGGACAACGAAGGCTGCTTTGATCCCACGTCCCAAACCAACTGCTTCCATGATCCCACCATTCGCAACTTACCCAAGGGTCGCACTGTGTTTTTTGCTGCCCAGCCAAAGTTCACAAATGTGGACATTCGGGTCACCATTGACGTCACCTTTGGTGAAGTGGAGGTTTATGTGTCGAACTCACACGATACCTTCATTGTGGACGTGGACCGGGACACAGGGGTTCACACCATCAAGATAGAGGAGGAGTCAGTGACCCGTGGGACAACTACAGCAGCAGAGAAGGATTCTCCTCCGTCCCCTATAAAAGTGTTGGCCAATGCTTCGTCCAACCTGGGAGGTCCCGTGATCTCCCACAACCCGCTGCAGCTGCAAGCCAAACCCCCAGGGGCAGAGAGGGAAATTAGAGAAGAGCGTGCTGAAGGACTCATTACCTACATAACTGTGTGGAAAGCACAGACGGTGCTGATTGTCCGTAGAGTTCGAGATCGCGTGGTCATCACCTTCCCTCATGAGGTGCACTCCCTGAAATCCAGCCGCTTCTACATCGCTCTCAGAGGCGTGGGAACCGATCAAAGACGAGGAGAATCCCAGGGCCTGCTGTTTCTGAGACAGGACCAAGCCCATATAGATCTCTTTGTCTTTTTCTCGGTTTTCTTCTCCTGCTTTTTCCTTTTCTTGTCTGTCTGTGTCCTTTTGTGGAAGGTTAAGCAGTTTCTGGACTTCCGTCGGGAGCAGCGTCGTCACATCCAGGAGATGACCAAAATGGCATCCAGGCCCTTTGCTAAACTCACCATATACCTTGAGCCAGAGGAGCCTCAGCTTATCTATCTACCCTCAGGGGTGGGGGGCAGCACAGTGTCGCTCGCTCATGCCCGCACTGGCAAGTTAGGTGGAGTGGTGGTGGGCCACAGGGGAAGAGCAGGACCAGTTTCCTACAAACACGACCCAAGCTCCGGACCCACAGCCCACCACCATCACCTCACCTTAGGAGGAGGCAACAGCGGGCAGCACCTGCCGCTGCACTACTTGAACACACATCATTATACCAGCACGACAGCTGTCACCCAAGCTTCACATCATCACCATCCATCCACATACAGTGGCTACCAGCACTTTTGTCGCTCCGACCCTTTCCTCTCTCAGCTCATGGGCTTTTCCTATTCCTCCTTCAAGGTAGGACCAATCACCCTAGAGCCCACAGATGACGGCATGGCTGGGGTGGCCACTGTCCTCTTTCAGCTGCCTGGGGGTGTCCTGGCTCCAAACCGTGCCTGTCTAGGCTCTGCACTGGTTACTTTGCGACAGAATCTGCAAGAATATTGTGGCCATGGCAGTGGAGGGGGGCATCAAGGGGCAGGTGCAGGGCGCAAGGGGCTGTTGGGGCATCAGCACCTGACCACTATGGCTATGTAGGGGACACAAGCAACAGATAAGAAATAAGGCAAAACTAAGAGAGATATAAGTCTGTACAGTGTTTGAAATATCATAAATTATATCTGCAAGGCAAAGTCCAAAAGAAATAGTTTCTGTACATCAGAGTCGATAATCTTGAGCATTGTGAACAGAGATGTACATACACTGTATTATGAAATAATACGCGTCTTTAGATGTATGATGTATTGCTTATTACTGTATTTCTATGCTTCACATGACCAAGTCAGCTGTCTCCTGAATGCACTACAACCGTCACGCGTTTCAACAAAATGTCACATAGCGTCTGTGATCACTGAAGAGAGGTATGAGGACACTAAAGACTGAAGCTGGACTCTTGTTTAAATTATTCTCATTGACCGACGATGGTATAAAAGAAAAAGGAAAAAAAAAAAGAATGCGCGCTTTGGAACCAACATGTGCTTTATATCCCAAAAAGTGACAATCAAAAATGCGATGGAGAATATTGGATTTGAATTGGTTCAGCATAATGTGTGAGGTTTTGATTGTCAACCCAGTGCAGGAAAAATAGTCAATGTTGCTCGTGAGGTGGTTTTTATATCTGTCAATATCAATGATTTGTAATTCTAACCCAGTTTGCAAGCTACGTGTTTGTGTCAAACAGACTCCAGAGTATGTTTTTGCATATTAATTCACCTCGTCTGTTACGTTTTCGTTGTCTTATCTGCCTTCACTTCTTGCCTTGTCTGTGGGTCAGCTGGCTTACACTTAATACTTGTGTTGGAAATGTGTGTTGTGCAGCTCCTGGAGGATGTAAAAGTACCATTTCAATTTGGTTTTAGGAGTTGTTTTTGTAAAGAAAAAAGAAAAGTTCAAAAAAATGATAATGTTTTCAACATCAAACCTTAACAATACGTTTTTTAACAAAGAATTCGTCCATAAAAATGAAGAAACTGTGTCCTTGATAAGTATTTAATTAACATTTTGTTCTCATAATGTTGGTCTTTGGCTGATGATGATGGACTAGCGGCTTTCCAGCTTCGATGATTGTATTCGCCAATCATAACTACAGTTTAACTAAAACTTTATTTTATGAATGCAGTATGATAGTTGTTGCTATTACAATGATATGGGAAAGAGTTACATCAGAAGTTCTCCTGGCGAGAGGTTTCAGCAGATTTGAGAGCATATTTGGACTTAATCGCACGTCCACTTTTGTGTTGGTGTAAGTATTTTTGGTTTTCTTTTTGCACTGCGTGGAGCCGAGGGGCCCCATTATCCATGTGAAATCAGTCGTCCAGCCCCAGGTGGCGCACGTTGTCGTGTATGAACTCAGAATGTTGCCGCTGGCCTCTTTTATCAGATAAAAACCATGAAAGATCTTTTCTTTCCATGAACTACAGCGTTGTTTAGCAAACTAAAGCTCACATGAATTTTCTGACTATTTATGGCAGCCCTCCACAAGGAAGCATTAACTCTTCTTTTGTCTTGTATCTCTGTGTCTTTTTCTTTTTTAACATACTTTATTTTTGTACATAACTTTTCTTGTGTTTGTATTAGTTGTTTTTGAAGAAGGGAACAGTGTTGTACAAAAGACTGAGTGAAGATTCAATGTCTTGAGTCAGCTGAAATAAAGTTTGTGGAACATGTTTTTTTTTTTTTACAGTTTGTCTCTTTAGAACTAATAACTTTTTATTTATAGGTCTATTTTAAACTGAATTTTAGAACATAAATTATTTTGTCAAAGCCTAAAGAAACCCTTAAGATGTTAATTTTAATGTCAACATTAGAATATCCGGTGTTGGGCGAGCAGTCAGAGTTGTGAATTTCTATTTAATTGAGATATACTCTTGTGTCTTTGCCTCAACTACAATAGGTTAATAATGAAGTTTTAACTGTTGATGCAGACAACAAAGCAGCAGCTTGGATTTGTCCTGAGTTTGGAGCTTCCATGAGTGGAAAAACCTTAGTGTTGATGTACAAATGATACCATTTTGTGGCTCTCTGGTCTGTCAAAGCAAGGGTCTGTTGTTTTGCCTGGCCTCCCCTACATCCCGACAAAGAGATGGCTAAAAAGCCACGAGGAAGCTGTGGGGATACAGTGGCACTCGTCAACTGGTTTGATAATAGACCAGTTGCCATGGGCTCTAACTTGGTTGGTGTCGGCAGAATGGATGAAGTGCTGCAGTGGACAAAATGCAGGCCTGAGTTTTGAAGGTGTGCTGTCCACAGGTGGATCACACATGTGTTTGACTTGGCTGTGGTCAACAGTTGGTAAGAATATAGGCTGGTCACCAAGTGGGCCAGTCTCCAGACAAAAGACACCCGGGATCTCCTTCATTTCATCATGAGTGTGGCCCAGTGTCTGGTGAGCGCCAACAAACCAGTGGCAGCTGAACGTGGAAGACCAAGTATGTCTCAGAAACCACAGCGTGTCCATCGCAGACCACAAGTTCAGGATGTAAGCCCATGTGATAAATTCTGATAGTAAGAAAGAGGACACCAGATATAAGAAGCCATACTGCAGTGGGAAAAATACGTCTTTTGTGACAAATGTAACGTGTTTTGTGCCACACCAAAACTGATTCAAGGCTGCTCATCGGAAATGTGTGACTACATGAAAACACCCAGCAGGTTTATGTCCTAGCTGATTAGTTGCTACAGAATTCCATTGTTAAAGGCACAACCTTTTTTTTTTTTTTTTTAAAGTTTCATGACATTTTACGCTCATTTAGTCGAAACGTCCATAGTAAAGGACATGAAAAAACAAATAAATGCTAAAAATTGATAGATAGATAGATAGATAAGTAAGTAGGTAGGTAGGACGGCGTTGTCACTTTAACTGTATTGGGGAGTAAAATGAACATCAGTGGTCTGAGTTGGTTGGTCAGAACCAAAGGAAGTATGCGGTTCGCTTCCTGTGTTGTTCCTCGCTGCACACTAATGTCGCCAGCTAGTAAAGGCTAGCTTAAATATAAACCACCTCGTCTGAATTGCTTCCTGTACGACTGTAAGTATCTTCTTTAAAGCCCCTAAAAGCTTAACACCGAGAGCAGTGAAGTCACAACACGGCTACAGAAAACGAACCGCTGCAGTAGCGCTGCTGTGAAATTACCATTGCTGACTGTTTGTGTTGCTTAGCTATGATGCTAACGTTAGCTAACATGCAGCCCAGATGACCAATTATCAAGCTGGTTTATGACTTCACCTTAGTTTGTGTGTGACTGCCTTTCTCATCCAAGACACTTGATTCAGCAATATGTTAATTTAGTCCACAGCACGCCGAGAAGACCAAACCCCAATGGTGACAATATGAAGATGAAATCTGTCAAGAAAAAAGCGAAAAAAGGCGAGAAACACCACGATGAGGTTACATTGAAAACAGAATGTGCATCAGAGACTGAGGAAGAGACAGGCTCTCATGGCGAATACACCAATGGAGAGGATTTTAATATCCTCATAAAGGAGGAACCACTTTCACTGGAGATCGGTGAGGATCGCAGTGAAGACACATCAAGCATTGTAGACACTAAGCCTGACACTATTAGCGATATACAGAGAGACGTAAAAGTCGAGTTTGACTCTGACCATCAGCCGGAGTATGAATTAAGTGAAGATGCTGTAAAGGAGGAGTCAGAGTCGTGGATTAAAGAGGAGAGATGGAGTGAAGAGGAGGCAGAGGAGGCTGGCAACATCCAAGAAGAGTTTGAAGAGGAAGAGGAGGAGGAGGAGGTCTGCACAGGTACAAGCCTGCAGTTAAAACACACACACACACACACACACAGTGTTGCTATTATTTGTTAGCTATTATTGACTTTATTTTATTTTAACCACTGCTCCACGGCTTGGTGTTTTTAATTTGTTAATTCAACTTTCTGTTTGGTTGCACCAAACATGTCCGATGGATTGTGAGCACATATAAGCTGTGTCTCTTCAAAAGCTTAAACCTGTAAAAGCGCCAAAAAGTAGAAGGTAGTTTGCAGAGGTTGCACTGCAGCAATGCTCGATAAGGCAGAAATCTAGCGTAGTTCACTAAAGCTGCTCTGAGAACACGCTTTGAAATTAGTTCTTAAAAGAAATGTATAATGAGAAGAATTTAAAAAAAGCCACATTCCACCAACGTATTACTCAGTTACCCAGATACATCCGGCTGCCTTCCTGTTAAAACAAACGTCCACACAGCCTTGTCTGGTCACAGTGTTTATCTGAGCAGATGTGATGTGATAAGACTGTACAGAGGACTGTGTCACGGACCGTACGGGACACGTTTCGCTGTTGTGGTTGGTTGTAAGTTGATAGTTTTTGCATTTTCTCCCTGGAGCGTTTTGATATACAACTGTTGATAAAGACCTAACACATTTGTGTGGCGATAGCAGAGAGATTACTTTATAAAACAGGCTGCAACGACTTCTAACACCTAATAATAAACCTGTATGAATGTTAAACTTAATTTTTACAAATTCAAATGAACATAAACTAAAAACGCTACAGCCAGACATCATTCCTTTCCCTTTTCCCCATAAATTGTTGATCATTTTAGTAATTTCTCATAGAATTGAATAATTGAATCACATGAATCACTCTATGGATATGAATGAATTTGTACTAGCAGGCTACTTTAGTTTAATTCTGTGATATACTACCCCTGAATAGACCTTTCCAGGGTAGACATGTTAACCTGGTACAGCAGCAAAAGCACAGGTGAGGTAAATTTGGTTAACGATGGTTCAGTGCCATGACTACTCAATTGAATATTTCTGACTACCTCAGCAGGTAACACCTGTAGTTTTCTGTTTTTTTCTGGTTTTTACGGGTCAGAGTGTCAGTCAGATAAAGTATTATAACTATTACAGACATATACACTTACTTGGATTTTTCTGACTGTAAATCAGGGAAGAATAGAATCAGAAAATCATGTTAATGCCATTTGCTGTCTGTGTGTCTTTTTCTCTCCTACTTAGAGTCATCATCTAAGTTTTTTCCATGTCCTCACTGCACTATTTCCTTCACTGACTTGGACTTCTTGGAGAAACATGTGAAGTGGGTCCATCAAAAAGAGTATCTCGCTAATCTTAAGAAATGCCTCCCGAACCACACACTAAACTTCATCCCCAAACACACCTGCAGTATGTGTAGCAGCTCCTTTAAATCCAAAGTGCATCTCAGGGTCCATATACGTGAGGTCCACCCTTCTGCCCCCCCCCGCAGGCTTCACCCTTGCCCAACCTGCGCACGCAGCTTCCAGTACCTGACGAATCTGAAGAATCACTGCCAGCGCTGGCACAACATGTCTGTGGTCACTCAAGGAGGGCATCTCAGTTGTGCTGATTGTGGGAAAAGTTTCAAAGCTACATGGGGTCAAGGACCCCATTTGTGTAATGAACCAGATACCGCAGAATCTGAGGATAAGCCGATCTGTCTGGATACTGGAGTGCAGTGCCTGGAGTGTGGCAAGAAAGTGCGAACACCTCAAAGCCTGGAGGATCACATGCGCACCCACACAGGTGACCGGCCATTTGTCTGCAAGGACTGTGGCAGGAGGTTTGTGGAGCGCAGCAGTTTGAGGCAACACATGAAAATACACTCAGGCGAGAAGCCGTTCAAATGTGAGGTGTGTGGCAAGGCCTTCTTAAGATCACACCACCTCAAGTGTCACTTAACCACACACTCTGGCAAGAAGGAGTATTCGTGCCCGGAATGTGGAAAGGAGTTTGGATTCAAGTCGAGTCTGGATCTTCACGTGAGGACGCACTCAAGTGAGAGGCCTTTCCATTGCAATGTGTGTGGAAAGAGCTTTAACACTCGGAGAAACCTGAGGGTTCACAGCAAGCTTCACACCAAGGAGAAAGCTCACCAGTGCGGGGACTGTGGCCTGAAGATCGGTGACCTCGGGGCTTTAAAAATACACTTACGAACGCACACTGGAGAAAGGCCTTACCACTGCACAGTCTGCGGCAATAGGTTCATTCGCCTTTCGCATCTACGAAATCACCAGCGCACGCACACTGGTGAGAGACCTTACAAATGTAATGAATGTGACAAGAGTTTCACTCAGTCTGGAGACTTGGTGAAGCATAAGAGGATACACTCCGGGGAAAAGCCTTTTGAATGTCCAGAGTGCCACCGCTGCTACACTTCCTCAGGCGACCTGGGCAAACATAGGAGGAGTCACACTAATCTGCGCCCCTACACATGCAAAGAATGTGGGAAAAGCTTTCGCTTGTCAGGCCATTTGAAAACCCACATGTTGACGCACACAGGGGAGAAGCCATATTCCTGCCCAAACTGCCTCCGTAGGTTTGCTCGCTCCCACCATCTCTCTGGACACGTCGCTAAATGTCGCTAAGCTTATCTGAAGTGACTACGTATGGGACAGTCCTAAACTAAAAGTGGCCGTTATGTGAGCTGTATACAGTCTAACACTAGGTTTTTAAGGAACGTGCAAGGCATTAACACAAATCTGTAAATAACTTATTTATTAACTTTCTGTAACACTTTTGAGTCCGATGATTGTTTTAAATCAGAAAGAGAAGTGAAATTACTAATAACGCATGATTTTTTTTTTTTTTTTTTTGTGGGACTGTCCAGCCCTGTATGTTTTGGTTTTTTTTGGAAGACACTATTATACAAAGGCTTGAGGAAATGGGATGAAATAAGAGTCTGTTGGGATGTGCAGATGGATTTGTTTTCCCCATGGTTGAATTATCTGTAAAACATAAATAAAAACTGTGACAAATGCATTAAGACTGGAGACCAACCCCCATTTTTTTCCCCCTTAATACAGCAAAAAATATAAAGATTTAAGCTGCTCTTGCAGCTTAGTGTTGATCAGATTTCTTATTCGCTCCTCTGCAATTCATCAATGTTTTTGGAGTAAACTTGTACGACATCTAAAATATCCCAAACTGTCCATTTCTAGTGGTGTGAAAACTTTCTAAAACAAAAAAGTAGGTCTGTCAGAGTATTTTCCTTGGTTTGTGTATGTGGTGTGGTGTATGCCGGCAGGGCGGATAGTCTTCAAGACGTGCTTCAAGGGCATTTTATACAAGAAGCTCCGCCCAGAAGCTCATTCCTCTTTAAGTTAGCAAAGCGCGAACAATAAACATTAACGTTAATTTCTCCGCATGTGAGGGAAACTGTTTCCAATTTCACAAGTTTTTCAGTGTTAAAACTAATTAAGTTTGGATTCAAAAGCACATGGACATAAATAATATGGGATTAGCAATTTAAATAAACCGTAGTTTATATAATGTGAATATAAGCTAGACTGCTTAGGTAGTGAACAACAAATTGACGTGGGGCTCTGTTAGATTTAGTGGCCACTGTTAACCACACTAAAGAAAGGGGGGGGGACAAAGCTGGTGTCTAAATAAATGAAATCCAGGACAAAAAGCGGCCGAAGTAACCCCAAAAATAAAGTATAACAACCAGAGAGAAAGTTTGAAAAAACCCAGAGGCTACTTAACAAACCTGATGTTCCACTGAGCGACACACCCCCTTTTTAACAACAACGCTCCAAAACTATAAAGCAGATATGAGAGTAAAAATGAGCAAGAGAGCGCAATGTTGACTGCAAACAAGTCAAGGGAGTCAACAGACTGGCATGTACGAAATCTGGCACAAGACAAAGTTTGAGGGTTGGGAATTAGAAGGCCTGCAGGCGTTTGTTAAGGGAGACACTGAGGCAGGCCTAACAGCACACAGAGGACGACGTGAACTGAGACAGTGGAGAGCAGCACAAGTATACTACATCACTTTTAATGTAAATAATTCAAAATGTTGCTGCTGTTGCTTTTCGCCTTATTGCTTTACAATCTCTGCAGTCTGTATCGAACAGGTTGTCCCTGCATGGCTAAAAAAATATATATATATATTTGTTATAGTCTGCTGCTAACCCCAAATGATTTCATAGGAAACAATGCCTTTCCAAAATGATACCTTTTCAGAGTATTTCCTTTGACACAGCTGTTGTTTAATCACAACTACAACATGTCCAAATAGAAAAGACCTCATGGAAAAAAAATTGTTGTTGGGTTTGGGGAGTGTTAACTGTCCAATGCAAAGTTGCCATTTTAAACTGTATGCTCACTTTGGAATGAAGTCATTTCCTATGTAAATGTCCTTACTGCACTTTCTCTTGCGTTTATGTGCAGTGTTAAAGTTATTTGTTGCTCTAAATTAAGTAGTGTTGAATTGCTGAAAACTTTCTTGAGTGATTACATCACCATCCCGAGGCTTTCGTGTTTCATCTGGAGACACAGGTAAGGACCAAAAAGGTTGAAAATGGGCTTTGTTTGGCAAAAATACAAACCAACCAACTACATGCTGGAGCTCACCTTTGACACAAGTTTCGCTTCTTCTCTTTCGAAGAAATTGCGTCACTATGATTTCACCTGCACTTGCGAGTCCAGACGGCAGCATATCGAGACTAATCCAGCTCAGAGATCATCAGAGAAAGGCCACATTTTCTGCTCCCGAGGATCTGCTGCCAGCTGGCACAACGCGAGTGAGTCTATATACTCAAGGTAAACCATCATTGCTCAGATTGTGCCACGAGTTTGTTAGTGAGTAAATCAAAACAGATTAGAGGTCACACACTCAAAGTTATGTAGAGAAACCTCTGTTGAAAAGAGAGGGGCTGCAGTATGGGACACCTAAAATCTTAGATCCATCAGTCACGGCTTGTTTAACACTTACTCATAAGTATTAAAACTATGGTCACCTGAAGTGCAGTCCAAATGCTCACCATGAGGTGCATTCAGTGATCGGGTCAATTTAGTCCTTTTCTTGAAGATTCATATGTTTTAAAGTAACTTATAGAGGAGACTTTAGGGTTGATTTAACCTTGTTTTTACAAGAGTAAAGACTTACCTGCCAATATCCCCAATAATAATATAACTGGAGTAAATAAAGAAGAAAGCTGTGCCTTTCTTTTATTACAAAGCAGTAAAGAGAAAATGTCATGCATAGCCCAAATATTGGCCCTTTCTGTTAATGCACCGCGATTCTCTACAAACACTAAGACCATTATTTTGATATCAGACTCCTTTCCTTTGCTGTAACATGTTTTTAACCCACCAGTTGAGCACAGAAGTCGCTATAAGTCAGCAGTATATTTAACTGGTCCCTGATTTATTTATTTATTTTTATTGTTATTTTCATTTTTTTTTTGCAGTATTGTATTCTGAAGATTGACAATCTAATAGGTTGTACTTACTGTTTTTGAATGCTTGTGCAAAAAAAGGTAACAAATAGACTAAGATAACAAACCCGAAGGCCAGTTTTCTCATACATACATTACACACAGAAGGAAAGAAAAAAAATCAAAGAAATCTTGTTTTTCTACACCCCGGGGGGCCTTATTGAACATCATAAGAAACACCATCCTGCTTTTTTATGACAAGGAAACACAATTTAAGCAAAATGCGTGGGAAACAATAAGTGGAAAGAAGATGAATTGTCATTTTTGTGTGTGAAACATTTGAAATGCATGTTTTTTTTTTTTCCTCTTTCCTTTTTCTCCACCGAGTCCTTTACACTTTCTTTCCTGTTTGGATCGGTGCATATAACCACGCATTGCAGGGCAGTCATCAAAGGAAAACCTTGCTCACTTTCATTTACACCCAGGATATGCATCACTTGGACAAGGGCCACAACCAAACCTGTCTCGGTCAATTCAGTGGGAATTGGTCTATTATTTTTATGTCCGCAATTACAGGGACAGAGCAGTAACTACGACTCCAGCACAGATAACAAAGATATATTTAGGAGTAAATAATATTGACTGTACCTTTGTTTAAAGCTGGAATCAATACTTCTTAAAGCGTGTCCATTTTTCATTTAGCCGCGTCATGTCTGTGTGGAGGAGGGGCGGGGAGATGAATGGGTGGATTCTCTAATTCCCCCTGTTGCAGTTATCATAATTGTTGAACAACCACGGTTTTTAAAGATCGGGCTCCAGGAGAGGCAGGCCACACAAAGAAAGTTAATAGATTTGTAAAATTGAGATAGATTGCAGAGAAGCCATTTTTGGAATGTTCCATCGGTGTGGCAGGCAGATGGACAAATATGATCCTCGGGCGAGGAGGTGGGGAGAGCCCTGCAGCACACAATCACAGGGTGGCAGAGAATGTATCCTGATTAGTAAAGGTGTTACTGTTTAGCCTTCCCATGCAGCGTTTGTCCGTCTTAGCCCCTGCTGAGTGATAGCCGGATACGTCACAGTTTGAGGCCTACATCAGCTTTACAGTCGGCTGAGGCTGCTGTGAGAAGGCAGTAGTTCCTCTCTTGAGGCACCAGGGGGAAATGGATGGCTGTGGAAAGGATGCTTTGGGAAATAAGCTTACGGCATATCTCGTGCTTTGAAGTTTGGGCCATTTGTTAGGGCTGTGATATAGAATAAGCCTGTGCACAGCACTACCTGTGGAGGATATTTTCATGTCCTGTTATAAAGTAACATTATACCTCCACCCTCATAAACAGTGCTGCTTCAGCTGATAGTGCTCCCTGTGTGAGACCTCTGACCCTCTCATTTGTCAGCTTTTAGGATCTGTGAAGGATGTTTTAGAGCAGTTATTTATCCACAGGGGCCTGCATTTGTTTCTGTCCGTTTTGATATCGGCCATTGTTTTCACATTTGATGCATTGATGCTTTTCTCTGCTCCTCAGAAACCTTCCCCATATCCAATTTTCGACTATCCTGTGTCCAATTTTCCCTAATATGGAGCTGATTATGGTATGATATTTTCCTTCCCTCCTTTCAGTGTTCCACTCTTTTCCTCTCCTGTTCCTATTTTCCCTTGATTCCCTTTCACTCTCCTTCTTAGGGCGCAACATACAGCTGAATTATACGAATATGTACAGAGTCGGTATGTTTCATCTGCACAGATGTAGGTGCGTTGCAGTGGATAAGACTCTACAACACATCACCAACAAATCAAAACCTTACATTTATTGAGCCTCCCCTGATCCCAAAGCCAAATGGCAACATTTTTTTCAATCTGCCCTGTTTGACAGACAGTTGGTAGTGTTTTAGGTTGCAGTCTGAGGATTGAATTACTCCATATTGAATCTTATAAAAGTCCCGTCGAGGGGATTTTCTTTTTGTGATGTAATTTGAGCTATCCAATTTTCCTTGTATTTACTGTCTATATTTTGTCAATTTGGCAGAGGAACACATTGTGTGCGTTGGCGCTGGGTGTCACTGGTGTCGTCGCGCTACAGTGATTTTGGTGTTGGCTGGCCTCAGAGGTCAGTGTGTGGGAAGAGATGGTGGCTCTGCAGGGCTTTGCAGCAGCTCTTGGCCTGTCCCTTTGGGCTCCGGTAGGCCCACATCCACTCCTCTCATTCACGAGGGGGTCAACACACGGGTCAATACACACAGTTTGACTCGCCGCAACACACTGGTGTGTGTGGGCGTAGATGAAACCGGGTATTTTTGTGGGCTTTGGTAAGCTGCGGCTTGCTTCTCTCCCTCTCAAGTCCAAATGTGCCTAAAAGCATGGCTCACACAAAGGAAGAGGAGAGAAAATGCCATTAAATTGTGCTGCATTGAGTGCTGAGAGTGGGCTGCAGAGTTGCACATAAAAGGATGGAAAGACACTGTTTATTCCCTATTAGTATCACCACATTGACAAGCTGGTCAAGAGGTATGGAAGAATTCTCTCTGCCTCAGCCATCTCTGAGAAACTACGTCAGTCTACACTTGTTTCAATCTAAGCCAGCTGCAATCGTGGTGACTGCCAGTGTGGAGCTCTCGGCCACGGCTTCCCTCCTCCTCATCTCGCTGTAACCTCTTGCTCTCTCTGTCTCTTTAGTGGAGGAATAGAGATGTGGAGGGCAAGAGAGACTGACAGTGTGCGTTCCCCTGCTCAGTAAATATGAACTGCACCCAGCAGACAGACTCATTCATCACAGGGGGAAGAGGGGGAAAAGAGGGTGGAGAGGCAGGGTGAAGGGATACAGAAAAGACTAAGAGAAATGTCCAAAAGACAGAGAGAGGGAGGGAAGAAGAGGAGAGGTGGGAGGAATAGGAAGCAGATAGAAAGAGGACGGAAGAAAGGAAAGTGTTTTGGGTGGAACGAGTGGGAGAAAGAGATAAGAGACCGAAAAGGGGGACGCAGTCTTGGATGATTGAAGGATAGATAAAGGGTAGTGGATGTGCATGGGGAGGAGAAATCTCAAACATGGGATCACTGATGAAATATTGGGGGACATTATATATCTCATCACAAAGAAATCTTCTTTTGTAACCGCTGGCCTTCAGCATGTTGCTCCGACAGCAATGTTCCTTTTGCTGCCCCGCAGTTAGAAAACTCACGCCTCACTCGGACTTGACCTTGAATGCTTGCACTTTAAGGAATATTCTCTTTAGGTGACGTTCCAGTTTGAAAAACTTTTTCAAAGTATTTTTTATTCACAATACCAATTAGGCTAAAGTCAGTATTTGATGGCCGTCATTAATTAAACTGTTAGATTCAGTGTTTAGTTCTGGCTGTTATTTGAAATGATGGTTATTTTGGTTGTTGAACTGTGATCTTTTTTTTGTTGTTGTTGTTGGTAGATTTTTGCTTTCTTTTTTATAACATCAGACATTTTTGAAAATGCTGACAGGTGCGTCCCAAAGCCAAATGTAACATCCTTAAATATGTTAAATAGAAGGATGATCGGTTTCCTTCAACAGAAAACTAAACGAAACAGAACACATGACGATTTTGACATTTCCTGCCTGAAATGTACTCGGATGTATTTGTTGATCATTTCAAAAGTAGAAAACCCTTGTAGCTGTACTTTGTATTTTATTCACATCAATAAATTATGTGAAAAACTAAAACCAAACTCATCACTAGTCTTTTACACTTAATATAAAATCGCTTTATACTGTAATTGTAATATTTTCGGGAGTGTTTGCGATTTTATGCAGGACTGAGACAAAATAATTTGTGATTAAATAACATATCAGACTATGCTGTTGTGACTTTACGGTACCGTGCGGTGAGGTTTATTAGCAGCTGCTTCACTGGTCACTAATACAATAGTAGGATGGGTTTTTTTGTGCTTTTGACTTATTTATGGGATTTGTTGATTACCAAATGGAAACAATATGACTGATATCAGGTTTACAGCGTGTTCTGGGAGAAGAAAGTAAAGAAAAAATAAGTAACCATCGTCTCTCAGCCAAATACAGATTCCTTAACAAAGAAGAAAAGGCCCACTTCAATTGAAAGAAATATAGATGTTAAGGTGTAAATACATATTTGTTTCTGACTTTTAACCAAAGCTAATGGTATCAAAACCAAAGATGAGTACTGATTCTTGTCTCATTATTGACGCTTTTTGACTCAATTTATTTTTTGCAGTGAAACTGCATTTAGAATTTATGCAGTTCTGGTCGACATGTAAAACTGTGGAAACATTATGGAAACGTTATCTCCATTACTTTCAAGCACGGTTTATGACAGTAAAGGCAAACGGGTGCTGATCTTCCTTTGAGAACGTGGTGTGACCTCAGCATGTGGAGAGGACAGCATTTCAAATCGCCAATCCTTCACATGAGCCTGTCTTGGAAGCATCTGTCACTGGATTTTTTTCTTTATGCACCATCACTTACGACTCCTCAGATTTGTTTTACTGAGGTGTGACCGTTCCAAAGGACGCCTCGCCGTATGCAGCTCTGATAAAAGCAACTACAGAATATTTCTTGTATATCCCAGAGTTTTTTGAGCTTTCCTATTCAGGTTCTCAGTTTCCCTGTCAACTTCCCGTTTTCACTCTCACCCATACCAGCTCCTTTCCATCTTTTTCCACTCCGCAGAAGACAGCAGAGGGAGAAGATGATGTGTGACAGATGCCATATTTCGACTTTCTGTCAGGGAGATTAATATTGACACAATGTGTTTCTTACCACGGGCTTGTTGACTGTGTGTGTTGGACTTTGATTTCATTATCTTCTGCTCAGCCACTTTTTTCTTAAGAATCAGACAATAACAGATGTGGCGACTGAAATAGAGACATTGATATTGGAGGGGATGAGTGAACAAGTCATATTGGGTGCATTGGCCATCAGACCATCCCCCCCCCCCCCCCCCCCCCCCCCCCCCAAAGAATTCCCAAAGCACAGAAACAGTTTCATCAACCCTTTCAGCTTGTCGGTAGGGTGGGCTGTATATGCTGCTGGACAGGTTGCCATAGTGGTTTCCATTAATTAGTGATATATAAGATACTATAAATAGTCATTGTTGACTATCCACTGTTTAAAAGTTACACTGCTAATCTGTTTTTTTTTTTTTTCCTGAGCTTATATGAACTTGTCAAGGTGAGAAGAGCTGTGTTGTCACTATGAGTACATTTAAAAAAAGGTAATCTGAGTCATTGTAGCACTTCAGTTTGCCACTGATAAATGCTTATATGTTATTTTGATAAATGCATTTTCAAAGCTCTTCTAAACAATTGGTTTCTTTTGCGAAAAGAAATGGCTAAATTGCAAAGTTAGTTTTCATTTATTACCCTTTAATAGGAAGGCCTGATATCAGCTATTGTTGTGGAATCAGCATAAACCAAACAGATTTTTGCTTTTCATTATGGAAAAAATAACTCCATTCTGCCTCCATAAGAACTTTTACTTGTAAATCGTTGTAGTTTTGTTTCGCCTTAAAGAATACGAAAACTTCTCGCCACCACTAATTTCCACAAATATTTTTTTGTCAAAAAAGAAAGCATTGCAGTAAATACCTATCTTGCCCTTTACCATATTATGATAGATTTGATATGAATTTATAAAGAGGCTGGTTGCACTGGGTTTAGAGCCTTGCCCTTTTTTGAGTTTATTCTTCAGGCGCTCCAAACCTTCCTTTCATAATTCCCTTCACCTTTCATTGTCTTACGTGCCCATTAGGTCTGTAGATGTGCAATGAAATTAAATTGGCTAACTTTAATTCCTGCGCTGATTTGAGCACTCTCCGGTTACTAACCGGTTTCGTTTTTCCAAGGTAAAACTCGCTGGCCTTCGTCTTCAACTTGGAAGCCTCTGAGAACTTTGCGACATTTATCAAAATATTTCTGAGGTGGATACAAGAGATGGATCCTACAGCTTCCTGATTTTGTCATTTCAAAGTGTGGTGCTTGCTGTTAGTGGAAGAATAAAATCAATAGGCCTCCCTGGAGAGGAGCAGGTATAGGCTTCTAGTCCTATGATATGAGAGAGGATGCGAAACGGGAAACGCAGCCGTGGACGGAGGAAACGGGGAGGAGCAAAGCAGCTTCATTGAATAAACAAATAGGAGGCAAAACACGAGAGATAATGCAAGAAGGAGACGAGAGACCGATGGGGGAAACAGTTGTCGCCATAGACTTTTATTGACTTTTTTTCCCCCTCCTTTGTCCACGTGACCACCAGATAAATTCACACAGAGAGGGAGAAGGGTAGTGAGGGGAGAGGGAGAGAAATGAGAAAATAAATTACTCTGGAAAGATATGACGATAGGCTACACGCGGCTTTAAATCTAAAAGGGAATTCGCGACACACTCGACCAATTTGTCACTGTGCTTTTTGCCTCTTTTCATTTCTTTTTTGATACTTTGCCCCCCCATTATTTTTCACCCCGTCTATACCCCGATGCCCCTAATTTACCCCACTTTTCCCACGTAGACCTGTCCAATTCTTCTTCACTATGTGTTTTCCAAATCTTCCTCAAGATCTACACATTGTAGAGATGTCACTGCTTTGTGATGATAAAGGACTTCTTTTTTTCTCCCTTTCCTTCTGTCTTCTTTCTGCCATAAAATGTATTTTCCCCGTACGGCAAATCCATAAATCCATCCAGCTGAACTCATCTTTCAGTAGGTGCCCCTTCATCAGTGACTACAGTCAGATCTGTGCCTCCTCCTCCGCAAACACAGGTCTATCAAAATCTGAGAGAAAGAAGGAAATGAGATGCATCGTAAAAAGAAGAATGAGAGGCCCAGGGTAAAGGATGGCTTGAAAAGAGATGGAAGAATGGAATGGAAAAGAGAAAAGAAAGAAAACACAGACTTAAAGTATACCCCCCTCTCTTTTATTTAATTTAGACGCCAGGCGAAAATCGATCCTGCCATTCGATACGCAATCCGAATCAAGGCGAATTAAGCGGGCGGAAATTAACTCTGAAAATATTTTTGATGGAGTGGCTTGTAGTCTCTCGGCCAAATGGACTGCAAAGTGGAACAAATGACAGGGGCCTAGTGGTGGAGACAGCGCCGCTCCATCTTCCATTAGGCCGTAATGGGATAGGTCCAGCCCCCTAGCTCGACTCGGCTGCATTAATCAAAACAGCCGCTATATGAAGATTTATGGTTCTCCACTCCAGCGAAGCCGAAGCCGGAGCCAGTTCTCACTGTGTATGTTTGAAGGAGGGGGTCGGGAGTCTCTCTCCCCCTTTTTCTCTCCTGTCTTTCCATCTATCCTGTAGGCTTTGCCCCTACCTGTGGGCCTATACACAAAATGTGTGTCGCACCTCTGCACACACACCTTTAATCCAGGGACTGTGTAATTTCATCTTGTCATTTATTGTCAACATTTGTGTCAAGCACTGATTCCTTTGTTGACTATCTAATATACTTGCAATGGCTGTTCTATATGCATATGAGCATGCTGCTTAATCAAACATTATCATAAGTGATGTGGCGGAAAATAAAAAAAAGGCTCTAGATGACCTTCATACAACACGAGGCAAATCATAAACAGAAATCAGATGTTTAGAAATGCAGAAGCTTTTTCTTTGAGTTTGATCATGTCATCTCCAGATAAAGAATTAATGTCAAAATAGGATTAGTTGTTCTCATTAATTGTTCAGTAGTTTCTCTGTGCTTTGGAGACCTTCTCAAGTAATATTTCTTCTTCTATTCTCCTGCCTACACTGTATCGTTTGCCTATTGTCACCTCTTTCCTGTCCAACCAAACAAATGGCAAACAAAATGGGCATCCTCTGGTGTTCACTAGTGAGACATTTTATATTAAAGGCTGCACAGCTGAAGCTCTTCTCTCCATGGCAGCCTATTAGGAGTGCATAGCCCAGTGAGCAGACCACTGCTGTGACGAGCCAAAGGGACAGACAGGGGGAGACAGTGTGACGGAGAAGAGTGTGGCGGAGTAGATGGGAGCTGGGAACCTTCCAAAAAACTTCAGCTAAGTTTCCATGAGATGAGACTGATCGGACCCACTGCTGAGAGACCATGTTTTACTTTCTTTCTTTTTCTCTGTTTCTAGGGGGAGGATGGCTGAACTCTTCCCAGCTGATGGATCACACCTCCATCTCTTCACACACACAGTTCTCCATTACCTAACTTTCACAGCTCTTTCCTATTCTCCCCTCCCTTAACCTGTGTATCTTGTCAGCAGTTTTTTTTACCCATTATTTGTGTCCCCTCTCTTTCCCCTCTATCTAGCTCCCTATCTTATTCCACTTCAATCTCTATATTCCCCCATTCCCCATCATCTGGCCTCTAACTCTCCCGTGTGGATAAACGAACCTGCATTGAGACATCTCTATATCCATCCATCTAGCTCTCCTTTCCTTTTACCCCCCTTTTCCCCTTTTGCTTTCCTCTCCCTCTTTTCCTTGTGAGCAAAGGGAAGCTTGCTGCCAGTTTTAGTCTGCCAAAGGGTTTATTTAAATTAGAAATGCTCCAGTCTCCTCGCTCCCCTTCTCTCCTTTCCCTCTCTCCACCTTATTCTCTCTCTTATGTCTTCCTCTCAGCTGGGGGTGACTTCCACCTTTCCTTGCCGACAGCCTCTGGGGTCCCGTCAATGCCAGGCAACTTTGTTTTGCAGATGGGATTAGTGGAAAGAGGGGTTTAGAAGGAGAGCGGAAATGAAGAGGAGGAAAAGTAGAGGTGGGAGAGTGGGAGTTGGAGAGGGGTCAGGGGAGACCTGTTAGTCAGTGTACTTTAGTTCCTTCTTCCTCTCACGGCTCATTCCACCCAGATTAGGACCTGCAAATGGATTTAGGCTACCTCACCTGGCTTTGAATCTCCTCGTCTCACAGGAACACAGGCAAACTATTACCTTTTACTTCTTGATTATCACACTCTCAGATCTGCTCTGTCCAAAAAGGCTTTTTTTTTTGTATCTGTTGTATTTTCCCCTTTCCATCACAGCGTTTAACCCCTAATTATTATCACATATCTACTGTTTCTGTGGCAAGAAAAGGTCAGTCATCGCACCTAATCATCCCCCTTGTTAACAATGACCCATCTTGCTGATAATCACTCCCTCCCTGGGTTCTAATACCCCTCATATCCACCCTCCTCTTCACCCATTAACACACAATTATTTTAGGGGCTGACAGAGGCGAGGGGGAGGAAACGAGGTGTGGAGAACACAGAAAGACTGTCTCTCTAATGGCTGACTGACACCAGACGAGCTCATAGATCATGGAGATTATTAATACCACTGTTAAACACTCCACTCAGAGGCCACCGCCATCCGCACACGCTGACACCCACATCCAAAATGTGCGCACAGACCATCATATCTCATTCCCAGCACACGTCTTCATACGAGCTGCCATTCATGCTTGGTGAATCGGCATCAATTTCATTTGAGTCATTTAAACAATGCCGGGTGCTCATTAGACCATGTGGTTGAGGGGTAGAATCAGATTTACAATTACAACTCTCACTGGCAGTGCAGGCTATTATTCACGAGGTCGTTTCCTTATGATTCCCCCTCCTGCAGTTTTTCTAATGACGGTAATTCCAGGTTTGATCTGATTATTGTGTATACAGTGAGGTGAGAGATTCCTTGTGACTCGCCAGTAATGACCAGGGAAATGTGGCCTTTATGTGGCAGTGGGGGCCCATCTAAGGAGAGGAGATTGAAAGGCAGGCAGGGAGTTTGTGTGTGCGTGTGTGTGTGTGTTTGTATCAATGACCTGTCCGTTTAACCGGTGGGGTTGTGGGGAGATGGCAGGGGGAGCCAGGCGTCCCCAGAGAGCCGGGTCTGGGGAAATCACACTCTCACTTTCAACCAAACAACCTGGAGGTTGCATGGCAGCTGGCAGCAGCCAATACACACACTCCCACTCTCCATAGACTAGTTTATATGCAAAGAGACTTCTAAACACACTGAATCTATCTGTATGACCTGTGTGAAAACAATCAGAATTCAATGAGGAATCATACATGGCTCCCCGAACATAAACAGCAGCTTCATCTGGCAGTGAAATGCACCGGTGTAAGGAATCTAAAAATAATGACGAGCTTCAGCCATTAAGGGACAGTATTTATTCATTCCTTTATTGGGAACTTTATTGACTTTTCACATAGATCTGTAACTTTTAGAAGTTTAGAGGTTACACCTGCAGGAAGTGGCAAGAAAAAGGAGTCAGAGCAGGGGTATAAAAGCTTACTTTAGCGTACTGCTCCATTAGCTGATCTCAGGTTTCACTGTGAGCACTGCTAGTGCCAGCTCATTGATTCCTTAACTAATCACTCTAATTAAAATGCCTTTTATTCATTCAGTGGTTTACATGCCAGCTTACTTCTTGCATTTAAGGATCAATTGCCACACAAATATACTGAAATTATAGTAATCAGTTTGACTGGATTTGTCAGTAACTTTTTTTTTCTCCAAATGTATACCCCCTGCCAAAAGTGACTATTCCCTTTTTTTTGATTCAGTAAGAAGATGCCGGTTTGAGCCAGTTCAAGGCCCTCGCCATATTCATGAAATTCCGTATGTATGATGCTTTCACGCTGACTGTTCCTCAGAATACTTTGTCACCTGAGGAAATTGGTTTCCTGTTTATGCTGCATGTTATAAATCGTTCTGATTGTCTATGAGGGATTCAAGCAGAAAGAATTTACACCCTCATTATTTGAAGAAATTAGAATAGTATAGTCATTAAATAATTAAATTATACTCCCAAAGAATTATACGTTGTTTCGAGCCGTCTTATTTTGATCGATGTCTGTTTATGAGTCGTTCCGCTTAGATATCTCTACAACATTTCTTTCCTGATAATATATCAATTTATCAGCAGAGATTTTTATGTTAATTCCCCTCCCCCCTTAAAACAAAGTATCTCACTCCCAAACGATCCCGAACTAATTAAGCAAGCGTTAATTAAAAATTCGAGAGAGGATAAACGTGGTAGGATTGTTATGGAAACGTTGAAGTTAATCAAGCTTTCAAATTATTGATAACATCCTTAGTACAGTGATCGATCGGGAAGACATTAAGTGGCAAAATAAAGCAGCAGCATTCAGATTTGATGGGTGCGTAAAGCAATGTGCAAAAACAATTAGGTGCATAATGCATAATATTAGTCGGGATGACAAATAGGATATATTTTATGCCATTCTGAACTTGCCCATGTGCTCCAATGTGCCCGTGCCTCGTGCAGGTGAGCGCGTGCGCGCGAGCGGGCAGGTGTTGGATGGAAGGGACCTCTTTATCACACAAAACGCCATTAATCAAATGTGCGCGTTCAAACTGGATTGTGAACTGCATGAGACTGGGATATTGACATCTGCTGATATGAATATTTCCCCTCTTTGCGCCCCTTTTAAAAGCAGCATGCTTCCACGCGCGTTTACATGTTTCTCCCCTGCCTGCACGTCTGTTTACGCCGCTGTCAGAGCCTGTGTGGCATGTACTTACAAGGCGCTTCATCATCCCACCAGCGATAGGAGCAATTCACCCATAAAGTGGGTCTTTCGCCCATAAATAATATTCAAGTCGCTCTATTGTTAAGTGAAAAGTTGACTGGTGTTTGATTTTTTTTTCTTATTTTTTTTCTTCTTCTTCTTTTCCGCGGCGACCTCGGGTTAGGACTCATACATCACAGGATGACAGCTATAGAAAGGCCCTAAATTAGCAACTAAATCGAATATTGATCAGCTATGTGCGGCCCTGCGAGTCGCGCCTCCTTGCCGTTTTTTTTCCAGAGAGAAGGGGGGGTTGGAGGGGGGAGGTGGGTTGGAGGGGGAACGAGAGATAGAGGGAGGAGGAGGGCGCGGTGAAAGGTGCTTCTCTCCTCTCTTTCTCTCTCTCTGTTTGAGTTTAAGTGTTTGCGCGTGTATGTGCATTTCTTCTCCATTGCTATGGTCTGAGAGTGAAAGCATGTGTCCTGTACCTGGGTTTTTATTGTTGTCACATAGGCTTGTTTATTTATCTCTTTATCTATTTTTTGCTTTTGTAAGCGGATGAGAAAACATCAACGACAATCTCCGTATCTCCCAGGTAGTAAGAAGACTCGAGATCTGTTCATGTCTCGCTTAAGCTGCCCATCCATCAAGGTTACAGCCTCCATATCCGCCCCGTTCCCCTGCAAGCCAAATACCGTCCTTACTGTTTACATAAAGTTCAAATGAAGTCCCTGATTACCTACTCGCCTATTGGTTCCTGTTTATGGATCATTGACTTTGCCGGCGCTGTTGCATCGACTTCCCTCTCATCCTTGCTGTTGGGACGTGTGGGAGGTCGGTGGCGTGCGCACACTCAGGCAGCGGGTACGCGTTTGATGAAACGATCAAGTGGACGCTTTTGTCTCTCCCGGGAAGCGTTTTGTGTCCGGCGCCGCGATGAACCAAACCCAAGGCCGGGGGAGTGGGTGGTCAAGGTTGCGCCGGGTCAGTGAGATTAGCCCCTATGCTCTGTAACAAAGGGCCAGATCGTCAGGTGTTGCCAAACCTGGATCAAAGTATCGGCTGTAGGAGAAGTGGGGCGTAAGACTGGGGAGGGGCTGAGGATTATAGCTGTCTAATTGGAATGAATACACATCATCCTGCTTGGTGCTCACATACAAGCTAGTGTATTTTAGCTGTTGATATTTTTTCACTTTTTGCCATTATTTTGAGTTAAGTTATTATTATCGCACACACAGTCACACATTCAGTTACACCAAGCCTACACGGCAGATGTTTTAGAGGAGCTTGTTCCTCTCAAGGCAACATTTCATTACTTTGATAACCAAAGGCAACTTGTGTCGCTGTCCACAGTGCTGAATGCACCAACCTCCACTGTGAAGGAATGCTCGCTGTCCTCGGTCCTGAAACCAGAAGCTGCACTCTTATAAAAGTTATCTTTAACTCTCTCCGTTCCCTCTCTGGGATTAAAGGTACTCTCGAGTTAAGGATCTAACTGTTAATACTGATAAACGGTCACTCGTGACCAGGTAACAGGGAACCACAATTCATCCCGAAGAGGTCATATCATTTAGCGTGGGGTCCGCCAAGCTTTGTCATATCAGCGACCCCTTAAACAAGTACACAACTGGAAGACAAGTCTCAGAGGATATTTGTGTCAACGGATGATGTAGTACTGCTTATAAAACCTGGGGTGTAGTGTTAAAAATAATAGCTGGGTAAACTTTTTCTGGGCCCTACAAAGGAGTAACTGAGAATGGGTTTACCACTTCACAGTCAGACATAATCTCTGTTGTTTCTATTATAAATCAGAGTTTAGATTATGAGAAGGTGGCTAAATTTCTCTGGATTTTTTTTATCCCCTCTCCGGCATCCCGAGTTTCCAATTCTGTCTCCTCTTTAAAAATCTGTCCTCCACTCTTCACATTGATTAACCCTGCTTGTAGAAAAAAAAAAGTCAACTGAGGTATGTATTTAAGCCAAAGCTGCAGCCAAGCTTATAGATAGAATGGTTAAAACAAAATGTGCCTCCCCTAAGGGCTCATAACTCACCACTTTGCCTATTTACTATGTGATCTTTTATCTGCGTGGTTAGTAAATTTCCACCCAAATCCAGTTCACACTATGGAAACGGTTCCTGCTTTCTTTGTTCAGCAAGAAGTTTAAGTCATGTGTGACAGGTGGAGATGCAATGAAACAAACTGTTGGTTATGCGTCTGTAGCACCAACTGCCAAAGCTCTCTGTTTATGCCTCACAGCCTGTAAAACATAAATTAATCACCACAATGATCCCAAAACACCACAGCCCTTTAACAGACCTGAGCATTTTGTGACAAAAGCAGAACTGCAGCTCAGGAGCTCTACTGATTGACGTTGCAATCATATTCAACAATTATGAAGCATCCTAATCGAACAGGAAGGCAGAGAGCTGCAGGGCGAGGCAGATGAAGTTAAGTTTGTTGAAGAGACAACGCTCGCCCTCCCCTCCTTCTCGCGCCTCTCAGGCTACTCGCAGCTCCTCAGAAGTCTGCTCGAGGACATTCCGGGAACCATCTGTTTCCGGCAGAGTGCCGGGCGCGGGGCATGCAGGAAGTGAGGCTCACAAATTTGCGAGGAAAGGTGGTTGTCTGCCAACGCGCTCGCTGAGAAATACCGCCCTCCCCCTCTGCTTGAACCCTTATCTGTCTTGTTATACACCTAATAGGAGAAATGAAGTGTTGCAGAGCAGAACGGAACATCAAGCTAATAACTCTGCAGGAGGAGAGGATGTCAGATGAGAGCATTTTGTATGCAGTGTATCATGAAAGAGATACTTGGAAACTCATAATAGCAGTTAAGGTTGGTCCACCCAAACACAAGACAAGTGTTGAGTAAATGTCAAATCACAGTGGCATAAAGACCTAACTGTATGTTTTTTTCCCCATCACTCTGTTGTGCTTGATTGAATTTGAAGGAAAATGGTCGACAAAGTGTTGTCCCCAGTAAGATGAAAAGTCCATTTCTTTACATTTAGAACTTGTTTGTTTCTGCATATGTCAATAAAGCCTTTGCATCCTGCTGGTGGTTTTAGGCCCAATCAGAAAAATGAGCTGTCCACTTGTTCCCACTTTAGGAGATGTGTTTTTTTTACCCCTGCAAAGGTGGTTTGATATGGCCTGCAGAGGCACCACCTCAGACGAAAGTAGCCTGCAGACACTTAACAGTGAGCAGGAAGTGTTAACAGGATCGTAGCCTGAGGGCAAGGGGGGGAAAAAAGGGTCTCTATTCATGTGTATGGAACAGGAAATCGTATTTCTCCATCATCTGCAGTGCATGGTTTTCCCTGTGTATAAACCGCCATTTTATGATCAAACTTTTCATATGTGAAATGTTCACAGCACTCTTGTTTGGCAACTGTTTCCTCAAAGAAGTTTCTAAATTTATCTTCCCAGCATGTTTACTTTTCTCTGAGCATACAAACTGCAGGTGATGGATAAAATAGCTAATTTGGATCAGACGAAGAATCTTTGAATAACTTAATCAGAATTACAAACAGTGCTGCAATCATGGCAGGTACAGTGCCAATTAACAGCAGTCCTCAGTCATAAAACAGGTCTGGCAATTATCACTTTGATCCGGGAGTTGTCAAAGTAACATAAGGCAACTAACAAGGATCAAAATAAGGCAAGGTATTTGTGGAAAAAAAACAACATTTCAGTCAACTAAGCTGCAAAATGAAGAAAAGTCTCCAACATCTGGACAATATAAATCGATTTCTAACTTTGTCAGTCAGCAATCTTTTTTTCTGCAAATCTTTGATGGTAAATAGACAGTTGTTTTTCTAATCCATGTATTTCCTCGCAAGTATAATGTATGTTTCTCTTAGCCATATTGTAGTGGCTTGGAGAAGAATGTTATCACGTTTGGAAAGTGCTATTGATTAATGAGAATCTTGGTGTCACAACCAGAGGATACGGGAGACTGATCACTTAAGATCAAAACAAATGAGGGAGCCAGGTAAGAGCAAACAAGGAGGAACAATAAGTACAAGTGACAGTCATAGACACTGTGTTGTTAGCCAGAACATGTCTGGAGAGATGAAGAAAAAGAGAAAAGAAAAATCTTACTATGTAAAATGGAGCACCGCAAGGAGGAGGAGGAGGAGGAGGAGGAGGATGGAGGTAGTAGAAAGAGAGGGAAAGAGAAAGGAAAGGATGAATGAGGGATAATTGCATTAGAAAGAAGAGAGGGCCAAAAGGAAGGAAATGATTAGAGGAGAAGGGACTGATATCCGATAGAGAGAAGGAGCGATGGAGGAGGGAATGGGCAGGAGAGGAGGGCTCACTTACTGCCCACCGTTCAATAAATACTGACACTCTCTCTGTGTGTCAATACACACTGTGTGTGTGTTTGTGTGTGTGCTGCCGTAGGTCTGTTAATCCTAGTCTAGCATACTATTTCACTTGTCCCGTCTGTGGTCCCCCAGGAACGTTCATGTCAGCCTGGCTTGTTCCCTGGCTTGGAGTTCTCTTTGAACTTCTGTGTTGTCTTCAGTTTCCTGTTTTAGACATAATTTGATTATTGAAACACTATTTTAGCTCTATCAATCGCTATCTTATTAAGTTTGGCCTCTACTGGCTTTATCATTAGATTAATTCCCATGACTTAACTAAAATTCAAATCATCATTAGATATTACTTTGTTTGGTTCGTTGGATGCCATCCACAAATTATAAGCTCCAGTTTTCTAATTGATCATTCTTTCCTCTGTCTGGCATGTCCCTCTTTGTTTCTTTTTCTTTCACCTTGTATGTCTCTTGATTCAAAGTTATATTATCTTGCCACATATCTGTTGTGCCTCCCCATCTATCTTGTCTCTCCCTTCTTTCGTAGCTCCCTCTTCCAGGCAGCCTGCATTTTGTCATTGACCCTTGCCCTGGGTGTCTGGGCATTGACTAGCTCTCTCCGTGTCACTGGAGCTCCCTGTCGATACTTACCAGGTTTGGCCACCCTCTGCGCTGTGGTCAGAGAGTCTTGGAGGGAGGGAGATTCACCAGATGCTCGACAGCACCGGGAGATATAATAAAAATGAATGTGATGACGAGTAAAACAAGGAAGGTTGGAGAGAAAAATGGCAGAGGGAGGCAGTGTGCAAAACAGCTGGTCAGTAAGCTTTTTTTTTTTTTGCATCTAAAGCTTTACAAAATATAATCTCACTAACATTGTTACACCATTAGCTGCCTCAGCTATACGAAGCATCATAAATTCTTTACTTCATCTTTCACTTGAAGAGGAAGGAAAAGAAGCCAAGCATTAAATATTGGTGCATATTTATCTAGTCTCCTTTCAGGAAAATACTAAAATTAATTAAATTTGACAGCTGCAAAATTGTTATATTACTATGTTTGCCGTCTTCAATCATGAAATACTTACAATTTGCATAATATTTAACTGTTACAAAAATTATGTCACCACTTTTATGTTCAAAAAACACAAAATAATGACAATTGGAGGTGGATGGTGAGGATGGGTGCTGGCATTAATCAGCAGACTGTCATACAAAAGACCAAATTCTAAACACCATTCAAACTCAACATTTCCTAAAATCCTGTCACCGTTCAACTATACTGTCACTTGCTGTTGGTTAGTCTTAGGCTTTAGAAATCAATGGTTTGTTTAGAAACTTTAATAGAAAACACCATGGTTGCAGTTAAGTCATAGCATCACACAAATGCTTCCCTACATAAACCAATAAGCGAGCCTAAACATTGTTATATCAAAATTTTACAACTTTGTTGTGATACTATGTTTTTTGTACTGAGGACAAACATAACTATTATACATTTTGAAGTTACACTGGGCTGTTTTAATGCCCAGGGTCTTAAGTCCTCAGACTAAGGCTGGGACATTCCTATTGTTTCTATATCACTTCATAAACAATGACACATTATTTTGGCAAGAAGTTCCAAAAACCATTAAGATGACGTCTAAAAATCAGTGCAGTCTGAAATGATATGCCACAGGGCAATAAGACACTTTAGCGTCAGCAATGACATCGTACGTGACTGCATTTTCTTTTTCTATTTTCAGATTATTATTACAAGTCAAGTCCTGATGAGTATTACATCTACACTATGTGAATGTATCTGTGTCATCTATTACAGATAATTCATACTTCAGCGGATTTATCCAAGTGACTTTTAAGTGAGAAATAGATTTGGGTTCAGTGCCTTGACCAAGAAAGTTTGGACATTTGAACGGGGGAATTTGGACCTCGATCCAGCGACGCTGTATATAGTCGATATAAAGCTATATTTGGGTTATCTAAACAATGCTACACCTCTAATTCCAGAAAAAATTGGGGTTGAGATCGACCCAAAAAGAGCATCCCGGAGATCCTGAGTGAAAAGATGGGGTGAAGTTTACCACTCCAACTGCGAGGGCAAATAGTTCACTCATTTAAGAAAACCTTTTTCCAATTTGAAAATGCAAAGAATTTGAAAATGTCATCATCTGCTGTGCATAAGATCATTAAATGAAGGAGAGAGCCAGCAGCATGCATGGTTAAGGACAAAAAACAGTATTGGATGCATCCACAAATGCAAGTTAAATCTCTACCATGCAAAGAAAGACCACATATAAACAACCTCTTCTGGGCCCAAGCTCACATATGAGAGCAGTCCTGTTAACTGCTGAATCAAAAATGCTAAATCTATGCAGAAATCATGGACCCTGCGTTGTCTAGGTTAAAGAGGGGATGGACCACGTCACGATTTAAGTTTTGATTCATGTTTTGTCTCGTAATTTCCTGTTTTATCACTAACTTCCTCTCGTACCTTGCCCTTGCTCCTGTGTCAAGTGTCTGTTTTCCCTGATTCCCAAAGTGTTTCCACCTGTTCCCCTTGGCTCCTCTTGTGCTCAAATAGTCTGCGTCTGCCTTGGCTTGTGCTAGTATGTTTCTTCCATGAGCCTCACCCTTGTGTCTTTTTTCCAAGTATCCCAAGTCGTGATTTCCTTGTCCTTTGAAGTCGAGCGTTCCTCCTTCAGAGAGATCTTTTGTTGTAAGTTTTTCCATAGCCATAGTTTATTATAACGGTAAGTTTCATAGCCGGTTTCTGTTCCTCCGTTTTGTTTTAGAGATCTTTGTGCCGCCGTTATAGGTGTGCTTATTGATAATTGTTAAGGTTCCATAGTGTCTCGGTTTTTGTTTACGTCCGCCTCAGTAGGAGAGTGAGTTTATTTTGTTATCTTTAATAGCCTTTTGTTTTCCTCCTAGAGTGGAGAGGTTTTGTTTGATCATTTTTCATAGCCGCACCATCCTCAGACATATTTACTGAGGAGAGTGCTCAGGTGTTCACAGCCTCTTCTTTTGCTCTGCCTGGAGATCCTCAACCTGCTGTTCATGTAAATAAACATTCTTGACTCTGAACTGACCCTGCATCTGTGGCTTTTTCTAAGCCAGCATGATATGGTGGTGCCTTAAGTACACTTAGGCAAAGTATTGGGCTGCAGACATTAGTGCTGACTGAGGTTTTGCAGGTTTTTGAGCAGCATCCAGGTGACTAAGATTTTCAGGAAAGGCCTTTATGTTAGCAAACCAATATCAAACCACATTTTGCACTGATTAACAAGTACAGAAACCAAACTGCTGAGCAGTTGAAATCCTACTTGAAGGAACAATGAACAAAATATTCTTGTTTCAAAAGCACAGCAGTTAGTCTTTTCAGTTCCAGAGTGACGCTTAAAGCATATGCAACAAAGCGGTTGAACATTCTCCAGTTCCAACTTTCTGTAAACTTGCCTCTGTCGTCACTTTCTTACATTTTCAAACACCTGATATGTTGTCAGTTGTTTCTTAATTTACACTTTGCAAGGCGTCTAAAGTTAGACGTCTATAAAGGGGGCGGGGTGTTGTTTTTAAGAAATGTGCTTTGGTCAAGCTGGAAATCCTGCAGTCAATGTTGACGATATACAATGTAAGATTCGGTTTTCAAAATGCACAAATGTTGTTAGAAAAAACCAAACATTTCATTGTTAGTGTGCAAATACATACATAAACATTGTTCATTGTTTACCTGGGATACAATGTGCAACTGTCAAATGATACTGTCAAATGAACAGGATTATGTTTATGTGACATCCTAAATCATGCTAAATATTATTCTCCACAGATAGAATTCATGCAGAATCATTTATAAACCATGTGGGCATCACTCCCTATTTTACAGTCTACCCCACCGGCAACACGCTCGGCCTCCCATTCCCTCTTCCCCTCTTTCCTCTTTACTCTTTTCATTTCCTCTAATCTCTCACTCCCCCTTGCTCCGGCTCTCTGTCACTTTGATTTCCCTATCCACTGGCCTGTGGGATGTGTGTATGTGAGTGTGCGAGAAGGGGATAAGAAAGTGGGCGCATGTGTGAGCATGTTTATTGTCTGTTAAGAGAGCATGACTTAATTGTGTAAAACAGGTTCACAATCGTAAGTGAATCAGTGGATGTGTCCTTTAGCACATCAGTAGACGTGGCATTGGAATTACATGGAATGTCTGATGTAATCCACGTACCTCAGTAATACACACACGTTTTTTCTTTTGGGCTGCAGACGTCCCAATGTGTTCTCTGCTTTGTATAAAGAGATTTCTCATGCATACGTAGACCACTGTCTAAGAATATGAGCGTACGTGGGAGTCAGGGCATGTGATTGCCTGTGTATTTTCACATATATATTTGTTTGTAGATGTCTGAGTGAATATGTTTTTCTACTTATATGCGTGCCGTGTGCACTAACGCCGCTTCGTCTGGGCTCTAGCTGGATGGGCCTGTCTATATGAGAGTAGACAGTGTGCGCGAGGAGAGCAGGGGAGTGAGAAGGACGTAGCGGCAGTCGGGAGGGTGGGGGGGGTTGGCAGCACCAGGCCGAGGGGCCCCCCTCTCGTAGACAGTTTGACTGATGACATGCATTAAACAGTTAATCTGTCTGATTGAATGTTTGCTTCCTCCAAATTGAAACATTAAACAACAAGGCGAGAGTGAGAGGGAGGGGAGAGCCCAAAGAGGAGAGAGGGATATGGCTTCATCTATTGCCCAAATCATGCAAAGCATGAGACTGGAATATATAATACTGTCCTGTGAGCCAGAGAGAGGGGGTGCAAGAGGAGGAGAGAGATTGGAAGGGACAGAGCGGGGAGTGTGAATGAGGGAAGGAGAAAACGAGTGAAGGAGAGTGATGAGAATAGAAAAGGCTCGGGGTAGATGGAGGGGGCTTGGGGGGAGTCAGTGAGATGGAGAGGATGCAGCAGAATAGGCCCATAGAGGGAGGCCCGGCAGAACCAAAGTTCTCCTTAGCTGGCAGCCCCACGGAAGAGGAAAAGCTACGATCTATTCTGAAAGGTTCCATCGCTATTTAGAAAAAAACTTTTGAACAGCTTTTGTTTGTCTTTGTTTGGTGTTGTTTTTTTATATTTTGTTCCAGACAGGAAAACAAGAGGCAGTCATCACTATTTCCTAGATTGGTTCTAATTCCTGGCTTCATGACCCCGCTCAGACACTTTACAAGCTTCATATGTTGGCGTCTCTCTCAGAGGAACCACATCATACGCACATTTATTATATAAATCTATTGATGATTTCATCAGTATTTCTGAGCTGAAGTGTGTGCTCAGCGAGAAGAAATGCAAACAATTCCACTGAGATACTCTTGCTTCAACTGACTTAAAGATTAACATTATTAAAGTCTGATAGTTTTGTGTGTGTGCGTGGCAGCTCAGCTTCATCCTAACGTGTTCATTTTTAAAACACATCAGATTAATTCATGAGCACAAGAAGAGAAGGACACAGAAAGGCTGACATATAAATGTTATTTTTTTTTAACAGGACTGTTGCCACATAAGATGCTGGAGGCAGATTGGAAGAAATTGGCTGACCTGGTAATGTGTAACATCACTGGTAATGTGATGTGTCATTTAGCCCTGGCCCGACCCTGTCCCCTCCCAGGGTTCGCCAACGTCACCACGCTCCAAAATAGTCTTCCCTTCCCTTTGTCTCAAGTGCATATTCTCCTCAGTCAAAATGACCATCATTTTCTCCAATGGCTGATTTCAGTCCGGGTCCAACATTGTGCAATAATTGCACAAACCAGACACCCACTAGGTGTTGATGAGCACATGAGCTTAAAGCCACTTTACCACCCAACAGTCAGCAAGCAGAAAAAAGGGGGAAAAAAACAACAGTGGAAGATGAAAACATTAATGGATAGGTTGCAGGATGGACGGATAAATTGATAGATCTTTTAGAGAAGGTCAAACTTCTGTGCCCACACGCGGGACCATCATGAAGAGAAGAGAAATTGATTGCCGCTCACAAAGGCGCTGAAATGACTAGAGAAATTATTTTCTGGGCAATGAACATTCTAGGAGGTGTGGGTGGGGGGGAGACGGCTGGGGGGGAAAGTGCTAAGCTTTCTTAAAGGCTACAAAATGGCTCAACAAGCCATTGTCAAGTGAAGTTGTTGGTGAGAAAGCTCACTGAGTGGACCCTCAGGTAGATATCAGGTAGTTGGCTTTGGGGCTGTTAATGGCTGTATGTGTGTACATCTGTGTATGGATGGACAGTTAATCACTGTGTGTATATATTCACAAACAAAAAAAAGGTGTGATGTATAAATATTTTTAGTGGGGTCTCCGAAAGCATTGAGGCTTCCTTATTGCTCTGTTGTAACAGTCATCCTGAGAAAAAATACAGATTTGATACCTATTTCAAAAAGTTGTCAATTCAGCTTTGTAAAAGAAATAACATTGATCTGACACCGCTGCGGTTAAGATTGCTTTAATCACTAAAAATATCTATCTACGCCTAGTTTATTTTGCTTATCTTTTTTAAAGTCGCTGGTAAAGGAAACCCATGTTGACACCTAGTAACTGAATGGGAACAGGGCTTGAAACCAGAGTATCGCCATAACTTCTACCACAGACAGACTTTGTGACTCTGTAGTGATGAGATTGTGTTGTTGAAACAATCAGATCTGTTGTTTTCATGAGAGGACTGTCTCCTAAACTGAGGACCCAGGAAAACACTGCCCATAAACTTTGACCTCTGCAAGCCAAAAAGACCACATCCAGCTGCCAGCCTAGACAGTGGACAAAAGACATAAGTCGCCAGTTCAGAAGGGGGCGGTATCACATATACAATAAGGGAAACTGGAAAACTACATAGATAGAATAAATGAATGGACTAAAATTGTGATCGTAGCAGGATGTGCTTTGTGTTTTTCATGAACGTTATACTGAGCTGGTCTCTCTGGGGTCATGATTATCACTTAGTCTTCAGTTTCTTGCTGTTTTGAAAAAGTTGCTTGTTTTGGAGACCTGAAGATGCCAAATGAGAAGAGATTATGTGTGACATGCTAAGGTAGCCGTTTTCCTTCGGTCGCCTCTTCTGCCAGAGTGGGCTCTCTCACTAGCAGACGCTGTGCCTAGTCTGCATGTTGAATTGGGTGAAAAAAATTATTGACAGAGTCCAACCATTATGACGAGATGCATATAGCGAAAATACAGCAGAGAAGAACAGTCACAGATGCTCTAGATGTGACCTATTTTACACTTCATACAAATATTTCTTTTTTTTATGCATACAAATGAGTGAATTGTTTAACTAATTCAAATGGCATTCTGTTCAGCCATCCTGTGAACATGAGTGATCAATTCTGTCTTTGGGATTGGTAAACGCATTGTGTGAAGCTTGAGCATATGACACTTTCTCACTCTTACTCTTACAAGCAATGTAGCATGGGAATGGGGAATGACTAGCAACAAGTTACTAGCAGCACTTAAGACTTTAGATCATATTCCATGCTTGAAGTTACTTGACTCCAAAACCGTTTGTTGCAATGTTTTTACTTGATCCACCAGGAAAGGCCTCGAGTGTCATCCCATTACTTCTCAGATTTCTCCACCACTTGTGTATTAAAAACCTCCACCATGGGAATAAAAATGAATTCAAAACAGCACACAAACTGCCCCAAGAGACTTCAGCTAAATTAGTTGTCATCACATTACAAGAGGCACAGTAATGGAGAACTCCCCCAACAGACCTCACCCCAAAAAAATTAAGGGGTGAAGGAATTAATCTCATTCATTCTTGGGGTTTGTGCCAGCATTCCTCTTTTGATGAGAGATAACGAGTGATCTCTTGATACACGAAGTTGTGTTTGCACCAACTTATTATTGTGCATGGCAAATACATCAATTCCTTCTTACACAAATGATTCTATCACCTCCAAACTCCATCACAAAAATGAGTGATCCTCTTGTCTACTGACAGTCCTCACTTTTTGATGACACTGGGGCCCCTTCCTCCTCCTCATCTTGCTTAATGACACTCAGATTGATAGGGACCTCCACCAGCAGCCCAACAAATGGCCCAGCATCAGAACCAGAAGAATGGAGCACGGTGGCGGATACGTCGGGGGGGTGCAGACGGAGATGGATCAGGGGGGCGGTTTGTGTGGATAAACAGAGTGAGGTTGATTGCTAGCACAGAGAGGGGCCATTACGGCGAATCCACATGCTAATCATAATGAATCACTTACTTATTAAGCGTTAATTATGGCACACAAATACATCCCATGCAGACGAGAAAGCAGGGAGGCAGGCGATGCTGCTTGCCACTGTTCTGAGGGGTACAGGAGGAGGCGAGCAAGCCACATTAATTTATTCTTATTTATTAATTTCTTTAATTAAAAGAACAAGGCTGTGGAATAGAAGTGTTTTCTTTGGGTGAAACAAATGAAGGCTCTGGAAAAGCAATATGAAACCAGGCGTGGCATGGTGTAAATATTAAATCATGTGAAGTGATGGTGCTTGTTCAGCTGTTCATTATTAAAATAGCTTTATCCAATTGGACTGCCCCCCTTTACCCCTTTTCTTTGTTATTATACCACAAAGCAGCACCTCCTCTGTCATAGCACACACACACATACATATTCTCAAACTTATGTACTCTGGTAATGTGGATGGCAGATTTCATCATCATTATTCAATAAATAGCTTACTTGTCACCTACACAATACACCACAGTTCCTCCTTGAACGCATCCTCCCCGAAATGCCATATCTTCCCCATTTGATTTTCAGATACCTTCTCCCCACCGCTGCGAAGCTCTTTTGCTGAATCTAAACTGCGTCTCCCATTTTCTCAAATTCATCCATCTCATCGTCATCCTCCCTCCTTCTCCACACCGCCTTCCCTCAATTTCCTGATCTCCTTCTCGGTCCCGGCGTGGCCCACCTGAGCGGGCGGGGCGCGGTAATGGCGTTAATGCCCGGTAATGCGGGCCAGATATTATAATCTCAACACTGTCACATTGCGTTAGCCGCGGGAGACTGACGTGTCAATGCCACAGTGAGCAGGTGACGTGCGGGGCTCAGGAAGCGTGGCCCGGTAATCGTCCAATACAGACACATTTATTTTAGAGTTGAATATTTTCGCCCCGCTGTTTTCGCTACTTATGTCAGTCCACGGGTTACGGAAGAGGCACTAGGACTTTACAACATTCTTGTCTCCAAATTCAAATCTTGGTGCTAATACTCATATGTTGGTAGCTATTCATTATCTTTTTCATGGCTGCAACACACTTTAGCCGCGGGTGGCTTTTTGAGCACATGGGATGGTAAACTTAAAGTGAAATACAGAGTATTATTTAAGAATTCGGGAAAAAAAGATACGACATTATGACTGCCCATGGTGAATTTGAGAACATAGATATTGATCTTAAAGCCTGTCTTGCATTGCATTGTATTTCACGATTCTGGAATGAGTTATGAAACTCACTTGGATCAAACAATATTCAGGTTATCAAATTACCCTTTGTCATGTTCAGATTGTATTTCCTAACACAATTGAGGTCAAAATTGGCGGGATGATACACATACACATAGCTAAACAAGTTGGAGCACTTAACAAATCTGAGCAAACACGTTTGATTTACAGGTGTTTTGAATCTTAGTGTTTTTTTGTGAAGTCTGGTTGGTTGTGTCTCAGCTGAGAGTGTTGCGATATACCAATATCAACGATAATCGTGATATGATATCAAATCAAAACATGATCGAATTCAAATAGCTTTTTTGGACGTTTTTTTAAGTTCCATAATTCCTGTTTTAAGATTCTATTCACTACCATGAAAAGAAGACTAAAATAAAGATACAACTGCCATTGTCTGATAGCATTACATTGGTTATCAAGTTTTCTATTGATATCGCAATAATATTGTTATCTTGAATGCTTTTGGCCACATTAATTGTGTTAAAAAAAGAAAAAAGCAGATATTGTGACAGTCAACATTCTTCACATTAAACATCATATATTGCAACACGTATATCTAATCTTTCTGATTCTACAGCCTGGAAGTGTTGACTAAATATGGTCTAAATCAGATATGTGGTCCTTGCAGTGTTATGTCAAACAATATACTTTATCATATTGTTGCATTTAAATACCTCGGAAAGCAGTTAGTGAGTCAGAAAGACTCTTTTCATTCTCTTTTCACCTGACCTCCATATCTTTGAATTTAATCATAGTTAAAACAGAAGTCTCCCAGTCCCCCAAGGCAGAAGATAGTGGGGAATTTGATGCACCACAGAGGGTGATTTAACATGCGTCTTGCTTATTTTAATGAGAGGGAATCTTTGATTTTCATTTACCGCCAAACAAATAGCGTAAAAAGACCAACACTGTATTTGGAATAAGCTCTTTGTCGGTCCATTTGTGTCTGCAGCCTTCTGTCCACTGGGTTTTTCTCTGAATGATTTGTGCCCTTTTGTGACAGCAGTGGCAACAGAAAATGATCCGTCCCTCACATGGCAGTCTCCAGCTTTAGGGGTGCACAGTTCGGCAGTGATTTATGCACATGTGTAATTGAGTGTTAATAAAAAGTGTGTCCGGAGCGCGTGTAATTGTGTGTTTTCAGGACCCACCATGTGTGAGCTTATGTGTAATTGGGTGTTATCGATGTTGTGAGAGCAAGTCGGGGATGAAAGGGCGAATGGGCAGGTTACAGTGCAACTGCAGACTGGAAAGTTGAAAGTGTGCTCTTTATAAATACACATAAAACCTAAGTATTCTTTCTATATTTTTATGGAGGGAGTATTTCTGAGACTTTATTTAACATAAGGTGACTTTGAAGAAGAACTAGTGGAAAATAATGATTGCACTGAATTGGTTTGAAAAAAGTTGAATTAGAAAAATGTTTAAAAATACTTGAGTGCATTGAGTATATAAGTAGCATACGAGCAGTATTTTGACATTCATCTGACAATGAAAAAACTACAAATCATTGGTATGAAAAAGATGTTTTTACGTGTTTGGGTGCTATATATGTGCAAATGTGTTGCTGTATCCTAATAAATGTGCATGTGTGTGTGAAAGGTGTGTACATGTGGTGGTGATGGTAGTGTATAGAAAAGGTATGTGTGTATATATAGTGCGGTGCGGGTGCTGTTTAATTGATGCGGGCTGGCCATCGATCCCTCCCGCCCAGCCTAATGAAGGCCTGATTGGTTTGTGAGGGCTGGCTGGTTCTGCTTAGCTGCCTCTGCCTGCTGCCCTGGCTCTACACACTACAACACACACACTGAATCCAACATCATTCTCTTCTCTTGCTCTCATGGTCCCCTGCTTTGTCTCTGGCTCCTACTTGACATTTCTGTTCAGATTTTCTTTTTGTCCCACTGTTAGTAACTCTCTCCAGCTCTCCCTCTTTATATCAGTGCATCCAGTAGGAGCCAGACTCCTAAAATAACCTCTGAATTCCCAATAATTTTCAGCGAAGTGCCACTCTTACTGGTAATGAAGATGCACAAAAAAGACCTTCTACGCTCAGATTTGACCCCAGCAGTGCAACATTTTGAAAAACTTAGTGGTTAACTGTCAAAGTTGGTGATGTTATGTTGGCACATTCCCATGTCCAGATATCAGGGAGCCTCGTGGAACATGTGAATCTTCCCTCTCTCCAACATGATCCTTGAACTGTCACTTGTCTCCATCACTTGAGTCGCTGGTGTTGGTGTCTGTCTGCCTTTATCTGTCAGCCCACATGCTGACCAGTTAGTCAGTAAGTCAGTCAGTCAGATGTCACAGCGCTTCTCTTGTCATGGCAGTGCCCATAAATGTCTTTTTGTGTCGCTCGGCTCTCTACAGACACAGGCATTACACCACCCTGTTAATGGCTTTGTCAGATGGCCTTTTCACAGAGCTAGTCAGGAAGACAGACGGCACCTCTATCAGTCTATGTGTGTGTGTGTCTTTCTTTGTGCACGTGTACATGTGTATGTTCCAGTCACGGGCTTCAAGCCTCTGTTCAGGAAATAAAAGGCCACCCAAGTATCTGCCACATCTGTCGTGTATCAGCAAAATTCCTGAATGGCTTTTCTGTCAGGCAGCAGAACAGCTGTTCCATTCTTTCACTGTGTGCCATACAGTTGGCCAGCATATCTGCTGGTTATGTTCTTTTATGAAATCATAATTACTTCCACAACCATGGATAATTAACTTAAAAAATCCACTTTTCTCAAATCAAAGTTTACATCTGCTGTGCAATGCCATGCCATTAACAAACGTATGCGCACCACACATACATACATATCTGTAACCACTTGTCGCACTGAATGTGTGCTTACAGTGTGAATCCAGATCTCTTTTACCAATCCAGATGTTTCTCATTCTAGTAAGTGTGATAAGCTGGCGATATTCTGTTTCATACTTAATCAAGAAATATAATACCTTGTTCCATGTTGCAATACTTCACAACTTGCTTTTCAATCGGAGATGCATCTGACTTAAAATAAAAAATTGTTTTTAAAGATAAACCAGCCAGTGAACAGCATTCCTATGCAGTTTTTGACTCTACTATGCAGTATGGATGTATTTTCCAGGTCTGTATAAGTATGGGGAAAATAGACAGTATGGGAAAACATTTTAGTTTCCAGATGAGAGTTTCTGCTTTGTTTTCTAAAAGATAAAAAAAAACTATATAAATAACCAACCAGATTCCTTCTGACCGAGAATATATACAAAAGAATTATGCCAACTTTTTTTTTTTTTTTTAACAATTTCAAGCTTTAAGTTTGGAATTGTAGCTGTCACCATTTTGTTTGTTTTTTTCTAATTACAAGTTTTGAGTTAATAAGAACCCTCAGTAACTATGTACACCCGCACAGCTGTATGACTGCTGTAGATGTTTGTGGCCCAAATGTTAGAACAGGTTATACAACGGGTTACCCACAAATTTTAAGGTTTTTACATTGTCCACAGCACCTGTGCATGTGGATGGGTCTTTGGACAGACCATTCACTATGAATTTGCAGCTTCTCAGCCCCAAAGCATATAGAACTGTTTTAATCTGTTTTACCTGAAATAAGACCAAATACAGAATCAGTATGTGTTGCTTTGAAGATGAAGGGAAACTGTTGTTGAAACCATAAACTTGTTTATGAGCTAGGAGAATGAGTAAGAAATATAATCAGGCTCACTCACACTGGCTTTAATGTACTTTCACGTTTGCCTGATTTATTTTTTTTGACCAGGAGGAAACATCCATCTTTATTCTTCTGTCTTTTTTCTTATGTTGTTTGGAGCAGGGAGCTGGCAAAAACTTACCACAGTGTGGGAAAAGGAGAATTAAAATGAACTTGATGTTGTAGAAAGATTTATGGTTGCATGATTTTTGTATCTAGATTGACGATCTACTGGCAAATATTTAGTTAGATAATATTTGGTCAGAATATAACACGCTAACAATTGTGTTTTAAACTAGTTCATTAAGCATCTACATATTCGTACTTGGATGTAAAAAAATAAATAAATTTAGATCTGGAAATCTGGAAACTTCTGGAATTTTAAAATGGAAAATAAGAACGCTGTTTTCTATTCTATGTTTTTAATAGTTTTTAGACCATTCGCTTTGGGCTTTAAAGTCAGCACTTGTTGTTTGATACATTTGTGGACGTTTAACGATATATTATGGTCTGTTATTTGGAATGTTAGTACTAGAAGAAGAATGTAGAATATTGGAAGGTTTATTCTCTGGGGACATACTGCAGAGTCTCACAAAAAGTGTAAAACAATGGATGGCACACTGTGTTAGGTTAAAAATGGATACAAATTCAACATACTCTGAATCTGTCCCCGTTTTTGCTGTTGCAGTTATAGAGCAAAAGGGTGTAGTGAGTGCCTGACAGTGCACTGATCAAACTGCCTTTCAACCTGTGGTGCATCTTTATTTCACGTCTGTTGGTCTGGTAAGGTAGCCGACACATCTGGCCTCATATACCACAGCCCTCACCTCTCCAGCCTTGGCCAACAAATACACAACAGCATACACTGTGATAAGTGGTGTGTGTTTACAGCTTGTTCATTTCCACTCTGCAGCTCTCAGCTGAGGAAAAGAACAGGGGAAAGTGGGGGGAAAAAGAGACAGAAGGGTGGGAACGATGGGGAGAGAAAAGGGGCTATCGGAAAGGAGAGAGAGGGCTTGTGGGGGGGGGGGGGGGGGGGGGTCTTTTTGTGCTGGCGAGAAATAGCCCTCTGGGTTGTAATTGGAGGTGGAGAGAGAGGGACAGAGGAAGAGAAAGAGGGAGAGGAGGGAGGAAGAGACAGGAGAAATTGCTTGGCTGTGGCTGTGTGGGATGATAGTGTTTTTGACAGGTAAATAAGGCTGTGATTGTCGACAGTTACACTGCACCTCGCTGACCCTCACACAAACCGGCCTCCTCCATCTATATTTCACTCTGACACACATGCTGACTCTTTGCCTCACTCGTGTCTCTGCTTACTCACACACACACATTTATGCATGCACAAGTGCACGCAGATGATGATTTTAACTTAAAGTTTGTTTGTACGATCTTTTATTCATAATGCATGTTTAACTTCATTTTACTTTACAGACTGAACACACGTCACATGAGCATCTCACTTATCATTTCAACAGGCTAGTGACCACAGGGTCTATTACTTGAATGAAAAAAAAGCTCTTGTTGAGCACATGAAAATGATTTGAAATGTGCAAAAAAACAACTTATTTTCAGTCTTTCACATGTGTCGTATCTAAACTGAAACATGGACAAAATAACAGGAAACAGCATCAGAAATGACTGCTGTTATTTCAGCACCTTTGACACAAAATAGAGAAAGATAAACTTCCAATGTATGTTACTGGTTTTATTGTAAGGTGGTTAGACTGGATTTACTAGGATTGTAAAAGTCTGCAGATAGATAGATAGATAGATAGATAGATAGATAGATAGATAGATAGATAGATAGATAGATAGATAGATAGATAGATAGATAGATAGATAGATAGATAGATAGATAGATAGATAGATAGATAGGTAGATGCATTGTCTCTACAACACCGGTAGTAGTATCTCTTCTTCCTACCCCCTTTTCCCCTTCCTTCTATCTTCCCATTCTCTTTTATCAAGTCAACAGCCGCCTCCCCCTCCCCTCCTGCCTGCCCTTGCCTCCCTCCTCTCCTCTCCCCTCGCTCACTCCCTCTCTCACTTCAATCTCAAGTGTTTTCAATTTTATTCTAGAGTGGAATTAACTACCCCCGATGTCAAATTGCCGACGAAATCGATAATAATATCTTTACAAAAGAGGATATTCCAGTCTCTCGCGTCGGCTTTTGAAAAATGGAAAATTTAGCCGAGATTGATTCATTAGTTGACACGTTATAGGACGGTATAAGTATTGATCGCGGCCTGTCATGTCCCATCTCGGCTAATCGAAGCTGAGGCGCTCTGTCGATGGGCGCATTTTTCATAATTCCGTCGCCGGGGAGAGAGACCAGCCGGCAGAGGCGACTGCAAGACACAGAGAGAAAAAGAGGAGAGTGGGCTATAGGGGGGCAGAGGAAAGATAGACGGGGGGAGAGAGATGACTTGGGGGGGGGGGGGGGGGGGGGGGGTATAGGTAGGGGGCAAAGAGTGGAAGAGCGAGAAATAGAGTGAAAAGAGGCATGGGGTAAAAAAAAAATGAAAAAAAGAAACAGGGAGAGACCAGTTGTGTGTGCGCACGGTTGCACTTCAGTGTCCGTGCAGCATCTCCAGCCCAGAGGCCTCGAGGTGAGGCAGAGAGGGAACCACAGGGAGGAGGGGGTATGTTAATGGTGCAGGTATTGGGGCGTAGATAATTAATGCATTAACTAATTAAAGTCAAATGGGGGGAGATAACGAGGTGGAGGGAAGTATAAGGAAAGGGAAAAATACGGCGGGGTGGAGAATTAGGGCGACAACAGGGGAAGAATGGGTTTTAATAGCCAACGAGGAGATGCGGAGAGGTGTGAAAAAGGAGAGATGAGAAGGAGGATGAGGAAGGCTGAGAGGAGGTATTGGGTGGCGGGGTGGTAGAGCTAGAGGAGTGGAGGGTGTGTGCGTAGTCAAGGAGGAGGAGGGGGGGTCAGATAAATAGAAATTGAATGGTTTGGGTGCGAGCAGAGAGAAGTTCTGAGGCGGAAAAAAAATATAAAGAGGAGTGGGAGAAGACACAACGACAATGATGGAGAAACTTTTTATAGTTGTGCAGTTCGTTTGGAAAGTTGACGTGCTCAGGACTGATAAGTCCAACATAATGCCACTTCTCTGGCAGTCTTGTCACGAGCTGCATAAATCCAGAGACCTGTCAATCAACAAAAAAAAAAGAGGTTGTTTGAGAGGAATGGAGCCAACCTGTTTGTCTTTTGGTCTAAAATGTGAAACCCCTATTGCTCCCTGTTGGATATAGAGCACTAGATTATAGGTAATCATATTGCAGAAGAATCCATACAGGGTTTGAGATAAATGCTGAGAAGTTACAATCTCTCACCACCCAGAGAAATCACATTAGATGTCAAAAAACGCAATTTTACAATGACCTTAAAGGCTTGGCAATAGAACTACACGAATATGTATCCATGTACTATAAAATATTGCCACAAAGTAAGCCATGTTGTTCCATAAAAGGATGGACCATCTCAAGAAGTTTAGCAACTCATCCTTAAAAATCATCCATGTTCATGTGTTCAGTTTGGTTGGTATTCACTTGCCTGTGCAATGTTTTTATGTTGCTTTTGTTCCAAAAAATGATAGCATTTTATACTGAACATTGAGCCTTAGGGGTTTGGCTGCTAAAAGAAAACCAGAGTCCAGTGCAAGAAACAGTAACAAAGTCACATAAACTCATCCAGTCAACCACCAACAGCCAAGACAGTAACAGTCTTATGTAGATTTCATTGTATTGGTTGGTTGTGATCTGTCTGTAAAACTTTTTTACATACCTTTGCCAGATTGGTGCTCATTTTAACCAGATTATATTTCAATAACACAATTCTAAGTCGATAAGCATCTTCATCAGCATGTTGTCTTCAAATATGCTAAAAGTGACAACTCCAGTGTCAAGGTGAAGCTGAAGTTGAAGTTTCCCTCTATTTTGCTCTAACATCTTCGAGGCAAATGGAGTGAATCTCAATCCCATAATTGATTTTGATAAACTAACATGCATGGTGTGAGGAAGTCCTCTTGTATTGACAGAAAATGGGAGTGTGTCCGAGAGGCCACCCCAAATCAGCAATGATAAAAGTGGAGCTGAAATGGGCTGTGGGATGGAATCAAGAGAAATGAGATACACCAAATTAGAAGAGATTGGTCTGATGGACTTGGATTAGAAGGAAAAGAGGTATATAGGGAGGGGATGACGAGAAAAGGAGGAGAATCAGGGAGTGAGTGAGTGCATATGTGGAAGATGGGGAGAAATTGAGGGGAGTGGAGGGGGGGTCTCGGTACTTGGCAGTCTCTGGGTATCTCAGGTTCTCTCCGGCCGGGAAAGCGGTCGATATTTAATTGTTATTGCTAGCATGGAACGCACGGAAGCGGGGCCTGTACGAAAATTTCTCATTTATTTGGTATTCTTGTTTTCTCTCCTTTTCCTCCCTTCACCTACAGCCCCTCTTTGCGGGGAGGGATGGAGGAAAGTAAAGGGAGGTGTGGAGATCTTGTGTGCGCACTGGGGACAAATGGAGAAAGGGGATGGGATCCTTGGGTGAGTCTAAAGGGGGGGGGGGGGGGGGGCACTGTATCCTCCTCTTCCAAGTTTAGTTTCTACCCCCCGACACATCATATCCACCCACTATCACCTCCGCGCTGCCCCCACCCTACTCCCACTGCACTCCATCTACCCCCACCTGTCCAAAATGAAAAATCCGTCATTTTCATCAAACGTCCAACCAAATATTATCTACACTCCATTCCCGAAGATCGAATCTTATTTAGGGGCGACGGGATTCGCCATCTGTTTTCAAATTTCATTCCTCCATGAACTTTATTTTCCTTCGACTTCGGACAAAATTATAAACCGATCGATCCGCTCTCTGGCCACCGCCCGTCTACATATATTTTCCTTGTGTGGTCTCTTCATTGTGCAGGTCAATTCCCCGCCTCACATCCACATGAACAAGTGGATAACACAGTCTGAAGCTGATAGAAACTTAAATGCAGTCGGGCTGATGTGAGGTGGAGGTTCAGCCACAGCACATTCTCTCTTGCCTCCCCCTCTCGCTGCTTTCTTATCCTCTCATCCCTCCCCGTGCGCCCGGATCGCTCCCCTTCGCGCTCTCTCCCCTCGCACCTCTGACCGCTTCTCCTTGCTTTCTTTTTCATGCATTGACCGCATTGCTCGCGTAAACTATATCAAAGCAGTTTTGGACAGTGCCGGGTTGCAGCGGAGCCCTTTTTTTTCTTGTCAACTTTTTGCTGCTCCGAGGATAACTTTTCTTCTCTCGCTGTAGTCCTGCGCGCTTTCTCGTCTCACTCAATTTATTGTGGGTTTTTTTCCAGTCGCCCCGCGGTCGCTATTCACTCACACTGCCAGTCACATATCATGTCAATCTAACTGTTCCCCAATGCAGTTTAATGCAAGATGAAAGGATGCGCTGTCCGATCTCTTAAATTCAACGATTACCATCAGTCTTCTGCGCACGTCGACAGGATTCCCAACAACCCGAGCAGGAGCTGCTGGACAAGTCAATGAAGGTGCATCGGTGAAGGTAAGCGTCTTACTTTCTTATTCTGTTACAGACAGATGACATTAATTATTGAGAAAGCCGCCAGAAATTAGTCTCATGAGAAACACGATGCACTTTGGTGAGACGGAAACATGCGCACCTCCCTCAGAAATTGATTGATGGAGACTGTACGCTTGTGCCCCAGAGTTGTCGAATAGCTCTCAATACCCAACATGATTTCCTCTAAGTAGACCCGCAACAATATCTGAACAATATTTGCTTTTTTGTGGACACGTTTTACATTTGTCTCTTATATCCAACTGCTTCAGGGACGTTTAGTAGAGGGGTTGATGATAGATTTAAGATGGAATGCAGAAGAGCTGCCGGGCAAGTGGAAGACAAACTTGGGAATTGAGGATGTTCAGAACGTTGTCCAATGCGAAATCTACAAGTGTGGGCACCCTTGGAAACGTACACACATGCACAACAAATTGGCTAGTTGTAAAGTTTAATCACCTTTAAACATAAAAGTGTCCAGAACCAGACAGATATAGTCTGATACAATATTTTTTAGGCTACAAGAAAAAACAGACCCAACTGAAAACTTTGTCCTAAAAGCTGGTATTAAACCACAAGAATATTGCAGCATGCCTATGTTACTCATTCTTTTAGACTGTGGATGACTACTACATCACATTGACTGTTTAGATATCCCTGACCTTGCATCAAACATCTTCAATTCTAACATGCGAATGCTGATAAAAGAGAATTTCATTCAATTCAAGGTCTCAACATCATTGTTGTGGCCTGGGGTGGTCTACTCAGTCTTTATGATTATGAAGAACTACTTCCCAAATACTGAGAGCAGAGAAGTGAGACTCTTATCTTTGATGTCCCACTGATGTACACTCCAGAGCTGTTGCTTTGAGGATTGTGGACTGATTTTGAGAACTTACCCAGTGCTTGTTCTTTTATAATGTTTCCAGCCTTTATGAAGTGTTAATTTCAGTTACAAAACAAGTGAATGTGCAGAAGAGGCCACGGTCGCATCAGCTCCATCACTGCTTATGCACACCATCTTGAAGCAGGTTGTTGTTTTTAGATGACAAAGCTTGCTATTGGCAGTTTTACAATAATAACGTTTACACCAGATTGTGATTCTGAGTTCAAATCTATGTTTGTACATTTCATGAAGGAAAACAAGATTCTTAGATTTGTCGCTACTGATCAAATGTTCTATTAATGCTCACTATGAATATAATCTAACCTCTGTTTTGCTTATCAAACTCTTTCTTGCACATGGGTCCTCCTCTGATGTTCAAGGTGTCCAGAAAACCCCTCTAGATAGTGTCAGCATGACCTCTTTATTGATTTCAAGTTCATGTCACACAAGGTCAAAAATATCCCATAGATGCCTCAAAATCCAATGTGCTTTGTGAAGTGATGAGAGCACAACACAGCTACTGTTGTTAAATGATATTTGGTAAATACTTGGTAAATAAATTGCAGCAAATTATTTGAAAAGTACTAACCGTGCTGAATCTAAATTGGGCACCATACCTCCCAATTCTCATATATATATATTTATATATATATATATATATATATATATATATTTATTTCACATAGCCTCCAGTCAAACCTAAGCGTGTAGACAGATGCAGTTTCTCTTTTGGTGTATTTTTATCCATTTCCACTTGCGTTACTTTGGCCAAGACTTTGCATTATAAAAACTGAGGTGAATTGTCAAATGCATTCACATCTGTGTCAATGGACATGCAGGGATGCTATTGATCAGCTGCTTCACGACAAAGCCACTGATTAGTGTCCCGATAAAGCATTTCCTTACGTTATACCTTATCATTTTAATGCCTTTTAATTTTGCTTCTGCACAGCGATTGTATTCTTAAAAAAATTCAAGTCAAATAACACTTTATTGTCATTCAAACCATAAAAGGGGTGCACAGCGGAACAAAACTGTGTTTCTCCTATCTCATTGTGCAGTAATAGACATAATATCTACTTGAAAAGACATAATTAGACTTAGATAGATGAATAAGGACTAGAATTTGAACTAAGATTAAAACTTGTGCAGGACAGTGCACCACAGAAATAGAATTAAAGGCATAGTACCTGTAATTAATCAGGTAAATAAAAACTGAAATTATGAAGGGGGAAATAGATAAATAAATAGCTGCATGTTGTGTAACTGCACAGAGTAACAGCAGATTGTTTATGTATGTGTGTTTGTATGAACTTAGTTTGAGTGTGTGTGTGTGTGTGTGTGTGTGTGTGTGTGTGTGACCGTTTTGACAATATTGGTAGTGTTTGCATAAATGTATACATCCAAGTTGACTAGATTGTGTCAAGACAAAATGCTCTCATTCTCAGGATGTGAAATACTACAGTTTTGTCAAAGCCACTGATATATAATGATATATAATCACGTATATATATATTATATATATTAGTAAACATACTTGTTCTTTTTCAGATAACTGACTTCAGCATTAAAATTCAGTATTCTGCACAACACTACACAAACATTAATATGTCCCAACATCATGGGAAATATCTCACTTTTGTCCAACGATACATAGACAAGAGCAGGGTGACTCTGCCAAAAACTTGCATCTGAATTCCTCAGCAGAACTGGCCTGATGATGTTAAGTTCCCCTCAGGGTTGATATATACTTTACCGCCAGCCCGGTACCCCTGCAGTTTTCACATCTTTCAGAAAGAATTTTTCCTATTGACGCTGTTAATGTGTTCGTCGATATGGTTGCTTTGTGCTTATTCTAAACAACATTACATCCGCAGCCACCGTATGAATCAAGTCTCTGAGCGGGTCCACTGCAAGGGAGTGTCCATGCATTGATTAGGTATTAGCTTCACCACCTCCAACGCCCAGTCACTTGTTTGCAAACGGTGGTCTATTTCCAAGGTATTCAAACGATCACTAAGCACGGGGGCCAATATTTATAGAGGATTTAACAGGTTCATTATAGTCAGTGGGGATGGTTCCACAGGGGGGATGAAGCACTCATAAAGGGCCTTGCAGAGTTAGTCCCCATGCACTGAGCATTTGACAGTACAGTCAATGGCTCCAATCATTCCTCATCCGCTTTATGACCACATCGACGTTTATAGCTGTTATGGGGTTAAAATAAAAGCATTAACGGATGCAAAGGGTAAGGTGGCTCATTTCATCAAGCGTCGATCTGTGTGAAGTCCATAATCCACTTGGTGACAGATAGTGCCACCCCAGGGTTTTGTGTACACACATTGTTGATTCAGAGGAGGCAATTGGTGAAATGCACTTTCACTGAAAAAAAGGCCAGAACGCCGACAATCACTTAGACTCAAGTTAAACAAACACACAAACAAACAGAGAAAATCATCATTTCAGCTGATTTCATGGTCAATAAATACCTTTTACGTGTTCTACATTTACAATAATACCCATTTTATGTGTACAGTAATAATGCTGGGTGCTCCAAGTCAAACTTTCTGCACAATGCAATTTTCTGTGCTATGACATGTGTTATGACCCACAAGAGTCAGCTCATGAGTTCCCGAGTGTCCACTTGTTGCTATTGCCTTTGTTTTCCAAATCTTAATTTTGTTTCTTGAACTCTACGAAGAGCCCTCTTCAACTCCGTAGAACGTCTCTTTGAATTGTGTCTAAAACCACCTATTTATATTCCCTTTTTTTTAACCATCTTCCCCATCTTCCACTACATCCAAAGCAGCTCTCCCTTTAGACTGCGTGAACTCTGTTTTGGAATCACTGACCCCCTCGGCTCTCTCCTTTCCCCTCCCCGTCTCCCACTTAACCCCATATTTCACAGCTGAACTACAGCTAATTTCCCCCCAGTCCTCCGAACAGAGCTCTCTATACTGCTTGAGCACGCTTAATTACCCACAATTAAAGCCAAACGCTAACGAGAAAATTGCTCTGTTATGAAATGACTTCAAAAGGACTACAATAAGTAGAGGGGATTGAAGGAAAGTTGGGTGGTAGCCTCGGGTGGCAGGGAAGAGCTTCGCTGCTGTGTTTTCCCTTCAAGCTGTCTCAGAGGAGAGTGGCAAGCAAAGATTCCACTGGCGACACCTAAAGCTGTAGACTACAGTTCACAGCAGCTAAACTCAAGTGTTTGTACTGAGAAAGCGCAAGTGTTCACTTGAGTATGGAGGAATAAATCTAGGGATGTGTTGTTGTGAAAGAGGAAAAGACTCTCACTTGGGTTTCTTTAACCACAGCAGCTCAAAAAGTACCAGTGAATCTTATTGATGTAAAGTGTAGAGGTGGAGGTAAAATGGCTCTTTGTTTTATTCTGTAAAATACCCCTGAGATGCAAAGGCCACTTTCGACATGATACAAGTAAAGATGTTTATGTTTTAATCATGAATCTGAAGGTACTTCAATTGGTGTAGAAGCTAAAGCAGACACCACGGTAGCAGAGAAATTCTCCAAAAAACATAAATCATGATCTGCTGGAAGCTTGCTGCTGTCGGGGACCAGGCCCGTGCTCCTTCCCGTCACTTGTTTCCAGTGTCAGGGGGAAGTGGCATTTTAAGCAATATGGGAGGAAGATGAAGTACAACGAGAATGCAGTGGTCTGTGCAAGTCACCCAGCTCGTCTCCCATCCCTCCTGCTGTTCAGTGGCAGCTTGCCAAGGCCTTCGACCATCTCTTTGCATTTATCATTTCATTCATTGACTAACTGCACTGCAACATGATTGACAAGAGGATGGAATTATTGACTGCATAAAAGAAGCAAACTGCTTAATTGAAGCCTTAATCGCATCTTGGGGTGCAAACTCGTGTTCTTTGAAGGTACCGGCTGCTGCTAGCTGGTTAGCATGCTAACTTCAGGAGATGTCTCAGCTTCATAAAGTAAAGGCATCTTTGATATAACTTTGTATCTGTTTTTCTTCACATTCTGATCTTTTTAAAATAATAATAAAACAAAAACATTTTAAACTATTTTTGAGTTAACAATCTTCCATTTTGTACTTTTAAATTGCATCTCATGTATCTCCCTTAGACAAATACCATATACATCCCATCGTGTTTGAAGATTGCACAGGAATAATGTTGGTCCTTGTAGCCTCTGTGACCGATGGATTTTCAATGGGCTGCCTGCACTCCATATGATGAGAAAACACGATTATTCACTAAACTGATTACATTTCATTCATTGTGGCAACCTGTAATCACTGTGCGCACCACGGTGCTCTGAAGTCCATCAAGAAAAACAAAAGTATAAAAAGAATTGCACCCCAGATGGATGTTTGCGATTTTTTTTTTCAGCCATGACAAATTTAATGCATTTATTTTTCAGATCTTGAAAAGGTCAGTTCATGGAAATGTTAAAAAAGTAACAAACATTAACTCAGGTGTTGCTTTTGTGTGACTACTGTTATGCCAATATCCGTAAATTCCTTTAATCAGATATAAGTCTCTAAAAGGACCTCGTCCTATACATAGTACAGTGGAGATAAGTGGAATTTCCATTTTGGCACTTACAGTGTTTGCTTATAACATTTTTACATTTAACTAAGGATAAAAATGCATTTCAGACACAAAGTACACATTACACCAAAGGTAAAGCAAATCAACAAGTGGTAATTTTGCACCAATATTTTAACCAAATTGAAGGGAATTCCAGTTCACAAATTTTATGGGGATCCATACAGGATCACTAACTATTTACTCAAACTGACACATATAAACTCGATGTTTAAAGGAAAAAAGTCTGTTAATTGCACTTTCAAGATTTCTCAACAAATCTGTCCAAGAAGTGTTAAAAGTATTTCAGTCTAAACTGAAATAATATACTGGTTTAACATTTTCGTTCATAGAGCAGCACTGGCGGCACGGTTAAAAACCTAAAAGAGTTCTTCCAGTTTGAGGTGCTTTGGATAATCCACAGAAAATGAATATTGGAATAAAATCTGTCCATATGTTCAGTTAAATCTAATCTATTTTGAATAACCAAAACTTAATTTTGGAAAGAGACATTTTTATTGTTACTTAATTACAAATCTGCAAACACACAGTTAAGACACTGTTCAGTCTGTGACTGCATAAACCAAAACTAACTTCATACAAGTGTATGTGAGAAAACATATAAAGGGTACTTGGAGCAAGTCTGAGGTATAAAAAGTAATGTAAGTTGCACTGAAGATGAAGGTCTCTACATTGTCTTCTACAAGCTACTGCATCCCAAATATTTGTAATGTGTGTGTTGGTTTTTAGGTTTCCACGCATCTTAATCTGAGAGGCTTTATTCACAAAAATGGCGTATTGGTGCAATCAAAAGAGACAAAAGGCGATTCTCAACACGTTGTTGTCATTTAACAGCATAATACACTGTCTGGGCAAGAAAAAAAAAGGTTGGACACCTTTTAGCTGTGGTTACGACATGATTTCGCTGTTGAATTGTTTAGATAAACTTATGCAACGTGACAGCATTCCCGATCCAGTATTGCATTGATTTTTCACAAGGATCTTGCATTGATGATGAGAAAATGTAACATAAATAAAGGCTTCTCCAGCATATCCCAAAGATTCCCAGTTGGGTGAAAACAGTGTATCCTGCTCACACTATTTGACAATGTAAGACCAATAACTCCTGGCATTATGGTCTTGGAAAATACCCCTACAGTTGGGGGAAAAAAAAAACAAGAAAAACATATAGTGGTGAAGAAAACCTAGTAATTTAATGTACTCAAGTGGTCAGCTAAGACAATTTTTTTGGGCACAACGTTGCTGAACCCAGACCTGACCAACTGAAAGAAAACCCAAGATTATTTACTTGGTTAAATCCAAGGTTTTTTATATTTTTTAGCCTGGCCTTGTGTCATGAAACCCTATTGGAACCACCTTTATAGCAACTGATTTGAACTGAAACACGCAGATATTAGAGTGCATCAGCCACCATACACCTGACCACCGACCCCAGTCCTGTTACTGACGAATGAGCCAAGCTTTCCACACCATCAACAATCCCAGCACAATCCAATCTACACCTGGCAAAATGAAACAAATAAACACTAATTCGGATTATTTACGTCCAGTTTACACCTCTTGACGCAAGGTATGGGAAGGAGAAAAAAAAGAGCTATATGGTCTTTGGGTAATTGGAACAGTGGTAGTAATAAGTGCAGCGGCTACAGTGATAACAATTAGATTTGATTTCATTTGAGAATGCCTCCACAGCTGCTCCCCACTCACCCCCTTAACCCCCTTCTTTCCTCCTTTCCCTTTCCCTTCCCCCTCCTCTCTCTCCCCTCGCTCCTCTCCCCCTAGATTAAAGTGGGTGTGTTAATTCCGTGGTGTAGCGATCGAACAGCTCTGGCAACAATGGGAAATGGGCTATTGATCAGAACAGCTCAGATTAAGACTAGGCAGTGGAGCTCTTTCTTGCTCTCTTTCCCTTCCTTTTCTCTCCATTTCCCACCTTCTACTGTCTGTCTTCCTGTCTGTCCTGCTTGTGTCAGCCCCCCCACCCCACCACCACCACCACCACAATCTCCCCAACACACACACAGACACTCACACTCCTCTTTCTTATCCTCTACCCTCAAAGAAGAAGAGAGTATTTAAGAGTATATGAGAAATTCCTTGTCCTGCCTCCGTCTGTTTCTCATTTCAGTAGCAACTCGATCTCCTTGAATCTTCTCAAAGATTTTGTTGTATTTGCTCTAAAGAATGCAGTGAAACAAGTATGTTGTAGACTCGAGCTGAAATAATAAATAATTTGATCCTTTTAATGGTTCTCTCTGCTGCAATGTGACATCCATCACGTTAGATTTTATATCAGTCAGTCATACCAAGGCCCTGCGTTGTGCCGCAATTAAAATCCGTCCCATCAAAACACCTCACATCCCAAAATTAGCTGTCATGGTCGTGCCGCAGGACGGAACACATTGAGTTTGCATTGAATAGACATAAAACATACCAAATGTGAAGAGACAGTAAATCCATACAGTGAAAAGTGAGCTAAGAATCCCCTGCTCTACTTATATTAATTAACTCAGTCAATGGGGATGTGATAGGTCAGTTTTTCATCCTCTTCCAGCGCCTGCCCACTCTGTCACATATACCTCCCAGGTGTCAGAGGCTCAGACGCTCCAGCTGCTGAGCAAAGATCAGCAGGGGAAAAAAAGCTGGTCCTAGATCAGTTGGTTAGAGGTTACTGGCATGTTTCAGTGTGTCTGTATGTGCTTTTGCCCTTTTAGATTTTAAAGGTGACATGTACGAATGCAACAAACACCGCAGAAATGTACAAATACTGACATGCACCAGCAGCACACACACACCAGTAGTCGCGTCAATATTGCCACGACCCTCAGGGGATTCAGAGTATTGGCAAAGCTTTCATCTGCTGAGTGTGTGAGTGTCTGATATTACCCGCTCACAACACACACACACGCTAACACTCAAGGCTGACATACATAAAGAAAAGGGGAAAAAACAGCTTTGCACATAAGCAAATACACTCTAGGTGCAGCTTTGCACCTAAAGCCAAAAATCGGGGCAAGGATTTAAGACAGATGGATTCAACAACTCAGGCACAAGCAGTGACGGAAGGCTGGGATGAAGAGCTGACACTAGAGGGCGATAAAGAGGTGCGTGGGGTTGCTATGTGAATATGCCGTGATTTCTAAATGGCAGTGGCTGTGACCGTGGCCGTGAAATAGTAGTCTTAGTGGTAATGCTCCATTTACTCCCGGCTTCTGCCCTCAAGCTGTTTTGGGTCATATTGTTTGTGTATGACTAACACAAGCCATCAACAAAAGGCTAATGCTGAATCTTTTCCTTGTCTGCGTGATCAAAGTTTATGTCTGTAGTGGAAACATCATCACTGTTCTCAGAGCACAAAATGATGCCCTCAGATGTAACAGTTTGTCCATCCAGCAGACGGTGACATTCACGACAGCGGATACTCAGGGATTTAGTATTTATGCTAAAATATCACCAACCAACCAACCAGCCTGTCAAACTTGCACAATATTCCTGACCGACACTGAAAAATGAGAAGACAAAAAATCTTGAGATGCCTTTACCAAGTGGTCATTCTTTCTTTGACCCTTTAGCTGTGGTTGCATAAAATGTTGACAATACAAAACTGGGACCCTACTCCAGAGTCAGCTTCGACAAGGCGCCCAGCAGAGAGCACAGCATCCCGTTCCTCCCTCCAGCGTCAGCCTCCTTCTCGCAACCTTCGATCTCTGTTCTCCTCTCCACCTCTTTTCTCCTGATTCCCTTGTCATAGATTGTGGCTCTCTGCGCTCAAGTGAGTCTCATTGGTTTACTTAATTGATTATTAAGTTGCTGATTGGGAATCAATTAAATAATTAAAGTCTGTTAAAGGTGGAGTCGATTTACTGGCACGAGAGCTGGGGCTCTGCTCTGCTTTGCATGTTTTTTTCATGCAGACGGTTGATGGAAGTCTTGAGTTGTGTTGAAGACAGTTGTCATGGGGGATTTGCTGCATGGAATGTATTGACATTCCTTCTTGATGAGCCTCTAAAACCAGCAAAGTAGCTCCACAGTTAGGTTTCTTTTATATTCATCCTCAAATAAGATAATATTATAGAAACTCTCAGTGATTATAGCTGAGGGTTTTAATGTCATAGAAAAGACAGTCCTGCACAAGAATCCCTGTTTGGCACTTCAAACTTCTCGAAGTGCCCATTTGTATTGCTCGTTTGGTGAACTGGTGAGCGATTCAATGCGAGCAACTTTTGGCGTTAGGGCTGCATTTGCTTGGTGTGCTCTTCGGTGCATGGAGGGGAGACGCCATAGAGGCGCTCCTCTTGTGGAAGCAAGAGAGCCCTGGAAGAGAAAACGCACAGTCACAAACACAAAACTGTGCATCGCACGCTCACACACGCTCACAAACCTCATATATGAGACACAGGAGCGGAAACGGGTCGAATCCTACTTCAAATTCTCTTTCCTCTCGGCTTGTCGACCGGGGAGAACAAACCGACCCGAGGCAAAGCGAATGGGGATTTACTAATTAACTACTTACACACACGCGCGCGCGCACGCACACAATCACGGAGAAAGGGAGAGAAAGAGAGAAGGAGAGAGAGAGAGAGATGCGCACTTCCCCTCGCTCCTTCCTCCCTCCCTCCTCCCCCTCCCTCTGCTCTCCTCCCCGGGTTCAGGTTGGTAGTAGAGCTGCCTCTCCGGTCGCTGCCTCGGTGCGCCGTCGGACTGAATGCTTGTGGATTGACTGGCAGCACTTCGGCCGGTGAGAACACTACTTCCGAAAAAATAAGACTGGAGGTACGTTGTCTTATTTGCACATTTTATTTATTGTACGCGATTTTTTAAAACTTAATTCGGAACCGGCTGTTATTGCTTTTTCGCGTGGAAAAAAAGAAGAAGAGAAAGTTGTGACTGTTGTGCTTTCCTGAGTATACTCGTGAAATGTTATTGTAATGATTCTTTTCCTTATCAGACCTGTTGTGGTGCCTGAGTTGCGTTGAGTTTGAGGACTACTGTGTAATCTTGCAACAAAAAGTTGGAGCGTGCGTATTTGCGCATGCAGGCTCCTTTTTTTTGCCGCTTTTGTGTTTTGGGAAAAATTGTGAAAGTTGAAGTGCTACTCGCGTGTTTTGCACACGCACACAAACGCACACACACACGCACTGGGATGGTGCTTAATAGTCGGGCTTGTCGTGAGCAGGTGTGAAAGGCTCGGCTGTACGTTCAGCTGTCTACGTTGGCCCGGATTAGCCTTTAAATGTCTCTATTTGTTAAGGCGTCCAGCTCTCACCTCCACGCCGCCGTATCAATCAGTCAATTAAACAGCCATTCACGCGGCGAGCTGCGCGAGACCTTAGCCGGCGCTTATCTCACTCTCCCTCCCTCTGGTTCATGTATGTGTGTGTTTGTGTGAGTGGGCCTGTTTGATTTACCTTCGCAAATATGTCACACGCGTGTGTTTGTGTCAAACGTTAAATATGACTGTTTTCTTTTTTGTGCCACCCTTCTCTGGCACGTTTTTGCACGCACATACCTTGTCTTTAAATTAGTTTGATAGATAGTTAATACATGGATCATTTTTGTTTATTTCTCGACCTTAAACTGGAGTCCGTTTCAAGTTCAAACGGCCACCTTCGACGTGCTGAGTTTGAAAGAATGTCTGAGCCGTAAACGTGAACATTTTTCAACGTTTTTCCAAGTTTTGCACCCCCAGCTCTATAAAACGCTGTTCCCTTGTCCTTTCTAAAATAAAAAAATAAAAAAAAAACAGCAAAATAAAATAAATAAATCAACTAAGCAGCCAGAAATGTTGGGCTCTCTTTGACCATCAGTCATGTGTTCACCAAAGGAAAATGCTGAAGTTTACTCCAGCAGGAGTGAAGCCGCTTATTTGTGTGTTTCCAGACTCGCCTGGGAGTTTGTTTCAGAAGTGGGCGCATCAATACAGTGCGGAGTCAAGCCTGAAAAAAATATATATATTTGGAATAATCTTTATTTGATATTGCTAGTTTCTCCCTGATATGTTTTTCTCTCTCCTTTTTTAGGTGTTTGCTCCCTTACAACTTTGATGCATATTTATGCGCGCCGTGGGTGTACTTCATCAATTATTTGTGCCAGTATATTTCCAGATAAACAGTGTTTGTAAATCAATACATGCATGTAACTATTGCAGATTAAGAGATCGATCAATGGATCCACCCTAACCCCAACCGGTGTTTTTTTTTTTTTTTATACTTTATTAATTTATTTATTTATTTTGTTTCGTTTTTGTTTTTGGCGTCAGTTATTCTCAGACAACTTTACGCAACATCATCAGCCTGCCTCCAAAAAGTTTCGAAGCGAGTGCTCGCGCGTGGGAGTTTGTGCGTGACAGAGAAATTAGGTTTACAGTTTTTTTTTTTTTTTTTTTACTGCTGTTTATGTCTTGAAATTACATTTGGGACGAAATTGATTGACGTAACTATTTATTATTATAATCATCATTATTATTGTTGACATTAAAAGGGATTATAATTACTCTGAGCTGGGTGAAGTAAATACATTTGATTGACATTATTTAAAGTAATTTTGTCTGTGTATATATATTTCTTAGATCCACATACACTCTCTGCTTCTCCTCGTGGCCTCAGACAGTGTTTCCTGTCTGTGTTTTGAGTGCGTGAAGTCTCTCAGGCCAACGTGTTGAGCCTCCTCTCTCCGGTGTCGTCCATGAACTCGGTCCCTTTTAATTTGATTAGGTTTGACTGGGTTTCGTGCCGCCTCGCGCCGGCCGCCTCATCCGTGCTGTCGACAGCAGGTGGAAATATTTCCGACATCAGGTGGCATTTGGGAAAATTTCTCCCCACATCACTCACGGTCCTCTGCCTGATCCCTCCTGCCTGCACGGTTGGATTTCAACTCGACTTTAATGTCATTTCAGCATTTCAAGGCTGCTGTTTGTTTTAGGAATAAACATAAATATCTCGAACTTGTTTTACAGATGGGGAATAAAAGTAATAATTAGAATAATAACAATAATGATAATAATAATTATAATCATGATAATAATAATTGCAGTTAACCAAATATCTAATCATTCATTTGAACGAAAATTATTATCATTGTAATTATTATTTATCATCATTGTTATTATTATTGTTGAATCGAATGAACAAGACTTTTCACCGTGGCTTGGTTTAAAATGTATCCTCAGCTTTTCCCACTTTCCGATTATGCTGCTGCATTGTCATCCCTTTACAATTCAGTTTGCTCAGATTTCTCTAATCGAGTTGGTCTTCGGGCCTAGAACCAAACTTTTCTATCAGTTAACGTTTTTTTTAAATATACTTATTATTTCCACCTGCTTTCCACTCGTCGTTTTTGTTATTCTGCAGTTCTGAGTTCTTTTCGTGTTGATGTTAGTAAGATGATCTACTATTAAATTTAGAAAAACATTTGAGAGATTACTTGTTCGCCTTCATGTTTGCTTTAAATGACAGTTTAACTGTAAGAATCCCTTTCACCCAACACCCAAAAGCTCGCAAGCAGAGCGCGTGATGAAAGTGGAAGGGAAAATTGTTTATTGTAGTAACAAATGTAATTAAGGCAAAGTAGTGATATACCAATAACCAAGTTAAGTCAAGTATGTAAAGCAAGTTGTTGAAATTTAGAGTGAAATGTGGTCGAGTTTTTTTTTTGAAGATTTAAGATTTTTAGATGCAACTCCAGCTCCACGTTTTCAATTTTCTTCTGATCATCATTTTATCTCCTCTGTGTTTTGGTAATAGACCGTTGGCATTCTTTTATTTATCAAGACTGTGGACCTGTGGGGGGGGTTCACTTTTCTTCATCTCCATCTCATCCGGAAAGTAAACACCTGGCAGGTGCGAGAGGCAGGCTTTATTTTAAGGCAATTTTGATGATTTTTTCCCCTCTTAAAAATGTTCTCATCCTTAATGTGTTGTCATCTGGAAAGCAATTTCTTATGATCAAAGTGCGGCTAGTTAGTGCGGTCAATATCCTTTCCAGCAAGCTTTTCATATATCGATAAAAAGGCAGCAAAGCCTCCCGCCGTGCAGCGTTCTGGTCCTCTGTATCCGCTCTGTGTGCCGATAACCCCGAGGATACCACGTGTGTAAGAAGGGAGAAGTTCGCAAATACATTTCAAATTGCTGTAGTTGAGATACTGGAAATAATGAGTAACCGTTTAAGGATTTTACAGGAATTGCACAGACCTTGATTCGGGCAAACGGAGTGATACTGTACTGCGATAAGGTCATTCACAAACGAGTGCCAAAGACTTACCGAGTCATTACAACCTTTGACCGTTATAGTAAGCTCAAACCGGCGTCTTTTTCCTCCCGCTCATCTCTGTTACTGTATGACAGTAAAGAGTCAATAAGGTGATTGATCTGTGGTCTGCGAGGCAGCGGTGGTCCTGTGGGAAAACATCAGAACACTCGCTCCAGGATCGGCTCCACTCAGCTGGGCCAAAACGCCACCTCTCCTACTTCCTTTTATTGAGACTATTTTCATATAAAAATGTATTTAAAAACGAATCATTTGGGGACTAGTGCACCAAGGAGCCATAATCGCAATTAATTACAGTATTTTTTTTTCATTTTAGTGACTCCTCCGTGCAGTGCGACAGCGGCACTTTCCCCACAGTCGCCTCCTCCTTCCCGGATCGGAACAAGCGCATCGGCGAAGAAACTCCTGTCCAGTCCGAGAGACAGTGATCAGGCTTCGGCCTCAGGCGCATCTCTGAGGCGGGGCGACGCGGAGGTCCAGGTGGGTGAACTCTCTCCTCATTCTCACGCTCTCAGACGCACAGTTGTCCATCTCTCTTCTTACTCATTCTCGTCTACAGTTCTGTTGTCATTTAAACCAGGACTATTTCAGTAAAAAAAAAAAAAAAAAAAAAAGAAGATTAGTGGATTTAAGGTCACTCGAGACGTTTTCCTGTGGGGAAAACCTGATTTATTATTTGGAAGAGATTTGCTGCTGAGGACCACAACTTGTGTAGTTGATAATCTCAAAATTGTACAGTTTAAATAGTCAATTCAAACATTTTTTTGCAACATTTAAGACCGTAATACTGTAAAGGTTTCACAGGGTAACAAACTTGAAATGATCAAGTGATATGTGTAACCTCGGCTACAACTGATTGCCTTCATAAGTTTGTTCCTTCTTTTTTTGGAAATTCCTTTTTTCCACATAGATATATCCGCAAATGATCAATGTGTCATGTGCGGCATTTCTGTTCTCCACCAAATATTTGAAAGCCTCCCTCCCGATGAATCCTCCCATCTCTTCCTGTCTAATATTAGCCCCTTGGCGCACCTTAAAATGTGTTTCATTATTCAAGACTCATTACGCTTTGCTATTAGATACACTTCTACCTGTTACATTTCAAACCTACAGAGCGGCTGAAGGACTCTTCTGTATCTTTTTCACTATCTTTAACTCTCTGTCTTTCTTTCCCCTGTCCTCTCTCTAACACCCCCACCTCCACCCCCGTGGTCTTCACACCCCTGTTGTCTCACGCTGCCACACCTGATAACTACAAACTTGTACACAATAATAAAGGCCAGATGTATCCATCTATCTCTCTATCTAGCCTGTCGGCAGTTAGTGGAGTGGCTGAGAGACTTGCAGGCGTGAAAGGTCAGTTAATCAATGGCTCACAATTTGACAAATCCCAGCGACTCTTATCATCCTCACGGGCGTTTAGGGCCAAAAGGAGGACCACCGAGATAAATGCTTAATCCTGGCTGCTCAGAGAGAAAGAGCAAGAAAGGACAAACACTGGAGTGCCGGTAAGCAGATGGGCATGCAGAGAGGTTGGAAGGAGGAGGAGTAGGGAAGGGGGACGTTTGGAGGAGTTTGTGAGTACAGAGCAATGAAAGAGAGAAGGAGACATGGAAGTGACTCTGAGCAGCTGCAAGGTGAGCAAGTTTTGAAATGACAGCTTCTGCTTTCGTCTTTCACGTTCAAAAGCGACTTTGTGGCTCTCAAATCATTGAATTTGCCTCAGGCCGGACAGGCCATGCACATGCCTTCTGGGCTGACATAGAAACCCTGGTTCTGTCTTAGTTATGGCTCTGCTGCTGTGTGTAAAGTTGAGAAAAACCTGAGGAAAACAAAGGTGTATGAGTGGTTGAATTCTCCTGTGGCATGTTAGCCCGCCTGAAGCAGTGTGCAACCAAGAGGAAAATGAGCTTTTGTCCACAAGGCTGGCTTCTTTCTTCCCTCTGTTTTTTGAGCTGCAGGGGTTTGGAAGGTGGCACATTTCTTTGCCCTTATACCCTTAACAAAGAACACCTCAGTGTGACAAGGAGTCAGATGCTTTTTGCTGAACTGTTTTCATATCCTCTTGTGGGTTTATTGGTGTTTAATTCCATTCAGATTAACACTCAAAATGCCAGAACTGTCACCAAAGCTGTTGTCTTGAATTTGTGTCTGTGCGTGCAGTTTCTCTTTGAATGCTTTTCCACATTGATGCCAGGAAGCTGAAGCTCCATCAGTGCTCGCACAGACAGACGCTCATGTCCTTTATTGCCATCTCAATACAAGTTCAATTTAATTCGACTGAGATAAGTTGAACTGGCATGACAGGAGATCCCTACTATTGCCAAAGCACTTAGCAGGCAATGACAGGACTACATTGACGTGTACTAACACAACTCTCCACAAGTGGCCAACCTTGTAGCAAGACTAAGGCACACGCAGACAAAGCAGCTAATGGGGCAAAAGGGTGACAGCCAAGTCAAGGAGGTTTTGGCAAATCTCAGGATGACAAAGTTAAAGGATGATAGAGGGATGTTGAAAGAATGTGGGAAAACAAAGGCGAGTGAAACAATGAAGGGACCAGGATGGCGACCAGAGCCGAAACATGACAGAGTGCGTCCAAAAGATGAAAGAATGATTGACTCAGAGTGATTGATGGAAAGAGGGGAGAGAGAAAGCGGGAAATGGAGCGGGATGGAAAAGGTGACAAAGAGGAAGCCTGGAGAGATGCCTGGAGAGATGGAGGGGGAAAGCACTAGAGAGAAAGAAAAAGAAAGGACAAGAGAAAAAAAGGGGCGGTGGGGGGGGGGTAAAATGTTTAAGAGTGATGTACGAGAAGAAGGGAAAAGAAGAGATTTACTAGAAGAGAGATTAAGTCAAGTTGTCCCCGGTCAGTCATTAATCCGATTTAAGCGCAATTAAGGTGAGACTGATTCCTTCCTAGAGAGAAAGAAATAGATGGAGAGAATGAAGAGAGGGAGGGGAGGAGGAAATAGGAGACAGGGAGGGAGACACGTCTAGAGTGACTGAAAGAGAAAAGTGGGAAAATGAAATAGGTCTGAACTCAGAACGCTGGAAATGAGATCAGTCTTCATATGTGCTATGTAGTCGTTCTTAATCAGACCATGTATTTTCCACGAGTTACTGATCACATGATGGTAATTCCTGACTGTCCTCTTATTGTTAAAAGAAATAATGACCAGGCCCTTAAATCTACACGTTAGAGCTACCTGTGGGATTTTTACTCTGAGAAAGTAGAAAGTTGTAAAGTTGAGTTTACAGTGAAATTACGCTTGCTGTTTCCCTCTCATCTAATGAGACAGGGAAGGGCAGAGAGGACTAAAAGAGATAGAGCAACAGAGTGAGAGGGACAGAGTGGGCCAATCTCCTCTGAATGAAAATGAAAAGCACAAAAGCAATGAAGACTTTTCCCCTTCCTCCTGCAACAAACCTCTCCAATCTCTGCCCGGTGTGCTCCGTTGTTCCAGATGTGTATCACAGGTCTCAGGGTCGACAAAGGGGTCCCTCCACTGCTGTAGCATTTTTATGTCTACTGGGAGATGGTGGTCCTGATAGCTCGGCCGTCTGACATGTACACAACAGTACATAAATCAAAGGCACACATACACACGCTCACTCCATTTATCTCGCACTCAAGCAGTGCGGTGATAGCAGCCAACTCTGCATAGAGTCAGCAAGAGGTAGAGGTTGTGCTCTCTCTGTTTAAGTGGGAAAGTAATGGGTAGCTGCAAAAGGTTTACTTCTGCTGCTGCCAGCTCTATTGTTCAGGCCTCTCCAGCGTTTGTGCTTCTTTTGTTTGACGGGGTTGAATAGTGTGTGGCACCCTCAATGACAAGTATAACTGCCATTCCACATAACTGCAGGACAAGAGCATGTTATTACAAGGCTTGTTATGGCAAAGAATAGAGCAAATTAAAAAGCTGAGGTCATAGATTTTGTGTGCGTCAGTTTAGGGTTCGAGATGGAAGTGTTGTCACATGGTTTTGATTGACTTACATCAAAGCTGAGAGCATGTTTTTGAAAACATTTCACCATTACTGGGTGAAATGCTTTTACATCTACATCTTTTTTATTGCATCATTTCTTTAACACTGCCCCCACTCCTTTAAAGATCCTTCTTTTTGTTGTTTTTTTGACACATCTATTGCAGTTTCTTTGAACCATTTCTGTGGCTCATCACAAGTCTCAGATTGAGAGGCCATTTTGCTGCTGTTGACAGGAGGGAGCAGCTATTGACAGGGTCCTGCCGGGGAGGCGTGTCTCAGACCCCACGTCCAAAGCGTTTGTGGCGTTTAATACACTGTAGCAGTGGTCCTCACAGCCCTCGCCCTGCATGCTACTGCCATAAGGATCAATATGCACTGGGTTAGAGAGAAATGGACCATCTGATGCACACTCAGAGAGGGGGATGAGGGAAAAGGAGTGAGTGCGACAAAACCAGCGGGGAGGGGTGGTGTAACGAGGGATTTAAGGGAAAAATGAGAGAAACAGACTTGAAAAAAGAGGAGATGGCGAGACCAAAAGGAACAGAAAAGAAGAGAGGAAATGATTAGAGGCATGGTTTAAAAGACATGGAGGCAGAGTGCTGCTCAGCACAGAGACAGATAGCAAGGGAGAGAAAGTGGTCAGAGGTTGAAAGAGACATTCAGCTGGGAGAGAAAACAGATTGGAGCGAACGAGGATAGACACTGAAAAAGAGGAAGACTCTAGACACAAGGGAGGATACACACAGGAAAGGAAAAAAGACATAAGGGAAGAGACGAGTGGGAGATGGGAAGGGAGAGGGGGTAGAAGAAAGGAGGTGGGGAGAAAAACAGTGAGAGGGGGGTGCAGGGAAGGTTGAGGAGGAAAGGAGGGGTGGGGGGTAAAATTTCCATCAGGTTTTCAATTGGGGCGGATCAATAGTGTATTAGAGCTCACCTTGACCCCGTCTCTCCCCCCACTCTTCGGCCCAGCACACAGGCCAAGCTACTCTCCCTCACAGCAGGGGACGGAGAGGGGGAGAGATTGCATTACGGCCTCTCTTTCTTGGCCCAAAGTGGCAGAAAATGGCACAATAAAAGCAAGAGCAGACCGAGAAAAAGAGGAAAACTAAGTCGCGGTGGGCAGAAACATAGAAAGTGAAAGACAACACGTAAGAGAGAGTAGAGTGAGAAACCAGCAGGTGTTGTCCTACTTGTCTGGATGGAGCTTTCTGGGGGATGAAACTTGTTGGGCGCCTCGCTGTGTGCATGACTAGAGTGTGTTTGTATCACTATAAAAATCAGAAGGACAGAAGGGTTCTCAGGTTGTCTCCATAGAACATGTCGATGCATGCTGACATACACAAACTGCAGACACACACATGCACATAGATATGTTTCATCCCAGTCTCACCAAAAAACACAAGATGAGTACATCCGTCCACTTCTCCACATTATAGCTTGGGCACGATTCATGGTTGTAAATTATAAGATTTTCTGTGGGGCAGCTTCCATGTGAGTGACGGCAATCACAGCCCATGAAGGGTGACATGTGGAAGACATAATGATGTTCAGTCCTTTAACACGAGCAGAATCCTGTAGTCATCCTAACCATTCATAACTAAGACCAAAGTCAAAAAGTGAAAGAACTGTTTAAAATGCTGCAAAATAGGCCTCGAACCCGTGGAGTTGTGAATGGATGTCTGTGGAGGAGCACCTCCTCCATTATCGCCTCTTCTCATAACACAAAATTTGTATTATTGGTATTATGAGTGTCAAACTCAAATGGTGCAGCAAAGCAAAATTTACGTCACAATACCTGGTTTACTGGGTGTTTTTGTGATGTTTCGGTCAATCATGTGTCACCACATTTCACGCGTTGTGCATGTGTGTGTGAACAGGTCTGTCTCTGTAGGCATCTGTGAGACCCATCAAAACCCAAGACGGTAAAATTATTGTAACTGTTCCAAAACAACAAATACCACTTAAGAGGGAAAAAGAGGTCAAGACTGTGTAGTGACATTGTTTCTTCCTGTGCCACTTATAGTGCAATTCCTGCAGTGTAGTGGTATCATTTTCTCTGTAGCAACACCTGCTGTTTAGTATGAAGACTGCACTGAATCCAGATCACCTTCAGCACTGATCTAAAGAAATATGGCACTGTGTTGATGCTTCAATTCAGTCACCAATGCGGTAAGCATAGTTGCGGCCTAGGGTTGTTTTACACCTTAACCAAGGTTTCTGTCTGAATAGCTCTCAACCTCAGCTGCCAAAAAAACATAAACAGCAAAGACGCACAGGTGCACAGCTGCACCGGATATCTTCACTATGTTAATACTTAATTTTACTCCATCACAAAGCTACACTTTGTCCACTTTGACTTCTGTCGTTTCCACAGCAGAGCAAAGCTAAGGTAACAACAACAGCACTGACACAACTAAGAGCAGCCCACAGCTCAGATTGTTCCAAATATTTATTCTGCCCCAAGCTGCAGCCAAACAACATGACATATAGACTTCAACTTTTTCTCTGTGTAAATGCAGCTTTTACATGTTCTTTCGTTCTTTCACACCACATATTCATGTTTATTTTAATAATAAGTTGTCATTGAAAATTCGGTAATACTATTCAATTGTGTTGTTTGTTTAAAACTACAGTATGCACCATTCCTGTATTGTCATCGTTGACGTCAGTTGTATTCATTAAGCACTTGTAAAACTGACAAAAGTTGCACTAAAATGCTGAACAACATGAACAACCAAACCGGGGGCAACGGAATGAAATACTCAAAATAACATTACTATTCATTTAGATGATTTGTGTATTTAAATTATTATGAATGGCTCTAACAACCAGCATTTTTTAACTGTGGCCAATGGTGGCATATCTCATTAACCTCCTTTATCTACTATAACACAGAATTATCCCCGGTAACGGCAGTGCATCATTTCCTATGCAACACAGCAGACTTTTGAGAAACTGCAAGTCACTTTGTAACACAGTGATCAACAAGAGATGATAATAATGATGCTATGTGTGACAAGGTAAAAGTATGATGACTTTGATTACATAAAGCAACATAGTGTGAATGTTATGACTCATCTAATGAGAAGTTAGCAATTAATATTATGGAAGCTAACTTTACTTGCTGCAATAATTACAAAGAAATTGCATAACATAAGCATGACTAAACGTTCATTTATGAGTGTGACTAAATGCACCATGAATAAAACTTAATTTCTGCTCGATTCAAGTCAGACAAATATTCCTCCGCAGAGGGGGTCAATGCCAAAATCAGAGTTTTATCCGGTGAAACTTTACTCTCTCTAACTTTAGAGATTTGAAAACGGCACGATTTGTAAATAATGACACATCGCTACAAGAGATTCAAGTCAGATTGAGCAGACTGGGAGAAATGCATCACCTCCCCTGTTCTCATTTGATCTCATGGAGAAGTAGAGCAACACGGAGCCTTTTGAGTAACAACATCCTGTAGCAGTCGTAATATTTTACCCTGATGGGAAAACAACAACAGAGGGTGAAACAAGTCTGAAAATGCTTCAAGAGACGCAGTCTGCATGGGTTGTTTGTTTAGCAAAAACAGCAGGTAAAATTGTTACTGTTGGTTTCAGTGTTAGTCACCTGTTGCTTGCAAATACTAGACTTAAAGGCTAGAATGTTTAACTGCCCTGCCCAGCTTCTCCAGGACTGTAAGCATCCATATTTGAGCTCCTAAATATCAAACATGTTTGAGTTTGTGAGCTGTTTGGGAGGTTAAAAGCTGGATCTGTAAAATCCTCACATTACCAGATACTTTGGACTGAGCATCGATAACGACCAAGGTCTCAGACTGGATTTCTCCTCTGAACATCAGCGTTCAGAACTCAGGGTTTAAATTCTCTGAAAAACTTCTGTAATCACAGCATAAAACTGCAACTCCGGTTAGCCTATATTTCATTTTATGACGCTGTTAAAATTAAATCTTTTGTCACTGTTTTAAATGGGGCACCCCAAGATATTTAACAGCTATAGCTGTGTGGACATCCATTGCTATGGACTTCTGAAAAATACGGGTAACCACTGCTTTAACCTTTAATATCTGTGATTTAATGGTGCATAAATAATGTGGGTTTGCATTATTCAAGCCAATTTGAATATTTATTTAAGAATTGTTGAAAGCTACAATATTCAGTCATGCTTACTGTGTCGTTTTATTTGTTGTTTTAACAAAACATTGGGCTACATGGTTAAAAGTGTTGCTTAGAGCTGTGGATTTTCATTTTTTATTCTACACTAAAGATAATTTCATTCAGCATTAATATAAAAACCGCATTCTAATGAAAGCACAGATTCAGCACAGTTAAAACAAAGTCTGACATTGTCAATAGGGTGTGATGTGAAAATCTATGATCTACTGTATAATAACTTGCACATAAGCATTGGTTCAAATGTGCTGGCAGTCACAAATTACACGCACACACGTCTGTCCTCCATCACTGGAGGACAGCAAGACTCGAAGCTGTTTCAGGAGGGCAGAGGCAGAGACCAGGGGGAGGGCGGTGATAGGGGGGAGAGGTTGAATAAAAAAAATTGATCTGGGATTTTAGCATTTAGACACAGTTTACAAAGCGATATAGAGGGTAGGCAGGGGGGATGATGTGCGGGGGAGGATACTTAACTTTGCAATAGGTCAACTCTGCTTCCAACTGTTTCTAACTGTATTCTTGCTGTCTTGCCTCGTGCGTTGTGCTCTGTGCATATACCCTAGAAAATGAACCCAAAATACAATTCTCTGATTCTCTCAAAGAGCCATCTTTGGGTGAAAGTGTTATTTAGCTGTTTAGACAGGAGCTTGTTTGTAAAAGCGCAGACCTACTAGCAGCACCATCCTCATCTCTTCTCCACATTTCCTAATACTGTTCCTATTGTCACCCATCCACACTCTGGTGCACAAGCACACGCCAAGACGCTCGACAACAGCACACAAATGCACCCACACACACTCAGCCTGTGTCAGACACACACACACGGTTACACACAAACTCTGTCCCACTCACCGAGGGAGAGAAAAGGAAAGAAAAAAGGGGAGAAAAAAGAAATCGATCGTCGGGGATAGCGGTGCGCGTCGGAGGATCGTATCTTGTCAAAATAATATATTACCCTCATCCCCGCCTGATCGATGCGGTGGATTAGGGACGGAGGGCTCCCTCTCTCCCCTCCTCTCCCTCCTTCTCTTCCTCCCCGGTGCTTGGTGCAGTTTAATATTTACCTCCGTGAAAGAGCGGCCGCGACGGCTCTCAGCCCTAATTGATTCCGACACATGGGGCTCTGTGCTCAGGCTGCGGATGAGAGAGGGAGGGCCGGCTGGAATGCAGAAGGAGAGAGAAGAAAGGAAAGGAAAAGGAAAACGGAAGGATGAATGGGACAAGAAAGAAAAGATAGAGGGAGAAGGAACCTGGATTTAAGACAGCAGTGCAAACAGGACAATTGTGGGATAATCTGGAAAAAGGGGGGTCAAAACGAAAGACCTTCTGAGGATTAAGGAGAAAATAAAAGAACAAAAGTGAAAAGACTGAGGTAAAGTTTCTAGACTCGAGAAATTAAGTTTTCAAGTGCGATGAGAAAATGGTGAAGAACCCAATTGGGAGGTCTAAGAAAAATAGCTGGAGAGATGTGAGATGGAGATGGTTGGGCTATAAGGTAAAGAGGGATGCCAATGTATGTGGCACAAATAGGGGGGGTGGGATGAATGAAACGGATAGCAGGGAGGAAATGAATCAGGAAGAATGAGGGAAACAGAAAGAGTAGGTGGAAATGGGAAGGCACGTGGAAATGGCTCTGGGAGAGCAGGAAGAGAAACGGGTGGGATGAGGGCAGAGGGGAGCAAATGAGAGAGGATTAAGAGAGCGACATGAAGATGGATAGAAATGGAGGAGTGAAACATGACGGGTGGAATGTAGAGCACCAATAAAACTGCGAGAACGGGGAGGAAAGAAATAAGGGGATGATGGAAAAAAGAGCCTAGTGGAGAGGTGACAGAATGATATCAGGTGGGATAGACAGAAAACAGGAGTGATAGTGGAGTGAGAGGCTGGAGGCTAGAGAGGGACCATATTTTCCGTTGAAGGAACTGGCCTGTCATGCTGTTCCGCCAGCGCAGAGCGGCTCTATAAAATACAGGGAGCAGGCGGGTCTTGTCGGGTGACTTATGTGTATATCTAGGCTTTGTCAATATTTCTTTCTGTCGCCCTTCTGTGCTCCCTCGATTCCCTTTCTTTCTCCAACTCCAGTTGTACTTCCTCTTGCTCCCTGTCCCTCCCTGTAAAGTGCTAACTTCTCTGACATTGTGCCTCTGTTATTGCTTCCTCTGTCAGCTGGCCACGTATACAAAAGGTGCAAGTTTCAGAGGTCCCTTGTACCTCTGTATGTTGGCTAACAAGTCAAACATGACTCTGGCATGATGACTTGGGGACTTGGCTGACTTCTATTCCCAAATGAATCTGCATTATGAGACAGCACAACAGTTAAATTGAGGCAGACAGAGCACCAACACAGATATTTTCATTGACGTTCAAGTCATAAAGTCTGCCTACAGATTCAAAAACTGGGAAACAGCCACTGGTGGTGCACATTTATCACACCCGCAGTCCCTGTTTTACAGCCTCTCGTCTGCATGAGTGCGTGGATGAATTAATGCATGTGTTTGTGTACGTCTCGCTGAAAGCGCACTCCTCTAGTATGTCTCTGCCACGATACAGAAGCACCAGGTGGTAGGTTGATTTATTCATGTGGTCCCAGGGAGGATTGCACCTCCTCTTCCTCATTTGGCATGTTTAGTATCCTGAACACAGGCCTGCAGAGACCTGGATCCATGGGAGGGTTAGACTTCCTGCAGATACACTAGTGAAGTCTACAACTGGTGGACACTCACAAATTACCCTACTCTACATTTCATGTATATTTATCAAGAAAACATGTCAGAACTTCTCCAAGCGTCTCTGTCTTTCCAGTCATGTGAGGATGCCTGAAGTTTCTGCCTGAATATTACTCTAACTGAAGCCCAACTGAGTTGAGGTGGGACCTGACATTTGTCTTAGGTATGAAAGGCGGCTGATAGACTTCATCACAGATTATCTTGATCTGTTTATAGCTGCAAATACGAGTCCATGACAACTGAGTTTCCCCACAGAAACAGAAACATGGAAAAAACAAGGTACAGGACAGAGAAGTTGCTGCTGAATTAAACTGAACTTTTTCATTTTACATTGGACAATTTCCAATCCATCCCCACGACTTCCTCTTTTTCTGTGCTATTGTTTCTTTTCTTTTCCCCTCCCACCCTCTCCCCTTTCTCTCTCTCTGCCACTGTGTCTGTTCTTTATTTACACCTCTCCCCTGCTCTCTGCAGTGGCTCAGGGAGCGGTAACAGAAGTGTCACTTGTCATTATTGGTCTAATTCAGTAATCCGTCATCGTGCACTCACTGTATGCAGCGCATTATACGCCGGCACAGCAGGTGTACTACGCACCGAGGTGGAGATTCGATTTGACACGCACACGCAGGCGAGAGGGGATGACGGGGGCCGGGGCACACGGGCACTCAATGTGTGTACATGTGTTTGTGTGTCGAAGAAAGTGAAAGACAGAAACAGAAGGATGGAGAGATTGAATTTCTGTGTGCATGTGTGCGTTGGTGAGTGCGGGTATATGACTGTGTATTGTTGCTTCAATAGAAATGCAGCAGGCCGAGCCGCTCTCTGTGCTGGGAAGCGATATCGGGGACAGAATTGAATAGACAAGACAAGCAGCCGTAACAGAAGAGAGGAAATTCATTTTTAGAATAAAATCATGCGCTCAAGAAAAGAGAAAAAAATCCTGCAACATATTATGGATGCTTTGGACCCATTCATTCGGAATCTGAGCTCATCGGATTTGGCGTTTGATGTGTCTTGTTTGTGTTGAAATGTTTTTTTTCTCTGTTTCTCTTGACTTCAAAGTTTATGTCTACGGTAAAAGTCTATGTGCTTTATACATTTACCCTCCTCTACACAGTCTTGCTGTTCGAAACAAGGCTGGTCTGAGTGTAAAAAAAAAAAAAAAAAGAAAAGAAAAGACTATTGAGATTTACGGCTCAAGATTTTCACTGAACAATATTTAGAAATGAGTTCAATATGAAGGTGTTTGCTTATTTTAAAAACTTTTGAAGGAAGGGCAGACTTTTGTTGGCAGTTCAGACCCCAGCGGGTCCGCATGTTGGAGTATCTTTGAGCAAGACGTGTGTAATTGTAGGGGAAAAGCACTGCATATGGTATATAGAGTCTATTTATATGATAAGAAACACTGTATCAGTGTATAAGTGGATGAGAAACAGTTGGTCTGTACCCAACTTTTTTTTGGTGGTATAAAACAGTCTGCCCTGTTTCTTACTCACACACTTACTCAAACTCTAACTAGTAGAGGCAGAGCTGTCGCACAAGGCACTGGTCAGATATTGGTAGCAAACTGAGGTTCAGTGTCTTGTGTGAGGACACTTCAACACATGTGGGGATCAAACTATCCACTCTGTGTGAGTGAACAGCTCACTCTGTGAGGTTTTTTTTTTTCAGAAAATGGGCTTCTTTTTTTCATGACAATGAGTGTAGTGAGATGGAAGGACTGAACAGAGAAAGATGAAAGCAACAATATGGAACAAATAAAACATCTTTACCGGCATCTTTGACCCCCAAACCACCAGGACGCCCACTAGACTTATTGTTAGATCAAACAGAGTCTAATGTGGGCCTTGAGCCTTATAACTAGTTAAATGGAAATACCTGGAAAGTACTAACGGGCGGTCTTAAAGCTGGAGTCTTTAGCCAGGACTAATCTTTATATTCTGTTGTGTGTAGTTGGCATCAACAGTTTTTAACTGCATTAACTGATGTTGTTCGGTTGTGCTTTGGCCAGCCCAGTCTCACAAGAAAATGTGTAATGGGTGTGTTTGTTCTCATGTCCAAAACGCAGTAATGTTACAAGAAAGATGCCGAAATTGTGAGACGTTAAGGTTTTTAACTGCCTGTTGTTCTGTATAAGGTAGAATCCAGGTGACATCATGCACATAAAACCTAAACCTAACCAATTGCGACGGACAGACAAGTGATAAAGTGAGAAGTCGTTTGACAGTATTGTGTCTCAGATGAGATTCAAACTTTGTTGTCTCATATGAGATGAAACAGGTTTGCCGTGTCACATATATGGCAGTTTCACATAGTGCAAACCAACATTTTACGTGGAATAAATAGTTTCAATAAAAGCTTGTGCGATTTTGGCATATGTTACAAAGCTCAATCCCTTTATGCTGACAGTGAGATGTGAGTTGTCCAAGGAGTCTGCCTAAAAAAACATTGGCATCTCACAATTTCTAAGCCTTTTAATCAATCCTATATGTTTTATGATGTGCACGAATGTAGCTTTTTTATTTTTATTGGGAAACAAATTGGGTGAAATTGGGAAACAAAACATAACGACTGCCAAACCCAAAGTTAGAAATCACCATGGTAACTGTCGTGACTTGTAACAGTGATACATGGCGGCTGAGGGCCATTAAAACCCACAAACTAAAAAATCTGAACACAGATGACTATTATCAGTGGGACATAAGAGATGTCTCACCATAGTTTATGAACCATCAGGGGTCTTGTTTGACATTTAAGTACTGCAGTTTCTAGTTGAGACCAAAATAATTGCAATAAACTCAAATCTGTCAATATTTTGACCTCATCACGTTATCAGTGTAGCTTTGCCCAAATCCTGCTACTTTATTTCACATTTACATTTCAGAAGACAGGATTCTTGCGTTGTGCATAATGTTTTGTAGTACAACATTCAAGCACTGAAGTTCACTTGAGACACAATTTTATTATTAATGTACCTACACTGTGTCACCAGGGTGGGTCAAGTTACAACAGTGGCAAATTCAAGCTTCTCTATGGACTCCAGAATGGTTCCAGCTGCATAAAGATAGTTTTTTTTTTTCGTATGTGTGAACCAGGATGAAAGTGAAGGGGTTTAAGGTTTGTGATGGTGGAGCTTCCCCTTCTCTCTTTATCAATGGCAATTTGTATGTGAGCGCACACCTCTGTAGTCCCAGCGGACACAGTGGATTTCATCAAGTTCTTAACCCCACAAGGCTACAAATCCGGTTACCACTGTAAGTGTTTTAAACTGTTTAAACTATCACAGCACTACGTGCTGAGTCCCAGACTACATCGAAGTCACGCCCAGAACCCCCCCCAAACCATATGAGTTTAACTGCATTTACTTTTTGCTTCTTCTCCCATTTTGTTTTTGCCTCATATAACACCTGCCATTTCCACCATCTTATCAAACCCCGACTATAAGCCGACTCCAAAGGGATTCAGAACTATTGTTCTGTGAAAAGTTTTTACGGTAGATTTTATTGATTCATTTTCCTCATCCCTTTTTTCATTAAGAACAAGTTAGTAGTATAATACTTGACTATTGCAAACTTATTGTCTTTTGTTTTAGCTTTCTATAGCTGTAGAGTCAGTTTGTGTATCATCGTGGGATCTCCTGAATGTTACGTGTGTTACAAAGAAGGCTTTGGGCTGTTATTATATGAAGCAGAAAGATGACAAGATACTGGTAAATAATTATAGCTTATAAGTACAGGCCTGAATATATTGTGAGCCATAATGAGCTTTATTGTCCAAAACATCAACATAGCTGGACAAAAAGTGACTGAACAAAGAGTCATAGATTTAGTATCACCTACACTGGTATTCATCATGCGAGCGTTCACAGTTCAAAATCACAGTTGATTCTTACTCAAATGAGTCTTTAAAATTGCTATTACAAAGTCACCATCTTTAAAAATTTTTAATCAGTCTCAAAAATTTCATTTTTTGTCTTGATACCTCTCACTCAATTTCTGTCAGAGATGAAGAGAACTTGAAGTGAGACAGGCTCAGAGAATAAGCATCAGTTGTGAAGTCTAGAAGTGGACTAAACTCAAACTTAAGTTCCAGAAGTCCTGAGTTACTATCAGCTAAAAGCAATGCATGCCTAAAAGCTGGAAAAAAACAAGCTTTTTTTTTTTGTGCGCATAAATGAGTTAAGCACAGTGTTTTTGCTCTCCTATCTCATTTTCACCTGTACAGTCTCATCTGTGTGACACAGCTGGATCTCATCCCTTAAATGAAACACAACACTCAGGTCACTGCTTTCCCCCAAAAAATATCATTTTACTAATACTTTTGAGTTATAAGTAGAATGCAAACAAGTTTAACAAAAACGTCTTAATACCATATACAGAGCTCTGACTGCTGACATATTAGGCCTCTAGAGAAAGAGACTTTTGATTCAGCTCATTACTGGCTAATCTATATCCGATCCCTCTTTCTTCATCAGAGCCATAAGTTCCTTATTAACAAATATCTTATGAACCTCCAAGACTGGGATTTTAGAATATTCATTAACATACATTGGCACTCTTGCTGCAAATTTAAGAGCTAATATGCCAAAAAAAATAAATGGCGGCCAGCACACAGTAAGTATCTTCTTATATGGACAAGTTGAGTAAATCAGCCTGCGGTTAATGACATCATTGTTGTTGTTTTGTTTTTGCTTGTTGTTGGGTTTTTTTTGTTTGTTTTTTTTTGGGGGGGGGGGTTAATGTGGGAGGGAGAAGATGGGAAGAAAAGAAAGTTGGGAAGAGGAGGAGTAAGAGGCAGAACGAAGACGGGGAAGTAGAGAAGGGGCGAGGAAGGAAAGTGTTTGAAATATTATCCTGTATATGCTTGAGTGGACGTGAGACAGAGCGCAGGGGGCGATATGGCGAGTTGTTAAAGAAAAGATGAGAGGTGATGCCAACGGTGGGGGGGAGCGGTGCAGGGGAGAGCATATGATGAATGGAAGGAGAACAGGGATGAGAGACGGAGCAGCATGAAAGAGTGTGTACGGTGCGCGGTCCCGCTCCGAGGATGATGAAACGTTAATTAAAGTAAACGAGCTACCTGAGCTCTTCGGCTAACCCCCTGTCACACTCTGTCAGGAAACAGAAAGAGGGAGGAGGAAGGGAGCAAGACGAGGAGGAGAGAGGAGAAGCAAATTTGACTCGGGACGAGAGAAGTTGGATAATCCAGCTGTGGCTTTAGTTCAAGGTTGACTGCTGTCACAGTCTCAGTCACAGATGTCATGCGTCTGCACAGCAGCAAGCATTAATGGATATGCTTTGATGACCACTGATGTTTGCATTCAATACTTCTTTTGTATGAACCTATTTCTTTCCTGAGGCATTCAGTGATTGCACAGTAACTTTAACATTATTGAAAATCCTCTTTCAGTTGATGAGGCGTGCATGTTCTTCTCTCTGCATCAGAAGTGGCGGAACAGTTTTTGACAAAAGTAGGCCCCGTAATTTCCAAATCAAATCCCCATCCTCTTCCTTTTGTGCATTGTTCCAGCCTGCGAATAAGCCTAATTTCCCGTTCAGTCCACGCAAGGTTTAGCCGCCAAGATCACCTTTGTTTCTTTTTAATGCTCATATTCATTCAATTAATCGCGGCTCTAATTCGTTTATATATTTATTTACTCGCTCTCGCTACAACTCTCTTCTTTCTCTCTCTCTCTCTCTCTTTTTCATCTCTCTCCAACGATTATCCTGGCGTCTAATTAGAAATCGATGCCGCTGGGCCGGCGGGTATTTGCAATGTGTTTGTGGACGTTGAGAACAATTCCCCGGACAGAAAAGACCGGGAGAAGAAAGAGAGAGGAAGAGGAAACGCCGCACTACACTACACTGCACTGCACTGCACACACACACACACACACACACACACACACACACACACACACACACACACACACACACACACACACACACACACACACACACACACACACACACACACACACTTTCTGACAGCCGACTTTACTGCTTGCAGCTATTCTTCTTTCTAAAAAGCAGTTGGAAAAAAGAGAGAAAAAAAATGCAAGGAAGGGTAAAATGGAAAAAAAAAATCATTTTTTAACGACTGACGCGAGGGATTTCTGCAGAATGGTTGAGGATGGTTTCCCCGTCTTTTAGGAAAACAAACAAATCCCGAAGTGGAAGAGCACTTTAAATGTGATGGCCTACATCTAACCCCAGCCAAAAGTCAAAGGAGCCAATTCACAACAAGATTCTAACACTGCAGTGTGCATTATAATAATAATAATTATTATTATCAATTAATGATAACCTAATGGCTTTCAACCTTTAGGCCGCAGTGTGCTTTATCGCATGTTTTTATATTCTAATTAATGAAAGAGGAAGATAGATCAAGCCCATAAGAAATTCCTATTGTGTTTTTGTGAGTATTATTGGATCACTTTGGCTAAATTAGCCAACGAAATTAAATATGCAAACATATTTAACGTGCACGTTCGAAAGTTTGAGACTGTGAAAATTGTGTTAAACCTCAAATGTAGGCCTACGCTGCCACACTTTTATTCTTTCTTTCTTTTTTCTTTTTTTTAAACCACACTCCTCTTCTTGCCCCTCAGTCGCTCCGTTCGTTGTCTGGCTGACTCTCACTCGGAGCCGGAGAGCTGCAGCCGGTATAGAGTCGACGCGTTAGCGCCATTAGCGGAGCCAATCGAACCTAACCGGTTTATCAGCTGCCAGATGAACAAAAAGAAAGTGTTCCAACCAAGTAAGGAGTGAAAAAAGAAAGAAAAAAATCTAAGGAATGAGAGCCTCGCACTTTTATTAGTTCAGCTTTACACCACACTGCGTTCACAGGCTGTGCGACGTTTTATTGGCTCGCTCCATAATGTGTTTTTCAGCCGCTGCTTGTCTCTGTTTTCTGTGTTCGTCATCCCAAACAAGATGCATCACTTTCCAACCCCCACCCTGCTTTTCCCCGTAACTCTACATGGGTTCACCAGTCAGGAAGTGTCACATCGGCGAACTCAGCGTTGCCATGTCACACCCCTCTGCATGATGAGGAAAACTGAATAACTTTGTTTTTTCTCGTTGTTGCTTCACATTTCATCAACCTCTGTGATGCTTTACTTGTGCCAAACCCATCACCCCGGGCTCACTAGTTTGTATGTATGTATGTCTGTGTGTGTGTGTGTACAAGTGTGTGAGCGTCTTTGTTGCTGTTTTTTTCTTTTCTTTTTTGTGTTGTGTAGCAGTAAGCCACATTTGAGGCTCCATCCTTGCATTTTCTGTCAGTCTATCTTTCCATCTTGCTCTCTCATTAAACTACTACCACCCCCCACCCAACACACACACTCAAAGTCACGCACTTTCTCTCTCTCCCTCTCTCTCTCTCACACACACACACACACGATCGCTCTCCTCTCTCTGAGTCTCTCCTTCTTCTTCCTCCGCGCCTCACGCTCCCCTTGCCCGTGGCTATATGATCGTGAAAAATGTGTTTACAAAACTCGCTCTCTTGCAGATCAAACCATACGGCCGAATCAAAGACTTTGGAGGGAGAGGCAGAGGAGAAGCGAGGGAAGAGACAGAGAAGGAAAGATAGATAGAGAAAAGGGGTACGAGCAGAGGGTGTGTAGAGGCCTTATAATTTTAAAATTCTCTGTGTGTTTATTCTCTTTTTTCCTCTTCATGTGTTTGTTTGTTTGTGTGTGTGTGTGTGTGTGTGTGTGTCTGCCTGCATCTCCTTTGGTAATACAATATCTTTAAGGCCCCCAAAACAGCTATCTGTGTCTCACAGTTAAACATGAGATAATGCAATATCGATGTCTCCTTGTCTTTGCTATAACGCAATACTGGGCCCATTCTGGCTGGACACGCTAACATGGGCTGATGGTGCCCTTGCACTTAAAAGAATTACTCTGCTCCTGTAATAAATTTTAGAGCGAAGCTACACAAATATCGAGTCCCCAGAGGAGTACAGTAGTGAAACCAAAGGAGTTGAAATTACTCCAAAATAGCATCAAGTATTCAGTACAGTTAATACATTAAGTTCAGACTAAGCTGTATTGGTTTCCAGTTGACTGCCTCATCACTCATTTGGTTTTGGAAGATGCGTTTTCTGTCACAGTTTAGAGGGACTCGGTGTAGGTAGACGTCTTTTTTGAGCTAGATGTTGTGCTCCCGATGATCCCTGCTTGTGTGTTCAGACATTTTCAAGCTTTTAGTTTTTGAAGCTTTCCTTGTCACTGTATTGAAAAAGTTTTCAGGAGACGCCCTGGACAACAGCTGAATCCATCCTGGACTGAGAGCAGATAAAAGTGAAGAGGCTAGTCAGCTGTCATTTACCTGAAATCACATACGCTGTGTGCATTGGACTAAAACTTTTTTTCAAATTTCTAATTTGAGGTCAGAATAAATGTGGAAACTTCTGGGGATATGCAGAGGGATTTTATAAGTTTGCAAAGTGTAGTATAGTTCAGTGGTAGTAGGGAGAGGTCTTCATCACATTATGTGCAACTTCTGTCATTCAAAGAGACTCATTTTTTAAGTCTTTAACTGTTGATGCCACTTGTTTACTGATGACGCATTGGCTTAGATTAACTCGGATTTGGTTTGTGAGGCAGCTCCTGTATACGGTCCTGTGCAAAAGTCTTGAGATCCCAAGAAGCCAGATTCTCTTGTAACCTTTTGAACAAGATTTCTAAAGTTCTTTGGAGTTTTTTCTTTCATCATTGGTCATTGCTTTTCTACTCATTTTCAGTCCAGTTCTTGATTTGACCCTTTTAAGAGGAACACGTTTGTTAGGCCACTTAACACCGACCTAAGATGGCTCTGTGGATGAACCGGTGTTGTGTCATTGTACTGTAAACACCAGAAGGTTGTTATAAGAATATTTCATCGGGACACTGTGTGTTACTGTTGTTTCTTGAAAAGTCTTGAAAAGAAAAGATGTGTTTTTCAGTCCTGTTCGTTTGCAACCATCTGAGACAAAAGTTTGATGGTTGTAGGAAAACGTGTCTAAAGTTTTAAGGGGATGACAGGAAGAAGACATAAAAAAGGCAGAGGGACAAAGGAGGAGAGGAAGAGGATAGTGAGGAGATGCTGGTGAAAGGGGGTGAAGTGAGGAGAGGAGAGGAGAGGAAAGGAGAGGAGAGGGGATACAGGGAGGGGGCAGACAGACAGGCAGGGGGAGCGATTATAGCAGGGTTTATGTATGAGCTATTGATTGAGTCGGTGGTGACTTCTTGAGTGGTTAATTCGGGAAGTGAGAGCGATAGAGAGAGTAACTCACTGACCAAAGAGGGGAGGGATGTTGAATGGGGGGGATAAAGAGTGAGATGGAGAGAGGGGTGATGAGGATGAGAGGAGAGACAGAAGCAAAGAGGAATGTATTTCCTGAGGTAAAAGTGTGGAAAACAAGGCTATTTTGCAAGGAATAATGCAGCGTCTCCTAATTGCTAGTAAGGACACACTCTTATTCTGTTTGTTTAAGAATGATACTAAACATTTTCTCTTCTTCTCACCTCATTCAAATCTAAACACTGTGAAGATCTGAATCCTCCCCGCTGGCACTTATGTTACAAAAAGGAAAAAAAAAAACATAAAACAAATACAATACAGCATTTTTCTTGCATCAGACAAGGACATATTTTATGACTGGTTTGGTTTGTGGGCTATGGATTGTTTTGTTTGCAAAAAATGAATCACAAACAGATTCGTGTGATTCATTTTACCATCTGAAGTTGCACCGGAAGTTAGGTTGCAGTCATAGAAATTGTTACTCATGAAGGTAACATTTAAACTGCCGACACCAACATTTTACTTTTATTTCACAACGTATCTGTCATAATTTAGCAGTAAGATGACTGTAGGTTTTAGGTGATTTTCTGGAGTCATCCGGCATCTCACAACCTCATGAAGTGAACTATAAAGATAATGAAACGTAGAATAAGACAGTTATGTGCTACTTATTTACACAGGATGCAGACCTACATGATTATTTTAGAGATACAGTTAGATACAGTAAATCCAGTGAGAATTAATTACACTGTATGCTATTTAGTTACATCAGGTTGAAGAGACGGGTATAAAAAGTTCACCCATTCAGAATTGTTTAAAGCAAACTCCTACAGCCCAAACTGCAAACTGAAGACCCTCATCTGTATTTCTCAGCGTCTAGAAGCCGGAAAAAAACATTTGAAAGGTTAAACCATCAACCTTCAACATAAATAAGTGACTTTACTCTGAAGTCTATCAGCATTTTGTTACGGAAATAAATCAAATGCGTCACCGCAAAAGTCTTGAAAAGTAAAAGCAGGCAAACAATAATGTATCGTGAATATAAGCTTATAAGGTCAGTTAGGTGATTGAGATGTGTAGTCGATTGAATGCTTCAGCACAAAGTGTTCAAAAACATATTTCTTAAATCTAGATAAACTTTTTGGAGGACGTTTGACCTGATTTTCCAGCTGGGGTCTCAAAACCCAAACTTCTGAATCATACCGGTTCATATTGTACAACAAATAGTTTTCATGACCGAAACAGAAATGAAACGTGAAGCAACACCAATGTTTTATCAAAACATTGTTTGAAAATAAGATCAAATGACTGATGAATGAGTCGAACTCATTGGGACTTATTTCCTTTAAGAGGCCTTTACAGAATTAAAGATGTCCCTGCAAGTTGTCACATATGAGAAAAATACTTCAAATGAGTTTGTTGTTATTCAGGCATCGCAGTTTCTTCCTCTGATGCACAGCATGCATGAACAATCGCTGGTGTCCACACACATCCACGCGCACTCACGCACGCGCACCCATTCTTCTCTATAGGCGTGAATTTAAGCCCACAGGACACTCATCTGCTCGCTGGAAACAACAGATGGTCCCCTTGTTCTCGCTGCATCACCTTGTCTGAGGAAGTCAAAATCAAAAAGCAACAACTTGAACAAGGAAGCAAGGTGGTGTGCGCGTGCGTTCTAGAGGTGTGCGCGCGTGCTTGTGTGAGGAGGATCTCTCTTATTCCAAATGTGTCCAACGCATGGTTTGGTTCACCGCGCATCTTTCATAGCTTGTTTGCTGGTAGGATATCCTGCAGTCAGACTCCTAAAAGCCGCGCTCGTGAGCGGGTTACGTGGGTTTTTGCGTCTCGCGTGTGTGTTTGTGTGTGAAGGTCAGCTCGCCGGCGCAGTTTCTTTTCCTATTCCTCTTCCCTCTCGCGCAGGTTTTGATCTCTCAGCCGCGAGATCAAAGGCGCTCTCTGGCTATTAGTCAGCGCGAGCCATTGATCCCTCATCGATCCACGCGAGACACAGCCGCCCCGTGAACACCGCGCGAGGCTCCCCAAAGCTCCTCCCGCGCGTCAGGAGAGAAGGAGAGGCAAAGTGAGGAGAGGAGAAGCAGAGGAGGGAGGTGGAGAAGTGTGTGTGTGTGTGTGCGCGCGAGTGTATGTTTTTCTACTGGCGCGGGCAGAGCCAAACTCGAGCTTTTTCTTTGCCGCGGGACATGAAACAATGAGGCTCGAGCCGGTTTTAATAAAGCGCGCTTTCCCTCCTTTCAACTCTGGCGCGAGGCGGACGAGCCGGCAGCGGAGAGCGATCGATAATTAATGACGATGAATAATTTAACCCTATCGATTGATACTTTTTCTTCATCCTTTTCCCCCTTCTTTTCCTTATTTTCTTAAGGCCAGCGTTCTATATCATACTAATACCGTTTCACGCGCTCAACATCCTCATCTCCACTCACCTTCCCTTAAACTTGTTGTTGGAGTTCTTCACCTTTCATGAACATCAGAAAAAGCAAGTTCCTTTATTTATCAAAAGCTACAGTAACTTAGTAGTTTATGAGCCAAGCATGGTGTCCCCACCTGACTTCCCTTCATGAATGGAAATAACCTTTAAGAGATAACGTGAAAATATTTACATTTCTTTTTTTCTTAATAGCAAAAAACAAAATATATAAGGCATTACATGTTGTCTAAAAGCACAAAAGAAATAACAAGGAGTAGTTTTCTGTTACCATGAACCCTATCTTTGTCCCATAATGCTGAGCAGGGTGACACATGTATATGTACTGAAACTAGTTAGTTTGAACTAACTGTTCCCAACTGTTTATTAAAATAAAATTTCAAAATGTTACATTTCCTTAGCTGACATACAGACAGTGAGGTGAGGAAATAATCAAGGGTTTGAAACAAAATGTGAAATGTGTAATGGAAAATAAACCTTAATAAGCCTGAAAGAAGCCTTAAACCTAATGTGTCTGCTTGACAGATTTAGTAATATTGTTCTCGCTAATTTCAACAACTATTCTATATATCTGCTTAATAATTCTCACTTGCTCAAGGCTGGCTATTCAGACTTTTTGTATTCTTTTTTTGGTCTGAATTCCCTATTTTTGATCTTACCAGTGAGCCGACAAAGTTAAAAGAAAACTGGTCAAAACAGCATCCTGACAATCCCAATTCCACTACCGCGCTGTATCTTTCAAACAAGATTTGACTGGATGGCATTCTGGCCAGGGCACTCCTGTCAGATGATAGCCTGTCTCGGTGTGAAGAGCTCGGTATTAGCTTTGCCCCTGCAGTGTGGAGTAATGGGTGCTCTGTGGGAGAACAAGCAGAGAACCTCGGTGCTCCTGTAACTATACATCTTGGTTAAATACACTGACAGAACTGCACTGCTGCCAGTTCCTATTACACCGGCAGCACTGATTTCTCACCCTTTCATATGACAGCATGATGGGTGTGTGGAGTTTGAGATACAAAGGCGTGATCATGTGGAAATTTAGCTGCTGTGAAAGATGCAGTATGATGATAAAGCATTATTAAAGATGGCTCCTTGACTCATACACTGTACAAAAGTGTTCTACACAGTTTTGATGGTCGCAGTCTAATCAATTTACCTCCAACAAGGTCCCAAGATGTCAAAAGTGAACTTGTGACACGAAATCTAAACAACAGACTGTGATGACAAAACTATTCCAGTGACTGTTTTGATGTTTTATGATGAAATCTGTGCTTTTTCATTGCAGCAAGTGGACTGTTTGGGGGGGGGGGGGGGGGGGTGTTAAGAGGACTAAAATGTGTTGATAAGGTTCTTTTCTTAGTTAAATGAGTCCATAAGCTACTATATATAATGAACCATACAGGTGGTATTATTAGTCTGTTTAAAGTGTAGACTGTTTCTTTGGTAAATATTTAGTATTTTTTGTATTTCACTACCCTTTAAATGATGAAAGGTTTTATGTTTGATTGTGCACAACACATTCATCTAAAACATCACTTTTAATTCCTGGTGAGATTTAGCCAAATGAGACCATTGTAAGCCGTTGCAGAGATAGAATTTTAACCAATGTTGACTTTTTTTTCCTAAGCATTTGGATAGACAGGTTCTTTTCCTTCTTCCTGAGCAGCCCCCCTTCCTCCCCGCTTCCTCCTCCTCCTCCTCTTCTTTCTCACTTCTGTCTCTCCCCTCCTCGTTGCTCCTCTCTCCTTTCCATCTCCTCTAACAAACCCATAGCAGAGTCCCTCTGTTCTTCCACCCCGAGGCTGACCAGTGTGTCAGAGCTAACCAGGGAGAGGAACAGAGAGAGGGGGAAAGACAGAGATAGCAGAAGAGAGGCGAGCAGAGAGGAATTGAGAGGGAGAGGGTTCAGTTGGGCCTTTTTCAGGGGCAACCAAAAAAAGGAAGATGAGACAGATGTACAGAGTCCGTTTCATCTTGTGGAATAAAGAAAGCGGGGAGGCCAGACTCTTCATGCTTCTCACAGTTTTCTATCTTTTTATATCGTGACCCATCACTCTTTCCTTCTTTAGACAGCACTGGAGACATAATGTTGCCTGAATGTCAAGCTGCCCCCCTTCTCTCTGCTACCGCAGTCACTCTACAGAATTTCAAAACATTGTTACAGTATATTCCTCACACTGTTTCCTTTTTACTCCCATCAGTGGCCCACTAACCCTGGCTGCACAAGCTCTACAGCTCTGCTGATGGGCCCAAATATAATGGATTGCTGAAAAATTGGACAGTTGGTCGTGTCTCAGTGGTAGAATTTATAACAAGCTCATAAGTACACAAACATAGTGTTGATTCTCACATACTACAAGTCCCCCAACAACCTTATAGGTTTCTTGTCTTTGCATCAGAAGCAGCTTGCATACTGAAAGATTTACAAACTTTTCTATTTTCAAAAAGAGCCACAGTGTCAGTGTAAGTGGGTCAGAGAGGTGGTTGATGAACGAAATCCTCAGCCTGAGACCTCTGTGGGACATCTTTTGGGGTACCTTTATTTTGTTGTATGTTTGTGCTGAAAATCAGTTTCTCAGTCTCTTTCACTCATTGTTTGGTTCATTACAGGCACCAGAAATACTTAGTTGGATGTAGGTACTTATTGGGCTTTGAGCAACAGAAGTCTTTGGTTAGGGCTAGGCTATATCGAGCCTCTTGGTCTTCTTTAAAGCTACATTTCATAGGCTGCCAGGGTGCAATATTCGCACGTGTCTTCATTTTTTTAATTTCAAAAACTTTTTTGAAATCCTGGTAAAACGTGAAACAGTTACACAAAAGACAATCTTTTATTTGTGTTGATGAACACGAATGATTTATTTTTAATATGGAGTTTTTTATACTATGTAGCACAACAAAACAGCAAAGATCCTGTCCGTGGATACAAATCAATCAAAGTCTTTAGATGTATCGCATGTTTTGCCTCAACAAAAAAACAATTATGGCAAATGATGTTTTTTTTTTTTTAATAATGTTTTTTTCAAATAATTTGCCCCCCTTTGCTGACAATGAAATAGCATGAGGTAAGTGACAAAATGAGAGCAAACTTTATATCAGTTAATCTCTTTGGGAGCAACACAAGGAAAAAAAATCTGGAAAGTGAATTTAATGATTTTTTTATGCCCCCCCCTTCCATCTACAATCAGTAGTCAGTAGTGAACGGCACAGCAGTACAGCTCATTAGATTGTGGGATTGCTTTTCTTCATTAAATTTCACACTCAGATGCTTTGACAATTGCACAAATGTGTCTTTTAGATGTTTGCATGTTGAGCACAGCAAACGCCTTTCACCTTTCAGCCTTCATCTCATGAGTGTCCTTGTAATGCTGTTGTGTCCCGAAGACACAGAGAAGTCTGTCACAAAAACCCAACACACTCCTTCCAGATAAATTATCAAAAGCCTCTGACTCGTAAACACACCAGAGGGTTTTTCAATGATCCAGTTGCAGGACACAGTTCAGACCTCCACTTCACAACATGTTGAGCACAGCCGAGGTTTCCTTTGAGCAGCTAATGTGGGGTTTTTTTGTTGTTGAGCCGTGAACGTGTGCAGAAACTTTGTGCCCCTTTTGTGTGGGTTCACTATTGTCACACTGCTAACTGTGTGATCCATCATCCACACAGGGTTTTATGGGTGACCTTTTGTAAGGAAGAGGTCTTTTGTTTGGACTTAGTCGCTCTCTGTGCAAAACAAAATGCATTTGTGTTTTTTTGTCTGCCCACACCTCTTTTTTTTTTTATCAGTACACCAGTGTGCTCGATAAACAAAGTGCATTGTCTCGTTGGGCTTGGTGAGATATGCGTTAGTGTGTCGATATTGATTCAGTCAATATCTATGGGCTCCATGTCTTATTCGGTGTGCTGCTTCTCACTGTGTGTGTGAGACGGCTACCTGAACACCTGCGTATTTGTGCCATTTCTGTTTGAGACTCCACAAGCCATTACAATCTGCGAGTGTCTGCATCTGGCAGTCCGTGCATGCATGTGTGTGTGTATGAGTGTGTGCGTATGAGGAACTGTATTCCCTGGGCTGCTAGTTATAATGTTTCTGGGGGTGATGGGGGGAACTTGAAAGCCCTGTGCTGCCCAAATCAAAACTAACAAGGAAATGATGGGGGCTCCTTTATCTCCTCTCTGGCCTGGGGGGCTGAGGGGGGCGAGAGCTGGAGACTGGGCAGGGAGGAAAGGAGGAGGGAAGAAAGGAGAGAGAGAGAGAGATAGATAGATAGAGGAGGAGGAGGAGGAGGGGGGGGGGGGGCAGCCTGGCTTCCTCTTTGATTTGTAAAAAATGCATTACCTCCGAAATCAAACGGAAAATTACTGTGCCGAAGCAAAACACACAGAGCAGAAGAGAAAAGCAGATGGGTGGGGCAGGAGGGAAAGGGAGAAGTCGGTGTATAGGTAAGTGTGTGTGAATAGGAAGGAGGTGGGAAAGAGGAAAGGAGGATTCACCTGTATAGATATGCTCCTGGATCGGAAAAAGGGAAGATGGATATAGATTTGAGGTGGTGCGTAGGTGGTATGAGAAGTAGCTGGAGAGACCCTGACTGATAGGAGCACACATATATAGTTTCCTCTGAGGACATGAGTCTATACATGCTGTGGACCATGAGAATATGGCAAATGAAAGAAATGATGCAGTATTGATGACCTGTAGCCCACAGGGAAGAGGAAACTTATGGATTACAACCTCCACCACAAAGAATATGTAATTTTTTTAAAGATCAGTCCTTGCAGAGGCCTTCAGTCAGATGAATCAGTTAGATGTCAACAATTTAATGGAAGAACATACTTTTGAAATAGTTTCTAATCACATGAACAATGATGTATGATTTCACAGCCAGGTACTCTGAATAATCAAAATGACCAACATAATGAGCCATGTTAGAATAGTTTTGTGTGACAATCCAGATGAAAATGTGTAGCTTTATGTCAAGATGAAGCTTTTGTTACAACACTTGCAGGACACTCGACGGAGAGAAAAAGAAATCAGAACATGAATGATGAGAGTGGGGAAAAAAATGGGTTGGATGCCGGCTAGGGTCAGAAGGAGCGGCTGGAAAAAACAAGCAGGATGAAGAGCGAGATGAGAGCAAGAGGGGCCACAATCCAAAGGCTAGAAACAGAGCGAGAGCGACGAAGAGACAGAAAGAAAGCCAGAGTCAGTCAGAGAGTGAGAAATGCCTGGAGTTAGCAATAATAATTTATACAAACACACCTTAATAATTCACGTTCCATTTCAATGCTGGAGGGAAAATCCAAAATTCACAGAGCATAATTAAATAGAGGCAGAGAGTGAAGGCAGGGATAGAGAGGGCAGCATTAAAGATACCAGTGTAGCAGCAGGGCATCTCTTCCATCTGAGCTTTGTAAAACAACCCTGACGAAACTGCAATATCCAAACTAGATCCTGTCTTGTTCATCACGGAGACACTGAAACCTCCGTAGCGTCTCCTGTCAGCAGATGTCTATATGCATTTATTACGTAGACGTGATCACCATGAGCTCTCATTTAATAAAGCAAACCACCGCTTCTTTGCTCACACGTATGATTGTATTCAGAGCGTGAGGGAGGGAAAATCAAAAGTGTGTTCCCACACTTGTGGTGCTTTCACTCAGGATGCTCCGGTTTGGGTGGGAATACAAATAAAACAAAATGACATAGGAGATATTCAGAAAGATAATGTCTCGATTGTTACAGATTAGAGTCAGTTCTCACTGTTGTTTAATTGATCTGTATGTTTAGCGTGTTTTAGTTTGCAAAATTAAACTCTTGAGTTTGTCTTTGAAATTGTCTTAACCTGCAGCTGATTTGATTCTTCACATGCTGTTTAAAAATAAATGCTGTACAGCAGAATGTAAGACTAATAAATTACAGTTTTAGCGCATTTGATTTTTTTGTATTTTCAGTTATAGTTTTATTTTGCTTGCCAGGATTTATTGTACTTTTTACTAAACTTACCTGACAACAGATCAAATAGAAAACAAATAATTAGCTTGTAAAATACTATGCACTGCTATAAAATACTTTGCAACATTAAGTAAAGTAATTAGAATGATCTCTACCTCTTCCAAATATGATGATAGTAATTACCAACCATTTTATATGAAGTATATTAGCATGAAATGTAAAAAAAAAATACATGTAGCGTTTCTTTGCAGGCCCAAATACTATTACTTTTAATCTTTGTGTGCTTTTAGCTGATAATATTTTCATATTTTTATTTGCGGGACTTTTCTTTTTAATGGGGTATTTCTTACATGATTCCAGGGAAGTTGTTCATCAGGGGTACATAAACAGTCTATTGCTCTTCTGCACCCTTGTTGTTGCAAATTACACAGAGAATGAACGGAGAGTTAAAAAATCTGCCCAAATTAAAACGTGCTAACAACAGAGATCGGTCAGTTTGTAACATAAAACACTGGAGGTGGGACTAAAGCTTATTTAGGCACTTTTTTACTTTTGTTCTTTTGCTTCTAAATCATGAAACATTCTCAAATTACTTCAAATTAATTGTACATATCCTTCAAGTAAAATCGATGTTGTATAAAAAAAGATGACACCATAAGAACTTTGTATCCAAGACCCTCCAGGCTCTAGGTTTATGATACACATTACGTTACAATACACCTCCTCTTAATCTAAGACTTGTGATGAAGCATTGCAGCATCATTGCCAAAAAGTATGGCCTTCAAAACATCATGAGTGGAAAAACTTGAGATGGACCAAATCTTCCACTTTACTTAGATCGCGTAAGAGACAATAAGAAACCTTGAATATACCTGTACACATGAAATATTTGACATCGCATGTAGTTTCTACTTTAATATAAAGTTCACAAACAACTGACCAACCCATGTTATATAATTAAAATAACATTTTTGATGTATGATGTGGCTCAGATTTTCAGTTGGTTTTCAAAAGTCTATGTAATTCTGCCTGTTAGAAATGCACTATAGGGATGTCCACCACGTTGCATCAGACACAGCCTCAGGTGGCCATACAAGATCCCATCCATCAAACACCTTATCTTCACCAAAGACATATGAAACATAACCTCGCTGCATTTCACATTGATTTAAGGTATCATTTTGAACTAACTCACAGTGCGCCTTTAGACCCTTATGCAATACCTCAATTTTCAACAAAGTTTACACTTCAGCTTCAACTCGCTGGAATGAATCTAGTTAACTCTGGCTTAAGTAAATCATTTTTCTTCTACCAAATACCATGTGCTCCTCTGGTTCCATCTGCATAAGTCTAAGCCTCCTCTTTGTTTTGTATCAGGTGTTATCGAGGCATGGACTGCAACTGCGTCAGTGATCTGCTGCTCCCCCCTGTGCCCGCCCTCTGGACGCCAGGTCAGTATTATCAGTGTTTGTTGCTTCAAATCTGCAAGAAGTTTTTCTTACAAATATCTCTTAATCTAGTCCAAGGCCAAATGGCCAAAACAAGTACATTCAGATCTGATTAAAACTAAGAAACATCATCATCAAAATTACATGTTGAAATTCATATTTAATATTCCACTTTAAAAAGAAAAAAAAAGCTAACCACACACACACACACACACACACAAGAAAACAAATTCAGTCTCTGGTGGTAATTGGCTCTATGTCTTATGTTTTCATAAGGCTTGCTGGAGCCAGATTTACTCTGGGCTGAGTCAAAAAGATACTCCTTCAACTTCATGTATGATGTGCATACAGTACAGCTTTTAAAATTCAGACTCAAGCAGCATCAATCAGATCTCCCCCAGCGAGCTGTCATCATCCCACTGACCAATCTGTTGAGGCTAGAGGGCATTAGCACAGACAAACATTGCTCAAGGCACATGCTGTGATATTAAACACATCATCCCTCACCTCCATCACTCATCAGTCATTCAGACAGCAATCTGCCCCCACCTCAGGCGTGCAGCGGGACAAACGACAGGCCTTAACCTCAACCTCCTCTTTTTCCTGCTCCCTCTGCCCAGGGTTCGCCTTCCCGGACTGGGCCTACAAGCCCGAGTCGAGTCCCGGCTCTAGGCAGATCCAGCTGTGGCACTTCATCCTGGAGCTGCTGCAGAAGGAGGAGTATCAGGGTGTGATCGCTTGGCAGGGAGATTACGGGGAGTTTGTCATCAAGGACCCAGACGAGGTGGCCCGGCTCTGGGGGATAAGGAAATGCAAACCTCACATGAACTATGACAAGCTGAGCAGAGCACTGCGGTATGTTTATCACACCTCAGTTTACATTATTTGTTTACTCTGGTTTGATTTAATCCTCACTTAACATGTTTCTTTCTTGTGTTGGTGAAAATGGAAAGATAAAGGTGGGACTTTTCCAGGGGAACATCAATACACTCAATTTCTCCTTATCTGTTAACATCCTAACGGAATGTTCACCATTGAGCTGCCACATAAAAAAGTTCAATAGGGATTTTAAAATTAAGCCACAGTGTGAAATTGCTTAGAATTCTTTAAAATGGGAAAACTGCCCACTATACCCACTACCCCAACTTGTTCCCCCACTACACCCCTCCCTCTGCTTTCCTTTGGCCCCTGTTTAATGGAGGCTGTCGTCAGAGTCTAATTGTTATGAATTGGCTGGGGCCACAATTAGCCTTCTTAATTAGCCTCACTTAATTGCTCAATTAAGGGCCACGGCACAATCGCCATGCAAAGCAAAACATGTACACATCATTGCACTGGGTTCAGCTACTGTGAATACGTGCTGATATGTACATGCTGCTGTGTTTGTTGATATACTGCATCTGCATAATGAGGTCCTGCTCACCACTATCTACTGCTGAGCTTGTGTAATTACAGTAATGTAATGCTTGTGAAACAAAGGGATCTGAAGGCAGGGTAAAAATTCCTTCTTAGATTTAACCTTGTACCACTCGAGTGGCATCACCAACCTCAGCTCCTTTACCTGAGCCAGATGGCTCAATGTTTTTTTTCCCTTTACCACTGATAAACCCAGTATCCTGGCACATGTACGCTGTGACACCTCTGTGGGTGGTAAAGGAAACTGGCATGACGACGACTTGACATGCCCAGCGGGAGACACCGGAGGTCGTTACCATGGAGACAAGTCTTTTTGTACCTCCTCCTTGTAAATGTGCTTCACTGCTGGAATTGGTGATAGTTTTGTGGTGTCATTGACATGATAGGTTTAGAGTCTGTTCAAACTATACACAAGACACTTTTTTTTTACGTTCATCTAACCTCTTCCTTCAGAAATATATAACCTTCATATTTGTCAAACTCCTGTTCCTCTGAATTTTTACTTTTGTAAAAATTAATTTTGTTGACTACATATTTCGTATATATTCAGTCACGATGCCCACTTGATCTCTTTTTTTTGTGCCAAATAAAAGGAAATATTTGTTCTTTAGTATCTATGTTAGAAGTGGAAAAAGGAAGTTGGCCTATTGAATCTTATCTTTTTGTTCATTAACAGCTCGGTAAAATTGAACCGTTTCTCTAAAAAAAAAACCCACATTGTATTGAATAGAGAGCAGTGAGACATGAATTGATTTGAGGAAGGAGGAGATGAATAAAAACAGTGGGAAATCAGCATAGCTCTTTGCCTCACAGCGCTGAAGTTGTTTACTTATTCTTTTCTTACAGTGAGGAAACACAGAACCTTGATGCGAGCATTAAAATAATCCTTCCCTCCTCTTTTCCCTTTTCCTTTATCCTTTATCACCTTTCGTCATCCCTTCATCGATATGCTCACCTCCTCCTTTGCAGGTATTACTACAACAAGCGGATTTTGCACAAAACCAAAGGGAAGCGTTTCACCTACAAGTTTAACTTCAGTAAGGTGGTGCTGGTGAACTACCCCATCCTGGACATGGCCAACTCTCCCTTCTTTCTGGCCCAGAACCACTTCAACGGGGGCTCTGCCACACCAGACTGCAGCCCAGAGGTATGAAAGCCAGGATGGAGAGACACATGAATATATTACAGAAATATACAACATGAACATAAATATATTACGTAACTAATGTAGGAAATGAGACTAATACAGGTTGAAATCTAAATGATAGAATAGTTGATCACAAATGAAGCGGCATTAAATACAAGGAATACAAAGAAGTGAAACCTGGAGCAAAGGAAAAAAAACAATAGCATGCAGCCAAACAGCTTCCTCCACTCCTTAATTTTTTATTAACAATGATTTCATTCCAGCAACTGAAATCCACTTCACTCTTGTGATTTTTGCTGTTATATTTCTCAGGCCCCTGCTGTGAGCTCCCTTTTTTTTCTTTTACAAGAGAATGGTGGTTCTCATCGTTGCTATCTTTTATTCATCGTCTCTAATGGTGGTCATAATAGCTTACCGTTCATTTATCATTTGCCCTGAGAGATTGTAAAATTTTCACAGAGATAAATTGCATCAGAACACAAAGAGAGCGCAGCGTGAACCTAAATGTCCTAAATTGGATAGAAAAATAATGCTTTGACTTTACTTGTGTATCTATTAACGTCCTGAGATATTAAGAGAAATTTAAAAAAATGAACAAATCAATTGAATGTTTCAAATTTGACTCTAAATTATGGATGTAGCCACACAAATTGCTGAAGAAGGCCATTTTTCTTTACTTGGAAGTGTTGGTGTGCAGACGATTTCATCCTAGACAACTAACGTCCTAGAAAGTAACTTGAAAGTACAGTGTAAGGAAGAATCATCCATCATTTGTCTGTGCCATCCTTAAGACGGGATAAGGAGATGCAGAGTCTGAAGGGGAGCGAGCAGGGGGACGGTTTTAACTCACCCTTAAAACAAAAGAAGACATTATCCCCTCCTTCTCTCATCCCTATCTCCGATGGCGTATCCATCTGTCATCGATTGAAAATGAAAGAAATAGAACGCAAAGGGGTCGCGTCAGATCAGATCAATGGCGGGTCATTAATGCGGTTTGTTAAGCAACGCAGATCTCACAGCTTGGAAGTACAGTCTTGCCTTTCAAACTTGTGGCTGCTGGGGTGACAGTTCCAATTGATCCACAATCACACTAGGGGAGAAAAAATCCCCCCTTTGTCCCCTTGATTCCTAAGATTCAACTGTTACACTTACTCTACCTCATCTTACGCTCCCTCACATATTTCAAACTGAAAAAATAGGTGCACACACTGATTCACAGACACACACAGCTGCCCTACTTCCTGAGAGGATGTCATTCTCTCACATGTCTCTCCTATTCGTCCTTTGTCCTTTTACACAAACTGGCCGACAATCCCTCTTTCTTCTTGTCATTTATCCTTTGTGCTCACAAACTTAATCGCTGCTCTCCATTTGACTCTGTTCTTTTCCTGCCTTTGAGTCTCTGAGTCTCTGCGTCCTCCTACCTCCCTTTTTACACCCAGTCCCATGGTGCTCCTTTTTATCCTGTCCTTGCTGCCACTGTGTCACTGTTTGCATCACATGCTGCAGGGTGCTGCTGTCAACATATGACTTTACCCTGCTCAGTGCAAAGGCAGATGCTTTCAATTTAGCAGTTTTTTCATAACAGAATATACATTTTTTTTTAACATATTTTCCTTTCACTTTCTCTCCCCCTTTCTGTCACTTAGGCCATACAGTCCCTGTTTCCTCGTTTGCCTGACACCGGTAGAGGAACGTCCCTGTTTGATCGGGGGACCACAGCACCAGGAGCCGAAGGAGACAAACTGAGACTGGATACATTCCCTTTCCTCAGTTCAGGTGAGCTGAAGGAATGAGAGTAGTTAGTGCCTCTTAAGTGCACATGTAAAATCAGAAACTATCCAATAACTCAGAGACATGAGGAGGACAAAGATAGCTGACATAGAGGTTGTTTGTGCAGTGTACAGGCAGAAAACAGACCTTAAACAAAGGATGGAGGAGGTGGTAGAGAGGGAAAGGAGGACAGCAGAGAGAGGAATGAGGATATGGGAAGGCATGAACATTTATTGTTAAAGGAAATAAGAGAGATGGCTGTCCCATAGCAGCTGCAGTGAGGCTGTGCTTCAGGTGAGAAAGGCCAGGTTAGCTTGTGAATTATGAATGTCAGCAGTGGTAGGCAACAAGTTTAGAGAAATCATCCAGCTTTTCAGCACGATCATTCACATTTGTCCTCCTTTGTCTCAACACACACGCACCAATGAATGCAACTTGGAACAGCCGGTGCATTAACGCATCCGTTTTCTTTGTATCTCTGCACGCTCTGTATGTGCATGAGAATGCACACAAATCTGCAGAGCTCGAGAGGTAGCGTATAGACAGAATTACTCACACAGAGATGCAACCCTCATCACACAACCTGCACCCGTCTACCTCCTCCCCACTCTGTTTGTCCTCAGGTCCTATTCCCCCCTTCTTCCCTTCTCATCCTCCTCTCCCTCCCATGTGTCCCCGCTGTCCTAATCCCTTCCCAGGCAGGAAGGCCCTAATTGAGGGTGCAGGCTTCAGTTTGTGGCCTGTGGGCGCCCATTACTGTGTTTTCATAAGCAAGTGAGGCCTGCCTGACTGATTCAATATTCATGTGTCTGCCAGCTACTCCTGGCCCAGCACGCAGAGACTTCACCACTGTCAAATTAGCCCTGCATAGTAAATAAGTGAGTGAACGAGAGAAAGAGTGAAGCTGGGAGAGGTGGAGGGTGCAGCAGAGACAGAATCTCTGAGTTGGTTGTCATTTGGAAGGAAGTCGAGTGGGTTGAGAGGGAATACTTTTGTTTGTTCATTAAAATTGAATCACCTCAGACTTACCCCCTTTTTTGGTTATGGAATGATGCTAACAAGGAACTGAATTAAAATGTGGTGCAGTATTTGATTTAAAAATGTTTAATCTAGAGTGATACAGTGGCATGTCAGAACATGAGATAAACATTATTTCTCAGCCAGGCTTTTCAACGGTGCAACTGTGAATATGTGCCGTCAAATCAGGGGCTGAGTTTCTTCAAATATTTATTTTCCAACACATAGTGATGATCAGCCATTTGGAAGATTTAAACTCCAACTGATTGCTTTTCACTGCAATGCAGAATATTTGTGCTCACGTCTGTCTTGCAGTAGTGTGTAGTGGGTGTACTACACAGTACTGGCATGCATAAAAGAACCATCAGATTTTTTTGTTGAAAGCAACTGTGCCAGAATTAGCCCCCGTGGCCCCTGATTAGAATTGCTAATACCACTGACTATAATTAGTGTACATGCTTGGATGGTGTATGTCAGGAAACCTTTGCCCCTTCTGAGAGTTAACCTCCATCTCTGGATCTTCTCTGTCCTAGGTGCTCCATGCTACTCCAAACCCCCGTCCCTGCTGGGCCCGTACCCTCGCAACCCACCATTTGACTACCCTTGGGGCTTCAACCCCTACCTTCCAGGGGCCTTCTCTCTCAATAACTGCCCCAAACTGCCCTCTGGCTCCCTCTACCCCTCCCAGTTTTACCCTAACCCTTTGCAGAGCAGCCTTTCCCAGCTGCCTCACCCCTTCTCTGCCCTGCTGCCCCCAGGGGAGGCAGGTGGGGGTGAGAGGGGAGCAGCAGGTCAAACTGGTGGGACAAACGGCACGGCGGGCGGTCAGCCAGCCAGACTCTGCCTGCCTCCTTACCCGGGAAGCCTGTTGTTGGGTCGGACAGACATTGGCAACGGGGCGACACTGGAGGAGAGGGAGCGGGTGGAGGCCAATCCTCCAGGCACGGGGCTGAGTCTGGGGCTGGGAGCGGTCAGCCTGGGAGCTGGGACTGGGACAGGCCAGCAGAGCCCCACAGAGAGAAGAGGAGGGGTGAAGCAGGACCCAGAGTCAGACTCAGACCTGGAGATAACGGATCTGAGCGACTGCAGCTCAGAGAATGAGAACGAGCATGAATTTGGCATCGGCAAGGATTCCAGCCTGGCGAACCGATCGCAGCTTGTATTGGATGGAAAGAAAGGGAGTGTGCTGCCGCCCATCACCTCTCTTCCCCCGCCAGTGTCCCCTCATCCTCTGAAGAGCTTGATGCCCATCACCCCTCCTCCCCCATCCTTGCCTCCATCTCTTTCCCCTTCCATGGCTCTGCATGAAAGACACAGGGAGACAGAGACTCTTAAAATGATACACAGCTAAGACATTTTCTGATGCGTCCATCACCTAACCAGTCTGTGCTCCTATAACTCTCTTCTTCTCTCCTGTCATTCTGATGAACCTTTTCTGCTTTGAATGATTAAATCTTCTGTCACACTTGATGAATAGTTTTTCCAGCAAAAGCAGTTACGTTCTTTACTTCTAAAACTATTGTTTGCCTGTTTCCTGTGTGAGTTTTTAACTTTAACAGCACTCTGTTACACTGTTGTCTCATCCAGCTTGGAATATATTGGAAGATCAGTTTGTAGCGTGTTGGCTGGCAGTTTCGCCAGCTTGTCCTTTCTGTTTTGATCCTTCGCACCGAACTTTTGCCCCAGGTTGCCAGCAGAACTCTTCAATTTGTTGTCTGATCGCTGCAGAGAGGGTAACGAGGTGATAAATTACAACACAGCATTGCCTGCCTTGCCAAACATCAACAAACAGCATCCTTCTACTAACAGAAAAACAAGAAATGCTTAAATTGATCCAAGTTTTCAGATATCTTCTAATTCTTGAGATTTATAAGTGCTTCAAAGACATATGCAAATATTGCCATCTAGTGGCCATTTTAGTCAAAGAATCACCTCCTTTTGCGATCCTCTGAACGAAACTGTTGCCCCTCATTCACTGTTCATTTTGCACTTTTTTTATGTGCCTGTTGTTTTTTGTAGTTTCATTTAAATGCTAAAAATCCATATTTTAATCGCGTTAAGTGTGTCAGTCTGTGAATATTTAATTTGTCTGGTGGTTTCCTGCACATTTATTATGTTAATATTTTTTATTATTGGAAAGAAAAAGAGAGCAGAGGGAGCTGGACCAATTTAAAATTTGTATTAATATTTCTGTGTATATATTTTAATATGGTGTATATGACATTTAATTATTATTCACTATGATAAGATTTAGCTGTATTGTTGTGATTTAATTCAGTATTTAAACATGTTGGAAAATTATAAGCTTAGGTGTATCAAAGTTTAAATTATTGATGGCAGAAGATCTGCACTCTGAAGATGTTGTTCTATGATGAGGACAGAGTTCATGCTGGGAATTGTCTCTGATTTCCTCCACCCCGTTTAATTGTGCCCTTTGGTCATTTTTGCCAGATGCCCAGTGAACAAACCCTTTGGGTTCTAAAAACATGCTGGTAGACTTATTTTTCTAGTTAGCATTCACCCAGTGTAACTGTAATGTAATTAGTCAAATGTGAATAATATTGGTCTTTGCATTTCTTTCTTAAATCCTCCCCCAAAAATGTGTTTTGATTATTTTTCAATCAATGCAATTCGCCCATGCCAGCAGCAGCAGGGTAAGTTGGTTTGCTGCAAGACATTAAGCGTTGGAAAAAATATTTCCAAAAACAGTTTATCTTTGCTCTTCCCCAAATCTAATGAGCAGCATCCCTTCTACAGCCCCGTCTCTCAGCACAGAGTGAGCACTATTGTACAGTTTCTTAACCTTTGCAGCCCATGGTTTGTCAAACAGTGGCGGTTTAACGATCAATTGTGAAAGCTCTATTGTAAAGTTGATGTAAAGCTCTATGTTTGTTGAGTTGTTCTGGGAAAAGGCCTCCGTTCACCTCCATGTGAAGAACACTAACCCCAACAGCTGTAAATACCGTTTCCTTTGTGTGCGTATGTGTTTGTACACATCCAAAAATGTCAATGCAGTGAGTTCACCAGTCATCTTTCTTTGTTTTACTGTAAAGAGGAAAAGTGGAAAGTGCAAAAAAGAACAAAAAGATGAATATCTTCAAAAGCAATAAATATTATTCTGGATAGTGGGCTGTTGTTCAGTTTGTTGAATGCATTCATTGTGTGAGAGCATCGACAAAAGGTAAGTGGGCTCAAACATGAAATTTCTTTGTGATCTTTGATTTTCTTTGCAGTATTTAACCCAATTAATCAGTTAGTTGGTTCTAATAACAAAAGATAATCACTTGTGTGAATGTAACAGTAAATTTATTTACTACTTGACCAATTCATGTCAACAGTAGTTTTTAGTAAATTAAATAATTTAATAAATATTTCAGATTTAGCGACCATTATCTGCTGAATATCAGTTTTGGTTGTTGGTTATCGGTTGCGCTTAAATTGCCTCCGAGTTCAGTTATTGTTGCTTTTGTGTGTGTGTGTGTGTGTGTGTGTGTATGTGTGTGTGTGTGTCCCGCTGTGGAGAAATCTACACTTCGACAATGATTTAATGATTCTGGAATAGTTTTCATTCCTCAAAACAAATACTTTTGCATATTAAAAGCAACCAGTTTGATTATTTCACTGCAAACTGGGAAAGACTTCGACTGAGAGGCTTCTTCCTTCTTTTGATCAGGTCGTATTCTTAAAATGAAAGAACTGATTGAACAATCAGATTACTAAGAGTAATCTACAAACTCTAATGCTGAGAATGTCTTGAACGTTTCTGAAATTGAAAACGCACAGCAGAAAAAAATTAAAATAAATCATGCATTTTTAATCTTACTTCATTTATAAATTCTGTTGATGATAAGATGCCAACTGTGATTGTGGCTAATTTCATGTATTTAAGCCATAGTTTTCCTGTTATACAACATAATGCCTCTGCTATTAATAAAAAGAAGAAAGATTACCTATGCCATAGTTACACCGACTGATTCAAAGATACACATTTTAAGGTCTAAAAGGGAATTTCTACACTCAAATTATTTTGGTCTTCTGTTCTATGACTTTCCTGTGCCATTGGTCCAACTAATGCTAAAATGAACAAATCATTCATCATTTCTTAAATAAAACAGCCCCTTTGTGTCCCATCATTGTCTCACTGCAAAGAGGTTCCTGTTTCATTTATGTGGCACAGAATCACAAGATAAGTAAAACCTCGCTGCACTATCAAGGGAAACTGCCCACACAGCAAGCAAAAGAAAAAAAACCCTGACTGCTTTGAATGCGTCACAAGTTGTGAAACGCAACATGCACAGACTTCATCCCTTTTCTGATAAATTGTCCCTCACATCCTTCTCTAAAACAGAAATGGTGATACGCATTGAGGTGATGTGCAAGGCCTGAAATGACCTTGAGGTCAGTTTAGACATTAATGTCATGGCAGAGTAATCTCGCATTCTAACACCAAATAAAACGACATTATGACCTTATGCAAAATACACCTGACGGTTAAAATGTGTGACAACAAAATCATAATCTTCTTTTTGACCATGAAGGAAGTAATGAGGAGCGCTGCAGCAGACTGAGAAGTTGAGTCTTTCAGGAAGGAAGGTGGTTGGAAATGACAAGGTCATTGTCAGATTGCATGTTATCGTCCACCAGAAACACACTGTGTGTTGCTTTGGTGTTAATGATCCCTTACACATGATAACATGTACTTGTTTGACACTCTACGTATATCATTGTTCCAGTAAATGTTAGAAATGGGCAATTTTCTCAGGACTTCATGAGTAGAACAATACATTTTGCATTTCCATTCTTGTCATATGTAAACAAGAAGTTTACATCCTTTTAGCAAAGATCTGGAGATTTTTAGAAGTGCACAATATACCACACTGTGAAAAGTTTTTTTCTTTTTTTGTCTTTTTCTATGTATTTCCAGGAAACAAGTGATAGGTGCAGTGATTCACTGAACCATATGCAAACTTATGTGGAAATATAGGATAAAAAGGCAAAGACAGAGTTTTTCCAATTCCAATGAACTCAGAAGTTAATATTTAGTATGACCCTGCTTATTCTTCAATGCTCCTAAACCCTCTAAGACAAGCTTTCCTGTAATTTTTTGAAGTAGTCAGAAATAGTTCTGCAGGCTTCTTGAAGGACATCCCGAAGCTCTACTTTGGGTGTTGGATGCCTTTTGTTCCATTCTCTGTCAGGATGATCCCACACTGCTTCAACAATGTTGAGGTCTGTGTTCTGCAGGGGATTCGTCCCTCTTTAAGCTTTTTTGTGTCATTTGGCATAGCTCAGCCTTTTCTCCCTGTTTCCCTTCCTTAAGAATGGCTTCCTGACAGCCACCCTTCATGGAGACCATTTCTGATGAGACTTTGGCCAACAGTAGATGGATCAACTGAAGGCCCAGATGCATCTTTCAGGTCCTGTGTCAAGACTTTACTGGATTCTTTTATCTTAATTTGTGTTGTTATTTCTTAAGGACATCGCTCTCAGATACTGTTCACCTGTAGATAGTTTTTCAGAACTGGCACTTCTTACTTTGTCCTCCACTTGTCCAGTTTGCCGTTATTTTTTTTAAGGAAACACAGGTCACAAGCTGAGGTATACCAGGTTTTTGGTTAAAATCTCTTTGGGAATCATCTTGTTGGTGCAAAAATACATCATCATTGTGTTTTTATTTTTTTGGATACAACAAAAGAAATTAAACAAATGAGGCCTTTGTGTGTAAAGATACCATCAAAACAGGTTCTTTACCAAGTCGTCTGTTATGCGTTGACATGACACTGGTTTGGCGAGTTAGGTGTTTTTTATGCTCGAATGATTCATAGATGAGTGTTGTGTTAAGTGGCTTTAAATCAACACACTCATTCTTGTGAAAAGTGTTAGATAAAAGAACTGGACTGGACTGATATTGAGTTAAAGCAACCAATGTCCAAACTAAAACTTTGAAACACCTTCAGAAACCCTGGAAAACTGTTCATTCAAATGTTTGAAAAAGCTGCGATATAAGCTTGCTCACTACTTGCGTTACTTCTTGTTTTTAACATCACTCAGCAAAATTTGGGAGAAGAAGGTGGGTGCTATACTTCTGAGGGCATTGTTATTTGATGGAGGATTTCAGCTACTCAAAAATCTGAGCCCTCCTCTGAAATACTGAGGGATGGAGATTTTCACCATTTGGTTTTGGCTGCTTGGCCCTTGTGCACAGAGATCACTCTGAATTCTTTGAATCTTTTCATAAACATACCGCAGATCATTAAATCACCAAGTCTTTGCAATTTTACATTGCTTACATCGGTTCTTAAACTGTCAAACCATTTGCACACGCAGAGAGGCGTTCCCCCTCTTTCTCTTCACTTCTGAAGCACTCAGCTTCTCTTTTGTGAGAGGTGGGTTTTTTTTTTTAGTCTATTTTTTAGGGTTGCATATCACTTTACAATATACTGTTGTCCTACTACAACATTTTTTGCACAACTTTTAGAAAAAAGACGAGGAACTCTCTTTGAGGTATTAGTATGTTTACCTGGACACGTTTTAGTGTTATGCTTCCACCACTTCTGATCTGACAGTTCAGATGGATTCGTTATGCTTTTATAGCTGAAGAAAATGCAGATAGGCTGAGTCGTGACGATGTTTGCCCACAGTGTGGCGCCAGGAGGATGGACTCGATAAGAAGCACGACTCTAGCAGGGAGTGAAGTTTGATCTGGGCGCCGAACTCTGTAAACAGTTGAAACCTTCATTTCACAAACAGTTTTGAACTGTTGGCTTGTTTTCCCCAGACAGCTGTTCATAAAACAGCTGTTACTTCCCCAGAGTAACATCACAGTAGTTTGTTTGTAAATTATAGTAATATAATGGATAGATAACGTCACATATCAAGACAAAACACCTGCATTTATTGCACAGTTTGAACCAGCTGTAGTAAATTCCAAATGCTTTCCTGTCTTGGCAAAAAATACACAACTAAATGAATGGTACTAATCAAGGTAAAGTGTATAACAGGCAGTATATTTATTACAGACAATTCGTGTTTTTCAAAGAAAGTCTTGATTTGTTTTATAGGAAATAAAGGACTAATTGAATGGGGGGAAAAGACAGCGTTTCCTTAAATACTTTTTTTAAAATAAAAAAAGATAGTTTAAAACAATCTTATTTTACTAAACAGACATATTGTGTTTATAACCAGCACAACGCTTTCACTCTAGATCCCAGACGCATATTACAACACTCAAGCGAATTATAAATCGTAAAAGAGACATAAACACTGCGTAACAAAGGCCTTAATGTTTCTTGGCACAGTTTTGTGTGACAGAGAGGGCTCAGCGGGGACGAGTTACTGTGTAACACAGTGCGGAAACAAGCCGTTTAGATGGGATACTTTTTTTTTAATTTGACAAGTCAAGCCGTAAAAAAAACACACATGAGCAGAGTTACATCGTTGCCAGTTGCATGTCACACGGAGTATCGTTTTTTTCCCCCCAGTCATTCTCAGACACTATATTGTTACTTTCCCCCCTCTGCTCGTTACCCCGACTTTTTTTTCTTTTCTTTTTTTTTTTTTTTTTGATGTGTACTTCCGCGTACTGTGTTTTTTCCCACTGACACACGGCAACTTTCGAACAGGAAATCCATTAGACGCTTCTCCCGTCTTTTTCTCTGTATTTACGGGTAAGTACACCATTTAAACACAACTCTAATGAAGATTACGAGGCGTTTGAACTTCTATAGCTTTGTCGGGCATATTTTAAAGTCGTCACGGACATTTGTTTTACCGAGAGTAATTGCTTAACCCCTCCACCCCACCCCACCCCCCCTTTCACAGCCCGAGCAGCAGACGGTAGCGTCCGCATACAGGAATGCTGTTCTCGGATGGCTGCACGGCAGCTCGCCCTCTCTGGACAATGTCGATTTGATAGCGGTTTTATTTAACGTTTTCGTCAGTCTCTTCTCCACAGGCTCAACGTTTGGCTGTTTTAAACCCCTTGCATTGCGTGTCAGAAGCATGGAGGTTGCGGAGAGCTGGGGTGAAACTGCTTCAGGTAGCAGAGTTGTGTATTTTCTGGCAAACCCATCGAGGATTTATGCGGCGCTTTTAGGTTTTTATCCCAAACCGCAAATCAGTTTAATATATCCAAAGGGAGTTGTGTTGTGTCATGGGCTGTCAGTGGGAAGTTTATGGCAGGTGACCCGTGCGATCTTACGTTGCTTTTAATCTACTTTAAACAGTTTTCTATTAGGATTTATCAGGCGAACATCTGAAACTGACCGACTGAGGATAAATGTCGGCAAAACTGATTTGGCTTTTCTGGCAGCGACTCATGGAAATTTGTCCAGCTGGTTGTCAGATTTGGACAAGTTTGTCATGTTTGGATTCGAGCCAATTTGTGCCTTACAATGGGCTAATTTACCCACATTCAAACCGACATCGGACCATGTTTGATGACATGAATGTGGGTGATATCCACGTCAAGTTCAAGTTCAGCACCGCACACTTTAGCCTGTGATCTTTGGCTGATTGTGGGACTCAGACTGTAAATGGGATACATTTCTTTTTTGTTCTGATCTTCCAGACTTAGGCCTCTATATGAACCCCAGCCAGCTGCCAGTGTGGCTTGATTGTTTTCATAAAAATAGAGCATTGTATCCTTCTTCATAAAGTTTTTCATGCCATCCCTATGTGATACAAATAAGCACACAATCACAGGAGCTCTCAGCTTTTTGATTAAAAGGACTCGGATAAGCGTTGCCAGATCTAATCCTTTGTTTTCCTCTCGTTTATTTGTCAACACTGTTTTTGCACAACATGAAAGGAGGCTTTAAGTGGCGAGTCCCTCCTTTCCTGCCATTCTGGATCACTCACTCATCAGATCAGACTATAAAGAGCGGCGGGCTTCAGTGCAGACAGGGTTCAATGATTAGTGTCTGCGCATGATTGATTGCCAATGACGATTTCGCCTTGTGAAACAGAGGACTTTGCCAAAGCAGAATTGCAGAGTTTCACGTGTATTCGCTGTACATTTAGTACAATTTGATTATCTTTCTAATCGCAGACTAATGATACGGTTGAGTGTGCCAGTAAGTTGTCAAATTTGTATTAATCACAGAGCAGGTCGTCGGACCAGTTCCTTATTAAGACTGTCGCACCTCCAGTGTCGAGAAGCCTGAGCTCAGTCAATGCAGCTTGAGACTCCACAGAATGTTAGTAACGTTTTAGGTTTGCTCGTTATTAGACGTGCGTAAAGGACGTTGCAGCTGGCGGTTTGGGCGACTGTGACGTATTCCAAGCCAGGGGCTGCGCCCCAGAGGCCCCATGTGAAGCAGGCCCTGCCACTTTGTCACTTCCTGCTACGCTCTGTTAGACAAGAGGAGCACTGCACTTGTCGTCTCGTTCTCTCCTCACGTTTTTACAAGTGCAGGCTTGTCTGGAGCCCAAAGGCTACCTTCTCTTCCTTTTAAAGGAATGTTGGCTATTTAATCCGAGTTGTTCTCTCCTTCCATGTCTCTCAGACTCTCTCTGTTGTTATAGGCCTGCATAAACTCACCCACATCCAGACGCTTTTAACAGATGTCAGTCTCAATGAGAGATGCCCAAGAGCTGGAATGACAGGTAATGGCACCCACAGTTGAACAGCCAAGGGGTGTCCTAAGGGCCTGGAGCGGTGTTGCTGGCAAGCTAGTAATTTACTGTGGTCGGGCACGGACTTCAAAGGGGAACGCAGGTATTCTTCTCTGGCTGCAGCTAGTTTGACGAACAGGCAGCAGATAATGAGAGACAGAGCGCACCGTGCTGCTCTTCTTTTCTCGGCAGGTCAGTTGTGAAATACTATTGACTCCTCCTGAATGCGCTCAGGGGGTGAGGTGGAGTGAAGTTACAAATAAGTGTGCGGGGGAGTGCATAGGAAGGTGGTTATAGGTGTACAAAAGTACGCCTGATAACACAGCTGTGACGTGCCACTGTTTGTTTCTGCGGTGTTCGTACAGATCACGCATGGATCCGAACACAGCAGAGGCTGCCATCGCGCCATGTCGTCACGGTAGATCATTTTGAAGAAAACACGGGTGTGATGCTTCAGCGGGATTTGTGGTAGTTATTCAGTAATTAACCGGGTCAGCCTCAAACAGAAATCTCCTTGTGGTTTTTTATTCATGTTGCATCGGTTGGATTTTCAGTGCTCACCGACATTTTTTTATCAGAGGAAGTCACATTGTGGTCAGAAGCCTCATTTGTGCATGAGACGGATCGACATAAACCGTCAAAAAGAACGGAGAGAGAGTTGCAACACAAAAGACACCCTGTGACAGGTGTGAGCAGTGAAATGAACAATGACTGAGCTCCTGCTGTTCCTATGATTTTATCCAAAGTGCTCACTGCTGGAGTCCAGCCTTCAAAGGTAACTCCAGCCCTTAGGTGAGCTGATCTTTGCCATTTTAGCATAATCATTGACATTTTTGTGTTGGCTGTCAAAGGTGGTCACACCACAAACCTAAAAGTAGGGCAACTAATTTCAAACAGTGTTCCGAACCAGCAGATTTCTACTTTGATCATCAGGAACTGATTAGTATTTAAAACAAAAGTAAGTTTTTTCATATTCTAAGAACAGCCTCAGTAACCACAGACAGTAGTATAGATGAGGATAGCGCCAGGTCATTTGAATTAAGAAAAAGTAACGCCTTTATTTAAGATAAATGTTCAACAAATGGTCCAAACCCAGAAATACAAGCTGTAGTCTCCCAAATCAAATCACAGGTAATGCTGCACAGTCTGCACCGGGGACTTTAGAAGGATTTATATGAGTAAGGTAACTATAGTAGTTCAGGCTGACACCCCATAAAAGCACTAAGTATAACACCCCTGCTGCAAGCTCCATTGACAAAAACTGTGCTTTCTTTTATTTTTTATGCTTTTTAGTCCTTGCAGCTTGACGTGGACCCTTTCAAAAGGACAGGATCTGTTTATAAGATGTCTCCACCGTAGGTTTCTGTCTCTCTGCTGTAGTCTTTTCGCAGTCCCTTGCATTGGTAATTGATGTAGATGAACTTAGTGACAGCTTTTGACTCTGGTGTTTCTCTGGTGATGTTCGCAACGTTCACTCCTGACCTTTTGTTCAGACCACCTGGCTCCCTGCTCAGTAAAAGTTGCAAAGAAAGTCAGCGAACGCACCAATGTGCGAACGTGTCAGCAAATACTCGCAGGCTTGAATTGCATCTTCATACTCTTCTCGGAGGACTCTGCTGCTTTCCACTTGCTCGATGATTTTCTGGATATATCCCAGTGCACACGTTAGTGATACCAACCCAAAATGAGACATCAATGGAGCCTCGTCTGCCCTTCTCGACATGCTCTAAAGCAAGATGCAGCCATTTCCATAGCTTGCTTTCTGCTTCCTGTCCAGCATAGAGGTACCAAGGTGTGCTCTGTCTAAAAATGCAGAAACATGAAATTTGGCTCATCTCGCCCAGCTTGATTACCTTTGGACATTAAAGGTCTCTTTTCCCAACAAAGGCTCCATCGCTTGTGATTTGCTCCGCCCTTTGACGCAGTGTTTCACCGCTGTTCAGCAGCCACATGGTGTCGGCTCATTCATAGGACGGGTTAAGGTGCCTCACACAGGCAGCTCAGTGTATTCACCTGCCAGTCTCTGTCATCTCTCTGCTGCCAGAGCAGATAAGACCTCCTGCTCGCCTCGCAGCATGTGTGGTCCAAGTGTGTGTGTCTGAGACGTGTGACGGAACCGTGTGTGCGGTCGCGACATCACCTCACACACCCGAATGACCTCTTCAGGGTCCAAAGTGGATGCAGCCCGGTCCGAAAGTGTTCCCGCACTTGATGTTGAAAGTTGTTTCCAGTGGCAGCTTGTTTCTTGCATGCTCCGAAAAGAGGAGTAGAAAATGGAAAGAGTTACATCCATCTCTCCAAGTGTGAGTCAGAAGGACGGTTGGTAAGCTGGTGTGACGGAGAGTGTGCGAGCGAGAGGAAACAGAGAATGAGCTCTTTCATTTGAGGGTTGGAGTGGAAAAAAATGAGACTAGACTCCACAGACGATGTTTACTCTTGAGGAGTGAATGAATTGGGGGGGTTGTGGGGGTGAAAGCTCCTTCAGTGAAGTGGGTGTGTGGAGACCCTGTGCTGGCTGTGTTACAACATCCTGGCCTTTACAAACAAGGAATCTTGTATTTGTCACATTGAAATAAAAAATATGCCACTTGGCATAAAATATATGCATCATGTTAAAACTTCTACATTAGAGTAAGTCACTATTTCTCACATTGAAAGGATTACAGAAACACAGCCTTTTACGTCCTTCGACTTCACAGATTGGTGTAAACTTGGCTTTTTTTTCTTCTTTTTTTCTTCCTGTGTACCTGTCTTGATTTCTTGTGCTTTAATCAAACACAAACGCGCAAAGGAAAAGTAATCGGGGACAGAAAGAAAGAAACCTCATAAAAAGCAAGTGAGAAGAGATCCCTGGACCTTAAACTTTTATGGGAAGAACACTGGAACGTGATTAATGTGACATACTGAGAATAATTTGGATACCTTTCTTGTTAGATGGAGCCTGAGATTCTCAAAGCCTGAGTTAGGAGGTAAGAGCCTTAAAATAGGCCACTGATAAGTGATAGAAACATTTGAACTATTATTCTCATCACTGATTAATTTGAAAATTGATTTATTGTTTGGTTTTAAGGAAATTGTAGAAGGTAGAGAAAGGTAGTCATCTTTTCCAAAGCTGAAGTCGCATATTTTCACATTTTATTTGGTTAACTAAACTAAAACGGTGCAAAGTCGGCTTGGAGCGCACAGATGCATTATTACGGAGGCGCAATGGTGAATTAGCCGAATACTCTCCCAACTTGAATGTGTTTGGCTGTGGAATGTCTCGACTATGGAAGTCGGCAGTCCTGTTGCTGGTCTAATATTGAGTGACAGCTAATCAAAATTTGAGCCGGCCATAGAGTAGCTATAGATTTAAATCTGAGGTGTAACATTGATCATGATCGATACAATTCTGAGATTGGTATCGACTCGAGTCCCTTGATGCTTTGATATAATGTCCCGAGAGATGGAGAAGAATGCTGGATGTCTGGATTGCACATCATTGGCATGAGGTCCATAAAGCAAGGTGTGCCTGTGTGCGAGCACAGAGGCATATTTTGGCAGCGCCGGCCTCTTAGGCCTTGATTCTGGGCAGGCTGAAATTCCTTCCAGAAATATTCGGCACAAGTCCTGGTATGTCAGCTTTGATAGTGTCCTCTTAGAATCTGCTGCGGTGCAAATAAACCAACAGGACATAATGATACATATGATACACATGTGAATGAGTCAGGAGCATTGTTTTTCCCCCTGAAAAAGCTAATCAGAGATGTCTTTGTTTGGCCTTCGCAGTTACTGCTCCCTACACACAGACAGACACATATGCATACACATGGAAGCAGTTAAGCCAAGCTGGAGGTTCACTCTGAGCTGCCAATCCATGCCAGTCGATTTTACCCCGGACCTATCTGCTGTTTCCATGAAGCCATTGACCTCTAAATGGGGATAAGTAGGAAAATGGAGTTTGCTTTTGCTCTAAGGAGAGACGAATGAATTAGATGAAAGCTTGCTAGGCCTTTTTTGAATATACAGAGGACGGGAGGAGGTTGTGGCTTGTTTAGCGGGATGCCCTGTTTAACATCTTTAAAATGTTAACAGACACTGGGTAGTCTTGCATGGAGATCTAGGGGGATACCTTTTGTTCAGTATCATTAAAACGTCAATTTAATCATTCGAATGGAAGGTCATTACTTCCCTGCATCGGCTGCGTCCAAGTGAAATCGAGATAAGGTTATTGCAGTAAAACAGTGTTGCTCAAGTATGTTTCCTTTTGTAGCAGAAATAAAGGACAACATGTAAGGCATTGGAAAAGGAAAAAAAAAGACTGCTTGTGTTTTCCCGGCACCGTTGGCCATAATCTTATTTTAGCCACTACGTAATGGTTTTTAAATTACATAATTGGCTCTTGTCTAGTGGCTATGAATGCAGCGGCTGTCTCAGAGCAAAGGTACAAAGGGCCGCTTTATTTTAAGCTGGAGACGCAGGACATGAAGGTGAAGAGAGAAGAAATGCAGTGTTACATGTGGTGAGGTGCAACTTCTAAGAGTGAAGAGCAGAGGACAGAGGATGTGCTAACAGGGAGGAAAATATGCTTGACGGGGCATATTCTCACATTTTTACACCTTCAGCTCAGAGGAGCCACTCCCCCGCTCACACACACACTGATGTGACTTCCCCTGTTTGTGCAATCAGCTGTGCAGCGCTATCTTCAGTATCTCACAGTGCACCCTCTCTCCTGGCTTGTTTGCTTGCTGTCATAGCGGTGACAAGATTTCTGGGATAACTTAGCCCCGTGTAATACCCTGACCGCTGCCCCGTTGGCCTTTTTTCGCGCTGAACAAACACGCAGGCATTCAGTCACATTAGACCTTGTTATCTTGACATGCCTTATCTCTGTCAATTGAGCCTTATCTTTAATCAGGTCTGTGTTTGTCGAATACTTTAAGATGCTTGTGTTGTCTGGGATCCTAATCGGTTCAGGAGAAATGTCCTTTAAAGGGGTAATCCAGAAGTAGTGTTGTGCTTTCATTAAGCTGGAGGAAAAGGGTGCTGTGGAAGTAGAAAAGTCATGACTTTACATAAGAAGTATGGGTCGAGTTTCAAACACCAAGCTTACTGTATAGTTCCCATCATGCACCTCCATCGCGTCTTTCAGTAGATCCTATTTGTGTGGCAAACGCCCACGCCAAGAGCTTAGTCCTTTGCTATTCTAATGTAGGAACAAAGGTTGTTGTAGCAGAGTTTGATGCAAGGTTGGTCAGGAAGTGTGTGGGTGCTTTTTAATTTTAATATCTAAGTGATAAAATTTTAAAAAATGGTATGGAAATGGTTATTACTCAGTAATAAAGATTGAGGCTGTGCTTAGACCTTGACACACATCCACACCTCCAGGCTTATACGGCCATTTCTTTGTGACAGCAAGAAGTCATTTACACAGCGCACATCTCAATTGTCAGAGATGCTTTAGAGTGTGTTTACGCCAAGATGCAAACACAGACGATGCTGCCAGCTGCGGCCAAAAGTGTTTAGTCAAGGTTGGATAAATCTAGGGTGTGCGCTCGGTTATGCCTTGCTGAATTTTGGAAGCAGATGTGTACTTTTTAAGCTCCGAGATGTGGCTCTGTTCTCTAACTGGGGTTGTTTAGCTTCCAAAGTTTCTTACGTGTTTATGAATGTTTCTGTTGCCAGTTTTTTTTTTTCTCCAGTCTTTTCACTGCCGCTGTCCCGTTTCTTTCATTTTCTTATTATATTTTGGAGCAGTTTATGATGCAAGTTTGCAAAAACAGGTTCTAGCAGTTTTCTGGGGTTTGTAAGTAGTTCGGGTTTTATACTGGCGCTTGAACGTTTCGGCGTAATAAAACCTAAACAACATTAACTTTATAATGAAAGAAAACCCAACTGAACATATACATACACATTGAGAATATACTCCTGAAATTGCAACAAAGATCCCTTTAACTTCATTTGTGAACGTTGAAAGCATGCCTTTCATGACACGTTGGTTCATCAACGGTGGCAACCGTTCTGGGCAAACCATGACAAAACCACCACCGTGTTTCACAGACGGGACGCGTTTCTCGTGCTTGAGTTCATGCCACATAAAACCTGTTATTCGAAATAAGAAGTTCTGTTTCTTTTTGGTTCTCATCATTCAACAAAGCATTTTCCCAGCAGCCTTCTGGCTCGCCCATGTGATCTTTATCAAACTGCGGTGTTATGTTTGGAGAGCTGCAGCTCGCTCGTTGCAGCCCAGCGGTGCATGCTATTGTTGTTTAGTGCTATGGCGGACTTATGATCTTCGCCAATGTCTGACATGCATTTAGTCTCTCAGAGTAAAGAGAGTTCATGTGTGAGCAAAGACTATAACATGTCTTGCTTGTTTTTCTGAGAATGTGGAATATTGGCTTATTTTCCTGAAATAATTAAGGTACGGTATTTTGTTCCTTATTTAACTGATTTGTCTTCATCTACTTTTATGACTTGTGTGAATATCCAGTGATGTCACACCTTTCTGTGAAGATGATTTATTCAGACTTCTTATCCGCCTGTTGTCTGAGGACTTTTCGTCAAACATGCCCATAACTCCCTGCACTTTGATGCGATCCTCTCCTACTCGCACTCTTGTGATCTTCCTCTTCTTCGCCTCTAGGTTTCGTTGGGGGTGTACGCTAACTTCCCTTTCTGGCTCCCACGTGAACTCAGAAACGAGTGGCACTGGAGGTTTGCTTGCTGCAGTTTCGTCTGTCTTGTGTGTTGCGGAAACAGTTGTGGGCACAATTTTTTTTTGTTCACCTTTTCTCACTCTTTCTCTCATCTGCTTCTATCCGTCTAGCTTTCTCTCGCTCTCTTCTCATCTGATAGGTCATACAGGAAATGACTCTGATAGCTTCCTGAGGAAATTACACCCACTTCCTGTCTATATGCCTTCTTATTTGCCAGTGCCCCCCCCTCTTTTTTCTTGTCTAAGTTCAGGCGCCTCAGGGAGGAGCTGCTGGATGGGTGGTGGAGCAGTGGGGCTGGTAGGAATCCCCCAGTCGCTGTTAATGTGGCTCTCTGGCCTGATGAGTGAGCCAGATAAACAGCAGAATAAGCTACCGCCATTAGCTGCTGGGTTATTTTTGGACGCCACCCTCATAGCATATATAGAGGACACAACACAGCCTATTGTGATTGAGTGCAAGAATAAAACGGTGACCTATACTTATTCAGAGGCCAGGTGCACCTTGTAGTTCTAGATGAGTGAAGCTCTGATTTTAGAGTTTTTAGTACAGGATATTCATGTTACTTCATCAGAAGATTCCTTCACATTTGTCTTCTTATTTTCTCACAGACGAGTTTTTCACTCTCTCCAGCTGCCTTCATATGATGAGCAGCAGAATTATTTCAGGCTTGCTTTATATCGCACACCTGAACTTTTGAGCTTCAGTCAGGATTTCAGTGCTGATTTATTCTTTCTTCTTTTCCACCTGCTCAAACACATTTTTATATTCAGACTTCTTTGAAAGTAAAACGTATCCTCTTCCTCTCCCAGAAGGGCAATTAGCTCAAAGTTGGGACACATGCTTCTGAGAAAAGGTGGGTTTGATCTCCACAAGGACTGTAGTTTTTCCTATTTCTGACAATTGCAAGGTTGCTGTTGTTGGTGTTGTGTTTTGATTTGTGAAAGGTGTCATGCACGAAAAAATCAGGATGCCGAACATCCAGGGAGGACACGGTTTAGCTGATGCGTCTCAGCTGTTTTATTGTGGATGCTTTAATGAATGAAGGTTTAATCTCAAATGTGTGTGTGGGGGCGGGAGGGTTTCTGGTTCCTCCTGAGTTAAGGAATCAAAGTTTTTAATTAACATTGAAAAGTTTGCCTGAACACCCTCAGGCAGGCTGCGGATGGATCCTCCTGGTGCATAAATCATAGAGCACTGGTGCATGCCACATAGATATTTGTTACCATCTCCGGAGGTCATAAAAATCCCAAAGTTAAAATTCAACACGGTAAGTTCCACAGCCACGGTGAAACACATCATCCTACCTCCTCTTCTCCACCTTTATGGAATCACTTATGAGTGTTCTTTGTTGCATATTTAACAGCAGTGCTGGCACTAATGGCTGCAAGGTTGAAGTTTCATCCACTGTTGGTCACTAGAAACACAATTGTCAGAGGTTTTAAAGTTCACCTTGGTCAGTTTCTGTTTATTGCTACTTGATTGGGACACAAGAAGGCTGTTTCTGCGTATTTTCACATTTCATACTTCAGTGGTATGGCTTAAGATCATGTATTTTTGATCCATGCATTTGACCTTGTTCCTGCACCAATAAATCTATCTCACCTCCCTTTGACAGTCACTGTCATGTGATTGCAGGAGCTTGATTGACAAGTGCAAGCATCTCCTGTTGCACTATGGACGCTGAAGATGCCCAGACTGGGGTGAGGTCACAGTTTGGCTCCTCCTCTTTTCCTGGTCGGAGAGGTTTCACTTCAACAGCTTACTGTTATAACTGTTTCACAATGGACGTGGGGTTTACATAAGAGCTGATGTAACTGCGACTGAATTACTATTAGACTGTGGTGACCTGGTGGAAAAATGAAATGCTAAACTGTGCTAATACCTTGTCTGAAGGAAGAAGCGGTTGCTAATTCTTATTCGCGTACATACAGTATCGGACCTCGGCATGGTCAGCGATTGAGAGGAATGCTCTTGTAAAGACCAGTTGTCATAGGGCACACATACACACAAGCACACCGACAGCTCCCTACAATCAGGAATGGCCCCCTCCCACATATGTGCGCAGTCTTAACTCGCACGCACACACACAAAGGCACGTATGCTTGATGGCTATCATTAGATTGATGCCACCTGACACTTAGTTAGTACTGGAATGTGATGGGAGGGAGGGGTACAGGGCAGCTGCCGACTCACAGGAGCACCAGAGTTGATCTCTACACTCCTGGGACACTGTTCAATTCCTGTATGCTCATGGCTCTCTCTTGTCCCCACAACCAGTGCAGCATGAACCAAGAAAGGCCCTCACATTGTGGAGCTCATGCCAGCTATCGTGTAATGGAGGTGAGGGGGAAGAAGGTCTGCTTACAGTTGAAACTCAGACTGACTCCATCTGTTGCCTGAACTGTGCCATATGCTGGAATGCACCACTTGGCTCCCTCTAGGTACAGCAGGCTCACGCTCCTGCTCCGCTGTAGTCCTGGGCTCCTTAAAGCTAAAAGGGAACTGACCTTCTCTGCTTTCCTCCGAGTAACCCCATTTAGCTTCCCCCTGCCTTTTCCAATTTGTCTCTCAGAGAGCGTACATGTATTACAATTACTCTGAAATCCTAACAAGACATAACAATAACAAAAGATTGGCTTTAGGAACTCCCGTAACGAGGAGCCCAAAATGCTGAAACATGCAGCTAAAGGCAGCGGTCAGCTCTCCTCAAGGTTGTCAAAGCATAGCCTGTTTTGCATTTCAACTGAAGCTCAACAGTGAACTGAGAACTAACTAGAAATCGTTCACTGTCAGTGTTCCCACTTTTAGAGCTGCAACCTTAGTAATTTGAGTCACTGATCAATGGGATGATTAACCATTTAAGCCAAAAATTCCCAACATTCCATCAGCACTAGAATCTAAAATTGGAGAATTGTTGCTTTTTCCGACTTGCATCATTGACAATTGAATGATTAAACAGCATTCAAAGCAACACCTTTAATGGTATTACCCTGTGCTTGAGTTATTGTATTTTTTTTTCTTTTACAGTTTGTATTTGATTTTAAGATCAAACAATTGAAAAGTTAATTAGAGAAAATCCACCTGGTGACAAAATGAAAACCCTGAATTTGGACAGAAAAGAAGACACGGAGTCATGTCAGCAGTTAAGGACCTTGCTTGAATTATTGATTATTGAAAGTTAAGTTTATTGCCATGGGTGTTTTTTTTTTTTTTTTAGCTGAATATGACTAGAATATGACCCCCCCCGCCCGCTCCCCAAGAGCTTATAGGCACCAAACCAATGTGAAGACCTAATGGCGACAAGAAGCCTCCTGCTTACAATGCCATTGTCTCAACAAACAAAGAGGCACTTTAACACACAACAAAGATGAATTCCAGGCAGGATGTATAATCTAAAGCGGAAGACTGTGAAGGTTAAAAAATGCATAAATTAAGAATAAAAAAAGCATCGTTTGTTCAACATGTTGAATCGGATGAAATAAATACTGACGGTGGCGGCTCTAAGAAAAGGGGAGACAGATGTTCACCAACGCTTCAGATGGGCCTAATGGCTGAACTTTGATTTATTATATTAGAGGCCGAATAGCTAAGCATTAGCCAAGGAGAAGGAACTCAGACTGATAAATTCTCATAGATCGATTAATTTGTGAGGGTGTGGTAGTTTGAAATGTACTGGTGTTTTTCACTTATGTTTATGACAAAAGGAGCAACAGAAGGCCTTAACCCCCCCCCCCCCCCCCCCCCCCCACTCATATCCACGTCAGCTGTCGTACTGCTCCTTTTTCATTCTGCAAACTCGCTGAACAGATTGGGATGGAGGAGTCAGCTTTCATGTCTTCTTGGGGAAATTAGTTAGCGTGCTCATATTATGATCAATACCATAATGCATCGATGAAGTCTCCCTTTGGGTGCTTGAAGCAGGGAGGGACCGTCCTACACTGAAAGTAGCTAAGATTTATTTAATAACTTCATTTTTCAGTAGGTGCTTTATTGGAATTTGCTACAATGGTGTGAAAAAGTCTAAAACTAGTTGGCAACACTTCTTGATTGTGTATTGATCCAGATGTGTATGTTTAGAGGGCAGTGGCCACCGTTACTTGTGTGTGAGTCAGGGAGGCGAGGGGTGGCTGGGTCGAAGACTGCATGAAGCAAACATAGTGTGGGGAATCCCTGAATGTGTCTATTATAAAAGTTAAACAAATAGTTGACTATTTGCTGTAAATTCCAGCTCCCGCTCATTCAGAGAAAGTTTTAAGCCGCCCTCGACCAGACATACATTTGCACAGTAGTGCTGACCTCCGACTCAAAGAAATAAAATAAATTCCTTTTTTTCCCAGGTGAGTTTTTTTTTTGGTTTGATGCATCTGCCGTTAAAATTTTACTTGAGCTATAAAGAAAAGCATTTTATCTTTCCACCAGGAAATGACTATAGGCCTGACTTCTGCAGCACTGGGTACTGTTCGTAGTTCTTGTTGTCATGGTGACAAAACAGTTTTTGTCAGTGCTGGTATCGTGGCTTTGGGTTTGTCATTTTGATAAAGTGTTGGTGGCCGGGTGTGTGTGTGTGTGTGTGTGTGTGTATTAAAAAAAAAACGGGCCCAGTTGTGGTTATGTTTGTGTATGTCTATGCAGATGTGCACCCATGACCCTGACAGGCCTGCATCTCTCTGTTTAACTAACCCCTCCCACGCATGTTGCTCCAACAGTGGCCTTTCTCAACCCGCAGCCCACTGGATGTGCCTATGAATGAATACATTATCTTTGTCTGTCTGTTTCCCAGTTTCACTCTCTATCTGCCACCCTACCAGCTCTGTTCATGTACAAAACCCTACCTTGACCCCAACACATTCATCAGACTGCTGCCATTGTGACATGTACACTGTATGCAAGCAAAAGATCAAATCTTGCTCGTGTATACAGTGACACTTCCGTACAAACTAACCACTAAGTGACTTTTCAGTTCCTTTTTAATTAGCCTGCATAACCGCACATTCGCCTGTATGTTTAGACATGTTGCTCAAACGCACACAGAAGTGCACTGAAACCCGCTCCTCACACCCATGCACTCACCAAACGAATGAGTAAAACCCATTTCCAAAAGGTTTGCATGTGTAAGGTGAAAACAACATGTACTGGTTTTCAAATCATATCAAAGTCTTAAGAAAGTCATCAGATGACATGTTGAAACAAATTTAAAAAATTTTTTTTCAATGTTTTCATTTGGTTTGTGAGTAAAGTGTTTTATTCCAGTGTAGTGATGGGACTATTTCACTACAGAGCTGTGCTGTAGTGTCTTCTGAATGCTGTTGGGTGATATCTTGCTGAAATAACCAAGGCTTTCCCTGTAAAAACGGGTCTTGATGGCAGCCCGTTTTGCTCAAAAAGTTCTCCATGTCATTTAGCGTTAATGTTGCCTTCTCAAACGTGTGGTTTAGCCTCTGCTGTGCCTCCAGAATATCACGAATGCTTGCCTTTGAACTACGGGCTGTCTGTAGCTCGGAGGACTGCCTTAATTGCCCCTAATTTCCAAGAAAATGCCAAATTTCAATGCATCCGATCACAGAGCGGTTTTTCACTTCTCTTCGGTTATCTCGATGAGCTCAGATCCAGAGAAGGCAGTCAAGTATTTTTTGGATCTTTTGTTTTTTTTTACGTTTTTACCTTCTTTTATCTTTTCATCTATTTTGGAGTATAAACTTCCATTAATGGATGCATCACGGTCACTCAGTGTTAGTTTTTGGCCTTGTTCAATGCGTGCTGAGACTTCTTTTGATTCATTGAATCATTTAATGATATGTCCTATTGATTTCTTCCCTCTAAATGACCATATTTGCTTTAGTATCAAGTAAGTAATTTTAACAAAGCCAAAACAATAATTCATGCACTTGCCGAAAGGGTGACAATCGCATTGATTTCTGTCTCAATTCACATTTTACATGCAATCCTGGATAGAATGATACACAGTAACAAACCTCTTCTATATTCTCTTTCGTGCTTGAGAATATGAAAACCACTTCAAAGTGCTGTAAAGATAAAATTTACACAACCACAGAAGCATTTCTGCTAAACTGACCTTGATGAAATTGATAAAATAGGAACTGAATTAATCAAATTCACAGTGACTTAAAAAGGTCTCGGACCTTATTTTAGAGAAAACCGACTTAGCAGAGCAGCGGGGGGGTTTTAAATTGTTAAATTGAAGCTTTTTTCCACCCGCCTGTAACTGAACGATGGCGGTCAGTACTGTCACTCTTACGAATTGAATGTGCAGCTTGCCTATTTAAAGTTAGGAAACAGAATTCAACTGAATCTGGCCCTTTACAGTAACCAGGTATGTCATGAAAACTTCAAGCTGCTCCTTAAAAACAGCTCTGTGTGTTTTTACTGCAGGGGTTACTCTTTTCCCTTCTCTTCACGTCGACTCTTTCTTGAAGCTTTACACCCTGCCCCCTGTACTGACCCACCATTGTGCAACGCAGCTTTTTGATGTGTGTTTGTGTGTCTCTTGGTGGCGGCTCTGGGTCTGTGGCCTTTTGAGAACTGAATACAAGAGCTGTGTGTTGTTTGTGTTTTTTAGGGAAAAGCGGAAGTGGTTCAGGGTGTAAAGGGTGGACTTAAGTTTAAGGGTGGACTTTTTTTTATTAATTTTTTTCCTCCCATTCATGGCTTTGAAAGGCAAGGATTGGCTCAAACCTTTCCTTTTTAGATGAGTTCATTCCCATTTTTAGACCAGGAGAGTTCACGTTTTAGCTCACAGAAGCAGAGCTCTCTGCTGAGCTGTTGATGATGACCAAACCTCAGCTCAAACGTTTCTTCCCTTGAGTTCAACAGCCAACATGAACGTTTTAGAGTATCTGTTCCCAGTGGCTTCATGATTTCTTGGGACAGAAGTTTGTAAAGTGTCTGTTTCATATTAGATTTTTTTCAAACATTAGTTGGATTACTAATGATTAAATGGATACCCTGATCATAGTTTGTTGACGGAGGCCGGTTTGGAGGCTGGGACATGTTTCTCAGCTTGACGTGATTTCACACTGGGAAAGTTCAGTATGTCCACGCTCTAATCTGGCTTTATGTCTGGCTCTGCTCAGCAGGGACTGAGGAAGCTAATGAGATGGCCTACCAGTTCAAACTGTTGCGCTTGATGGTTGCTAATTGTCTTGTTTTCTTCCCCTTCTGTTTCCCTTTAGCAGGGTCTCTTTGGAGCTCAGTGCTCTAACCCAGCCATGAGCATCATCGGGGCTGAGGACGAGGATTTCGAGAATGATCTGAGTGAAGTGAGTGAAGTGTTGAGTATCACCTCAAGACTTAAGGTCACCTTTCAGCTTCTCTCATTTTCCACACGCCTCTGTGCTCTCTCTCTTCATCGCAGGTGGTGGACGACCAGTCCCCTTACTTCAGCAGCATAGAGCAGTTGAAGGATCATCCGACTCACCTGCTGGTCTTCGTGCAACATGTCATTCTACAGTTTGACCCCGCTCCCCTGGTGAGGACTACAGCTTATAAAATGCACCATCCTGACTGCACAGGATGGGTTTTAGCTTGGTTTCTTTTTCTCTGAGGTGGCCGTCTTATGAGTCATTCTGTTTTAGTCAGTGCTGCTGATTTCACAGGCCCAGCCGTCATCTGCATGTGTCTGCATGGACTCAAAAAAACAACAGTTCTGCTTATTTTAGTATGTTACCTAAACATAGACAGAATTACAGGTTGCATTCAACCGAAGCCTCATGTTCTCTTTTTAAGGGTTAGGGTAACCCCTAAACACACATACACAAACTCAGCAGTGAAAGCTAACCTTATATGAGCAGAGTAAAAGTGTTAATACCTGCATTATTATTTTCAAAACCGCTCGTATCGACAATCCAGAGGCATTTGTTGTAATGCACAATCTCCCCTGCCCTGCTAAACGGGCAACCTTTCTGACAGCACTGACACAGGTGATGCCATCAGAGTTGTCTCTCCTCTTTGTTGGGTGAAAACAGCTCACACAAAGACAACAGAGGGAATTCTCTCCTGTTTTACGGCAACGGCCACTTGATTCTCAAAGCCTCTGCAGTTAGAGGTTTTGTCTATTGGTGGCCAGTTCTGTGTCGGGTTATGAAGTATCTAACATGGCAGTGACACACATTCTGAGGCCTCAGCTCTCCAATATGGCTGTCATTTATCTTGGCTCTGGGACTATCTTGCCGGCATCTTCCTATAGTGTTGCGTTCAAGGTCTAACGGACATTTTTTCCTTTTAATGCCAGTGATAAATGCAAAGAGTCTTATAAATGTTGAGTAAAAATGTGTTAGCCATTACTTGATTTCCCTGTGTCACTCTAGCTTGTGTAAAACATGTAAACCAGCACCTTCATGACCCACTGGGACTTAGTGAGGATTAACAATGTTCGTGTCTGCATGTCGGTATCTATATAAAGCATGAATGTCCTTTCCCCTTCATTCTGCATGCAGACACTGTGACCCACCCAGGTACTGTTACACCTTTCACAGCTGCTGACGGTCTCTCTCAGTCGGCCCACCCGCTCCTTCTCCCACCTTCTATCAACAGTGTAGCCTTTTTGCAAAACTTCCTTGATTGCGCAGCGTTTTTAAATATCATTTTATGCTCTTTTTGTTCAATTTGTGCCCACTATCCCACGCGTGAAACCGGTATCAAGGAGCTTCGTTGTTATAGCCATATGTCATTGATCATGTCTGAGAAGAGTGATCGAGTTCATATTTAGTGACATCATAATTGAGTAAAAGTGAATTCTAGTTTTCTATGTGTGTGGCAGTGTATTCTGAGTTTTGGGTAACATTATGTGATATCACATGGCAGGTTAATTGCGCTCACACACAGAAGCCTTGCAAAGCTTTACTGTAAGACATGTGAAACTGAAGCTGTTGGAATCGTCCAGGACTCATTGATGGTCCTGTCTTTGTCTCCCCTCTCAGCTGTGTTACCTCCATGCTGACCTCTTCAAGAACTTCAATGCCAAAGAGACCAAGAAACAGTTTGTGGAGTTTTACAACAACTTCTTGGACAAGGGTGCGGTAAGTAGAACTCTAGCCTCTATTCCTATATAAGAATGGATTTGAAATTCTTTTATTAAAGCAATCAATACAGTGTGTAATCATCACAAAACAAAAACACAAAGCAGGTCAGGGAGGCGGCGTGTCACACAGTTACATTTGTACTGTAGGAACGAGCAATACGTGGTTACGTTTGTCAGGTTTGTGAACCTGTGACTCCCAGCACCGCGTGATTCCATTTTCTGAAATATGTGTCTTGTTTTTAATGGGTTTCTTGTGTTTTCAGAACAAAGTCGCATGTCTATTTGTTGCTGGATATAAATGGATCTGTGAAGATCCCTGCTTTACTGTTGAGGCTCATTAACTTATTGTAACCACCTCAGCAGATGTTGCAGATGATATAAAACCTCAGAGCTCAAACGTTGTTTGCATGTTTTCCGTGTTAAAGCACTCTCTGCACCTGTCGTGTCTTGAAGGATTTTTTTATCTTCCTTCATTGAAAAGATCAACAAATGATGAATTTTGTTTTAAAGAAGTCTCATTTTGTTAGTTTGAACTTGGCATTACATGGATTACCTCAGTGCAGACATGGTCTCTGCAATGAGGGTTGGAGTGTGATTATATGAGCTGTTTTAATTCATGTTTTGGGGAAATAACATCTGTAGATGGCGTCTGACACCTCCAACTCTCAGGAAGATTGACAGAAAATATATATTCCCGGACAAAGGCAATATTTTAAGGCAAATATTTCCCTAAATGACAAAAGGTGCAGATACACAAGAGCATGTTTAAATAACTGCAGATGTTTCTGTGTTTGCACCTCATCCACATGCAAAAGCAGTTTTGGGCTCTTAAACTAAACTTTTAGGGTAAAAATGTTCACTGATCTTTGACCCAAACACTCATGTGTTGACTGGAAACTGGAAAGGTTTTTTTTTTATAGCGGCGTCAGAATGTGTGATGTCATCTGCTCAGTCTGACATCAGGATATGTGCCGAATCCTCTTTTGTTGACATGGCAACAGGAGATGCTAGCAAGATATCGATGTTGTTAACCTGTTTTTTTTTTTTGTAAGATTTTAATCTTATTAATTTAATACTTTTGTGTTTTTATTACGACAGAGCTAAACTTTTGGTTTTCTATACAAGCAAACACCTCTGCAGTCTCATTTCGAAGTGAAACCATTTTTATTGACTTCACATTTAACCAATGATGCACCGGTGTCTGCTAAGCTGTGTTGTATACTCTATCGTGCCCAGCTGCAGTTCAGAAGCTGCACTGATGAAAGAGGAGCACACGGTGTGGACACGGGTCAGCTCTGTTTGCCCCGTCTGTCCATGAAGCTCCCCACAGTATCTGTATGTTTTTCTTCCATCATTCCTCCCAGCACACCTGGCCTTTGTCCCTTCTCTGCTATGCTCCTTCCTCTGAGCTCTGGAGTTGCACATGTCCATCAGCTCAGCTGGTTCGTCCTGCACTTCCCTTCTGTCTATCTTTCAAATCCCACTGCTTCCTTTCGGGATCGTGGGAAAGCCCTTGTAGGAGGAGTCATTCTCTGTCAACATCACTTTTGAAATTCCTCTGAACTTACTGACACAAAGTTGGCCCGTGTGGTTATTTTCAGTGACTGAGCTTTGTACCTCCTATTTGGAATATCTGGTTCGCTCTACTTTAACGTTTTTATTTCTAGTATTAAAACGACCTCTAGTGGATAAGTTTAGTTACTGCATACTGCCCATCCACAACAAAGCTGAGATATATCACTTTATGTAAAGTTTATGGCTCTTTTATATGATATAAACATTTAAAAATATTTAAAAAAGCATATTCCTCTGTCCTTATGTTGTTTGCATTGCATTGCAGATTCTCAGAGTGACAATGCCAGTCAGTGTTTCTAATGAATTGGGTAAGTTATTTTGCTGTACTGTTCATATTGAATACCATACTTGCATATTATTGTGACTTATTCTTTGTCATACACAGTGAATACAAACTTATACAAACCAGCTCAGTATGTTACTTTTTATTTCTGGAAGTCTCACTTGCTTATTTGTTTGTTTTTAAGAGCGGAACCGTCCAGAAATATTCTCAGATGACACCCAAAGGCGTTACGCTCACGATGTCCAGAGCATGCAGATTCCTGAAGTGGCCAAACAACTGGAGGATTTCAGGTGATTTTCTTTTATTTTGTAACGCTGCTCAGTTTTTTTTTTCAAATTATAGAAATAAAGTAATCAAATGTATAAATCCAGAAAATAGATCAGCATCGTAATAATGGCAGAGCTTTGAGATGTATTAGATTAAAGGCCTTTATGAAATGTAATTACTGCAGTGCTTCACAGGCTCGTTAGGATCAACACATCAACAACAACACACTTATACACACTTTTTTTTTTTTTTTACTCAAATTATCATGCATACACAGGTTCACTCGTCTGTGTTGGAATGTAATTTCTATTAAGCACAAGTATCAGAAGGATATTCCATTTTCTTCAGTGGATGAGAGGCAGCTAATGTGCAGGCTGGTAACGTTCATCAACTGCAACCGTTTTAAAGCATCCTTAGAGAGTCAATGCAGTCATTAAAAGTGTATTTCTGAAATTTGCTTGGTGTGCTGCAGCCAAAGCACAACATGCTCCCCAAAATTTAATACAGCCACCCTGGTGTCATGTGTGCATCACTGCGGAGTGGAACCGGAGGCAGTAAATACCCACAAATACCCTCTGCAGACAGAAGTTGGACCTTCCCTAGTGTTGGTGGTTTTTGGTCTGTTTCTGATATTTGAAACGTGCCTTTGAAGAGTAATTTGTCACAAAGAGATTTTTTTTAATGATGACATTTACAAGTAACCGGATCTTTTTGGGAGAGAATGCTGACTGACAGCTGCTGAGAGGCTCCGCCGTGTCGTAAACGTCTTTGGCAAAGTAAAAGGGATTGTTTTGCCACTGGAAGGCTCATATTTTTATGAAAGGTTTGCTCTTGTATAGAAGGGATGCCTACAGAGAAAAGACCTTTTCGTTTACATTTTGCATCCTCCAGTTCCAGTCGAGTCATCTCTTTCAGTGCCTGTCATTTGCATAGGAGGCATATTTACCAAACAACCTGCACTGATTGTAATCAGAGCTGACCATTTAGTTTTGTCATTGTCTCAGATGTAAACGAACTGCCGGCAGTTGTTTATTTCCACATGCCAGCGCCAAGTACCTACCTTACTATCGATTGGTTGGATGAGATGCTTGAATCTGAAGACCATTCATATTTATTTAAGCTGCAATCCACTGTTTGTTTTCAGAAAGCTGTTTTTTCTTTCAGCTCTTCTCCGTTTTCTCAGGGCTGCCTCTTACTCACATGTAGATTGTTGTCTTCGTACAACCTCCCCTGTAATTTCACAGCTCGACACCTCCTTCAACAAGACTTCAGCAGCTGTCTCTTCCATAATGCTGTCGGACTCTTAAAAAAACCAGAGCCTGACGCTTTAAAATACCTGTTTAGCCATGGATTTTTGCCCTGTTATATTGCCCGATAGCTGTTTAAGGATGGCAGGTCACACCATTCTCAGTCGGTGTGGATCAGATTGCAAAGATAATTATCATTTTATTTTTTATTTTTTTTTGTTTCCTACAATATTTGAAACCAAAATAAAGGCCAATACACACCAATGAGAAAGAATCATGGGAATATCCTTCATCGTGGCTAAAAGGACACTGAGAGAGGTTCAATGACCTCTGTGTCATTGTCTTGCGACCAAATTTAGGAAGCTCATCCTGCAGTATGACTGCTGCTATGACCGCCGTCTCCCAACGAAGCATCAGTAAACATAGTGACATAGTGTTGATGAACACGATGCTGGCACCATATGAAAAACAAAACCGAGCGGAATAGTTTAGATGGAGGCAAAGCAAGCTAAACGGGATTTGTTTGTGCCAAGAAAAGTGCAGCATGGGAAAGAAATATTAGAGAGGTTATCATCTCAAAATAGCAAATCAGTGAGCATGTTAGCAACACCGTGAAAACTCTCAACTGGTAAAACTGCTTAGAATCCTCTTGTTGCGCTGCAGAGTCGCAGACTTCACTTCAGCACGTGTATCATTGTGGAGTCACACATCAAACATGATGTGGCTTGCAGAAAACTTTGCAGATGCAGCCTTAAGAGGGACAATAGGACCCAGGTGGAAAAATCCCCTCATCATTGTGCATTTTGATGCACCATAAATCCTTCGTGCTTGTTAAGCTGCTGACAGTCTCAGACCTTCGCTCCTTCCCTGACACACAGCAGATGGCACAGACGTGACAGTGTCCCAGGAAAAGTGAGATGCAATTATTTTCTTAATCTGATAGCAAGCAGACTTTACTAGAAGTGCAATTTAACTTTTGGCGGTGAGAAGCCAGCCAGTCCTTTACAGCACAGACTGTTCAATATGTTTAAACAAGTTAAAAGTCCTGTTTTTCAGCCGAACCCGTCCACCGCTGCTGTGTTTCACACATCCCACCTGCTGGCAAGCTGTAACGAATTGTACAGCAATATGACATGTTGTTATAGGACAACTTCCTCTATTGAGAATGAATGCCATTGCTTCAACAGATGTAGGCTTTAATGTTATGCGTTTCGTGTCTGAAAGGGCCTTTTGCTTTTGTTAAAGAACAGTGTTGTTCTTTAATCTGAACTAACACAGTCAGGAGAACGGCCTTAGATTTAGAAGCATCAAACCATCACATCAGGTCAAGATAAACGCTAAACAGACATGAAAGGCATCGAGAGTTCATGGCTTGTTCCGCATGGCCTTGCACTGAGCAGCCCCACATTTATGTGCATCCACATCAAGTGTCCTCTCATGAACAGATAAATGCTGGTTAGATATTGTGCTTTGAGTGTTCTTTTTGACCAAGTTTCCTACCACCAGCCTCTTCCTCCTTTTTCTTACACAGGCAAAAGAGAATGATGGGTATGACCCCCAATGAGGCTGAACTGGTTGATGTTGAGAGCCACTATCCCACTGACCGCATCCCGATGGAGATGAAGGAAAAGTCTGTGGCTGAGATGCTGCTGGAGAAGATGTCTGAGACACAGTGAGTGTGTCTCTTTGCCTATCAGGATTTCTTTTGTGCATAAATTACAGAGCATTCCCTCGTGTTAGGAGTGCAAAGTTAAAGGTGTTGGGTTTGGTGTCATAAAGGATCTTTTGAATTGTAGCTGGACAATGAGGAAGTTGTCTATTTCTCCTGTCTATTACCTGCTGCTCTACAATATTCTGACACACTTTTGTGGTCGTCTTTCCTCCTACGATGTTGCTTTGCTTTCTTTCTAACTAAATGGGTGCAGTCAGCATCAGCTGTGCACATATTCAGTTCAAGACAAAGCAAGTGCAGTCGGAAATTGGGGAAAACTTTCTTAGTTTGGAGCTGAAGAAAGAAATGGGATTGAAACAAAACACAACAGAGCAAGAATAAAATGAGGAGGCCAAGAGGAAAATATGGAGTCAGCAATGCCACGCTGGCAGGAAGGCTCTCAGCTGGCATTGTGCCAATTTTTGGAGGATGGGGAGTGGTGGTGGTGGAGGGGGTAATGCAGCAGAAGAGACACAGGAGCTAAAAGGCCTGAGGGTTATCTGTGCTGGATAGCTTCTGCCCTGGGTGCAGCTGAAGAAAGAAAGCAAGAGATCTAGGGGAAAGTTAATCTATCCTTGACCCCGTTGCCAGCAACGATGTTTCATCCTTCACAAGAAGCAAGTCAGACAGCGAGGGAGAGGAGGCCACGAAGAGGGCAGAAGACTAACATCAGTTTGTCAGGAGAAAGAAAAAATAAACGACACAAATGAAAGGAGGTGCGCTTTGCACACGGCTCTCGTGCAATTCATATACCATCGATGGCAGTGGGGAGGACACAAAAGGTCTGCAGAGCAGCCTGCATCAGAGTCATTATGATTAATCTTTCTCTATCACACAGTTGGAACTCTTATCTCCATTGCACAATTGATTCATTCAGCCTTACTCAATTAATTTTTCCTGACAATCATCTCTGTATCCCTCTCACGCTTACGGACCCCCACGCTCTTGCACCCGCTCACCCCTCCACACACGTGCACCTCCCCTCTCACTTGACCACAACACAGTGAGCTCGCCCCATTTGTCGCTCATTGGTTTTTCTGTTGAGGCAAACAAGGCAATCGGACCGTTTGATTGGATTATGCAGGGAACTCCCGGGGAAACCCCTCCCATTCTTTATGTTCATCTCAAAACATCGGTGTCAGATTTCTACAGTCTTGCCTGCATGTTGCATCAGACGAGAACATGGTTAAATAGACATTTCCGCTGCGCTGGGGCATTTCTAATTTCTGAATTCCCATTGCAGACATTTTCCAGGAGAGACCAACCGCGGCAGATCATTTGAGACAGTTTGGAGACAATAGTTTGACTTACCTGCAGATCTTAAAGTGTGGAAGTTCAATTTCAAATTTGCTAGAGCAGGCAGAAGTGCAGCTTTTGATGCTTTTGATTTCCTGTTTTTGACCTCTTTTTTTTTTTTTTTCTTTGATTTTTTTTCCTCCCCTTTTTTGAGCATTTTAGAATATGATCAATTGCTTCAGCTCTGAACACAATAACAAAATAGTCAGCTTTGAGTTGGATGAAAAGAAGCTTACCCGTTTTAGATTCCACAGGCCCAAAACAGAGTTAGTAATCAGTCGAGCAAGAGAGAGAAAAAATGCTACTTAAAAGGAAGAGGTGAGGTTGATGCTGCACCATGGTTCCACTGCCTTCTTTTCTGCTGTACAGTGGAGACTTCACTGACACCCGCGTCTTGTCTTTCTTTCAGACCGTCAATCGTCTCGGACGAGGACAAATGGTAAGTCACACTCTTTCATTTCGGTGGGAGATATTTGCAGATATGTTCTTTAGAGTAAGTGCTTTAGCACATGTGGTATAGTTTAAATCTGCATCCTCACCCTGGGTGTGGTCAAACCACAAGATTTTTGCATTCTGGTTCAAGTCTGCCAGATACATATTAAGATGTCTTCCTGTAGAGATAATTAGATACGTGCATCTTTTTTTTTCAAAGACCAATTCTGTTTTGTTTGTTTTTTTTACTGTGATGCATTCTTCATTCTTCTCTCTTAAGTTGTTTGCACATAGGTCTGACAAAAACAAGTGATTCAACCTTGTTGAATAGCCCTTAGTTTTCGTTGTCTCTGAGTGACTTTGAGTCCTCTGCAGTTCAGGTTTTCTCTGTTATAGTATTCAGAAAACTCTGCGGTGTCATCACATCTCCACTCCTTTAAGCTCCACCTCTCTATGATCTCTCCACCTCCCTCTCCTCTTTTTTGCATCTGTCCATCCTATTTGTTTTTTTCAATCATCATTGGGCTCTTCTCTCATTGGAACAACCCATTTTTTTTCCAAATCTCTCAGCGTTCCACCAGCGCAGACACATTGTTGTAGCTTTCTTGGACTTTTTTTGCAGCTTTAATGTGAAATTTATAAAGGGCAGATGCATCTACAGGTGAAAACTGTTTTGCTAAAGATTTGTTGTGCACTTACACAAGTTTTTCGACTATGTTAAAAAAAAAAAAAAAAGCTTCCAAAACAGAATGCTATTTGGTTATTATAAACCAACCTTTTTTAAAAAAATTCAATTAATAAGTCTATAACCTTTTCTCTTAGCCAATCCATCTTTTCTGCTGTGGCCGTCTACATGAAGCACCTTGGGGTCAAGACCAGGGCAGTCGATAGTAAGAAGTCCAGAGGAGGCTTCTTCAGGAGACAGCTGAAAGTAAAGTCCATCATCAGTGCAAAAGGACAGCATGTGTATCCTGTTAGAGGATCAAAATAAACCAGTAGCCAATCAGTAATCCAGCTGGTCAATAACTGTACTGCAATGCCCTCTTTAAACCCCTTTCTGGTAGTACTTTGTATTTTTGCTGGCATTGGATCTGACGTTATGTTCACCTTCTGTCTTCATCCCTATATTATATTTCCAGACTAAAAAGGAGGAATCGACAAAGGCCAAGCCCAGAGGGGTGTTCCATGGCATCCCATCCTGGATTGCAGGCAATGGTATGTTTCTGTTTGGTCTAAATGTATTTTAATTTAGACCCTTTTTGAATATTCATAAATATCCTCAGTGTACCTCTTAGATATGTAACCCTGCATTAGATTGACATGTGAAACAACAATTTGCTGTATCTTTGCATACCGATGCCCGTGATCACATGTCTTCATGCCCTTCTTTCCCGTTGCAGCTGAGGGCAAACCAAAAACGGAGACTGAAGGTACTCTTTGTTCAGAGTCCACCTCCCTTTTCTTATTTAGAATCATCACATCCCTACTAATCAAACCACAAGCATGTCTGCATGTTCAAAATCAAACTGGGCAACGATGTGGGTTGACATTGTTTAGCTGAGTTTGTGTTTGCAGGAAGTTGTGTGAGTTACTGGTTGTGGTGTCCAGAGGATGCTCACTTTACAGAGTTTGGATGTTCCCTTGAACCAAACTAACCTTTCCATCTTCTTCAGAGGCCCTGATTGCACTGTACTCACTCAAACTGCTTGTCTGCCTTACAGAGTCTCTGTCTCTTTTTGATTTATTGAGGTGTTTAATGTTTTTTCTTTTTGTCTCCTGCAACTGCATTATTTCTCTGTTACGTGTGTTTAAGTTGTCACACTCCTCCTCTTCCTCAGTGGATAAGGAAAAAGTTCCTCCGGAGCGTAAAGGCACTGCACCGGGCAGAGGCTCCTTGACCGCCGACCCTACAGTCCACGCCACCAGCAGAAAGCCTGGTTCCAGCGGAGGCTCGACCTCACTGCCGGGGTCAGAGGTCCCTGATGGGTCAGGCAACAACATCTGCACCATTGTTAGCCCAGAGCCTCCAAACAGTGATGGTAAAACCGCTCAGTGATTTGGACCTTCACTCATAGATAACGCAAGTCAGAGTCTTTTGTGGTTCTTTTAGGCTGGACTTCAGTTATTTACAATGATTTCATTACATTAAAATGAATAAATTTAAGTCTTCGTTTAATATTTCTTTCACAAACCAAAATGCAAACTTCATGGCGGGACCCGACTGTTGCAGCTGCCCATCCAAAGGTTGGGCAACGAGAGAGATGCTAGCATCTCTGTTTACAGCCCCTCGCTAAACAAAATGAAATACGTAAATGTTAACTCATTCAGACCTACGGCTTTGTTTAAACTGGCCTTCCATAACCTCAGGGTTTTCTGGACAACTTAAAACTGTCCATTAAAACCTTTTATTCCTTCGCCTGTGATGAGACTAAACTAGAGACGTGAAATAAAAACAGCTGTGAGGTTAAACTTTCATCTTTCACTGTAAATTACCGACTTCACCCGTATGATTATCAATACTTTTTAATACATTAATGTGTCTTGAAAATGTTAATGCAACGTGTGCATTGCCTCAGGCTTGAAAGATGAATGGCCGGGTGTGTTGCTTTAGGCCGTAATGGGTTAAAGCAGTGGTATAGAGAGAGGAATTGTGGGATTAATTGCTATTAGATTACACTTACTAAGTCATTCTAGCACTCCCACTGTGTTTATTACCAGTCATCTTACCGAATTTTTATTTTCCTTTTTTTTAAAAAGGAAATGCGTGAAAAAAGTCCTCTTTCTCGTTATAAGATTTATATTTCAAGTATTTCTGAAAAAAAATCATTCATAAGCATGTATTTGCACATAAACATTGTGCTACTGTTACATTATATCAGCTTTTAAACTTGATGGGACTTGTTCTCTCGTAAAAGCATTAAAGGTTCTGGAGTAATTCTTTTAAAGGATTGTATATTTGCGTTTCTCCTCCAGTTGTCTCCAGCAATCGCTTGGAGCTTCCGACTCCGTCGGACGGGGGTGACATGTCTCCTGTTTGGTCTGGATCTGGGCCTACCATGGTCGAGCCAATCACACCCAACGACATATCCGCAGAAGAGCCTGTGGAGAAAGACAAGTAAGAAGGATCGAGACGAGCGTCAAACTGCAGTTTAGTTTCTCATGAAGACAATATAAGCACTTGCAGGATTAGAGGTAGCATTTCTAAATAGACTTTGTAGCTAAGCGAGCAGGGGAAGGGGGAGGGGGGCCAGATGTGTCTGAATTGCGCAGGCTGAGGGAGCGTGGTAAAACTCCCCCGGCAGTCTGTCCCTGCTGTGTGCAAGCTTCTGTCATGCTGCCTGTTGCTCGCGAGCTAACAGCTTGCAGTTTTTAGAAGGATCCTCACCAGGTGAACTCAGTCCCTTTGCCTTCCCTCTCCCTGATACTCTCTCTCTCCTTTTCCTTCCTCACATTAGATCATGTGCTCTCTTCCCACTACCATTCTGTATCTTTTGTGTGTCCTGTTGTGATCGCCTCATTTTTACAACAGAGCTTCATTGCAGTTTTTGCTGGCATCATTTTGTACAACTCTGACGATCTTGTATGTTCTTGTTAATTGGATTCAGGAACATGGTGGCAGTACACTGGTATCCCCCTTGACGGACATTTGTATCTGTTTCTCAGTTATAACTTTTTTTTTTTGTCCACTAACAGGTTTGGATATGTGGTCAAACTGTTAATATTTTGATAAAGTTCTTTAAGAAATCTTCACATTGTATTGCTGTAAAGTTAATAGTCAAAAGTGAACCGTGCATTTAGCTTTGTAGTTTAGCTGCTCATTCCATGTGCTTTCCAAAGTGTCTGCGTCTGTCGTGGTCAGGGCCCGTCCGCCGTCTTGCTTCTCTCCTCAGTGTTTGCGGTTACTTGTTGTTCCAGGGGCTTTGGCATCATATCTGGCATGCAGCTATGACAGCGGTTTAAACGTACCTGTTAGGATGTCAGTTTGCGGTGTGCATATGCATGTTGTGGCTAACAATAGTTGTACAAAGAGGAGTGTGTAACAGTGTGGTGTCCGTGTTTTTGCAGACGGAAGACAAGGTGGGTGTCAGCGCCTTGACAGAGTCACGGACATGCTTCAGGCCTTATACTGATCACATATGATGCAAACAGAGAGCACAACACTCGCACACATACGCAGCTCACACTGAGCTTTGTGCCCCTGTACTGATGCAACACAAACATGGCTAAGTATTTTAACCTGCTTATGAAGGAACTGGCTTTGTTGTTCAGATCAGCTGGATTATTTATAGTTGTGTATGCACATCGTGTGAAAATGGAGAACAGTTCAGACAAAAGACTATTCAAGTTGCTTAACTGAAAGCTATTTATACCGTGTAGTGTGGCGAGGCAGTAATGGCTACTTTACATACTTTTGTAGAATGGCACTCAAATGCTTCCATTTCTAAAGTGTGTGAAACATATTCCATATGTTTCATTGTAATATATGCATGTCATGTGTCATGCATATTTTCTTGTCACTCAATTTCTCTCCTCATCTTTTCCTTTTTTGCGTAAATCTTCTGATTTAATCTTTCCATCATCCTCTTTACCCTCATAATCAAATCAAATTTCACTATCTTTTGGAGTCTCCCGTCTCCATTCTTTGGCCTCTCTTTTTTTTTCCTCTCTGTTCCCCCTGACATCTTTTTGCACCATCTGTCCTTTTCCCTCTTTATTCTGCCTCTGTCTTGTCTCACCCACATCTCCCTCCTCCCCCAACCTCTTCCACCTTCCCTCCCTTCAGTAGGAAAGTTGGGCGCAGCGAGAGCGCCCGTGTGGACCGGCACTCGTCTCGGCGGCGGGGCTCATCTCGTGCCAAACAGTCTCGCTCACGTAGTGATGTGGATCTCCAGCCTCCTTCGACCATGCCAACAACACCTACCCCGCTCAGCCCCCAGCACCTCCATCCGTAAGATGGGCAAACCTCCTCTCAATGCCTCTCTGGCTGGAGTGGCGCACAGCAGGGACAGACATGTAAAACAGGATCAGCGCAGCCGCCTATCTCTCTCAGAAATATTTGGAAAGTCTTTTTGGAGTCGTGTTATTTAGATGAATATTTGTGTAATGGTGTTGTAGTTAATGTGGATAAGGCACGAGTGTTTTCTCTTGTAAAACAGATGAATCAGGTTGACAGTTTAATTGACTTACAGCTGACAGTCAGATGGATCTGTATCTAATGTGCTGTGACCAACGGGGAATGAGTAACAGTTAAACAGCACTCTCATTTCCACTGAGACACTTAGCTCTTCAGGGGAATGATTTTTAGTCAGGTCATTATTGACCCTGTGGTAAGCATTAAAGGCCAGCTCTTTATTAAAGATTAGCTGTTTGTCGACCATAAATCCCAACAACATGGTCGGTTTTCGTGTGTCAGCACCTCAGAGTAGACAGTAAAGTATCCTGTACAGGCTCACAGAATTCAACTTAACTGAAAAACTTGTGTTTCAGTCAGTGTTTCCTCTTGGTTGACAGATTTAGCCTGTTAGTGCGTGTTCCATCACACCTTCCCACTGTGTGTGTGTGTGTGGGTGTGTGTGTGTGTGTGTGTGCAGCCAACATCTTTTTCTTGTTTTAGCTTTATTTTTCTGTTAGTTTACAGCCTTGAATTATCCGCACCGATGCCAGATGCAGATATTTTTGCCTGACTTTCAGATGTTTTGGGGACCAGAACACTCTTCTCCTTCACGCACACAGATGTGGTTCAATAGAAGAGATAGGGGGGCATTTACAGCTGCATTTAATCCAGCTGTAAATGCAGCAGAAACTATCATGATGAGCTGATATCAAACCCGGGCTCATAGATTTGCAGGATTATTTGTTTCATGTGCTGCACAGAACCTCCAAAATGCTTGTTTTTCTGTTGAGCATTATTTAGTTTCACAGCTTCTTTTTTTAAATATCTGACAGGTGAAGCCCTGTAGGCTTCTGCAGTTGTTGGGGAAAACACAGATTAATGAAACAGAAGGATTATGGGATTTTTATTCTAATTGTTAACTACTGTAAACAATCAGTCACTAGTCAGTTGGCAGAATTTTCAAAATATATTACCACTACGTCTAGTTCATGCTAGGCTCTTACTTAATATGTTTTTTACATTTATAACTAAAGAGCATGAACAGATGGCTCGTCCGCTAGATATTCAGTCTATCATCTATCAAAGCAACCTTTGTCCCAAAGCGTCCACTTGTTCATCAAAAAAGATGTGCGTTCTCTAATTAAGTTTAAGTAGCTGCCGGGGTCATACTTCTAACTCAATTCTTCTCCACTTCATCAGTAGTGAGGGCCAAGTTTTAACTCCTGAAGGACAGAGCCCATCCCCAACCAGCCCCTCCCCACAGCTGGAGGAGGTGGAGCCACGCCTCCTGGAGTTTGAGCAGGACCCGCCCAACTGGAGAGAGCTGGCACCTCCTGAAGGCCTGTCCAGCCTCAGCAAGAAGGAGATCAAGAGGCAGGAAGTCATAAATGGTGAGGTGGACAAGACGCGAACAGACGATGGGTTGAATTGAGTTGCAGTCACGTCTAGTATGGAAGATCTATGGTGTCACTCACACCGTACCGCATCTCTTTCTTTGCTCCCAGAGTTGTTTGCAACAGAGCATGCCCACGTGCGAATGCTAAGTGTCCTCCAGATGGTCTTCTCCAAGCCGTTGGAGAGGGAGGAGCTCCTGACAACCACTGAGCTGGCAACCATTTTCCCAAGCCTGGACGAGATCATTGAAATACACTGTAAGTGCTGCTTCAGAGCACCTTTGAACTGGGCAGTCATACTCGATGTTCCTTAAACTGCTGGGACAGATGGGAGGAAAGGGGACTTGGTCATTCTATACTGAAAGTTTTGCCTCTGGTCCTGAATCTAAGATAACTTCTATGAGAACCTGAAGAAACTGCGCTTGGATAACAACTTCATAGTGAAATCCATCAGCACCACAGTACTCAACAGAGTGAGTTGTTTTAATCTTTTTCTTCATCTAAACATACGGTTTCTTTTTTTTTTTTTCTTCCTGTGTGTCTTTCAGTCAAATTTGTTTGTAATTCACTGCGATTTAGTTGTAGAATGAGATCTTTTTAACGTCTGATTTATCACACTGAAACCTTCTTTATTAGTCATCACTTTTTACCCCTGGGTTTTATCCGCTCGTTATCAGCAGTTTTTTGTGTGTGCGCATTTCAGTTTGACGGTCCAGAGGGAGAGTGGTTCCAGAAATTGACAGCCCGGTTTTGCAGTCACCAGTCATGGGCCCTGGAGCAGATAAAGAGCAGGCAGAAGAAAGAGCCACGCTTCAACTCTTTCATACTGGTACCACCCGCACACTCACAAACTGACTCTGAAATAAATTCCTAAAGGTTCAAGGGATAACCATACACAGATGAACTCCCAGATGCTAGAAGCCACAGGAGGGGCATTACTCTGAGTATGTTTGTGTGTATCAATCTCAGGAAGCCGAGAGTAAACCACAGTGCCGCAGGCTGCAGCTCAAGGACATTATTCCAATAGAGATGCAGAGGCTTACAAAGTATCCATTGCTGCTGGAGAACATAGCAAAGAACACAGGTGTGTCTGTGGGTGTTACTCCCATGTATTTTTCTGCTGACTTTGTGTGCGTCCGTATGCCACCAGCAATATTGCATGACTACATGCAACAACAAGCATATTTCACTGTATTAATGCCAGGTGTGTTAATTATTCTAATTCATTAATGTTGATATACTGTATATTTTTTCCTTCTTTACCTGTAGGGCAAATTTAATGAGAAGAAATGATGAATGCTTGACAATTGAAGCTACTTCATTAATATATTTATTGAAAACAATCGTGTAAAAATGCCTAATCAGGTCAGCTAGTCTTCCTAAGGAACCTTGTATGGTGTACAATACTATAAAAGTTGACGATCTTTCTTTAGTATTTTATACTATTTAGTATTTTATACTGAAGAAAGATCAGCGAGAGTATAAATGGTACAGTACCATGGAAACAAATTTCCATTGTGCGTGATAAACATGATATTGTCATACTGCTTATCACTGCAGGAAAAACTCATTTCCTTAGTAAGTAACATCCATTGTTGTGTTTTACTCTATTAGATCAATTTAAAAAAACTGAATATGCGCCAATAACATTGTTTCTTCCAAGGCCATATGTGTCAGTACATTAAGGAGGTGATTTAGTTTTGGGTCTTGGAGTGAAATGTGTTTTACTCAGCCCTTTGTTTTTTGTATTTCTCTCTCCACAGAGGACACAAAAGAGAAGGAAAGGATCCAGAAGAGTGCAGAGTGCTGCAGAAGGATCCTCAACCATGTTAATGAAGAGGTCAAATTGATGGAGAACCTGTTGGTAAGAAACACAGAACCCACCGCTCAATAAACTGTTATGCAGTAATTGAGAACCGATGGGTGTCTCGTCCATTCATTGTTAGACTTCTGAAGGTCTCTGTTTGTTAGACTACTGCTGAGCGGTCAAAGGGAACTCTGACCCTCCAATCTCCCTCTCTGCTCACAGGCTCTGAAGGAGTACCAGCGAAAATTGGACACATCAGGGCTCAAACCCAGTAATGACCTTTATACTGAATATAAGGTACTTTTCTGACAAGAAAGTCTGTGTTTCGCACACACACCGTTCCACAATAGATTTTATTTGCATTGCCATTTCGTTTTACTATTCTGTCTTTTTCAGAACATCGACTTGACTCAGAAAAAGCTGCTTTATCTAGGTCCACTAACCTGGAAAGTCACCAAGGAGAAGGCTCTCGGTAAATGAATACTTTTGAATGTTTTTGCACCATTTTTTTTCAGATCCTTCACTCATGCAAATTGTATTGAAAATGTGGCTTTTTTTCTGTTTCCGAAAAGGAAAAAAAAAAAAAATAGCAATGGCTTATTTTGAGCCAACATGGTGTAGATTTTATTTCATTTCCCTTTTTGATATTTGCACATTGAAGTTGCTACAATAGAAAACCCAGCTGCACTGCAGCTGGCTGACATTTACTTCTCCTTTAGTATTAGTTCAGGTCAGTCGTGGAAAAAGTCAACGCAGTGCAAGGTGAAAGGTTCACAGAACTGAAACAGCAAAGGCTATGAGCAGTGTAAACATTTAAAAGTGATAAAAGATGCATGTAGTAATAAACAGAACTATGGAGAAGTTGACTAAACTTGCCCTCTGACCCTCCCGTTCCCTCTGCTCCCCATCTCTCAGAGGTGCAGTGTGTGCTGCTCGTGGACATGCTTGTGCTCCTACAGAAGCAGGACGACAAGATGGTCCTCAAATGTCAGAGCAAGAGTAACATCGCCATGCAGGAGGGCAAGCAGATGCTGAGCCCCATTATTAAGCTGGACTCGGTCTTCCTCCGTGAGGTGGCAACAGGTGAGCTCCAGTAGTTTAACAGAGAAATACAGGTGGCATTCATTACAATATCAATATTACTTACCCTTCCAATTGCCGTTTTTCCTGTTCTATCAGATCGAAAGGCTTTCTATGTGATCTTCACCTGGGAGAGTGGTGCTCAGATCTACGAACTCGTAGCTCAGACTGTCGGGGAAATGAAAACGTGAGTGTCAAAGACAAATGTCGGACCAATTGTGTCCAGTTAAATCAAACGGTGAACCCTGTGCTCATTTATCTGTGTTTTTAGTTGGACTGAGGTGATAAAGTCGGCAGTGGATGAACTGAAGAAGAGTGGAGCACCCATGAGGTTGACGTTGCCATCTGGAGGTGGAGGAGCTCCCTTCAGTCCCTCCACGTATGTGTTATTGTGTGCATGTGGTGTGTGGAGGAAAAACAAGACATGTTCTTTTCCTACCAGAAGTCGACTGACCTCAAAATATCTAATTTCTCCTGCTGCTTTGTCTTCATCAGACTGAACCCCCCTTTAAGCCCGACTGAGAATGGAAGTTTGAAAAGCGTCACTGGTGAGCCCACAGTAGCGCTTACAACTGCATAAACAGTTCATGATGATCATATTACACATTTGTGAAGGCACAAAGCCAAAGTTGAGCCCTGTTTCCATCTGTAGATCAAGATAAGGACAGCTTGACCGTTCACAAGTCAATAGATCTGAGGCACAGTCTGATAGATTTCCTGTCAGAAAAAGGCTTTGACTTGATAGGCCACTCTAACAGCGATCAGGAGAATTTGGCCAACACTGCTTTGGATGAAGGTGAACAAGGGTCTTCCTTTTCATCGTTTGATGATGTGCAATTTGTCTTTTCTGTATTTTCATCTTGTGGTGGCTTGCGTGTACTAATACAACCACCCTATCTGTCGCATCTGTTAGTCATGTCGCTGAAAAGACTGTTGATCGGCAGCATCAGTGTATCAGAAGAGTCACAACTTGATGAAGAAAATGAAGAGGAGCAATCAGAGGGGCCCAGTCAAGAAATGGATAGCTCTCAGTCTACAGGTAAGCATTTTATTTAGAAGAAATACATTTATTTGAATATGTTCACATGCAAAGATAAGAAGCCTAGTTCCACTTTTATACATTAGTTCAGCAAAAAAACATGATCTATTAATATATGTAAATGCCTTTTCCCCATCACATAAAGCTGGATTACACTCAGACAGTCTACATTATTTGGGAGAAGAAACTCCTGCAGCTCAAGAGCTAATATTCACCTTTAACTGATAGAATGTGTTGTCACCTTCACTTATCTGAATCCAATCTCTTTGTTCACAGAAGAAAGTCAGACCACAGACCAAGTTGCTGAGGAGGTGAACACCATCCCTTGTGAAAAAGAAGGCGCGGAGACAAAAGGAGATGAGGACCAGAGCATCAGCGCGCCCCTGGTGTTGTCCCAGGAGAGGATGGAGGAAGTGCACAGGAGGCTGCACAGCCTGGAAAAACAACTGAAGAGATTACAGGTGAACAGAGAGGAAGATTGATGAGAATATTGAGAGGGGAGCAGGCTGTATGACAGAGGCAGGGGAGGATGTGGGACAACGAAAGATTGGAGCTGAGTGGATGGAGACGCAGACCTGGACATTTCAGTGAGGATGACTTAAGTAAGGAGTGAACGCTGGGCAAAATAAGGCTAAATGGCACAAAAGAGATACCAGAGAATGGAAAACCATTTAAGCACTGCTGTTACTGCAGAAAATTGCCTTGTGAAATTGGACTTCTCTGAAAATGGCTATTATGTCTAGCACTTGCAATGGGATGTGTCAGGGAAACAGCGAGGGAGATGAAGAGAGGATGTTAAGAAGAGGAGGCTGAATTGTGTATGTCTGTAAGTGTGTTTGTTCTTAGTTCCTAAGGTGATATTGATTTTGTTTGTTGCAGACTGTTGAAGAGGAGCACCACAAGCTTCAGAAGGCCCTTTCTAAGTTCTCACTGGAGGGGGGCAACTTCCAGTAAAACCCCATCACACCACCTGCTGGCCACGAGGTGAGAACTCTGAACGAGGTACCTAAATCTGATTCAAATCCCCATGAAATGTGTAAATGTCCCCCCTGGCTTTTGTTTTTAACAGGGAAAAATTATTATGCAGAAGCTAACGGCACTCCATTATTTGTTTAGATAGAAAATTAAGTTATCGTGATTATCAGAGGAGTTGTATTGGTTTCAAAGCGGAGAGAAATTCTGCTTTTCATAAGAAAATTTGACTATTTTGTGAAATCTGGCAAATAAAATCTGATGGAAATACGTTTCATTTTCTGAAAGGGCACTGAAACTCCTAGTGTGAAACAAACAGCAGCCATTAGTCATGTATTATAAGCAGTCAACGTGTACGGTTCTTACTGTGAGCAGGAATGACCTCCTGTACTGTTCTGTGTTGCAGCAGAGCTGAAGAAGCTTATGACTGAAACTATTCTGTTTAATTGCCTTGTGCAGTGTTGTTCAGCAGCTTTTGTGGAATATTTCTTTACATAATCAACTCTCGGGGTTCCAGAGCAGTCTCCACCACACAGATCAGCCTACCTGTTTATCAGTTTGTTCAGTTTCTTTGAGTCACCGGCTCTGATGCCACAACAGATCCAAAGCAGACTGCAGCCTTAAACTTGATTTGCATCACTTGCTACAAACACTTAGGGACCTGAGGTTCCTCAAGAAGTAAATTCTGCTCTATGCCTCCTTGTAGACAGCCTCAGTGTTTGTTTATGCATTCAGCAGACACTTTTATCCAAAGCGACTTACAAATGAGGATACAGTGTTCCTTTATCCAGGCTACTCTGTTGTCCAAGTGAACACCCAGGTATTTGTTGTCCTTGTTTCAGTTTGGAATAGAGGTTTTAATCTGATGACGATAGAAGCATGAAGTGGTCCCAGTAGAGTGCCTGCGTAGAAATCCCTCCGTTAGCTCTCCTATAGCCGCAAGTAGCCACATAACAGCACCTATGAGCTAACAGAGCTATAGTACACGTTCGTTCATTCATTTATTCGGCTTAAAGTATTGGTGAAATAAAGACACAATGCCTTATTTAGAGGCTGTATTGTCTATGCCCTGCTCTTTCCCATTATATGGATATACACGGATCACGAGTGATCTAAATATCTTCCGAAGGACGCCAACTTTCACCAAACTGTTCTCGGTGAGTAGATGAACGTATTTCATGCCAGAAATAAGGTCTAGGTTTAAAAATACCGGAGTTCCCCTTTAAGGAGCTGTTGCTTCCGACTCATTGGCAGAAAACATGGCCTCCACCCAGAGAGCTGTCAGTGGGAACACCACAAAGGGTTATGAAAGTGATTCAGCTCAGACTGTGTCTAAACTTTGGAGTAACTGTTGTTGTAGATTAAATATAGATCAGATTCTGCTGACACAAGGATTTCTACCACTGAAGTGTCTCCAGTCTTACTGCTAAGCTGCATATAGCTCAAATAGCCCTCATAAAGCCACGTTCAGGACCACAAGATTCTCATTCTGTAGGGGGTCTTTGGACCGTTGTGTTGTTCCTCTGCACAACACGGTTCTCTTGTGTCTGGGGCTTTTAAAGTCTCAGCATGTTCACCTGGTGTGAATGATCTGTGCCAGTGGGTCACTCACTACAAGACTTTTCTGTTTTTTTCCTGCAACATTTATCTGTAACAGGAAAAGCTCATCTTGGTATTGTTAACAGCTCATTTCAAGTCTGCATTTTTAAGATGCATTATTGACTGAAACTGCAGTATGTATGATAGTATGATAAAGGGACATTCATCCCCACCCTCAGTAGAAGTTATTTATTTGCTCATCATGCACCTTATAAGCTTTTATAAGTTGTTGGCTCACATTTACAGTTTCCTCATCTTTTCCCTCCGTTTAGGTTTCTACTGGCTCTGGTTCAGGCTGAGTGACTTTCTGAGGCTTTCCTGGAAATTCCCGAACCCCTCGTACATCTCGCCTGGACCCGTTGCTGTATTGTTTCTTTGTATCACAGCTGTTTGCAGCCAAGCAGGAAGTTTTTCTGCCCGTCGGAGGAGTGTAATGGCTTTGTTCACAGTGCAGTGGTTCAGTGATGGAACATGGGAGGTGTGTGCATGTTTATGTGTGCGTCTATTTGGGTGAGTGCTTGAGAGACAGGTATACCAAGAAAAGACAGAAAAAAAGAAAAGATGGATATCCTACTTGTGAGTGGGAGGTTGTTTTTGCGGAGAGGTGCCAAAAGAAATGAAGCAATATTTTTGCTGTGAGAGAGATGCTGCCTAACAAAATGTAGTGATTTCATTCTGCTGTAACACACATACGCACACCAGAGAAATGCACGCTGGAAAATATTTTACAGTGATACCAATGATAATTACAATGTACAGTAAATGAGAAAGCCTTAAAGGGCTATTGTAGCATTAGAAGATTTATTGAAAAACTACTGCTGATATATAATGTTATATCTAGTCTATGCCAAAGTACAACAGAGATGCACTTTGTTTGTGATCAAAACAAGTTGGACACACTGTTTTTGCAAAATGTATTATTTAAACTCCCTGATTCAGTTTTTGATCAGATGGGCTTCATATACGCGGCCCTCATTGTTGAAAAGACGCATGCAAGACAGTGTGTGTATGTGTGTTACAAAGTTTTTGATTAAGAACAAGTTTTTTTTTTTTTTTTTCGGAGAGTTCTTACTGTAATTAGGTCTCGTAAAAACGTTTATAAATAGTGGCACTATAGGCAATCACGCTGTTAATAATGGAGACTTGTTTTGTATGTACTTCTTTTATTTATTCCTCGGAGTCTTGTTAGGTCAGTGAGCCGCCTCATCTGAGTGATACTGTTACAACACTGGGCCAAAATGAGAGATTGACGTGTGAGAGTCGGAGGACGCGGACGCAGGCAAGCCTTGGATGTATAATGCAGATCAGAGTGGGGAGCGTGAGAGGGGGGAAAAGGCCTGAGGAGTGGGTTTGGAGATTTTTGTTTTGGTTTAGATGGCTTGAACTAGGCGGTCATGAGAGAAAATATGAGATTAGGATTTGTGCTAACTCTGCTGATGTAATATGTAGACATGCACACAGAGGCACGACCTACAGAGAGCCCAGTACACACAGAAGTGTCCACAACGTGTCAGCTTCCCCCAGAGAGAGTTTACGACTCCTGATCCAAAGCATGAGCTTGAGCTGAGCTTAGAAACTGTATTATATGACATTAGATGCTTAGTAGTGACAAAAATGAATAAATCTGTTCTTCCCTGGTAGCAATATTTGTATAAAAACTGAGCTGCCTTTGTATTTTATTAAGCAGTTGATTGTAATTATGATTGTGTCATATTTCTGAGAATAGCATAACTGAGGCTGTGCACACAGGACCAAAGACATAACAAAGCACCGTTAAACCCTCGCTGAAATTTCCTTATTGACCAGCCTTCTCTGCATAATTGAATATCCTAAAAGGTTGAGTGGTGTCCCATTAGTACAGCCTGTGCTTTTCCTTTTCCTCCCGAACACGTTGCAACATAAAAGTGAAGAGGTTTGAAAATGGGTGTACAGTTTTCAGCTCAGTAATAATGAATGTAGAATACCAAGATGAAGTATGTTGGACCGCTCAAGCCCTACCACCAAACTCAAGCTGAATTTGCAGGTCTCTGGTTTCGTTTCATGCATTTCGGTGGTGTTGACAAACAGGACGGTGAATGGGGAAAAAGTTGCATTTGAGATCTGTTTGTGTAAAAGCTGGGGAGACTCCCCCGAGTCCTTCATTGAGGAGTGGAGACCACGCACTGTTAAAAGCTCTGGTGCTAAATTGAACAAATGGGACCTGATCCTATCCTTCTGCTTAAGAAAAGAAAAAAAGTGGCAACAAGACAATGAAGCAAGTTGAAGTTACAAAGGAAGCTGAAGCTTTGCAGGAAGGAAAACTGTAGTCTCATTCCAATGTCGCTTTCACCAGCACTGTAATCACAATCACTTCCTGATAAGCATTCTCATCGTTGTTGCTGCAACAACAGATTCTACCTTCTGGACCTACTGAACCTCATTGTGTTCGCTCCGCTTGAGTCACTTGAGTGCCACAAGTTGCAGAATTATTAGTTTGTTTTGGAAGAGAACTGCCATTTTCCCCAATGATTCCCTCTTAGAAATTGTACATAAATGTTAGCTCGAAGGACTAAAAGTAGAGAAAGGAGGTGCATGTTGCTTTGTAGCTGCACGCGCCTTCAGATAACTTGCTAATCTCTCCTGAAAGCATAATCACCTTTTCTTACCGCACAGTTTTACCAGAAGTTGTTGTGTATTTCTTTTCAGTTACTTAAACGGGTTGGGGAAGTTTTTGTTTTTGTTTTTGTTTCAAAGAAGCTTTTGTATTGATGTACTATGCATTTGCCGTAATGGTAAGAGAGACCGGACTCATCTGTAACTTGTCTATGCATGAATGAATTGAACAATTATGCAAATATTGTAACCACAACAAATTCCTTTAGTGTCAACATGCTCTGTATTGTGGCTGTTAAGCATACTTATGGGATACAATTGAAGAGATCATCTCAGTGAGGGTGTTTTTAACTGTTATACACTTGAGCGGTCAGCTATCCGGTGGTGCCTTCACACTTCATTGGCTGGCGACCATTACAGGCACTTCCCACTCTCTCCTGCAGATGCTTTTCACGTGTTCTACATAAGATGTATAAACGATGTGTATTTATAGAGTGGTGCCTTGTTCTGACCATCAAGCCCTTTGCTTCAGAAAGGGCTCCTAAGTCCAACACAATCATGGTTGTTTTGGTGGCTCTCATAGCGGACCTCACAGAGACAAATGACTTAAAAGCAGTGAGAGATCGTCCCAGGATGTTAACTGGATGGGTGCAGGGTGGAGAGCTGTTTTCATTTTTATGTTGATTAACCTTAAAGCTACAACTCACCTCTTTTGTTTCCACCTCCATTACGTCAGCGTGGTTTGAGCCCACTCAGTCAGCCAGTGCCCTGTTTAGCAAAAACACTGCTCCTTGTCATACTAGCCTCTGCCATCTTGTCTATCTATAAATATGCAAGAACTATAATGTGTATTTGGTATTGATTTTTATTGTGTAAGAGGCTCTTAAATGATGTATACCTAAGGAAAATTGTGGTACGTTGTTTTTTTTAATTCTTCTTTTTTTTTTTTTTAAATAAACTGGGTAAATAAAACCTGTTTTGTCATTTTATAGAGAAAGGTTATGGTTTTTTATATATATATACATATATAATTTGATCAGGACTACTTGAAAGATTCTAAGAAAGTCTGGCTGCTTGGAGGGAAGCAGGAAGAAATAAGGCCTGGAAAATTGAAATGTTTGGAGACCGGGTCAACACTTTGGGCTCTTTGTTTAGTTCTAGCTCTTTCTGGGCAGGTTTTATGTTTATGATTCAGCAGGTTTATCAGTCTGTGTGGGGATGGATTCTACCACTCAGATGGAGCTCTGTTTTTATGGAGGGGTAGTTAGTCTGCACCCACGTTAAGGTGAGACTTCAGAATTACTCACGTAGCCCGACAGTGCTTTTAATGTTGTATCTGATCAGTTTGTGACCTTGAATACTCCTCCATAGCACTTTCACAGAGGGTGGAGAAAGAGAGAGCTGCTCTTATTAACAGTGGCAGTCCTGGGTGGCTCTGTGTGATCGTGACGGATGATCCGACTCTCAAACACACACACACCAGTGCATCTACTGTAGTCTCACTCCTCTGGCAAACAGTGGAAGCTGATGAAGGTAAAACGCTGGTTTTATAAAAAAGTCTGTGGAAGAAATTAGCCACAGTGAGGATTTTGTGTGTATGAAGCTCACATTCAGAGTCCAGCTGTCTAAAATGTGACCCTGACATGTGGAGGGTTTTCCAACAATCAAAAATCAACTAAAACAAAAATCAAATTCACCTGAAAATAAGCACAGACACCATTCTGTTGACCTCTCTATTACAGGGACCGGGATGTCCACAGTGTCAACAAATGCTCTCCCCCTTTCAGACATTTATGCAATTTTGCACTTTGGCTGAAAGAGGAGCATAGAGAGACTCTAAATTGTCCTTAGGAGTGAGCGTGTGTGTGTTTTTTTTGTCTCGTTTGTCTCTGTGTGGCCCTGTGATGGACCGGCGACCTGTCCAGGGTGTACCCCGCCTCTTGCCCGATGACCGCTGGGAGAGGCTCCAGCACCCCCCCGCGACCCGACCAACGGATTAAGCGGGTATAGAAAATGGCTGGAGGAGCATAGAGAGGCAAATTATCAGCAGAATGAGTGTGTTTCAGATTGGCTGCTGGAGGATAATACCATGCGAGGCAGGAAATGAGAAGCTAATATTTAGAGTCAGGCCTGAATCTCAGGGCTAAATGAAAAAAAAACAAGCTTGAAGTGGTTTGTTTTATCTAGACAGAGAGCTCAGCTGACCTCAGACTGAAATATCTGTGTAACTGCATCAGAGATTTAAATTCAAATCAGAGTGAATTGTTTTAACTATTTACTCAATTTTCACAATAACCCACAAATAAAATCAAAACTGTCCAAGACCAAATAGCCTCTGAAGTAACAATATTCCCATCAGCTTCATCTGAAGCTAAATAAAATTGGGATCACACTGTAAACGTTCTACCTGGCAAACATGAGAATGTCATGCAGCCATTACGATCCTGCTGCCAATAGCTTTTAACTCAAAGCCCTGCTGTGCCTGAGTAATTCCTCACAGCGTGGCTGTACTCCTAATCTGGATTTTCTGTGTACTTCTGAGTTAATTATGCCAGCCAACTGTGGCTGCATGTGCACAGCCTCTCATGTATCACCTCTTCAGCAATGAATCCCCACATCAGAACCACTGCAGTGACTGACAACAGAAAGAACTGGTGAGCTGCTTGTGATTTTCCTACAGTTTCCCCACAAATAGACTCAATTTTGGTTCCTTATAACCAAAAAAGCTCGTATTGCTGATTTTTCACATACAATGATTACAAACTGTGTCTGACTCAGAATGCCACGCACAATGACTTTAAAGTGACGTGGATGTAACTGCAGAGTCTGAAGTCCACCATCCCAGTAAATTAGGTTAATGACACCATAAACACAGCTATGCAGCAACATCATATGCTTCAGTTGTCTCGGTACAATACATGAATCAATCTGGGAATGTCTGTGGCTCAACTACAGATCCAGGTTTGACATTTTCACTGATTGACCAAAGTGACGCTCCACGGCTGCAGCTGAACATGAGCCTGGAAATAACTTTACAAAAACCTGATCCTGTAAAAAGAAGAAGTGTGATATTCAACACGTTCTCAATCCCAGTGTGCTACTGGGATGCTGCATGTTCTGTGACTGGAAGTGACAGAACCGGACCAAAAGGAAACGTCGTTTTTCAGCACAATTGCATGAGGAGGTGAGAGGGGAGGCGGCGCCCTGATTGTCAGGCATGAAACAAGCACAAACTGTTGTTTTTTCACTACACATTTAAAGTACTTAATTATAGAGAGGCATTAATAGCTGAAATACACAGTGAAATACATTTTATCACAGAAAACGTTTTTTAATTTCATGTTAGCTGCTCGGGAGGCTGCACACGTCCAAAAGTAACATCTCTCCATTGCTTGCAGTTAGTCCAGAATGCTGCTGCAGGCCTTCCAGCAGGTAACAGAAGGCATGATCACACCACATCGGGCTTTCCAGGAGCCGTCCATAGACTCTGGACTAACCAGCCGCTCGATATTCACACTGCAGAGTCTATAAAGTCTTTTACAAACTCACCTTTTTACCTTGGCCTTCAATCCCAGTTTGAATCCCATCAGGTCTTTTATGTTGTGGCGTCTCTTTGTTATAGTTTTTTTAAAATTTTTTAGTCAATAACACGCTTTTTTAATTGTTTAATTTTATTGATCTATGGCTTTTTACATTTTGGAAGTTCCGTCTTTGTTGAAAACCAACACAGCGAGTTCCTGACCAAGTGGCAATGTGCAACGAGGAGAGTGAGAACAAAACCGATGTAACAACTCTGCTCAGGATCTGAAGTTCATACACAGGAGCAACTGTGAGAGTTCATAAACAATCTAAATGTACCCGACCGAGTGCCACTGAAGTTCCTGGATGTGACAGAGTGATTAACTCGTGCTGCAGTTTAAATAGAAATGAAGATTGGTTCTGTAGGTTCTGAACTGGTGCACCAAAGCAGTATTCTGTTGGTCAAAAGACAGCAATAAAAAAAGACACTTGAAACATTTATGTTTCCTTCTTTTTAATTCGTGTTTTCCATTCATCCAACAATCTGGGTTTGGTAAACAACTGAAGTGAACTGTGTCACCAGTTTAACAAAGATTAAAGAAATAAAACAACATCAAATAAGAGAAAATCAGTTAACAGCCAGCTCCTGCCACTGTTTGGATCTGACCCACAGACAGAACTGGTGAGATGGAGCCCATCAGTCCAGCTGTGAGCAGCTGTGTGCATCTTATAGTTCCACTGATGAAAAGAACAAACTGTGAGCAGAAAGCTGATGAGTTCAGAGAGGAGATGAAGATGAAATACACAACGTCCCCTCTGTTTGGCAGAAGCTGTGTGAAACCCAGAAACTACTCATAACCTGATGTTACTCACACATTACCGACCACTGTGGTACCACAGGTGGAGCTTTGCATTGTGGGTGTTTTTTAAAATGCCAGAATGTAGAAAAAAAGTATATTGGAGATGGAACACCTGGTAAAAAATAGGGAGTGAATTTTACATTTTTGTTTCTGTCTCAGCGAGACACATTCACCCATCTGTCACTTTGCCTTGTTGCTCTTCTGACTGCTGCTTAAAATACGTCTTTACAGTTCTGAGGAGTCCAATCAGATCACAAACCACACCTCACAGGACTGATGCGACCCTGCAAGAGCTACGTTTCTGCACTGAGAAACAAACATCACAAGGTAAAGTGTGGTGGCAACAGCTCGGTCAGATCCAGAGATAAAGACGAGGACTTTAAATCGTGTGGAGCAGTGAGTTGGCGAGTTTCTCGGGTGAGGGAGGGGCTCTACGAGCTGGGAGGGAGCTGGAGCTTCAGCCACGAGCTAATACAGCAGTTATCTTTATACTTTTATGCAATTGCAGTTGAATATCAGTTGTGTGGCATCTTGAGCCATCAGAGCCAAAATATACCGGTCTGAAATTGATTATTATCTATTATACTATTATCAGCCGTCGGATAAAAAAAAAAAAGTTTGTACATTCAGATCAACATACATCTGGATGAATGACAGATTGTGATTGTACTGATGCCGGATGACATATTGTGATTGGTCAGCTGATGCCAAACCTGGGTTGACTTACTGAGCTGATAACCAGCATCATATCACCGCTCTGTGAGATCTTCACTGTGTTAAAGATGAGCTAAATAAGTTGAACCTGCTCTGAAGTTCAGGCTCTGATGACCTTTCAGAGACACAAAGTCGCAGATCTTCTCCCATGAGTGCATCTCTGGATCAGCATGTTTGTGATAAAGATGTTTGTTCAACACGTTTAAAGACAGTGGGTGCTCAGAAGATTCCTCCAGCCCATAATTCACCATGTAGCTCTGGGATAAAGACACTTTTCATGACCTGTACATCTTGATACCATCTGCTCGCTCCGGGCTTCAAACTGGAGGGCTGGAGATAACATGTCTGATGTGATCAAACACACAGTTTGTATTTAAAAGAAGGAGAAAACACAGGAACACTTTATTCCCATTAAACCCAACTAGAAGTTATAAATCAGAACAGTTCAGATTTCCAGTGGCCCAACCAAGGCCACTAGACAACAGGTTTTAGCCATTGATAGGGCTGGGTACAGAACTTCGGTTATTTTAAGGCACAGACCGAAATGCTTTGGTAGTACCGAGTATCAAAACATACCTCGTCTTTCTGTGCCAAGTTTCGGTACCCAGAGATTAATCACGTGATCAAGAACTGATCATTCTACCCTCGATTGACTGTATTAACGTTACACTTTGCCACATGCAGGAAAATGTGGTTACGCCCAGAGACGGGGTTCATGTGTATCTGCGTTGGGAACTGTAGTTGTGTGTGTGTGTGTGTGTGTGTGTGTGTGTCGCCGAACCGGTTAAACATTGCCACCGAGGTCAAAAGCGTGGCTCCATTTCACCAAGATTGATTCCAATAGTGCGCGATGCAATATTTGCAAAAAAGTCTTTGCTGCTAAGGACAGCAACTAATTTAATTAATCATTTGTATAATGTATAATGTTGCCTCATAGATTATTATAAAAGGTTGACAAGATAAACTTTTTAACTGATGTGTATGTCCACTTACTTTGAATCATACAATATATATATATATATATATTTATATACACATTTGTGTGTGTGTGTGTACCATACTTGTGCAAATTTTGGGCGGTCCAAATTCATTCAAGCGTAAATCCTGACCGAGACATACAAAATGCCAGTCTGTCATCATAAACAAGGAAGACTGGATCAACGTGTCGACTTATACTTGAATTACATCATTAGTCTATATTCTTACATCAAACGTTTAAAAAAAAGAAAAGAAAAAAGAAATGGGGATATCTATGTTCTGTGTTCTCTGCAGCTTGGCAGGTGAGTCCCATTATCTTTTTTAAAGATAATAATATTATTATTATTATAATATAATAATATTATAATATAGCATTATAGTATTATTGACTAATACTTCAATAATATTACATTATTGAAGTATTAGTTGTCATTTTGGTTTTAAAGAATATTAAGCATGTCTATATGTCAGTGTTTCCTGCATTTGATATTTTTACATTCAGCTCTTTTGAGCTCTGCTTCAGTGAACCATATTTCCTGTCAGAGCAGGTGGCTGTGCTGTTTGCTTGAATTATTTTTCTCTTAGTTTTGGCCAGTTATGCAGTGCATTTACAGCTTATTTTATCCATTTTTGTCACTAAACATTATAGATATAATTTATGTTTAGGAATTGAACGCTGGTGTTAATGCATAATTTGACATTTGTATTTGCTACTTCTTCCACAGGCTGTCTTGCTCAGAGTCAGGTGATTTTACAAGCAGATAGGCCCTTTTTGCGGGTGCGGTTCAGGGACAAAGCTGACCTTAAATGCTGCTACGAAGGAGTGTCTTCACATCTCAACTGGTACAGACAGAATGATTCTAGCAAACCTCATCTTGTGACGACACTGGATCATAAGACAATAGATTATTCCAATGACAAGAATGTGCATTGTAGCACCCTTACCTTTACGTCTGTCCTGCTGGAGGACACTGGGCTGTACCACTGTTTGTTGAACGTCTCTGGTGTCTTCACACATGGCACCTACATGCAGGTCTACAGTAAGTATAAGTAGGATGTCGGGGGTTAGCAGTGCAAGCCAATCAGGAATGTCTATCTGCATGTGTGTGTACAGAGACAAGCAAGCTCTAACAACTGCTTACACTTCATAAGCCATAAAGCATGTTAACATTTGTCTATCCAAGAATTGTGTGAGTCTCCACATCCACACATATTGCAGCAAAGCTGAGACAGGTCTCACTGTTGCCAAGTCATTTACTTAAAATAGCAACAAAAACCAGATCAAATTGTGGTTAGGGTAATCTTTAGAGGTATTATTTGCACATTGATCTGTCCACCACCAAACTGTTGGAATTATGTGTGAGATAACCTTTAATAGTTTACAAAAACATCTCATTCTGACCTCACAATACGTTCAGTTGTATGTTGGACTGTGTTCTTTCTTTTAAGTAGAACAGTTATATAAAATACTCTTGTAATAGATCTCCTTGTAAGTCTGTTAAGTAATTGTTGTTTCACTGCTTATTTCCTCTATTTTCTCTCACATGTCTGCTCATGCCACAAAATGAGAACAATTTCTTGTATTCACATACCTGTTAAGTTTGTTCCAGCTCTGATCCCTCTCTGCATGTTTAGAGCCAATGCAGAAGACAATAAACCTCAGTGAAAGCACCAAAAACACAATCCTGACAGTTGAAGGCTTCTTATTGCTCCTGTGTGTGCTGCTGCCGTCCGCCACTCTTCTGTTAAAGGTCAGAAAGTCACATTGTACACAGATGTTAAAGTAATGGGTAATTTACAAAATTTCAAATTCAATTTTCCTTTATGTCAACTCCTTGACTTTACTTAATGGGAAGTGGAACAATCTTGCAAAATGACCGATTGCTGTTATACACTTCACAGTCAAGGAGTCTGGAGAGGCTGGAGATGAAGAAAGTGAGGCAGGAAGAGGAAAACATATATCAGGTGAATATTAAATGAGTCACATCCTCTTTGACTCAGCACAGGTCATGCTGCCAATATGCTGAAAGAAGAATACAAGATGTGAATGAACATGTTATCTTGTGTCACTAACATATTTCATATGAATACTGTATGTTTCAACGAGTTATGTTTACTTGATTGCCTTCTTTCTTGTCTTAAACACCAGGGTCTGAATCTGGATGACTGCTGCACAACATATGATCAGATTGAACGCTCCCAGGCACAAGGTCCGTACCAGGATGTGGGCAACATTATGGAAGAAAAGGAAGACATCCAGCTGGAGAAACCATGAATGAAAGTAGAGAGGGAGAGAGCTGAGTCTAGTTTGAGAGTAAAGGACTATGTGTGTGGAAATCAAGCTTATTGCTACATACATTTGCTGTTGGGGAGCTTTGTGCATAGCTGACATTAATAGTTTTAGCAACTGAATTCATATTGCTTAACCAGATTAAGTCATTTGGGATTAGAACAGCAGCTGATGAAACAATCTTAAAAAATCATTTATTCATTCGGGGCTGTAGCCAGAACTTTAAACCTGTCATGTTAAATTTCTTGTATGCATTTTGTCAATCTAAATGTAGCGTTTTGTGTTGTTTATAAAATGTTGATAATAAATTGAAAAAAAAAAAAGTAAATAAGCCAGCCAAGTTTCTGTCAACCACTGTACTGCATAATGCCTTTAACTGTATAAATCACTGATGACAAAATGTTTGCTATCTTTTATTTCTGCTCTTTAACACTGGAAGAAGAAAGCTATATAAAAAAAAATCTAACAAAGTCCTTTGTCTTGTTTGGATATTTTTTTCCCTTTCATCTGTAGCCTCATGAATGAGTTTATTTGTACTCCTATAGTAAATTGTACCGTCAGGGCAACCGGGCTGACGCTTATGTGTTTATTAGCGTCGTGATTGGCTACTGGACTGGGATGCGGTCATTCATTGGATCAAATTTTGGCTGGGGCGGGACCTCAGCGCTGCCAGGTAGGTATGTATGAGAGATATGAGAGGCGGTACGTAAACAGAGTGGGCGAAGATGGCGTCGAGCAAGAAAGGTGGAGGGAATGGCAGATTGGAGAGAGGTGTGAATGGTAGACGCTCTTCCAGATTCAAAGAGGGCCCTGTTGGTGAGTTCTTCTGCGGTGTGTCAACCTCGCCCCCTGCCACTTGTCCTTGTAATAACTCTCCCACGTAGACGCTGTCTCCTCCCGCTAGCGTTCGTTAGCCACTAGGTTAGCTGTCTTGAGTAGCAACCGCTGGGTCAGTATCAAAAGATTAGATCGGCTGAATGTTGAATGACCTCAAAACAGTAGGTGTCGATGGGATATGCTTAGACGTATGAAAGTGTTTGCGAAAGAAACGCCATACAAGCCTCTGTCGCTGACATGTCTGTAGTTAAGAGCACTCACTAGTCCTAGACACAACATGACCACTAATAGTTCCAACCTAAGCAGTTGTAGTAGTGTCGTTGCTTTACCTGAGGTTAACTAGCGTTATATATATATCTCATATATGTATTCGTATAAACTTTTCACGTTCTGTGCCCTTAGTCTCAACCGCTGACCCTGACAGGAGCCACCTGAGCAGGTACTCCAGCCGTAGCCAAGAGGGTAGTGGACTAGATTAACGAGATTAAGTTGAGTGTGAGATATGAATGAGAAGGGAGTGTTAATTGTCGTAAAGCGCGGCCCATAAAGCTATTAAGCTGACAGTGGGTACGCCATAATTAGTTCTGTCCGTACGACTCCAGAGTCGGCTGACAAGTGGACATCCTGAAGGATGGTTGGAAACTTCACAGGATACATGCATTGCGAGTCAGCTGGAAGAAAGATTTAACGACCCACCCGCTCTATTTCCAAGTGAAATTGTCCCTAATCTTACTTTAAATGTAACTATCCAACCAGGCCCAGGGCATCATTACTTATGAGTTTAACTACTCTTAAGAGTGGTCCTCAGTAGCTTTGTCTTTGTACATTTGTTTTGTCCTTGCTCTGATATCTAATTTTATTAAAGTATTTGTTTCTTACTATTGGGTCTTTAATAGGCTTAGACCTTTGTAATGAGATTAGAAGATTTTTTTTCTACCTAATCTTTCTTGTTACATAAAGAGTTACTTAGTTTTCATCAGATTTGATTATAGTTACATTTGTCATTGCGTTAAACCGCTGAACTAAGCCCTACATTTGTTGGGCGGGTGGTGGTGTGCACGCTCATTGTTACTAGTTTCCTGTTGTTGCCTTTGACCTTGTTAGCGTGTGAATCTACTGTTGTCTGGGACAGAGCCCCTGCTGTGGGCTCTTCCTCCTTCTCGATTTCTATTTTTAAAACATGCCTCCCATACCTTCAACACTCAAAGTGTGTTTAAGAAGATAGACTAGATATTGTATCTCACAAAGCTTAAGAAATGATATAAACACAGAGGAGCCCAGGGGTTGTAATTCTCACCATGTGACAGATCTTGAGATTTTCTCCTTGCATGGACAAATAAGTGCTTTGTGCCAGAAGGGGGAGTTCCACTTCAAGGGACTGCCAGAGTACATTCTTGTCCTAGGGTGTATATTAAATCAAGCTTAAAATTTCTACTTTATAGACATGATGAATGGAAACAAACAAAAAAAAAAACGCTATAGATTAGAAATGACATACATAAGATCTCAGTTAGGGTGACTCATTTAAGCCTTGTGGGAGGAAGGAACCAGCTCTCTAATTAAAGTTTTAAATAAGCAGACATTTCCAGACAAACGAAAAGCTCGTTTCACTTGTGCAAAAGTTACATTTATTGATTGTAGATGCATTAAAAAAGGATAGGAGCTATGAGTGATATGTCTGGAAGAAAGTGTGTCATCACCAGCAAAAACCTGCCCTTCTTTTATCAAACTTTACACTGTCGTGAGGTATTTAATTTTGGCCAGGAGTCACTCTCTCTTGCAGTTAAGTGGTCTTTTCTGTGACATTTTACTTGTTGCAGAAGGAAGAGCACGGGCAATGACATCATTAGCTTAGTTGTGTCGAAGTAAGTGTTGAATGATCACCGTGTAGCGTTAAGCCAACGTGCACAATACAGAGACACATGTTCCATTATTCAGGTTATATTTTACACTTGTATTTTTCTGTGTGCGACATACAAAAAATCTTTGAATCAACAAGCAGAAAGGGGGCACCTAACGGGTTGGAAAACTTTGGTTTAGTTAGTAAAAATAGGAACAAGGATAAAGGGAGCAGAAACAACAACATTTTTCATGAGTGCTGTTGTTATGTTTTGTGTATTTTCATCTGTGGGTGAGATGTCATATTTCCCTCTATCGAGTTATGGAACAGTCATCTGTTATTTCAGCCAAAATGTCCTCTCTGGGGACATGTTTACCACAGGAAAAATGTTCTACAAATGCTATTTTCACCATCTGTTTTTAGGTTTTCAGAGGTTGGCCGTGCTCTGCATGCATTCCTGACTATTAGTATTTCTCAATAGTTGGCACATTCTGGATATTTCTGCTCAGACGAGTCAAACTATATCATCAGTGTGACTACATTAAACAAGTTTAACACTCAGATGCCCAACATGGCTATCAATAAACACTAGAGCACAACTCTATTAACATTCATAATGTTAATGCTAATTCTTTCCTCTTAGATTAAAGCCAATTCGATCTAATTTTAGTGACTAAAATGCTACCTAACTGTTGGTATCTGAGTGTTCACATGTATTCTTTTGACCTCTGTCGATACAAAGCGAATCCTATAGAAAACTTTTGCCTCTCATGGCTGCATCTGCCAGTGTTGGCTGTGTTTCGCCAAATGAGCCGAAGGTGACGGACTGGGTGTTGCAAGCTGAACAGCCAATGGCAAAATAGTCTGCCTTCACAGGAAGAAAGTTGAGCAGGCCAGAGTTGTTTCTTGATTTCGCCACCTTTTTTTTTTTTTTTTTTAAATGAAATGAAAATGAAATGAAAAAAAGCAGCCAATGGGAGGGACTAACAGACAATAAAGAGAAGGACAGCATGTTGCTTCAGATTAGGATAAGTTATGACAGGCTTGCGTACAGAGGCTCAGAGCTGAAAAGGCACATTGTGAAGACAAGGGAGCAAAGATCAGAAAACCCGATCTCTTGCTTCTCCCTCCCTCCCTTTCCCTGTCTCATTCTCCCCCTCTTTTTCTCCATGCTGTCATTGTTTTCGTGGAAGAGAGGAGACAGACATGGACAGAGCCTTGAACTCAGATGCTGGTAAACATTTTCACTTTTTTTTTTTTTGTTGTATGTTTTATCTTCACCTCGTCCATACCTTTCAGTGTTTGCTTTTACACCAGAGGCCATCTGCAGTTAGTTTTATGCAAACACTTGGTTCGGACTTTGCATGGGCCCCACAGGAGCCACTGTTTGTCTGTGAAGTCGCTGGTGTTGGTTGTTGTACATGATTTATTGATGGCCGCGCTCATCCATCTTTAATCCGGAGAGACGGGGTACAACATAATAGCTGCAGCGCTGGGCTTACAGTGGCTTTTTGTTTGAGTAAACACAAAAGGACATTGTAAAAACTTAATGTTCAGTACTGACATAACTGGAAATAACCCAGGACATTTGCTCAAAAGTCTGAGGCCAGCAGGTGAGTCCGGCTTTTCCTCTTGTGACTGCAGTAGGTGGGAGCCGTCTCTATTAACTGCTACTCTGAAGTGTAATTTGTAAGTGTAATGGCTCCTTTATTATTTCTCTGCTTGAAGCATCATCTCATGTCAAACAGGGGTGTAGCGTTAATTTGGCCATGAGTTGTTTGAACTGTGAACGAGCTCCTGATGAGGTTGTACTGACTCGCCTAACTGTGTTATTTGGATAATATTTGCATATGATCTGTTCACTGAACTTGGATGGAAGTATAATGTCTGCTCACTTCATTGTTATTAAGCAAGTTTCTGAGCCGCTTATGCTTATCTGGGTTCGTAAAGTTCATCCCCAGCTTACTCTGTCAACATCAGGCCTATTGGCTGGCACTGATGAGAGTTATGCCTCCTGCTTTAATTAAGCAGTGTAATTTGTATTCTGGCCGTGCGCCCAACCTGGTTCGACTTCCACAGCGTGGCATTAGTGTGACTGTTTGACTGGACCCGTCACTGTAAGATCACACTGCTGTGAATGTGCCAATGCAGACCGATGAAAACGTATTTATAGATGTTCTCTGCCTTTCGAGATTGTGCTGACGCAATGTGTTGCGTTGTTATGCTGGAAGTAGCTGCTTTTTGTGTTTTGTCAGACCCTGAACATTCGCATCGAAGTGTGATCCTCTGGCTCTGGTCCAAATCCGGAGGTCGAGCGATCCCAGACCCGTACATGTGTCTGTTGTTACCTGTTGAAATGTTGCGGTGTTATAGGCGTTCATCGCTGATGTTTGTGATACATTTGTGTCATTTAGACTGTTGCCTGAATTGGAGCTGATGACCAAAGAGTCTGCTGTGAGCTGACGTCTTTCGCTCTGGAGATATCTGGATATCAGCTCTCATTAGAGACCAAAAGTCTTTCAACTCTGTGACCACGGTTTGAAGTCATTTTGGGTCCCGTATGAGACCGTTTTTTTTTCTCAGGCTTGTTGTCGGGTCCCACTCGGAAACATTTAAGTTTTACGCTAACATGAGCCATCTTTTCCACTCCAAAAATGCTTGACACAATTGAATAATTTCTCTCCAAAACATTTTACAGATAAAAATCAGTATTACAAAATGCGCCTGTTGATTGGAGTTCTTCGATGATGAGTGGAATCAGAGCTATCAAAGAAAGGGAGCAGCCACACAGGAGTTGAAGGGATTTTTCATGCAGTACGTGTGCTTGGAAGAGGATGTCTGGCTGATGAATGCCTCTCTGCAGATGTCGGGGTGGATATGACTCCTCCCTGCTCACTGAAATAGCCTCTTCTATTACTCATCCTGAGTGGTGGGGGAAGTATAATAATTGTGCGATTAGGGTTCTATTATTTCTTTGACCCTCTAGACAATACTTCACTTCACAAGTATTGTTCCACTTTTTAACATTTGAGGGCCCGTCAACACAACCCAACAAGGCTTTTTAGGCGTGTATCTGCAGAAATTTACTTGAAAAAAAGAATGTATCCAAAGCTTTAAGGGTGTGTGCACATTCTGAGGATGGTAAGGATAATTTTCCTATTTATTACGCAAAGTACGGTTTATCAGCTCATATTTCCACCTGCATGCGTATCAGTCATATAAGGTAATTGGTCAGCATCGATCGGAGTGGAAAAGAACCTTTCCTGTGACGGTTTTTTCCCTGGTATCTCTTTTTTTATTTCACAGACTGTTGTTTTAGAGCCTTTAATTTTTTCCTCGGCGTATCTTTTGCCCCATCTTCTCTTACCTCCTTCTCTCAGCATGCCAGTCACCCTATACAGTAAGTACCAGCGAGTTCCCAGAGCTTGTTATGGGAACTGAGGTCTCGGGTGACTCGAGAGAAGAGCACAGTCCAACAAAGGGAGTCCACCAGGGACATGGTGCTGGATATTTATTCAACATTTGGCTCATGATATGAGCAGACTTGATAAACATACTCAGCCATGTTTTGCCAGCTGTATGCCTCCCTTTGGGACTTTTACGTGAGTGTGCTTGTATGTTTTCCTCACTTTCTGAGTAATCTGTTTGTTCCCAGCAGCACGATGTTAGCAGACAGCCTCAGCCTCCTGTTCCTTGCACGCCTGCCTACATCTTGGGGGGGGGATTTTGACTGCTTAGCCTGCGTTTACATCTTTTAATTTCAAGGCTTGCTTAACACGTTTAAATCGATGAGCTTCCGTACACCAGACTATGGGGGATTAGTTAATGGGACTAAGAGAATGTTTTGTCGGCTATATCCAGTGATATCCCACTAGGCACAGAGTTCATTACATGTTCTTTACGGCCGTGGGTGTGGCGTTTGCTTCAAGTTCAAGTACTGATACTATGCCTTTTTTAATTCTATACATAAAGTTGTATCAAAACGGACAACCTGCTGAACTGCAGCCACTCCATTCATACAGTATACTCATAGGGTAACAGACAATACAGCTGTTTCCGTGTTTCATCCTCTGCTTTCCTCTGTTTGTTTCACCGCTCTTAGTGATGGACACTAAGGCAGTGTTTGCGGCCCTGTACACCGTGTGCGAAGAAAATGCCGCTTTCTTCTCAGGAGGAGCTAAGGGCTCACAGGCTGATGCCGCTCGGCGGCTGGTGGAGACCATGCATCTAATCCAGGAGCACGCTCGGAGTCTGGAACCGGTCATCTCTGGCTTTGCTGCCGTTTATCATCATTTTGACTTTGACCCACACATACCTGCTAATGGTTATCGTTCACTAGTCAAGGTAAGCTGTGGGATGTTTAAGGTGTTTTATTTTTGTTTTTTTGTGCGTGTGCATGAGTCGGGTCTTTTTTTTTTTTTCCTGTTCTCATTTAAACCCTGGTGCAGCTTGGAGTATAAAAGACTCCAGAAACTGCAGTACATTGTTGTCAATATTCTCTCTCCTTGTGAGAAACTTCTCAGCAGCACCTCTTTGACTTGATCTTGCTTTGTTTCAAGGTCAGTACATCTGTTTCAAAGATCGATTTTATGTTGCAAATTGGGTTAGATAAATCCTTTAGCAACAGAATTACCCAACACTACTGTATCCATGTTACTTTCTTGTGCAGTTATTGATCAAAAGTCATGACCTTCAGTTGGCGCAGCTCGACACAACTGATTGAGTCGAGCAGCAAATGAATGCTGCTCTGTTTTCTAGTCTCTCGAGTTCCACATTTATAATCCTTCTTATCCCTGCTGTACTACTCTCACTAATCTGTAACACCCTGGTGAAGTGGCAAGTTTTTATTTTTTTTTTTTAAATTTATTTATTTTTTAAACATGCTCACATTTAGGCATATGTCACACATCACTTTCTTCCCGTAAGCTCACCACACTAATCTTAATTACAACTTAAGCGCTCCCAGAGGACATGCCTCTTTAATGAGAGCACAGTTAAACGAGTGCGAGTTGCTTTGTTACGACTCGGAATGGATCTCTTTGTTTCTTTCTCATCATTCCAGAAATAAAGATGAAATTTTGTGAAAATAACTTCTTTGTATTTACTGTTAATTTTATGAAATCAAGCTTTCTCTTTAAGGAAACATTATCATTTGAAGTTGGGGGTTTGGAGATTTTTGATGTTTTTAAAAAAGGTAAATACTTAATTTCTTGATTAGTCCCCAAAGATTTAATAACAGACCTTTTATGCTGTTTCAGGTTGTGCGTTGCTGCCTTCTGCACATCATCCACAAGGGGCGCTACATCACCACTAATCGTCGCAGCATCTTCTTCCGAGTGGCGCACAATGCCGGGGAGATGGAGGCGTACTGCAATGCGCTCTGCCAGCTGCGCGCCCTGCTCTACCTGGCTCAGCGTATGCTGCATGACAACCGCCATGGCAACCTCTTTTTCCAGGATGAAAGCGGACTCAGTGAGAGTTTTGTCCGCGAATACTCATCCATGCATAAAGGTTGCTTCTATGGCCGTTGCCTGGGCTTTCAGGTGAGCACGTAGTCATAACAACGACGAGAAATGGTGGGGAATGGGGAGCACCAGCCTCTTCTACTATGATGCAAAAATTGTATTTTAGTTTAAATGAAAGGGGAATACTTGGATGGAGTTACTCTGGAAGAAATACAGAGGACAGGGTAAATAAAAGCAACCTTCAACTCATTAGTTTTCACAGTCGGAGAAGAAAGTGATTCAAAGTGCTCTCATCTTTGCAATTTTGATAAAGGTCAGAATTTTGCGATCTACCTTGAAAATATGTTGAAACTAGGAGAGGAATGCTAAGGTACAAATTAATTCTGCTATCCAAGCCTGAACGGAGTCGGAGGAAAGAAGAATTGAGCTATTCCCTCTGTTCTCATTTGAGCTTATTGAAATGTGGCGAATCTTCAGAGGCCAAAAAAAAAAAAAACTAAAGAGGGCGGGAGGGAATGATGAAACCTCCCTTTACTGATTTATAACGTCTTACACACCTCTGATACTTTGAAACACCCCCCCCCCCCATCTATGTTTCAATTTCTGCTTTTTTTACCCATCCGTCCCTCCAGTTCACTCCAGCCATTCGACCCTGTCTTCAGACCATCGCTATCGGCCTCGTGGCCTTTGGAGAAAACTACAAGCGCCATCAGTCAGGAATAGGTCAGCATCATCTCATAAGCAGCTGCACCCTCTCAACATCCAGCCACATCGTTCTCATTCACAGATCGTTCTGCATTGCTCCTTGGCCCCTGACTGTGTACCTTTTTGATGTTTTGTGTTTTGGATTGTAGATGCTCTTTCATCCTTTGCAATCTCAAGGGCTAACTGGTGTGCTTCTTGTATATTTCAGAATGTTTTGAACATGCACGCACAGTTATGTATGGAGGCAGTGATAGAAGAAGTAGTAGTAGTATCGTATACACATTTGTGCTAGGCACACATACACGGATATAAATATTTAACATTGAAAAAGGAATTATCCCACTCTCATGGTTTCTTGTGCTCTGTGCTGCGCCACAGTGGACACAGGAGGTATTGCACCCTATGGTGAGTGTACTGGACCGTCTACTCCTTCTTTTTTGTCCTCTGGTTTGAACTGAGAGGCTATGTGACTATACATGGAATATCCCACAGCTCATATTATGCTTAAACGATCTTCACTTAGTACTTAAAGCTGTAGTCGATATTGTGTGTGTGTGTATTTTAGTTTGCAGATTTATGTCAGATATTTGTATAAGAGTTAATCTTTTTTTTGGTAGATTCTGAGCCAAATTGAGATTTGTGAACTTTGCTGTGTTTAAAGGAGGCATTTTTAGTTTTGCTTTATTCCTTCCCTTCACCTTCTCTCTTATTCTTAGTGAGTTTTTTCCATTCTTAGTTGTTTTTACAGGTTAGAATCCATCCCTCATTGCAACATTCCTTTTTATTTTGAGCGTTTGTCAGTGAAGCTTTATTCCAGCTCATCCATTTCTATTCTCTTCTCTTGCTACTATGATTTATTTCTTTTGCATCACCGTTACTCGGACCGTGCTATGCCCTCTCCATTATACATCCTTCTCATCCACCTTCCCTCCCGTCCCAGGTGTGGCAGCCAGCTCTTTCTTTACTTCGGGGAAGTATGCCATTGACCCAGAGTTGAGAGGGACAGAATTTGAACGCATCACTCAGAATCTGGATGTCCATTTCTGGAAGTCGTTCTGGAACATCACTGAGACGGAGGTCCTGTCGGTGAGTAGGTTATTAATGCTTCCTATTACACGCGGAGAAACATACTCTCAGGTGTTTGTTATATGATAGCGTTACCATTGCTCCCCATTTACACAGAAATGAGCACTCCCCTGTTTTTAATTTTAAAGCTGAATCACTTACACTGCGCTCTGCTAAAAGTACCTTTCTGTCTTCATGCAGTTTGGCCTACAGGCCATTAGTAATAATGGAATAGAATTCAATTTATTCAGTGGGGTTCATGATTTATTCATCCAGTTACTCTTTCTCTCCAGTGGCCTGACTATCTCTTGAACTTGTTCTCTTTTCTTTTCTTTTTTTTTTTGCTTCATGTCCATCTTTTTTTCTGTTCCTCCAGAGTCTCGCCAGTATGACATCTACTCAAGTTAAGGTGAACCGAGCTCTCTCAGTGCCCCCAGTGCCCTTTGACCTTCCCCTGGCAGCCAACCACACAGCATGTGTAACGATAGCTCCTCCATCAGCACACATCGGTACCGCTCCGGTTCAGATGAGACTCATCTCTTATGACTTACGTGAAGGACAGGTACTTAAATTGGTATTCAGCTCACTCGCATTTTTGTGGCTTACTTTGAAATTCAATAAAAAGCTTCACAAAGTCAGATTTAATACAAAACTAGACTAGCTATTATAGTTTGAGCACAGCCCTCTTGTGTCCAAAGAATGCTTCTGAATGAAAGTATTTATTGTGTTACCTGGTTTATTGTACGTAGCGCGTTAAACCGTTTTACTGGTCAGTTCATGGCGAAGTTGGTATTCTTATGACCTGCTTGAGCGAACATCAGCCTTCAAACTTTAGCTAAATTACTCTGTCTCTATTGAGTGTCTTTATTTTTCATGCAGGATTTCTTGTATTACTGTATCACTCCCATTCTTTTGAGAGGACCAAAATGCAAGCCAGCACAAGCAGACATCCCTGCTCCTTGTTTCTGCTCATGAATGGAGTTAATGGACTTAACCTGCCGTTACAGGAGGGGTTGGCAACAGGCTGATGCAGAACAACTAGTTAATCCAGCTCTTAAAGGAGTCCTGTGGTTAACACTAGAAATGAATTATACTGACAATGAAATTAGGCTGTGTTTGTAACTTTAGTTTCCATACAGTTCACTATAGTGAGGCAAATATCATGATGGGAATTTTAGCTCTTAATAATATATCTTAATTGTTTTGCTGTCTTATTTTTCCAACTTACTCATGCTTCTAATACCCCTCTCGCTCCTTCTCCCCAGGACAGTGAAACTCTGCTGTCTCTCTCCCGCTCTGAGGGGGGTGCTATCTCTCTATCCCTGGGGCTGAAGACCAAGCGCCTCCCTTCTTCTCCCTGCCTCCTGATCCACTTCCATGGGGGAGGCTTTGTTGCCCAGACCTCAAAGTCACATGAGGTGAGACGGTAGTTCAGGATCGAGACTGATTTCAAAGTTTTTTTTTTTTTTACTTCTGCTAAAATAGTGAAATAATTACTCCAGATTGTAATTGCTGATCTTCTCAGGAGAAAAAAAAAAGAATCAAATTAATTAGAAGCTTTGTAATTAATTAATCGAAATGAATCGCATATAAATATTTGACCTGAAAACAGTGAGAAGCACACATGGATAAAATTTTCACATGGATTTTAGTAGAACATTGAATAATGACTGAATACATAAGCTTCAGCAACAAAACATTTATTTTTTTTTTTTACGATGGTACTTACAACCGTGTTCTTATCGACACTTCCATCCATCCGTCCATTTTTTTTATTTGTTCTTATGCCTTTTAATGGACTGGACAGATAAAAAGACAGAAAGCAGAGAGAGGGGAATGATGCGCAGTAAAAAGCCGTCTGATGCGGGAATCGAACCGGGGCCGACTGCAGCGAGGACTGTAGCCTGTATATACGGGGTGCCTGTAAAACCCACTACTACGCTACAGACTATCCCATCCGTCAGTTTTTTTTTTTTAAAACAAAATTTCCCATCCGCGGGGCCAACCAAAGCGGTCTCATCGGCTTCTTTGTTCTGGTTTGACTATTGTTCACTGTGTTTTGTCGTAGTCTAAAGTCAGTGGCGGCGCCAGAGTATTTTTTCTGGTTCAACTACGGTGGGGCTAACCCACACGGCGGCGGGGCTCAAATCAATGCCATAATTTCAATGTGAATATTAAATAAAACAACATCCTCCCACAGCTAGAAACATACACAGACAGACAGACAGACAGACGGAGAGAAAGAGAGACGGTTTAGTTAATAGTTAAGTTATCCTAAAGCCATATGTAGTCTACCACACAACAGACAAGAGTCAAAACACAGCCCCGATCAATTAGGCAACAAGACTGAAGCAAGGAAGAGCATGAAACAGGCAAAGTGAAAATAACAAAATCAGCAAAGTTTCCAAAAACAATATTAAAACTCACCAGGTTGACATTTTCAAATTAGTGCAATCCACCGGTTTTTGTGACGAGCATTCTCTCAAAGCGCGCTCACATGAGTGAGGTACGTCCTGTGATCGTCACAGCTGTCATCGCAGCTGCCTGACGTGGAGGCGCTGTTGGATTCCGCACTTCTCTTGGTTTTATGGCAGAGCTAACACAGTTCATCTAGGGCTATAGCCCAACCGAGCCCTACCCTGGCGCCGCCTATGTCTGAAGTCATGAACGTTAGTTGGTGTTCCAGTGTAATCGGTATGCCTGAAACTCATCCGGTGAGAAACGTTCCGCGGTGCAAAAATAAGTGCGATTAAAATGCGTTTTTTTTTTAACGCATTAATTGTTGTGTAATTAATTAACGCGTTAAAGCCCTGGCCCTAGTTTTTATAATATCTAGATAGAGAGATATTGATCCTGAAGGAAATTTGAGAATCTAGCCTGTTAACACATTTTGGTATGTGAGGGTTTTGACCTAGCTGTATTATTTATAATGTAACAGCTGGTAAAAATGCAGGAAACTATGATGTAATGTGTTATCTGGCTGCTTCAAACTAATTAAAAACAAGCAAAGCGCTCAGGGGCTGTTTTCTTTTTTTTTTTTTTACCCAAATTTGAATAGTATCAACACCAACGCAGTCCTTTAGCTTCATTCCCTCACTGCCATGTTTTTCGATAGTGTTTTCTCTTCCTAATTGTAATTGAACCCGAGATAATTAAAGTCTTGATGAGACACACACTTGTTGACAGCAGAGGGGCCTGAGGGGTTACCGGGCTGCCTTTTCCTGTCAGTGGTTTGGCATGTAATGAGTCGTTAAGCTAATTATTTTTGTAATTATTCCTTGAGAACTTGATAGAGATACTTTGACCAGACTCCATGTTTATCAGCAAGGTGCATACAAAGCTTACCCTTGTCTGTTAACTATGCTGGTGCATCCTGTCATTGACTTCATTCTGTCCCTCTTTTTTTTCTTTTCTTGTCGAAGATGAAGATTTGTCCGAGATTTACTTTCTACATACCAACACATTTACAGTACCAAAGTTTGGACATACCTACCTGTTTATTTTGAATGAGGAGGGTAAAGAACATAAACATAAAATGTGTGGAGAAGACATTATTTTGTCTTCATACATTACAATATTTGAAACTGTAGCAGGATGAGCACATGCTCAACTCAATGAGTACATCTTAATAGTTTATTTGGAACCCCGCTCCATGTTTATCCTGTGCAGATGTTGTCATCTGTAGCTGTCTGCAGTCTTAGCTACTTATAGCTCTTGCAAGAGACTGCTCAGTGAAAGTGTGAAGGATGTGGATATCCTTGATCTGCAGCTGCATAGTAACTTGAGGATGAGAGGGAGTGATCACAGAGGTGAGGAAGGCTGTCATGTTGAATTAACGAAGAATTGTACAACCCCTCGGAGAAGGATTACCTCGGGCAATATTGGAAGACTTGTCAGACTGTCCTTCTTTCCTCCTCCTCTGGCCTGTCTTTTTTTAATTTATTTATTTTTTATTACAGGCTCGCTCACAATCCTACTAATATCTCGCAAAGTCATTTTTGTTCAGTTGGTGTCCTTTTTGCATTTCCTTATTGCCATATTTTGACTCCACATACTTTTCTCCTTCCAATTTTTTGAGGGTCGTTTTCTATCTGAATAACTCAAAGAGGGACACATGCAGAAGAGAAAAACTGAAGGTTTCTCTGATGGTAGAGGCCAGTGTTGTCCCATAATCCTGTCTCTCATGTCCTCTGGTCACATAGAGACTGACCTCAGTTGCAGGAGCCTGTGGTGGTGAGGCTGTCATCAAAAATGGATGTAATGACATCTGTAAATTTAGCAACTTGGGCAGATGATGAAGTGTTGGATGACAGAGGTAGAGTATTGCAGATTAACAGCTTTGCCTACCTGAAAATGAGTAGGCCTGCAACTAATTCCCTCTTTGTGTATGTGTTTATGTGGCTGTTTTTTTTTTTTTTTTTTTTTTTTTTTGTGAGAAGGAAATGTTTTTAGAGTCATGTAAAATTTAACGGCCTAAGTCCTGCAAACGCAAACATCTCCCTTCTGCCCATTTGTTGTGGATGCTTTCCTTCTTTTATGGCAGGCAGATGATGAGTTGTCTGACAGTCCAATGTCAGTTGACACTCATTCCCACTCGATCTAAATTTTCCTCATAGGAAGGGCTGAAAGACACCACAGCTGACTATAATTTTATTTCCTTTTTAAAAAAAAAAATGTATTTCATGCTGAAATACTGGCTAGTGAGGCGACTTACGAGCATGTACATGCATCATCATCTTACTGCCACTGTGAAAGGAGATCTGTCGTTTTGAGCAGCAGCCCTGTCACAGCAAGTCAACAAGCGTTAGTGAGGTAGGAAGAAAGGACGGATGCTGTATAGAAAGAGTATTGTCACAGCAAGTTTTTATGCTTTGCTCAAGGTCACTACATAAGTACCATAAACACTTGTAGTCTGACTTTAACAAACCACTATGTATTTTAGCAGTTATTTTCAGCCCATCCATATAAATCATCAATACCCCTTTGTCTCCGGTCTTTCTATGCAAAGTAGGACACGTGGGCATCTTTGTTATTACTGTATGAAAAGAAGAGAAATGGAGGTGTCTGTGAAAGCAGCCCTCATTCTCCTTTTTGTTTTCACAGTAAGCCAAAAACACAGAACATTTGGAACTTTTTCATCCATGTCTTTTCTTTCTGTGCTCCTGCCACGGTTTCTCAAACATTTATTAAACATGTACTGTGCTGTTGTTCCATTCATAATGTCAGCCTTCTGTTTTTGTGTGCTTGTGCAGCCCTATCTGAAGAGTTGGTCCCAGGATCTTGGTGTCCCCATCCTCTCAGTGGATTACTCTCTGGCCCCGGAAGCCCCTTTCCCTCGGGCACTTGAGGAGTGTTTCTATGCCTACTGTTGGGCTCTAAGAAACCACCACCTACTAGGTATGCACACATTACACCGTAACGCCTACACCAAAGTCGCACTGGCTTTTTATCTTCCAATACGGACAATCGGTTGACATTTACGAGAAGCTTCATCTGAATAGTGTCTGAGCTCACAGATGAGGCGGTTAGTCACCGGCGATAGGTGATGGCGTTAAATTGCTGCTCTTCCACGTTAAAGGAGCCAGATTGAGTTGGATTGTGCAGCTGGCAGGATATGTTTCAGGCCTAGTGGAGGTCTTTCAGACATGTACCTCCAGCAGGAAGCCTCAGGGCAGACTCAAGACTCTATGGAGAGTGGGGGGGTGGGAGGAGGGAGGAGGAAGCCGGAGAGAACCCACGAATACACGGGGAGAACATGCAATGTTTTGGAACCGATTTTTGCGAATATGTAAATGGTATATTTCAGATTATGTTCACATACACTCACAAGTGTCATAGTCGATGCTGCATTTTGAAATGAAAACCAAGCTTAGAGTCTGTAGATCTGCCAGGCATGAATGCATTAGGGCTCAGATACGGGGAAGGAAACGGGAATTTCTGCAGCAAAGTGCCAATGTTTAAGGTCTGAATGGGGGGGGGATCTGTGATGAAGAACATCGGTCTTCAAGGCAACAGAGACAGCGAGAGGCTAGATGATCGACTTTCATGAAAAGAAGACTCAATTTGACCCTTTTTTTTTTTCCAACGGGAAATGAGCATTACTTTAGAAATACCGTTTCTGCTGTCAAATACAGGGCAGAAATCCAACATTGTATGGAGTTGTTATGCCATGGGCTTACTGTTAAGTGACAGGAATACCTACTCGAACTGGGGGGAAGATTAAATGGAAATTCTCTCTACAGTACAGCAGTTTAAGACTGAAGCGCTTATCTGTCAGACCAACAATCGCCCCAAAGCATTCAGACAAAACTGGGCTGGAGAGGCTGAGGATGTCTGTTTTTATGAAAAATAAATAAAAAAAATAGATGATGTACATGTTTGAATCGAATCCTTGTTGAAAAAAGTGAAGAGGTTTGAATATACTGCACAGCCATTGCATGTATCTGTAATTGTATATTACAGACGGCTAAGGGAAAGTTATGAGATGCCTTAAAATGCGTCGTTTCAGCTGTGCATAGAGTGCTTCTGTGAATCCTGAGCTGGGTCCACCACTTCCTTGTATATGTTGCAAGGATTTATTCATCACTTGGAGAGTGACCGTGCAGTATGCTTCCTGCACTATCAAACGACTGGTGATGCTCAATGCTGAGACAGAAAACAGAATGCTTCCGCTTGCATTTGACTGCATCTGACAGCTGAAACAAACTTGTGTTGAATAGCAATGATTGTGGTTGTACAGCACGGCTGTATTTTTGCAATGAGGCAGACAGCGAGACGGCACCCCTTTACAGAAGTTGCATATTCTCACTTTGGTGGAGAGAAAAGACGCGCCTTTCTTTCACTTCAATGGAATTTTTTTCCTTCCATTCTTCGCTTCATCAGCGTTACATTTTTCTGTCTCCAGGATGGACCGGAGAGAAAGTGTGTTTGGCCGGCGACAGCGCGGGGGGCAACTTATGTGTGACGACATCAATGCGCGCTGCTGCCTTTGGTGTGCGAATGCCAGATGGCTTAGTGGCGGCCTATCCAGCTACCCTGCTGACGGCCTACGCATCGCCCTCCCGTCTGCTTACACTGATGGATCCCCTGCTGCCGCTCAGCGTGCTCTCCAGGTGTCTTAGTGCCTACGCAGGTAAGTTGTGGGTGTTTTTAAGACATCCATCAAGGATTCTGTTGTTTTCTTTCTTTTCTTTATTAAGTGGAGAATTGACTTTAGATTTTTCTTTCTTTGGAGCCTTCCTGTAAATGTTCAGGGTACAGGGTTATGATGGGGCTAATTTTTTTGGGTACCATAGATGATTACTAGATTAAAGTGTTTTGTTTCTTGACCTGGAACAATTGTTTCCCTTATCTATTGATATAATTGAATAGATTTATGAGGTAAATTAAACTCGATCTTCTGCATTCTAACCAGATAATTGTCTCATTTCCGCATTGTACTTCTTTTATTATTAGGGATAGTATAATTAATCACAAAACTGTCGTCTTCTCTTTTATCTAATTGTTTCCTCAGTTCATTATCTTGTCCACAATGTGTATAGTAAACAAAATAACCTAATCTTTGTACATAGCAAAAACAGCCTTGGTAATTTGCACCATCGCAGTAAAGAACCTTAAATTGTTTTCCCAAAATACTTCTTCACTTGTAAGATAGCCACGATTCGTGCAGAATGTCTTATCTAGAGCAGTTTAGTTTGATCAGGCCCTCCCTGAGTCTGGTTCTCCCTGTTAAAAGGGAGTTTTCTTCTTTCCACAGTCGCCTCATGCACGCTCAGGATGGGGAATTAGATTGAAGTGAAGTGTTAATGCTGGTTTAACCCATCTAAGTGGTTCCTTCAGAGAGGCAACATTTTTTTTAAACTGGCATTGACTTCGAATTGGACTAATTTCGATTTGAATCAATTAGATTTGATTGGATTCCTATTATGTTTTAAAGTCAATCTGATTATAATTGGTTTGAATTGGACAGTATCTTTGAAGTGCTTGAGATTACATTAGTTGTGATTTGGCGCCATATAAATAGAACTGAACTGAATTGACTGTTTTGTCATCATTTTTGTTGGTACTCATTTGTGCTCACTGAAGTAAAACTTTCTTTCTTCTGTACATCTTTTTCCTGCCTACGCCTCTCCTCCTCCAGGCAATGAGCCACAGACGGAGAAGCAGGTAGAAAGAGTGAGCACGCTGAGCCTGGTGAGGAGAGATACGGCTCTGCTGCTGCGAGATTTCCGACAGGGAGCCTCCAACTGGATCCACTCCCTGCTGGATACCAACAGAGCCTCGGCCTCCCCAAGTACAGCTGCAGAGACTCCATCTGGAGCCACTGACACACCTGCAACTGGTGTGTATATGTGATTGTGTGTGTGGTAAGGAGGAACATTAGAGACGATGTGGGTGGTGTGAAAGTGTGTTGCTTGGTTGCTATTGGGTTTTAGAATTTTCTATAGATGCAGTCGGTTTGTGTATTTGATCATATCTCTGTGCAGAGAGTACAGCTCAGGTGTGTAGGTGCACTTGTTTTTGGTTCCTCTTTGGAAGCTTTTCTGGCACAAACGTTAACCTTGTGGGGACAACTAGTTTTCATGGGAATTAAAGCCTTGCATTAATGAGGTAAACGTCATTACCGAGGTCCTGGTTAGGATTGGGTACAACGTTGGAATTGAGAATTGAGGTTAAAATTGGAGTTAAGCTTGAGTTGGGTCATGGTTTCAGGTGGGCATTTGGCTTAGGCTGCTAACAATGAATGGAAGTCAGTGTGTTGATAAGGGTTGCTTCTCAAGTTTGTCTGTGTGTGTTTTGTGTATATGTACCGTTCACTTCCCGTAGTTTCAGTGTGCTCATTAAGCCTGTTTAAGTGTTATTTGTCCAATATCAGCCTGCCACAGTTAATTTACAGGCGATATGCAGGAGGTCACTGATGTGGATCCCATTTCTTCAGCATCCAATTCACCAATTACTGCCCTATCCCACCCTGTTGCTTAATACTCCTCTAGCCCATTTGTATCCGTTCTCCTCTTTGAAGCAGCAGGGCCTGGACAGTAATTGTTAAATTACTGAAAGGGAATCATGATTCCCGTGCCATCTCCTTTGTTAGGTGACACCCAATCAAATAGGAGTCCCTTGGGTGAGTCTATATTATTAAAAGGCCATCATGGTGCTGAGATTGTACATGATTAAAAAGATGGGGGATCTGTGATGCTTTGTAAGGAGGCCAGTCATGACGCTGCTTACAGTGGTGTTTGGACAGCTCAGGGCAGGCAGATGATATCACTGAGACAGCACTTTTTGAATTTCCTCCCCCTACTTCTCCTCTCTGCTTTCTGACATATCCCGATTTACATATTGGACTTTTAACTGCCGACTGTCAACCAGAAGACGTACGACAAGTGGAAACAGTAGAATGAGTGAAAGTGATTTGAGTTTATTTTTAATATGTCCTCCAACTGACATTTAGCCCAGATGAATCAGAGCTGGCGTCTTTGACCTTTTTTAAAAGGCCATACACTTTTTTTTTTGTAGTTAATGGTCTGGATTTTTAGAGTCTGAGTTCAATTTTTTTCTTTTTTAGCATTCATCAGTTTCCTCCTTCTTTGCTTTTTTTTATTTTTTGTTTTTTCTCCTCCTCAGAAACGGTGAGAAAAAGCATTTCCGAGGCGACGCTCTCTTCTCTTCACGCTGACCCTCCTGTGCCCACCGAGCCATCAGAGTTCCCCAGCAGGAAATTATCTGTGAAGAGCAAGACTTGCCAAGACTTGGGATCCCACAATGATTCCATTGCCCAGGGTGCACCGCTCATCTCCGAGCGCGCTGTATGTCATGCTCATACTTGTTTACATTGAGTCTAGCTTGCTCTTAGCGGATGCTTTTATCGAGAAGATGTTAACACTATTAAACAAGCAGGAGCTGCAGTGTGAGAATTTAACCAGACATTATAGGATCATATCATATGTGACAGCGATTGTTGTGCCATTACAGTAAAGAGAAATCCCTTATCCTTCCTTATGATCAGGTTATCTCTTGTCTCGCACTGCTTGCAAGAAAACGATTTGCTGTACAGTCATAGACTGTGTAAGAGGTTAAAGATGTTTCAAGCAAAGAGATACTTTGGCACGCTATCATACAATGCTATCTACCCTGCAGCAACGTGCATGCATCAGTTTTATGAATTCAGCTGAGATTATGATACTCACCCCTCACAGATTTGGCTTTGAACTGCTCCCAGAAAATCCAAACTTTTTGGTTGTGTGGGATCCTGGCAAGGTGCTGCAGATTATCTCTGCATGTATTTTCTCACCGGCAGATTGGATGGGTGACATAAGAGAGTATATTTGCTTTCTTCCTTGAAATTTGTACTGTTTAGCCAAGACACTCTTTAAAAGAACTTTAGATTTTCCCAGGAACAAAATGTCCATGCATATATATATAAGCAAGTTTGTTAGTCAAATATTTCAAGCCTATGCTTTCCTAACCTTTAACCTCCGGATTATTTAAAAAAAAAAATGATTTCTTTCTTTTTAAAAAAAATTAATTAAATTTTTTTTCTATTTAACCTTATCTGAATTCTTTCTCATCTTTTCTGTTTTTTAGCTCGAAGATGTGAGTTTCTTCCTCTCCAAGGACCCAGATCCCTCCTTTACCCACGACCTGTCTTCCGTGGCCATACCTCCCCCTGCTGGAGAGGAGGGATCAGAGCTGGGGCACCCCAGAGAGTTTCCTCTGGGGTTTGAGCCATTGCGCTCCGAGCAGCTGGCTGAGATGAAGGTGGAGAGTTCTCCGGTGGTCAAAGATCCTTTCTGCTCGCCTCTGCTGGCCCCTGACAGCATGCTGCAAGGGCTGCCACCTGTGCACATAGTGGTGAGAAAAGTTTTAGTTGGATATCCAGGGGCACATCTTCCTTGAGAGAAAAACATTTAACCTAAAGTATGGCAAGGATAGGCTGACAAAAACAATGTACAATTCTCTGTATTTTATGAGGACTTGAGCTTAAATGATTTTTTTATTTAAATTTTTAATTACGCTTGCTCTTTTGAGGGGGGTGTTGTACAAAAACAGAGAAACTAGTGCTGATTCTTTGGTGGCTTTAGTGAGTCAGCATGTGTAAAAAGAAAGCAGGGACAAAAGAGACTGGGATACTTGGCTTGCTTTTCCTCATCCCTTAATTAAGATTCCTGACATGTCTGAAGGGAATTAAAATTTGTTTTTCACTATTCTGTCCCCTTCTTTTCTGTTTCCTTCTCTCAGGCTTGTGCATTAGACCCCATGCTGGATGATTCTGTGATGTTTGCCAAGCGTTTGAGGAACATAGACCAGCCTGTCACTCTGTGCGTGGTAGACGACCTTCCCCATGGCTTCCTCAGCCTATCACAACTCTCCAGGGAGACGAGGGAAGCAGCCAATATCTGCGTGGAGCGAATTCGCGCAGTCTTCACCCAGAAGGACACACCCCCGGAGCCACGCAAGCACCGCAAGCTGGAACGGACCGATAGGGGCGTATCGTCTCCTTCAGGGGAAACCGCTTCTCTCTTTGTTGGCCCCATTGAGGAAGCAGAGCCAACTGTTGGTAGAGGGGCTAAAATAGCCGATGGGGAGGCCTCAGTTGCTGTGGCATCCCAGAATAACACTGACGCTGGTGGCATCGGTGCTTAGATAAGGTTAGATGTGGGTGAGGGGATGTCTGCAGTTCAACACAGGAATGAGGGGAGAAGGAGTAAATGAAAGTCAGTGATGTAGGCAGTGCAATGCCTGAATGAGAGAAGAAGACAGCATCCTGAACAAAGGAGGGGGTAGGAGGGGGCAGTCTAGGAGATTGCTCAGTGGTTTAAAGACAAAAAGAAAAAGTGGAGCACTAAAATGTATCTTGCTCTGCTTTACAATTCCTACCACTTGTCCCTGCAATATTATGCATCAACACAAATCTGGCAGCCAAAACGAACACACCCACAGAAGACAGTCATGTTTTAGAATGAGATGATAATTTAGAAGCTACTTAGATCCAAGACCAGCACTCGCACACTTTCAGCACACAGAGCTGCTGTTAGGCGCTGGAGGGTCAGACATAAAGCAGCGTGGAAGAATCTTAAGACGAGGCCTGAATGGGTGATTCATCTGGGCCGAGGCAGGCCCTAATCAGATGGTGGCAGGCAAACTGTACGCTTTTGTGTAGAGTCATCCACATCAAAATGGCCACTTGTCTTTTAGGGATCCACTCTAAATCCCGCCTAATAACTCCACATTGTGTTGTCCATTATGCCAGTTTAGTAGTCAATACAGCTCACTTTGTGGATAGCAACTCTGTTGACTTTCCCCTTAATACAGTTATGAAGCTGAAACCCAACCAACCGACTGAAAGACCTGAAACTGGAGAAGTGGATTCCTTTCTTTCTCAAGGTTTATTTTCAGATTTTAAAGCGTATTGTATTAGTTTTTTTTTATTTATATCAGTTTGTATTGCTGTTACAATCCCTGAGTCCTGACGGGCTCGTTTGATTTGTGCACTCTTATTTAATATAATCATTTGCTGTTTATACCATGGTTTTAAACATGCTCTATATTTACCTCTGCTTCTTCAGCCTCGGCTGCTCTGACTTCCCTGGCCTTTCCACTTAGGCTCATATCTTTTTCTCAGTGAAATACAGTAATTGTGAAGAGAAAATGTAAAGTAGTACAAAGGGTAATGGTGCCCTGTCTCACTGCTGCCTTTTGCTTTTTGTATTGCAGATATTAGTAATACAAAGACTGCATTTAATTAAGTTTTGCAATGAAACTAAGCTGCGTCCGTCTAAAAAAAAAAACTAAACAAAAAAAAAAAAAAAACAAGTGCAAGGAATCTGTGGTCCCATCTTTGTAAGTAATGTCTCTCAGATGTCATAAAAGGCCAAAGGGGGTTTTATTTTTATTTTATTTTTAATATTTCAAGACTGGAAAGCAGTTGTTCAGTGTTCTCCCGCAGAGATGGAGTCGGACAGAGTGGAGCAGTAAAAAGCTCAGCTATCAATACTCATTTTAAACTTGACTGCACCGATTTCCTTGCAGGTTGTCACAGCTCATCTCCAGATGTTGCTCACTACTTCTCTTTGCACTATGCACCGCGTCACAGTACCATTCTCCGTCGGGATTTCAGACCTGACAACTGGTGTTTTGTTTTTTTTTGTTTTCGTCCAATCAGAAGCCTTTAGGCTTTAAAGTGCTTCGCTGAAAAACCACTCGCTCATATTTGGCCAACTAAAAGTGTCTGCTGGTCCGGATATATTTGCTCCTCGTTGCTACCTCTGGAGTTGACTTTGCTTTTGATTACTTGAGGACGATCTGAGTGGGCTGCCATCGAAGCACTTTGACGTAAACAAAAATGTCCTTCAGAGGTTTAGTCCATATGTCAGGTCCAACTAAATATAGTTTCCGACAATGCTGGCTGTGTCCCTGGCTTGCCTGGTAACAGGGCCGGGATTGCCAGGTCTGCAGAGAGGGACGCTGTTCGATGAATAGGATTTAGCTGACGCTCTGAGTGTGAAAATCCTCCCCCTGTAGAAGAGCAGGATTTTCAACAGCAGTCATGCTACAGGATTAGAGCGTCCTCAGTGCTGTCAGCTACAGAAGTACTTACTGCAATATTTTTAGTGAGATTGATGGGAAGAATGAGGAAAGAAGTCATAAACTCACTCTCTCTGAGATGTTGGGCTAAAGTTTGAGCAAAGCCACCGTTTCTGCTCACTGTGCACTTCTGCTGCAGTTGGTTTGTCGATCAGTGCAAGTTTATTTTAAGCTCAAGCTTACGTTATTGTCGTTTGTCTTCTTTTCTCGGTGTGGTTCAAATTCAGTTTGCATAGGCGCACTCGCGTGTTCGCATTAGTCTCTGGTGTGTTTGTGTGTGTGTGTGTGGGGGGGGGGTGGCTGGAGGTGCCACGTGGGAGCAACCTCTTTGTGTCATACGTTGACGTAACGACCAGGAAGGCACTTTACAGTCAAGAGACTATTAGTCGGATAATTGCTGTTGAGGGCAACCTCTTTTATGTAGTCGAGCCTCTAAGGGACAACATTGTATGGACTTCACCAATGCTTAGATGATGTGATTCATACAAAATTGTTGGAAAAAAAAAAAAAACCTGTGTCAAACATTACACCTACTGTGTATTGGCCTTCATAGCCTCGTAGCCCTGTTGACCTGTCATGCTTCACGAGTGCAAGTGATGGCCCAGAAAGCCCATCTTGTGTTCTGGTCCTACGATTTTGTGACTAATCGTCAGTGTTGACTTTTTAGCTGTTTGTTTTTTGTTTTTTGGTCATTCCTGACAAAGTCGGGGCTTCTTCTGCTGCAGCCTGCGATTTCAATCTGAAATAACCGTTTCGCTGCCTCATAATCTGTGTGTCGATTTTATTTGTGTTGTGAACAGTTTCATTCCCTGTAGACCTTCCCTGAGATTCAAGAAAAGAAAATGTTTTAGTAGTTAAGAACTGTAAGTCGTGCAGTTGCATCCCTTCCAAAACTCTTTTTCAGCTCAGTCATGTCAGTAAAATTCAACCAGGGGAGCATTTACCATCATTTCTTTGTTGTTTTCAGCTTCTTCTTCTTCAGTCAGAAACGCAGTGATGCTGTTTATTCTTGTGCAATATGTCTCAGTCACCTCAAGCTTTGGCTTCACAGATCACCTACTCTGTATACTGTAACACTCGACTGAGAGTAAGTGTACGTTTCCAGAAGGTCTGCCTGTAAAAACTAACCTCGAGCATTTCTAAGAAATGTTTTATGGTGACACGCGCTAGAAAGAGTCGCACATCTTTCCCTCAAGGCTGAGGTTTAAAGCAGAACCAAAGACTGCGGCCACAGTCTGGAGAGATGTGGTGTCCTCGCTGTTTAACGTGTGCCGTTCCCACTGAAACAGCAGCTGCTCATCAGTGTCGGAGCCCGTCCACGCTCCATATGCAAACTGTGCTGCATTAGTTCTGATGTAGAGTATCTTTAGTCTGTTCAATAAAAAAAAAAAACAAGCCATAGACTGGAAAAATAAACAGTTTACCTTTTGTTTTAAAAGTTTTCATTTTGCTGAAAACACCACAAGTGCAAACCTGTGAATGAACTAAAAAAATGTATATTAAAGTTTATTAATCATGTAGATGTTTCTTTGTTTTTCTTTAAGTTTTGTAAATCGGATCGATTGCAGATTGATTTGACTGCATATTCTCTGCAGTGTGTGTAGGCTGGTCTCTTCATTTTGTTGATTTTTACTGAAATAAATATATTCTGCCATGAATGCTGCAGTTGTGTCCAAGCTCATGAATGAACCTTTTCATCGCACGGCTCCAACAAAAAGGTTAGCAAAATATCCCATTAAGTCTTATTTAGAATTGGATTAGTGAATACTGAAACTGTCTGAGTGACTTTGTTTCTTTTGTGTGTAAAACACTGGTATCGGTGCCAGACAATGCAGAGAGCTTTCACATGAATGCATTATTCCTTTTCAAAGAAGCGGAAGTGTCCCTTCAGGAGCATTTCCTCCACATGCAACGTCTTTTTACCTTTCAGTGACAAATTCTTATTGGCTTGCAAGACATTTGGTAGCTTTTCCTGTTCTGTAGATTAAAAGATTGTTTTTTTTTTGTAAAACAATTTTTCTATGGATGAATCCAGCAATGTGTAAGTTCTAAAACTAATTTTATTAAAATTATGCAAATATAAAAAGTGAAAATTCTGAGTAATATTGTGGTCTACCTTTTATTTATTTAAAGTGGGCTCAGTTTTAACCACATTTTCCGCTTTACGTTCATTTCGAGCACATCTACTGTGTTGCCTGCTTTTAACGGCATGTTGGCATATTGGCATATTATATTGAGAAATTAGGGTCTCTGCTGTTTTTCCACGCACAAAATGTATTTCCAGGACTGTCTGGCCGCCTCGCGGTGCAACCTGCTGATTAGTAATAAAATCATTTGTTTCAGGAGCCCACGCATCATCTGTATCAGCGCCACTTCATTAAAGGTGTGTGACCTCTGATGAAAAACCTGATTGCAATCAGCGATGGCAATTTTTTAAATATGTGAGGACGTGTCGCATTGTCAAAGCACGAGCGGAACAGGGCGCGCGCTCGGTACACACCACCACTCCCACCCAAACAAGCTCGCACACACGGACACACTTCATCGTCCAAGCATCCAGCTTCAACAGCTGGAGGGGGCCCACAGGCACCGAAGGGACCCGCGTGGGCGCGCCTCGTTCCTCTCTCACCATCTCTCGCGGTGCTCCTCCGCGCGCGCTCTCGAGCAGAGACGGGCTTCGGGGAGCTCGGAGAGCAGACGAGCGGCAGCTGGGGTGAGAGAAAGATGGAGGTGAGGGTCGGGGAGAGACTTCTTTGCTTGGCTGTGCTGTCCAGCCTCTTCTGCGTGGATTCAGTCCTCGGGAAATATGTCAGAGGAATTGTCGACACCAAAGAGGTGAGCGCTTTTTTTTTTTTTTTTTTTTGTCTTTTTCTCTTGAATTCCTTTTCCTTGCGGGGTGACACCGTCACAGACTGATCAGAAGGTAACCGACTTGACTGCGTATCCAGGTGTCTTTCAGCTGGGTAGAAGAAGGTGCTACAATCCACCAATAGAGTTGTATTGCATCTGTCCATGACTGTTTATTTCCTCTGTGAAACCCACTCACTTCTTCTGCCGAGCGTACGCGCGCCATCTGCGTGTGTGTGTGTGTGTATACCAAGTGTGGCGTATATTTCACCCATAATGTATCAGTTTTTGGCACCATCGTTGTTCCAGTAAGCGAAATCCCACTTGTCCACAGCTGCCAGTCAAACCTCAGGCAGTGTTTGCCCATCTTAAATCCATGCACGGCTTACCGTGCACAATTCTGTCGCTTGAGAAATTGCCGTGGTCTTCCTGCGAATTGATTAGATGACCCGTCACAGGTGTGCGTCATGGCTGCTGGCGCGCAGTGTTGGTTTTTGTGGTGACCCTTCAGAAACCGGACTCGCCACAAACCTGGTTGGTCTGGCTGTCTGAAGGTGTGTGGTCAGCTGCATCGCACCTGAGAAGATCTGCGAGTTTCGGCCGTGACTGGGCAGCTGGAGCAGGTCTGGCTGGAATCCTCACGAGTTTGTTGGGACCAAGTTGGACATGGTGTAAGGCCGTCTATCATTTTGTTGCGAGTTAAACAATAAGGGCCACTGCTGACATTCTGGACTGCCACATAAGCTTTAGATCTATTCATTGATGGCTCCTCAGGACACAATGACGTGGGGTTATTTTCGAATTTTCAGCCAAAAAAAACCCAAAGGTATTTAAATGTTTGAGTGAAATAATACAAGACAACATTGTCTTTCAGTCTGAGGAATCAGCTGTACAATCCAGCAACAAATTACATTGACGTTTAAAAACGTGCATCATACAAATAATATAAAAGATGAGAGCAAGTGTCCAGTGGCCAAGATGACTCGTTCTGTAAAACTTCTTGCTCTGGGTGATTATTTAGCTATAAACCACACAAAGGAAAAAAAAAATCATATTTGACTCAAATACATCTAAAAGAAATGATGCTGCTTTACTTCCAGCGTCAGTAGCAGCTGAAATCTCAGGTTGCCACGGTGGAGCCTTTCAATAACCCACCGTGACAACCGCAGGAGAGTGGGTTTGTGTTGTTGCTTTGGCTCCAATCACAATTGGATTAAAGGTGCTGCTGCTGGAGGGTGAAAGGGCATCCACGTTCAAGATCGTCACCAAAACACAATGACTATTTTGCACCAATTTTATCACTCCTCCCCCTCAGCTCTCAGACTCTTATCGGCACTCTGAGCCAGCGCGCTTTAATTATCACTTCTGCTCGCTGACACCTTCTGCTCACATTCATTGACCTCTCGTCTTAAGTAAATTTCTAAATGAGTCAAACTGTGAGATTGATGTCACCAGTCTGAATTCATGGGATGATGATGGGGATCCACATGGATAAAGTGAACAAGAGGCATTCATCCATCCACCACAGCTGTTGAGATGCCCTTGAACACTGCACTGAATGTGTGCCTGCTCCACTGGAGCTGCTCAGTGGCCAAACAGCAAAAGGTAGCACTGGGCAACTTCCAAGTGTAAGTGTGTGTGTGTGTCTCTGCCATCTGACTAGAAGGACAACCATTTACTCTTCCAGTACCCTGCAGCAATGGATATACCATAAATGAATCAACCTGTCTTGATAATGCATGTAAGGCTACAAATAGATGAGGTTTTTAGATGCACAAGTAGGCTGCAACTGAGAGAGCTTATTCATTATCGCTTAATTTTCCCAACTGATTGTTGTGTTTGTCAACTGTCACACCAAAATTGATGGTTTGTTAGCTAGGGCCCATTTGTGTTTTTTTAAAAAAAAAGATTTCTTGAGGTTCTGAATGTTCAGTCTCGCCACTTCCTGATCCAAAGATCTTTTGAGTAGGAAATGTGAAATGTACTTTTTTTTCTTCAGTGTTGCAATATTCAGATTGCTAAGACCTCTATAAATGAAATGATTTGATTATAGATCCTAACTGAAACTGGATTTTTGGTCTGAATTTTTGGGAGCAAAGAGCTCCGCTGGATGGTCAGAGGCAGAGCCGCTCTGGTTGATCAAAAATGTGATGACATCATTGTGTTGATGTCCAATCACAAGTGTTGTTTAAAAAACAAACAATAATCAAATCCGACAATAAAAAAACATGCTCATACCATTATAGCTGTGATTAGACATAATATTGGCTATACTGAGCCCCCCTTAAAGGAAACAAATTGGAATTGAAATTATAACTATTAGTGTGACAATGCAGGCAAACCGATGGGTAGCTGACCTAATGGATTTCAACTGATCTGGCTAACAACTGAAATTGTTCTGTCCACCCCCATCTGAGGGGGCTAATTAGTAGATGAGTCATCTTACCACCTGAGCCACAGCTGCTGAGATAATAACCCAGTCCATATTGCAAATTTCAGTTAATCTCTGGAGTATCAAGAGTTACTAAAAACATGCAAACAAACAAAAACATAACCAATGCAGCAGGATTCTTTCCAATGGTCCAGTTTAGCACTGACTGTCCTCAACCCATGGGGCTTCTCTTCCTCTGTAAGCAAAACTGCAGTTATAAACTTAACTAACGCATTTTTAACCTTTACTTGATTCAGGAAAGCACTTTTCAGTGCATGTCTCTCACTTATTCACACACATTGTGTGGAATGTGGTGGAGAGCTGCAGTGCAGGATGTTTCGACATTTTGGTAACTTTGAGGGGCCAAACATGTGATTAGTATACACGATCACTCCTCCACCTGAGTTACGGCGCTGCCTCTGACGCTTGTGGCGAGGATTGTTAATTATCTGCTCTCTTGGAATATGATACATGCCTCAGTTCACACCTTCATCTAAAACTGCTCTCGGCTCCCTTCGCATGCTTCAGGACCTTATTTCAAACATGTCATTTCTAACCGTTGCTGATGGATTCTCTGTTGATGGACTGATTAATTCACTGAGCAGTGGTTTTCGCTTTGTGTTTTTAGACAAATTTGCTTTTATTATCAAAAACTAGCTTTAAAAATTAACAGGCTAAATGTTGAATTTTTTTAAAAATGGGGATGTGCACTTTATTTCATGCTTTTTTTTGTTGTTTGTTTGTTTTGGGTTTTTTTTGTTCTTGAAAGCTTTGGAAGGGGATTTTCTCCTGTTATGCTCCAGAACTGGTTTGGAATATTGACAACATGTCTATACGGAGCATTTCGAATGACATCAGGCTGCATTTCTGACTTGTCATTTCTGGAGACTTCAAGACTGTTTTCGTTGTGACATGACGACAGAAAAAAAGTCCCCCAAAATAGAAGTCTTGAACTTTAAAGGTGAATATGTTTTCAGGGTAGCTTAAGGTTAAGAGGTTAGATGAGGGTTAAGGAAATGACAGCTACTGTTATATTCAAACTATCAATTTTGATTTTTTCTCTTGGATCCTTAGCTATGTTTTGAATGCTGCATAGTAGGACGGATGTCCCTTTTGGGTTGGAAGAACAGATTAGTGTTAAATATGTTTGGATAGTCATGTATAGACTGTCCCAAGATCCTCAAAAGAAACAGATCAGGTGTTCAGCCCAAATGTACACTGTAGCATGTAAAATAGGATAAAGCCAAGAGGGGCGATTCAAAATGGGTCGCAGCCTCCAGGAAATAAGATAGTTGATGTCTTCCAACGTCACAAAGCACAGCTTTTTGTATGTGTGGAGTTGAACACCTCATCAACCTTAGTTGTGCATTCCTTGTCCAAGGTCATCTGCTAGCTCCTGTATTTATCTGTCCTGTATTTTCTCAGAGACGCACACTCTTGACTCAAGTCTTGGCTTCAGTTCCTTGATGCTGTAACAGTATAGGTAGTAGAGGTGGGACAGAGGTCTAAACTGACATGAAATTCAGCACAAATTGAGAGATGGACTGTTGAAAATTATGGAGAGGCTGCAGACATACAGTAAGACACAAACATAGCCACTGGTGCGGAAGACTGGTCAACTGCTTTCTTTGGGCTGGTCGGCGTGTACAATTAGCCTAAGTGGCTCATGGACGCACTGATAAAATGTCCCTTTGAGGGGGCAGCGGTGCAGTAGATTCTAAGGGCAAAGGAAGGACGTTGTTTTGAAGCCAGCTGGGAAAATTTAGAAAATAAATGAAGCTTCTTGCTACTCCTCCAACAACAGAGGACCTCTGAGCAAGGCCCTAAATCCAGCTTCAAGCTGTGTCTCTTGCGTCACTATCCACAGAGATGTATGAGTTTGCAGCAACTATTGTTGAACATTTACCAAAGTAAAGTTCTCGTTTGACAGTTGGTTGAACTGAGCTATTGCTGAAAAAACAGGCCTGAAATGTCAGCCCACAAAGTATTAAACAAGATTAATTTTGTGTCAAGCTCAGAAATGTAACTTTGAACAGTTTGAACAGATTTGTGTAAAAATAATGATTCATGAAGTTTGCGGTTGTTTAGACCATCCAAGTGATATTTCAGATCTGTCAGAACAGCTAGTTAAACTTAAGTCCAAATACCATAGCGGCCACATTTAGTGTAGATGACATCTACAAGCAGAGTTTTATAAACCACAGAGCTTTCATGAAACTTGGCTCACTGACAGAGCTGACATACATTTCAGCTAAGTAAATTTGTCAGGAACAGTTATTGGCTAAAACTTATTCAGAGACCTCTAAATGTATAACCAGCAGTTAAAAATTAACTTGACATTTACAAAGTGCCCTTCTGGGAATAGGCATGGTAGTGGTGGGCTGTCAGAGTTTGGCTTTCGACAGGTTAAAATGCTTTTTGTCTGGGCAGCTAATGAACATTTGTGGATTAGGCGAGAAGAGGCTTTAAACTTTTGTCCTTTGAAATTGAATGAAAGTGAATGAATGCCCTTGGAAGAATGTTCTGTTTCTAATTTAAGAATTTGGCACTCCTATTCATCAGCCCACCTCAGCTCAGAGGGCCTTTTTCTTCTTTCTGAAGTCAACAACTCACAACATGAGCTAAACCGCTGTGGTGGATGTAAGGGTTGACTTATTAACAGATTTTAAATGGAGAATTTTCCAAGGTTTTCTGGTCTTAATAAGATCATAAAGACAAAAAAAGGCCTGATATATTATCCCCCAGTCTAATTAATATCACACCTCATTGTAAAACATGGAAGTTCATAACTCTTTGAGTTTCACCAAACAAGACTTTAAAAATCTCTGAAAAGTCTTTCAGTTTGACTTTGACATACATTTTTAGGAACCTTTCATGGGCAGGAAAACCCAATCAGTTTTCCTTTATTTATTTTTAATGAGGACATTGTGATTAGACACAGGTGCTGCGTGTGACGAGGTGTTTCCATATGTCCATATGCTTGCTTTAATGTCTTTCTATGTGCGTCCACAAAATCTGAGTGCACAATAAAACCCCCAGCAGACAGAAAGGGACAAATGTGTGTGTGCTCTGTGTGTGTGTTTATGCATTGCGACGTTGTGTAACCCTGACTAATGAATCATTGAGAAGCCCAGCGGTCCAGGGGTGACTTGACTAGCTGATTGGTAATTAATTGTTAATGAGGCTTAGCAAGCAAACATGGATCTGGTGGGAATGAGAGGAAAAAAAAAGGCAGAAAGCCACAGAGATAAAAGGACAGAAACTGTGAGGCTTGAACCAAGAAATGAAAGCAGAAGACAGTGTGCAATGCTGAATTGACCAGATACTGCATCAAGGCATAGTACTTGATTTATGGGGTGTACGTACACACTTGCGCATGTGCAACTATGGTGCACACACACACTTTGAGAGGTGGCTGAGTGACTCTGCATCACAATGCAGTGGCCTTGGGGAAAAGAGGACTAAAAGGGGATTAAGGTAGACACTTCATCCACTGTTGCTGCTCTCCTGGGACACACAGGGCTACTCTAGGCTAACTAGTGGCAGCTTGTTTTAACTGGTGAAATGCCTGAACCTCCATAGTATCCAACCGTAAAGCCTATTTTTAATAAGGAGGATGTCCAGTCCCTGAGAAGGCTGACATGTGCACCAAATTCAAAATATAGCATGAAACATGTTTTGGTCATGTTTTTGACTAAGCCACCAGCTATCGAACTCCATATAAGCTTGCCAATCTCATCATGGTTTCATCTGAAATGGCAGTGGATTTAAAGCTTCCATGATTCTTTTTTTTTTTTTTTTTTTTGTTATTATTATTCTGAAGGGTTTCAACTTTTGATTTTTTTTATTTATTTATTTTTTCTCACCATCCATTAGTCTTTTTCATTATACTATTTTCAGCGTTTGGCCTATATGTTGTCTGAAAAATGTGAGTAATTTTTGCTAAAAAGTGACTCGACTGGATTAAGCGGGTATAGAAAATGGATGAATGGATGGAAGAGACTTGACTGTCAACAAGGTCTACAAAATTATTTTCAGTAACTCCAACAGGGCCGTAGCTGTCACAATCATGAGATTTCAGTTGATGGTTAGTTGACATACAAATGTTTACAATCAAATAAAAAAACTTTAATTTGTTATTTCAATTGATTATATGCCACCTAAATGTAATACAGCAGTGATTTCATAATGGATGTAGAAGAGTTATGTTAATTAATTCACCATTGCAGTTTAAGCTTTGTAAACACAAACCACACAGTGCAGGAAGGACAGAAATTATAAATGTACTCCTGTGGCTGCCTTGAGATGGTGGATTTGTATGTTTTTTATTGCATTGAACCACCACCTTTTTCTTGTAAATCACCTTTTCCAGGTAATTGGATGCTCCTTTTCCCCCCAATGGTACTGTGGTGTTCAGTGTCACCGTTAAATCAAGTCAACAGATCCTCATCAAAATGCTCTCGGCTGAATATTAAAAATGAGCTGCCTTGAGAACTGATGGGGGCGCCAGTTCTCAGCTCAGCTGTCATTGAAATGTGGAAGAATGGGACACAAAAAGATGGCATGATTGAGTGAGGGAGGAGGGGGTTAATCCTTCTAAATTGAATGACGAGTCTGCAAAATATGTGCCCTTAGCTCAAATAAGACAAGTATATAATAGTTACAGCAAGCCTTGCTTCAGGTGATGATTTCACAATCAATATTTTTATTTCTTTCATCCTTTAGTTCATAAAATTTTAGACAGAGCAAGTATTTTGGAATATAATGGTCTATAACGGCAAGATAAGGACAAATGACTTGACTTGTCTTTTATTTATTCTCACTTGAGAAAATCTCTACAGTATTATTATGTATAATTTGATTCATATGTAAAAATAATGTACATCGATGCATGTTATGGACAAACAAAATATGGATTCATGTTATTTAGCTCATTATTTCAGCTCTCACCCAGTCAAGGCAAATTTTTAAATATATTTGTTATTAGTCCACGTTCAGCCCTCAGGCAACAGTTGGAGAGATGCCCTTTTCTGTTTCAGCATGTCTGTGCCCAGTACACGAAGACGGGTTCAAAAAGAAATGGCTCTTTGAGATTGTTGTAGAAATATGTAACTGGTCTGCACAGACCCTGACCTCAGCCCCGTCACACCTTCTGGGATGAGGTGGAAGCCTGATTGCAAGCTGGGCCTTATCGTCTGACATCAGTTTCTGACCTCGCCAAAGCTCCTGCAGCACAAACGGAGCAAATCCCTGCAGCCGGGTTCCAAAAAATCTTGTTCAAAGCCTTTTTCGAAGAGTGGCAGCTCTACTGGCAGCATATTAATGCCCAAGGCTTAGGAAGGAAGTTTTCCACAGATTTGTTCTGGACTTTAGATACTTTTGACCATGTAGTGCATCTTTTGTGTCCATCTGTTTCCTTTCTTGCATTTTTCCATTTCTAAATATTTAGATTCGGTGACTTATCAATCAATGATCTTTTTTATGTCTTCAGTCTACAGGCTTTTACTGAAATTCAGATGAGAATAAACATTTGTAAAATGATTGGAATTACTGTTAATTTGATAAATTGGGTTTATTTTTTAACCTGTTAGTTGATGAAGTAGCTCATTCTTTTGCGGTCAATATAGAAATAAGTGTTAACCACTCGAGTGACGGAATATGGCCTCTTTTATGTGTGCGAGGAGCTTGGAGAATTGACTCATATAGGAATGAAGTCCGACTAATTATCTGCTTTTTGAAATCATTGCTCAGAGCTGTGTACTACTGCTGCATTAGTGAGAGGAAAATCTGAAGGACAATTACATGAGAGCCGGACAAAATAAAAGTGGTTGTGTGTTTTTGAATGGAGGCTTGTCCTTTGATGTTTCTATGGCAGCTGCAAATAAAGGCATGCTGTAGTTGCTATGGCACTAAAAGGGGGTGGCAAGAGGTGTTGGTTTAGGTCCACGGTGTGTGCGCAAAGTGGTGTGTGTGCGGATGAGTGTGGCATGCATGTTTCAGATCAGGCATGGCGTGCCTATGTGTGTGTGACAGATATTTTTTGTGTGTTTTTCCAACAAAGGGGTCTTTCACTGTCCTGGCCTGTGGTGAGCTAAATGATACCCCCCTCATTCCCACCTTTTCAACCTCAACTACCCCTCTCAGCTCACCCCAGGGATTCATCTCTGGGTCAGTGCTTCTCCCTGCTGCCTTGGTTGCCATGGTTACAGCCTTAAGCGTCACCCAGGACGATGCACAGAGGTGGGCGTGAGTCTCTGACTTTTGCCATGAATTATAACGCAGAGGCTCAGGGGCCTGAAGCCGGCTGGCAGTAACTGAAATATGGCTGTGGTTTTGTTTGCTGTGATATATGGAGGCAGCAGTGCTGGCCCCGCTACACTGCTATGGTTGCACTTTATTTCTCAGCACAGAAATTACTGTGCTTGTTTATGTAGGGAGAACGCTGGGCAGAGGTAATTACAGTATAATGGTGCATGGGGAGTTTACTTGGTTGGTCGGAGATCAAAAGCCCATAGTATCCAACCTTAAAGCCTATTTTTAATAAGGAGGACGTCCAGTCCTTGGGGAAGCTGAAACTGATTCAAAATATAGCATAAAACAAGTTTTGGTCATGTTTTTTATTTAAGAGTTTAAGAGTACAGTTGATTTAAAGTGAAGTAACCATAATTTAGAAGATAATTCTACAATACATCAATGTAAAATCATGTGTTTTATTCAGTGTGATTTATATCTGATTACATATTATTACAATTTGATTAAACATGTTAATTTTGAGTTCCAATTCACATCACTTCATCTTTACACCCCTAAAGGAAACCATTTACAGATTCATTAACTCTAAAGTAGAAATATTTACAAATTGGATTTTTTTTAAATTTCTAACAAGGTTGACATTAAAGGGGACATATGCAAAATGCAGTTGTTATATTTTTCTTTTTAAACATAATCTCATGTCCGCTGTTTGTCTAAACACCCACAAGATATGTATACACCCACAGTATCTGTTATTTTTTTTCTCCTTGAGGTATCAGATATAGTTTTCAGTTAGACCAGCTGCTTTTTCAGTTGAGTCATAACCACCAGCAATGTAACCCATACCACCACCCACTGACAACGCTCCATAGCCTTGTCGCTTCAAACGAGTCTATGGGAATTGGTCTGATTCACATTTATTTTTCTGCAGCTTTTCAAAAAGATTGCTTAAGATTTGCTTCACTTGCAAATGGAAACATGTCTGGGGTGCGCCGTAGTGATGTCCACACTTCTGCTAAGTCTAAAATGTCTCAGCTGTAAGAAAATCAAAGTTCTGTTGAGCAAACATGAGATTAATCTATTATCACCTCATTATCCAGTCATCTTAGAAACTGAAGATGTGAATTTCTTTCATATTTGACCACCGTTCCCCCACACAACAAATAGGAAAACCTGTGTAGATTTGTGTCACAATGTTCAGCTACTGTGGCCAACATTGCCACCTATTTCCTTCTCTACCTCTGTATTTGCTCAGATATGCTGTATTTTAATACAGCTACATTCCCAGTGAAGCTGTTCTCATTTACATATTTGTCTGTTTCTGGTGTCGGATAACAGCACAAGCCCACACACTGACTGAGAGTTGGCTAATTAAGAATAATATTAGCATCGGTATGATATTACGACATGCCGTCCACAGCTGGAACTGCTAAGGTTCTTTTCTGACAGTGATGCCTTCTGCCAAAAGTCACCATAGACACAAAATAAAGAGTATTCAGGGAATTGTGTGTTCCCTTGTGCACAGACGTGGTCATAACGAATGGATAATGTTTACCAGATGTCAGGTTTTTGATGATAGAAGCCTGTTAAGGTGGTTTTCTTTTTCTTTGTTTTTGCATTTAAGCTTTCAGCATTCATACAATAAAACACGAGGATGGTATTTATTTATTTTTTTTTTTAAGCTGCTGATTTTAAACAGAACTCAAAGTAGTTTTACTGATACACAACTTCTTGTGGTGTTTTTACTTAGATTTTTCTTAGCTGGAGATCTAAAAATAAAGTTGCCAGTGAATGTGGCATAACAGCCGAAAGAGCTATGGACTGAAAAATGAGAGATATGAAAAGTCAATCTACTGATGTTTTACATTGGTTTTGTTCAGAAACAGAAACACTCTCCCACACAACCCTGCAAGGTCATGGTGGATTTTATGTAAAAGTCACCTTCTGTCAAGAAAGTACATATGTGTGTGTAAAGGTTTTTTTATTAATTTTTCTGGTAGGAATTTGTGCCATTATTGGCTGGTGTGTACACACCCTCTGCCCAAAGATTACAGCCTTGAAATTACACAGCAAAATAAGAATAAATACAGAAATACCGACAGAGTATATCTGCAGTGAAGTAGACCAACACTAACCTCACCGGAAAGGAATTCATTTGGTCGGAGTCTGTTTTCTTCTTTGCTTTTTTTTCTTTATTTTTTTTTTATGGCTTAAGTATTCTGCTCCAGTTGAAATAGTAACCTGTGGTTCAGTAATGCAGAATACTCAGAAAAGGAATGTTAGAGAGACTGGAAATGGCTGTATTTCTTTGCAGCACAGCAAACCGAGCTCATGGTGTTTAGATAAAGGATACGTCAATAATAATTGAGTCGGCTGCCCTGCTAATGGGTTTGAGCTGAGCAGTCATGTGCAGCCCTTCATCACACAGCTTACTGTGCTAGGTTGTCCTTGTTCCACTAAGTCCACAACAAAGCAGAAAATGTCACCTGAAAAACTGGAATTAGCCCAGACTTCTGTGACCATGTTTTGCACCTGCGTTAAAATGTTGTCCTGGAAAATACAGTACAGCAGAACCTCAATACTTGCTGAGCAATAACAGTGAAAATGTTTGCTTTAAAATAAGTTTAAAAAATGGGTGCACGTGCAACTCTTATAGTCCTACATGCAGCTTTAGCTACATGGCTCCAAAGTTAAAATGTTAAGTATGTTCAGGAGATTTTTTTTCATATCTAGTTTTGGCTATGGATGCGCTTACAAAGATATTTGCTCAGCTGGTTTGATCTACATGTCTCTGCCAGCTTCAAACAAGCGCCGAGCCTGCTGCTGCAAGTACAGGCTGGATCCAAAGAGCTGCAGGAGAGATGCAGCTGTTGCCAGCTTCAGCAGCTGCAAGCAAGCTGCCAAAGCTCTCAGCAATCGCATGCATTATCTTCTACTTATTCTCTTGCCATTTCTTAATCTAAATTAGAGACTTGTTTAATATCATTGATCTTTATCAGTTGCTGTACTGTCTTGGTATGCAACTCGAGATTTGAAGCATTTCTGGCTGATAAAATGTAACAAAAAATTCAAAGTTAAGGCCTATTGTAAATGCAGCTTCTTTTGATTTTCTTGCTCGACAAGCAGACCCCAAAGGGTTTTCTCTTTATTATCAAACAAGACAAATATATCAGAAGCTAAAATTACAGAAATTATTTTAGAGCTCAACATCTTAAAAGCTCTGAAATGGTAAGTTTACTACAAACCTTCAGAATTCTATCAGTCTATCTTTTATATTGTAATTATTAGACAGTTGTTATTTGCTAAATTAGATCAGGTGTTACTACTTCTGAAGGATCTGATGTCTCAGTCTGGTCCAGAACCCTTCATTTATTCTTCCTGCCCCGTTTGGGCCAATTCATACCGGGCAGTGATCCAGGTACAGAAGTGTGTGTAAACAGCATATATTATCAGTGATGTGGCGTTAGTGCTGTGTTCGGCACTGTGATCCATATCTACAGAATATGTCTGCCCACAGCTGTATAGAATATATATATATATATATATATATATGAGAGAGAGAGCACCAGTGACAGATCTGCCATGCCAACACTGCTGCAGTGCCTTATGTAATCTCACTGAAGTACACTATCAGCACTATTATCTGGCCTCATACTGCCAAGCTGATGGCGGTATAATATTGAGGACAGACAGTGCTTTTTATTTTGTTTATTAAAGTGCTCAACAGTCTTAATCCTCTTTTTGTTTACTTTCTCTTCAAGTTTAACCTCGTGGCACACCTCCTAATTTGTTCTTGATATTTTCTTCTACAAACTTCTTTCATTGTGGCTTTTTATTATTTTGTTTTGCTTCAATGTCCCTGAAACTCTTCTCTACTGTTATAACTCCCTTTCCCACTCTAGCTCTTCTTTATAGTCCCATTAATGTCTTCACCAACTCTCATTTCTTCTCTGGAGCTCCTCCTATAAATCTTTTACCTCATAAGCGTCTCTAAAACCTTTTCTCTTTTCACGTATTGAAGAATTTCTTTTGAGGATTTGATAGATTTTCATGAATTTAAATATATATATTTTGTTGTATGTTAACTGTTGATTTAATTGTGTGTTCACATGACTTTGGAAAAAAAGATGATTGTGTTAGTCTAACTAAAACTGGACTTTTGAAGTGGATGTTATTCTGAAGGACATCATACAAAATCGAGCTTTTCCAATCCAGAGTAATGCAAGATAATACGATTGGGGTTCAATCTCCCATATATATGTGGTCCACTGGACTCAAAAGGGCCAAGGTGCTCCATATGCTCCTCTAAAGTGTTTGTTAATACAACTGAATTACAAACTGCTCTTATTCACATATTTTTCTGTTCCTTTTCTCAGACGGCTTCAGAAATGGACTGAAAATCAGCCCTATGCGTCAGACATGCTTCAGTCAGTAACTAAATTCCGCTCCCATGAATGTAAACTGGGACGAGGCCGGTGGCCCAGTTAAATGGCCTGGTTGAGCTTGACTCAACATGCGCAGGTACCTGTACTGACTATCAGAGCTGACCGTGACTTTAATTAGGCGGTTATTTAGATCAAAATTTGTGGCAAATTGCACAAACTGTAATTTTTTTTTTCCAAACGACACATGAACTGGCAGAGCAAACACTTCAGACCACTTTTCTACTTGTCCCTCATCAGAGAATATTTAGAATTTTGGACAAAATCAGGAGTTACAGCAACATTTCCCTTGAACGGTTTCAGTGATAGTCAATCAAGATGATTTCTTTGAATAATCTGAAATAACTCTCAGCTGTATACTTCTAGTTTTGATTACAGTCTTCTCTTAAAATGAGTCTGTCAGGGTCCCAAGTAGCCCACCTGATTTGGCTGGCACCGCAGGCACAAAGCTAATATTCCTTGTTGCAGCAGCCTGGATTTAAATTCCTCTCCATGGCCGTTTACTGTGAGTCATTCACCCCTCTCTGCCTCTTTTACAGTCTCTCCCTCAACTGTCAGGGAATTGCTACTAGAACCCAAAATATATATTTAAAAAAAGTTTTTTTTTTTTCTAACAAAGTTTTTTTTTAAATTTTTTCTAAAGAATCTAAATTTCAGGGTAAACTAATTAACTTATTGTTAGCGGGGACAAATATAAAACATCCTTGTGAACTTGCAAATATGATGACTTTCTGGTTTGCCTCAGCTGAACTGTCTGTTTTGTTCTTATTAGCAGATTTCTATCACATAAAACTAAGTTGCATGGTAAGAAATTGTGTGTGTGGTAAACATCGAGACGTTAGCATTGTTATCGAGAGCATTCTGGCACCTTTACATCAACATATAGCTCAGCACTGCTGTGCCTACAGACAGACTTGAAGAACCACAAGTGTGACTTTAGATTTGTGTTTCTGCTTTTCTTTATCCACATGTTAATTTTTTGTCTGTCCCCTGCTTCTATAGGACTGGGTTTTTCTGACACGCTTCTGCTTTCTCACTGACTTTGGGCGACTGGATTTCCGATTCCGCTATCCAAAGGTAAGATACCCAACAACGTTTTCTTTTCAGATCACAAGTTTATTTCTTTAAAGCCTGATTTACAATTCTGTCTCAAAAAAGATTGGGAAGCTGTCTAAAAAAATATGCAGTGATGTTCAAATAGTTTTTTAAAAAAAGGACGTAAAGCTTATGTTTAGTTGTAATTTGTACAGAACCTCAGATGTTTTTAGATATAGAGGAAAGAAATATAGATAAATAGAGAAACAGAGGCAGTAAAAAGGGAATGCTGAAAGATAAATACAGGGTTTAGAGCTCCAGACAATAACATTTTTATGGGAAGGTCTTGTTTATTTCAGCAAAATGATGATAAAACAACAGTTGAGTTTTTTTTATTAAAATATACCCATCAAGAATATGAAAATGTTTTTGCTTTAAAATCCACAAACGTCTGTGTTTTCACTTCCCAAAAGCTTTATTTTTGTTTTATAAAGGAATAAAAGGCGATGCAACACCGTAGTAAAGATTCCCAACACTTATTTGAAATATATCACTGACGTCAAATTCAAAATGAGCATGTATATCTCAAAATGTAATGTGTTTTATTCCTGCTATTTTCAATTAACTGTTGAATTTCATGACACTTTATATTTTATTTCACACAGCATCCCAGTCAGTTTGCCTGGGTTGTGTTATCTTCTGATAATCTTTGTGGTCTGGCAGTGAGCGTGCTTGTCTTCTTTTCCAACATTTTTTCCCCCATTTTTTTTTTTTCTGCAGTATCTTCCACCCAGTAAGCTTTCTATAACTATCCTTCATTTAACTGATGCTACAGCAGTACTTTGCCCTCCTTCTTCTGGCTGCCCCCGCTGTGATTCCCTAGTCCCCTTTTCTCCATCCACCAGTCCTTCCTTTTTCTCATTTTAGCTTGTGGTATCTGTTTGTTCTTCAACTCTTCCTCTTAAAGCTTTCCTTTTTTTTTCCATGTTGGAGACGATTGACTTTAGAAAAAACTGTTTTGTCCCACAAATCTCCAATCGTCTCACTGACTCTTTGATCTATACGCATCCCAATGTAATCTCTTTCTCTTTCCTTGTCTCTTTTGTGTAGTCTCGTTGCTGTCAGAACATACTGCTCTACTTTGATGACAGCTCTCAGTGGCCAGCTGTGTACAAGAGGTCTGAAAAGGTGAGATTCTGACAGCTTCTGCATTGTGACAAACTCTGATCAGAGAAAAATCCTGCCTATCCACATGTTGCAGTTGTAATGAAGAGTGGTGGCACTAAATTTTAACAGTGTAACTTGAACTTGAAGGGATCACACACTTCTTATGTAGCTCAAAAGCAAACAAACAAAAAAACAGGCTGAAGGTTCTTGAAAAGTTGAGGTTTTTTTTTTAAATGGGAGCTTTTAATTAACAGGAGATCACTGTTTTATTGATGATACATGCAGCGATCAAGGATGGTATGATGCAGATTCCTTAACACAAATTGGGACACCAGAGAGTTCTGCCTGAGCTGAAGCTGCTCCATTAAAAATGATAAGATTTTAAGATTTTCTGCAAATCTATGCCAGCGTTTTGCTACAGCTAGCGCAAAATTAAAGGCATGTTCTAATAAAATCTACATTTGGAGACTTTTTTAATGATTAAACAGAACATTAAATTTGAAACAAAACAGTCATTATGAGGGTGAAATGTAGACTTTGAACTTAATTTGGTTATATAAACAGTGATTCTGGATGAATTGCAACCCTGTGTAATCTGTAAACTATATGGATAAAATAGCTAGGATTCCAACTCTATTCACCCAATATGACTGTGCACACTGAAATACCCTTGAAGCTGTAAGTCAGCATTTGAGTCTTGTGGCTGCTCTTTTATTAAAAAATCTACTGGAGTGCAAAGCCAATATTGGAAACAAAAGGAAAAAAAGATCACATAAAAGACACAACTGTATGCCTTTAGACTGTTTCTGAACTTCAGGAATATTATTCTGTGATACTCTATCTATGCAGAGGTCAAATAAAATCTGTCTGATTTCATGATTTGATATCGACGCCTGCAGAGAGACAGAGTGGATTTATGATAACTGGTCTCTCCCTAAGCTATAGAAGCAGCATGCATCAATTCTTAATGTTTGCCTGCATATAGCAGACTCAGCTGGTACTAAAAGATGTAACATAATTTAGCCTATAAAATCAACATTGAATTGCTCTCACAACTAATGAATATTATATAATGCAACAATTTATCATATGCAGACATTAATGCTCTCCGCTCACCCTTTTTTAAAGCTGCACTTAAACAACTCGGTCTTATTGTATGCTATCTGATGTACCTGCTTCTTTTGCTATTACAGGGTTTTCTAAGTTAAGAATAGTTAATTAGTTGTTTTAAGTTAAGAATCTGTTATTAGGGCTCACAGGTGTTATGTGGCATAACGTACATAAATGAAAAATCTATGCTAAAATGATTTTGCAACGCAAGAAATACTATAATATCGACACAAATACCTGTCACGTTGTGACTCAATGCTGAAATCATTTGGGCATTGGTGTCGCCTTCTTCTGCCTGACATCATCTGACACACAGATGTGACATCGTGTTGAGATATTTCGAGTGCACGCATGGGCCGCTTATTGACTTGCTGACAGATTCTGGTGTCAGATTCCCAGATTCATACACTCTGGCCCTCTTTCTCCACTTACCATTATTAAGATGTCACACATTTTCAAATCCATCACAGAAAAGACAAAAAGGTTTGTTTTTATTGCAGCTGCAAAAAAGATGAGAGATAAATGAGAAAACAATTTCATTAATAGTTCTTGATATATAAAGGCTTCATTGTGGTAATAAACCACAATGGAAATCATTTAGAGAGCAGGAGGGCTAATGGCCAGACAACAAATGAGACACAAAATAGCTGAACTTGAGTAAATATTCAACACTTTGTCTGTGTTTTCACTTTCTGTGCAGTGCACTTATTTCAAATAAAGACAAGTCGACTGAATAAATGTCCACTGGTTTTTAAAAACGTTGTTCCACAGCAGCCACACTGACAAGGCTGCCTACACTGCAGATGTAGCTGCATTCATTTTTAGTGCGGGTTTTTAATTGAATTTTCCTTTGTCTGCTGACGGAAGAACTGCTACCAGAAGGAAGCAGTGCTGAGGCCTGAAAACAACCAGGTCATCAATCTCACCACACGTTACACCTGGTCAGGATGTGTGGTAAGAACACACACACACACACACAAATGTATTTACATAAATGTGCATGGCTGCAATGAGCAGCATGCTGTCCCAAAACAGAAAACAGTATAATCGGGTGTTTAGATTTTTCTGTAAATAGAATCGAGCTCTGACCCTGTATCTTGATGTACAGCTCATGTCTGAGTCATGTTTTGAAAACCTGGATTTTCACCTTCCTGATTGCATGTAAAATGGGAAACCAATAAACGGAGACACCGATACAGCGGGAGTGAGGGCTAATTGATCTTAATCCGTTTCATTGCATTCTACTGATTTATTTTTTATTGTAGATGATGCATCCCAGTCCAACTGGGATGTTTTAAAAGATTTTGATTTCCTCTTACTCGATTTATTTTAAACTCACATTTTTTATTTTTTTTTAACAAGACACGCAGCTTGTTTGTTTATTACATTAGGAGATGTGATTGCCAGTGTGTTTCCGTTTTCTGTTGTGGTTAATAGATCTTGTTGCCCCATTTCAAGCTATATTTGGGTGTGAAATATGCTTGTATCTTGATGTCTCAGGCTCCCACGCTAGTGTGACAACCCTGCGTGTCTCTGAGGAAAAATGTGTTGCCTGTTTGGAATAACAACATCCTCTGTGCACCGCCCCCTCCGTGCATTTCTTCTCTCTCAGGTGGAAGGCGATGGCAACGAAGAGGTTCTGAGCTGCGTGGGTGGCCGCAGCTTCCGTTCGGTGAGAGAGAGATGGTGGTATATTGCTCTCAGCAAGTGTGGGGTAAGCACTGACCTCTGACCCTCCCAGACACTGTTGCCTCTTTCTCCTTAACAAGGGCAGGATGATTGCCAAGTGTTTGACGTGAAGATGCGTGGAGGAGGGCTTGTGTACAAACCCACCCATGTATTTTCTTTTTGTGTTCTTTCTCTATTCAGAAAGTCAGTATCAGCGTCATCACTTTGCCTCCCCATTAACCCAAAGAGTGATTCCCTCTTAGAATAAATGGTAGTTAGGAGAGCTACTTTTTTTGCTGGTCTTTATTTATAAAATGACTGAAATGTGACTCGTTACGTTTTTCAACATTAAATCCAGGTTTTATATATTTTTTTGTTCATTCAAAAGACTCAAATAGAATTGAGGTGCAAGCAGCAGAAATAGATATTAAAATGGAAAGCTCAGGTGAAAATATGATGTTATGTAAATGGGCACAAAAAAGTAAATAAATAAAAACCTTAAAGTGGGTATCTAAATACAAGTTTTCAAAACTGCTCTTTGATTTCAAACCATCAGAACCGATCACCCAAACAATGTTTCTTAGAGAGTATATTTTTCTGTGCAAATGTTTTAAGCCACTCATCATTTCTTTATTTGTTGCCAGAACAACAGGACAGAGGTTCAGGGTTGTATTAGAATGTGAAAACATGACTGGAAATACAGTACAAGGAGCAAAATCTGAGTTTGTAATATTCCAAAAAAAACCAAAAAACTTTAAAGCCAATATTTGGTATTATTACAGCCTGAACCCTCTTTTTTTTTTGTCATTTCTTTGAGAAGTCTTTGTAAATAGTTTCCATGTAAGAACTTTCCATGGCTCTAGTTTGGATGTTGTCAAGATGATCCCACACTGCTTCACTAATGTTGAGGTCCAGGCTCTGGTGAGGATTCATCCCTCCATAAGATCTGTCGTCACTGACTTTCAGCCCAGTTCTTGAGTCGGTTGGCATACCTCAGCCTTTTCTCCCCGTTTGACTTTCTTAAGAATGGCTTCTTGACAGCCACTCTTCCATGGAGACCATTTCTGATGAGACTACAGTGAACGGTATATGGATCAACCGAAGGTCCAGGTGCATCTCTCAGGTCCCGTGTCAGGTCTTTGATGGATTTCTTTCTGCATTTTTTATGGACTTCATTTTATATCTGCTGTAGATTGTCTTTTTAGACTAATCACTTTTTCTTTTGTCCTCCAATTTAAAACTCTTTTATTGCTGAGTTGTCTGTTACATGTCAGCACAACATTCTTTGAGTTAGGTTCCTTTTTATCTTCTGATTATTCATAGGTCATTGTTAAATTGCTTCACAAACAAACAACAAAAGTACAAACACATTCCTCTGAAAACGTTCTGGTACAAAGTCTGAACTGAAACTTTGAAAGGCCTTCAGAAAGCCAGGAGAACAAATGGCTTGAAAGACGACAAGAAAATCTGGCTGCGAGGATGCAAAATATAAAGAAATGCACATTACTGTATGTTACAACTGATTTATCAGTGTATTCTCTGAATGCCCTTTAAGGACTGTGCTGTAGCCTCTTGGTTTGTTTGCTTTCAGCACTTTTAGCGTTATGTTGTTTCCGTTGTGATGGGACTTACCTTTGTGCCAGGGGAACAAAAGAAGCAACATGGTAGCTTCTAGCGCTGAAACAAATAATCAAATTATGATTGAAGTGTTTTCAATCCACGTGTAGCTTTTTCTTTTTTCATCTCTTCTGGTTACATGACTTAGACGAGTAGCATGCTTGTTTCAATTTAATTTAATTCAATTTTATTTATATAGTGCCAAATTACAACAGTTGTCATCTCAAGGCACTTAAATAATATAGTCCAGTTCAAGCCAATTGGAATTCAATTAATTGTAATCATAATCCAATTAATTCATATAGAGCCAATTCAAAAAATAATATCCTAGCTAAGGAAACCAACAGATTGCACCGAAACTTGTCTTCAGTCCAATCTCCCGTCCTGAGCGTGCCTGTGGCGACTGTGGAAAGGAACGACTCCCTTTTAACAGGAAGAAACCTCTGGCAGAACCAGACTCAGGAAGGGTGGCCATCCGCCTCGACCAGCTGGGGTTTGAGAAGACGGAAAAGAGGGGAGAAAAACACCAAAACGCCATTCAAAGGATGTGATTGTTTGATAGCCGCAACAGATCATGCAGTCAGCAGAGCAACACCCAAAAAAAAGTGTCAAGTGTGGGAACATTTCAAACTCAAAATGACCGTACAATGCGTACACTGCAAGGCTGAGCTAGTGTTTCACAATAGCACAACTTCCATGTCCAAGCATCTACTTAGTGCTGCTCTGTCGCATTTTGACAAGATCTTCGAAGAAAAGGAAAAAAGGCTTGTCCGATTATTCAAGTAATCGATCCATTACTATGGCAGATTCATCGATTATTAAAATAATCGATAAGTGCAACCCTAGTAGCTATCATGTGTTTGTTTGTTGATATGCTTCTGGATTGGGGCACTCAGCGTAGATAGATATCATGAGTCTGCGTAATGACAGCTCAGTGATGATAGATGCTCCTTCGCCAAGGAGTACATGTGTGTTGTTGTGTTCTTTGTGAGCAGTGTTTTCATGGCATTATGAAAGTAGGAGTAAATAACTGACATTTCTGCTCAGTGTGTATCACAGAGTGCCTGCTTACCAATGACATGGTGTCAAACGAGTGTGCTCTGGATTCTGTGTGTAATTGTGTGTGAGAACTCATGCCCTTGAATATTTTTTTGGGAGCTTTGTTTGTGAATGTGTTGGCTGAGGAGGAATATGATTAGAAAGGATGCGTCCTGTGGAGTGTGGTTTAGAGTCATGCCTGCGTCCGCTGAAAGACACGCTGCCTAATGCTGTTGGACTTGAGTATAAAAGCTCGTCTCCACTCCCGTGGACATATGCACACTGTGTCCCACAGCCAATTTCCACCCCTCGCTCACTGCTTGCCTTCTCGCTTCCGTTTCGCTTTCACACTTCTTCATCTTTCCTCCCGCTGTCGCTCACAATCTTTGGCAAAGTCCTGCTCTCTTTCAACTCTCTGTCACCAAGCTGTGAGGCGTGCCATGCCATTTCCTATTTATTTACCTCTGTATCTCCTGCACCTCTCCGTCAGCCTGTTCTTAATTGTGTTTTTCCTCTCCATCACCCCATCTTATTGCTCTCATTTCTTTACTCTCTTGCTTAATTCTTTTTCCCTGCCATCCTCACCTGTATCTGCTGCACCATATTTACCTCTTGTTCTTGTTTCTCCCATCCAGCTGTACTTTCATGTATTTTGAATCTTAGTCTATACCTGTGCTGAGGTGGGTATAAGTCCATGTCAGCTCACAAAGTTTTCTAAAACCAGAGGATGTATGACTGCTCTCAGTTCCCACACCTGCATGAAAAAGAAGGCTGATCCTTATAGAACTCTTCCAGTCAGATTCACTTGATAAATTATAGCAGGAAACATCATGACAGCAAATGATTATGTCCTCAGAAGAAAAATACAGTCGTTAAAAATTTAATTTAGGTTATCACAAATTACTGCGCAGAGGACCTGCGGCACTCAGTTTGATGGTTTTTTCTAACAAGAAAATTGTCCAGATTTGACAAATTCGCAGAGTAGTTTCCTCTTCTCCTGGGTATGGATAAGAAAAATATTTTGGAAATATAGATTTTCGCCCTTTAAAAATATAGTCTTAAAAACATGAATACAGACCTACCTTTTGCAAAACTCTTTTTGTGACTTACAGTGTCATCACTTTTTGTCACCCTGATTAGAAAATAAATGGAATTGCCATTAGATCCAGCATCTATTGTCAGATGATTAGGGCCCGAGCTGTGAAACAGCGAAGCCCTATTGTATCTGAAGGAGTTATTATTATTGTTCTATGTGCATTGGACGTGATTTACGGTGCTTTTGCATGCGCCAAAACTCACAAATTTTGGCATGCGTGTCAGGCCTCGTGGACACTATGTCATAGTAAAGTTGCTTCAAAGGGACCCTGTAGCGCCCCCTACTGATTCACTAAATACACGTGTCGTCGGGGTTAGTTTTGCATAGCTGGATGAAATTCGCTGCACGCCTTCGTCATGCCCAGGCGCACAAAACAGCCTGGGGACTTCATAGCGCCAGGTCCACAGGAAGTCGGCCATTTTGAGTTGAACATGCAAATTGGTGCCATTTTGCCTCTTTCCACACCTCGCATTTGATCCAACTCCTCCTACAGATTTAATGTTAACGGCTTCTAACTTGGTGTGCTTACTCTTCAGCCATGGGGTATTAGAAGCTGTGATCAAATTTTCCAAATTTTAAAAGGTGTGTCCGTGGCAGACCCTCAAACTTTGATGACTCGCCTCTGCTCGCCACAAACCACAAAGTCACTCATGACTTTTGCATACATTGTCTGATCTTCACCAAACTTCATAGGCTTGCCGGGGACTCTACTCTGACTGTGTACATATACGCATAGTGATACTCACCTATAGTGTAACCTGCTGGTGGTTCTATTTCCACACCTCACATATGATCAAACTCCTCCTACAGATTTAATGGTAACGGCTTCAAACTTGGTCAGGTTACTCTTCAGCCATGGGGGATTAAAAGTTGTGATCGACTTTTCCAAAGTCTGAAAGCTGTGTCCGTGGAAGGGCGGTAAAGGTTGTGTTATGGTGTTTGTGGTTTGAGAGCCATATCATCATCTCAAGGTCGTGAAACTTGACACAAACATCCACCCTGAGGACCTCATATGTATATATAGAATATCGTGTGTGGCTGGAGCAAAATGGCTCTGTAGCGCTATGAATTTTCAAAAACCCTTCTGATGATGTCTTCATATACATGGGATTCTCACAGCCTGCTCCACACTAGACGGACAGCTGTGATGCGCGTCAGCCGGCGTCCAACGCCTACCACGTGCTCGGGCCGATCATCGCTGCTTGCAACTTTAATTTAACCTTATTGTCCTTCAAACACAAACCTCTGAATTGCTGTAATCAATTTCTGCCTTATTATTCTAAGCAGAAGTCTTGCTAACGACACTAAAGCGTCTCAACTGGGAACCAAAGACAAGCTGAAATTAGAGCAACTGTTAATGGGTGCAGGCTTAAATAAACTGGCCAGAATGCTCCAGCTGCCAGCCTGGCCAAGTCACTCGGTTTTATAGAAAATGCTTCTTCTATAAAAGTTAGAAGCCGTGTCGAAGCCACAGCAGTTCAATTTAGCCCAAGTCTGAGGCAATATCCACATAGATCTCACATAGAGACTTTGTAACACTTTCATGTAGGAGAGAATTTTTCCTCTGTGCCAGATGGGGGGCCAGTTTAGACTTGAAACACTGCACCTCTGGAGACTGATAAATAAGGAATAATAATATAGTGTTATGAGTCTTATGGGAGATATATTCACTCATATAGGCAATTAACAGGCTTGATAATTTGTAGATTGTGTTGCTCAGCATGACCGCAGAGCATAGTTCTTAAATGTGAAATTCTTATGTATTATTTATAAGTCAAAAGAAGCCATCTTATATCAGCGGCTAGTGATAACTATTTTTATGTCAGGTATTTTCATGATTAAATGACTATCATGAAAGTGCTAGATAATGGTGCAGAAGTGCTTTTTGAAAGAATCCAAATTCATCACCATATAAGATGGAAACGCATCAGACGTCATAACTGGGAGGCTACACTAAGGAAATATTTGCTTCAGAATGACCTAAATGATTGTCAAACATTATTTTTCTCTCACCATATTTTAACTCAATACTACATATGGCGTTTACACTTAGTCTGAATCTGCTTTTCACAGGGTTGGACAGTTCTGTCATGCACAAAGCGTGGCCCTTTGCAGAATTGTTTGTCTGAGCTTGTTGAAGCAATTCGCTGGCCTTCACAAAGCCCTGACCTTAAACATTTTCAGGATGAGTTGGAGCACCAACATCGAGCCAGGCTTTATCACCTGACCTCTCTGCCTGACCTCACTAACGCTTCCCTGTTGGGTGGGGAGCAGTTCCCTGCAGCCAGGTTCTCAAATCCTGTGAAAAGCCTTTCCACAAAAATGACTGTTAAAACAGCATATTAGGAGCACTGCACAAATACAGGGACACTAGTGTAATATCTTCTGTGGTTTTGGAGAGTTGTTACAAAGTAACCCAGATTATGTTTTTAGTGATAATATCAGATTCATTCAGCTTGGACTTTTGTGACATTTAATAGGAACTATAAACTCAAAATGTCCAACCTCGACAGAGTATAACTTAAGAGAATGTCATCAGAAGACAGATTATAAACTTTTGTGTTTTGCATACATTTTTCATCAATACAAAAAAAGGCAGCTTATATAGTAATAACAGCATCTTTCTATTCGTATTCTCATTCTAATCAAACATTAGACAAGAGACTTTTACAGGCTTTTAGTTCTGCTTCAGGTTAGAGAACTGCTGTTGAAGGGGATTTGCCATTTGTAGAAAAGAACAAAGCGAACCCCGAGGCCTTGCTATTTTTTCCAACTTTGTGCATCTAACACCCGAAGATTGAAAATGATCATTTCAAGGTTCAACTTCCCACCTCAGAGGTACACTGAATCCAGCACTGTTGCACTGGAGACATGGAAAATTAGAAACAAGAGCTCACATTAAAAAGTAAAGATTTGCTGTCTGAAAGGGGAATACAGGATCAAGTGCTTTTATTTTTGGTTAATCTGTCGTGGGGCTTAAAATCAGTATATCTCGGCTTCTGCCTCTTAACTGCATAGTTCGTTCAGGTGTCGAGTATGCACACCTGTGCCAGTTGCACTGAACAGCAAGCTACATTCAAACACTTGTACACCAGAGCAGCAATCTCAGAGGAGTCTTGTATGTTCTTTTTAAGTGTAGTTAACAGAAACACAGAAGAGCGCAAGACGTGTAAGGTTGTGCAGATGTCTATGTGAGAGCACCTTCAGAGTGTAATATATCAGTACAGTACAATACATGCCTTTTAAACTTGAAGAGAAGCATCAGCACCAAACTCATCCTCTGTCCCACATAGAAGTTATCTCCCATGCATCAATCTTTCTTCCCATCTATGCATTTGCTTCTTTTCCCTCATTCATCCTTTCTCTCCACCTGTATTTTAAACTTTCCCTACATCACTCTCTTTATCTCTCTCCCTTGCTCTTTGTGTCTGCATTGATTTTGTGGCAGTGCACGCTCCATGCTTCTCACCCTTTTTGATAGAGGGAGTGAGATGGAGTCTCAAGCTGCCAAATGAAATCAAAGTCTCTTTTTTTTCCCCTCCTTCTCTCTGTTCCCTCGCTCCACTGCAACAAGCGCAAACTCCATCGGCTTTGAACTCGCATGTGTGTGAAATGAGCTTTCTGTGCTCTGATTGTCAACCCGTCTCTGTGCCCTTTCTCTTGTTCTTTTCTCTCTATTCCTCCGTTTTTCTCACAAGTTCACTTCAGTTTGATGCTTTTTGTTTGCACAAGTGCCAAAATTAACATCCTACCAGCAGTAGTTTACCATGAGGAGAACGTACAGTTCTCCGTGCCATTTCCACTTTTTTTTACATGCTACATGTGGTGTTTACACTCTGAATCTGCTTTTCACAGGGTTGGACAGTTCTGTCATGCACAAAGCATGGCAATTTGCAGAATTGTTAGTCTGAGCTTGGCCCTCACAAAGCCCTGACCTTAAACATTTTCAGGATGAGTTGGAGCACCAACATCGAGCCAGGCTTTATCACCTGACCTCACTTCCTGACCTCACTAATGCTTCCCTGTTGGGTGGGGAGCAGTTCCCTGCAGCCAGGTTCTCAAATCCTGTGAAAAGCCTTTCCACAAAAATGACTGTTTTTTGTGGGAAGACTCTGTTTTTCTCACCTCACAAGTTCACTTCAGTTTGATGCTTTTTGTTTTGAGCAAGTACCAAAATTAACATCATACCAGTAACGGTTTACCATGAGGACACTTTCTTTATGCCATTTCCACTTTTTTTTTTTTTTACATGCTCTACCAAGTCTTCCAAATCTGTTCAAACAGCTTTAACTCTGGATCACATTGATAATAACTGTTTCTCCTTTCTTCATCTTAATGTGGGTCATATTCTCTCTGGCAACACAGCAGGCAGAACAGCCTAGATTCCCCTTTTTCTTTCTCCTCTAACTGCTTCTTCTCACCAGGGGATCCTGAGGTGCTTCCAGTCCAGCTGGGAGACTTACTGACTACATAACATAGTTACACTTGTAAAGCAACACTAAAGCAGTTCCTTCCCAAGCAAGATGTGGACGATTTTGTCTTCATATAACAGAAAATGTCTGAGGAAATCTAAGTTTGTTTATTTGTGGTAGGCTGAGATTTTTGTGATGTATCCATTGCATCAACGTAAATGACAGCACTGTTCTGTACCAGAGAGAAAGTTCTACTGAGGTCACTCTTTTCATCACATGGCAGTCTGGTGTGAAAAATTGACAACTGGAAAAGTGGAAAATTTCTGTTGCACAAAGTGATGAATTAGTGTGCTCAGAAAACATTATGTCATATATTCTGTCACCAAACCGGTCAAACCATCTAAGGCCTGGACCCCAGACGTCTTGAGGTGTCCTGTGGGCTGGCAGCAGGATGTTGGCAGAGACTCATTTGGGTAGAGGTATGGGGCATCTATGGATGGATCAGTCAGATTGGGATCTGGGGGATTTGGAGAAAATAACTTGGTCCCTTTATCACATTCCTTAAGCTTTTTCTGCCCAAACTTTGCACAGTAGTGGGATTTACTGTCCACCTTGGGCCTGATGAAAGCTGTTGCTGTCAGGGTTTGCTGTTGCTTCAGAGGGGTGCGTGCTTGTGCTTCATCTGCTGCCATGTTTAGGTGGGAGGTAACTGTCGAAGTAATGATCACACAAATAGCAACATCAGAGGAACATTACAAAGGCTGTTTCTCGAGGCTCTAAATCCCAATAAGATCAAGCATCATTGAGATGCGCTGGAACAGGTCCAGTCCATGGAGGCCCCACATGCCAAAAAAATGGCTGCCAATATCCCTGTGCCAGAGATCACAGGACACCCACAGAGGACCACACCCTAAAAGGTCAGATTTGCCTCTGACCTTACAGAGAGAAATCGGCTCTACACAGTAATCTGCAGATGGTTGTATTGTTGGTAATCAATTCATAAAAAAATAATTTGTTGTCATGTCCTAATAAAATGATCAATGCTATTAATTTCACCGATCTGTGGTTTTAATGTTGCTGCTGATACTAAGATGCTGTTATATCAGATTTTATAGAGAAAAAAAACATTGCTTATAGTAATGTCCTTTTATTTCAAAATGCTTTGCTGATGTATGCTCTGTCTGTGTAATCTAGTGCACTGAAGCACCTACAGTTTAAATGTTCAGTGTTGATTTTAAGTGTGGATCATAATTCCTTGCTCAATAGGCTCCATAAATTTCAATTTTCAGTATTATAGAGAAAAAGCAAAGTGTCCTGAGAATGTTTAAATATAAATCTAAAAGTCATTACCTCTCGCTGCCACTTCAACCTGCAGGATTGTCCACCGCAGCATAAAGCATTAATCATATTTTGCACAGACCACAAAGCCTGTAACAGTGCAAGAGAATATATTTTTAATCAAACCTGCTCCCCTCCTCTGGTCCTCTCCACTCTCTTGTAGGGCGATGGCTTGCAGCTGGAGTATGAGATGAAGCTGACCAATGGCCAGTCTTTCTGGACACAGCATTTCTCTGCAGATGAGTTTGGTAAGAGCGATTAGACAGAATGAGAGAGATTATGGAACGAATCGCCGATGGCACAAGCCAACACCACTTAGCACGGCCAATAAAGCACACTGCACTGAACAAATTGGAATAATGAAGGGACGGCTGAATGAATTAATGATGATAGATGAACTGAGAGAGAGGGATGAAAAGAAGAAGATGGCCATGAATCTTCTAAATTAATTATTCCTACATCTCCAATGCCCCCTTCTTCCCTCACACTCTTCCTCTGTTACTGACTCTCTGTTCCTGAACTAATCCAATACCCTCATCAACTACCCACTTCTCTGGAATTCCTCTTATTCCTGCTTTTTACTCTTCTCTATAGCCTCCCACATTCGTTCATCTTGAAATTTTGAGAATTTTATTGTCTTTTATTTATTACTTTGTCTATATTTTCATCTCTCCTCCGTGTCTATTGTTTAATTCCCATAATGCATTTTTCTTTTTGTTCTCTCTTTCTTTCTTTATTCGTTGCTCACAGGAATCTTGGAGACAGACATCACATTCCTGGTCATCTTCTCCTTAGTGTTCCTCCTCTCCTGCTACTTTGCCTGTAAGTACCACCTTTTCTACTTAGTCAGATCTCTCTTTATCCACTTCAAGATGATTTATTCTGACTTTCAAAGCTCACAGCAATCATAAAATGGACCTTTCATCAGCTTTTTTATAAAATCTGCATGTTTTCTTTATGGAATAGGAGTAAATTTTCATGTTTCTTAAGATAAGAAAAGGTGAAGCCAGCGCCCATTTCTCTCAAAGCTGAGAGTTTGTCAGAACAAAGCACATACAACAGGAGCAGGAGAGAGAAGATGGTGAGAGCAGGGCTCAATCTTCATGTAAAGATGACTGATTGAGTTCAGAAGTAGGCAGCAGACTAAAGATTACTGAAGCGAGTTTGTCGAAGTAGAAATAACCCTGAAGCAACTGAAAACAGCAGCTCCAAGCAGAGTCTTAAAACTAAAAAGAAAATGTGCACTGCCAGGCTACCTTTTATTTGAAGTTTTCTGTGTGGCCAAATATCTTTTGTCTGTCTGAACTTAAGGAGGAATGAATGAATTTCTTATTTTCAAAAACTGCAAAAGTACAATTTTGGTTATTTTGCTTTTGGGTTAGAATATAATCTCTCCAAAATGACTAAACCTCTGGTATGATCATCAAACATTTCCCATTCTATGTCCAGTTGTGAAGAAATTGGAATTAAGGACCTTCTCTGCCCACAGTAAATGACCGAACATTTTTTTGCAATATGTTCAGTTGAAGATTCTCATTTTTTGAGAAACTTCCTTAAACAGCCATAATTACAACCAGGTCTTGACTGGCCAAGTATGAAGTTGTACAAGGCAACAATGACTGGGTGTTAACAACCCCCCCCCATACATTTTCCCCCACTGGCTGGCACTGCAGGCTGGAGTGTTTTGTTTGTAAAACAGTCTGTTTAAATCTTCATTAAGAATATTTCTTCTCAGTTTAGGTAGAGAGAACAGAGAAGATGTATTAGGCTCATCCAGAGATGGGCGTCACAAAATGGGTGCACACTAAAAATTGCCATTCCCTTGTTCTTGTTGTATTCTGTATCCCACTCTCTGTCTCTCCCTCTCCTGCTCTCTCTCTCTCTCTCTGTCCCTCTCTCTCTCTCCTTCGCCATCTGTCAGCATATCTCCATCCTTTTTTATCTGTACCCCCCACAACACACACACATGCGCACACCTCTATCACCTCATTCCGTGTTTTCTTTTTCTCCCTCCAGACAATCTGAAGGGAAGACAGCTTCTTCACACAACCTACAAAATGTTTATGACGGCGGCAGGTGTGGAGGGTAAGATTTTCTGTCCTAAACAAACAGACACACACACACTCAAAGGATGACAATGAGCCTCTTGCACTGCTGCAGCATCTCATACCTTAATCCGCACTTCAAGAGCAGAGATATTATCGCACTTATTAGCCTCTGAATAGGAACTATTGCAAACTGACGTGCTACACTACAGTGTTTAGTGAAGCATGCTGTTATTGATGAACCCCTCTACTCTTCTCATCCTGTCGTCTTGTCATTCTTCTAACTCCTTAACACACTTTCTTCTCTCTCGCTTGCTTGTCCCCTCTCCAAATCCCTTTTCGATTCTACTGGCTCCCCTGAATTCTCTTTCACCCTCTTCTCGCTCGAGCCTCTTTTTATCAATTCCTCTCCTTTACTTTATCGCCTCGCTTCTCCTCATTTCTCTCCACTTCTCTTCCTCCTTCCTTATTATCATATCCCTGTCTCCTCTGTTCTGTGTCTTTGCTTTAATCCCACATCTCTCGTGCCTTCTCTTCTGTAACGCCTGCTAACCTATCCCTTTCCACCCCTCTCCCTCCCTTCTTCCGTCCTTCACTTATTTTTCCCTATTTCTCTTCTCCTTGCATCTTTTCCATTTGGCAGTGCTCAGCCTGTTGTTCCATTGTGTCTACTGGGGCCTGTATGCTAGAGATGGGGTTGGCAACGGCAGCCTGAAAATACTCGGTGAGTTCTCCCCCCGCATCGGTCACTCACCAAATGACTGACACTGCCTCTGCACTGGAAAATCACTCACCACCTGAGCAGAATGAATGAGTGGACGATGATAGATATGTGTGCACCTGGAGAAATGGAATAGCTGGGTTGATGGGTATAGGCAGGATCATGCATGACTTTATGCGACTGTGTGTGCGCAATATGTGTGTGGTGACCTGATTTTATTGTTCCCCTCTGATATCACAGATTCGGAAACCACAACCTAATTACCCCTTCTGTCTTTTTCTCATTTTCTGTCTCTCTCCACCTCTCTGTCCATCTCCAGGGAAATTACTGTTCTCCGTCAGTTTTTTGGTGTTCCTTCTGATGCTCATATTGTTGGGCAAAGGTTTCACTGTCACCAGGTGGGGGAGGGGGGGGTAACTTTTTTTGTGTGTGCGTGTGCATGCCTTTTCTTCTCCCATACTATGTGCCTCTTTATGCATGCTTTCTACTGTCACATTTTGCTGATGTTTGTACTGCCACCATCTTTCACTGTGTCATAGCCCAGTCTCATGACATGACAATGCCAAAAGTATCAGCCAAAAGCTCTGTTAGGACGCTGGCTCTTGCAGTGTGGATGAACTAACAGATGAATGCCGCTCTGGTGTGAACAATAGTTGTTTTGAGGGTTTTATGTGAGTTTATTGTTTGTTTTCTGGCAAGGCTTAGTGGAAATTTGTTTGAGTCAGGCAGTAAGACTGTGCAATAGATTATTTACGAGTGCTGTTCTTCACTGGATCATCAGTGAGTACCCATCCATCTTACACCTGAGTAGACAAATACCCTGGCTCAGCTGTCACTGGTCATGCCAGTTCCCAAAATCTGATTTTTAAATTCTATTTGTTAAACTGAAAAAAAAAAAAAACATGCAAACCATTCACTTTTTTCATGAGAAAACAGTCATGCCTTCCCACAATTATGTTTTCACAAAAATCTTAGAGGTCCCTCAAAAACATTCAGTGTTTTGATTCATCATCTAAACCACTGAATCTAGTTTAAATATTTGCATTCTTTTGCCACTGCATCTATTCAAAATTTTGCAGACTGAGAAAAATCTGAGTCTGCAAGATTTCTAAGCTTCTTTTTTGACTCTGGGATTACAGCCTCTTCTGGGCTCAGAAGATTCTGTCATCACAGGACATATTAGACTCTTTTAAAACCCTTGTGAATAAACTCAAAACTGCATCACCATCAAGCTGAAAACATGCATTTTACCTGAGTTGTTTTCAGATTAAAGAAAAAATACTCAAAACATTTCTGGAGATGAATTAGACTTTGCAGAATGATGTTGGAAATGCTGATGACCGTTGCAAACAAAGAGGCATTCATTTTGCTTGTGCTCATGAGCCTGCAGCCATTTTTTTCTTAAAAGATAAGAGAGTCTTGGTCAGTAGCTGATTGCATCTTAAGCTGTCTGCTAACATGAACATCAAATGCATGCCTGTATGTGTGTGTGTGTACATGTGCACATGTAATCCTCCCTTCATTTATGTGCCTCTAAGTGTGTCTGTGTGTATTTGTTTCTGTCCTCCTCTAACGTGTGTGCAACCTCTGACTCTCCACACTGTTTGTCCCTGTGCGTCAGGGCAAGGATCAGTCACAGTGGGTCTGTTAAACTGAGCATCTACATGACAGTCTACACAATCACCTACGTCATCCTGTTCATCTACGAGGCGGAGGTACAGTACACACATAACATCACCCATGCACCACTGTAGTTAACGCTGAGGCTGCAAGATGATTTAAAAAACATTTTTATTGATTAATTAATCAGTAATATCTACAATTGTCTGATCATTTATCTCACACCACCAGCGATTTAATTTTTTTTCTGTGTCAAAGACTGTGTCCACTTTGATGATGACCAGAGAAATGTCTGAGAATCAGAAATGCTATCAGAAGTTTAAATGCCTAATACAAGAGTTGATCATTTTATTAAGAAGTTTCACAGTTCAGGATGGGATGCTGATATAAAGCCTAGTTTTTCAGGGATAATCTGAAACCAAGTGTGTGTATATATATATATATATATATATATATATATATATATATATATAGTATCGCTTTTTATTCTCAGTGAGGACAAAAAAGTGGTTAATCCTGCTATTCTACCTCCTTGTCAAAAGTAACACTCTGCAGTTAAAATAATCTATCATTTTTATGTTGCTCACTGAAAAGCCTCCTTCAGTTGTTCGGATCTAAACTCCTCCGAACTCTTTTCCTTCAAGTTTAACCTGACAGTATCTGACATAACTAAAATGAAGATTTCTGACCTGACAATGCTCAGTACAGTATCTGCACTTGTGTTATTGCGCTCTTTAGCTTTTTAACAATCTCATAAATATTCATGGAAGAATGGGGCTCACAGATCAGCGTTGGCTGTAATGGCTTTCTCTGTCAAGTAACTCATTACATTGATCCATTGCTAATTATGAAAACGCATCAAGTGGACCATAAAAAATATAGAGAAATGTCTTCATGAGTTAGACATTTTGGATCCTGACAGGAGCAATCGGGTCAAAATACATTGTGCATGAAACAATAAATCTAAGATCAATGTCATTTTAGATAATCTATAAGGCTTCCTAATAAGTTCCGACTAACATACTGATATCTCCTCTTTCTTTAATTCCTCTGCGCTCTCTATGTTCTGCATGAGAAGATGGAAACAGATTTTACCACCTATGATGTTGAGCACATGAGCTCATGAATTAATAATACTCCCAGGAGTGGTAAGAGGTACATATATCTCTGCACAGTGGTGATGCTTCACCACTGGCAGATGTAAAGCTGGTGCATTTAGGGAACAGTGGATTACAGCTTTTGAATACAGAATGGTAATGATCCAATAGGAGAAGAGTGTCCTGGAAGTATCTTTGCTATATTTATTATTAGAGCCTATAGCTGTCTCTCACACCATAATACATGGTTCTGAAGCAATATGATTTATCAGCCTCCTGCCCTCTTACACAGGCCCTGCTATTAAAGAGCTCAAACTCAGGGGAGCTCCAGCTAAAAATAAGCTAAACTAGGTTACAATTGGAACTGAAATGAAGACTTTAAGAGTTTCCCTGGTACTGGGAAGGCAGTTTGGGATCTGCCAGGCTCTGGTTGGCTGGGTGCAGCCCAAGAAGCTCCACATGGAACCATCAGAACAATGCATTATGTAGCAAGAGTAACCCTGTACGGCCCATGCTATCCAGTCACTGGACTGTGAAATGCAATCTGGTGTCAGCACATGCAAGCACACACCCGCAAAGTTGTGAGCACACATGCTGATGACCTAGTTGTGGAGAAGTGTCAATGTCAAAGACTCGCATTGAGTGCAACAAGCTGAGCTTTGGCTTGGTCATCACAGTGGATCAGCTGAACCACAAGTAATCCATCTTACTAAATAGGACACAGGCTTCAACAAGATGTCAACAGTTGCCCCTTCTCTCCTTCGTGTAAATGTTCTCCTTATTTTGATGTGTGCGCCATCTCCCTGTGCCAGTTCTTTGACCCAGGTGAAGTGCTGTATGCCTACGACAGCCCTGCAGGCTACGGTCTGATGGCATTGCAGCTGGTCGCATACGTATGGTTCTGCTATGCCGTGCTGGTGTCCCTGAAGCATTACCCTGAGAAGCAACCCTTCTACGTCCCTTTCTTCACCACATACACACTATGGTGAGATCTGCACAGTTACCCCACTCTGCCCTCACTGTGGGTGGTACCACCTGAGCTTGTAGAGCACAGGAGTAGAAAAAGACAAATTTCTCTACATGAGGTCTCTTCAATTTGAATAATTTATGTCCTCTGTAAAAGACTCCACAGGATGGCTGACACTATAGCCGTCCAGGAATGCAAAGATGTTTAATTTAGACCACCCCTCCACAACATTGTGTCTGTAGGCTCTACATACTGTATGTTGTACTTCAGTGAGTGATGGCCAGAAGAAACATCTATTTTTATCAGCTGTTGAGACTTCATGTATCAGAATAATTAATGCTCCCATATATGCGTGCTAGATAGTCCATGCATTATACGGGAAAGTCATTTTTTTTCTTCCTTTAAACAAACTTCCACCTCAAAAAACTTTGCCTGCATTACCTATTGTCTCTATCCTTCATCTGCAGTTCATCTGCAATGCATATTAGCAAAGGCTTGAAATGAAGGGTTACAAAGACTGTTATCTCTGCATTTCTCCCTCACTGCAACCGCTATCCCTTCCCTCATTATCTACACCTCTCCTCTCATCTTTGTCACTCTCTGTGCATTACATCCTAAACTCTCCTAGCTCTCTGTTTCTCTTAAGGTGCTCTAGCCTCGTTATCCTAAATCTGTTCACTTTACTTCCTCAGGTTTTTTGCGGTGCCCGTCATGGCTCTGATTGCCAACTTCGGCATTCCTCGTTGGGCTCGGGAGAAGATTGTGAACGGCATTCAGCTCGGCATCCACCTCTACGCTCACATCGTCTTCCTTGTTCGTACCACACACACATGCTCACGCAGACCCTTGCACATCTACATAGTTCACGTTATTCTGGAGTCATTGTAGCCACTGTTAGTCATACATAATTCACCATCCTTGAGTTCTCACTGCCTCATTCTCAACATCTTCCTCCACACATCATTATCTATCTCTTTGTAACCTTTGGAGCATTGTTCCTTACTAATGGGCCCTGCTGCTCACGTAATTTCCTTTTGCATTCATGATCACAGCATGCTTTTCGTGTCCTTCATCTTACCTGGACCTCATATGCTCTGACTACAAACCCTGGCAAAAATGATGGAATCATCACACTTGGAGGATGTCAATTCAGCTCTTTTGATTCTGTATATAAAAGAAAATAAAAAAAGGAAACAAAAACACGACACAAAATAATTTTATTTTATAGCTGAACATTCTGGCTTTGAAAAACATAGCTGAATTTTTGTAATCTTTTGTATATTTTTGTCGATTAAGGAGGGGGGGATTGAAATCCTGAACCAAAAAAAAATAAGTTAGCACTTTGTTGCAGCTCTTACGTTTTTTTTGACAGCTTGAATTCTTTGAGGCTTGGACTTCACAAGTGGAAGAACAATTTTCTTCATCAATCAGGTTCCAACGTTCTTGTAAAGCAGCTGACAGATCAGCTTTGCAGCATGGAGCTCTGTACAATTTCATCAGCATCAGTCTCATATCATCAATGATTGTAGACATTCGCTTGTTTTCTTCAGGCAGCCATCTTTATATGTTGCATGGGATCAGCACCAAACAAAAGTTCTACCATTATCTCCTGCCCGATGTAGATTGGTGATTCATCACTGAATTTTACTTTCAGCCAGGCATTCACAGTCCATGACTGCATGTCCTTAGCCCACTGTAACCTTGTTTTTTTTTTTACTGTTTCATTCAAAAAAAGAATTGCAGAAATTACAAGAATTGTATTCAAATTTTTAAGGTATATTTTACAAAGCTAGAATGTTCAGCTAATGAATGAAATTGTTTTGTGTTAACATATATATATATTTATTTAAATTTCTTTTGTTTCTCTGTTTTTAATTGACGTCCTCTGAGTATGGCGATTCCATCATTTTCGCTACGACTTGTGCATGTTAGCATTGATAATATGGGAAGGATTGTCATTTTTTAAATTTTTTATTTTTTTTAATCCTTTTGCCATTAGGTTATAACAAGGCCTTCAGCAGCCAACAAGAACTTCCCATATCATGTTCGGACATCCCAGATTGGTATACTGCTGTCCAGCCCGAAAGGAGGTGAAGGTGGGGAGAGTTTTCCCCATCATGCTTACGGAAATAGCTCCTTCGTTGGAGACTCTCAGCCCAACTTCACTGAACTGTTCTCCATTCAATCAGTAAGTGCAGGATAATGTGTGTGTACATATGTTTGAATGGATGGTTGAGAACAAAAATAAATAAAATACCATCCATTTCATTGCATTTGTGAGCAATGAAATGAAAGGAGGACCAGAAACAGATTACATGTAAATACAAACATCAGAACATCAGAATGAGAGACATACCATTGCACATGCACTGTTTGTTTGTAAATCCACTTTAAACTTCCCGTCATTTTGTAGCACTTGCCATGTGTGATTACATTTATGCTCAAGTGTATTAATTTACCAATGCTTCAAAAATGTAGAAACTCTCCTGTGTCAAACCTTGCTTGAAATTAACTGCTATCTCATTTAACAGAGATGCCTCAAATTAGAAAGCATTGGTGTAGCATTACAGTTTGTCAGGGAGCATGTTTTCAGGGATTGTTTCTCAGCAGAAACTTCCATCCCTTCCTGAGGGAGAATGGTAACTGACAGTAAGCACTGCATAACATAACACAAGCCCTGAAATTAAAATACTTTGTGTGCAAAGAAATGAAGCTTGAAAAGAAACTTTTACAAGACATAATTAAGGTGTTGTGTTTGCCGCAATGCTTGGGTAACTTTCAAATCTGTCTGTGTTGCCTTTCATACAGCATATGAATGAGGGACAAAGGAAGAGCTCTTAATCCATAATTACAATTAGACTGATACAATGAACCTTGAGGGGGCGACTGAAATGCTTTTCGCAAAGCTGGAGGAAAAAAAAAGAGTAATTGTTTGCAACAAAATAAATTGTTAGAGGAGCAGCAGCAGCTTTAAAACTGAGTGTTGACATGTTGAATAACAAACGGGTAAAATACAATAAAAGTGTATTGATGGAATCAAGTTATTGCCTTTGTTATGATCAGCTCTGCTCACATGGCTTACAGTGTGTGTTTTGTATTTATTAGCAATGACCGATGAGTGAGAAAATGTTGATGGTGTTTTTCAAAATGATCGTGTTACGTGTGGATTATATGTCTATTAAGTAAAACTGCAGGCACATGAAACTCTCAGGGTACCTTTGTCAGGTGTAGCTAAATAAAATAACTCTCCAAACAGGCACTGCGTTAATTATAGTCAAATTAACATTTCCCTTCATTTTACGAAACAGTATTTAATGCCGTGACTGTAGCTCAAATTTAGAGATGGTTTTGTTGACCAAGTGATTTAGTTTGCTGTTCAGTAAAAATAAAAATCAGATCATTTAATTGTAAAACTAACTGTGACCCTGTTTGTTTATATATAGTCTATTTACCTTTTAAAAAAAAATGTACATGGCCTACAAAAAGGCTCTTCAAACAGAAAGGTCTGGTTCTGTGAGGTGTACTTTAGATGGTGAAGTAACTGAACCTTTCTGGAGGTCAGGAAAGCCAGTACATCTGTAATTTACCCCAACCTCTTTAACCAGCAGGGCAGAGTGTGGAGTTACTGACATCCCACTTTCTGCCCTGGACATCATGGGGTAACCTACTTTATAACAGGGGGATAAAACCAGTTGCACATGCACACATTCAGGCTTTATAGAAGGAAATGCCTCCTCCAACACAAAAGTTGTGTTCTCGACAAATAAGCTTTCAGGAAAATCTGCATATTTGCTTGGATACTTGAAGGAAATTTGGAGACAGAATTAAAAAAAAAGACACTTCAGATTCTTTTTATCTCGAACATTCAAACCAGCAAAGTTGTTTGTTCTAGTGAGCCAGAACTATTCTATAAGCACTTTTCAGCCTTGAAAGACAAGAAGACAACTCGCACCCCAAATTAAATTCTGCTGTATATTTAATTAGTGCTCTTGGTTCATTCCATTCCCCAGCCTCAGTAGCCACAGTCCAACCTCTCCTCTGCACTCTGACACTTGGGTTGAGGTTGAGGAGCGACGCAGCTGTTTTAGTGTGCTGGGTGGTAAGGTTCAGGAAAGTCTGGCTTTTCTCCTGAATGTTTGTATAAAACATTTTTACTTCTACGGTCTCTTTATATTTTTGATATAGTTTATAGTTGTATAAAACATTTTTATTTCTACAGTTACTTTCTTTTTTTTTGCATAGAGGGTTAGCGCCTTTTTTTAAAATTGTTTTTTGTTATTAATTCTAATGTATGTTAAGTTACTGCTACTGGATGCTTTAATTTCCTTTGGGATCAATAAAGTATCTGTATTGAAATCCACTTTGTTTATTAAGAACAAATATACTGAATTATTTTCTTAATCTTAAATGAACTTCCAAAATCATTGTGATCGATTGTGGATGTCCAATATTACATCACATTGTCAAATAATTATAAAACAGAGTAACCTGTGTTCAACAATATCTCCAAATACTGTGCATATATCACCAAGTATGACTAACTTCCATCAGCCTTCTTTTTAACTGTGAATTTGAGATTTAACAGATTTGATTTTAGACATTCAATCATTCAGTTTAGATTAAGGCCATTCAGCCTTGAAATGTGAGAGTTTAGTAAACAATCATTCTTTGCCGGGGCCCTGTGATGGACCGGGGACTTGTCCAGGGTGTGTTACCTGATGACAGCTTGGATAGGCTCCAGCCCTGAACCGTATCAAGTGGGTATAGAAAATGAATGGATGGATGGAGATATCATGCTCTCACTCTCTCCATTTCCAGTGCGAACTTTACTTGCTGAAAGTCTGTGTAGAAAAGTGGTGACTGCCCTCACAATATATTGTTTATTTTGGAGGGAACCCACCAGAAGTAATGTTATGTTAAATATTTACAGCCATTTATACATTTTTAATAATATTTCTAAAAGTGGGCGATACATAACCAAGAAAATCCTGGGCTATATAAAGTTCAAATGACATCAAATAATGCTGGTGCGCGTTGACATTTAGAGGTTTATTTTTTTGTTTTGTGAAGTCCGTACATAAATGTTTTTTTTAAATATTCTAATTCGGTCTATATGCGGCCAATAAAATCCTGGTCTGTATCGGAGCAGTTTTAAGCATCTTTTCATGCCTGAACAGTCAGCAACTCAGCTGATCTGCACCACTTGCACATACTGACTGTTTAAATGAGAAAAGTCTGGAAAGCTACAGTATTGACAGCTCTCTCATAGTTATTACACCAAATATCTTTAGTGCGACTCCTCATCATAATACTGTCCAAGTCAGCAAAACAATTTTTTTTTTTTTGTAAACGCATAAAAAATGACTTTTTTTGGTCACGCTATGATTTGCAGTATAAACCAACTCATTTTCAGGCTCATTTCTATACGTGATCAATTATTTATAACTATTAATGTATAGTGCAGAGCATGATGTTGAACCACATGCACATTTCCAGATGGACTTTTTTTTTTTGCAGGGAATACGGTCTGAAGATGTGCATGCTCGTGGTTTTATGAATCAGATTATATTTTAGCAGGCCATTTTCTCTTTTGTGAGCACATGCTTTTTCAGGAAGGATCCTACACTCTGTTTCATAAATCAAGCCTCAAGTCAAAAGTGTAAAACTTTTTCTTCTTTCAGGATCCTGTAAAGACGGTGGAGGAGACAGTAGCTCGTAAAGGTCAAGATGTCCCGAGGAACAGCGAACAAAAGATCATCACCACCGCAGCTGACTTGACCTCGATATTGCCTCCGCCTCCAATACCCCCACGTCCAGCCTCACGCTCACCCCCACTGCCGCCTCGACTCCCCTCGTTCACAGAGTATTTCAGCATGCAGAGTGGTGGCGGAGGGGGCTTTGGAACAAAGGCGTGAGACGGAGTCAAAGAAAAGACGATGAGAAAACTGGGAAGGTTTGGAGGCTATGAAATCACAAATATAACAAAACGCAATTGGTGGAATTCAAGATGTTACTGTTTATAGACAAAGAAGTTCAGCCAAAAAAACACACAAACAAAAAAAGAAAGGAAAAAGAGTTTTGAGGGACAGAGAGGAGAAAAGTGAATCCCCAAATGGTCCCTTTGCACCTGTGAATGGAAGTGACCAGGATGGGGAAGCGAAGGGAAATGGCTGAGACACAAATGCTGTGCTTGTAAAAGAATAAAGAAGCAATAAATATTTGATGCTGACCAGTAGAAGGTACATGGGGAGAAAGATGACAAAGTGGATGTAGCCAGAGCAATAGAATGATAGCTGTGCACAATGCGGAAATGAACAAAATTCTTGAAATACTTTCTTTCAAAATTTAATGAGGCATTGATGTTATGCCCGGAGAAGGTTGTAAATAGCTGAAATTGTTGAGAGCTACCATTCTATATAGTTTTTTTTTTTTTAAAAAGACTTATTTCCTGTCTTTTTTCCACATCGTTACATTCGAGTTGGTGCTGTGACCATAGAAAAATCCCATGCCATCACATGTATCAAACTTATCTAAGAAAACACTTTTTTTTTTTATGTTTGACACATTTTGATAAAGCATAGATACTGTATATTTACTCTAAATGGAGTCCGTTGGGTTAATTTATATTCTTATATGCCTTCATTGCAGCTGGTTATTCTGGATTAATATGCTGATGTGTAACTGTAAAATATCCCATTTACTGTGGGCCCCTCTAAGTACAGTACTCGTAAATCACGCATGTTTGTATTGTATTTCCCATCCAAAAAGCTGATATGTACTCCATGTGACCACTTGATATTAGCATATTGTGTGTATTGAAATCCATACATGCAATAGGCGTTGGTATATTTTGACTGCTGAATTTCTGTTAATTGTTTTTCCAATCGAAGCCATCTTGCGCTGTCTTAAATGCGATAGAAAACTACTGTTATATTGCATCGGTTTTAGTTGAATTTTCAATGAGTGCAGGAAACACCTGCTCAGAAGTGTCATATCAGCGTACATAGACATTGGTGAATGTACTGATGCGACGCAGCACAAGGATGGGTGATTTTAGTACTGCAGTACGCTTCTGTCCGATTTTCTTTTTGCTCTCTTTGGATTCCATCTACAGCACATCCATCATTTACGAGCAGAAGGAAGTCTTTTTCTTTCCTTTAATTAAATACAAGTAGCTTCATCCTCACCCCTGTCTTGCTTCTAAAACGTGAATATTTTATTCGTTGGCTTTTTGAATCACTTTACACAGTGCAAAAAGCTGTACAAATTGTCGTAGTTTTGTATCTCCTAATATTGAGCTTTAAAGAAAACACACACAAGAAAAAAAAAAACTCCTGTAGATGAGCTGTGAAAACGGCAACACAACTGTACATTTCGTCTGTCCTGCATGGAGCACTTTAATGTTCCTGGTCTTAGTCTGTTTATTCGTGATGATGTCACCTTATAAGACTGCTTTGAAACTTGTATTCACACCTTCTGATGCATTCATCTGTAAATACAGACTGACAATGTCTTCAATTTTTCCAGACATTTTAGGTAATAATTCATGCTTGGATCAAAAACTGAAAAAAGTGAGAGTACACTGACAAATTCAGTGGTTATATCTTGATTTAGACAAGCTGTGGTACTCAGCTAATAGCCCACAGATTTATCAGTGGCAATCTTGCTGTCATGCAGTACTAATGTTAGATGATGTTAGGACTGTGGTGTGTAACTTGTGAGGGTGTAGTCAGAGGTGTAACTTAGTCTGTGAAACCAAATGATACTTGAATTAGAGTACTAATTGTTATTTCTGATTATGTGTCTGGTTTGTATTGGGCATGTCCGCCATTTTGTCTGCTGTTGCCATGACTTGACTGAACAGACAGAGAGACTCGACAGGCTTACTGACGTACCACTGCTTCAGCCCTGTGTATACTGACGTTTGATTACAAGAATGACAGACACTTGGAGAGAAGACTTGAAGAAAGGCGATTATGTATGCATGACAGAAAACAGCACAGCTTTTAGGTTACTCAGAGCGATCTGGTTAAGAGCACATCACTGAAGCACCGTTCAGATGCATTTTAATGGTGTCAAATAATAATTCTAAATACGCTGTATATATATATACACTTTTTGCCAAAATAATAAAAAAAAAAGGTTTTTTTTAAAGGCCTTGCCTAGCTGTGTGTATTATTTGTCTTATTGGGGAGATGCAGTTAAGACGAGGGCACAAGATCAAAAGAGTAAATCTATCTGTCCATCCGTCCTTTTTCTGAAGTTCAGTCACAGAGGCAACAGGTTCAAAAGAGAAACTCAGACGTCCCACTCCACAATGACATTCTCAAGCTCCCCCTGGGAGATCCCAAGGCCAGATGGTATGTAATCCCAGATGCATCCTCACATGCCTGAACCACTGCTAACTCCTTTCTGCTATTGGATTGGACGATTAGAGGCTCTACACCAAGCTCCTGTCGGATGCACAAGCTCCTCACCTCATCCTGAAGGCTGAGCCCAGATACCCGCCAAAGGACATTAATTTTAACTTGAGCTCCAATCTCTAGCTTCATACATCCATCCATCTTTAGCCCCTTTCCACCACCACTCCTATACACGAACCTGAGAGACATAGACAGCTTAGCTTGAGGTAAAAACCCACCCCCAACCCGCAGAGAGCACTCCATCATTGTCTGGTTGCGAGCTGTTCCGAGTGCAGAAGGTCGTGGCTTTTAGAGGCCAATGGAATCACATTATCTGAATGCGACAAACGATGACGAGTGGCAGCCCTAAAAGTCTAACGCGCAGGAAACAAGCTCAACTTTGTACAGAGGATGTAGACATTGCTCTTAGATTTGGTGATACAGAGGCTTAATGATCTGTAACAGTAACTACGGTAACCTGAAGCACCACCCACACTGAATCCCCTGAAAGACACAGCCGTAAGCCTTGTCCAAGTCTAGAAAACGCATGTTTGATCAAACTCTCATAACCCCTTTAGCAGCTTGGCAAGGGTAAAAATCTGGTCCAGAGTTCCATGAGACGGACGAAAGCCACACTGCTCATCCTGAATCTGAGGTTCAACATTTGACAGAAGCAGTATGATCCTGTGGTAGTGGAGCACACTCGCTGGTCCACTTTCTGAAAATAGAATCTTAGATTTGTAAATAATGATATTTACACTGGCCCAATTATTTTGCAGTCGATGCTGATATCCTGGACAGAAAATCCTGTTCCTAGGAGTCTTTCGTGATGAATATTTTTCATCTGTCTACTCCATGAGTCCATGAATTATTACATTATCATTTTATCTGTGACTCGAGTTGATTTAAAAAGAAAAAAATGAACATTGATTCATCTACAAACCCCCCACATGCAAAAAAAAAAAATTTAAAACAGTAATTACAGTCAGCAGCAGATGGACATTTTTGGACACACGATTCACTGTCATTTTCTCCCCTCAGGCGAACTGTGTTGTTTTTGGTGTGACATTACACACCGTTCGCATTACATTAGTACTATTTGTCACCACTGTAGGCCTTTTTAAAAGCACTCAAGAGTAAATTTACAAAAGCACTCTATGCTTGTACAAGAGATCACAGCTATGCAATGCAGAGGGGAACAGTACTCTATACCTTAGTAAAAAACTCAAATAAAGCAATGTTTGAATAAAATCAGATCAATCATCCACCATTGTTCTAGCTGAAAGTGGAATACAAAAACTAAGTACATCCAGGTAATGCAAGGCATTGTTGCTAATCCCAGTGTTAAAGTAAGCGTGTTCTTTAGATACATATGTTGTGGAATGCTGAGTGAGAAGATGTGATTGATGGGTTGGGTGGCTTTTTGTGTTTTGTGAGAAAAATGGCTCGGCTTATGTCTTTGTCAGGCCTATGTCGCTCTCATGTAAAAGGCTTTGAGATCACTGAAAAAGGTAATTGGAAAAAAAAAAGTAAACTTTGTTTACTCCTATCATACATCCTGTTGCTTACATCTTCAATGCTGAAGAAGACACAGGCCACTAATAGACGTCATGGCTTTGGTTTGGACCAATAGACCATATTAACGTTTTGAGTAAAGCTAAGTGCTCAAAGTCAATTGCACTGGGCTATATAATTGAAGACTAAACGTCCTCCCACCCTGCTCTAAGCAGCTTCTGTTGATCCGTAAAATTGTGACAGAATGTGAATATGTGACAATTTATTCTAACAATGCTCCGTTAACTGATCAAACATGCATGTCTTGACAGTGATAGAAGCAACACAGCACTGAAGAGGAGCTATGCAGCCGTCATAGCTACCAGCTGGCTTAGTGTGCTCAGGTGTCAACTGATGCCGATCATTTTTGAAAAGTGTTTAGAATCGTCCCAATTCACTGTTCTACCTCGAATCCCATTCGCAGTGCTGAACAGCCAAATAGAGCGACCTCTGTCACTGACCAACCTGACAGAAATTCAACACATGTAATCGGCTGGGCCCAGCAGAGCCGACGGTGCATTACTCCTTTTATTATAAATTAATTACTTTTTCTTGTGAAATGTACAATTCGGGGTTACCAAAGCTGCTGTGTCGACCAAACCTGATGTGGACTGATAAATATAGAAGGAAATAACAATCAGTTTCTTTAGTTTAAAGAAATAACATTTATTAATACACAATCAGTTCAATGTTATTTTACAGAACTTGACACAAAATCTTTTAAACGGTTCCTTTTGTGAAGAAATGCATCAGTCTTTTTTTAAGCCACAATCTGCAGCATCAGAAGCATTTCATCACCCTTCAGAAATCATTAATCCAACAACATGATGGCATTAATCATGCTTTTGCAGCCAACTGCTGTGCCCTCTCTTCTCTGAAGCCCTTGAGCAGCTGGTTGATGAGAGTCAGTTCATTTTCCTTTCTCACAGGATAAAGCGATGGAAAGGGGTTGCCTTTGTACTCCAGGACGGCCATCTTGGCTCTATCGAGGTTGTTTCTGTTAGGAATGCGTGCCATGCGCGTGTAGCCACCTGGCTGACTCTCAAACCGCGGCGCGATGACTTTAAAAAGCTTTGGAACCAGGTCCTTTTCCTGGAGAGAGGAAGCAGACACAAACTTAACTTCATGTGCACCGTTTTACATTCAAAGATGCACACTCTGTACTTTCACAAGGATGAAAAGAACTTTAGACACATACCGTCAGCCAAAAACAGGCCATTTTCATCGCCTTCTCATCAGTATCTCCCTTTTTGGCGTAGTCGACCAGCTGGGAAGATGAAACAAGAAAACAACTACAGTCAGAACCAGTCTGTCTCAAAGAGCATTTAAAATCCCAACGATGGTTAACGCTCTCCCAGTGTATACAATAAGTGAGTAAAGAGTTTCTGAATTATACCATTTAAGACCCTTTGTTAAGCAACTGAGCTCCAACTCCTTCTTACATGAGTGGAGATACTTACACAGCTTCACAGTGTACAGAACTGAACTCGATGGGCAAAGATAAAAATGCCCATAACAACACATATAAAGATCTAACAGTTGATGATGTTTGTCAAAATGAAAACCAAGTTTGTACAGCACCTAAAGGGCCAAAAAGCAAAGACGCCATCATGGAAGAAGTCCAAAATGAGAAACAGTCTATTGACACCGATTAATCAGAGACAAAGAGATTTAGTAAGAAAGGAAACCAACAAGTCACTATGAATGAGCTCGAGGGTTCCTTTGTATAGATGGGAGAACCTTACAGAAGGATAACTATTAAGGCAGCACTCCATTTGTCAAGCCTGTATGATAAATGAGTCAACACTGAAGCCATCCCTCATTATCCCCTCAGAATGCCAGAAGCAAAATGTCCTGATCTGACAAAACAACAACCAAATTACAGAGCCATAATCCCAACAGTGTATGTGGAGAAAATGACATCCGAGTATCACCTCATTAACACCATGCAGTGAAACATGGGGATGGCAGCACCAATCTGTGGGGGTGTATTTTACAAAAGGAAGAGGAAGAGATGGATGATGAAGGAATAATACAGTGAAAAAACAGAGTGAAAACTTTTTTCAAAGTGCTCAGGATATTAGATTTCTCTTCAACAAGAGAACAACCCTCCAACATGCTGCCAAAAAGACACAAGGCTGACTTCAGGAAAATTCACGAAAGGTTTGAGGCCACAAGAGAATAACTAAGAGAATTAAAATTAGCTGCCATTACTGCCAAAAGTGCCTTAGTCATCCACTAAGTGAGCTATTTCACCAGGCTGATTGGCAGGAAACAAGAGCTGCTGGTGGAAACGATGGAAAGGCTTTCAAAAAGGTGACTCAACCCAGAGAGTTGCAGAAAGATGTTGGCTGTTCCCAGTCGGCTGTGTTTAAAATTTAGAGCAACTACAAACAGAATAGGAAGGTTATAAAACCAAGGAAGATGTCCAAGTGTCAAATGTAGAGAAAGAGGAGGTGACGTTTGTAACCAAACCAAAGGAAACCAAAAACAAGGTTACACTGGGCTGAAGAGAAGGGTCATGGACAGTGGATGAAAGTGATATTCAGTAATGAACAAACAATCTGGACTGGAAAAGGAGATGATGCTGGAACATTTAAAGTTGGCTGAAAGCCAGAGGAGCTGAACGAAAGTAATAACTGTGACTTTATCCTAATTCCATTTATTTTTTATCCTCTCCTTCATCTGAAGAAAACTGCAAACAAAAAACAACAATTGTATATTATTATGTTTTCTTCTTAGGTATGTTTTACAAAGCCTGGCTGTTCAGCTGTTTAGAAAAGTTGTTTTTTGCTCTCTTAACAAAATTTTTAAAAAATTAACGAAAATCCAACAAATAGGGGCTCAAAACACTCTGTTGACAACATATCAGCAGCTGCTTTTCATTCCTTCAATCATCAAGCTTTAAAGAAAAAAACGCTTTTTCTGCAGCAAAATTGTATCCTGAGCACAACAGATAAAAAAGAATAAACAAGATATAAAAACACGAACTTTTCAGTGGTAAATCTCACGTCTCTTTCATACCATTTCATTTGGCATGTGCAGACATACTGTATCTGACACATATTGTAGCATTAGCTTTTGGCTAGCTAACAGCACCCCGGGTCGTCCTCACCTTTTCTGCATAGAAGCGGACCTCATCTGCTCGAGCCCACGTGGTTTCTATTCTCTCGTGTCGGACAAGTCCAGTCAAAATGTTCCGCAGTATGTTGATTCGGGACTCCGGGCCCAGACCAATCCTCCGGGCCATTCGGCCGTGGGAGATCAACATTTGCAGCGTGAGGCGCATCTTGTTGTGTGAACCAGAATCCGCGATTAACAAACGAAAACCCAAAAAAGCTCAAACCTATGTGTAGAGTCTATAAACGCCTCCCTTCGATCAGGTACCACAGTGAAAGAACTTAAAACTTGAGGTCAGTTATGTCAATACTAAGATTGCTAGGTTTGACATTGGCTGTGCATCGTCTAATTTGTCCGACGTAGTCATGGAACCAGGAAGCTATAGTTCCGCTAAGTTCAATGTTGCAAGAAATCTTTGAAACTAAGACCCACTCGAAAACTATGAAAATAGTAATGGCTATAATGATGATGATAATAATAATAATAGTAGTAACAATAATGTACTGTTGCTAGTTAAAATGCAAATGATAATAATTTTCCTCAATACTTCTTTGCAATGTTTTTTTTTCTTTTCTCCCATAATTTGTCTAACTTCATTTCTGTCACCCAGTTGAGACTTTTAATCATGTTTATTATAAAACTTTTCACGGTTTTTATTAATTATGACGTTCACTAAAATGTTCTTCTTTGTGTAGATTTACCAGACAGTAGGGACACTAGCCAAAACAAATATAAGCATGACAGCTGTCCGTTTTATTTGCAGAAAAGATTTCTGTTTGGAAATTGCTGTAGCAGCAAAGAACTGTTCAAGACTTAGTGAGTAGCCATGGTGCTTTGCAGCCAGTCTGTGCAGATGGAGATCTGATTGAAGAGAGGGGGAAATATGATTGGAAAACACATACTGAGAGCTGTCTCAGCGTGGGCTGAGGGAATATTTCTGTTGTAAAAGAAAATAAAAGCTTCCTTGTTCTCTACCTTTGCGTACACACCTGGGTGTTTTTTCTCTGCACATCCACAACCCCAGGACACAACACCCTGCAGCTCTCTACTGCACACAACTGGACCTCCCGAGTCCCCCTGTCAGTGGGAACCACAGCCAAGGAGTGTCAGCTAAGTGTTTGGAATGCCTCACAAGAAATAAATGGTTTGTTTACATTTCAAAGCCATAGTTTCAAACCTGGCAGGAGTCCTTGCTTCCCTCCAGAAACCCAGCACAGAACATAGCCTCAGTAATCATGTCAGGATAGGAGTTGTCACAGTCCTCATCAGAAATGATGGGGATACCCTGGCACTGCAGTTTGTTACTGTCAGCAGCAACAAGGTTGAAGAAAAAGAGGAACAAGAATGAATGAAAACTTACATTGGAATGAACAACAGTCTCATATGTGGAGACTGTGTTTGATACTGACGGGAGCTCATGGTCCCACCCCATCCAGAGACTGGACTGGCACAGCTGGTGGGCAGAGCCACAGACTGAACATACTGGTAGATGGTTCACTCAGCTTGATCAGCACAATGTCATAGTTAACCAGCCTGGACTTATAGGTTGAATGTGGGATCTCATGGGTGGCAGGAATGATATGTTCAGTGCCATCCATAAACCAACGGTTGTGATCACCCAGAACAATATCCAGTTTGCTGAAAGAGAAGGTGGCAGTTGTGAGTGGTGTAGAGGGAATGAATATCAAAAGGGAACGTGTGTCAGACTGATTTGTATCAGTGAGCAGCAGAGACAACCCAGTACTCATTGACAACCACAGAAGTGATAACCAGAGTTCAGAGACAACTGATAGGGCTGAGAATGAGTTGTACACTCGAGTCCCCCAACAATTTTGTCATAATCAGTAGCAACTAGAAAAAGTAGTTATAAAGAGTCTAGAAACTGCACAAAAATGTTTTCGTATGTCTTTGATGTTTTTTGGGTGATTGATTTTCCATCTAAAAGGCATCATTTCCCCCCTCATTAAGATATTCTGGAAGCATTTCAAAATACTGATGCTTTCTAAATGTGGTTCATACTCACAAACACCCCAAAGGAGCAGAGCATAGATCAGAGACTTCATGATTACTTGATGACTGACTGAAGGTGCAGGGTTGTTTATTGACATGTGCAAAGTTTTTATTGACTGCTTTAGACTATCCTAACATTCAACACACCCCCTGACCAACCAAAACCCTCTGAAAGAGCTAATGAGAAACCCTTATCAGGTTTACTGAATGTCCTGTTATTGGAGAAGTTTATAGTGTTAAATGTATAAATGAGAGTTTTGCTCATTTTTATCAGAAAAGTGCACCTTGAAACCTTGTTTGATGGCCAACTTTTTTGTGGTTTAGATACCGTACATGTAGCTAAGGCTGTAAAGACTTAAATGCCCTTGCCTGGATACAGTGCCAGGTGAAACCACTCACATAATCTGCAGGGGGAACTGCAGTTTGGAGCAGCTACTTCAAATGTAAATATGAGCAGCTGTTTTCTCTTGGTCCCCCATTAAACTGTTGTGTTTCAGCTGTGCGAGGGTCTCTGTCAGTCAGGAGAATAAACGACACATGCTCTGGTAAAAAAATTAAATAAAAACATTCAAGTGAATTTCAGTGAGATGTGAACAGAACTGTTCAAGTATTTAATATAGCAATAAAAAGGCAATAACAAACATTATTTATTGTAAGAAAAAGTTTATGAAAATCCTATTTTTCAGATGTTACTGCTTTTAATTAATAATATGCACCAAAGCATATGTTATTCAATTAAGATATTTCTTTCTATTTTCTTAGACTGGCCTTTATACGTTTATAGTTCAACTTGTGTCACTTTGTCCTGAATTCCAAGCTTTGATTACTAACACTTTTAATGAATCCATCTCAGTTCAAATGACTTCATTGAAAGATTTTCCACTCCTTTCTACCAATAAATAACAGGATATGTATGCTTTCATTACACTTATTTCATTCCTCTCTGGTTGTGTTGTTAGTTCGAATAATAGATTGAGCAGTAGCATATTTTTGGAGGTAATAAACTGTTTCCAGACATGAGTGCATATGATATGGTGCTAGATGATTCTCAGTAAAACAAATTAAAAACAAGAAAAAGAAATCATAACTTCTGTCTAAAGAATAAAGGAATCTCACTAAAAATCCAAAAGGTTCTTGTTAAATTCAGAGGCAGAAGCAAAAAACAGCTCACGATGATGTTGGGAATCACGTCAATATATCTGTTAACATATCTTCTAATGTTATAAATATTAAAATAACAATCACAGATATTAAAGATTAACTGTTGTCTGATTCCTATTTGGAGATAATAGGAAGCATTTTATCTGACAAGCTGTTTATTTGAGCAAGACAGACTCTTCCACAGATATTAATGCTTCATACAGCAGTGGCACTTTGAAATGTAATAACTGATTTTTTGAATACACTGGTTTTGATAACAAAATTCTGTACGCAATGAATGTCTTTCTACAGGCATGTAACTGAGCCTTTTTTTCTGTGGTTTCATTGTAAAATATTTTAAGATCAAGATCAGATTAAGATCAGATTAATATTTGAGCCAAAGCCGGTTGGAAAACCAAGACAGAAACATGACAAATTTGAGAAACAAATGTGAGTTAAGGTTTAAGATGTTATTTATTTGTTTGGAAAACATCTGCACATTATTCACAATTCATCAACATTGGAGTTTGAATAATAGAAAAAAATGTAGCAGAGCAAGATTGTGGGGAAGGGATCAGGCTTAGTAGCTGGCCATGGTGCTCTCCAGCCAGTCGTTGAAGAGGCAGACCTAAAAAGTGAAGAAGATCAATGTTTCAACAGATAATCAATATGTCATTGCAGTTCAGACAGACATAATTGAGCTCAGCTTGACACAGAGCCTTCTTTACACATTTTTCCTCTTCAAAAGTTACCTTGGCGTAGACTCCAGGGTGGTCCCTCTCAGCACACCCATAGCCCCAAGACACAACACCCTGCAGCTCACCGTTGCACACAACGGGGCCACCAGAGTCACCCTGACAACAGAGAGTGAAGTGAGTATTAAATGACAAGAAAGCTGATTTGTGTGTTTTGTATGCTGATTTCTGCATGAACACATTTAAATACCTGGCAAGAGTCCTTGCCTCCCTCCAGATATCCAGCGCAGAACATGGCATCAGTGATCATGCCAGGGTAGGAGTTGTTGCAGTCACGGTCGGACAGAATGGGAATATTCAGGCACTGCAGCTTGTCACCGCTAACTGTTGGGGAATAAAAGCAGATTTAAGGTCAACTTTAAAGATGCTTTTGTAAAAAATAAATAAACATGAGAGTAGTGCATGAATCATAACTCTATAACCTGAGCTCATGGTGTTGCCCCAGCCAGAAACTCTGCACATGGTGCCAGCGGGAGCACAGCTGGAGGGCAGAGCCACGGGCTGCACGTACTGGTTGAGGGTGGCGGGCTTGCTCAGCTTGATCAGCATGATGTCATTGTCAATGTTGTAGGAGCTGTATCTGGGATGGCGGATGACTTTGGAGGAGCTGATAAACTGCTCGGTTCCCTCGTTGACACGGATGTTGTGCTCTCCCAGACGCACCTCAACGCGGCTGAAACAATTCAAAGTTTTAACATAGAAACACACAAAAATATCCAAGAAAAGCTAAACTAAGAAAACCCAACTTGCAATTTTGGATGAACGAGGAAAACATTATGCTTACGACTTGTAGCAGTGAGCAGCAGACACAACCCAGTTCTCGTTGACCAGGGAGCCACCACAGAAGTGGTATCCAGAGTTCAGAGACACCTGATGGGGCTCAGTATTGGGCTGGCACTCAAACCCTCCGACGATCTTGTCGTCGTCAATGGCAACTGAAAACACAGGTCAGTAATTTGTTAATCTTTTTTGCCTCTACTTTTTTGGAGCAAGAGTGAAACATAGCTTAATTTGAGGCTCAATTTCCAGTCCAACCCCAAAGAATAAAGTATCAAGTGCATTTGAGTTGCATCTAAATATTGGTGCCGCAATGAAATTTTGAAATTATGCTGGATAAAGTCGTCACAACGAATAAAACCCGACACTCACAGGCAGCGCCGATGAGCAGAACAAAGACCAGAGACCTCATGGTTGCTGAATGATCCTGTTGATGAGAGGACTTCATCTCCAGCCCTCGTATTTATGGAAAGGTAGCTCTCTGTTTGCCAAGTGAAAACACCTCCCACTGTTATCTTTGACCAATCATCATCCTGGAAAAAATGTCCTGGATGTTGGAAAGACAAATATTTCTTGGGCTGAGTGTTGGTCTGTAGTAGCATGTGAAATAATATTAGAACTATAAATAAACTTCTAGAAGTAGATTAAATGTATGTGTAAAAATAGAATAATAATGTATGTAAAAACACATGTAAGAACACTTAACACGCACTGTAACTATTATATGCATTTCTGTAAAGTAACAATAAATATTATATCTACTTATTGATCTCTAATTACATACTGACTGTATATACTGTATATATTCATCTTTTTCTTGGTATTCTTGCATTAGTTGACATTCAAGCTGAGAGAATATGTGTAGCAATGTCTTCTATATGGAACAACACATCAATAACAAGATGTAAAACTTACAGTATTCATCAACCTTGACATAACTGTAGCTCAGCAGATGGCGGGTTTCCCAATCAAAAGTGCTGAGTCTAACTACCCAACCCACGTGTTTAGATCAGCTACTGGGTGTTGATTCAAGAAAGTGAAGAAAAAAGACAGTTCATATTTAAATGACATACTGTATAACTCTATTTAAAATCTTCCCTCAGAATGTAATTATATTTAAATTTTTATCATGTAAAATGCTGCTCCATTGACATTTACTGAGGATTCTTTGTTTATAAAAGTTTCCGGCTGTACAGAGAAAAGTAACGTTGAGAAACTGAAATCAAGAATAATTAATATAACTGGCTTCATTAAAGAATTCTACAATTAGTTTTACTGATAAATGAGTTAAATACAAAACAATCCAACAAATCAACCTGACTATTTTTGAGTCATGAATGGTTTCGGACGCACTTTTTCATAGCTATATGCAGATCTAAGAATATTATTTAAGGATTTATTAATATATTTCTCAGTAGCACCATTAGTTATCAAATCAAATCTTGTTTTACGGTGAAAATATTACATGAAAACAATTTTTACATGATTGAATCCTTTTAAATACATTTATATTTAGCTACAATGATATATGATAACATTTAGTTACGGCTGCACAGTGGTGTGGTGGTTAGCAGCATCCCCTCACAACAAGAGGGTTCCTGGTTTGAGTCCCACCTGGGGTCTTTCTGTGTGGAGCTGGTATTTTCTTAGCGTGTATGTGTGGGTTCTCTTTGGATACTCTGTTATCCTCCCACTGCCCAAAAACATGCATGTCAGGTTAATTGGTGACTCTAAATTGACCCTGGGAGTCAACGTTAGCACGGATGGATGTTGGTCTCGTTTGTCTCTACATAGCCATGTGATGGACTGGCGATCTGTCCAGGGTTTACCCTGCCTCTCACCCAATGACAGCTGGGATAGGCTCCAGGCCCCTCCTGTGACCCTGAGTTTGATTAAGCTGGGATAGAAAGTGGACGGATGGATGGCTGGATTTAGTTACAATAATTTATAATGACAATACATTATGTTCATTCATAAATGCTTATATGCTACCAAATTCTAAGTAGGAATTAAAGTGTGACTAGTTTTTTAACTGTTACATTAGTCTGATATTCCAGTGACTGTATTAGGTATTAGATACAACCCCCCATTGGGAGTTGTTCAAGAGTTGTTCATGCTTTGTTTACTTAGACTGTACTTTTTATGAATCCATTTCAGTTTCAGATGACTTTCCACTCCTTTCTACCAATAAGTAACAGGACATGGGTGCTTACATTACACTTATTTTATTCCTCTCTGGTTGTGTTGTTAGTTCGAATAATAGATTGAGCAGTAGCACATTTTTGGAGGTAATAAACTGTTTCCAGACATGAGTGCATATGATATGGTGCTAGATGATTTTCAGTAAAACAAGAAAAAGAAATCATAACTTCTGTCTAAAAAATAAAGGAATCTCAGTAAACATCCAAAAGGTTCTTGTTAAATTCAGAGACAGAAGCAAAGAAAAGCTCACAATGATGTTGGGAATCACGTCAATATATCTGTTAACATATCTTCTAATGTTATAAATATTAAAATAACAATCACAGATATTAAATATTAACTGTTGTCTGATTCCAATTTGGAAATAATAGGAAGCATTTTATCTGACAAGCTGTTTATTTGTGTAAGACAGACTCGTCCACAGATATTAATGCTTCATACAGCAGTGGCACTTTGAAATGTAATAACTAATTTTGTGAATACACTGGTTTTGATGACAAAATTCTGTACGCAATGAATGTCTTTCTACAGACATGTAACTGAGCCTTTTTTTCTGTGTTTTTATTGTAAAATATTTGAGTCAAAGCCGGTTGGAAAACCAAGACAAAAACATGACAAATTTGAGAAACAAATGTGAGTTAAGGTTTAAGATGTTATTTATTTGTTTGGAAAACATCTGCACATTATTCACAATTAATCAACATTGGAGTTTGAGTAATAGAAAAAAATGTAGCAGAGCAAGATTGTGGTGAAGGGATCAGGCTTAGTAGCTGGCCATGGTGCTCTCCAGCCAGTCGTTGAAGAGGCAGACCTAAAAAGTGAAGAAGATCAATGTTTCAACAGATAATCAATATGTCATTGCAGTTCAGACAGACATAATTGAGCTCAGCTTGACACAGAGCCTACTTTACACATTTTTCCTCTTCAAAAGTTACCTTGGCGTAGACTCCAGGGTGGTCCCTCTCAGCACATCCATAGCCCCAAGACACAACACCCTGCAGCTCACCGTTGCACACAACGGGGCCACCAGAGTCACCCTGACAACAGAGACAACAGAGAGTGAAGTGAGTATTAAATGACAAGAAAGCTGATTTGTGTGTTTTGTATGCTGATTTCTGCATGAACACATTTAAATACCTGGCAAGAGTCCTTGCCTCCCTCCAGATATCCAGCGCAGAACATGGCATCAGTGATCATGCCAGGGTAGGAGTTGTTGCAGTCACGGTCGGACAGAATGGGAATATTCAGGCACTGCAGCTTGTCACCGCTAACTGTTGGGGAATAAAAGCAGATTTAAGGTCAACTTTAAAGATGCTTTTGTAAAAAATAAATAAACATGAGAGTAGTGCATGAATCATAACTCTATAACCTGAGCTCATGGTGTTGCCCCAGCCAGAAACTCTGCACATGGTGCCAGCGGGAGCACAGCTGGAGGGCAGAGCCACGGGCTGCACGTACTGGTTGAGGGTGGCGGGCTTGCTCAGCTTGATCAGCATGATGTCATTGTCAATGTTGTAGGAGCTGTATCTGGGATGGCGGATGACTTTGGAGGAGCTGATAAACTGCTCGGTTCCCTCGTTGACACGGATGTTGTGCTCTCCCAGACGCACCTCAACGCGGCTGAAACAATTCAAAGTTTTAACATAGAAACACACAAAAATATCCAAGAAAAGCTAAACTAAGAAAACCCAACTTGCAATTTTGGATGAACGAGGAAAACATTATGCTTACGACTTGTAGCAGTGAGCAGCAGACACAACCCAGTTCTCGTTGACCAGGGAGCCACCACAGAAGTGGTATCCAGAGTTCAGAGACACCTGATGGGGCTCAGTATTGGGCTGGCACTCAAACCCTCCGACGATCTTGTCGTCGTCAATGGCAACTGAAAACACAGGTCAGTAATTTGTTAATCTTTTTTGCCTCTACTCTTTTGGAGCAAGAGTGAAACATAGCTTACTTTGGGGCTGGATTTCCAGTCCAACCCCAAAGTATAAAGTATCAAGTGCATTTGAGTTGCATCTAAATATTGGTGCCGCAATGACATTTTGAAATTATGCTGGATAAAGTCGTCACAACGAATAAAACCCGACACTCACAGGCAGCGCCGATGAGCAGAACAAAGACCAGAGACCTCATGGTTGCTGAATGATCCTGTTGATGAGAGGACTTCATCTCCAGCCCTCATATTTATGGAAAGGTAGCTCTCTGTTTGCCAAGTGAAAACACCTCCCACTGTTATCTTTGACCAATCATCATCCTGGAAAAAATGTCCTGGATGTTGGAAAGACAAATATTTCTTGGGCTGAGTGTTAGTCTGTAGTAGCATGTGAAATAATATTAGAACTATAAATAAACTTCTAGAAGTAGATTAAATGTATGTGTAAAAATAGAATAATAATGTATGTAAAAACACATGTAAGAACACTTAACACGCACTGTAACTATTATGTGCATTTCTGTAAAGTAACAATAAATATTATATCTCCTTATTGATCTCTAATTACATACTGACTGTATATACTGTATATATTCATCTTTTTCTTGGTATTCTTGCATTAGTTGACATTAAAGCTGAGAGAATATGTGTAGCAATGTCTTCTATATGGAACAACACATCAGTAACAAGATGTAAAACTTACAGTATTCATCAACCTTGACATAACTGTAGCTCAGCAGATGGCGGGTTTCCCAATCAGAAGTGTTGAGTCTAACTACCCAACCCACGTGTTTAGATCAGCTACTGGGTGTTGATTCAAAAAAGTGAAGAAAAAAAATCTACATCAAGTATGTCAAAATTAATGAACATACTGTATGATTCTATTTAAAATCTTCCCTCAGAATGTCATTTTATCATGTAAAATGCTGCTCCACTGACATTTACTGAGGATTCTTTGTTTATAAAAGTTTCCGGCTGTACAGAAAAAAGTAACGTTGAGAAACTCAGATCGAGAATAATTAATACAATGGTTAATACAACATAAGAAATACAACATTTTACAGAAAGAAGCTTCATCCTTCACATCTGAATCCTGTTTTAAGGTAATAGTTGCTGAGAAGCAAGCAGGTGTGAGATACTGTGTTCAAACACATCTAAATATAGAGGTGATGTATCCCAATGCAATCTGACCAAAAAGAACACATCCTTTGACAAATAAGTACTGAATTTATGTCTTAGATCAAATCAAGGATAATGATGATAATAAAAATGAGGGATGAACAGACATATATACATCAAACACAGGGAGTTTTTGAATAGGTTTTTTCAGTGATAATATTAATACATTTACTATAGGTAAGAAGATAACAGAAATAGAAGAGGCAGTAACAATTATAAAAGTAGTGATAGTGTTGCTGTTGCAGAAAAATTGAGGTGAGATTGTTTGCTGGTAATGAAAAGATAAAAAAAATGATGAATACAAGAGCCAAAATAAAACACACTGATGCTTTCCCATGCAGTTTTCCAAATTTTGTGGAAAAAATAGCCATATCTTATCTTAAAAATAATTCTCGTGCCTCCAACACCTTGATTGGTCCTTGACTGACCAATGAGGACTCTTAGAAAGTTAGGGCAGCACTACCTGAGGGTATAAATTAGGGCTGGAGATGAAGTCAATTCATCAACAGGATCATTCAGCAACCATGAGGTCTCTGGTCTTCGTTCTGCTCATCGGCGCTGCCTGTGAGTGTCGGGTTTTATTCGTTGTCACGACTTTATCCAGCATAATTTCAAAATTTCATTGCGGCACCAATATTTAGATGCAACTCAAATGCACTTGATACTTTATACTTTGGGGTTGGACTGGAAATCCAGCCCCAAAGTAAGCTATGTTTCACTCTTGCTCCAAAAGAGTAGAGGCAAAAAAGATTAACAAATTACTGACCTGTGTTTTCAGTTGCCATTGACGACGACAAGATCGTCGGAGGGTTTGAGTGCCAGCCCAATACTGAGCCCCATCAGGTGTCTCTGAACTCTGGATACCACTTCTGTGGTGGCTCCCTGGTCAACGAGAACTGGGTTGTGTCTGCTGCTCACTGCTACAAGTCGTAAGCATATGTTTTCCTCGTTCATCCAAAATTGCAAGTTGGGTTTTCTTAGTTTAGCTTTTCTTGGATATTTTTGTGTGTTTCTATGTTAATACTTTGAATTGTTTCAGCCGCGTTGAGGTGCGTCTGGGAGAGCACAACATCCGTGTCAACGAGGGAACCGAGCAGTTTATCAGCTCCTCCAAAGTCATCCGCCATCCCAGATACAGCTCCTACAACATTGACAATGACATCATGCTGATCAAGCTGAGCAAGCCCGCCACCCTCAACCAGTACGTGCAGCCCGTGGCTCTGCCCTCCAGCTGTGCTCCCGCTGGCACCATGTGCAGAGTTTCTGGCTGGGGCAACACCATGAGCTCAGGTTATAGAGTTATGATTCATGCACTACTCTCATGTTTATTTATTTTTTACAAAAGCATCTTTAAAGTTGACCTTAAATCTGCTTTTATTCCCCAACAGTTAGCGGTGACAAGCTGCAGTGCCTGAATATTCCCATTCTGTCTGATCGTGACTGCAACAACTCCTACCCTGGCATGATCACTGATGCCATGTTCTGCGCTGGATATCTGGAGGGAGGCAAGGACTCTTGCCAGGTATTTAAATGTGTTCACGCAGAAATCAGCATACAAAACACACAAATCAGCTTTCTTGTCATTTAATACTCACTTCACTGTTGTCTCTGTTGTCAGGGTGACTCTGGTGGCCCCGTTGTGTGCAACGGTGAGCTGCAGGGTGTTGTGTCTTGGGGCTATGGATGTGCTGAGAGGGACCACCCTGGAGTCTACGCCAAGGTAACTTTTGAAGAGGAAAAATGTGTAAAGAAGGCTCTGTGTCAAGCTGAGCTCAATTATGTCTGTCTGAACTGCAATGACATATTGATTATCTGTTGAAACATTGATCTTCTTCACTTTTTAGGTCTGCCTCTTCAACGACTGGCTGGAGAGCACCATGGCCAGCTACTAAGCCTGATCCCTTCACCACAATCTTGCTCTGCTACATTTTTTTCTATTACTCAAACTTCATTGTTGATTAATTGTGAATAATGTGCAGATGTTTTCCAAACAAATAAATAACATCTGAAACCTTAACTCACATTTGTTTCTCAAATTTGTCATGTTTCTGTCTTGGTTTTCCAACCGGCTTTTACTCATTTTACAATGAAACCACAGAAAAAGGCTCAGTTACATGTCTGTAGAAAGACATTCATTGCGTACAGAATTTTGTCATCAAAACCAGTGTATTCACAAAATTAGTTATTACATTTCAAAGTGCAACTGCTGTATGAAGCATTAATATCTGTGGACGAGTCTGTCTTACACAAATAAACAGCTTGTCAGATAAAATGCTTCCTATTATCTCCAAATAGGAATCAGACAACAGTTCCTCTTTAATATCTGTGATTGTTATTTTAATATTTATAACATTAGAAGATATGGTAACAGATATATTGACGTGATTCCCAACATCATTGTGGGCTTTTCTTTGCTTCTGTCTCTGAATTTAACAAGAACCTTTTGGATATTTTGTGAGATTCCTTTATTTTTTAGACAGAAGATATGGTTTCTTTTTCTTGTTTTTAATTTGTTTTACTGAAAATCATCTAGCACCATATCATATGCACTCATGTCTGGAAACAGTTTATTACCTCCAAAAATGTGCTACTGCTCAATCTATTATTCGAACTAACAACACAACCAGAGAGGAATAAAATAAGTGTAATGTAAGCACCCATGTCCTGTTACTTATTGGTAGAAAGGAGTGGAAAGTCATCTGAAACTGAAATGGATTCATAAAAAGTACAGTCTAAGTAAACAAAGCATGAACAACTCTTGAACAACTCCCAATGGGGGGTTGTATCTAATACCTAATACAGTCACTGGAATATCAGACTAATGTAACAGTTAAAAAACTAGTCACACTTTAATTCCTACTTAGAATTTGGTAGCATATAAACCTTAAAGAATGAACATAATGTATTGTCATTATAAATTATTGTAACTAAATCCAGCCATCCATCCGTCCACTTTCTATCCCAGCTTAATCAAACTCAGGGTCACAGGAGGGGCCTGGAGCCGATCCCAGTTGTCATTGGGTGAGAGGCAGGGTAAACCCTGGACAGATCGCCAGTCCATCACATGGCTATGTAGAGACAAACGAGACCAACATCCATCCGTGCTAACGTTGACTCCCAGGGTCAATTTAGAGTCACCAATTAACCTGACATGCATGTTTTTGGGCAGTGGGAGGATAACAGAGTATCCAAAGAGAACCCACACATACACGCTGAGAATATACCAACTCCACACAGAAAGACCCCAGGTGGGACTCAAACCAGGAACCCTCTTGTTGTGAGGGGATGCTGCTAACCACCACACCACTGTGCAGCCGTAACTAAATGTTATCATATATCATTGTAGCTAAATATAAATGTATTTAAAAGGATTCAATCATGTAAAAATTGTTTTCATGTAATATTTTCACCGTAAAACAAGATTTGATTTGATAACTAATGGTGCTACTGAGAAATATATTAATAAATCCTTAAATACTATTCTTAGATCTGCATATAGCTATGAAAAAGTGCGTCCGAAACCATTCATGACTCAAAAATAGTCAGGTTGATTTGTTGGATTGTTTTGTATTTAACTCATTTATCAGTAAAACTAATTGTAGAATTCTATAATGAAGCCAGTTATATTAATTATTCTTGATTTCAGTTTCTCAACGTTACTTTTCTCTGTACAGCCGGAAACTTTTATAAACAAAGAATCCTCAGTAAATGTCAATGGAGCAGCATTTTACATGATAAAAGATAAAATAAAATTACATTCTGAGGGAAGATTTTAAATAGAGTTATACAGTATGTCATTTAATTATGAACCGTATTTTTTCTTCACTTTCTTGAATCAACACCCAGTAGCTGATCTACAGAATAAACACGTGGGTTGGGTAGTTAGACTCAGCACTTTTGATTGGGAAACCCGCCATCTGCTGAGCTACAGTTATGTCAAGGTTGATGAATACTGTAAGCTTTACATCTTGTTACTGATGTGTTGTTCCATATAGAAGACATTGCTACACATATTCTCTCAGCTTGAATGTCAACTAATGCAAGAATACCTAGAAAAAAGATGAATATATACAGTATATACAGTCAGTATGTAATTAGAGATCAATAAGTAGATATAATATTTATTGTTACTTTACAGAAATGCACATAATAGTTACAGTGCGTGTTAAGTGTTCTTACATGTGTTTTTTACATACATTATTATTCTATTTTTACGCATACATTTAATCTACTTCTAGAAGTTTATTTATAGTTCTAATATTATTTCACATGCTACTACAGACTAACACTCAGCCCAAGAAATATTTGTCTTTCTAACATCCAGGACATTTTTTTCCAGGATGATGATTGGTCAAAGATAACAGTGGGAGGTGTTTTCACTTGGCAAACAGAGAGCTACCTTTCCATAAATACGAGGGCTGGAAATGAAGTCCTCTCATCAACAGGATCATTCAGCAACCATGAGGTCTCTGGTCTTTGTTCTGCTCATCGGCGCTGCCTGTGAGTGTCGGGTTTTATTCGTTGTCACGACTTTATCCAGTATAATTTCAAAATGTCATTGCGGCACCAATATTTAGATGCAACTCAAATGCACTTGATACTTTATACTTTGGGGTTGGACTGGAAATCCAGCCCCAAAGTAAGCTATGTTTCACTCTTGCTCCAAAAGAGTAGAGGCAAAAAAGATTAACAAATTACTGACCTGTGTTTTCAGTTGCCATTGACGATGACAAGATCGTCGGAGGGTTTGAGTGCCAGCCCAATACTGAGCCCCATCAGGTGTCTCTGAACTCTGGATACCACTTCTGTGGTGGCTCCCTGGTCAACGAGAACTGGGTTGTGTCTGCTGCTCACTGCTACAAGTCGTAAGCATAATGTTTTCCTCGTTCATCCAAAATTGCAAGTTGAATTTTCTTAGTTTAGCTTTTCTTGGATATTTTTGTGTGTTTCTATGTTAAAACTTTGAATTGTTTCAGCCGCGTTGAGGTGCGTCTGGGAGAGCACAACATCCGTGTCAACGAGGGAACCGAGCAGTTTATCAGCTCCTCCAAAGTCATCCGCCATCCCAGATACAGCTCCTACAACATTGACAATGACATCATGCTGATCAAGCTGAGCAAGCCCGCCACCCTCAACCAGTACGTGCAGCCCGTGGCTCTGCCCTCCAGCTGTGCTCCCGCTGGCACCATGTGCAGAGTTTCTGGCTGGGGCAACACCATGAGCTCAGGTTATAGAGTTATGATTCATGCACTACTCTCATGTTTATTTATTTTTTACAAAAGCATCTTTAAAGTTGACCTTAAATCTGTTTTCATTCCCCAACAGTTAGCGGTGACAAGCTGCAGTGCCTGAATATTCCCATTCTGTCTGACCGTGACTGCAACAACTCCTACCCTGGCATGATCACTGATGCCATGTTCTGCGCTGGATATCTGGAGGGAGGCAAGGACTCTTGCCAGGTATTTAAATGTGTTCATGCAGAAATCAGCATACAAAACACACAAATCAGCTTTCTTGTCATTTAATACTCACTTCACTGTTGTCTCTGTTGTCAGGGTGACTCTGGTGGCCCCGTTGTGTGCAACGGTGAGCTGCAGGGTGTTGTGTCTTGGGGCTATGGATGTGCTGAGAGGGACCACCCTGGAGTCTACGCCAAGGTAACTTTTGAAGAGGAAAAATGTGTAAAGAAGGCTCTGTGTCAAGCTGAGCTCAATTATGTCTGTCTGAACTGCAATGACATATTGATTATCTGTTGAAACATTGATCTTCTTCACTTTTTAGGTCTGCCTCTTCAACGACTGGCTGGAGAGCACCATGGCCAGCTACTAAATGATCCAAACAAAGTTGTTCAGTCAAGCAGCTCAACATAATCAGCTGTTTATGTTCCATCTGACATATTCAACAATATGACAAATAAACCATTCAAAACAGATTATTTGGGTAATGTTTCATTAATATTCTTATCATAAAGACAGGGACAAAAAGATGCTACCTGTGAGGACACAATCCATAATATCAGTGTGATAATAATTGCAGACGGTACTATCACTGATTTGGAATATGAAGCCAATGTAAGACTTTTCTGAATGCTTCATTCAAAATCAGTGAAACCTTTACTCAAACAAATATGAACCACCATCACACAGTCACGTTTCACCAGGGAGAGAGCAAATAGATTCTTTATAAATGCATATGCATAAAAAATTGTTAGAAGGGACTTTTAATTTTGTGATACAGACACTAATTTGTTTTCTCGATCATCTAATCTCTTACTTTGTCTTACTTGTGTACTATTATGACTACGACGAAGAGGTATAGCTCACAATCTTGAGCAGAGTAACAGGTGGACTTCGGTCTTTTCTTTCTGTGCACATCAGATGGGAGGTATTCTGTACAACTGTCCATCAACTGATTACGAGAGACTGAGTAAACGAGAGATTGACTGTCGATTGCTGCTTTTTTTTCTGCCACAGGTTTAACAGTTCCCAGTTTCTAGAAATGTGCGTTTTAGACACGTTTGGAAAAAAGAGAAAGGGCGTGGGAACTACAAGATATTGTAGAAAAGCACTGGGATCTTTAATAGAAGTGGTCTGTCAGTCAGCTTCAGCCTGAGCTATAAAACATTTCAAGGAAGATCTTGCTCTGTACTGTAAACCTTTTGCTCTTTTCTTAACTGTCTGCCACAGAATTTTCTGTCAAAGAAAAGACTTGTGACCAAGGCTTCAGTACTGACAGTAACTTACTGGATGAATTTCAGGCCTTTGTTGTGTGGTGACATTAATAAATGGGGTGCTTCAACATCACTGTCCTTCTTTCCAGGTGTTTTGCTCAGAAGAAAACAAAAAATCAAAATGGGCCTATTTTTAAAAAAAAAAAAAACGTAGATTGCAAAGTCAAATGCAAACAAAATCTTCTTATGTTACACTGTACACAAAATAGAAATACTGGACTTCCATTGCAGATAAAAGATTGTGTTAGTTTTTTATATTACATTACTGAAACTGTGTGATGGGAAAAAAGCAGAAAGACAACAAAGTGGTTTTATAGGATACTGACTGAGAATGTTTTTGTAGGAGCAGCCAGGCGAGGACACAAACAATAACTGTAGATTTACTTTACTCAGCTCAGTTTTAGTTAAATATTTATCTATTTACCCATGAATTTGAAATGTTTTTACTTTTTGGTATATAAGTGCATTTTTATTGTACTCTTTGTCTGTTTGAGGTGCTGGAGCCAATCCCAGTAGGCAGGGCACACCCTGAACAGGTCACCATGTTATGTACCCTGCAGATTCAACATATTTTTCATTCTGTTTATGTTTTTCCTTATCTTTGTTTATGACCAGATAGTACCTTTTTAGGATTTCAAAACTTTTTTTTAGATTCCCCCTGATTAGGTATTCAGAAAAGTCTTGTATTGGCTTACCATCTCAAATCAGTGATAGTCTGCAATTACTAGCACACCGATGTAAGACAAAGTGGTAGATTTTATAGATTGTGTCCTCACAGGTAACATCTTTTCTTCCCTGCCTTCGACTGTTTCTCCTTGTGGCTCTACTCTCCTGCTGCTTTTCATTCTGGCACTACCCACAACCACTTGCTGCAGGGACATAGAGAACAGACTTTGGTCTAAACACCAAGTAGTTTGGCTGAGTGCAGCCCAGGCCCCAGGAAACAATTCCTTGCAGCTCACCATTACACACTAGATGGCCACAAGAGTCACCCTGAGCAAGAGAGAAAGAAAAATGATGATAAAAATCAAGATTCGGTTTTTTAAATTCCATCCTGTAAGTCCATGGAGTTATTTCTATCTTTTTAATAGGCCATCCACTTTTTCTTGCAGTGTGTAATTGTGTGACAACCATTCTTGCCTCCCTCCAGGTTTCCGAGCCATGTGCTCAGTGATCACGCCAGGAGAGAATTTTCACACTCCTTGTTAGACTTTCACATACTGAAGGTGAAATGGGTTGAACACTGCAGTTAAGAGCGAGAAAGAAAAACTAAGGTTGAATAGTGGAATAAAAATTTCTATCTCAAATAAATATCTCAGACCATCATCTTCCATTGCAAATTGTCTCCTGATAAAATGTGAAAGGCTCAAAAATGTTTCATTTATCACAATTGCCTCTTTTTTTTTCCTACACTGATGCAAATTAAGTTTAGATTCATTCTCTATCACCACACAGATGTCCTCAGTCTCCATATTTGTTCCTACACAGTTATATATATTTCTCTTAGCTCTCTAGTGTTGAGTCAGCCACAAACACTTATAAGAAGGAAGAAAGGCATGGCGAGAGGTTCTAACTCATGAGCCCTAATACAACAGATTGTTTGTCTGAGATTCAACCTCAAAGTTTTACATAGTCATGGCACTTTTCTACTTTCTCACACTTGTGATTCCTTACTTTTCTACAGTGCTTTTGACTGCAGACGGTAAGGATTATGAGTTACAAGTTGACAAGGGTTTGAATATATTACATGGATAGGTCTACAAATAGGTCTACAAACAAATTTTGCCGTTTGTGTATTCCGTATAGTATCTTGTCAAATGAATCCCTGACAGAAAACAACAGCGTAGGAATATATTACCATCTCACAATTTACAACTATGAACTGCAGCTGCTACATTTTGGACATATGGACAAACATACCTATGACACATTGTCTGAAGACTTGACTGTCCGTTATTAAGGTTAGGTGTACCTCACCTTGATCAGTATAGATGTCCCCCCATCCAGGCGCTGTGCACATGTCCCCAGGTGCAGGGCAGGCTTTGGGCCTCGTTGACAATGACAAGATGTGCCAGTGGCAGTATCAAGGAAATACTAACTTCTTTTTATATATTGTGTTTAAAATGCTTTGTTATCCGGAAAACATTTTCACATATTTCAAAGAGTTTTACCTGCAGCACCCAGAAGCATGAAAAACAATTAGGCCAATCATCATGTGGCTTACTCACGCCTTCCTATGACTAAACTGAATGGGATTGACCTATTACTCACTGCATTCATACTGGAATTTCTCTATGACTTACATCTGTAACCGTCTCCTTCCACACCCTTACACATTCACATTAATGCACCCACCCATCTCTAAACCTCTGTCCACCCCGCCCGCATCAGTCCTTGCATTGGTCTCTTTTCACATGATATACAAGTATATGAGTTCTTTTTTTGCAAATACCACAAAAAATTATTGTAACAGGTCATAATGTGCAACAATATAGTATGATCTAATTAAACAACCCTAATCCTACAAATCCAACAACTCTCATTTGCATTAACAACCATTTGATGGATATCTGACAAAAAGAGAAAAACAGCATATTTTGCTATTTCTGTTTTCTGTATTTACAGTCATTTTCCTCTTTAAACTTTTTGATAATGTCAGTCTAAGCTTACAAGAGGTTGCATGACTTTTTTCATAGTTAGTATGCTCCAGCTTGCCAAAAATGAGTGACTCATGAGGGAGACATAAACAGGTGTTAAATGTGTGGACACGTTGAGGATCTGCACAGATGACAAAATCACAGGGGTTGTGCTGCAAAGGGAAAGAGGTGGGCAAATAAGAAAATGTCTGTTACAAGAATTGGGTGCTCTCTGTAGCCTATTGTTGGTACAAGTTTGTATACTATGATGAAGAAAGCCTTTCATCCAGATACTGAATGCCTTCTTCCGTCTTGCAAATGTTATCTCTATTGACTATTAATCTGGCTTGATTTTATACAAATTTTCTACTGCAACTGTTGGTGAAATATAATTCTGAAAGTTTTTCCTGCTTACATGTTTCTGCAATATAAAACCTAGTTTATGCTTCTGCGTCAAGTCGACAGCGTAGCTACGGCATCGACATGAACCCCTACGCCGTAGCTTGACGTGCATCTCCGAAAAATCCTGATCCCCCCTTTCTTTCAGTCTTTATTCCATGCAGAGCACATGATGTATGTATCTTTGAGGGTACAGAGCAGCTCATGAAGACTGACACCATCATCTGACACCCACGGTGAATGATAACAGAACTCAACCAGTCTGTCTCTTCATCTTTGCACAATTTAAAGAACACAGTAACATACAGTGTTGTGTTCTATGTTGTTTTCCAGCGAGCTTTTTGGGCATATACAGCTGTGCAAACTGACAAAGCTCAATGTCCACAACTGTGAGAGATTATTCTCTCCCAAAAAAGGTATGATTTGACCCGCTCAACATACCTTGTTTTAGTCCAGCCTTTTTTTTCCTCACACAGAATGCTTTAGTGGCAGTTCAGCGCAACAGATGTACAGACTGAGTAACTACCTTTTTTGTTGAGGAATGTCTTGATCAGGATTTTTTTCCCATCACAGTTCAGAGTAATTTAGGATTCAGCATCTGCCAACGCCAGGTCTGGCATTTTCCAGCAGCACATTCTTGCAAAATATACTCCATTAGGGCATTAAAGTTATCAAAACAGTTTTAAACAAAAATAACCAATATATTGCAGAACAAGAATAATTCCATAATGACACTGAACGCAATGTTTTGTGCCGTTATTACATTGAATGAGGCATGTCTGAGCCACTCATAGCCAACTGCTACTGTCTCTTTGTCCCATTATCCATCAGTTTAATGATATTAGTGGCTTGCAACAGCTTTATTTACATGAGGAAGATAGATGCTGTATCTATATTATCAATAACAAAGTGGAAAATTGTTTTGTTAATGTTCCTCTGCATTAATATGCTAATTAGCCATGTTCTAATCACCTTACATTCCATGTCTCTGTTGTGCTTGAAATAAAACAACAGTAATCATGAGCTGACATGTACCAAGTGACTCTAATCAGTAAAAAAGAAACCCTGCTTAGACTGGGACCTGATCTAATACTTGAGATCCGATAGGAACATTCTTATTTTAACCAATCAGCTGGCCAGTTAGATGAAGAGAGGGGCCTTAAAGAGACGAGGTCAAATGGAGCGTGTCAGGCAGAGGGTGAGAACAGGTCAATAGAACATAGAGGACCTGTTTTTTCTTTGTTTGTTTTAGATAAAAGTATGTTAACAACACACACACACACACAAATTACACATTTTTAAGTGAGCATAACATGAACTCATTTATTCAATTAGCACAGAGAATCAGATAATGTCTAAAACTTATTACACTAGATTATAACATCATGCTGATCAACCTTCCATCCTGTTGAGGTGACCGAGTTAGTCCCTTTGCCCAATAGGAGGGCTCCCTTGCTCTATGTTTGGATGGGGGAACACTGCCTTGGATGGAGAAGAGGTGATTTGAATTAGTAAAAGACAAAATGCTAAATGTAAGAATATAAAAAACCTTTGTTCGTAAAAGCAAATCTCTGTGCTCTGCTTCTTACAGTGAACATGCCGACCGATCTGCCGTGTTTGGATGTGCCCATGGTGGACGACAAGGATGGTGAGAATGCCTATCCTGGCATGATCACACACAGGATGGTGCATGTTGGATACATGGATGGAGAGATACAGCCAATGTGAGTTTTCTGGTACTGGTTCTATGGTACTGGGCCCACAGTTCTTCGTCTGTAGATGAATTATTTGTGTACTATTTGTGTACTTGCTCATGATCACTCAATATTTGCTTTTCAGGATGACTTTAGTAGCTCTCTGGGGTGTGCTGGAGAAGTTCATGGCCTGGTGTCATGGGGTCAGCGCTGCGCTCAGTCCAGCTAACCCGGTGTCTATGACAAAGTGTACAAGTTCCTCGTCTGGATTGAAGAAGTTCTGGCAGCCTATCCCTGAGGAATGATTGTTTTCTCCTCTCTCTTCAATATCTTTTCCATATCTATCAGTATTTATACCTAGTTTCCATAAATCTTCCTCATCTTTTAATTTACGTCTTTAATATTGCACCAAAAAGGCCATGTGAACTCAAAACACAAGAACATGTCAGTTACAGGTTCATTTCTTTGTTATATATAAGACAGCTTGATATGATTATGTCGGGGCCTTCATTTGCATGATTTTCATTGGAATATTGGTTAATAGACGAGGTAGCATTTTTCATTTATTTCATATAATTATCCTAGTTATCTAATTAGCCTCTCTTATCTGTCCTCATAATTGAATTTGCAAGCTTTTCCTTATTTATTTATACATTCATTTATTTTCCTGGGAGGCTCATTAAATACTTTAATTGCAAAGAAGACGCTGTGTGAAACTATGTTTAGAAATTAGCGCTGAATTCACAGCACTGATAATGGCAGTGTGATTACTGAACAGCAGGAGGCCACAGAGGGAAATTTTTCTCTCTAGCCCACCCACACTTCTCATTTTCAGCAGTGCAGCAGGTGCAGTCTTTTACTGTCAATTGTGGGACCAAAGCCATTGTTACAGTCCCTGAAGGTGGATTTCTTGTAGAAAGTTATCTCTGTTCCCAGTTATTTCTTTGCTAAAGATTTTACAGATTTCAGACGGTGCTTGCTGCTCAGGATGACATAGCTCTTGTCATCTCTCCAAGGTTAGTTTTGTCTTTTCTTTGTCTTTTTCCACTTTCCTCCTTGTGTTTACGTCTTCTTTCGTTGACTGCGCTGGACGGTCCAATCCATGCTGCTCCACCTACACACAAGCACGAAAAAAGGTCACTAAAGTGCACAAATAAAGTGGTCTACGAGAATACTGCATGCAACATACTAAATAATTTGTCAAACCTCTGTCTTAAATGTGAAATTAGTTCATGAAAAATAACAATAACACTTAGTCTGAGCATGACTTCCAGTGTAAGAATAATGGACCTTTTTAACGGCAACCATATTAATTTATCACTGTGGGGAGAGCACAGGTGCAGTTAGTGGTGTCTCACTCCATCAGGTGCACCAATAACTTATTCAAGTGAACCAGGGTCAGCCATCATTAATGCTCCTGCACTTTTGTCATAGTGACAAGTCTAAATGTCTGCTAGGGGTAAAAAAAAAAAGGCCATTACACATTATCGATGAGGTCATATGTGGAAAAAAATGTGTTGAGACACCAAAGAACAATGGACATTTTTTCTCTGCAAAAAAAAACTCTACTATCATGAATACTATCATGTAGTGTTTTTCTACAGTAACATGTTGAACATGTTTGAAAAATGTCTGCTGCATAATGACTTGTTCAGTGCAAGATATTTATTTTAAAAAATCCTTCTTTCTCTGGGCCTGACTGTCACAGTACAGTCTAATGTGTTTTGGTCTGGAATTCTTGAAAGTTTAAGTTTAAGTCAGATTTCTCATTTGCATCATAGAAAACTAATAGTAGTGGCACTTTTGCAAGCCTGCACTTCACAGTTTTGATAATGTTCTTTTGATGTATTTTCAACCTGGCTCATTTTATTTCTGGTTTTCAACAAAATTTTTAAGTGATGATTGAAGGTTTTGCATCCAGAGAGGAATTTTCATTGGTTACAAAAGAAACGCTCACCAGTGATTGATAAGCTTTTCTTTTTTTAGAGTGTGTTTCAGCATTGTAAACGCAAAGGAATCGAGATTCTAACATGCTATAACTTACTTTCAACACTCTGCGAGGAGGAGGGAAAATTTGCTTCTCTGAGGAACTCAGCACTGTTTGAGACAGAAATACAAGGAGAAATATGAATATGGGTGAATGAGGTGCTTCATATAAACTACAAAGTCAACATGCTTTTGTCATTCTTTCCCAATAATTTTAAACAGCTCTGCATACTGTACACACTCAAATGAAAAATAATAGTTTATTGCAGTGCGTTTCAGTGGAGTGCCTTGTCTAAGAGAGGGGGTGTGATCTCAGAGCATCAAGATTCTTCTTCTCCTTGCTGACAAACATGGAAAACATTTTTATGTCATTGTAATGGATAAAAAAAGATAAAGTAACAGAAGTTTTGATTTTTCATCGAAAGAACCAACACTTAAAAGTCCAAAATCCAGAGTTTTAAAAAAAAAAACAAAACAAAGAAACACAAGGTTTGTCAGACAGGAAGGAGACAGTCCAGTCTGTGACAAAAGACAACCACAATGTCAAAAGAATCCAGCAACACTTACACTAAGCTGTAGGTGGAGCCAGAGGCTATATTACAATTATCATATTCTATAATAGGATACAATATGTCAGCAGTATCAACATTGGTAATTTAAAAAAAAGCCACATAAGTGAAAAATGTTACAGGCTGCTCCACTAAGCATACTCTCCAGTCTAGTAAAGAAGCAGCAAGGCTCTTTCACTTAGCATTTAGAGAATTCGATCAGTTCTTGTTATAGCTGCTTCGTAGATACATCAGGGTCATTATTGATTAAATGAAGAACTTTCCTAAGCAAAATATAACACTTGATCAAATCCAAAATCCCAATGGTGCAGTTAAGGTTGATGGAAGAAAGTAAAAACCACAAAATAAAAACAAAAAGTGCCATCAATATCCCCCCAACCACGAAAGCAAAAGGATTTTTTCAGGCTGCAGGTTGCCTGATTAAGTCATATGTTTTAAAATTGTACCGTTAACTACAAGGTTTTATAATATAGACAAATGAATAAATGTAGAAAAATCCATAATGTCTTAATATAGTTGGTGGAGATGGCAGAAATACAGCAGAGTTTTAGGTTCCTTTAAAAAAACTGATTGCAAATGATTGCAAATCCAGCAAATACTACAGAAAAGTACTCTAAACTTTAACAGCATACCCAACTTTTAAATTGTTCTAATGTAAGGACAGATATTTGTCTGTTTTCACTGGTTTGCAGTTAGCATCATCTCACCTGTTTGTCTGTGGTTTGTGCCTGTGTGTCTCACTGCCACTCAGATCCTGCAGAGGTTACAAAAACAGGTCATGAAAATAATTGTGCAGGCAGCGCGCTACCATGTTAAACACTCACAAAACAGCTTGTGGGCCCCTGTGTATGAGTTAACATTCCTGAGAGTTCAGTGTCTAGTAGAACAAAACAAAATCAACATAGTACATCATCGATCTGCCAAAAAAGCGTAATACAGCATCAACATAATATATTCGAGATACCTGAGGGATCTTACCGAATAAGAGTCTATGGATCTGGCCAGCATCATGCTTTCAGATGTCTCAGACTGGCTGGAGGGAGTTGGGCAGCGTGCAGAAGTGATGTTTTTAGGAGGAAGTGGTGGAGCTCTGGCATTGGAGCTGGGAAACTGGTATTCCAAACTTGAGAACTGTAGAAACATATGTGATTAATTATTCAGTGACAGTGGGAAGCATTTTGTGAAAACGAAGAACCCTGAAATTACGGCGAAATCCTGGAAAAACATGTGTCTACATGGAGAGTGAATTCTCTGCAGAAAAAGAAACCGATAGAAGCAAAACAAAAGTCTATAGCCGTGCTAGTGACTCACTTTGTAAGGTTATGCAGTTGTAACCTGCCTCAGCTCTAACTATTGATGGTAAAGACTGGGAGATACAGATATTGATTGGCTGAGTCTGATTGGCTACACCACAGTGCATTCCTCTATCAAACATTGTGAGGACTTTTAATATTCCATTGTCTACAGTGAATAATAGCATCTATAAAATTCAGAGAATCTAAAGAGTAAAGGCTAAAGAGGAGAGGGACCATTCAGGCTGTTATCAGTACTCAGCTTAAAAACTTGAATCTCTGATGGTAAAGGGCAGTACATTGGTGCCTATCACATCTGAAAAGGTACTATCAGAGCTGAAAGATGACGTCCTTTTCAGAAAAGGCTTTGCATATTTTAGTGAGACAATGTTAAACCACATACTGTGTCTATTACAGCAGCATGGCTTTGTAGTAGAAGAGTATGAGTACTGCATTGGTCTTCCTGCAGTCCAGCCCTTTCACAAATTGAAAACATTTGGTGCATCATGAAATTCAAAATACAACAAAGAAGATCAGATACCAACGAGCAGCCAGAATCCTATATGAATGGGACAACATACCTCTTCCAAATGTCTGGGAACTGGGGAGACCAGTTGCAGACTGGTTTTACAGACTGTTGTTAAAAGAAGAAGGAATGCTACAGAATGGTGAACATGCTTACTGTTGCCTGTTGGCACTAACCGAAAAGTACATCTGAGAATGATAGACGAACAATGGTTTTGCAGGTTTTTATTCATCTGCAGAGAACCACATGTAGATCTTCTGGAAATCACGAATGTATGTACCAAACTGGATGGCAATCCATTTCGTAAATATGAGGGTATTTCATAATATCTGTGAGCACTTTGTTCTACAACATGTGGTAAATGAAACGTTTACCAATTTCATTGCGATTAATCGCGGACAAAAAATATTTTCACCAAATTTCATGGCATGACTAAATGTAAATGTAAATGTACTTTATTTATACAGCACTTTACAACAATCCATTTAGGTGTACCAAAGTGCTTTAAGTGCTAAACACTAAGAGTGTTGGACAACTTCAGCCTGGGACAAAGTGGTGCAGGAAAGGCTGACATTTTCATCTGATGGAGTGGCTAAAATGAAATGAAACTTAAGAGAAAATAAAAGAGTGAATTCACACACCTTCCTCAAGGCAGCCAGTTCCTTCACAACCAGTTCAATGTCCTCATGGTCCTCATCCTCACCGTCGTCCAAACCCTCCTCCTCCCACTGAATGCTGTGCTGCAGGTAGGGCTCAATGAGGACGGTCTCTGTTCCTCTGATATCACAGCGACAGTACGGGCAGGTGTAGCTAGCTGACTTCTGCTAGATAATTACCAACAAACAGTTGGGCAGAGTAACGAAAAGACCATATGAATGCAACCATCCACTGTCACTCAAAGTCTCACAAAAGTTTCATGTCTTTTGAACTGAATGTAGTGGAATATGTTGAACTTGTCATCAAAGACGAAAGCTATGGTGGTGGAAAATACCACGTTTAACAGACACTGTATATTGTAGTTTTCCACATCTGCATAATAGGTGACAATGAAGATGAAATTTTAATTTCACTTTCACTGATGCGTTCTACAGGCTTTGTGATTCTCCAGGTTGTGTTATCCTTCTGCCACTGAAACAGATTTAGTGTAGAGGCTGGGTGTAGTTTTACATTTATGAAGGTCTTTGTTTTTTAAAGTTACTGTTAATAAGGTTCGTTTAACCATAATGAGGACTAGCTTACAAGTTTTCCGTGGCCTGCTATTCATGAAACGTGTCAATTTTTCTTTTTATGTTTATCTTCTCTCTCTCTCTGACATAGACACACTTCTTCTTCAAAGTGAATGTGACTGATACAGTTTGAGGAGGGTGTTAAGTTGAGCTCACACAGGAAGTTCTGAGCCAAATGTCAGGACACGCTGCTTTGCACATTTTTAGAGAATTACACAGCTCCTGAATTGACTGGGGTGGAGGGGTCGGATGTAGGAGTAGTTAGCAGCTCACTGACTGTAATTCTGATTAGATGTGTTTGATGTTGTTCTGTGCCAAAAAGAGGAAATGGGAAGTTGGGGAAGTCCCACTGAAGGAGCAACAGGGTCAGCCAGAGGGACTCTCTGCTATGCTGTGATTCACTGTCTTACTCTCAGGTAACTGATGACAGTCTGAAGATTAAAATATGTAGCAGCTAAAGGTGTCAGGTATGGACTTGGATGAGTTGCTTTTATAACTTATTACAAATGCCATCATGGGTGATCAGCATGCCTTTTTGACCAATTGACAGTTCGAATCTCAACAATTAAACTTTCTGAAAGAATATGCAGCAAAGTCACACATTTAAAATGCTGCAACCATGAAATGTAGGTATTTTCACAAGCATTGTCAGCTCTGTTTCTACATACAATTTAATCTATGACAAAACACTGAGTGGTGTTTCAAGCTTTTCTTATGTATGAAAGTTATAATCTTAATCTGGAAAAACTAAAGCTGTCAGAAGCTCCTAATGAAGTGAGATGGCAAATTTTGTCACCTAAAATTTACTTAAAAAAATTAGGCTAAAGCACGAGTACCACAGAACAGACTTGTGGTATTCCAACAGTGATAGTGTTCTGAGACTCTTTGGTGTGCCTCCTTCTGTTTTTAGGTGACTGCATAATTACTCATTCACCCATCAATGTCTGAATTCAACTTGCAGACACACTTCTGGGTTTTGGTGTCATACTTAATTTGTCAATCTGTACATGCTTCCATTAGGCCAGCTAATATGCAGCTAGAAAGTGCCCTACCACAACTATGCAGATGACACTCAGATCTATGGGTCACTGACGGCAGGAGAACACGGGCCTGTAGATACATTGTGTCACCAATTGAACAGATCAGTGTGTGGATGCAAAACAATCTTCTCCAGTTAAACTGAAATCTTTGTCTGTGGCCCACAGAAACAAAGAGAAAGTGTTATCAGTCACCTTGAGACTCTCTCTAAGATAATATTGTACGCAGACCTGAACTTTAACAGCCACATTAAATCAATGACATCAGCAGCTTTTTACCATCTAAAAAACATTGCCAGAATCAAAGGAACAGTGTCTAAACCAGACTTAGAAAGACTAATCCATGCATTTGTCTCCAACAGGTTAGACTACTGTAACAGCCTGCTCACTGAGCTCTCTAAACGAGCAGTAAGACAGCTGCAGTACATCCAGAATGCTGCTGCTCGAATCCTGACTAGAACCTAGAAATACGACCATATTAGTTCAGTGCTCAGGTCTCTGCACTGGCTTCCCGTCGCTCAGAGAATAGACTTTAAAACAGCTCTGCTTGTGTACAAGTCTCTTTGTGGTCTGGCACCAAAGTACATCTCTGACATGTTAGAGCCATATGAACCAACTCGGACTCTGAGAACCTCAGGGAGGAGTCTCCTGCTGGTGCCCAGAGTCAGGACTAAACAAGGGGTGGCTACGCTTCAGTTTTATGCTCTTCCAGAAGATCTCAGACAGGCCTCTACTCTGACAATGTTTAAATCTGTGTATATGACACCTGAAAGTATTTTATCTGCACTCTTCGCTTTTAATTTAATTGATTAATGATTATTTTTTATGTTTTATGGAATGATTCTATTTGCCTTCTTGTGATTTTATGACACCGTAAAGCACTTTGAATTGCTTTGTGTACAAATTGTGCTCTACGAATAAACTTAATTTAGCTAAAAGATCACCATACGGCCTGTTCTACTCACATTTACATAATTACTTTGAACAGACTGTAAACCCTATTTCTTACCCCCTTAGGCCACAGTATCTGTAACTGATATGAAGGGATAATTTCACAGCCCCTTTTTCTTTAACACTATTAAGAATTCATGATCCAGCAAAAGAGCTCCAATTTCTAATCTAATATATGATGCAAAAAAATGAGAGAATGAGAAAGATGGAGTGACTTCTCAGAAAACTGTAGAGCTGCCATGTTTTACTCAGCCCAATTTAAGTGTTTTTAATTGTATATTTCAGTTGATTATTACATTATCTTTTGTGAGGAAATTGAAGTTGTTCTTGCAAAGGTACTGACAGTTTTTTCATAATCTTTTATGGTAATGACAAGTCACATCAGCAGACAGTTCTCCTTTTTAATTTTAGCACAGCTAAAATATTATTTATGCAATTCTAATAATTCTGTAGTGGAGTAATGGAGTATTTAAATAACATATTTAAATTCATATGTTTGCATGGGAAACACAAAGAGTATTTTTGACACTAACCCCAAGCCACAGTCAAATAACCAGCATTGTTACAGTATGGTGAAGCCTAGTTTAGTCAGCCCAGACTGTTTCACTTCACTAAACACAATCTGTTACAGTAATGTTATGTCTCAATGTAACATGTGAGAACATGCAGGATATGCAGAGTGGTGTGTGATGTTGAAGGTAGATATGGTCACATTGAGTAAGTGGCTGGGGGTTCATACCTGCCAGACTGTGAGGCAGGGTTGGCACAGGAGATGCCCACAGGGCTGAATTCGAGTGTCTTTATCCCTCTCTGCACAGATCTTGCATAGCTGGAAGGTGCTGCCAATCTCACAGTAAAGCTCGTACTGCTCCTATTGGGTGGTGGTGGTTTGTCAGAGAGATGGGACAGAGCAGAGAACATCTCAATATGCAATCTGTTTTGTCATGATAACCTTTCAAAATCCTGCGGGCAATCTGTTGTAAAACTGAAAAAGAATTGCATCTGCTTACTTCTGTAACTATCACTTTTCCCCTTTGTGCAGGTTCATGCAAGCTTGTCAAGTCAGGGTTCATATCGCGGCCATCTGGGTACAAGTAGCTGCAGAAGAGGAACACAAAGCACTTACAGAGGTCACTTAAACTCAGGGAAGATAAATCAGAGCCCTGTGTGTGTGCTCATCCTAACCAGCCTTCTTTGAAGCCTTGAATGAGCGCTTGATAGAGAGGCGTGTTCTGGGGGATGGTCTGGATGACGTCACCTTCATTGGTCACATGGCCAATAGCCCACTGACCCATTCTTGTGCAGCTCAGACGAAAGATGTAGCTGGGAGGAAAAGATATCCTTGATAATCACGCTTGTTTTCAAGACAGGAGATCAACACTGTTATGTATGTAGAGACAATTACATACTTATTGTAAGTAGACAGATAAATTACTTGAGCATTGTTTTGTGTGTGCAGTGTTTTGCTGGGCAACCTGCATGCTGGAATTCACATAGAAGTTACTTTAACCTTTAAGCCACCTACCTATACATTTTTCTAGACTGGTCACACCCACAGGTCCCCAACCTACCGCTTACATTGTGATAGCAGACATTAAATGCTCTTTCGTCATGCAGAGAATCCACTCAATACTGGGTGGGTAGTCATCATGTTATAGATGATTGGTGTAAAACTGTATTATTGCAATAATTTCAGATTAAATTCCTCTCATTGATCTGTGTAATGCTTGGCAGTGTTTTTCCTGATTTGCAAAATAGGATTTTTTTCAGATCTCTTCACCCAATTGATAATTGTGTCTCTGTTTAATCATCACCTAGTCACATTTGTGTTGTTCCTTTGGAGACTGATTGGAGACAATTAAGAATGTTTGAAATGATCTGAAAAAATTGAAAATTCCGTTTGGATTTTGAAAATTGAACAAAACCCTGCAAATTCTGAAACAGACCCTCACTTTTAGACACAATGCTGATACTTCTGTATTTGTATTTTCATTGTATGACACAGAGTTATAAAGAACAGCATTTCTTGAATAATGCTGACATATAAAAAAAAACAAAAAAACTGAAAACTTGGAATTGGCAAACTGTAAATGTAAACATGAAAACAGATTATACCCTCTCCAGTAATAAACTTTTAAAACTTTTTATCCAGCATAAACAAAGGCCTTTTGAGAACACTGAGATTATTTTGACATACAATAGATTAGCTTTCTGAAATAAGATTGCAGAGATTGTGGCTGTGCTCATGCTCACCTCCCAGGTCTGTGCAGGTAGTGTTCCAGCCGAGCTACAACCTGGTCATAGGTGAGGAAGGCCATGTAGCCCGGATGGGTCACTGCTAGCTGGTTCCAGTTTCTTATAAGTGATCGCCAAGGCTAAAAGAGAAGTTGAAACAAGAAGATATATACAGAAGCTGAAAGCAGCCTTGCCAGCTTTGAACATGAGTTGATTTGTCTGTTATCTCAAGCTAACAAAGCTAGTTTTCACTCAGTTAGTTTTTTCAGGTTTTACGACATGAGAAAACAAATTTATATGTTTCTCAAGATGATTATGGTGAGCTTAAAAAATGAGTGGTTCCCATGTTAACACCTAATTTCCTTGTTCTTTATCACTGTCATGACAGTTGTGGTGGATCTATAGCATAAAGTCATGACTTGCATGTGTAATTCTGTTTGTGGCACTGAGATTAGCAAATGTCAGCTCTTTAGCGCAGACTGTGATTGTGCAATGAACTTTACATGATCGAACTTACAAAAAAATCTTATATTATCACAGCAAAATAATTCTTGTAATCTCATTTTTCAGCTGGATGCACTGACATTATTTGGTCCTGTTGGCAGTGGATATTGGTAGGTAAGAAGTGGAGTTTGTTTCGTCTGATTTTGACAATGAAAACATTTCAGCATCGGAGGTGTTGGGGAGCTAAACTAACTGGCTTGGCCCAATCTCACCTCAAACTCTGAGCGAGACAGCCTTTTTTTTTCATTTTTGATGTGGGGTTGAGTGATGTACTTTTGACTAGTCAGAGCGCTCACAGTTTTGGACCTTCAGAAGGTTTCCTTACACGTAAACCAAGCAGAAAGTCACTCAGAAGGGGTCTATGAGAAGAGTTCATATTTTGGCATCTAAAACAACTCAAAACGCAAACATTTCAAAGTGAAGATGATATTATGGATATATATCATGGATTCTAATTATTGAGTCCCTTTTGCATGAGAGTGTTACAGGGACTGGGTTTGCATACCACGAGCCACACTGGGATACCATGTCTCAACCTGGACTGTGTATTGCAATCGACTGCAGATCGTGTTGCAAGATAGGTGTTCTATTTTGAGAAAGAGGAGAATCAAAGTAAATAAGTGCCTGATGTAGAAGTGATATGGTGTTAAAAGCCACGATATAGCTCTTGCTTGAACTGCAATGATCATTTTTAAGTTTGAGTGGTTTTGAATTGCAAAAAATTCACTCCTCTCACTGCCCCTTCTCAGAAGCTATCAACTTAGCTCGCCCATCAGGATTCACCTCTGATTCTCTAAAACGTGTGGTCTGACAACCGTCTTCTATAGCTAAGACACTAAGTACTACTGAGTACTTCTCACAACCCTAATAATGACAGTAATACAAAATAATAAAATACCCCTTTAAGCTATTGAAAAATGACTTGCACCTGACACACTCCGACTTACCTGAAACAATCTTGTGAAAATGTCAAACTCAAACACTGAGACGTGATCATTACAGGTGAGATCAATTGTTGATTTTAGCGCCATGGACTCCATCCCTTCTTCAAATGGATGCACACTTCTCAGCTGTTCTTTAAAGCTATTCCACTGCACTATACACCTGTTAGAACGCATCATTAAAATTACATGGATAGAGATGTACACAAAACAGATTTGAAAAAATCCTTAATCAAATTATTAATCGTGTAAATATCCCATACTTACTTATTGCCAAAGGAGTGCCTCCAAAACTCATCTGCCTCTGTCTTAGTCACCTTATAGGTGTCACCATGAAAGTTTCCCCCTGGAAACAAGCCCTTCAGCTCCCACAGCATGTGACTGAACAGCAAGGACAGTTTGGTCAGATTCCTCCTGAAAAATTAGAGATACAGCAAACCTTTAGTGGCAGAAATGTGTGTGCTTTGTTCAGAAGTATCAGTCATTTCTGGTCTCATAGCAACTTGTGTTCTCAAGTCTTCTAGTAATCTAGATGTGAAAGTCTTTGGATATTTACATCTGCAGAAAAATCTGCATTGTCTTGTGTTTTTAATCTGCACACTTGCATTCTCTCTGCATGACAGTATCTCTAAAATATATTTTCTAAATATTTTATGCAGTTACATTAAGCGTTGCTCGGTTCTACTCAGTGCCCTATTGCACAGTGTCAGCTGAAACTAATGAAGTTTCTCAGATACTTTCCGTAGAGGCACACATATACACACTGACACACAGGCACACACACACGCAAACAAAGGCAAACACACAGGTAGTCCAGCTTGCAAACAGGATGCTAGCTGCTGCATAGTTGTCTGTAAATACCACAAAATGTTCCAGTGGCCATTATGTCTCTTGGGCCCATTCTTTTGTTGTTCTTTTTTTTCTCCCTAATCTTTCTTTGCACTTTTAACAATTGAATCTTCATTTTGAAATTTTTTTTAGGCTTTTTATGAGAACACCTCTCACATAAGTCTTTTCCCCAGCATGCATATTAGTGCAACAGGCAATACCTCATAGAAAAAGACTGCATATGAAATAAATTCAACATACTATAACACCTGCAGCAGAAGTTCTTTGACAACAGTGACACCTCATAATGATGCAGATCAGTTGCAAGTGAACATCCCTTCAATGTTTTATGTAATACATGACAACATACTGACAAATTAGGATTATTTACAAAATAATATATTCTCTTTCGTAAAAGATTTCTGATGCCACTCACAAATCTTTCTTATTTCTGTCCAAGCGTTAGAATCATTAAACAGACATTTGACGGTGTGGAAAGTGGTTGTAGATTCTTCCCCTCAATGAGAAAAAAGCCCTCCATTGAGAGCTGAGGGGAAAGGTAGTAGAGGAGGAGGTGGGAGGAAATGCGTAAGCCACATCTCTCGCTTTGGCTGGACCCATGTATGTAAAAATATATTTCAAAAGACTAAAATACTGTAGCACAATTTACAATCACAACACAAGGTAAATTCTGGCTTTGGACAACTAGCTGAGACATCAGTGATGCCTTTTTTAAACAGCATGTTGCTCACCAGCTTGTTTGTTCACACAGTTTGGACCCTGATGCTATTTTTGAGTCTCTCTCATCATAAACTGTTGAGGAGTTTCTTAAAATTTAAGTCATTTATGTGTTACATTGCCAGTGTTTATTTGCTAAAAAGGTGGAAAAACTACACATTTTAATTGAAGTGTGTGTTTAGGAACATTTGCCACATCCTACACAATCAGACACAGACTGTTTTGTTTTATAACTGTGGAGGTAAAATGTAACCACATTAGGGAAAGTGCAGCTTATAAGTGATGTTTTCTGTAGTGTTGCTACTTTTGCTTGCCTGGATACTTCCTAAGCTAATGTTGAAATTAATACATACCAAAAAATACAAAATAAATAATAATCATAACTTAACATATGGGCTAATGAACCATGTGTGATTGTCTTATGCTGACCTGCCAGTGGTTCACGTGTGAGTTAGTTTTCAATATTTGTTTCTCTGTCTCTGTCCCCTGGCAGAGAATGTCAAAGGCACGTGTCACAGACATTAACATTAAAATCACTGATCCTTCTACTGTCAATTTCTGTCAAGGGGGAACCGTTATCTTAACATCAATCAGTCAATGTCTTTGGAACTGGCTTGAGAGTTTGCCGAACAGGCCCAAGTCTTAGGGTCACAGAAACCACCGAAAAAGAAAACATTAGAGCAGGATGTTCCAAAAACCTAAAAGAGGATTTTAATACAATTCAACAGATAAGCCACAATTCAAACAGTATGCGAATATTCTACATGACTGCCCATGCAGGTCATGCTGCGGTGAGAAGCCCATCTGTTGTGCAAGAGGAAGATTCAAAAATGGCTCCTTATTTATAGATCCTTCTGAAAAATGTTCTCTGATAAAAACTGTTAACTTAAAAAAAGGTACAAGCAATGAGCACATACAGTAAAGAGCGGAATCTACAGATGTGAGCTGAGCTCGGAGCAAGTGACGTACTCAACCCGGCAATACGGCTTTGGACAAGATAATCAGTTAAATCGTGATTTCATACTGCAATCAAAACAAATCATTTCTCCGGAGGAAAATCTACCAGAGGACAAAGATTTGGAGTAAAGCTTGAACAAGTGATTGTAGCAATAAGCATTGTTTTTCTGACATTAATCGCTCAGTGGAAAATACGACTGAACTCGCGTAAGAAAAGAAATGAAAATAATAATGATAATAATAATAATACTGCAGGTAATGATAACAATTCAGATTCAATGAAACTTATCTAATAACTGAATGATTGCCAATAACTACCTACACCAACAAATGTGTTGGTTTCCATAAATACTGATTTCAAATCAATACATTTGATTAACTTATTCGTATCTGTTGTTATATATTAGAATTTGAAGACATTCAGAAAAATCTAACTGATCAGAAGAAGTGCCTCAGTTACAAGTTTTTATTACGCATAAGCTTATTGGAGACGGTGAGCTAAAATCAATGTTTAGAAACCAGCTAATTTCATGGCAAATCAATGTGTATATGAAGCAACAGTGAATTAAAATCCATAAACTAATGATTTATTAGGTTTGAAATAGTCACATAAATCAATAGTAATTTTGATCATTACTTTATGGGAACAGACAGGAATACACGATGCATTAATCAATGCACTAAATTCTCCTGTGTCTTATATTGACTCAGAATTACTTAGGTGTTTTATTTGTACCCTTATTATAAAGTGTCACTAATTCTTTTAAGTAATTTAGGTACAAAAATAAAAAAAACATGCTATAATCACATTGTCACAAAACAATAAAATACATGTAAACAATGGTAATCTCATAGTAATCTCCAAGACTGTGTAACACTTTTTACATGACAAAGCAGCTAGTTATTCTGTCTTATAAAGGAGAACATAAATCATGAGAAATAAAGGAAAAACACTCCCTTCTATATTTCGGCTGTATAGCTTGTGCATATGATTTGGGCATAAACAAAGAATATGTCTGTTTGGGGCTAGAATTTCTCTCTTTTCCAAACTCAAAGGAAGTTGTTGCTTTTTCTGGTTTCATATTAGCATCACAAAGATCCAAGTTTGGCCCTTTTTCCACCTTCATCATTAGTATTCCCAACAGGAACATGGGAACACAGCCCAAAATCCAATTAGAAAAAAAATCTGTTTGGAAACACCCGCATTAGCCAAACAGCAAGCTTACATAAGATGCTCATTTTAGTGCACACAATAATGAATATGTTTAACTTCTGAGAACCAGCGACTGTAATTCATTTTGCAACATCTTCTATTTAGGCTCAGCATGTGTTCTGAAAGGGGTCGAGACCTTCATCTCAGCTGTTAAGTCATGGCTTTGTCCGTTATCTGAGCAATTCTAAATGTCTTTTTTTCTCTTCCTTTATCTATTTCTTTCTATTTATAAGCATAAGGTGTACAAAAAGCATCAGTCCCGGCTTCCCGGTAGCAGATTTGAGGGGTGTATGCGCCTTTTATGCGACTTTGGGTCACAGAGTCAAATAATTATGTAATCAGTTTGAAAAAGATGTTTTTAATTTGAGAATATAATCTGGTTGGATGGGAAGGTAAATATTAAGACCATATAAAGATGGTTCATTTAGTCACATCTGGCATCTGGTCATACAGAATGTCAATTTGCTCAGGTTGTGATGTGTCAGATATTAGCAGAATTGAAAAGTAACAAGGAAAGTCTTCCAATAACTCCACAGATTTGGCTGAAATCAGCTGTTATGAGAAACATAAAGAGGAATTTTCTCGTGGGCAACGTGATCTGTGGAGTCAAAAGGACACTTTCTGGAAAGAGACAATTCGCACATGCAAATTCTGTGTTTAACACTTTAAACACGCAAATGTAAAACTCTTTTCATCTTTTCATTCAGCATCAAATACAGCGGAGTGGTATCAGGAATATCAGATCTGGATAGCTCAAAACAAGGGCAAACATTATTAAATCTCTACTTTGCTGCATGAACTCACCCCTGAAATTTTTTGAAAAAAATAAAAAAAGATTTGTTTTCTGGTTAATGAACTAGCATTTATGTATTTATGTATGTATTTGATTTGACTCATCAGTTAATCATTTAGGGTATTAAGTAACCAAAGCAGTAAAAAATTCCTATTACAAAGATGTAAAATCCAATGTGATTCAGATTAAAGTGTTTTGCATTTGTAACAGCACTTTACTTGGAAAAAAATGGCGTTTTTTTTTCATTTGTGAAACAAAAAAAATTAAAAAGGAATATCAACATTTTTTATCTTAGTAGCTACCACAACTAACCTTAAAATCCACAAGAAAAAAAGAGCCAATTACTGAATATATTAAACTTTATCTAAATTTTCTTTTACATTGTTAAGATGCAGAACGCAGATTAGAAATTATTTTGAATAATTTTGTGTGATTTCAGAATCTAACGTCTAACACGTGCTCACACTTATGTTTGAGAGTAATGCAGAGGCCCTCTTACCTGTAACTTGATGTCTCATCAAATATCTTCTCCCGCCCTTCTTTGAATATCAGCACAGCTCTGTCCGTCTTATCCAGCAGGTTTCTGATGTGGACTCTCAGGTATTTGGCTTCGTCTCCCCGGGGCACCTGGTCTCCTGTTGACGAGGGGTCTTGGTAGGGCTCCCAAACTTGTGTTAGCAGGGTTGAGGTCTCCCTTACCAGATCTGGCAGGTATGGTGGACTGTTCTTCAAGCCCAATCGGGGGTTTTTGCATAGCTCGTGAAGCTTTTCCAATCTTTTGAGGCTCTTGTCCACCAGCCGCCGATCCCCACTGGTAGGTGGCTTGGAACTAAATTTTGGGCTCTTAGAGGCTCCTAAACTTCCTCCCTCCATCATTTCAATGTTTGTGTTTGAGACTGAAGTGAAGCAAAACTATCTTAAATGTCAGTCTGTGAGTATATGCAAGGAGGTGTGGTGACAAGAGGTGTGAAAGTTCAACTTTGAATGCATAAGAATATTCAAAACTAAATGCGGCTATTGTTGGTGGCTCATGTTTTTGGGTTGTCTTTACAATTACATTACAACATAATCTGTAAAGAATGCATATCCTCTTTAAACAGCATCTGAAGTTGATCACCTAACAGTCAAATAGCATTACACCCAGAGATAATCAGAAAAATGCTAAAATACAAGGCCTGTATTAGACAGTCTGTTTTTTAAAAAATGTTTTACAATAGAAATTAAAAATTAAAACAAAAAAACAAAGAACAGTAGGGTTTGAGATGGACACTCAGCCTTCTAAACAAGTCAAGCTTTTACAGTCTCACCCCCCTTCCTCCTTTTTTCTCTCCAGCATTCACATTTAGCCATGCGTACATGCCCACATTTTAACAGCCTACTCTGCTTACCAGCATTTCTCTGCAGCACAACAGTCCTACATTCTCAGGGTCAAAAGAGCTGGCTCATCAACATACAGAACGGTGGAAACATGCTCTCTGTCATGGCCTGAAACATAACTGCTTCTTCTTAATCTCTAAATGGCACCCTCTCAGTTCTCACTCGTGTTGGTTCAGCCTTTGATTGGTTTCCTGGTTGCAGCGAGACAAACAGGTTTGTTTTCTTTGCTCTACTGTTCGGGCAGACAAGCAGAGAGAGAGAGAGAGAGAGAGAGAGAGAGAAACAGAGAGGGTCATGGGAGGGAGGAGTAAGGAGAGGTGAGAACATTTAATCAAACATTTACAAGAATGAAAACTGTGTTTCCAACAATAACACTTTATACCCTGATAGGTAGATGACTTACAGTCATGTGATTAAAAAAGCTCTTTCAGTTCTAAACTTTTATGTATCAGGGCATAAAAAAATTAGAAAAAATAATCTGGCCCTCACCCAGTCTCACCAGATTGTGTAAATATAACCTAAAATAAAGACAGCACATGATTTTTAACACTGTGTCATTATTCATTCAATAAAAACTGTGGAAATACAGAAGTAGTATTTAGAAATGTAAGTGCCCCCTTACTGCTTCCATGGTAATAATAGGATAAGAACCAGTCAGGTGCTGCTAATCAAATACGATTGATTGACTGATCTTCAACAAGTGTGATCGCCTCTATAAAAGCAGAAGTACTGTCATTTTTCTGGCCCAGATCATTCATATGTTTGTTATCTCAGTGCTAAGGAGGATTCTACAGACAGAAAGATTATTTACAAGTGGAAAACATTCAAGACAGCTGCCAATCTTCCCAGTAGTGGACGTCCCAGCAAGTTCACCTCAAAATCAAACCCGGCAAAGCTGAGAAACGGTCAAAAGAATAAAAATACATCTGACAGATGACTCTATAGGCTTTAATTAACATGTTAAATGTTAATTTCCTCATGGTAAAAATAGAAAAAGGCTGAACAAGTGTTTTTCATAATGTCCTGTAGATAAAACAGTGAACTGAAAGTCGGTGTAGGCTACTTAATATTTCACATGACTGTAGTAGCAGACAAGATGCTTGTAAAAAGAAAAAAATGGCCAATTTACAATAATCTTCACCTGTCTTTCAGGCAGAACCACAGTTTACTGTATAATTAAATCAAGTTCAGTTGGCATTTCACCAGAATTTGACACAAACCTTTTCAGTATATTTGCATGCTGCTCAGTCAGCGGGTCCACCACAGTAGCTCACACAGGAATATCTTCAAGTGTGGTATCGATTGGTATAATTTGTTTGGCGCAGACTTTCATGGTGTCCTTAACTTCTGCTTCTAGGTCTTAAATGTTGAACTTGTTCAAAGTTTTTGGCTTATGATCAAATACCTGCAAAGCCTCCCATCAGCCTTAGCTGTACTTTGTGTTTGTTTCTAATTAGAGACCGCTTGCAAGCAAGCAAACAAGACTGGAAGATTTTAGGCAGGAGAAGCAGAAAATACTTGTTTTTCAGAGAATATTAAATACTGACCAGAATGAACAGAACATTTAATGAAAGAAATACATCGTCTTCTATAGCTAAATACTGTATGAATATCTTTAAAACAATCATATAGTAGTAGTATATCAAAACAAAAGATCAAAGCTAATATTTCATGAATACATTACTTATCTGAAACTCTACCAAATAATTTCAACACTGCATAGGAAAACTAGTTTTTATTAAGCGCCACTAAGTGCAAAACGTGACAGCCAACACGTCTTAACTTTTGTATCCACAAGGGGGAGACACTCACTCAAACAGTGCACATCCAGTTTTGTTATCTCTGCAATCTCATAATTTTACCCACTAATATTTGAGTTTCCAAGTTCATTTATGTCAACTGAAGAGTGCCCATATAATTCCAGACACAATGTTTTAAATCTTCTTTCTCAGAAAAGATTACTGAGCATGCAGCAGTGGCAGTCCCGTTGCTGCAGAACACAAAATATAAACCTACAAATATAAAAACCACTCACAAGTGGAAGTGATAAGATGGTCCGATAGTTCAGTTTTGGATATTTTCATTAATATGTGTATCAAAGACTCAGTTCCTTGACACTGTATTTTAGGAGCGGCATTGCACCTTTGCTGTCTTTGCACAAGGGGGCCTCATTTCATTGTGCTGGATCTTGGCCTGTTATCTTGTGAGTTCAGGAGGGAGCAATCTCTTAAAATACTGTTTCTTCTTCTATTTTAGAGGGGTAATGATGAAATTTCCTGTAAAAAAGGTCAGCGTCTCAGCTTGTGTCTCATTCTACAGTAAGCTGCCTCAAGTGTGTCTTCTGGAGTAGAAAAAAAGAAAAAGAAAATTTCAAATATATGTCTTTGATAAACAGTGAAACACAATCCCAGACTAGACCATAATGGTTGAATGCACTGACAGCTGCAGAGCATGTCTGTGCAGTGTCAGGGTGTTTTAGGGACTTTAGACACCAAGCTTGACTTTCCATTGCCTGCTCCACACTTCAGTGGAAAGAGGAAAGTCCCAAATTGACCCTGGTAATCAGAACCTTGTTGAGGGTGGAGCAGGATAAGATTAAAGACAAGGAGATGACTTGTCATGTTTGCTTGTGCGCGAATTTGCAGGACTGTACTTAGGCTTTATAATCAGGTAACACGGCCACATGCAATCATGGCAACTATTGATGGGTCAGTCCCACTAAATGGGTATCCACACTATTTTAATCTCTTTACTTCCCTCTCGATGGTTGCTTGAGTTTAGCTCTGACTCCACAGTGTGATAATGTCAGAACCCCTAAGGTAACAGACAAAATCAACACATCAAAGACCTGACACACAGTGTTCACATAATGGACTGCAATCTAAAAGATTAAGGCCTCACCTGCTTGAGCTTTTGGGGAAAGACCTTTACAGCTTGAGCTTTATGAGTTCACAGAAATAAACACGATAGTTTTTTTGAATATGATAGTCCTATTACCAGAAATAGTGTACATCGTTTGCAAAAGAGAAGCATCAGTCTTATTGTATCATAACTCGGAAAACACTGTCTGTTCTTACCTGAAATTAGGTCAGCAAAAAGTGGATGTAGAGCGATAAAACATTGCTAACATGATGCACCAAAACACATGATGTACAACACACAAATTAGGCTAAATAATTGCAAATTCCTTTAATGTCAACAGAAAAGGCCACAAAAATTCTGAAAGGAAGTTTACCTTTTCTGGGTCTTTTGTCAATTTTACAGTTTCTTTATTAGTGCCTGACAATAACTCATTTAAACCACCTTAAATAGCTTAAAGTTTGCCCAGTTTAGTTTGAAAGTGTAAATCTGCATTCAGCCAGCTTTGCATAAACGCAAGGTCTTTGAATTTAGATCCAAACTTACATCAGAGCATACTTGCATTAATGCAGCTACAAATTGCCTGAACTAATTTTCACTTTACAAACTTTGGACTTTTATTCATAGCCTGCATATTAAACAGAAATTTCCCGAAATGCACTGAGAAATGTATAGGGCTCTTGTAGTTTGTCCCATATTTCTGCACATTCATTTCCACCCCTGTGCCCGAACCGACAAGAGCACCGAGCCATTAAACTCCTTATCCTTCTTGAGAAATTCAGTGTTAGATGTTTTGAACTCGCATGCAAAACAGACAGATGTCAGAAGAGTCGGAAATGGAAGAATTACTTAGAATTCAACGCGGTGTTAACCCCTTTCCTCCCTCATTATTGCCTCGATCACTTAGTTTCGGTTTAAAACGAAAGTACCGTCAAGTGTCAAAGTGGCGTTCATTTAAAGATCAGCTCTGGCGCTACTGCACTGTTCCTCTTTACTATAAGCATAGGTGCGCTGGGATACACATAGGCATGTGTGTCCACTAAATTTCTCTTGTTTTTTCTTCGTGTATATTTACACGAGTCTATGAATTTGAACGCTTATCTAAATTACATCAGTGACAAAAAGGAAACGGGGCAATGGTTTGATTTGATCGCTGCCCATTTGACTATATAGACATGGGAATTCCGCACAGTTGGCCACTTTGGTTTGTCTGGTTCAACTTAAACCTCCCCTGAACGCGGAGAGGTTGTGTTTTCACGTACACATCTGAAACTTCTTCAGTTGATGCCGAGGGTCATGACCATGAACCCCCAGTCGGTTGCCACCGCGCCGCTGGATTTGAGCATCGCCAATCGCAAGAACACCGGGTCGAGGACACCCGACCGTAAGGTTTGCGCCAGAGACGCTCGGGGAACAGGGGGGTCACCTGCCCCTCCTGCGTGCACGGGGACGGGCAGTTCAGAGCCTCGCAGCCCCTCAGGGAGAGCCTCGCCGGGCACAGAAACTAGTGCGGCTTGCAAACGACCAGCGGACAGATCCTCCTTAAAGCTTCCCTTCAGGAAACGTCCGATTCCCGTAGAACCTGAGACCCAGAGCCCCTCGCCGGCTCCACCTGGAAGCGGAGACAGCTCTTCTCCAGTGGGAGAGACTAAATGTGAATTTCAAAGGAGATTGGCCGGTCGTTTGGACAGAACCGCGGATGAAAGCAGGGCTGCTGTAGCACCTGTAACCCCAAGGCACATCCAAGAGTCAGCGCAGAGTCCAGAGGGATATCCCTGGTGCTTTTTGCACCCACTCAACTACGGTGAGCGTTGCTAATCCATTTTTAGACTACATTTTAGTTTTGTGTCTTACTTTTGTAAAATATATATCAAATTATTATTATATATATATATAATCCCTAAATGTAACAATAATTGCAAGGGTATTGCAGGATTTGGTGTGGTGAAAGAAAGAACATCACGTCATCTCCTGCAGTTATTGCTTTCCTTTTCCGTGGAAAAATGATCTTATAAATATTGTATCATATGGGCAAAATATTCGTAGTTTGTAGCTTACAACTGACACTGTTTTGTTTTATGACTCAAGTTATCAGCTCTCCCGAAATTAGTTTAACAGTTATCACAGTTATTTGACCACTTTGATTTGTAAAACATAAGCAGAATGCAGCACTCTCCATCTTCATTAGAGACTTTGTTCACTACATATCACAGACAGATTGAAGTCACAGATGATGAAGCAGCTGCAGCTGAGAAAATGTCCTGTCAGGTATTCTGCAGCCATCCGTCCTCACTCAACTGAACAATGTGGCTTACTGGGTCAAGTCATAACTGAATCTTGCACACTCACACATTGACTGCATGCAGTGTAGCCCACATCCTTATTACAAAAAAAGAATAGTATGTCGTCAGTTGTCCTTTTTCTTCTTCTCTGCCTCTCGTCTTATCTGCCTTTCTCTTTTTTCTGTTTCTGCCTCTTTCTCTTTCCAGGTCACTACCCCATGTACTGCCTGCCGGTCCCAGAGCCGCACCATCCACTGGTCCACCAGACTGGAAATTTGCTGGCTGGAATCTCTCTGGCAACACATCAAGATGAAGATGGAGACACGTATGTTGATGTATTCAAATTGACTTCAACTGGAAGTTTTGGTGTACAGCATAAGTTTAACCTGCTCTCCTACCCATCCGCATTCAAGTCACTGAAGCTCATAGTAAACTGAAAACTTTACCATGATTCATCCCCAATAAGCATTTACATAATCATAGAATTTTAGTCAGACGGGCTACTGTGTTGAAACTCGAAACTTGGCTCAATGAACAAATCTGAAATCCTGCCACAATATAAATAGTCATGAGATTTCCAGTAGATTCTGAGGATTCACTGACACAGGCTAGCAGTGACTAGTCACTTGCTACAAAACAAAATGTCTAAAATGGATGCGCATAGTGATTTATAAATTGATACAGACTACACAAATTCTTATGAATGTAAAAAAAAAAAACTGCAGTGATCAGCAAATCATCTAAACTCTATATTTGATTGAAAATAGTACAGAGATAATGCAAAATGTATGGTCATTTTAAGTTTGGTGACTGCAATACATAAAAAAAAAGCATGTTTACTGCTTTGTTACATGAGCTCTTCTTTTATTACTCTGTAAGGGTGTGGCATCACTTGTAGTTTCGAAAGCAAAATGTTTTCCCATTCTTGCTTGATTTGGGATTTCAGCAGCTCATGAGTCTAAGACGTCTTTCTTGTATTTTTTGTTTTAAAATGACTCAATTAATACAGACGGTGACAGCTCTTGAATTCTTGCAGGCCTCTTTACCACACTGACTTTCATGATGCAGCCATGCTGTTGTCATGCAACAGGTTGGTCATCGTCTTTCTGAAATAAGCAAGGCCTTATATATTGCTCAGCTTCTCTGGTGCCTTTGTGGATGCACAACCCATTCAAGCCATGTCCAGTGATGCATCCCGATACTACACAAGGGCACAGTGTTTTTATCCATTGCCCCTAACAAATTGAGATGGTGGCCCACATTTTGATTAGCTCTAGTTTCCTCATTTCAACATCTGAGGGACTGATGCTTTTTTAATATTTGGATTATATTTAAAGGCTGTGATGAACGTAAGGCAGGCTCTCATCATAGCTGTGTTTAATGTCAATCAAACTGCGCTCAAGTGGGTCAAATACAGATTAACTTGTCATCGTCTTTGCTGTCTTTCTATGGACAACGGGGACAATTTTGAGAGAACATAAATTCACAAAGTAAACAATGCAGATTTTAGCAGAATATCGGGGAAACTGCTACATAGGAGAGGAAAACAACCGAGACTGGGAAACTACTTACAACTGGGTGAAGCCAGTGGGAGGTGATACTCAGATTTTTTCCATTTTTTGCGAGGGTAATTTTTCAGTTTCTCATGGGGAGAAATGTATCATTAATCAACACAACACGACACATATGAGTCAAACAAGAGGCATTAAGCTCAAAATGATCAATCTATGGATTCCTGGTGAAACCCCAAAATGATTACCAGGCAGAAAAGGTGAGCAGCAGCTGAGATAATCAGCATTTGCCACACAGTGCAGCACTTGGAATCATACGGGTCAGCAGATTATGCTAACAAGTTGACCACAAGTCATTTAGTTGCCGACTCTGAGTCTGGACCCAGGAAAAGTAGTCATGTCTCCAGACTTTGAGTTTTAACTTGCATTCCACAGTAGAATTGACAGCACTGAAGCTTGACTGAGTTAAAACCTTGTTCCTTGTGAATACATTTCTCCAGATACTTTCAATTTATCGGTGATATGCTTTGTGGTAGATAAGGAAATCCCTAGAATTCTTTTGCAGTTTTACCTTAAGAAACCTTAATATCTTAAGATATTGAACTCTTTTGCAGAGTGGGGAAGCCTTACTTATCTTTACTTCTTCAAGACTCAGCCTTAATCTTGGACGTTCTTATACATTTTATCTTTTTGGCAAGGACATGGCAAGTAAGTTCTGATATATAAACCACTAGCAGGATTTATAATGTGATGAAATATCAATATTTTAGTTCAGAGACAATACGCAGACTGCTTCTTTCTTTGCTTTGCGTTTGTATGTCTAATGTACCTTTTAAAAGAACACTGTTGTCATGAACACTGAAACTGAGCCGGTCCTACCAAAAAGGAGTCTATACTGATGATTCACTAAGGGTTGACCCAAACAAGACTAGTCTCAACACAGAACTATCTGACCTCATAAACCAAACTTTTGGTATTGCACAACCTGGATGTTAGATATTTGGAATATCATCTCAGTTTATTGGTTGGGATTTCAGTGACTCACCTTTATTGAACAGGTACAATAAGCACGTCACCCTTTCTCCTACCTTATCCAGCCAAATTCTTCACTGCTGTTTTACTTCCTGTGAGGAAGTCTTGCTCAGTGTTAATCACGAATGATTCACCAAATACCAGCGGAGATTCTAATCTAAAACACCAAACTGAAAGCTAAAGTTTTACACTGCCAGATTGAATATGAAATGCTTCTGAACGTAGTGTTGGCTTATGTGCGTTGAACATCTTATAGTTGACAGTTGACTAGTCTCTTGAAGTGTGGGATGGGGGCTGAGAATGATACTGTCCACAGGGCACTGAGTCTTCAGACCACATGAATGCAAATACTAGACTTTAACGCATGGTTAATTTACTTTTTTGTGCAGGCTCAGCACCCACCCACACACTTAACTAAGATGACAAACAGATACAAGAACACAAGGGCACACTCACACAGAGTCATGTGACTGAAAGCAAAGTATGTCCAAGAATTAAATGACTCTTTGATGTTGCAGTTTCAAGAAGTATCAGCGTGATTTGCATCCTCTCAAAACAAACTCGTGATGACCAACATCTTGCAGAGCAAAGTCACAAAATCCTGTCACATGCCACATCTGCTCAGTGTCCCAGATATTACTATGGCAAGGCTGCCATTACCTGAGAGTGGAAAAAAATAAAAAAGAAACAATGTAGCTTGAGTTAAAATGGCCATGGTAAAAATAACTTTATTTTTTCTTCTTTGAAAAGAAACATTTTTTGTATCATTCTTTGTTCCATTAGCCTGATTATATATTTCACATGCACCCATTGCATTATCTATTTGCATCTACTTACCTCTCTCTTGTGAAAACGGTAAAAAGCGTATGTGAATATTGAAGACCTTAGATGTGTGATGCCTACAATTCTTGTTGATTTGTGGTTGCATGAACCTTTGTGTGAATTCTGCAGAAAGAAACGCATCCCCTTGTCCTTTTTCTCAGACTGTATATACACAGCTTTGTGTGCGTACATGCATAATGCAAGCAATAGCGTTCATGCCCCTCTTACGTCAATGAGCCCCTTTAGTTTCGGGAAAACCAGTGAGAGTTCGGTTTTTAACATGATTGTGGTTTTTCTCAGGTGTCTGTCTCTCTCTTTCTTTTGTTCTCTGTTTTTAAATGAATGGGCTCAAAAAACCCAAACATCCGCTCCCCACTTCCTCATTTACCGCTTCCTTTCTATCAGCTTCATCTCTATCTCTTTCTCCTTTTCTATTGTGTGTAAATGCTATCATTTGCACTTGTGTAAATGTGTTGGTTTACTTTACCAGCAAATTCCCTCATGCTTCCAGTCAGTCAGTGGAGTTACCCTCTCAATAATACTAATATATGAGTTCAGTATTACTTGAAGTAAAAAAATACCTTTACCACATGGTGTGGCTATAGGGAAATTCAGGAAATCAACAGGATCTTTAGGATGTATCTTATTAGGACTGTGAGTGTCGCTGAAAATATTTCTACCAGTATTTCTTTGAATACGTTTATATATGAGTGTAAGAGATAAAAAGCAGAGATTAAACAAAATGAAAAAGGTTAATTTGCTGCATGGAGATATCTGAGCTGTAGTTGATTGCTCTGTAAATTCTCCAGCTGAAAAATCCATTAAGAAGGGCATACTTCTCCTTTCTTCCCCTTTTTGTGGGAGAAAAATGATGCTATTACAGAAGTGTCAAAAGGTAGGCTAGAAAGCAACTGCACACGTTTTAGGGGTGTGCATTTCAAATGGAGATATTATTTGAAACCACAGGGAATGATTTGATGGTCATTTACCCTTTTCACAAAGCTTGTTCATTTGGCTATTAAATTCTTTAGCAATGGAATGTTATAATTAATATCACGCAAAATGTGTCTTACATCATCATACTTGCCAAAAACTATTTTATACATCAATTTTTAAAAAAAAGAGCACCTGGTGCTTTGGTAATAAATGACAGTGCGTAGTTGTGGTAAGCTTATGGCATGCTAGCTTTACCTAAAAGCGTTTGTGTTTTTAGAAGGACTTCCACACAGAGGTGTTTGCCGGCTGCGACCTTTACCATGACATGCTTCTCCTGTTGGAGCAACAATAGCAAAAAACAAAAGCTCACACTGCCAGATACATTGTACTGGAGCCTAACAGAAATGAAGCTTCTTCTTTTCATAGCGGTTCAGTGCATTAGCGCCTCCCTTCGGTGGTTGTAATGCATTACTACCAGCTGCTGTATAGCTGCTGGAATATATCCCAGCTGTCATTGGGCAAGACAGGTATACCCGTAAAATAAGACACTTAATGTTTGAACACACACTGTATAATAGAAAGGGGATACTTTTTCTTACAAAGGAAAAATGCAACCAGAGACATCTACTAAAGTAGTGAAAGATCATCTGAGTAATGTGCAAGATAAAAATTGGGGCTGTTTGAATTATGTCAGGGTGGAGGAGGTGGAATTATGTGTGTTATTATTCGCAATGAAAACGTGGACTAAAGCCAAGAAATACTGTGTACAGTTCTATCTTTGTGTATATTTTATATTAAGTGACCTCGCTGAGCTAGCCAAAGTGTCATCATGTTAACAGGACAGCAGCAGGTTTCTGAACTTCTTAGGGCTGATGTTGGACCCTGCTTCTTAACAGCGTTTGACTGTAATCGACGTCGTCACACGCCAACATTACAATATTGACAAATGATTATGAGAACTGTTGTTCTGTAGGAGGGAAAGTAGCTCACAGAGCTTACAGAGTGTGTTTCAGTACACGTTCTCAATGGATTTAAATGAATACAGTTTAAAAACGCATTCAGAAAATAAAAGCATGTATTTTGCTACAAGCTGTCTTCATTGTTCTTAGTCAGATCTATCACCATTCACTTTTTGCTATGTCCATCTTTTTAAAGACATTTTTTTTAATAATATTCTCAGTAAGCGACCATCCTGGTAAAGTACTGAGTGTGTAAAATACTGAGGCATTTACCAAGAGTCTCTCACTCATTTTCCTTACATGACTATGTGTTCTTATAGAAAAAGTCATGTTTTAAGGAGAGAACCCAAATACAGAACAACACAGGAAGTTGGTAAGTGGAGAAACTCAGGTCTTTAACAAAACTTACAAACAACAACAGGATTTCAAATGTTCGGGCAAACAGTTCTGAGTTCAAAATAAAGGGCAGAAGACAGCTGGAGAACGATGGGTGGATATGATGACGATCTGGCAAAGGAAAGAGAAAAGAGGCACGAAACATGAAACTTTGTAAAATTGAAGTAGGAGTTAAAAATAGATAGGGTGCATGAATAAAAACAATTTTATAACAAAAAAGGAAGTAAACTTCATTATGACACAACATCTCAAAATGAAAATCCACAATCCCAAAAACTAAGTCCAAACAGGCTGACCATGACACGAGTTTGCTTATGGTGGGAATATGTCACTACAGGTTATTATTACATTTCTACCCTCTGACTTATTTTCTATCATTCAACGCCCATGAACAACTGTATGACAGTGGACACAAGTTATTACTTAGTGTGAGCTTCTGAGAACCTAAGCAGTGGCGAATATACCATATCATCCATGGATGTTTTGATATGGGATCTCCAAAGGCAACCCATTCCAGGTCATTAACTCTCTGATGTGTGTATTACCATAAAATGTACGTGGTGGTTAGAAGTTACAGTATGATTGTGGACTAAGAACCCAATTCCCACAAAACACTTGACTTCTTGCTTATCCAAGTTTGCTCAGATGTGTTTCCCACATGAAGATTTCATGACGAGCTCAGCAGGCTATAATCGTCATTTCTTGTCAAGAGGACTGTGAGCTTCCCTTTTGTTTACTATCCACACAACTGACATATAACCTCACTGCTCAGCTGGTCCACAGACCACAGAGTATGTATCTGATCACTCAGTCTGGCTGCACCCTTACCCTCCGTACCAAACAGGATACCACATACATGCTGCCGTTTCTCACAGCAGCATCTCTTTCTCTCTGTCTGTTGCTCTCTTTTTCTTCATCTGTCACACACACATACAGTTGTGCTGCCTGTATAGCAGCAAGTTTAAGACTCCTGTCTGCGTCAGTGCTGTTGTGCCTAGGGTTATCTCAGGCTGTGGTCTGCCCCACTTCCAGTAACAAGAAACAGTACAGTTTCATCTTAGGAGAAAAGAAAGAGATGGATACAGATACAAATAAGGTGTTGCAATCAAGATAGGATGACTTCAAGGCTGTATAAAAACAGCCATCCCAATGAGCTCAATGTTTATGGATCATCTAAGCTTAGCACTGATTCACTATTACTTGACTGAGTCAAACTGCAGCTGGCATTTGTCTTTATGTTCAGAGCAACACTTTTCTCAACAAATTCCTCCAGGCTGAGAATGGCAAACTCTGTTCAACTTGTACTTAAACAGCTTGTCACTATATCTGACTGCAAATATGCTGTGCCACTCCAGTCACTGTATTTATCGTTGGGGCACTACATACAGTGGAGTCCTTTTTAATTTAGTCTATTTTTGCTATTATTATATTTTAATGTGCCTGTACAGTAAACGCTACTTGGTCTTTATTGATGCAGATTTTTTCAGTTTTGAGCTCAGTTACAGGAACTGGGATCATCTGAGGAAAGACCCGTCATTCTCACTCAACGTACAAAGTTCTGCTTTTTACTCTGATGTCAGAAGCAAATAATCAAATTGTTTTTTGCAGTTGCACTTGCAACCTAGCCTGCAACAGCATTTTTTGGTGTGTCATGCCGTACAGTAGAGCTAATGTCTGTGATCAAGCGCGTGCACTCAGATTTTAATATTGCATGTACTTTTTGGCAGTTGTTGAAATTGACTTTATCGTAGACAATATAGTATGTTTTTATTTTCCCTCAACTGCCAAGTAGGCCTAAAGGTTGAGAGTTTCTTTGTGTCACTTGCTTGGGACCCATTTGTGAAAGAAAATGTTGCAAGTGCATTCGTCACTGTAAGAACTTTTTCTGACCTCATATTTTGCACAAATATACTTTTAGCTTTAACTTCTCAAGAAGTACCTGTTTCCTGTTGCTTAATTGCACTGTATCTGTGTTTCTCACTTATCCACTGGGTGAAGCTGACTCTGCTAACCTGCAGAAAGCCCCTGTAAGAAACCAAGCAGCTCTATGGCATGATTTCAGAACACATAGACCAAGATAGAGAAGAAAGAATACTGCCTTTTTTAGCGATAACAGGATGTGACATAAAACAAATCTGACGCTTACTGGAAGCTGCTTCTCATGATAGTATGAGAAAGAAAAATGTAAAAAAAACAAAAACTGCTGAACTGTTTTCTATGGCATGCCATCACCACGATGTTTCCTGCCCTTCCCTGTCCTGAACTCTGGCCTGAGTTAGTTTTTTTTGCCTCAAGTATAGACCACAGATAGTGGTTTCCCCTTCAGTCATGATAAGGCTATGTAATAACTGTGAGTCATGTCCATACATCCACTATGGGACCGCTTAGACAAAGTAGACTTTTCTGCCTCTGATTACATGAAAAATATTCTGTCTTTATCATACTAAATTTAAAGACCATAACATTGACATAAGACAATAACATTGACTATACTTAATTAAAATCAATAATTCAACATATGTGGCTGTAGAATGTTACTTCACCAACACTTTGGTATGTAATTATGTGATGTATATGTTGTTGAGGTTGCTCTACCATGATTAAACAGCAATATTGTGAATTATATTTCATATATGCCACATACATATGAATAATCCAGTGAAAACTATCAGGCCTTCAAAGTTATCAGGCTTGCAAACAGTTGATTTAATATTTTCTTTAAGATTTTACTATAGATTGCTGTTTACAGTAAAATCTTTTTTCATTTTTATTCAAAAAGAATATATATAACCATTTCAGCAATTATGGCATGAAATGGATAAGGCAGTAGTACTTTTTTCCAGTGCGGCTGAATGGCACATTACTTTCAACTGGCACATTTGGACAGAAAGGTTCTGGGGACTTTGCGATCACCACAATTTCTGCAGTGCAGTCAAATAAAAGAGTAGTAGTTCAGTAGTTATGAGAACTATGAGAAGGGTTTTGCAGTCTGAAAGAACTCTTGTTATCACCATTCTTCTAAGGGACGGTCCTGTGTATCTTGACAAAATAATTACTAAAGTATCCTCTTTGGACTTTAGAGAAGTCAATCAGATGTAGAGCCATCGCTAATGACAGACATGATCGATGTTAAGGGGTACTTTCATACTTAATTTGTCCTTGGTGCCCAAGGATTTCAATGTGCAGAAGTGCACAAGAACAACGATACTGCAAAACGGTAGCTGTTCTCATTATAGTCTCCTCTTGGAAAACTGCATTTAATTTAATCTGCATCGCAGAGAGAAGTATGCTTGTGCTTAAAAAATCAAGAAAAAATGCCTGTTGGACCACCGTGCATGAGATAACATTTACATCACCTTAGCTCCACATACTCAAAGAATCATGTGCTCCAGTATTCAAGTAAGTCGCAGCGAGTTATTAAAATGCCTTTCCTAATATGCTGAACTACTGTTCAGTGGTTTGAGTTAGGTGAATATAAAAAGGGCAGAAAAAAAGGGCTGTCATCAGTCATGCATTCTTAATGAGTTAGTTGTCACTTACTCATCAGATAACAATTCTTCCACTCGTGAACCTGGTTGTAGAATCAGTGGGACAAATCTGCCACCCGGTTAGATAACCCTTGAAATACAATATTTGCCTTTCCCTTGTTAACTGTTTTTGTGTGTTTATTTGTGTCCACTCCAGAGCGCTCCACATAGCTGTGGTGCAGGGGGAATTGAACATTGTCTGCAAACTCATCAATCTGTTGGTGTTGGCTCGCAGAGGCCTTGATATCTACAACAATCTCCGTCAGGTAAAACAAACACATTGATGGCAACACTTTGAATACACATGTCATACAACAACAGTCACAAACGATGGAATCACCACACTTAGAGGATCCTCATGCAGCTTTTTAATTTTGTATGCAAACACAGATATGATTCAATACTATTTGATGTAACATCTTAACATTCTGGCTTTGTAAAATATAACACAACATTTTATTTGTAATGTGTTTTTCTTTTGGAAAAACTTGCAGCACTCCTGTTTAATGACAGCTCGGATTATTTGAGGCATGAACTTCACAAATGAATATCAATCATCTCCATCAGTTGAGGTTCCAACTTTCTTGAAGCAGTTGGAAGATCAGCTTTGCAGGATGGAATCTTGTCATTGACCATTTTTGAGTTGCTCTTTGACCTCATACATTCCCATACTGAAAAATGACCGCTGCGTCACCAAACCCGAAAAAAGTAAAATATGTCAGTGCCCACCTGTACATCTACTGTAGAGGTAGTGACTGCCATCTCCTCTGCTCTTTTACCTGACACCCACCCCACATCATTACTGATTGTAGACATTTGCTTGTTTTCTTCAGGCAGCCATCTTTATATGTTTCATTGGATCAGCACCAAACAAAAGTTCAACCATCATCTCCTTGCCAGATGTAGATTAATAGAATTAAGATTGATAGAATAATAATTCCATCCATCCATTCACAGTCCATGACTGCTTCTCTTTAGCCCACTGTAATCTCATTTTATTTTTAGATGTTAGTGACGGTTTATGTCTGGCTTTTCTGGGTGGAAATCCAATTTTCCTCTGCCAGTTTCTTACAGTTTGATCACAAACATTGACTCCTGTTGATGCCCATTTTATGTTTTATTTATTGTTGTTGTGCATTTTATGTTTTCAGCCATATTGCTTTCAGTTTTCTGTCCTAATGCTTTGAAGTCTTCCTTTGTTGGCCTGTACGTTTCCCTTTTACAACCTTCCAATTTTGTTTGTACTTGCCTCAAATTTTAGACACAGCTGACTGGTAACAACAAACATCTTTTGCTACACTTATAATCCTTTCCATTGTATCCATTGACAGCTCTGTTGTGGAGGCCATGTTTCCTGCCAGTCAGTCAGGTGCAACCGCTCATTAAACTCATTAAACAACCTTTCATTCATTACTTCATGGTAAAGATGGAATAAAAGTGCAGTTGGGGACGTTTACCTTAACATCCACAGTATTTAGAACACATTCCTCTTCCTCAACCCCCTGATAGCTGTAAGATGGAAGGGAATGAAACAGGAAGTGTGTTGGTTTCCTCCTTGCCGTGAACTGTGTGATTGCATGCTCTTACAGTCATGGCAGCTGAAGCTTATGCAGCTGAATTCTCCCTTCCTGCTTTCTCCAACTGTACTTGCTGTACTCTGCCTGTGATACTCATTCTGGGAAGGACTGTGTGCTTTCCAGTGTTCTGTTTTATTTTGCACATGGTTTTTGAGAGATGAGCTTCCGTATTAAGAGGGATTTTCAGGGTCTACATGCAATATTTACCATGTTGTGAAATTCAGAGGAGAGCCAAGATGATTTAGAGGTGATGAGAATGACTCCCATTCTTAAACCTTGCGCTCATAAGTTATGTCATGTTCTCAAGTGAATATATATGACGAGGTTGAAAATGTACATGATGTAAGTTGCTAACTTCAATCTCAGTAGATGTTATGCACTTTTCTTCTGGGATATAAAGAGTTTGGGGTTTTGGCAGTTTGCACTGGTACAAATTGAAAAAGCAGTTTCACTAAGATGACAAGGCCCTCTTAAGAAAAATAAAAAGTGAAGGTATCCCACAGATCCCTATTTAGTAACACCCAACATGAGACATAAACTACAGTATATTTACTGGAATACTCTTTTGACTATTTCCCAATCCTGGGATGTCCCAACCATTGGCTTTAAGCCAGTGCTTCCACTTTCTCTCGCTCTTTGTTGTCTCAGCCTCATCGCCCTCCTTATCTTCCCTATAACAGCTATCTCTTTTTCATCCTTTTACAGAGAAAGCACCTGAGTTGTGCTGAGCTGTAGTTCTCATGGCTGGGGTTTTACACCACACAGGACGCTGCAGGCATACTTACCAGAAATAATGCTGGTGCTATCATCGGTTGCTCTGTTTCCTTATCGCTGAGGCTTGAGAACATAGGTTTTGTGATATCCTGTGTCTGAACTGCATATGAAAATGCATGCACACAACACACAAAAGACACACACACAAACTGCCTTTTCACAGACACATATTTTATGTCGTATTCAATTAACACCAAAGGGGAGATTTACAGGCACAGGTCCCATCTCAGTCATTTGCCTACCAGATTGTGTGGTTTTGACTGAATGCAAGGCATAAAGAACACACTTATTTAAATGAGACCTGGGAACTTTTTACTTTTCAAAACACAAAGTTTACCAGACAAATGTGGACAAATTTTCAAGCATTGGCCAACTTCCCAAACACAGAAATTAAAATACAGTTATTTTTTTCCACATTGGTGACAAATCCTTAGTTTCTGTGGTTCTGCATATGGAGCATTTTGACAGAGTGTTACTATCAGTACTGTTGTTGAACAACAGTGCAAGTGTCTCTCGATGATTTGCCTTCCACTATGATGGTTTTGGAGACAGCTGTCTGATACTCCCACGCCGGTCATGCTATCAATGCGGCCATAAAAATGCTCAGTATTTGTCTTCCTGTTGTAGTTGCTGTTGTGTCAGCTGATAGTGTTGTGCGTGGCATTTACACTGGTAGAGTTTGGTGACCAAATCCCTTAGGGCCGCCTACATTGAAACATGCTCTGATGATCATGTGCATTAGATTTCTATGTGTACAAGCTATTGTTGTGATGCAGACAGTAATGTAACAATTCAATATTTGTTCTCAGTCTGTTTCTGGCAAGTTGATGATATGCTGTTTTTTTTTAGTGTGTGTGTGCGTGCACAAACGACACATCCGTGTGTTTATGAGAGCTTCAGTATCCTTGTTCCGAGAAGTCACATGACCCCTCCCCCATCCCCCCTGCTTTGCGCTGGGCTGTTTCTCAACATACCTTGCGCTGAGGTTCAGAGGGTAGTTTACAGGGACTTTCCCTTCCCGCGCGTGCCTCTCTGTCAGTCTCACTCTCTTCCTATTGTCTTTTTTTTTCATATCACTCACTGTATACACTTTTGGAGAATTTAGTTTCTAGCCAAAGCTGATAAACTGACTGATGCTATCATTATAACTGTCAACAACTCTGCCTGTGATGTTTATTTGTGAAACAGGGTTTACTTCACCCTGCAGCGTTTACTGCAGAATAAAAGACGTCTGTGTGTTTGACACTGCCTACACCCTTAGGCTGTTTTTTATGCCCATAAACCTCTTCCCCTCTCATCTTTTCACCACATTAATGTTGATCGGTTAATTGTGCAGGAATGCAAGTGTATGAGGACAGACTCAGGGGAAAGAGAAGGGATTTTCCCTCGTTATCCTGTCTTTTCCCTGGACTACCCTCTGCCACTTCCATTTTTCCTCATTCCTCTGTCTCCCCACCCTAACTCCCCCTTCCCTCCCTTTTCACCCTTTCTCTTATCTGTTCTGGATTTTTGTTTAGTCACTCTGAAGTTCTTTACAGGAAGCCAGAGTCTGCCAACTCAGTTTTGAGGGCCATAAAAGGCCTGAGTATGGATGGCGATTCCTTAGTTCTGGGAATGACTTAACACTGAGAATTTCATTAGTGCTGTGAGGACCATGGGGAAAATCCTCAGGCTGAAGTTAGGGGATAGGGACATGTTGGTTAAAAAAGGGGAACAAATAATGAAAAAGTAAAGTATTTTGGAAAAAAAAACCTGACCTTTAAAACCAAGTGTTCCACATGAACACACATTGACATTACACTGCTTGCACTCAACATCACACGATACTTTTATCTGTGGAAAGAGCTTCCTTCCCTGCACACGTCTTAAGAGGTGTGAGTTTCTTGCAAATACTGTGATGTAAGAGAGCTAACTAAGGTTTATTTTTCTCTTGAATGGTAGACGGTTCGTCACTCAAGAGCACTATTAGCTGCTACATTCAGTGGAAAATAGCCAAAGCAGAATTTAAAAAAGTCATTAGATGACATGTGGTTATTAGACCCTCATTTTTTCCACTTTTCATACAAGATAACAAACTATAAAGTGTAAAACTTTCTCTTTTTAAAATACATTTAAACCGGCAGTGACTCCTTAATCATAGCCAAGATGCTTCTCTTCACAGATACTTGCTAAATTTTATTATGCAAGAAGATCTCCTGATCTCCTTCACATCTAAACTCCCTCCAGGACTCTTCGATATACCTCCTCCATGCACTACACCTCCTTTACGCTAATACTCAATGGGGTCCCGAGCCTTTAGCTGTGCTGCCCCCATCATAAATAAAATGTATTATCATTATTATTATTATTATTATTGTTATTATTATTATTAAGAGCATGAACTAGAGGTATAGTTGCTTTACTTTGGGCTGTTCAACAATGAAGTATGATTATAGGAAGTTAAAATTATGTTTTTTTTAATGGTTGGACCACTTTTACCTTTGATAACGGCACACACTCTCCTTGGCATCATTTCTAAGAATACATGCAATGTTAAAACATTCATTTCTGTCCAGAGTTGCACTTTTTTTTTTTGCCAGGATTTTGGATTGTTGATGGAGGAGTGAGACCACAATATAAAGTCTTCTGCAGAACATCCTAAATATTCATAGTGAGGTTAAGGACTTGTGAAAATGTGAAAATGATACCTCACACACCCCAAACCCTTGATGAATCCTGGCATTGTCAATTTGGAATATGTGCTTGCTGTCAGGGAAGAAAAAAATCTATTGATGTAAAATCCTGGGCATTCAGTATACTCAGGTAGTCAGCTGACCTCATTTTTTATGGGCCCTTAACATTGTTTAACCTACATGACCAACTGAACAACCCCAGATCATGATGCGGCCTCTACAGGCTTGTATGTTCGGCACAAACCATGATAGGCACAACTCTTCATTCCATATTTTGCATGTGGAAATGGTCTTATATTAAGCATTATCGTGAGTTCTACTGTTGATTTGCTCTGATTTGATTTCTCTAAACAATTAAGTGATATCCAATCACAGTCACTCAAGGCTTTATTCCAAACGCATTTCTACCTTGAAGATGATGGTTCCCCACTATGCTTCAAGGTTTTGATGCGCTGGACAGTGCTCAATCCAATTCAAGTAGTTACAGCAGTCTTCTTAGAAGTTTGTTTGCCTCATGCAGACCAATTTTTTAGATGCTTCTCAAACAGAGTAAAATCTTTTGCACAAGCACAAGATGTGTCTTCCAACATGGTTGTTTAAAGAATGAGAGACTACTCACTGCATCACTTAAGGTTCAGTAACTTACTGAAACATGCTAAACTTTTCCAATGGAAGGCCCCAACATGTTATTAGTTGAATCCAGGTTGTTACCTTTTTTTTTTCGTAGGCCAGTGTGTTGTTGTGCATGTGTTTGTACAGGTGAGTCAGAATTCAGGGAAACGGGAGCGAGGAACACATGCACTGACACAATAGAGGAATTCCGCAAAGATATTCCTCTCACTGCTTGACTACTTTTTAAAAATAGTTTTTACTGGAACAAACTTCCGTATGCATTCACATACACATACATATTGGTGATGTAGCAAAAGTGAAACTTGGACCAACAATCTGTTCCTGATTGCTTAATTTTTTTATGACTTGAATAGTAGCTGAAAAGTCCAGATTAAAAGACTTCCCTGAAAAGGGAACTATGAACAGAAAATTGCTTGATTTAAAACAGCAGGTTTCCTATGCCCTCTTTGGCAATGTTTGACATAATTATCAACTGGATGATTCACACTGACCTCACCCAGAGCAACATCTTAGACTGTTAAACAGATTTAATTCAGTACTTTGTAGACTCGTTTGGGCAAACACATGGTGAGCAGTGTGGTATTCTAGCTTTCCCTGGCTTTGCAGAGAGAACAGAAACTCTTAATTTTGAATTAATCACACTCTCCAGTATTAGGGCTGTTATTGGAGATGTTTGTTTTGTGATATGTGGTGCAAAGGTCTCACCTGACGTTTTTGGACTTTGATTTAATGGCTGACAACTATGAACTGGGTGTATAGATTAGTTGTGTTTGTATACATCTAGAAATAGGTTGTACATTAACGCAAGTGCCTGCAACTGGTTAATTTTCTAATTATAGGCGTGATAATGCTGTTCTTACTCGACTTAGTTAATTGTTTATTTACTTTAGGTGTTGTCACGTTCTTATAGCACATCAGTGTTTTATTGTGTCACTGCCTTTAACCTGTAAAACAAGTTCTAGATAAGGGGAGGTATTTCCTTGAAATCCCTGCATACTTCCTTTAACTTTGTGTACAGGAATGCAGTAGTTTGGATTTTCAAAAAACTAAACTTTGTGCTTTTGGATAATAACCTGATTACTGTCCCTGTGCTAGGCTAAGCTTAGCTAGTTTCCATATATAGATGTCTGTTTTCAGTCAAAACGTATGTATTCTTGTTTGAAAACATTGACATATGTAGGTTTACATACAAAGAAATCAAATTATACCCAATTTTAAAAGAAGGGAATGATGGCTTTGAGAATAGCACAGTAGAGAATGGCATCAGTGGGAAGACAACTGCCATCTAGTGTTCAGCAGTTTGAGAGACCTTGTCTATTTTAGTGGATCTTAATCTTTTCACACCATGTACTGCCTCTGAAACTCTCAAGGTACCACAATTATAACCGATCAAAGTTTTATACTAAAGTACCTATAAACAGGCTGCTTACATATCAATGAACATAACAAGTTAGAACATTGAGACTAACAACTGTATATGCCAACGGCATGTTTTTCATTTTCAGGCTTTTACAAATGACACATTCAATAGTTTACCTTAAACAGTGAGTCTTTGCCAAACTTTTAAATTGGATATTAAAATTTGTTCTGCAGTAGATTTCTTCTGCACTACAGCAGTGGTACATGTACCACAGAGTTTAGAGTTTTAAAGCCAGTTGATTATTTTGAGAAGCAGTATATTTGGATATTTATGAGGCCCTAAATTCACTGGTTTGTCTAAACTGTCATATTTCATGTTGCTCTCCCTCAGACTCCCCTTCATCTGGCAGTGATAACCAAGCAGACAAACATAGTGGAAGCTTTGTTGAGAGCAGGTGCCGACCCCACTGCTTTGGACCGTCATGGCCAAACAGCGTTTCATCTCTGCTGTGAATATGTCCAGCGTGACTGCCTGTCTGTTGTGCTTTCTCTGTCCCCATCTTCCACATCCCTGGAGATCAGAAACTTTGAAGGTAAGTTGTGATCTACTGAGGCGGCTTCTATTGTATGGAGCATGTTTCTGCCAAAGACAGATTTAAAACAACTCTTTAGCTTTCTTATTAAATTATTCAATCAAATAAAGTCTGTATAAAGTGTCTGCTGTGATTTTATTGTCCATCCATCCATTGTCAAACCTGCCAGGAGAGAAAGATTTTACTATGATTAGTTTAATTGCAAATTGGAATCTGAACGACAAGGACAACATATCAATAGCTGAACAGGTGAAACTTGACAGAACAGAACAGAACAGAACCATGTTATTGTTACACATAACTACGTTCTTGAAAATTTGGAAAACTTGCAGTCTTGAAAGTTTTCTAAAATGCAACAAAAATCCCAAAAAATGTTGCCTTGAGCCTTTTTTAACAGACACAAAGGAAATGATTTCAGTTGTCTTTATGACCAACTTCAGTGTATGTACCAACATAAATTATCTAGGTTTTGATACCACCGAGAGAAACATGTTTACCTTTATGTTACATTGCCCTTTCTTTCAGTTACACTTTCTATTGTTTGTTCTGCAGTTTTACTAGAGGAATCTGTGTCCATTATTGCTGGATAAAAGATTTAAGCTGCTAAACAGCCTGTAGTCATCTCTGTCTTATTCTTCTCTCATGAGGTGCCACACATTTACTACAGGTCTGCCTGTCAAGCACACACACTCTGTCTTTGAAACTTGATGGTAGTATATGTCTCTAAAATTACAATATGTGCCTTTGGCAGCCTTGCACATGCAAGTCACCCCTGCCATGTGCACACTCATAACACTACAGATGCTGGATTTTGCACGTGTACGGTCCGTCTCATCTTTAGCACTTGGAACTTGATGTACGTTTTCCCAAAAGCAGCTGAAAACGTGGACTCATCTGGCCATAGAACATGTGTCCACTGTTGTTCTGTCCATCTGAGATTAGCTTGGGCTCAGAGAACTCACCGGTGTTCATGAGCAGAGTTAATATGGCTTCATTCTTCATAATAAGTGTCAGGTTAAATTTCTTGATCCAGGGTTGAGCTTAGCTGAGTGACTACAATTTTACAAGGTACTCCTGATCCCATGTGGCATGATGATTTTTTATGCCACCAGGGCTTGAACATGACACTAAAAACTGTGGTTTCTATCCTTTAACTTAATGCTCTGAGGTTTTTTCCAGACTCTGTGACTCTTTCCACAATATTATGTCCTGTAGATGTTGGCAAAATTATAGCTTGGGAAAACTTTTTAGTTTTTCCTTTTATACCCATTGCTGACACCTTTACTTGTCAGTAACTGGTGAATGGTTCACACTTATATAGTGCCTTTTTAACCTTTAATAATGTCTACGTTCTACAAAGCACATTACATGTTTCTCATACACTGATTCACACAGACACTCATAGCACTACTTATGATTTAAATGGACTCTATATGCATATGAATGAACAAATTTCAGAATATATTCTGTACATGTAATTTGGTATACTAATACTGTAAATAATATATTTTCATATCTTTTAGAGAATGTATTTTTGTAAACTCAGCCTTGGTTTGTTGTTGTTTTCAGGTTTGAGCCCTCTCCATTTGGCTGTACGGCAAGGCCACCAGGATTTGGCTAAAATGCTGCTGGATGCTGGAGCTGACATCAATGCTATGGTCAGTCCCTGCTGCATAGTCTCAGCACTTTGGGTCTCAAAGTCTAACAGATTTGACATTTTTAATCTCATCATTCTTTTCTCATGCTGCATTTTTTTTTCTTCTAATCAGGACATCAAGAGCGGCCAGAATCCTCTCATGCATGCTGTGGAGAACAATAATACAGACATGGTCCACTTCCTCATTGAGGTAATGAGATTGAGTAGGGGAGGAAAGAGGAGACAGACAAGCTGTGACTCAGCTCTGCTTAATAAGGCTGGGTTTCCTTTCCAACTCATAATCTTTGTCATTATTTTCTAATTGATTGATAAGATCTTCAAAGAACTGTTGTAAAATATCCATAGTTTACCTTTGCTATCAGAGTTTAGCAGCTGTGCTCTACTTGGAAAGCGTTCTTTTCTCTTTTCATCATCTTTCCTTCCCTCTTCTTCATCTCTTTGTGATCTAACTCAGCCTCACCATGGTTTTATCTTTTGTTATGCTTTTAACTTTTTATGCTTAACTGCATCTGTTCTTGCTTTCTTTATGAATTGCAATCTTCCGTTTCTCTGTCACAGAATGGTTGTGATGTCAACAACCAGTCATACAGTGGGAACACAGCCCTACACATCGCCTGTGGTCGGGGCCAGGAGGAAACAGTGCGACTGTTGCTGAAAAGTGGCGCTGACAGCAGCCTCAAGAACAACCACAACGATACCCCAGTGATGGTGGCCAAAAACAATAAAGTAAGGAGATGACAGAAATGACCAATTACTTTAAAAATTTTATTGATAAAGACCTTGCATCTCATGGTATGGAAAATCCCATCTATTTACTTAAGTTACAATAGAACAAATGCAAACAAATTCAAAACATAGCTGAATCAGCTCAAAGTAGGAAGAAGTAGTTGAGACAAGATACAGAAAGATAATGCATATTCCTCCCCCTAGTGGTCAAAATCTAAAGGCTGCAGTGTTTTTTTCCACCAGTACTATGTTGTTTGACACAAGAATTATTATAGTGAATTGCTAATACTCTCACTTAAGGTCATGGCATGCACTAAACCTTTATGAACTGTAAATGTTTTTAGATAGCAGATGTGTTACGAGGGAGAGGCTCCAAGCAGACCAGAGTTCAGGATCAAAACTCTATGTCTGTCTCACCACATAGGAGCTATGTCATGCAAAATGGTGAGAAAATTCATACATAAGATCACAGACAAGTACATAAAGTCGCCAAAAAATGACAATACTTCATTTTTACTCTTTGCTTCTCTCTTAGGGTCCCCATCTTCCAACCACAGTCGTGGATCTTCACCTTCGACAACACCCCACGCCCTTCATCACAGTGCTTCCCACTCGCCAAAGACTCCATCTAACTTATATCCCTTTTACTAGTTCAGTGTTACTGTTCAGTGGAACTTGCAACTACCTCCACAAAGCCAGACACCAAAGAGACAATCAATCATCGGTCCCCAGGACATCCAGAAAAGAAATCACTCAATGTGATATCAGACCAAAAATAGTCAGTACCTGGAATTACACTGAGCTGGACTGCAAAAGACGGTCAAGTTGGTGGCCCTCCTTGGGTTTTGACCTCTTACCAGAGGTCGTGCAGCCTCTTTGCTGATACAACTGCTGTTTGGACACATTTATCGAGTTTGAGAGAAAGCTTTAGAACACAGCAGCTTCAGTGATCCACTGGAGGTCTTCTTATACTTCTTTTTCTTTCAAATGGACATATCCTCTTAAAACTAAGAGCTAAAAACTGCGTCTGACTGGAATTTCAAAATCGTCCAGGATTTTGCTCTATCTCAGCCTCAAATATGTTTACATAGGATTTGTGTCGTGTGTCACTCCCCACACTCGCTCATTATGATACATAGATTTATGCCCCATCTTCTTGCAGAGTCTCTAACTGTAGAGAATTACCATCATAGGTCGATCGCTTTCTCTATTCAAACATTTAAGCACTATGATGAGCACCAAAGACTGCCTTCAGCACAAGTTTCTCTGTTTACAACATCGCATGGTGCCAGAATCTGGACAAACTACAGAAAAATTCCCATGTTTTCGTCTTGGTCGTGGTGCATGGGAGGCTCAGTGCATGACATGCAAAGCTATGGCCAACATATACATTTTTCTTATTTTAATCTGTGGCCATATAAAGACAGGGTTTTTTTTCATTTTTTATTTTTTTATTGCTTTATAAAGGGACAAACATTGAATACAAAGAGTTAACACTTGGCCAAAAGTTTTCTTCTCAGAGTACATTAAAGCACCACATTGAAAGTGGACTAAATGCCACAGCAAGACTTTTTTTTTCTCTCACAATTACACTTTATTTAATCTTTGGCCAAAAAAGAAATAAGAAAAGTTGTTGTTTTATGTTGTGGAATGTAGCCCATACAGATTCAGTGGAAAAGTTCAGGCCACAATGTTCTTAAAGGCCAATAAACCTCATTATCATACTGTAGAACCCTTGATTGTGGACATATTTGTATGCATTCACATGGTCATGGTGCCACATGCATACACTACATCTCTCTACCCAGTAACCCATCCACCCACCAACCCCCTGCTGCTGAGGCGTCCTCTTTTTCACAAACTCAAATCTGGTCACCCTATTACAGATAAAGAATGTTTGTGAAGTTGCCAGCACATGATGGTAAATGTCAGACACGGATCAAAGCTCAGTTAACTCTGAGTGCCTGCCACTTTGCCTTTACTTTTTGATAAAAGGAAAGAAAATAGAGAAGAGTGGGGCTATGTAAGGGACTACAAAGTTCAAACAGCCATAGCCTTACTTGAACTGTGGACATTATCATTGCCAGTGACTTCACCACAAGGGTGCACCCGAAGTCTAATTATTGGTTTCATTGTTTTGATTGTAAATTTTCCCTTGAAGAAACTCAGCAAAGTCAAATTCCCTCTGTTTAACGTTTTAATAATTTAAATTCGTCCTTGGTACCTTTCAGGTTTTGTTTAAGTGTATATATATACCTGTATGTATTTGTATTTCTATCACTGTCAAAAGTTGTAGATAGTTTTTTTTTTTATATAAAACGTGTCCGACACCTTCACTTTTGTCATGTTGCCTTTTTGTCCCACTACAACTTTTGAGAATTTGAAAGCAGATCTGTGATTGGTCAGTTGGAGGTCCCTTTGGAGCAAACAACCAATCCAAAAACGAGCGCGCGGCCATGTTGAATTGTCAATATTCTGTAAGAAGGGACAAAAGAGTGTTAACTCGGCGCTTTTCTCGAAAATAGCATATACCAAGCTTACCTGAACTGCCGATTTAAAGGTCATTCAGGGTACAACGGGTAAGTCTTTGAGTGCGTGTAAGAGTTTGATCTTTCTTCTGCTCGTGAAGGGTAATTTCTGAAGTCTTTGGTTAACAGGAGTGGTTACCATTGATGTTAACCAATACGGGCAAAACACTAACCTATGTCGAGGCTACACACTAGCATGCTACCGTTTTCATTTGTTTAGGTTGACCAATAAACAGTGAACTAACAGGTGGCAGCCTATTCACACATGGTTGCTTTGTTCGCATTGTTCATGGATGATAAGTTTGAAGCAAGGTTTCTCTCACAGAGAGTTAAGACCTAATGTTAGGCTGCTAGTTGAATGGCAGAAGCCACGTTGCTAAGCAAGAACTTTTAACGTCCTTTATATCGGCGCTCCTTAACGTCTTTAAGCTTGCGTTGCTGTACAAGAAATGTCAACAAAGTGTCGAAAATATTTTACCCATGTGTCAATAATTCTTGGTTTGGCTTACATTCCAGTTATCAACTATTTTCTTATGCTACATGGTCTGTCAACTAACGGCTAAAAAAATAAAAGGAAGGGGGGGTCGGGTCGGCTTCACCGTGACATATTTATTAAAATATCACAATAGTTTTGACAAGGTCACTTGTAAAGATTTTGCTTTAGAAACCACTATTTGTTCTGTTAGATAAGAGAATTATCATATTTGTACAAAAAAAAAAATACAAAAATAAAATTAAAAACAAAATGATTGTCCTATATAAGTATTTTTCAGATTAGCATTCACGGTGATAGCCTTAAGTATAGGAAGAACTGAGTAACCTTTTATTCAAATTTGGTATAAGTTGGTGTGGTGGTGGATTATTCGTGGTGTTTGCATGTGCTTGTTTTTCCTGTCTTTTTTTTTGTTTTGGAGAGGGTTCTTGGCACACAAAAAAAAATTATAACCACGCATATTTGTTCATTTCTTGGCAGCATTTCCCGCCGCACTTTGCAGATTGCCACCCCAACTTTTTCTGCAGAGGATCAGGAAATCGGAACAAGATAAGACTTGCAACTTGTGCTCAGTTCCAGATTTAGACTTTCCACGCTGAAAGACGTTTGGAGCGATCCCATTTTCCTTTTTGTCTTGAACCAGTATTAAAAGCTTCAACAATCATATTTCAGGACTCTATGTCACAGTAACAAATCAAAAGTTTGATAAGCAACAAAGCCGGTCATATTTTGCTACTAGCCCTTTTAAATGTAGAAACGAAGCATTCAAATTTAAATAGTGACCTATTAAGAACATTCAGGATTGTATTAAGGGTAAGAGCACATTGAAACAAACATTTTGAAAAAAGTGTTTGTTTTAATGTCATTTTTTGATATTATTTATGGCTGTTTATCTCTCCCTTTTTGGAGAGTTGTCTTGTAAATAGAATTCTTACTCTGACTTCATTGCAAGAAGTCTGAATGATTTTGTACACAGTTCATTATTTAAAAAGGAAGTACAAAAGAGGGGTTTGATTTTTTTTTTTTTAATTAATTTTTTTTCCTCCATACACGGTTGCATTAAGCATATAGGGGCAGTGAAAGAGGAGCAAATATAAATTTTACACACTGTGAAGAATTGTCAGTAAAGTGAGCCCATGGCTACTGTGAGAGCAGCAAACCCCCCATCACCAATGATTGTACTGAACAATCCAGCAAATGGGCAGCTCATGGGACAGACCAAGCCACCTGGGCAGCAGTCGGGACTCCTTTCAACTGCTCAACAGCCAGGTGGCCCCCAGAAAAGAACCAGCATTCCTCAGAGCAGTGGAGGCATCAAGTAAGATACCTGTTCCATTTATTCTGAAAGAAATTTAACTTTTTTTTCCCCCTCTTTTGCAGCTTAAACTACTTGTGCTTGATACAAAAATGTATGGTGAAGGCTTTGAATATCCCAGCCAAAAGCTGAACCAAAATATTTGAAGATAAAACATTACAGTCCTCTTGAAGCCCTCCGTCTGGGTTTATTTCCCACTACACCGCTTGTATCACGGTTCATTTCAGTGTTATCATTTGATCACCATGACCTTCAGACTTGCTAGTTGTCTCACAAGTCCCATTTATTTGTGAGTGAAAAATAATAATAATTTTTTTTCCAGTTTGCATTGCTATCTTTGTTAGAATCCCTATGAAATATATATGCCAGAAATGTTGGTTGTCATGGCTTAATGTAAACTCTTTCAATTAGGTTTGGTGATGAGTGGAAAAAGTGCCTGGATCTTCCACCAAAAGACAACAGGATGAAAACTACGGTAAGGTGATTGTTGGTAATAACAGCCATAATTTTCTTTTACACCAAGCCAACAATTGGCTGTTGGGTGCTTGTGGAGTGTCAGGGAACATGCTATGCTTGTGTTTTTGGTATGTGTACAGCTTGGCGAATGAGTGCAAGACAAGGAAGGCTGCAGTGGTGACAGAGAGCTAACAGCTAGCTTTGATATATTTCACACACAATCTTATCTGATTTGTCATGTTCATTCCTCCAAAACAGGCAACACTTTCACAACAGCATGACTGAAATATACATTAACCAACTGATGATCATGACCCAAGACAGACCAGCTCTGACATTACAGAAAAATACAAAGCATAATATTTATATAGGTGGTCCTCCAGTCTCCACCCTTTTTGTGGAACGTTTGTGCAGCCGTCCCCTTCCGCGCTGCCAAGCTGAATCCTCTTGTACGGGAGCTGATTGTATGTCCTCGGTTGAAAATTGTCTTTGCAGTTTGTTCAAACATTCACTGTTGCCTACTACTGATGTAATAACCTTCTTCTGGATCTTACTAAACAGTAACCTTAAATGTTTCCCCTGTGTTTCCCAGGATGTGACATCGACGAAGGGAAATGAGTTTGAAGACTACTGCCTAAAGCGAGAACTTCTAATGGGGATCTTTGAAATGGGATGGGAGAAACCCTCCCCTATTCAGGTAAAAAAAAAAAAAAAAAGTAGCTTGTACTTTGGTGCCTGTTGTTGTTTTTTTTTTTGTTTGTTTTTCTGCCAATTTTTACTAAAGCCAGTTTTGGAAATTTAGAATCGCCTTTAATTGGACCACTGCTCTTGACCCAGAATACATGCACAGCAGCAAAATTGTGTTATTGACGAAAGTATGATATTCTGCTGCTTTTAACTTTATCTGTGGGAGGTCTTTGTACGTGTGACTGCGATCGAATTCTCTGCATAAATGTAGATGTATGTCGTCTTTGTTTTACTTGAATGGTGATTTTTGTCACAGCTCTATTCTTTTACGTGTTGTTTGTCATGATAGTTGACCCTGTGTCCAAATAAGTCTGTCTAATCCAATTTACCATGCATATTTTACTGACTGGAGTTGATCTCTGTTTCAATAGGAGGAAAGCATCCCTATTGCTCTATCAGGTAGGGATATTTTGGCTCGGGCCAAGAATGGTACAGGAAAAAGTGGGGCCTACCTCATTCCTCTCCTTGAGAAGATAGACTTGAAGAAGGATCACATTCAGGGTGAGTTTCTGCAGCAGTTTGACATTGAACTTTATGAAGGACTAACCAAAATGATCTACAGGACTATAGTACAGTTGACATTTGTTTCTGTAGTTCTATATTTTCTCGAGCACATGGTCAGGACTTTGACCAGTGTGTGCACTGTTCTTACCAGTCCGAATATTTCTTTCCTCCGTTGAACAGTTTGATTTTTTTGTTTGTTTGTTTCTCCATGCATTTCATCAACCCTCACATTTCATCAGCCCCTCCATTTATGTCTCCATCCAGCCATAGTAATGGTACCAACAAGAGAACTGGCCCTGCAGATGAGCCAGATCAGTATTCAGCTAAGCAAGCACCTTGGCGGGGTCAAGGTTATGGCAACCACAGGTGGAACCAACTTGAGGGATGACATTATGCGCCTGGACGAGACGGGTAAATGTTCATAAGTATTTATGTAGAATGTAGAAATGATCTAAAGTAACAGCTTGTACATTTCTTTTTTTGAGCTTTAGTTTATTGTATTTGACTGTAATATAAAACAATTGAACAGTGATATTGTTGTTTTGATTGCTATTTGCACTTTCTCCAGTTCATGTAGTGATTGCCACACCAGGCAGGATACTTGACCTGATTAAAAAGGGTGTCGCAAAAATGGATAAGACCCAAATGATGGTGATGGACGAAGTGGGTTTGGTTGATTTTATCTCACTTTTATTCAGTAACGTTCACTATAAAGTTGGTCATCTCATAACACTGTGTATAAAAACTCCTTTATTCAGGCAGACAAATTGCTGTCTCAGGACTTTGTGGTGCTGATCGAAGATATCATCAGCTTCTTGCCAAGGGGTCGTCAGATTTTGCTTTATTCTGCCACTTTCCCCATCAGTGTGCAGAAATTCATGGTGAAAACTCTAAAAAGAATATATTCAAATAAAAATGAAAACATTTCATGTGATCTTGATGTTCTGACATTGTGATTACCTTTTCCAGAGCAAGCACCTGCAGAAGCCCTATGAAATCAACCTGATGGAGGAACTTACGTTGAAGGGCATTACTCAGTATTATGCCTACGTCACAGAGAGACAGAAGGTCCACTGTCTGAACACACTTTTTTCCAGGGTGAGTGTTCAAAGCACACCTCTGGTATTGCTAACCACTTGGATACTAAACCCTTACAAATAGCTGCATCAGTGTTGAGAATAACTGATGTTTGCTGTTTGAGTTCTTCTGCATCATTTTCTTTTTATCATGAATGATGAAGTCGAGCAGCATTTCAGAAGACAAATGTTCCTATGTGCGCAATGTTTCTGGAGGGGGTGGCCTTTGTGCAGTATTGTAGCTCTCATGTTGCACAATTGATTATGTTTGATCAACCTAAAATTGAGACTTAAATTGATCAACTCTGTACCAAGATCATTTAAATGCAAATTAACATGGAAGTGTGTCCGTATTTTTCACTCAGCTGAATTCAGAGGAGGTTTTGAGTTAATTCTTTAAGTAATAAATGCATTTGCATCTTTATTTATTTTCCTCTTAAAGCTCCAGATAAATCAGTCCATCATCTTCTGCAACTCCACTCAGAGAGTGGAGCTTCTGGCAAAGAAAATCTCACAGTTGGGCTATTCGTGCTTCTATATTCATGCAAAGATGATGCAGGAGTACAGGAATCGTGTGTTCCATGACTTCAGAAATGGACTCTGCAGAAACCTAGTCTGCACAGGTAAGTTTAAGAGCATTTTGAAATGTGAAGTGGATGTTGTTTTGTTTTTTTAGATTTTAGTTGGCTAAGATTAACTGAAGGACATGCTTTCTTGCAGACCTGTTCACTCGGGGAATTGACATCCAGGCAGTAAATGTAGTCATTAATTTTGACTTCCCCAAAAGTGCAGAGACCTACCTGCATCGTATTGGCAGATCAGGTAAAGATTAACATGTCGTACTCTGAACGAATAGATTTGTTTACCATTCAGAAAACCTGCCACAACCAGGTTATCTTCATACACCGTCTTCCCTTGCAGGACGATTTGGTCACCTGGGTTTGGCTGTCAATCTGATCACTTCAGAAGATCGCTACAACCTGAAGAATACAGAGGATCAACTGGTCACTGACATAAAGCCCATCCCCGGCAGCATCGATAAGAGCCTCTATGTGGCAGAGTTTCACTGTGTTGACCCAGACGACGATGATGATGAAGAAGAGGCTGCGAAAAACAGGGAATTGGGAGCATCCTGAAAGAAAGGTCTGTATTTCTAAAAGCCTGATGTGATGGGGGGAGGGGGATCAAACTTTAAATAGTTGTGATAGGGCTTCAGCTGGTGAACAACTGAAAGATGTAGATGAAATGTGAATGCCGGTCACGTTTTCAAAATGGTAATTGGAGTAATGAGGCCTGATGCTTGACCCTGTGTGGGTTGTGTTGAGAGAGAGAGCACAAAGCTATCTGTTGCCAGCGTCATTTACAGTATATAACAGAAGGGAGTTCATGTCTGTGCAATATCACTAAAAAGTTAAATGATTTAAACTTCTGTCGCCTCTCATTAAGTTAACCATCTCTGATTTGGCAGGTAGAGTACGTCCGTCCCCCTAATAACTAACGGTAACTATCAAAAATCCACAAGTAGAAACTCAAAGTAACACAAGTGAATACACCTGAGATGGCTGACACAAATTGCCTGTGGACACCAGAACTTTGTCTTTTTCAGGGCAAGTAGGCATCCTTCACTGTTTCTTTACAGGGAAGGGCCCCCCTGCCCCAGTTTCACTTGTATGGGAAAACACTTGTTAATCATTTGAGTGATATTGTCCAGAGCTGTAATCGCCTCTGTTGCATACTGTACCTGGCAGCACCAGGCCTTCTCTTTCATTCAATAAGGAAGACTGGGTCAAAAGCAAATTAATTGGTGAAAATTTGGATAATGTCAAAGGAAAATAATTGCAACTAATCATTACCACATGTATGCTCTGTCTTTTTTTTGTGTATAAATGAATGAAAAACATTTAATTAGGTAGGCAGGAATTGGATACATTTGAGCTCTCATCCTGTTGAAGTAGAGCAAATACTCGGTATCTTGTAAATTGATTGGATCTGCTTGTCAGTAAGAAGATTAACTTAAGTTTTACAGGATTTAAAGTGCTGCCTTCTTTGGACGGCGCTGCAGTAGTCAAGTTAGATTTGAACAAAGCTGATTAACACACACACACTGCCAGCTGTCTGCTGCTGGTTTGCAACTCTTAACACTTCACTGAAATCTGAATTCCTAATTCTGTCTTTTGCTTTTGTGGTTTATTGTTTCAGGAGAAATAAAGTGCCTGGCATTTGTCATACACAATATTGGCAGCAACAACACAAGACTTGAGTGAAGATTTTTTTTTTTTTTTTTTTTTTTTTTTTAAAGATTTTCTCTCCCCAATTAAATTTACAGCCACCTCCATTTTTTTTTTCTCTGTACATGAGCTAATAAACTGATTTCCTCCACTGAAAACTGCCTTAACCAGTTCACCTTTTTGCCTCGTTGCTGGGCTGTTAACGAGCATATAGAGTATGATTAAAAACCTATGCACTCTTGGCAACAGATGGCAATGAACTTCAAATTGGTGCTTTGTTGTAATATCGTAAATGTCAAACCAAAGGCGGACTTTGAGGAAGGTGCTGATAATGAACTAAATTGTCCACGTTCCCATCCTGCTGTGAAATGCCTTTTCATGGTTTAAGCTGCAACCTGAAACAAATCAACACTCGTACCTTTTAATATTCAGTAGGACTTATAGTTTTTCTTCCACAACAGCATAAAGTCCTTGTGACAGGGATTCAGAATGGTTCTGGAAACAAATGCCTCCGATTTAGTTGAGTCATGAAAGGCTGTGATGGATCTGTCTCCTATGCTGGTGCTGTGTAGAGAATGGGAGCACACTGGACTTACTGGGTTACTTGTAAAGATACGCTCCTTTGTGTTTCATATTCTGATAAGAATGTGATCAAAGGGAGACTGACTGTAATGTGATGCATGGTCAGCAACATTCCTCATGCTTTTTTTTTTTTTACAGTGTTCGGTTAATATCTAAAAGCATTAAGCTAAGAAATCTCTGGTGTCACTGCATCATTATTTGCATACATCAGATTCTTACCCTCCCTTTTTGAACGATGCAGCAGAAAACATTTGCAAGACCAACCTATGGTTTTTTTTTTTTTTTTTTTTTTTTTTTTTTTTTTTTTTTTTTTTTTTTTTTTTTTTAAATTGTCTGGATTTGTTTATGACACATTCATCTATGCTGCAGTTTAGTCTGCTTGAGCCAATCTGGCCATTCCCCTCTGACCTCTCAATTGCTGAGCGTTGGCTGCCCCTCAAAGGTGCTAATTTTATTCCGTACATTCTGACATGCGTGCTAATTCCTGGCTGCAACAATCACTCCACATAGAATTGCAGTACTTCTTTTCTTACATGTTATGTTTGAAAACTGGAAAGTACGACCAGAAGTGAATGCTTTTACACATGAAGTTGTTGCCAAAGCGGTTTTTTTTTTCTTCCTTCAGATACTTGTATGAACTAACAGGTGCACCTCATAATGTGACCACTGACTGCTGAAATAGTGGTGGAACAATAAGGCATATTACTTGGGATTGTTCTTCAAAAGGGAGTTAAAGTTGAATGTAGATGAACTGCATAGCCTGGAATGACATCTCCTGTGGTATTCCAGTAAAAAGGGACTGAAATGATGTCGCTGATTATGAACTTGCTTTTATTTCCAGACAGGAAAAAATACATTAAATATGGCTGTGGAATGTATTACTGTAAAGCATTTAGTTTTGGGCCCATGTAAGCCAGTATTTGTGAAGTCCCCCTGATTTATTTAAAGCAGTAGGCAGCGTTTCTCTGGTCTCGGTTGGTAGTGAAGAACACGACACAACGAAGTGTCTTGGTTTAAGTGTTAATACCAGTTCTTCCCCTTGGCCCAATCTTTCTTTTTTGTATAGTCAGGACGGTGTCTCGTTTTTCTCATGGAGATTAGAGGTAGCAGTCATCTGGCCATCTAAATGGCTTTTCAGTTCCTAGTTGAAGGGCTGTATTACAACTTTCCAGAGATTCCAAAATAAAAGAGCCACGATAACCTACTCAGCAGTTGATGAGCTGGAGGAATAAGGCCAAGGATTGTAACTGGCATGTAGCCTTATTTCTCCTATAAGTGCCTTAGACTGACATCAAAGTCCTGCTTCGTGCACCCTCCTGGCTTGAATTTGGTTGCCGTTTTACTTACAATATAAGCAATCACTGCTTGCCGGTTTCAGAAGTCAAACTGCAGTCAGAAGAGAGTGGTAGTTTTTCTATGTTTGATGAAAAAATACATTTAAAAAATGACAGGAAAAGATCTTTGAATATTTTACAGCCATAAATGATTGACTTCACAAGGCCTCAGTTAAATACATTTAAAACGTTTTTCTCTTCTTTTTACGGGCAGGGATTGGTAGCTCTCGTTGGTGCTCTTTTCAAGCACCAGCGGTGGAGATTTGTTTTTTCACTGTGATAATTTGCCTCATTGCTGCACTTAAATGACACGTGATGGTAATTTTCTTTGATTTATTTTTTTTCCTTTAAACCTGTGAAGAAAAACTTTCTTATTGTACACACCCATGACTTGATGAGTGAGACATTAAGATGAAAGGAGAGTGAGAAATTTCTGTGAACTGTGTCAATGCCTGTGCTTCAACCAAATAAAAGTTCAGCTGACTGACTTCTCCTTTGTTTTTGTTTTTTAAATGCTCATGTTTTTCTTTTGTTTTTCTTTGAGGTAAACACGACTCAAAGCATTGAAATCGTCAAAAATGTTATTCTGGTCACGTTTCAAGGTTAGAGATGTCTTTACAAATTTTTTTCCCATCCTAATCACTTATTGCTCAATTTGGTGGCTCTTAGTCTGACAAAAAAAACTGCCTGCACAATAATTACTGTAAAACATTGCAATTTATACCTCTTTTATACTTTTCATACTGATAGTTTTACAAAAAGGTGCATACACTTGACTATTATTTATCAGCATTTTTAAAGAGACATCACATTTGTTTTGTATTTATTTTTCAGTATATAATGTAGCAAGCCCAAATTTCCTACTTGACTGTTACAGAACAGTACATCCACCGAATACGTGTTTCACTAAATTAGCTCCGCACGTTTTGTGATCTGCCGAATTCATTCATTCGCTGCAGCCTTCAAACTAGGCGTACCCTTGGAATGTCATTCAGTGCGAGCCTGAAATAAACGGGTGTCCAACGAATCAATTTCGTCGTACGTCACCGAGATCGGGACGACCATGCTGTAGCTTTAGCCTATGGCAGTTGAAATCAGACGAACATCAACCAATCAGCTCCTGAGTCGGTGGTAAGTGGGTGGGTGCTTGTGAGCTGCAGTCACGGACGTTGTCGTGAACTTTACCGGTGTAGAAGTACCCCTGGACCCTAACCGTCTGCGTGAGTAGAAAAAAAACTATAATATTTTATGTGGACTTCATACGATAGTGGTCGCTGAAAGTGTCACTTTGTCAGCCTTTGTGTTTTAGAATTACCGTGCTCGATATTTTTCAGATGAATAGATCTCGTGGTCGGACTCCACATGGCTACCTAGCCAGCTAGCTAGCCCATCAACCCTGTTAGCTTGCATTAGCCCTCCTAGGTTATATATTGCTGGTGGATAGTTTTGCCGACTGCTTGATTGTCAACAAATCTGGGCTCTCGAACAAGCGACATGTTGCTGTTTGATATTTGTTGTTTCTAACCAGGAGTAGAATGGTGTACAATGTGTGTAGTCTGGCTATACTGGGCCTTAGCCACAACCAGCCTGCTATACTCTCTCTGCTAGTACACTAGGACATAGTGTAGCTTGACAAGTTGATGGTGTTGTCTTGCTTGCTAGTTGGATAACATTTTGCTTCACCCTACGCTAAAGGCCATTGGATATAGTGTGTAACAAGCTTCATGTGGCTTAATACCAAATCTCGCAGATTATATAAATCAGTGTATGTTGAATAACGCCTCCCCCTTACCTTTACAGGTGACTATTTTATTCTAATTCGTTTTAGTTGTTGCAGTTTTTATGACCAATTGCGAGTGATATTGCCAATTGATTGATTACCCACTACCTGTCTCTATTCAGTCTGTTACAGTGTCAGAGTATGGGCAGTGTGTTGGCTGCCACCTCCCCCAGTCCAGCTGCAGCTGGCGGTGGTCAAGGGGTCCCAGGGTTGGTGTCAGTCCCACCCGGGTTCACTATGCCCTCCGTGTCTTCCGTCCCTCCAACGTCTGAGTCTGGCGAGCAGAAAGGAGATACAGATTCCTCACTCCCAAACCCAGGCACATACGAAGAGTGCCACCGGAAATGTAAAGGTTAGAAGATGGACTGAACTTGCACATTATGTAGATTATTACTGGTGTATTTCCTTATATACGTTTAACCTTGTTAATTATTGTGATGGTGAGTTCAAACAACAGATGGGTTATTTTATTTCCTCTTTCCTGTTTTAGAGGTGTTCCCTATGCAGATGGAAGGGGTGCGGTTAGTGGTAAACAAGGGCCTGAGTAACCACTTCCAAGTCAGCCATACTATCACCCTCAGCACCCTGGGTGATTCCGGTTATCGATTTGGGTCCACCTATGTCGGCAGCAAACAGACTGGACCAGCAGAGGTAATGCTCATTTTTCCACTGCTTTAATGAATTATGCTGACAGTTTTGTACTTTAAATTTGAATGATCATGAGAGAGTTTTTTGAGTGTTTACTATTTTTGAATTGCTTCTATCCAAATTGAGTAGAAACTACAAAAATGCCTTGTCTTTAAACTAAAGTTTATACATGCCTGGTTATTAAATAAAAGCCTCTCCATGATGCACTGTTTCGGTTATCTAATTAATACACAGAGACGGGAGAAGCATGTGTGTTATGATGTACTGTATGTGAAATTCCCATATGTAATATAGTAGTTGGCTAAATTTCCATGTAATTAATTTGTTAGATATTATGTTTTCAGTTGTACAGCCCAGAGGATTCAGCTGTAGCTTTTAAGTGTTGTTTAATACAGCTATAATTACTTAAAAGGGTTTTGTTCCTCTTAGTCATTTCCAGTCATGGTTGGGGACATGGACAACACTGGCAGTCTGAATGCCCAGATCATTCACCAGCTTACAAATGCTGTACGCTCCAAAATAGCCATGCAGGTAAGTCAACGAGTAAAAAGATCATACTTTCACAGGTGATCTTGCAGAATTTTTCAGCATCTAAAGTATCGTTTACAATCACAGTCAGGTTTAATGTACTCTGTTGTTGTTGTTTTTTTGTAGACTCAGCAGCATAAGTTTGTGAATTGGCAGTGTGACATGGAGTATCGTGGTCAAGACTTCACTTCTGCTGTGACGCTCGGAAATCCAGATGTTCTTGTTGGATCCGGTATGACTATGATTAGATCAGTAACAATGCTGGTTATAAGTAAGAACACCAACTGAACACAGATGTTATATATGGCTGGCAGAAGAGGTTGATTCAGGATCATTTGGACCACATAATAAAGAAAGTGCTTTATTTAGTTTATTATATCGGTAAATAAACAGCAGGTAAGCCAGAATGCTCAAAAGAAGACAATTACAGCCATACAGATGTGAACCTTACTATTTATTTGTCAGTATGGGTTGTGTGTGTGTGTTCTTAAGTACTGTATTTTCTGCTCCATAAGGCGCACCTAAAAGCCTTAAATTTTCACAAAAATCGGCCGTGCGCCATATCATTCCAAAATCTGTCACGGATACCGCCATTTTGAATGTACCGCGGGGAGCGCCGAGCATTCATCGGGGCATTAAAGGAGAACTCTGGTATTTTTAAACCTAGACCTTATTTTTGGCATGAAATATGTTTATCATGGAGATTAGAGGTAGCAGTCATCTGGGAACAGAGAACAGTTTGGCGAAAGTCGGCGTCCTTCGGGAGCTATTTAGATAACTCGCGATCGGCGTATATCCATATAATGGAGTGAACGGGGCTTAGACGATGCAGCCTCTAAATAAGGCATTATCTGTCTTTAAGAAGAATGAATGAACGAATGTGTACTATTGCTCTGTTAGCTCATTGGTGCTGTTATGTGGCTACTTGCAGCTATAGGAGCGCTAATGGCCACTGGTGAAATCAGGGTTAGGCGGATCCCAGCCATTCAATCTGAATGGGGCGAAGATTGTATGGAGCTCGTACTTAGCGATTGAATCGTGCCTTATGTATGGGTTAAGTACAGAAATGGACCCCATAATTGAGGGTGCGCTATAATCAGGTGATTCTTATAGTGCGGAAAATACGGTAGCTTAGCTTCAAATCTGTGTAATATTTTGTGATCTGTGAATACACACACAAACCCTTTCACTACCGATTGCTCAGTGTCATTCATTGTGAGCATTACAGGTAGTTTGGCTTGCTAAGGAACTCTCACTTGCTCAGAAGAAGTTTCAATATTGTTTAACATGTAAGAACTAAAGAAAAACGGAGCTCTGATAACCAACTACCGTAGCATATTATAGCCTTGTGTCTTAAACCTTTAACGTGCATGACCAAAGTGAGTGCCAGAGGGCGCCGATAGAGCCATGATTTAGTACAGCCTAACCTGCAGAAAGTTGCTTATTAGAACAGCCCAAGACCCATTTTCAGGTAAGGTCAGGTCTCATTACTTTTGTTTGTGCCTGTAGGTAGATTAGCCTGGAAACAGGAAACATCCACTCAACATAAAATTACTATCTTCTAATTTTCAAACATTTGTGTCCACTGGGATTGGATTCCAAGGGAAAGGACATTTGATTTTTCCTTTAACAATCACTAGAGACAACCATATTTATCTGAATTGAATGTAATTTTGTAACGTTGCCATGACAACACTCTGGGTTTTTGCAAAGTATTGGGAGCATGGCACACTACAGTCTATAAATCACTGCTTGCGGGTGATTAGACATTCTCAAGGCATTAAGCAGGGCAAATTCATGACCACAAAATGAACAAATGTGTTCCTCCATTTTTTTATACAGACAGAAATTAGAATCACTATTTGCATCCCTTTGCACGTTTTGTCAAGTGTGCATTAAGTTCTGTTCCTGGTGTGGTTTGAATGAATTACATTTTGTGGTTTTGTCAGCAGCCGGTAGTAAAAGAACAAAATGCAGACGTCTTTAAGGACTTAAACTGTTGTTATTTAGAAAAAAACATTAAAGGTTGGTTGGTAAATGGACTGTACTTATTTAGTCCACTCAAGATGCTTTTACACTTCAAGCCACTTTTACCCATTCATAAACTCATACAGCGTGTCTTAGTCTAAAAAGTGTTGCTGGCTACACAAGTTTCTACACTTTTTTTTTTTCTCTATCACACACATTCACACATCAGGTTTCAGTTTCTTCAGTTATTTTGCCCACGGACATTTTGACATGCAGTCATGACTACAACTGCACCATGATGTCACTTTTCAACGCATGCTGCCGATTAGCTAATCATAGCTCCCCCCGTGGTACTTATTGAATGATAAAAATGTTCTTTCGTGTCACAATGCGAGGCTCATCTCTACTTTGTGGATTAGACTGATTTCAAAGTCAGGAGCTAGGCTAAGGGGTTTTAATGAGACGTTTCATGGCATGGATACAAAACTGAGTGAAAACCAGAGAACGGGGTTCCTTTATACTGGAAGTGTGCATGAAACGGAAATGTACACTGCGTATGTGACAGATTCTTCGATGGCTGTGTTACAGGCATTGTGGTCGCCCACTATCTTCAGTCGGTCACACCAGCACTGGCTCTGGGTGGAGAGCTGGTGTATCACAGGAGACCAGGAGAGGAAGGAACTGTCACCTCTCTCTTGGGCAGGTACACAGGTAAAATCATACCAACATTTTTACTGTTTTCACAAGCGAGTTTAATATTTAGCTATCAAATCCCAAATATTTCAGTCTTTGGAGATATGTTCATTCAAACGGTTGCATCTTACTGCTTTATGTGATCGGCAACATATTCTTTTCCCTCAGGAGACAACTTTGTTGCAACTTTAACTATGGGGGGAGCAGGAGCTCATGCTACATATTATCACAAAGCCAATGACCAGGTACTTAATATCGGTGAATGCAGATAAGTAGAAATGACCTGTAGCTTGAAAAGATGCCCTCGTGACATCTGAGCTGAACTCTTTTTTTTTTTTACTCTATAAGTCTGCTGATTCTGCCTCTTTTCTCTTAAACTGGAATCTCATTGGGCAAGGGCAAAATCAGTGACCAAAACTTATTTGTGTGCATGTAAGCACCTAAGTGTTGTGTAAATGGGGACTTTGTGTTTAACCTATCCTTTAATTTCTGTATTTAACAGTTGCAGGTAGGGGTTGAATTTGAAGCCAGCACAAGGATGCAAGACACTACAACATCCATTGGTTACCAGTTGGACCTCCCCAAAGCTAACTTGCTCTTCAAAGGTAAATACAAATAACAACATGAGTGACCACTAATGTAATAATAACCACGTCAGTATGTTTTTCTCACTTTGTCCATCGTTACTCTTTCCAGGCACCGTCGACAGTAATTGGGTGGTTGGGGCAACCCTTGAAAAGAAGCTGCCGCCGCTGCCTCTCACACTGGCTCTGGGGGCTTTCCTCAACCACCGCAAGAACAAGTTCCAGTGTGGCTTCAGTGTCACCATTGGTTAGAGGTGCACAGGCTACCTGGAATCAGCTCACAGGCCACAGCTCGAAGTGGCACAGAGACACACACAGGAACCTGAACAAAGTTTTTGGAATTGGATACAGAGACTCTTTTACAACTGTGATTATGGGGCTGACAGAGAGACAAAGACAACTATCAATGAGCCAGGACTGGCCAAGCCATGCCTACATATTGTAGCACATATGTCTTTCCTGTATGGTGTATAGGACATACCCAGAGGCTTGTGTGATGTATATCAGAGGGCTTCATGTGATGCTTGAGAACATGTGATGTGAAAATTAAAGTAAGTAGTAAGACATAATATATGGTGATCATGTATGGATTGAAATAAATGTGATTACATTTTGTACAACTGGGTGTTTTGATTGTTCATTAATAAACGTCCACAAGGTGTCGCCACAACTTTATATTTTACAGATAACGTAAGCTAACAGTTTCTGTTGTTAGATTAATTTTTTTTTAGTTTGACAACAGGAGTGAAGGAATGGTTGAGGAGTGAGTAAGTCAAAAACACGGAAAAGGTGGAGAGGCATCTGATGACGGCAGGGGCCAGGACAGACCCTGGACAGTTGGTTGAACCTCTCCAAAGCAGCAAACGTGATGAAAAGGGCTCTGTGATTGGTCTTGCCAGTTTGCTTGAAGTTTATTACCTTTGCCTCCACATATTTAAGCCAGAAACGTACTCATCTGTGTTGGAAAAAGTGGCATGAAGAATCATTACTTTTTACTGATACTCCTACTCAGTCTCATGGAAAAACATGAAATGGTAAATTAAACAACAGATTTTATTCCACTGACACGCTTTCATGCTAATGAACGCAAAATTAACTCTATAGTGAAATTGTCTCAGGAATTTGGGATGGCACCACACTCCCGACTGCCAAGTGGAAGAATTAAGACCCGTCTTGACCACAGGTGCTATTGAAAGTTGTGCTGGATGGCATAAAAGGAAAAAGAAAATTATACAGATTTCTGTTCAGTTAAGCCAGAGGGTAGCTGCCTTCAAACAGCAGCCAACAGGCTTTGCAGAAGCTCAAACGTCATGTATGTAGTAAAAGCGCTCATTAACTGGGTGATATTGTAGGAGATGTGAGCGAAAATGTGTGAGGTATAGAAATGCAGACAGCTGAAGCTAAAAGTGAAGGCGTCGACTCTATGGAAGATGACAGTTTTCTGACATTGTGTTTCAAGATGAATAACAGATGTTCTCGTTCCAGGAGATTAATGATTTGGTTACAGATTATTACAGATGATTTTTTTCCAATATAGACTGATTAGTTCTGCTCTGAAGATCATGAAGCAAGTAAGTCTTCAGCAGCTCTGTCAAAAGAAAAGATTCAGACTGAAAAACACATCAGACCAAACTTTAAAGTGAGATAAAGGTCCCCTGAAAACTAAGAATGTCAAACTGCGATGGTTGATGTGCACGACGTGTTTTTCTATTTATTTGGCTTGGGGTTCACTGTTCTTTGTTTCTGCCTCCTTCTTTTCTTCTTTTTATGGAGTCTCTTAGGATAGCTTCCTTAAATATGAATGGAGGTAGGGATAAAAATAAGCAAGCTGCTTTAGCTGAGCTGAATGTAAATAAAAACATTGATATGTTATATATATATGAGACACACGGCTCAGATGATAATGAAGCTGAATGGGGATGGAACTTCATAGGACAAATTCTTTTTTGAAGATATGGAACAATGTCTTAGTTCAATTAAATTTTATTTATACGGCACCAAATTACAAATGTAATCTCAAAGCACTTCAAAGATACAATCTAATTCAAGCCAATGCAGATGAAGCTGTTGATTTTTCATACCATATTCAAGTCATATTTCAGTGTGTGAATTACAGTTTATATATATATATATATATATATGTATACATATATAAAAAACTTTACTAAGACATGCTGCTGCCATCTAATTCAAAGTTACAGCTACACTATCTTTATTTTCATGAAATCTTAATATGTCACACTTTCAAAATATGATGCTTTCTATAAGGGTTGGGCATGTTAACTCAACCCAACAAAGATCTAAGAATATTCCATACAGTAAACCCAAATATCACTGATTATTATTCAATAATAGCCAACTGCTGCAAAAAAACAACAAAAAAAAACATTCCGGTATAAAACAACAAAGATATATGAGAGGAATTTTGCTAATTTTTGTCGGTACCCTCCATGGAGAGGTGAGATGCGGATGGTAGATGCATGTCAAAGCTCCAAAAGCATTAGCAGGAGAGTGAGGAGAGGAGACACCATTGTCATGGGAGAGAAGCTAAAAACACTAAAACAAAAAAAAGAGTAACATATTACATTCAATTTTTCTTGTTCCTTTGGAGAATTTTAACACAAACCACATGGAGTTCTGAAAAACATCATACCAACAGTAGCTATGAAGCTATTCTTTACAGGGGACTGCTGCATTATACTTGTCTGTCCTCATAACCTTACAGATCCATGTGTCTTATATCTATCTGATCATATGTAGATGGATGTATCAAACCTGTGAAACAAAGCCAGCAATTGTCACGGCATAATGCTTGATTTTACTTTGATTTATATGTGTACTTTGCAGCATAAATTCTATTGATGTTCTCTCTTATTTTGTTTACTCACTGTGAAAAACTAAACTGAAAACCTCTTTATGTCACTGTCAACCAGAGACAACAGCAGTTTCTGCAAGTCTAAAATGTGCAAGTGAATGTTGATACCTGTTGCTGTCTGACATACGAGGAGGCGTGATGGTGGTGGGTAAGATCCTGTAAAAGTCAAAGCATTTTTCAAAAGGAATATTCTGTGCAAAGACCCTTTAAAATGACATCTTTATGTTCATATGATTCAATTTATGTTGACACAGCTTACTTCCTTGATTGGCACGGGCCTTCATCCCGATCTGTGTGTGGATGTGTAACCTTTACTGGTCCCACTTGAGGACATGGCAGAGTGCTTCCATTAAGTAGAGGAGTTATATCTATTAAAAGAAGACAGTTTCAGTAATACGATACAAAAAAGAATTCCAGTCTAGAGTAGAGTTATTTAAATGTTTACATTGTTTGTTGTAAAATGCCATATTCAGTTAGAAATTTTAATTTAGCAGTGAAAACAGTTAGCTAGCCTTGAAAGTTGAAGATGAAAATGGCACTCCCTCCTCTGAGGAAATCTCTGTGTTGCATTTCTTCCAAAGATGCAAACTGGGGAAAACCAAAAAGTGGTCCCGCAAAGAATAACTCATTGTTATCATCCACTAATTGATCTCCATCCTCGCGAGGATTGTTCCAATATGACGCACCTGTTTACAGAAAGTACATGTAACATAAAAGCAAATAGGTTTTGAAGACTTTATTTTCTTCAATTATTTTATCATCTTGGAGTCTTACCATTGGAGTTTTTATCATTTTCATGAGTGGTTAAACTTCTTCGCTTTGACATCTGCAGCTGGAAGTTGGGGTTCTGATCCAACATTTGGAAAGTCCATTGCCTTTGTAGGCAAGGCCACTCCAGCTGGTCATCATAGTCACCTGAGACGATTTCAAAATACAGTCCAAAAAACGTCTGACGGAGTACAGTCGCTATCCGGTATGCATAGCCCTCTTTGGAATACTGCCGTGGGCTGTATATTCTGGTTCCGTCAGCACTCGTGTTCAGGAGTTTCTCAAAGTCATCAATCTGCAGGGTCACATGTGGACACTCAGTCTCAGAAAGATTGATGTCATCAATTGAGAAGCCCCCTGTAGAGCTTCCTGCTCCTTTCCGAACCTCAAACACCACCTGGAACTGCTTGGTGGCATTCAGAGAAACATGCTGGAGCTTCCAGTGAGATGTTATTGCACCTAGAGGGAGGATTTTTGAAAGACTGTTTCACTATTTGAATATCACTTGCCGCTGACTATTACATTGTCACAAACATTCACAGTTCAGCTGTCTTATGTACTCTGACATTACCAGTGATCTGTCCCATGAGGCGGAGGGTTCCACTGGAGTCTTGTTCATCTTGAAACTCTCTGATCCAGATATTAAGTTCATCTGACTCATTCCCACTGTGGTAATAGTAAAAGTGGAGGCACTGGACATGACACCTCCTTTTAGGATTCATCATCTGGGTCTCCAGTAGGGCAGAGTCTCCTTCCTGACCTGATGCTGTGCTAACATGCATGAAGTAACCTGTTTCTTGATCTACAAAAAATAAATAAAAATACTATGTATAATTCAAGAAATTTAGCAAAAGTTACTGTATATTGTAACATTTTTGCTCAAAGTCATGTTTCCATTAAAAAAAAAGATCCTTTAACTTAAAATCTAAATAATAGAATTAGATTTTACTTTTGTTGGAATCTGAATGCAGAAGTTCTTAAACTTTACCATGTTCACTATTTCCACTGGGTAAACTGGTGTGGTCAGAGTCTGGACCCCCAGAAACTCGTGTTATCACTTCCCAGCCATTACCACTCTGTGAACAGCAGTTCATTTGACATAGGGTTCCATTAGAAAAGCCACAGTACATCATAAAGGCAACGGTTGAGTCTGTCGAGGTGAATGAAGAACATAGTATTGAGGATTATGAATACATTTCATACCATTTGAAAATGTCAAAGCTTTGCTCATATCATAAGCCTCTGAAGATTCATAGTTGGATGTTACAGCTGCAATGCAAGTAGAAGTTTTCATCTGCTCTAAACCATTTTTATCTTTACCTTTGTAGTCCTGCTCACACAGAGGCTGCACTATTTTGCCACTTAAAAGGCACCTATGTCGCTGTTACTCAGTAAAAATAGTGAGAAGTTGGAATAGTCAGAATCAGAAGAGTGAAAATGGCAGGAATTTGTGGAACAGTGAGAGTTAATGACCTTTTAACAACACACACATCAAATAAACTTTGTGACCATCTGTGATGACTCAGAGGCACAACATTAGACACCCCCCATTCCCAATTCAGCTTCTTCAAAGGCTTATCAATAACTCAGCATCTCTGACACAAGAGTTTAACAGAGCAGTTTTCATTGTCTAAAACATTGTGGAACATTGTATTCATGGTGACTATATTCGCTGAAGTACAAATAATGTCAAAACATTCTTGAAACTGGGTGTCGGTCTTCTTTATATTCAAGCACTTACTACATTTGTAGAGAAGGTTCAGTTCCAGAATATCAAGCGGACTCATTCCCAGATTTTGACCAATCACATCCTGGAATTTTGGGTCTTTTGTAATTATTGTAGAGCCATTGCCATTGCTGAATGCATATTTGGCATAATGCATCACTGACCAGTAGTCATATGGGACTACATGGGTGGTGCTGTGGTCATTTTCAACCACTTTGAAATTATTCTCTTTACCTAGATGATACAAAAAAAGAAGAAAAAATAATTCCAAAATAATTGGCATACAATAAACTAATTGGTTTATATTTAACAAATACTAGTGTATATATTTATGATCTTCGTAGGTATGGAAGGACACAGCACATTTCAGGAAGATATCTCATTGTCAATAAAGTGATATGCAATGAAAGCATTAATGAAACCTTCTCTGATGTTTTCTTTTACAATTGTCACATAAGTATCTCTGTCATATCTGGAATGCTCATGGAAGAAGCCAAGAGCATGGAGAATCTCATGTTCAACAACGGAATAATGTTCACAGTTTCTCCCGATGGAGATGAGCTGTCCATTGGGTACTGTTTTTCCAATATAAGAAAAACACCTAAATGGAAAAAAAATATTACTGGTCATTTTTATAACATATGCAATCACGTCAAACAAAAGTTTAATTCATCAAAGCAAGTGCAGAAACATCAAATGCCAAAAAATGCTTTAAAATCATCATCATTATGTCTTTTAAACAGAGCCCAACAGAGACATGTGAATCGTGTTTCTCTTTTTTTCAACACTTTGCCACAATGGCAGAGGGCTGTCTTTATGTAACAAAACAATTCAATCTGGAAACCTTAAAACAAACAAACCAAAAAACATACCCGTTTAACTTTTGTACGGAAATGTAATAGTCCTCTGAGACTCGTGGTGTGAAGTCTATGCATGACTTCACCCTGAAACTGTCAAAGGCTCTCAGGACGACCCCTTTAGTGTTCAACTCTTTCAGTGTAATGAGGAATGGTTCACAGAGACGAAGAGAGAAATGTTACACAATTTAGCAAAATAGATGAACAAATAGAGTAACAGCTTTCATTCAATCCGAGAGGATGAGATGGATATGTGGCTTTACACAATTTATCGATGTAAGAAAACTAGCTTTCGTTACTTTAACATGCTCTTTTTTCATCTTGCAAACTCTTCAGTGCCTTCATTTGATTAATACTTGCTGAACCTTCACATGGTGTAAAATCATGTAACAATCACTGGCAATGCAACTCCAATAAATAACATCTCGGAGGTGTTCTGCCAACAAATATACATATTCTAAGGGATCATTCAAGACATAATATTCACCAAAGTCTTCGCCAAACTCGTATGGGACAGGGGGTGTCCACAATGTGCCCCTAGTAATAGAGCCACTCCTTGGTGTGTTTACAGGCTAAGACGGATAAGACAGTAATGGATGTCACAAAAAATATTTTAAGACACATTCATCAAAGTAATGTATGTTTATTCCAGCTTTAGAATGATATACCAAACATACTAAACTCACCTTCAAAATGTCGTCATATAAGAAATCTGTGATGAAGAATAGTATGGGTGTTTTTATTAGTGAAGTCAATACCTAATCTAACTAAAGGTGCATTGACTTATTCAAAATTTGTTGAACATTCTCACCACAAGGTCTATTTAATGAAATTAACAAGTTTAACATTACCCCTGTTTGCCTCTCCAATGTCCAATGCTTCACCAATGTCTACGGAAACAGATGAGAAGCTCCTTTACAATGTACAACTGATTAATCGAAAATCAAGTGAAAGTATAATAGAACGATAACCATTTCTACTTACCAACAATCTTTAGTCCATTCTGGGAAAATATGGTATGATTTAAAAAGGAAAATACCTCACATCAATATATGTAATAAAGTTAGAAAGAAATGATTCAGCTAATGATAATTTTTTTCATGGAAAACAATTACTTCTGCTTTATTTAATGAACTCCATGTAAATGGATTTGAAATCTTTCAATTTAAAAATTTCAAGGGAAGATTCAAATTCTTTGTGATCAAGATTCAGTTGCATTTCAAATTTTGCTGATAGTGTGAAGTTGTAAATTTAATCAGATTAACATTATATAAAACATTTGATCACAAATACATTTTCCCCCCTTTTTATACTTGAAAAATGGTAAGTAATGACAGTACAACTGATAAACTTACTTGATTCATGAAGACTGCAGATAAAACTGCCCGGCTCACCATAAGAAAAAAGACATATTTTATCGTCATGGTGCGTTTTGGTCTAAGATTAAATCAGAGACATGTATAAATAAAGTCAAAGACTTATATACTGAAATCCCGTCTGTACTCTCTACAACCCTGACTGTTCTTCCCACAGTAAGAAATGAGAATCTTGGGCTACAGTGGGAGAGTTTTAAAGTATTTGTCAGAAATAAGTAACAAAACAGGTTTTTGCATCGGTTTAAAGATAAAAATCTCATTGGAGGACACACAGAATTTGTGAAAGAAGGTTTCAGCTGGAAAACTTGAAAGGCCAGATGGAGTGTTAATGGTTTATGTGGCTTTAATACTACAAAGCTCTATACAGCATACTGGTCAAGCAACAGTCTTTAATCAGAAGCCCTCTCAGCTTCACCACAATTTTTTTAGGGATCTACAGTTCTGTTGAAGAAAGCAAATTTTTTTCTAAGGAGAAGGGATGTTTGTTTTCCAAGCACCTCCTCGGCTTGCCTGACATCACGTTAGCATTAGCCAACTTCTGCTGACTGATTTGGAACTGTTCAGACAGTTTTGTTGTCCATTTCTCTTTAGAATTATAGTAGAATATTTAACATTTTATAATTTCTAGTTGGATTAGCAATGATAATGTATGAAAATCAAAAATCCAACAGCATTATGGGATTTGCGACACCTGCACATACCAGTGTGCCATGGAACACCATATGGGATACATTAGCATAGGCAGAAGAAACTGGAATTTCTGACTTTTTTACAAGGAAAGGTTGTTTGTTTGAAAAGGGACTGATGAGGTGGACTCAGTAAATACCTGTCCACGTTCTGAATACAAGATAGGGTTGTTTTGTGGCAACAGTGGACAGCAGCTGTGAGTTCTCTTTCAGACTTCAGGATGAAGTAGAGACGATAAACTCACAAAGGCTCCTTGAGCCTGTCAGAACACTCCCATACTTGGAAGATGAGCTGTTGGCCACGATTAGACACAATGTTGAATTTTTTGTTTTGCTTTTTTGTGTGTGCATGTGTTTCCTCTGTATCTCTTGTTGAAAAGTCCTGTGATGAGAAGACACTCCCTCTACGTTCTGGAACGGATGGAGTGTTTTTAACAATGGCTAAGGCATCACCAGTAGTGAGGTGAACACCCAGGACTTCACATTGTTTACAAAAAGGAGCTGTAAAAAGATGCGGTTAAGATTAGAAAAACCTCATGGCTGGCATTAAAACTGGCCCTGTAATTATGTATTTATTCAAAATATTATTTCCCTGGTTTACTGGCTGCCGAGAAGAACCCCCTCTGCTGAACAGACAAAATGTGTTTTGACACATGAACCAGACATTCTACTGAAATGTATTATTATTGATATTTGTGCTGAACAGAAATTGATTTTGTCATCAATGCAAATACATAGTTTTCTGTTGTGGGAGTAATTAACTTTTTCCATGTTACTTAACCTTCTGGTCCTGACAAGTCCTAACACTTGTCAGAAATAATCAGTACTTATGTACAATTTCCACTGGTGGGATACTTTCACATTCAACATCAGCAGCTCTGAATAAAACACTTTATTAGTCAATAAAGTAAAAGATTGTGTCATTTTACAAGAACTGAGTGTTAAGAAGAAGGCCACACATTGTTTGCTTTTCCAACTTTTTTATTTTTTATTTTATATGCAACCAACCACAAGGACCCATGATAAAATATACTAGCAACTGGTTAAATGTACTAACAAAAGATAAAGATTTATAATAAAAAATAATCAGGCTCAGAATTAGATGGATTACTCATAATTAAGAGATGTAGTTGTTTTAAATATTGTTTTTTGCATTAAACAGTTTTCTAAAATAACCTACAGATATTTATCTGACAGATATATATGGTCCCATCACCAAATGTAAAACATTATATCAGAGGCTTAGCTATAGCATTACATGTTGGTAACTCAACTTGACAAAGAGCTCTGACTTTTTCAGTCATGCCCATTTGTTATCGAACAAAATTCTCAGCTCACTGTAGACTTCTCTTTTGATCAAATTTAGGAAAACTTAGAAAATATCAGAGAGGAATAAAGTCAAGAGACTTGGAAAGATACACATCAAGCTGTCAAGAGCATCAGTACGAGCAGGACAGTGAAGACAGGAGAGGCCACCATTCCAGGAGAGAAGCCAAAAATACTACAGCAGAAAGAAATCAATAGATTAATTCAAATAATACATGGAAAATATCCCACTATACCCAGTATAATACACCACTTTGTAACGTTGTCATGTCAGTGGTTCTGTAATGTATCCAACCATCTGCACATGAATGTGTACACTGTATGCGGCTAAGTAAATAAGTTTTTGTGGTATGCTGATGCCCTCTGTTGCATTCAAAGTCATGTGACTACATTTCTTTACAAAACTGAAATCCAATTGCAATGCAGAGGTCTGCAAGCTGCAGTGAGTAGTACACCACTGTGTAACCTCATAGCCTTTCACTCCAGTAATTCTGTAATGCATTTAACCATGTGTATATGGGTGTGTCCACTGTACACAGCTAAGTAAATGATTATTTGCAGCATTCTGATGTACTGTAATGAACTGAAATTTGTATATTCCTTTGGATTACTATTACCACTTTTACAAGGGTAAAATATATGAGCAAAATAGGGACATACCTGTCATCTGTTGTTGTTGGAGGTTTAATGGTGGTGGGTGAGATCCTGTAAAAGTCACAATATTATTTGATAAAAATACTGACATCCACTTTCAGAGAAAATTCCAAAATCTTTCTCAAGATTTGTTCTAAGTAGAACTGTTGTTTCAATATGAATGCTATATTCATTTTTACATTGTCCTACCGTGGTGAGCATGGGCCTTCATTCAGATTTGTGGGAGGATGTGTAACATTCACATTGAACCAAGTGTAAAACATTATATCAGAGGCTTAGCTATAGCATTACATGTTGGTAACTCAACTTGACAAAGAGCTCTGACTTTTTCAGTCATGCCCATTTGTTATCGAACAAAATTCTCTGCTCACTGTAGACTTCTCTTTTGATCAAATTTAGGAAAACTTAGAAAATATCAGAGAGGAATAAAGTCAAGAGACTTGGAAAGATACACATCAAGCTGTCAAGAGCATCAGTACGAGCAGGATAGTGAAGACAGGAGAGGCCATCATTCCAAGAGAGAAGCCAAAAATACTACAGCAGAAAGAAATCGATAGATTAATTCAAATAATACATGGAAAATATCCCACTATACCCAGTATAGTACACCACTGTGTAACATTGTCATGTCAGTGGTTCTGTAATGTATCCCACCATCTGCACATGAATGTGTACACTGTATGCGGCTAAGTAAATAAGTTTTTGTGGTATGCTGATGCCCTCTGTTGCATTCAAAGTCATGTGACTACATTTCTTTACAAAACTGAAATCCAATTGCAATGCAGAGGTCTGCAAGCTGCAGTGAGTAGTACACCACTGTGTAACCTCATAACCTTTCACTCCAGTAATTCTGTAATGCATTTAACCATGTGTATATGGGTGTGTCCACTGTACGCAGCTAAGTGAATGATTATTTGCAGCATTCTGATGTACTGTAATGAACTGAATTTTGTATATTCCTTCGGATTACTATTACCACTTTTACAAGGGTAAAATATATGAGCAAAATAGGGACATACCTGTCATCTGTTGTTGTTGGAGGTTTAATGGTGGTGGGTGAGATCCTGTAAAAGTCACAATATTATTTGATAAAAATACTGACATCCACTTTCAGAGAAAATTCCAAAATTTTTCTCAAGATTTGTTCTAAGTAGAACTGTTGTTTCAATATGAATGCTATATTCATTTTTACATTGTCCTACCGTGGTGAGCATGGGCCTTCATTCAGATTTGTGGGAGGATGTGTAACATTCACTGGTCTCCCTTTAGGACATGGTAGAGTACTTCCATTAACTACTGGAGTGAGATCTGTTAACAATGCAAGAATTTTAGACACATAAAACAGAGTAAATTTCAGTTTAATTCAATTGTTGAGTGATTTAAATGTTTCAGGGCTAAGCAATCACCACTCTATGCCTATGGCTTATGTAACGACTCGGGCACTCCGGTTGTCACATGATTGTCGTCTTGCAGTGCCTACACCGCACTTAAGACAATCCAGACTCTTTTCACGTGTCGTTCCACGATGGTGGGATGACCTACCAAGTGCTACTAGAACGTCCCTGTCTATCTTCAAGAAACTTTTGAAGATCCAGCTCTTCAGAGAGCATCTCCTATCCTCGCATGTACCCTGTACTTCCCTACCCCCTTTACTGCACTTTCTGCACTTCCCTCTATGCCTGCACTCTATCTCTACACTGTCACCCCTGTCACTTCTGACAGAGTCTGACCAGTGGTTTCCTTCTATGTAGCTTATTGTTAGCTGTAATGTTATATCTTCATTTGTAAGTCGCTTTGGATAAAAGTGTCTGCTAAATAAACATAAACATGTCCCATACCCTCCCATTATGCCTCTACTGTGAAAGACGACAATCTAGAGTCCCTGAGGTGTTGTTTTGTACAATGTAGTAACCATGGATGTTTAGTTACATCTTCTCTCCTGCTGCATTCATATAAGATCAACAGAAGGAGGACCGCCAAGTACTGGCTTTTGGGTTTATGCCCCATAAATACTGATTCATACCTGGGATATTAACCCCAGGTACTCCGCCTACATACAAAAGTATGTCAAGAATTGTTGTAAAATTTGAAATCTAGGAGCATATCTAATTTTAGCTGTGAAAAACATTCAACCTGCCTTGAAAGTTGAAGGCGAAAATGGCACTTCCTCCTTTCAGGAACTCTCTGGATTTCACTGTGTCCATGTCCAGAAAATTCCGATACCCATACAGAACTCCACCATAGACTACCTGATTATTCTCATCTAGAAATAGTTGACTTCCAGTCTTACGAGGATTGTCCCAAAATGAGATGCCTGTTAATATAAAACATAGAGGTTAATGAAGGTTTGAATTATTATTACATTTTCTTTTAAGTTTTCTTTTACTTTTTTGGCATTTTCATTTGTTCTTGTAAACTTACCATTGTTGGCGACCTGAGTTTCATCAGTGGTGAAACTTTTTTGCTTTGACATCTGAAGTTGAATGTTTGGGTTCTGATCCAGCATTTGGAAAGTCATTTGTCTTCGAAGACAGGGAAACTCAAGCTGGTCATCAAAGTCACCTGAGAGGATTTGAACAAAAACTCCAAAAAATGTCTGACGGAGTACAGTCGCTATCCGGTATGCATAGCCCTCTTTGGAATACTGCCGTGGGCTGTATATTCTGGTTCCATCAGCACTCGTGTTCAGGAGTTTCTCAAAGTCATCAATCTGCAGGGTCACATGTGGACACTCAGTCTCAGAAAGATTGATGTCATCAATTGAGAAGCCCCCTGTAGAGCTTCCTGCTCCTTTCCGAACCTCAAACACCACCTGGAACTGCTTGGTGGCATTCAGAGAAACATGCTGGAGCTTCCAGTGAGATGTTATTGCACCTAGAGGGAGGATTTTTGAAAGACTGTTTCACTATTTGCCGCTGACTATTACATTGTCACAAACATTCACAGTTCAGCTGTCTTAAGTACTCTGACATTACCAGTGATCTGTCCCATGAAGCGGAGGGTTCCATTGGAGTCTTGTTCATCTTGAAACTCTCTGATCCAGATGTTAAGTTCATCTGACTCGTTACCACTATTGTAATAGTAGAACCGGAGGCACTGGACATGACACCCCCTTTTGGGATTCATCATCTGGGTCTCCAGTAGGGCTGAGTCTCCTTCCTGACCTGATGCTGTGCTAACATGCATGAAGTAACCTGTTTCTTGACCTAGAATGATGAGGTCCAAAACTATGTCATGGTGTATTCCTGGTTTTATTAGATAGCAGTTGACATATTACAATGAATGACCAAGCATTGTGTAATAATCAAATTTTTAATTCTTCATTTAAAATAATCTGATACCCTACCATGATCACTATTTCCACTGGGTAGGGTGGTGTGGTCAGAGTCTGGACCCCCAGAAGCTTGTTTTACCACTTCCCAAGTATTTCCCCTCTGTGAACAGCGGCTCATTTGGCACATGATTCCATTTGAAAAGCCACAGTATGTCATAAAGGCAATGGTTGAGTCTGTGAAGATAAATCCAAAAAATAAGTGTTGAAAAATACACAGAATTGTTTACACTCCTGACCATGTTAGTTCACAGTGTAAAAAGGTACAAAGGCACACCTTAACAGCCTCCAAATCATGACTCTGACTATGAAATGCAGCATCCACTTAATCAGGGGCACATTCATGTCTGTTTGGCAACCTGATGAAAACCAAAATTTGTTCCCATTTTAACTTTTCCCTCACTCCTGAAAATATAGCTCCTATTCAACCAATCTGACAGTCAAATATTTGCTATACATGCTGGTAACAGAAATATCTCAGCTATTAGGCAGTTAACTATTAGGTAGGCAACTATGGTCTGCCTGACATATAGTTACTGAGACGTTTTAGTTAATGTTTGCATTTAAAAAAAAAAAAATTTAACATTGTAAATGGTGATTTTTAGAGATAGAGGCTACTGTCTGTATTATATTGCAATGTTCTATCAATATGAAAGTACTGTAACTTAATGATCATTGTTAGTGAGACACATGATGATTTGAAACTTTCAGACTTAGCGTGAGCCTTAGTTTGGGGTCCATTGCATTAGATGCTTGTTCAGATGTTTAGATGCTTGTTTTTCCTATCTTAATGCATCTGTTTCAATAATGGTTACAAAAATGACACAATAATAATAAGGCCTGACATTACAAGAAAAGACTTCTGAAGTGTGGGTAAAGGGTTCGGTCAAAAACCCATTTTTCTTTGACACGTGAAGCCTGCATCTTGCCTACCAGCTGTCAGTCAAAACCTTAACATGCACAGTCAAGTTCCGCAACGGTTATAGCATGACTTGGTTATCTGATTGGACCACTCTCTTTTCTCCCAGTATACAAAATGAAAATAGATTTATTGACTGGGGTATATCCGATGCTGCAATAATGTGGACTGCATGAGTAAGTGTTCAAAGCAGTTTTCTGTTTCTAACTTTGTCTGTGGGAGCTCATCATACATAGAAATAGAATAGAATAGAAAAATACTTGATTCATCCCCCAGTGGGGGAAATTCAAAGGAAATATTTAGGGAAACATGTAAATATACACATGATCCCTGCACTGCCATTTTTATTCAGTTACTTGAATCTAGTCCAACAACGCTGCAGTTATAAAATCTGGATTTTATTAGAGCAGAGCAACAGTCAAAATGAATGAAGTGACCATGTAGTTGTAATGGGCTGTTGTGCAGTCACAATTTGTGACACATTTAGAAATAAAGTAGCATGACTGGGAATTCCGCTTCAATAATATACATTTATGCCTTAATGATTTCACAAATAGCAGTAGGCTATCTCTTGTGGTTATTTTTGTTTTTCCTACATCGTCTTCTTCAGTGAACTGGATGGGAACTATAGAGCATGCTCAGAGCGATAAGGCCATTTTGAGTCTAGGTGTGCATATACACGCAGGAGTAATTCAACTATGAGATAACAAACAGAAACAGCTGGATGGAAAAAGCTGAATTGGAAAATGTTTCCATTCATAAAGATTTGTCGATGATATTTTTAGACACTCATACATAAGTAGAGCTCCTAAGACAAAAAAGGAGTTTGGAGCTGCAAAGGAACAGGCATCTCTAAAGTTTTGGCGAACATTTAGAAAAAAAGTAGGTTTTTCACGATAACTTTACTTTTCTCAGGATAATAGCACATTGCTATAAATTAATTAAAATGTTAAATAAATAATCGTGTTGGCACTTACTGCATTTGTAGAGAAGATTCAATTCCTGAACATCACTAGTACTAATTTCTAGATTTTGACCAATCACATCCTGGAATTTTGGATCTTTGGTGATAATTGTTGCGCCATTTCCATTCGTGAATGCACTTTTGCTGTAATGCATCACTGACCAGTAGTCGTATGGGACTCCGTGGGTGGTGCTCTCATCACTGCCAACCTTTCTAAAATTGTGCTTTTTACCTAGATGACACACGTAAAAGCTAAGCATCAATCACAGAATAATGATAATTTATAACAAAATTATTAATTTATTGTTGATTTGTAAAAACGTTTGTAAAACTAATTTAGTAACTTGTTGATTTGTGTAGATTTTAAATCCTGACACATAAAAAAGAGAATGTTATAATGAAAGTGTGAAACCTTCTAAGACATTATCCAACACGACTGTGACAAAATTGTCTCTGTCAAATCTGGACTGTTCATGGTAGAAGCCAAGTGCATGAAGAATCTCATGCTCAGCAGTGTCAATGGAATCACAGAATCTGCCAATGGAGATGACCTGTCCATTGAGCGACGTTCTCCCAATATATGAAAAACACCTAAAATGGAAAAGGCACTTATCAGTACTACTAACAATCTTTCTGTAATTATGCAAAAACACAAAAGAGTTTTTATGAAACAGCTGAGCAGAAATGTCAAAAGGAGCAAAAAGGCTGCACTGCTTTTCAGGAACACTGATGCTTAAACTTTTCTGCTTTAGACGTTTACATTTTTAATTCATCTAGTATTTAACTATGTAATGCAATCTGTTAAGTCAGAGTCCCATCTATCAACAAATTGCAGTACAACAAAAATGTCAAATGAATGTCCAATGTCCTGCTTTCAGTCTTGACCATATGACATGCCCCTTTATAAAAATGTAATTTTCCGTCCAATTCAAAGAAATGTCATAGTTATCTGGGCGGTAGATTAATGACGTCCTATGTGGCCGTAATTAATTGATAATCTCCTCATTTAATAAAAAACTGACACGTATTTAGTTTTGGGTTTTGTCTTACTGATAAATTGAAAAGCTGTGTTTATATGAATGGTACTTTGTTAAAACTAAGAAAACTAAATACATACCCATCTTTTTTTTGGAAAGAGATGTAATAATCCTCCGAGTCCCTTGGTTTGAAGTCGATGCATGTCTTCAGCCTGAACTGCTCAAAGGCTCTCAGGATGACTCCTTTGGCATTCATTTCTTCCATTGATCACGGAAATAATTTTAGAAACATTAAACAACAACTTTTAGAAACAACAACAACTTTAATTAAATCAGTGCATAGGTTAATCTTTTATGTTACTCTGCTGACTGATTCCTTCACAAACTGTGTATACACGCTAAGGTGAGTGGTGGGAGGGTGTGATAGTTGTGTATGTGCAACAGGATGATACAAAAAAGGAATGCGTTTCCACCTGAACCTGCTGATGCTAAACAAAAACAAAACTGAGGTAATTGTCTTTGGAGCCAAAGATAAACGATTGAAAGTCACCACAGAGCTTCAATCTATAAATCTAAAAACGACCAACCAGGCCAGAAATCTGAGTGTAGTGATGGACTCAGACCTAAATTTGGACAAACACATTAAGGCAATAACAAAGTCAGCCTACTATCACCTTAAGAATATATCAAGGCTAAAAGATCTGATGTCTCAGCAGGACCTGGAAAAACTAGTCCATGCATTCATCTTTAGTAGGCTTGATTATTGTAATAGCATCTTTACAGGTCTGCCTAAAAAGTCAGTTAGACAACTGCAGCTCATCCAGAACTCAGCTGCTCGAGTCCTCACTAAGACCAAAAAAGTGGAGCACATCAGTCCAGCTCTGAAGTCTTTACATTGGCTGCCTGTCCATCAGAGGATAGACTTTAAAGTTCTGATGCTGGTCTATAAAGCTCTGAATGGTCAAGGACCAAAATACATCAGTGACCTCCTGACCCACTATGAACCTTCCAGACCCCTCAGGTCATCTGGATCCGGTTTTTTATCAGTTCCCAGAGTCAGAAGCAGACATGGAGAAGCTGCATTCAGCTTCTATGCTCCACATGTCTGGAACAAACTCCCAGAAAGCCTCAGATCAGCTGAAACACTCAGTGTATTTAAGTCCAGGTTGAAGACACACCTATTTTCAGCTGCATTTGAATAAGCTTGAGTTTCAAAACGGAATCATGTTTTAACTATTGATTTTATCTTTCATATATATAATTTTTTCTGATTTTATCTATTGTTCTTATTTCCTTCTTTTGTTTAAATTTTAAATCATGCTTTTTATTTCTTCTGTTTTAATGTCTCTGTGAAGCACTTTGAATCACCTTGTTGTTGAATTGTGCTATACAAATAAACTTGCCTTGCCTTGCCTTGATGTTTCTTTCTTTTTTTGTCCAACTAGTACCACGTGACTCTGTCAGCAGCATCCCACTTATAGATGTTTACTGAAGTGCAAGCATGTGTCGTAACCATCACCAGCTTACCTAAGCAATGTCCTGATCAACAAAAGAAAGAAAAATAGTATTTACCGAGGCCGCTGTCCAAGACATATGGGACGGGGGATGTCCACAAGTTGTTCCCATCAACAATGCTACTCCTCTGAATGTTTGGAGGCTGAAACATACAAATATGATTTATATGAGGTGAAGTTCATGGGTTAGATGAGATAAACAAAAGAATACTTATATGTGTTAATAACACATTTTAATCGTTTGACTAAAGAAATACTTAATTTACCTCAAGAATGTCGTCATCTAACAAACCTAGGATGAAGCATAACAGTTCATGATTTTAATAAAGAACTCATTATTATGTAATTAAAGGTGCACGGTCAAAAGTGAAGCTTATAAACAATCCACAATAAGTACATCAATATGATATGAAGATAATTACCTTTGTTTGCCTCTGCAATGGTCTTCTCTTCACCGATGTCTATAAAAATAGATGAGATGCCACCTTATACACTGATTTGTTACACTGATTAAGTTAAACAAATTTCATTAGATAATATAAAATAAATTAAATCAAATAGCTCACCCACTATGTCTGGTTCAGTCTGTAATTAAAAAAATCAGAAACATGAATTAATTTAGTTAAAAATACATAATTCACACGTTATCATTACTATTTCAGATATGACCTTGTAGCATAAAACGTTTCCAAATTTCACATTAAAATCGTTGCCATGTTGAAAATAATCAGTTAGAAATTCCTCAAAGCTTTTAGATCAAGCTGCACTTATTTCATAGATTTGGTTTTTAGGCTGAAAATAAGATGGCTAGAAATCAGCTATTTCATTAGAAACAACAATAAGTAAAATCTCACGGTGTTTATTGAGAATGCCGATGAAACTGCCAAGGTCACCAGGAGAAAAATGTAGCTTTTCATCGTGGTGGCGAATCGAGCAATAAATCAGGGCTTTAATGAAGAGCAATGAAATTAATTCAAATATTGAAATACTGAAATGCAATAAAAATTATAATGTAGTTAATTCAAGAAAGTTAAACTAAGTTTCATTTGTCCGTCATCCTTGCTTACCTCCGTCCACCTTCAGTAACTGTCTGATCCTCAACTGTAAATGAGAAGCTTTAATGTAATAGGACAGTAGCAGTACAACAAAAGGTAACCAAACAGGTTTCCACTTGTTAGAGTCATGGCCATTGTATGAAGCTATGTTATATATGTGAACAAGGTGAACAAGTATGGTTTCTGAGAGAAAAAACTTGTCATTGTCAGATGCTGCGCTAATATACATCTGAGATGTATAATTTTTGGCTCTTTCAGAGAATTTACTCATTTTGATTATTGAAATAGAAATAGAAATGATAGAAATAATAAAGACAGGCTGTTTATTCTCTGTCGTACACTACATTGTTAATTCTATACATGATTCATGAAAGTGATAACAGCACAGTTAAGACCTATTGTCTTTAGGCTTCAGAACTATGTATCAGATCATGTTTAAAAGCAGTGTCACAGGGGTGAAACAGTTGTTTCCGCTCTGCAGCTGGCCTCACAAACAAGACCCCCCCCCTCAAAATTACAGTAATGTGTACTATCTCCTCCACGGACTGTCTACACAATACCTGTACCAATACCTGTACATACCTTCACTTTTACTTCCTGTTCTTATTTATTGTTTTTATTTATTGATCCGGAAAACAAAGAACCAGCACACCACAAAAAATTTCTTCTGTGTGTTCACCTACTTGGCAATAAAACTGTTTCTGATTCTGATTCTGAAATGCTCCATATTTCTAGCTATAAGAATAAACATTTATCTTATGCGCACATATCTTATACACAAGATACACCTTTGCACACTGTGCACACATTTCATATGCTCAAACACAATTTGCAAAGATGTTTTCAACTGGCCACAAATATGTTTGAACACCTTTAGAATGACTCAGAATTCTAATTTACAGCTCATACAATACAAAATCCTTCATAGAACACACTATACAGGACAAAGGATGTTCAGGATGGGTCTAACACACTCAAACATCTGCTCACATTGCACAGATAACACACCTGATGATTATGCACACGCTTTGTGGTTCTGTGCGCCTGTCCAGAAGTTCTGGCTTGAAGTCTGTGCGGACCTATCAACATGGCTAAAGTGTAGCATCCCTGCATGCCCCACACTGTGCATACTGGGTGACTTAGACAACATCAACATGGAAATTAACTCAGCACACATGGTTCTCACAGTGTTATGTATCGCAAAGAAAACTATTCTCATGAACTGGAAAGCGAAGAACAATCTGTGTATTAACCAGTTTAGAAATTTTCTTTTAGATTATATTAGCATGGAAACAATGTCTGCCTCCTCAAAACATCAATTGGCTGAATTTCATTCTCTCTGGTCCCCTCTGATTAGCTTTATCACTTAGTGGTGGTGGTGGGTTGCTGTCCCGTCGCTCTGGGCGGTTGGGTGTGTGCTGGGGGGGGCTGTGTGGCTTCGGGCGTCTGGTGGTCTCTCGGGTCGTGGGGACCGGGTTGGTCATTGCTGGGGGGGACTGTGTGTCAGGCTTGGAGGGCAGTTTTGGGGGCTTGCGGGTGGGACTGCCTTGCGCCCGGGGGGGGGGCCCTGCCTGTGCCTGGGGGGGCTGGGTTGTCCTGGACGCGCCACAGTATGGGTGGGTTGGTGCAGGTCCTGGTGCCGGGCTTGTTGCTCTGGGACCTCCAAGGTGTCCGCAGATGGTTGTTTTTTTTTTCAGGGTGTTGGGGCGTGCGGTGGGGGGGGGCGGTGCTTTTCCCCTGTTGGGGGGGTGGGTGGGGGGGCCTGGGTGATGGTCTGGGTGATGGTGGGTCTCAGGCCCGGGCTGCTGCGACTGGTGTGACCGGGTGGTTTGTTTGTTTGTCTGTTTGTTTTTTGTTGTTGTTTGTTTGTTGTTTGTAGAGGTCCTCCGGGGTGGGGTGGGGTGGGGTGGGGCGGGATGGGTACCTTCTGGGGGTACAGTAGCTCCCGCAATATGGTCGCTGCAGGCCCCGAGCCTGGTGGACATCAGCCCCTCCTGCCCTGTGTTGGCTCCCAGGTAGCGGGGATGCCTATTGCAGCCAGTCCCTGGCTGCCTTCTCCGGGGGAGAGTAGCTCCCCCCGGTGTATATCCCCATACCCCTCTCCCTTCTGGCTCCTGTACACAGCACACACTCACACATGAAGGGTTTTGGGGCCGTGTGTGTTCGGTGGGGTGTAGTGGATGGGGCCACGTAGGTGGTCCCCTTTGGTTGCACTCTGCAGTTCCCCGCCCCTGTTTTAATTACACCTTAGACATTACTACTTATCAAACACACACTCACACACACACATTAGGTCTTGGGGGGTGGTTACACTGAGTGGCATCTGGTGGGCGGGGCTCTTTGGGTATGTAGGCTGCCCAGAGGGCCGCGCTCCCAGTCCTACAAGTTTGGCTGCCCCTCAATTTTAATTGCTCACTATTAGAAAATATTGAAGAGCCAGAAGGGTGAGGGGAGGGGTCTTCTTCCCACACCCCTGCTTCCTGGTTGCTGCTCGAGGCGGGAGGGGCCAAGAGGATTAATTAATTGTTCTGCTGGTTCGGGGTCTGTGGTGGCTGGGGGGCTGCTGGCCCCCTGGTGTGCCCGCTGCGCTACACCCCAGCGGAGTTGAGGGAGGGAGGACGTGTGGATGTATGGGACGTGAAAGTGTGTGTGGTAATGATTGGGCCTGGATCTGGGACTTGCTGTCGCCTGGCCTGGCCTGGCCTGCCTGTGCTTCTCCCGATGGGGGGGCGGCATTGCCTCTCTCCGCTGCTCGCGACTTCACCCACCTGTGGGCACGTCTTGGCTCCCAGGGCACTTGGCCAGGGGTGCTGGGGCAGGCGCTGACCCACTGCGTGGCTGTCTGGGGCACTTGGCCCTCCTGGGTATTGGGTGGGGCCTCTGCCGGGGGGTTTGGGGGCGCTCGGGCTCCCGGGGCCCGGGTCCAGTGCACGGCCCATGTCTGGGCGGCTGGGACCTGGCGGGGTCAGTGGGCTGTTGCCCCTGGCTCTCTGAGGGCCTCTGCCCTATGCTTATGGGGGCTCTATCCGGGGGCTTCCTCTGCAGTCTTCTGGGTGGATGCGTGGTTGTCCCTGCGGTGGGCTTCCTGGGTTCTGTGCTCCGTGGGGGCTGCTGGTGGCCTGGGTCTTGTGGCCCTCTCAGCCTGCTTCTGATTGCTGGGGGGGGAGGGGCTGTGGATTGTGGCCCTGTACACTTATACACTCATAACTAACCACGGTTACCATGTAGATCCTGTACCATGGGTGTTGCATGTTCTCACACACACACACACACACACACACATTCATTAGCCCAGTAGCATGCTCGCTAAGCAGTTGATGTGTTATCATGTCGTCTCAGGTCATCTATCCACAGCTGTGTTGTATGCGATTACCGCTTCTTGTGCTTGTTTTTGTTTGTTTGTGTGTTTGTTTTTTCTCTGCTTGTCTGCTTTCAGGTGCTCCTGGTGGCGCTAAGGCTGGATTCCCCTCAGAGGCCATGGATTGTTGTCTGTTTTGTTTTTTACAGGTGTAGCAGCTGGTTGTCTGGTTTTTGTTTCTATTTTTGTTCTGTTTCCTCTTCTTTCCTCTTCTTCTTTCCTTGTCCCCCGGTCCGGTTCAGTTCTATTACATGTTATATATTGTAAACAAAAATAAATAAATGGGCATCAAGGGGAGCTTTACATTTATAAAACTTCCCTTGGCAAAGCAAATCTGTTTGGCATCAAAGGTATTCAGACTACAATTCTGCTGCCATAATGCTGAACAGGACAAGGGGAAAAAAAAAAAAAAAAAAAAAAAGATGTTTTCAACTGTCTTCTAAGAATCTCAAATAATAAAATGTTATATATTTTCTACACAATGAAGAATGATAACATTATAGCACCTAGCTTCAGCATGGTAGAAATATTTAACTTGGTTTCACTTCATTTCATGTTACAGTGAAAACTTGTTAGCTTTACAGTTATTTTACTGGAACTTCAGTTACATTGAATGTAATACTTTGAATAAATCAATAAAGACATGAAATCTTTTAAGTAAAATATTTTATATTACTCCACTCCAGAGCTATATTTCTCTTGAGCAGATCATTTTTGTAGTCTTTAAATACACCTGTTCTCAAAATATTCCTAAAATTTCATTCTGGGCTGAATATTGAAAACTTTTCTGTGCTGAAAATGTTCTAATGCCGAAGTTGACCTGCTGAATATCTTAAGCAAGTCAAAGCGTGCATATGTACAGGAAACCTACATTTCCCTCCACGTCGAATAAGAATTGATCGTTTTACCATCTCTTTTGTTGCCAGATGGTAACAAACTCTTTTGTTACCATCTCTTTTGTTGCCACAGATGCAGATGTGAAAACTTAAATACTGTATTTGAAAAAATATTTTGATATTTCCTAGTACAATTTCATGTATCCCTTCAGAAGATATATATAGATAATATAAATCTAACTAGCTACAGTGTAGCTACAGTGAGATAACTGTCTTTTAACACTTAGAAATTGCAGGAAGGAAGAAGACTTAGAGCCCAGTTTTAATCCGGTCTGTCGAGATTGTTTACAGGAGTGTCATACTGGCATGTTCATTCCATAACAATGAAGCAAATAGACCTAAATTTTTCCGACTAATTTTCATAAGTCAGAGTTATCAAACAAAACTCATCTTGTAGCTGTTTATAGCTCAAAACAAAAGTTTTCGGCCTCCTTCTGTGAAGCCACAAATCATAAGCTACCTCTATCCTTTCAGTAAACTCTGACTGGAGAACAGTCCTGGACAAGTTGGACTGTTGCTTACAATAGCAGATACCAGTGATGGTGAGGATGACACCATTGTCACTTCATTAGCTTTGTTGTTCAAAACTTTATTTCTGATGAGAAGTTAGAGGTTATAACCAAAGAAGATCCACATCATTTGTACATTTGCTGGATAAAAAATAAAAAATTTTCCCAGAGGCATTTTGGTCTACGATGGCATTCGGCTCAAAGATGACAGAGTCAACTTAAGTCTTTTCTTGGACGTAAGTATAAAAAAATAATTATAGGATCTATTTAAAAGCCAGTTACAGGTTACTAGAAGATAGTACAAGGTGTCCTCTTTGTCTACTCTGGATTATAGGCATTGTTCATCATATGGCAAAGGAATGCAAACTTCCTGTAAGACAGCTTAGTAGGTAGATGCCTGCTAGGAAGTCATGCTAGGATTGTAAGCTGTCTAGAACAGATGGATACTGAGTAAAAAAAGTGGGTTTTCCTATTTAAAACATGTATTGAAGTCAGCCCATTATAGCTTTTTTTTTTTAATGGACATGCCAGACAGGTTTCCAGAGTTTTGCCCTGACACTTCAATGTTTCCTCGCGTGTTAGTCTGTTTGAGTTAAAACGTCTGCTAGATAACTAAATGTGAATGTAACATATTTTCATTAAAAAAAAATTGTTCAATATTGATTTTAACACCTATGTTCTGTTGATTTTGACTTTACTGCATTAAAGCTGTGGATCCGAAAGATAAGAGCGCTAAAAAAACCACAATGATTCATGTACAGTTTTTACAAAGTGAAAGATATTAAGTTAAAGATAGATATTTTCATGTTGTTATGTTCAGTCGTACTAAATGGACAAATGGATATTTAATTCAGTGTATGATGCATATAAAAAAAGCTGGTATATTCTATTGAAAGAACTGTATGTGGCGACAGTGTTGCTGAAACTTCAACTTGAAATTTAATTTCTTTTAAATCCCATTGTCCCCCAAATTGAACAAAACCCACATGGTTCATGGATGTATAGATGTCTGAATATTCTGTTACTTGATTTTAAATCCTCAATACTTCTTTGTGTCCTTCTTTGTACTTATTTGTGCATGTAAAGTTTTAAAGCAAGAGAAATTACTTATCGTTAGACTATATTTGCAGTTCAGTATTCAAAATAGTCAGTGGTTCAGGAAGAACTTGTGTGGAAACCAGGAAACAATTTCCATACTGTGATAAAATCTTGACAGAGCCACACCTACTTTAAGCAACAGGGGTGCAGATAAAAACATGAACATACTCTTTCAGATCACCAAAGGTCTTTCTATGTGGGACTGTCATTTGTGCTTAGTTTTACAAATGAGTGCATGAATGTGTCTTATGTGTTTTGGTCTCGTACAGTTTTGCAGTTGCCTCGAAGTGTTCATTGGACTACCTGGGTCACTGCTTACTTTACCTGTTTGAGGTAATGCAATGTTCATAAAGCACCGGTTAATTATCCACTCTTTTGGCAATGCATTCATGTTTCCTAACTTTCTAAACTCTACAATCCACCTACTTCACCTTACTTTCTCTTTTGCCCTTTTTTTAATCAACAGAGCTACACGAAATTAGTAATTTAATAATGAAAAGTTGTATTGTGTCACAATAAACTACTTTCACAAAAAAAACCTATGAATTCCATTTATTTCCAAAGTTTTGTGCGTATTTTGTTGCCCTATGCATATTTACATTCGTCATCTTGCTTTATTGTTTGTAACCATTTAGTATAGCTACTTAAGACTGAATGGAGGCAGTGAATATTTTTAATATGCTTTCAGATGTTTCCTGCTGTCTTTCAGTTTTTATATCTGTTATCCTCCTCACCCAATTTATGCCATCAATTTTCCTTCATCACATGATATCCAATTGAAAATGTTGAGGGCCTTGTTGCCAACTGTTCTTATTCTGATTGCTTCATCAGCTGTTATGTAGTCTTGTGTTGAAGTTTATTTGGTATATCTTTGGTGTTGCTATGCTTAATAAATGAACTAATACACGGTAAATGGACTGTAGTTAAATAGTGCTTTTTAGGGTCTAGCTGACCTCAAAGCGCTGTTACACTACAAGCAAGCCAGATTGACATATTCACTCACACACTCACATAGTTTGTCTAAGTCTATACAATGTTACAGGCTACATAGTCACCAGTCTTGCCCAAGGACATTTCAACATGTGGAGCCGAGAGTCAAACCACTGATCTTACAGCCCTTCTGATTTGCAGACGATTGTGCATTCCAGTTACCTAGATGTTCATCTAACTGCGTCACAGTAGAGCTTCTCACATCTCATTTTCACGTCTCATTGCATACCTTTTAGAATCTGCCATCATAAAAAAAAGAAGTCACAAGAAACTGGACAATAACTAATTATGTGGGAGTGACATGATGATAAAAGTTTTCTCCTTCTTTCTATCTTAACAAAAGACAGAGAATGCTGCACCCGCTTTTCCACATTCTATGGAACAAAGTGTCATCGTATGCTCATTAAACACATCTGTCAACAAACTAATTTGCACTTTGCTTCTTACATAAAAGTATAAACGTAATCTTTGTTACTTTTAAAAACTGAAACAACTCTGGTCTGGTTTATCTATACGTATGAAATCAAAAGACACAAAATTTAATTCATATTTTTCTTTTTAAACAGAGTTTTTGCTTGACCACTGATGGAAAAGTCAGATGAAGTGAAACTTAAACTGAAGTGTTACTTCCCTTATCATGCATGTGACTGGAATAGATTAGGCTTCAGACAAGGACATAGATAGCAATTTCCTGGCTGTGTAGTTAATGCACATTTGTGGGTAGGCTAGGTAATCTAACATGCCACTTGCAGTATATTCTTAGAAAATAAATACAGCTTAAAGTGGTACTCATATTGAAGAAAGCTTGATCTTTCCCATAATGTCTAACAATGTCTACAAGAAAGCGCGATGTCAGTTGATACAAACATGTAAGCTTTGGACATGTGTTTCCTATCAAAAGAAAGTGAAAAAGGCTTTGTATAACTTATCAAAACTGTGTTGTTTATCGTCAAAGTTAGTAAACACGTAGTGATTAACTGAATAGACGTAAGTATAAAAAAATAATTACAGGATCTATTTAAAAGCCTGTTACAGGTTACTAGAAGATAGTACAAGGTGTCCTCTTTGTCTACTCTGGATTATAGGCATTGTTCATCATATGGCAAAGGAATGCAAACTTCCTGTAAGACAGCTTAATAGGTAGATGCCTGCTAGGAAGTCATGCAGAGATGCACACCAGGAGAGCTGTACAGACTTACATTTCCTGGAAAATATTTTTAGAACTGGAATTAAAGACAGATTCATTGAAGTTAGGAATTGGTACATAGATAGTATGAATTATTGAGCTACATTGCATGGTGGAAGAGCAGATTCTCTCAGTGATAATATCTACTCTTCTCAAAAATCACTGCCAGTTATGATAGACATGCCAGACAGGTTTCCAGAGTACTGCCCTGACACTTCAATGTTTCCTCGCGTGTTAGACTGTTTGAGTTAAAACGTCTGCTAGATAACTAAATGTGACTGTAATGTATTTTCATTAAAAAAAACTTGTTCAATATTGACTTTAACACCTATGTTCTGTTGATTTTGATTTTACTTCATTAAAGCTGTGGAACCGAAAGATAAGAGCGCTAAAAAACCCACAATGATTCATGTACAGTTTTTACAAAGTGAAAGATATTAAGTTAAAGATAGATATTTTCATGTTGTTATGTTCAGTCGTACTAAATGGACTAATGGATATTTAATTCAGTGTATGATGCATATAAAAAAGCTGGTATATTCTATTGAAAGAACTGTATGTGGCGACAGTGTTGCTGAAACTTCAACTTGAAATTTAATTTCTTTTAAATCCCATTGTCCCCCAAATTGAACAAAACCCACATGGTTCATGGATGTATAGATGTCTGAATATTCTGTTACTTGATTTTAAATCCTCAATACTTCTTTGTGTCCTTCTTTGTGTACATAAAGTTTTAAAGCAAGAGAAATTACTTATCTTTAGACTATATTTGCAGTTCAGTATTCAAAATAGTCAGTGGTTCAGGAAGAACTTGTGTGGAAACCAGGAAACAATTTCCATACTGTGATAAAATCTTGACAGAGCCACACCTACTTTAAGCAACAGGGGTGCAGATAAAAACATGAACATACTCTTTCAGTTCACCAAAGGTCTTTCTATGTGGGACTGTCACTTGTACTTAGTTTTACAAATGAGTGCATGAATGTGTCTTATGTGTTTAGGTCTCATACAGTTTTGCAGTTGCCTCGAAGTGTTCATTGGACTACCCGGGTCACTGCTTACTTTACCTGTTTGAGGTAATGCAATGTTCATAAAGCACCGGTTAATTATCCACTCTTTTGGCAATGCATTCATGTTTCCTAACTTTCTAAACTCTACAATCCACCTACTTCACCTTACTTTCTCTTTTGCCCTCTTTTTAATCAACAGAGCTACACGAAATTAGTAATTTAATAATGAAAAGTTATATTGTGTCACAATAAACTACTTTCACAAAAAAACCTATGAATTCCATTTATTTCCAAAGTTTTGTGCGTATTTTGTTGCCCTATGCATATTTACATTCGTCATCTTACTTTATTGTTTGTAACCATTTAGTATAGCTACTTAAGACTGTATGGAGGCAGTGAATGTTTTTAAAATGTTACAAAGTGTTCTCTTTGTCTACTCTGGATTATAGGCATTGTTAATCATATGGCAAAGGAATGCAAACTTCCTGTAAGACAGCTTAATAGGTAGATGCCTGCTAGGAAGTCATGCAGAGATGCACACCAGGAGAGCTGTACAGACTTACATTTCCTGGAAAATATTTTTAGGACTGGAATTAAAGGCAGATTCATTGAAGTTAGAAATTGGTATATAGATAGTATGAATTATTGAGCTACATTGTATGGTGGAAGAGCAGATTCTCTCAGTGATAATATCTACTCTTCTCAAAAATCACTGCCAGTTATGATAGACATGCCAGACAGGTTTCCAGAGTATTGCCCTGACACTTCAATGTTTCCTCGCGTGTTAGACTGTTTGAGTTAAAACGTCTGCTAGATAACTAAATGTGACTGTAATGTATTTTCATTAAAAAAAACTTGTTCAATATTGACTTTAACACCTATGTTCTGTTGATTTTGATTTTACTTCATTAAAGCTGTGGAACCGAAAGATAAGAGCGCTAAAAAACCCACAATGATTCATGTACAGTTTTTACAAAGTGAAAGATATTAAGTTAAAGATAGATATTTTCATGTTGTTATGTTCAGTCGTACTAAATGGACTAATGGATATTTAATTCAGTGTATGATGCATATAAAAAAGCTGGTATATTCTATTGAAAGAACTGTATGTGGCGACAGTGTTGCTGAAACTTCAACTTGAAATTTAATTTCTTTTAAATCCCATTGTCCCCCAAATTGAACAAAACCCACATGGTTCATGGATGTATAGATGTCTGAATATTCTGTTACTTGATTTTAAATCCTCAATACTTCTTTGTGTCCTTCTTTGTGTACATAAAGTTTTAAAGCAAGAGAAATTACTTATCTTTAGACTATATTTGCAGTTCAGTATTCAAAATAGTCAGTGGTTCAGGAAGAACTTGTGTGGAAACCAGGAAACAATTTCCATACTGTGATAAAATCTTGACAGAGCCACACCTACTTTAAGCAACAGGGGTGCAGACAAAAACATGAACATACTCTTTCAGTTCACCAAAGGTCTTTCTATGTGGGACTGTCACTTGTACTTAGTTTTACAAATGAGTGCATGAATGTGTCTTATGTGTTTAGGTCTCATACAGTTTTGCAGTTGCCTCGAAGTGTTCATTGGACTACCCGGGTCACTGCTTACTTTACCTGTTTGAGGTAATGCAATGTTCATAAAGCACCGGTTAATTATCCACTCTTTTGGCAATGCATTCATGTTTCCTAACTTTCTAAACTCTACAATCCACCTACTTCACCTTACTTTCTCTTTTGCCCTCTTTTTAATCAACAGAGCTACACGAAATTAGTAATTTAATAATGAAAAGTTATATTGTGTCACAATAAACTACTTTCACAAAAAAACCTATGAATTCCATTTATTTCCAAAGTTTTGTGCGTATTTTGTTGCCCTATGCATATTTACATTCGTCATCTTACTTTATTGTTTGTAACCATTTAGTATAGCTACTTAAGACTGTATGGAGGCAGTGAATGTTTTTAAAATGTTACAAAGTGTTCTCTTTGTCTACTCTGGATTATAGGCATTGTTAATCATATGGCAAAGGAATGCAAACTTCCTGTAAGACAGCTTAATAGGTAGATGCCTGCTAGGAAGTCATGCAGAGATGCACACCAGGAGAGCTGTACAGACTTACATTTCCTGGAAAATATTTTTAGGACTGGAATTAAAGGCAGATTCATTGAAGTTAGAAATTGGTATATAGATAGTATGAATTATTGAGCTACATTGTATGGTGGAAGAGCAGATTCTCTCAGTGATAATATCTACTCTTCTCAAAAATCACTGCCAGTTATGATAGACATGCCAGACAGGTTTCCAGAGTATTGCCCTGACACTTCAATGTTTCCTCGCGTGTTAGACTGTTTGAGTTAAAACGTCTGCTAGATAACTAAATGTGACTGTAATGTATTTTCATTAAAAAAACTTGTTCAATATTGATTTTAACACCTATGTTCTGTTGATTTTGACTTTACTTCATTAAAGCTGTGGAACCGAAAGATAAGAGCGCTAAAAAACCCACAATGATTTATGTACAGTTTTTACAAAGTGAAAGATATTAAGTTAAAGATAGATATTTTCATGTTGTTATGTTCAGTCGTACTAAATGGACTAATGGATATTTAATTCAGTGTATGATGCATATAAAAAAGCTGGTATATTCTATTGAAAGAACTGTATGTGGCGACAGTGTTGCTGAAACTTCAACTTGAAATTTAATTTCTTTTAAATCCCATTGTCCCCCAAATTGAACAAAACCCACATGGTTCATGGATGTATAGATATCTGAATATTCTGTTACTTGATTTTAAATCCTCAATACTTCTTTGTGTCCTTCTTTGTGTACATAAAGTTTTAAAGCAAGAGAAATTACTTATCTTTAGACTATATTTGCAGTTCAGTATTCAAAATAGTCAGTGGTTCAGGAAGAACTTGTGTGGAAACCAGGAAACAATTTCCATACTGTGATAAAATCTTGACAGAGCCACACCTACTTTAAGCAACAGGGGTGCAGATAAAAACATGAACATACTCTTTCAGATCACCAAAGGTCTTTCTATGTGGGACTGTCACTTGTGCTTAGTTTTACAAATGAGTGCATGAATGTGTCTTATGTGTTTTGGTCTCGTACAGTTTTGCAGTTGCCTCGAAGTGTTCATTGGACTACCCGGGTCACTGCTTACTTTACCTGTTTGAGGTAATGCAATGTTCATAAAGCACCGGTTAATTATCCACTCTTTTGGCAATGCATTCATGTTTCCTAACTTTCTAAACTCTACAATCCACCTACTTCACCTTACTTTCTCTTTTGCCCTCTTTTTAATCAACAGAGCTACAAGAAATTAGTAATTTAATAATGAAAAGTTGTATTGTGTCACAATAAGCTACTTTCACAAAAAACCCTATGAATTCCATTTATTTCCAAAGTTTTGTGCATATTTTGTTGCCCTATGCATATTTACACTCGTCATCTTACTTTATTGTTTGTAACCATTTAGTATAGCTACTTAAGACTGTATGGAGGCAGTGAATGTTTTTAAGATGTTTCCTGCTGTCTTTCAGTTTCTATATCTATTATACTGCTCACCCAATTTATGCAAGTGGCGTTGTCTTCTGCATGTAAATAAAGATGTCAAGAAGGCAAAAATTCTGTAGTTGAAGATTCTGAGAAATATTCTGAACATTAATCAGCCACAAGATTTTTGGTTTAAGGTGTTTTTCTTTCTCCCAACTTTTCAGAATTTTCACTGTGAGAATGAGAAATACAGATGACAAATTAAAGCAAAGCAGTGAGGGGATTCTTGAATCTGTTCTTTCTGTGCCGAAGATTTCGCTGTTTGAATCCATGCTGGGTCAGTTGTTAGGAAGAAGTGCAACAGAAAGCAGACTGGAAACAGGAGTTTTTACCTTTTAAAATGTCCAAACAAAAATCCAAAAAAGGAGGTGAAAAAGTGCACGGTGGTGTGGTGGTGAGCACCGTCGCCTCACAGCAAGAAGGTTCTGGGTTCTGTGTGGTTTCTGTGTGTACTTTGCATGTTCTCTCCGTGTATGTGTGGGTTCTCTCCGGGTACTCCGGCTTCCTCCCACTATCCAAAAACATGCAAGTTAGGTTAATTGGTAACTCTAAATTGTCCTTAGGAGAGAGTGTGTGTGGTTGTTTGTCTTGCTTGTCTCTGTGTGGCCCTGTGATGGACTGGCGACCTGTCCAGGGTGTACCCCGCCTTTCGCCCGATGACTGCTGGGATAGGCTCCAGCCCCCTGCAACCCAACCGACGGATTAAGCTGGTATAGAAAATGGATGGATGGATGGGCAAAACATGTCATGGCATGGAAACTAAGAAACCAAAAAGAACATAGACCATGACATCAGTGAATTGTTCTGCAAATGTACTGAATCACATGCTGTGGCCTTTAGAGACAATTTTTTTGGGGGGTAGAATGGCTTCCCATCACTTAGAATCGATACTGTGAAACTGTTTTGGCGTCATATTGTAGAGCTGCACCTTAGCTGCTAAGACAGTTGATGCTAACTTTTCATTTCTATGACACCACATGAAGAACGCTGTTCTGTCACAGTTTCACCACTGGGTGGCAGTGTAGCATATTCTATTAACAGAAAATACAGTGGTCTAACACTTTACAGCTGGGAGCCAGTCCTTTTTCATTCAGTGGTAGTTCAGTATTTTACCAAGTTAAATGTTATGTAAAACTGTACAAGTCAAATGTTCTCATCACAGCACTGTTACATCAACCTGTTCCGAAAAATAACGGAAATCAAATTAAATGGATAGAACCTCTCAATGAAGAAGAAATATAAAATAGCATCAAAATGGAAGTATCCAAAGTCTAAACATTTGTGAACTGTGCAAAGACATAAGCATTTCACAACTCAAAACTTTCTGACCTTTGGGGTTTTAAGGAGGACAAATCAGATACATTTCCTCAAATCGTCAACATGTGATTCTACACCCAGGGAGGGGTAAGCAGCCATTCTTCATAGTTGACTCTTATCAGTGAGTCTTTGCTGGATACCTTTTGTTTTTTTCAAGTTAAAAACATTCCAGTTGTGTCTGTTGGCTTCAGATAAGGAGCCAATGTTGTGGAAAAATGAGTGGTCGGACTTGTCGTGGTCAGCCTCTTTTGGGGAATTTGTTGAGCAGGCCGTCACAGAGACATGTACATTCCAGCATACACGGAAATTTCCAATGACCTTAGTTTGTGACATCCTCTTATACCTTTCTATGTCATTCAGTGTGTATGTGGCCCAAACCCAATCTTTATTCGGCACCAGCTGTCTGAGAATGCTACTATATCTTTGTCATTATCTAGACAGGGTTCATTCTGACCTTAAACAATATGTGGTTCGAGCAGTTTCTTTCCTGCCAAACTTCTTTAAACATACCACAGAATCACCTTTTAATGGAGTGTTTGTGGTATACAAACATTTTGCTGTTCAATCTGTAAACTTCTTACTATGCCTTAAAACACTTATGTGGCACACATCATCACTATGCAAAAACTAAGACACGTTTACATCCCACTGGAGAAATAAAAACAAACCAAAACTTATTTTTGTGTATATTTGACCAAACCAAGACTTTTAAAATGCTTTTAAACATGTTAGTCTTGCCAAATTTGTGTGAAACTGAGCTTTTCAAAGCCAGGCTAACACACCCAGACACTGCAGTCAACGATCAAATCACTCCTACATGTTGACATGCTCAACAAATCTCAAACGGGCCGTGGTGCTCCACACATGCTCCAAAGTTCCATCTTTTTGTAAAAAAAGTAAAGTGCAAGCATATATTAATATTTGGGAACTCATTCACATATTCTTTCTTTTGTCAGATGGCTAAACATGTCAAAATTGTGACTCATTAAAGCATTTCCAGACTGTTGCGGTGCTCTGATAAAATTTTGATATCGTATGTGCAGTGTCATCTGACAAAAATCAACGTTCAAGTAATTTAAAGACAGTCTGTGCAGTGAATTCAGCTATACTTACTTACGAGGATCACCTACAGAGAAAGTTAGAAGAGAGAGAATATTTCAAACATCTTCTAACACAGCCGACTCCATTTCAGCGTCAGACACACTTCAGTCAATAACTGAATTCCCCTCCTGTGCATGTAAACACCTACTGGACAATGGTCCAGTTAAATAACCCAGTTGAGCTGTAACTACAACCACTGGGTAGTTTAGTAGTCTAGTTGTGCTTCTGTTCCCTTTCCCACCTTTATGAAGTTTCATAGTCAGGTTTCAGTCCTCATCCAATGTAGCCATCTGGCAAGTTTTGTTCTATGCTGTACGCCCAATGCTTCACTAGATATAGCTACCTTCCACCAATGCAGTTATAACAAGACCAGTATGACAAAGATATGGGAACACTCGGGCCATTATGTTTGAACACTATGCTAAATGCTACCCTCAGTTGCTGTTCCAAAATGTGCACTGTTTATTAGTAAAATATTTTTCCTGTTGCAATATCAAACAAATTTGAAATCCTGGCTTCACGTATTGTTTGGAGGGGTGCTGGTTTTAATGTTCTTTTTCTGTTTTCTTTTTCTATTCTGTTTTTTTTTTTATGTTCTCCCCCAAGTGTACATGACATAACCATCTCAAAGTGACATTGTATCACATTTAAATGATAAGGGACAGCAAGATGGAATAAACAACACAACCAGAGGGCACTGACTGTGACAAGCTACTGACTTACATCTATCTTCTTATCATCGCTGGCACCGCTATGCTTGTCAAACTAGCACAGAAAGTCTAGTTACAGTCTCTTATCTGCATCAAAGCAAGACCAAATTAGTGTCACTGTGTGCAAGATGTGTCTTGTTCAAAGAATCTTGTTTGTGTCTGAGATTGTCTCCGCCTCCTCATTGTTTTTAGTCGTAGAGTTTGACCGAGGCAGACATCCGTCTCAGTCTCTTAAATGAGGCCATTGGTAACAAGTACTTAACAACACCTTTTGGCCATACTGACTGATAAAGTAGTCCGAATGTTGCTCCTGTCCACATACGTGGTAAATGGTTATAAAGCAGGCTGGAATGTGGTACTTGATCAAATGTGCATTTCCCTGCTTTACAGAGTGTTTGCAGTAGTTAGACTTGTGACTTTGTGTCTCCCTGAATTCAGCATTTGTAAATATCGAAGCAAAGGCTTGATCTTGCAGAGTAACAAAGATTTTCTTTCTGTAAATTGATGTTTTTGATGAAGCTCTTCATATCTTGCGACTGTAGATTGCTGTGGAAACATTAGCAAAGTAATATGAAAGCTGTTTATAAAATGAAATCAGTCAGAAGTTGTGCTGTGAAGTAGCCAGATAACAAATATATGTTGTGTGTGTCTGCATTTGTCTGGCTTGGACCAATTGTCAGTGGACTCTAACCCTCCACGTTGGACGCTGGCACTGTCAGCAGTGGTAGGATAAGCAGGATAAGCGATAAGAGATTTATGTTTTTTATGTTGGAGAAAATCCCATGGGGTTCAAGATGGCATCAGAACAAGTGGGTTTTCAATAGAAAACTAAATGCAACATATTCTTATTACAGCTACGTTTTAGTATGAACTCTGAGGGGACTTCACTCATATGAATCTTTCTGATAATCACAAAGGTCCTTTTCTTTCAGCAGTTATTTGATTTTAGTGTTGATACATCTAAGATGTAGTTTCATGGCATGCCTTGACAAGTACAAGAATAAGAACAATAATATGTCTGACAAAACTGTGACAGAAGACAGGACATGTCAAGACACGGAAGAAAGAGTAAAAATACTGGTTTCCCCCTGAGGAAAAAAAACAGCACATATTCCATCAGTAATTGTGGATTGTGACCAGTCATTATCAGTCAGTGTGTGGTTACAACATGGTAAATACGCAGTACGTTCTACGTGGGTGTTGTGAAAGTAAATGTCTTGAGATTTGTGTTTGTATGTGATAAAAGTGCCCACGGATTCACAGATTCTCTGAAACAGTGCAGTTAACAAAAAAAAAAACTGGCCAAGTTTGAAATTTTTAGATGTATTTGTTTATTTTAGATAACTTACAGAGATTACAAAAAAGGTCACAATTTCTAACTTTACAACACAGTAAAAACAGTATATACATGTTTAACAAGTGCAAGGTTTTGCTTTGCAATTTTCAGCTTAGCAATAAATATTATGCTGTTGGTATTCATTTTCATTCATTTTACAGTATAGTTCAGCTATATAAACTCTTGTATTTCATCTTTAAAGCAGAGGTAGACCAAGAAGGTCAGGGTTTTGTTAAATATGCCTTGTGAGGTGGAAATTGGTTTAGTTGGCGTCGACAAATGACTGGTAGAGGGACGTGAGCTGGGCCTGGAGGTCCTGGGCATAGGGGTCCAACTTTCCCCTCAAGTCCTCAGCATAGGGAGCAACCATCTGCTTTACCAGATTGGCTCTCTGACTGAGCTCTACTTGGACCTTCTCAGTCATGGGGGCCACACTTTTTTGGAACTCCTGCAGATGCTGGTCCACCTTCTGCTTCAGGTCGTCAGTGTAGGGTCCCAGCTGAGCCTGGAGGTCCTTCACACTCTGCTCCAGGTTGGTCTTCAGCTCCTCGCTCTTCTGCACTAGGGTGGTCCTCAGGCCCTCAGAGTCCAGGGAGTCGGCGTAGGGGGCCAGCTCCTGTTTGAGCTGCTCCACTCTTTGCTGGATCTGGGCCTTCATGTTCTCAGTGTAAGGTTCCAGCTTGTCCCTGACAGAGCTCAGCTCCTGGGTCAGCACATTTTTCAGCACATCAGCCTCTGTGGTGATCTTATTCATCATGTCATGGGCTGCAGGGGGAAGCTGCTCCTGCAGGGTGACTGCATACTTGCTGGCTATGTCAGCACTTTCTGTCAGACGGTTACTAGAAGACAAAGTGATTGTCCTAACGTCAGAGGTTTGTATAACAATACACCAGTCATATGACATGTGCTCCCCAGAGACTCAGTGCTATTTATGTCACACGACTTACTTGATTTCCTGTCCAATTGGTGATTTCCTGATCATCTGGAGGGTGTCATCAGCTGTCTGTGTGGCCTTGGCAATGTAGTCCCAGAAAGCATCAGTCAGCACTTCCAGCTGTGGTTTGGGTGCATCAGCATAGAAGATATTGGCGTGGCAGCCTGTTGGATGTAGATAACAATGATGTGAGATCAGTGCAGATATCCAGTCTCGCTGTTAATTTTCATTGCGACTGCCATTAGCTTTGACTTGAAAATCTTGCGACTTACCAGAGAGCACTGCAACAGCTAGTACAACAAACACCTTCATGACCGTGACCTGTTGAAAGATAGTAATGTTGTAATTATCTCTTAAGCTGTACTCAGAAAAGGTCAAAACAATTCTATTAGCCTTGTAAAGTTTTCGTTTTAGATTCAGTGCTATTCTCACCTGCTTTGGGCTTGTATCTCTTAGAGCTTAGTGTGTTTGTGAGTGTGTCGGTCTGGGTCTTCCGTGTATATATACTGAAGTCAGATGACAGTTGTAGTTAAGAGCACAAAGTCCAGGAGTCCCTGCCATGCTGTCACAATGACTGTTTTCCTGTTTCTGCTGCTTCTCTGGGATATTATCACAGTGCTGCTGGATTTCAGATAGTCCTAGCAAAAGATATTCAGCTCCTCAATGAATATTGTATTAGTTCTCCACTGACACCTATTTAGGAAGCTTTAGTTGGATAAAGTAATCAACTGTACATGTAGTCATGTACTACAATCTCTATATAACTCCCGATAATGATAATATATAAACTCACCCTGGTGGACTTTGTCTTAGGGTCATGCAACAGGAATAAAGAAACATTACACTGGAAACACATTAAATGATTCTCTCCTTTCGATTTAGCCTAATACATAGTTAGTGTGGATGGTATTGAGGTCTATTTTGTCATTTGTAATCAGTATTATTGACGTCTCCATTATTCTTCTCAACACATTTTTCCAGTAAGTTTGAAGATAAAGCCCAAAGAACATCATCTTTCAGTCTGTAGTGGAAGCGTTTTTGCATGCTGCATCACTGTGTGGAAATAATATCCATGTTCATCTGAATTGTAAAATGTATAAGTGGTCATTTACAAGTGAATATAAAATTGTGCTGGAACACTTTCTTACAAAAGTCTTAAAGGACTCTGCAAAATGTTCAATATATTTTCAATTACAATTGAACATTTCAGTTTATTGCTTCATTCACTGGGAAGGAGCTTTACTTGTCTCAGAGCAAAGGGGGCCAAAACTCAAAGACAAAGACATTTGATTAAAATACCAAATACTCTCTTATACTGGTTCATAACAATTGAACTATGGTATGGCTGGTGTGAGACAGCAGTTACTTTGTCCCTGAGAGGCTGACGGTGCCTGAATATACTGACCTTTGGCCAGACACAGGATTGCTGAACATTGGATTGATACAGAAACTAGAACTATTAATTGTTATGATGTGAGCTGGCAAAATGTCAAGCTAAAAGAGACAGTAAAATGTTGTCCGTGTAATCAAATCTGAACATCAAAGAAATTAAAGGCACAGATTATATCTGTCCTAGCACAGAATTGTATGTGGCTGTGTGATTACTTATAGCCAAATGAGGGTAATTTCGGGATAACTATGGATTTTGTTCCATTCTAATAGTGATGAAACATGTGTATTTAGTTACTCATATCAAGCCCAAAGTGCATCCACTATCTTGACTTTATATAAAGACATGCAGCTAGTCAATAAGAAATTAAGCTGAATACAGTCATGTACCCAGCATGTTTGCATGTTCATATGAAATTAGGGACTTCTGCATATGTCTTGCATGAATTATCTGGCACAAGATGTCAGTGGGGTTAACAGGGTGAGGCAAAGTGACAACAGGGCACTACCTCTTGGACTTTGCAATCATTACTGTCTGGTTGGCTATATAAGCTGCCTAGCCTCACCAGTTCAGCACAAGCACAATCAAGTGGATTTACAGATACACTTGCAAACTCAGGTAAGAAGAGGAGAAAGAGAGGAACTGTTGTCCTGTCAACTGCTTGGTGAAAATGTATTGGTGACTAACTGGTATTTTCTTCTCACTAGGGTCTAAGAGTCATGAAGGTCCTTGCTGTGCTCGTCCTGGCCGTTTTCACTGGTGAGCAAGCTGGAAAAAAAGAAACTCTATTGCAAAAGCAAATCTCAAAGAATAGAAATCAGACACCTGTCCTACATTGTTGTAATGTTTGTGTTGTTCTTTTATCTAACAGGCTGCAATGCCAACCTCTTCTATGCCGATGCCCCAAAGCCACAAATGGAAGTGGTGACTGAGGCTTTCTGGGACTATGTTTCCAAAGCCACCCAAACAGCTGATGACACCCTTCAGTTGATCAAGAAGTCTCAGTTTGGACAGGATGTCAGGTAAGTCATACAAGACCACAGGACATGACATCAATTAAGAAAACAATATAGAGTTCACTGACATGCAGACACTAAGCTTAAAATCTCATTGTCCTGCTTTTCCTCACATCTCACCTTTTCATCTAGTGCCCGTCTGACAGAAAGTGCTGACATGGCCAGTAAGTATGCAGTCACCCTGCAGGAGCAGCTTCCCCCTGCAGCCCAGGAACTGATCACCAAAGTCACCACTGAGGCTGATGTGTTGAGAGAGCGTGTGACCCAGGAGCTGAGCACAGCCAGGGAGAAGCTGGAGCCCTTCACTGAGAACATGAAGGCCCAGATCCAGCAGAGAGTGGAACAGCTCAAACAGGAGCTGGCCCCCTACGCTGACTCCCTGGACTCTGAGGGCCTGAGGACCACCCTGTTGCAGAGGAGTGAGGAGCTGAAGACCAGCCTTGAGCAGAGTGTGCAGGACCTCCAGGCTCAGCTGGGACCCTACACTGACGACCTGAAGCAGAAGGTGGACCAGCATCTGCAGGAATTCAAGGAGAGCATGGCCCCCGTCACCGAGAGAGTTCAGAGTGAGCTCGGGCAGAGAGCCCAGCAGGTGAAAGAACTGGCCGCTCCCTACGTTGATGACCTGAGGGATAAGCTGGACCCCTATGCCCAGGATCTCCAGGCTCGTCTCACCTCTCTCTATGAGTCCTTTGTTAAAGCCAACTAAGTCAACCTCTAGCTAAAAATTAACCAAAAACCTGCAACAGAATTCCTAGATCGCTGACCTCTGGATCATGCCCATGTCAGTACAACAACCTAATTTACAATGTTTCAAAAATGTTTGATGTCATCAGATATATTTACATTGTCAAAAACGTTGATATACAACAAATATGTGTTTGTCTGTGACAACACACACTGTTTTCTCTTCCTATATTATGGAAAGTAAATTAAAAGCAAAAACCATCTTTAGAGCCTGATGTGTTTCTTTAAAAAAATGTTTAAAGTGTTTTGTTGAGGTTTTCTTGCAGCTCTACAACATCAAATGAATTACAGAATTTCTTCAAAAGCTTTATAAAAAAAAATAAACCAAAAATCTAAAACATCACCTACATGCATCTCTCCCTGACATGTCAATGCAGACCGAAAATTGTTTATCAGCATATTTGAACAAGAACATGCATGATACTCTGAATTAGCACTTATCATTGAATACATTATACACTGATACATTAAATAAAATGACACATGAATTGAACATTTTGTAGTGATTCCAATAGATCAAATAAAAAGTGGATCAGTCACATGGAAGTAAGTGTACCAATAATGGTATAATACATTAGAATTAAAATCAGTATGCACATCGAGGTTTCCAGATTAGGTGCCAATTGTTAGAGCTTGAATGCTCTAACAATTGGCTTGAATACTTTTAATACTTGAATGCTCTTGCAAAGGCTTATGTCACAACTCGGTCCCTCCGTTCGTCCCAGGATTGTCGTCTAGCAGTGCCTACACCACGCCTAAGACAATCCAAGCTCTTTTCATGTGTCGTCCCACGATGGTGGAATGACCTACCGAGCACTACCAGAACAGGGGCGTCCCTGTCTATCGTCAAGAAACTCTTGAAAACCCAGCTCTTCAGAGAGCATCTCCTATCCTCGCACTTACCTTGTACTTACCTACCCCCTCTATCTTTGCACTTTATCTTTCTGCACTTCCTTCTATGCCTGCACCTTATCTCTACTCTGTCACCTCTGACAGAGTCGGACTTGTGGGTTCCTTCTATGTAGTTTATTGTTAGCTTTTTATATAGCTTGTTATATCTTCATTTGTAAGTCGCTTTGGATAAAAGCGTCTGCTAAATACATAAACACATAAACATAGAGCTTCCATATGACGTGACCGGTGGACCCACACCTCTGATGTCTACGACATCTCAGTAACTGAATTATGTGATGCTGCTATGCCACGACCTAAGAAGCTCTCTTAAGACCTTGACAGAAAAGAAAAAAAAAAAGTTGTCCTAGTGTGCCTGGCCATGCATTTTTCAAGATCCAAGAAATATTCTATAGGAATCCTTCAACAGTCATTAAAATTATCTACCAGTGGCAAATATTTCAAACAACTGCTAGTTCATCCAGGACCAGGCTGCCCAAATAAATCAACCAATGGGTTGACTTTGTCATACACAAGATTCTAAGAGCTGATACTTAAAAGTAAGGATGTACAGCTAAGTCTTGCAACTTTGGGGGGCATGGATAAATAAGTCTACAAATAAGGAAATGTGCTGGAAGAAAGTCTTTTTCATCCGAAAAAAACATTGAAGTGAAACTAGAATACCATGAAATGAAGGCTTTTGGAAAAACTTACTCTGCACTGACGACTCTAAAGATAGCCTCAATAAGTCATTTCCCGAACTGTGATTGTATACAAAGAAGAGTGGTCCAATAAACTGAACTGCTGCTTAACTATGCATGTAACTGTGTGAAGCATTGCCTCAGCGACTTGGTTTATTGGTGTGATAGATGAAACTATGAATTTCTATTCTACATCTTCTCAAGAGTACCTGAAGGCAATGAGAGGCCATAGTGAAAGCACAAATTAACAGCTTAAAAAAAGAAGAAATCAAGCGTAAATGGAATGGATGAGTGAAAGCCCAGATTTCTAACTTAATTGTAATGTTGAGGGTTGTTCTTGGAGCAGGGCATGTTTGGGTCTGTCCGTGCAAGTCACAAATACGTCCTACTACCCTACTGTTCTTTGTTTTTCATAAAAATCCTTTTCCCTGTTCTACCCCCAAAACCTGCTGCGGGATCACTCCCACACTGTTGGTTATGGAATGACTAAGTGAAAACCCAGATTCACTATAATGTTGAGGGTATATTTGAAATAGGCTGTACATGCAGGGAAATCCTCTGCAGATGTGTATTACAGAGATCTCAAAGATTTGTGCAAATCATTGTCAGATTAATATATATGTTTTGTTCAAACATTGTTTGATTTGTTGCTTGATGATTTATTCAAATTTCTTTGTGCTGTTGTTCAGGGATTTCACCTGTCAGTGGGCAGAAGATTAAAATAGATTTAAAAGTAAATTAAAAGCTTAGTTTTTCAAAAACATAAAAAAGTGACCTTAAATCATCTTAAAAACAGGTATAATCACTATGTTTTGTTTTTTTCCTAACACAAATGCTTTAAATTGATCATGATTTATCTTTACATGACAAATAGATTTGTGTAAGGTGTGTAAATTTGAAAAAAGAACTCACATTAACACACACAAAAATAGCGTGTGTTGTTCAGGATCTGCTTGCAAGAGCCCCTCCCTCCCAACACACCCCAGTAAGACTCATTGTGGGTACTGGAACTGGGCATGTTCGAGTTTGTCTGTGCAAGTTTGGAAGTTCAAAAACATATCCTGCTTTTACTTTGTTTTTTTTCATTCATTTTCCCTTTTGTGCCTTCATCCCTACAGCCAGATTGCTCCCACGCTGCCTTATCCAGTGGCAAACAACATTCCTCTGTTCTGCCCCCAGCTGCCCCAGGCTCTGCACATCATTAACCCTCCACACACACACAGCTCTGGTTTACATTCAATCTGTTTACTCATCTTCACTTCTTATAAAAGTGACTGAATTTTTGTTTTTTTTCATTTTCTCAAGATAAATGTATACCCGAGAAGGTGATTTGCTAAATTATGTGATCACTCAAGTTACATTACCTGGTTCTCGATGCTCTGTCATTTCTGAGATGGATCAGCTAATTCTAACCACCCCTGCTCCAGTAACTTTAGAGTTCCATTCAGTGTAAAAGTGTTGGGAAAATGATCGACCAATCATTTTGGTAAAATCCATTACTCCCTTGTAAAGTTATAGATTGACATCACTTTTATGTCTCTATGGTAAACATGGAGCTGCTGCAAAGATGTTTTACTCAGCCAGGAGTCACGCTTACACTGTGTGAGTCTGTGTCACTTTTCTTGATGGTGAAAGTTTGACTCCTGCAGGCATTCATTGTGCTTGTTGCGGTGACAGGGTCTCCAACACATTTGACTCTTTTCACATCAATAAGCTGAAACCATTTTGACTCAGAACCAGATGATAGTCTTGAAAGATATATCTTTTTGCCATTTTCTGTCTTTATTTTGCAGTCTGAAAAGAAAGAACAGAGGAAAGGAACAAAGGCAGAGAGAAGGGGAGGTTATGATATGCCACGCAGTACTCCCAGCTGGGAATCAAAGGTTATGCACGTCTGACAACTTTTAACCCACAGCCTTACACAGTAACCTCACTGACTCATCTGAACAGATGACTGTCTGTCCAAGGAGTGAGTTCATATCAACCAAAAACCAAATTCCTGGGGTTATGTTTGTTCCACCCAGCCAGATTCAGATTTTTCACTGTATTACCTGAGAGTTTTTCTCAACTCTCTCGCCTTTGCATCCCCTTCTGTCCTCTGTTTCTTTTTCCTGAAGGCCAAGAAAAGTAAGGGAAAACATTAAATCTTATGTTGCCTTGCTGTTTGAGGATGGCCCCATTCCCTTTGCATAAAACAGACACAATATAGCGAGTTTTCATTTGTGTACTCCATGTTGGTGTACATCTTAGAGATAGAGAGATAGAGATAGAGAAAGAATGTTTCAAAGAGTGTTTCACATGACAGATTAAAAATGTTCCTGAAACTGGAAATGTGCAAAAACAAAGAAATGCATGGCAATGTTCAAGGTGAATGATGGTATTAAACTGCTGATCTTGATTTGCTGTTGTAATTGAACTGGACTGGAGTGGTTATCAAGCTGTATCTCATTATGTGACAAACCTCTTTTAGTGATACATATGAGTTACTTGCTGTCTTGGAATACAGAGATCAAAGGTCTTTTAAAAAAGAAACATACTGACCTGAACCCAGAACTCTTTGCATCACCACCAGTTTTGTCTCATCGTCCCAGATTTTTAAGGAGGGCACAGAATCTCATTGATTAGAATGCAATTGGATCACTAACTGACGTTTTTGCGTTATCATATAGGTTATCATACACGTATGTTATCATGTTCTCACACTACTTACCTGAACAAGCCAACCCATTTAAACTTTGTCCCTGTTTTAAAATAAAATGACTGTACAGGCAAGTTTTCAGGGATGACAACAAAGAAGTCAAGTCCCAAAGAGCAAAGATATTTACACAAGGGCAGTGATTGAGTCAGAGTTGCATTATACCAAAAAAACTGACTTTTTCTTTCTTTTTTTTTCTTAAAGTAACAGCAAAAGAAACAATGAATTTCATGATCTCCAGCCTAGCCGAGTAACAGATTGTTTCTCTTGTAACAAAAATGCATGTTTGTGATTAGTGCCACATTTTTGGTTGATTTTTTAAAATCAAAACAACAAATAATCTTTTAAGGCCTTAATCACAGCAGTTAAACAATGGGCCTTACTGATCGAGAGACTAGGTAATTGTCTAATAGGGCTCCAAAGCTAAACAAAATAACAACTTTTTTTTTTTTTACATTTCTATAAATTTCTTGAAAATTACTTGAATACACCTTCACCATTATGTGGATTAGATTGAACTTTTTTTCTCTGTGGCTCCTAATTTATGTCTTTTGTTCAGTGTCCTCACATCATTCTCAGCAATGTTTGATTTAAATCCCTCTTTTGTACGTGGGCTTATTGTACCCAACCTGTCCACAAGCTTGAACGTGCCCATCTTATTATGCAGAGATATTTGTTCTTCAGACATTTACTGGATGTTTGGAGCTTTGTCCAAATACACAGCACAGATATCCCAGCATAGAAATGCAATTAGACACCTATACAATCGTCAAATCACACATGCTACAATCACACCAGATTCACATGCAAATGTGCCATGTGTTTGGGTGTTTTACGTCTTTCTGGGATGTATAGCTGTGGTGTCAATGGCAAATGTTGGCAAATAATTTACATTTAAATGTATATGTGAAAGGCTGTTTTACATCCTGCTGCCAAAGGAATTGCATTCAGGAGAGACTACATGGTTGACAATGATCAAAGAAAAACCTGCTAAGTTGTGATCAATGGACACAAACTCGCCATGAGCAGTGGGGGAGTAACTATGTGATAAATGACTATAACACTAAAAAGGGGGGTGGGGGGTGAAAACTGAAACAAAATCAGGAAAACACGTATTAAAAACTCACCTTGTTAGCGTGGCTTGGATTAGTTTTATTTTCCCATCGTAACACTTATCGAGCTCTGCATATAATAATATGATCAATAAAAACGTGATTCATACCATCTTTATTTGTCTGTTGCAACAACCAGCTGATAAAACATGCTCCACTGTTAGAATTTAGCAGTTACTGAGATAGGAGATTAAAATGCAGCTCAATTTTTTACATTATCCAAGTTTTGTATTATATGATCATACCAAAAATGGGTACCAGCAGAGTGTCTCAGTGAGTACATTTGAAAAATGCTTATTATGCTGGTTAACCTTTTCCATTTTACTTTAAAGAACCAAGTTTTGCCCATTACCAATGAAAAAATAACGACACGTTTTGCAATTATTCCAGCAAAATACTGTAAAAAACTTCTGCTTGATTGGGTGAGCGGTTCATATTTACTAAAGGTTTGTCAGCCTAGCAGGAAAACCCGTGACCACGAAATAACGGAAAAAAGTTTTAATCATCACATTGGTCGCGAAACTTTCACCTTGTTTTTTTTTTTTCTTCGTGTCAACCAGAACGCTCAGTCATCTGTCACAGCGCCAAACTATGAGAACTTCGGACGCGGCGTTGGTGTCAGGTGATTCTGTGCAGACAAATCAGCATCACCACGTGAACGCGCGAGAGTGAAAACTTAACCCCCCCCTCCAACGCACGGAGCAGCAGCAGCCTCCTGAGACTATAAAAGCCCTCAGTCACCATCCCTGGAGCACGAAGGAAGCGCAAACTCACAGGTGAGTGGCAAGGCAGAGAAACCAGCTCCAAATTATAACCAGCTCTTAGAAATGAAATGTCTGTCTGTAGCGAATATACATTTTTTTTTGTTTATATTGCGTTTTTGTTAACAACATGCTTGATAGTCATATTGTGAAACATAGGCAATATTGCTCTCTTGTAAAATTCAGCAGCATCTGTTTGCATTATATTTTCAGTGGTATCTGTCTGCCCAACAACCATGAAGGCTGTAGCTCTGATCCTTGCTCTGGCAGTCATCACTGGTAAGTGTTTTGCTAATTTACCTTCAAACAACATCTTGCTCTGTGTTTGAGTTTTTTTTTTTTTTATTTATCCATGCTTTGCACATTTGTCCATTGTAGGCTGCAATGCCCGTGCTGTGCGCCAGGCTGATACCTCCCTGACCCGCTTGGAGAGCAGTGTGGATCGTTTCTGGCAACACATCTCTGAGCTGAACCAAAAAGCCGATGGAATGGTGGAGAACATCAAGGCCTCTCAGCTCAGCAGAGAGCTTGAGTAAGTGCCCAGTTTCATTCCCTTGTCCTAATTTTGAATAAATAGCATTGAATCCACTCATTACTTTCCTTAGTTCATCTGCAATGTTCTTCCCCTGGTTTGTTCTAACCTCAGTATTCTTAAGCGTGATCATCTTATTCTTCTGATTCTAGCACTCTGATCACTGACACCATGGCAGAGCTGGCCACATACAGACAGGATATCCACACCAAGCTGGCCCCCTTTGCTGTAAGCTCCACTAATCAGCTGGCTGAGGACCTGGAGCTTCTGGCTAACAAACTCCAGAAGGACATGACTGATGCCAAGGAGCGCAGCACTGAGTATCTTGGTGAGCTCAAGACCATGGTGGAGCAGAACACTGAAGATGTCCGCAACCGCGTCAATACCTACACTAACAAACTAAGAAAGCGCCTGACCAAGGACACTGAGGAGATCCGCGAGTAAGTTATGTCAAAACTGTCAGATTTCAATTCTGTTTTGGCTGTTGGTGTTTATGTGAAACCTGCATTTCTTTGTCCTCTTCCAATTCAAGCACTGTGACCACCTACCTGGGTGAGCTCCAGTCCCGCACCTCTCAGAACCTTGGTGCTGTAAAGGAACAAGTTGTGCCCTACGTCCAGCAAGCCAGTGACACTGCCACCCAGAAGCTGAGTGACATCTCTTCAATCCTGGAGACCCAGGCTGACACCATCAAGACCGAGCTGGAGAGCCGCATGAAGGAGCTGCGCACCTCCATGGACAGCAGGCTGGACGAGATAACAGACCTGTTGTCTCCAATTGCCATCAAGATTCGTGAGCATTTTGAGGAAGTCGTGGACAAGGTCAAGACTGCTACTGCTTAAAGAAAGACTTAGGGTTTCTTAAGGGCTGTAGATGGTAGTACAAGGAGGAGTGTGTAAAACACTGATATGTGGTAGAAAAAGAGGAAACTGAGAGTTACTGATGTACATTTGGTGTTCCCGTGTTCAGGATAAAGGGGGTGACTACAGGGAAGAAGGTGTAAAGAAGCATCTTTTACATAATATTCACTAGATGGGGTCATAATTCTACATAGTCGCCCCATCTTCTTCTCTGGTCTTCCTTTGATCACTGAACACAAGCACCGCAGTCAATAACCTTTCTATATTTCACATGCAAGAGACAGTTATTTGTAATAGGCTTCACTTTTCTACTTTGAATTGTTTTGCAAGTTTTCTACAGTTTGCTGCTGGGTTTGAGTTTGAGGCAGGGATTTCAGCCCCTCTCACCCTTAAATGCTTAAAAAACAATTGTCTTTTTTTCAATAAATGCACTGATTGATGTTTGTCAAATTTTGGAGTTGCATACAGATGTGTCAGCTCGTTTGTTGAGGAGGTGATATAAAACCCCTAAAGAACCTCTGTATGGTCTGTCAGTCCATCTTGTTCTTCACAAAAATGGAATAAAAACTGACTTGATACATATTAGATTATCCCTGAGTTCTCCATTATTCACATGTTCCACAAATGTTCCACATTTTGTATGCCCACCATGCTGCTCTATATAAGTGCACTGCCTGTGACTGCAGCACACTCAACAGGGCTAAGTGAATAAAGAACCTAGAAAATATACTTCCACTATTTGTTTCTCGTATCAAACATTCAAGAGCAATCCATTATTTAAGATAAGTTCCAGTTACGTTTAGTCAATAATTCAGTATTGTGCCTCATACAATGCTGTATGAAGTCGGAAATAATCAGTTTTAAATGTATTTACTAGATATACAGAGATAATCTAACTGAGCAAATTCTCTCTCACAATCTGCAGTAATCACATTAAGCTGATTGCATCAAGATAATCATAGTATGAAATAGCATTTATAAAGCAGCTGTGCCATGGTTAGGTTAGGGTCTCACAGTAGGCAGTATTCATGTTCTGACAGCCAGTCAGAAGCCTCTGTATGTAATCTACCCTATATTTCCTCTCTGTTTTCCACTCTTCTCACAGTACAACAGCATGCTGATTAAGTTGCTTATCTGAAAACTCAACTGCATCTCTGCGAAGCAGGAAGGATGAAAATCTTCTGTCGTTACATGTCCAGTTTCTTGACTGAAAGCTGACATTTCCCTGCACTTCACCTCTTGCCCAGTGTTAACAGGCAGAGGCCCCCGTGCAAATTTGAAAGATCAGTGGATCTGGCTAAATTGAATGATTACAACACTGAAGTTGTCCTTTTGACTCTCCTTGTACCTGTTTTCCTCCCCAACCGTCTTTATTCACTCCTATTTCATAGCCACCCCCACATCCCTCAGTTCTCTGCTTCTCTTGTCCAGACTTGTTAAGATCTAGTTCCAGATTCCTTTCTCTTGATCCCAGTAGGTATCTGGGAACATTCTGTGCCATGGATTGAATTCTTTACAGGGACACCATACCAGCTCGACCTTTATCCTGTAATACATTTGTGTGCCGTATACATAGTAGAACAGTCAGTAAGAGACATAAGCAAATGCATTGGTTTGTAGACAGTAGCCATGTGCACATTTTTATTTGGAAGGAGTTTTGTTATTGATATAAGAAACATGATGCATGTCATACCTGTTTCTACACTAGTACTTGTTAAATGAAGGGGAAAACATTGATCAACTGTCTAGTTATCGAACAAGTCTTATAGCTCCATCAGGGTTTTCAGTGGTGCCACATGCAAAGGACTTAAACAAAATTGGGATTTCCACCTGCTGTGCCTGACAGACAAAATGCTGATGAAACACAGCAAGATTTTTCCTTTAAAGTTCAGAGCAGAGGCCAGCAGAGGACACCATTTGTCCCATGTTCATCTTCCCTCCGCTGACCCCTCCACTTGAATCCAGGGTGCACAAAGATGCAGCTGTGTTTTCTTTATAAGTAGATTTGCCTCATAAAGAAAAAAAAAGATTACATAAACTAAGCTTTGGGAACAAAACTGACATTTTATGGATGAGGAATCACTTTAGGTGCATGTAGAATAAAGATGATTGGTGTTCAAAAATCTAAAAGCTTTGAACAGGGTGATGATGAATGTGATGTGACTGATTCCTGTAGAATTCTTTGAAGAAAGGGACCAATGTAGCCAGGGGTCCATGTTCAAAATAAATTGGTAATTTGAGTCTAAATCAAGTCTGCTATTACCCCTAAGCAACTGTATGAGAACGAGGGGGAAAGTGCTTCTAAAATAAAAAATATATTTATAAATAGAGAAGGTGTGAGTAAGCAGTTCATCTTCTCCACAAAACCACCACATTTGATTCTGACAAAACATGTTTACAGCGTCTGTTTGTGTTAAAGGGCACAGAGTGTGAAGTGAAAGAATGACTAACTCTGTGACCAGGTGTTTATCCCCTATGAAATCACTCCTTTCAGGAATGGGTGTTCATAATCAAGTGAAACTCCAACAGTACACTACCAGTTGTTTACAAGGATTACTCATGGATGGTAAAAACAGGAAAACCACAAGCATCCTGCTAATTCAGCACTTCTGCTCCGTCTGTTAATATAGTGTGTCTGCACAGTGCTGCACAGTGAGCACTGCCCAGCAACAACCAAAAGAAAAAAAAAAAAAGAAATTCCAGAGAATTAGCAGGTGCTTGCTAGCCCATGACTGCTAGTAACCCCTCCAAAAACACCCCTGCAGAGATTTTACCTCCTTTTACAACTCACATCCTTTCCTTCCTCTTTAGAGCTGGCACACAACATCAGTCACCACAGGGGCCTTGGCTAAATACAAAAAACAGCCTTTTTGTTAAGCTTGTTATTGCAAATTGGGAGCACACCAGACACGCACTTTCACACCCTATGCCTCCTGCAATTATTCACGAGGAGCTTGTATGCACGCAAGCTCAAGCTCATACATAAACCCACTGGCCACTTTATTACAAAAGAGATGGAGATTTAAACGCTCAGGATAAAGTGTGAATGCTGAGGGAAGTGATGGCTCTTTTAACTTAATTAGACTATTCAACATAACAATAGTACCTCGTCTAGATCCAAGTCATCAGCAACAAATGGACTTTTGGCCTTTTGTAACAGTCAGCTTGGTGTGAAAATAGATATGTTAAGCAGCGATAAGGTTTTTCAGATGTCAGATGCAGACTTCCTGACCTCTAACTCATGTCACACTTGTATTGAGGGGTTACTGCAGCACATCCAACTGTAGGCTACTGTTTTTCTGTTGCGAGTTAAATGGCAGGATGAACCAAATACGGTTTTGACTTCCCTGTTTAAGAAAGGGAACGTCTGTGCAAAGCAGACATCAAATGTTGCAATGAAACCCTAAGTAACCCTAAGTAGAGATGTAAATGGAAAAACACCAATACAAAGAATCAGTGTGTGCTTTTAGTGAACAAGATGTCAATGACTTATAGCCCTAAAACAGCAAAAAAGTCAATATTAGGAAATGTAGGTATTGCAGTAATTAAAATGCACTCTTCAGAGATTTATGTGCATTTATTTAGGCCAGTTCATTTAATGGACGGTCTCCGACCCCATTAAGGCTTGACAAGAAGGAAAGGAAAGGATCAGCTCTGTAGTTTTTTATACTGTCTTGAAACCTTGCCTTGGTCACCATGGTTTTGAACTTTAAGTAAGAGAGACAAGGCCAGCTGGAGCCAATGTGCCTAGTGATTTTCAAACAGTTAGCTTGACTTAACACACGTAAACTGTCCCAAGAGGATTATTTTAATTAATAGTATGTTTTAGGATATCAGAGATATTTGTTAATCAGCAAAGTCTCCCAAAGGGGTGTGTGTGTAATGCTTGTTGTAAAAAGCTACACTATTAAACATTAGGGGAAATGTTACACATTTGCTCATTGTGTAAAACTCTTTGAAAGTTTCATATGTCTGACTGAGATGTGATATTTTACATACAGAAATGTTTTAATCTTACTTGATTGAACTTCACTGCAGTATTTAAAGCAGCATTAGCTCTGTCTTATACAGTATTGCAGTTACTTTGGTTAATGCATAAAAAAATATTTAATTACATATCAATATATCACACTATTTCACCAGTTAGCCACTCTCACTGCTCTCATTTTGATAGGTTGAATATATTTTGTTGCTAAGAAGTTTCTTCTTTCAATAAAGTAAAGTTCTAAAGCAGGATTTTACTTTGTCATGTAGGTCCAATGTACTTCCATTGAAGTAAATTAGCTGCAATAATTCAAATTAAGTAATATGTCTAAAAGAATAATCTTACAGTAATTTTTGCATCATGTAACGAGTGTGGATCATATCCTCAAATAGTCCCAGCAGGCTAGGTGCCTAATCACATCCTGTAGCAGTATAAGTACTGAAGTCCTGCTTCTTAACCTCAAAATCCAGTAAAGCCACTATCTCTTACTGTGTATCAATTTGACAGGGTCAATTCTTGGCTAAGGCTTCAGGTCCAAAGGAGATTCCAAATAGTTCATGTCTATGAATCTATCATCTATGGACTTTGTTCTTCAACATCACATCCCAGCTTATTTGTTCACATTACATTTACAGAGGGATCAGAGCAGAATTGTAAGAAACTCTTTTTCTCTGTTTCTCTCTGTTCAAATGCGACTAACTGATATGTGAATCAGACACAATACACAGTGACTTCAATTTCCACTGGTAAGACTTTAATCTGTCTGTCTTTTTTTATTTTTGCCGTGGTGTCTATCCGTGAGCTTTGTTTAATGTAAGAAGATCGGCACTAATCAATAAAGGGGGCAGTGACACCTCAAGGACATCACGCGTTAAGTTGACCAAGTCTGGCGTTTTGCGTCACCCTTCCTAAAATAGGGCAAGCCTATAAAAAAGAGTGAACACATTGGTGTTCAGAGACACTTTTTTTTCTCCTCTGCGACGGAAAACAGGTATGTTTTTCATTTTATCACTTCAAAAACAGGAAATAGCTGATTTTGTCTCTTTATTAACTGACGCAGAAAAGCTTAAGAGAGTATTGTGATATTTCTATTGGAAAACATGGCACATATTTAATTTTGTCGATATATTTATGGCACATTAAGAGCAAGCAACCACACCTAAACACAATAGTGATATCAAATCATATGTAAGCTTTAAGGGTTAATTGTTGGCTAAATTAAAAATGTGAGGAGCAGGACTTTAACAGGAGCTGTCTACCTGCTGTGGTGCTGACACGTCGGAGTTGCAGTTTCTAAACAAGAAAAAAAACTTTTGCTGCTCTTTTCATCTTGATCATGTTACCCTGAAAGCGGTTAAGAGCACGACAAATATGAAATTTGACTTTTTCTTCCTCCTCAGAGATTTACAGACAAGATGAGGCTGTACCTTGCAGTTGCCGTGCTGATGCTGGCTTTTGTTGCATACACAGGTTGGTCTTGTATTTATCGTGCCTTCAGAACTTCCCGTCTATGCCTTGTATGTGACATCTTGAGTAAATTCTATGTTGTTCTGACCTGCAGAGGCACAGGAGGAGAGCGTTGAGGACAAGTTCAGTCAGTTCGGCCAGCAACTCGGTGAGTTCGGAAAGACCCTGGCTGAGAAGGCCAAGACTACCTTTCAGGACATTCACACCAGCGAGTTTGCAGAGACCACCAGGTAGGAAATAAGCAAATTATCACAATCTTGCCACTTATACTATGGTGCAGGCCTATAACTCAAGATTATTGTTATATCCTTCACAGAACCTGGTTCTCAGATCAATTTGAAAAGATAAAAAGCAAGTTTGGGGATCAATCTTAAGACTGCTGGACTGGTTCGTGTCTCCAGCCTGCTTATGCCCTCCCTCCACGTCAGCCTCTCCGCCTGCTGACTTCTGACCATCATATTGGAGGGTTGCTCTGCACAGTGACCAGACTCAACTCAAGAGTTATTTTGACTGTACTCTCTTTGGGGCAAAATGTCAAAAAAGTGCAATAAAAGAAATTCAAAATGTTTTTGAAATAAATTCTCTGTTATCAGATTTTCTCATTGCAAATAAAACAAGAATTTATGTACAAAACTGAAGCATCTTTGAGGTGTTTGTCTGATGAGCTTGATATAAGCAAATGAGAGTAGAAACACTCCACTTGGACGCCTGATAGCTGTCCTCTTCCCTCTGTCATGCTTACATGCTGGTATAGCAAATGACACTTTCCTCTGCACATAGAACCAAAATGAATAGCATTATGAAAATAAATCACAAAATTTCATATATCAATTCTACATCCAATATTTCTAAAAGTTTCAGATGAAAACAAATGATCAGTTCTACTCTTTTAAAGTAAGGGCTTCATCTTATAAATAATTTGAATTAATGTCCTTAAACCCTTAAAACATATCTTCTCTTATTTCTAAACACAGTTTTGCCAAAAAGTCATGGAGAGTGTCAGCCTAACTAAAATCATTAATGCAAAAGTTCAGATTTATGGTATACGTATGTTGCTTTGCACTTTCCTTGTGGCCAGCACCATGCTACAGTGGTGATCACTCTCCCTGCCCAGTAACAAGGTTCCTGCTTCAAAACTGCTTCCACTTTCCCCTTTGTTAGTGAGCCTCATGACGAATCCAGGCTCCAGGGTCAGCAATCAGCTGGAGATGCCAGTTTAAACAGGATGAACTGAGTAAAGCAGATCAAATTCCACCAGAGGTCAGAAACAACAGCAATTATTGCAATAGATGGGTATAAATATAATTAATCCAATCTAAAAAATTATCAACGGGAAAAAACCCAGAATAATACTTAAAAGTGTGCCTCCTCAAGTTATATTAGCATTATGCCTTCTGCGCATGTAAATGTGCTTCATGGCACTAAAACACTAATCAGAGTATGGGCCCTCACACAAATCGGAAATAAGTGCACAGTCTTTATTGATTAAGTGTTTTTTCATTTGGGGCAGTATTATATATTTATATATAGCAGGCCATTACAACAAGATTTTCAGATGTGCTTGAAAACTTATGAATACTGTGAAGTACTATGAAAGGTCCAGATATACACTTTGCCAAATTAATAATTTGTACCAGAGTCAACATCAACTGAATTAACAAAACATTTGGCCACTTTTATCAAAGAATAGCAACATCTAATAGAGAGTAGTTTATTTTGTGTTAATCACAAGTATCAAAGGGCAAGTGCCAACATGGCTGCTTTCGGTATTTCACAACCCCTGGGATAAAGTCACTGTTTAGGATGAGTTAATAATCCACCAGTTGTTCCAGTTCAATGAAATCTGTTTCACTGAAGAGTACAATGACAGAGGTCAGTGGCGAGTGCATAAAGATGGCAACCTTTCGATGTGACAGCATCGATGTGACAGCACTGGCTGTCTGGGCTAAGATTACTTAAAGATCACTTTCACTTTGAGACAAAGATTTCAAGTAACCCGAAGTGAGTTACTTGAAATCTTGGTCATCAGTATCGGCGAGCCTAGTGAGAAACTGAAAACAAAAATAAACTGCACATTTCAAGAGAAATTTGAGGTTCAACCATGCTAACAGAATCTTCGTCCAGTTTTGGTTTCCAAGTACATATTATGTTGTAAAGAAATCAAATCTCAACATAGGGTAATGTCCACAGGGAACAAATAGCGTGAAAAGTTCCTAACTTCTGACAAGATCAAATTGATTTTGTGATGGACTCTGCCCACTGAAATGCTTTGCTCAACTGAAAATATTTATCTATTTGAACCCTGTCTTTACCAAAACCTCTATCTCTACTTTGAGACTTTGACTGATCTGTACACATTTCGGCACCCAACAAATGGTTTGAGATACCTAAACCAAAGGGCGCCTGGACAGTTATTGAACCCAGCTAATGTTGAAATCATATCAATAGTTTAGGGCCTGCAGATGCAAAAAGAAATATTACTTTACTTGTACTGGCATTTATATTGTAATAGATCCAATATTTAAAACAAACCTATGAAACTGTATTTGACAAAGGTAAATGTTTCCTAAAGTTGCATGTCTTTTAAATATGAGAGCAGTCAAAGCCAAAAACATGTAAGTTAGTCCAAATATTTTTGCATTTTATTTGCACGTGTTTTTCTTTTTTTTTTCACTGATGTCTGAAAAAGAGATAACTATTTTGGATCGGTTCTTTGTGTAAAAAAAGCAACAGGTTTAGACCTGTTGCGTTGCAGTCACTCTGTGGTTTGGCAATAAAACATTAGAGCAATGGAAAAACAAGAAGATTAATGATCATCCCATCAAGACCAGTGAACACACAAATAAAATGGCCTGATAACTCTTGGCTCAGTTACCTTCTGTTGACCAGAACCAGAGCCAGAGCCAGAGGAAATGGTAAATAAAACGGAAAGAAAAAGAATCCTTTCTTTCTTTTTTGTCTTTATGTTTTTGATGCTATTAAATAATATTGAAGTCTGTAGCTTTAATACATGCATCTTCATTGTTAAAAAGAAGGACAAAATAACAACATATATATCAACCTGATGTGCTGAGGATGTGATAGGTGGTTGTTTGGCATGTATTTTGAATAGCAGCATTTACAAACCCTTTTATGAAAAACAAGCTGCTCATGGTTGTGTTTCTTCTTTTTTTTGACAGATGTATATTAAGGCACTTGTGTTTGTTCTCATCTTACTAATGCAAGGTATAGCTAATCATTCTGCATATTCAGGAACAGTATTTACTTTACTTAACTGACCAGCAACGCTTTCTGCAGCATGCTTGCCAGCTTTGGCACAGACAGCTGCTCCAGAACAACCAGACTCTCCAGGAGGACTACAAAGGCTAGCAGATGGGGCCAGGTATTTCATAAATCCATTTTGGATTTCCATCTCTGTTTTTGTGTAAACTGTAACATCTATTAGTTTGCATCTCAGTGTGTTTTTGTCAATGTGTATGTATAATAATCTACATACTCATCTCTACACTTAGGCAAGCCAAAGCTAAAATCCAGGCTTTTGGAGACACAGCGCTTGGCTTTGCTGGTGCTTACTATGAAGACCACATCCAACCAGTGACCGGCGACTATGTTGAGTGGGCTTCTAACGTTAGAAGCGCCCTGTGGGAGAAGATTCAGACAACCATTGATAACTACAGGGCACCAAGCAAGTAGTCCAGCTCACCAAGCACTTCAAAATTGAAGATAAACTTAAAATAAACCTACAATAAAATAACCTACCATAACTTGCTGCACTCATCATTTATCAATGTTTGTCAGAAGGCTTTGCTGATCATGAACAATAAAGACAGAGTCAAACAAATGTTCCATGAAACGCCTTTGGCTGGCCCTGAAGTAGATCTAATTATGGGCCTAGCTTTTTGGAAACAAAGGAAAAGAGTGGTATTAATCAGGAAAAGTGGTTGTGTGTTGAGCGTGACTTTTTTTCTGAATCTTGCAGTGATAACTTTTATCAGAGAAACAAATACATATATATATATATACATACTTATAAATCTGTACTGACAGGTTTATAAGTGTGGCCCTTGGTGAGATCATTAAGTCTCATCAAAAGTTAAGATGGACAAAAAAAAGTGAGAGATGGGAAACAAAAAGGTAGAAAAGGCGAAAGGAGAAAACATTATGAAAACGAGTACTTATCACCTTCCATCCAGTGTGTCGAAGGTTATGAGGTAGAAAGGTGAAGCCTCAGGGATCTTACACAACTGGTCTAGACAATGCAGGGATGATTGAGCATTTGACTCCAATCTCCATGCTGTTAAAGAAATGCTGATGAGAAAGACTTAATCAACACTATCTTCGATCAAGGCAGGTAATGACACATGAGCTGATTCAAAGTTTGCTTTTTTCTGGGCCACGCATGATGTAACTAGTACAACATACGTGCACTATGACATTTTGTAAACACACAACTTCTGTATTATCAGGAGAACTCTGAGTGCATGTTGCCATGAATACAGATAAACTTACATGTAGGTACTTTGCACAATCTCATATTTCCACACATACACGTATGGTAATGTCCACTGAACTTTGTTAAGGTGAAAGTATGCATGTGTGTGTATGTGTGTGTGTGCGTGTATGCAAGCGTGTGTGTGTAGATGTGTGTATGGTCATCAGATGACGTTTGTTTGCAGTCGCCCCCTATATCATCTTGTCCAGATGTGAGCTCTAGTTTACAGACAACTCGCCTTCAGAGAAGACTGTCACTTCTCGGATCAGTACATCCAGCATACTAGCAGGTAATCATAATTGTTACAGCAGCAGCTTCTGTCTAAAGCTACTTGTGATATTTTATTTCACACACCAAACCTTTCAGACATCTAATTTTTTTTGTTTCAATGTCTGCATTTCTTTCTTTTCTATTGTTTCAGAGATGAACGCAAAATTTGTTCTTGCCCTAGTCCTCGTTCTGCAGGGTAAGACAACATTTCAATGCTATCTGAATAATTGTGCATGTTTTTGTTAGTAACAAAGCATGGTTAGGACTATAGGAAACCATGTGAGGCAACAGAAGAAGCTTTAATTATTTCTCATCATGTTATTTGAATTGGTTAATTCCTTGATGGAAAAAAGGCTGAATATAACATGCTTTCAATGTATCTGTCTGTTTTGAAACAGTTTAATTGACAATGCAGCATGGCTGCCCCAAAACTGCATTAAATGTGGTTGACATGCAAGATGCATGCTTATATTTAAACTACAATTAATTGTAGCAGTCAGATTTGACACATTAAAGACTTGTTAAAGCAGATTTTCCACTGTTTCTAACTCACATTTATACACAACCACCCCAACAAAGTTTCTCCAATGCAAGACTTAAAAGTGGTGTTTTCTTTGAAAAAAAATAAAGGAATATAATTTAATCTGTCAGCAGTTGTGTTTTTATTCAAAAAGCACTGAAATAGTTTGGAAAATAAAGTCCTACTCTTCTTATTTCATCCCAGTGTCCACAAGCCTGTGTGACATTCCTGCACCATCCCAGGAACTTGTTGACAAATATGAGTCAATGAAATCTGTGTTCTACAAGAGACTGCTGAACGCTTACAGCAAGCTGCAGACTGCCGTCGGAGACAGCTCGCAAGGACAGGTTGCTAAAGAGATGCTGGAGGCTATGCAAAGCAGGCCTGAGCTGCAAGCCATCGCCAAGGTTGCCAGGTGAGTTTTCACAAAGAACTCCACATCCAGTGAAGATTCACTCTCCATGCTATGACTTCTTTAAACTTGTGTATTGCTTTAAATAATTTGTTGTCCCTTTCTGTGCAGTGGTGTTGGCGCAGAGGCAGCTCCCATAGTGGATAGGGCCCGTACATCACTCTTGGGTTTGTACGAACAGTACCTGCGCCCCCACGTCGGCACCGGTCTGAGCGATGCCATCGACCAAATCAAGGTTGTCCTCGATGGAGTCATGCCCGCTGAGTAAAGATGACCAGCTGAAGCAAACTACCTGTCAGAAGCCTGTAATAGATGATAACTCATAGTATATACACCAGTTTAGGCTGAGGGGACACATGCAAAATGCAGATTATTTGTCCCTTTTTAAATCAATGCATTTGTCAAATCATGCAGAGTTACAAGCTTGGCAAACATGTCAACACCATCTGTGTAAGTTCTGCATGTGCAGTATTATGTGTTTGATACACTAACAGAAGTGTGTATGCGTGACTGTGTATGTAAGTGTGTGTGTGTTCAATAATAAAATGAAGTAAAAGTGATTTGAAGTGTGCTTCTTTATCAAAACAATGAAGGTTTATTTCAACAGTTGATTAAATACTGTTTAAATAAAATATGTTGCTATCACTTGAAGGTCAACCGTTGGAGCATTATGGGATTTCTTTATCCATGATTACATAAATTTATAAATAGTTTAAGCTTTGATAAAACTAAAAATGTAAGATTCAAGAAAGAATTCACACTGCAGACACTAATAAACATATTTTGCCACCTTTGCTCTGAATAGAACACTTGGATTTCTGGCTTCATAAATGCCAAGCAAGCCAACCTTTTTCCTCATAATGATGAAAAAAAAAACCCTGCATGTTCATGTGTTAAAACACATCTCAGTGACACAAACACATTAACAGAATGCAATTATACTGCCAAATAATTTGCTTGAACTGAAAGTGTTAAGCTAAACTAGTGTTGTCAAATTTCTATGAGTCAAAAAATGTGGGATTTTATTTAGTGTTGATAGGTCTTACCAGTTAATGGATAGTATATCGTGCAAGAGCATGTGGAGAGTGTGTCACTTTTTCACGATGTCACTTATCACCGTCTCGGGCATTTCAGTCAAAGAAAAAAAAAAACACTGTTTTGCAATAAAAGTATACTATTACTATAGTAATAGTAAAGTATAGTGCCATTGTTGCAGCCAACATTGATGAAGCCTTTATGCAGCTCAATGATAACCAAACAGAGCCGGGTCATCAGCTGGACCGAATCAAAACCACAAGCTCTCTGACAATTTGAACCCCGCTGCTGCCCGCAGCTGGACTCAAACTGACCCAAGTTCGGAGGTCACAAGCAACATGACATGTGAGGCTGGATCACATGACAGGCGGCAATGTTTACTTGGGCCTGGATTGGCGTCTCATCAAAAGTGAGACTTTGTGGTCTAGTCTCCTAGTCAGTGTAAAAAAAAAAAAAAAAAAAACCTGCATTATTAATGTTTGATGCTTCCAAATAGCTTTTAATGATAGCTATTGCACTGTTGATTATCTTTATAGTTTTGTGCTTTAAAAAATATTTTTCTCACCATCTTTTATGCAGCCTGTGGAAATATGGATTTCTTCTCTGAAAAGTACAACAGAAAAAAGTTTACCCTATTACAATTCATAAATATTACAGATTAATAACATCAATACATTTCTTAAGCTGGAGTTGATTAACAGATGAAAATGTGCTCTTAAGTAACAGAAAACTACATCTAAAGATTTCATAATTGATTATAATCTTGCGCAATTTAGGTCGAGATTTTCTCGTGAAATTACGCAAATTCTGAATGGTGTGAAAATCGTGGGCGCAAAATTCTGCTCGATGGCAAGTAAGAAACATTAGTACTTATTAACCCAATCCAAGTGTCCAAATATTTGCTTTCAATATATAACCACCGTCTCAAGGCCAGAAAGGCAAACCAATCCAAAGTAAACAACAATTTTGATCAGGATGTCTTTTAAGGACGAAAGGACGGTAAGGACGAAACAAACAATTTCCTTTCAAATCAAATCATATGACACAAACAGATAGTTTTCACTTATATTTGAGTCAAACAGTGAGTTTTTTTTTAGACTTTGTCTTTCTTTCCCAACACCAAAGAAATGGTCTTTTATTGTAGTCCAGACGGTCAAAATGTCTCGTAACCTGATTCAGCTTGAATGACGTGTTCACCAGACTCCAGACTTAGGACCAACTTAATCGGACTTAGAACCATTGTTGACTGCCATGACCACATCAGCCTTATTATGCAACTAACAAGTACCTCCTAATGGAGGTGCGACTGTGTGCTGCATAAGAAAAACTCTTGATCTAATCAATAAGGAGTAGCTGACTATGGAATGTTTAAAAGTGGGTTAGAGGAGACGTTTCTTGCATGACCCCCACCTTCAGTTCATGTGTTTGTAGACCTGAAACATGTATACAGCTATCTTATGAATCATGTAAAAGTCTTCTTTATGTAGTCCCAATGTCCACTTTATCAAGACTCAGTGACACACTTGTCCTGCAAACACACTTCGAACAACAGTGCAGGTTTATCTCCCACAAAGTGCACTTTGGCTCTGAGAGCGACAAGTCAACATATTTACACTCCTATATAAACAGCTCTGGTCGGTGGTGCTTCCTATTCTGTTTTCTTTTCACAGACGTTTCTGAAGAGGATTGCTGTGAGTACAGACACTTTTGTTTAATTTTTTTAATAAATGAGAGGGCAGCAGTGTAGAAAGCTCATGTTTGTTGCGTATAGGTTGGAGATTACCTTTTCACCGGGTAAAAGCCTGAACAGAATAGAAAATGAAGAAACAATTTGGGTTTTTTTTATATCATAGGCGAAAAATCTAATTATGTTTGGACTGTAAATAACATAAATACTTCAACAGGAGCCGAGTGGGGAAGTATATGACAGTGCTTCACCCTAGTGGAAAGAGAGGGTTATGGTTTAAGCGTCTCATTGTTGTTTTCCATTCACAGATCTGCATCACCATGAATAAGCTGCTGGTCATCACTGTGCTTGTTGCATTTCTTGCACTAAGTAAGTGTATTCCCAGATGAGAAAAACACCAATTATAAAAGTGTTTAAGTGGAAAAAAAGCTACTGCTAATTAAGTATTCATAAAACTGGCAGATTTGTCTGAATTCATAACGCTACAAGTTTTGTTTAAGAAACAAAATGTAAACAATTAGTGCATGTTCATTAGCAAACAATGAAAGATGACTTGTGTAGATATGAGTATATGGAAAGAAAATATAATTCTAAATCTAATCTTTCAAATAGGAAAACTCTTAGAAAAAATATTCTTTGAACGAATAAAGAAGCTTGATAAGATTTTTTTTTTATTTTGCTGAAAAAGGAGGAAGAGTTAAAAGGTTATATCTTTCCTTTCTTCAGACATGCAGTGTGTCTTGTGCTATCAACCAGTGTGTCATGTTGTTTTCACATTTTTTTTGAGGTGGATAAACTATGTAGTTTTGTTAACCTGAGTAGAAACAAACATTTACCTTGTTTTACTGATCAAATGTGGCATCCTTCGACTCATGTGAGCGGTTTTCACGCAGGTGCTGAAAGCTTCCGTATGCCGAGACAGGCTGAAGAGGAGGAGGGGACTCTGTCCAAGATCACAGAAGCGGTCAAGTCCTACTATGACGGAGCCATTGGCACTGTCAGTGGATACATGGAAAGCATCAAGGGCCTGAAGTTGGAGGAGAAAGCAAAGTAAGATACTAAAAATGCAATGCAATATATTTATACTGTATGGGAATAGATATACATTTACAGTCAAAACTCTTCTCTTTCTGTATATTCTGTCTCCACAGGAATCTTTACACTGACACCTCCACAGTGGTAAGCACCTATGCTGGCATTATGCAAGACCAGCTTTACCACATTTTCTACAAAGAGCAGTAAAAAAAAAAAAGGAAAATTTATTACCAAAGACCTCAGCCTCCATTTCTGACAATACAAGAATGCTCAACCTGCACATGAAATGCCCATGAACCATTTGACATTCTGAACTTATCACATATTTCACCATACGGAGTCTCAAGACCTCAAACAGCAACTACAGAAATAATGGACACGGTGCTCTTTGTGACGCTTTTTCGAGCCACTGCACCAGTGATAACCACCCAGTAAGGACCAAGAATCCTTAGAAAAAACAACCAACAGCTTACCCAGAGGAACTGGGTGGAAAAATCTGGCGAACACAAGGGGCACTGAATATCTTCCATACATCACAAATTTCTGCATGGGTCTCAAGAGAGATGTGCAAATAACAATGGCATTAATCTTGTGGTCTGACCCCACCTAGTGGTGTTTCCATTTTCTCACAGTTGACTCAAATGGCCATTCCACCTTTAAATTTAGATGTTTGTGTCATATCTTGAAATAAAATATTTATGCAAAAAAAAAAGTGGCGCATGTGTTTGATTCATGATAACCTAACACTGTTTGACATTCGTTTGTGTCAGCTTTGTGCCTTCTGTCAGCTCAGAGATGTGCAGAATCACATGTTTTGTCTGAATAAATCTGCAATGACACACAAAACTTTCATGAGCAGAGGCATCACCAGAACAGAGCCGCAATTAATATTGGATGAAAAGCCAAAAAAAAAAGCATTTTGAATATGAGCAGACATGAATCAACAACATGTTGTTTTATCGACTCTGACAGCAAGTGACGCAAGAGTGCTCTGATTTTTAATTCATGCATACATCCACAATATGCTGCTGCTTTGGAGGCTGCAGGACAACACAAACAAGAGATGAATTTGCTTTTAAGCATCATCTTGTGTTGGTGTTTCAAAAGAAAAACACTGAAGAGAATCAGAGCACAACTGCTTATTGCGTGTGGATTTTCTAATATATTGCGTGTGGGCAAAGCTTTTCTAACACCACTTTTACTCCTGCTGCAGTTGTTATATAAGTACTGCTATAAAAAAAAACAACAACATGTTGATAGAGTGCAGATCTGTGTCATAGCAGAGCTGTTGAATGCGTGTGCAGATGTGTCTACACTGTGTGCGAATAACTACACTTTGTATTTGGATTCAGAATTTGTAAAGTATATAAAAAGTATTTTCTCTTAATAGGCAACAAATACAGAAATGATATTGATGCAGACTGATGCTAATTTAATTGAATCTATCAATTTCTGCAGTTTTCAGCATCGCATAACAAAAAGTCTACTCCAGTTTCTGTGTAAAATTCTGCAGATAGTAACATAAGATAGTAAGAGAACTCTTTCACCATGTTAGTATCAATGACTGATAACTAAATATGCAGAGTTTTTAATTACTCTCAGTGTTCTTTCATTTTTTATTTGACTGCGGTACTCTAATTATCAGCTGATGTGCTTCTTAAGCCACTGCTTCTAATCGGTGGATATTACATGATGCAACGAGAACCTTGTTTCGATAGAACTGATATACTGTTTTGTTACTGGATGTTTTTAGAACATTAACTATGTTCTGTAGAGAAATATCAATCAGCTGGGAAATGAATGAGAACACAGAAGTAACATGGAAACATTGATCACAGCTGAAGTTTTGGAGTCATTCAGGGGCAAACAGATCACTCAGTAAAATATGTTCAGAAAGAATAAAGAGAGTTACCTTGATGCAGCCAGGACAGCTTTGAACTTTGAGGTATGGGCAGACAAGCTGGTGGTGCCCTGTGACCTCTTGAAGCAGGACACTAGCAGCGGATACTTTGGGTCCTAAGAGTTTGGATCTGGCTTGTTCCAGCTTAGCCTGTTGATGTTTGAACAGATGAGGATCTTTGGAATCTAATAGACAGGTTAACACCATGTCTTCTATGTAGTGTCTCTCCCTGTTCCTTTTTAGGATTTGGCTGTAGAGCTTGTCCTGAAACAACTTGTGATACCATCGCCCCAGTAGTTAAGTGAATGCCAGATTCTTCACCAGAGCATTGTAAAAATGCAACTAATGCTATTTACTTCACCTGTAAGTGGTTATAAAGTGGCTGAAAATCTAACCCACTTGTTCTTGAGCCTGAGTGCAAGAATGTCTACATAAATCAGACCTGAAGAAAAAAATAATATCATTAGCAAGTATTCAGGTTTCAGAGTTGTTCAATATCTTAGGACTTTTAAATATTGCATCATGGTAAAATATTAACTTTATACGGAGGAAATTATTTCCCAACTCTTATCTTTTTTTGTTATTACAAAACCTTTGTCCATTTATCTAAGGCACAGTTGTTCATTTTTGAATGCCCTTTGAACAGATTAAGCCATAAAATTTGGAATTTAAAATCCAAAAGAATATTATTCAGGTTTTTGATGATCTTCACGCAATAAAAAAAAAACCCTAATAACTCACCTAGAAAAGAAAAACTATGCTTTGAATGTAGTCTTCTTTGTTTTCAGAGATTAACAAAGAGTTACAGGAAACAAGATGCGTCACTCTAACTGAACAATCTGTAAGTCACCAGTTTATCTGATAAGGTTATTACAACGTTTATGGCAGAGTAGGAAATGATGCTGATTGTTAATTAATTACCTGTTCCTCCCACTGATCACCAAAAGGTATGAAGGTATAAAGTAGACAGACTGATTCAAGTACTTACAGCACATTCAGTCTTGCAGGAAGAGCATCTCAAAAACAAGATGAATCTTCTTCTTCTGGCTGCTACTTTGGGGCTTGCAGGTCAGTACTTACCAAGTTGTGTGTAAAACAGAGGAAATTAATATTAGACTAGTCTGTGATAATTTCTCTTTGATCTTGTTGGTGGTTTTTAGGAGCATCTCCCCTGCAGGCAAACAAAGAATGCCAACCCCATTCAAGACCTTGGCATGTCAGGCTGCACGGTGGAACACATTGCAGTGGAGCTCTTATTAATGAATGGTGGATAGTGACCTCCTTTGACTGCCAACCATCGTAGGTGTTATTGGATGATGGTGCCAACTGAAAACTGATTTTATTGCTATTTGTGACAAAATAAGGCAGAGTTCCTTCAAATATCTTTTGATGTTGTTCTTTTTGTCAGTAGTTGTTTTGCCGTGGCTTTTTAAATACACGTCTTTCATGAGCTCCTCCAGAGTTTCACAGTTTCCCGAAGGGATTAAAAACCCTCAGTGTGTTTTGTAATGTTTTCCCTCTAAGAACAGTGATTCATTTAGAGCAGACCTTTTTGGTAACTTTTCTTAAGCTCAGATTTTTGTTACACGACAAGCATGGCAGTACATGTGACCAAACATTGTTGAGTCAGATGGGATGATCTGTTGTTTTATTCAGTGTTGTCTATTAGTCTTTCTTGGATAGTAAGTGTAGAAAGACAAAGTATGGTTGCCTGGTGTCGAAAATCTCAGGTTGAGTTTAATTAAACCTTATTCATCAGCCTGCTGTTCATGTTTTAGTCACAGAGTACTGTTCCTCAGTCATGGACCTGTTTTTGCCTGAGGCCACAGAGCTTGATGAATTGAAGTCTCTTCTCTATCCTTTGCAGAACCCACAACACCATCGCGTCTCTGGGGGAACATGACAAAACTGTGGAGGAAGGCACGGAGCAGCACATTAAGATTTCTCAGGTGATCCATCACAGCCCCTACCGCTCCCCTCTGCACAGCCTCACCATGGTGCGCCTGGCCCAGCCAGCTCGCTTCACCCAGTTTGTCAAGCCCATTCCCCTGCCCAGCCGCTGCCCACAGCCTGGAGAGACCTGCTCCGTCAGTGGCTGGGGCTCCACCACTGCAAATCAATGTAGGTGGAATTTAAAGGTGGAACTATAGATTTCACACCTAATTACCTTGTCATCAAACTAGATGATGCAGGACAGCCCACTGCAATTAAATATTTAAAAATATGTTGGCAAGTTGTCCTGTGAAGGCATCCAAATGCCCCATCAGCATATGTATAGTAGCTTTATTAGGAATTAAACTTTATTAGACATGCTTGAGCAAATAAACACAGGGGTGATGTAAACGGCAGCTGCATTATCTGGGTGTGTCAGTCAGGCTTTGAGTAGCTTGATTTCATGCAATTTCACATAACATTTTTATATGCATTATAAAAATCCGGCTTTGGTCAGACCAGCAATGATGATCATTTTCTATTTAGTGTCACACAAACATGCTCATTGCAATCTACAGTAATGAGACTCTTTGGAGCAACATTAGTCTCTCTTCTTTTTGTTTGTTAGTTTTGTTAATGTGTGACACCTTCCTTATTGAAGTTTGCACTTTGAATGTTGGTTGCAAATGCATCCTGAATCCATCTTAACACTCTTTAGAAGAAAGAGGACAAAAAATGACCAAAGTAGTTCAGTACAGTAGAGGACAACCTCTGTACCGGAGAAAAGTAGATTTAGGCTTACAGCACTTCTGCTTTAATATTTTCCCCATGAGTCAGGGTAATGATGGAGTTACCAGCAAGTTGAAATGTATTTGATAAAAAACTTGTTATTATTCTGGTCACTACAGCTCTAGCAAGGCATGGGCATTCTATTTCCATCACAGTCTCCTTTAATCAGACTATGTGCCTGACAAAATGCCCAGTCAGTGATCAAACGTTGAGAGTCAGTTGAGATCTTATAAAAACAGGAGGCAATCCGTCAACCTTCAGAGTAGAATAAAAGAGCATTTTTGTCAAATAATTTAAATTACATGCAATTTTACGAGTGATAGAATAAAAAAATACTTTATTCATCTCCCGTGGGGGAAATTTGTCATGTAGGTTTACAATGATGGTACATTAGAACAAAATAAATAAATGTGAGAAGAACATGTCAGCAGTCACGGTTAAAAAGCCTTGTGGCTGTGGAGGCAAAGGACCTCCTGAAACTCTCAGTCCTGATAAGTGTTATATCAATTTTTCTAACAATTTCAGACATAAAGATGAATAATAATTTTCTATCTCTTTCCTCCTAAAAACAGATGACTCCTCTCCACGCCTGAAGTGTATAACTGTGCCTGTCGTGGATGATCAGACTTGCATGAACACCTTCCCTCCATACGTGTACTGGGGCCCAACCATGGTCTGCGCTGGTCAAGCACACACGGATAACTGCCTGGTGAGCATGGACACTAACCAAAGAAACTTGGATTTTACTTTTTTTATTTACCCTACAGTATCATAGCATTTCCGTCTCACATTGCACACAATTTTATAAGTGTTTTTTTTCTGTCCCGTCTTCAGAATGATAGAAGCAGTGTGATGGTGTGTGATGGCCAGCTGCAGGGCGTGACATGGTACAGACATGGCTGCATGAACCCAGCAGACCCCACAGTTTACACCAAACTCTGCAGGTACAATAACTGGATAAACAGCATAATGAACAACTTCAGTCCAACAACTACACGCCCTCCACTGACGACGACACGGAGAGCAGAGACACAGAGTTAGAAAACACTGCTATGAACACTGCTCCTCACCATTTGGCAGGGGATGATCAGTCATTGAAAAGAAAACTTAGAGCTCATAAGCAGTTAAAATTTTGTGCAAGTTAAACTTTAGGTAATAGCAAAACTAAAATGCATTGTCTATTTCATATGGTTTCTTGAAAATCTGTTGAATGAAAACAAGCAATAAAATATATTTTATAAAATTTGAATTGAATAAAAATAAATTAATTGTGTTTATCCAGTTTATATTGTAGTCATAAATATCACTACACCCTTTTTTTCTCAGCTGGTTAATAGCTGCTGATATCTTTCTGTTTTCCTTTGTTTTGCTCCACTAGTTAGCCCAAAATGCCAGCATATCCTTAACTAAAAGCTGTATCACCCCTTGTGCTTGAAACTGCTGTCGACAAAATGTTTAGTTTTACAAATGATCAAGTGAATTTTTTGTGTGTACTACTAAAGATATTGCTCATTGTGAGGAACCGACAAAGATTATCATCTAAATCTGGGGCATTCCTCATCTCAGTGGAGTATTTCATCCGCTTTTCATTTGGTTAAACAGTCCACAGTGGACATGTTTTGATTAATTTCAGCCTAGCAGCTATTTTCAGAGTAAAATGTCTGCAGTGCGATAAAAAAAAAGACCTAACAGTACACTACCTGGTGAGTATCAAATAGCACTGAAATAAAGCAACAAGTTGACGATCACATCAACTTTTCTGCACAGAGATGGATATTTCTCTGAAAGCTGCATGATGGTAAATGTTGTAAAATATTTTGTCAATATTAGCCTAACATTTATCGTGTGGTTAGATACAATGACTATACAAGATTCATTCAATTTTCATTTCCTGGTTGTGGAAAGAGGCAGCTGTTTGTATTGCTTTCACACATTAATAATGCAAGTAACAATATCCACTGCTCAGATAAATGTAAGCTTAGGGCCTAATCTTTCATATTGTGGCTCAGATTGGTGGAAGTTCTGGCTTTTTTGGTTCATTGGTAATTGAGATCAAACAATACTTGTTGTGCACTTGTTGCCCAGATTTGTAAAATTAGAACAGACCAAGCAAGTGCCCTCATTACATTCAATATGTGGCCCAGTGTGGACCAGAATATCTTATCTAGCAAACAGGAGCATACTGCCTTGCTGTGTGTAAACCAGATGAATATGTTGGGCTGGGATAATTTATTTATTTTGTTATCTTGGTGCAATTTGTTCTGTTACATCCCGCTGAACATAAAGACCAGATCATGTAAGTTTAATTTGAAATTCTTATGTAACAAACTGATTTCTGTGTTTTACATGAGTAATTTGTATTTTGTTTGAAAAACAGACTATTTTTTTTCTTAATGAAAATCTTTTCCTAAATCAGTACACTTAATTATTTTAAAAACTTTGAAAACAAATTAGTCAAATACAGACTTTTAATGAGATGTGTCTGGGAATATTGCCTAATGGTGAGCAGCTGCTGCCGGGGCTCAAGGAACAAATAATATGAATAACCACTAGAGAGTGGTAAAGCCCAACAATACAAACATAAGGGCCACAGAGAGCTCAGAGAGTGAGCTCAGTGTGGACAGGTGACCCAAATTCCACATTCTTTACATTTTGTCTGAACTCTGTAAACACACCAAGACATTTGCAAAAATATGTTACAGCAATAAACACGTGGATGCGATCTAACGTTACCAAAACACAAAGGAACTGGGGAACACATGGGGAAGTCAGAGGCATGCTCACAGACACAAACTCAAATTTTCACATGCACACACACTTACATGAAAAGTGACTGACAGCTGTGTCCGTAATCACCCAAACAGAGGGGCCACTCTGCCATCTGTTCACAGCATTTCTCTCCCGTCCTCACCCCTTCTCTTCATGTTTTCTCACCTCAGTGGGAGACAGAAGGCAAACTGAGGGGTTGACTTCGGTAGCTGGGATGTTACTTTAGAAAACAGTGTGATATTAATTGGGGTGTGCGGGGGGAGGTTTTAAGCATTTGGTTTTTCTTATTTTGAGTTGCACTTCGGATAACCATTGTTCACAACTCTGAGGGATTTGACTGAGAGCAATTTAATTTAATGACAACTTTGTCAGTAACAGCAAGCTTTTATAGGAAATACAAGATTTTTGTATTTTTTTCTTTTTGCCAGAACACCAAAAACAAGAAGTCTGAAATCTTGTGGGATTTTCCTTTATATATATTGTTGGTCTCTTTGTATTCTGAATCCCAAATGATCTGTATGCTATTGGTTGTCTGCATACCTCCCTCCAAGAGGGTGTGGCTCACATATTTACCATTTGCTTTTGAGATCTAAAGCTTCTCTGTAATCATCTAATTCTGCTGGAAACCTTCTGGTACTTCAACTTGCTCATCATATGCACTACTGCAATTACCTCAGCTCTTCTCTGTAAACTTTAGATTAAAATGAACCTTCCTTTCTATCTAAATAAAGAGAGTTGTTGCTTTTCAATAAGGTAAAACAACTGAGATTTTGAGTTAAAATCTTTTTCCACAAACATTATGAGTTTACTTTGGTGAGCTGGAGGTCTGATAAGACAAAAATCACAAAATTCAACAGAACTTTGCAGATAAAGCCTATATTCCAGAGGTGTCCTGTGGTGTTTGGTTGAATGATGTTGCCAGCAAATCTTTTGGTTCCAGTGGGTTGAGGGGTGGGCGTCTGTTGAATGGGCTTCTTCCACCACCCAGTCATTACACAGGAGTTTTTTCCCCTGTCAGGGGCACCTTATCTGGCTGGGGGAGGCCCGTGGCATCAGAAGGTTCCGTGGGGGGTGGGCTTAAACTGCTATTATGTTTTGGTTGTTAGTGGTAACACCACCATTAGCTTTAGGGGCAAAGGTTTCCCAGCTAAGTAAGTATTGCAATGAGATGATCACTGTTATTCACTTTAGCTGACAGTCATTTCGTCTTACTGGTATGGAAGGAGAGTAGAATGAACAGCATCTTTCAATGTCTTAGTGTCCTTTTTTCAATCCAACATTAAGCAGAACTGGAAGTCTATTATCATGGTAGGAAAGGTGCAACTTCTTAAGGCACTGTGATGCTGTCAATGTCTACAATGACAATGTTAACATGTGTATGATTAGGAGATATAATTGTTTTCTATAGTCACCTTTCAAATTAAACATTAAGGGAGTGTATTCTATAAATGTTTCAATTCTGCAATTATTTGGTCAGAAACCGATTAATTTTTTATTCTTTTATGAAGCAGGATGAAAAAATAAAGCTTCCCTAAAACAAAAACAATTCAATAGGAACAATGAATTCTTGCACAAAATTTCATGGTAGTTCATGGAATTTTTGGTATTCTTTAAAAAAGAAAGTCAACCTCATGGTGATGCTAAATGAAAAGTCAGAAGAAGTTTACAGCCAATATGATTTAGCCTCTGGTCACTGTAAGCCCTCATTAATTCATTAAACTCATTCAGTAGTTGATGTTGACCTGTTCCATAATGTTTGGACAGTAATTGTCTCACAAAGATATTTGCAATCTTCAGAGTTTGCAAATGGAAATGTACTTTAAACATTAAGTTAAAAAGAAGTAAAAAAAGAAAACACACAACAAAAAACATGCACTGTTTAAAGGCACAGATACTGTTTAAAGGAATCCAGAGGTTAATTTCACCTTCTTGAACCCTCATTCAGACATTCAGACAAACAGACCAACACAATAAGACTTTGCACGCACAGTATGAGGCTTCTGAGTGCCAATTTCTGGGATCTCCTCTCATTGCTAGGCTATTTTGAACATGCTTATCTTTATTAATGGTAAACTTTTGCTCCTTTCCTTTCTTTTACACTCCCTGCGAGCAGCATTATATAAATCATAGCAATGTTACTAAAGGCCCTCCCTGCCTCTTACTCTTTATTTTGGCTGCCATAACTCAGGAATGCAAGCCTGGCCTACATTGAAAACAAATATCATCCTCAATTGCCCAAACACCGTGGTATAAACTGATTAATGAGGGAATTAAAATGAAAGATGATCCATCGGGGGAAATCTTTTTCCAGGGGTGTGACAGAGCTTATCAGTGGCGGGTACAATATCTGCAGAATAAAAGCAGGGCTTCTCCCTCCCTTCTTCCATCTCCTTCCATCGCTTTGTTTCTCTGGCAAACTGTCACCATCACTCATTGCCGACTTACATTCCCAGCATTCCCCTGTGGCACCTGGCTCATGAGAGGAGAAAAGTGGTGAACAGGCACTCAAATTCATATTCACAAACTGAGAGAAAGTGCACACACTTTTACACTCACATCCCTCCATTATATGCTTTTTCCTCTTAAAAACTGACAAGTATTTTTCACTGGGATGTAACTGAATATGGTAAGCTGACTTACAGTACATTAGCACATCCTGCTGCATGTGTGTCTGGGTGTGTGTTTCTCTGCATTAGGCAATTGGCTCATTGAGGGTAGCACAGGCCAAGTCAATCAGGCTGGATCTCTCCCTGTTGTCCCATTGAGACCTGTGGCTCATCAGGGGAGATAATTAGTCTGAAAAGCTTTAATGATACTCGCCTAACAGCTACAAGAGCACACTGAGAGGCAGCAGTATGTATGTGTGCATTTGTATGTGGGATGCAGAGAAATAAACAGATGTGGGTTGTTTCTCTGAGAGGTGATAAGTAAACAAATAAGTGATCAAAATCATGTTTTGTGAGTACATGTATTCATGAGTGTGTGCATTTGTGTGTAGGTCCTGATAATATGCAAACTGATGGGATAATGAATGTTGTGGCTATCTGGCTCCAACCCACATGTGCACGGTTACACATACACAATATCCTTCTCTCGGCTTTCCCTCCGCTCCCATCATCATTGTTAGCATGAAGACCTGAGTTTGCTCGAGCACAACACAACCTTGACTCATAAAACCACAGTGTGTGTGTCGGACAGACAGAAAAGATAAAGAGGTGGAGGATGCATTATGCACTGATATTGGAAATGGCTCTGAATTCAAATGAGCATGTGCATTTTGTTGGACACAAGCAGTTTAACAAATGATTACTACAGACTGTATTGCAGTGAAGATACTATGCTTAATCATAGTCACTTTTTTTTATAAACTTCTTATTCGATAAAATCATCTAGGTGTTTACATGCACAGCTTAGTTGAGCTCCAGTTAGCATTTAAACTGATCATTTATTTGGACTCTGTCCTTGTCCCAGTATAGAGGCACGGAAGGTTATCAAGTTATTGATATTGGTATTGGTGATTGGTGAGTTCGACATTGCTAACTGGCATTACAGTAGCTTTCACCTTGTTATCATTGGGATTCCTCCAGCTGACCTATTGCATCACTGACCAAAAACTATTAATAATAATTTAACCAGTGGAAAAACTTGGTGAATTGGACAGCTTTGCAGATCTGCACATTGTGAAAGTGTAGTGAAATTTACTGTTTTAACAAAAAGTTGCATCTTATTCCCAGTGGTTACTCTCTACCTTCTTTTGAGTACTGGTATCCTCTGTTATTTCCTGGTCAAAGCCCAGAGCAGGAACTGTACAGCATGGGCTGAGCCCCTAAGCCAGTTTGACTCCAGTTGACTCTGTTTGTATATAGTAATTTGACCCCTAACTTATTTGTGTGGGTGTGTTAGTCCAGCTTTTATAGACTTAATTTTGTATTTTCTTCTGGACTAACAAGTTTATATGTAATTCAAAAGCCTAGTATTGGTGTCAGTAACACAATCATTTTAATCAAATACATATGACAAGGCTGTGTGATTTGGGTTATTTATTTATTTTTTTTACATGGATGAGCCCATGCATGGGGCTAATGGTTCATCATGTATTTGTATTCTTACATTCTTTAGCCTACACCTTGTGTTTACTTGTAGTAGTGCAAATGAAGCCAGAAGGTGGATCTGTGCCACAAAAGCCGCTTTCCTTTCAGGCAGAGAGAGGACAGAGAAAACAACAAAAGCAACAAGCCATATTAGTGGCATGCAGTAATGGAACAGCATCAGCTGATCGCAAAATGTCCAGGTGCATTAGGGATGGAAAAAAGGGATTACACTCTATTCTGATAATGCATTACTACAGATGGAGCTATGTTGAGGATGATCAAGCACCGACATATATGAATTCTGTGTAATAGTTCAAAAAAGAGCTACAGCAACAAAGAGGTAAACCCCACAGGGACTCCTTCCTTTGCTACTGGCTTCTTTAAAAGCACCGTAGACTGGCTGTGTTGCCATGGATGCATGCCAGTTATTCTCTTGTTTTTACACCAACGTTATTTTAGTCCATGTTTGTTTCTAAGGAAGGGTTGCTTACACTCCTGCTACATATCAGTCAGAACATGTTGTGGCCCATCTTAAAATATCTTTAAAAATCTGTGTAAGTGTTAGGAATGCAGTAAGAAAACATCACCTGGGGGGATACTTTAGATACAGCTGCTCACTGCAGTGATAAGGTAATTTCCAGTGAATGTCTTGCTCAAAAACACAGAAACTGTGCACACTGGGGCAGAAAGCAATGTCCCTTTGCCATGACCAGGTGAGCATGACAAACTCCCTCAAGCAAAGCTCTCTGACAGGACTGTAATACTGGAATGAGTAGTCGAGTCTTATATCACAGCAAACCTGGGAAGTCCCTGCCTGCAGGACGGTGTCATCTAGACAAAACTGATAAAGCCACAAAGATCAGTACTTTTCTGTGTATTAACAACGTCAGTAAAAGTTCATTTAATCTCAACACTCCCACTGTAACCAAAGATTACAACTTTATGACAAAGAAACATAAATAATAAATAATTAGACGTGCTCTCATGTATATATACAGTATATAAATGAAAATATATATATAAATCTAGCATGTGCACACAGAGGACACGCTGCCCTTGAATCCTGACTGGACAAGCATTCCCTGATATGACCCTGACTTTCCTCCGTTCGTGCTGCAGAATAACAGCTAATCTTTTAAACACAATACAAAACCCTGACTCTGACCCCTCAAGACAAAGTTTGACTTCCTATTTGAACATTTGGTGGCAATTTTCTAAAGCATTCTGCACCATAAACACACGCTATCTATGAGAGGAGGGTGGGATGTAGGGCACATACAATTAGTAAGGAATGTTAGCGCTTCCCTCCCCCAACCCCACCCAACATTTAGTAAAAGAATGACACTTGCCCTAACTCAGCAAAGCATGTACACTAAGGCAACTTTGTACAGTGCAGAGCTGCAGAAATATGTCATGCATTAATACAGTGTATGAACATAGCGGTGTGGTGTGTCACACACACAGCCAGACAGTGCGGCAAAGAGGGAGGGGAACGCTAGAGGTTTATAATTTACTCCAACACACGCATACTTACAGAAGAACTGAATCTGCTAAGCGTCTACCTCTAAAACACCGACTCTCTCACACAGAAGCGGTTCATCCTGTGTGTGTGTGTGAAAGAGATTATGCAGAGCTACAGTATGTCCTCTGATCCAGCACCAAATGAAGTGGACAGGCCAGATAAGCTGATAAGGATCCATCTGAGAGAAATAGCAGGGCTCCTTACTGACACATAAACAGTTGATGCAGGAGAGTTGAAACAAGTAACTCAGCAAGCACTCAGGCTGAAAGCGACTGAAAACTCCCACGTTTTCGATTACAGAACAGAGCAGGTTGAGAAGACCCTGCTGGCTCTGTAACAATCTTCACTACATATTATTTTTAGTTATATTTTATCCTTTTTACCTTAAGGTAAAGGAAGTAGGTCGCAGCAGTGAGTGAATGGTATATAATAGAAGCTGAGGTGAAAAGGGGAAATTGAAAATGAGAAAAACAGGTCTCTCCACACATGCTTGTCCTTGTTCAACAAAACAAGAGCAACACACTCCAGATCCTGTTTATTCTGCTAGCAGGAGATGAGAGTGAACACCTGAATGAAAGAAAAAGAGGACAGGCTGGGGTACAATGAGAAAGCTCCATTAGTAAGTCAGTGGAGCATATGATGGTAATTATCAGATGTACTCATGGGATGCCCTAAGTTGCTCTCACTGTCGGTGCTATTACAGTTACAACACGCAAGGGAGCACGCAGCGAAAGAAGGGACATAGAGGAGTGTAGGAGTGACACTAGCAGGCATTCTGCTGCATGATGTAAATGCAGAATCTGTTTTCCTGGCACTTGAATGTGTATCTGGCCTCAGGCACGTGTGCATGTTTTAAGACGTATCTCTTTTGCGAGTTGGGCAACAAGGTCAAGTGCATACCCTCTCATTATCCTGCAGCGCTCAACATGCTTGTAGGTATGTGTGCCATTTCACAAATCTTGATTTAACACAACATTAAAGATGGGAGTAATGTGTTACTTTGGATTTTATATGTAGTGATGTGTTGATAATGTGTAGATGATGACCAAAGACAAAGTGTGTAAGTGTGTTTTATTCAGACAGCTGCCGCACTGTAATGTTAGCCAATGGGAGGAGCCTATAACATGTACAGAAGTTCTCAGAGGAGTAGCTCTCTGAACAGCTGCTCCCCATTCCTCCGGGCATTTCTCCTTCTTTTCTCCTTTTCTAACAGCAACTTTTTTCTGATCCTTGCTCTCACTTTCTCTTTACTGGGCCTGAGGGGATTTTTTTTGCTTTTGGCAGTGCTTTAAACCCAGCATGGTGTGTGACTATGTGAGCATTCTAAATGTCTTCTAACATACGATCAGCTTGCTGGTAAATGAATCCTTGCTGCAGTTAATTAACAGATTTACACTACAGCTGAAGTGATTTATACTCTGATTCTCATGTTTGGACGATAGCCCATCTAATTCGATTCTGAAATGCAGAACACCATATATGGAGTTCTGAGTGCCTCAGTTTAAAATGTTACTACTGTGAGTAGCTAAGTGAGTACGAGTTGACCTTATTTCCAAGTAGCGTGTTGGAAATGTCACAATTTTGAAAAATATTTGTAGGGTGTTCGATCCCCACCTCTCTGTGTGGAGTTTGCATGTTCTCCCCATGTATGCATGGGTTCTGTCCGGGTTCTCCGGCTTCCTCCCACTGTCCAAAAACATACACGTTAGGTTAATTGGTGTCTCTAAAATTGTCCCTAGGAGTAAGTGTGAGCATGTGTGTGGTTGTTTGTCTCTGTGTGGCCCTGTGATGGACTGGCGACCTGTTCAGGGTATACCCCGCCTCTCACCCAATGACCACTAGGATATACTCCAGCACCCCCCACCACCTTGTTTACGTACTTGTATGGTTCTATGGTCACGCCTCCTTTGGCCTGGACCCTAAATTCTGATGAGCTGAAGAGATATGAACAAAATTGAGAGAAAGGAGGAGGAAGATTAAACCTTTTGTTGCTTGAATATTCCATTGAGGTCTGAAACCTCTTTCACACGAAGGAGTTGTCCGTGTCTTTTTTTCCTGATTTGGAGTGAGTGATGCCTGTTGATGAGAGTTTTTTTTCTTTTCATGTATCCGTTGAGCAAATTCTTAAATATAGTTCCAACCTTGCATTTTCAATACATGAACCAAGTCTTAAAGTTGGCCCCAGCCTGTTATGGAACATTTATTGTCATCTTTAACCCTGCAAATAGAGTCGCACACAACAACAACATTCCAGTAACTTAGATGAACTCAAAGGGAGTGTCACATATAAACACTCCCCCTAATCTTTCATTAGATTTCTGCTTTGGCACATCAAATTTGCAATTTTTTTTTTTTATCTTCTAAACTATGCTGGAAATTCACTTTCAGCTGCAATTGTTTCTCATTCCCTCAGACACAACACAAAATAACGGAACCGATTAAATGAAAACATGTCCAGCTATGCCTTAATAAACCAACATCCCACAGGTGGCCTGGCACTCCTGAGTGACACACACTCACACACTTGCTGAGGTTTGGGCAGTGGGAGATCAGCCGCTGCTCGGCTTAATAGCAAGCTCACTGATGCAATCAATGAGACGAATCTACCTTGCTGCGAAAAGATAATAGAAATATGGCAAATAAATGCAGGCTCACACAAATAGATGCGTGCACACACACACAGGAAGTACTTATTCTCTGTGTTTCATAATCGCATCAAAACAGCAAACACAGTCAGACCACACAGGATATTAAACCTGAAGACTGCGGCAGATAAACACATTTATCACACTTATCGCTTCACACTTTATCTCTGAACTCCCTCACACCTTCACTCTTCCCCTCCCTTCCAAATTTCCCTGTCTGTATTTGTGTAATGCAGATTAATGACATCTAGGCTAAGCATTCTGTTTTGTACTTCATCTCCAATCACTACTTTCATTTTCTTTCACCCTGGCAGCAGCACCTCCCTCCACAGTCACTCTCCCAAATCTCTTTGGATAGCTGCTCTTCACAGCATCTGTATTACTTGTATACTTCCCCTTATGCAGCCAGTCCCCCATGGATCTATACACACCTGCTGATCTTCTTGCATTGTTGCTCTTGTGCCATGTGTGCTACTCATTATGCAGGATGATGGAGCACATATTGTCAGTAAGGCCTTGTCCAAGCTGGCTCCATCTCATCAGTACTGAATATAGTGTAGTGGGCCTACTTCTGTGTGTATATTGAGCTGAGTCTGGCCAAGCTGAGTGCTCCTGAGTAACCATCAGATGTGGACTGAGGAGGCAAAAGGGACTCACAGTGGCTGTCATCCCTCAATAGGCCAACACAAAATGGCTAAATCAGTTTAAACCTACTGTAACTAAACCCAGTGAAGGGAGCAAGAAGACTCCCAGCGGGGAGAGGGAAGGAGGATGGAAGAAGGAAAGGACTTTAGGGAGAATGACAGTAATCCCTCTCATTGTTAGCAAGACTGAAAGCACTGATCCTCTCATTCTTTGTAAAACAAAGCGTGAGAAGATCTCTCTCGCACTCAGACACACAAACACCAATTCCACATATTCCTGATACATATCACATATTTAAAACCTGGTTTTACTCTGTTTATGGTGTCATTTCAAACATTTATTCAGCAATATCACCAAGATTGCCCTTGAGGCGAAGTTTTGTAACTTTTAAAAGAGAAAATAACACAATTTGGATGAAAACACAGAACATTCCAAATTCTAAAGAGCAGTGCATATCTTCCCTCAACTAAGACCCCAAAAACATGCATGTTTTATGGCAGGTATTCAAGTGTAAAGGCCCTAAAGATGCTCACATGTAGCCTGACACTGTAATCTACATTTTCAGCATAATCCCTATGTCCACCCTTACTCCTATGCAGCTTGCTTCCATCTTTGATGCTTTGCATTTGCAGATCGATTTCACCAGGTCACAGTGATGGGAGACTTTCAATTTCCTAATGGAAAATCAGCAGTGCAGTGGGTGTGTGTGTGTGTCATCACAATGGTTTTGACAGGACCGTAACCAGAGAGGCAGTGTAGGAGCATAATGTTGCACAAACCTTACAGGTTGTGTTACAAGTTTAGAGAGGGCTTTTATGAGATATAAGAAGTGGAGAATGATCGGAAAAGTGAGAGATTTTTGTCTTGTCTTTTGATTCACAGCTTGTTTTGATAGTATAATTAGTTTACGATTAGTTACTATTGATGCGAATTATCCCAAAACTGTTACAGATTGTTAGAGATCTATGCTTAAAGCAGCACAGCCATTTTCTAATGATTGATGGAACTAATTTCCATACTTAAAGCAGGATAATAGAACCCTGCATCGCTAAGTCAGCACTTAGAAAATACATGAAGACGTCACTGACGCAAAATGTGGACATCCCTTTGTCTGTCCTGTCGGAATAAATCATGGAATCTATCAATGTGGGGGGAAAATTTACATAATATGCTTAAATCAATGATATTAAAATTTAGCGCAAGATATGAATCAATTTAGATTATAATCCACTAGAAAGTGCAAGAAAAGAAACAGATAAATCACAATGATAATCAGTGGTGTAGTTGTCGGTGCATGCATAGTGAATTTGAAAGCAAATTTCCTGTTGTGATAAAGGAAAAAAACAGCAATGACTGTAAATCTAAAGAGAGAGCTTTTGAAAATGGACTGCTGCACAGGCAGGAATAAAAACACAGAGAGCAATGGGGTGTAATTGGTTTTCTTAACTTTTTTCATTATAAATTCTACACAGCTGGAACAAAGTAAAAAGATACATCAACACACCACAGAGGTCACAAACAGTGTAGCACAAAATATACAGTATACATTAAAGAGAGAGAGAAATAAACTGAGAATGTCTCATTAAAAAAGAATCTAAAATAATAAAGAATTCTTTCTTCTCTCAGCGAGTTGAAAACATGGCAAAAAGAAAACTCAGTAGTTCCAAAATAAAAAATCCCCTTGCTCAAAACAAATTTTATAACACAACATTTTTATATAAAACATGTCACAACACAGTTCTCCAAGTTTACTTATCTATCTTCACCTGCCGTCACAGGCCTGCTAACAGTTAGCAAGTTCATGGCAGATCAGTAGACAGACACTGAAAATAAAATAAGCCTTGTGGACACAGATAGTGGTTTGAGGTGAAAAACATCAAGGCATTTTTTTCCAGTGTAAAACAAAGTAAAAGGGCACATCAGCCTCCTGTTAGACCTTTTTTGGCAGACAGTGTAGGGGACAAACAAAAATACCAGGAACGTGTACCTTAACACAGAAACCATGCTGTTGCGATGCTCGAAAACTTTCATTTGGTAAAAAGAAAAAGGTACCCCACATACTCCAGCAAAATTCCCAATCCCTCCCACAGCTTCTCTTCTCTGTGTGTTCCAAACTGGAGCGAACCTGTGCCAGAGATCACTCCTAACAGGTCTATCTGTGACTACCACACCGCCGCCCCTGAAAGTCCCATTTTACTGTAATAGGAAAACAACAACAACACAGCAGGCTACAGTTTTAGATTCTCAGCCCTTTAGCAAAATACCACCAATTTCACAGTGAAAGCTGGAGGTAATGGGGCTGTGAGAGTGGTTTCTCACTTTTCAGCCTTACTCCAGGTTGCTTCCCAGACTCTGACTTACAGACTCTGTAAGAAAAATAGTTGTAATTATGGCCAGCAGCTTACTAACCACCTCACTAAGTCACCTCGGACTGAGCATCACACACAGCTCTTCCTGCTTGACTTACAGGGAAACTAATATTTGAATTTACAGAGAAAATACAGAGCGCACAGAAAAACAAGCAAAATGACATAATGTACACGTGATCTGGAAATGTCGAGAATACATTTGTACAACCATGAAGACTTGCGTGTTTGGTGTTTTTTTTACTAGAATTTTTTAAAAAGCAAGCAATTCTAGAAAAGAGGACTTGTTAAATACCTTGCTTGTCTCTATTCAAACTAATTAGGTATATTGAAAAATATATAAACATTCACATGTGGCAAAAATGAAATTAAACAAATCACACATAAAGCAAAGCTTCTTTGAGCAATTTTTTTTACAGCCAAACAGTGTGTTTGAGGGATTAAATGCTGTGAGCACAAATCATCTACTGAGGCAAATCAAACTGAATAACAGGCTGTTAAAGTTGTCCCCGTTATTACCCAAAGAGAGGAAAGAATTTCTGTGTAAACTCCAAAACAGAGAAGGTGTTCAGTGTAGCACCTGAATGCATGCACACCACAGACAGAAAAAAACAAACAGTGGCGTAGCAACATTCTGTCTAGCACTCGTGGTAGAATGGAAAGATTCAGCCACTGCTTTTACATTTTTGTCAGTCATGCTTCACCTGCAGAGGAGTCTACGCAAAAATGTGATTGGATGGGATTGGTAAGGAAAAGAATGTCTTAAAAAAACGTGTTCATGTCACCCAGCACAAGTCGTTTTAAAACCTGTGATCAAATGAATAGGATGGAGTTCTTTGAGGGATTTTATTTATAAAAAAGGAAAGCAGCTCCACCCAACTGATCTAACCCAGGTAATAAAACAAGCATAACCAAAGATGAGCATGGTGCGTACCATCAAAATAAACCCATCTCCCTGCACCACCTCTTGTTGTCCCCTCGGTGTGGGGAAAAAAACAAAAACCAAAAGAAAATGTCATCCTCTTCCCTTCATCCCTCTGAGTTATTTCCATCATCTGACTTCATCACTGAAAGAAAAACAACACATTGTTAACACAAGCCTCAAATCAAACTGCACTGTTTTTAACATTTCATAAATATTTCCTCTATATAATCATTCATGTCTTATTCAACATAAAAAACTGAGAATTAACTTGTTAAGTCATATATGTCAGGAATACTACCAGTTATAAGTCAATAGTTTGGACACATCTATTTTAATCTTTTAAATCAGACAGTTTTTCATGTTATTTTCCATTAAATTAAAGATTTAGATGACTTTATCACACCATGTGTCTGCTGCTCATATTCTCTGCAAACATAATAAACTTGTGTTCCTATACTAGTATAGCAAAAGTGGAAGTCAACATTTTCTTTCAAAATGAAACAAAACGTTTCTCTGGCTTGGCCGCAGCCTTTTAGGAGACAACTTACTGGGTGATACTTTTAATGACATCTCACTTGATGGCATATGAAGAGACATACTTTTAAATCTAAAGCAAAGCAGAATGTTCCTGCAATCTCCTTGAATTTTCTGAAATGTCATTCAGTTTGCTGTCAGTGGTTCACATAAAACAAGACTCACTGAAACAAGTTCATCTCAAATACGTCCTTACCATAAATTTGATGATGAAATCTTTTACATGTGTGGTGACATTTTAAGCCCTTTTCAGCTGTCAGACTCCATCATTTCAGCTGGAGAGACCACTTTGTACAGCCTGTTTTCTTTGAACTACAAGTTTAGATAATCGGTGAGACTGAGATGGCTGATGATATTTCTGGTGACTGTGTTGTTGATGTTCAGATCAATCTGTTAACTGTCCTGGACTTGTCCCTGTATATCACTATGAGTGATATAAGCCGATGAGGCCTTCTAGAGTCTTGGAATGAAGTTAGTTTTCGGAGGTCTAACCTGTTCCGTGGAAGATTTTTTGTTCAGGAGACCAGCCTCTTCATTGGCCTTATCCGTCTTCATCTCCACCACAATGTCGTTGTTCACCTCTCTGGTGGATCTGAACATAGAAGCAGATTGAAAGTGTTTAATTGGAACAGCTCTTCATCGAGACTGTGCTAAATCTAGTGAGGAAGAATTTATTTTTTCAGCTCGTTCACAACAGTAACATTGTTTAGACATGAGATAATTACTATCATCATTGAACCCAACTGTCCTCCCCTCCATTCTACTCACACTTCCTTCTTGTCCTTCTTGCTGCAGGGCAGCTTGCTCTTCTTGTTCAGGAAGTAGATGAGGGTGACCAGCAGTAGGAGCAGCAGAACACACACCACCACAGCGATCACCACCCCGCTGGAGCCTCCCTGCTGCTTGTCAGCTACAGCACCACAATGGAGGGGACACATGGAGGAAAGGATGGAGGGGACGGATGGTGGGATGGAGGGTTGGTTGGATAGAGAGGAAGGAGGGATTTGAAGGTGGGAGGGAGGTGTGGAGGATTGATCACAGTGGAGGAGGTGGGAGGATGGAACGGGGAGTTTTTGATTCGCAAGGGGAGAGAGGCACCATGAGGGGCGTTTGATTTGTGGGGTGGAAAAAAAGGAGGAGGAGGGAGGAACATGATTTAATTTGGAGTGCATTGAAAGGGAAAAGAGGGGGATGGATAGGGTCCAGGTGAAAAGAATTAATGGATTGATGGGCGGGTGGGTGGAGAGGATAAGGGGTGGGGATTGGGATGTGGGGTTAGTCTAACTTCTGAATGCGATGACTGAAATGTGATGGGACCCAGTAACAGGGCCTGTATACTCACAGGTAATACTAGACAGCTGGCCAGATCCAGAAAACAACACTGAGCATACTCACCCATCCACCTACACTTGTATGACTGTAACTGTGAGGACATGATACTATAAACACTGAGCAACATAAAAATTAATATTGCAAAGAAATATTAGCCATTTTTTAAGGCAATTACGTTTTTTTCTGACTAAATGAGTATATTTTCTTTAATTTGTTTTGTGATTTTCATGGATGTTGGATGATGGACTGTTTCTTGGCTGGGAGCTCTGACTTCTTGGCAACTTCCCTGGTAGCCTAGCAACCTCACAGTAATAACAAGACTCCAGGAAAATATTTGAACCAGCACTTTTGTGTCTTGTGGTGGTTAAACCGACATCACCATCAGGTTAAACTGAGCTGAGTAAAGCTTTAAACATACTCATTCTCATCATGTTCTGTGGGGTTTTATTAGAGTAAAGGACTAAGTAAGGAGTGCTTCTTTGCCTTTCTTTGCAATTATTTCCTTTCACAAAGACACCTGAAACGGTTCCTCAAATGTTTTCAAGACCTTTCCCTTGAAACAAAATACCAGTCGGACATCCTGAGATGCACAAACTTCTCAAACGCCCCACCTAATTGAATTATCTTAAGCATATTATGACTGCATGGTGATCTACTACAGAAAACAAAAAAAATGTGATAACAAAAAGTGGTATTCAGTCCTCACTTGTGGTAAAAAGGATTTAGATTCATCAGCATTGTCTCATATGCTGTGCACCGACCTACTTTTTAGATGATGGTTGAATCAGTATTGATCTTTCAGTTATGGCTGACAATCTGACATATAATTCCATGTCAATCACAGCAAACTTTTTCATTTTAATTTCAGCATCAGGCATCTTAATTTTCGTCTATTTATTTGATCAGGCATGTGGATAAGTATAAATTCTAATTTACGATGACATCCTGGCAGAAGGAAAAACCTCTTGAGGACATTAAGTAAGGGTTCAAAGAGATAGAACATAGATTAAAAACAAACTCAATACTTTATCCTAAATAAATGTAATTGTTTTAACCTGATTTTTATAACTACAATTATTTTTTCTTTAAATTTGACAAGATCTTTGTACAATAAAACTAAAATAATTAATTAATAAATCATTTGATGATCATTTAGGAAAAAAAATCTTTTTCTTAAAACAAAGACACAAAAAACTCAATTTTTTCAGCCTCTCTATAGACGTTTAGATATGATATATGTAACATTAAAGGCTTCATCGGTCATTCACAGATTGGTCACTTTTCTGATATTGTTCCTCACGCTTCATTCAGACATATCAGTAAAAATAAAGGGAGGAGACATGGTGCATGAGCGGGATTTGTGACTTCCACAACATTGGACAGTACGTAAGCTGATGTATGAAATGGTACTCTATATGGGCTCCCAGTCTCCTCAAAGCATCACGTTGTGTTGCCTAGCAACTTATTTTAGTGTGCCAAGGAGGCTGTGCCTGTGTGATACAAAAAAAACAGTGGATGGAAGTAGCTGTAAATATCCTTTCCTATGTGTTTAAGGTTGTTGAATAGTGACTGTTTTACTCATGAAGGGTATTTGCACAAACATGGTAATAATCATCAAAAGGCAAATAATCATCATGTTAAACTGTATGACTTTTTGCTTTTTGAAGTGTTCTGTCCGTTTTCCTAAATTCTGTCCTCTCAACTACAGTAATACAAGTAGGCAACAGATACATACACAAAAACATTAACTCTTGTGAACACAAAAACATTACCCTGTGTGTGCACCACGGACATCAATACACACACAGTAACTTACAGTTCTAGACAAACACCATACACATGTCAAAAGGGTTAGCCATACAGACCTGACTTTAGCACAGGGTTTCCAGAGAGCAGCACTTTGAAAGAAAGAGAGTTTCTCAGTCCCATAGCAGAGCAAAGCAACAACCAAAACACACAGCGCCGAGAGCATACACACAAAAAAGCCACTTTCACGATCTACATACAGCACCCGGACAGTGAAAACGACAAAAGGAAAAAGCAGAAAACCAGAAGGCAGTTGGAAAGAAGGTGTGACCAAAAACACACAGTAAAGAAACAAGGAGAGGAATGGAAGAAATAGAACAGAATAGAGTTCTTTATTGTCCCCAAGGGGCCACAAAAACTTGTAGTAGCATCCACAAAATATAGGACAGACATCATACAAAGGTGACAAGAGAAGAAGAATAACCATATACAATATCCACAGTGTTCGGTAGCAATAGGGCAATATACAAGATTACAGTACAGCAGAGGAAGGTGTGTGTTGTGTGTGTGTGTGTATGTCTGTGTGTGTGAGAAATGGAAGGGTTTGGGCTAGAGGAGATGGATGGGGGGAAGATTTCTAAATTACAGGGTCTGTACAACAAAGAGTCCTGAGAGAAGAAGGGAGGAGAGGAGAAGGAGGAGGGAGAAGGCTCTACCTTCAGCTGAGTTGTCAATTGCTGCAAGAGAGGAGAAGAAACAGAAGAAATGTTGGCGGTTATGGTGCTGCAAAAGAGCCAACTAGGATTGGGTGGCTGTTAGTGCTGTTAGTAAATCTGTTCTACTAGCTTGTTTTAACTAACTAGCTGGGAAAGCTACACAAATGTAACACCTGCAAGCCTTCAGAGATAAAGGTGGGCCGTAAAGCAATTCCGGCAAAGTGGCAGCACAGGTCAACTTCTGTGTACAAGTGGTGCACAATTACCCAAAAAAGAACTAATCACAGGGACAATCCCTGGAAAATAGTATTATAAGAAGTATAATTTCATTTAATCCGTGTGCAGTGGTAGTCAATGAGAAGACAGTTAGTTTGGAACTGCTCTGACACAAGGAGTCCGGTATGTACAACCTTTGTTCCAAAACATCCAAAAGTGCTGTGAACCTTAATGTATGCACCCAGTGAGCAGTTTTCATAGGAATAAATGGGGTGCCATTCATCTGGATGGTATTATTTTCCTCTCAACACATCCATGCTACAGCATTCATATATTTGTAACAACTTACTCCCCATAGTACAAACTAATTAGTTCGGTGCACTCTGCTTGGATTTAGGGTAGACATCCAAGGGCACATATATGAAAAGGTTGTGCAGGTACTTTACATTTTTGTTTTATTTCAACTGTCCCATTTTTTCCAAAAAGACTAAATTTAGTTAAATTTGTTTCCCATATATCTTCTTGAACTGACTCAAACTCCAAGGCAGATTCTAAAAACTCTGAGATGAAAAAAAGAGGGAAACAAAGTAGTCTTGCTGCACCCATCTTCTCACTTACCTCGCTTGAGAGATACCGGGAAGACCTGGCTATCTGTTCCATGCTCGTTGGAGACCTCACAGGTTACCCCGTTCTTCATGATATCGGCCGTGGTTGGTAGGATCACAGTGCTCACCATCTTGTAACCTTCCACTGATATGGACTGTTAGGGGCAAATAATGAAGACATGAGAGTTGTGAGATGACATGGGTTTTCACAGATGTTACTGTTACCCAGCCTATGGGTTTTTTTGTGCGTTGTTTGTGTCTGTTCTCTTTGTTAAAACAGTTTGTTGTACAAGTTAAATCATCTCTCATCTTTGATCTTACACACATCATTATTTGCTTCTGACATTATCCAGTTTTTCAGAAGGATTGTGAATGTTTGATCTCATTTTATCACTACAGCTAGTATCTTAATAATTCAATTCAATTCAATTAAAAAAACTTTATTTATCCCTGGGGGGAATTAAAGGAGGCACGTAGAGCAGACATAGAATACAGCTAATGAAATAATAGTACATTTCTTTAAAGTTGCTTCAAAGAGGATTTCTCTCGCTTTCTTAAAGCTTTTCAGAGCAGAAAATGCGAGGAGGTTAAAAGAACCATGATTCAAACTTCATATAAAGATCCAAATGAAAACATGGATCAAGAAAGAAGCAGTGATTTTAGTTTAATTAAACATTTCAATAGATTGTAAAGAAAACAAGTCTGCTTTTCTTGGATGGGTTTTCAGGTGTATAATGTACCTCTTTTCCTGAGGGCTTCCAGGTGAACTGAGGAGCAGGGGAACCATAAGCCGAGCACTTCAGAGTTACTGTGTCTCCTTCCTTCCCCACCTCCCCAGGAACAGGAGCCTCGATCATTGGTTTTCCTGAAAGCGGTGGATAAACAAAGAAGAGAACAATGCAGTGAAACAAACACGTCCACCATTCCAACTCCAATGCCAATCAATCATAGGGGAAGGAAGCATTATTCCGTCTCTACAAACTGCACAATTTCCCTAAAACAATACTCCACACACTCTAACACCCATCATTACTATTATGGCTTGTGTGGGTGTGTAGTAACGGTAGTGCACAATGGCCAGTTTAGAAAAAACAAACTTCTCTGCTGTGAAGCCGAGGTCTCTCATACCTAAAAGGGACTTATTAGGGATGAAACTGCATGTTCAACAGATATAACAATTAGTACAGTATGCATTTTAAGACATGTTTCTGTGTAAAAAAAAACAGCTGTGTAAAATCTAAGTAAAGGTAAAATGCATGACTTATAAAACATTTAGCCAGATATGACAATATTTGCACATTTTAAATGTGATGCTGCTAACATGTTTCCAGAAAGTTAGGACAAGCTCATGTTTACCATTGCATTGCTTTGCTTCTTTTAACAACACACAGAGCATTTGGAGACCAGCAGCTGTGGTTTCGAAGGTCAAATGTTTTCCTGGGATTTCAGCTGCTTAACAGGATTTCATCCTATTATACATAATACATCGCAGAATGTGGTTGGGAATTGTTTTGCTGAAATAAGAACAACCTCTTATCTATAAATTATGATTGATCAGACCAATTGATGGTTTCACACTTTATCTAAAGCCCTCTCTAATAAGCTTGGGCCCACGAAAGAATGGTTCCTGAGCAAATGTTTCTTAAAGCAGATCTGCTTTAAGGCCAAAAAAAAATCACAGCAGCTAGGATTTGGTTTTCAGCCAGGGTTGGTCTAATGTGTACAAAGATTTCTTAAGTTTCACTAAATCTTTTAATGACTTTATACAACACATAGGGCACCAAGCAAAGATTCCTGGTTCAAAATTCAGCTGGGGTCTTTCTGTGAGGAGTTTGTATGTTCTCTCGGTACCTGCGTAGGCTTCCTCCAACAGTCCAGAAACATGGCAGAATCCATGTTATTAGTGGGATAATTATTCATTCTACACTGACATTATTTATTCATTTTGATTTATTTGCCTCTCTGCAATTTTCTTTCTTTACCCCGCCTTGTTACTGATCTGCTAACCTAATTAGCTGTAAGATGTTCGATCTGTTTCTGGCATTACATGACAAAAGACCAAAAACTGTTTTTTTCATAAGTTCTGTCTATAATATATAAGGTACATAGAAGCTTAAGCGATTTGCATCACTACATTATATTCATATTTTTTAAAATAAGGCTGCATTAGCCGCTAATGTGACCGAAAGTTACTTCTATGGGTGGGCTGTGCAGACCTGTGAATGTGACTCCGTGAGTATGTTACCTTTGACCGTGAGGTTGACACTGGCTTGGGCTGTCAGGCCTGGCACAGATGGAACAGCTCCAACACACACATACTCTCCTGCTTTGTCATAGGTAACCTCTTCTATTGATAGATTGCCGTCTTGAGAGAGCACTTCAGAGCCCTGGAACAACACAGACACACTGAAATAAAGCCTGTTTGACTCACATCATCACTGCTTTTTTCTTTCTTTTTATTCTTTGTATTTTAAAGTGAGAGTTGAACAGCACTGTGAATATCAAGACTCAAGGCACTCTGGTGTGCTGGGAAAGCAGAGGAGGATTCTTCACACACACCGTTTGACAGCACAGTGATAACAGATCATCCTCAATGATAAACCGGTCTCTTGCAATACTTCACTATTTCTTCTCACAGGAATCCTTCTTAAGAATAACACTGTCTCTAGCCAGTTTCTATCACACCCAGGAGACACAACAACAGATACACAGGCTACAAAAACAGTCCTGATGCTGCAGGAACACTCTGCACACAGCAAGTGGAGAAGCAGGGATGAATACAAAACATATTATATGTGGTTTTACGGTATAAGAATGCACTGGGATGCTTTAAATAGCCTGTAGCAGAAAGCAAATAATCTTTTGGTGTGTTTGCCATGGAAATCAATTGCCAGTACATTTTCAATTTGCAGCACTGATAAGTTAGTGATACAGCAACCATTTAACCAGTGCTGGCTAAAATCTTCATCATACACAATTATCTGCAAGCTAATTGATCTAAAATCACTTTTTCATTGGAAGCCACTACCATCCCGAAAAGTCCAACGCAACAGAACCCTGTCCCTTTGTTTGGGGGCCACGTGGGTTTAAAATGATAATATTCAGTGCACCGTTAAAATCTTACTCCAGCTCCCCATCTTGCTAGCTCACTCTGGCACATAGCGTGCGCCCAGGCTAGGCAATGACATGCTTTGACGGTGACTGAGTGTAATGAGTTGCTCAAACAAAGTTGAGAATGCTCATGTGGTAATTAATCCCTGTGGTATTTTGATTACAACATTTCTAAAACACTTCATTAAGACCTTGAGAGACCAAGTAAATTCACAGAAAAAGGGCATAACATGTCTCCCTTAAGATGAAGTTCAGCAAGAAAAATTGTCTGAGAGAAAAAAACATTTTAAAAAGGAGCATAATTTGATATTCTTTAACATAAAAGTCCATAAAGTTGGAAAGATATAAGAGGAAGAAGGGTTAAACATTTCAGAAACCAACCTTTTTCCACTGAACTGTATGCACGTTAGATGCCTTGGTCTTGCACCGCCACTCCACCTTGTCTCCAAGCTTGACAACTTGAGGCTGATCTGGGGTCACGCTCATGGGGTCAATGTCTGACCGACAGAAAACAGACAGCAGCTTAGAGAAGGGGCAGGAGACACTTGAAAACATCAGGTTTTACCAAAGAGGTGCCACTTCAAATCCAAAAGCTCCTCATCTCTTAAACAGTCATATAATAAGACTCACAAAGTGGCAGAACTGAACAAAAATTTTATATTTTTCTATTTTGCAACTGTATATTGCAAAGAGTTAAATTCATTTTTAAATTTTAAGAAAACATTTGAAAAATGTTTTTTGAGGCTGCTCAATGTGTGTAATAAGATCAAATTAAGTTTGAGATAGCAGTAAAATAACAGATGAACGGTGAAAAATTGAAGTGGATAAGGTCCGGCTGAAAGGATTCCATTAAAGCTTACTCCATGCTAACAGCTCTAATTTTAGAGATTTTCTGATGAAAAGAATGTCTCAATGTGAGACTGCAGAAACAGAAAGTAAATTGTTCTTAACACACATTAACTTAAATCTGCAGTTGTACATGTTTGTGTGTGTCTTTGACTCACTTACAGTTGACTTTAAGGCTGATAACTCCTGTCAGGTCAGCTTCAAGGTTATCAAAGTCTGTGGCGGTGCACTTATAATCACCGGAATCTGTACGCTTGACAGATTTAAGTGTCAGAAGACCACCCTGACCGGGGACGCCCTTTCCCTGATTATGGAAAGAAAGTGTTAATATGGGTACAGACTGAGCAAGAGGGTGAAAAAGATCATTTTATTTTTTGAGTACAAAGAAATTCTAGGAAATGTTGTCTATTCTCTCTCACAGAAGTTCATATGTGCATGAGATGTTTACGTACCTCTTTAGAGAAGTCAAACTCAGGCTGAGGGTTTCCATCAGTCTCACATTTCATGTCCACATTATCACCCTCTTTGACTGGATTGGTGTTGAGTAGAAAAAAGGTAGCTTTCTCTGAAGGATCTAGATGGACAAGAACAGGCACATAACAGGTGAAGAGTCCTTTATCGGTTACATTTTCGTTGTTCAAGGTCATAAACAACGCATTCCAGAGGAGATACTTTCCCAGCACCCCCCTTTAACCAGATATTCTATTTTGGCCATAAATGTGACTGAAAACGTACATGATTAACGTGTCAACTTCTCACCTTCTTAAAAAAAAAGTCTGAGAGACTTCTGGTTAAAATCCTCATTACAGCCTAACTACTTGTAATCTCCCAGCCACTGTGCTCTCGCCCCTCTACTTACAGTTGAGGTTGATTTTGGTGGTGTCAGACTTCTTCTCTTGGATCTGGTTTCCTGGACTGTAATACTCCACAATGCAATGGAACTGAGAGTCCTTGTCAGCCTTCGTGGGCTGCATGAACAGGGTGCTCTTAATGGTGAAGAGTCCTGATGTCTCCTTCACCACAGAGTGAACCATGTAGGTCTCTGACAGAGAAGGGAGAACATGTCTTAAAATGGATTACTACAAATGATCAATTTGCAGGATGATATGAAGTTCGACCTGCCAGGGGACACATACTCTCGTTTTTGTCTTTGACCTCAGGAAGGGGCTCATTGTTTTTTACCCAGATGATTCTTGGCACAGGGTGTCCATTCATGGCCACGCAGGTGCCAATCTGATACAAAAGGGAAAATACGGGAAGTGCAAATGATATGAGTAAAAGGGTAACCCTTATCAAAGTCAAGTAATGTGGCTACACACAAACCTCTGAGCTGGTAGTATCCCCCACTGAAATGGCCTGAGCTGACGGTTTTGTGAGCTCTGGCTTCTCGGGAGCACCTAAGAAAAATAAAAAATAAATATTGAATCATTATAATTCAGTGGAAGAAAACCCTCCACGCTAATGTGATATAGTAGCACACGCAATCCTGCTCTTCATCATTTATAGTCCTAGTCACACATATGTTGACCTTGCTCATTAAGTCTAGCAGTAAATAACCTGCTTCTTAGCATTCCACTCTGACCTGGTTCATAAGAGCTGATAAGGGTCACACCACAAAAAACTCCCACTTCCTACTCCCTGGCTCACACACACCACCACAGGTGTGAGCATTCCCACTTGTTTCTCTGTTTTATTCCCAAACTCACTAATCCAAGGTCATCTTATCACTGCCTACAGCTGTTGACTGCTTATGAAAATAAATATTCGATGGGTATTTGTCTCTCTGCCTCAGTCACTCAGTTCTTAGGCACAAACCCAATACCCCCTTGGTCCAACCACTTGGCCACAACCCTGTGTTTTGTTTCGCTGCTGTGTTGGGTAAAATGGACCGCTTCTTTCTGAAAATCAAGCCTTTCAATTGGCCCTCCAGATGAAGTGCTTTCAGATCCCCAAACAGAGAGGTAGTCCATTTTCTAGGTAAAGATTTCTACCTCTATCCCCTGTATACCCATTCTGAAGGACCACTACCCTTTCAAGGACACTCCAAAACTAGAGGTACGGCCAAGGGGGTGGGATTAGCACTGAGTCATTGTCTTTGTTAAATACATTTAGAACCATTTACCAGAACCAGATGATGTGTTTTCATGTTCACCTTCTGCATCCTCTCACATCAAATCCAATGTTTCTTTGTGTATAAGGAAGAGTTTTAATTCTGTGTTTCAGCTTCACACTGTTTAATTTGTACTTTAGGCTTCCAAAGAAAGAGACGCCAAGATATTGCTGCTGCAGCTGAACGCTCAGGAGACCTCATAACTCAGTCCCATTAAGTTAAGGCGGTAGAGACACAATAACTCAACCCCCCTATAAGTCAAGTGGTCAAATGAGAAAAAAGAATAATTACAGGTTTGTGAGACAGGTTGTTTCCTTAGCAGTGTGGGCGTGAAGCATGTCAGAGCGGGCCTTTGTCAAATATCACTCTATTGAGGTTTTGTCTAACACTGACTGGTCCATTCACAATAAAAAGCTTATTGCGACTGTTCCTTTTGCAAAAAAAAAAAAAACACTGGTGCCTCTGAAAGCACACATCTTAATAGATAACTTATAAGCTCTTTTTCAAGAGGAGGCATGGCTAAGGACAGGGTTGCTTTGCTATTCTTTCAACACAACCCCCTTTTCCTCCTCCTTGGAGAGACCTATGGCCCAATCTGAAATGCAAATGAATCCTGCGCATTTTGGTTCATCTGCCATGGGAGGGGCAATGACACAGCATCCTGCACAAGGGTCAACCCACAGCATCTTGGCGATGAATCCAGACTCGTATTAAGGTGAGATATATGAGACATGACAAGTGTAATTGAACTATTCATCAATTATGTCAAAAGTGATTAGATTGGGGTTAATTGACCTCCGGGGAACTTGTCAAAACATATTGGTAACCCCAGGCTTCAGAGAAGGCTCCACAGTCCTCCATTTAATGAAAACTAACTAAGACTGCTCTACTTTTTACAGATGCAGACAATTGTAGCAAATTTTCTTTAAAAAAAATAAAGAAAATGTATGCATGAAAACGCACCCACACACACACACACATTAAAGCCACAAGCCAAGTTCTTTCGACAACTAAAAGAACATTTTTGTGTGTTTGTGTGCGCGCATGCTTTTTTGGCAAAAAATGGCAAAGAAATGCTAAAGTCAAAAAACATGGCTGACGTACAGAAGACTTTGACCATAGACTGAGCCTCTTCAATATCTTCTGGGCCATCAGTGACTTGGCAGTAGAAGAGAAGCTCATCAGAAGGTTCAACGGGAGAGATGGTCAAAGTAAAGTCCTCTCCAATAGAAACCCGGTTAGTCAGACGGGTGTTATCGTCACTTTTTCCCTCCCCAGTCTTGGAGCGAAAAGCCACACGTGTCCTGGTTCCCTGGTCCTCCTGAAAGAATAGAAGCAAAAGGAAGAATGAAGTCCGGTGAGACATGAGGCATAACGTAAGCAGGGAAAATAAGGAATCAACTAACAGAGATATACATTTTTGACCATGCATTATTGCTATGAATAAAAAATCAATATTTGGAAATTACTTACAATGTACCACTCAACAATAGTGCTGCTTGATTTTGAGCCAGTGTATGTGCAGGGCAGCTGGGCTGTCTCTCCTTTTGTTACCTCAACTAAAGGAGCTACCTTCACAACCAAACTCCCAGAGCAAACTGTAAAAAAAAAGCACACAAAAACAAAAAGATTAATGATTACAAGCAGAGGGATTGGCAGGGTAAGAAATAAAGTTTTAAGAATATATACACAGGTGTTAGTTCATTACACAGCATCAGTTCCACAGTGGCTGATGATGACAAGTTGCTTCAAATGAAATAACACATTAGATATCATATGGGCATATTTCTGATGCACAGTGGCAAATCCCAGGAAATTGAGGATGAAAGTTAAAACCTAACATCCAACTATGTGTCATGCAACCGCACAGGGCTACTAGTAGACATACTGGTGCATAAAACTATGGTATGATGGTAATTTCCAAATGGAGAAAGCAAAACAAAAAAAGTTTTATAACTTGTGCTTTTTCAGGACTGAACAATGTGATAACAGGCACACGGGATGATGTAGCTATAGAGGGAAAAGCAAACAAGAAATCCACAATTACAGCTCATCTCAATGTCATTTGATTAAAAGCTTGTGTGTTTGTTCCGAATGTTCAAACAGTGTGTTGTAAGAACTGGGGACAGCCATGTGGCGTCTGTGAGGCACGGTGTCAGCACCGCAGTACGCCTTTTCCTGCAATGCCTTGGGCAGTTCGCTCTCATCACTCCTCGCATACTCATCACACACAAGAGGCTACAGTCTATGATTACACAACACTTTTATGGCACAGCGCCTCCCAGGAAACGCATACATGCACAGCTACAGTGCACACATGTAATGTTTGCACCCTGCAAACACACAATACAGTAAACAGGCACACAGCTGTACAGAGACAACAACTGGCACTAAAGTGATACCAGAGGGTCAGACTTCACATGTGTACACAGACATATGTCACTCACATTTGTTCCAGTATAACACAAATCCCCTTTAGCAGTAAAGTGTTTATGAAGGAGAAGTGGAAGCAATAGGGCCTTGTGAATAGTACTGTCAGTGTTCCCCATTCACCAGGGACATTAAGATGCACCCAGTGTCCCAGATTTCTATGTAATAGTATGCAGCTAGAGGACAGAATGGACTCTTACTGGTTCCCATGGGGACAGACAACATTATAACACTCCAAGTACTCTGTATATCCACCTATATATAAACAATGCAACAACTAGAGTGCATTATAGATTGGGAAGGCTTGGGGGAGGTGAAAGACAACAAGAGGAAGGAAAAGACCTCTCTTTTCTACTAATGAAGTCAGTGCAATGAGTACAATGTCACAGATCTATTGTTGTGGTAACACGTGGTCCATTGTGTTGTGAGAGTGAGGTTCTAATAAATCTAAACAACTGCACATAAAGTGCAAAGTTATTAAAGTTAGTGGCATGAAAATAGTTAATTCAAATCCCATCAAAAGTATGGACAACATAATTAATAGTCTATCAAGCATCTCTACTGAATTAATTAATTAATTAATTTATATGCAGGCGGAATAAAGGTAAAAAAGTAATGTTTTCACAAAAGTACAGTAAACAGGCACTCAAATCAATTTCACTTTTTATTGTTGCTATTCCATTTATATATAAATATATATATATATATATATGCGTATATACTCTTAATAAACAACACATTCTCATATTCTGTATGATACCATAAATTAAACATACCATCAATTTCTTGACTACAAATTCTAGATCTGAATAATTTATTTGTTGTGAAAAACTGCCGAGAGTGGAGCGGATGGACTTCTGAATCATAGCTGTCTGACAGGCAAGCTTTAAAAACTAGGCAGAGAAACGCAGATGGTAAGATGAAAGAGTGTTTGCTGAAAATGTCTAAAGAGAGATGAGAGGAGCTGACCGATGACCACCTTCTTATCAGGCTACTGTAAGGAGGAGGAGCAAAACATGCAGGAGAACACAGAGAGTAAACTGCACATGAAGGAGATAAATGGTAAGCTAATACACTCTGAGGCTGCCGTGTTGTTATTGACACACATTCCAAAGGGGTTAGATGTTGTGATTCACCATGACCCCCAAACCAGGTAGAGGTCATAGGTCAGTGAAGTGCTGACAAGTGAAGAAAAGATTTCATGTCTGTCTCCAGTATTTTATTCTTTCACTTCCTCTTTATTCACGTTCTCACTTCCCTTGGGTCTATTTTTAATCATTCTCCTTGTACTCCCCCTCTTTTCCACCCTTCGCTATAAACATGCTGGTGTACGAGCTTGGCGGCTCTCAAGTGAATGAACTTAGGTTTTACAAAACAAATCTTATGTTCTGCATTTCTAAAAGGGATGTAGCTGAAAAAAAAAGTTCTCTGTTTCTATGCCAACATAAACAGCAAGCAAGACAAACAAATGTACAAGAAAATGTGTTAGTAAAGAAAGTGCTGTACTTTTCAACAGAATCTAGGGTTTAAGTGTCCTACACATTCACAAACATAACATTAAATAAAGTGACGTTTTGGCACACGGACCGAAAACTCATTTCTTTACTTGGCTTGATAACTGGGCTTCGCTTCATGGTTCCTTTGGATGGTGATGTGTTCTTGTACTGTGTGAAAACTTCAAAAAAATATTGAAGGGATCAGATATATATGGTGCCCAGAATGAATCCTAGTTATTCTGCTGATCTTCTTACTTTTATTCAAGTGCCACCAGTATGTGGAAGATTTTATTTTATTTTATCTACTGTACATCAACAGAATTAGAAATCTGGACAATGGATATAACAGATAATCAGGGTAATAGAAAAAAAATTCATCAATGGAATGTTGGGAAAAGTAAAAAAAAAGAAAAAAGTGTCAAAACAACAACGACTCATAGAAAAAAGAAAAAGTGAAAGTTTCCTGTGGTTATTGAAGATGTTGGTCAAGCATTCAGCATCTGCGACTGCAACTTTTCAGGCAGTGCAGGTCACACCACATGATAGTAAATTCACTTCCTGTGGAAAGAGAAACGTCTGTCTTATTGTTGCGTCACATGTTAGGTACATTTTTCAACCACTGATGGAACATTTACCAGATAAAACTGGACTAAAATTGCTGGAGTCACATTTTTTTATAGCACATCAAAGCCCTATTTTATTTAATTCAATCTTTTCATATTTTCATGTTATGGGATAATAAATGATAGTGAGAAATTATCAGTCAACACTATCTGTGAAAGTTTAAATATAGATCACAAAACAAACAATTTGCTGAGGATTATTGGGTGGTGTTGATGTCTGAGAGAAGGCAATAATATGGCATATAAATCAGAAGAGTCCATCTGCACCATTTCCTGCTTCCTTTTCCAGCTCGTCTCTCATTGATTTAATTCTTTGTCTCACTCAAACCCTTCTCTGCCTTTCAAACATATCTTTTGGTGTCATTCACAATATGCTGAGTCCAGGGTGATCAATCAGGCCGCTGCTCTGTGTTTTACACATGAGGCAGCTGGACAGACAGAGACAGGCAATTAAAGCATAATTAGTGAGTCCTCTGTCCAATCTGAGCCTAGAGCAGCATGTGGGTGTGCGCTGGAGTGTTTGTGTATTTAGAGACACAGGCTGCTGGCTGTCACCGTGTGTGAGGGGAGTAAAAGAAAGAAATGGTGGGGGGCAATTAGACGGGGGGTGGGGGTAACTGCACGGGGGTCTCGTTAGCTGATGCAGGCCAGATAATCGGATTTAACCAAAGTGGGAGAAAGTGTGTGTGAGGTGGTGTGTGATGGGGTGCGTGACTGGGTGGAAAGACAGATGGGAACAAGATGGTCAGACTGTGAACTGTACACACCCACACACAAACACACACACTCTTACAGTATATCTATAATGCATGGGATATTTATGAGCAACCGAACCTTCCCAAAAAGCTACAGTTAAGTACATGGTGTGTAGGAAAAAAATGCCTAGAATGGCAGTCAAAGCAGTATGGCAGAACAGATGAGGCCCAGAGATTCATGTCAGTCCCACGTCTACTGAAAAGTTAATGTGAAACCAACTTTAATACCCTCTGTCTGCCTCGTCTTGCCTTTTTCTTCAACTCGTCTCCCTGCCTGCATCTCTTTCTTTTTCCCCCTCTCACACAGACTCACACACACAAGAGGGTGCCTCTCATTATGAAAAGAACCAGCTGGATCCTCTCTCTCCTGTCCCCTCTTCCTCTCCTGTTTTCGCTTCACCTACTGCTGTATTCTGGACATCAAACCAGGAGCCTCTTTCTCTCTCAGACTCTCCTCCTTTTTATCCCTAAGTCTCAAAGAGCATTCTTTAACACCATGTCCTCAAAGATTCTGGTGTATTTATAAGACAAAAACAAAGAATTTGCAAAATAGCAAAAAAAAAAGGAAACAAAGAAAATGGAAATGGGGGAGAAAAGATGAGAAGGGAAGGAAAGACCTAAAAACCCTCTGTACCTACATAAAATTCACCTCTGTGTGAAGCCACCATAACCTTAGCCATTGAATTTACCTGCCTGTCTTTTTTCTAGCCCAAACAGCACTTGTGAGTTGAGGAGTGATTAACGAGCTGGGTAACTCGGTGCTCTGTACACACCTGGATGACAGGGATAGGGGTCCAGGAAAAGTGTGTTAGACCTCAGACTGCATATATCACAGTGAAAGATCACAAAACACTGCACCAAAACACTGCCAGGGGGAGCGTACGGAAGATTAACATTATCCAAGTATAAATCTGGGAGGGGCAAGAGCAAGTCAATGTCGTACCTGATGAACAAAGAATGTCAGCAAAAGTGTGTGTGTGTGTGCGTGTTTGCGTACATTTGTGTGTGGTCCAAAACAGGATTAGTGTGTTTGGCCGTTGGCAAATCAAACAGTGTTCAGTCGCTGAAGACACTGCCTCAATGTCACGAAGGACTGAGTCACTTACAGCATGAGGTTTTGACAGAAACAACAGAGCTTCCACTGGCCATCACTTTCCACTGATCAGCAGCTTCTGTGGTGTGTCTAGAATACCTTCTCAATCTCTTGATACTTTTAATAGCTTGTTTAAATCGAACTGCTGATAACCCAAGCTGACTGTCTACTTGTAAAAACTTATTTTCAGAGGACATTTAGCAGCAACATGCACAGTTCTAATGTCGCTGTAGAGGCATTAATGGAAAATATGATTGTAAAGCTATAAACCAACATCAACGAAGCAGCAGTGACGACACAAGCATAAACACAGTTTGACATTATAAGTGGCTACTATCACCTCATGTCCAGCATGCCAGAAGGTCAAGATATACGAATAAGGTTGCAGCAAGCCAGCATGACAGTGATTCTTCAGCTCACTAACGCTGGTTATTTCCCATTTATGTTCCAGACTGAAGTGGACTCAAATCTTGTGCTTACAGGCCTCTCACATTCACTTAGGGCTTACATCAGTCTATCTTCCCTGCAAGATGGAGACGGTTTTGCTTTGCTCTAAAATTCAGTTTATTTAGTGAGTTTCATTTTGGCAGACAAACTCGATTCATCACAGGAATTTACCCCAGAGGGACAGCTGTGATGCAGACTAGATAAACAGAAAAAGTTTCTGAGCTGGCGCTAAAGGTAAAGATGATGTAGTTTGTTTATGTGGCTAAAAACTAACTACATTTTTTTGCCTCTATCTTAAAGTTTGATTAGGTGACAATTTGAAAGGAATATGAACATTGGCATAACCCACATGGCATATATATATATATATATATGCATGTCAAGTGTTGGTGTGTGTTTGTGTGGGGTAGGGCGCCTGCTGGGTCTGAGTGTCAGTGTGAGGGTGGGTCCTTGTAAGGCCTGGAGTCCATCAACGCCAGAGTGATAAGACAAGAACAGGTGCAGCACGAGAACAGCTGCTGCTGCAAGCCACACACACCAGACTCACAACCCACACACAAATCAATGAATGCCACCTAGAGAGGGGCAGGGCAAAGAGGGAGAAAGACATGCTGAGACCCCAGGCAAGCAGAGAGAGGGTAAGCTTCTCACGTCTAACTGAAACAATAAGTTATATATATTCAAGTCAGACCCGTTCATACAAATTGATATATATCTGTACATGTGTATATGTAGGCATATATATGTCTACATATATGAATATTCTCAGAATTTACCTTCGAGAGAGAATAACTGATATGTTTCTGACACTAATTAGACCCTCACTGCTGTTCACTACAATCATGGGATATCATGGGATAGCACTACTGAAATAAATGGATGGAGTGGAGGTTCAGTTTGAGGGTTAGTACTTCCATTGTCTAATCACAATTTGAAAAAAATAACAGATATTAGGGGATAAATGAAAACTACACAAATAAGGAAGGGAAGGAAACTACCCCTGGATTCCAGTTATTGAAAATGTCTTCTCCCCATTTATACCCATGACGGTCACAAACTGTTAAAATTTGGGTCATCTCACATTTTTCTAGACAATGCAGATGCCTTGCATTATAAACAATAATGAACTTAGGAATAGGCAAATCCTCAGACTAAACAAATCCAATTCAGGTCTGTGGGTAATGTTAGAGGGATTTCATCAAGGGATTTCGGCATTGAGATTTGGACAATCAACATTCAGAGTTTTCAGTTTTCCATTTTTCTGGAGAAGTGAAAAAAAAAAGCAGAAACATAGAAAACTGGCATAAAATCTTAAAGTTTTAGTTTTGCCAGGGGGGAATAAAATAGTTAAAGATGGAGGAGTAACACAAAATAAGGAAAGATTTAGGAAAATACAGAATACAGGATATCATAACCAGCCATGCATTTGTGAATGTTCAATGATTAGACAAGCTTTCATTAGTATTTATACTTTCATTAGTACTTATGCTTTCATCAGTACTTAAAAGGCAAGACATCCTGACACAAAGGCCATAAGAAACTAATGTCAAGCATCACTAATAATCTTAAATACTAGTGCTGTACTTGAGTGTCCATTTACACGGGCTCTTTTTACAACAGCAAACTTCTACAAATTTCTGATTGAAAGTGATGGCTGGATGTAAATGCATAGAGACATGTGACATCTGCTCTTTTCTGTTGCAACTGTATCTTGTTTTCATTAGAGTTTACACCAGATGGGACCAATAAAGTATTTAAAAGCTCATCATACAAGATTCCCTCATGAACACTTCCCGTGGCCATTTCCTATTTTTGTATTATCTGCCTTATAAAGTAAGGCAATTTCTAAATTCTAATTTAAGATGGAAAAAAATGAAATGTTACTCCATCTTCTCCAAAGATACTTTTTAGGTGATAGAGACCATCTGAGAATTCAGTAACCCAAAATAAATTGATCTACTCAAACACCAAGGGATGAAAAGAAACAAACTATAAAAGAATTCCCTGGAAAAACTTTAGAAAAAAGATTTTTGCAGAGTGTCACACATACAGCAGCACTCTGAAGTACCAATTACAGCAATCATAAATTCAGCCTCAGTCTTGTAAACCTTATCTGACCATTCACAGGCCTTTTAAAAGCCTCCCCTCTCATGACTCTGACTCGGTAACAGAAGCTTTATTGTGCTTCAAAGATGATATCTGGGCATCTAATTGAAGTCAAACACAATTACATGTTTAGTGCTCATATTTCTTTGCAAAGTAAAACTGGGTGCCCTCATTTTTATGGATTTCCTGTAAATCATGAGGGTTATTTGTCATATCATTGTGTCTTTGTGATGAGAGGCTTTGATTAAAAATGATCCTGGATGCTCTGATGCCTCATGCTAACCTCCACAATTACAGGATAAGGGACGGCCTGCCAGACTTCCTGTCTGGGCTTGTACTGATGTACCACCTGAGCAGAAGTAAAACCCACACCTGGGACCCTGCAACAACACAGACAAAATCACACCCACATCCAGGTTACACTTTGGGGTAATCTAAGTTTTATCCCTTTATTTATGGGCACTAAAAGTGCCTCTATTCCGTGTCTGCTCCATAAGTACACAGGAAACAAGGCAAATGAAAGACTGCAGATTTGCAGATCTTTGCTTAATTCATCTCCTCTTTCATGCTGCAGTTTTATAACTCTTAAATCAACCCTCATGCTCGAAATCTGTTTAATCTTTCATGTCTGATGTGCAAAGCATATTTCAATGGTGCTGATGTGATTAGCACTTAAAACATGGTTCTCTTCATTTGAATTCAGAGGTTGAGCTTCAAATAAAACAAGTAAGGGGAGACAGAGGACAGAGAAAGAGGGAGGGGATGAGGAAATGAGTTTGGAAGGTCTGATGTTCCCGAGGACTCGATATTGACGCAATGCAGCTGACTCAAACACAAGCCAATTAGCAATTAGCCGGGGTTTGCAACAGTCTTCTCTGCTGTCATAAAGGCTTACAATCCTCACATCTGTGCATCAGACTCAGTGTCATAAAATGCAGGGTTGTGAGTCACTGCAAAGTTGGATGACTCTGCAAATGATCTATGCTTGCTAAGCTACTACACAGATAGCTTGGCCTACTAATTGACTTGAGTGGATCTTCACACTCACAGACTCACAGACCAGATTTTAAGGCTCTCATAAACCAAGGAGAATTGGCTGTTGCCTGGCTGAGATCACTTTGATTGGCTATTCGGTGTACCTGGAGAATACATGATTAACCCTTGTGGTTTATCCTTTCATTCCCTTCTCTGCCCCTTCCTATCTTGTTCCACAACCAACAGACCAAGCACTGCCCACAATACCCCTGCATCAAAGATGTCAATAACCATATCCTCAAACACAAGCAAAGACTGATTGGTGTGAATTTTTTTTCCTATCTACTCTTTTTTTTAAGGTTTCTCTGGATGAACTACATGAATAGACAACTGCCCCCTACCACACTGGAGTGTTAGTATGTTCTTGCTGGCAGCTGGATATGGTATTTGTGGCTTTTTTTTCTATTTTCTTTCCTTTTTTGTGTGACTTTGTCTGTTTGTTTGTTTTTTTCCTTACAGTGATAACTTTTTATGACATGAATGAGGAACAATTATTAGATCCACAGTAAAAAAAATCTAGCAGTGACAATATAGGACACATACTGGGTGCTTGGCTTTCTATCCCTCTTTTATTAGATGGCAATGCATTATGGGGCCCATTTTTCCTTTTTCTATCATGCCGAGCCTTCGTGAACTCCTTCATTAAGATACTTTAGCTGGGGCATCGGTGAAGACTGTGGGTTTGGGATAAGGCCATAGGGTAGAGGTTGGGATTGGGCCAATGTCCCTTGTGTTAGAGTGGAGGGCAAAGAGATAACATCACAGTGTGCACTGCTGCGACAGATAAATCACAGCTTTACCAGTGTGTGTGTTGTGTCATCTCACCATAGTTTAGAAGCTCAAGACAAACAGTGTGAAGTGGGCTACAAGGTCGGCCCCTCACACACTCTTTTGTCCTCTAAAAGATTCCCCCTCGTCACACTTGCTGCCCCGGCAACGGGGTGAGAAGTCAACCCCTTTCAAACGCAGGGTGTGGTTGTCCTCTTTGGACATGAGCATGTGAGTTAAGAGGAGAAAGTCAAGACAAGGTAAGATGGAAGAAACAGGGAGACGAAAATACAAACCAAAAACAGAAACAGAGTGCATGAGAAGAATATGAATTTTTTCCACCCTCCTCAGAAGCAAGTGGTAGTTGTAAAAATAAAACAAATTCAATGCTTCTTCTGAAAAGAATATAAATAAAGCAATGAATACACGAGTCCTGTGAGTTTTAGTGCTACTGGAAAGTAGCTATTATGTATGGCCACACTGATAAACCAAAGTGTCCTTCCCCATTAGCGTTAGCAGAGCAAAACTCACTTAATTTCTCATGGATGATATCTAGGTCATTTATAAAGCTAATACCTTTTAGAAGATTATAAGCTCGTCTAAAAACAGTGTGATAGTACGACAATCGCCAGTGTCTTCTCTACCTTAGAGGTCATATTTAAGTGAAGCCACCCCCCGCAAAAAACAAAAAAACCCCAAAAAACCAGGGCAATATAGCTGTGAATTACTTGCAAGATCGGATAAAAATATCAAGTAGAATTTCATTACTTTTTATATCAAAGGGACACAAAACAGAGCGGGTCTCCAATTACCGTGGTGTGTCTCCTCCTAGCAGCCTTTCATTTTCAAGGGAACTCAATTTGGTGAAAGAAGGAAAAGAGAGAAAATGCATATATGTGTGTGTGTTCTGATCGACTGGGAGAGAACCCAATCAGGGGGTGTCACTAAAGGGGCAGAGATGAGAAAAGGGGTTAATATTTAATGTTTCAGGGGCCCCTGAACCAGGGCCTCCTTTCCCTCCTCTCCTTCTTTCCTCTACCCCTCTTGCCTCAGGCACTCCTATTAACATACTCTGTCCTTTTCTCCCCCCTATCTCGCCCAGTCTTTCTTGCTATTCCCCTCTTTCCTTCCTACACAGCCCTTGGCCAAAAAAAAAAAATAGAAATAGGATGAAAAAGGTGGAAGGAATGGAGGGAGAGGCAGAAAAAAATAAATGAGGGGAGAATCTGACGGGAATAGTGTTGAGCAGTGTGATACAAAGTTTGGAGGAGAGCAAGTTTAGGAAGCAGTGGACAGCAAGAAAATGCAAAAGAGGAACGAGGTGTTAAAACTGAAGCAACCAGAAGGAGAAAAATGAAGTGAGGGAGGGAGAGGGTCCCTTGTGTGTTTTCAATTCCACTCTGCCTCTACCCATTTATCAAGGTAAATGACTTGCTTTAATGGGCCACAATGATATGCAGCGTTTGGCAGAAGCAATCTGCTTGCACATGTTGCCACTAATCTTGCTGGGGTCCATAATGGGGGTCCTAATGAGGTGCATTCATTGATGGGAGAGGTAGAAAACACAATGAATTGCCCACAGGACCCCAAAAAATGCAGAAGCACCATTGGAAAGATGATGGATGAAGAGACTGATAATCAAGCAAGGCAAACTCGTTTATGTATGCACCTTGACCTATTTTGAGAAAAGAGGAGTGCCCTTTCAAGTGATTTAGTATCTTAAAACACTTATAGAAGGCTGGTTGAATCACAAGACATAACTCCCAGTCTGTACTTTGGATTTTAGTCGCTTGTGAGAGTTTGGCTCCAGAAATGCTAGATTCACTATTTCCCATAGTGTAAGCCATAGTGTCGTCTTAAACCTTAATATTTAATACCGCTGCATCCCATCTTTTTCTGTGAGGGACTTGTAATCCTCATAAACAGGATGTATTCAGAAAGTTCCAGCAGAGTTTCCATGGAATGATGGATACTTCATCTTGGTATGATAAATTGACCACTATTAATCAATACAGTTTCCTTTGTTTCACCCTGTCTTTTATAAGGTGGAGCAACAAATTAAAATGTAGCAGCAAATTCAACTGTAACTGTAACACATTTCCATACTTCAGATGAAGTATGAAGACAAGCTGCAGCATTTGCAGGGAGGCCAATATTACAAAGCTTTGGTGGAATGTATTACATCTGTGTAGGACAGTGCAGTCTCACTGCCTCTATAATAAAGCCAAGTAAAAGCTTTGTTAAAATGTCTTTTATCTGAAGATGCATCAACTTTATGTAATTCAGTGCTTTCTTAAAGAGAAACTCACTTAAATTCCTTGAATGATGGTTTTCCAAATGCATCTCATCTTTATTGCTCAATTTCCCTGAGCAGTGGCGCCTAATTGAGGCAATTCTCATGGTACTTTATTTTTAATGTGTTCTGAAAACAGAAACAAATTATGTTAAGAGTGGGTGGGGGAGTGGGGTGTGTGTGTGTGTGTGTGTGTGTGTTAGGCATGATGTCAAGGAGCAATATCATTTGGACTGTTTGCCCTCGGTTTTTATCAGAGTTTGCTGCTGATTAGTGGTACAGTATAAACATGTAGTTTTGAGGAGACAATGTTAATTAAGAAAAACTTAGACTGGACTCTATACTTGACAGGATTCCTTTTCAGCTAATGAAAATAAAAAAGAAGTCCATGAGTCATTTTCCAGTGCCTGTGTCCTTCAGTGCCCATCTTAAGCTCAGACTGTAGACAAACCTCCCTAAACTTCTGAATTATTATATGCAAGTGATCCGATCAGGTTTGATATTCGGACATTTTCCAACTTATGTGCATGGATTGCCATGGAAATGGTCTACAAGTCATTAACTAAATAGCTACAGAGGTGCAGCAGCTTTGTAGGTCCCCTCTAGAAGCATTGCCTCAAGTGCCAGCAGACCATGTTTTAAATGTATCTATCTATAGTGCACTGCCAGTCACTGTGTTGATTCCAGTCAACACTTTCATCACTCTGGATTTGACTTTGCCGTTGGGTGTCACTTTGTAAGTGATGCGAAAGAAGCTTTGCAATCCAATTTGAGAGTCCAGCATGTAAAGACTGAGACATCAGAAGAATTTAATCTGTACCCCATTTCTAAACATCTGCAATTGTTACACGTTTTCTTTTTTTCTGTGCAAAATAGCAAATTTTGGCAGGCAATCTAAAAATAACCTTGCCATCATGCCAGATTGCTGTCACAGAGAGGAAGGAGAGAGGGTAGAGAGGCTGACTCAGTATAAATAAGGGTAGAGACATTAAGACTACAGCTAATCTCACTAAAAGGGTTTGGACAAAGTGCTGCCGTCTCTTCCACTTCCCCTTTACATCTATCCAAGAATCAATTCATTCTGCAAGTCATTTCTAAACATGCTGTGCAGATAAATACTCTGCATAAAATAGCTCTTTTGTCCATTTAGAGTAATAAAAAACCCAGTGGAACTACTCCACTGCTAGATGTGTGTGTGTGTGTGTGTGGCTCAAACTACAATAGCTTACAGTGTGTTTGATCAAGAAAAAAACAAAAACTCTCACACTGCTCCAGAGAGGAAGTAAGATTTGAGATACGTTGTAAGGTGAGTAAAAGGTGAAAGCAGGCCAACATGTTTCTCTGTGCGTCTCGAGTTTCTGCTCTGGACCCTACAACTAAAAACACTCATAGATTTAAACAGGCGGTGCTGCCAACCTATGTGTATTTTAATACTGATGAGCCTAGAGATGAATATTTCCACGTCTATTCATAGTAACTATTTACAGTGTCATACAGTTACATTCACAAACACACGCACAGACACACCAGCTTGCCTTTTCATATCTCAACACTTTAGTTCTTTAAACACTGTTCCTTCTGTCACCTTATTTCCAGCTGCCATAGCATGCTGAATTGTAGCACAGAGGTGTTTTGTTGCCCTAACAAAAGGTCCATTTCCTGTGAGGACAGGTTACATACACACACTACATGGGCTGAGATAATCACAGCTAGGGCCTATGGGTACAATACAACAAGATGCTCTGGCTTGCTCATCATCTTAATCTTTGTTGACCTTCCAAAGCCCAATAGAGTGCAAAGCTATGTGGCAGTAACACGTGAAGATGACAGCTTTCATCCTCCCTATGATCAATCATTGGTCCCAATTAGAGCTGCAAAGATTCATCAGTGCTGGCCTGACAATACAAGACAGATTAACTGATGATGAAAATAATTTTTAGTTACAGCAACAATGTAGCAGATCACATAACACAGATTAAGCTGTGTCAGTGTTTATCATCAGATTTAATCAAATTAGGATCTGATGTGCCAGTGTAGCAGCATAGACATTGTTGTAAAGCTAATTATAAAGTAGTGTTAAATTAGATCTGTTTTAGCAACAACACATAAGCACGTAAATTGTGCATTAAAAGCACGACAACACAAAGTAAGTGGTCCAGGATATAACCTGATGAATACGCTGAAACTGAAAAAGTGCCGTCACACTAATGGGATCTGAGGCAAACTAGTGTCTGGTCCCAAATTATAAATAGTGCTGATGGGAGTGTGCACTTCTGTGAGTGAGGTCCCCAAATGATTGTTTTTGAAAATGATTGGATTGTCCACAAAAAAACAAAAGTAACCGACATAGTTAAACAAAGAACAACATATGAAAATCTATTTAAAAAGCTTGAACAGCTTTTATGCAGTGTGTATTGCATGACTTCTTCCAGTTAGAGATTCAAGGTCATCTTTGACTTCTTCCAGTCAACTGAAAAAAACATGGTCTGGCAATCAATAGGAAATTCTGATAACATCTTCTTTCAGTATTCTCCCTTTAATTACCTATGCACCAGATGTAAGGATCACCGTGTCTACGCCTTCCAGGCGCTAAATTTCCATCACTTGTCCATGGTAATTACCAACAGTGAATTTTTCAAAACACCAATTGAGTAGTTCTGCTGTTTGTAAACTGAAAAATATTAAGTTCTGCTCCTGATTTTTAGTTTCAGTGTAATCAGGGATTTTTTTTTTTTTACAGAAGTGCTTATTTATCCACATTTTCCATGATTAGAGTGGTGACACTGCTCTTACTTTTTCCAGAACTTCTTTTTTACAACTTTGGTAGAATTGCTCTGTCTGCATTCTCTCTATCTGTTGCATCCTCTTTCAGTGTCTCTCACCTCCTCTCTCCTCTCCTGCCTCTCATTCTGTCTGTAGGAGTGCTGAGTAGCACTCTGCCTCATCTCATTTGGAAACAGTCCTCCCATCTCATCTAATGAGCCTTCATTTTGGCAGAAGAGGGAGAAAAGCCAGAGAGAGGAACACCATTTCTACTACTTCAGCTGACAGCAGTTCCCCCTTGAGTTCTTCTTCTAATACCCACATGGGACTATGTTAGAGGGCTGGAATAAGGAGAAAATAGTGGAACAAATGGATATCCACTCTCTCTATTAGCCTCCATTATCAGTATGCATCATTTCATAACTAGCAACTAACAAGACTGGTGTGTATGTGCCTGTGCCCATGTTGTAGGTCTTATTACATGCCTTGGTTGAGCCAGGACACACAAATCAAGTGTGGACAGCTCAGAAACTAGAGAGAATTGCCATTCTTTGTGCCCAAGCTGAAATGCGAGAGCGCTTGCTGAATAAAGGGGGTCTTATAAGGGGGTGAGGGTGCTTCTTTGGGGACTAGTCAGCCGGGCATGACAAGCCAGTGCCGCTGTAATGAGATAACAGGCCACTGGTGTACGCCTTGATACATTCCCCCTTTCTTTTCTTTCAATACATCCCTTATCCCCTTGCTGTTTTCTTATCCATCCGTTGCTCCATTTTTAAAATAAACAGGACATCATGCTCAGCAGGCTGGTAAAGCCCGTGTGTGAAGAGCAGATAGAGGGATAGAGACGAAGGGGTAAAGCCAGTGGCAAGGAGATAGGGTGAAGGGGAAAGACAAGGGCACAAGAGTGTGGAAGGAGCTTGAAAATGAGCATGCCTTTGTGTGTGTGTGTGTGTGTGTTTCTGTAAATATACTCAAGTGCATGATAAGAGCATGGAAATCTTAAATTAAAGAGGTGGAGGAGTAATCAGAATGTATACAGTACGAGTCACTGCCTCCAGACCGGCTGGTTAAAGCCTACCACCACTCCTCACTCATCATAAAATTAGCCTTGCACCTGCCCTCCAGCCCTCCAATCTCTCCCTCCCTCCAACTCCTCCCATCCTGGATGAACAGACTTTTACAGTGTTGACAATGGCAACACTCAGGGGGAGGCTGAGTGATACTGGAAATCCCAGCTAAAAAGTGAACCGATTCATTGTGTGCTAGAAATATATGACTTTCAGCTTGTCACACTACCCCCAATAAAAATGTTTTTGCTCTCAGTGCAGATTCATTGCCATGATTTAACTCCTTGTGTTAATACAGAAAACTAATCTTTTTCACCTCTTCATGTTCATCCACTAACTCAATGGTAAAATAAACATTTTAAATCTCTGTTTTCATACTTGAATAGATTTATAGTTTTGATAGTGAACCAGTCAAAGATTAGATTTAATCTTAACAACGTGAGCTGTGTTCGTAGCCTGGCTATCAAGTCTTGCTGTCTCAAAACAGCTTATAAACCTGGGGTTTAAAATGGTCTGTCTCGCCCTAAATCTGCACTCTCCTGACTGGCATAACTCACAGACTGTTACACACAGACACAGAGACATAGAAACACACATTTATTACCTTCTGATGCCCCATGTCCCACCCTCGTTCCTTCCTCCCTACCTAACACTACCCCCACGTTCTGCCTTTTTGCCTATTATGGAGGATTAACTTGTAATGCTTGGATGAACTTCAGTAAGTGGGGGGTACAAAGTCACACATCAATACACACACAATCGCTGGCTGGCTGGCAGATATGGTCACAAGCCTACTGGCACAGAAACACGGAGCCTTCTGGACTACAGTGAAACACATGCGGGCATAAACGCAAGCAAACGTGCAGACTCGCACAAACTAGGGGTTTGCACACACAGGAAGCAGACTCCCATGCCACAACAGAGCGAAAGGTGCAGAATCCAAATCAAAGCCTCAATTAATCCCTCTGATCCCTCTGAGATAGAATAATTCAGAGTTAATTACTATTCTCCTGCATTCTGCTCTTTCTTCTGCTTGATTTCTAAATCCACTAAAGTCTCTCTTTCCCTCTAAGAGCCAACCGTTCAAATATGCTGTCTACTGTAGATTCTTCTTTGTCTCCTCTTTCACATTTTGTATTTGTTTTTCCCTCGCTGCTTGTCTTGTGCCTTGGCAGGCTCTTCTACACTTTAACTGGACTGAGTGAAATAAGCAAATACGGGTATGAGCCCCCATACCCTCTCAATTTCTGTATTCAGACACAGAGAAATGCATGTAGAGGGCTTTGGCAGCAGCAAACACAGAGTCTGGCATTGAGGTTGTGCCTCTCTGGTTGGAGTATGGAACCACGGAGAGTTTAATTAGAGTGGAGAGGCACCACATGGCTCGTTGACTGGCTGGTAAGACTGGCTGAGATGCTGAGGACTGGAAAGACCAGCTAACAACCAGCACATTCAGAGATGCTGTAGGGAGGAAAATATGCACACAGACACCACAGTTAGAGATATATACACAGTAGCTGCACTCTCATTTGTATGCAGGCTGTGCTTTCAAACATTTTTGTTTGTCTCAAATTGATGCCAACAGCATTCTTCTGCAGATAACTCATTAGTGTGATAAAGTGCCCTTAGAATTTACAGTTAAAAGCATCCTACATCATCGTTCACATTACAATGCATTATCTGTCGTTGCACGTGGCATTCTGTTGCATATGCAGTACATATTTTACGCAAGGGAATAAAAAAGAATGCATTCCCACCAAGTAGTTTCTATTTCTGCACAAACACTTCAAGACAGGCAAGCAGATAAGCAGGAGACGAGGAGATAGCACCAGGGTGACTACATGGGGAAGGCAAAGACACAAAAGAAAGCTGCAGATACACACACACACAGTGAGCATATTTCAAATTTCACTCAACATATGGTAGGGGCAAGAACACATAGTGTAAATGGCATGCGGCTCACGCATTATGTACACATATTTTAAAGCAAACTCAAAGGAGTATGAGCTGGCAATCACAAATTAATGTCCATCTGACCAAGGCAACTCCCATCTGTGTTGACCTTCCAGCATTCCTGGATAATGTGCACTATAATGGCACACCTGTCTTCTCCCATTCTCTACTACCTCAACAAAAACATAGAAGGGAGTTAAAAGTGGGGCATAGGACCAAAACATATTTATGAGCATATAGCTGACCCATCCTCTTATTTAATTTTTCTTTCTTACCCGCCTCCCTGTATGCGTCTTAATCTCGCCTGTCTTGATATGGAATTTAAAAAAAATAATGTTATTCTAAAAAAGCAGTTGTGCTCTTGCTTTAGGGGGGTATATGTTACCGTGGTAACAGACATGGAGGTTATTGTTATAGCTAGGCAGACATTATTGGTAAAAGTGGATAGGACTGAGAAATAGGAAGGCGGGTGGAGGGGTTTAGGGGCAGGGGCAGGTCAGAGATTGGAATATTGCAAGCCAGGGGGTGAATAACTAAAGCAGTAGGTTGGCAGGGTATAGCTAGGTAGGTCACATTATTATTGATTGCCAGACATTATGTGGACAACATGGGAGTCCACAGAGACAGTCGAATAAATTGTGGCTTGACATCAAAGTCAAGCTGCTGACACTGAGCCTGCGGGGGACAGCAGCTACCCAGGGCTGGATTAGAGGTGGATACATACACTGAGGCACGCACAGACACAAAAATAAATAGGCAACGAGAACACTGTCCACCGGTTACCTGATAAAGTGAAGGTTGTAAAGACAGAGCTTGAATGTGACAATGACAGAGTTAAACAGGAGGAAATGTCAACCATGAATCATTTCAGTTCCATGCACTGTTTTTCTATGAAGGCCCTTCTCATAAATTTAACACTTTTCTTAACTAAGACACCAACAATGTCCCAACCATTTACACGTCAACGCTCCTCACCGGAGGCTTTCAGAAGGTACATTATTCCAGTCCTCATAAAATTCCAATCTGTTACCCAGAACATCTTTAACATTCATTAATGCTTCATTTAATCATTATTCATAGCTTAGTGATGATGTGATTAGAAAAGAAATTGAAGACAACAGACGAAATAATTAGGGAAATGAAGCTAACATTTTAAATATTCAACAGTAATTTTCATTTTAACTGATTTCAGAGACTCTTGTCTGGTGAGTCTGCAAGCATTACTGATAATATATCTGACAGGCGTGCAGGGTTGCCTGAAAAGATAAGCACATAACTGCCTAACATGACGAGGCCACGTCTGGCTCAGGCCTTTCATCGTCTGTGGGCATCAGGCCTGATTCATAGGCCGACATCTATCATTCTGTCAAGTGACTGACCGCCCTGTCAAGATAGCTATCAGCTAAGCTAAGTCTGTTGATTATATCTGGAATGTGTGAAATCTGAGAGAGACAAAACAACGCACGCATCAACCTGCACAGACCTGCAGTTCCAGGAGAGAGGAAGATAGAGACAATTGTGGGGTTGAGGAAGATGAATGGAATTAGAAGGGGGGTGTGTGTGCAGGTGAGGGCTGCAGGGGTCGCTTGAAGAGACAGCAGTGTCAAAGAAAAACAGACGGAAACGGTGGGGTGTCGTCACGGATAGAGAAAAGAGACAAAGACAAGTCTTGGAAGGACGAGGGGGGAAAGGGTGAGAGGGGGAAAAGGTTAGACAGAGTAATATGATTGGAAAAATGTCTCAGCCCATCCTGCCCCCTACAAAGCCTTTGAATTACCTCACACCTGCAATTATTTTCTATGACCCAGAGGACGCAACAGCAGATATGACCCAGTATGTGCCAACTTCCTGTGCTAACAAAGTGCCCATGCCCTGCTTTTCAGGAAAAGGGAAAAAAATGATCATCAAGTCTTTTTTACCCTTTCAAGTGGTCAAACCGAAGGCCATATCCTAACGTGTGGTGTTCTTGATCTCCCATGAGATCTAAGCACAGATTGGCTCATGACCCCTTGGGTTATGCTTATTTTTGCGCACACACATACACAGAAGATAATTCACCCTGCTTTAAACTAAATAAATACAGACTTCTAAAATGTCAGTGTTTCCCTCTGACATCTTGTCAATAAAGGTTACTGACACCTTTCTCTTTTATTGCCCAGAGAAAATCAAGCCCATGCCTGTTTGATGAGGCATGTTGAACAGACATGGCCTGTCCATAATCAGCCTTTTTATCTAAAGAAAAGACCAGTTTGGAAAAGATTCAAACTTTTTGTGATGGCTGTGTTTTCTTTGACATATTAATTCATTAAATCAGACAGTAAACACGCCTTGATAGTCAACTAAGCAATAAAGTAAAATCCATTATCATCATTTAAAGTGTCAGGATATTCTGCCTTTCTATATTTATACCATGACAAGGGAAAATAAATCGAAAGAATACCAAAAAGACCAAAATAAAAAAAAGACAGATTCCCTTTGTCTAAGCAGTTACCAGTTGGAGACAAATATATCTCCTTGAAGCAATTTCACAAAACAAACTCTATGCTTCTATTGTTATGCAAACCATGTCCAATCAAGACACCATATCAAAACAGACATTTATGAAGACAGACAAACACATGATTACATGAAGATGGAATCTGACAAATACAGATTAAACGGAAGAAAGAGACTGATTGGAGAGAAGGGAGGAAAAAGTGACAAAACTGGCATGAAGATGCAAAGGCAACTGCCAGCACACCAAGATCAAAAGAAAAATGAAGCATGTGAAAACAGCATGTCAGGGTGTCCTTGTACTACTGTAATTGTGGCTCCTGCACACCACAAAGGCAGAGGGTGTGGGAGGGCGATTTGCTCCAAAAAGTAGAAAGAACAACGGTTGTCATTGAATACTTAGTTTCAGTGTTTGACCTTTGCATTTTTATATTTTTTTTTTCCATTTTCATTCAAGCAATATGTGAATTCAGATATTTGACTATAATGGATGCTTGTGAGCAGGCCTGTGAACACAAGAATCTAACAACTGAATGTGGGTTAGTCCAACTTCTGCTATCTGACCTTATGGTTAAGTCTTGCTGTGGGTATTTACAGAAGCAGATGGTTCAGGTAGGCGTTGTAAGAGCTGTTTGTTTAAGAGAATGGAGGAAATAAAATATCTTATAGTGGGGAGCCAAGGATGAAAGTAAGTGTGTGCGTAAATCTACAGTAGTAGTAGGAGGAGGCTTCTGAGAGTTTTTAGAGGTGATGAAGCTTAACTATCTGAACCTCTACTTTCCTGGCACCATTTCTTCCACCTCCTCCATCTCCAAGAATCTGGTAATAATAGTGAAAAATTCAAACATTTGAAGGTGGAAGGAGGGAGAGGACGGGAATATAGTATGAGTGGGTGGTTTAGGGAGGGAGGAAGAGGAGAGAAATGGTGTGGAGGTAAATAGAGAGGAGGGGGTTAAACAGAGGGTAGCTGCCTGGAGAGCTCTGTGAGAAAGATAAAGATGGAAAGAGATAAAACTGCAAACTGGCATTCTTAACATGTCTTTGCTATATTTGAGAGTGAGGGGCAAATTCTATTTAAGGAAAGCAGATACAGAGGAACAGAATAAAGAGAAAGAGGTCAAATGAAATGCATCCTGTATATTACCATACATCCGTGGTTTTATGACGATATTCATAGCTGCCAGGCCTTGCTATTCATTACGTGAGTGAGGGTAGGGGGGGTGGGGGTGGGGAGAGAGGAAATGGGACAGAAATAAAAGCAGACACGACGCTAGTGAGCTTGCTTCAATTAAATTAACTCAAAGGAGGTGGTGCTGCATTGCTGGACCTCCCATCAGCATCATAGTTCATATCATAGTCATAGTTCAAAATCACAGGCCTGTTAATAAGAGACACTGTAATGCTGTTGCTTAGATTATGAGTAAGGTATTCTATTCACATTTCAAGTTGCAAATGTTGAGTGCTTCACGCAAGTCTGTATGTCACAAAATGTACTTTGAGAACGGTGTGCTTGTGTAAAGTTTAGGTTCGAATTAAACACATTCTGCAGTTGGGTTGGGTGCCCTGGAGCAAATTTATGGTGGGGAAGGTAAGGAAGCGAGAGGTTTGCACAGGCGAGCAAAAGCTTGTCCCTAAAGGTATCTGATATGAAGGGGTGTAGCGAGAGAAAGAACAGGAATGAGGAGGGATCTGTCAAAACCTAGAAGAGGTAAGAAGTACTGACAAAGAGTGACCTGAGCAATCCAAGAAAAATAAGTGAGGCAAGTTGAGGGACAGGAGATGTGGAAGCTGTCTGTCATGAGCAGAGCTCCAAAATTTTCCATGACTTCAACTCTGAGCAGAGATGTAGCTGCAGGGCAGAGAAGCCAACCATGCATCTCTGTAATGAGCTGTGAACCAGAGGTGGAGATGGCAGGAAGATGCTTAGAGGTAACACTTTAGCTGAAGTTTCAGCCATGCACAGGTGAACACAGTTGGTCTTGAAAGGCTCAATAGATCGATTCCAATGTTCCAAGATTAAAGCAGCATTACAGTAAACACTCACCACCCTCTTCTGTCAGAAGTCACAGCCAGTAGTATTTAAATCAATACATTTATTATTATAAGTATTTATCTGATAAGAGCCCCACTGATCGAAAGTTGATAATGATGTTTTTTTTTAACTGTTGGCAAAATAAAACATAAAACACATGATAAGAATACATCAACAAAGGCTCTGGGAAATTGAGTTGTAGCAATCATCTTTCACTATGCAATGACTAATTAAGAAGCCGAATGACAGCTTAATCAGTATGAAAATTAACACTAGTTGTCGCCATAATATCATTACTATCATTGTTTTTGCACAATCTTTAGGACTATGGCAAGGAATAGATTCCAATGTGACCAAGGTTTGTCCTAATTCTAGTTATTTTTTAGAGTACAAATAAAGGGAAGATCAGAATCTCTGAACCCACTGACGGCTGCACATGCCTCCACCAACCAATGAGAAAGTCATTTTGAGCAGCGGGTCTAAACAGCTCAGTGAGTAGTTTTATATGACATGATTTCTGCAACTCAAACTGCTTTTCCCATCCACATGTTAAAACAGCTGATAACAGTCTCTATTTATCTGATGATTTATTCCATTTTTCATTGTACTGAATCCAAAATCAACTACTGCACATAAACAGAAGCACCACAGTGTACATAAGTTTTACTGGCTAATATGTTTTCTGGGCAGAGCTGTGGACCAAGCTTGGCTCAGCCTGATATGGTGGCTTATTTCCAGGGTCCACAGCCAATCATTTGGATATTGTCTCATGTTTTTACTGGAAGCTTTAGTTCCCCTCTGTGAGGCAACTAACCGATAATCCACTGCGGGGGGCTCTGACCACATCATCAAGTGGGGAAACAGGGAGGCTTGAATAAAGAAACAGAAGAAAGAACGAAATCGTAGTAATAGCAGTAGTGATGGGAGAAACCAAGACAGAAGAAGAACCAGATTAATGTGAAAGAGACAAATCAGGAAGGAAAAAGAATGAGTGACAATAGAGTTAAAGAAAGAAATCAAGAGAGAAAGTAAGAGATCCAGACAGTGATGGAAGCAGACACATGCAGTACGATCCTGAGTCTTTGATGGTCCAGCTGTCTCTCCTTTTCAGTAGATGCCACCATCGTCCTACAAAATAAGCTAATCATGCTATGAGAGACAGGAAAAGAGATAAAAGAAAGAAAGAAGGAGTAACTGTTTGCTGAAGGACTGGAGGTCCTGTTCTGCTACTTGGATACAACAAAAGTGAGGGACGAGAGAACAAGTGTGTAGCCACAGGAGAACAAGTATGCCATTGTTTGGCTGGTACCAGTGCAACCATAAAGCACACACCTCCTCCAACTGCTCCTAGCATCAAGCATCCCTCACTAAATATGAGTCAAGAGTTAGCGTTAGCTCAGGGTTATGGCTGTGTACTAAGTTCTGACTTTCTTTGCCTTGTTATGACGTCGGTCGGCTGGGCTTTGGTGCTCTCCTGAACCGTTACACCAACTGCCCAAAAACCCGAGCCAAACAGACACTCATACACACACAAACTGGTAGGGCGACGTGGGTGTGTTCGTGGGTGAGGGGCTCCAGAAAAGGGTGGAGGCAGTGTATGGTAGATTTTCTTTTTTTTTCGCCAGCTTTACCTTGCCAACTTCCATGCCAAGGCGAACAGGCTGTAACTCCAGCAGGCTGGATAATGTATCGCCAGCTGGTGAGCAAAGAGCGACAACTGTGGTAGCACAGTATGGCCTAATGTTAACAGGCACAGTAGCGAACAGCTAAAGGAGTTGGTGCAGCATTTTCAGTTGGAAATAAAAGCTTCATATCCAAATTCCTTTCCTCAAAAATATCAGCTTGGAGACATCATTTTAATGTAAAGACCCTGAATCATTAAGAGAGAGGGATTAAGGAGGGGGAATACTAAAGACTAAATAATAAATAAATAAAAAAGAAAGAAAGACAAGTCTGTAAGAATGGAAGACTGACAATATTTAATAAAAATGGAAAAATGAGGTTGTTCTAGCCTTGTGAGGTCCTGTCAGCATATTTGTGGTTTAACTGCAAACCCACTGGTGTCCCTTCACCAGCTGGTACTCCCTTGAAGTGGGATTGGACACACACACTTATTTTTATAACTTCTGTTAAGTCTGGATTCCAGATTATGTTGGGATTGCAGTAATGTTCACATGCTCCGAATAGCCTTGACTGCCCAAAGTGACAAGTGACCACACACACTGCAGAGTCTGGTCCCACACTCAGAGCTAACTCTCCCTTTTGCCGCACACATACTGAAGTGTTAGTTCGGTTAATGTGGTATACATTCCAGAGACACACTCGCATAACCCCACACCTGCAGGTATGTAAATGTGCACACACACACACATTCATACATGCGTTCAGGTATTCACCCATATGTGCACATTCACACACACACAGTTTACACATCAAGAAGTACCACCTTTCATCAAGCTCTCCCTTTTACTGCACCTCATCGTACTGTCTTCCTCTACTCCCTTCTTTCTACACCTCCTCTCTCCTTACTTTCCTTGCCTCTCCCCCTGTTTCTGTGTCTGCTATGTGTGTAATCAGCCCAGTTTTAATACTGGCATTCCAACAGCCCGCAGGAATGTCTTTACAATGTAGCATTGTTCAGGTGCAGAGAAAGAAAGACCTTACTGAAAAATACATAAAAAGGCTCTGCTGTAAGTAGTCCCAGGGATACAACATTCTGCTGAAAGTGAGGAGCTTTAAGATTTGTAATAAATACGGTTGGGCTGAATACACTGACCCTAACATATAACTTCTAATGATGAAAAATGGAATTAAAAATACATATACACACCAGTCAAGGATGATTTTCTTTCACACAGAGAAAGGTTTTAATTCCACAAAGCACAGGATACATTGCTATAAAGCCTAAATGTTCTGCTTTATGCTTTGTGACAGATGTGATATTGCACTATTGCTCTCCTGTGCAAAGCAATGCCATTTAACGTTAAAGTCTCAGAAATGGTACCATTACAACGTTTTAATTACTTCGTTCCCAACATCTTCACATGTGCTCCTGCAACATGATGTCCACTTTTAACAACATTCTTACTGACGTTCGCACAACCTGAGTTACTTTTGAATGAGGGGATGATGGAAGGTTCTAATCCATGGATGTTTTACATAATATTGCTAGTTAGAGACTTGTCCTCCTCTGAATTTTCCAGTCTAAAACTAAAGCTATGATTAATTTGGACTTCCTAACTTCTTGATCATATTTGCTAGAATTTGAAGATCTTTGTCACTGTTTGTTTCACTAACTCAGCATTTGGCTGATTAAAATACTTGATCAGAAAAAGGATATCTCTAAATGTCAACCGTTTTTCCAGTATTTTGATATTTTATCGACAAACATATGACAGACATGCAGATTACCTGATTACACAGTCAGTTACGACTCGTCCAAATTAACTTTTTAAGGTAAGACATGTAATTGTTTCTTTTACTTAATATGTGTAATTTGCAGAATTAGCATTCAAATGTATTATTGTGAAAGTGACTGATCATATAAGTGACATGGAAAAATATCTTAATCTATATGATGGTATTGATTCGCAATCCATAACTAAAAGTGAAAGATAATGAAAAGCACTGACATAATGAATGCTTTGTCCTCAAACAAACCCCCCCTCTGTCTATGCCCCTTTGTCAGGCCTTATTATTGAACATGTGTCCTTTCTGCCCCTGCCATTAACCAACCCCACCCTCATACACTGCTTTCACTGCACAGGCCCACGCATACACACAATATGCAGCGCACACGCCGGGATTGCTAATTGACATGAAGAGTTGGTGCATCTTTCATCATTCTCTGCAGAGACAAATCTCAAAGTCTGTCTGTGTGTGTGTGTGTGGCTGATGTGAGTGCGGAACTGGATCAAAGGGGGTCCTCTGGGCTGCCCGCTGCCTCTCTCAGGACTCCATAAGGCAGCCAGGAAAGACCAAATACCTTTCTCATCATTTACAAAGCACTAGAAGATACATTCAGCTGGCTTGTAATTGAAAATCATTCAGTAAGAATACTTGCTCTGTAAATTCAGTCTTAATGCAGCAACATGCTTGCTGGGGTAGACTGCAAGATGCTCTCAAGCCAGACACTGCGGTTATAATTACTTTAGCCCCTAATAACAAGAGTCTAATTCAGTAAGGCACACTGTAATTTTAACATTATCCATACAATAACTATCCATCACATTTGTTGTTCTGCAGATTGCACAGATTTATAATTGGGAATCATTTAGTTTGATGGAAACATAACCCAATTGAATGCTATTGATTTTTAATTAAGCATTCATATGGGCCCAGAGCAAGGGGACACTTTTTTTCAGCTAAATTTAATACAAAATTATATAACAAAACATGAATCTCTATGTATTACAGGAATATGGACACAAGTGGTGTAATCAACAGGAAGTTAATGTAGCTTCTGAAGTGCCAATGAATACAAGTCTTCTACCATAGCATTGAGTCCAGTTGAATGTAGATATACCTGCAGGAGATATCTAACTCCAACAACATTTTCTGGGTATGTTGGTCTGACTTGTAAAATTTGATTTAGTATGACTTCAGTCAAAATAACATGTACTTTAAAAGTCCTCTTTTTGTCTCACTAACACAATTATTTAATTATTTTCAAACATGATATGAAAGTGCTGAGGGATATAAGTAATAATTTACATTTGCGGATATAAAGTGGCACATTACACAGGAAAGCCTGACAGAAAAAAAAAGAGAGACTCACAGTAAAGATAAAAACAGGATGTGACTTTAGGAGAACATTAACAAACTTAACCCCTCTACTCATTTCTGTGAAAGTCAAGTTCACACAAGCAAAGAGAAGCAAAGCAAACTCAAATTCCATTGCTGTAGCTTCAGTGGGGCTCGAGCAGGTAAAACCTTCATAAAAACAAAGGTAAGTTATGCCCTCAGGCTAAATGACTAACTCAGAAGCCCTGAAAACTGAGACTGCATCTGCTCACTGATGATACTCTCGACTTGCTCTCATGTGACGCGGGGAGTCCCCCTTCCTCTTATATACAGAAAAGAAGTTACAAAAAACAACCCACACTCACATTAAAACACTCATACATAGGTGCTGTAACGCAAACATCACCTCTGAACCCGACATACAAACACTACAACATGCTCCTTTCCTCTCCTCCTCCTCTTCCTTCCAAGTGAAGAGGATTAATGCTCCAGCACCTGTCTCCCAGGTCCCCCCGGCCCAGTTAAAGTAATACGATCTCATTGTCACACAGTGACCAGCTTCACATGGAGGTTAACACCGCTGTTTAACCATTAACTAGATTAAAGTCGGGGGTGGGGAGGAGAAAGAGTAATGTCTAGGTTTTGAATCCCCTTTTGTATATTTTGAGTAAATTTGCACACATACATGTGTACACATGTAAATACAGAACACTGTAGCCTCGTGAACTTTAAGTCACCTTGATATCCTGCTTATCATTATGATATATAGATAAGAGAGGAAAAATATCCCTTGAGGCCCTGCTGTCATGATTTTGAAACACCTCCTCAGGAAGCAACACTTACTGGGTCAGAGTTATAATATCTGTCCACAGTCATAAAAATTGTACTTCAGTTGTAGGGAAAGTGTACCAATCTTAGACGGCAGTTCTGCAGAAGCATTTAATGAAAATTCAAATGAATAAGGAAATAATTTAGCAACGATAAGGTAAATTAGGGCTGTATTTACACCATGAATCAAACAGTTTTCCTCTTTCTTTTTCTCACACAAGTCTAAACCATTGGTGTGGCAAGACACAAGGTGTTTTCTCTTCTAAAGGAAAAGGGGGTGATGGGGCTTCTTTGGAGGGGTGTATTCAACAACTGCTGCGGCGGCAACTGTTGGTGTCTGAAAGGCAACAGCTTGTGGGTCTCCCAGAGGACCTTCTGCCAGCCAACAGTCAGATGGTGGGTTTAGGGTTGGAGGGGCACAGAGGTTAGGATTTCTTCTCTGCTGCCAAGAAAATGATCTCCTTGGCTACAGATCCAGGATCCTCCATGACATTCCCCATTCTTAATTGGTATTCCTCAATCCTGACACTATCCGCCTGTCTGATCTTTACGGCTTTGTGAATTTTCAATTTTGTACAGCCCTGCAGTCATAAAGTCTGTGACTGCCATTATAACTATTGTACATTTTATTCCCAATTACGTGTTGTATGATTGATCAAAGCAACTGGGCATGACAGTTGTAGTATCATTTTCTGCCACCTATTTTGCTTCTCCATTTCATGATAGAAATATCTGCATGAAATGGTTAAAGGAGCTCAAGCAAATTCTGCCTTACATTGTTTATTCCTACATCAAAAGCACCGAGGCATACAGGTTCCTACCCGCATCTTACTGCAGCACTCTCCTGCTAAATGGACTGGCAGCACTTAACCTTGTCTGCTGAAAAAGCTTTGTGAATTTCCAATTTTGTACAACCTAGAACGGCATCCCCCACCTCCACCCCAATTTACCATCGCATACACAGTTGTAGACACAAGGACACACATAAAAAGACATTGAGCCTCTTTTCAAGGCTACATTTGAAATAACACATCAGCATCAACATCCCCCCCAGAGACAAGTACAACAAGACTACAAAGTAGCAGCACAATGGTCGACTCTAATCATCTCTCATCCCACTCACTGTTTGTCCACCTCTTCCTCCTTGCTTGCTTCCTTCCCTCCTTATAGCTCCCACTAATAGCAAGGTCCCAAAGAAACAGACCACACCAAAACAGCTTCTCACATTACGTTTTCATATCTATCAAACTACTTTTTATTAAAAAATGTGGCAGAGATAGAGCTTCATGGACAATAGTGGCCATAAATTCATTGTGAAAGGGCTCTGGGGTGGGGTGTAAAAGCAAACAGCCCTCTCCCACTAAAACTCAGCAGGTTATCTTCCTGATGCTATGCGTGGTCATTAGCTGATAGCAGCGCATAAATACACAGTGGTTGACACAGGCAAAGGCAACATGTTAAATCACAGCAAGCTAACACACACAGAAACAACTGGAAATAAATTGAGTGAAGCTAATTTGTCCTCATAAAGGAAAAAACTGTACAGACAGATGGAGAGAGAGAGGCAGACGGATTAAAATAATCAGAGGAGGAAATAGATATAGGATGATGGGCAGATAGATAAAGCTATTCTGGAGTAATACATCTTTTGTGTAAGTAGGAGAACCTGTGGCACTTTGTGTGTAATCACAGCTTTGGCTGCAGCTCTTGTGGCTGTATGAGATCGAGAAAAGAAAATAGAGGATAAACTTTTCCATCTGCACTGAACCACATTATTCTTACTAACTGACTTCACCAGGATTAACCACGAGCACATAGTGTACCCTATGCTGATGCCCACTTGTTTATGAGGGCTCCATGACAGCTTACTAGCCAACATCACACTGCTGCAATGGTTCCATGTGTCATTCGTAGCAAAAAACTAATTATTAGCATGCATGTTACATGGACTTAAGAGCACAAGTGAACCTAAATGTGCCCTTAAGTGATTGTTTAGTTGGTGCCCAGTATTTTTTCAGCTGAGTGAAACTCAATAAATTCACAACAATACAACCTGGATAAAAACAGACTCTAGCTTTTCACCTATAATACTGCTTCTCAATGGCGAGATGAAAAGCACATTGTTGTTGCTTGTTTGTTCAAGGATTACTGGCACCAAATTGTGCTCAGGAGAAGACTTACACTGGAAGACTCCTTTTTCCATGGAATTTGAGGTGATGACAAACAAAAACACAAGCACCAACTTGTCCAGAGGAATGCCACTTATTCCAACTCAGTGATTTACCCAGTCACTATAAGAAATGTTCACAAACACGATAATTACGGCCTCTTCATTTCAAAATCCACTCCCCTACAAAAGTAAATGACAAGGGGGACAAACATGTTCCTGCATTCTGAGTTTTCCAGTGTTGCATAACACCAGGATGTAGTATTGTACACATTATGTATCCATCTAAGTGTTCATTTGGGGTTGTGTGACTGCAGACTTGTTGAGAAATGTATGCTATCTATCCATACCTACATATGTTCTTGCATTCATATGTTCAAGAATGTGAGCTTGTGGCTTCACAGAACTAAGAGTAAAAGCGCCCCAGGACAGCTGTAAAAGAGTTTCTCTGGATTTCACCACCTCATGGCTAAATGGCTCTTTTTCTGGCCTAATACCATAATAATTACACATGGCTGCAGGGGGTGCACTTCTTATGCCACACTGACTGGGGGGGAGGCAGAAATTAAAAGTGAGGAAATGACTGTGAGAATTAAAGCAATGTTAGACAAAGGCCGATGCTACTTGTTAGAGGCTAACACCTTGAACTCAGCTGATGCTTGTCAAACTGATTCTTTCCACTTGTCTCACGAGTCTCTACAGTTTAGCTCACACTCATCTGACCAACTGACTCTCCTTTTGTGTCTTTACTTTAATGTCCCTTTGTTCTCTTTATCCCCTAAATGAGCCAAAAACCAAAGTTAAAAGAACTCCGGGATTATATTCTGAGCTTGTTTCCACTGTTGATTTACAAGGAAAAGAGCAGTGACGTCTACACTGAGGAGAGCAAGAGTCAGTAGATAAAATCAATTGCATGCTCCTCTACACCTTCCAAATGGAGCTGAATAACTCAAAATAGTTTTTTTTTTTTTTTTTAAAGTACAACTAAAATATAAAAAATAAGCTGGGCAATGCTGGTTTGCTTTGATAATGAGCCACGGAAATATTAAAATGACAAGAGACAACTCTTCAACGGCCAGCAGTGGGTGCTGTCATAATGAAGCAGGGTTATGTGTCATGGTGTGCTGCTTGTACAAACTACTGGTCGTGCCTTTTTTATGGCAGCACAGTCCCAGACAACACATCTGGGTGATCTGTGTCAAATGACTCTATTTAGTTCACGTCTGTGCACAATGCTGACATAGTTAGAAGTTGTAAGTGTGTGACCAGTAACTTTAAGAATGTAGGTCTGTGTGACACAATCCCACTGAGAGCCATCGGGAGCTGCTATTCTTAGACAAAACTATGCTTGAGAAAGACAAAAAATAAAAAGATTAGAAAAGAAGGGAACATAAGCTAACTTTTTTTTTCTTTGAGGCACTTCAGAGCAACATATCCAGGGCGTGGAATGGTGGGGGTTGGGATGGGGAGTGGTAGAGGGCTCAGCACCTGGAACCAAGCCTCTAAATCAATGCACTGCAGCTGTGGATGTATGATACACTGCACAAGAAGTCATCAATTACAAGACACTATTTTGAGCTACCTGTTAAAAGGCTCCATAAAGGGTAGACAAATCATGAAAACATAACAACTGTCCCAGAGCATGAAACTGCACAGAATGTTGAGTAAATGAAGGAATGGTGGAACAAGAAATGAGGGAAAAAAGACAAACTTCTAGCCAGATTTTGATGCAAAGGAAATCTATGATGCAATTTGATTAAAAAAGAAGGGATACCAACCAAGTGGTTGGATAGATGTTGTGATGAAGGTAGTATAGAGAGGAAGGGAATAAGTGCAGAGAAAGAGGGGAGTGGAGCACCCAAACCCCACCCATTACCGCATACTGCTTCCAAAGAATTCTGGCAAACTTGATTTTGAGAGACGCAATCAGAAATACTGAAATACAGAAAGACTGCCAACAACATAACTTTAATTAAAGTCACATGCTAATATTAGAACCAACCATTGAACAAATTCATACAAATACACTTCATCTAATAAATACATAATCACACTGACAGCTTGATAAATCCAAATGGACCACGGGAGGTAAACTTCAAGCCCCGGGGTCAATGATAAACATGAGAGTGCCACAAAACTCCTAAAATCGTATGTTTTTTTGATAGCTTGTGATAAACTTTTCACCCACAAATATCATAAAAGGTACAAAAACAAGCTGAACTTAAATTGGCTCAGACTTTTTGGCAGAACCCAGGGGGTGCTGATGGTGAGGCGCACTGCCAACGCAGGAGGCATAAATCCCGCAGATCAGACATCAAAGCGCTGGAAACTGCACCACAGCAGCCAAACTCAACGGCACGAAAAAGACGAGCAGCACGGGCTTCACAATAGAAGCCTCTAAGATTTCTCACTCCCCAGGAAGAGATTCACTGGGGCGATTAGAGGGTTCTGGAAGATTTTCTTTTGGGTATCGCGCTACTTTATAAGTCCATAAACACAGATTGCTTTTAATTATGGAGCTGGAGCTTCATTTCTCTTTATTAAACTCTGGCTCTATCGTGATTTTTGGCTCTACCTCTCTGTATTGGCTGTGTCCAGCGGAAAGTGGGTTACTGCAGTCCTGCGTGCTAAGAAGTGCAGTCAAGTGCGGAACTGAGACTGTCCGCATAAAAAGTCACCGTTACAGCTTAAACTATCCCACCAGTGGACGCATACTGCGGAGAAATCCCCCCCACTTCACACTGAAAGAATGATCCTTTTCGATACACGTTGTCTGTAGGATAAATCCAATATTCCACCTGCTGTCGCTTTTTTTTTTCAGTCAAATGTGGAAAGCCGAATATGTTCCTCAATTTCAAATATCTAACACACGAACCTAAGTATGTTGTGTTTGATTAAGTAGGCTAGAACTTAAAAAGCCGCGACAGCGACAGGTTTGTGGTGTGCGGTACAGGAGCCGTGAAACTCAGGAGTCAGCGAAGGAGGAAAGTGAAAATTCACAGCCCCGATGCATGGAAATCATAGCAGCACCGCGTCAAGAGCAAAATAAAGTTAGAAGGGATGAGATAACAAAAATGTAGCGGAAAGGATTAATGAGACTCACCTTGAAATGCCCAGAAGAGCAAGGTGCACCAGAGCGACGTGCGTCCCAATGTTTCCCCGTCCATGGCCGCTTCTTAAACTTTTTCTGTGAAAAGTATTCACTTTGTTTTTAGGTTGTAAAGTGTGGAAATGTGACACAGCAGCAGGTTTTTCTTCTCTTTCAATGGCCCAAAGATTTCACGAGCTCGCTCCCTCTCTCCTACAAAATGAGTGCGTCTCTGTCTCACACACGCTCACACACAACCGTACACTCGGAAATCTGATGCTGGTGGCAGTCTACTTGGTTGATATATTTGCACAAAAGGTGACCCCCTCTCCTCCTAACACAGCCCCCTCCCCTCTCTCCCTCCCCCTCCTTGTCTCTCCACCTCAGTTGCAGTGAAAAGACCTGCTTGACTAATGCTGCTGAGGCCGGCGGTATTTCTTTGAAAGGAAGTTAAAAGTGATTTTATCATGAGGCTCACTGAGTCATAGCCAACCAAAAAAATACCCATAAGTTACGTTCTAAAAGGAAGATGGGTATACAACAGAAGTGAGAGCTACTACAATCTTCCTAAAATTATTATTACCTCGAAACAAAAGTCATTGCTCCCGCAGTTACTGATATCACAAGTTAGAAAACGTATGCTCTTAAGGCAAATCGTATTGCCCGTGTGGTTTCCAGTTATCCTAATTACATGAAGGTCATTATAGAACGGCACGTAAACACCAAAACTTCATTCAATGGGCTGTGGCTCCCTGTAAGTCTATCTAGGGGGCTGTAAAAGAATTCCCAGAGGGAAATGAAAATCTGAAACTTCACCAAATAGAAAGGGATAGAGGAACATCCCTCTAAAATGACAATTCAGACAGTGCTACTAGCTCTGAAAATCAGGCAAGCATATCAGATGTTAACAAATTAACATGAGAATTTTTTTCTTTGACAAAGATTCCAAGATTATTTCTCTGTTCAGATGGGGTTCAACACATTTGCAGTGAACCTGGTCAGGGTTACCGGTTGCCTGGCTGCCATAGTTAATGCATAACCTTGGCAGTCAAGCATTGAAGGGGCAGTGACATGATATTGGTGCTTCATGAGTGCAAAATGTGTTGTGTGAGGACATATATGGATGCCAGTGGTTATACTAAAATAATTGCTGACAAGGTGACTCCCAGTCTGTGGGAGTTTAGCAGGTGAGGAATATTCTAGCATTATAACAATCTGATGTACATTGCTGAAAGAGGTTCTAAAGAAGGGGGGAGGGCTAAAAATGAGAAGCAGCAAGGACGAGTTGAAAAACAAACTCTGAAGAATGATGAAACGTCACTCCAGAAATGTGTTTGCAGCTTGCATCTTCTATACTGAAGATGGGTGGATTTATACCATACCATATATAAAAACTGTCAGAAAAACAGTCAGAATGTCAGTACTTTGTGCTCCAAATGTGAGCCTTACACTTCTGACATATACAAAATGTTAGGTTTTAATTTCTCACTGACACAAACACAGGCCTGCTTAACTCAGAAGTCAGATTATCAACATAAGTTGGTAACATTTTCTATACATCTATTTTCTATACCCGCTTAATCCAACTCAGGGTTGCGGAGGGGCTGGAGCAAGAGGCAAAGTAAACCCTGGACAGGTCACCAGTCCATCACAGGAGGACACATGGAGACAAATGAGACAAACAACCATCCATGCTCACATTCACTCCTAGGTCACCAATTAAACTGACATGCATGTTTTTGGGTGGTGGGAGGAAGCCAGAGTACCCATGCATACACAGAAAGAACATGCAAACTTGAACCAGGACGTCACTCTTGCTGTGAGGCAACAGTGCTAACCACCACACCACCGTGCAACCCTTGATTTGGACTCATTTAGTGTTTAGGAAGGTACTGTACAGAGGTGTATTCAATTATTCTATATACTGTACAAAATTCAGAGAAAATTATATATGCTTTTAGATGATTTTGCTTAAGACATTATAAAATACTTTAAAGTACGTACAGTATTTAACCTAGAAACAATGCAGGAAATTGCATGACAATAAAATCTGAAAAATATGACCTTAATAAGAATACTCAGGGCAATTAACTATTTATTAAGTTGGAAATTGAAATAAAACACCATTTTTTATCTGTACACTTGGGAAATTATCTGTTTCTGTTATAGATTGGTAGATTAATCTGTTGGGGTACTAATGACAATTCTTTATATTGGTCTGGTCACACTCAAAAACGTACTTGTCTGTGAAAACATTCAGATTTCTTTGACCACTCTGTTCAATAGACAAATATCCCACCCTGAATTAGATCATAATATAGACATGCTTCTCAAATAATGATTTTAATTTTCAAAGCAACAGGAGGCCGGTTCTTGGTAGTGGGCTAAGCTGTCTGTCATTGACAGACATACCATTCATTCCTAGACATGTAATCCTTTCAGAATCTGTTTGGGTATTTACACGATAAGGCACAGTCTATTTAGGTATTTACAGCTTATACAGTTATCCAGAAGGTGTAAGTAGTTTGTTCCCTTTATTCACTACACTGTAATCCACATAGTTTGACCTATGAAGTCAAATTATTTAAAACATTTTCAGCTTTAGGCTTTAGGTTAGACAGCATAAACCACAATTAGTCATCTATCAACAAGCCTTATGGTACTAATGTCCACTTAATTTGAACAACATAAACATCTGTCTCTTTGGTATTTCTTTCTAATTTCTTTCTTTCTAGCAGTAAACAATCAGCAAATCCTGCAAATAATAGTAGACCCTTGCGGAGCAGTTGCATTCAAAGACATACATTCCAAACATAGTTGGTTTACAACAGCTGGTTAATATTTTCTCAGCCTTGTTTGAAGATGAGAAACGATACCTGCAAACTGCTCTGTACTACCATACACCCAGAGCAGTCACGTCTTTGGATGGGATCTGATAGTTGAGCTCCCAGGAATGCACACACAGCTGCTCTCCACATAAAGAGACACTCTTTATGTGAAGGAGTCTGTAAATGCAGCGGAAAGTTCGATGGGACTTAGGCTGCTAGCTTTACTTCAAAATCCTATCATTCTACTAAACTTATTTGAGTCATCTATTCCTGGATATGAGAACAGGAGAGGGAGTAAAGTCTTCCCTACAACTTTCAAACATCAGTACAGTTGCTTGCAGCTTATATTGACCCAGTCATAATAATCTCTCTATGCTGTGGAGACAAACAATCCACTAACAGGTCTCCTGTCCTGTGGTGAAGGACTTGGCACAGCATGGTCCTTTCAGTGCCTTACATAAGACCTGTATCGTGCTGCATAGATGTGGATAGTGCTGATTTAGCCAAGCATGGAGCATATTTATGTAAGGCTTCTAGTCATACATACACTAGCTGTGATTTACTGAGTCGGCTCATTACCTAATGGAGCTGTAGCAGAGGAGAGGAGGAATGAGAAAAGAAGGGGTCACAGAAGAAGATACAAGCGACCGAAAAGGAGAAACGAAGGGGATATGTAAACAAACAAAGATGAAGGAGATTAATTAATTTATGGAAGAGGGAGGATGAGAATAAGAATGACTGGTAAGGACGACTTTCTCAGACATGTCTGGTTAGACACATGAAGGAAAGTTTAGACATCAAATGGAAGAAGCCCTAAACCCAATTTGTGCTGATGATGTCTGTCATGAGACTGTACAATAACTGGGAAGTCATCCTTCTTGAAACAAACAATGTTTTGTGTTCTTTAGCATGCTGTTGTGACACTATGGTGTTCATTCTGCAAATGATAACAACATCACGCCAAATTCTTTGAGCAGTCTGTTGCTGACTTTCTTGGTTTTGAATCAATGCAATTGTTGTTTGCCCCTAACAGTCGCCTGTGTGCTGCTTTGTTTCTTTATCGACCCGTTTTCTACAACTCTCTGAGAACTGGATCACAGCTGAAGCAGACTAAGCAAGACACCCCACTTGTCCATCTCCCTTGGTATGTCCCCAAGCCTGGTGGGATTAAATCACCCCACTTTGCTCCAATCAGACATGCCCAGAATATCTCTAATAAAGAGACATCCAGAGGGCATTCTGCTTTGATTCCCGTATCAGCACAACCTACAAACTTCTAACATGAAAGATGATCAATCTTATGCCAAGCACCAGAGGTCTAGTCTACTTATCCTGCAAAGGAAATTTGAGCTCACTGAGCTCATAGGTCAGTCTACTCATTTGTTTTCCAGAGCTCATATATTATCAAAAGAACATGGGAGAAAAAACAGACAGAGTGATAAATGAAAAGTTTTACCTTCAGAGTCAATTCAGTTCAATTCAAATTTATTTATATGGCGCCAAATTACAACAAATGTCATCTCAAGGCACTTCAAAGATACAATCCAATTCAAGCCAATTATAATCCAATTCAGTCAAGTTTCTCTTTGACACAACAGTCAAGTAGACTGCATTAGTTTTAAAGCCCTACCCATTTACCCATTGATGTCACACTTCATTCTCTCATACTGAGGAATTCAACTCAGAGAAACTTGATGTCCTTCACTTCTGACAAAGACTTTGTTCATACAAACATGTGTTTGTGACTATAATTCACTTGTAAATGTAGTATTTGGGCAATGGAATCAAACACTTTGGTAAAAGTCCTCTAAAATGCAGATTTTGACTCTGGCATTAATGTTTATGTGTGAACTGAAAGACGGTATTTGTGTCAGAACATGTAGTCTTTATCAACATGACAGTGGCAGACTCAGCCAAGATAGCGCAGGTGCAAACCTTGCCAACAAGACTTTTTTTTACATGTTTGCACATAAATATACAGGCATAAGCCGGAGCAAGGACCAGATGTGTCAGAACAAGTTATGGAGAACACTGTTCCATAAAGCAACACTCTAACAACACAGAACCCGACACCAACATCATCGGTTTTGGACTAGACCTGGTCATACTTGGTTGGTGGGACAACTAGGAGAATAAGGTGGTTTTAGCTGAAGAAGGAGAGGATTTTTGTACTTGCAGGACATCACTGTAGCATTGAACCGAGATGCTTTGCTCATACATTGAAGGACAGGAAACTTAATGCACAATATTTCTGGGTGTTTTCATGTGTATGGAGATTTTTTTTGTCAATGGAACTGTGTGGATGTTCATTTTTTCATGAATTAATTTTTCAAATGTCATGTATACTTTACCAAAAAGAATAAAATCCATAATTTTCTTGCAATGTATTGCAGGCCTTGGAGATACTTGTTCGACTGCTTATCACTTCGCTAAAAGCTACTTCTTTTCATCCTGAAGGCCACTGTCTGATATAAACCAACAAGAGTCCATTCAACAAATACCAGATAAGTAATACTGAGACCACCACACACTCTACTTATGCTGCATTATGCGGGAAAACAGAGAAAAAAAGAAGAAAAAAAGAAGTTTCAACCTTTCAACCTTAGTGCTTCCTAAGAATCATGTGAATATGTAAACATGGCTGCCTCCAGGTTTGTTTTTGTGTGTGTGTGTCCAGCTATAGAAAGCTGAAAAAAAAATCTTTCAATGTCATATTCATTTCAAATAGATTTATTCAAATTGTAAAACGCAAATATCAATCACAGCATAATTACAGTGTTAACTTTGGCAAGTTGTAAAAGCTTGACTGGAGGGTGATTATATTGATGCACTTTCAAGCAAATCTCATGGATTTAACAGTTAAAAGTAGAAAAGCTACTCTTAATAACAGGAACTGTACTGGTTGCTGTTTTGGGCAATGATTAAACAGAATAGACAATAAACCATAGAAGTTACTGAGTAGGAGATCCAATTACTGATGTAATTTTCTTTGATTTCTTCTTGAGTTTGTAATTCTCTTGAGTTTGATTTCTTCTTGAGTTTGAATTCTCACTTAGATATAAATTTGATTAACAGCTGAATCGGTCGGGCCTGATTGCACAACGACCATCGGAAGCTAATTCTGTATGCTGCTCTCACTCTTGGTATTCAACCAGATTTATTGTATCTACAGCCCTGCCACAAACTCTAACGGTACCTTTTGACAAGACTCCCACGCAGAGTCATAAGTTATTCTTCAAGTCTGCATGATGTAGTTGAACTTTTGTGAGACCTATCTTTGCAAGAATATTGAGCTGATACACTCAACCACAAACACAATAATACTCTTGCAGTCCTTCCTGAGCATAGACTTTGTGTAAGGACGCTTATAAATATAAAGTCAGCAAGAGCCATTTTATTGTCACCCTGCGATAACCTTTTTGGTGAGGCCAAGCTGTATATAACTTCTAGTCCAGTTCCCCACTGGAAGCACAAATCTCCCACACCATGAAAACAATTCTCTTTTATTTCACCTCTTCTAGTGATATGAACACAGACATGTGTTGGATGTAGTGACATCTAGCAGTGAAGCTGCAGACTGCAACCAAATGAACATTCATCATTTAATCTTTCCATCACAAGCCTGTAAGAGAAACTACAGCGGTTAATAAGAAGATGGTTTGCAGCATATCATTTGAAAAATAATAGCATATTAATAGCATAATAATAACATAATAACAGCATATTATTTGAAAAATTATATGCTGCAGACCATCTTCTACTTATTTTTTTCTTACTCATCCATAGTAGGTGCAAAATTAAACCAATAATGTAATGTGACTGTCAACGGGAGGTCAGTTAGGTGTCAGACTTTGCACAGGTCCAACTGAAGCCACAGAGGGCTTTATACCTCAAGGTTAATCAATTTACAGTTCATCTCACTGTAGCCTCTAACAGCTTTTATGACAACTGGTTTAATGCCCTAAGTTCGCTCTCAAAAGTACAAATCTCAGAGTACTGCTCCAGGCAAGAAAACATGATTAGTTTGGATTCATCTCTTTAGGGTACATTGAATTTCATTTCAATCCATCCAGTGGGTATGAAGATATTTTGTCAGTACTGAAATACTGGACTGACCAAGCAATCTAGACCATTAGCCACACTGCTAGCAGGGAGTATGTGCAATGCTCCCTCTTTATTAGTACAGTATTTGGAGATGCATTTTATTCATATGACTGTTAGGTGATTCAATATTTACTGAGGCAGTATTAAGGACATGACATGCTACAGTTCACTGGAGACTTGTCACCAGTTAGACATAGAATGCAACAGCATGAACAGTGGTCCAACAGTCAGTGTGTACAGTTTTCTTACACTGTTAGAATATCCATGCAAAAAAGCTGTTACACCTCAAAAATACAAACCGGACATGATTTAACATCCCTACCCAATGTCAAAAATTAAGCAACCTCACAGAGAGAATTTTTGACACATCAGCCTAAAGCATGGGGATAAAGAGAAGCAGAGACATGGAGGCACTACAAAGGGAACAGGGATGTGTAATGAAAGAATAATGAAGAGGACAGATTAGGAGAGGAAGAGGAGGAAAGAACTTTAATTCCAAAGTCAGGGGATGGGTTAACATATAGCTCCGGGGAATAATAGCAAGTAAAGGCAGAAAGAAAGATAAAAAAACTGAAGGTAGCTGTAATCTTGCATTAATTCTCATGTCCCGACATTGCTGCGAAGAATGATGTGCTAAGGCTCCATCCTTTATGTCCCAGTGACTCTTTGATCTCATTCTTTGGTTCACACTCTTAGTTCTCTCCTTCTATGTGTTCTCCATCTTTGTCCACTCCAATCTCTTTGTGCATCGATTGCATTTTCTTCCTCTTGGCCTCTCCCTTATTGGCTGTGTTGAAAAAGATATCATAGCAGTTTTCAAAGCCCTGATACAATGGTTCATGTGTCAGAAGGAGTGTGAGTCACAATGCCGGACTTTAGCTGTGATGCAGCTTTACTGTGGGAATTCAGCATTACTCTTGTGTTCCCGTATCACTTACTATTGCTGCCAACTGGCGCCGATTATTGATATACTCAACAGTACAGTCACGAAAACAAAGTCACCGTCATGATTCACCCAAGCGTAATTTTTACCTGATATCCATTATGATGAATTTGATAGATTTTGATCTCACACCATGAGTCCAACAACAGAATATTGATCCAAAATGCTATGCAGAGTTCTGGTTTTAACAACATTAAATGAGCGTTCCCAGTAAAAATGTCACTGGGTCAGTGTCTTTGTAGGTGGATTCTGCTGGACTGGGTGGCAGTCACAACACTACCCACTCTGACAGTAACTCTAAGTGGGTGGTTACAGGAAATGAAGCACAAGATATGGCAGTCACATACCTCTGTGTCTATATACCAGGTCACTGCATAATAAAGGCTATGTCTGTGGTCAAGTGCTGGCATTTACAAGAACTGTGTCATCCAGAAACATTGAGCAAGGAGCTAATGTAATTTGTGCACTTCAGTTTTCACGGTTTGTGAAAGGGGAATCTTACCGGTGATACAACCCAATTTCTTTTCTTCGAGTCTCTCGACAGCAGGAGGGCAGAATTGTAAAATTAATGTAATTTACACTCAAATCTCAGTACTGCCTCTAACACTGTGAGTAATGACAATGTTATACAGAACATTGACAAAAAGCCACAGTGATTAAAATGGGATATGGGGACCATTTCTGATTCATCTCTGTGCGTATGCTATTCAGACAAAACTCATGTTGACTAATGTCTGACACTAATTCAGAAATGTTCCTAAGTTTAATCAAATATCAATTTTCTGGTTGGTTAAATATGTACCACCCATGAGGAATAAAGCTATATTCCACTAAAAAATTACTTGTCTGGCTTTTTTTTCCAAAGATCACCAGAATTATGTGCTTTATTGGTACAATAACCATTTCCATCCATTTTACCTCACTACAAATACAAACTCTATAATAACAACTTAATGCTAATTTCTGCAGCAGGTTAGAGGTATATGACACACTATCAATGGATAAACTGCTACCTGACACTATGTTTGTCATAAAGCTATTGTTTACAACCTACTTTAATATTTAAAGGTATTTTATATTGGATTTTCAGCATTCAGTCCAAAATGTTTTATTTTTTTTATTGAACAATCGAAATCTAAACCATACTGTTTTTTTAGTTTTTGCAGTGTATATTTGCTGATCACATTATGATTATAATTATAATTATAACATTATATATTATAATTACAAATTCAAGCTTATTTGCTCAGCAAAAAGTAAGTAAAAGGGAAACCGTGAAAGTAAAAGAACAGTAAAAGAGCAATTTGAAGACTTCTAAAAACAAGTCAAAATAATAATATGACTTTTCATGGAAAACATTCATTTGTGCTGCAACTCTTTTCAAGCAGCTCTTATATTCTTGGCTTTTCTTCAGACAAATTTTTCTGTAATGCATGTAGCTTTCAAAAAGTAGCTTTCAGAGGAAAATTAATTAGGAATCAGCTTTTTCCCTTCAAAGTCTCAAACATCTCCAGCACTGCACTTTATGTTGCTCATAAACACACATTCGCAACCCTGCATGCCTGCTGGGGTGTGTGGGCTTTATCATCCCTGCACCAACTCAACGTTGGCGTCGTCTCTGTGTTCAAACCCTCAGGCTTTGAATACGAATACATAAACCATTTTATGGAATATTAATCATTCTTTGGCACTGAATGAATTGCAGGCAGTTGCAATTTTCTGTGTCCTCCCTGGAGGTTACAAGAGAAATATGAAAGTGTTACCACCTCTGTCAAGCTTAAACACTGTGTTTATATATGTGGGCACATTCTTATTTGCATGTCTAGGCTTTTGTGGTGGGTTTACTGAAGTGACCCAAAGCGATGTTACACAGTTTTCTAAAATTCACTTCTATTGTTTAAATGTGTCAAATAAACATACAAGTGCATGTGTAACCAGTTTGGTCAGTTGTATTGAGCCTTTTGAGCATGACAAGAACACAAAGTGAAGTTTAAATCCACAAATGCTCTGACAGAAATGGATGCTCTCCGATTATGAATCACATCAAGTGATAAAATCAAAGCTGCAGAACACAATAAGTGCATTTTTCCCAACAAATTTTCCTAATTAAAATATCAATGCTGAAATTCTGAATCAGTGAAAGGACAGTATTGGACCCATCTGTGTGTGTTAAATGAAGCCTGACCCATTACATCTCTAATGACGTGGCCTCCAACGACAGGACCAACAGGCTGGCCCTGGAGACGCCCAGTCCCAGACAGGCACTTTCTCACAAATGAACATACATATTTATGAAAGACACTAAACTGATCTACTGAGCGATGTTCCTGCTATGATCCTAAAGCATCTTGCTCCTTACTTCACTTCTTCTGTCAGACAGCATCATACTCCAGCATTGTCCACCTCACTCATATCTGTGTCCAAGTGATCTGGACTGGTTCATTGATCTCTCGTCACATCCAGTGTCAACCCCCCCCCCTTCTCTCACCCATAATGGTGGGTGGGGTGGGTGAGAGGGGTAATTATGCTATTACAGCCAGAATGGAGGCCTGAGCAACCGTGACACAAGCTTGTGCACCATGGCATGTGCAGCAGTGTTGCCAGCAGTGCAGACTTCTGTGACTCTGCAGGAGGGTATTAGGCGTTGGGTGGAATCATGAGAGGACCAAAAATGGATGATGAAAGGGTTAAAGTACTAGAGTGGGTGTGGGGATTTAATTAGGTGAAAGTAAGGAAGGAGAAGAAAATACAGGAGAAAACATGGACTAGTTAGCTGTCTTAGGACTGGTATTTAAAAAAAAGAAGGGGAGTACAACCATGAGAATGGATTGAATGACTGGAGACAGTGGGAGAGACATATGGAATGCAGTTCTGACTGCAGAAAATCAACTTGGGGCAAGAGATAGAGAGACTGAAAAAGAAGAAAGGCAGAAAAGGATGGTCTTTGTCAATAAAAGCAGGATTGAGAGCTTGCAAGTCAGTGGCCCCTCACTGACTAGCTTTGCAGTTTGTCTAGCTGGACTTGCTAGGCTGAGCAGTCTGTCTGGCATGATGAGATCTGATACAACTCTGTAGCAAACTTTTTAAGGACTGTTTTTTTTTTTTTTAGAAAGACTTTGTAATTCATGGAGCGGGCAATGACTGCTTTAACAGTCTGTTTAAAGATTAAATAGACATATTAGGTCTGCTTAGTTTGTCACACCTCATTGCCTTCTTATGAGTGAATTACTTCTGCTGCTGAGGCTGTCTGGTTTAATCAATATTTGTTACTGTAATCAATTGGCAGCAGATGGTTTTAGCCATAAAAGGAATTTGAGTGAAACTCGAGTGCCCGGCTGTATAGCACTTGAGCAGAGTGCATTAGGGGCCCCGGCCCACAACAATAACATCAATTAGTGGTCATGTTCGTGAGTGCCTTTGTGTCCACCCGCCCTCCTATACTGCATGTTGCTGGCAGATCACATGATTACAAGTTCTGTATTCTTTCAGGGCAAGACAATCCTCCATATTTACCGTTAGTCAGATCAGTATGACTCATATTGGACAAAACACAATTCTGATGTCATCAGCAGGGTTCTGGCTATTAAAATTCATGTTTAGTGACGATCTTGTGGTCATTTGTCATCCCTGTCAGGATCTTCAGGACAGTGACGCAGCACTGGACGGTGGGTAGTGATGAACAGAAATTTTCATCTGATCATAATTCGTCATCCATCAAAACTGTACTTGGGCCATTGCCTTATAGATGTGGTGGGACAGGGAGTGACTCGGCTTTCCATCCTTGAATTGCAACAAATACAGGACTTTCTTTATTTCAGGTCTAAGATAATTTACAGACAGATTAACACAAGGTCAAATTGTGATAAGATTTTAGGGAGTTTAGCTTTTCCTCCTCCCTCAGCGCAAAATATCTGCAATGTTACAGAGCCCACAGTCCACACAAAAGAGCTATTCTCTTCTGCTGAGGAAAACTCATCTGTAGTCCAGCATTTCCTTCCTACTTTTAGGAATGTATTCTGACCTATAAAACATATTATTAGCAGTAATATGTAAGATTAAATGAGTGTGAATTTGCAAATATTTCCTCTGTCAATAACTTTGCTCTGACTGGCCCACCAGCTAAGCAGAGACAGATAAAAAGAAACATCGTTAGGTGAATGATGGGGGTTAAAGGGAGAAATTTAGGAAACAGCTATAAAGCAACAAAGTCAGGAGAGTGACAGAAAATGTGAGGTGAAATGTAGAAGGAGGGGAAGCAAAAGTAATGCTGAGGTGGAGAAGGCTGAAATTGTGAAAAACTACATCAAGGCGATCTTAAAACTGTTCTCACACAGACACAAAGGGGCTACTCATGCACACGGGCCTTAATGGATGGGACAAGACTCATGTGAATAAACTCAGACTGTCCTGAGAGTTGCCAGACCTTGAACTTGAGCGGTTGATTTAGAAAAGCAGACATGCGAGACTGAAAGGGATGATTAGTTGTGTCTGTCTGTATGCACAAAGATACATCTCCGATACATGTGCAAAGTTTGCCTGACTGTAAAGTTGCAAAACCTTTTCGACACTGTAATGTTTTTGAGAAATGAGAAAGAAAGGAAAACATTTGAGTATTTCATTTGCTGGCTCAGAAAGTATTATGACATATGACTGACAGTGTGACTGTTTCCACTAAAGCTCAATATTTAATGGAAACTGGCAAGACAGAGGACAGATCCTCCTCACATTACATTCATGATACTGAAATGAACTTAATTCATTACACACTTTCCAAATGTCAGAGGTTCTGTCAGTTTGTTGCATTGCTATTCATGAGATTCCTGTGTCCTGGTGCCGCAGTGGAGTTGCGTGTGTTGACCTCAGCTGGAACAGCCAGATGGGAGAAAAGGAGCGAGAGCGAGATGGTGGGAAAAACTGTATAATGGAGAGTGAAAGAAAAATCAAATCATGTGAAAAGAAAATAAGACAGAAAGAAACCAAGAATAGAATTTCTATATCAGGATCCAGAGAGGGAAACCTGGTATGTTCTTTACTGACTGACCCCAAAGCCTGGTTCACAATGTTAGCTAATTGTTGTACTAAGCTGCACCTCCAGCATGCTGATAATGTCCCCCGATTTAATCTCACAAAAAGCATCTGCAAAAGACCTTTTATTTCAAACGTAGAGCAAAAATTTCTCGGAAAAGATACGATTTTGAAAAGAATTAATCATAGAAAGGAAGTTCTGAAAGCCAAGCGGTGGTAAACAAGGTTTCTGCTAACACAGTCTCACCTGCATATCACCCTGTGTTTTCATGCATACAGTTACTCTGCCAACGACTTTTTCCTGACAAACACACAGATTGAACAAGGCAGCATATTGGAAGTGTAGCATTTTAAAAACATTTTTAAATCTAAATTTCTTGAAATGGAAAAGCTTGAAAATACGCTGAGAAATAAAAATCCAAAAACAGATGTGTGGGAAGTAAGCAGGTGAGTGAACAGAATGCCAAAGAAAATATAGAGTAGTACCAAATATGGGCTGGAGGAACATAGAGAAATTATTATTCAGGGGCAGAGGAGACAATATCAGACTAAGCCAAGGATATCCTTGTATGTGAGAGACATGTACAGCGAGCAACAACATCACCCAAGCTTGAAACTAGTTCCCTAACCTTTACAACCCTGACTGCACAACGCGCTCAGGTACCGCACATAAACACAGTACACCTGGACTGAGTGGCATGAATTACTCTCCCTCAGTGGTTTACAGTAAATACAGCCAACACTGCATACAACAAGGTAAGCCATGAATAGCAGCTCTGAAGCTTCATCTGCTTGGGTTCGCCAAAATTCAATTGAGAAACATGTTCCAAAGTCACAAGATGATCACACTGAGGCTGCACATACAAAAACTGAACGTGAGGTCTCTGAGTCAGAGCACTTTTGCTTGTATGGATTGTGAAATGTGCAGATGTCTGCTTTAAGACTACCCAGTGCTGAAAATAAGGGCTTACACAGTATAGGAAAAATTTAAACCTTGGAACCCTGACATTAACAAGAGAAATATCAGGCCTACTCAAACATCGTCATTTAGGGTGCATTAGGGGATTTTTAAATCAAAGTTATTTTTGTAATGCAGCTGGTCAAAATATGAATTGTTGCTACAAGTGGATTAACCATTGTCTATGTAAAAGAAGACAAAGAAATAACTAAATATATGGCCGTACTGTAGGACAGGTCATGCCATGAGTCCTTTGCCCACTGGACACTTCTCTTGTAAATTGTATATTCTTTAACATGCTAAACAGTTCAAATTTGAATTTTAATCAGGCAAAAGTCATCGGTTACTGCGTCCAGTCATAATTAATTTGGTTTCTTTTAAGCACCGTCTTAGACGTATGATTCTGTCTCCAATTTGTCACAGCAAACAACCTGAAAAATCCCTCAGTCAAGAACTCATGTTCACAATAAATCAGCACAAAATGAAGCTCAGCAAAAGGCCATTGAGTATGAGGTCAGCTTAACCTATGACTGTAGGGGGAGCATACTGAAGAGGATCTCAACCAGCTTAAGAATTCACTACATCTAAAAGCATTTCTACAGTAAAGAGACTTGTCAGGGCTGTGGGTGGGACGTGGGGTTTTAGCTTCTGGGCTGGTTAAAAGGGCTCTGTTTGTTGAGCTCTTACAAGGTTTAGCCACTTTCTGACACTTGCCTGACAAGTCTTTGGAGATTTGCCATCCCTCCCACAGACACACAGAGAGATGGTGAAATGATGAAGCACAGGGTCACACACACACGCTTCATCCTATCTCAGTCTGTCACTGTGTCAACTCGCTCTGCAGCCATTCCGTGTCACACTGCTGTGTCTTGCCTCTGTTGTCTCCCTCTGTCCGTCTTTTGTTCTGTGCTGAAGAAAGCAAAGACCCCAAGCATCAAAGTACGACTGACTTGAACGCTCTGATCTACATGTGTGCATACACAAGCATCAGCATACTGTAGAAATAATATGGGCTTTACACACACACATGCACAAAGGACACGCTGTATAATTCAGACCGTTCGGCTGGCTTTGTAGACAGCATCTGTTCTGCACCCCGCCTTCTGTGACAGGTGGAGGAAATTCAGACTCGCAAGCTAAGGAGCCACACACTGAAGTCACCAACACATGGTTAGTGTTTGGCCTGTACACACACACTCATGAGCACACACCTGCTGCAGGGCCGTGCTACAGTGCCCTGGTGCCAGGCTGACTGAGCAGCACGTTGTATGTTTACACCACCTGTTCTCAAGCCAAACACAGGATGAGGGATTAGCGCTGACAGCACACAGATGAGCAGCAACACATATAGCAGACAGATGTACATAACACCCCTAGACTCTAAGGTCTTTCTTCCAAACACACAATGAAACACCAAACACATTCATCAATCAGCTGCTCATACCGACAGGGACATACGAGTGTCTGACCCAGACTTCTTGCACGTGACTTTTCAGACCTGTAATGCCGAGGACAGCAGCTCTGCTCTCTTCTGAAACAACTCCGACCTTTTGGCCTCACACTAATTTCTATAAACACTTACAGACACGAGCTAACCCTCATTGCACTGCATCAATAACACAACATGTGGATGGGCTCCAGGATGGCTGTACAGTCAATAATACAACATTAAAGCTTAAACCACTCAACACTGAGCAGAGACAAGCACAGATCAAACCCCGAAAAGTAGAACAATCACTCCCAAAAACAACTGCAACACTTTTGCAAATAAGCAAGATTCAAATGTTTAAGTCAACAGAGATGGAGTTGAAACATGAGCTCATTTTTTCTGATAAGAAAACAATGCAGTTCATACGAAAAGCATAGTCTGTTGCAACAGGAAGCAGTGATGTTATCATGACTGCGTTTGTGGCATCTGGGTCACCTTCCCGGACTCAGTCGATGTGACAGGACTCTGGGAAACTTCCTCAGGAATGTCATATCTTTTGAGGAAAACATGCCACAGGGCATGAAGCTGTGGGTTGACAATGTATGTAGGCTCTCTCCTGATAGTGGTTCTATTTGGAGGGACTTGTGCAGCAGCAGTGGCATTTCTTAGTTATCTGCAGGTTTCCAGCCCCGAGGAGGTGAGAGGCAGGTCTGCATCCATTCTCAGTGTGATCATGCTGAGCTGCCACAGACCTGGCAGAGTGAGAAGATGCAGCCACCCCCACCCCCACACCCACAAAAGGCACGGCAAACCACTTGGATGTGCATTTGTTCAACGTGGTAATTGCTTAAAAGCTGTAATGGGCATTGTGATGCCTGCTGCTAATAACACCAGACACAACATCACTGAACAAACAAGCTGGAAATGCCTGGAGAAAAAAAAAAGGTACATTTTTAACACCAAATTTACAAAGATAAAGAAGGCAAATACACACACAATAGAACAGTAGGAAGTATCAGAAGGGTGGATTCCACACATTTCTCTTGACCACTAAAGGACGTGTTGCTGCATCTCTCGCCTCTAAATTACAGGGTAGAACAAAAAGTAGGATCACAGGAGAGAACGCAGGAGGGAGGCAGGGATTGGACAGGGGAAGAAGTGATCATAGGTTCAGGTGTTCAGGAACAGCTGTTTTTCAAATAACAACAGCAGGGAGTGGGTGGATGGAGGGCAGGGAGATGGAGTGGTGAATAGGTGAATCAACAAAGGAAAAAAAAAAGTCTATGGAGAATTTCCAGAGGTGCGAAGAATGATTTATGGTGATTATGATTGACAGGAAAAAAAACAAAACTCAGACAGCTGCACGCAGTCCAACGGAGCAGTGCATTGTGTGCACTGTACACACACACACAGAGCAGTTGACAGACAGGGAAACACGGCAGGCTCAGTCAACACATATGCGAAACGATATCTTGCAAACACAGGACTTGGAATAAGCTCCGTCACACACAGGAAGCATGGCAGGCTGTATACTGGAGCTCAGCTCGATCAGCAGGCAGTAGCTTATGGTCGCAGTCCCTTCCTCCCTAAACGGAGTTGACAGAAGACAAATGTGTACTATCACTAAGGGGATGATAACTGCACTACCACCACCCTGGTCTGCTGCCAGCTAAGATATGGAATAACATTTTCTCATATTGGCAGAAGGGATTTTTTACACTGAACTATTAAAAAAAGGTTTTTTGATTTTTTTTTTTTACAAAGTATTTTAAAGAAATTAAGATGGCTCTAAAAATACCAATCATTCACCTCAAAGCCCTATTAAAACATACCAGTTAAGGATGGAAGGAGGGGCACCCCAGAAGATTTGCCCCAAGTGGTACAAATAGATGTAATTTGGATTTTATAGGCTTTGGCACCCTCTACAGGATTTAAGATGCACCACCAGATCAAAACGATTTTCTCCCTGATAAAGCTTAATCTAACAGACCACCTAATATATAGCGTCACCAACGTAATTAACTGAATAACAAGTCTAAAAATGCCTAACTTTAGCTAAACTCACACCTACTATTACATTTTAAATACAAAAAAGGCAGACATGAGCATTAAAAGTATGTTTTAACTAACCCGAAACACTCATGCACAGAATGTGACAGATATCCGTTGCCCTGACAGAATCTATAAAACAGCTTTCCACCGAATTAAAAATTCAGTTTTGTAGAAATGTTTTACAATTTTATACTCTAGGTGGCACTGTGTCCCCAAGTGAAACTGCTAAATCATGACATCATTCCCAACAAATGTGCTGTGCTGCTTATGGAAATGCTATCTGCTTTTGTTATGAACAATTACGCCTTCACCACATCACAGACCGGACTTTACAAGGGGCAGAGATCTGATGCATAAACAAAGTGTCAAAAGATTAATGTGGCAGAGAAAGCGGTACGTGTCGGCAGGGTGTCTGACCACTGATGAAAAGCTGCATTAGCTCAGGGATAGAACAGCCACAAAGAAGCCTTTTCCAAATGTTTAATGAAACAGACACTTGCACTCAGCTATTGCTAATATGAGGAAGTGAGACAATATAAAAATGATCAAATATTCAGTTTCCTATGGAGAAATTAACATTTAAACAAGACAGAAGAGGATTGTGTGAAAATGCTTTCTTCAACCCCACCACATAATCCATGCCTCAGCGCGTAAATGGCTCATCAGATCATTTAGACCATTTTGTTGTGCCCATCATGTCTTCCAAACTTCAAGACAGCTTCAGAAACAAGACCAGAGACACGAGTGTCACAGTTTCCTTCAAGCTGAGCAATGTCATTTAAAATAAGAGACGACATTTTGTTCACACACAAAATAAAGCACATACAACATGTGACTTTTTCAAAAAAGGATTTATTAAACTGATTTCTTGTTGGCAGCTGCAACCTGTGGAAAAAAGAACAAACATTAAGCAGGTGAGAAAGTTAGGTCCTTATATTTAGTTTAGATCTGATTCATTTGAGGTGGTGGTGAAATGATTTCAGCCAATTGCTTTGGTTGGTACAAATGTTAAAACGGTTTCACCTCATTCAACTGCACTCAAACAGAAACTCCTTTTCTGCTGGGGGACAAATCTCATCTACCATTTACTTCAATCACGTCTTCCACAAGAGTGTTTTAAAAGTTTGCAACTCAATGGAATAAGATTCTTTTAAAACAAAATTTCACAGGAACTTCAGCAACACTTGAAGAGAAAACGTTATCTGTCGCAGTCACAGCCATCATGAACACTATAATACATGCCAGACAACTTGCTTGGTCGGGAAATCTCAAAGCCATCAGAAACAATACAACAGGGATTCAAGAGGTGGGAGTGGATCTACACAAACATGCATCCTGCCAATTTTGTGCAGCAGGCAGGCAGGCAGGCAGGCAGGCGGGGCCCAGCCCAGGTCTGCTCATCTGCATACTGCTCATTAGTATGGGTAAACAAGTAGAAAACTGGTGCCATACGGCAGACTTGCCAAGCATGAAATTCTCTCCTCATGTTTACCCCTTTTACCCTTGAATTATCAAAACACTGCTGCTTCGCTTGATTTTTGACAAGGCACAACTGTGATTTGTTTTGTAGCACAGACTAACAACTCCAGCCGTATGCCACACATGATGCATAATTCACCCGGCTTTCGGAAGAAAATGTGCCCTGGGACAAGTGCCACAAAAAAGTATTACATGTCAAAGTATCACAGAGGCTGCACACTCCTGCAACAGACAAGGTGTAGCATGAAAGCAAGGGATGACATTTCTGTGATGATCACAAAAGCTTAAAGCACCACTCTCGAGTTTGTCAAATGTCACAAAATAGCGTGCATCACAAACCTCTTCAGAGATAACAACCTTTGACTGGTAAGCTTGAGGTTGCAATGACATTCAGAAGCTGGAAAGCCAGATGCTGGCGCTCTTAAATTCTACTTCTAAATCCACCAGTGTGGCTGAGTTATGAGAGTAATGTTAGTTAGACTTTCATAAGCCCAGTCTTGTTAGTCAGAAGACAAGAAGCAAGACAGATATACCAATATCTGTAACCAACATTATTTCAATCAACATCTGAAATGGATCAGTACATTTTACAGTGTTCTACCGTAACATAATTTGTCTTCAGAAAAAAAAAAAAAGGAAGGTCAGTTACCACCCAGCCATTCACTTCTTCCATAATTTTCTACAAATCTTAAATATCTAAATTTTGTCATGAACCACCATTTGAGTAAATTAAGCAGGAAACGATTCTGATTAATTGGTAAGAAATTGTATGATATTCAAAACTTTTGCTACAATCAATGCAAGATTCATTTCTCACCTGGCCAGCAATTCTGTCCAGGTCTCTGGTTCCCTGGGAAGTAAGTCTGCGGCCACTGAAAAGCAAAAGAAACAAACAAAATGAGAATAGCACTGTAAGGATTAGATACATTTCCTCTCTCTCTCCCATACAACATGAAAGAGGAAAAATGAAAAAACAAACGCCACCCTGAAATAAAAAACAATTTGTAGATTCAAATGTCTAAATTACTCAAAACCAATCCATTTGCCTGCAGGGCAAAATGACAGGATATGCATTTTACCAGCATCACACAATGGGTGTGTATCACTGGAAATTGTAATGTTAAGATCATGTGTAGGTGAGCCACTGCATCCTCATCGTGTTGCAGAGTGGGAATATACGATCACACTTTGGATCCTCTGTATGGCAACTGGAATTTGAATCAAATCACTCATCTTTGCAACTAACCAAAGAACCTAGGAAACTTGCATTGAGTCTCTTGCTTCAGATAATTGAGCTCAAATACTTAAGCCTTGTTCACATTACGAGATTTTGAGCCTGCTTTGTGTTGCTCACAAATCTTGAGGGTTGCAGATAAATGACCCAGATCTAAGACAATTTGCCGATTCAACTGGCAGTAATCAATTCATGTGTTAATTTTTACAATTGACTCAAGACGCACTGCGCCGTTATAGCCTCTGACTTAATATCCAGAATGTCTCATTTTTTGGAGCATTTAGCAGTGGAGGAGTTGAGTAAGCTGTAAAGGAGGAGCTACAGCCAATGTGAGCACAAGGACACGTGGTCAGGGGGAAAACAGAAAATGTAGATAAAGACTGAATTAATAATAAAGTTACATTAAGTAAAGTTGACTAGTGTTACTAATAGAACAGTATAAAAGTGTTTAAAAACAAATAGCTTACTGCAGTGAAATTGCTAACTCAGTGCTGGCGTCAGGGCTCATTCAGTTATATTAACAGTTGATGAAATGGTGTTCACCTTGCTTAAATAATCAATGTCCAAACTGGATTGAAATGACAGAATTCTGTAGAGATTAAACGTTCTAGCATCACGTTTTTCAATGGAAAAACCCTGACCAGAGCGACTTGAAACAAGAAACAGTAAAATGTCTGTGATAAAAGGAGCTCCATTTGTACAAGATGCAGCCAACAGAGTTTGAGCTGAGCAAGAGTAGACGTTAAACCCCAATTTAAAGAAGAAAAAAAAAGGATCCGCAGCAAAACGCAAACCACACTGATGAAAACCATCAGCTTGGCCATTATGATGAATGTGGCCATGTAGTTTTATTGTCATGTCATATACTTCACTGTGTTCAAACAAACCGTTCTCTTCACTATACCTATTCCAATTTATGACAACAGGAGACATCTTTCAATAATTTGCTTTTGATTACAGAAATGATGGATAAGGAAAAAAAGTCACACTTGAAAGCTTATAGATCTTTTGAAATCCAACTCAGGGTTTCTGGCCAGATGTGGCTTTCGAGTTAATCAAAAATAATATTTTTGGACCGTCACGAACCAGAAGCCAAATTTCAACCAGCTCTGATCATGCTCTAGAGAAGGCTGGCATCCCTGACACCATTAAGTTTAAAATACGGCTACACTGACCTAGCCGATCTAAACAGAGTTATCACTTAAGACCATTAAGAAAAACTTACTTTATTGTAGGTGTAAAGATTTAGTTCTACAAGGTTTAACTAGTGCAAATTTTACCTAACAACAGCTGCAAAGTTAATCTCAAAATCAACTCCCAGTTTTACATTTAAAAAAATGCATCTAAAAGAAAACACTGAATGATGAAGAAACTCACCCATTAGGATCCTTCTCAATCATCTTGAGCAGCTCAAGGGCCTGCAGCACCTTGCGAGCCACATTCTTTGATCCTACACTGTAGTGGGAAGGGCACACACCGTTCCTGTTACGGCCGCCATAGATCTTGGTCATGGACCCAACACCAGCCCCACCTCGGAGATACAGGTGACGAACTGTTGATGCTGTGAAAGCAGAGATGAGGGTGTCACGTACATTATGGTAAAGTGAGTTTATCCCAAAACATAAATGTAAAGATATTGTGAGAATAAGAGTAAAAGAGTTAAACAGTTGGGATTTCAAATTTGACACCAGTAATTGAGTGCAGGGTATCCAATGCCTATAAAGTTTAAACAAATCTGTGGCAAAACATTAACCCAATTAGTATGTCATCTTTTCCATCCCCATGCAACATATGAACTCTTGTTGACATTTCTGCATATATCAAAATATAAAACTGACATGACTGGAATGAACAAACATTTGGACTTACCAGCTCGGATGTAGAACCAGTTCTCATCACTGGGAGCCAGCTCTTTGTGCTTACCCAGCTTGACAAGGTCCACCCAGTCAGGCACCTTCAGCTTTCCTGACCTGGGCAACATAGAGAAGCATCAGCATCAACAATACCACAAGTACATCTCTCAATGCAAGATGAACCACTGATCATTCTACATTCAAGTTAAAATGGTAATGAAAGATGTCTCATTGAAAAAGACATTCAATATTCCAACTTTATGAAAACAAGATGAAAAATACTGACTTTTTCAGGAAAGCCGCCAGGGCACGGACGAACTCCTGCTGGTTGACGTCTTTCACCGTTACACCAGGCATCTAATATAAGGAAATCTATGATTACATTGAGCCCAGCTAAATGACAACAGAGTAACACAATCAAACAATAACGATGCAGTTCTTGTCTAACTCCCGACTATATCTTTATTCACCGTACACACAAATATCGACTTTCTCTGAAAATCGTTACTAATCAAAATAGTGCTTTAAAGAAATGCCAACTTCTTATCATTTAGCAACAAGCCATCGGTTTTTACCAAATGAACATGTGGAGCCGTTAGCTCTAGCCATGTAGCCGGCATGTTAGCTTAGCATTGACATTTTGGCATTTTCCGAACCCGTCAAACAAGATATTAACAAATATATATTATTATAATAAGTGTTACCATTGTAATTAATGCAATATGTGTTTTTGAAATATCAACACGACTTCGACATGGCAAAAGTCTGTGATTTGCAAACAGGCCTGTACGAGGCAGCATGGGGGCAGCCATTGCTAACAGCTAAACCCCGAATGCAACAGACGAAATATTACTTGTAAAACTAACAATTACGTCGCTAGACCTATCACAATGTTCAGTCATTTTATCAGTTAATATACAATGTAAACTTAGCCATCGTTTGAAGCGAAAATACATTATACCTAAAGAGATTTATTGTTTAACACGCGAGTCGTGGAAAATAACGTTCTACCTTACTTCTGGACAGCGAAGGGAAGAGGGTGAAACGGGGTTTCCTACCCTTGTTAAAAGGGACCGACCACATTTTTTCTCGCGAGATCACTGTTTTCCTTTTCTAGTGTCGTTCATTACATTCACAAATTTCTGCATTTACTGTGCATTTACTCAAAATGTTAATCTTCTATCATTTATAAATGATTTCCAACAAAACATTAAGTCAATAGAAATCTGTTATATTGGTTTATTTTTATTTGAGTACATAACCATTAAGGAAACCGACAGCTTGAAAGGGATAACTTACTTTGATGCAACTGCAACAGAAGATACTAGCATATTAACTCTGTCAATTTGAATTAGCATTTTAAAAACAGATAATCATAAGCATTTTCCTGTGTTGAGTTATCTAATTATAATCTAAGAAAATTATAATCTAATAACATATAATGGGGAATTATTTAATTTATTACAAAACATTTTTAGAGAATGTAAGATCATCTCTAGAATTGAATAAACTCAATTGCATATTAGAAAATGACAATTAATATTTTGACCACAGGTGACTCAATTTTTAACAAATCACAGTAACTCCAGACTTTGTATCTTCATTAGAGCTTGATATGATATATCAATTTTTTAAATATGATGTACATATATATAAAAATGAGCACATAGCTTAAAATAACAGGAATATGATGTATCATGTATGACAAAAGCCAAAAGGTAACTATACTCTTCACTGAGGGCATGCAGTCCTCTGGGTTGGTATTGTAAGAACAGATTGTACTGTACATTTGTTTTCATGGACAAATGCCTTTAAATAAAATAATGTAATATTTGCTTTATATCTTTGTTATATCATCACCATCAGCTTAAACATCACAAAGCACATTAAGATGAGAATTGTATGGTATGTACTTTATCTTGTTTAGATTGGAAAAATGTGAAAAACAACAGGATATTTGAGAGAAAAAGATTTTTGCTCTTGTATTTGCATAAACCCCTGGATTGCAGGGTATGTGATGCCCTTTACACATCTTAGATGGAAAGGGCAGCCAGGCTCCAACATTGACACAATTGATATGTTTGCAGAGACAGGAGAGAGATAGAAGGCAGGTTGATAAGCAGAGGTTTATGAATCAGGTTTACTCTGTCAGCAGGAGCAGACAGTTTGAGTGAGAGGTAAAAAGGAGAGAAAGAGATCCTGGAGGGAAATAATAAAAAAAATAAATAACCAAGTCATAGAGAAGATACATCAGAGCTTTGTATAATATATATATCTGTCTCATCACAGGGCTTCAGCACAGGTAATTCTATTTTTTTCTTGTGATTTAATTCTCTGTCATATTACATCCAGGCACCTATACTTTTCGAATCTTTCCAACTGGCTGTTACTATGCTGACAGGTTTGACCCCATAATTTCAAAGAGACTGATTGATTTATGAAGGCAATTAATTATAATCAGTATCTTGCCAACAATTTGAATTGAAAACTCACACAAGGTGGATTAATTACTTCAGTAAATCAATTTTGCTGTGGCCCTTCAAGTAGAGACATAGGAGACAACTGTGTAAAGTGATTATGAAGTGGTATGTAGGGATTATTTTAACCATTCATGATAATCGTGGAAGTGATGACTAACACCAAATGTTTAAAAAAAGGTCAAACTAATTGCATATATTGGACAGGTGCCATATTGAGGTGGAAAATCTTCTACTTCAGTACTCATCCACTTTGCTTTATGTGAGACTATTGTTTGAAAATGCACTAAAATTAGCTGTCAATCACTTTTGAATGCATTTGCTTAAAATGACTCATTAGGGGAGTGTGGACTGGTGTGAGTGTCTGGGTCTATTTGTATCTGACACATGGTGGGCCACTGTGAGACAAGAGGCAAAACAAAGCCAGAAAAAGAAAAAAAATAGGAGAGAGAAGAGAATGTTAACAGTGTGTTGCCACCCAACCTGGTGCTTGTTGTTCAGTGTTTGCATGGTGCTCACATCCACGGTGGAAAACTTCTGTCAAGTCTGGTCTGGCCTGACCTTTTCACTCTCCAGGCACGTTTCTAGCTTTCCAATACCTATCAAAATATCTATTCTCCCATTGCCCGTTTCTCTGCCCCTAGCACAAACTTGCATCACATTCTCAGTCCCTCTGTGTTTTCGCCCAGTCTTGCTAAATCTTTTCAGCACTCTGACCTACACTCCTATGCTTAGCCTTAAATATTTCCTCAGCTCTTTGTCCCTTCTTACTCATTCTTATTTTTTGTATTTTTTGTTGTTGCATATTCGACTATTCTTTTGATAATGCTAGTGTGTGCTGCAGGGTCAGTCTAAGTGAAAGAGTGTTGTGGGAACACAGAGTACCACTGACAAGTCGGAATGAATAAGAGTGTATTTGCGTAGGCGTTGAAATCTCTTTTTTTACTTTAATTTTTGCTTCTTCACCTCCTCACTATCAATTAATTTATTATTTTCTTTTTTATCTCCCTTTTTTTCCTGTTAGATATGGAATTTGTGTGGCTGTATGCCTTGTTCCAGTGCACATTATCTGCAGCTGTGATAGTAGTCAGTGTGAGATTGTGCATGGTGGTCATCGGCAACAACACCGTGACTGATGTCCAAGCAGGAACTCAGGGTGCCAGTCCCCAACCCAGGAGCGTCTCGTGCTGTCTTCGGCTGTGCCTTGGCTGGATGGGAGCTGTTGGAGGTGCAGTGGGAGTCCCTGTAACTGTACTGCTCACCCTGCAAACACCTCAGTGTTTATACACCTGCATTACCATTGTGTGTTGCCCTTTGCTGATCAGGCAATTTACCATGTTCCTGTTCATGCTACTTACACTGGACGCCCACCTACAACATCATTTGGCAGACAGGTGAGTCTAAAGAAGGTATTCAGTCAGTTTAAGCAGGAGAAGAGTCAATGTCTTCACTGTGAGTGGAAAAGTGTCAAACAACGAAATGAACAGAAATCAGATGTCTTACATAAAATAGTATTTTTAAAGTGAAATAAAACTTCAGTACTTGAAGACTCTACTGTACTTGAGTGCGAAAGGGTGAATATGTGGGAATCAGAAGTCAAACAACGCTCTCAGGCATGCTTTCAGGAATAAAGACAGAAAATCAATATTAGAAAAAAAGAGAGAAAAAACATGTCAAGAGGCAGCATTGTATGGAATACTGTTATTTCAGAATTTTTTGTGGTCAGTGCACCTGCTTTTATCACAAACTGCTAATATTTAAGAGACCATTGGAGAATACAGTACAGTCGTTTAGCAAATTGTGATACAGTCACAAAACACAATCTACTGAAACATATTCTTTTGCACAAAACGTTCAATAATTACACAAACTATCTCACAACTATATAAGTTAACTTTAACAGGCTTAGGCACCTGCCACTTGGAACATTTTTGACTTAAAATATTACTGAACAAAGGTTAGGGGGGAAAAACTACCGCTTTGATGGCTTGAAAGAGACCCTCTTCCAAATGCGATCTTCAGATTATTAGAAATATCAGTCCCCATCCAGCTGAAAAATGAGTTCAGCTGTTACAGTCAGTTAAGCAGTTGGTTGATGTAAATAACGTTTCATTGCTCTTAACACAGATCTAATCTGCTCATGTTTTGCAAATATTACAGCTGTGCCGATTTATTCCAGACATCAGTTTTAGACTAAAAAGGCCTGTTCATGACTCAGACAAGTGTTAAGGCAGTCTCTCTGTAGTAATAGTACAGCCACACAAGTGTTAATTTATCTATCTCAAAGAACTAGAGAACAGTCTCAACATTAACTCTAAATATATCAACATCAATGTTTCTTTGGATGGCAGATATTCTTCAGTGGTGACGCGTCAGCGAGCTCTGTGTGTGGTCCTGCTGTGCTGGGTTGGTTCTGTTCTCTGCTCCTTTGCCCAGTTCATAGGCTCAGATATCCTCAACACCTGGAGGAGTAGTGGGACTGGTCCGGGCACAGCTGGCCATGAGTTGGGCAGCAACTGGACAACCTCTTTATCCCATCTTCTCCCTTCCTCACCCCCGAAGTACCAATATGACCGCAAGGTGATTGGGGAGTACCTTCCATATGGAGGCTTCTTGTCAAAGTTCTATGTGGAGGACATGCGCAACTTCACCTATGCTGAGATTCACAGCAACCACTGGGGCGTATGCACCACTGATAATGTTATCTCTCTGCAGTTCCTAGTCTACGTACATGGAATTACAGTATTCATCCTGCCCTTGCTTTTGTTACTGGCCATTTATTTCGACCTGCTCTGCATGAAGCCAAGAAACACACCTTTAAGTCAAGCAGACCCTCAAAAACATGACTCCTGCCTGGTTCGTTTTCTTACCCTCTCCCTCTCTCTTTTAGTTCTGCTTTGCTTACCACTTTTTATCATCCATACTCTTTTGCTTTTCTCCCCTAATATCCATCTCCCTGCCTGGGCCCATGAGGTTGCCTTGTTCCTCTTCCAGTTGTACAGCATTGTGCCACATATCCTCTTCACCCCTCCCAGAAGACAAATGGGGCAGCAACGAGCATCTTTCCCTTTTGCTGTTCCCAACCTCCAATCTGCAGTAGTCCATTCCAGAGGAAAATCTGTCCGCATGGCACTACGTGAGGCAGTGCAGGCAGCTCCTTGGTCTTCGGCCAAACAGTCCCTGAAAGCCAAAGTGTGCCCAGAGGTCTGAACCTTTTCTAGATCTGCACTGTTTTCAATATAAACGTTTTCCATAAACTCAGAACTGCTAAATAATCCTTCAATAAACTTCCCCCTTATGTTTTGTGTGCATACAAAATAGCCACTGTCTGAAACAAATAACTTGTGGACTGGATAAATATAGAATTACTTCTGTTTGTTTGAGGCTTTTTAACTAATCATCTGCATCATGCACTTGCCCATTATGAATTACTTGCATGTGAAAAGGCCAGTTAATTATCAGGTCCCATGCCAAATGTCAGTGAGAAAATGAAGTCTCCAGATGATACCTGCTATCCTGATCACAAATGTCTGTTTGCTTTTCCTGCGGGTCTTATTCTAAGCTTGTTTTTAATCTCTGCTAAGCCAGCCACCAGTAATGTAGATCTATGTGTGACAGCATTTAATTAAACATTCACTAATAACATAGTGATCCAGGGAGAATTGCGGTATTGCGGGGAAAACATACTTAACCTGGTTATGACAATATTCATGGTTGTTTTGCTTTTACTTGTAACACAACACTCACTTGTAATAAAAAGAGTATTGCTTACATTGATAGGATTGTTCATTGTTTACCATGTTGGTGTTAAGAAATAAGTGATGGATAAAAAAAGAATAAATCCTTCTTCTTCTGTATAGAACATGTCAACCTGACATTTCTCGTCTTTTCTCTCTTGCCATAGAGAAATACATTTCTCTCTTTGCCTCATTCTTACATGGCTGAAAAACACACGTACTTTGGTCTGTTTTCAGTCACTACACAAAGCCCTGACTGGAACATATTATTGATAGAGCAATCTCGTAAAGGGGTAGAGAGGGAAAAAAAGACTTCCCCTGCCTCCCTGGTACAGTTGCCCATTCGATTGTTCTGTCTGCCTGAAAGCTCTCTGCTTCCTGATTATGCTACACATAGACACACTCAGCCACCTCAATCAATGCCTCATGCTCCACCACCATTCTGTACACACCTCTTTGCTATGCTGGGGTCACACTGCCAAGACCAAAGAACAGAAGCTGCCTTTAAAAATGGATTAAAAGTGTCTAATACACCATGTTGCAACCAGGAAAATGAAGATTTTGGGTTTGGATGGACTCTGATATTTACTGTAACTCATACAAATAAAATGCAGCATCATAAATGGGTCATAACTGGGAAATTCTCTGATGTGAATCCGTTCCAGGGCATTAATCTGTAAAACTGGCATCCGAGAGAAGCAATGTGAGTTTTTCATAGACTTCTCGCTGTCATTATTGTTCAGATTATGGTACATTCAGTGTTTGTCATAAACTCTGGGAAGAAGGTAACTGACTGTTGTCTGGCGTGTCCCCGTCTCATTTGCTTGTCCCGTTGTTTTTTTTTTTTTTTTTTCTTTGTGTTCTTTGATTAGATAAACACTTTCTATGATCACTGTGGTGGTCTAACTGTCATCAGGACAAGAACTAAATTGAATCATTAATATGCCCAGACTCGCTTAGCAGAAACAAACAGAAACAAAAATCTTTTTGACAGAATAATTGGTGAGAGAAGAAGTAGGTAAAATGACCTACAAATAGACAGGCAGGCTGGGAATCACACTGGGGTGTTTATTCTTAAAAGCATATAAGCCCAAGTAATACAATTTACATCCGAAACAGTCGGCTATCAAGCTGCTTCAGTCTGATTTCAACATGATTACAATTAGTCATTTTAGACTGACAGGTAACCTAAACACTTTATTTATTTTTTATCTGCAAGAAGAGGCAGAAAAAGGCAACCAAAGACAAAATACTGAGTGTTTTCAATCCCACAGAAAAACAAAGTGACAACACATTCGTTTGAAGGGCAAACACATGTTTTGAAGACATTTAAAGGAACAATCGTTCATGGTTATTACTCACAGACCTATAGCAGGAGTGTTTGATAGCAGGAGGTATCGTTGCTACCTTTGCGCCGTCATAAACTGAAGATATGTCTAGTTTCGACTGAATTGTTTGCTGTCCGGAGTGTCAACTCATGGTAGTAACGCCTGGCAAGTCCATTACTTTGATTGCCGTTTGACAATCTGTCTTTATGACAGGCGATCGCAGAGCTTCAGCATCGATGGAAGAGAAACACATCGATCTATCACCCTGTGACCTCCAGCGGCTTTCAAATCTAGCCTTGCACACAGATGGACATGTTGAGTGCTCCTCGACAGAATCGGGTATTGATTGCATGGAAGTTAATGGCAGAGTCATATTTTTCTGTGTGCATCTGACTCAACCCTCCTGTCACCCTTTCTTCCCCACTATCTGTTCTTGTGATTCATTAGCTCGGGCACGGAACCCTCTGCTTTGTTTATTCTGAATGAGCAGCCAGTTATAGCTGACTCTATTGCCTTGATCTTTATCTTCCCACCTATAATTTCACTATTCCCCATTGATCTAATCATACACTCCATCTCCGGTTCTCTTTTCACAAGATTTTCAAATACAGCACCTCCTGATTAAACAGTAAACACATCCAAAAAAAACCCCAAAACAGTCTGATACCCAAGTTTATTTTTGTATTCTTTTTTATTTTGTCGTGCTTTTAATCTTTCCCCTATAAAGAAATAGTTAGCTATATATCAACAGTGACACATGGACTCTAAAATAAACAAGAGTGAAAGACAGGAGAAGAGACGACTAGGCACAGGAGACAAAGAGAGAGAAATACTGGGAAAGAGAGGAAAGGTAAGAGGAAAAGAGTGAAAAATGACAGCAATTTCTCTACAGTAGAACCAAAAACAAACCATGGGAAGTGTACAGCTCTTTAACATTTACAATTATAATAATAACAACGGCAATAATAACAGTAACAACAATCATAATTGTTGAAATAATAACAATAATTATTTTAAAAAATCCATAAGACCTCTGGTTTCTCAATAAGACAAATGAAATTTTTTTATTATTTTTCTTTATTTTCTTTAAAGACCACTGGACAGTAGTTTGTTCGGCTTTGCACCTCTATAGTCTAATATTCTGTGTTAGTATAGTTGCTTCATAATGCATTTCAATAGTAAACAGTTTTCTTATTTCTTAAAAGTTTAATTTACTCATGTCATTGTTCTTTTTTATACAAACAAAGAATTCAGAGATATGTATACTTGTCAACATGTTTTCTGTACGTATGAGTGTGTATATGTAGCTGCATATGTGTGGTAGCATTCAGAAAAATATCCATCCATTTTGTTCTCTCATTCATGCCTTCTGCTATCGCTCCTCTTGCCCTTTATATTAGGACTTTTAAACCTTTTTATCCTCTTAATGACATTCTAAAATAATTAAGCTGCTCTTTAATGCCTTAGCAAGTCATATTCCTTTCTTCTTCCTTAGGAACGCAGCCCAACACTAATCCTTTCATTATTAGGAGCTAACAAAGGAGGAGCGATAGAGGGGGGCAGACAGAGAGAAAGAGAGATATAAGAGAGAGAGGAGGGGATGGTAACAGGTGTAGAGAGAGGACGGAGCATGTTGAGATTTAAATTAGGAGAACAGAGGACCACCTCTCCTTCACTATTTTAGCTACAGGGGAAAAACAACACTTGAAGCAGATTTTCTTTTAAAACTGATTTGCAGGCCTCCAATATGGGAATGCAAACAGGACTGTTTGCTTGTCCATGAAGTGTAGATAGTTCCTGGGACACTGGTTTCACACACTGCAGTGTTGTTAGGGAAATATATGTGAGTTGTCAATTATGGACAAGATACTTTGGCAAACAGAAAAAAAGTCTGTAATTTAACATCAAGTAATTGATAGTTTGTGGTTAACTTTCCTCCCCCCCACCCCCCCACCCCCTCCTCACACAGTGCTCCTACTGTCATCTTCAGTTAAAGATTGAGCTTAGTAAAATGGATTCTTCTATTCTCCAGGCAGGGAATTATAGCAGTCATCTGCCTCTAATTCCCCTTCCACTTTGCCGGCTGCACAGGCATAGTGCTGCTTTTCATTGTGTTGCCCTCTTTCCACTCGATCAAAATAATTATGGCATCATTTCATTTTTGTCTACATTCACTTCGCCCTGTCCCCACTCTCACACTCCCTCTACTTTCCCCAGTGTCTTCGACTTACAGTATATGGCACAGTCGTTAATGTCTGGCGGGTCTAGAGGCTCTCTGTCTCTCAGTCTGTCTCTTGGGTTATGCGAGTGTGCGTGGAGGATATGGAGTGGAATGGATCAGGATGCACTGGATGTGTGCATTATCTGTATACAGTCGCTTTCAGAAGGCTGCCTGTTATGGCGCATTGTATAGAAGTGTTTCTGTGTGTTTGCATGTGTGTGTATACTGTATACAAGGTGGGGAGAAGGGGAAAGAAGGGGAAGGGGAAAGGGTATGAGGTCAGAAGAGGAAGGTTTAGGGATAGAAGAGGGCTACAGTAGGTATTCCTTCTTGCCCTGGCTGGCGTCGTTCCCGTTGAGGAAGGCCTCCTGCACCTCGCCATGTTCATCCAACCCACTGGCCTCATGGGTAAGATAGGAACCTGAATGAAAAGAGTCAGAAAGAAAGCAGAGAATAGAGAGAGAAGGAGAGAGAGACAACAAGAGAGAGATTGTAGGGGGAAGGTTAGGTGGCAAAGCGTCATGATCACTGCAGCGCTATGCAGCATTGTCAAACCAATCAGCGCTAATATTATTGTGTTCCATACCTATGACTGATTAATCCATTAGTTAACTGATTGTTAGGTCAATACCAGGCAAGAATAGGCTCTCGTGTTCGGTATGAGCCTTCCAGCAGAAATTAGATGTGACGGATGGATGCATGAATAGAAGTGATAAAAGAGGAGAAGTAAAGAAGAAGGGAGAATTGAAGATAACAGAGAGTAAAAGAGGGAGGAAAAGGGAGGGAGGAGAAATTGGCAGAAAAGGGTGAAGGTAATGTTAGGTACGAGAGAACAATGCCACCTTTGCATCATCCAGAAAGCCCATCAAACTCATTTTCACAGCCCAGGGGTCCATTTGATTAATGAGTCTGAGTAGTACAGGTTACAGAGAGCAAGAACTGCTAAAGTCCTTTTCCTGTTGGAGTGTTCCTTCAGTCCAGGGGTGAGTGACACACTCATTCTCTTTACCAGAGAGGGTGACTGGCATGCTGACAGTCACGATGGAACAAAGACAAAAGCCCTAATGGCCCTGTCTCAACATTGATTGGCTGTAATGGTCCTGTCTCTTTGCTGATTGGCGGTCAAGCCATACTGAATGTTGACAGACAGCTTGTCTAGCCATAGGGCAGGATACCCTGGTTGCAGCCTGCAACACTATTCTCAGATAATTTATTGGCAGCTGTAGTGCATAGTGTAAGGCTGCCAATAAGGGAACATTAAAAAGATACGGAATGGAGGGAGGCTGGTTTTTAGCCTTGATACACTAACATATAGTCATAAAACATTGGATCCACACCTACATTTCCCACCCCACCCTTTCTCCTCCACTCTGCTAGCCAAGACCATCTATCATGGACAGTGCCTTGCCAGAGAGACACTTCCTATTGAGCGTGCTCTCTGCTGACAATTTTACACCTTAGTATAAAAGATCATTTGCAAAGAATCTGAGTGTAAGTGTCTTTGAATTAGTTTTTCACTTCAAATTACACCAGAAAGTGTAGAAATGAGAATCCACGCCTTTGGCAAAAATGATAAAATACATCGATTGGCAATCTACCGCTTGTGAAAGAACATTTTGTGTTACTTGGTGTGTGCATCTGAGAGTACTTCTGTGCATTACCTTTCTGCCGGACGGAACACCAGATGGTGACAATGAGGACACAGATGACGGTGAAAACCAGCAGGGCCAGAACGCCACCTATCACTGCATAAGGTACTGCACTGTGAGTCTCTACCACTGCACCAGGATCTGAGAAAGAACATGTGAGACAAATAGTGTGTGTAAGAAGTGTGGGACATATAAAGGGAAATATGGAGATAAAGCAAGAGAGAACTGCAGGCAAAGAAATCAAGACAAAGAAATAGATGGATCAAAAATGAAAGCAGGGGAGATAAAGTGAAGACAAAGAAAGCACATTAAAACACCAGAATGGGAGACGGGATGGGGAGCAAGATGTGAGAAAAGAGAATTCGATATCTTTCACCCAACTTGCATTATCACCTTTCATCACTCCACACACACACTGAACAGATTGTGAGACAGTCTGAATGGGTGAGAAAAAGGTGGATATATGAGGGGAGTGAATAAAGAAATAAGGATGTCAGCCTGTACAAAGACACTCCATTCAAGCACCTGTCAAAAGGCAATGCATTTTGAATGAGAGAAACTTTGAGAGTGTTTACACCCTGTGTACCTTCAAAATACACTTCATCACAAAAACAAGTATGGAGAGATAAAGAGCTGGAAAAAGGTGAGTCAAATTCTGTGACAATATCTACATTAAATTGTACTTATGGTAAGGAGTCATTCATCCCAAACCACACTCTGTAATAACTGTATACTCTGCTTTAAAGGGCAAAACAGGGGGGGTAATAAAATGAATAAAAAGAGATTTAAATGTGGTCAATCCATTATAGACCTGCACAAATCTATACTGAAAAAGTGCCCTTACGAATAAGTACAAAGAAAAATGATGAGCATTAGTAGCCCCGCACTGGCCTGTTGATTTCCCACTAATCATTTTACACTTATAATTTTTTTGAAACTTTTTGTAAGGTTTAGGCAACATAAGTAATTCTTGAGGTTTAGATGTTCACTAAGGTGACTGTCCATTGCCCTGAAATGTTCATCTAACTTAAATATCAGTTTCATTTCATTTAGCTCTTTTGGTTTTCAGTCACCGTTTGGTTAGGATAAGGAAACAGCACTACTTTTTTCGGCAAATGTGTTTAGGAACTAGAGCTGAACCTTTCACACACCAGAACATCCATTTTCACACATCGACTGCAGGTTAGCTGCAATTATTTGTGTTGCTCTTTGCTTAAAATTGATGGATGATGACTCCTGAAAAAAACTCCTAGAGGGTGAAGGGAATAACTTGGTAATGTATCAAAATGGTATTGCCATATGATGGCAGTTAACAATGCACATTTAATGGGTTATAAAGATAAATCATTTTGATGAGAGAAAACTCAAAAGGATATTCTTGAGCGTGACTGTTAGTTCCAAAGTCAGAGCTTGTGTTCAGGCACAGTTATTGTATGCATATGTACAATTCCAACAACTACTGGCTGGCAACAACAAAAGCAGCATACATGAAGACCAATAAAAAGAAACAGTTGCTCAAGTATGAATGACAGAAACGTGTGTTTAAAAATAGATGTGTTTTGATTCAGGATGCAGAGAGCATCTGAGTTGCTGACAATAACAAAAGCTTTTTGACGGGGCATTGTTGTGTAAGAGCTTATAAGCCAAATAGAAGGCAAGGACCTGGAGTCATTGATGCAACTCTTGGACCTTGATGGGACAGAATTAAAACATGAATCATTAATATACTGCAAAGAGACAATGAGATCAGGGGAAAAAGCAACAGTGATGGAGGAGAAAGAAGAGCAGGGATTCACAGCTGAAGAAAAGACAGCTCATTCTTGTATATGTACTTCCTGGACACTTACCAAGCACTGTGACAAACTGTTTAAAACCGTGTATTGACATAATGACATAATTATCAAAATGAATGCATCTGCATGAAACATTGGCTGAAGTAATATTTCACAGGGGAAGAAAAAGAAAGCACTAAAATGGTCTATCTTTCTCTTATACATAGCCCAAAGCGCCGTAGGAAATGATTGACAGCATTAAAGATTGTGTTGTTTCTCTGAGAACCCCCATGGATGAGGCATCAATATCGACTAAACATCTACCAAAGTGTTAAAGCTCCAGCTTGTTCTTAGACTCTTTAAGGCAACTCCTCACATACCCAGCAGGTGAACAACCTCTACCTGCCACATGTGATGGCACAGGCAATAGAGGAACAAGAGGAATACTCATGCTCCTTTTGCCTCATCCCTCCTTTTAAATAACAGAGGAGACAGAGACTTTGAAGGTGTGGAAAGAGGAGATCACAGTGAGCATATATTTGTGAGTGCATATATGAGATAAATAGATTCTGTAAATAAAAAGAGAGGGAAAATAGCAAAAGAGAATGTGCACTTACACACATACGCATACAGGGTAGCTAAACAACTTTTCTCATGCCTGCAGTGTAGCACTCTTCTGGGAGAATAATCAGGCAACCACCTGGATCTCCGATCTTTCATTCTGTCTCTCTGTATCCTTATATGTGTGTATTTATGTGTGTGTATACACATATAACTCTGTTTCTGTAGCACCATCTGAACCCCCCAGAGGCCATTGTCAGTCCTTAAGCTCTTCACGCAGATTCATTAGCAGTACCCGCCAAGCACCAGGAAACCTAGACCACTCACACTCAAACACACACACAAATATACACACTCACATATACAAGTGCTGACTGGGCGATGCGTTCGTTGGGGTGCATCAAACATCCAGTGATAAGAAATGAAAGGAGGGTTGCACATAGTGCATACCCAAGTGTCTGCAGGCACAAATACTCATGTAGATGCAGGGCAAAGGAAGGCTGCTGCAGAAAAAGGATGTGAGCATGTGGGAGGAGGGCACCTGAGAACCACCAATTGAGTGGGGAAGATGAAGACACCTGAGGAAAGCAGGAAAGGAATGAACAGAGAGGTGGCGGGTAGGGAGGCTATGACCTGCAAGTGTTGGGTCACAAAAACGATGAGGGAGTGGGCCAAGGCAAAGACAGCATCAGCACATCCTCTTCTTCTTTTCTTTTCTTTTCTTTTCGTTAATTTTCTTTTAATGCCAGTTTGGCAGCAGTTGTTACAGTGGGCATTATGCATATTTCATATGGGAAGAGATCAGATAGTTGGACAAAATGTACATGTCTCCATTATCAGTGATAGTTTTAAATACTAAAATGATGTTACAAAAATCCTGCTTTACAAAGATTAATGAATGCTAAAAAGAGTTGGTTCAATTGAAACTATTTTCATTCCTTCCTGTCTAGAAGCAGTAACATCAATATTCTGTCCTCACACATGGCTTATTAAATGTAACAGCACACAGGATACACCATGCTTTCAGTTAATCAAACATTTTATTTCTAAATTCAAAGCACAGAGGCAATAGGGTTACACTTCAAATCATTTTCTGTATAATAATTTAATTAAATGCTCTATGATTAACCAATTATTATTTTTTTAATTATATGGAATATAAATAGCACTGAGATAAAATCAAAATAGGATAATATAAGTGCTCAAACTGATCACTTTCATAGCAAGTTTCTTGAAAATATATGCTCATTTTGAAATTGATGCATGTCACAGTGGAAACGTGTTTACAACTTTGTTGCAACACATTTTTGCTTGATATAGGATTCAGGTTTTACATCAGGTTGAGGGTCCCTTTTATCATCTTTCTTTAGTTTCATCATGCACCAAATATTGTTGACAGTTCTGGACTGCAACGTAGGATAATTTTGCACCTGAACTCTTTAATTACAGATTTGCTGCCGGTATGACAAGAATGTGGTTTGCTGTTATCTTGCTGAAATAAGCAAGGCTCTCCCTGAAGAAAAGAACATGCCATCTGGATGGTAGCATATGCTGCTTCAAAACCTCCATATAATGTAAGGCGTGAATGTTGCGTTCACAGATGTGCAAGTCACTAACTCTTTAAGGACTAATGCACTTTATGGTTGCTGGCTTTTGAACAGCTTGCTGATTTCAAGCCAAGTGGTCCTTCTCTTCTTATGGAGAATGTGGCCTATACAGTTTTCCAAAATAATTTATAGATTTGACTTATGTAGTATGCTTATGTTATGGGATGTTTCACCAGATGTTTTTTCCAAACTTTACGCAACTCTTGTTGTATGTTGCCGATAGAAAACAAATTCAAAATGAACATATATTGCTCATATAGTCACTGTTTCAATATTTTTGTTCTATTTTTTCATTTGAAATAAGGTTTTAAATGGTTTAAAAAAACATCACATATTGTTCTTATCATTTTACAGTGCATTCATTTTTGAACAGGATTGTAGCCCATTAAAAAACAGCATTATAATTGTGAGAATAAAACTTTAATCTCATTTTCTGGGTAACAAAAAGAGGGGTAACCCACTCATGATCCTCTTCTTGCAGGTCATAGCTTAACACTCTACCTCGGAGGTTGCAGAAGCAGAATGAAAAGGCGTGTGTGTTACCTTCAGGGTCCGAGGCGAATATGGGTGACAGGAGGGTTGGGGTGGCATTATGGGAGATGATTGGTTGGGTAGTAGGGGTGGAAGTAGGTGTAGGAGGGACCATGGTAGTGACTGACACATTATCTATAGACAGACAGGGGATGGGATGACACAGACGTACACACACTCTATTATCTACAGCATGCAGGGAGATTCAAACACAGACGTTGCAGGGTTTTATAGTAATGTTAACACAGCATATAAAACATGACACATGCTTTATTACCAATGGATATTAATTGCATTAATGGATGCTCTTCTGTCTCTGCAGAGGAATCTGAAAGGAAGTTCAACTCAGCTGAGTTTTGAGAGGGAGCCAATGCACAAGCTTGCTGAAATACTTTTACTTTTTTTATATTTTTAAAGTGATCAGCAATTAGGGCTTATGTCATTGCATCACTTAGTTCACATATTCTCCAAAAATGATCCAGCCTGTCACTGGCTGTTGTCACTGGTTGATGCTGAGTACGTGTTGAAGACATTGCTGCTTTATGTCTGATTGTTGGACGGCTTTATTTCTGATGGATACGGCGGTTACTTACAGACAACAACACAAACTTCCACACATTCATTTACAGTACATCTTACACACACACCCGTCATTGTCAGTCTTGTGTCTATTGTCTTTATTTGTCCTGTCCTTCTGTGTTCTACTGTCAGTGATTCTAGTCCTCTCTGACTAAATTAAGGTTTTTTTTTAATCAATAAAGCTTGTTAGATTAGATGGTCAAAGAGGGCTGGTGAAGGACACACTCACCATCACTTGCACCTATACACAAGAAAAATATAAGAAAAAATGTTTCTTGCTAGAGCTATGCACCAACCACTGATGTATAGATGGATAGTGGGGAAAAAAAGTTCACATATCTCCAATTATTCTTCCAAAAATCACTATTTTTTTATAGTGATTTTTTAAAATTCCATTAAAAATTGAATAGATTTTTACTCTGTACAGATAAACGATGTGCCTCTGGCAGACCTTTCTCCCAGCTGAGTGAGTTAAATAGCATGTTTAACATGGCGAAGAAAAACAACAACAAAAAAAACCTTAAAACAGGAGCTAATGAGAACTTACCCGGTCGACTGACATTCATATACAAGGCAACTGGAATATATTTGGTGACATTCTGTATCACTACAAAATGTTCTATGTTACAACAGTAGGAAATACAGTTTGTGACAGATGCATTCCCAGTGGAACAGTGCCATGCAGGAAATGTCTCATTCAATGCTGAACAATAGCTGGGATCTTGACACATTCTCCAAATCAATGGCAAAAACGCAATGGTGTGTAGAGTGGTGGAAAGAGACAAGTTCATATTGCTGTTAAAGAGAAAAGTAATGGCTGACAAGAACTAAGAGAGAGATGGAGATTTGGGGGTGAATGTGTGTGTGTGTGTGTGCGCATCAGCACTTTAAGAGTGAAAAGTGCCACTTCATCAAACAATCTTGAAGAAGCTGCAGCATGCAATGTGGACAAAGTCTGGAGTGCACACACACACACATACAGAGACACTCGCCCTTACTCACATAGCTCGTTTTGAAACACAGAAACACCTATACACTTCCTCTGAGTACCTGTGCTTACATGTAAATGCATAATTGCCAATGCACACATTCACATACACACATGCACGCTGCCCTTTCTGCTCAGGAGTAATTTATTAGTAAGTATTCCACTGTCTCTTCTCCCCCTTTTTCCCACTGGCCCTGAGATCATCAATCTCTTTTTGCACTCCTCTTATGTCAGCACTATATTCTCCCCTCTTTTTTTTGTTTTTTTCTTTCTTCAAGGCCAGTCTTCTTGACTCTGAAAGAAACATACATAATTCATTTTGTGTGAAAGACAAAGGGTGAAGAAAAACTAAAAGGGACAACGGACCAAATGGAGATAATTAGAAATTACCCAATTGAATGAATCCTTTATGAGTTCATACTCTATATGCTGCATGTTTATGTGTGTGCATGCGCCTGTCATTTCAGCCTTAGGGCTGAAGATTAATAGCTGAGGTCGCTACTCTAATTAACTGGATAATGATTCATTTCCTACCTAAAATTGTTTTTTTTTTATCACTTTTTCCAATGTTCTCATATCTTTTTCCCCGAATCTCCAACTTTTCTTTTTTCCTTCTTTATCAACCAAACTCTAGTCCTTCATTTGCACCCCACGCCTTCACTAGCCTTCATTCGGCTGTCTCAGCTGGTTCTCTAGTTTCTTTCTTCTCTGACTGCGTTCCTTCACTGCAACTCTTCAACTTAATTAAGGAAAATGCCATACAGCTCTCGTTCTCTTGGCCGATAGCGTCCTTTCTTCCACATCATATTGTTATTCATTAACACTGTACACCTGCCAATCAGGCACACAGCCCATGTTATTTCGAGGGATGGATGAGGGGACACTTGCAATAATGATGTTTCTGCTTGTATCTCATTCTTGCAGCGGTGTGCATGAGGTTACTCCATCACCATTTTGGGTTCTTTCATGTTCAGCTGTCCTTATTCTATAGGCTTTGCCCAAAGCAGTGTGCTGAATGTTAGACACTGGTTAAAGGTCCACTTCTGACACCATGACAGCCACCAGTATTTGGCTGAGGAGACATTCAAAATTTACTCAGATGTCAGATGCATCATCCTGCATGGAGAAACACAGCACTGAGGACAAAATTGACACAGAGTTATCTCAGACTGGCTCTCTCTGCCTCTAATTTCCAACCTTACATTACACTTTTGCACTCATTCTGCGCTCTTTTAAAACTCTCACTTCATTAAAAAGGAAGCCTGTGTTTCTTTTTCCAATCACCCTGAGGGCTCATTACAACAGTCAAGGAGACAGTCTAATCCCTGGTCACCTAATATTCTTCTCTGTCTCACTACCTATCCTGTGACAATTATGTCACATCTTTTTGTTTTCAATAAATCTATGAATAAAATGATTTGTCTATCTTTTCTCCCCTTTGTTCACTTCTTTCTCTTTCACTGATATTATGCATCCACACATGTACCATATGTAGGTCTACATCTACATTTAAAACCAGAAATTCTTATCTATCTCAGCCTTACTCTCCTCAAGTATTTCTCTCTCTATCTCCAGCACTCTGCAGTTCCATCCTAATGGGTTTTATTGGCTAGGCGATTCATCTGAGTGCAGCAGCTCTTTTCAATTACATAAGTGAGCCCTCTGGGTTTTAACCAGACAATCAGCAACATTCTCCTCCTGGTCACATGCACGCACACATTTGTGTATACACATGAAAAACCCAATTTCTACTTGACAAAGGTGGCAAAAAGATGGAACAGCCAGCAGAAGCCTGAGCTTTTTTGGATTCTGCATATACTTGCTGTCTGTGTGTGTGTGTGTATATGCTCTGTGATCTCTTTCCCACAGCCCAGGCTCCCTGGAGTCTCCAATCTCTAACCTGTTCTCCTTCACCAGTATGAAGTTTGTCTCCCTTCATAAAGTCACTATGCCTGGGGCACCTGCAACAAATCAGTAGAGACTTTTGCCTGAATTTATGCTCTGTGTACAAACCCTGATGGTGAATAACCCTAACAGAGAGAAGGTGGACATAAAAAGGAACCTGTCATTAAAAAAAAAAAAAAATTCTGCTGATTCATCCCACACCTTCCAGCGATCCCTCTTTGTTCACACTTCCTCTCCCAGTGCACTCTGGGATTCCCTCTGGAAAAGCTTGGAGCCAACTAAACTGACATTTCGTTTATCTGACAAGCTGTGGCACTGAATTTTAACCCTCATTCGACCTCCACTGTCCTTCCTCTCCTCTCCTCCTTCCCATCCCTTTATCACACCCTTCCTCTCTCTCCCCATGTTCACTCTTCCCCAACTGTTCACTCCTTCACACTTGCTCATTTCTGTGCAAGCTTCAAGTAAAGAATCTGAAGTGTAGACGGACCTAGAATAGGGAGCAAACAAGTGGCAAGGTGAGAAACGGTGGTGTTTGAGAAGCAAGGAGTAGAAGAGGAAAAGGACAGGAGGTGCAAAATAGATGAGAATAGTAGGCAGAGCATAAGGACAGATATTGAGAAAAAACATATGGAGAGCTTGGAAAAAGGCTATGAAGGAGAGAGAATGACAGATTAGAGGAGGAAGGCAGTGGTAAGACAAAGACAGAAACAGAAAATAACCTCACAGAGAGTGGCACAAAAAGATGAGTGACTTTGTTTTTTTTCTGTCAAAACAGTCACCAGGAATAAGTGAAGATCTTTGTGGAAAAAAAAATAGATATTCACCATTTTAGAAAAAGGCGAAAACAGCATGACACCTAACAATGTGGTTGTTGGAATGAAAAAGAAAGACACACATACACACTGGGTACGTGTCTGAGTTATGAATCATGTTAACATATTTTGCAGCGTGGAATCTTATTTATTTTCCATAAGGACTTATGAGCTTCATTTAATTTTCAGAAGCATGTCACCAACATCTTATAAATCATCCACGGGGGATTTTTTTGTACTGGCAGAGATGTATAGCTTAAACTGTACTTCATAGTTAAAAGACAATCTTATCACTGGAAACAGTCTTGCCTGAAAGTGAAAGGGGGGAGGGGTTACATTTGACATTTTTCATGAAAGAATTAACTGCATGTTTGTCTGATTATCAGTTGTGGGATTCATAAAAATCAAGACATGTTACGTTTTTTTAGGTGAGTACACCACCTCACCTAAACTTATGTTTTTTTAGATAAGGTTTAAACTGAAACAACTAAGTGAGTACACAGTTTTTAAAGTACAGCAAAGCTGCACTGATACAAGGCTACAGCAAAAGGATTTTAAGAGGATGATTGCTGGAAATGTGCAGTGCAGAACAGAGGGGCTGGAGCCAGGCTTATATAGGTTATTGTGGAATAAAAGCTACATTGAGAGTAAAAGAGCAGAAATCCACATGAGAGAGAGAAAGAAAAAGGAAAAAATACATAATCATTAAATGCTAATTGGAGTAAAGCATGAAACACGTTTAAAAATAATTAAATGAGGAAAAAAGGTGCACAGAAATAAAGAAATGATGATGACTGCGAAAAACCAGTGCAAGAGGAGGCTGAGGAAGAAAAGGGGGTAAAGCCAGGACATTTTTCTACAGAGATAGCAACACACATCAAGGCTCGACATGTCTAACCTTCTAGGACAGAGAGAGACACACACATACTGAGATATAAAGAAAGAAGCAAGAAAAGAGGGAGGTGGTAGTGGGTGGGGATGTCACCTTTCATCTTGCCACTGTTGCCACCCTTGATGCCTGTGGAAAACTGTCATAATTTGTGTCACTGAAAGCTTGAACATGAGTTTGTCAATGTGTGAAAGAAAGGTAGTATTAGTGTAATAGATAGATGGGCGTGTGCTAACTTAAAGCAGCCAAAATTTGTTACAATTGTTATAATACATCATTCCTATATAAAAAGATCAATAAGGCAAATCTGCTGAGTGTCAGTTGTGTTCATGCAATTAAGCCAAACTCAAAACACACTAGTATGAGAATACAGCCTTTAGTGATGTGCTTGCTTTGCAGTTTACACCCTCTGCTGTCCTCATCCCAAAATTCATGTTTTGTCCTTTTTCAACTACAAGTTGGTTTCATGTGGGGGTTACGCAACATTAGCACATATAAAAAAAACTCAAACTCAAAATCAGATGCAACTCAAACTCAGACAGAAAGTTGGCCAATTTGCCACAGTTCCTGAAAAAAGTGATATTCTTATGTAATGTTGAAAGCCCCACTGTCATCCTCTTTGAGCCATGGTGTGTAGCCTATCTGGGTCAACCCTCATTAAGAATGGAGCCACCGACAGCGAATCTAGGTGCAGCATCTTGGAAAACTAGACAACAAAAGCTCCTTATACCAGTCTTGTTCTCCTCTGATACTTCTGCTCAAACAACAAAGAAAGTGTATTCACCTGAATTGTAAATGCAACAGATGTTCAACTGTTGTTTTTTTGCCAAATGTTAGAATTTAACAGCTCCAACAGATTGTGCAGTGAGTCATACTTCAGCTGTCTTTGTTTCTTAAATGTTAGCTTGTAATTGTGAAAAACATCCATACACAGTGGTACATCCTGGACAGGTCACCAGCCCATCAAAGAGCGAACACACCTCCCAATTTTTAACTATTAATTAATCCACCATGCATGCTTTTTAAATATACAATTTTCACTCAGAAAAGCACCAGTGAACCAGTAGGTTCAAGCCCAAAACCTTCCAACGAAAATTGTGCGAAACTATTCAGACATCAAACATCTTATATCTTTGTTTATTGCTTTCACCAATTTAAGTTTCTATGAAATCCAAGAGGTGAGGATTTGGCTCCAGCAGACATAATAAACTGGTTATTTTGAAAGGGTAGCCTGAATGATCATGTTTGTGGCTAGTAGTCATGGCCTAAGCTTAAGCTTCTTGTTGAATCTATATTGCTGTTAAATCAATTTCACAGGAGGTTTAGTAAAGCTGTCCTGCGGTGTCAGAATCAGGGAAACAAACAATGCTGACAGAGAGATAAAACATGCGTCAGGATCTAATGAGTCTGTTGCTTGGTGCCAGTATAGCCATACTCCAAGCACACTGAGAAGATAATCAATGAAAATTAGAATACCTCACAAAAATGATAACCAAAAGACAAGAACAAAACATACAAATAATCAATAACTGTATATAAAATCATTCAACAGTCAACGACTGCATGCTGAGTACTACATATGAGAATGAAATTTATAGTTTTTGTTGGTGTACTCACCATACACCAACAGGGTGTAATGATCAGCAGCACGTCCAAAGTTGTTCTGGGCTTGACACAAGTACGTCCCATTGTGTGATTGGCTGAGACGGGAAATCTGTAGAGTGGGCCCAGAAATCTCTGCCCTCTCAGGTAAGGTGTCATTAATCTTGGACCACAAAATATCTCTGGGCCTGGGAAGAAAGAGTAAGAATTTATCACTTGATGATGAAGCTGAAACAAATCAATCGACTGATTGGTCAGTTTGTAGAAAAACAAAAAATGATTTATAACAATCAAGTAACTTGAGGATGTCACTGTGAGCTTTAAGAAAGAGTTATGATGCTTTATACACATTCAATTCACATACAAAGTTACATTGTCTAATGTTTGGCATTTCTATGCATTTTTATTGTAATGTGTTTTTCCAAGTTTACAGCTACCCCCACAACAATGGGTATCAGGCAGTAAAGCATGACCGAAGCAAAATTCACATATTGGTTAACAATTAGTAGTCCAGGCAATGCTCTCACTGATTCTTGACATACTCAGGGTAAACTCAGGGTTTACGATTGTCATGATCTTGGGTGGCACCATCACCTCACAGGGTTCCAGGTTCAACTCCCACCTGGGGCCTTTCTGTGTGGAGTTTGCATGTTCTCCCCGTGTATGTGTGGGTGCTCTCCGGGTACTCCGGCTTCCTCCCACCGTCCAAAAACATGCATGTTAGGTTAACTGGTATCTCTAAAATTGTCCTTAGGAGTGAGTGTGAACGTGTGTGTGGTTGTTTGTCTCGTTTGTCTCTTTGTGGCCCTGTGATGGACTGGCGACCTGTCCAGGGTGTAGCCCACCTCTTGCCTGATGACAGCTGGGATAGGCTCCAGCCCCCCCGCGACCCGATCGACGGATTAAGCGGGTATAGAAAATGCATGGATGGATGGATGTTCTTGGTGGTAGCTGGAGTGCATAGAAGCTGGAGTGGTGTTGTGCAGTTGTTAGTCTCTTCGTATCTTATAAGAGGATAATCATCTGTATCCTGTAATAATTTGTTTCTATTTAAGACTCTACACAGGGAAAATAAACTCTTCAGCCTCTCTGTGAGAACAAAGCTTCAGAACTGCATGCAGTCAACTTTGCTACTTCTTATTGCTCAGTATATCTGAAAATAAAGCTGACTGTTACAGAGGTTTCCACACATTAAAAAAAGTAGATGGGTTGTGTGGGTGTTCAAGATTAAGAGTGTTTTTTTCTCAAACTACCACTGAAAAAACTGGCAACCTGATTAATAATAGCTAGGTTGGTCCACAGCACAGAAAAGTCGTGGTTTTACAAAAAAGGCTAAAAAATATTCATTGGCAGTCGAAGGCATTTAACTGCCATGTGTCATTGTGTGATGGCTTTGTTCAACTTTGACATGACACACACACACACACACACACACACACGCTATACACTACTGATTGGCTCAATCATAAAGGAAGTAGGAGTGGAGGGCGACATTATTCCGCCTCTCATGACCATGGATTTGAAACCTACGTGACAAATGCAGTCCTTTAAATTCTCTACTTTACACTAATTTTCTTTTACTTTGCTGCCACTCACTAATGCTTAGGGTAAGGATTAATCTACATGGTTATAATTAAATACATAGTTATTGTTAATTAATTTTAATATCAAAAGTTGTACAGTACTGTCAAGTCATATCTATGCTCTCATACACAAAACAACGGCTCAAACAAATATTGCCATCCTGTGGCTTTTAACCTTCAGTTGTGAAATTACTAAAATTTGAACGTGTAGACAATTTACCTGAAGAGATAAAGAATACTGAAAATAGGAACAAGAAAGAAAAGAAGGGGTTGAAGCACAGACAATTGGAGTGCTATAAAAAGAGAGGTGGTGAAGGACAGTAAAGAAGCCCAAAGGGTGAAGCTGACATGAGAGGACAGAATAAAAGGGGCTTGGAGAAGGAGCCAATGGCAACAGGGGGGCTGCATCCTGAAAAATAATGAGGAGATGGATGGTCAGAGGGCAGCGACGGTGTGAAACAGTTGGCAGGAGAAAGAGAAAGGCAGATGAGAGAGAAATGGGGTGTCAGGTGTGCAGGGTGGACAAAAAAGACAAAAGCAAGAGGAAAGTGTGTTAGTACAGAGGAGAGGAGAGGGAGAAGAGGAGATGGTGTGGTGGGAGATGAAGGGAAGGAGCAGGCAGACAAAATGAATCAGTCATGAAAGATGGGCAGGCAGAGCAGACAGGAGGTGTGAGGATTACAGAGACATCCTGTGGAAGGAATCTGTGTGAGTGTTAGCGGGTGTGTGTTTCTGGCTGGGTGTCATGGCTCATGCTAGTCTGGCCAGATTACAATCCTGACTCATCTGGGTTCTAATCCCTCAGGAAGTCTAATTAAACCTCTTTCTTGCTTAGTCACTCACATACACACACTCTCTGACACCTCTGCGCACACACACTGATTGCGCATGGTAAAATCTTCCTTTGCTCCTCTCTTGTCAATTCACACACATACACACTTTAACTCCCACGCACTGTAATCCCTTGTAAATCTAACACAGAAATAAGCAGTTAATCAAGCAAACGGGCAAAGCATCGCCTTCGTCTACCATGCTAATAACAGCTAGACAATGAGCGTACCCCTTCACCAAAAGGAAGTGCCATATAATTGGTCATTAATGCTTAACAAGCAGTTAACAGGGCCAGGGAGCGAACGTGAGGGTGACAAGGGTGCTCTGATATGTGTCAGTGTGTGCCTCTATGTGTGCAGTCCAGCATGAGATGAGGCTCAGAGTCCAGAACTGCCTGCAGTCCATCCCTCTCTGTCACCCAACACACACTCAAACACACATTCGTACATACACACTGAGTTCCAATCAGCCGTTACAAAGCTTTAGAGAGGCGACAGCCAATACGCTTCCCAGCCAGTCCTCTCTGTGGGATTTCACTAAAGTCATCACACACACGTATGCACACTCTTTGGCTGCATGAAGCATTACTGGGAGCTTCAGCCATCCTGATGCCCACAGACAGACGGACAATCTAGGGGTGGGTTTAAAAGCTTAGGAGCCAATACCCGACTGGAATGTGCACAAAGGGGTGTGAACGCTCTACAAAAAATGCTTTGTTTCAAAAAGATGGCTTTTGAAATAATTGACAAATGAATGATTTTAGTATCTCACATATTGAGTTGCGTATAAGTTTAGAATATGTTCACATTTACAGTCAACATTTCTCATTCTTTCACAAACACATTCCAAGTAACCTCTCAACACAGACTTAAGCTCTTTTTCCTCTTTGTCCTTCATGTAATAAAATATGGATCAGGTGGATTTTATCCACCTGTCAAACATTAAATGTCAGGAAATAGCACAGCTGCCATTAATCCTATATTTCTGCTCAAACTTAAAGAGACAGAGCATTTTGGCATGTACAACCATACATAGAGTAGACTGTTTGGACCTTTGTTGGCCCAGTTCATCTTTCTTGTTTAAAGCAACCCTTTCATTTCTCACTAAACTAATTATATCCATAACAGATTAAAAAAAAACACATGGTCGTGGGCCTTTCCAAAAGAATTTCTCTATATTTTCTAAACAATCCAAGTTTCTTTTTTAATAGACTATTCTACCCTAAACGTTCTTTGCTGCATTTGCAGCAAATTAAATGACGATGCAAAGCCTTACCATTACCATCTTTCTTGCCATGAAGTACTTTTTAGAGTGGATTTGAAAAGATAAAAAGATTTTTTTTTGAAGAAGAAGTACTGCATTTACAGCTACTACACGATCACCATAAAACAGCAATCTGAGTGGCACCAAGTGAGAACATCTGTGAATGCCTGGTCTGTGTACCACAGACTGTATACCAAAATATGGAAGTGGTCAACATGATGTCACCTACTGGTTTGCGGAATATCATCTTGAGGCCTTTAACTTAACATTTGGTCACTACCATTTTGAGTTTTTGGAGGCAGAATTGATGTGCAAAGATTGGACCTGACAGATTCTGCCTTTAAATGGAATCCATGATTGGTGTTAGATTGAATCGGCTCTGCTGTCTGACCCAACCTGTCCTAAGGCCGGCTTCACACCAGCTCAGTGGTGTGTGTGTTGCATGCACGAAACAGCATTACTTTCATTTTATCTGCCATGCTAACAAATTAGAGCATGGACGCCGAGTGCGTGACTCCAAGGGTTAAAAAGCCCCATGACTGTTGAAGTATCTGCTCACAACTGGTCATCTCTCCTGTCTTCACTTTTTGAATCATATTAACTATCTTTTACACAAAACTCAGTATTTATGGCCAAAACCAAAGGCAAAAGATTGTGCAACCATACCCCAACCACCAATCACAGCAGTGTTAAGAAGCTGCCATGGCTAACAATTTGACAAGCTAATGAGAGATTAAAGTAACTGAGAAAATGTTTACAGCATAATCAAAAAGTGAGTTTGCTGGGTTTTCAATAGATGTAATATCAAATCTATAAGGTATTCATAAAAATGTTTCTAAAAACATCAAAACAGCAATACTATAATTATTTAGTGGTGCAATGTCAACTTCGTATTAACTGAAATATTCATCTCAATGGACCTCACAACCTACTGCATGAACGGGTACAGTTTCATCTATTAGGTTGTAAATACCACAAAGATATAAACGCGAACTCTTCTTTTCAATAAATTTAAACACAAACCTATTAGATGGCATCATTCTCAGCTCTATATGTAAAAGGAATGTGGGTGACATACTAGACATAGAGATTTGGTGCTCATCAAAAAACACAGCAAAATGTGTCTGTAAAATCTAAAGTAAAATGTGTGTTTATGATTTGCCTGAGTCATATTGATAAAAATGTTTTGAGAGATATATCGATGAGCTATAATAGATGCAATGTGAAAGGTATTAAAAAAAAGTTGACATGATGAAGAAAGAGCCATGAATATAGTTTTATTGACTAAAGAAAAAGGCTTTTGTCTGACTTGTAATCTGCAATAACACATTCACCTCCCTCTGAATTCCACTTTCAGCTCGGAAATGTCATTCTCAAAGCAGCTCAAACTTCTTCCAAAAAATGTTTTCATGCAGTAACATTTTGCAAAATTTTGCATTTGTAAAGGGCGCAACTGAATTGCTAACCTCCCACATTTTCTCTTCAATTAAAATCCTGGCGTATCCTTTTGAGGAACTCGTTGTACATTTTTAGAATTCACAATTATTTTTTCAGAAATTTGAATCAGATAATTTTGTGCCAGCTGGTAAATGTAACAATTTCATGTCCCTCTGAGAGATTAGGATGACTTTATCTGTGATTTGGCTTATCTTTTCAATCCGTAACTGCTGGTATGTTGTGTTCATAGAGATTATTTTCTCAAGTTACAGTTGCAACATTTGTGTTGTGCTTAAAGCAGGACACATTTTCTGAAGGTGAACTACACTAACACACAGCTAATAAATATGCAAATAGACTTACAGAGGATTCCCAGTGACGGAGCAGGTCAGGCTGAGTGAGTCGCCCTCACGCAAAATTCCTGATGGAGGAACAATTCGCACCAATGGAGCAACTGCAGAGAAAGAGAAAGACAGGTGGTGTACGTGAAAATGTATGAGAGAAAATCAAAAAGTGAAAACATATGAATGAGAACACAATAGGACAGAAAATAAAAAGAAGATAAACATGGAATAAAAATATAGAAAAACAAATTTCAGGGACAAGAGATAGAGAACAAAAAGGAGGAGCGAGGGAAAAAGTATTAAATGGTCGAAGGAAGTGTCGTTAACAGCTGTTTCCAAGGCAACCAGCTGACAATCCTACGGTGGAGACACCTGTTATCATAAGCAGCCCAACATTCCGTCAGCTGCTGTAATGCACATTTCAGTAACAGAGCAATGGGAAGCCCAATTCACACTGATGTTTGGTCATTACTGTTACATCTCTGACTGGTTGAACCAGCAGCATGCAGATTGTTAATACCTATGAATATTAATCAATCTGATCTAAAACAAATATTCATATACAGTGATATATAGTAGCAAATTAACTGAACTCAAAAACACGTACAGAAGTTCTTGCTAAATTATAAACTGCAAATATTTATGAATGCCTCTAGAATGTCTGACTACCCTAAATCATGGACATTATACGGCCTAAGAATCTCAATAAACTGCCAATAACGAAAGGAGAGGAAATGGAGTAACTGGATTTTGGCTTGGTAATAGTATCCGAATAATACTAGAGGTGAAATACTTTATAAATATTGCATAAAATATATCAATAATAGGTTTCTACTGTATACCACAGGAATATGGGCAACAACACTGGCAACAACACAGAGCTGTTTTGTAAACATACAAAAATAGATAATAAGAACATCATTAACTGATACTTTTTTACAGTTGTGCTCCTCTTCACATGATGAAACTAAAGCTAGATTTAGCATACATGTACTAGTGGGAGCCAACTTGACATGTTTAATACAAATAAAAATAAACAAAATGAATTACCATTTTAGAGACAATAGATTATGTATTTAAAACTTATTTAACAAGGTTATAGATCCTAACTGTTTGAGACTGTCTACATTAATCCTGCATAATCATCTACTGATTTGTGCAAACAATGAGAATTTGCTTTAAAACATAAATAAGGTTCTGCCTGAGCTTGTGATTATCAACCTTAAGGCAATTTATACTACTCTGTATTTTAATGCACTTTCGCTTTCTCTCCTAAGATGCACAGTAGATTTACCTTTTTCAAATAAGTAAGCGGGGATCAATCCCTAAGATGTACTCAGATCATTGTGAAAGTTAATCTGACATGTGTTTTCTTTTCTTCTTTTTTTTCTTCAGGGTGATGTTGGTAATCTCCTTAAACTACAGGCCAGGGCCCTAACCTGGCCGCAGGCCTATTTCTGCCAGCTTCATGCATGACAGGATTTGTATGCATTAGGTTTTAATGAGAGCAGGTCTCACTTAAGGCAGCTCTGCATATCAGTAAAATCTCGAGCTGAGCTTTCTTCTTAAAATGAAATATTCATTGTTTGAAAAATTACGCTGCTCTTACAAAGCATTTTTGCTGTCAATGAAGTAAAACAAAATAACAAATGGTCCCAAAGTAGCAACTTAAGCGACAGCAACACAGATGAAATAATAGATCCTTTCTAAATGTTTGGAAGTAAACATTATGTTTATGCATTTGTTTGGAAGATTGAAAGAAAATTCACATATTCCAAATGGAGTAGAGACTTACAATACACATCCAGGCGATAATGTCGAACCCTCTTCTGCCCGTTAAGTGCAGGGTGGAGTGCCTCACAAATCAGTGCTGCCCCGTTGTCTTTCCTTTCTACCGGGAAATGGATGGCGCTGGACACACTGAGCGTCTTCCCGTTGTCCTGCTGGGATACAACACCTGGAGAGAGGTGGATGAAATAAATAGAAGAGATAAGCTTGTCTATCAAAAAACAAGCCTGCCCTTTTTCTTCTTTCCCCAGCTGAGATATCACACTTATGGAAAGAGATAGGGAGTACAGCAGCAGGAAGGAGTTTTTTAGCTTGGAGCACAAAGTGGGACAGAAACAGTGGGTTGACAAAGAGGTAGAAGTTAGTGACAGATGAATGAGCTTTGTAGAGCTTCCCCAGCCACCTGTGGAGGAATAGATGAGTTGCGGAGGACAGAATAAAAGAGCAAGAGCAAGAGAAAGCAATTTGCCTCTACATTTCATGGCAATTATGAGTAGCAGCAAAGTTTGTTTTCAGATAGCAAATCAACTGACTGGCATGTATGCACGCAAAAGAAGGGCATAGATAGGGGAGAGTGAGATAAAAGAAAGAATATGCATAAACCAATTGAGATTTTAACTGAGCCAGACAAGGGGGGAGCAGAATGTCACAGTAACTGGGTGAGAGAAGAAAAGCAGAGAGGGACCCATTGACAGAGAGCCAAGGAGGCAATACAAGCAAGATTGATGTGAGCATGAGTGTGTGTGTCTATGTGTTGGGGAGGAAGCAGACATGAAAGAGGATGATAACAGTGCCAAGCAAGATGAGAATGGAATAAAGATGCAAGAAGAAGGGAGGAGGAGAAGCAGAAGGCGAGAGGTAAAGGAGGTTAGCCAAGCTAACGGAACCTGACAATGTCACGTATGGAGAGTTTGTGCTTATATAGGCAGCAAATAATATTACTAATATTGCCCTGAGTTTTCAATTATTGCCAGCAGCCAAATGAAAGTCGGCCTAATCGAAGCAAGGGAGAGGCTGGCAGTGTGTTCTGAGGAGCAGAAATAAGGGAATGATGGGAAGATAGTGCCTTAATTAAAGAGTGCTTCCCATATCTGTTGGGATCGGCCTCTAACCTTTAGTGTCACAGTTCATTTAACTCAGGGCCAAAATAAATGGTAGGAGGAATGAGGACAGGAAACAGGGAAAAAAGGGGTGCAGGCAAGAGAAGAGAAGCAAGAGACATTAGGGAGACAACATAGTAAAAAGTACGCCCCCTGTCTGTCTTTTTTACTTTTGAAGCCCTTTGCAACCTATAACTGTGCTGACAAGCGTCACGTCTTTTCAGCAGGAAGTCTTAAAGAAAATGTAAAAAGAAAAAAAAAGATTAGATGAAGGCACTCGGAAGGTGTAAAGGATGAGGACATATAGGAGAGACAGAACAATGAGACAGATGTATTCTGACAGTGTAGAATGGAAGACAATAGCTGAAAGAGATCCATTAAAAAACTTGGACAATACTTATTATATTTCTTTAAGCACAAAGTATAAACTAATGTGAAATAACAACACAAAAATAATTCCTACTTTTGGTACTATGTTGTCTGTATTCATTAAAAATTGGAAATACAACTGAATTAAATAAAAATAGCCAAAAGCCTGAGTGAGGAATGTTTTGAATAACATTGTTTTTTGTTCTTCCTCAGTAACCTGAACAATGATTTTGAGGAATTCAAATAAAATATAGCACTGTGCGCAAATACTGTTTAACAGGAGGGAGCAAAAATATTTCCTTGGGTTAAATAGACTGAAGGCTACAGAAAGATCGATCTTTCAGATGTATTATTGAGTCAAGTCCCCCCTTTAACGTAGAGAAACCAAGGGAGACAGCGACTTAAAAAGAAGGACAGATCAAGGTAACAGACTGATGGATGGCTCAGAGTGTTATAAGAAGTAAGGAGGAAGGAAAAGTTAGATTATTTTGAATTAAGTAGTGCGCTTTTAAGTGTCTGATTCAGCAGTAGAGAGAGAACAGCAGAACATCTTGAGTGTCTGAAACGTCTGAGCCTTCATGGTGCAGTGTGCTTGTCAGATTATGAACAAATAAGATGTATTTGAAATCAAATTATCAAGAGAACGAGAGATAAATACAAATATACTGTCAGGTCCACCAATATTTTGATAGTGACAATTCTTTTGTCATTTTAATACATATTCATGTAAAGGTTACATAATTATTGCGCATTCAGTATAGCTTTGATATGAGTATATCTAAACCCAAAGCAGAAGTAGAACTTGAAACTCTTCTAAGTGGGAAGCCTCTTTTGTCAAGAGTTCAAATGTAACTGGACACTCAACTCAAAAGCTGTTTCCTGGAGCGTTGCAGGATACTCATTCCTGAGTTCTTAATCAATTAAGCAGCTCAAACACCTGGAGTTGATTTCAAGATTGGAGTTTGCATTTGAAAGCTATTGTTGTGAACTCACAACATGCAATGGAAGAAGCTCTTAGTGCAACTGAAAGATGTCACTGAAGACAAATCAATCAGGGAAGCAGCAGGAACATCAGGAGAGGACAGACCAACAGGTGGTACATTAATAAAAAAAACAACAACCCAAAGCTAAGTTCGACAACAAGAAAAGATCTGGGTGTCCACAGAGGGCACCAGTGGTGGATGATTGCTGGAGAAAAACTTCCCAACATCAAAGAAAAAGAAGAATATTCTCTGGGAGGCAAGTCATTATCCAACTCTACCGTGAAGACAATAATTCCAATAAAAATACAGAGGGTTCACCAAAAGGTGCAAAGTATTTACAGCCTCAAGGATAGAAAAGGCCAGACTAGGTGTTGGCAAAAAAAAAAAAAATCTGATACAGCATTCACTGTATAGATGAAACTAAGATCCACCTATACCAGAATGACAATTAGAAAAGATGTGAAAAAAAAAGGCTTAGAACAGCCACGATTCAAAGCATAAAAGAACATCTGTAAAAGGGATGGAGGCAGTGTGGTGGCTGCCAGTGGCACCAGGTCACCAGTGTTTATTGATGTGATATAAGACAGGATCAGCTGTATGAATTATAAAGTATACCAAGCTGTACTGTCTGCTCACACTTAATCAAATGCAGCAAAAAAGATTGATCGGCATTTCATACAACAGATGAGCAATGACATAAAACACTTGGTGAAAATAACCAAAAGGTTTCTGATAATGGTGAGAAGAGGAAAATCCTGCGCTGGTCAAGGTCACCTTTAACTCAACCTGACTGACCTGCATTTCACTTGCTTAAACAATACTTTACGGCAGAAAGATCCATGAACATTAAGGCCTGGTAAAGTCTCACAAAGGTGGAAACTCTTTCTGTGGTGATGTCCATGTGGTCCAGACTTGAGGAAGACATTGCTGATAACGATTCTCAACAAAGTATTACAATTCAACATTGAATATGTTGACTTGTTAAATTGCACATCAGCCCTTAAAAAAAGCAACAAATACATATCAAAAAGATGTCATTCATAAACCCTTCACAAAATATATTTTGATAAACACAAAATATCACAGTTTTTGTCTAAATTAATTTGTCTAAACATTTCTGGGCATAACTGTAAATCAGTTTTGATCAGAAAAGAATGTATGTGGTAAACATACTCCAGAAAAACAAAAAAGGTTGAAATATTTATAGAAGCTGCTGCTGATCTGTTTTCTCACTACAAATGCACACTGATATATAGCACATTATACTTCTTTTGTGAGCCTAAATGGTAACACAAGAATTATTGATGTTGAGATCTAAAGAAAAAAAAGGCCTTGATGATTTGGAATAAGTCGCCTAAACATTGCTCAAATCAGTAGATCAGAATGGAAGAGGAGGGAGGCAGCAATGATGCCTAGACCCTCATTTTCTTTATCCATCTCCATCCATCCATCTTTACCTGCATTCTTTCACTGATCCATTTGCCGCTTGCCCTGTCAAACCATCAATCACAAACCATTAATATTCTTCTTTATTCAGCACTCTGTGGTATCAACCCACCATTCCACTTCACCAGCCTTTTTTTTTTTAATCTCATTAACTTCCTCATTTGTCTCTCATAACAATCTAACCATCCATCAGTCTAGCTGTCAGCTCTGTCCTTGTACCTGGTATCTCCCGGCCATTGCGCATCCAGCGCAGGGTGGCAGCTGGCTTGCTGCGCGGCGACACACAGGTGAGCTCCACCTCACCACCCTCCACGGCCTCCTGCTTCACCTCCACTGTGGGCGTCTCTGGGGGCACCAAAACGGAGAGCGTCGCCACCTGGTGGTGCGTGGAATCCGTGTAGAGCTGGCAGAAGTAGCCGCCCTCATCCGACACGCTGACGTTGGTCAGTGTAATGCGCACCAGCCGTGGCGTGAAGAGCACCATCTGGAAGCGCTCGTCCTTCAAGGCTGGAGTTGGGGGAAGATATGGGAGAAGGTCGAAGGAGGAGTGGGGATGAATGTGGGACAGAAGTAAAACAGCATGAGTTGGCATTGTTGAGGGGGAAGGAAGAGAAGAATGTAAATGGTGGTTGGACAGGAAGGAAGGGTGATGAAAATGACAAGGGAAACAAGACAGGATGTCAGTGATAGGAGGAGTGGCAAAAACAAGGAGAGGGTCTGTGAGTTTAACAATCACTGGGAGAAAACCCCTTTATCGGTCTATGTAAAGTGAGAGTTTGGACTAAAATCACAATGTAAAATATAAAAGTGCAAAGAAAAGGAAAAAACAAAAATGAAAAGATAAACTCCATACTTTAAAGCTTGAACTTTTTATCATTTTATTGGTTGGCTTTTGCCTACATTATTTTGCAAATTTGTGTCTAGATGGAAAGCATTTCAGGGAGTTGGTCACAAACTCACTTATTCAGCAGGATGGAAATTCTCCACAAGCAAAAACTGTTTGATTATTGGCAAAACAGTTTCCTCTGTGCAAGCTTAGATAGATGAACTGTCATTTTTTTCACCTCATTGCTCAGCCTAACATTGCATTTATGTTTAATATATTTATTTCCAGAAGCCCCCTTCATTGCCTGTTTTAATCAGTAATAAATATGCATTTGTACCACCAATGCTCTGATGTATGGTTAACAAATTAGGACTGGCAGATTGCAGGAGAGTTGATTTCAGTAAGTCAGCTTAAAACAATCTGCATGTCTGTGTCAATCTTCCAAAATTTTGTAATAACCCATACCAGCTGAAAGGCCTCTTTATGTGACTCAATCAATTGAGCGACTCAGCACCTCAGCTTTTTGGATTTCTATTGCATTTAAGTTAGGAAATGTGAGTCAAGAGGTGCATATCTTTTGGTTCTGCTGCTGTATGAAAGTAGTCCCGTCTGATCGAAAGTATTTTCCAAATAGAATTTTGCATTCTCGTAAACTAATTAATGTGTAGCTCTGAAAGTATGCACAATCCATGAAAATGTAGATTATTTTTTCCTGTTCAGGAAATACATCAAACAGCACAAGAGAACTATGGCTTGCATTAATTGAGGGGTAAGACATTTTCAGCTTTGGAATCAATTATTCACACTCCCCCAGACAGTTTGCTCTGTATTAGTGAACAGTGAACTTCTATCTAACAGCCAGTGTAGAGTTTCCATCATTTAATTTGTGACGTCAACGAATAGAATTGCTGAAGAAAAATGGCAAAACATAGGAGGAATTAGGGCTCTGAGCACCAAAGATGATTTACTATCCTGGTATTGATATAGCTGCTAAATCTAAAGCTTTGTTTGATGTAAAATGTTCAGAGAGAGTTTACAAAGTCTGACTCGATGGACCAGCTCCAGGCTGTACATTGATACTACATAACAGTCTTGATTCTCTCATTTCCAGATTGGAGGAAGTGTGTTGTTCATATTCCCAAGCACTGATTAGAGTATTCTACAATGTATTCATCCATTCTCTTTCACACGCTTTATTCCTCTGTAAGCCTGTTTCTAATTAGTGTCCAGATTTTTATTGCTCATCTTATTAGGTTTTAATCAGCATTGTTTTACTTGCCGTGAGGAACATAGCTATTTTGTGTGTTAGGCAAATAAAGCTAATTGTGCAAGCAAAAAAATATATATTTAGGAAAGCCATTAGAACGAGTGTTGCAGCCATTTGGGTCAGTAAAAGACAGGCTAAATACTATAGTTGTACATAGCAATTTAGAAATCAGCTTTCTAAATGTAACAATTGTAGCGCTGAACCTCAGACCTGTGAGCTACATTCTACCTCACTTCATTGTGCACAATGAAGAAAAAAGACACATTGTCAGGAAGAATGAGAAGAGGTGAGCATGCAACTATATTTCTTTTGTTACTAAAGAAAGAGTCAAGTCAATGGCAAGAAAAGTGCTGATAATAACAAATAATGCTAATAACAGTCTGTGGCTGACAGTGGCTCAATGTTCATAGATTTACATAAATACCTCCGAGGCTCACTTTGTATTGACTTAGCTGTGAAACATCCGTAACTCTCCGGCTCGGTTTTGTTCTGTCCCACTCTTGTCTCCTTTGTGTTGGATTTGGCTCACAGAGAAAATGGTAGACACTTCCCTTATGGAGTACCAGGCCACCTCTCAGTACAATTCACAACACAACAGAGACACTATATGATACAGATATTGTCTTTGTTGGTGTATGTGTGCTCCAGAGAGGGTGAGGTGGGTGAAGGAAGAACAAAAGAAATATACAAATAAAACTACATAATACAGAGAGCAGAATAGAGACAATATAGATAGAGACAAGTATTCACAGGGGAACAAGAGAGTGGCCTGGAGGGATGGAGATAGTCCACCCCTCCTGAAAGTACAACACCATAATCTCTCCACCTCACCCCACAAATTTCCCTCCACTCCACTAAATGGCAGAGGAGCATTGTTAGAGAGCTATTCCCCACAGATAGGTAAGTCTTTTTCTCTTCTCTGCACAAAATGGCAACTAAATGTCAGACTCCTGTTCTAGTCCAAGTTCACCTTTATTGTCCTGTCTCATTTGCATGCTGATGAGAGCTGGCAATATGAGGAGAAATAGAGAGATGGACGACTGAGGAGAAAGGCTCCATTTGGTTAGTTCCACTGCTCTGTTATAGCGAACTGCCCCTACTGTCACATAAAACACAACCTTGACTGGTTGTTTGCTGGCAAAACCAATTCACCGTACTTCCTGCAACAGTCCTGTTTGGGCAACTTGTGTGGAATAGGCCGACAACGTCCTCAGTTTGTAGTCTGGGTGGCAGATGGGTAATAGACAAGTGATCAAACAAACACGGGGTGGAGAGAGCCAGATTGAGCTGTAATTTACACTCCCAGAAAATGTCCCCATTGAGGCTTTTTGCTGCTTTCAGAAGCCAAATTAGTTGAGGATAGCCATCTATACTTTATACATTCCCTAAAATTTGGATAAGGACTATCCTTATTGTCTCTGTTGATGTGTATTTCTTAGCCCTCTGCCCTGTTTCTCGTTCTCCCCTTCTTTATATTCTTCTCATTTTCGCTTTCATTTTTGGCCTCACACCCCCTCTTCCTCCATGTTCTGATTAGTCTCCTCCATGTTTTCTGAAGGGTGCAACTCGATATCTCGAGGGAGAGCAGACAAGGCGGCTCTGTTTAAATACTTAATGGAACTTACGGTCATGCTGATCTGATAGAAATAGGTAGACAGTTGAAAATAAGATTCCCAGCTCAATGCAGCAACCTTAAATTCCCAATCGTGTCTGCTCAACAATAGAGGTGACTGACAATTAAGGGCAAAAAAGTGTGTAGAACAACAGTATTTCAGTGCTGCATTGGTGAAAAGTAGAACTGTAGGTGTGCAAATAATTAGTATTATTTTATCCTAATCCTGCCATTCTGTTCTGAAAATCTTCAATGATTTTTTTTTGTCAGATACTGTGAGGTAGTGTTGATTACTGAATCAAAAAATGACTAGACCATGGACCTTTCATGATTAGAAGGCTCAGATTTTCACATACTCACAGGCCTATCATGTGTTAATAAAAAATGACGGAGTTACAAGCAAAGGTGGATGTATGTTTTCAGTGGTGTTTGTGTAATTTGTTTGTCAGCACGACTGAGCAAAACCTACATGGACAAATATGAATTTTGCTTGACAGGTTGCGCATGAGCAAAACAAGAAATATCCAGATCCCTTTCATTAAGACTGAACATGGTGGAGCATGAACTCTCCCTAGTTTTATTTATGTTCTCTTCATAATCGCAAGGTTTACAAAGTTGTTTAAAGGTTTGCCCTAGGGTAAGCTAGTGATGTAAAGGTATTGCAAGAATTCACCTTTTAATGTGTTTCCATTATATCAAGGTTTAACTTAAATGTCAGCAACAGAACATCAGCTATTAATGCAGCACCAACTTATCATCTTTACATTAACACAAGTCCTTTCTTTTACCACCGTATGCATTTGAGATTATCTATCTACGTAGGACAGCACAGTAAAACTAAACAAATTTACTTAACATTTCACATGCTAGAAAGAAGGTTTAAATCTGTTTGAAACTGGTACTGGCATAAAAAACTTCAGATCAGATGCTCAGCCATGACCCAAACAGTAACTCTAATGAATTCCTTGATATTCAGCTTATATTGTGGCTGCCTGGTATACTATTCAGTTCGGGTCAATTAAATTGAATTCAAGGATGCTTGACTGACAGTTTAAAAAAAATATTGCCTAAGTAGCTGTAGCAGATTGAGACTGAAATAATAATGTGTGCGCTATGTTGGAGGTCAGGAGGTACAACAGGTTGAGTGAAGTTAGCTCACTAAAAAGGTATTTCTTTCTCTAAATAAAGATTGGTAAATTACCACTTGCAATTTAAACTGCAGAACAATACCTCTACAAATCATTAGCAAACTTTGAAGGACTAGTGAGGCACAAAAGAGACTTAATTCTCTGCTTTTTCGGAAGAGAGAAATAATATTTTTTGTATCTGCGTGTCCTGTGGTCAGGAGTTTGCTGAAAAGTACACTGAAAGGTGAGGATGTGCTTCCTCAAGGAGGTTTAAAGTTTCTGATTGGCAGTTCTGTCAAGCTGTTACTGGATTGATAAATATATTATATGATTAGGGAAATAAAACACCTCTATGCATAACATTACAATGTGTCCTGAAAAAACCCCAACCCTGTAGGAAGATTTGTGCTGCTTATTCCTTATTAGAAAAACAGTGTTCTTACAAGAGAGAGGTGATATGGTGGTTAGTAGAATTTTGATTTCATCAAGTTTGTATTCCAATATTTGCATCTTAACAGAATTCATAAAAAGGTAATCTAGAGTTTGATATTTCATTTATTTGCATTGACTAATTTATGCATTCTAAAATAATAGGATTACAAGTAAGAAAATCACAAGCGGGAGGGTTAAGACTGAGCAAGGGAGTGTTACAAACGTCAGTGGATTAGCACTACCTGCCTCCCCTTCCTTTATTCCTTATAAAGCATTTGTGTGCATGTAATCACTAACGGGGAGTGAAAGATTTGTCACTATGAAGGAAAACGTGTGGAGATGTATACAAATCAAAATTTAAACTGTATCCGTTTAGGGAACAAAGTAGGGAAAACATTATAATTGAACAATTTTTGAGCCTTTATCCTAAAACTGCACGTTTTGCTCTGTGGGCCAATGTTACCATTTCCGTCATGAGATCAGGTTTTACCCGAGCGTTGCTGCAACTCCTTGTGCATCCTTTAATTTTTGCTGCTCTCTCTTTGTAGGCTTTCTTTCATAGGGTACAGTAATGATTGGTCAGAAATGGCTAAGTGCAAGACAGCTATTAATATCTAGTTCTAGGTGTGCCAAACAGGTCAATAACTTAAGGTGTTCTAGCAGCCCTTACAGAAAATCTGGCAAAGGTAGCAACTTGCCACTGCCCTTAATTAGCAAGTAAAAAAAAAACAAAAAACATGTAATATTTGCATACCCCGAGGCCCTAAATGAAATCTGACTTCATTATAATACTGGCCACAATGATAATTTTCCATGAAGCTGCCTTTAAAAATCACAGTCAAGGTTATGCTCTAATGAAGACTGTAATAAGGTCTGATCTCATCAGTGGGGTTAACAGTGGATTAGGCAGAGAGCTTCAAACTATGCTGTTAAAACAGCTAGAGGAGCCACACTGTTAAGGGAGAGAGGAAGCCCATCTCTTGAATTAACTTGGCGGTTATCTGACTTTTTAATGTGAAATCTCTTTAAAGGCAAAGTGAGGATATTTGTTACAAGAATAATTTGTAAAATGTAAGTGTTGGTGAGTCAGAGCTAATGCATCTTAAAGGCGGTCTTTAAATGTCACTGGGGTCAAATGCATCATCACAGATGGATTAAGTTTGGCTGTGGGGGCTAACGTGCATACAGATACACACCTCGTGTGCCGTTGAAGAAAAGGGTCTGTCGGCGGGGATTCTGGATGACCACAATTGAGCCATCGTAGTTCTGCAGGCGACAGGAGATCTGAGCTGTGCCTCCCTCCAGGACTGTCACATTCTCTGCTTGCACTGCCTGACAACGGGCTGAGGGAGAAAAAAGGTGGATGTTAATATAGTGGTACAGAGGTTGGATGATGGAAAGGAAGAAACGAGGGAAAGAAGAAGATAGGAAAGTGTTGTGCTGTTGTGAATTTTCTTTAAAAAAAAGATCAGTTCACAGGACTCTTGAGATACAATCTTTCTAAATTAGGTAATTAAAGAATCCTTCATTTAGTCGCTTTTCATCATAGAGACATAACAAAGAAAGAAATGGAGAGGAGGAGGAAAAGAAAGGAGGAGACAGTGATGGAGAAAAAAGACTGAGAGGCAGGGGGATGGCACTGAAGGCCTCAACAAGTAAAAGAGAGTACTCATGAGTGATGCGTTCACATAATTATAATAGGGATGATTGTAATTACTGCTATTCATCTCTTACAGCGCAGAAACACTCACATACTAACAACCATATTGCTTCTAGCTTGCCAAACATAATGCATTGACACATGTTTGTGAAAGGCCACTGGCCTGTTGCTGTTCAGATACACACTACCATGCACACGGTTAAATAAAAATGTGAACTGACACAATCACTCCTGAATGGATCATTTGACTGCTGCTCTGATACTACCTGAGTGTGGATTAGTACTTTAATATATTATCTTCCAAAACCATGGTGGTGGCCTTGAATGCATATAACAAAAAATCTTAATGCCATTCATCATCCAGGTGCAAGCCAACCAATTGATTACACTCCATTATTCAAATGTAATAGCTCTTATTAGAAAGGCGGGATAATGCATCAGCTTCAGCTCTTGCAAATGGATTTGCTAACACACAAACATCTTTATGAACACATGCTCCACCTAAGTACTCACCTGGAAATGAAGATAGAGACAGAATCACACATTCATGCAGAGTGACAGCAACACTCACAGAAACTTTCTCACGTAATCTGTTCTACAAAGTTGTCTGGCCCCTAAGCACCACATTTTTAGACGAGGGGGCAGAGAAATAGCAGGGGGGCTTCTTTGATGTTGCTGAAAGCTCAATAGTTGGTAATGGGGAGACTGATTATGCTCTGATTGTTGCACCGTCTGTTTGTGGGTCTGGCTATTGATGTGACTCGGCTGAGTCTCAACTCCTGCTGTGTACAACGGACACAACGGGCACAACGGAGGGTTGTCCTTTGAATTCAAATCATTTGGGGGGAAATTAGTCACGTGGTTCCAGCCAGGGGTGGAATGTGATTGCTTTCAAGAGAGGATCAGCTTTCTGGCTTTCCCAAACTAGTATTTAACAATTTGCATCTCCATTTGCATTTCCCCCTTCCCTACTAAAGTGTTGGCCGCGGGGAGGGTTTAGAGAGAGAACATCAATACTGAAGTGCAATGATGAAGCAGGCAATGAGAAGAGCCAATAAAGGCGACAAGACTATATATATATATATATATATATACATTTGCTGCTGAGTCTAACAGTGTCTCTGAGCTCTGTAAAACACCTTCAGAAGGAGGGAAATGTTGTGAGAAAAACAGATGGTGGCTGCCATGGCAGGAGTCGCTGACTTGACTGCTTTGGGCCAAAATAAAGTCTATATCTGCAACCAAGCATATCCTAACCACTACTGTGTGTGTACAATAGGTGGGCATGTGCAGTGATTGGAAAATACTGAGGATGGCATATTGCAATTAAGCTACTTTGACATAATCTGATCCTTCAAACTTCATCCAAATCCAATTCTCTTCTTGATTTTAATCTCTTTTAATTAAATACTCAAAGCTTACGTATTCATCACATCAGGAGAAAACATGGAGACATGGTGGATATTGAACCGAGGACAGTTAGAATCCATGAGGGAATAAAGACAAAGGAGGCTCTAATACTCTGTGGAGCTGAGAAAAAAATTACAATTACCACTAATTGAAGTCATTATTGCTCCTATTCTCTGCATCAATATTGTGATTCATATCAAGGGCCATCAGGATCAGCCACCATCATCGCAATTATTTTTCTAATGGCTGTTAATGCTCAACACCATAGCAACTGGACTGGGCTATGCCTCCATTGTTTGAAGCAGTGCTAACAGTAATAGTGCCATGTTGAATCCTGACAAAGTCAGTCTAGTGTATGTGTGATTAGTGACCCATCAGAAACTACAAGACTTCAACAGGAGAGCAACTTATGAAAAAGAGAAAGTGGTCAAATGTTTATCTGAGATGATGTTAGAAAAACTAATTAGCTGTCCATTTGTTGTCCCATTTCTCCTGACAGTTACCACCCCTTCAAAGGAAATTATCTGCAGTGGGATGGCAGTAAAGCTCAAAGAAGAGCGACACCGGAAAAAAATTAAAAAGCATTAATGGCTTCTTCAGTCAGAAAAACTGACATCCGTAGCTGCCTGCTGAGAGATGTCACCCCAGAGCACCTGCTGGCTGCTGGTAGATGATCAGTGTGGGTGAAGAGAACAGAGGAATGAAGAGCTCTAACCAGGAAATCATAGCAGGGATTTAGGAAGTGATGGTTTGGATATAATAATGCAGCTGGTGGGGGCTGGCCAAATATATGAGTGATGACGCATATTCCTCTACTTCTGCTCATAACGCAGCTGGGTAAGGCACTTAAGTTTGACTATAGGTTTTATAGGCTGCTATTCACATCAAGGCCATGCGCCTGTGCCTCTGATCACCAGCATAGTACAACACACAGATGGAATAAAAGGGAGGGGGAGCAAATCAACCTCTCTGACAGAGGTATTAATCTCAGCCCCATTAAAATCTTTGCCCATAATAAAATACTCCACAAGCGTGGACTCATATTAAGAGAGAATGCCTAGAGCAATCAATATCATGGTAATGCACTGAAGGCTATGATCAACTGATAAATAAAACTAGAGGGAGAACACAAACAATCACTTCTCTCTCCAGCCAAGCGGGGGCAGTATTTCATAGCAGTGAGTTGGTGCCTTTCGTCAACTGATATGCCTCACAACCCTGGAAAAAAAAGGAGCCTTTATTTACTATGTCAATAGATGTCTCAGAGAGGTCATCATTTCAAAATAGATAAACAAATAAATAAATAATTGGCAAGCAAATTCATAAAACAAGGCCATTCAGGGGCCTATCCTAATGGTCTCGCAATGGGGTTGAACTATAAGCCAAGAGATCCAGGGGATAGAAAGAGAAAGTGGAGCAGGCTGAAGGGAGTTACAGCGAGTTAAAAGAGGGCGATTTGGGAGGCAGCCAGGTAGACTGCTGGCTCACCCTTGCTCACGGTAAATTCTAGAAACAACCTCACTGGTGCAGGGTTAGCAGACTGAATTACCACCTCGCTGTGCACTTACTGCTCCCTGTCCAAGAGTGGAGAAAAGTGAAAACGGAAACAAAAAACGTCAAGCCACATAAGAGATGAACTGTCTCTGTTTGCCCCAAACAAGCCCCCTTGTATCCTTGAATCAGTGCCGTCACCATCACCCTATTTATTATCTGCCATTATCTTTCGCTTGGATGTGGGCCAGGAACTGGTGTTTTCTTTGCATGCTGGCCACGGATTTCAGTAAGGAATCAATGCAAGAGACTACAATGGCTAACCCCTTATGTTGTTGCTGTTTTAATTAAAACAATAACAGCAGCTCAAACTTTCCATTCATTTGAGGTTGTCCACTGGCAACTTCTCCATCTCTTCCCATCTGGATGTACATTTTTTTCAGTTATCCCCCGAGTCTGTGAGGCGAGCCTGTTTTCACAGTATCGATGTAAATTGAGTTTGCAATGTTTATGTGTGTGTGTATGTATGAACACTTGCTCTAGGTTAATCATGGAATTTTGCTGTGTACTCACTCCATGAAATAGCTGACTTTGAGGTTCTTCCTTTCTATAACCCTCTCTGTAGACCTACAACTCCTTCCCAATTGCTCTACCCTCTTTCTCTTTTCCATCTAAAATTATCACTCCATCTCTCTGAGGGAGCCAGAACTCTGCCAATCAAAGAAAAATGCAAAGAGAAAAAATCTCCCTCTATAAGTAATGCTTAATCCTTTACAAATCTTGCTGTCATTTCTCTCATTACCTTCGTTCCGTCACATTTTCCTGTCCTTTTCTTTGCCCCCCCTATGCTTAGCCCTTCTTTTTGTTTTTTTAGAGTATCCCCCCATTTAGTCCCTCTACTCTCACTGCTTTCATATCTAATCTCATTCTTGCATCTGCCTCTTTCTCTTTTTTATTTAAACCCATAGTCTCTCCATCCATCTCCTCCCATCTTCTGCATGATCTTATTCCTTGATTTCTCCTGCCTCCTTCATCGTCCCTTCTCCTTTCTTCCTCTCTACTTCCTCCTAATCTCCCTTATCTTTTATTGCGTCGTTCATCATGCATCTTCATCCTAAAGGTCTTTTTTCCCCTCTTTTTCTCCTGGGCCTATGGAGAATTGTTTCAACTCTTCTCCCCCCCCCCGTTAGATGCCGTTTCCTCACCCCTGTCCCTCGTTTCTTTTCTTCCTCGATGTAGTTTTTCCTGCCCTTGCAATCGTTTCCTTTCAGACTGCAATACGCTTTCATTCCCCTTGCAATCTCTCTCATTCTTTCTCTTTTCGTGACTCAGTTGGAATCTTTTCTTGCCTCTCTGCTGGTTCTATCCGCACACTCTCCTTCGCTAAAGTGATTTGTTCTGCAGCTCAAGTCTGCAGCATAATCGTGCTGTTTTCATAGTGTGCTGGGACAGCGGAAGAAGGAAGGGAATGATGGGGGGGGCAAAGGAGTGAATGGGACAAGAGGACAAAACAAATGATTGGGGTGAGAAACTGAATTTAGCATTTTTCTCCCTCTTTAATCTTCTTCTCCACTTTGTTTTTTAATTGTCTATCATATAACGTAAGCCTCCTCTCTCTCTCTTTCTGTCTGTGTTTTTAGTGGGACCACCAAACCTTTTCTCCATAACCAACTGGTTTACTGTTAGCACTGCTAATCGGTAAAATATGCATGAAATGGTCTTATTTCACACTCAAACTCTCATTGGAAATAATTACTTTTATTTATTCACTTTTTATCCTTTAAAAAAAAAAATCTGATTTTGCTCCCTCGTAATACTGCCAATATCCTTTCCATCGACGTCTGTTGTCTTCTTCTCATCTCATTTACCCCTTGTCTTTCACTTCTAGCCTTCCTTTCCGCACTTCTCTCCTTTTGACCTTCACATCTTTATGTCTTTCCAGCCCTTCAGCGTATTTCAATCACCATGTCCCTCTCTTGCTTCATCCCCTCCATCTTCCATCCCCACTGCACTGTCTCTGTCTGAGCGCTCTCCTCTCCTCTTGTCCACCCATCCCATTACTCTCCCTGCTCTCACCTCTTCTTCTCCTTCACATCTTCCCATCTCTTTCATTTCTCCTCTCTAACCCCCTGATTTTCTCATCGCCAAAGCTGGTTAGCTCTGTCTACTGTGCATCGTTTCATTGTGTGGGTCTGTCACGGCCCCAACAACCCAGCGACAATGGCCGCTGCACACTACCCAACAGCGGCTTAAAGGAAATTTACAGGGCTATTACACAACGGCAACTACACTGGAGATTTACCACAGCCAAAAGCATTGGTCTTAACACCCCTTCAAAATCCACCACATGGCTGCCTTCCCTTTGGTGTGTACATGTTGTGCACATGATGTGTTGGATGATGATGGGTGTGTGATAAAAAATGGACAGATGCATGCACAAATTTAACATCAAGAGTGTGTGAATGTGTGTACTTGTATGAAATGAAGTTGTGCACGAGAGAGCATATGAGCGTGCACATTCAAGGCCAAACAAAACTGTCCTACTGGCATGTATTACATAACCAAGCTGACTGCCAAGAAACAAACTCACTCGTTCTCCCTTATTCCCCAACTGTCACCCCCATCCAGCATTAACACAAAAAAGCAGTGAACTGAGATTTTGGCAAAGAGGAAAATACACTGAAATGTTTACCAGCAGGGGCAAAAAGAAAAGAAAACCCCTGTATTGAATACATATACATAATAAAAACAGGAGGAATTAATATCAATATCACTCCAGTTCTGCTTTTTCTCTTCTTTGTGTTCAATCAATCTTATGACTCTTCCTTTAATTTCTCCACCCTATGCAACTCCCTCTGAGGCCTTGTCTCTTGTTTTATCTTTGTACCAATTCCCTCCATCTCTGTCTTTCTCCCATACACACACAGAATGCACTGTTCTCCATCTCTGTCTCACTTTCTCTTTTTTTCTGCCTCAGCTGCTTCCTCCTTCACATACACACAGCGCTATCTGGCCAAACGCTTCCTTCCTTCTGTCAGTCTATTTCTTCTTTAATATATATTGGTCTCTTGCACTTCACTTTTCCACCTCATTCTCTCTCTATTTAACAATTTATCTACTTGGTTCATTATGTCACTCCCTATCGAAAAAGTCAGACTTTCTTTTATTCTGTTTTCATTTGTTGATATTTCACTTTGGTCCATCCATCCCATCTCTATCCATGTCGAGTCTCCTTTCATCTCCTGGCAACAAAATTCACTCCTGTCTTCATCTCTTCTGTGGACTTAATTTTAATGACTTTTTCTGGCTTAATTACAAGCATTTTGAATTAATCTGAAGCTCTCATATCAATATTCCATCATGAGCTGTCACCTTTTGGTCACTCAGCTAAATCTCCTTCTGTATCACTTTACACTATTGTTAACACATTCACAACTGTGTTGTCTTTTTATATACAAGAAAATAGCACATTTACAGGATTGAGATGTATACCTGCAGGGAGTTTCATATAAAAGAACAAAGAGTTTGTGATTACACTAAATTGCCATATCCGGACTATAATATGAAACAAGTGAGTGAATACTGTCTTTGTTCCCCTGACTCATTTGGTGTGCACTGACACCTGAGTTTCCCTGCTAGAATCAATGCTGCATATCTAATTTAAATTGTGTGTATGTATGCACGTGTTTGCAAGAGCATGTGTGCACGACTTACGAGTGATGCAGAGCAGGACCAGGACCAGGCTGCGCAGGGCCAAAGAGAAGGGGGCAGGAAGGAGGCGGCAGAGGACAGAGCTTCGGACAAGCTTCATTGTGTATTGAAAAGTTGTGTGTGTAAGTGTGAGCTTGAATGTGTGTGTGGCTGTGCACATTTGATCAATGGCTCCTCTGTGACCCTGCCTGCACTGCCACAGACAAACTAGTCCACACACACACACATGCACTCTGGTTTGTTCTCAACTGCAATGCTGCAGACACGTGCAGACTGCTCGGCTTAACTTTCGTGCAGTGAGACACAAGTTGTTGTTTAAGGGCAACGCTTGAAGAAAGACCTCTTATGTTGTGCACACATGCAATGAAACTGCTTTCGCTGCAGAGTCAAATAGGAATGACTTGTAGTGGGGGCTTGCACCCAATAACAGAAGTTTGGTCAGAGCTCTTGCTGACAACAGAACTAGTACTTTAGACACTATATCACAAGACACACAGAGATGAACTTAGAGTAGCAGTTCCTCTGTTGGCTGCAGCAGATTGTGCTGCTTTGAAATCAGTGCAGATACGTATTGTTGTAAATCTATATAATGCGGAAGCTTTGATGCTACAAGGTCATACAGGAGTTCAATTCCATTTAATCAAAACAAACTGCGATGGGCTGATTTATTTTTCCTTAACCACTCTGCTCTGAGCCACCAAAAACCAAATCCCACATGTCCAAACCAGCAACACTGTTTTCTGTTCCAACAATGGCAGCTATGTAAATAAAACAATCAAAGACAACTTAAGTATATTTCCACAGACTGTACACTCAGAGTCAATGCCAATTCTGAGCAGAAAGGGCCCAAACAATCAGCTATACACTTGACTACAACAGCAGATAGAATGCTTGTCTTCTACAGGTTAAACTCTTCTGCACTGAGGATTGGAAAACGCTATATTTCAGTCTGATAAAGTCTGAAAAAAAATATCTTTTAAAGTTGGGCCAAGTTATCTATACAGGTATGCAGGTAAGTTTCCAAATAAAGTTACTCACATTGCTGTGCCCTCAAGGACAGACACATCTGGGACAACAATCTTCATTCTCAAACATATTGTATTCAATGAGTCGGACAAGGTTTCCAATACTTTTCACCCAAAAAAAATCAGCAGGCAGTAGTCAGTGCTCCTTTAAGCTATAACCAAACCGACCAGACCTCCACAGAGACTGAGACACTATCTTACTGCAATTCATTCGGAGATAGCTGAAGTAAAAAAAAAATCTATCAAGTTTGATTGCTGCTCTGTAAAGACAGAGATGGAAAGTGATCATCCTGTGTAAAATAGCCAAGTTGCAATGGGTTCAGCTAACTGCAGTCAGGTACTTTAGTTTCAGATACTACATATTTTTGTCTGTCATTTCACCCCACAGGAATCCAATATTCGCTTGAATGCTAGGACTTTGTCAATACTCTATCATGTGCACACTGTAGCATGAATGGACAGTTATTGTACATGGTAATTTTAGACTCCTCAGAATAATCACAGGTTATCAGACAATATAATCATGCAGTATCGACCTGCCTAAGTCTTTCTATTCAACATGGTCCACCGGGTGCTCTCCAGATTTACACTTACTCATATACACTGATCTGAATGTTGTTGGTCTGCGGGAGCGTGTTGTTCCGTTGTGTGTGTGTGTGTAAATGCAGGCGTGAGTGGGCTTTGAGTGTAGAACAAAGCGTGACGAGCTGCACTACACACCTCACTGAGCACTATCTGATGGAATAAAATGCGGCTGTCATCCTTACGTTATCCTTACACGCTGCCTGCTCACTCTCCGCGTCTTTGCCACTGCAAACACAATGAGCTCTAATGGCAATGACCGTTGACACGTCTGGCAAAGCCAAAAGCGTATCAACACAAGTCTTCCACCACAGTGCCTACTTCATCGTTCAACAAGCTGAGGCTAAGAAAAATTACTCTGTGTTGGTGTACACCAGCAGCTCGGGTCTGGCTGGACTAAGGCCTGGAATCAGACGGACAGAACCAAAATGTGTACGTTTGCTCAAACTGATGTCCTCAGTTTGTGTTTAATTTATCCGTCCCAGCCTCCTCTCTTTGTCCTCTTCTTTCAATCCTCCAGTTCGTAGCAGCTTGTTAGTTCCCACAAATTTATCCGTGTTTTGTTTCTCTTCATCCCTGCTGATCTACAACAACTCTTAGAATCCCAGTGTGTGAACGCCGACGATCACATCCATCTGTCCGTTTTCTGTCCTTTACTTGTTTATATAAGCCTGGTCTCCCTCCCTTTGCTTAAAAAGTGTGTGTGTGCGTCAGTGTGGGATCAGTGTCTGCATATTTTGCATCCTATTTTGTGAAGGTTAGAGAGTGTTTTTTTGTGGATGGAATCAGTGACAATGGTTGTCTTTCAGGTCAACAAACAGTGGCAGTGTGTGTGTGCATGTGAATGTGTTTGACTGTCTAGTGTTGACTGAAGCAGACTGTACATTTGGCTGAATGTTTGCCTCTTTCACTATCTACTACCCATTAATTTATCCACGCAGACACACAAAGAGGCATCATAGTGCCTCTTTATGTTAAATGGACAGTTTTATGGCTGCGGGGATGCACACAGCTCTGTACATGTTTGCGTCTTTTGTACTTCAGAGAGGATCCAGCAAATAAAGCAGAAACGAACATGACTATGACTTTACGAGTTATGCTGATGCGAACCTGGCCCATTAAAAGGTATCTGCTCCATATTTTTATAGTGATGAAAGAGAAATCATTGCTCACAGCTAGACCAACCTGTCAGCACATTTTGCATCAACACATCGTGCATAATGCAATTCCTTTGTTCAAGCTCATTTCCACATGTACTATCATTACTGTTATTGGCAATAAAACTGGCAATACAAAGCCAATAGTAGAAGCTTACTACACTGGGCTCTGTGTCTATGACTTTCATTATCCTGTAAAATGCGAAAGGCAACACAGTTTTGCTTTTATACTCACACCTCTGCTTGTACTTAATCAGCTGATCATAAACTATCTGTTCTAATTTGCCACAAGCTGTATTTACAAGCATCTTTACGCATTCGATCTGAAACATTCTATTCCCTATTACCACATCAAATAAAGTCAAATGAATTCATCAAGTACTTTTAACAGATTAGGATCATAGTACTAGCAACAAGTAGCAACAACGAACATAATTACAGTCAAAAAGAAGAAGACATTGCAAATCATAGCACAACTGGTGAGTATGTGTGTATTTGTATATCTGAGAAGTCCCTGTGTGGGTAACCCCCTGATGGGTGTATTTGTTTTTGTAGCACTGTGTGCGGAAGGAAAGGAAGTAATGGTAAATTGTGTCCCCTATCCCCTTTCCTCTTTTTACTCTCCCTCTCTTTCTCATCCAAATCAAATTTTTAATGGGCTTCATTGGTGCCACCGTGGAATAAGTGTTGCCAAAGCACTTAAGGGGCTTAAGTCAGCAGCGTGCGGAAAATATTAAGCACTCAAACAGCCTTACAAGGATCCCTGCCTGCTTAAGTATGCCGAGGAGGTCGTGCCAACATTTAATACCAATGGTATTAAAGCACTCCAACAAGAGAGAGGAACAGAAATATAGATACATACAATGTGTGCCGCAACTGGGAGCAGATGGAAAGAGATGAAGGCTTATTGGAAGAATGGAAAGAAGTTGTAAACGCATGGGAAGGCAAGGGATGGTTTGAGGGATGCAACAGGGGGCGAGGAAAATAATGAAACTAATGACAAAGGAGAGAATGGGAAAGTGACATGAAGTGGTGAGACAGTTGGAGAGAGGAAGAGGAGAGGATGAAATAAAAGAAAAAGAAACAAGCAGTGTAGCGGAGGGGAGATACGAGGGAATTGGGCCAAGGTGTGGGAGGTAAGGGTTGATGGGATAGCTGTGAACCAGCAGCGGAGGGCTAATGCAGAGATTCTATCGGGAGGCTTATCCAAGATTAAATTTCTCTTTGTCCTTAAGGCGCTTCTTGGGTTAGCGGAAGTGTCGAATTTATTTCTTATGTGTCCCTTGAGGTTGTTGTAGGCAAGTGGGTTGGAAGAATGTGTGTGTGTATGTGCACAAGGTTGTGTGAGTGGTGGTGATGGTGAGGGGGGGTGGATGGAGCTACATATGTGTCTGAGTAGGCAAGAATCTTGAGAGTTTATTAGCTGGCAAAGAATGAAGGAGGGCATATGATCCTGAAAGGTAATGATAAATCAAATGAACATCTCCTCAAGGGGTGTTTCAGCATCAGTGAACATCCAAGTATTAGCCTGGTAATATCCATGAAGGCATGTGAAAGCTTACATATAGATTTCAAGACAAATTCATATTCACAGTGCAGCAAATACTGCCATTTTTTCAAACTCAGAAGAATTTCCAAGATACAAGCAAAGCTTCCTTGGGAGTTGATCCAATAATGTACCAGCCACAGTAATATTTTTCACCAGGAGCAATTTCTGACAAATTCCATATGAGGAGAGGCTAATGATAGTGGCGTAAAGAGAAAAAAAAGATTTTCTATTTTAGAGACTTCGACTTGACTCCCATGTGAGACTGTTGTGTTTTCACATAAGCTTAAACAGGTCAAAAAACACAGTAATATCCAATATATGGAAAGTGATTGCCTTTCGGTCTGAAATGGCTCTGGCAAGTGATGGAAACACGACACCAGTGTATGTGATTTTCACTGAGAATGAAGGAGCCATGACATCTCACATGGAAGATTTGACACTGGGACAACAACAATGGGATGAGAATGACTGCTGTAAGCTCACTCCCAGTCTCACTGTGTTGGGCTGAAACCTGCAGTCCAGTCTAAAATGATAACATTTTTTTCATGGCTTTGTAGTTATAGCCTTGTAGGTTGTAACCAGCAGTAGCCCTCAGAGGATTCTGGGTAAATGAGAAACCACTATCAGTGGGGAAAAAAAAAAGAAATTATTTGGCTGGCTTTAATGAGATGCTTTTGTTTAAAAAAAAAAAACTTTTTTAAAATATGTTACTTTTGGTTTAAAAATGGTGCAGTTTGGACTTCAGGTACTTTGGTTTGAGTCCCACGAGACACATTTTTCTGTTTTTCATTCACTTTCTGTTTGGTTAGGTTAGGTTGAAGCAGTAAAACTTAACAAGATAGTAAGAGGTCCCGAGAAATATCTGACATGTGGGGTGGGACGGAAGGCTTGATATTCATTAATTTAGATTGTGTATGTTCTGAATGATTTCAGGTTGCATTCCGCATTCACATGCAAAGTCAGTCTCTCCTGGGCCCCAGCTTTCATTCTACACTCATTTTTTCTGATTTCATGTTTGTCTGGGTGACTTGGTGTTATTAACTTGCCCAGAGCCATGCACCTAGCTAATCCAGCTCCTTCTTGATCTCTCTAATTAGAAAAGCCACAGCCTCTCAATCTATTGGCGCAGTCAGTGACTGCATTTTCTTGAGGAACAACTCCGGCTCACCTCATGCTCCTGGGCAACAGAATCAATACGGACCAACCATTTAGATTGCTTTCGAGTGTCACAACCTGTCTCACTTCACACAATTTAAGATTACGAAGTTTGATTTCCTGTGTTATCACCACTTACTGACAGTGGAGTCTTGCAACCAAATAAAAGTCAATATTGTTCTCAACATTACAGGCAAATATGAACATGTAACAGATATTATTAGTTTGATCTTTAATTCACAACTGATTTTCTAACCTCTAGGTTTTGTCTTTACTAAGCTGAACATTTAAAATCACTTTCTGGCAAACAGCAGACTTGGTCTTTTTACAGTGTCACCTTCAGAGACACTGTATATATCCTATTATCAATCCTACCCTATTATGCATTTATCATGCATACTGTGAATTAAAAGGGACAATTTTAGTTCATTTTTCTCCCGCCAGGCAAAAAACTGAGCTTGCATTTTAGCACAACACACACAACACCGAAGTGAAAGCCTGCTGAGACTGAAGATGGTAAATGATATCGATAGCCAGAACAAGTGTACTTGACAAAGCCAGCTGAGGCTTAGTGCTTTAGAAAAAAAATGCTCTCCTTTCATATAATTCATTGCACACAATTCTCTTGTGAGAACGAGACAGCAGTTATTTTAAAACAAATAAACAAAAACAAAAATGTATTCATAAAACTTGGAAAACTTAAAGAAGTATCACATACAATTGTGACCCAGATTTGCAGTTTCAATAAACACAGACAAAACACTCCAGTGGACAAAAATTAGAGGAAATTCGAGGCAAAAATGCCAAAGACTCTTACTGTCAATAAATGCTTTGATCTTTTTTGATGCTTTTTGAACAATTGACACCACACACAGAAACATATCATCACTAACTGAAAAATCTTTTAACATACTTCATACAGAATCTAATGCTACCTTGCTAACAGTTCACTATATACAGAAGAGCCGCGTGGTCTGTTGTGCAGTCCTAACAATACACTGTCCAGCTGGTCTCAGAATTATCCAATTTTAGGACAATCAAATTTTTATGCATGAGCAGCGAGATAGTTCTAACTATTTGCAAAGATCACAATAACACAGATATGTGATGACTGTGGAATTTCCTGACCATGAGTTAAAAAATATGTTTTAATAATATTTGGTGAAAGGGGAACTCCGGTATTTTTAAACCTAGACCTTATTTCTGGCATGAAATACGTTCATCTACTCATCGAGAACAGTTTGGTGAAAGTTGGCGTCCTTCGGAAGCTATTTAGATAACTTGCGATCCATATAACGGGGCAGGGACGATGTAGCCTCTAAATAAGGCATTATCTGTCTTTATTTCACCAATACTTTAAGACGAATGAATGAACGAACGTTCTCCCAGTAGAGGTGTGTGTAGAATTCCCTCCATTAGCTCTCCTATAGCTGCAAGTAGCCACATAACAGTAGCTATGTGCTAACAGAGCAATAATAAGCGTTCGTTCATTCACTCGTCTTAAAGTATTGGTGAAATAAAGACAGATAATGCCTTATTTAGAGGCTGCATCGTCCCTGCCCCGTTCACTCCGTTATATGGATCGTGAGTTATCTAAATAGCTTCCGAAGGATGCCGACTTTCGCCAAACTGTTCTCGGTGAGTAGATAAACGTATTTCAAGCCAGAAATAGTGTAAAAATACCGGAGTTACCCTTTAATTCTTGCTTGAGACAGAAGCATAGAGAGCCAGTACAACAGAGTAGCCTTTATCCGTGAACCATAAAGTGCGCTATACTTGATTCACAGATTTGAACTTCTCAGGTCAACAAATTACAGGAAAAATATTGTTAAAAACTAACAATGCCTTTTTCAAAATGTAGTCTACAACCTAATTTCCTTCAAAATGAGCCATCCTGTGTGCTGACCAATTCCACCAGCCTCTACATGCAGCTGACTAAGATGAGAGCAAGGAGACAGTCTACAAGGAGCAGCAGAGAAAGAGATACATCTTCTATCTCTCATCCATCCATCCAACCATACTCTATAGTCTCTTTATCCAATTCAGGGTCACAGCAGAATTGGAGCCTATCCCACTTGCTATTGGGTGAGAGGCAGGGTAAACCCTGGACAGGTTGTCAGTCTATCACAGAGCTGCCATCTGTCATGTTATATGGAATGGGATAGTGAAATTCAGTTTCAATTGGATTTTATTTGCCCACAAAAGCAGTCCAGTAAGGTGGAGCACTTAATTTTTGTTTTTTGAGAGAGAGGGAGAGAGAGAGAGAGAGAGAGAGAGAGAGAGAGAGAAAGAGAGAGAGAAAGAGCCTGTAACCCGATCCAGTATTTTAACAGTAAATATTTTATCATGAATACATTCAATATATATCATCTATTTTTTTCTGTTAAAGATATTAGAAGGCCAAACTTTGAAGAAATGTAATTCACGCATCACAATAATCTTGTAAAGTTATATTTGTAACATAATACTGATAAAGTAGTATTATTCTTTGAGAAATCAAGGCAACGTTTAAATTTAAGTAAATCCTGCACTGCAAATGCAAAATGTTCTCATAGACTGCATGCATCTACCTTGCTTTAGCTAAAGTGTCATGACAACTTAAGAATTATTTTGTTGCTGTGTTTAAAAATGGAAAGTCCTTGAGAAAGGTCAGAGCAAGATTGTGGTTTTTGTGGTCGAACGTTTAATAAGTCAGCAGCAAAGATCAAGCACAAGATGGGATGTATCAACTTTTTGCAGGCTACAATAAAACTAGAAGCAACACAACAGCTTAGAGGACAGAAAAGCTAATCTCTGGTGTCCTGTGCTAACCTCCTTCAACTATGCTAAATAACAAAGTCAGACTTCATCAAATTTTGCTGTAAAAGATGTGACAAAAAGCAAACTTGCAGGTATTTTGTCGGAGGTAACATTGTGAACGACAAGTTAATGAGTTTGACAAGGATCTGAAAAATACCAGGAAATATCCTTTCTAACAAAACAGAGCTGTCTGGAAACCTGATTTAGACTAATTTTCTGAAAGCTACCTTTAATTTTAAGTGGTAAAAATTGAAGTGCATTTGTGGAAAGTTAACATAGCAGTTTCACAAATTATTGTATGTAAGAAAAGGGTTTCAGAGGAGTCTTGGTAGTGCAAATAATATCTATAACACTAGCATTCAGGAAAGATACAGCAGGAATTCGGATAGCTGCAGGTTTTCTCATTTGCTCAGATAAAGGGAACTGCTGGATATAAGGTGTTAGACTTTATAGGCCATCAAGGCTGGAAGGTTTTCTAACTTAGACATGACACTTGCTGCTCCGGGCTCTTGCTGTTTTCATGCACTGATAAAAAGATCCACAGTTTAAGTTAGAGAATGCATTACAGGCATATTTTATGCATCACCATGCAAGTCCTCCCCCATTGGGATGCAACAAAATGCAAAACTTAGTCATCCCTTATTGAAAAAGATGAATGCAAACAGTGCTACCTGCCAAGTTGAGAACGTAGTGTCGGAGCTTCCTAACGAGTGTGTATGTGTGTGCTGTGAGCCACATGCTACACAACTACCTGCTGGGAGTAACACTCATTATCCATGCGGCATCGCACCTTCCAGTGACAGGCTACCACTCTCTGCTCACTGTTTTCTCTGCTGCCGTGCATGTGTCAGTCTTTCATTGTGCTCCTGGTGCATGTTCTAACATTTGTGTGTTACCAGAGAGCAATTTTCTCCTGTTCTCTGATGTATGCATGTCTGACAAATAGTTGTCACTGTGTCTGTGTGTATGTGCAACAGCTCTTTTCTTGATCTTTACTTTTCGGTGGCAGGCATGTGATATGTTATTGATGTTCATTTCAGCTTGCCAAGGCCAAAGATTATAATGTTTCATTTTTGTGCGCTCTGCAGGGGGACGTTAAATATATTGCAGTGTGTATCTGTAGCTGCAAGGAGGTTGCTGTCGTAACATAAGGTGGGTGATTAGAATTGAGCAGCTATGGGCTACCTCACTGGAGAGAGCCCTGCCAACTGTCTTGCCCCCATTCCGCCAATTTATAAATGCCTAACAATTGGATAATTTTGCCCTTGCATGATATAATCTTTCCTTTCACCCAGAGCCTCAATGGAACCCTTTATGGCTTTTTATCACATCTGTCTTACCCTTCCTTCATCTCTTCTCTTCCTAACTCAGTCATTTTCTTTCTCAACCCCTCCCACCTTGTCTCTCGCTCTCCCTGCGAGTGCCGTCTGCCTCTGTTGCATTTTTCTGAACCTTTTCCTCACTTTCCTCTTCTCTCGCTCTGACCTTACAGAGGCTCTTTCCAGTGGAGTCATTCCCGTTACTCTTTCCCCCTTTGTCTTCTTTCTCTTTCTCTCTAGGGGAAAATCACACACTCATCAGTTTGCCGGCTCTGCTCCTGACGAGCGGGCTCACAAGGAGAATATTAACGAAGCTCCTCAGCCAATTAACACCTAAAGCACATAACAACCTTAAGTGCCAGCAGACGCACCCATGTGCGTGAGCCTACGCTGACCCACGCACGAGTATGCTGCACTGGTGAAAAAAAAAACACACTTCTGCCTGAAAACACTTACAGAAAATTACACAAATTGGCTGCCACATGCAATCTAGTGTGAACTACTAGGAAAAATGCTCACACAAACCTACACACACATGCTCACACTATACACTAATAGAGAGTGCTGATGAGTGTGGGTGTATAAGGAGGGAGACATTTATAGTAGCAAGGGGAAGTAATATAGATAAGGTGATTCAAACAAAGTGATGAGCAGCACAGAGCCAGAGGAAGAGCAGAAGGGAGAAGAAGGTGCGAGGAAAAGATCGCAAGCAGGGGCGAGAAAGACAGATTTATGGGCTGTGAAGAAAGGCATGAAGAAAAGGGGGTAAATCGAAGCTAGAAGGTTAACACGGCTTGGCTACACCTGACATGGCTAATGCTAATTTGAACTGTTAAGCGGTGTAGACACACACACAAACACTGGACACTGACATACACTCACTTGTCTTTCCCTGGACAACACAATGCATAAAACATAGTGTTAGACGGGGCATTAGCAGTGAACTTTTACACATACACACACACTCTCACACACACACATATTTCTGGACACAAGTGGGGCAGTATCCTCGCATGCATAAAACATGGTGAGAGACAGCAAGAGCAAGGGGCATGAGGGAGATAGGAAGAACAAGTGCGAATGGACAAAAAGCGTATGGTAATGACCCGGATAACGAAAGCCAGCCGCAAGGGGTGGAGAGTCAGTGAAAGTGTGAGAGAGGGGTGAGGGTGAATGTGATAAAGTCATGGCAAGAAGGGAGAGAGGGAAACTTTCCTCATGGCCTGCTGCTCTTGGATCAAACAGCGTGCAAATGAAAAATGGAGATGAAATAATTAGACAGGCTGACTAGAAGCGCTCATCTAAATATGTAAATGCACTTAATTTTGCTTTGATTTGCTCCACTGCTTCCCTATCACGCTCCTACTTTCCTTTCCTCTTTTCATTCTTTCCCTCTCATGGATTTACATTCTGGCATCTTCAGATTTTTCCAGCTCTCTTCTCCTACTCTCTATCACAAACTTGTGATATCACAAGCTCTTCTCTTTCTTTGTCTTTGTTGGATCTGTTCTGTCTCTGTATATAAAAGCTATAGTATGTTAATCCACCAAAGGTATGTGCACTCAATTATTCTCTATAGAGTAAGAGAGAGCTTGTTTAATTAGCTCATTCACGCCTGTCTGCCTATGTGATGGAAAGTGCAAGTTGCACTTTCCAACAACATGCATGAACACTGTAAATAATATTTGTTGTAAATGATAAGCTAACATATTTTCATCTCAGTCTTAATGCAATGCCATCATGCTTTAAAGGGTAGTGTATAACCTTAGGGGACTACTGTGGGCAGCAAACAAAACAAACACAACCATAACCACAAGAGAAACCTAAGGTGCAGCTCATATAGCTCTATCACTGATGAAAAAAGTCTTTCGTTCACATGACTCCAGGCGTGCTCGACAGCCAGTAGCTGACTCTGTATACGGGGCCTTACAGACCTGACTGTAAAGACGGTTTTTGATAATTTTTGAGTATAAATACTATATATATATATATATATATGTAAAAATATACAGGCAAGAAGAATATAAACCAGTCATGTGTCAGAATATTAACCAGCAAACTTCATCAGCACCTTTGAGAAGCCTCTGGACAATTACTTCTTCTATTAACAGATTGGCTCATTAGGTAACTATCAAGACTTTGTACAAGGGTGTTAGCTGGGTAAAGTCTATACAATGTTAGGTCCAACTGATTCAAACATATATACTTTTTCAGAAACAGCTTCTCTGTAGGATATGCACCTACACCAAAATTAAAGCTTTGTGCAAACACTGTTTTAGGAGTACTACTTCACAACCACAGAGGACAGGATGGATGTCTATAACCACACAATACAGTTAAGATGAGCATTGTACTAACTCCCACCTAAATGTCCCTATTAAAGCAGAAAATCAGACACCCATGTCATAGTTTATTCTGAATACTGAGCCCTTTGTTACATTGTATTATTTCACACATCTTTCATTTTTTCATGGTCGAACACCTCACAAATACTGTTATGATTAAAAATATTGGGCATGAATTCTTAAAATGACTGATTTCTGCACCTTGTAAATAAAACTGCAAGCAAAACACTGTGAAATGAAAATCTCCCTTAATTCAATATTCTCCTTGAACTCTAACAACTACTATTTTCAGTGCATGTTGACTGAGCATGTTATTAAATCAAATTTTAAGATGGCACCAATAACATTTTCACTGTCATTCATATTTGCAGAGGTTTCCCTTAAAACAAAGATTTCAACTTAAATGTGATGACAGCATCTAGAGGGATCAATGAAAAATGAAAATCTAAGTGAGTTTGGACGTGCTTTTATAAGAGCTATATAGCTTTTATAAGAGTCACCATGGACAAAGACAGCTGTCCCTCTTAAAGCCAGTTTGTCAGAGTGCTCGAGCTCTTGCATTAGTCTTTCTTACTTTCATCAGCGGTGTCCTCTTCTCTTCAGTCCAGCTTGTACCAAACATCTCTCACTGGGACACTCACTTACGGCTCTGACAAGGTGACTCCGACAGCAGTCCCTCTGATTCCTTTGTTCCCCCTCTTCCTTTCTTTTTGCTCACAGTTGTCTCTTCTAAAAATGTCAATGTCTTTCTTGGCCTATTTTTATCAGTAAATGAAATAACAATCACAGTACTCTGAGTATTCATTTGCAAGACTGCAGCTTTATTTACTTTGAGACTTTTGATCTCTGAACGTCATAATAGCCTGTTGACTCACAGGGAAATTCTAGAATCTCAGTGAAAGGACTAAAGATATTTTATAACAAAGCAAAAGCATAAAGTTAGAAAATCTTTTTTATATTGCTGTCTGATAGAAGACTGTTTGACTCAGTGGACTGTTGGGATACTGCTGTTCCTGTGTGTGTATTGGGGGTTTTAATGAAGTTTCTACTGCTTTATTACTCTGTACAGCACTTTAAACTGCTTTTATGAGAAAGTGCATCTACCCACTTTGAACATCCCTCAGCTTAAATAATCACATAAGACAAATGATGATAGATGCAGACAAATTACTACCTCACTAATTGTTACACACACAATGGGGCTACCAATGGTGGTTTGAGTCCCTAGTTGATAAATATACCACGGTAATGGCCGCTGATTGAGACAGAAAGTATGATTTATTAGATCAGAACAAGCAACTCAAATCAAGGGATATAGACTTTCTAATGGGTGTTGATTTGATCTGATTTCAACTCTTTGTTATTGTCGGTGCTTTTAGGCCTTGTTTTTTCTATTTCCATGGTTATTTTTTTCTCTCAGGAGGAAAAGAAAGGGGGGAGGGCAGAATTGACTTATTTAGCACACATGACATAGCTAAAGGTAAAAAATACAGCTCATTTTCTGTCTTTCCCTCCTTCATTGACACTCCACACACTGCCCACATGCATCTGTCCTGTACTCAGTAGGCAGATGGAATGTTCAGAAAGCACCTATCACTCTGCCCCCACACAACTGACCCTAACACAGAGCAGTTTTTATTCATTGGGTCCTCTTTTTCTCCTCTTCTTCATATGCTCTAGATCTAACTTTCCTTGGGGTCTGTTTACTCATTTATAACTGGCCACCAGTGTTTTCACCTATATCACCGGCTTTAGCATTCTCAGAAAAATTTACATATGACAGAAAACATACACACAGATAAACACTGTGCGGGAATTGTCAAAGTTGAGTTATCTGCAGTTTATTAATCAATTTAACATGAAACGAAGGTCATATTTTTACCCACACACACTCACTGACAGAATATAAAATATGCTTTCCAATCTGCTAATTGTTTTTCAACTTTTGATCCATTTTTGTTGAAAAGGAAAATTACTGTTCATCACCCACCATCTTACAATGGCTGTCATTAAGGAGTCAGTCCCACAAAGCCGGAGAAATCATCCTCTATACTTCCTCTGCCAGGTGAAAAAACATCAATTCTTCTACAGGGGTTTCGTTCCCTTGTTCATTGTGCAGTGGGCTACCGGACACTGTTTGCCTTAACAAGCAAATACTTGTTCAAAATGATTTAATGAGCCGATAGCACCTTTCAGAGAATGCACATTCCTCTATTTACTCCTGGACGACTGAAGGTGGAGGGAGAGTCTGCCAAGCCTCAGCAGAGGGACCCATCAAATGCACAGCAATTAAACAGTCTAAACTCTACATACCTCTAAAAAACAAATCCCAAATTTCACATGTAATTCAACTTGATTGACATCATGACTGGAGGAACCAGGGAGTTTTGAGGCTATTTAGAGAATAACCACAAGAAGAATAATATCCCAACAAGTTGTTCGAACACTTGCAGCGCTGTTACCATGAGACAATGTTTTATCTCTGTGGCCCAAGTGCACCTGTTGATAATTCTAATGAAGAGAATAACACCCCCAGCAGGGGACTAAATTAAGATGCAGGAGTCACAAACAGATCTAATGAGGCACTATGTGAGTCCTGCACACCAATACATAGGTTCTAAGCTGTTTATAAGACACAGAGACAGATAAGGCATTCCGGTTTTATTGCAGGACCTCAGGAAACCCCTTATGACTTCAAGCAGGGTTGTAGTATTCTGTATGTACTTATATGCCAACACGCATACAGATGATCAAGCACACTGACTTGCTCTGTGTTTCTGCAGCTCTGCTTTAATTTCCTTGAAGTCTTAAATGAAAACGTAGGGCCGTTATTTGATAATAATAGTTATTGTATTGCTTTACCCACAGTAGACTATAACCCACACACATGCACGCCATTTAGTTGATGTTTAATTGTGCAGTTCAATCATGTAATTATTTTGGACTAGAAGGGATAGATGATGCTCCCCACAGACACACACACACACACACCACCCAACATAATCTCTCTCTCTCTTAGACACACACACACACACACAAACATACAGTCATCCTTTGCAGCTGGTCGTCTCTGCAAACCCAGATGCTCACACTGACATCCATCACCTAGCAACCACCTATCAGAAAATGTGTTCACCTCCAGACCCAAGCAGTCTGCCCCTCAAAGTCAGCTAATCGGGTGAGCTGCTACCCTGGGACAAACTAGCATGATCAAGAGAAGGGGTGTGGGGTTAGTCAATAGGGTCTCAATGTACAACGTATCCAGCACAAAGCCTCTTTTCTTCCTCTCCATCAGGCTGTTTTTATGTTCTTTTGACACATTTATTGGTGTCAAATCACTCAAACCTCATTCGTGTCACCTCTCTCAACCTCTCTGTGTGTAGGAGGCACTCCATATCTCTAAAGCCCAAACCTGTTTCACAAAAATACTACATTGGATTCATAAAGTGACTATGGACACCGAGTTGTTTTTTTTGTTTGTTTGTTTTTTTACTTTTCTATTAGCATAATCATTGAGGTGGATTACAGAAAAAATAAGTCTCATCCAAAAATGAAAACTTACAGTTTGCAGAGATTTAAACTCCAGTTTATGTTTTTTTAAACACTGCATATTGTACCTTCAAATTAAATCTAAAATGTATGTCTCAAATAAGAAGACATTATTGTGATGATATCTCAGATAGGCGTAGTTATTGTAATGCAACATGTTTGAAGAGGGATTATGTCCCACCAGAGCATTTCATTTCTTCTAGTAGCTGTCAGGAGATTGACAGTAAGCAGAGCACAATGCAACACAGTGATATGAAAGCACTCAACCTGGGGACTCTCTGGCACAGTGAGATAATAATAAAAAAGAACTCTAACAGGACCAAATCAAAGCTTCATTTTTTCTGTGATGGATTTTCTGTCTTTGGTCATTTTCAAGTCAGAGCAATGTCTTTCATAGGGAGTAAAGATGGCAGGAAAATGTCTTCTCCTGATGGTGAAAAAATGAGTTATTGTGTTTTCAGCACTGTAAAAACACCATGAAAGAACATGTAAGGGAGAGTGGCACAAACTTAAATGAGGATATTATCCTTTAATATAAAAATGAAACCATCCTGCTGACTTCTGAAAGAAAAGCATCACATTGAACTGCTCTAAACTCTACTCTCACTGGTTACTTTCTGAGCTGCTTTTGGAAAGAATTTGCAGTACAAGAAAGGCATAGGAATTTTTGCTGATGTCGGATTGGGATTATTGCAGGATATTAGTGGGGTTGTTCAAATCAATCTGCAAGTCCACAGTGTTAGAATCTTAAAACCTCTGAATCTCTTTACCAGATACATCTAGCCTGACCACTGCTTCAGATCAAGCCTTTGATCCAACTCTACAGGTGGACAAATCTGCTGCAAATCAGCCTAATAATCCCCTGGCACACTACCAGCTTTACACCGTCTGTGTCTAACTCCTTTTTCTGGATCTCTCCCACTCTACACAGTGTCAGGTTTCTTCGCGTGTTTCTATGTCCTGCATAGAAACCTATATACTGACAATGATTTAGAGTCATTGTCAGCATATAGGTGACTCACAGGTGGAGCTTCTCAGAAGATTAGATGTGCACTAAAATGAATCCTCATATGCAAAATGTTAGAAATTAAAACATGTAGAAATTGGACAAACGGTGATAAATCATATAAGTTGAGATATCACCTGAGCTGATCATTTAAATACTTAAAGCAATTACACTGAACATCATGTTCTTTACATTAAACCAGATCAGTTTTAGATTGTGACAGAAATTTTCAAATTCATTTGACAACTATGGTACAAGTTTTACTCATAGTTACAACAGCAATATTCTACCTCTACTACAGGCCTGATTTATGACCATGTCTGGCTTTTTTCCATTGTGTGGTGGCTGAGCTTAACCTGATGAGTCAGCTGGCTTGTTACACAGGACCATCTGGGAAGATATTATTGCAAAGTGTTAGAAAAGGGGAATCGCTTTCAAACTTTGGAGTTCATTGGATGAACCATCTGTCTATCTCTGTCTCTCATGCTCTAGATTCAGCCAATCAGATTAAATTAAACACCTGCTGATATATTCCCTAGTTCTTTGTTAAAAGCTTTAGGAGCCACCACTGCTGGCGGACCTTACAGCGAAAAGCTGTCTGTAGCTTCCATAGCAGGATACAGATTAGTCTGGAAGAATTGTGCTTTGGCTACAAGCTCATAGCTTAGATCCTGATGAGAGAATTTCTCCAATGATCACAATCCTGTACATTGCAAGAGTAAAAGGAGCAGTGTGTAATAATTATGGTGATTTATTAAGAGAAATGGAATATAATACGTACAACTATGTTGTTTGTGCTAAATAGTATCCCTGTACTTTAAATTTTGTCTTTTTATTGACATATACTGCGGTACCGCTCTACACAAAGGCTTACCCGGAAAGAAACCAATTGCATCACCATATTGATTATAGTGGCCCATGAGGGACAAAAGGTGGCGCATGCATGATTTGCTGCTACTTTGCAGATGATCAGCTGATCTGATTAAACAAACGTAACGTTTTCTCCATATCCCTACTGAAAACTGTTGATTCACGTGAGTTTATGAGCCAAAGCTACTAAGTAACTTTGTTAACTGGACAGAAATTACTCGTCATATTACTCGTGTCATATTATGGAGATCAGCTGATTTCAATCAAAGTGTAACATGATACAAAGAGGCTTTGAAGATAATGTCAGCCAGATACAACGTGTTGCATTTATATCTTTAAAAGTAACCTCAGAACTTGAGAACGTGGTTTCACTCGATGGAGAAGACATGATGATACATTTGAGTGATGGATGTGTTGGGTGGTGTGTGTTGCATGCAGTGCCAGGCCACCGTAGTTTCTCCAAAGCGTGGAGTGTTGCGTTCAATGCGCAAATCGTTCAAATCAGAAATGACAGAATCTACCGAATACCGTTCAAACGCACTCAGAAATGACAGAATCTGACGAACAGCGGAACTTCCACTCTACTCCTTTAAAGACCGTTCTAGTAAATCTGCAGTGAACAATGAAGAAAACATGATTTACCAAACATAAAGTCAAAATGATTTAAAGACTCGCAATATAAGTCCATAGTCACCTTTAATTTACCAAGAGACCTTCTTTGTATCTATAATAAGGTACATTAAGGTTGGTATTAAAGAGCAAGCGGCTTCTATCAATTTAAGAACTCCATTATCACTCCAGGCCTCTGTGCTGTTAATGAGGTAGGTGCACAAGTGTGGGGAACCTTGGCTTGAAAAATCAGTCAAACATTAGGTTTATTATGTTGCAGTATCATGACATTATTTCTGAGGACAGGAAACACTTGAGAACATCTCGCTTTTTGTCTCATTTCATCCTCTGCCCTCCCTCTACCACCCTCTGTCACTGTGCCTCAGCTGCAGTCCTTCCATCATTTCTATTTTTCCCTTGTGTCCTGTGCTTTTTCGCCTATTGCTTCAACAGTACCCCGTTCTCTCTGCCCCCTCCTTCCAAATCACCCCTCCTGCACCACAACCTCATCTTGACTCCAACCTTTTCCTCCCTCTTTTTCTCTCCCTGTGCCTCTTCACCATGCATCTTGCTAATTATTATGAGTTTGTCACGTTCTGTGTCTTGCTGGGTATTCATAATCCGTTATGCTATCTGTAGCCCTCTCTTTGTGTCCCGTGTTTCATCTCCTCTGCATGATACGGTTATCTGACTTTCATAGCAGTCTATGCCTTTTTCGCCATCTCATATGTGCTGATGAATCAGTGGGTATTAGGTCCTAAATGTACCTGGGTCATCATGTATAAGATATGGTTATGCTCTGCTTCTTGCAGGGATTTTTATTTACAATAAAGACGCATCATGAATTTACAGAAACACAATTTGCAACATCAGTAACTTTTGTTTTCTCATGTTCTTGTTGTTTATTGCTTCAGAGCTGGGTGCACTGTTGCATAATCAGTTTTTTTTTCTATTCATTTCACTTATCAGTCCATTTACAGAGATGCAACAGACGGCCAGTCTGTAGATGTCCTTCCTATAAACTGAGGTGAACACTCTCCCCTACCAGGAAGAAATGCCTTCAATTTCAATAAAACTCTGGATGCGTTCTTCATCATTTTTTTTTTTTTGTAAAAATTATTGATAAGAGTAACCCTGTATATGTATGATTGTGGTTATTTCTCATGACCTGATTGGTGTGGTCCTTGTGTCCAGCAGTTATTCCAGTGAATGGTGAAGCAGGGTTCAAAGAGAGGACAGGGTAGAGGACGAGGTGGATGGTTGCCTGAACATGCTGACACACACACACACAGACACGCACGCACACACACAAATGCCCAAACACAAAGAGATCCAACAATTCAAAATAATGGCTCCTGGATAAGATTGGACAGCAGGGACACACACACGTACACAAAAGATAGCACCACAGATGAACTATAACATGGATGGCTGTAGATGATCTACAGTAAAATCAAGCATAAGGTCATAAAACAATGCATGTGCAGGAAGCAGCCAAACATATAAAAAAAGTTAACATCCAACAAGTGTGGAGTATGTGGACGTCATAACACCCACACAAATACAGAGCCTAACAGCAGAGAGTATAGAGCACTTTGATAATGTCACAGCCCTTAGGCCTAAATTGTCCCAAAAGGATCAACCCGTGCTTGCTTCAAGTCAGCATTTTACAATTTGTGCGTGTGAATGTGTGCATGTGCTCCTTTAAGGCTGACAATAAAAGATGCCTGCGGCGACACGACAAGCATCACTATGACACCAAATACACCCTGGAGGACTGTAGATGCCCTGCTGCTCATAGAGGAATGAAAGAGGAATGGTGGGACAAATGAAGAGGACAAAAAAAAAAAAGAAAACGCTGATGGGAGATGGAGACCGATGAGAGAGATTCACAAACAGACAGACTGCTGCGCTGAGAGGGTGAGACTGAGAGGTGAAGTAATTTGTGATGACAGAATGAGAAACTCAAAACAAAGAGGTGGACGAGAAGAGAGAGAGAGAGAGAGAGAGAGAGAGAGAGAGAGAGAGAGAGAGAGAGAGGAAGCAGCAGAGATATGCAACGTGATAGATAAAAACACAGAAACAACAAAAGATGAAAGGTGTCACACAGAGAGATGGAGGGAATCTTCATCAGAAGGGGAAGAGGTAGAAAAAGTATTGAAGCCCTGGGGGGAGGAGGAAAACACAAGTCTACAAGAAAGAAAGCAAAAAGGGGAGCAAGGGATGAACATGAGTAGTGAGAGAAGCTGAAGAGGAGCTGTCTTTTGAAAGCTATTTAGTCCTGAGCGCCCATTAATTCAGCCCGCATTTAGCTCCCTCTCTGTGAAGTGCTTTGGTAACAATGGATTCATCAAGCAGCCAGCACAATTTGAATTTAACTTCAGGAAGGGAGATGGGAATAGAGGAAAGGGTTTGGGGGGAAGAAGAGGCAGAGAAACTGTATAGCAGAAGGAGAGGTGGAACAGGCCGAATGTGTGGTGCCACTTCATTGTGCTGAGAGCCATTCATCATGAATAGATGCTCATGGGAAGGGTGGGATGTCAACTTTCATTGTTACAAAGATGAGTTATTGTTTATTCACCAGGATAGACAAAGGAAGGCAGAGAGGATAGGGGTGCCTTTGTATGTACATGAATTTGCAAGTTTGTGCGAGTGTCAGCACACTGTATCTTCATGTAAGCATGTATGTGTGGGAGCATAAATACAAAGAGAATCTAAATAATTACTTGCATTTTATTTCCACCAAACTTCTGTTTAAATGTCACGCCGAGATGAATCATTGTGTTCACACGGAGAGTTGGCAACCGTGATGCATTTTCAAGAGGCCATGAATTTTTGACATACCCAGTTCATGGCATAATTGACTATCCACCTCTTCCTTTCTCCTCCATATCCTTTCCATTATGTCCTATCCCATTCCCTAACTAGTCTCCCTAAAATGGGATTATTTACCATTTACAGTACTTTGCTGTATCATCTGTCACTTCTCTCGCCACCTCATCTATCTCACCCTCCCTCTCATCTTGCTTGTCAAACACTGAAGTCATTGTGAACTGCAAAATGACAGCAGACAAAGGAATTCTTAACTTCTCCTCCCTCCATTGTCTCTGTCTTTCACTTTACTTCCTGCATACTCAGTCACTAAATTTGAAACCTGGAGCTCAGCAACGGAACCAAAAAAAAACCAAAACACTTCCTTACACCAACTTCTAACACCTACTACTAGGCTGAAGTAATAGAGCTCAGCTGATGTGGTGACCAATAAACAACACAGTAAACACTCTGCAGAGGTGCTGGCCCATATTTACACTCAAAGCTCCTATAAAATCCCACATTTTATCACCACTGTGGTCCCATAATTTTTTACACACAAGCATGAGAAAGCTAGTGCTGGGTCAGGATCAAAGCCTTTTGCTTTTACCAGTTTTCACATAGAAATATGCAGATTTACTTGGGAAAAAAAACTGAGCTAACAGTGAATTTAATCAATATTTAATGCCTATTCTCATACAAAAAAAATTGTTTTGCGTCAGACCATTGTTGTTTACAGTAAAAGAACTCCTATGGCAAAGAATGCTCCAGTAATAAAATATGACAAGACAACTGGGGACAAAATGCAAATGAGCTGCTAATTATGCACCAGAGTCACTCTAAGTGGTGGATAAATTATGACATCATAGTTCCTTGGGCATGTTTGTGCGAGAAGTCCTCCTTTTCCAAACTCTGGTGGTCAAGGTACTGCACAAGTGTATACTTTTTATCTTCGGGCAAAAGACAAAACCATCTACAAGAAACCTAAGGGGACAAATACACACTAACCCTTTGAAGGCTCACGATTGTTTATTTCTGTTGGAAAGTTCAAAGAGAATGTTAGTGCTATTTTTTTATGTAGTCTGTAACACTTTTTTCAACATGAAATCTTAATGTCACTTCACACAAAGCCATGTGGTGTGGCGCTCCAGAGCAGATGACACGAATAAAAAGAAGAAGAGGAGGCGGTGGAGAGAAACGATGTCGCTTTCAAAATCTTAGAGAAAAGTGGATGACGAGCATAGACAGTTTCAGGAAAGATGAATGTTGCAATATTTTTTTGTTGAGTTTGGTGGAAATGTTGCCGATATTCACTGTCCTGAAAAGAAAAGCTTAAATATACACCTTATAAAAAGAGTTATGAGAGGGGAAAAAAATGATTTGGTTTGGAAAAACACAAATGCCGGTTTGTTTGTTTGTTTTTTTTACTCATTGTTATTCATTTTATCATTATTTCATATATATAAGCCAAGGTTGTTGGCACTGGTGTCTAGCAAGTGATAAGAAAATTGCACTCGCTGTTTGCAATTTTGTGTTAAACACTACATTTTGAGATATATCTGTTCTGTTTTTGTATTGTACTTGAACACTGATGTGGCCCTCTATTGAGATGACAGTGGCAGCAGTGGCCCCCAGCTCATTTGACTTTGAGACCCCTGGTCAAGCTCAGAAGGATATCCTGGGCCTGTAATCAGCAGCAAAACCGACAATCCATTCAGTTTCTAGAGAAGTTAGAAAGAACAGCTTATAATGAGCTAAAATGGTATTTCTATCATTTGGTTTTCACTAGGATTATATTTGATAAAACTTTAATTAGATTTTACCCAAATTCTTAACAATCTCAATTACATAATTAAACATGTATGAATTATGAGTCATTTTTAATCAAAACATAATGAACCTATTAGGTATGTCAAAGAGAGGAAGGGGAAAGGAGGAAGGAAAAGTGGAGAAAAAAACTGAATAAGTGTTTGAGGTACCAGGAGCAGGAATTCCATACTACTGGAACAATACAGTCACATACATATAGTCATGTGAAAAAATAAGTACAGTCTCTTTAAATTGTAAGGTTTTACATCCCAGTACAAAAAATATATACATCTCGTCATAAAATTAGGTAAATAGAACAAATGAACAACATCATGACACATTACATTGCACCATCATTAAATCCATCCATTTTCTATAGCCTACACGCTTATTCCAATGTAGGGTCGCGGGGGGGCTGGAGCCTATCCCAGTTGTCACTGGGCGATAGGCGGGGTACACCCTCGACAAGTTACCAGTCCATCACAGGGCCACATAGAGACACACGAGACTCACAACCATGCACACTCACACACACTACTAAGGACAATTTAGAGTCACCATTTAACCTGACATGCATGTCTTTGGGCAGTGGGAGGAAGCTGGAGTACCTGGAGAGAACCCATGCATACACAGGGAGAACATGCAAACTCCACACAGAAAGGCCCCAGCCAGGAACCTGGAACCCCCTTGCTGCGACGATGCTACCCACTACACTACCGTGCAGCCCACCATCATTAAATTGAAATCAAAATGCAGAACCAGTGTATGAAAAACTAACTTCACTTTTACTGCTTCCATGAGAATTAAGTGGGTGAGTAGCACCCAGATCCTGCTACCCAAATGCACTTGATCAGTTGATTAACATGTGTGAGCACCTCTATAGGTTTTGGCAGTTTGCTGGTCTGGAGCAGTCAGGAGTGTTTTAACACAGTGCCAGGAAAGAAAGACATCAACATTTATCTCAGAGGAGCAATTATTATAGCTCATCGATCTGGGAAGGGTTCTAAGGCCATTTCCAAGCAATTTGGAGTCCATTACTCTGCGGTGAAAAAGATTATTCACAAGCAGAATGCATTCAGGACTGCTGTCAATCTTCATAGGAGAGGACAACGTTCCAGCATGTTCAGCCAAGGTCAGAACATGCAAAACTCGAGAAACTGTAAAAACATACAAGGCTGCATCTCAGACTCCATGTGCCTCAGTTAGCATGTTAAATATTTAAGCATCATCAGAGAGTCTGGCAATTTCTTGCTCTTTTGCTCCCCCTATGGTAAAAACAAATCTCTGTCTGTACCCTGCCCATGCACAGCCATACGTGCTAATTTGTTCACCTGCTTTAGAGGCTGACACACCTCCAAAGCTACGAAAAATGTCAAGCCACAAGGTAGGGTAATATTATAGGACCTAAAAACAACATAGAGGCATAGTTTTGTATGCTAAATGTTATTAACAAACATGCTCACAAAAAGACTAGCTTACCTGTAATACAGTTTGCTCTTTCTGATTTACATTTTTGAAAGATTTGAATGTGGCACATTTGTGAAATTAATATATGTGCAACATATTACATAATCTATATATTACAGTGCCATGTATTGCAAGACAGCAGAGAACATTTTTAAAGGCTGCAAACTTTCAAGAAATAAAATTCTGAAATTTGCAAAAAACTGACCAAACAGTTTTAGATGAAAGGAACATATTTCCATGTTAGCCTGAAACTGAACTGAGGTGGCTCAATGAGGCTTCATCTGTGAAGCAGGGACAATAATAAGGCTACAACTTAAGTTTTAACTTCTGATAAATAAGATAACATGTATGAACATGCTGATGTTGTAATGTGGTGTATTTCCCGATAGTCATGATACAGAGCTCTATAGTAAATGTCTGGAGTACATAAACATGTTTTATTAGTTTTATACAGGAATCAACCGCAGCTTCAATCCCTCCCCCTGATTTACAGCCTACACAGAGCAGAGGCAGAAATGATCACGATCATATTCTTTTCATAAAACCCACACATCAGCAATTTCACTGACAGAGCCAAGCAAATCAAACGCAACAGAACAAGAGAGCTGGTCAAACATTACTTACTGATATCAATAACAAAGCTAACTCTGCATCCGTGTGTCACCCTGTTTTTTACTCTGAGCTCCCTCCAGCAGTATAATCCAGTCCGATAATTATTTTTGTCCTATGTCTTGCTCGTACACTTTATCATCTCTTCCTCACTTCGTCTCGTAGTCTTGTCTTGGGTCTCTTTGCTGCACCTGCCACATATTTGTATTGGCAATAATAGTATTTTTTCTTTCTTTTTTTCTTTTATTCATTATGGTGATAGTGTGTTTTAATCTAGTTGCTGATGCATGATGTGGTACCACAAGACAAAATGTTGTCCTGCCAGGCAGGGGATCAAACATCTTATGTGCGATATCTCAGCTCCTTGGCAGTTTCAGTACTAGGAATGTGTACAACAAAGAATACACTTTTAAGGTTCAAAACTGCTCTAGTGTTCATGACAGTACAATTAGAAAAAGACTAAACAAGTATAGCATGCTAGGGACTAGTTAACAGGACACATTCTCTCCAAAAAGAACATGGCAGCATGGCTTAGGTTTACAAAGTTACATCTGAACACACCACAAGACTTCTGGAACAATGTCCTTTGGACAGAGGAGACCAAAGTGGAGATGTTTGCTCAAAATGCACAAAATCATCTTTAAAGAAAACCAAATACAGCATATCAGTGCCAACACCTCATACCCGTTAAGTTAGGTGGTGCAGGGTTGATAATTTGGGCTTTGTTTTTCAGCCATAGGACCGGCGCACCTTGAAGTCATTAAGTTGACCACAAACTCATCTGTATACAAGAAGTATAAGTCACGGTGTGAGGCCACCTGTCCGACAACCAATGCTAAAATTTGGTCTTGCAACAGAACAATGATACCAAACACACTGCTTCTGCTTTTTGGTTCATTGTTTGTGAAGAAAAAGACTGTGTAAAATGTCATGTGTTGTTTTTTCACCTAAGGTTGTTTTTACTTCAATTTAAGAATTGGTGATTTGAATTGTCCTGATACACAAAACATTACAACTGAAAGAAGATTTGCCCTCTTTTTTTCACGATTCTATGCCCACACCACCTCGAGCCACAACAACATCAATAGAACTTCAGTCCATTTATTTGCTGGTCAGACCAACCTACAGTTTATTCCCATCATTGGGCCTTGTTACATAAGCCTGTCATCAGTCTCAGACCCTTAACACAAAGACACTGCATGTCTCTGTGACACAAACAGAATTTAGATACCCCAGAGACAGTCGGAGCATGAAAAGGATCTGCTGCAAATGGTTCACGTATTCAGCCTGGTCCCCCAGTGGAACTGCTCTATATTGACAGAGCAGAATGGTGAAGGCCCTTGTCAAAGTATGAGACAGAATAGGGTGACACTGTTCTCACACAACCTGAATGACACAGTGAACAAAACATCACATCTTCTATTTTAAAGTGCAATTTTTCTCAGATGTGCACATGATGTCACCGTTTAAGAGTGTATGAAGTTGCATTTGAATATTCTTGGAGTGAATAAAAAGGCTATATTTTGATCGAATAAAGAAATGTCTAGAATATAGATTTAGCTAGAAAATAAAATCAATATAGATTGCCCGGTGAAAGCAAAAAAGGAAAAGTCCTTTTTATGAAATATGTCAACCTTGAAGGCCATAAACAGTGTGTGTTTGTGTGTATATTTTCAGATAAATGAAAATGAAAGAAGTTTACTATTGCAGTTCTGGGTAAGCGGTTCTGGGTACATATACAGCACGTATTCATAGCAAGAGCCATAAAGAGCCTTTTGAGTCAATAAAGCAAAACAAAAGACAGAGATACTTTACATAGTCATCAATAGAGTGGTCAATAGTCCACACATACTCATACTTTCACCACAACTTAAGAGGCATGATAAGAAAAACAAGAGTAAAAAAAAAAAAAAACTGAAAAAGGAAGTCAGGTTTATTTGGTGATCTCAGTCCTGTAATAATATACAATACAAAAACTGCTGAATTTAAAAAAGTAAGAGGCAAACAGCTATGTAAGTGCAGAGGAAATACCCCATCATAGGTAAAAATAAATGTTCAGATTCTAAACCAGCAGCAACTTCAGCTTGCACATAACACCTGGGATACAGCGGAGGACCGACAACTCTGTTTTATCTGCAGCAACTGAATGCGCAACCTGTGCAGTATATGCTGTCTGGAGATGATTATGAGGTTAACATAGATGTACAGATGGATCATGGTATGTTTGCCATTCACTTAAACAACCCTATGGAAGCCTATGAGAAGTCTATGACTGAAAATCAGAACAACTCCAAAAGATTAAAGTCTTCACAAGCTATTGCGCACAACACATTATCTATGGCTCTCAATTAATTTTTTTTTTTATGACTAATGACAAATAACTATTGCTTCTTGACAAATAACTTTCTTGTCTTAATGCAACAAAATATTTTTACCATTTTAAGAATAATTAAGTACTCCTTAATTCAGTTCAGTGATGCAAAGCCAAAATAGGGGTGATATGGCCCTGAGGCTGATTCTACATACAGACAAATAATAATAATAAAAAAAAGAAGACTTTTCATTCTGAGCCAGTTTTAATTCAAGCAGCCAAAAATAACAAAGCATATATAATCAGTTACGGCAGTGGCTTTAAAAGCGCAATAGTCTGTCATTTTAAGATATCCTTAAAAATTAAAATAAACAAAAAAACAAATAAATAAAACCAAATAATTTTTTAAGTTAAGCTGGACAAAGGTATGGGCTAGAAAATTGCTCTTGCTAGCAGCGGCACTTGAGGAGTGTTTGTTGACATAAAAAAAAAATCTGTTTGATATCACAAGCTATCAGATCAACAAGATACCACATGCTGATATAGCTGCTAAATCAAACTCTAGCCTTAACTACAAAGAAATGCTACCTTTCAATAAGAAATTACTAAAAACTTTAGAATAGCAGATGCTGAAGGACCTGTGTGAAAAGGACAAACCATTGTGTTATCACAAACCCACCAGTGGTTGCAAGTATAGGATGCACACAGGTTTGAACAGCTACGATTTGGCCACAAACAAATAGTGTCATGCCTGACAAGATCATCTGTCTTACTAGAATCCAGGAGTCTCACAATGAAAATGAAAAATAGAAAAGAAGCAACAGTCTATAGTTTTGTGGGAGGCAGTCATTACTCAAAACAAAGGACTATCATTTAGAAAACAGGGGACAGGGGTCATGTAGGAACATGACCTGCTATATTTATTGTTTTTTCAGTTTTTTTACTATTTAGTTGCAGGAAGTTATGCTCTATCCACACCTTTTCATTATTTAATTATTGATTAAATACAGGCAACTACACTGCTTGGTTGGGTATATGGGAAGGTCATGGTTTGGGCTTGAGTAAACCCTTTCACAACATTTTTAAAGATCAGCTTTGTTAGTGTGTTACTAACTGTAACATGAAACACATTAGTTGCAAACCTCAAGAGAATAACACCTTTAGGCACTGAAACACTTTTCACACACGAGATACATAACAATGACGCCTTTAACCATCTGTGAAATGTTGATATTCAGTTATTCACACAGGTCAATTCTCTGTTAACGTTCCTCACGACATCATTCAAACATGCCCGTAAAAGTGATGAAACAGTTTGTGCATGATAGATGTGATTAACGTAAGAGGGGACACCATATGAAGTGCTATATATTACAATAGTCTTTATAGAGTCACGGTTTACTCAGAACAACATGTTATATTGCTTCAACAATTCATATCAGTATGCAAACAGCAAGGTGGCTGTGTGAAACATACTGGTGGTAGACAGAAGCAGCGGAAATGATAACCTTTTACATATTTGAGCTTATTGAACAGTTTTACTTTTTAAGGTTTATTTGTACTACAGTAACAGTCTATATCAACTACAGGAAAACGTGATGATTATTTCACCTGTGGACACGCCTCCACACGACCTGCCGTTGACAACACAAAAACTTGAAGTCCTTCTAGAATTAAAATGTTTGTTTTGTTATAAGAATTCATACCAAGCTAACAGACATTGAGCATTGTGTTACATAAAATGGCAGTAGATGGGAACAGTTGAAACCATTGATATATGGTCATACAGAGCAGAAACTTCTACTTTATTTAGCTCAGATGCTGAGCTAATAATCACTAATAAGAATGCAGCTAATAATAGTTGATATCATTAATGCTGTGAGTCTGCCCGTTACTATGACTGCAGAAGTTTACACTTGTGCCAAGCTAAAAGTGATATGCATTTATTACTGGGTTTGACCAAGCAAGATTTCCGTCATAAAATGTTTTGAAAAAGCATCAGTGGGTAATTCACACATGACACTGGCAGGTTCAGTTGCCACCAGATTAATGGAAAGTCAAGCATGTGTGAAAGGAGCTTAAATATAAATATTTGTGCTTCCTCTGTGTATCCCTCTACATGAATATGATAAGTACTGCCTAAATAAGGGTAACCAAAAATCCATATTACATTGATAACAAACACGGAATTACCACTTTCAAAATTTAATGTGGATTTATAAATTGACTTGACAATATCTTTCTTAATCCATTATATTATTGGAGCAAAATTGTTTGGGAGAGGGACAATTTTTCTATTATGTTTTCAGTCTCCTTCCTCGTTTGCTGCTGAGAGCCTCAACAGGAGCAGCAAGGCTGTGAGACGGGACTATTGGAAAGACAGAAGTGGGGAAAGAAAGGTGATACTGTGCTGATGGGACTTTTATGATGTCCTATGTTGCTGAAGCATAGAGTTGGAAGAGGAGGAATGAGGGCCAAGAGAGAGGAATATCAGCAGGACCTCTGGAAGGATATGCTCCAGAGTAAGCGCCTGGTGGGTTTGAAGGGCTTAACAGAATGGGGTAAAGATAGAGTGTCTCAAATTGTGTGTGAGTGTGTGTTCTTACCTTGCACTATGCTCTTATTCTCACAAACAGACTTGGAGTGTGGCAAACTCTAAAATATTTCCTCAAAACTTCGACTTTGGGGTTGCTTTTACATTTTGAGCACCGCAGTTGTGTGCAAAGCTCTGTTCTGGCCAAAAGGGAACAGCGTTTCAATAAGTAATTCACTGAAGTTCAGTTTGAACAGATGTTGGAGCTGAACATAAGGCAGAGATGAGCATGGAGGGATGGAATAATGTCTAAATGAAAAATTCAAAACCATTTTTATGCACAAAATAGATTTTTGGCAGACTGGAATAAATGTATTAAAGCCAATTTGTGTGTGTGTGTGTGTATGTGTTTAGGGGGTACCTTATCATGCGTCAACAATCTGACTAAATACAGTTATGCCTGTCATTAAAACATATAAGGCAAGGGAATTACAAAAAAGCAAGGTGTTAGTTAACCTATTGCACCCTCTTGAAACACTGTTATTGTTTCCCTCAGGCAGAGGAACAAAAATTAGAAGTGCAATTTAAAATGTATGCAAATTACTCACTCAAATCATGATACTTTCTCATTTATTTCTCATCTAAGAAGGGAGCCATTGTTACAACGGAGAATAACTTTCCAAACACAGAGCAGCAGTCCCTGAGATTAATGCACACTGGAATATTTCAAAAAGGTGATAAGATCTTATTGTACATCAATCAATTTTCTGTCTAAACACACATCATTCTATCATATAGTTGTGATATAAAATCTAGTAGGCGAAACTCCATCTTGCCATGTTTCTTATCTGGTGTCTATGAATATGATTCTGTTTCAGGTGTTAAATGACAAGATAAGAGAGTGTGACCAGATGGCATATTTCTCTGGTTGAACTGCGCTGGCAGGCTGCTGAAGAGCACTTTCTCCTAGCGCCTCATTAAAAAAGTCCTCCCACATACGTGAAAGTTAATCACACAGCTGTCAACAAGCCTGCAACTTGTATGGTGACAAAAGTGCAACATGGTCCGACAACAGTCAGTGTAAGGCCGATCTGCTCCCACAAATGGGCTTTTATGTCATTCTTGTGATCACTTCTGTCTTGCATTAGCAGCTCAAGACAGAGAGCCATGGCCGAACTGTTTATCTTTCATTAATATTGGTTACTAGACCGATGACTTCTTGTCATTCGATTGGTTGTCTGAAAAGGAGCTGACAGTTACAGCGCCAGTGAAAGACTGAGTGTCCCTTGTTAATAGTTTCCCACCTGCTGATTAAGGCATTTGCTCATATATAATTTTGGGTTGAGGCTAGAGCTGCGTTGGGTTTAAGTTAAAGAAAATTTTGCAAAAGAAGAATTTGCTGGCAAGCTAAAAACTCCACATTTGTTTCTATGTGATTATAAATATCTCTTATTGTTAAAGGTTGTTAGAAGCGAGAGCTACAGAGGAAATGTCTCTCAGTCACAGCAGCCTGGTATGTGACAGCTGACAAATGGTTGGTTTCAGGGTCAGTGAACAGGGGTAATCAATGAAAGGTCGGGATGAGTTCACAGTTACAAAAATTAGTGTTCTGCTCCAGCTTCCCATTAAATCATGTTCCTGCATATCTGGGATTTTAGTCTATCTATAGTATACCTGCGTCATTGTGTTCTAGTGTGTGCCTTCACCAGTGTGTGTATGATGCAGTGTTTGGAGGTGGCTGAGTACATCTCTCGCTGTGTGGAATCTGCAGTCGGTCTATAGTTGTTGTATCCCCCTCCGTTGGCTCATCTCAAATGGCAATTTGTAAAACATGGCCCTGTGTTAGCCCTCTCCCTCTCCTCACAGCCATTCCCTGCACGACTGCTCCTCTTCCTCATCTAACCCCCCTCCTCCCCTTTTCGCATCACTCGTTTTACTTCCTTCCGCCACCCTCCCTTCTCCCCCTCTCCTCTCATTTCCATACCTCTTTGCACTCTGCATCTTCCCTCTCTGCCTGTTTATCTCCCTCTGTCATTCTGTTTCTCTCCATCTCTCTCATTTGCCCTTCTAGTTTATGTGAATTTTCTTCTTCATTATTTCTAGCTCTTCTTTCTCAGTTTGTTGTAGCCGTTGCACTCTCATTACCTCCTCCATGTCACCCTCTACTACAGATTTCAAGTTGGTTTTTAAGGGATCTCAGGCAGCTTCAAACACATAATGTAATTAAGAGTACGTTCCTCTGTATACAGGAGCAATATTGATAAATGTGTAAATATGCAGTAACTGCTGAATCTCTGCTTAAACATGAATACTTTGTGTCTTGCTGCTTGCTCTGTCTTCGCTCCCAAGAGAAAGTGGTTGGAAACAATAAAAGTTGGGGATGTCTCGCTGTCACTCAAACCTACAAGTATAGAACCGCAGACTGCTTGATTTAGTTGTTGTTAGTATAATACTATGACCTCATTTGAAACAAACAGTCTGGGGCAAAAAAATACGGTATGTGGTATAACTGCAGAACTGTTCCAAAAAGAGAAGATCTTTGATGCGCATCAGTGTGCATGTATGCGTTTTATCTAACAATCAAAGCCCCTTATCCAGGATGCTAGCCCTTAATTGAATTTCTCAAATGATGATGATGTCATCCATATTTTGTTTTGGACCGTCACGCTGCCTTTGAGCCTTGGACAAAGACTGAACAAAGACTTGTTTATGATGCCCTGATGAAAGCAACAAGCTAAAACACAGTTACCTAACAATAAAGTTGCTCAATATGTTACATGTGTTGCTGGAGTTTTAGCCTCTTCGTTTACTTAATTTAAGCCCCTATCAGACATGCACTGCATTTTTCAATTTCACAATGGCAAATAGAAATATCTGCTACAAGTCAGTGTTTTCTTTGGTAATCTTTTGCTAAAAGTAGCATTTCTATTAGGCTGGATCGAGTAAGTAACACTCCCTACTCAACTCTAAGTAAACATGCACATTCAACACAGCACATATTTGAAGTGTATATAGTCTCATTAAAACAAATCAGGGTGCTGCTTCAGTCTACCATTCATATGTGTCACTCAACCAAAGTATGCTTTTTTTGGTTAAAATGAACTGTAACAGATTTGTGAAATATTGTTTTTGAGTGAAACTCCAAACTGATGCAATAGACCTTAATTAATGAACTGCACAATGTTGTTCATATTGCACTCATACCCTGGATCTCTCAATCAATGTTGTGAGTATGTTTGGATGAAGCTGTATAGACATTAACATAAAAGTGACCTATGTCTACATAACTGAATAACATTGCTTTAACAGAATGACAAATCACTGACATTTTAAAAGCCAGCCATTAATGTTATGTTTCTTCTTATGTTCCAGTCTGTTCCATGTCTGAAAAGGGCTTTACTTTACCTATCTTACTTAATAGTGTTTCAACAGAGACAGCCACAGAGTGGGAACACAGGAAAGATAAAGAGTTGAGGGGTAAGTGTAGAGAAAAAAAATAATGGAGTCTAATGACTGATGCATAAATAAAGAAGAGAAAGAATAGCCTGAAGGACAAAGAGGAAGAGAGTGATGAACAGACAACACAGAGAGACTTTCTCCTCACTTGTCTTGTCTCATTTTCTACCAATAACCTCCATTGTTTGCTTTTGCCTATTATTCACTTCACCTCTATTAAATTTGTTCCAGGATTCTCCAGTATTTTGTATTACTGGCCAGATGCAGCTTACCGTCCTCTTCTCTAAGCACTCCCTCCTTAAATCTGAGGTAAACAGTCTCTCTTTCATCTCCATTAACCGTCTATCCGCCCCCCTTTTTCATCCCCCTTTCATCCTTTGACCAATCCATCTATCCAGCCACATGCCAGCACACCCCTTTCTGTGTGTGAATGTGTGTGTGTTACGGTGCATTTCCATGACAACATCAACATAAAAAACGCCCCCTCTCCAGAGATTCTCCACATTTGCATCTCATTTGCATGTTTCCAGAGCGACCGGCAGCATTTGACTTTGACAGTGGTGGGTAAACTGGCATGACCCTGTCCATTTCTTTCTCGTTTCCCCTTTAGTCCAGCCTTGCACTGTTTAACTTCTCAGCTCAATCTCCCCTCATAACTCTTTCCCCCTTTTTCCTCCTTCAGTTTATTCCCATCATAGCGCCACCTCAAGTGGCATTCACCCTTTAGCTGCTGTTTTGAAAACCGATCAACTTGACTTTAGACTGAAGTCTTTTTCTACCACTTCCCTTTTTGTTTCTCTTCTTTTTTTCCTCCACATTTTTCCCAACTGTCTCTATTCCTAACATCCTTCTGAAAGAAACTGCAACTGTATGTCTTTCACCCCATTTCTGAATGAGAGTCACATTTGCACCCTATTTGCAAATTGGACAAATAACTTTCCACTCATTTCCTTTGCAGACAAGCACAGCTGCTGCTAAAAACGTGTGCAAACACGCATTGCATTGAACAACTCACTTACAGTTATTGACAATCGATAACAAGAAACTATTTACTGGTACAAAAACACAAGTACTCAAACAGACACATGCGTGCCAATAGGCCAACATGCACTGTGCGACAGAAAGATACATGTGCAGACAAAAAATGTCATTCACACTCCCTGCACACACCCAAAGTCAAAAAGACATCCTCAAGTAGCTGTGAAATTGAACTTTTTTTTCCCTTTTTTTTTCTCAGATCTGACATGCCGAAAAATCTTTTGAGTAGTTAACCAGACACAAAAGCTCAATCTATTTTTTTCCTTTGGTGTGTCGTTTTATTTTATTTTTTCTTTCCATCATGAGGATTCCAAATTAAACAAATTCTCCATAACTGAGATTAGCATCACTAATTAGCTTCACCCACTCCACAACAAATTACATTCTACCATCAACAATGTGGGAAAGTCACCTCATGTTCTCCATGCTCTGCTGGAGAAATGGCAAAGTTAAATTGATGTACGTCATTCTCTGTTCACGTCTTCCACTGTGGAGAGTTTAAATACCAAGCTCAGGATGTCTGCTGTAATTGGTTGCTGAAGAATAGAACTCTGCGCAGGCTTCATTACCAGAAATCCAACATGTAGCATGTCAACAGGATAAAAATTAGATGGCATCACCAGTCGCTATGCTGCGTATATATTGTTAAAGTGTGTTTTGCTGCTGTTGTGAGACCCAGCTGTGTGTGTGTGTGTGTATGTAAACGCCAGTCTTACCCAATAATATGAGTCACTGAATGAATGCGAGGAGGATGGGAGATAGTGGGTGAATATATCTGTGTAACTGTGGAGAAGAGGAGCAAGCATTCATTATGCTTGAGTGTGTTTGTGTATCTACGTCGCTATGTATGCATGTCTCCAAGTCTGTATGGGTGTATGTATGTGTGTGTGTGTGTTCACTTTACTTGCATGTCATTGTTTATGAAAGACAGTGTGCATGTCAAAGACAAAAAAAAAACACTGACAATTTAAAAGCCAGCAGAAGACAGAGAAACTTTCATGAAAAGAGGCTTAACTGTCCAGCAGGGCTGACAGACAGAGAGACAGCTAGAAACACAGACAGGCAGACAGACTCAGGGAGAGATGGGGGAGAAAGTATTCAAAGAGAGGAAGGCAGAAGGGGAGAAAACACAGCAGGAGGCTAAAGTATTCAGATGATGAGAGAGAACAGTATTCAAAAAGTCACTGGAAGAGGAAGGGCCTGTGCAGTTTCATTGATTTGAAGCAGTAGGAGGGGGGACATGGGTATGAGGAGGGGTTAAGAGACAATGTGGCTACTGTAGGAAAATGGCTTTATAATAGAGTTAAAGAGCAGGACAGAAGACACAAAGTCTGACAGACCAAGGGGTAAAAAGGGACAGGATGGAAGTCAGCGTGGTGAAGAAAGAGACTGAACAGATGGAGAAATCTTTATTTTTAGATTTGCATATATTTAACTTGCACTTCAAATCTCAAAGTGACACCTACCTCTACATTTGCATGCACTTGTCTTTCACAGCCTTTATCCCTTCCACTCACAGTGTATATCTGTGCAATGATTGCCATAACACATGTACTTTTACAAACAAACAGGAATCAATAAACCTTCCAAATAAAGTTTTGAGGCTATCTGATATTCAAAATAAAGAAACACAGACTTTTCAACTAATTTTGTTTGTCCTTGTACCGTAGCAACGTGGCTACAGTTATGTATATTCTATACAATAAGGATTATATGATAAAACTAACCAGCCTAGATGTATTCCACTTGCAAGTATTGAATGGGACACAAATGCTAACCTTGTTTCCACTCCTCCGTAGCTTATGTCCTATTCTAAAACTAACCTTGCTACTCTAATTCTAAAACAGCATCAAATGTGTTTTAACACCGGTGGAAAGTGCATTTACCTCTGTATCACCAAGTCAAATCTGTAGTTAAGTATTTTCATTTTATGTTTCTTGATACATCTGCTTCAGTACATGTCAGGGGTAAATACTGATCTCTATCCTCCACTGCATTTATTTGATTAGCTTACTTTGTTACTTCAAATTGATTGTTTAATATACACAATATTGTCTGTTTCCTAGCAAATCAAGATCAGTTAAGGAATATGTGCAAATAATGTACAGACTTGCTCACTCTTAGAGTGTTTCTAACAAGATACAATATCCAGAACGGGTGAGGCAATCAGATACTCAAACAGAGCGGCAGTGCTCAGAAAAGAAGAGATGGCTAAATGGAGAGAGAAACAGAGAGACAGACAGAAAGATGAACAGATAAGCCCAAATCGTGACAGCGTAAACAAGTCCAAGCTGCCTGCTGTCATGACCTCTGGTGACCCTGTGACAATGTGACTAATGGCCTTGAAACATACAAGGACCAGGAGACCAGCCACTGATGGAAACACACAACAACTCACACGGGTATGGAGCTATGATCAAGACCAATTCAGTTCCAAAATAAAACACAGAGAAAGCTTTGGAATGAGTTAGAAAGAGAAGATAAAAGCAGTGTATAGCTTGAAGTTAGATTAGTGTGCTTCTACCACCATGCTGGACAAAAAAAGTGTAGAAAAATCTCTTTAACCCCTGTTCACAAGAGGAGGTATAAAATGACTGAGAAAAATAAGGAGAAGCCTCCAGTAACTTCTAAACATTTTTTTTACCTCCAAACCATCAGGCATGATTTTGTAAATCTGCTGCAGTACTTATTGCAAAAAAGGAAATATGTTTTACAGCACAACAAGGCATCTGTTCTTCCAATGCAAACCAAGATGAGGCTCTCAGCGTACTGTGGCAGATGGTGGATCATGGTGTAGTGCTGTACTGAATAACACATAATCCACTTGTATTTTGTTGAATCATATCACAACATGACATTACTGACTACTTTTATTGCCATTACAAGATGCTGTGTTAGACAGGAGGGCATGAAAATATTTGGAGTCCAGAATCATAAAGAACACAATCAAATTCCATATAACCTCTGTTCACCAGCTGCCATTATTTTGTTATTGCTATCACTTTTCCGCCCATTTGCTGTTATTTGTGTTGTACTTTTGTGGAACTCAGAGAACACAGAGCTGACACCAAGCAAGAGGTGAGGCACATTTTTGACAGGTTGCCAATCCATGCCAGGACTGAAACAAATAAGAGTACAAACCTCATGTTAGGTTAATCAGTGATTCTAAATCTAACATAGGAGTGAGTGTGAATGGTTAGTCGTTTGTCTGTGTATTGGCCCTGTGATGGACTGGCTACCTGTCCAGGATATTTTTATCTGTCTCTCAACTGATGGTAGCTGGGCTAGATGGATAGATGGAATAGTAGCTTCGTAAAAATAATTTCTTTTTAGTTCGACTTTCATCAAGAGATGCTATTTTGCAAAGCCAACCAAAAGATGTTTGATTGTAGCATGTTCAGTTTTTGCTATTTTGTAACGCCATCCAGTAAATGACAAAAGTGTGTCAGTCAAGTGTTGTGTTATTTATTGAATGTAGTATATGTTGGTCTCTATCTCAAGTCTCACAAAAGCACAAGACTTAACCATCACCTTCTTCTTCCTTATGAGTACTTAGTGGCATCTTAGATAAGAATGGCGTCTGTTCTGATGTGCTCATATGACTCATATTACCTTTCTGCCACTTGTAGTTGCGGTACTGTACAGGGCACCATTGCAAAACATATTGATAGGTATGAACAAATCACCTATATGGCCATTTCAATAGGAGGATTTATTGATAAATACAGGCTGGAAATGGAAAAACCAAAACTGCAGAGTTATATTTAACATTTTACTTTAAGTAAATCATGAGATGAAGAATGAAGAAAATGAGCTCAACAGTGTCAGATTTGCATTGACATTGATGTGATAAGCCAGCCCCATTCATACATTAATTATGTTTGAGCTAAAAAAAAAATATTTCAGACTGATTAAAAGTTTTTCATTTCTTTTTTCTAAGCAATGATCAGCAAGTTACAGTGAAATATGTGGACTAGAGTGACTAATTGGCTTTGCACATCACACAATAAAGAGGACCACATTTACTGAAATTTAAAAAACTGAACTGACACAGTTGGAGTCTTCATCGATGGAGGTAGCAGCAACAGCTCCTCAGGAGTGGAATTGCAATCTCACAGACACTTGAACTGTAATTAGGTCAACTCTGAACATTTGAGATTTCTGGTTACTTGTTTGTCATACAGCATGAAATTGATATCTTGAAGCATGACACCGGATATAGAACATGGGTAGCTGTAGCTTTCTGATTTGCTGGTTGTGAGTAAGAGTTGTTGGACTTCTTTAAAGGCACCTTCAAAAGACTAATGTAATTCTGCTGTTTAGTAGCTACTGAAGTAATTAAATTGTTTCCTGTTCATGAGTAATACATTATTACTTTTTTAATCCACTAAATAGGACAGCAGCAATGAGAGAGATCAAACAAAAATGAGGTGTGTGCGATGCAGCGAATCAGGATTAAATTTATAGAAATCTGGGCAAAGGGCTGAGATTAATAGAATGATTGATTGCTTAGGCCTGAAGAAAAAATACTCTGAGGTGCCCTATTTTTCATCATCCTCGTTTTTTTTTCTCATTTAGTTTTATCCTCCTGTCTCGCAGTCCCCGCACCATCTTTCCACTGGGTCTTCTTGTGTCTCTCTGTCTTGTATCTAAATTTGACACTGTGTGTCTTTCTGCCTCTCTTCCAGTTTCATGCTTACTCCTTTAAAGGTCAGAACTAGGGCTGCTGTAATAGTGTACTGTGGGGGGAATACATTCGCCCCAATATCCACGTATCCACACCTTATATTAGGAAATAAAAAAACAAAAAACAAATACAAGAAAAATTGTTATGTGCGAGACAAGGAGGAGAACGCAGGGCAACAGAACAGAATAATATATATATGTATGTATATATATATATATATATAAAAAGCTACTTGATACATCTTGGCAACAACATAGCTACCAAAACTTTCTCCCATATTTGACGGCCATCTTCTGTGTTTCTTCCTGATTAGTCATTTCTCTTTTGAAATCCGTGTCATTTACATGTCCCTGGAATTTTCATATATGGATGCATGACTTTTGCATGTTTTACTGCCATAAGACATAAATTGTTAATGACATAGTTGTTATGCCCACATCATCCACATACTGCATAGAATTTCGGCCCTTCTGCAAACAGTTCACCTAAAGTGTGGTGTGCAGGCAGACCTGCTGAATGCAAAATTTGGTAGTCCACTACTTGGGTGTCATTGCTTGTGTTACTTCACCTTATTTTGCTGTGAAGACACTATCAAATGTGACAACACACTGAAACAATAATGGATTGTCGAGTCATGTACAACTTGAGGGATGTGTGTGACATGTAATATCAGTACATGTTGTGGCAGCTGCAAATCCTGTAGCGAAAAAAAAATAGAATAAAACTTTAAAATTTAAATGTTTGAAGGAAAGCAAATTTTTACATGAGAAATCAAATGGGTTTGTGTGGGTTTGATGTAATCCCATTACTGCAAAAACACTGTTGCGCTTGGGGTAGGTGTGGCACCTGTTAAGAGCATGCAGGAGGCAGGACATAGCACAGACAGTAAGCTCATAAAAGTTAGCTTCTAATTCGGTCATAAACAATAAAGTCTCCTCCTGCTTCTAGAATTTGTCTGAAGATTGGCAGATACAGACAAAAGTCCCAGAATCTCATCTTATTAGATTACTGTCTCTGTCCCAGTAAACATGAGAGGGGTATCAAGTTATCAACCAAAGTATATCTGACGCTGTGGACTGTACAAGTAAATATTCAAGATATTCTGAGAGATTGTCATTCGTGTAAGTAAAGCCAGATTCACTGCACAAATGTTGTCTTTAAGTTACCTGGATAGTAATTTTATTAGCTAATGTTGTGGCTATGAAATCAGGATTTTATTTACATGAAGTGACAATGTATAGTCCTGAATTTATTTACTCATAGAGCTTTTTATCAAAAGAAACAAAGAAATATATACACTTACACTTGACTGTTTTTACCAGAAGATAAGATAGAACTTTGGTGCATGTATGAAGTACTTAGGCACATTAGAGTTTAGTGGCACACACATACGCCAAAGTTAATCAGCTCCTAACCGCATTATCTGGATGCGTTGGCCCTGCCCTGAGATGCTCGATTTGGTACGATTTCAGTCAGACTAACATGTTTACAGGTATGCACATTTTGAAAATCAACCAAACGTGCTGATTGTCAGATCTCACTAATGTGGATATTTGTTTGTTCAGAATTTTGCTCCTAAGGGTTAGCAGAATATGAGAGAGTATCCTGTATCTACATATTTCCATCAGCGACACAATCCATGTTAAAATCCTATTATTTGTTTTAAAGCTTTACATGGGTTGGCACCTGAGCACATGTCTGAACTTTTCTGCCCTTACTCTAACTTCAGATCTCTTAGATACTCTAGACTACTGCTCTAGATGTTCCCTACTTGAGGTTTGTTAGTGAAGGAGTTTGTTCATCTGCAGTGGCTGCTCCAAAGCTGTAGAAAAGGCTTCCACTGTCAGTTTAATCAGTGCTCTCCACTAATTCTTTTAAATCACAGCAGAAGACATATTTGTTCTCATTGGCGTTTCACTGCATATAACATTCTTGTTATATTAAGTGTATTTCTACTAATTTCTTTTAGGAACTCATTTCAGTACTAGGCTTTATTCTATTTATGTTTTCTTTTGTGCTTTTACATCCTTTTAGTACGTCTCTGCTCTTGTATTAATTGACATCGTTATTGCTTGCTGTGCTGACTTTGTTTCACTTTGCTTTTTTTGTTCTGTGTTAATGTTGTATAAAGCACTTTGGTAAACTCTGCCTGGCTTTAAATGTGCTTTATAGATAGATTTGAGTTGATTTAATTGGATTTGCGTTGCCTCATACGTGTCCTACGAGTATTGTTCAAAAATCTCTGAGCCATAGTGCATGTGTGAAAAGGACCTTTATAGACATTGTTGTTCATCTTCTGTGTTTCTTCATTGCAAAATATATAAAATACTCTTATAGCATGCCCCCAAGCAGAATTACTCCCCTCCCCAATGACTTCATGACTATGGCTTTGATCAAATCCTTTCAGTTTTCAAATAGCTTTTCTTCTCTATTTTTTTCACTGTGTGTTTTTGTCATATTGCTCTCGCTGTCATTCTCTGTCATTAGAATTATACAGTATTGTTGATGTCAGTTTAGGATGTTGCACTTACCACCCACGCTTTCAAAAAACATAGCAAAGCAAGCATGAATTGATGTGTGATTACACACACACGCTCTCAAAGATCCAAAAAGGTGATGTTTCAGAGAAAACACTGTTTCAATCAACATCAATTGGCACTTGTCACATTGTCTTGATACACTTTCTGACACCTACATATGCACAAGTGCATATCGCAAGACATTCCATGTCAAAATATGTTTTCTGAATGCGTTCAATCTTCCAGCAAAGCTCCTCCTACTTCCTAACTTTTACTTGGTGCATTTCTCTCTCTTGTTTGCAGTATCTTTCTCTCCCTCTAGGCCTCCCTCCTCTTTCTTTCCCTTTGTCATCTACCTTCACTCCTGGGAGGCAATTACTGTTTTCCCCTGGCCTAAAATTAATTAGCTTAAAAATGTCCATGAATAAATAAAGCATTTTCTGATTGCGTGTGTTTGTGTGTGTGTTCACACTATTTGTACATCTTTGTTCTTGTGCTTGAGAGGAAAACTAAGTCGAATGTATAAAAAATCTAGAATTTAGACAAAGTCAAAACCTGTCAGTCTCCAAAAAATGACAAGAAACAAGGTTCTCAACAACACTCACAAACACGTGTGCTCAACAAAAAAATGTTCATGGCAGCTCAGTATCAATAAAAAAGAGTAAGCATCTAAGACGTGTATATCTCTACCAGTTTAAGATTGATGAAAAATGAAATGTGAACGCACAGACACGCGCACACACAGAGTGGCCTGTCTGTCAGCTTGTTTTAATCCAGTTGTGGGGATGGCAAATCTCAAAGCAATGCTGGTAACAGCAGGCTGCTGTGCTGCGAAAATATTTCCATTTGTCACTTTTTATGATCAACTGACTGAGACACTTGTATCTACACTCAAGAAGAGCTATACAACATACTCACATGAGACAGAAACTACAGACAGCAACCTTCAAATGCAGGTGCAGGATGTTCAATCCACCATCAAAATTCAAACTAATTCAAATCTCATTAGATAAAGACACGTATGAATGTTATGATTAGTTGTGGCTACCGATGTTCATGAAGGTATTTGCAATGACTTGACAGGTGAATAGTCTGATGTCTTTCCTTTAGTTCTTCTAAACATTTATAGCTTCTGATGGCTTTATTGCTTGTTTGTTGTGTACATTTGAGGATTTTGTGTAAATCATTGTAAGCATGTTGTGTGCGGCTTGTTGTAACTATTCCTGCTCTGATCTGCTGCTTATTTTGCCCAGGATGGCGTTTAAAAAAGACATTCCAAATCTCAAGAGTGTTATCACCTGGATACACAAACAGCATATATACAATAAAAACAACAGTAGCTTATTCAAGAGCCTTTCTTGTGAGCCAATAAATCAAATGCATTTAAGTTGGTAATTACTCTTCTTACTCTTCTTTTTACCCTCCTAGGTTGAGGTACTGAAAATTCACAAGCAAAAGAATTTTAAAAAAAAAAAGAAAATGTGAGACATGGCATCCAAGAATGGAAACAGGATCTTTCAGGATTATTTTTTCATGCAGTTTGTGCAGCACTCTGCCCAGGAAAAACACAGAATAAGGATTGGGAAAACACAATATGCAGACCTGTAGCTTAAAAAGATGTGTTCACATATAGGCTTGCACACAGAGAGACACAAAAAAAAAATCTTCGTTCATGATTCCTCCTGAGGAACATGGGGTTACTCTTAGTAATAGCACTATCCCTTTGTAGCCAAAATGAATATCAACACATGCATTTACACACAAAACACTTGGCACCCCGGTGGAGAAGAGACCATGTCCCATTTTTAATAACAAAAAAGCTCTAGGGAGCCGTGTGTGTTGATAGTTAAATGACACTTACAGGTTGATGTGCTGTGGATATGGCAAGAAAAAAAATAACAGGCTGCCAGGCACATGGGGAAGGAGGCCAGGCCTACATAGGGAATTCATGCAGCATTGAGGAGCTGATTAAAGTGCCTGGCAGAAAACCTGGCAGTGCTGCAACTAGACAAAGTAGATCAGCGCTGGCCAGGGAGTCTCAGTTCGCAGGGCAACAATACAAAACCCTGCAGGCATAAATACTGTGTCTCAAAAGCTTCTGAATCCTCTGGAGGACAGAAATAACATTTTAACTTCAAGAGTTATGTAGCAGGTTGAATGACAACCCCATTTTAACATGTGGAAAAGGCTGTTTAACTGTCTGTTTGTCATCATCAAAATACGCCTAATACCTGCTGGAAAAAAATTCCAAAAGTTAGCACACTTCCTGCTCTTAAACATTTACAGGTAAAAGTATTGTAAGTATGTGGTACAGCATCTGCAGGAGGTACAGTAAAAGCATTGCATGTAAAAGAAAATAGAGAAAAAATTCCTTAAGCTTGGACTTAATACACATCCTTTTACATCTTTATCAAAAACATCACATCAGAAAAATAGATAACTTGATGTGAGCTGGGAAATGCTGAGGCAAATATGAACCGATAATCCATTGCAAAAATCAAAAAGCCCTTAGGCCAAATACCAAACTGAAGATAGCATGGAGTTTAAAGGTAACATGGGGAATGTTTAAAAGTTTCAGATACTATGAAATAACTGATTGATGAGTGGGGTTACAATCAATATAATCATGTTCAAGAGTGCGTCTCAATTTTACAGAAAAAAAAGACAACAGCATAGTAAATATGTTAGAGTTATACATTTAATTCAGATGTATTTCACTAAATTGCTCCAGGGGCAATATTGTAAAACTGCAAAAGTTTTTATGTGTTCAAACATATAAGCAAATCATCAGTCCTGATTGATTAAGTTATCTGTTAAGACTATCTGTGTGCCTATTACCATGGATTCAATTATTTTCCTTGAGGAGCAGAGTGCGAATGTGTTGCCTGTAGCAAAGTTTCCAATGTGTACATGTACACTGTGTATAAATGTGTGCAAACACAATGTGTAGGTGTAGTGACTGTAAAAAAGAAGGGTGGGGTGACTTTGCTCAGCGGTTGCAATGTGTATTTATCACATGTGCCTGTAAGACAGTAGGAGGGGAGTTAGAGAGATGGGGGAGTGAAGTGAAGGTGGTATGAGGATATACAATGACAGAATACACAGAAAAACTGTGATGGTGTACAATATAAGTGTGTGTAGCACCTTAGCCCCCTTTTCATTCTCTCCCGCTCCCTGTTTCATATACATCTCCATGGAGACTGCCGCCTGGCAACAGCTGGAGGAGAGCCAGTTGCTGCGGTGACACTAACGCCCCACAGTAAGGAGCAGTGATGTCACTAGGCACCCAGAATGGGCAGACTGTTGTAGGCAGGCCATATGATGGGTGTCTTGAGAGTTAAACACTCGTCCTCTCCTTTATCGTAGCAATCTATCAAACATCGCTCCTCTTCAGTGACAGATTGGCTCTGTTGTTCATCTTCATTAGAGGTGTTTCTGTGCCGTCTTTGTTCATTTCTCTTTATCAGCTTCAATTGGATGTCTCTCACTCTCTTTCTTTTATGCTCCCTTAATTTATCTCTCTGTCCTGTTATCTCTCCCTCTAATTTTTCTACTTGTTCACATCTCCCTGCTTCTTTCATTAATTCATTGTAACATAAGAGGCTTTGATGGCCTTTTAACATAAACTTTAAAAAAAAAAATACAAGCACACTGCCTATATGCTTCTCCATTCAGATTAAAATGGGCAAGATTACACACTTTGTACTATAAAATCAGCATTATGTGAACATATGCATGCATGGCAGTTTTTACTTAAAGAGGTCAAATAATGCCTTCAGGTTTTTCCATTTCCCTCAGTCTCTTAAATAGCTTTTTTGAGCATGTAAAAACTTACAAAGCCCAACGAGAAACAATTGCTTCCACAGAAAACACTGCTCCTAAGCTCCCTGAAACACCTCCTTTGTAGTGCAAGCCTTTCTTCTCTCCCTCGTCTACATCACCATGAAACATAAGGCCCTTTCGCAAATGTCTTTCAAGCCAAGACTGATGTGCCTTTGCTGCACATTTGTGTCATGTGTGAAATTACAGAGGCGGCATTAGTGGGGGTCAAAGTTGCTTTTGTGCCTCTGAACTGGCATGGGAGGAAAAAGGGGCTATGTGTGTATGGCAGAGCCAACATTGCAGAACTCACCACTTTAACCAATCACGCTGTCAACCTCAGCTGATTCTGCGACTCCGGCTCAATGTGTGTACAGCACACTAAGATGTGGGGCTGAGACCCATCTGTCTGCTATATATAAATTTACAAAGAGAAATTAATTAATGATGACTTTTTTTTTTTTTTTGCGCTGATAAGGGGAAACTGAAATGTGTAAAAGACAATGATGCATGCATTGTGACTTTGCATTACCTAATTTAGCACAACCAAAGCAAAGAATAGGCCTCTGCACAACACTCCACTGGGCCTTTCGGAATGGTGATACTTAATACCTGACATCATGATGAGAGTAAGGTCCTGCAGCAATGTAGAACTACAGTGTGAGGACTGAAATGTTTTCTTGAATATAAAAACATTTTTATAGTATTCTAGCAGAGGTTAAAAGGTGAAAGAATATTTAAAGGAAAAATACACAATGAAAAAGTTATTTCTCTTCTCATGGACATAGCTTAAGATATTTTCTATATGATTATGGACAAAAGAGAAAGCCATCTTTCAGTCAGTTTAGGATGTTTTCCTATGTGCATATTTGCATCTCTTTGGGTACGATGGCTTCTTCACGCAGTTTAAAAACATGTATGTTAGGTTAATTAGCGATTCTAAATTTACAGTAGGATTATGTGCGTGTGGTTGTTTGTCTTGCTTGTCTATGTGTTGTCCTTGAGATAGACTGGCAGCCTATTCAAGGTGTACCCTGAATAGACTGGCAGCTTATTCAGGGTGTACCCTGCCTGATGGCAGCTGGAATAGGCTCCAGCATTCTTATTATTCTTGCCCCAAGGGCATGAAAAATCCAAAGAGATATTTCATTTATTTTATTTCTGTTTCTTTTATTAAATGTCATAAAGAAAACCACAACGATACAAACAACAATACACACACACACATATATATATATATATATATATAAGCTTAGACGGTTATAAGCTTAGTTTCTAAAGTTAATCATCTCATTATCTGGAGAGTGCTTCTCAAAAAGTTCAGTTATGTCTATGTGCTACATTATCAGTCATAATAATTTGTGTTATTGATGCTTTAATATATGAATAGAATTGTATTGTTTTAGAAGTTAATCTAAATTACTTAACTACTTAACAGGGCAGTTTGATCCTTAGCAACATTATTTTAAAAGTAATTAATCATTTGTATGAAAAAGTAAGACTGTCAAGTCAATAAGGTAGTAACAACAATTGTTAGATAAATGTAGCTGAATGGAAAATAGTAATATACAGATAATATTTTCCTCTAAAATATAACCGTACTTGTGTTCAGAACAATAAGAATATTGATACTGGCTTCTCTCTGCATCTTTGTGTATCTCTTTTATTAAAAAAGTTAGACAAAACTGAGTGTGTATGCAATATCTGACAAGCTCATTCATTCTCTGTAACATGCTACCCTACATGAAGTTAACACGTAACAGAACTTCATTCTATCCCAATCTTAAGAAAGAAACAGTAGCCCTCAAACAGCACCTTGAAGGTCTTGTATTTCAGACCAGTTAGGATAGCTACTCACAGCTCCTACATACATCTGAACAACACAAAATAAAGTATATGTTTCTATACTGCAATCATTAGAGCTAAAAGACAAAAGTGAAACCCACTGATCATTTCCAAGGAGAACAGTTTCAGCTGCTCTTCTGTTGATAGGAGCATCATGACATACATCTGTACTTGTTTGCACCTTTCCTTTGATATTTTTTTTGTGACAGCTGAGATTATCAGAAATCTCTGCTCATATACAAGCTCCTGCTTTACTATATCATCCACCTCCCATCTCCTTTGCTCAAATCAAATTTGTGCCACATCTTATTCCATGCACATAAGCGTTCAGTTGAAATATAAACCCAACTGGCAGAGATAAAGACTGCAGACAATGTCAGAGCCACTGTGCAATGTGACACACAAGTGGACATCAGCTTTTCTACCCTTCTTATTAACCCTTACATGTATCTCCATTAGCTTAACCTCAATTTAATCCTAATCATGAGTCAAAATAGAGCTATAATCCAATATTTCTATAACAAAGAGTGACATTTTAATAAACCGCTCACACACATGCAAACACAGACAGCTCTTTTTGTCATGGTTGGCCAGTGACCCCAAGAGAAAATGAGAGCTGGGAAGGCAAGGAGTGAAAGAATTAAAGCTTAACAAGAAAACAGGCGTGTGATGAGGAAGGCAACAAGCTGAGAGAGAGAGGTCCTGCTCCAGTTAGCACACTAACTTGAGCTGAAGCAGTATACATTCAAAACAGACTTAATTAACAAGGCTATGTAGCGCTTATAGCTAAGCTAACGCTATAAGTAATGAAGAGAGGAACGTGATGGCTAATTCTAAGGGAAGTGCTGCAGAATGTGGAATCTAGTTACTGAGGTGTAAGAAATCAGTGCTAAATGGCTTGACTTAAGTCATTTGCTCTACAGTAAGTGATGGCTTGGTGAATCAGTGAAGTTGCTGGACATATCTCCATAACTTGTATTGTTTATGTATATTAAAGTATGTACAACTGAAACTGAAAACAATCAAAACAGACTTAAAACCCACTGCACTGCTAAGCTAAATGTTCAAATGGAGTAAAGAGTGTTATTATTCATCCATCATACATAAACCAGTCAAATATTTCTGGTAGTTTGGAGAATTCTTCGCAAAAGTAGTTTAGGCCACTGGGTAGGGAACTATTGTCTACCAAAGGTATTAACCGGTAAGTTTTGGGGTTTCTCTGTAGAAAATTTGAGATCCTGCACTGATATGGCTCCATGCCCCTACTTAAGGTGGTGTGAAATGGTGAACAGATGCAGAAATAAGACTGCATGAGGGAAAGGAGATTCTAATATTTGGAAGCTAAACAGATCAAACTAAATGTGTGCATCTGGACGCATGATAAGCATGATACTGTATGTGTGTTACACGGTGGGTAACTTGTAGAAAGGCGTTTCAAGGATCAAGTGCTGACTTTGACTCCTTGGCCCTCTGACACTTCTTTCATTCCATTTTCTTAGCCAGTCTAGACTTCCACCATCTAATCTGTCCCCTTTTCTCTCTTCCGCAGGGTCTTGTTTTTCCTTCCACTCCATTTGTTTGCTGTCCATTTTGGTGGGTTCTCCCGTTCATCTCTCCTGATTCTCTTTCTCTCTCCTCTTCTGGCTGTGTTGTGAATGTAAATAGCCTGACACAAATTAACTGAGAGGACCCCCCCCACACACATATACCCCGCTGCCTCTCCATCAACACACACCATTTTAAATTCTGCTGCTGCTCCTAATGGAATAGTTGGAGGATTGATTGCTTCCCATCACCAACATTGGTTACATGTAGATAAGAGTACACACATTCAGGTGCAAATACGCAAAAACAAGCATCCCACAGGTGAACATTTGTCACTTGTCATAATGTGAAAGACAAAAACACTGGCACAAATTTGTCTTTTATTCTCTTTTTTTCCTTTACTGCCCATCATCAACATGAAGCCAGCTCATCCCCTACAGAGCCTCAAAACATCATCATATTGTTTCTTTTCTGTTTTTTTTTTTCTCTGTAAACTCTAAAACAACTGCATCTCTGAATGCATCTCTGAATTTATACACACTGGAAAACATATTTGACGGCTCACTTGTTGAATATACTTTAAAAATTTAAATGAGGCCAACATGATAAAGAAGAAGAAAGTTTGTTGGCCAAGTGTGGGCATGATTTAACGCAGAGGAAACTTGATGATTTTGAGGCTGAGGGATCGTGAGACCATGGCCAGACCATTAATCAATTGCCGTCAAACACAGAGATATAGCTGACTGAGCCGACAGATGAATGCACAGCCTGACAAAAGGAACATACTCACTTGTAACATTGCACATTCAGGCATCTGATTCAAGCCCAATTAAAATATAGTTGACACTTCACTGGAGATACATGGGTATGCTTAGTGGTGTCAGCGTGCATCTGTGTGTGGGTGAGACAGAGGGAGCGCATCAACAGTGGGGGTTTGTGTGTGTTGTGTCTGTGTGCATTCAATCTTTTAGCCTGTTAATGTTTAAGCTGAGCGAATACACATGGGAGAGCCAACCTGTGTATATGCATAGCCTGGAGGGCTCATTATTACTTCTGTATGAATCAAAACAAATTAAAATGAATTAAAACTTGTCTTTCGTATACTTTCTGTTTCTTTTGTCCGACAGCTAAATGCATCAGAAATTGTGACTGAAAATTAGCCCATTAACCAGCCAAGTTGAGCTGTAAACCAAAAATCACAAAACCTCCAATAAAACCTTTCAACCTTGTAGGGCCCTATATTTTGGTGCCCAAAAATATAGTGGGCACTTAGTTTTTTCGACTCCACAAATACATTAAATCAAGCCCACCCACACGAAAAAAAACAGTTGCCTGAAAACAGTTCTCTATTTCCTCAACAACTGCCTCGCTGTCTCTCTTCCTTCTAATTTGTCCCTTTCTCCCCTCTTCCACTCCTCCCTTTTCGACTTCTTTCCCTGACGGTCGTGACAGGAAGACTGACGGCTACACAACGACAGACAACCTCCTCTGCATATTTCAAAGGCACAAACACACAAACTGTGGGCATGGTTACAAATACTTCACAGATACACTTCATTATGCATCACAAACATTATGAATAAACAAAAGACCTAATATACTGTTGAAAATTGACAAAAAGGAATGTAAAGGCAATACAAGAAGATTTGAAAAAAAGACAAAGACAAAATGCTACTCAACCTATACAAATACACATACTATGTGCCCAGACTGAGGCAGAATGCATATTGGTGATTTGTCCAGTGTGTGTGGGCTTGTTGGAGCGTTAGAATGTAACAGATTTATCAACTGACCAACATGACTCGCAAAGAGGAACCAAATGTTGACCGTCTGTGTGGTGTCAGACTGCTGACAACACATTCATTAAATATAAAAAAATCCTATGAAACTCCTGCTATTACATTTGTAATGGTTTCAAACCTGTAATGTGCACAATTCCATAACACCTCCAGTTTTTATACCCTACAGCTAATCAACATCAGAAAGTACATAAAAGCCTCTAAAGGACCAGAGTTCAATAAATACAGCTCTGACACAGTGTCAATAAAGGTCTATATGGCACACAAAAAGCTTTAAGTTTCATTGTCATTGCCCTATAGATTGCTTATAGATTGCTTATATTTCAGTGTTTCCACCTCCACATGCTCATTCAGCTGAAACAGCCCGCTTCACCTGAATTTTCAACACCACAGCTTTCTGCGGTGTACATTATTGCTTTATGTATCACTTTTGGCCGGCTATCACTCAAATTGACAAAAGTCACATTGTTTTCTGTTCTGCTTTGTGCATTTGCTGCTGTAAGCAAATGTTACTTGTGGTTTAAATTCATGGCTTCTATTATGTGCTAGACAATGCACAACTGTATTCAAGCACATGGAGGATCTTTACTACATATGAAGCTTTTTCTCTTTACTTGTAGAGAGGGTTCAAGAGTTGCAATGACAGGAAAATGTTCATGTATGAAGTTCTGCTCAAGGCTTTGAGAAACTTCTTTAAGTTAAGGTATAAATCAAAACACTCAACATTTAACAATGATCAGCATCGTCTTTACCCCTCTATATCTATCATCTGGAGAGACTGCAGAGGGCAGAATTGATGCAGCTTTGATTCTAATCACAGCTGCTCACAAAAAAATCTGTCCTCTGTATCTCTACAGAGAATCAGCAATCTTACAAGAGGAAGTCTATGTGCTACATTGACAAACCAACTTGGATCAAACCTCAGCTCAGTAAGAATCTATATGATGATTTATTGGCTTGTTGTGCTCCCAAAACTGATGGAAACACCACCGCACACATGTTTATGGGGCTGTACATACTTACCAAAAAGGCAACTACACCCAGGGACTGAGAGTATCATGGCCACATACTCCTGAAATTACCTGCCTTTCCAATGTCTTTAATTAGATAATGAAGCATGACAAGAGGATGTGTTTTACTTTTGAAAATGTGTCATTTGCTCAGGAGCTGGCAGCCAAAACATGTTAAATAATAATGCTCAAGATGCTTAAAGTCATATCTGTTTGTAAAAATGGAAACACACAATATATAAACGCAGCACAAGTTTATTACTTAATTTATAACACATTGAACAAAGGATTTCCTCTCCTGTGTGCAATATGTACTCAATTTAAGTGCCAAGAAGCAATACCTGGCCTCCAAACCTAATGTATTCAGTGAGATTACAATGTCATCATTGGCCCATGTCGTATTATCTAAGAATCTCATTTACTGTTGTACTTGAGCCTGTCAGTAGTTATTGAGTAGCAAAGTAATTGATGAAACAGTGCCGGGAGAATCCTCTAGGACACTGACAGCTGCAGTCGTGCCCTGTGTTAAGCCATATGCAAAGCAGAACTGCAAATATTTCAGTCGCCCTTCGCCCTTACCATTACTGCCCCTATCATTTTTGTTCTTGCAGAACAGATTCAAAGGACAGATTAAAAAAAAGAAAACAAAAAAGGGAGTAAAGAGGGTTTTTTTTAAAGATTTTCTCACATATCGTGATCCCACTGAGAGTATTGCAGAGTTTACGTGAGAATACAGAAAATTAAATCTTTCTGAATTCATCTCCGGAAGTGGATAATGACTGGTTGTATCATAAGTCTTAGATAAGGACAAATTAGCTTAGGCTGCATAGTGAGAGGTTCAGCAGGTACTCACACATTCTCACCAGCCATGCTGTGATTCTCAGTGTGTGACAGCATGGAGCTGTATCCATGAGCTACTCAGTGCTTTGTCCCCTCAGTGGGCTATAATGACAGTGCAGTAACTCATTCTACCCAGCATGCATACTGACATAAAAGAAGAACATGCAAGCCCATGAGCATCGGGGCCCACAAACGTATCACAGAAGAATATATATCCTTTCTCTCACACAGAGTGTTGACTCCACCTATATCCTTATTTTCCTATCGAGATAGAGTAACGCTACAGTGGCGTCCAATTCCATTTTCTGCACTGACTCTCTGTCGACCCCTCCTTTCCTCACTGTCCCCATCTCTCACTCATTTCCACTTTCTCTCTCTGCAGCTCTTCCTCAGCCTTTGTATTCCATCTGTCTCTCATCTCGTAGGGTACCTCTTATTTTCTATATTCACTCTCTATTTCATTCTGTTAACAGCTCCCTTGTTGCATTTACTCCCCATCTCAGTCTCACTTTTTTCATTTTTTTGTACGGTCCTGAAGGACTGCTGGCAGTAACCACAGTAAGTTGCAATTAATCTTTCGAATAATTTTCTTTCACCACGGACAGTGGACTTACTTACAGAGCTGATGGAGGAAGATGGAAGGCAGCAGAGAGGTGAGATAGACGGCAAAACAAAATAAGACACAAGAGACAACTTCCACTCCTACCTTATATAAATGATGAATAAATAAACTTGCAGCCCATGTGAAGCTGGACACGCATTTTTTTTTCCCCTCCAAAAAACATTGAAAAGAGCTTAGTGAAAATGCAGTCACTGGTGGCCAAATGGATTTCAACACATTAAAATCTCAGGAGGGGTAATTAATCAGAGACTGATGCACAAAATATGCGTCCTCATTTTCAGTACACACTAAGCCTTCCTTTTGATATTTATTGTTTAATACACTGGAAGTCAATCTATTTTGTTGCGATGTTGGTAGAACAAACATTCAAGAATTAGAAAATTTGAAAAAGCCATTTGATTGACAATGACAAATTCCCCTCAACATTAGTTCTCTTTCAGTTCTTACTCTACATTTTTTTCATATTCTTTGCAGTCTTTTTAATGGTCAAGCAGCTGTTATGGCAGATAGATTGGCAGACAGATTGTTTGTCAGACAGATTAATCTAATTCTGGGAGAAAATATCAAAGGTTATTCTACTGTTCCACTTAATCCATTTTATTCAGAATATCAGTTAGATGTCTGAACTGTGAACTGCCTTACTTATACTTTAAATGAGGAATTTAAGAAATCTCACAGTATCACCACATGGCTGTGTAATATGTGCCGTTACCATGTTAGGAAACCGTCCTCCTCCCCAAAATGTGCCCATGGGTAGTATGTTCATGCTACAGTTTGATCTATATTTATGTTCAAAGAATATGAAAACATCTAATGGTTGTGATGGATTATGCATATTTAATGTAGAAATTGCATCCCTGAGAGTTAAGGTTGCATAGTAAAAATAATGTATTTTAGCCCTAACCACGAGTGTATTCTATCTTTTGATTTCTGATCCAAACTAAGTGATTTTAAAATTTGCACACTTGCAATTGAATGGCAATCAAACAAACATCTCAGCCCCCCCACCACCAATGTTCAATGATTGATTGACTGATTCATTCATTCATTCATTCGTGTATTTGTTTTAACATGTATTCCACATTCCAGTTGGGCTGTTTCAGTTTAAATGCAACTTAACATAAATTCAGTTCAGAACCTAAGTGGAACTTGATGTTTCCTGGAACTTTGAACAAGTTGCATCAACTGAAAATGTTATATGCTAAATAAAATAAACAATAAAACAGCAAACAAACCTGCCAAACAGATTTTATGGCACGCTGAGCTGAGCTGTGCTAAACTGTGCATAACCATCTTCCCTGACTTTGCACTGTCTTCTAATTAGACAATTTAATTAGTGTTTATCCACTTAGACATATTGCCTGAGTGTCTTGCATTTTTGTTATACAAGTGAAATATGCCCTTGTAACATCAAGGCATTTTCCATGCTTGCCAGTAAAGGAAGAGTAATTAAGTCTAATTCCAATTCATTTAGTTTAATATTAATGGTGAGTTAAATCCACAGCCAGAGGTATATTGTGTCAAAGACTACATGAGATGAAAAGAAAGGATGGAAGGATGGTGTTGTATGATATAGGGTGATCTAGTTAATGATTAAAGGCAGAGGATGGATGAAAGACCTGCATATTTGGTAAAACAAAGAGAACTATAATTTGTTACGAAATTAAGAAAAGAAAAACAAGAGAAGAAAGACAAGAAAAAACAAGTGAACAGATTAGCAGAGAAGAGACTGTAAACAAAGAAATTAACTGCTTTATAAAATGAGCATTATAAGACAGGAACAGTGGACATGAGGACTAAGAGCATGTGTACATGAGGAGAGAAGAGGAGACATATGAAGAATTACAGAGAGGCAGTGTGAGACACTGAGATGCTGCAAGAGGTCACACTTCACTCTTATTGTCTGAAGAAGACAATCATGGCTCACAGTGAGCCTGTATGTGTGATGCTGTAATGAGTACATCTGTGTGAACGTGTGTGTGTTTGTTGACAGCTCCGTTCTCACAACAAGGAACTGTAGGAGTCAAGGGAAAGGCTGAGAAATCACACTGACAACAGGCAAGGACAAGGACAACATGTTGTTGAGCATCAGCCATGAATCAGAGAAAGAGACACTGTACAGAAAGAGACATTTACATTTTAGGCATCTGATCAAGGCTCTTGCTCAGAGCAGCTTAGAGTGAATACACCTAGACTGCCAAAATTCATAACATCAAAGTATGATCCAATGAGAGGAGGCCAGTGAGTCAGACTCATTGTTTGCTCTGTATGCCATAAATGTGGCAAGAATGGATTTAAAAAAATGTTTTAACTCAGGCAGAAATTTGGTCAAGTGCAATAAGTATATAGTGCCAAGTAAGAAATCTTTCTAGGCATCCATAAATCCCTCCAGTTAGTTTCATATACACACCATGAAAAATTATTTAGCAAATTTACTTATACATTTTATTATTGAACACATGCGGCTCTCTTGGTCAATCAGAAATGGCACTGAATCTCAAACCTAAGTGCTGAACAAAGAAAACTGAGATTTGTCTTTCTGACGGGAATACATTCGCTATATTTTAGCTTTTCAGTGACCCATCCTTCTTTTTTATAACTGCTGTGATCTCTCCATCCATCAAGACTGAACTTTTTTTGGGAGCTTCTGCATGCTGTTCACAAAAAGCTGATCTTTGAGCAGATAAAGAAACTTACCTGACAAAGAGGTTAATGTCTTAATTTGCAAATGTTATAAAGTGGTGGTCATGTTTCAACCTACTTACCTTTTGCAACATTTCTGAGCACTTGACACCTTGAACTTCTGGAAACTTGAGGAAGGTTATATATAACGGTGGTCTTTTTTTGGTTAATTCGTTTCCTTTTTTTCCCCAATACATATATTTCTGACTGTTGATCATCACTCAACAAAATACTTGATTGTGCAGAGGTCACATCTGAATAATATAGCTACACAAAAGTGTCGCTTCTAAGTGAAAGGCAATTTCAAACTGTTCAGTGAAAAGAAGCGGTATGATAATTATGAATACTTAAATATGAAATGTGAATCAATTTCTCCTACACTCTCCCTCTTTAATAAAAGGACAAAATACACAGGCTGAGCAGTTTTTATGTATATTTTGAAGTTACGTTTCATACTTTGTTTTTGTATAGTGCAGCAACTCTACTCTATGAACCTTCAAATGTGGTATTTTGAATTCAATTTAGTTACACAAATCCATCTAACCTTGAAATGATTCAATACAGCAATCCTGGCTTTCAATATATACTTTGTAGTTGGAAAATATTCATAGAAAAATGATGAGGTGACTGTTTCCTGACCTTAAGTGGCCTTCCAGGCAGGGCATGAAAGAACTGGAGGAGTGGAAACACGCATGGAGAAATGCATGACATGAAAGGGATGTATAAACATGGACAATTGGTGTTCTGAAAACATTGTACAGTTATTCATTGTAGTTTGGTCAGTAGTTGGAGTTGGATCGGTAGCTGTGACATCACGGTAATTGGGGTTCTTAAAAAAACTGAGTGCCTGATTGCTACAATTAGCATCAAAATGTAATCCCTTCTTCATCAGTCATCGGTCAGTCAAGTCTAACCACACAGGACAGAGATTATCATGATTTTATTCATGACACATTTGCTTTTTTAGATCCAAACATCCAAAATGAATGCAAGTACAATATCCAATAATGTATAAGGTAGATGTTTTCATCATGACTGCTCAATTTGTAATTAAAAAACAAACCCTAAAGCCTCATTTCAATTAGTTATTAAACTTTTCATAACATGTACCTTGAAAGAAATCAAGATTTTTTAAATTTAAACTCACATTGTAAGGAAACTTATACCCCATTACCAGTGTGAAATTCACTTCAGTTCTGCAAGGATCCGAGCCACACAGACCTCAGGAAATCTGGTCAAATAATATGTCTGTATGAAAAGAACATTTTTCTCTTTTTTTTTAGCAGCATAGCCAGAGACAGAAGACCGAGAGTCACTGTCAGCAACAGTATGTGGATTGACTAATTAAAGATCTTTATCTTTCATTCTACTGACAAAAAGAGAAAGAGTAGACTGTGCTTCAGAAAAGGAGAGGCAATTGGATAAAAGGCAAGAGCGATGAGGGCTGCTAAGAGAAAAAACAACAGAGTAATAGGGAGTGACAAGAAGGAAAGGTGGTTGTTTTGGAGGGTTACAAAAATGGAAAGATTGTGACAAAAAAAAATTAATTTGACAATGATATGGAGGCGAGGAGGGCAGGTGTGAGTGGCGAGAGGAGAAAAAGAGGCAAGATGTAAGGACGAGGGAAGCCAAAAAGATGAGATGAAGGTGTGGAGAGAGAAGTAAGGGTGAGGCGGTCTTATGGTGGGGTATTTTTACTTCTTTCCAGTGATAGAGTGACAAGAGGTGGGAGGTGGAGAGGAGAGCGGAAAGTGTAATTAATGGAGGAGACAGAGAATCAGAGGTGGGTTGAGGGCCTGAGTTGCTAAAAAAAGAATAGAAAGTGTACAAACCTTCAGCCTTTTTAGGCTTTTTGCTGTAGGTGGATTCTGAAATAATGCCACATTATTACAATTACAGAAACACAACTGCATGGTTGCTTGAATTTTACATCATCATGTGGCAAGTGGTTACAAATTATGCTCATTTGCACGGCACTTTAAATGTTCACTGTAATTGTGTTTACATTAAAGCAAACTGGTTTTCAGTTTGCAGCCAGGTAAACAGATTTGTTGACACAAACGCAGAATATCATTTCTACAATTATCACCTTCAAAACACTGCGATATATTTTCAATTTTTTGCTTTGTAGAGGGTGTAAATTTCTCTCCACTTATTCACACAAACACCCGTTAATGATCAGCTCCTCTCTCTGACTCAAAATCATCAAAGCTTTAATCCTCAGTTTTTGACAGGTTTGTGTGACAGCATCAATGTGCTAATTGCAATTCACACAATGAAATGTAGCCAAACAGCTTCCTATGTCCATATCAAACATTAGCAGTTAGATTACAAATCTAAAAGGTAAACCATGCTGATTTTCACCTTTCCATCACCCATCTGAGATTCTTTTCTCCTGCTTAAGCACACAATACCAACATTCACCCCACACTTCAACCACCCTCTGTCAGCACTTCTCAGATGTACTCTTACCAGCACCTCAAACCTACACACAGAATTCTGAGCATCAACGCCACAATCTCTGTGCTCCTACAGGCTGACTATGCTGGCTCTGAAGCGCTCACTCAGCAGCTTAAAAAACACAATTGGCCCAACAGTCAATGTCAAAACTGATGTTTGACCCTGTGGGCAACAAAGAGCTCACTCATCAGCTCAGAGATTTACAGGAACTCTAAAAACTGTAACGTCTTTTCAGATGAATCTGAATTTTTCATAACCTGCAGCTACCTTATGTTCTTCTATTAAACTCAAGTATATGAATATGAAGCATCCGCTCACTCTCAGTCACCCCTGAGCTGCCAGTGCACTTGTTAATGAATGACTTTGGGAGATGGGTTCAGGGCTGCAACAAGGTACTTAGGATTCAGGACAGCATCACTTGACCCATGTGGCCAGAAGACAATTTCATTATCGAGTAGAATGACAATAAATACTCTTGAATAGCACAATAATCAGACAAAAACTTGAATTAGAAAATTCATTATATATAACTGACAGACAAAAGAAAAAAAAGAAAAAAATGTTTTGATACTAAGGCTTGGAACGCGCTCTCCGCTCACTTGTTCACAAGCTACACTTTCCGCCACTTCAGGCATCACTTGGTTTATTCTGTCATTTAATCCTGCTCCTCATTTCCTTTCCATCTCTTGTGTCTTTGCTCTTTGTGTTATCTATTTTTTTCCTGTTCTGTTTGCACCTTGAAGAGCTCAGTCGTTTACATGCCTTTTCATCTGTATTTCAATCTATCTATTGTCATTCTGTAATGCATCCATCTCCGTCTTCTTTTCACTCATTAAACGTCTTTTATTTCATTTTCCCTTCATCGCTCTCAATAAGCTTCTTGCCTTGAGCCATTTTTCTCCTGTGCTGACTTCCTCTCTTCTGTCCTCCTCATCTCCCTCAGTGTGATGTTTTCAACACCAAAAACAACAAAGGTGGTTATGGAAAATAACCTCTTATTTGCACCCTCTCCTCCTGCCCTCTATCCCCATCCTCCCACATCTGCAACCCTTCTTGTTTGCTGCAGGGCATTTGTTCCAGGTCTCATTAGAAAGTGTGGTACAGCAAAGATTTTCATTTAGCTCACACACTATTTTACTTCCTCTCACTTCCTCCATCATGTCCTGACCTCTCAGCATGTCACAGCAAGAGAAAACAATGAGCACATCACACACAATACATTACTCACAAGCTTTACAGATGGACACACACAAATTTCTCACCCAGTGGCCAGAGCTAATGCTCGACCCTACAGCCTCAGATTGTGCTCCACCAGCAACCTCATTCTGAAAACTACACTCAGATTCAGCTCTGCTGTCTCTCTCCAAGTACACTCTCACTGAGGCGACAAACTTAAGCTGGAAGCCTGCCAACAGCAAGGTCAGGACTGGTGTAACACAGTTACACAGGAGCAAGACAAACACATCATCGGTTCACGAGCAGCGGTTAATTCTTAAGGTTATTTTGGTTGATCTTCATTTCAAATCTGAATGTCTTAAAAGGAGCCTTCCTACTTGACTCTATATGACGGTCACAAGGTAAAGTGAGGATTTGTATCTATGCAAAAGCCGTTCAGAAATTGATATATTTTTTTTGCCTGCAGCAGAAGCTGCTGGATGATTCCAAGCAACACATTCATACTATATGAAAAAGAACTGGGCTGAACAAAAAAAAAAAGAAAGACAGAAAAGGAAAGACCTTCCCTTTTGTCCTGGAACAACATACAGACTGACTTCAAAGTGGTATAGTAGTTATCTCTGGGTGAATCTGAGACATTTGGTCTCAACTCCAAGTTTGTTTTTTGGAAACTCTTAACTGGATATTAAATCTTCTGAAACTGTTTTATGTTGTTTGTATTTTCATTGTATTGCTTTTTTATCTCACCATCTTGGAGATGTGATTCCAAAGAGAGATTTGTTCTGTTTGATAAGAAATAAAGAACATTAAAGAGTGCAAGTGATGATTTCACACTATCTGTTTAGCCCGTACATAATACCAGTTAAAGACTAAAATTCTATTATTCTAATCCCCAAACTTTAGGTAAAGACCTACCTCAATTATAAATTGATACTAATCTTAATGGTTGTAATATTGTTTTAATCTGAGTTTCAGAATCAGTGACAAAAAAAGGCATTTTAAATTAAGGTGAGGCTAAAGGCTCGTGTGGACAGGAGGATTTATTACAGTTACAGATAACTCTACATCTACATTCGTCTATATTATTAAGAATGGTGATGAAAAATGCATGTGGGACTGTGGTATGAGAGCATGAAAGTTGGTGTACTGTATAAGATCAGGATGTCATTGTATATATGATCAGAGTTTAACGAAGGATGACAAAAAAAAAGAGTCTCCCTTGGAATTAAAAATGTTTAAGGATATATTACTTTCACAAGTTTTGCCTACTAAAAAAATGGTAAAAATGGTTGTATTTTGGCTGCTGGAGGCATCAGAAAATAAGTAATAAAAATATAATAAAAACATTTTTAAATAATATTTTCTTTAGCTTTTCAATGTTTAATAAAGGATGTTTGTGTGTAACACAAATATGAAATCAAATTGTTTGTTGTAATAGAGAACTATAACAGAACATGGTAACATCATTCTATCAAACTTAAAAACTACATATCATTGTTATAATGATAAATTAATGAATTTATGAGAAAGCAGCTCTCAGTCACAGTTACAGCACTTTCAGTGTTTTAACTCTCATCCTTATGGACACACTGAATAAGTGTGATTGTTTCTCATAGAATCATCAGACAGGGTTGCCAGTTTATTAAATCTAACAACATTTTCAGCCATTCAGACCTTAAAACTTACCTCAGTTTAAGTTCTCGCCTTGCGAATACTCTCTTTATGTGAAATAAAACTTAAAAATAATAAATTATTTATTTATTTATGTTTATTTCACATTAGACATGTAAAGTCACAGTCTATTTCAGTCATTATATCATTCAATTATTGTATTATTTTATATTTACTTATATTTAAACAATATAAATCTGTATAATAAAAGAAAAACTTACAAGTCTTTTATTTTACTTATTCATTTATTTTATTTTTTTACAGTGCACTTTTCACTTTAGGTTTACCAGGAGCTGAAACAAAGTGGGTATGGAGCCATGGTTATCAGGCACATCAGGAGGCACATTTACTTCATATCCAAGAGGTCGTACTATGTGAAAAAGCAGGTGAACAGTTAAGTTATGGGACTGGGTAACCATTTATTTTCAGATGTTATATCCATCTATTGTCTATAACCACTTAATCCATAGGCTAGAGCCTATTTCAGCTGCCACAGGGCGAGAGGCAGGGTACACCCTGAACAGGTCAATAAGTCCATCACTGGGCCACATGGAGACAAACCAGACAAACAACCATTCACTCTCACATTCCCTCCGAGGGTCAATTTAAAAGCAGCAATCAATCTAACATGCATGTCTTTGGATGGTAGAAGAAGCTGAAATACCCTGAGAGAATCCTGGTATAAATGGAGAGAACATGCAAATTTCACACAGAAAGTCCACAGCTGGGATTCGAACCAGACACGACACTACCCACAACATCATCGTTCAGATGCCATATTCCTGCAGAAAAACCATAATAGCTACTCTAAAATAATGGTATTCCAAGGTGTCATTTCAGGCTTTTACCACCTTTTTGCATCTAAAGTGCCTTCTCTGTTGTTCTTATTGTGCCTTTTGATGGACTTATCTGTTTCTTATTAATTACTTCTTCTTTGCATCCAACTTTGAAAATGTTCTTTAACCTGCTAATAATTATGTTTTCTTTCTTTTCGGTGATAACTTTGATTTGTTGGTTGCATTACATGCTGTAACTTCGTCAGTGCCTTTTACAGTTCTTAGTTACTTTTCATGCATTTTTGGTTTTTGTATTTTGTCATATATGGATTAATTCTAAAAAAAACACATTAGAGTCTTTGAGTCTAAAAGGAATCTTTTTTTTTTTTAAGAATCCATTTCAGAGGCACAGCCAGTGCAGAAGTGATTTCATATGTGTGGTAATTACATCTGGAAAAAGGCCTCAGGGGTCCTTGTTGGACTTTTGATACTACAGTATGAATTAATGTGGTGCTGGTTAGATACGTGCAGAATTTGGCTGTACGAGCTTGTGTCAACTTAAAGATTGGGTGGCAGCTCTTTCATGCTCTTCTCTAGATGTCATTGTCATGCACCCACTCACAAGAAATCTAAATTATAACAGCATTAACCCACATGAAGGCATAGCTTTGTAATGTGTGTGTGAGACAGAGAGAAACAAACCCATCAGTGTGAAAATGAGTGACTTTTAATGGTGTGTCCATCTATAAAAGACAGAGAGACAGACAGGGAAAGGTTCTGGTTGTACTACATCTTTAAATGTTGCATGAGCTCAGACAAAAAGAGTACAATGGTGAAGAAAAAGAGAAAGAGAAGGGGTAATGATATCGGAGAAACAAGGGTCCAGAATCGTCTGCTCCCCTCTTCATCTTCACTAACATTTTTCTTCTCATTAAAATTATTTGTTCTTCATTTTTACAAAAATCCAATGCCAGACCATGCTTAAATAAACAATCTCTTTCTTTGCTCTGGCCTTCTAAACACTAACATGAGGCATTTGGAAAGCAGACAATCTAGAAATACTGCTTCTTGGTATGAATTAACAGAGAGCAAGATGTATTTTACAGTTGGTGCTTGCAATCAAAAGACTGATAAACATAATTTGTCAACAAGCAGAGGTTCCAACAGGAACATTTTGCACCTATGAATAAGAAAGAACATTAACTAAATTAGTAATAGACTCATGCTATTACTGTTGACAGAAAGGCAAACCGTGTGCAACCTGTAGTCGGGTATCTCTGAGGAAACATCTCTGCATCGTCATTGTTCCAAATAGGCAAACATACTTAATCACTAAAAACTCTTGGGTTCAAGCCTACACAAAAAGAGCATAGCTATATACAATGTCTTCATGTATATACATGTGTCTTCATGTATGCATTTTAGCCATTATGTTGTCTCAGCATTGTAAAGAACAAACAGCAGCAGCAGCCCTGCAGCACATCCTGACAGATAGCTCAGAGCCACAGAGCTACATGACACAGTAGCGAAAGTATAAAGTCAACTGTACAGATGACTGGCATTTGCAGATTGTTTTATTCACATTACTAATTGCTTTGAGTGATTTCAGTGCCTCAACTGAACAAGATGGACATTGGAAATATGAGGTTAAAAAAAATTTCCAAAATAAATTGGATGAAATAATCCTGAAGTTTGCACAAAACCTTGAACTTTGCATACAGTTATCCAAGCTGAACTTTTATGTGTTTCAAAGATATCTGTAAAATAAACTGAAACACCTGTTCACATGCATGTCATTTTAAATGGCAGCTGGATTGTTTGTCACAGTATTTATTTATGCTTTTTGTTTTCAGCTTCCCTACAACATCTGTCTTCCAGTTCAATCTCTCTGCCCCATCCCAACTCCCTAATGTTAAGTAATTCATCAAACTTGCTCTATCTATCTATTCCACTTTTTTCTCTTTCTACGGGTGGAACAAATGGAGATCAGTCAGGCGTATACTTAGTTAGGCCCCTCGCCGCTCTGACAAAGCTACAGCATTACCCCTCTCTCTTAACCAGTACTCCGATCCACTGTCTTACACACACACACACAACTTAGAAGGACACACTTTATCTCAATTCTTCTGTTTCACAAACACAGAGTGTTCATGCACAGACGTGTCAAGAGCTTTTCATGCATTCTTTTCATGCACAAGTGACATTTCAGCCCTTGAATAATGTTGCCCATAGGGTATCCAATGCTTTTGTCGGCTGGGGGGCACTTTAACAAATGATCCTCAGTGCCAAGCGTGTAAGTCTCTCCGCTCTGTGTCACCTTTATAGAACATCTCGAATCACATTGAATAAAATATTACAAACATTTGATTTAAATCATCATAATTTCTTATCATCCTCTAACCAACTGTACTTGTAATATCCTACCACAAAATCTTGTTATTTTATTTTGAAAATTTGATACAATTAGAATATCAAGTCTTACGAGATCATTAAGATTGTTTAATTTTTTCTTTTCTTAGTAGTAAAATATGGTAAATCTGTATGCACATGCAGCTCGATAACTGTAAAACACTTTTCAAAGCCTCATTGTTTCCTTTAATTCTGCTTTTAGCTGCAAATAACTTTCTATGGACTTTCCTGTGACAGCTGCTTATTAATCATACTTAGGAATGTTTAAGTCCCATTATTGTTCTATTGCTAATTTCATGACAAAACTGACATTTGTATTTGCACATTTTAAGTAAATCAAACTGTAGGTGCTTATAATCAGGGTCAACTCACCACACACCATGCAAATCTTATCCAAGACTTCTGTCATGAGGAACGGGTACACATTTTTCTAGCAAGTCATTATGTTTTTTTTAGTTACTATGGAGATCAATTTTGCTTTCAAGAAGACTAAAGTCAAGGCTTCAAAAATGACAGATCTCAAATTGACTTATTCCACTTCTTACATACCATCTCTTTTTCAAACCCAGAGTCTAATAAAGCCAATATGTGAAAGAATCCAATCAACACTTCACCTCATAAATGCTTTTTATGGATCTAAATTAGTGTCTCATTTACAGAGGTGATAAATTAAGATCTTTCAGTCATGTACTTGTCACAGTTGAGGTGAAGTGTGACGAGGGTGACTGCACGTTACACATTTCACTTTTCACATGTATAAAAATGGGTGAGGAAAATCAAAGACTATATTTCTGATACTAGTTTCAACTGATTTACTGGAACCATGATAGTGTCAAAGGCTAATAGGTATATTAAAGATCACTGTCATAAACCAAATGGCACACTGTTTTTCAAAATGTTCAGAAAAGTCACTTTAAATTAAAAAGAGAAATCATGTTATCCCTGCTTTGTAAGAGGGTATTTCTACACCAACTCCCCAAGAACTGTAAAATCTTAATGATAACAAAAGAATAAATAAATCAGATGTGCAATAGCCATTTCACCTTTTTTGAAAACCTGAATCTGACTGACTGACAGCTTTGAAGTTCACTTTTGATGACTTCTGTGCTTTGAATCAAATCTCATGCACATATATATAACTGACCACTGAGGCTCAGCTGGTATGACAGACTATACTCCAATCACAAGGCTGGCAATTCAGTCCTGGGCCTTGCATATCTTGAAGTGTCCTTGGTTACCACTGTTTTTGAGAGTGTATGTGAAAACTGGTGATGGACAGTTATTGAAAGAACTGTATGTTGAACCACTAAAAGGGAAAAGTCACTCATTTTCAACTGATCTAGGCAAAAAGTGAATTGTGCATTAAGTGAATTGTGTCATTTGTGCACAGATACTGATTATTTACAACTAAGTGCATTTAGTGTTGTTTTTAATCCCTAAACACAGTAGTGTATACAGTATGCAAGGGTTTGGGTATTGGACACAATTTCTATTCCATTCAATAGCTAAATAAGCAGAGATTAATTGATTTCTGAAAATCACAATATTACAATTTAAGAGAAATTATCACATAATTTTCCTTTTCACAATTTTAGAGTAAAACAAAAGAAAAGAAATCCAAAAGTCTGGGTATTCCAAGAGGTTTGAGCTATCACGCCTTAAATCTAAGATCTTGATTAACTTGTTAGGGCTAAAACTTCGCCCACAACTATCCTTAGTCAATTCCAGTCAATCGAAACCAAAAAACTTAATAAGTACTCTGACTCATCAAACTCCATCCAAGCTGTCAGAACATGTACTAAAAGGAAATCAAAACAATAACCAATCTGCCTGCAGAAGATCTTCAGGCAGAAGATTTCAGGGTGGTAATAATCCCTGTTCAACTCTGCATTGATATTTTCACAAATATTACCCAAATGGCAGAATATATTCATCTACAATCTACGCTCAGGAAGGTGGGATCTGAACCCTATCTAAGCGGCCACTGGTTAAAAGTCATGATACACTCTGATAAGAATGCCTGTCAAACTTGGAGCTAACTCTGAGACAGAAAAACATGTGCGTTGATGGCTTTTACTATGAAATAAAGATCCAAAACATGCCTCAAAATCTGCTACTTGAAAGTTTAGCCATGGCTCTAAGAGTTCCCTAACCAGCACACCACTAAATATCTGTGGATATTAAAATGATATTATGATATTAAAAATGAAAGTCATACCACCAAATAAATCTCACAGAATAACCCACTGTTCTTCTACAAGGAAAATGGAAGAAAATCCCCCAGGAAAGACCTAAATGGTTGCTAAAAACTGTTTACAAAGGTTGTGCAACCAAGCATGGATCATGTTTTTTTTGTTGCTTTTAGCACTTTTATACTTTATAATCACTTTTTGGAGCCATAAAAAAACACTAAATTAACTTGCTTAAGATATTCAAAAAACTGCATCTTCTTCAGTTAAAAGCTTTTTGTAAATCAAGGGATTATTGGTTATTATTCAGAAATCTTGACCGGGGGTGCCAATCCTTTTTTCATTCTACTACAATAGTTATCATACAGTCATATTTCATACATTTTTTTACAAAAAATAATCAAACCAGTAGGCCAACAAAAACAAGAGGCAAGCTGTAATGAACTAAAATTAGACTTTAAGAACAGGGAGGTTGTCTGTGAACGAAAGAGGATTTTCCCATATTATCACCTCGAGCACTGCTTTTCTGGGTGCATGCACTAAAAGAATGTCATCTTTAACATGTTACAAGCACTCACACCCACACAATATCACCCACACATACATTACAGCACATTGAGAAAGAAGCAGGAGTCTTGTTCTTCATTCAGCCAATTAACCTGGAGCGGAGCAGAACTAAACAGTTGGCCCATTTGCCTATAGGGCTGCAACCTGCAGTGATAATTATTCTTTAAGAGCACACAAACACATACACGAAAACACACACACACACACATACATAAACACTAGCACAACTATACATATGCCCTACAGTGCAGCATCAATGACATGTCTCTTGGAGACAATGATGGCAATACCTCAAACATAATCAATTATTTATCCTTGTCCACACATTGGCTATACGGAAATGTCATGTGCGTTAACAAACACAAATAAATCTATATCAATATAGATACACAACAGAACGATGTTATAGTTGACAATAGAATGTAGACAATATGAATGGTGTGATTCTGTACTATGCCTCAGGGCATCAGAATACTTCATAAAATGAATGGCCTATACACATTCCTGGATAAAAGCTGGGTAACACATACACACTCAAGCACATGAATAAGCCCAACACATTGTGTACAATAGAGACATTTTTTTCCTGGAGACAGAGCTCCTCGGTTTTGAAATGTCAAGATAAAATGCCGTGACAGTAGTGGAAGAAGAAAACATGAGAGAACGTCTGAAAGAAAGAAGGATTGGAGAAAGAAAGGTGTGTGTGGGGGTTTGCAAAAGCCCATGTAAATTTGATTGAGAGAGGAAATGCAAGGAGATGAAAAAGTAAAATGTGGAAAAGAGAGAAAAGATGATGGATAGTTACAGTAAATTGGCAAGACCGCTTCTGAAAGCACGCCGTAAGGATGCGGGAAGGAGAGAAAAAAATGCAAGGGAGAATAAGAGGTGGAGGGACTTTGAGAGAAGTGCCACAGACAGAATGGATTGTTAGCTGGTAAACGACTGTCACTTTCTTTCGGAGATAAACAGATTTGACATCCTCGCATTCTTCCCCTCTCCTCTTGTCCCCTCTTTTCTCTGACTTGACATGGCCTGACAACTCTTCAAAAAAAGTCACTGTCTGCTGTTTTGTATCATATCTAAGTGCTATTCTGTGTTTCTTTCTTCTCTTTCCCCTCCGTTCCCCTAGGTTATGTGTGAGTAACTCACTTCTGGGAAAAAAGTAACATATCAAAAGAAGAAGAAAGGGGGCAACTGCATGAATGAAGACCCCATTTTTGATGCACTGGCCTTGTGATGAGATTAGATGAGCAAGGGGGAAAGGGGGCAATAAAAATCATATGAAAAAAATGATTTCCTCACAACTGAAAATGGTGGAAAGGGATGCGGAATAGAAGGAACCCAGCGTGACAGAAAGTGTAAACGCCACAAAGAGGAGGATCAGAGAGGACATAAGCGTGGAGAGTTTGGAAAGGGAGAGATGAGTGAGAGATGAAAAGCTGAGGGATTTAAAAAAAGACGTGCTGATGCAGAAGGCTTGTGATCAGCTGTCACTTGGGATATGTGGGCTGAACATACGTGTGACATTGTATATTGACACATTGCTCACAAGGAATGGAAAAACTTTTAAAAAAGGTTCTCCATAAACAGGTAAATCTAAAGGTGAAAATGTAAATAGAAGGAATAATTAGGGTTGTTGTACCAGAGTCAGAACAAAAGAGAAGAGAAGAGAAGATGAGAGAAGAATGATACAAAGATGGAACAGCATTGAAGTTTCAAATAAATGAGAGGACAAAAATATGCCTTAAAATGGTCGGAATAAATCAGAGCTGTTTGGTTTCTGTGTATGCTCTCTGTGATGGAGGAAGTTGTTCTGCTGTGATAGTGAGGCCTCTGGAGGAAAGATAGGGAAAACTAAACAATGTGAAAATTAGGCCATGAAAACACTCCCACAGATGCACACACAAACACACGAACAAGCACATGCACATGTGTGCTTTTTCTTCACACAACACATGTTACCCTCTCAAAGGGGTTTGCAAGAGACACAAAGCAAGTCTGCACTTGTTAGCATGTCTCTCCTTTTCACACAAACAGCCTGAAACATGCACACACATTCACACTTTGGCTGTTTATGTAGGCAATGGTAGGAATAAAATGCAAACATCTAACAAATTAAATAAATTATTAATCAATCGAGCCATTTAAATTAGCTCTGTCATTGAGTAAATAGGAATAAGGCGCACTCTGAAATATTCATGCTGGGCCCTGAATTCATTAGACTGTCAGGAGGTGTGGTCCCTCGGGGGCCTGATTCAGATCTGGCACAACAACAAGAGTACAATACGGTACCCAATATACAGTAAACATATGAGCATAATGAGGGGGGAGAAAGAGGAAAAGTGAAGCAAGAGGAAGCAAGACTGAAGTGAAACAAAAATCAAACTGTTTTTAGAGATTTTAGGGAGAAGGGTTGAAAAGAAGGATGGAGGGAAAGTGCTAAAAAGGTCCTAAAGAAACTGAAAGAATGACACAGAAGAGTGGGGGATTAACAAAGGAAAATAATCTGAGGGGGGACAAAAGGGGGGTTTAAAGATGACAAGAAACAAGATGGTTGAAAGAGAGATGGAAGAAGAGTTGAAGCACAGAGTGTAGCAGAACACTATGAAGAGCCAGCTAAAATCAAAGCAGCAGGTACGAGGGAGGGAGGGGGGGTGAAATGGGAAGAAAGACAGCCGAAGAGCGTAGTAATTCATAGCGAGATCAAAGGAGGTATGGATAACAGATAGAAAACTGAGGTGGGGATGCTGTGCAGCAGCTTAATCTGTGGAGAATAGTAAAGGATTTACATGTACATACTATTTTATGAAGGCTGGAACGAGGGGGGGGCAGTAGATAACAGAGAAGATGGAGAAAGATTATCAGGTGAAGGTATTTCAGAGAAAAAAGAGAGAGACAAAAATTTCTGAAGAAAAGAAAGTGAGAGAAAAGAGAGGCATCAACACATGATGAAGAAGTTAGACAAGAGGTGCAAACTGAAGCAAGAGAGTAAAAGAAGCTGAAGCAAAAACAGAGCAGGAAATTAATAGCATGTAACAGACAGCAGTGAGCATGACTACAAGGGAAAAGGAAGGAGAAATAATTGAGGAAAGGGGGAGCAGTGGCGATGGTGTAATGACTTTAATGAAAGTTGAAATCCCCAACGGATACTTTAGAAATGACTCCTGGGAACTGACAATGAAAAAAGAAAAAGGACAGTGGGAGGGGTAGGAAGAGGGAAAAGGGAGGGGATGAGGTGAAATAAGAGATGGTCCTGTAAATAAATGTGCTCAGGAAAAAGCTACTAACACAATAGACATCATTGGGTTGCATTTCTGAAATGTAAAGCGGTGGAAATACAAAGTACAGAAGGGTGTGTGTTGAGGGGATTGGTGAATACAATGAAACATATTATAGAATTTTAATATGATGACAGCTACAGGGGGTTTGGCATTGTATCTTACAAATAAATTTTCCATCGCCTCGAGCATTCATGAGAGTGTAGCAGGTATTGTATTTTTGCCTCTTGTTCAATTTTTGAAAGGGACAAAAGTTCTTTTTGTGTCCATGCCAGTATTTGTGTGAATGTTTGGGATTGAGTGATATGAAAAGTTCTTTTTCATTCCAATCTTAGGACAGCTCTATATCTATTGAGAGCATAATTCTTTGCTTCAGATCTATTAAGCCATGTTCACTGAAACAGTTTTCAGTTTAAACATTTCACTTAATGTAAAACCATTTCTTCTCTAACATTCACCATGGTTACACGGTACATGGTTATTGAGTTGGATTATACGGTTACAGCTCGACTGGGCTATTTTAGTAGATGGCCTACCTTATAACCGATTCCATGCCGTGGAGGAGAATCGAGTTCTTGACTGAAGCATGTCCCACGTCATGACGCTGTGGACAGCATAAGTGAATGTTCAAGACATTCTGCTGCTTAAAACGGGAGGTCATAGGACGTGTAAGTGCTGCCCCGTTTCCTGCACAGGCGCTGTCTTTAAGTTACTTGGTGACTTTTGTCAGATGATATTGCAGTTATAAAATGAGGAAACATGACCTGGAGTTAACACATAGTTATAACTGGCTGATCACGATTTCTGAATCATTGAGCTATCTGACAAAAGAAACCGAAAAATATGTTAATGAGGCTGTATTGTATATGTTTATACACAGAGATGCAAAAAGATGTTACTTTAGTGCATGTACAAAGTGCCTTAGACCATTTGAGTCGAGATACAGTTCCAAACTACTAATCTGGGTGTGTTAGTCCAGTTTGGAGAAGATTGATTTTGTACAATTTCGGTTGAACAAACATGTTTAATTTTAAAAGTCTGGTTTTGGTCGGACTAACGCAATAATCTTTTTATTTTGACATGTTTGTTGTTAGAAAGTTATAGGAAGTTATTTAATGCAGGAGAGACAGAAGAGTTATCTTCTTTATTCTTTAACATTTACTCACAATACAGCACCAATCAGGGACAGTTAAGTCAGAGATATGGAGTGCTGAGATAGGAATCTTCAGCTGGAATTAAGAGCTGGTAACAGAACTCTGCAAAGGTCACTGTTTTAATATTGCATCCCTGGATTAATTTCTTTTCAAATTCTTCTGCCGCAAGCAATGCTGCCTTTGCACATTTGTATTTCTTACAACCTATAAACAGACATAGTCATGTGTAAAATCTATTAAGTTAGCCTTTTAAGAAATAATATAACCCATAATAACTTTTTTTTAAAAAAAGTCTCAATGGCAATCCTAGTAGCTTGGAATATGGCAACAATTTTTGTTTGTTTGTTTTAACACGGCAAAGAAGTCAATCTGTTTCCAGAGCTAACAAAACTATTATATGTGCAAGTGATGCAGTCTCTGCAATGTTAGTTTGGTATAAAGTTATAGCCTCTACTCTAGTACAGTGGAGGTTTCTTGATGCTGTATTGAAAACTGCAAACAAACTTAAACTGAAGTAAATTAGATGAGGCTAGACGATGGGGTTGCACAATTTATCTCAGCGTTGACAGTGCACCTGAGGTTTAATGTACTATAGGCCGGGGTTTTCGCTACCTTGCAGAGCAGCTGGATTGTCATGAGATTTATAGGATCACAATCACTACCATGACAGAATCTTACTCCAAACTATCTGTTTTATCACTGAATCACAGAAGCTTTTAGCTACAAGATTCAGGTGTACAAACAATCACTAATGTCAGCTTTACTAGGTTAATCTGATTGGTTGTATTTTGTTCATAAATTTAAACGCCCGATGCTTAATCTGATAATCTGCTAAGGTTTTTTTTTTTTTTTTTTTTTCAAGTGCTTACCTTTTCACAAACAGTTTCTGTGGAATACTCCCCAGGTGGTTCAGTGAAACAGATCTCTGGTGAGTTAGGTTAAGTTTTTGAACAAAAATCTATGACGTTGTCGTGAGAAATCATGTTGGCTTTTCAAGTTTGCTGCGTTTGTAAAAAGCATACACACATGCGGGCATCCAGTATTGAAAATATCACTTTTCAAGAACTTTAAACTTGTTGAATTGGTAGTCTAATAAGACATTCCTGTCCCAGTCTGGTTCTGGTTCTCACAAGGACAGAGGCACCATAATACGTACACATACGCAGGCTTGTTCAACCCCCTCTGCGACACGATAACATTGGTTGAAATGGTGTCTAGACCTACCTCTCCATCTTTTTCTCCCTCCCCTCTAAGGCCTGAGGGAGCAAGACAGAGCGAGGCAGACAGAAAAGGGCTGGAGGTGAGACAGGGGTTAATTTAGTCCTTTCAACAGGACGACCAATTGGATTACCGGCCCCGCAGAGCAGGCAGCCACTCTAAGAATTAAAAAGGACACACCTCAAAAACATGGACAACCCAAATTAGTATCCCACCCTCTCACACTCCAATTACCATGCAGATCATGGAGCCAAGCATTTGCAGTGGCGCGTAGGGAGGCCAAACCGGGTTTGCTTTGTTTAGTCAAACCCCTCCACCTTAAGCAAATACCATGTGATTTGTTTTTAAAGTGCATGGGATTGAGCCTCCCAAAAAGAACAAGGGTGAGCACAAAAGACGAAGGTTGAAAGACTCAACTACCCCCCCACCCACCAATCACACATACACACACACACAACCAGGAAAACACGTCACAACAAGATGAAAGGGGGTGGATTGGATGGAGAGAGTGATTGATTTTCATGCAGCTCTAAAGCGGATCCCTCTGGAGGCCTGGATAACAAGAGTGAGAAAGGGAGGGAGGCAGGAAAAAAGACAGGGAATTAAGAAAGAACTAACGTAGAACAAGATACTTTGCCCTGTTCCAGTTACCAATGAGTTTTCTTGTCCTCCTCTTTTGAATTAAAAAAGAATATCTTTATTGGACAAGAATCGTAATGGAACCTTAGCTTTTGCTGAAAATTCAAGGCGAAAGAAAGAGGGACAGTAGGATAAAATTTAAAAATGGGATGAATGACCGTGGATGGCAAGAAAGAGAATGAGCAGAGAGAAAGAGAGGAGGTGAGTGGAGTGCAGCTGGTGGATCAGACAGTCCGAAAATCACTGGCGAGATTAGAAAAGAGGTGTTAGTTTGTGTAATTGGCTGCCTATCACTTTGTCAGCATGCGTGGTGTACTTTTCATGAGTGTGTGTGCAAGAGAGGACCGCTACAGAGAGGAAGAGAGGTTGGGGGGGTGGGGTGAGCCAGACTGGGATAAAAGGGTTCACAGTCATGCGAGCTGCATTCGGACAGAGACGTTCTAAGAATGCAGTTCTAAGAATGCAGTTCTAAGAACTGTCCACCTCGAATTTAGTTATAAGAACTGCCCTCCCCCAGGGGAACTGTTTAATTTTGCATTCGCACATGAGTCAGGGACCTTGACAGGGACTGATGTGACGCAACCGTCTGCGACAAATATGTTACTTTAGCGCCACGCTCAACAACAACATAAAACCCGCCAAAAGTAAGGAGAGAAGAAAACAAGACCACCAAGAAGCTAATATGGAGAGCGAGGAGGCCACCATGTTGATGATCTGCATGACGGTAAAATTAATCATGGACCACCACATCAGGCGTCTAAGATCAAGGCTGGAAGAGCACACAGCAAGAGTCAGGAGACGAAGAATCGAGCAGGGGGCGATACGTCTTTGTTTCATGAAGGAAAGAAGGAGAGGAGAGCGCTGCAGACAAAGGAGACGACGTCTAAGTTTAACTTATCAAACATGTGCCGGTTGTGTCCGTGTCGTATGAGTAAACATTTCAGACAAGGGGCGTAGCTACCAACCACCAAACACCTACGTCATATGTGTTCCCATGGAACCCAGAAAAGACCCTGCCTCGGAGGAGCTAAAAAGGTTATAGGAAATGAGGGCCGTGGTCCCTAGTTCCTGTATGTCCGAATGCGGGAAAAAACGGCTCTATTCCTGAAGAGGTTATAGGAACTGCAAAAAGTTCCTACGGTGGGAATGCGCCTAATGTCATACTAATAAAACTCAGTTGGATACTAAGGTTCAGCCTACGAGGTGTGGAAAGAAAGGAAGGACGGATGGGAGAGGGAAATAAATACAGAAACAGAGAACGAAATAAAGGGAACCGAAAAAGATTAAGGAAACGGTACAAGAGTGAAAAAAAAATGTCATCGCTCAGGCTGACACACTCATACAGCTGCTAAAGCTTCCTAAGGAAACAAAAGAACAGGCTGTTTCAAAGGACATGAGACGAATGACCACAAAGCAACAAGAGGTGAGAGAAGTGAGCAGAGGAAAAATGTGAAAGCAAGAAAGGGCACAAGTGGGTGGCCAAGAAGTATAGAAGAGGAGGATAAAGGTAGGAAGAGTGTGGGGATGATGGAAGCAAAAGAGAAATGAGAGCAAGGCAGCTGAATGTTTGTATATATCCCATTTTCCACAGAAGAGATGAAAGAAAGAAAGAGGGGATTAGAAAAGAGTGGGCAGAGAAGACGAATGAGCTAGAAATGTGGAAAAAGAGTGGGGGGAGACACAAAAAAAGAGACCAAAAAGGACCAAGCAAAGGGAAGGTTAATATGAAAATGCAAGAAAAAGAGACCAGGGGAGAGTTTGACTCCACTAATCTGCAAGTGGGAAATGTTTGTGACGTGTGAGAGTCATCATTACTTCCATCTAAAAATAACATTGGCATAGGGCAGCAGTGGCTTGAGAAATGGGGCAAAGCAGAGAAAGAGGTAATTACAGCAGGCCTATTAGCATGTATGCCAGCCTCATTAAATATTCACACAGGAAACTGGGACTGAGGAGTTATGTTTCTGGGCAAATGCCAGACATGCTGCCTGCCAGCTAGCCCTGAAAACTATTTGGAAATGCAGACAGCAGCAAAGACAGGAAGAAGGCAACCTATGCATTCATTCACCCATCCATCCACTCACATCAAAAGGTATACAAACGGGAAAACAGAAATACTCAATCAAGGGGAGTATGCCTTTATTCATATCTAAAATAATTAAACTATTATAACTATACACTGACAATGTAAACAGAAAGACCCATGGGAAATGTTAAGGAACATTAAGAGCAATCAGTTTAATAATTACTATCAAAAGGGTGTTTATTTTACTACCATTCATTTTCTCTGCTACTTCTCCCAAATAAAGAAACTGCACAGAGATGTAAAATGTCTCTAAACTGTAATCAGGACAGTTGACAATTGAAGACATCTTCAATCTTTCAACCACTCGCAGATACTGTGATCCAAGCAGCCATAAAGTCTATTAGCCAAGCAGGCAGACACACTGCCAGGCAGAGAGACAGTCTAATGAACAGCAGGGATGCACATGGCTCTGAGCCTGCAAAAACAGCCTTATGTACTAATCTACAAACTTACTGAGTTGGCACTGCTTCGGTACACATGCATGTAACAAGTGTGCAACTGCACATCCACACATTAAAAAAAGCCCACGTCGGCACTGAAGACACATAGGCAGACAGATAAGGACACACACATCCATAAGAAAAAAGAAAAAAAACGAAAGAAAATAAAGACATAAATCAACAAAGACATTTGACATAACATTTATCTGGCACTCAAGACCATCCAAGCAAACACACTCACCAAGGGTGTCTTTAAACCCCTGATAACTCAGTGACGTTAATCCTGGCGGACATTGTGACACAAATTCAGAGCAGTATAAATAAACATACATTTGCAACACATCTCACACCCAACACAACACCTCTGGCATTAATACAAGCAGACTGTCTGACACAGAAACACACTCTCCTTGACTCTACAAGTAGCACATATGCACGCTGAGCCAAGCAAATATGCGTACAGGCAAATAAACAAATGCAGTAAATAGGTGCTTTCACACGTACAGTCAGCATGCATTAATGTATAATGACATCTGGCATTTCTTATTCCCTTGTGCATATCAATGGAAAAACAAATGCTTAATTTAATTACAGTTTTACATGTCATTTAGTCAATTCATCAATTACATGACCAAAAATATTAAAAAAATGGTCAAATCTACTAACTTCATATGTAATGTTTTGTCTGAAAAGATATGAATTTACATTATGTTGTGTCATACAACATTTGAATGCACTGTGCACCCGATTTGCTTAACTAGCAGTTCAGCAAGGGAGTAGATAGACTTAAATAGAAGAACCCTTAATGTTAAAAAACAAGACTGTTGCCAAATTTTCTCTGCTTGCCTGATGACTGTCACATGACTTATAAAGAAAAAGGAGAAGCACCTCGATGCAGATGGGACAAGCGTGGCAATTAACATGTGTACATTGTCAGATGGTGTAATTAAAGTCAAATTATAACGTTCTCTTAAACCTAAAAAAGTTTAGTGATTAATTCGTTTTGGTGTCTAAGTGAAATGAACCTATATCAGTTATGATCCCACACAACCCAACTTTAACTCCCTGGAAGAAAGTCGTTTCAAATATCAAGTTTTACCTCTTTTATACCTCCTTTACCAGCAAGATGTTAACAAAGATCCCTGGTAGGTGTCTGGTAGGTTCAAATGTGACAGAGATGGCTTCTGACCAAGCATCAGTATGTGATTAGTTGAACAAACTTAAAAAGTAAATCAGACCATTTTTCAAGCAATGTTCTACAGGAAAATGGAACCCACAAGTTCTCCTTTAGAAACTAGGACTTAATTGTGTAAACAACTTGTTTCAAAAGGTCTACAAAACATTAAAGTCAGTCATTATATCCAATATTCCATTGTTAAATTAAAGCATCCAAACGGATAACATATTGTGGTGTATTTCTAACCACTACAATAAATGTCAGTGATGACATATCGAGTGAACAACATCATTGCTGTCAGAAGTATACACATGACAAGTTGCTGTAAATATGATGTACTGTGCATTTTCAGCAACAAAGACGGCTCAGGTGGTGGAGTATGAATGGTAACATCATGATAAATTACTGTGGATATTTTGTCAATCTAGTGCCATCCATAGTTTTCAAGTCCAGCCAGTTGCAGTAGAAACAGACAGAGACCCAGCAGACAATGACAGAGAAAAACCAGAGAGACAGACTACCTTACTAAATTAGCCACAGTCGCACCTTGGCACACACTCACAGCCAGTTTCCCCGAAACTAACAAGTACAAACATGACCTAGCCTTGTCCCTGAGAAAAATCACACTGGTGAGCTGGCTTACAGTGAAACAGTTCTGTGCCAAACATGGACACCCACACACAGCGTACCTGCAGCACAGCAACATGCACATGCAAATATGAGGAGATGGAAATGGTTGAATGCGGGAAGTGAATTGGCAATCACTGACAGCAGACAAGAGCTGAGATTTTAGGACTGCAATCTAGGCTTTTATTGCCAGCAGTGATACTCGACTGCATATATGCAAGTTTTATACACGCAAATTAGGAGTATTAAGAGCATTCACACATACCTCTATACAACAATTGTTGCTCACTGGGTTTTTGGGGATTGTTTATATATTTTTTTGGTTGTATGCATTGCAACATTTTTATTTTATCTTCCAACCCTCAAGCACTATCTCTGATCTCTAAATCTTTTTCAACAAAGCTCTTCCAGTATGAACATGGTTATGCGCAAATAGCAAAGCTCCTTTGCTTTGATCCATTCGTACTAGATACAAACAAAAGCCAACTAATCTTTGGTGTCACTGAATAATTCAAAGCACCTGACAATGTTGATCTCAGAGTTAATTTACAGATGATCTGTACCGTAGTCTCCAATAAGCTTAAACAACTGTTAAAAATTAGAGAACGGACATGATACTAGTATCTAACAACAAATGAAATACTTCAGAAGTTCACAAATACAAAATGAGTCAGTATTTATTTGGACATATAGAAACATTTAATAAAACAAGATATTGTTACCTTACTCACAGCTGTATCTATAGTCTTGCATAACAAGGTATGTTTTAGAATAGAATAGAATATTTTAATGTCACTGTAGAACATTTGGCAACATTAAGCAGAGAGATGCCATTGGCAACTCTTCATCATTCAGCAGTGAAACACAAAAGGCAACGACTTAACTTAAGTAGACAATAATAGAATAAACATCAGGAATAAACTAGGTATAAGATGTTATAACACTAGGTATATAAAAATAAAAACAAACTCCAGAAAAAGCAAGAAAAAACATTTGAAAGAAAAATAAACATTTGGAAGCAAGGGAAATAAATACAGAGAAGATTTATTTAATAATTTTCCCATTTCCATCAAGAAGTGATCAAATGAATATTGTGTTATGTCACTGTGCTCATCATTGTATTCAGATTAGAGTTTTTCTCAACATGGCAATGCAGCAAATCCTTCTCATTCACTATAGGGAAGATTTATAGTTTGACAAAGTATTCCGTTGCTGGTGAAAGTAAAACTGTTGTGGAATGGAAATCCATTAATGGTACTGTAAATGGCTGAATATCCCGACTGATTGTGAAGGATATTCAAAAAGAAGCTATATGGAAATTCACACAAGTTAAGAAACAATACCACGTCCCTTGGAGACTCCATAGAATTAAACTGATCGACTATTTATGTTAGGCGTGTGAAACTAAAGTAGAACATTACTGAAACCATTGTGGGTTAGAGTTGTGGAGCTCCTTTGTCTCAGGTGTGATTCAGAATCGTCTTTGACTCCTATTCAGTATCTCTCAGAGAGTAGATTACTGATATTATTGTCGGGTTGATCACAACTGTCAATATTACTGAGACACTGGAAAGAGTGTCTCCAGAGTTAAAAGCCTTAGAAATGGCAAGTCTTGAAACTCCATCTCGTGAATTCATGCAACTACATCTCGGGATTTTTTCAGAACTCATATAAGGAGTGATAGTGATTGAATTTCTCACATGAGTGTGTGGCTTGTTTTTGTTTGTCTCCTCATTTTGTATTCCACTTTTGCTATGTGAGCCATATTTTAGGATGTCTGTGCTGAAGCCCTTGGAGCGGGGAGGCATCATCACTGGTAATTTTTTTAAAATGAAACATTTCTCAGCTTTGTCTGCCATCTTACTACCGTCCATTTTAGAAAGAGTATTAGAACATTTTAGACACTTATTGTCTCAAGATGCTCCATTTGGAATAAATCAAAGACAACAGACACGAAAAAAAAGTTGCGCCCAAAATGTGATAATCTCACATTTGTTATGTGTTTGTACATCACTATTTTTTTCCATAGACAACTTATTGCAGTGTGATGTAACACATGTCTACACATGTTTATCACATCTGTAAATGCCCGCTCACAGACTCTGATGCAATGTCTCAAATGTCAATACAAAAAAAGACACAAGCTGAGGTCCTTAAACTGGAGGGGTGGCAAAGGTCACTCAGACATGTTTGGAAAAGGTTGAGCAGCAAACAACAAAAGACGCCCTAAATGAAATTCCATTCTTTCAAGTTCATGAAACCCCAGTGAGAGAAAAAAATGCAGCTTGCTCTCCCAGTATACAGAACAACACTCTGGGTTGTTCCCCCTGTTGCTGCAGATGCATGCATTGGCTGACTGATGGCTTGGAAGGACAATGTAATTGGGTTGTGGAAGAGTCTCTCCCTTGAGGAATGGCTCCATGTTTGCCTGTGTGATATTTGTAACACAGAAAGAGTTGTCTGTTAAAAAACTACTGAATTTCAGAAGAGCAAAACAGTACATTTTATGGAACATTTTATGGACAATAGGCAATGAGCAGCTGGTTATATTATCTACTCAGAGATTACTACAAAGCTACAGTCAATCTATATAAAGGAAATAAATCGCTGCTATGTTTGTATTACATTTTATTAAAGCTTGCGGAAAACATGCCAGAAAATAGTATTTGAGAAAAGGATAGCCAGATTTATCTCCACAGCCAGCACTTGAGAGTCGTCTAGCTGCACCGCTTGTACATGTAAGAGTCCCTGTACACTGTAACAAATGCTGTAAACATATTTTTTGAAAAACTTTTCAACCATTCTGTCACAAACTTGATTTTGGTCTTAGACAACAATCCTCTTTAGATTGGTTAAAAAAAAACAGACACTTGCTAACATCTGGCTTTTGAATTAAGAAGTGTTTAATTGCTGTACAGAAGGCATGAAAGGCATGAAATGACTAAAGTCATTCAATTACTGCCCAGTAGTCATGGGTATTTAACAGCTCCAACTAGGCACAGCATTGATGGGAGCACAGCATCCGGGTGCACACGCAGATTTTTTCTGAGGATGCTTTACTCGGTGCTAAAACAGTGGGCAGAGTTCACATTCTCTATAAACTCACATTTACTGACCATAATGTCTCATATGGTAAAAACCACATCATTTATTCACTTTTGGACTTTTGGAAGAGGTTTTTCATTCATCTAACCTTTTTCATTCACCAGCAGTTCCACTTCTTGTCAGATCCACTGTTCAGCAACCCATTTCTGTTACCCAGATTCTACCTTTGAGTTCCTGTCCTTTGAGTTCCTGTCAATCAAACTGTTTTATCTCTCTGCATTTGGGTGTTGTACTGATCTCACTTTAAAGACATCAACCCAAAGAACCAACCAGGCCTGTCTTTTAAAACCATTGAAATCTTTATCAGGAGGCCATTCTCATTGTCTAGATTCCTACTTGGCCCTCAACTGTGAAGTGGCCTGAAAATGTGTTTGGGATATATTGTTACAAAGCTTGCTTTTGAAATAATTACAATGTGGCCACTGTGGCACCAAAAATAGTTGCAATAATTATTTTGTTTGACATACTTGAACACGCCATAAAAAGTTATGTCAGGGCTGTGGCGAGAGGTGTCAGTTAGAACATGATTTCAAGCAAAACCAGCATATGTGTGATGTCCATCAACTCATATTTAGCTTCTATCCATATTATGAACAACATGTTTATGCAAAATGTTACTGTAATCTGGTGCATAATTATGAAGCAACATAAGTAGTGTTATAAATGCATTAGCAGCTCACCGCCTCAATCCCCTAAAAAAGTTGTCTATATAGCGAACAAAATATAGTGAGGGGAGTGAGTGAACGAGTGGGTAATCCAAGTACAGCCCACATCTGTGTGCATCCCAAAAAAGCAGCCCATCAACAGACCTATATAAGCACTTGACACTTGATTAGTTAGACTAGTAGATAGTTGAAAAATGTGTTTCAAAACATAATTTAAACACTATCCATGGACTAACTATTCCTTCACTGTGGCAATTGTGCACTTCAGTGAATTATCCAGTGCAATTGAAGTCATCTGGTACTGAAAACTGAGCAGGTTCATTGGAGCAGCTGAGGGAAAGTGGCCTTGGTGGAGATTTTCAAAGGGTGAGGACAGGATTTCACTTGTTTCTCGTCTGGATTTTTTGTAAAGGTCATAGTCGAGCACATTTTACAGTGAAATAATTAGCAATTTTCTAATTAACTCAGAAAGTGAAAAAAAGTCAACTTGGGTATAAAAGAAGTCTCTCTAAATCTGGCATAATGAATGAAGTAGCATTCCAAAACCTCAATCACTTGTTGGTCTAATCTTTTTAAATACATGCCACATGCTTTTTTAGCGACATAGCTTCAGATATTCTTCCAGAACAAACTTTAAAAAGTAAGAACTTTGCATCTGTTTCAACTGTGGAAATAAAATACTGAACTTGCATGACAAAGCTTCATGAATCCAGTTACCTGATGCTCATTAGATAGTGTTAACACTGGCCCACACTGGTGTAATGACAAAATGCTACCGTTATCATGTAGTTATACAAAAATGCATGGTTGTCGCCTTTTAAAGTTGTTTTGATAAAGCCATGGGGGTGTTGCAGTAGCCAGAGGTAAAGGCAGAAAGAGGAAGCCATGTGGGAGGGAAAAAAAAGAAAGAAAAATGGAGAGTGTGAGAAGCCCCCAGATATAGAGAGAAGTGGTTGTGTTTGCACGAGATAAGGCCAAGAAGCTAAATCACATAGTGAGCGAGGTGGTATGCTATTAAGCAGGACAAATATGCCTATTCAAACAGCAACTTTCACAGCCCAAATGAAAATACGTTAGGGCAAGAGATGGAGGGAAGGAGCCAGGAGGAAGAGATGGAGAGGGTTGGGGTGAGTAACAAGGAGAAGAAGACAGGGAAGGGTAAAAGGGGCAATGGGGGGAAGGAGCCAGAGATGGATTATGCCCAGCAGAGGGTGAGCAAAGAGATAAAACAGGGAAGGCGCCATTTCATTTGTCTAATTATATTTATCTATCTCTTGCTCACAAACAAACAAAAGAGACAAATGGTGCTGACTGAAAAAACTAAAGCTGAATGGAAACATGAGCACCGAGACACACAAGCGCAAACACACATTTTAACCAAAGGCATGCAGTAACAACAAGAAACACATCCAAGGCAAAGAAAAACTGAGAGTGAGAGCAAAAATATGGGAACTGAGAAACGTGGAAAAGAAATGAGAAGAACTGCGTGTCAAGAAGATAGTAGGGCTAAGGGCACAAACCAGATTGACACTGAAAAATTAATGCGCAATTGCAAAGAGGGATGCAAGCAAGACTGAGATGGAAAGAGAATGTGTGAGTGACACAAGGACGCAGGCAGAGAATATTGGCCCCAACGCTGACAGATTTAAGGTTATGGTCTATGCACTCCCTCTCAACCACACACCTTCAAGTTCTTCACCATGCTTTCCTCTCATTTCCTCTTTCATGTTTGACTGCTGTAGTTTGTCTCTCCTTTTCTAGTCCCATTTCTCACATCTTCTCCTGACTTCTCTGTTCCCCCAGTTCTCTTTCTCTGTGCATGCATGTGATGATTTGACTATTAGTCTTCTGTATGTCTCACACACACACCCTCCAATGACTGTTCATCTTGGTAGATCTGATTGTGTCAATTTGTCTCAGTGTCACGCCACTTTCCAATTTGCCATCTGCCTGACAGGCTCTTATTGATTGGCCCACACACTTGTCATTCTTCCAGTCTCTCACCCTCCTGTCCAATCTCTACATCTCCATTTGAGAATAGTTTTCACATACACCTTCCTTACACCTCCATATATCCACGCTTCCATTCTTTCATTATCACACCTCCTTTAACACGTATATATCTCCATCTCCCCACTCTTCTCAATTCCATTTCCACATCCCACTTCACTTTTTTCCCTCTCATTTCACTTCCTGGGCTTTATAGTACACACAAATCAGAGTTATGGGCTTTTATGTTGTGATCAGTAACCCAAATGGAAACACAGGCATAATAGCGATTACCTGTCATAGACCGCCTTTGCTTATAACAGCACAGGAGCATCCATTGCTGTCTTAAAACAGTAGTCTAACAGTCCTAACATTCTCTGTAATTCTGCAAAGGATCCAAACAGTCGAAAATGGTGTTGCTCTTCCATGAGGACTTAAATCCCCACAGAAAACTTTGGAGTCTTACAGAAGTTCAACTTAAAATAATGAACAGGGAGAAAAAAAAGGTTATTGAGTTTTCTTTTGCTGTTTATCTCTCCCATTGTTTTCCCCTTGCATTTAACCAACCTTCAATGTCAGTCAGTGCAGAGCAGTTTTCAGCTACTTTTTCTTTCTTCCTTTAGGTGTGTTTCTACATAACTATGTGTGCGATTCAAGGTCCCCAGGGAACACAATGAATTTGGGACTCCATCAAATATCCTGCTGACAGATAATCTTGTCAGAGTGAAGCAGCAATCCATCAATGCAGTCTGTTCATTCAATGGAAAATTCCTTTGTAAATTGTTTAATTCTGGAAATGACTTTGATAATTGATAGTGAGTGTCTATATAAGTTGTATTTGAAACAATGCACTCAAAAAAAGATTTTTGAAATTGATGTGCTGCTAGTCAGACTTGTGAATTTTGAGATTTTTTTCTGTATATCATACGGTCATTCCCTGCCCTTGAAAATGTTGAAATAAACATGCAAACCTGAATTTGTTAACAGATGAGCAGTGTGGTTATTTGAAGAAGAATATGATTCTGCAGTGGTTTTCGTCCCTTTAGCATCCAAGGTGCTGAACAACTGTAATCTGTATTACTGATGAATGTCTGTCTTGGGAAGATCCATTCATTCATGAATGAAAAATGACAAAAAATGCTCCACGATTTACATAAAAAAGAAATGTGACACAGAAACTGAGCCAAGCACTGAAGGTTACCCTCCCTTTTCTTTTTCAAATGTTACTTATATACCCTGTAAATAATCACAATAGTTTCTTTTTGGTTAAGTTTTGTTCTTATTTACTTTCTTTGACCCATCTCAGCAGAGCTTTTGTCATTTGGCATTTTTGGTCCATTACTTTTGAAGTGTGTTATTTTTATAAGCCCATTACCTTTTACTATTTTCTTTTTCCAGTAATGTTACCTCCACAATCCTTTTACCATTTTCTACCCTGTGCTTAGTCATATTTATTTGCTGAAATAAATCATACCTTGCTGAAGCCATTTGCAGGAATACTTGGTTTTATAAGCCAAAAAATCTCCTGCCAGGATGCAAGTCTGCACCCTGTGACTCTGACTGTAGTTGCCATGAGGCACAATGTACCCACACAGAGGAGATGTACAGGAGATGACATGTCATCATGATCAATCAGAGAAAAACTGGTAGGCCCACATCAGACTGTCAAGACACTCATGTCAAGCTCTATCTGCAGTCAGAGTTCTGAAGACTGAAGAATCTTTGGACCAACTGCCTCCACATGGACAAATGAGTGTGCCTGTATCAATTTATCACTCAAATCTGTCCAACTGTCAACATTCACCCATGTATGTAACAGCTCCTTGCATAGGTTCACAAGCTAATGCAATGTACAGCTCTGGATGGAAAATTAGATACACACATAATGAACATAAGCATTACAGCAATATTAGTGCTCAAGTTTAAATTTGTTTGGGGTTGCATTTGATCAACACATAATCCAAATGATAAAGTTACTCTTAAATACATTTACTCAGTTCTGCTGATCTCAATCATCTTAATGTGTCAAACACACAGTACAATAGGAAAATCCAAGGCACTCCCAGCAGATCTGACAGAGGACCATAGATTTGCAGTTTCTTTTTAGAAATGGCCAAGAGGCTTTCTTCACTTCCACTTCCAAGATCATCAGTTAAGAGTCAGTATGCAAGTTCAAGTTATCAGGGGGTCTAACCACTTTTTCTCACAGCTATTACAAGATCTGCCTTTTTAGACTAGACCATCAGCTTTTATACAGACTGTGTCTCGAAATTTTTTTGGCCATTTTTCCATCGGCAGAACATGAATTTCTGAAGTTTGGCATGACACTGTATTATTGAAAATCTGACATCCTCTGCTTCCTCTCCCCTGTGAAAGTATTCATGGTTTATGCTGCAGTTTTAAAAGTGGAATAAGTGAGTAAGTCTTCTTCCCGATGAGTATAATAAAAATAAAAATGTGTGTCTGCTGGGGTTTAGAAGGGCAGTTAATCATACAAATGTGTCATCATGTATTTTTCTGGTAGTGATATTAGATATGTATGAGTTTCAGAACCCATTTTCCCTATTTTTGAGTATAAAGCAGATCCTGTAATTTGAAGAGTCAGCCATTTATTTTGTTTTATATGCTCAGTTTTCTTTTCCTTCAGCTTTTAGTGATGACTTGATTTGAGAAAGGAGAGTGGAAATAGTTACATATCCCTCAATGAAGTCAGACTTCTGTCAAAAGAGAGAAAAAAACAACCTTAAAAGATACCCTGGGGTGTTTTGGTCAGTGAAGGGGGGCATCAGTATGAAAAAGAATGGTAGTGGGAGAGACAGATGGAAATAAAAGATTCATAATAACTTCATAATAAATCACACTTATTTCCTACCATTTACCAGCTCCTCTCCTCTCATCAAGCATCTCAGTTCACCAGCTTTGTTGTGCATGAGCTCTACTTTTTGGTTCAACCATATCAAACCTTCTTCCTAATATTTCATGACCTGCTATATTTCATCACATCTAATAAAAGTGGCATCAAAAACCATGAATAATTAGAAATACAATAAATAGTTTTTCCCCTCTGTTGCCATGTCGGAACAACTGAAGTAAAAGGAATTTCATATCAAACTCATCCTGCAGAATGTGGACACATGGTAATAATCAAAGACAGTTGACTCAAGAACAACTCTCTGCAGTGACTGCACTGGAAATAGTTCACTTTCAACTCATATTTTTTGCCAGTGGTTGCTATTTATAAATCATATTTGCACGAGTGTCCAGTAGCACCCTCATTATATGCATATTGCATATAGTTACTTATTATGACCTTTAATAGCAACTATCCTGAAAGGAAGCCTTCACAGGCAATCTAAAGTGTGAAGAAAGCTTAAGTTATACCAAGAAAAAAACTCAACTCCAATCTACCAAAGCATCATATATCCACCTTTACTAAACCTTTTCACCTTATTGATTTTAATATCAATATTAAAATCTAAAAATCTATAATACCACCTCTGCTATGAGAATCTGGAAGGCTCCTGTTGTCAAATCTGCTGCCTCTTGTTCTGCACAAGACAAACAGGACTTGGCTTAGATAAAATTGGCTTTGAGCTGTTTGGGGCAGATTTCATCTCCCTGTTAGTGGAGGAACTGTTGCTTAAGGCAGGGCAGGTGATCAATATTATCAAGGTGTATCTTCCAATGGAATCAATCACATCTGACAGCTTTCCAATATAAAGGCAGAAATGAAATGCACCCATCTCTGGTGAGGAAGTGGTGAGAATCACACTGGTCATTAATATGGCTGTGCCAGTTGCTATTCAGGTCACCTCCTTTAGGCAATACCAGAGGAATGGTACATATTAAAGACTACTTGGAATAATTTTCCTTTTCAATTATTGCATTTGTGCTAATTTGACTTTGTTTTGCATTTCCAGAGCTAAAACTCTAATTCTCTTTTTTCACATTCAAACTGTCATCTAATTTCACCCTCAGGCTGAAGAATATTTCATCTACACACAAGAAAATACAGAGGAATTATCATTTAAGTTTCCAATGCTTTACTCATGCCCCAGAGAGGCACACCTAAGGGCTTTGATTGCTGACTGTAATCAGGCCCAAGTTTTCTTCCTTACTGTGCAAATGCCACACTTATGGGCTTCTGATGAAACAACAGGCTCTCTAATTTGGCATTTAATGTGCCAGCAGGTGGCAAATGAGTCTCAAAGCCTGGGATAGCAGCTCCACCAGCATGACCACCCACTCTGAAAGCATGGCAATCCTTGATGTAGGCTGCCAGAAGCATTGCCATTGACCTGCTCTCTGTGTGGGTTGGCCAAGATTGGCTGGCTTTTGATGGGAGTTTTGTTCAATGATAGCAGCACCAATAAATGGGTGCGGTTCGAAATTATGCCTTAACTACCTCCTTTATCATTACCCAACCACCCTTATCCCACTCATCTCACCTCCCACAGGGTTCTGCGGTGATGAGAAAAAGACCCTGGCAAACTGGGAGACTCAAGCGAGTCGGAAATGTATATTTCAGAGTGTGTGAGTGTGTTTAGAGGCATGCAGGTGCACCTTTGTGCAGACCAGGCTTCTGTTCATCACCGATCTCAGCTCTTAGGGCACCGCTGGAGACATAGGTTGTCTCAGAGGACACTGATTGGCTCAGTGGGAGGCGACGAAGTAGAGGTAAATGAGGTGGAAATGAACTAAACCTCACCTGCCATCGAAGCACATGCAGTCACTCTCACACTTACACACTGCCTATGTTTTCTCACACACAGTACACAAGCATTGCCACATTAACACACAAACAGATCAAAGCTTTTTGGATATGCTTTGGTACAATAATATATTTATACTTGAATTAAATGCAGAGACCCACTTCATCAGGACATGCTTCCCACAGCTTGATGACACCATATGATGGCTCATCGCACTATTGTTTGAATTCCCTCAGGCCATATCTGTGGATATTTGTGTGTGATGTTTCTACTTCCTTTTTTTTTTTTTTAGCTTTCTCCATCCTACTGTGCACATGCACAGGAGCTTCATATTTCTGTGTGATTGTGATTTCATGTCTGTTTGTCTAGGAGATGTTTTATGTTCCCATGTCCCAGCGCCTATGTTTCTATTTTTATGTATCTGTTTGGCTGCAGGTAGCAGGAAGCTTTGATGTTTATGAATGATTGTTTTTGATGTGAAATATAATTTCTACCTATGTTTCGGTGTGCTGTACTTTGTTCTCTGCTGTGTGTGGTTGTGTATGTGTTTGTGCTGTTTTAAATTCCCCACATATTGGATCTTTTGACTTTACAAAGTCTACAGTTCTAAAAAACTTGTATTTTACTTTTTCATTTATGTAAATTTCTTCTACAACTCAACTGTGTGCCAAAATTGTACACGTTTTACACCTCTACTTTTATCCTCACGGGTAGAATAATATTTACAACATCTCTTAGTGAATGAGGACCTATTGTGATATAACAAATTATGTGAAATACTACAGTAATGTAAGCCATCTGACTGTAGTGGAATGTTGGACTGATAGTAGTATTAGCATTGCTACTTTTGATTACATCAAAGGATTGAATATTTCTTACCATACTGGCTATACGTGTACTCCTTAAAAACAAAATTCCTGCCGATAGGAAAAAGGATGCGATTGGGTACCTTGTCAGCAGTTTTATAGTGTGTCAGCATGAAACATTTGCACAGTCTGTAATGAAACACATATTTCTTTGGCAATGGGTTTATGAACTTTACAGATTATTTTATTTTAGTTCTCAATACAATGCCTTATTACTAATGTAGAAGTGAAGTTAAATATTTAGTCTATACTTTTATACTTTATTCAGTATTAAAGTCTGGAGGGGATTTGTGTTGTGTCTCCCCTACGGTTACTCCACTGGATTTTTTTTTTTTCCCCCTCACAAAAAGGATTTCCATTTGTGAGGCTTTTGAATGGACACACTAACAATTGGTCTTCCCTTTGGTTGTATCTTAGCATCCCAAATAGGTGAACAATTTCAGTAATCAAGTGTGAAATCTTTGAGCCACATATTTTTGGATAGCCACTATTTTCTTGACAGTGATACTGTGAAGCAGTGGCTGAAAAACAAAACCTTCTGCCATTCTCCCATGACTAAAATTAAAATTTATCAAAGCAGGAACTTTGACATATGATATACTGACTATACTGTAGTTATACTGGTTTGACTTGTCTTTGTTGCTGTATTCCAGTGTAATGCAAACTCATCCATCCTGTTTGGGTGAAAGTGTCAGTCATGAACAAGTGATAATTCACGCTGATCCCTGAATGACCCAACAAGCTGATTCAAGCCTATCTTCATTCTGTTTGCTATTACTGTGTAATGTCTGTTATTACAGTCACCCTGCCACATCAGTTATGCCAATAAGACGTTTCCTCTGCCAACATTCCACATACATTATGGAGTGTTGACACATCAGTTTTCACCCTATTGTGACTGTAGCAGGAGGTATGCTGCTCTCTGCATAAAGAGGAAATAATGCGACAAACTGAAGCTCATACAGATCATTAAAATTAGATCAGGGATCAGTGTTGCTGGCTTCATCACATTCAGAACACTATTTCTCATGGAAAAGAAGACACAAAAAAAGGAGACAAGAAAAGGAAAACCCACTAAGTGGGTATTCATCTTTTGAGAAACTCTCATCTTTTACAATCAAGGTAATTTGGATACAAAAAGAACACATACAGGAGGCCCTGCCAAATTGAGCACAAATGTAAGCTGCATTAAAAAAACTTGACAAGTCATTAGTTAAAATATACATGTTATTTCAATATTGTTTTCTTTTAAGTTTTTGCCTTCTCTGTCATGTAGCTGAACACTGATCTAACTTCCTAATTAGTTTGAGTTTATGAGGTGGCTAATAAGAAAAGAAATGTACTCATAGTGAAAAGACTATCGACCAGAGAGCTCACCCCTATGAGTAGGAATGATAAAGCATGTGCGCCCTCTTTCACCATCAATCCCAGAGGCCAGCAGCCCCACACCGTCCGTCATTTCTTCAAGTTTGCTAGCCGCAAAAAGTCAAAGGGACGAAGATGAGGGATGAAGTGGGTAGCAGTTGAGTTTAGGTGAAAATGAAGAGCTGAGCTAAAAAATAAAGAAACCAGAAAGTAAAGGTGGAAAGGTCTAACTAACACAGATCACTGCAAATCATCATAAAGCACAGAAAGTTTAAAGAAAGGGAGAAAAAGAGGAATAGGGCCACTGTGTTGAGGAAGAGTTGAAAAACGATGGGTGGAGGGAATGATCCATCCTGCAAGCTTCATCCTGCAAGCTTAGAAAGGCAGAAGAGAGATGCTGTCAGGCACTGAAGGAGAGAGCAATTAGATTTATCTGCTCATTAACAGAAGGGATAATTGACTACAAGAGTCTGCAGTGATACACTAGGAGACAGGGGGAGAAGGAGATAAAATGAGCCAGGGAGAGAAATGAGAGCAGGTGGATGGAGAAAAGACAGGGAGCACGCAGCAAGGGATTGGTAAGAAAAGGGAACAAGGCAGTGGAAATAAACAAGGGAAAAGTGAAAAATAGAAAGAATAGGGAGAAATGAGAGAGAAGGATGGAAGTGGGAGAAAATCAGCCCACAGAGATCGCTGCAAAAAAAAAATTAGCGAGAGGAGAGGGAGTAAGCGGGAAGGAAGGAGGAGTAAATGAGGATAAATGTACAGAATGGTGTTTGTGTGGTGTGTGTGTGCATGTGTGTATGTGTGTCTTCACTTGTACACTTTTCTTATGCTTCTGTTTACGGCACCAAGATAAGTTATCACACTTCCTACTTCATGTCTATTGTTTTGATATGGACAGGACTGTTTTTTTTTCAGAACGTGTAAGTACAGACTGTGGGAAGTAGATCTTACTGTAAAATGTGCACGCAGGCCCCCACACAAGCACACACACAAACACACACACACACGCCAACTTTAACAAGCAAAACATTCACTGCAAATCAGACCTGACTAAAACATAACAACCATTTTCAACAATAGTTTCAATCAAATCCTCACACTATTCTCAGAAATGGTGCCACTGCCTGCAGGATGACATGTGTGCCATTAGTGCTTTTCTGTTTGGCAATTAGTTGCTCATACAGACACGTATCAGACACTGAAGATGAAAGTTTTGCTATGATGATAGATAACACCTTCATCACTCTGTCCCAAAGGCCTCAAGCTTGTCCCTTACACATAAAAAGGCTGACAAAATGAAATGTATCTGCTTTTAATATAAATAACTGCCCACTCTCTCTTTAGATAGTTCAGTCATGGAACCTTGTCTTCATTCATTCGGCTAGTAGTGATTCTCTTTCCCAAAGTGTTGTTTTGAAGAGGGTGTGATTGCTGCATTGATTACATTCGCTGATGTTTTTCAGGAGGCGTGATGAAGGTCAAGATGTGAGGTTTGTTTACAAAGTGCAGGCCTCTGACACCAGCAGCCAGAAACTGCAACCGACATCTTGTTACTTGACATACTAAAAACATCTGGTTAAAAAAACAATATATACATATTGATAGATATCAGTTTTTTCTATGTGAGTCAGTAAAATTCTAAATGTCTCTCTACTGTATCACAAATGGTTTAGACTGAACTATCACAGTTAAATGGACTCACATTCATGGCTGCATACAGATGAGTTCTTATTTGTCAATTTACCTTTAATCACTTATTTTTTCTTTTACTTTGTGAAAAAAGAAGTACACCGAGTATTCCGTCAGCTCAGGTAAACTTTGTCAGCGGTAATTATTAAAAATAGCACTGCTCAAAAAACACTAAATTAACCTAGTGAACTTACACCTGCAACACGTCTGCACATTAACATTGTAATCATTTCATTAGCATATAGATCAAAGCCTGTCAAAGCACTGCCGTGTTTATTGACATCCTTATTTGAGCTGTGAAGTGCTCATTGCACATACTCTTAGTAATGAAGACATCATTTCCTTATTTGACCAAGTGAGAAGCCTTAACTTGACAACAAAGACATGGTTTTCACCTCCTTGTCACCAGGAGAAGAAAAACAAACATATATGACAGCTCATCAGTTAAAATGTTTCTTCATTATACTAATCACGATTGCATTTAATTAAACTAATCAGACACTTAAAAAACATATTTTCAAACACTAATTATCGATTAACATTTTTTTCAAAGAGTTTTCTATTCAGTTTTATGTTTGCACCTTCCAAATTCTACTGCAGCACACAGCCACCCATGCTCTGCTTAAAGCTCTGTGGGATTTAGGGTTTAAGAGACAAAAGCTTTGAACATTTGACTCCCTGAAGGAACAGCCTGACTCTGAGCCAGACATGCAAGTGTTTCTGGAATGGCTAGGCACGAGTCCAAGTTTGACGTACCATTAATGAAACATCAGTTGTTTGATCCTGCAGAGGTGGACTGAGCCCACACAAAGTAGGATGTAGTGACAGACAGAGAAAAGCAAAGGGGAAAAAAAATGGAGAGAGCGGGATTGAAAGCCAGTCCTTGTCACCTCCTTAATCTTTTTTCAGGTGATGAGTCAATGAATTTCCAAGCAAGGCAGCCATTACCCTCAGTTGCATCATGACCACAGCAAAGATGAAAAAGAAATAAAGCACGTGTGGGAAGCTGAGAGCAGGCAAGGAAGACTCTTGACTCTTAAACAGTTCTCATTGCCCCTTCTCCTGCTCCGTACTTTACTCACATGATATCTTTCTTTTACTCCCCCTGATCCCTTAGGCACTATGTTGAACTACTCTTCAATACACTGTTCATACATTAATTTTTTAACAAGAAAATGCCATGGTGCATCCTTCCAAAGCAGAGAAAATATGGGTTACGTGAGTAGGATTCATGCCACTTATGCTAATACATATGCTATTAATCAAGTGTTATATATGGGGTTTTAATCCTAATGTTCTCAAAGTTAATGAAATACATTTAGATAATATATTTATGCTTGAGCACCACTTGCATACATAACAAAAATCCATTCAAATTCCTTCTGTTTCCATGTTCTGAAGGTCACGGGAAAGGGTTTTGCTAAGTTTTTTCTTTTATCAAATGTTTTAGAGTGTTTTTAATAAATAAATATACAATATTTCAAGAGCACCATCCAACAACACTTTGCTATGTAAAGCAACCAGATCTCACACTGTTTCTCAACACTTTACTTGGTGGTGGCATGCTGTGTCGTTATGTGCTGGCACTAAGGAAACAACGCTAAAATTAAGTTAATTTGCAGATTTTTCACATGGTGGAAACACAGTCTCTCAGGTCATGATGGACACATAGATAACACTACAAAATATTCTAGTTTGAGGAAAGAGGGGGTGATGGCAGAGTTAAAACAGTGAAAAAGACTTTCCAAGAAGACTCTTGCTCAACTCTTCCTTGAAAACTGTCTCATTTTCCTCATTCTCTAGTCTTTCTAAGCATGTGTCTTCTGTATTTATGTTGTTTCTACTAACATGAAAAATAGGTGCTCAAAACAGTTTGATAGTATTTGGAGAAATACTACGATTTAAGCAAGTTAAAACAGAACTCAATTTTAGCTCTCCTCCTCCTCCTCCTCTGAATTCCTCCTCATCCTTTTCACAGAGGTGATGGTCTTGTCACCACTCGCTGGGGTAGAGCTTGTCACCTCGGCAACTACTTAGGTTGATCTGATAGACAGAACCAGGACCACTTCACATGCTTCAGTCAATGGAAGAGAAGCCTGTTGCTTTCTGTGGTTTTGTGCCTCAAAAATATAATATATAAAATTGTAAAATACAATATATAATAATACTGCTCATTTCATGCATTTCTGTGACCAGGTGATATAAAGAAAAGGAAATCGCTCTCCCTCTGTGTTTGTTTTAATCTGAGCTCCTTTGATATTTGTTGTGGCAGCTGGTCTGTCTCGCAGTCCACATAGTGCAAACTTGTACATTATCCTCTAGATAACAAAGACATTTATGGTAGCATGTTCTGTCCAATTGAGTAGCTTTTACCCCATGCAGTGAGAAGTATTATGGGAATTCAACCAACTCTGAGGCTTCCATTCTTGCATGTAGAAAACAGGAGAAAACTAACACTGGTAGACATGTGTGTGAAGGGTCATATCAATGCAGTACACAAATATTACCATGCAGAACTCTTGGACCATGTTCTATAACTAAAAAGGCTCCCAGAAGAAGAGAGATAAGAAAAAAAACTCAGGCTTTCTTTCTCATTCTTATGAGCTTCATGTAGGGCTTCAAATTAAGTTGTGGTTATGGTTCCCTTTGTTGTGGACTAAGGCTGATGGTGCTCTAATGCAGCAGCCACTGGTATAATGTAATGTAACTCACTTTTATTCATAGACGTCACAAAAACTACTCTGTTATACTGTCTACTGTTTACTATTATTTAGTCCATACTGACTATCCATATCTGGACAAAAGCCCATCAGTCATGCTTTGCAGAGCTTTATAAAATATTGGGTTTCAAACTTTTATAATTCAAAGATTTACAGCTGACAGATTTATATTAATGGGAGCATTATGAGTACAGTCTTTAAAAAAAATCTTCTCATTTCTAGTTTCTGCTGTTGGTTCTGCCTTAGATAATGTATTTCTGCCTTTTTCCACTTTATCCAGCACTGCTGAAGGGTTTACAACAAGTGTCATGGTGAAAGTGGAGGCGACGTAGGGCTTCCAACAGTTGGCCTACTCTCAAATTCTAAGTCTGTGAAACTGTCAAACAACGCTACTCACCATCCAAACACAAACGCACACTAAAGTTGTGCGTACACAAACCTTATATGCACACACTGGTATAGCTACCTCCATGCTTGACAGGAAAAGGAAATGGCTTTTTTGCATTTGGAGGGCCACAAACAAGAGGTGCTGCCAGCCCATTTCAGATAGGAGTCCTCTTAAAGAGCCCCTCCGTCTATGAATATGGAGATGAGGATTTAGGAAAGCAAGGGGGAAGAGGGGGAAATCTGAGGGAGGGAAAGATCAGACGGGGAAAAGAGGAAGAGATTTGATGTCTCTGAGGTGCTTTTCCTCCCTGCCCTGTGGCCCTTGGCTGGATTTATACACTGGATTTAGAAGACTGTCTGTCTGTGTATGTTTCTGTATGCGTGTATATGTGCACACAGGTCTATGCAGACACAGAGCTAGAGGCGACAGGTCAGAGAGTAATCACACACAAGCATGCACTCAGTTATGGGACAAAGAGACACACGCACACACAAACACTCCTAATCAGCTCCTTTCTCCTCATCCATTTTCTCTTTCATACTATCCACACTATCTTCTCCACTCCGTTAAACACATCTGTAGCCACACACTCACAAACAGAGCACATACACCTATGAATCAACTGAGTGCACTTCTCCACCTGGCTCCTTCTCATTCTTCTGTTCATCTCTTCCCTCATTCACTGCCACGCCACTCTCCGCTACACCTTAGATAAGCCTATATGGCTTTCCTTCCCACCTGCATTTATTTATATGCAGCTCTCTGGCAAAACAAACAGCCGTCCGTATACAGCAGATTGCATCTCAGTAACACCATCCAGCAACTATTACACAACACATGAATTATGGATTGCTGTAAATGCAGTGAGGAGGTCAGGCAGGAACTGCAAAGGCCAATCCCGTATATCCTGTAAGATTATTGACAAATTTAAGATTTCATTCTCATCATAATTACCATCAGCACTTTGGAACTAACAACATATGAGGACTAACATGCAGATGAAAAGAGTTACATCAGTGGTGTCATCATGAGTGCCAACAGCACCAGGATAATCATAAGTGTGACTTATCATGACTGCAACTATACTAAAGCTTTAGGTAGACTTCCCTTGCTGTTCAACTTAACACTATGCTGCTATTTCATCCCTACAGTAATTATTGCATCAGGGAAATTGTTTTCATCAGTAACATATACAATAACTTATGCATTATTGCAAGATTAATCTGATGACAGAACACACCCACTCCTATCGCAGTATAAAAGAACAGGATCCTATTTTACCATCTCTTAAAACAATACTAACAGGCTCACATGACTTTAGACAACTTTATCAGTAGTTGATCTCCCTCTTCAAATCGGGGAATGAAAGAGGATTTTTTTTCTTTTTAAAAAAAAAAAATTTAATTCAGAAATCTATTACAAACTTTATCCAAAACAACCATCAGTCCTTAGAGGTTTGAATTTAAACGTATCAAATGGTTATCTTCCAAAATGCCAGTCGTCTTAGTGCAAAATTCCCTCTGGAGCACCCTGGTGGCTGAAGGGGTTTAAAAGCATTGACCATGAAGTGTAACATCCCCTGATCTGAATCTGGCCAGAAGCTTTTGTTGCATTTCTTTCCCCGTATCTCTATTCCAACGTCTGCTCTCTAATTAAGATGTAAAATTACCCCAAAATACCCTCTTTGTGTTGCAATCTCTACACTACAGCTCAGCTAGGTTAAACTGTTCAGGGAAACACAAAGAGCAAATTTTGTGCTAAAAAGACTGCAACTACAGGCTGCTGAGGACTCATTAGATTCATCTGGCATTCTGCGTCTATTTTTGCACAGATTGAGGACTATGGACTGTGTTCTCCTTATGTTACGTTGTAATCGCATTAGGAACGGACCCACTCAGATGAAACATGCAAAGAAGCAATAGTTACGTCAACCAATGCATTGACCAATTCACATATGGGTACTTTTTACTATGAAGATAGTATTCAGAAAGATCTGAAACTATACATTAAAGTTTCGGATATTTTTCTGAATTAATATCAAATACAAAAAATGGGATTTAAATGATTCATCAAATATTTGTGGGCTGTAGCTCATCTTATGTGAGATTGTATTGTTTTTGTATACCTCATCAACAATCACACATGTCCTCATAATTATACTAGAATAAATTATGGGAACTTCATCTTTTAGATGCGTTTTTACTCTTACTTTTGTTTTTTACCTTGGAGGGCAACAAGCTTCATGAGATCAGACTTACCAAAGAATCCATAGTGCCAGACGCCAAGCTTCATATAAAATGTGACCGAAAGTTTAGACAAAACAGCAACTACTTGGTGCGAAACTTACTGAAGTGTGCTTGGGATTTATTTATTTGCTCATTCATAGATTCATTTATTTTATTCTCACTCCCTTTTTGGTCTGGTTTGGGTACCAAAATTAATTTCTTTGTTTAACATTAACACAAGATTCTGGTTTGGTTTCAGTTATGGTTGTCATGTTCTAACAAGCATCAGCATGTGACGACTTGGAAATGAAACTGGACTCTTTTGGTTTCGAATGAACACTTTTTTCAGTTTACTGAACTAGGATGTTTGAAGATTACACTTGCATGTACAATAAAACAAACAAACAAAAAGGACTACTGTATGTGCCTCTCATTTCTCACCAAATGTATGCAGGGAATGGCTGCAGCCCTCCTGTGACCCTGCGTCGGATAAGCAGATGAAGAAATTGGATGGATGGATAATTAGAGAAACACATAACATTAGTAGCCATGACAATGTTATCCCATTCATCATCATTTACTGTTACTGTAATTATAATTCCAACTATCATGATCATAATTACCATGACACCTGTTTCTTCATCACCATCATCATCATCCACCCACAAGGATGGTGTCTTACAATGTAACCTTCGCCATCATCAGCATCTTCTCAGCTCTGGCTGACGTTACTGCTGCGGCCGCCTGCATTTTCATCATCCTCTGTGGTTTCAGAGACTTTGTCAGGTCCCATTTCTTAACAGCGGCACCATATAATGAGACCCATAACCATTATTGTTCAAAGGTCTCCTGTTCCAATTCTTTACTTTACCAAATGACTTTCCTTAGCGCCGACTCTCGCACCATTTCTATTTCCCATTCCCTTGCTCTAATTACACACTGTTTGTTTGGCCTCCTGACTGCCCCGTGGTGCAGAGGGGAGGCGTCATTAAAATGATTTACGAATGTAATCCCCCCAACCCTACTCCATCCCCTACTCTCTCCCCAAGTTCCCGCCCCCTGGCACCCCTCAAATATGACTCAGCCCAAAATCACAGGCTGGATTCAAATCAGTTTTGATTAATCCTTTCAGCTTGCAGTCTTTTAATGCTTTCTCTCTTACTGCCCTATACACCACTGCAACTTTCACCTGTGTCAAGATTTTCATACTCCCAAACTTTTTAGGTTATAAACTGTTTTCATGAGTTTCTGTTCCGGCTCCAATCTTGCCTTTCTTTGTCCTCACCCTTGCCCCAGCTCTCTTCCCTCCTTTCAGGCTTGCAACCAAACACTTTTTCCCCTCTGTAATTATGTTACACCCAGAAACTGTAATCATTTTGGATGCCTGACTCAAATATTATCTCCTACCATTTACTTTGCTTTAAAGTCTAAGTCAGGAAGTGAGGCATGAGAGTTCCTTCCTCTTTGTAATCTGTCATCATAGCCCTGATGGCTTTCACTTTCTCAAACATTTTGTTTGCCTCATTTGACCTCCTGGAACAGCCACATAGAAACACATTCCAGCCCTAAAAAAAAAGAAGATAAAAAAGAAGAAAAGAATAAAACCTATATAACAAGCAAACACAAACAGAGGATTAAAATCAGATTCAATTAATCCCTTATTCCCATTACCACCAACTCAGCAATGCTCCTTTTCTTGTACTTTCCACATCACTAGCTTGCTCATTTTACTCCTCAACCTTTAGCTTCTTGGGTTGAAATGGAATTTGGATTGTGTGTATGTGCATATGTGGGGGCGGGTAAATATTTTTTTCTCTCTCCAACATTCATGTTATCTCTCTTACCTGATTTTCCCACACCCCCACTCAGTGCTTTTAATTAACACTCTTTATTTCATAGCTCTTCCTGCTAATCTCTCCATCGAAGGCCTACAGCACTAGAGGCTGAGCTTAGACTCCCACCATGGGCTCTTTGTGCAGCTTCAAAACAGAAACGAAGACAAGCACAATTCAAGCCTTGCACGCACGATAATAACCTCCACATGCACTTTCACCCACACCCATCTCTTGAAACATATTAATGAGTTCACATGAAAAAGCAAAAGTAACAATGCACTGGCAAAAATATCTCTCATCTGATTTATAGTAATACACAATACACCCTACATGCTTCAGGTGCTGCATCAAGCTGATGGTTTATCAACTGTTTTGGGTGATAACTGATGCTTTTCAATTTGAAATAAAACAGGTAATTTCAACACAGCTGAATCTTGAAAGGGGGAGATCCTTACTGCTAGGTGACCGTTTTATCAAACAACAGGGAAGTGCTAGGCGTTTATAAGTGTTTATGCACAAGAGTTTGTATGTCAATCAATGTGCACACACATTCCTGACATTCAATTTGCATTGCTGCTTAAAGTCTTTTGGCACTCCACCAGTTTTACACATGAAGGTCAGCATACACGTCATAGCCTGTGCTACTCAGGACATGGAACCACTTGTATGAGGTCTTCTGTGGCTGTGGAGGAGCTTTGTCAAGTCTAAGAAAATCACTCTTGATGATGCCATTGTGATGTCATCAGGGTTATCTCAGCAAACAGATAGCCTTTGTTACGAACTGGGAGAAAAGACAGTCTATCTTCTGCTGCTTTGATCTTTTTTAAATTGTCTTCAGACTTTATGAGAGCAAAACATGGCTTCACAGCAAGCTGTCTCTCAGACTGAGTCAATCTCCATAGAGCCCCCCCTTACCACAGAGACAGACATGTTTAGAACTTCGAAATTTGAAATCAAGCCCTATAATGGTTGGGGTCACTATTGTGGCAGGTGAATTACCCGATCGATTTGCATATTATTTTCAGTCTGATCCATCACTGGCATTTGGCCGTACGTATGATGGGTCCTGACATCATCATGGCTTCCTCCAGCATTCACCTTTACATTCAGTCTGAGATCAGTACCCCTATAAAGGCTTCACCAATTACCAATATAACTGTCAACAAGGTTGTCATAGTCATGAAGCTTGGGTTGACAATTTATAGCCACACAAAAAACTGTGATAAATTACTGTATTGTGTTTTTCTGTTAAGTTTTATGCTACCATGAGTGGTTTCAGAAGCTTTGACTGCCACTGCTTTGAAGAGAACTAAGTCATCAATGCTTTTGGAGGAGCCACTTTGCAAAAGAAGGAGCAAAAATTGCTGGAAGTGGGGAAACGGTGCTTTTAATGTGATAAATCTGTTAGTTTAATCCAGTTGTTTATTCAGATATGAATGGCTACAAACAGCTTAAGTAATTGTGATCATGTGATAATTGTGACAATATGCTTTTTGTCTATTTCATTGATATTTCAACACTTTCACTCAACCATGCTTGCAATACCTTCATGAGTGCACTGAGCTCAGTGTGCAAATCCAATATCGCAAAGAGAAAGATAACATCAAAGAGAGAGTTTGGGCTTTGGGCGACATCTTATTTGTAGTTCTAATCTTTCCAGAACATCAAGCTGTCTTCCTTAACAGATCCTCAACACAGTTCCTCATTACAGTAATAGATGAGGCAATTAACATTCAACATTAAGATTACCAATTATCTTTCAATGTGATGATTTTATTATTGGGTGAGAAGATTAACATTAACATACATCTATGAAAGGGAGAGAAAGGACAAGGCTAGTTTGCATCTCATTAAGGTCAAAAAGGAATTTGTTGACAACCATTACTGAATGACTGTGTAAGCATGCATTACATGCATCTACTTGCACTGACCTTAGATGAATAAAATGGAACAATGTGTACACAGGGGTAGGTGCATGTAGTACACACTGTGTACACATACAACATTTCTGCTTTTTTTGTACCCACAATCTTTTGGGTCTAATATATCTGGCCCTGGAGATTCAACACCATATTTGCCTACCTGTGAAACACCTCGGGGCAAGATGCATCACCGCTGAACTGCCTATGCTCACACCTTAAGATTTAGGCTCAATGCACTGCTGTCAGGTATACTTGATAAATTCTGTTAATAATACTGAATTGAAGCCATTGTTCATGAAATACATTTACACTTAAAATGAGGTGTCAGTTTTTGGTCTCCCGTGAGAGGAATATTTCAGAACTGCAAAAAAATAACTCGTCACACTCAATGTTGTAGTCTAAAGATATCGGTGAGAGTAGTTTTATTAGACATTTCTGTCTTGGAGTATCATGTTGCCCAATGAATGCATCCTTCATTACTTGACTGTTCATTTAGAGCAGTGTCAAGTTTTACAGTTTCAGTTTGCAAAGTGTTCGATAAAATGTCCCACCACCCACAACAAGCATATTTTTGTCCAGGTATTCCGTAAGGAGGCAGACATGTTTGCAGCTCTTCAGTATGGGTGCCATGAAGGAACACCGCAGGGACCCTACTTTGGACAACTCGCATTTCACCCTCTATTGGTATGAAATGCGTGGCATTTGTGAGGCCCAAACTATAGGGCTCAGGCAAGCCCTTAGAGAGAATGCACACAATGAAGTGTGAACACTCTGTGAAAGCAAAAAGTGTGCTTACCGTGGGCTATAATGTGCCCCGCATTTTGCACCAGTAGCTGGAGCCAAGAGGGTAGCCCACTGCGGGTTCAGTTTTCTTACCCAGAGTGGCCCATTTGCTGGCGGAAGTTGTAGTTGTTATTCTAATGTAACTGCCTCTAAATGTTGACGTTCCCTGCTATAGCTCCACATAGTGAGTTAAAGCAGCATTGGGAGGAGCACCTTGAAGAGGGAGATTGTGATGTCTGTCAGCTATTATGATGGATGATGGCACTGTTCATTATCTCAACCAAACAAGTAAAGTCTGTTTCTTGTGCATTCAGAATTCACTGAAAATCACATTAAAATCATATTTTTAGTATATTTCAATACAATCGTTAGTAATGATATATCAGCAATAAGTTATTGCCTTGGTGATTTAATTGATAAATAGAATAAATCAGTTTCAAATAAAGCTCACACAGACACATTTACAAACAGAAATAAACACTTCTGAGGTTATTCACAATGTATAGACGCATCATCAGAGGATCCTTCTGTGCATGACTGTGGCATAATGGAACATGCTGGCAATGACAGCAAAGGAGAATTGTTAAGAGAAATGACCTGGTGTGAACTCCATGCAGGTGATGTTCTGTGGCTGCTTTGCTCTGTTACTTTATGCCTCTGTAATCCACTTTATGAGATGTCCTTATTACACTGAACAATATTACACTGCTGTGCTATGTTTACAAGAGGAATACATATCACATAATCGAACAAGTGTCACAAGTGGATCCAGACTATGTTCAAATATAAATATGGCATTGCCAAAGTGTCTCTGAAACTCACGTTGCATTCATACAAGTCATTTATATCATGAATGGCTCTATATCTACAATGTGCAGCCGAGTGCAGCTGTTAAACACAGCTGATTTCAGAGACCCTAAAGTGTAATGGTATAAAACACAATGTTCTATCACAGGAACTAGAACACGTCATTGAAGGGTAAGCAGCAGTGCGAAGGAAATCAGTGCTGACTCTGAGTGAAGACATCAAGAGTATAATGCCACACACTATCTCTATCTCCTGTTGCACTTCTCAAAAGACTATTCTGAAAGATGGTTTCTAATCAGGCCTTTATTGTCCTGTAATGAACACATTCCTATCAAATAAGGCACTGTAAGAAAAGAGGAAATAGATAAAAGAAGATCCAGACCTTAGGTATGCAAATGAGGGTAAACATAACAAACCCAAGAGACAGAGAGTGTGGGTGATTTTAGAGTGAGCAGACTGAGAGGCTCTGGCCAAGTTCTTTGCTTTTTCTGTCACCTTCATATTTCACCTACTTTGTTTCCATTTTTAAAAAGTTTTGTCAGACTTTGGTTTGTACTTGTAGTTGACAAATCAGCAATCAATTTTCTGGTTTCTGTGTGCATGTTTTCTGGCCTATTAAATAACCCTCATTAAAGGGCAGCAGCAACTAATAATGACTGAGCTGCACCATGCTTGTCTCTGCACCCTGTCCCCTTCTCTCCTTATCTAATTTCCCTTTAAGGTTGCTTATTGATTCTAGCCCTTCCATTCTGTAACTATTTTTATTAATAACACAAAGCAACAACAAGTGTCACAACCTCAGGTTGTACACAGGCAATTATTAAGATTAATCTGAAGCTGGCAGATGCATATTTGTGATGCTCTTTACAGTTCAGGCCTCTTCCTGACTGTATGGCTAATCTCATTAGAGACATGTTGCTTTTTCATGTCCCCTTTTTTTCCCCTCCATGTCCCCCTTACTTCCAAACTCCCTGCCAACTGAAAGTTCTGAAACAATGTACAGAATGATAGATAGAAAGAGATGAGAAAAGGTTTGGGTCGAGTGTGAAAGAATGAGATTTGACACTGAGACTGAGCATAAGAGATTATGATAGTGAGAAGGGGAGGCCATGAGGAGTGAAACAAAAAAAGACACATAGGGAGAGAAGAGCATGGAGGCAGAAGGGAGGAGGAACTGCCAAAAGGCAAGCCTTGGTGGTAAATTCAGAAGCAGGCAAGGTGGAGAGAGACTGAGACGAAGGAGGAGGCTGGGAGAAATAAGGATGTGCTGAGAGGAACAGAAATGAATAAAATATGGAGGGAAACAGATAGGATCGAAAAGAGCTGAGGTGAGTGAGAGAGCAGCTGGAGCTATTAGATTCACCGGAGGCAGTCTTGTTGCTCCCTTCTTCCTTCTTGGTCGTAGTTATAAAGTCTCATATTGTGTGATGCTGTTAATGCAAAGGTCTCAATCGTATCTGCATTTGTGTATGTGTAAGCACATGTAAGCACAGTAAACATGCACAAAAGCCCATCTGTCAACTTCAATCTCTGTGTGTGAGCAAAAGAAAGTGAAGGAAACTTTTCAGAACTGTCCTGAATGTGTGGGAGGGTGTATGGCAACGTCAACGACTACAAATGTGCGAGAGTCTGTTAGATCCACTCACAGCCACAGATTCTGTTCTCTCTGGATCACAGGCACTTTTTAAACACTTAAGCGGAATACATTCCAGTGAAATTACCATACATACCCGCAGGATTTAAATATTTAAAAAAGGTCATCTACATTCTTTGACACTTCGGTTAAATAAAAAAAAAAAAGCCACCTCAGCCAAACAGACAGGTTACAGTTGAGATGGAACAAAATTTGTCATATGTCTGGCTTTTTATTTTATTTTAGATTTTGGCTGGCCTGCCACAGAGAATCCATTGTCAGTTTGGGAACATGCCTAAGGCTGGAAAATGCCACAAACAGCAGCACACTTGTGTCCTGCTGAGTTACAGTATATCTGCAACCTCAGGCAAATATTTGGAGTATAATTCCAAAGTAGTTCTTACTTAAATATCTTCGATGATATATTTTATTAATAATGGTTATATGGCACCTGGTGTAAGAATCAGGAAACACAAGTTGCACATTTATCAGACAAAAGTTACCCAACCAAATCAGCTAAGGTGAGTAAAGCCACAATGTTAGTAACAATCCCTTAATAAAGCACTGGGTACAATTACGACTGTGCTAAGCAGAATAGGTCAAAGTTATTGCATGAAGATAGTCTGGCTCACCCGAACCTTCATAGTAATGTGATCACATGATGGAAGAGATGGTCATTCAATGGTTGGCAGTTTTGGCTCACAGCAAGATGCTACAAACCCCTGCACACTTGTAGGTTTGAACCCACTGTGTGCCTGAAGCCTTTCCCTTTGAAGTTTGCTGGTTTCCCCAATGTCTCCAGGTTCCTCCAACAGTTTGAATACAAATGATGTGGCTAAATTCTAAATTGGCTCTTGGTCATACATGCCAATACTCATGTTTCTCTCAGATTTCTCCTGTATTCACACAGGAAATTTCAGCACCATCCCATTTATTTGTTTCTTATGGGAAACTCAATGTAATATGTAGAACTCTAAAACATTTATATGAATCACAGTAATTTATGGATCCATGACTTTTATATGATTTTCTGATGCTACTCAGGTGTCAGATGGTCTGTACAGACAATTTCAACATAAATTTGACAGATGGCAATTCAGCAACCCACAACATAATTGAAGAGCCATGTGTGCAGCGCTGCTCTCTGCACTGGCATAAAGACCAGTTGAATAAATTTGCGCACTACTTAGCTCCTGTTGCCTGCCCCACTTCAAGTTCTCTTGGCTGAGAAGGCACAGTCGAGTGTGACACTCCAAAACCTACCAAAAAATGTGGCCACGTGGACCGTATGAGCTACTCATTGAACGTGTTGGGATGGTAATTGCAGCCTAGCTCTATCAATTATATACTTAGGCAGCATTAATTTGCTGAGTTCAAACAGTTTGAAGCTCACCAAAGAGCTCATTATCATAAAAAAAGGAACATAAGTGTGGATTTGCACTGACCATTCCAAATACTGCCATGATTACAGAGCTGTAAATATGTAAATATTTGTCTACACACAACACATAAAATATCATCATCACATCAGCCCTAAATAATGCAGATCTGCAAATAGAAAAAAGCAAGGACAAAGTCGATGTGTTCCTAAATCTCAGCAAATGATAATAAGGAATAAGGAATCGTAAAAATGAGATCTGTTTGTGACAAACGAGAATTATCATCTGTTCTGTTTATCCAAAAAGAAAAAGGTTCGATTGATGTTCTGTCCACCTTTAAACGTAAAACTTAATTTAAAAAAAAAAAGAGTATCAGCAGGGTGAGGAATTCACAATGGTTGTTTATTAAGACTTGAGTCATTAATTACTTTGTGAACTTTGTGAAATCACCACATGTGCACCATACATTCAGCCTTAACCGCCTCAATAATGGCAGTAACAGCAGTTATATCAGGTGATGTGTTTGTTATCTCAGCTTCACACACGATTATGTTGTTTGTTAGAGTGGGCGGGTTGGCCAGCTACAGTGCCACTGTTTGTGTGTGTGTGTTTGTGTGTTATTGAGAGAAAATAATCTTCTATGTGTGTATGTGAGGGATGAAATGAAGATGGGTTGTTATCGTCACTGCCTCCTCCTTCCTTCCATCCCATCTCTCTGTCCTCTTAGTGGCAGGTCCATGTAAGTCGGTTACAGACAGATCATTTTTGGGAGGATCGGATGGCAGCGCTTTGCATCCCACAGCCTCCCTCTTACCCAGGCTTTATCCATCCAACACCTCTGACCATCCCCATCACTTTACAGCTGGATGAGCAAAGCGGCTGCGGCTACCTACCTGGGCCTGTGATTGACTGCACTGCTGCAGTGTGCTCCACTGTATCGGAGCTGTGTTTATTGCTTCTTTCACCTTCGCCGTAATTGAGTCCCTTCCCCATGCCAAATATGCACAGTCAGAAGGATGGGTGTGTGTATCCGTCACGGGTGTGTGTTTGTGAGGGAGCAGGGAGTTGACTGACAGGCTACATAACTCAATTCAGCAATTCTGAGGGAGCCTGATGGCCGTTTTCGTATGTGTTGGTGTGCAAAACTATGTCTATGTGTGTGTGTGAGAGAGTTTACACAACCTATGTGCAGCTATTCAACAGGTAGTGTGAATGGTACACTATTTCTGTGGAAGTTGTAGGCTCCTGGGTGTGTGGGAATTTTACAGCTAAGGGCCTGGCATATCGAGGCACATTAACCATTTAAAATATCTATCTCTAATTGCATATACTTGCTTATGTGCACAGGCACGAGTGTGTTTGGCTTGACAGAACCACCAAGACAACGATGCATGTGTAAGTGCCTGCATGTGTGAGCAGAATACTACTTAGCCTTTTCCAAACACATGCATGCACAGCAGCAGCCACAGCTGTATCATAGACGGAATGCCAAGAACAGGCCAAGTTGTGAGGGTCAATTAAGGTATATAATGGATGTATAAGCTAAAGGACAAAAGGAGAGAAAAGTTAAGGAGGAGGGAGAAGAAAGATGAATTGTGTATGAGTGTTTTGTGAGCAATAGACTAGACTACACTAAAACACAGTAGATGTAAGAAACAAATATGAAGGTGCTAAATTCTGATTTGCGACAAATTGTAGGGACAGAAAGTTATGCGCAGGCTTTAGGAGAAATAGAAAAAGTAGGAAAGGCGGGATAGGTTTGTTACAAACAATCATGAGAGGAAGAGAGGGTGGATGGGAGATGGCTGAGGGGACTATATGGTGTCTGAAGGGCATTTACACTGAAAATAAGCTTCCATCGCCTGAATATTGCAGCACAGTGTAAAATGCAGAGTTCAGCAGGCCCAGAGCAAAAAAAAGATTGTGAGAGAAGGTAGATCTGGAGGCAGTGTTTAAAAAAACTAAAGGAAAAAAGCAATTGACTAAAAAGAAAACAGAAAGTTACAGGAAAAGACAGGAAGTTAAAGTGTAACTTCTTCTGAGAAATGGGAACAGAGAAAGGAAAAGAGGAAAGGAGAAAACTAAACTAAGACTGGAAATTAATTCATGCATCATGCGCAAACAGAAGTGAAAAAGGAAAATAAAGAGTCAGACAAGGGGAACAAACCATTTTGTCTATGCAAATGAGAACAGAAACACAGCAGCAGCAGAAACACAGGCGTTCAAGCTGGCCACCTGGGTTCAGTCAATCCTCTGTCTCTTTTTCCATTTCTCTCTCTGCATCTCACTTTCTATCTATCCACACCTGGTCCTGCCATCCCTTTAGCCTGCAGCGACAGTATGAGAAGTAGAGAGGAAGAGGAGGAGGTAAGGATAGGGTGCAAGCAGCAGGGAGGCAGAAGAGACTGCCAAAATATCCATCTGCAAGCAATCCTGGCAAAGAAACACCCCTTCTCCCCTTCACCAAAACTCTTTCCAACTATCACTGAGTCTAACTCTCAGTGCAAACTATCAGAAACTGTTGGCTCAGGTGCATGCGGACACACACACCTGGAGCTCAAAATTGGAGAGGTGTTCATGGCCATGGCTATGAACATTTAAGCACGATAAAGGTTAGACAAAGAAAGAAAGGCACACAAGGAGGGGTTAGAGAAGTAAAACAAGAGATTTTCCATGATCATGGTGAGCCCAAACAAAATGTCACTAAGTCACTGCTGAGGCCCTTGAACAGGTATCACACCGCAGGAGAGTTAGGAATGAAGGAGGACAGGAAAAAGAAGTACATAGAACAAAAAAGTCTTGGAAGAGCAGAAATCACAGGGAAAAAAAAAAACTGTTTTTACTTGAGATAACATGGTTATCAAAATACACAGTAGTAAAATCAGAATATTCATCTCCTTGAGATAAGTATGAAAATTCAGGTAAAGAGGACAACAAAATGACGGACATTTACCCAGCTCTCTATTTATCATTTCAGCCCTGCTCTTCTGGACACATAAACCTATATAAATATATGACGTTATCACGCCGCAATGACGTCATGCAATCTGATCACGCCGGCGTGATCATAGACTGAAGGAGGACACTCCCTTTATACTTGAGATAGCATGGTTATCTCAAGTATAAAGGGAGTGAGGAAAGAACTGAAAAAGGAAGGAACAAGGAAATAACTGAATAAAAATGAAAAGACTGTAAACATCTGCTTTCTTTTTTTGTAATTAGTGACAAGGTGTGTCCTGCTATTTGTCCAAGAGTTCCTGGAGAGAGCTCATTAAAAAAAGAAACAAGTGTGAAAACAGAGACAGAATTCTACAGTAAAGAAGTCTGAAAGGTCCAATAAGTCTCCGCAGTCTCCTGAGCGGAATGCAATATTTGTATTCCTGCATTTGAAGATTGGTGTGAGTGCAACTGCCTTAGTCAAACTGTCTGTCTGCTGCTCTGCAAATTAAAGCACATTTCTGTAATGCAGCCAGTGATTTATACATCAGTCATCATTTGGGACAAACCTGCTTTTTAATTACCAGTGGTTTATGTCTGTTTTTAATTTTTCCCCATAAGCTCATAAATCACCTTCCTCAGCACAACTCAAATCCATCTCCATGATAAACAAGCATCAGTTATAATTGCATATACAAGTAGTGCTGTCAAAATATTATATTTGCCTGACCCCATAAAAGTTTCACAGTTGATTGAATCAGATGATAGATATTTAGCAAATTTGCAACAAACTATCATAATCTGAAGGAAAGTATTAAACATGATTTAGGTATCAAACCTTATAGAGCAAGTAGTGATGATGAATCTGCTTTAATCTACCTGGTGACACAGTAGCCAGATACAGAATACTTCTCCGTTCTCAGTTCATTCAGTGCTGACGGAGAAATTAACGCTGGTCGTTTTTGCAGACTCAAGCATGTCTTCATTTCTCAGACTGTTGAGCCTTCATCTTTTTGAGATAAGGAAGCCAGCAGTATACATATCAGAGATTTTCTGCCTCATAGTAACCTAGCACAATCACAGATTCATGCTAAGTAAGTTAACATTTGTCTGTATCATATGCTATACAATTGTTGTATGATGTTCCATCATCAAAATGTACTTTATTATTATGTTTTTATCTTTTTTACCAGTAAATAATATGAGATGTTATTCCCTGTGCCATGCATATTCATTATATATTGCAAATCTCAATGAAATGGAAAAAAACAGCAACAGTAAAATCAAGTCTTGGTTCATTTTAGATCAGTATAGCAAACTGGAATCATGCTGACTAAAACAGTGGGTAGAGCTGCTCTGATAAAAAAAAAGGAAAGATAGTAGCCATCACAGCCCTTGGGAAGAGAGAAAATAATCAAGAATGAAAGCACATTCCCCTACAGCTTTCTTTTATTAGTTTCTCTAGCAATAAAGTATGTTACTGTATATGCAGTCAAGAGGCGACAGTGCCATGCTGTGTGTTCTCTGTCGCTATCCAGACTGAAGATTCTATATTACAGCCACAAAAAAAACACTTTTTGTCCATGGTTACAGAGTTGACAAATGCAAAAAATTACTTTGGTACCATTCATAGAGCCCCACTGGCCTCTGTAAGCTGGCTCACAGCTCAATTTACCAGTAAAGCCAAGTGGGAGGCAGTTGCTATGAACCACTGTTTCTCTGCAACGGCGCCCAAGGCCTGTGTCAAACTCACTCAGTATCACAGACTGTTCGGCTGTCCCACTCCTGGCCAGAAAGGAGAGACGTGGTCCTTCTGTGGTCAGTGATAACATTATTCTACCCACAGATGGGCACAAAGATAGGAACACATCTGTGAATGTGAGTCAAGCACCACTTCAATCTGCTGGTGATGGTTTATGGAAGGTGAGGTAAGTGGGGGCGTACTTGTTAACGGCCATAAGGTGAATCAGCAGTCATGCACTTCAGTGCCCCTTCTGCCGCTCAGTAGAAAATGAATCCTGGGAGAGAATCAGCAAAAGCTTTCCTCAAGGTCATTGGTGCTTGGCCACTTTTTTAGTGGCCTTGCCAACTCTAACAATATGTGCAGAAACAATTGCAGCACCAATCCAATTTGGCCCAGCTTCTTTTCTTTTCTCTTCGCCTTCACTGCAGGCAGCTTCATGGCTTCACTTTTGTTTTGCCCTGCTGAAAGCAAGGCATGAATCGATGACCTTATGAATCTCAAAAGAGCTCACCAAATCACCACAATTGTGGTAAATCTTGCACCAGCACATTAAGCATGACCACAAGCTTTTATCCATTCAGTTTTTTTCTGTTCTTTTACTCTGTCTTTGTCCATCTCTCTCATGCACTCACAAACCTGCAAGCACTTCGGGTGTCTTTGAGACCAGCCAAAATTTTCAAGGATTGTTTTCATGTGCTTCTAATTAATTGCCTCTAATTAATGGTTGTTTACGGTTTGCTAATGAACTGGATCAAAGCTTCCTATTCCTGATGTTGAAGCTCTTGTCTTAAGCTGGAGTAAAAAATGAGGACAAGAATAGACAGAGACAAGCAGCAGACAGGGTGCAAGGGTGCATCGGCAAAGTATAGTGGAAGCTGCAGCGGACTTTATTTTTTTATTAGTTGTGTCAACAATCACTTGGCCTTTGTCCAAAATGGAGCAGGCAATCTGAGTTTGATCCACTGGTAGCTGTTGTTATCACTAGTCTCTGACTCAATGAAAACCTATGTTTTTAAAGCGCACAGAATGCCTTTAGTAAAGAAAACCTGTTTTCATATTTTACTCACTTAACACATTCTTTTTAAGCAAACATCCACAAATACTTTGGGAATGTATAACACACTAACTAACAGGATCAAAGGATAATTGATTTTGTTTAAGCAGAAAGTAGGAAAAATGTTGCAACTTAATTTTGTGTAAAGGCTGCATCGGGCACAAATACGTTATGTATGCCAGTCATGGTAATAACTAGAATGAATTTAACACTCGTGGGAGAGACATTTTGAGAGTTTTCTAAGATAGAAAACTCGGCTGAGACCTCATCGGCATTGTTGTGTCCGCACTCCAAAAATCTCCATCTGATTTCCCAGAAGATAGTGCACTGCTTTGACTGGCAATTTTCAGCATCCGACAATCTCATCAAAGCAAACCTATTAATGGTGATGATATGAAGATGGACTCTAAATGGCAGACAGATGAATAGCTCAGTGCGTGCGTAGGTGTCTAATTCTGCGAACTGAGTGTGTTGCTTTGCTGAAAGTGGGAGGACTGGCCATGAGCGGCTCTGGGAAATATTTTTAATATTTGTTTGCCTGGGTCTGTGTATGTGTGTGTTGTTAGAGTGTATGTACATTCTGTGATCTCATCGATCATGGTATCTTGTCCCTAAGCTGTGGTCACCTACACAGTACTTGCCCTCTCTCCATCTTTATCTTTCTATATCACCATCCATCTATCTGTCTCTGCTCTCCCTCCTCCTCCTCCTCACGCCCATCTCCCTCTAACACCACCACTGTGTATTTTTCTGCATTGGACCCACCTCCTTAATGTCACTCTTCCCTCTTTCTTCACCTTTTCTGTCCTTATAAATCAGTCATTCTGAACCGCAGGGGTAGTCTTCTTCCCCTTGTCTTTTTTTATTTAAGAGTCTTACATTTTAGAACTGAAATCCTGCAATCATTCACTCGTTTGTTGTACTTCTTTCTGCCTGACTTTCTCCTCTGCTCCACTGGTCTGTGACACATGCCCCTAGTGCTTTCCCTCCCCTCCTTGCTGTTTTCCTTCATTCTTTTATACAGTGAGCAGCGAGCCACCTCTCCCTCTCTCCCCATGATGCTTTCACTTTCCTTCTGTGACCCCATCAGTCCCTCAGTGCCCCAGCTAAGCCTGGTCACTCTTCATCAGCCAGCCACCACTGGACATACAGACCTCCCAAGGGTAAAGGGAAATGGGGTCTTGTTGGCAGTCTCCATACACAGCCTGACAGTTTCACCAAGGTTTAAGTCCATCTCTGATCCTCCTTACTCCTGAATGAGCTCCTCATTACCAGCCATCCTTCCCTCCTCTTGTCTTTACATTAAGTCCTCCAGATGGGATGCGCATTAGCCTTCGCACTGGAAAAGCACACATCTTCCAGCTCTTCAATTTTAGGCACTTGCCCTTTTCAGCTCAATCAGCCTCTCTAGTCCAATCACGGCTGGTGAGGGCTCCTTTGCACCGCCTGAGCGGGGATAATCACCTTGGTTACTGGCATTACCGGAGGCCGCTGTCTAACCACGTTAGCTCTGCGCCCTGCGAGAACCATGGAGACAGGTGTCACAGTAGCAAAAGAGGGTGTTAAACAAGCCCAGAGCCAAGCAGGAGGTATAAACGTTTACTCTAAGTCATGGAAACTGTGTCACCAACAGCAAGGAATGCTCACCCCATGGTGCTGGTGTTTTCAAGTTTCTCCAGACTCAGGATCCCCTTTCAACCGACAGCAGTTCAGCATTGACTGGATTTGACATCAGTACACCTTGTACCCTAGTAGAAAGAATACATAGCAACGACTGACTTTTTGTGTAGCTCCAAGAAACCATGCCAAGGCAGTTGCCGTTAACTGATTTCACAGTCCCACGGAAAAGACAAATATACAGTGAGAGGGATCAGAAGCTGGAGGAAAGCTGCTGGCTCAGGGGACATTCGGTCACAGTATGTAAAGCTGCACTCTTGTGGGGCGTTTTGCTTTTGCACTGGGCCAATCAGATCAGATGGACTTAAGAGCACTGGACTGATTGGCAGGCTTCAGATGCCAGCAAATGGAGGAAACGTCCTTGGCATCCCACTCAGCATTAAAAAATTTGAGCAGCAAAGTTGGTGAGATGCCAGTTGTTCTCAGAGAGCGACACGTAAGGACGACATAGATCACCATTACGATAATCACAAGCAGCACCGTCTGGGGAATAGTAATGGGAAGGAGATGAGGTGACAGCCATAAAGAGTGTTTCTACATTAGCACTAGCCTGATTAGATTGACAGAAAGTTTCACTAATGGACAATTAAACAAATGCTCATATGAGATATAAGGATTCAATTACCAATTGATGTCGTTGTGTGACCCTTTAAGTCACTGTATCTCTTGTGTATTCAGTTTGTATGAACCCCTCCAAGAGGGCAAAGTCTAAACTGAAACACAGGATATGAAAAGGGAAATGTGAAGGCCAAGTCATATGTAAAAATTAAATCTTTTCTAGATTCCGTAGAGAAGAAACCAGAAGTTCAAAACATGGAATTATGAATTTTCACTGAAGACTGGAGGCTAGATTAGAACATAATTACTCTAAAATACACATCACCTGCACAAAACATGAAGCCTACAAAATATTCTGCCTCTGAGTAATAGACCCATAAAAGCCCTAAAGAGAATAAAAACAGCCCACGATAAGCTCCGTAACTCTTCCAGTTGTGACTTTCCCCAGAAGCAACACAATTTGTTTATGGAGCTTATGCCAAGGCAGTCGCTCGGCTGAGATAGTGGGCCACCCTGTCAGGACCCTTTAAGACTGCATCAGTTGATCAAACAGGGTTGTGTACAACAGCAGCAGGAGGCATATCTTTTTTTTTTTTTTTATAAAAGGCTCATTTCTGGTCTTCTTCTGTTGACGGGCAGGTCAGCGATGTCTGCCAAGATCAGGTTGTCCAATTATTTAGACTTACAAAAGACAGTGAATCGGAGAAAAAAGAAATAACATTGTAACATTGAAATCAGATTGTGCACTTGGCTCAAATTTACAATGTGAACCAGGAGATCCAGGGCAGAGAGCAAGGAAAAAAGGTCTCAATCTTTTTCATTAATTAGTTTATTTCATTTTAAAGGTGAATTATTGTCCAAGGTTAGGATCAAAGGATAAACCTTTGCTCATGGTAAAGGCTTGTTTCAGGGCACTAAAGAACAAAGAAACATGCTGAAAAAACAAGCCCTGTACAATGTGCAAGACAGTAAAAAGGCTCTGACACGATGCAAACTGTGCCTGACAAGCATCAAAAACTGCAATTGGGCTCTGACATACTCTTGCGTAAGCAACTATTTTCCGTTCAAAAGAAACTCTGATGTGTACATATTTCTTGTACCTATGTGTGTGCATATATGTCCTTGTTCTTAGCTGTGTATGTACAGCATCCCTTGATGTTGGTCATGCCAAGCCTCCACTTTGTGACTCACATTGACATTGATTTATGCATGGCTTTTCAGCATTTGTGTGTGTGTATGTTCGCGCACGTATACCAGCAATAATTAGTATTCAAATCTCCCCCCACAAGTGCATCCAACTGCCGCCATTTTTCAACCAGCAGAGCCAGAGCCAAGGTCCAAACAGGATGATGGGGAACAAGCTCAAACGGATGGCTCTCATTGCACACATTCAAATAAACTAATGGAGGTGATTTAAAGCACATGGCGATAAGGCAGGTGGTAATAGAGGCATAGAAGAGGAATGGGGATGAAGTTTAAGAATGGAACTGATGGAGGGTTGCGATTAAGGGTGGGTAAGCAGAAAAGGTGGAGTTAATAGCATTTGTTACTGTATGTGCAGAGAAAGTTTGGCCAACAGCTGCTGTAGATCAGTCACCTCCACAAAGGCTGTGCACTCTGTGCACAAACATACAGCTCTGATTTTGTGTGTGTTTGTGTGTGTCCCTCAGGCCTGCCTGTCAGACACACTATGAAGTCTGTCTGCCTTTTTTCTCTCACTATTCCTCTTTTCAGCCTTTCTTGTTCTCCCTTTTTCTCCATCCCCAAGTCTCTCCCCCAATCTGCAAAAAAGGGCCAAGTCTTCTAGCCTCACTCTTTACAGAACCCATCTATCTGTCTATCCATGTGATCAATCTATGCATATCTATCCTGGCATATCAACAACTGCCAACCTTATCACTCCTCACATTTTCTCTCCCTTTTAATTTCCTTTAAAATCATGAAAAGAAACGACCTAAATAGGCCCAGTTTCCTTCGTCTGGATTAGTTTCAAGGCACACAGTGTGTGTTTGTGTTATTTAAAAACATTTATACAGTTCCTTCTCTCCTTCATTCCTCCATCCACCTTGTGCCTTTAACATCCCTGAACCTCCCCCAGCCTCCTGTCTCTCCAGGCCCCTGTCAGAGGCTAGATTAATGACAATGATCAGTGAGCAACCCCCAGCTGCGGGTGCCTGCAGCTGAGCCAAAACCCTGCACTGTAAGCGGCACACACAACAACATCAAGCATATTTACTTGCAACACAGACACACACACAAACAATTCCATAACTGGACGCCCAGACAAACACACAAACCTCTTACACAGAGCTCCATTTAGACTAACATACTAACGCCTACAGCTCATGCATATAAATCAGGCAGCCACTGTTCCTGGAGCAGACATACAAATAGATATAGAGAAAACACACAAAATGCTCTCCTGGGTGAAAATTCACACAAGGCAATAGTGAGGTTGGTATCTGCACAGAAATGAGAATAGCAATGGAGCAATGTGGCGTCCCCTATATATAAGAGACATCATCACAACAGCCCAACATAGGTCTGACTGTGACAATGCCTGACCTAGCACTTAACCCTTTCTCTGCCTCGGGACGGTGTAAACAAACCCCAAGGAGCAAAACAACTGCAGGACACAAGCCAGCGAAGTAACATCTGTGTGATTCACTGCTGCTCAGTCAAGATCACTGATGCTTTAGGTGGAATTGAGCAGGCTTTGTTAAGGGTTTGTGTTTCCATTCACAGCAAGCAGATGTCACTGACTGATGTTGCTCTGAGTCATGATGCAGCCCATTCCAAATTCTTTTTTTTTTTTTTTGCAGCATCTGCACTTGTGAAAGGGTAGCGAGTGACCATGAACTCCTTTGCGCTTCTAAGGAAGTAGTATCCCGAGCTGAGGCACTCCAGTGAGTACTATAAAAAGCGACAAAGGCTCTGAAGATAGATTGTTATATGTTAGTGTATCTGATAAGAAGATGTCTCAAAGGTCTTTAAAGTCGCTCATTCAACTACAGATTACGAAAACAATAAACACTTCCCCACTTCTTACCCTTGTGTCTTATGCGCGACTGGGCCACTGCGGGCATTTGTTATCTGCTCTCATGTGGTTGTAACTGTACTCAATCGGAGCTCTGTGCACGCATGGTTGTAGGCACAGGAGACGTATGTCAAAGACTCCAATGCACAGCAGCAATGTACGATGGGTCTGGAGAAAAAAATCAGATTAAAATGCTGTGACGCACGAGGGTCAACAGAGCATGGGAAGACCCATTCAAAAAAGATCTCTGTCGGGGCATGTAGTCTCACCGAGTCGGGCTTTCACTTTTGTTATGGATCCTGGGGTGTTCTGGGGTATTCCCGCTCACCGTTGTGGAAGTAGCTAAAACAAAATGACTCACGGAAAGGACACGCTTGCGAAAACGGCTTAGGTTCAAATAGTTCTATGCTGAATTATAATGGAATCTAATGGAATAGATGCACGTGCTTTTTGCCCGCGATGCGCTCTTCCTCCTATACATTCCAGAGCCTATTAAACCAGAACTGACCCAGCGTATTTATAATTGTTATTCAACGTCTTATTATATTTGGGGACTTAAGCAAACTTACATGGAGAGCCCCAACACATCGCGACGGCTCTCCCCTGCCACTTCACACTCATCCACTCTTTCGTTTGAACCTTACCAGTGTGGAACAGGCAAGCGGCTGTGATGATGGTGAGCAGGACGCAGTAGTTCCACAGGGTCGCGAGAGCCATCGTTGATATTCCTCGCCAGTCTTCCCTTGTATTCCTCTTCCTCGGTGAAACCAGTGTCATGAACCCGCAGGTTCACTCTCCGACAGAGATTTCAGCGACTGTGTACCTAAGTGTGTGTGCGTGTAAGCGCACGCGTGCCACAGCTCGTGAGCGAGTGTGTGTCTTGTCAAGCGCTCAGAGTGGTAACAGCAGGTCTGTACACAGCAGTGCTTAGTCTCTCACACACCCACTTTCTCTCCTTCTGTATGCTCGAAGATGATGGCTTGGCCGGTTTTTCTTGGTTATTTTACATTGTAAATAGATTTAAAAGCTTGCCAGCAGGGCGGGACTGCGTGTGTCATTGGCCAATTGCAGAGAGAAGGAGCAGGTAGGGGTGTGCGGATGAAAGCGAGGGGTTGGGCTTTAAAAAGAAATAGGAGCGGAATTGGATAGGGAACATGGGCTTCGTCCTCTTGTTAATTGAAAACAATTCACTCTAAACATGATTGATAAGCAGTTTTAATTTCCAAAATAACCAATCTATTTTAAATTCTTCTGTGGACCTACACGAAAAAGGATGGATAAGAGGTTCAAAATTGAACTTATTTTCATTATAAATGGAAGTAAGTAACAACAGTGTTCCAGATTGTATTTGTGCTTTGAAGTCGCTGCTGATTTATGACAGGTGGATTTACCATGCCAACATCTACTTTCTATATTAGGAATTTTACAAGAAAGTTTTTGCTTGCCAATTTGGTGACCAAAAACTACGGGAAACGCTGCCAAATTAGCCAATGCCTTTTTTAATTTAAAACACCCTGTTTTGTGTTGATTTTCATTTGCAGAGGAGAAAAGGACTCATCTGGCACAGAAGGGAACTGACTCGAGTGTATGTGGTTAAATCGTCTTTTACCGTGACTATTGAGCTGGAACAAACGCTTGCGCTAAGGACAGGCCAGATTTTTGTTTTGTTTTGTTCTTCTGCTCATTTTCAGTCAGAGCTATGAGGTCCTGCTCATGGGTCTCTTTACCTTTACCCTCATGTTGTGGCCACAGTTTATCCATCCTTATGTTTTTTTAATTCGAGTGCACAGATCTTTTGAGAAAATTGTTTCTGTTTCCACATCTCTTTTCACCCTCTAACTAATCTAGTTGTATGTGCTACCATGGACGTAGCCTCCAAGGCTTGATTTAATTCTCAACTGTATCTTTGGCGCCGCCCTCAGGTAATAGAGGGACTGTCACGTAATGGTTCTCAGATCTGCTTTGGCCTCTCATCTGTCACAAAAGTTCCAACAAGCAGCAACGCATCAAAGCAATGCATTTATATTAATATTAATATTTCTACTCTTCTTTAAAATTGATCTGAGCTCACATATTTGACCTCTACCAAAGGATCTATGAGAGAGCATAAAATCTAAGCTAAAGTTCCTCCCTCTCATTGGGTTTTATTTATCGACACGTTATAATCTCGTTGTTTTGCCATGGATATCTGCCCCACTCATTTCCCAAATCCCAACCCATCCCATTTTTCCCTGTCAGCCTCTGCGAGTGTTTGTTCCTGGGTTGGCAGGGAGTCAGTGGCAGCAGCTCCCCGCACCAGATGGGACATTGTCAGGAAGTAATGAGGGGAAAACACCTGCTTCTCCGGCGAACTCCACTCCTTCATTTTCAGCCATTTGACACAACATATGCATGATGCACACACAGGACCAAGTGACCGTGACAAGAACAGCAGTAGGCAATGACATGCAGTAACAAATGTGTGGCACTGCAATGCTTTAGTCATTGAAGTGTCATGTCTGGTATAACTTACTTTTACATAAAGGGTTGTGCCCTGTGTGCTGCCACAAAGTTTGTTTGCCAGACTAACTGCTGACATAAGTGAGGAGCTGCCTGACTTTATAGCTACAAATCAGCATCCTCATCTTGTTAGAAGCCTGTCTGCCAGACAAAACATTTTGAGCATTTTGCATTCTCTCCACATGCCCTGCATCAACGGAGGATGTTGTCCTATGGTTTCACTATGAAGAATAGTTGAGGTCAAAATGTTATTGTATACTAAACTTCTTTTGTCTTCCAACCAGAGATGTGCACCTCAGGGTCAGCTCTACTTTGTGAAACTTCTTATACATAATACTGTTGTTTGTGGCCATCGAGCTGAAGCCCCGGAACCAAAGACAACTAAGGAGCACTCAGTGTTTCACTCATGACTGAGTCAAAGGCCAAAACACAGTAGAGCTCACTGGGATTTAACATGCAGGAGGGCATTTTGAATTCAGTATTTTTCTTTTTAAGTCCTTTTGTTTTGAGTCTCCCTGAGTCGAAAAGTAAGTAGAAGTTTGCAGAGTTGGATAGAAATACAAGAAGTCTGTAATACACTTGACAAAGGATGGCCGCAGCAGCTGTACAGGGGGCTTGAATAATCAGTTTAATAACATTATCTAGGCTGTGCTCCGTGGTGCATGCACCAGTTAATGGAGTGTCATTGTTAAACTGCCGCTTTGGTCGTTATTAACAGCGGCCTACGGTCAACCACACACCGATAATAAAACCACATAAAATCCAGCATAACTTCAACAGACAGGCGTAATGAAATTCTCAGCGTCATGAGCACGGTTGTGGTAATAAGTGATGGTGGTGCGGCACGCCGTTAAGGGTTACAAGGCAACAGAGGAGAAAATTAAAAAGATGAAGCTGTCGTATGTGATGGTTATTTTTTTAGGTTGGGTGGACGGGAGGGGAGTAAATCTACTTTATTTCAAGCAAAACTAGCAGCAGCTAACCTGCCTGCTAATGGAATGAATGGGAAATGTTTAAAGTTTGAGTCGAAATGTGAAAATCCGACTCCATGCGAGTTAAGCCAAACTGACTGAAGACGAATTTTGTGCTTATTGGTAGATCGGGAAAAGGAGACAACACTGCAGAACTTTAAGTAGAGATCAATCCCTCAGGGTAAGGTCTTTCAGACTGAAGAGGAAGGTTAATAAACAAGCTGAAGCAAACCTGACATGACACTGGATTGAGAAGATGCGCGGCCATGCGAGCATGCATGTCTGCCTTTCAGCACATTGTCAATACTCCCCAACCTCTTTTAAAATGGAACAAAATCAATGACACACTATGAGAGAGTGAATAATAATTTTTAAAAGCCATTTCATCTCAAATAAATCCAAAGTACAGTATAACAGTGCAAGAAGCTTGAGTGCTGCCACAGTAAACGGATTCTAAAAACCCTTTCAAATACTTTGAGCTGGTTCTGCTTTGGAGAGAAAAAAACATTGAAAGAGAAGCTAATCAACAAAGTAAGACCTTGTCCTATCACCCAAGTGGTTAATTTAATGGTTCATTTTTAATAGCTGAGCTATTATGTCTGCATCTGAAATGCGGAATTGTATATTGAGTTTTCACAGCTCCTACAAGTACACAAGATCCTTCATCATCAGTTTGCTTAGAATATAGCTCATCGTTTATCACGCTGCAGAGTAAACGAAAAGAAAATTGCCCACCTTTTTGTCCAAGACGCATAACTGCAGCCTACACCCACAAGCAAAGCTGCTTCGGCATCTCTAAAGCAATCATTTGCCCTTCAGCTTTTTTTTTTTTTCTTACACCTAGCTTGTTACTGATTTCGATTTTGCTCTCCACGCAATCTTCTAATATCCCTATTTGCCGCCCTACTCTCTTTCTACGCTCCTGCCTTATGTATCTCCCTCATTTTCTGGCCACCCGCTCCATCTTTCTCATCTCTCGCTCCTTCTGTTCCCCCCCATTCTCATCCCTCCACCTGCCAATACAGTCACACCAGGGGTTGTTTGTCTCCACAGGTGGAGGGAAGGGACTCCACGCTTGTTTTGTAGATGGGCTTCTTCTGAGAGTGGTCATCGCTGGAGAAAGGGAAAGACAGAGGGGAATGATTATCAGCGTATCGATCTCGCGGTAGACACTCTAAAAGTATAAGTGAGGAAATTATAGGCTTGAACCGAGCTCTGGAGGCATACCTGGCTGTAAGAATGAAAGTCTATTATCCTTTCTTTAGCTATCTGTATTTCCTTGTACACACATACTTGTATACTGATGGAGGCACACATCTATCAGGATCAATCTTTTTTTTTTCTGTACCACCACAAATGGGCTTTTTAACAGACTGTCTGCTAACAGGATTAATGAGTTTCCCTTCTTTCCTTACACTTGCTGCAGCCTTTTTATATACGTTACATACTTCACAAAATTTTTTACCTGACACATTAAGCTGATGTATTTTTTACATGCAGTTAAGCATGGAAACACAATGGAGAGTAGGGAGCATTAAAGAAGTCAAGAACAAGGTCAGGAGAGTCAGACCTGCCGAGATATCTTTTAATATTCTGTTTGCATAATGCCTTTTCAAACACAGACACTAGTCTGTGCACATGAACATATTGGTTGCATCAACGTTCATACAGTGAAGTACAAACGAAGGTGCACACTGGCAAATACCAAGCGCAAACTCTAAGTGAAATGGCCTTGGTTCTATCCCATGAGACAGAATGAAATATTGTGGTAATGGCCATATCTATAATATAAAGTCAGTGGATGAGGAGGAGAAGAGCAGGGGAGTGAGTAAGAGAAAATAGGAGGGTGAATGTGGATAAACAAACACACACATTCACTGGCATTCAAAGGGACGTTATCCATCAGGTTTTGAACATGATTGAAGATGTCATTGACCAAAGTCATTTTATAGGCCCTAACCAGTGAGGGGGATTTGGAAAAGTTAGCCACGAATAGTTTTGGTAAGCAGACAGCAGCTGCATTAATCTCGTTGATCTCAGGCTGTTATATATAATTAAAATCTTTCCCTTCTTCCTGCAGGCGCATCTGGCCACATTACTGTGGGCTGAATGGTGCTCTTGTTCTGTAAGTGGCTGAGTGGCAAACACATGTAAAGCAACTTATTATGAAAAATAACAAACAATGGCTCCTTACATGGGCCCCTTGCTGGTCCTGATCCGCTTGGCCCTGCGGCACACGAATACACTCACGGAGAGGATGAACGCAAACAGAGCTACAGCCGCTGCGGAGGTCATCAACCAGAGTCTGCCATTAGTCGTCACATACCAGGGGGCATCCTCTGTGGGACAGACGTGAAGTGAGATGTGTATCACATAGAATCCAAATCTGCAGAGCTTACCGCCTCCAGGCAAAGCATCTTCAGGCAGCCTCATGTTTGTTTGTAAGAGAAAAAGTGGCTAAAGTTCAGATGAGTCATAATTCTTTCCTCAACACTGGCCTTCGAGAATTCAGCCTGTTAAAATTTAAAAAAACGGATGATTATCCCTTTCATGTGCACGGATTTTCAATTTACATATAATGTTTGAAAAGGGGGATTTTGTGGCCCAGTGTTTAGAGCTGTGGATAAAGCAAACCCTATAAAAAATTAAAGTTAAGTAAATTTGAAGCAGCGGCAAGCACAGGCTTTGTTTTTCTCACGAAAACAGTATGTTAAGAGGATTTCTGGGCTGCTGGAGTCACACAGGTTTGCTCTAGGAATGTTTGCTTAAGGTTTGTGCAGCTAATGTAGAGCAAAAGTCAAAGCAGCAGCAGAGGTATGTAGTGGTTTCTCACCGTTCCCTCAAGCATGATTTCAGTATATAGAAATGATTCAATTTTTAATTAATAAATGTCTTTGACAGAAGACGCGCAAGACACTGTGGAGCACAGTGGCCAATGAGTCAATTGCAGCAGTAAAAAGACAGCCCTAACAGATCGAATACACTTCTGCATTCCTAGAGGTTGTATAATTTTGATTGTTAACATAAAAAAACTTATGAGTTTAGCACTGACTGAACACATTTAATGACTGCAGGAAAGTTGACACTATAGTCATCTTACAGGTTAGTGTTAAGAATGATGCATACAGATGAAGTGCTGTAAACTTGATAAGCTACAAGGATGTAATAAAAATATCGCTGGACTTTAATCCAATCATCACATTTTTTGGTCACCAATCATTACATTAGAAGGATAAGACAATTTGTCAGTCATACAGATTCAGAAAAACTGTCATTTTGTAGATATTCATCTCAAAGTGCAGATGCCTGCTCCTCCATCATATTTTTATTATCTACTATAATGTAATTTATGTTTGGATAATCTTCGAAATCCCAGATGTTTGTAAATCTCAAAGGACTGAGAAGGAAGAAAATGAAATAACTTAAGATAACATGAAATACCCACTAGAGTGCGCTAACATTTACTTGATATTCTGTCAAAACTGAAGACATTAAAGGTCGGGTATAACCTTCGCTTCTTTTAAATCCTATAATTACCATCTTATCCTTTAAAGTTAATGCAGCTCTGCCATTTATTATGATATCTAATATGTATTTTGCCCTCTGCAATGATTGCCCTACATGTTTGACATTTTAGATGTAATTTCATTTTTCACCTCCTGTGCGTGAGGTGTTTTGAGAAATGTCTTCCTATCTTGGTTGAGGCATCCCCTCTTTTTCTTACTTTGATATCAAATCTCAATGTTCTTCTATCTCCCATAAGTTTCGGGCAATAAAGGTTGCACACTGATAACTTGTGCGTATGCACCTCATGATGTAATCGCAACCACATGCCTGACCTTTATTGTGACATTTGAGTGGCTGATAAAAAAGGAAATAGATCCTTTTCTTTGTTTCTTTTCTTTGGAGGAGGTTGATGAATGAATTTCCCCTAAAGTTACAAAGAAAACCTAAAACATTTTTTGGAAGAAGGAAGTGGTGTTAAGCTTCTCCAGGTTCAGTCAGTACAAAGGAAAACAGGCCTTGTAAGGGTGAAGTCTTCTCTTACCAGGAAGTACAGTGATGCTGATGGTGCGCTTCTTGTTGAGTGACTCCACAGAAGGATGATTGGCCAGGCAGGTGTACTGTCCTTCTTCCAACTCACTCACCTTCTTCAGCGTCAACGTAGAGGAAGGCAGGAGCCAGTCACTACCCTGAGAGGTAGAAATGGATGCAAGAGCGTAAAAGAGTGGACACAAAATGTTTTATCGGTTAGGCTGTTTAAAGTCCTACAGGAATTGAATAATGCAAATAAATAAATATGAATGGAGAAGATATTATGTTGGTTGAAGAAGGGGAGAAACAGAGGGAAAGAAACACGGGGAGATCACACACAAACAGTGTGGAAAAAAAGAAAAGAGATAGAAACTGAGCAGGACAATTATTTCTGATGATCTGTGCACAGAGGGACAATGGTACAAGGTGAATTAAAACAAGTAAAGGAGAAGCAGAAAGACAGATTAATGGACATAAACAACGCAAGGAAACAAGAATATCAGCTCTTGTGTGACCCTCATGAAGCAGTCCAACAGTCCCATTTAAAGTACATTTACCTGAGCATCAGTCCCATAAATGAACACACATCGACACAAGTCAATAATCCAGATAGTACCATCATCCGCAAAGAATGGTGTCGCAAGAATGCACAGTTAACACAACACATAATGAGATGGTTTGGGAGCAGGATGAATTGTTGACACAGAAATAGCAGCACCATTATGAGACAGAACCCAACATGGGAAGAAACAAATAATAGGATACACAAGGATTGGAAAACAAATTAATGTGGAGGAGGGGGTAAAAAAAAAGAAAAAACAACAAAAATAAAGAGAAAACATTACACCATGCAAATGATTTGGCTCTTGGGAGCTGCAGTTCCTGCCAAGAAAGTCCATTTCAATTTGAATGGATCTGAATTAAGAGGATTTCCCATAAAGGCCAGGTCTGGCCAAAGCAGCATTTTGTATGCAAATCCACTGGCTCCCAAGCAGTAGGCCGTTTCTGCCTCTGTCCTGCTGTCATTACCGAGGGCCAAAGCACTCACGGCGGCTGTCTGTCAAACTGAGTCACTCTGATGCCACTTTCTGCCTCTCATCCTGTCTAACATGGAGTGGGCTTCTTACAAGCACACATGAATAAATAGAAAAAAATAACCAAACTGAAAATATAAACATTTTATCGCTTTGAATGAGTTTCTGTCCGAGCTCTTGAGATTTAAATAAATAAAGTGAATCAGTCAGCTATATTGATGACAATTATTAATTTTAATTAAAAGTCACAGCTCTGCATAGTTGAGAATAGTGAAAAAAAACTAAAGCTCTGAATACTATCATATGGAGGACAAACAGCATTATCGCCATGACAAGTCCACTGAATTGGATTTGGACTTGTAAGCCCATTTAAAACCCGGATTAACAGTGACCCTTTAACAAGCATATTAACCCAGAGCCAATTTATCAAGAGGAAAAACAAAAAGATGAAACTTAGCAGTACATCTGCCTTTTCCCAGGACATCTTCCAAGTTACATCTACATGGTTTCCATCACCTGCTTAGTGCTGATCGTAGGCATTTTGACACCCGAGAGTGTAATACCAATTTGTGACCACAAGGCCAAAATGTATCATCAAATTATCAAGTTTTTGTTCTTCATGCCAGTTGTCACACTGGCATTTTAAACTAAGACTTCTTAATTTCCATTCAGCAGTGGTTTCTTAGCTCAGTGAAGAGCATAGTTGAATTATTCAATGCCAGTTAACCAAACACTGAAAAGAATCATTAGAAATCTATCCACATAATTGTTTTCAGGTTGACTGGTTCTTGTCTAGACCTCATTAAACTATTAATCCTCTGTAAGTAGGCAAGGTGCAATCCCCAGTGAGAGGGGAGCCTAAGCCAACCGGTCACTTAAACACAGCACTCCTTTTGTGGAGGAGATGGGGATACAACAGGCAAGGGGAATGAGGAGGCTTGAGAAAGTCATGGAAAGAAACAGAGATATTTGTGTTAGAGGAAAAGAGACAATTAATAGAATCCATGAACAAAGCCAAGAGGCCGACAGAGATCTGGTAAGGATGGGGAAAAAAAGAAAGAGGTCACAGAGAGAAGAAGAAGAAGAGAGACTGTCAAGTTTCCAAAAACATAATCAGGACTCTGCCACTGTGAGCATAGCATCGGTTTTCTTACCTCCTTCTGCCAGTAGTAGTTTGGCTCCTCTGAAGAGCTGGCAGAGCACTTCACAACCACGTCATCTCCAAGTCGCACATTCAGCTCCTTTGGGACCTCCAGGTAGCTGCTGTAGCCCTCCATAGACAGTGAAGGCTGTCCCATATCTAAAACACAGTGTTGACAAGAAAGCATGATCAGGCATTAATGAAGCAAATAATTCAGTGCATCCTGGGGTAACCTCTCCAAGCATTTGGGACGTGACTAAACATGTTTGAAGTGGTAGCATCTGGTAAACAACTCAGATCTTTTAAGTATACTTGAGCGTACAGGCTTACACATGATTGGTACAAACTGTACCAAGCAATCAATTGTAATGATGATAGGCTTCATCTTATCAATGTCTTTAGAGAGCCAGTGTTGTGAGTAATGGCTCATTTTCTCTTCCTCTCGATATATAGCCCATGTCCATCCACCTCATGGCTTCTCTCCACCTCTGTTTCCTTCAGTCCTATAGTTCATTCTAATCTTTTCCTCTTATTGATTTCTCCCATGAGGCTGAGGAGCCTATCCACCAGCATTACGGTCGATATTATAGCCACTGAGAAGGGAGAGGACACTGTAAAGCTGACCAGTGATGACAACTATTCCACAAAGGTAGTGCAGCTTCAAGCTGGAGCCTTAACTGGGGGAGTGAGTCTTTGTGTGAACAGAGCAGAGGGTAAAAGTATTTGCATTGAATCTCTATTGCTTGTTGTTGTTTTATGTGTACTCTCTGCAGCAGCATTCCATAGATACAATATGTCTAGTATTATTAATAATTAACATGTTTTTCTAACCCTCACTGTGAATAAAGGTGTGTCTACAGATTTTGGAAGATTGTCTTTACCTCCTGCTGGTTGAAAGTATGAGGAAATGACTTTCAGACTCTTTCAATTTAGTCATCAAACGAAAACTATTTTGCTTCCCTCTTTGTTAGATAGTACGCTCAGTTTGCTACACAGTTCCCTGTTGAAACTCAGAAATTACGTAATTTATTTGCATCAAACGTTTTTCTAGCTTACTGTCAGATTTTTCCAGTGGTTTGTTCAACTACTGCAGTACACACATAACATTAAACTCTATGGTTTAATTATCTGTCAAAATGAAGATACAGAAAGTTATTGTTCTACAGACCGCTCCAATACAGCCCCGGCCCACATCAACCCAGGCACTTACAATGCACTTTGAAGGTCAGGGGCTGGGAGGAGTTGTCCGGCTCAGTCACATTTTCAGCGTCTGAAACACAACGGAAGGGCACCCCGGAGAACCTTGTTGGATGGAAGATATACAGAAGTGCTTTCTCTCCATCCTGGTTGACAAATGGCGTGTAAAACGGCAAGCACCGACCTCCCCACCAAGATCTCTCCCAAAAAGGACTCCAACTCTGCATGTACTGGTACAGAAAGAAAGTGATTATATCTGAAGGCTTACAGATTTTTTATAAAATTCCCCAGGTCAAACATTTATGATATTTAAATACAGCAGTGAACTACACATGCGAGGGCAGGTATGTCATAAGATGTCATTGTGTTCACAGAACTTCCAATACTGGTCCAATAGTCCAATACACAGTCAAGGTTATTAATTACCTTAGCACACAAACGTTTTCATATGATTTTTTTAAAACAGCAAATTCTGCCTGTATAACTACACAGCATAGGTCACATAATGGTGCATGTCTTAAACTTTTTCAAAGCTCCACTGCTGCCCTCTCACACCCACCCACTCAATTCCCTGAGCTCACCTTAGAGAAATACTCAAAGTGGACCTGGCTGATGTTGAGGTCAGAGTCGGTGTACAGACATTCCAGTGTGACCGACTCTCCCTCAAGAACTGGCTCAGTTGGCCCGTTAATGATCAAAGTTCCTGCAAGTGGACAGACATAACAGATGCTGGTTATTGATCAAATCATGAATGGACAACTGGAGCTCAGGGGTGAGGCCATGTTGACACCAAATATCAAGCATCTGGGCAACACTTTCAAAACAACCTCTCCCTTCTGCTGACATTTGTCTCTGGCTCCTGGTGAAACTTTCAGCAACACGACCAGCAACAAGTACTTAATTTTGCTCAAAGATGAACTGAATAATAGGCTGACCTCAGTATACATAAAATATTGAATTGTTTGATTTTCTTATCACCAGTCTCCAGATAATTCTACCAGTGTTTCCTGTTTTTGTCAGTGATGTAACCACCAGGGGAAACCAGTCAGAGTGACAGAAGAGAAAACAAAGTGTTTCCTCTAGAGAACACATCAACTCAGACACACAAGCAGGCACACAAATAGACAAGCAAAGACCACACAAAACCCAGGGGCAGCAAGAATGTATTTCTGGAATAAACCAATATCTCATTTGCAGAGAAGAAAATAACATCAAGTCCTTAGAGACGATAGGACAACAGTCCCTGAGTAATATAAACATATTTACCATAACAGGAATTAATCAGGGCGACCACTGCAACAACCAGAAGTGCATTCATGGCTGTGGAAAACCTTTTCAGTATTTGATGAAACCTCGTGAAGTCCTGCGTAGCTTCTAAACTGAAATGAAAGTTTCCTGTGTTTATCTATAACAGAGTGTAGGTGTGGCTTTCATTTTTCTTTTCAGGAAGCGTGTTCAAAATAGTTTTGAAACTCTAATAGCACATATCTGTGTATTTCACTTTATAACCGAAAATAAATAAGGCTGAATGGGCAAACTCTTACCAAACTTATATGGATTTATGACTCCTTTTTTGCTGATAAGCATTGACGCCAAAAGTATTACAGTAACGCTGCTGCCGCTGGTCCAATAATCAGATTTATTCCCAGTGCGTCATTTGTATCTAAGCGGAACAGCGCCTATCATGTTTTTCTGTTCGAGGTTTTTGTTAAAGTAAGGGGTTTTTCTGTGGATGTTAAACGAAATTTGAAGCCAATCGAGACATGTTGTAGTGGTGTTGTGCAATGTATTGGCTTGATATGTGAAGCCTAACAAGCAAACACTTTACGCTTCATTTGCCCTGACCTTTCATTAATTCGCGGTTAAGAAATGAAGAAGAGTCGGGATGCTGTTTTGGCCTAATACGCTGACATAGACTGGCTAAGTCATCTGGTCAAGTTGAGTCTTCTTTAAACTACTCAGATACATTTTAATGTATTTCCGCATCCAGCTGATGCACACCTGCTCTGAACTTTAAGGGATCTTTTCGATCAACAAATAAAGTGAATCTTTTTAATTTACAAGGAAGGGTCTCCACCTGTAAACATGTGTCCATTATTATAAGAATTTCAGTGTCATCATCGATGAAATTAAACCCTTTTTTGTTGTTAAAACACACACATACATATTACACATGTCTCCTTCCGATTCCTTGATAGCTTGTTGCATTTAAGGTTACGTTATAAGAGAAGTCTATGTTTAAGAATTTGAAATTTACTGCATTTGCCTGTACGATTACCTCTCAAGAAAAGAAAAAAAGAAAAAGTCGTGTTTATGTGCTATTATTCATGCGATTTTGTTATCGAGTTTTCATATAGGCCATATTTCTTTTGCATTTCTATTTGTTCACTGCGTCATTGAAAACTGCTTTCAGTGTACGATATTTAGTATTAAAAAAACGCCCATCGATTTGATTTGTTGTTGAAATTCAACAAAATATCCAGCAGGTGGCAAAGTAGAGGCCGCAGTCCAACAGGAAATTAATCCAAGTTAAAGCGGAAGTACTGACAAATAGTCTCTCTATTTTTTGGGCAGCGTAAAGGGAAACTACGGGTCCCTTTTATCTGAAATGCTCATACTGTCGTCGATGTGATAATCAGACATGGACAGATAGTGTTTAGATAACGTGGTAAGTTGGCAAATTAACGGGCATTCTGAGAATGAAGCGTAAACAGCACGGTGCCGTCAGATTAGCTGCTAATGTTAGCTCATGGAGCTAACGTCACTGCTTGGTAACCGTTGTTTTTAGCACACGTATAGATTTGTCTTTGTCGGTGTTATACTTGTCTGCTTTATTGCACACAAATACTGAGCTCCTCAGTTGGTACCTTTTTGGCATCATTATTTTGTGCTAGTAGTGTTACTTAGCTGGACACGGTTGATCATCTGTTGAGCTAAAGCGTTGTTTCAGAGCTAAGTTCCCTATATTTGTTTAAGAACACTGTTGAATCGTTTGCTATGATACAAATAATGAAAATAAAGTTATGAGTAATAGGTGTTAAACTTAAAAACTATTGGGCCAGCATTACATTGTTCTTATTTACTATTTATGATGTAAATGAGAATTACGATTTTGTTTTGAAAACGAAATAGAATGTGTTTCGCTGCTTGTAATTAAAAGAGATTAAAACGTCCGCAGCAAGCAAACATTGAGAGTAATTTGACCATAAAACATTTGTTAAAGGCTTTTATCCGTTTAAATTAGGTTTTCTAGTTATTATCTCTGTGGTATTGATATTAACTTAACTCTACTTCAGATTTAACGTCGAGGTCCCTGAAGTGAAGTAATCCATCACACCTGCGCCCAGGACTGCCTCAGAACTGGTAGAAACACATCGGTGCCACCATAGTTTTGCCACCTGATAAACAACAGAGTATTTCTTCTTAGCCTGCGGCCACCAGCATGGCTAACAGCAACCCAATAATAGTGAAGGGTCTGCCCTCGGGCCCTGCGGGCAGAAGCAGTCCAGAAGGAACTCAGGTCAGTTTAGTTTTATTTTAGTTTAATTTGCTAATTTTGGTCTGCCTGGAAAAGTTCAAACTGTGTTGTTTGGATTAAGTATTTTAAAATTAATCTGATTTGTCACTACTAGGACAAGCAAATTTAGTGATGTGTTGTTTTTGTAACCAAATGGTTCTTTCCCTCCAGGTGCTCAGTAAGAAGAAGCTGCAGGACCTGGTGAGAGAGATCGACCCAAATGAGCAGCTGGATGAGGATGTTGAAGAGGTCTGTTAATGGCTGTAAAACTGTATTATGAATGTTGCACCGAGATTATTCCAAAACGCAAATAGCTGCGATATGAATAGAATAAACATCGTGTTGCTCTGTGACATAGTTAATGTTGCTCCTGACATGCCCATCATTTGGAAATTCTCTGTGAAAGGCTGACTGCACGTTAAACGGTGTGAACAGCTGAAACGATGAGGGTGTTTCCTGCAGTTGTGATAGGTTGCTCTATTGTAGAGTGGTTGTGAAAATGCTTGTCTCTTTTCAGATGCTGCTTCAAATTGCAGATGACTTCATAGAAAGTGTTGTGACCGCAGCCTGTCAGCTGGCACGCCATCGCAAATCCAATACGTTGGAGGTTAAGGATGTTCAGTTACATCTAGGTAGGTTTCTATTGGTCTTTTGGCAAGATTGATACTATATACATTTTCACAAGTTAGTTTTACTTTAAGATTTAGAAGAAGAAAAAAAATATATATATATATATATGTGTATATATAAAACAAATGTCAGGTTTCATGTGAATTGTACTGTAGTAGTGTTTAGATTTACATGACAGTCAAATAACTCATAGGGTAACCGTTTTCTACCACTGTGGTCTGTTTAAAGTCCACACAGAATGTCACAGAGTTCGAGGAGTCGAGACAGTCACATGAAAACAGATTATGGAAATGAGGCGGAAATTAGATCTCAGGAGTGTGACTTTTTTCTGATGGTCCAACTTACTTGCAAGGGAATGAAATAGCCTCGAAAGCAAATGTGATTCTACATCCATGAAGTGTTTGAAGTTGATGAATGTGTTTTGGAAGTCCTGGGGAGTTACAGCCTGTGTCCTGCTGGTGTTTCGCATTGCTTCTCTTAGAGCGCCAGTGGAACATGTGGATTCCTGGTTACGGCTCAGACGAGATCCGGCCATTCAAGAAGGCGTGCACCACAGAGGCTCACAAACAGGTGAGCAATGCCCAGCCTTGTCTCTACCTATTGATAGTGTGTAAATAGAGTTGATACGGGTGGGAAAAAAAAAAAGTCCAACTCTTCCTACATATTTGTCATTGATTTGGTTTGGTTTGAAAGTACAGCAAACATGAACCGGGCCTTACTGTTTGCATTTCTCTTTGTTTCAGAGAATGGCGCTGATCCGCAAGACAACCAAAAAGTAGCACGAGGAGATGTTATGTTGTACCCACGCTGTGTGTTTTCATGTTTTTTTTTTGTTGTTGTTTTTCAGATGTTTTGGGTTTTTGTTTTTTTTGACTAATGCAGAAAAGAAGTTCTAATGGTGAGGGGTGTTTTTCTTTAGACATTAAATAGTGTTAAATTGTCATGTCTAACTAACTTTGACTGTTTTGCCAGAATTGTCGCACAAAATGGTATTTGTATGTTTCATTCTGTTTTGTTGCCACAAAGCTAAGTCTGGCAGAATTCCATTGCAGTTTTGTCAATAAACATTTACTGGAATACTTCTTATGGATTGTGGCCACTGCAGTGTCTGGCTTGCCTTTTCATACTCCTAAGCATGGACATATGAATGCTGCTGACTCTTCAGCCGACCTCTAAACCATCTTTGGTGTCATCTTGCTAACAGGAGATGCATGTCAAGCATAGAGGAACTCCCCAGTGTAGCCACTTGATTTCTACTGCAAACACATGAAATGCACATGAAATTGTGTCTTTAGTTTTAGAAATGCATGTGCTTTAACATAACTTACTGGAGTGTTTTTATAAATAAATTAAACTTTCTTTGGCCATTCTCAGAAGCTGAATACTTACGAGACTGAATTCCCAGTCAAGTTATCATTTATTTTAATCTATCAACAAGGATTAAAGCTAGCCACGTGTTTAAATTACAAAGGAATTGGCTGTATTTAAATTAATGGAGAATTTGATTAATTTATAACCATCCAAAGGCAAATTCAACTTGTGTTTATATAAAGATTCATTCTGTGAGTGAAACTAACGGATTTAGAAGTACCATGCTAATGCACAAGAAAGAAATTTGAAGGCTGTGGTTGAAGTGAAGTGAATGTACTGAGTTCACTTGCATTCTCTGAGAGAACCAAGAGCACGGGTCAATATACTGAAGCAGCCTCTTGACAGCCTCTCGTCATCTACTAAAATTAATTGACCATATTTGGGTGCAGAAACGTGGAAGGTTGCTAATCAGTTGGAAGAATCATAATGGCGATGGAAACCTTGGGGGGAAAAAAAATGAATCAAAAGAATAGTTTCCATAGGCACCCAAGAGTTTTTAATTAAATTTCAACAGCAGCGCCTGAAAATAAATCACACGCATGATGCCGAGCAATTATTAGTGTAATAAGGCCTTTTCTGTGCACGTACACGGGGCCCAAAGATCAGTTCACATAAAAGTGACGTTTCTAATCTAAACCAAGACTCTTAGTACCTTTCCTGCTGCCAGTTACCAACTGAACAACTAACACAGACAAGAATCTGACTTTGTTCTGAAATGGTTCCTAATGAGAACAAACGTCTTTGTCAGTGGCTCCCACCATGTGGACATACAACAAAGAATCATTCTTTTACTCTCTTTGGAAAAAATACAAAGTAATTCCCTAATTAAAGGCAAACATCCCTAACTTCTCAGATATATCTTTTGGCTCCAGGTTGAAAAACCACCTTTCCAGTGTAGGCTGCAGATCTTAAGGTGCAAAATTCAATAGTAGAGAAAATGTGTTATTATCCCCTGCCTTTAGATGGAATGTGGTTGTGACACACATTTTTAGCACCTATTGGACTAATTAAGGAGAAAGCACTGACTGCTGCATGTAACCTTTACAACCCAAGCCCTTTCTGAACCGAGGCAGGAAACGACCTCATAAGTCCATTCGTCAGATAGGCTGTGGGCCTAGCATTTCACAAAAAAGTTAATTGAATTATGGGTCTACCAAATACAAAATCTATAGCCTTTGCTTTTAAAAGTCAGGTTGTGAGGCTTTACTTTGTCGGGCACACTTTGAGCTAGATGTGAAAGTTAAGATTGTTAGTAGTTTGTATAGTTTAATCAATGAAGCGATCAGGCTGCACATTGAGCCCGTGAAGCACACTGAACTGTAACCGATCCAAATGGGATCAAGACATTTTACTTGGAAACAAATGTCAGTCTGTTTGTGGTTAAAAAGTAAAAAATGTTAAATACCGTAAACAAAATGTTTCAGTTGAATTTGATATTTGAATCATTAACTGTTTTAGGACTAAATGATGTATGAACAACTGGTAAAGGCTGTAGAGACACAACGAAAAGGGCAAAAACACCTTTCAAAGTGCTTCATGATGGTTACTAAGGACATGGTCACCGTAATTCCAACTTCCTGACGGGCAGTTTTGATCCTACGTGACATGAGTTCACATTGCTGACCATCGCACTGTTTATCCACAGCACTTCTTGTTGATCTTGGGAGCTGTGCTGGGTTGAGAATTGCTGGCTCTTTGTAATTGCAGCGCCTGTGGGGCCGCGCACTTTACCCCATCCCAGCCCTCTTGCAGCTCCACCTCTCCGCTCAGCAGACCCTGGTAGACCCGTCGGGCGAGGAGCTCAAAGGACTCCTTCACGTTGTGGCCAGTCTTTGCAGAGGCCTCTACATAGGGCATACCCAGCTGTCCGGCCAGTTTCTCAGCCTCTTCTCGGCTCACCACCCTCTCCCCGTAGGTATCTCGGTCACTCTTCTGACCCACCAGGATGAACAGAACCTTATGTGGCTGCACTCTCTCGCACACCTCAGCGTGCCACTCCTTAACGTGGTCAAAGGAGTCACGGCTGGTCATGTCGAACACCAGGAGGCCTCCAACTGAGTTCCGGTAATAAGAACGAGTCACTGACCTGAAGAAAAAAAAGAAGAATTTCATTTTTAAACTTCAACACAGAAAAACTCCAAAAACTGCTTCTGCACTGAACAGAAATTAAATTCTTTCAGATAAGCAGATAGACAAAGAATCTCTCTGTAAGAAACTGATAGCCACTGTGTTTAAATACGAAACCCTCAACAGGCAAGCAAATCTGCCATGAGTCACTGGCTTATTTTGAAGAGTGAGGGGTCCTGCAACTGAAAAAACTACTTTATTCCAATGTGTCCTATTGAAAATGATTCAGCTAAGTTTTTAGCTGTGTTGTGGGATCACAGATACCATGGAGCCCTGAGGTAAATACAGACAGGCATAGTTTGCTATTTGTTACAGTTCATTCAACTAGACATCCGAAACGATAAACTTAGAGACAGAATGAAACGTGCCACTTCTAGTCCTGAACTCAGGCCTTCTCACAGAACTGCACAGGCTGCATTTCTGTACACTGATCTTGTGAGGGTGGATACACGCTCTTAACTGAAAGCAAACACTGATGAACAGCTTTGCAGCGAATGGAATGAGCAGAGGTATTTTAGTTGAGTAGGATATTTGCATGCAACCAGAAGCTTTCGTAATATTCACAATATGAATGTTGCTTTAATTTATTAGTCTAATAAAAAGAGGCACAGAATTGTTCCACAAGGCCTGATATCCAGAGAAGTGTTGCACAGGTTTAACATATAAAAGCATCTAATAATACAAAAGGATTGTTAATCAAAAGTATGACTGACATTATTGTAGATTATAGATAGCGTTACATCTGTACAGTGGGTCCTCACCTGAACCTTTCCTGCCCAGCTGTGTCCCAGAACTGCAGCTTGACACGGACCCCCGGCTCCACCTCCAGGAAGTGAACGTAGAAATCTACACCTACTGTCTGGTTAATGGACTCTAGAAACATGTCCTCAGTGTAGCGCTTCAGCAGGGAGGACTTGCCCACAGTTGAGTCCCCCAGCATGATGATCCTGAACTGGTACTGCCACAAAGTCAGGTCCATTGTTGCTGGCAGTGACAAGAAAAAGTCACAGCAGGCACCTGGTGGGGATGTAAAAGTGTGAAAAGGACAAAACTGACTTCTGTAAGGTTAAAGAGGAATGGAGTGAATAGTCTTGATGGTACTGTTAAAACTGTATCAACAGAGAGACGGATGTTGCAAAATAAAGGTACTCCCACACCAGCTGATTTCTTACCTCCGATGCTCCAAATGTTGAGAAACAATCAAGCTGCCACTCCTTATTAATCCCACTAACTGGTAGCCTCACAGCCATCCTAAACTGCTATGCATTGGATGGCTGAAGAGCAAGTTCCTCAATCGTATCTCCATTGAGTCTCATCCACTCCTCTGTAAAAGCAGGAATGTAGAAAAATGCGTCCCACGGAGTTGATAGCAGTATCGGGGCAGTTTTCATCTGAGCTGCTGATCTCAGGTGCTACTGCAAGCATGTGCATGAGTTTGGCTGTGCAGGGGTGTAGACTTCTAAAGTTTGCCTGTTGATACTTGACAAAGGGAGGGGCAAATGCACAAGGACATAGGGAGGGCTAGATGGGGGAGGTAGGTTTTTTGAGGAAGTAGTTGTGTGTATTATCACATTAAGGGAGACTCAGCTGTTTCCTGAGGTCACTTACTGATATATAAATCACCACTAACAAACACAGAAAATGACACTGCCTTGAGTCTCTCTGCCTACATAGTTTGCAACAGTTTTTAATCACTTTATGATCTCATCTTTCGAGTGAGCACTGCTACCAAAAAAGGGAAGTTGGGAACAATGGAGCTCTGAATCCCCTGGGAAAGGCTCAGGATATAATAGTTGCTAAAACGGGCATACCAGGGCTGATGTCTATGTGCAAGTATTTTTATATTTAGAAACAGCATAAAGATTATCATAATGTGATGTATTTACTCCAGTCTAACTCTCCATTTATATGAACTTAAGGTTTAATCTAACAGCAATAATGGTCTTGCAGCGCTTCTTTTCCTTAATTTATTACAGTGCAGTATCTTAAGAATGGAGTCCATTTGATCACCCAGATATTCAGTAGGTTTATTCCTAGCTATAGTTTCTGATATTGTGGGTATTATTACTCCTACAGCCTCTGTGGTGAACTTAGCGTGTTTCATATCTCTAACTTGATCACTTGAATTGTCATCAGTATGTCAGGAGAAATTAAACCGTATTTATTAGAAATAAGTCCAAGTACAGCACACATGGATCTAAATCTTAAATAAATAAAAAAAAATATGCCATTTTCATACATAAGGGTCATCAACAGAAACTATTGCCAGTACCTTTGTTCTCAATTGACCACTGATGTTTTGAGGTAAAACATATCTTAGTTTCATTTTTATGATCTGTTCTCAAATGCCAAACTGTTTGTCCATTTCTGACAGTTGTTGACTCAAGGGTTACTTAAAGCTGACTTGACTGTCAGATGATTGTGCCTCAGCATAATTCAATTAGGAAGTTCTATGTTCAGATAAGGCAGTAAAAGGCAAAAGAGTACAAAATCATGTTTGGTGGTAAAAGGCCACAAGCCATGCACTGTGAAGTGGTCAGTTCAGTTTCAGTGTATACGAATAAAACTCCACACAGCAGAAACCGAAACATATGGACAGTTAATATTAAACAATATGCAGCATTACTTAAAATCCTATGTCCATGTGACTTACTGATGCTTAAATCAAGAAGATTTCACACGCATGCATGTACCCCACAGTCACAAACTTTGTGTTTTAGTTTACTCATGTAGACATTTGAGGGAAATCCAAAACAATATCATATAAATCTAAAGCTGTAGCTAAAGAAACAGAGGAGAAACACACCAAGGAAGCAAATAACAAGCATTTCAGGAAAGCAAATGTATCTTTAAGATATCAAATCACCACCATTCACTGGCAAAGTTTGGCAAATACTGCCGGACCTCATGCCTCTTAATAGTGTTTTCATACTGTGTTGGTTTTACTTGCAGAATAACGGGGAAAACAAAAACAAAACAACTAAGGTAACCTTTTTTCACTTATCAACATCTTCTGATGTTACGTAACTGTGAAGGCCTTTTCAGTGCCTAAACTCCATATATAAAACACGAGACAGTTTACCACAGCATTGAAATCAGTCTCTAGCTGCAGTTACAGCTAAGCACTGCTCAACTTGGCCATTTGTCCTTATCGACTTTTACCAAGTTGAAAAATGGTTGAAGAATTCCCTTTTTGACTTTCAGTGTGTGGCCCCCAATGGCGACCTGTCCAGGGTGTACCCCGCCTCTCGCCTGATGACCGCTGGGATAGTCCCCCCCGCGCGACCCGACCTCCAGATTAAGTGGGTATAGAAAATGGATGGATTCTGAACAGTATTTTCACTTGAAATGCACATCTCTAGTTTTGATATACACTAGAGACTCTGCACTACACTGAAAGTCTGACACATGGATGGAGCACCAAGGCTAACATGAGTCTATGTATGCAGAGGTGACTCAGTTCCCAACCACATGATCTGGGTGTGTCGCTCCAGCTTTAAGAAGCTTGATTTTGTAAATTGTTCAGAACAACATGTTTACAAGCATTTAAAAGTGTGGATTCTGGTCAGTATAACAACTTTTTCCCTTCTTCAGCGTCTAAAAATATAAAATATCTAAAATATTTTTGCAATATTCCAATTTAACATTTACTTAACTTTTTTTTCCACAACTATCCCACAGCATTCATCCCTTGTTTATTGTAGATATTCTACACTGGCATACCTGATTGAAATCCTTTATAAGGTCACGGAGAACTTCATATGTTAAAGTATAAGTTATTACACATCTTTAAAAGAGTAAAAACAGTTACATGCAACTGTTGCTTCAGTAGCATAATTTCAGAGCATTTTTCTTGGGTTGAAATGATCTGCAAGACTGATATAACTACAAAGAGGGAAACTTCAGCTCCGAGATGCCCACTTCAGGAGAGCTGCTACCACTGTGGTCGCTGTAAGTGTCCCTGAAATGAGAGACAAACACATTATGAGGACTAAAATCGGTGTTACCCGTCACAGATTATTTCAGCAGTGGAGACACGCTGTCACTGTAAGTGGTTATAGTCATGAGTCTGCCGATAATAAGCAGAATACATACGAACAATAGAAGTGATCAAACTATTGCTTCTGCCGTCCCATTTAACATCCCATCCATGGCTTTTTTAGTTTTTATTATTTTCTGTCAAGTCTACAATCTAATCTTCATCTTAAATGTGGACAATGTTCCAAATAATGAGGGAAGTGCCTTGGATACTGTTGAAAAATGTATTTTCTGCTCCGGTTCTGAGCTGACCCCAGCTTAAGGGCAGCAGATGCACTGAATGGATGGACAGGAAAAAAATAAATAAGGATTCATTTATTTATTGTGGAGAGCTACGGTATTAAGAATACAAAGCTAAACTTTCTGAAAAAATAAACCTACACCAATTTAAAGCTGGAAATGAACATACTTCAGCATAAAACAATAGATGAAATATAAATAGATAATCTAAACAAAGGATTAAGTTCCCAAATCTCCAGAGTGACTCTTTCATTTAAAATGCAAAAACCCTGATAGTCTTTGAGACTGGTTCCAGAACAGCCATCTTCAAAAGTGTCAACTTTTTAAATGTCATCATTTTGTCACTGGCACAGTGTTCCTTTTGAAATTAATTAAAAAGTTAAAGACACAAATGTCTTCAAAGATATGCCAATCTATCAAACCTGTTAAGTATCACTTCGGGGTCCACCCTCTTAGAAAAGATGGAAATATGGTCCCTTGTGGCTAATATGGTGAAGGCGAAACATAAGCCTCAAAGTAGCATTTAATGGTTTGATGGGTGACATAACAGTGCCTTCTTAAAACCATTAAGCAATTACAAAACCGTCTGAACTTCAAATGGGTTTTGATGTAAAAAAAAAAAAAAAAAAAAAAAAAAAAAAACACTTCAAAACTAATGTGGGAATACTGCAGCCAATACAGCAAAAGTATGGAAATAGACAACCAACATGACATTCTGCTTGTGCAGAACAGTAGAAAATAACTGTGGAACAAGCTTACGTCTTTAAACTAAGAATACTTGTAGCTACACTTGTGTTGAGCTTTTACTGAAGTCCTTCCTGGAGCATCCTTTGACTGTAAATCAGATCATTTTTGGGTGGTGACTCATTGCTCTGCTGGAATTTACCGTGGAGAAAGGCGACAGCCCTTGGCCAGGAAGCTCTGGAGTTTTCCTGCAGCAGCCAGCAGGAGACCAAGGTATGGAGGGGAAGGTTTGATGGGTCTGGAGGTGAACTCCGGATGATACTGCACTCCAACAAAGTAACAATGATCTGAGACAGAAAGAAGTGGATCAACATGAGCGTTATGACCTCTGCTCTCATTTGTTACAACACACACGTTGCTAAAACACATTGGTGGAATATTTTTTTTGATCAGTTTCATGTTAAGCATACCGTCTCTTTTGCAATTGCTCTCAAAAGCACATCTTTTAAAAGGTGCCTTTATAAAGGCAGCATATATTAAAGCAGCATCAGGATGCTTAATAACCACTCACTGTCCATTTCAATGACCTCCATTCGCTCTCCCTCCACATCCTGACCAACAAACTGAAGTCCCTTTCTTTCAAAGTGGTGCGTCAGCTCTGGATTCACCTATAATGACATGACATTTAATGATTTAGGGCAGTTTATGTACCAGAGTACATGTACCAGATGACCCAGAAAAGAATCCATAGAAAATCTGAAATATTAAGCTTGTATTAATATTGAAAATATTTTGCTCCCAGACAAAAAGCTAAAATCTTGTTTTAGTTTCTACCTCAAACCTGTGTCTGTGCCTCTCTTCAACATAATCCACGTCTCCATACAGTTTTCCTACAACGGGAAAACATGAGTTATAACAAACACCGTTGTTGGAAAACAGCCAAAAAAAAGCCACCCTATGGTCGAGAATGATACATACTCAGAACACTGGAGTTAGATTTGAAAATGGTCCGCCTCTTCCCCAACCTCATAGTCCCTCCCATTTGTCCTGGGTTGTGCTCTGGCATGTCAATCACCTGCCCAGATCAAATCAGAAGTCCAGCTACCTTGCTGATATAATGAAATATGAGCAGAATGGGGGTGGAATAGATAACCTACCACGGGGTGTTTGGTTTCTGGATCAAATTCTGTGGAGTTGGCATCTGAAAGAGATAAGCAAAAGTGTTTTCACCGCAAAGAAACTTCCCAACAGCTCTATGATTTCACCATTAAGAAATGAGAAACAATAGAGATCAAATGTTTTTTCCCCCCAGTGGAACTGCACAAGTACTCACCTTCCCAGCCAAGGACATTGCGGGCAAAGTCGCAGACTGCGAGCTGCATGCCCAAACACACTCCTGCACAAACCAAGATGACACACATAAATAAAGACTTAAGTGGTGCAAATTACTTTCTTTACACAGACAGCTCTATTCGCATCGAGTTGTGCACAAACACACACATTTGTTCAAATTCATTAAGTTGAGGAGAGGCCTTTACTGATTAGCAACATAAAAAGTCTAGTTTGTTTGAGCCATTTAATCATTTTCATAAAAACACACTAAATCTCTCTTACCCAGAAATGGCTTATTCTGTTTCCTTGCCCAGCTGATAGCCAGCATCTTTCCCTCTGTTCCTCTTGCACCAAAACCTCCGGGTACCAAAACACCGCTGGTGAAAAGAAAGAAAAGCCCATTGAGCTTCACTTCACTTTATCGGCACAATTTGGAGAATTTACAAACATATCTCCATTAAAGTTGTGATGTATAAAATGCTAATATGAACAGAATGCATCATTAGCCACCTTTTAAATTCAATTTAAACACATTGAGTGAGGCTCCCTTCTCCTCTGACAGAGCGCATGCGCAGGTTTGTAAATGTTACATTGTGTCATTGAGTCAAGAACAATTTTCAGAGAATCCAGAAAAATCTGAAGACAGTGACAATGGCTGAAAACTGGCTGCGATCTTAAGGAAGATTCCCACCACTGACAGTGGAGACAATGTCCTACCTCATCAACAACTGCAAGTCAAAACTAAATAATATACCAATTCTAACTAATAACGGACCCCACTGTGAAACAGCTACAATACTTTTCAATGTCTGATCTTAAACTTTTGAAAGTTTTACTGCCATCAAGTGGATTAAATTATAACTTTTTACCTGTGACCACTATTTGATTGCCTTCAGCTGATAATGTTCAGGACTATCCAAACCTACGGTCACATGTTTTCACACCGTTTTGTATACTCACTGAGAACTGCAGAGTTTTTGCCACGCCTCGTGATATTTCACCGGTTCATCTTGCTGAGTTGTGCTCTCCAAATCTGCAGAGTCTATGTACTGTAAAAAGAGGAGGAGAAGGTGAAAAAAAAACCCAAAACAACAACATATAAACAGGTTAACAGCTGTATGAAAACAGGCATACGTGTGGCATTATCAAGTTCTATCGTGATACCAGTTTATACTCTTTTGTGGAGGAAAAGAAGTGATAAACATGTCCATACCTTGACCTCTAGTTTGTGATTAATGGCGAGGGCCGAGTGCTCCAAGGCTTTAATAACAGACGTGTAAGAGTCAGATAACTTGGTGTATTTTCCCACCAGGGCTATGGTAACATGCTCCAAGAAGCGGTCAGATCTGAAAAGAGATAGAGATGATTCACAGGAGTGCCAAAGAATGATGTAGTGTCTGGGGAACTCGCTTTTTTTGAGAGTTTAACTCGCAGCGATGACGCAACGACTGAACCAATCATCCCAGAACTGAGAATTAGTTCTGTCAGATTAGAAAAATAGACACTTTCTCACCTGTTGGCCATCTCTTTCCACTTTGTGAGCATCTTTCTCGGCCTCATCTCAACGGGCAGGTTCAATCGCTGACAGAGGTAGCTCCCAACACCTTGGTCTTCCAGTAGAAGAGGCACTCTGTAAATTGAGGACACGTCATGAACACAGATCACCTGCAAAGAGCAAGAAAAGAAATGATTCAGGGTATTAATTCTCAAATAAAAAGGTCCAGATGACTAAAGACTTCACGTTCTCATTCTACCTTGAAATGTGAGGTGCTGTCAATACAGAAATGTCTTACTTAAGCTTTTTATGGTTATTCAACCTCTTTATTTAAGGATAGGGTTTCTCTCAATGTCTCTTGGAGACGTTAAAACAGTCATGTTCAGACATAACCAAGTCATGACCTTAAATATTAGCCAACTATCTGAAAATAGTACTGTCAGATCAATCAAAAAGATTTCAGTGGTGATCACATGAATTGTACTAGTTCATGAATCAAGTTTGGAGGACCTTCTCTGCAACGGTGTTAAAAACAAAACAGTACCTCACCTGTGTGGGTTCCACGTGACAAAACATGGAGATTTTCTCTTTGACGGACGTTTCTAGAGGCGTTGCACAGCGGCACACAATCTGTCAAAAGATATTCATTAATTAGTATAATCACACATGATAATACCAGGGCAAACAGGTCATTGTTTCTGCTTTAATTTGGTTGTCTACATCATAAGATAAACCAGTGACAAAGAAGGAAAATGGGTAGTTGGTCCTGTGTATATCTGGTGTGTGGGAGGAAATGAAGGCAGGGGCAATCTGATGATCTCATATAAAAAAAAACATTAATACAGTGGCTGATTAGATCATTTTTAGAGGAATGGTTTAGATTGTATTTTTAGATCAATGACAGCACTGTCCAAACACTTCAGCTCAACCCGAATGAACGCAAAGTGCAACAGACAAATGCCCATTTTGGAGCCGATATATATTCTGCAAACAGAAGGCTGCATGGTGGAAGGCAAACAGCTGGGAGTGGATGAACATCCTCAAAGATTAATCTTCTTCATCAGGAACTGTTTGGACTGTGAATGTAGATAGTTACTGATTACACAGGTTGTGTAAGCTGAGCATGGGCACCATCTGCAGTGCCGTGTCGACTCAATTCACAATGAAGTCACAGGTACAACCTGCCATGTGCAAGCTATTTTCTGTACAGCACTTTGACAACTACACCAGCTTAATGGACCCCATCAATGCATCCTTTCTCTTGAGTAAAGACATTTTTTTTTTTTGATGTCTTGCTCTGTGATAGGATCGCTGTAGTTATCAGTACTGATTACACAGCTAGTGTTTATATGTGGTAACACCATAAGTGGAAATACAAATCAACACTTCTGGTCAGATTCTTCTAATTAAAATCGGAGAAAAAAAACAAAAGAAAAACGAGGAGAAACAGATTCATGAGCTGATGCTTTTGCCTTCGGTCTTGTGTGTGGGCGACATGCTCTGTACCCACAGCCATATTCACATCTGACCATGCCATCACAGGCTCAACTAAATCTGTGGTTGGGAATTTTGACTTCAGGGGATCATCCTACGATGTTGTGGGCAGATCTTGGAGGGAATGCCAAGTTTTCGAAACAACTATAATCTGACTCACCAAATCTGGCGACAAGCCCAGCCCCCTGAGCTCTCGGACACTGTTCTGAGTCGGTTTGGTTTTCTGTTCTCCTGTCGTGTTGGGCTGAGAACAAAAGATAAATTCAAGTCTAATCAAAGCATAAATATCTGTACAAAACAAGTCAGCGTAACACACCATAATGGAAAATGTGACCCTATAGTCATCCCCTCTCTTGTAGTTTCAGGGAACAACTGCATGCTGTGTGTGTTCACTAGTGAGCTATACCTGTGGTATCAGGCTGACATGGATGTTGCAGAAGTTTTCCCTCGTCACCTTGAACTGGAACTGTCTGAAGGCTTCAATGAAAGGCATGCTCTCAATGTCCCCAACTGTGCCTCCCAGCTGTTGACGCAAAACAACAACTTAGACCATAGAACTGCATACATGAACACACAGCTGGCTGGTCCTCTGCACATTATGTACTCCAAAAAACAGCGTGCCGTCAGCAGCACTGAACCATAAAACTGTCTAGAGCTGGCTTGAAGTATGCCGCACGAAGAGAACTGCTGGAGGCAGGAAAGTAATTTAACTTGGTTTATGAGGACTTGATGCTTTTCGATGGCAATGTTTTTATAGTACATACTATAAAACAAGCATCTGATTTATAACAAAGACTTACTTTTCATTTTCTTAGACTAAATCAAATATACTGTATGATTCACCCCCCCCCCCTCATAGTAGAGAGTCATTTTAAAGCTTTTCCTCAACAAATCCATTTCTACATCCTGCCTGTTTCTTTGTATCTTAAATTCATTTTGTTGCTGTACCGATGCAGACGCACCCATATGTGCGGGTACACTGATTTCGCAACTTGTTTTGCTGAATGCTGCCAATATTATCTACTCGCTTCAGGCAACACACTTGGTTTCAGAATCTTAAATTTCTCTAACCCATTAAAATACAACATCATGGCCATCAGCGACTCGAGGGTTATTTACGAGGAGTACAACTTTAAAATCACAGTTGATGAAAAAGACTCACTTCTATAACACACACTTGAGGCTCCATACCATCATCATCTACTGAAATCTTTGCCTGCTTCAGTACCCATTCCTGGATGGCATCTGTGATGTGGGGTACCACTGGGGAAAAAAACAACAACAAAAAAAAACAAGTAGACTTTAAAGGAATAGCGTAAAAGATTAGCTAAATGCAAAGTATTCTAACAGTTATCAAATCATCATTTTAAAAACAAATGTTGTTAATTTGCACATTTACATAATAAAAAGTTTACTTTCTTACAGGCAAAAGATCTTCTGATTCACTCCTCTTTGCATATGCATTTTCAACCCCTCATAAACACGTGGATATAAAAAAGCAGCTTTACCAAAAAGTCTGTGCCTGTGATGCTTTTAGAAATAAAACGCACCAACACAAGCTTCTTCTAAAGCTATATCAAACCTTGTACAGTCTTGCCCAGGTAGTCTCCTCTCCTCTCCTTGTTGATCACAGACTGGTAGATCTTTCCTGTAGTGATGTTATTGTCTCTGATAAGGCAGATATCCAGGAAACGCTCATAGTTTCCCAAATCTAGATCAACCTCCCCGCCATCATCAAGAACAAACACTTCACCTGGAAAGCAAAGACGGAACTTTTATTTATCACAGGATTTATGGAACTACCTGAGCCTTAACTAGCCAATTAAAACAGCAGATGATCTGGAACAATAACTGTCAATCTTGGTAACTGTAGTAAATGACTCACCATGTTCATATGGTGAAAAGGTTCCGGCATCAATGTTGATATACGGGTCGATTTTGATGGCTGTAACATGAAGGCCACAAGACTTGAGGATTGTTCCAACACTGCTGGCAATTATTCCCTTACCAATACCAGATATAACGCCACCCGTAACCAGGATGTACTTCATAGTGGCATAGGAGGACTGAACACAGAAAGAACAAGAATTCAGTTGGTAAATTTACACTGCTCAATCACCTCTGGATGCTTTCACATACAACCACCTCTGGATGCTTTGACATACAACAATCACATATAAAACACGTTCAATTCAACATTATTAGTCACTCGATTCAAGTTTAATCCAACCTTACACATGGAACATTACACAAGACTGCTTAGAAAGAAAACCCGAAAGCTATCAAACGTAAAGTTAGAAGACATCGTACTCTCACGAACTGGAAATTCACGGTGGGGCGTACCATGTTTACGTTAACTTACATTTATATTATTTATTAAAAATGGAGAAGTGGCACTCAAGAAGTAAATATGGTACACATATAAGGGTATAATACCCTTCACCAACAGTGTACATACAGCTGCTGGTACAGAACTGCCGGTTACTAAGCTCATCTACATCACTTAAAATGAAAAGGCGGGAAGTTACCGCGGCGCCATAACCGGGTAAACATGAAGGACAAGAGAAAGTGAGCTGCAGCTGTCAGCTATCAGTTCACGTTCTCATGTCAACAAGGATTTGTTTTGAGACATAACCAGCTACTTTGACCTAAACTTAGCTGACGTTTTTGGTCCCCACAATACTTTACCTGCAGCTATAAATCCACATTACTTTGAACAACAATCTAAATAAAAGGTTAATAAACACCAAGCCACTGAAGGCAATATGAGTGAGACATATCAACGACCCAGTTAAGTCAGCTAGCCAACTGTGACCCTTTTAGTAAACAGCGATAGACCTGACAGCGTTTACAGCTATTTAACAGACTCTATAGCACAGTACGACATTAAAAACACACATCCTACCAAAGAGCTAAGAAGAAACAAGAGTCCAAATGTGTACCGACAGGGACTGTTTTCGTCATTAATTGTCCTCTACTCACGAAGCATCTGCTGTAACAAGCTGCAGCTGTAACACAAACACGTGTACGAAAAGCTGACTGACCCACTTGAGAAGGTACAGCTTTCTTACTTCTTCTTTTTCTGGTGTTTATTGGCGGTTGGCAAACAACGTTACGGTGCATTACCGCCACCAACTGGCAAGGAGTATGGATCAAGAATGCACCCGACCCCATAGAAAACTGTTCACTTACGTTTGACGTATTATATCAAATTAAACCCTCCTTTTAACGTCTCAGGCACAATCAACCCGTAATCCACCAATGAAGTGACTGCATTGATAGTTTAATTCCCGGAAACCTCTCCCTTAAAAGCCTAAATATGGGCGAAGTGTTTGTATACTTTCGCTCGAACAAGACATTTCAAGATTAATGGAAGAATATGATATTCGAAATAAAATCAAATGAGGAGTTCAAATTGAATTTGATTAAATTAAATAAACTACATTTATGGAATTGCCTGTTAATCGTGTTGTGTTGTTTTTTACGAAAGATTGTGATGCTTTTTCTATGACCAGCCTTGGTTATGTATTGGTAATTTTACAGTCAGTCGTTAATTTTTGCTATTCAATGACCAAATGAATAGAGATTCTGATTAAATCAAAATATCACCTTAGTCTCGCATATATGTACGTTCCACCTTCTCGCCACTAGATGTCACACGCGTTCTACTTTGTTCTCTTCAGCCTACATGCAGACTAAATTGAGCTTTTATCATGCATAGCAACATTCACAAATAACAATCCATCTGTGGAAGGAAATAAGCCACCAGATGTGAAAACAAACAGATTAATACTGGTGAACCATAGGTGCCGTCATCAGTTCGGATTTGGTCAGAAGGCAGTACAACCCCCCCAATCCAAATGTACACGGTACCAGTGTCAGAGATATTAAAGTTTTCTTTCATGTATTCACTGTTGTGCTGCTCCAGTTTTGCTGTGGGTAATGAGAATGGTGATTCTAATTCATTTCAGTCCATGATCTTGATCTAATTAAAGACCTCATCCCTGCCACCTCATTTTCATAAGCTGTTCCCTTCAATTACATCTGACAAGTGAGCACAGACACATATTAACCTCCAGCATGAAAAGGTACTCTGCCTCTCTCATTTCTCTGCAATCTTAAAATATCAAACGACAAAGGTAATGCTACCTCTTTAAATGTTTGCAAAACACATCTGGGGAAGACAGAGTATCCATCAAACCTCCAGTGTGTCCCCATTTCCTCAGACACAGATGATAAAACAACATGTTTTGCAATGTGTTGTGGTCTGACAGTGGCCAAAGTCAGCTCTGACAGCTCATCCTTGTTAATGATTGTCCATTAAGCCACTTGTTTGTACTCTTTGTAAAAGCAAGAGAAGCCAGTGTGTCTGAAGAGATTTGAATACTGGATGGATGTTTGTCCATCCAAATCATGTTTCAGCTCATACAAAATTGAGTGACTTCCATTCTGTTAAAACTAACATTAAATTTAGCACTGCAGACTAGTGACAAAGTGAAATTACAAGATTTTAAATCTCACACTTTGGCAGTGAGAAACTGTGTTTTTATTAGCAACCTTTTGGTGTGTTTGTGTGTGACAACAGTGTAAACAACAAAGCAAATCACTATACATACCCAAATTTGGAATTTGACCTTTAGCATTTGACAGTTTAATAAGTATTTTTTGATAATCATCAATTCAATGAAATGTTATGAAATGCAAAAAATAAAATACATAAACAAACAGGTGGTGTGGTTGTTAGCACCTGGTTTGAATCCCGACTGACTTACTGTGTGGAGTTTGCATGTTCTCCCTATGTATATGTGGGTTCTCTCCAGGTCCTCCAGCTCCCTCCCAACGTCCAGAAACATACATATTAAGTTAATTGGTGGCTCTAAATTGACCCTAGGAGTGAGTGTGGATGGTTGTTTGTCACATATGTGTCTATGTGGCGCTGTGATGGACTGATGACCTGTCCAGGGTGTACCTTGCCTCACGCCCAATGACAGCTGGGATAGGCATTTAAGAACATTTAATGAATTCAGGTTATACACTTGGATAACATGTAGAGGCATTTATACACAGCATGTTTCATGACCAATGAGCCATTTGAGAGAGTAATCATCAAATTCACTGATAATGAAAATGTTAACAATAACATCACGTCATCATTCATCTATTTTCTATCAAGTTGAGCTGGTTCTGTTGGGGGTTTCTCCCTGTTAGAAGGGAGTTAAAAATTATGTTTTTGGTTTTTTTCCATCCGCTGTCACCAGGAACTTGCTCAAAGCGAAATTGTTGTTTTTTAAAAATAGAATCTCATGGGATTACTTTATGTTGTGATTTGGCACTATACAGTGACAGTAAGAGTGAGTTGAGCTGATTTGAATTGTGTACCAGGATGTGTTTTCAGTCAAATAAAACTATCTGTTTGTAATGCGGTGATTTAAGTTGCATAAACGATGCCGTCTGCAAGCTTAAATGAGCATATAAACACTGTGCTCTAGTTAAATATCAGTTTGTGTTGGCAGTATCTCCTTTGGCTCCACCCTGCGAAGCTAGATAGCATTAGGGTCAAATGTCAGAAGGTTGCTTCACTCCCAGACCTCCAGTGGTCTAAAGAGGTCCATCTCTCTGCTCAAACATCCCCTCACCCCATACACATTATTTATGACTGGGAGTGGTGCATTTCCCTGCTCTCTTGTAGTTTTGGAGTGTGCAAGGGAGATCAATTTAAGAAGGAAACACAGATGGCTCTCAAGGCAACATGCAGTACACAACTACTCACTCAGAGGAAAAGTGAGCTCTTGGGCAATTAGTGTCATTATGGCTGCTCATGTGCTTGGTGGGCTGGATAAACAGTGTCTGTGGCGGCAAAGAGTTAGGCATGTGGGTAGCATTGATAATGATGATCAGTGCTGCACTGCAGCAGAGCAAAAACACACACTTAAATATTTTAACCAGGTGGTAGGAAGGACACAAGATGTTTCTTGATTAGATTAACGCTAAAAAAAAAAAAAGATCTGGGAACTCCAATTATTAATCAATTATTCTTTTTTTAAATTATTATCAATTAAGAATTTTCTATCCGAAAGCTTAGACAATCTCATGTTCTGTCAACTTAAAGGCTAGGAGTAATCTTTAACAATAATATTCACATTTTCTTATCTAGATGACATAAATTATATTAATATGGACACATTTTGCTAGCTATGTGAAATATAATGAGCCAAACAACTATGTATCAGTGTGATTAGGCATGTCTGTCTCACTTTAATTATGTAAACTATCATTCTATGGCTTTCACTATAGTTGCAACCATGAACTGTCACATGCACAAGACATGAGGCAGCAACTCTCATCAGGTGCTTGCTGTCCGAAAAAAAGTCAACCAAAACAAAACAGCTTCAAAATAGTGGATGATGTCGTAGTGGCAATGTGTTCTATGTTCAGAAGTACTAAAATTATGATGCATTTCTTATGAAGGGACTAGATTTTTATCACTATGTAATATTCAAGCCATTGTTTAAACCAACATTTTCTTTTACCAATAAGAGATGAAAGACATTAGAGAAAATTTGCAGGTCCTCTATTTACACATAAACATACATACACAAAAGCACAGACATATAAATAACATCGACACACGTGACAACAAGGTCAAGCTTGGTTGTAAACGAGAAGCCAGAGGCGAACAATAGTCTGTCAAAGACAATCCAGCTCATAGGCCTCTGTGGAAACCACCACTCAGGTTGTTGTCATTGTCTTTAAACTATTTAATGCTGTTTATTCTGTGTGCATACATGTGTGTCCTGCATGCATGTACCTCTGTGTTAGTGTGACATATGCGATTTTCTCTGCTAAGCCACAAGTTATTGGGAAAACAAATGTCAGTTGAAGGGCGTTGTCTGTGGTGTCTGCACAGAGAGTTAGTGTTTCCTCCTTTTCGTGGAGCAAATCAAATTTGATTATGAGCACCAGTGAAGAAAGGCACCGAGAGAGAGTTTATTGGATAAAGATGACAATAGAGAGATGAGAGGGAGAGAAATAGAGTGAAAGAGAAATAGGAATTGAGTTGTTTTTGAGAGAGAACAGGAGAGAGACACTCCACTAAGGCAAAAGAGAGACTGATCCTAAGGGGGATGAGACTCTGGATCAATGCCCGGTATGCCACTGCACTGTCATCTGTGAACTGCCTTTGTACATGTATGTGGGCCAGAATATCCCCTGATCCTCTTCTATTATCCCAACACAACTCCTAGCATGTGGCCTTGTGCTATCTTCTGCCTATCAGTGATTTTCCCAATTACTTTGAAAATCCGCTTCCTCCAACCTTCTCTTTCCTCTACTCCATTCTCACTCTCTTTTTCCATACCTCCTATTCCTCTGTACCTGTTTTTTTTTTTTTTTGCCCTGATTTCCTTTTCTCTGTCCTAGCCAAAGCACAGCTAGAGGCTGAGCCTCTGCCACATCCACGAAAACAGACCACAATGTTTTGGTTTTTCTCCTCCCTACTGCCGCAGACCCCCCTCCAGGAGAGGTCTGTCTGCCTGGGAGGAGAGTAGGAAATGAGGAGGACTGATTAATTTAGAAAGCACACTCTCCTCTTTTTTTCTCCGCTAAGCCCCCCTTCAGGGGGACATGCCTGCTCAATAGATAGATGGAGAGGAAGATCATGGGAACTCGTTCATCAAGCTATATATTCCATTATAAATAATGTGTGTAATGTGCAAACAAGTCAGGGTACTTCGGGTTGTGGCCTTTGACCGGTGCTGCTATTATTGGTTCTATTAAGGGCTTTTTGATGCCAGAATAGTGACAAGATCAATATGCCAAAGCCAGTCCAACACTGATGGATTTTATTGCTTTATTTATGATGTAAATACAGCTTTGTATTCTACTTAAATTTAAAAGTGTATTCAATATTTCCCATTAAACAGCCAGCCAAGTAAATATGGTTTCCATAATACCATACAATCAGAGTAAAAGCCCTTGTTTAGTAGATGATCCCTTCAGTATTTTTTTCCTTTTAAATCAAAATGCAAAGAGCTTATTTTTACTTTTCATCTTGAATTAGTATTAGATCTAAGTTTACTCCATTCAGATCACCCTGGACATGAAGAAATCAGTCTGAAAGAAAATCACTCCAAAATTATGCATGAGATGCCCTCTGATGCCTTTCTGGCCACGTGTATTAGCACTTCTAGACCACATGTCATTCTCAAGTCAGATGCTAGGCTGGGCTGAACAAGCAGTCCTTTTATCACTAACTCGGTTATTCAGTTATTTCAAACTCTTCATGCACTCAAGACTGTTCAGCTTGCTTACACCACTTAGCTGTGACAGAAAGAAGAGGTGTGACTGGCTGCTGATATCTCAGATGCTGTGAAGTTCAAAACAGCTTGTGACCATGCAGCTTGACACCATTTAGATGAATACCTCTCTCATATTGCTTAAGTCTAAGCACATTTCCTGAGAATGTTATAGAATGCTCTCTTTTCTGCGAAGAAATTCACTTATATGACCAAAACGTCTTGGATTAAAAGTTTCTGTTGTGTTTTCAACAGGAAGCTTTTAACCACAAGAGGTGCATTTAATCCAGAATTTACTAATGCTGATAGCATACTGTGAAATACTGATTAGAGCTGTTCAGGTTTTTACAAATGTGAGTGTACTATCATGTTTCCACCAGCTTTCATTTGCATTTCTTTAATGTCTAAACTATTTGAAAATATTCTGAATGATCCAATGTTCCCAATTACAGGCGTTTTATTCTGCCAACAATAACCCAGTATCAGTCAAATAGCTGTCTCCATCCCTGTCCCGTACCTCATGTGGGCTTGCTAGTGCCTACAAAGAAGCTACAGTGTAACACAAAGAAGTGTTCTATTTTGGTGTCCTTATCAATGGAGGATCTGTCTCTGTCAGTATCTCAGCCCCCTGCTTAGTCTGTGAGAAGTCCTCATGAAGGAGTGATAGGACAATGGATGACTTGATTGGAGGACATATTACTTTGGATCACATGTATTGAAGAATGTAGGAACATGACCCGGCCAGAACCAATGTGGCCAGGCCCTTGTAGATTGTGATTTGTTTGGTAACGAGCTTGGATGTGACGCCAGCTTGCTACAGAGACCAAGGGTTCATAAACCCTCCACAATGAGACCACGCTTCAAAGTAATGTTGAAGACAACTGACTGTGTCAGAAAAAAAAAAGCTTTTAATCACTGGCATTTCCCTTTCCTTGTCTTTGCACTTTACCATATCTTGAATTTTACAAGATACAATACCTGTTCAGAAAATGTATCCTCTTCCATCCAGTGCATTTAAGGTTAGACTGCAGTCTCCCATGACTTCTCACTGTGTAAACAGGATCTTATGTGCATACACTGCCTACTTATCTCTTGGTCAATGTTTATCAAGAAATCCTCTGTTCTCATGCTGAGGCAGGGGTTAAATCTGCAGAGAAATAATCCATTTAAGACTGTTGACTCTAAAGCGTTGTGGTAGCTCAGCAGGTGCTGGTGAGTTTGAATTTGGCTCAAGACATTTGGAGTTTATCCCTCTCTCTCTCTGCTGCTCTGCCCTTATTCTCGTTGTAGACCATCTAGTGAAGCATAGCTGCCATAAAAATAATCATTAAGGAACGATTATCTCCATTTCACCTCTCTTTCAATCTCCTTCCATCTCTCATTGAGTTTGGAACGCGCCAGTGCAGTCGCCCCACTGAGAATAACACTCACATTGGGTAATTTAGTCTTACATAAGGGAGAATATTGCACACAACAAGACATGTAAAAACAACATCAGGCAAGGCCAGAGGGAGAGAATGCAATCCTCAGCTATTTGTAATGGAGAACAGGGGAGGGGCAGAGGGTGGAAGATGGATGTGATTTCACATTAATTGTGTGGGTTCACACAAGCGTGCATGTGTGTATAAATGTGTATGTGTGTGTCCACATGGGGTGGGAGGTGTTAGAGGAATTTCGGAGTGCTATGCCGATTTTACTGGCACAGCAGGGTTTGTGTGTATGTGCGCACACATGTAAGTCAGCATGGATGCATGTGAGAGTATGAGTCTGTGTGTTTTGGGGAACATGTGATTTTGTGTGTGTGTGGATCTCCGCACTTGGCTGGGGGTAGTGAGTGGAATCTTCAGAGTGTGATGTTGAATTTGTAGAGTCTGACCAAGAGCCAGAATTAGGCTGGTGAGTTCTTCTACGAGTCAGCTGCTGTACAACAATGTTTTTGTTTCTATGAAAAAAAACAAACCAGGCAGGTCAGCCAGTTTACGATTACAGCTTCAAAGAAATCTCATTTAATTCCAATTTAATTTCAAACAATGAATCAAAATGGTCAAAACATGTGACCCGAATCATCTCCAAACTATAACAGTTCTGCCCTCCTTTGGCTCATTTAATGTCAACACAAATTCTCATGAAAGATAAATCCACAGACAAACAAAAATTGTTAATCAACATAGATGCACATGCATCAACTTGTCAGGATTCAGATATTCTGCACAGTGTTCCTATATGGGAATACAGAAGCAAAATTCCTGACCTGATCATCTATGACAAGTGTGTGTGCGTACTGATTTTAGTTCTTGCTTTACACTCTATATTTGGCCACTATGTCCAAATATCTGTGGTATTGATACTGACACAAAAAAACAATCAAGGAGCTTCATAATCCATTATTGGCAAACAGTGCAGTGGACATGGTGCTCATGAGTGAAATGTTTGGACCTAATTCCCCAGCATTCAGGTGTAGAAATGGCTATACTGTCAGGTGAGCTGATCGTCTACCAGAAAGCATTAACCTCTTTTGTAAGAGCACAGAACATTTAGAAATACCCACCGGTCAAAGCCAGCTAAGTATTGAGCAAGCCATCAGCTTTGATGATGGTGAACTAAAAAAAAAGAAATAATGCCCAATGAAAAACAATGTACTTGTGGATAAGTGAAGTATCTCTCACAACTGTTTGTCTGTGAAAAGGTAAAACCCATTCCCATGGTACAACATATTGTATCATACCAAAATTGGTCCACAGGCATTGCAGTTTAACAAGAAAGGCTAAAAAAAAATGTACCATCACTACATTTCCACTCTCATTTCTCTCTGAGACACAGTTTACGTTACGGTGTATTCAACCTCCAACCTATCCACATTCTTGCTACATGCTGATGTTCAATTGCCATTTGTTGCTGGATGATGAAGTTAACCTGCAGCATCTTGTTACATAACAGCACCCTTGTGCACACTGTGGATTTGCTCACTTATAAGGAGGAGAGGCTTGGAAAATAGCATTATAGCATAGCATTTCTTGTGAGACTGACCTGGATGTTAAGTACCAACCCTTCCTGTAGGGCACAAAGAAGTCACCTAAAGTGGTACAATCAAAACAAGACAATTTTATCCTGGCATGTGTGCATGCAGGTCCTGATCTTAAAATGTATCGAACATGTAGAGATAGACACTATCTGCCCAGTATCAAAACAATGAAAAGCAGATTAAGAAAGGTGCAATCAAAACACAGGTAAGCATTGATTCTATGTTGTTTCTTTCAATATTTTACGTTCATAAAGCAGAAACATTTATGGGCTAAAAAAGCTAAAAGGGAAGATATTAGTTTATTTGTTGCTTGCTAGTTTATGCAAATTTACTGATCCATACACACTATATTTATATTCTGTAAACTATATGGGGGTTAGAGGCATCACCTAACACCGATACTCCTTAGATAGCAGAGCTGTCTATGACAGTCATCCAGGAAAAGAACCTGTGACCATCACAATGGCAGACATCCAATACAAAGTCTCAGATGTAAAGAGTTCCATAGCACTAGGCCCAGACATAATCAATACCTTCTGGAAAGAAACAAACTGCATTTCTAACCGTACAAACGACCCAGTTGCAAATGGACGGGGTTCATCAAAAGCGGTTAATCCGAGGCAGGACAGTGCTGATCATAAAGGATCCATACCATTTCTCTTGTATTAAGGTTCTCAGTAGAACACTCTAAGTACTTTTGGAAGTTGTCTTGATGCATGATCCACTTTACACTAAGAATGAGTTACTATACAAATGTCCCGACACATTCTTTTAGATTTCACTGTTGTTCATAATTAAGTATTCCAATTTTAAAAAAAGAGCATAAGCCAGGCCATGACAGTACCACCACCATGTTTCACAGACCATTGGAAGTTCTTATCTGTGTGCAATTCCTTCTTTAGGCTAATTCAAGCTTCTCCTTTGGTCCAAAAAATTATATTTTCCAATGTTTTCCAATAGTCTTCTGGCTTAATCATGTAATTTTTGGAGGACTAAATATGAGCTGCAGTGTTCTCTTTAGAGAGCAGTTGCTTTCTCCATGAAGACATGCCATGCATACCATTGTTGATCAGATGGTAGACGCATGTACATTAAGATTAGTCAATGTGACAGAGGCCTTTAGTTACTTACAAGTTACCCACAGTTCCTTTTATACCCCATTTTTTAACCTAATTATGACATGCCTTTTTCTAACCCCCTCATCATAGGTCTTATAATGAGGGTGTGTTCACACTTGAGAGGTTTAGGTTGATTTAAACATAGCCTGGTGAACATGCAAAGACATGTGCAGGCAATAATAGTCTATCACATATCCACCCACATTGGAACAAGAGCATTTTGGTTTAAAAGAGATGATATGGCCCTTTATCTGTTAGGTAGACGGGACTTGCCATGTGACTTGTAACCCAGTTATGTGTAATTTACTAGTTTTTGTTCATGGATTATCTTACAATCATTCCTGGAAGTCAGATTTATGAAAATGTTGCTGGCATTTTAGAAAACTGAAATCAACCCATTCAGTTTTGACCAAATTTTGGCAAACATTTATATCTATAGATGTTCTTCCACATCAATAGATGACCTTTACATTGATTGCCTTGAAAATGACATGTTTCAGCTTCAAGTTCAAATTTCAAGCAGCATTCTTGTTATCTTAGATTACATTCATTATACGTGTATAGAAATAAAATGCCAGGAGCTCTGGTATAACCTGTCAGCAAACCTTTACAATTGCTGTCCCATGAGATGATGCTAACACATTTGCAGTGATGCTCCACGAGAAATTAAAAATCCAATTAAAATAGATGGTTTCCTCATTTTGCTCCTCATGCTCACTATCTTCTCTGATTAATCTTTCTCTCAACTGCCCTTCTTTCAAACAGTGTTTTCTTCTTTTAACAGGTGAATAAAAATGCTATGTCTACAATACTGACATGAATTCCCTTTTTTTTTGCATCCTCGGCTTCACTACCCTTCTGTCACCGCCACTCCACCATTTGACTTTCCCCTCTCTCTCTGTCCATCTCTCTAGCTGATCTTGTCCAGATGAAGCCAACACATACTGTAAGATGGCTTTGTTGCTTTTTTCAAACTGCTGTGTGTCTAATCACCATATTCACAGCTCCTCACCTGTTTAACAGGATCTCACTTTGTGAAAACACTTGTGTGCTGAATGGGTGTTTCCAAGGTTACCGCAGCAGCATTAAATAACTGTGACAGCTGTGGCTGGGGAATCTAGTCAAGCAAAATTATATTGCCTCAGATATAGAGTATGAGTAAACAACAACATTTATTCCCCATGCTCTTAAAACAAACAAATTTGTGTTATGATATCAAAACAGTCATAGTCAGTAGCCCGATTCCAGTATTAACTTGTGTAATGAGATTTTAAAAAAAATGGTACAATGGAAAGGTTTCTGCAATGCCAGCCTATGCCCGCTCTTTAGGAAGATGCCCAAACCATAGTCACAGCTAGCAGTGCTACAAATCTGTGATTATATTACACCATTACACTGAGAGGTTAGACGTAGTGGAGAATGTCTGGATTGTAATCGCAACAGTAGTGTGTCTGTGGCCATCTGTGCCGCAGAGTTACTGTGTATGTATAATGGTCTGTGTGACGTCTGTTCTGTGCCCATGTGGCTGGTGCTGCATTCATCTTTCAGTCACCCAAAAGCAGATGTCACCAGGACGATGGGGAGCGGCAGATTGCCGTGGCGACCGAGTGGTGGCAGGTTGAAGGTGTCTCCGCCCCGCAGTGCCCAGCAGATGGAAGCTGAGGTCATTATCTGCTGTTCTGTTCATCTCCTTACCCCCCATGCCTTCCCTCACTGTCTCTTACTGTGCCGGTGTACTGTAAAGAAGCACCAGATCAGTTTCTGTGAGATTGTCTTTAAATGTAAACATATAATTAAATACTTTACGTCATGCAAACACATTAGATTTCCTAAGCTGTTTTGTCCTGCTGATGATTTAAACTCATTTTCAGAGCCTTCTCTGTGGATTGGGATAAATGTCTTCTTGCAGAGTTCCAGGAATAAAGCCATGGAAATCTGATGAAAAATAATCAATAGAGCACAACAATAGGTCTTAGTGTTGCTTGCCCTCATTTTTAGGACACTTCAATTTCATTATAAAGAGTAGAAGTACAGTAAAAACAAAACAAAGCAACAAAAAACAAGCAGGACAGATAAACCAAGTCAATTACTACAGGCAGAAAGTAGGGCAACCTGGAAAGGAGCTCTTTACCACAGCAGGCAGTAATTTCTAAGTTGTTATGCAGCTATAAGCTTTCTATAAGAAGCTATGCATGGCGTGGGTAAATCTAAGTTTACATGCTTTGTGTTATGTCCTTTTTGTATGCCATACTTCAGACAGCAGTCTGTAATACTGGGTTTCCCTGACCACTGCAGCATGCAATAGTTGTTTCTCAAGCCAGGAGTGTCAGCAATTATGTCTCAAACTGCCACAGGCTACAGTATATTGAGCAAATATCACTTCCTGTGTGCCTAGTGCTCCTGCTGCTCAGCAGCTCTCTGTTGCCTTTTTCTCTTTCAAATCTGAGACAGACATGCTCCAGATGTGTAATGCCGCGCATTATTAGGGCCACAGAGTATTTTGTTTGAGTTAGTGGAATGATATTTGCAGCCATTTGGCGCCTGTCCAAATGTGCCAAGTTACTCTTGTTTGTTTGCCCTAATGTTTAAAGCAGCTTAGCAGCATTTGAACTGCATATGGGCAGCCTCTCTTGCAAGTCAGATAGTTAAACGTGTTGGTTGTTTTACAGCCGGTACACACATGTGGCAAACAGACCCGCAGAATACCAACTAGCTGGGGCGTTGCTGTCTTGCTACAAACTTTACTTTATAGAGCTACTGAAATGATCAAAGATTTGTCTGGAATGTATTGGTTTTCTGTGTAACTCATTTTATTTATTTAATTATTTTCATTTCCAATACTTAATCCTGCCTTTCTGGTGTTATTGACATACTTTCAGAAAAAAAATCTGCTGTTTTTACTGTAAACTATTGTGAAAATACAAACATTGGCTTCTCTATGCAACATATCAGACTTTAATAATATGACAATGCTGTCTAACTTGATTACTAAAATGAGAATAATGCCATAACACAGTATATATGGCAAGTTTATTTTGATAACGATATCTCATTAATTTGACAACAAACAACTTTTCACACTTTTCATTTTAGATTTCATGAACTGATCATGGGAATCCCCAGTGAGCAGCTTTGGAATCACAATAACGAGTTGCTGATTTTTATATACTAGTTTGTTATGAAAGCTTATTGCATTTGTATTTTACAGAATAAATATTAAGATCAACATGACAGTTTTCATTTCAAATTTCAGCAAACTTAACTGCCACAGTTCTAAGTAATTACCCATACACGTACCATGGCAATGAGCAGCAGTATATTTTGTACTGTATTTACTGTGTATTCTTGCAGTGGTAAAAACAAATTACAACACATTTATCTGAAAGAAAGTTAGGGCAGCAGATACAACAACAGTGACTTCCTAACTATTTCCACCCTTACTAACTGAATACATGCCAAGACAAGATAACAAATGTTGAATCTTTAGGAATCTCTGAATGGAAAAATATATTATTTTGAATTTTATGCCAGCAACACGAGTTGAGAAGACCAATTACTGTAACTAATAAAGTGATGTATTTTTCCACCCCTTACTTGATTTAAAGGGGTGGGTAGTTTACCCTCATATAATAGGGACACAGGGATGTCAGTATCTTATTTTGTTGTCATATTTTACCTGAGAACATTTTACCTATTCCAACTTATTTTGAGTGCGCTGCTGGCATCAGACTTTTGATTTGTTTATACAGATTCATATGTCAATCAATGTGGTTACAAATATAGCTGAGTCAAAGTGGAATTAAAGTTCAACCTGGCAAACTAACTGGCTCACCGTCATTGACCAAGTATATATACACGGAAGGGGAATAGGATTATTGTCTGAAATAAGTTCTATGCTGCATCACTGTTTGAATAAACATTCAAGACATTCTGCCACTTCTGGCTTACTCTATGGGAGTTCATTGTACACGTAAGTATAGCTGAATTCGCTTTACAGACTTTGTCTTTAAGTTACTCGAAAGGTGGTTTTGTTAGATGGTGCTGCGATTTTATTAGAGCAGAGCGACAGACTGTAAATATGCTCTCAGTGACCATGAGTTGACAAAGTTTTAATGATCTGATGAAGAATGACAGTTTCTGACACGTTTAGCTGTCTGACAAATGAATTTGAAAAGTACATGAATTAGAGCAGCTTTATCTTTGCTTTAGTGTTTTTACAAAAAAATCCAAAAAGTGTAACTCTGGAGCATATGCTGACTGCCTACACCCATTTGAGTCTCATTGAGTGTATACATGAAGGAGTTATGAGGTCCCCAATCGTATTGCTCAGTGAGACATTTAAAATACTTCTCTTTGCTTTGTGTCTTTTAAACAACGTGAATAGAACATAACAGTTTTTTTTTGTTTGTTTTTAGGGATTTAGGAATTTTTTTGAGTTTATTTATTCTTTAATTCAAACCCTAATTCAAACCCTGGCAATAAAAAAGAAAGCTGTTCTTTAATGTAATCAATTAAAATCATTGTTCAAACAAACAAAAAATAACGATAGAAATCAATCAGAATTTCAGTAATGCTGCTCCCACACTAACTCAGTGTTAAGAGATTTATGTCTACTAATCTACTATCTAAATCCACTATTTAGGAGCTATCAGTATTCCATATAATCTGATTACATGTCACATCTAAATGTTTATCATTCACGACATGAATTACATTGGTACACTCATTATACATGTCATAGATAATAGGTGTGTAGTTAGCACTTTAAGCGCAGAGCTTTAATTCACTAACATTTACAAACAGGATCTGAATTCTTCTTCCAACAGTTTATGGTTGTAAATATGACTTGAATTAAGAACTAAATCACAATACAACATTTTCCATCAAACTCAACAAAAAGCTGCAAACACTAATATACCCTCATTGATGGCCCAATATTTTCAGTTAGCATATTATTGCATAAAATATCATGCATACGCTACATGGGCACAATTATTCTGCTCTGTATTATTGTTATATACAGATTTAATTAGATGAGAATTCATTTGAGCAAAAACAGGATCCAATTTGGCTTAGATGTTAGATATGGCATCTGTTGCATTTCTTTCTTTTCTGTTTGGGATGTTCATTTCATCTGTATCTGCAGATAAATAAAAAAAACTCACATTTCTCTTTTGTATCACCTAATGTCTCAGTCAGTGTCCCAATGGCATTTATGTTTACATGCTTCTTGTGGCTGCCCACATAGTGACTTCCCTTATCATCCATGGATAATTCTATTAGGGTGGAGACTGCTTGGTGGCCAGACAGAAGCTCTACCATTAACATGATTCCAGACTATGAGGCACACTTCAGTCAGTGAGGCTGCCTGCCCCCCCACCCTCACGGCCTTACCAGTGGTACAACTCAGGGAACCATTTTCGGCCCCTATAGCACTTTAGTGAGTAATCGAGATTCTTTGGAGCTCTCAGTACTACATTTACATGTCAAAACCTCCCCAGACTCTGGATGTAAAGGACCCAATTTAGAATGACAAAGCTTGGCCAGAGACAGCTGATCCACAAAGGAGACCTGGTTAAGTTCTTCCTCCCAGTCACCAGCTGCTCCACTGACCCATAGTACCTCTATTCAGCTAATAGACAGGGGGATGCTGCCACGCGCACTCGCATGTGGCTATTGAGAAACCAAGAACTTTGCATTATATTCATAATTCCCTAAATGTAACATCCCTGTATGTATTAGGAATAACCTGTGTTTTGAGTTGATTGAATTTCTTGTATTTGCAGCTTGATTCTTAATCTTTCACACCAAAAATCCTTGAAAATCTTTTTTCTTGGATCAGTAAATGTTTTATTGCAAAAACAGGTTTGTATCTTTTGGGTATTGTTGACATTATTGCTTACAGATTATTTCCAGTACATACAGAGCTTTTCTTTTAAACATAGTTTTAAATTCTGTTCATTTATTTCTGTGGCAAACAAAGCACAGAACATCAGGTGAACAGAGCTTTCATTGATTTTTAACATCACTGTGTGTGTGTGCAGCATCTGTCACATGAAACAACCTTCCATTTGTGTGTGCATCTGGCACAAATTGTGAACTAGAATGACAGGATACTGGCCATAACTTGTAGGTCACACCCTGCATGTTTTGCTTGGAATTGTGCTCATCATCCAAAGGGAAATACGTTGCTCTTTACACCATAGTCCCACCCCCCACCTCATGCACCCGACCTTCAAGAACCACAGGAGAAAAACACAACCTGAGTATGTTTGACAGTTATTATGGGAGGAGACAGCTACAGAATCAGGCCCAGATTGCAAGGTATCTTCAGTTCTTGTTTCTGTAAGGAAGAGATTACATAAGTAGATTTAAAGTTGCAAAAAAGGGAGCATGTTTCATTAGTGTCACTTGTGCGGGATCTATATTTGGAGCGTGAGCCCACAGAAACAGACAGGGATGAAAATAGCCCTTAATAGCCCAGTTTGGAAGCTTTATTCCATTCCCTTCTCATGGCACAAGTATTGTGACAGACAGAGCACACTCTGCAGAGAACAGCTCAGTTCACCCAATCGCAGTGCCCCCTGGGGCAAGGCGGTAAGAAGGAGAGTGTGGGAAAATGAAGAGAGGTGGAGGGATGGAGGTGGACAAAATGTGACAGCAATAATGAACTCAGAGCTGTATGTAGTGCTTGCAAAAGCCTTTAGAAAATACAACAAAACTAGTGAGCATCCTACAGTCAAAATGCTTTAAGCTATCCATGTACTAAACACAGGAGAATGCTGCTACTGCATATAGAGGACAATTTTGACAATCAGATTTTAAAGGGCACTCACTGAAGGATTTGGAAGTTTAAAGTTTCAAGTTTTTTTACTTAGAGAAATTTTGAACACATCATCCCTGATTGGTCAGAGACATCACCTATTGGGAAGAAGTTTGACCCTTGCTGATTGCCTGGAGAAAGTCACATGACTTTAGTCTATTGCCATGGCATGTAGGGGTTCCATTTTTAAAGTGTGCACAAGTGATAAAATATAGTAACTTGGACTTTAAAGGGTTAAGTTCAGCCCCTTGTGCAGCAGTTTTTTTTTAAGTTCTATCCAATAATAGGTCTGCATTTGTATATTTTATCTCTTAGCATACTGGCTTCATGTAAGCCCATGCAAAGGCTTAGGTACAACAGCAAATTTGATTTTATTATTTTTTTTAAGAGTTCAGAAGTGGCTTTAGGAGAACATGATAGACAATGACAGTCAATACTACTGCAGATGTGTGTATTTAGATATATATGTGTGTGTGGGGGGTGGAGGCGTTGGTGGTAGAAACCCAATCTCCTCATACTGGGTGCCTATTGCCCCAGAGAAAAAGCATGAAAGAAGAGGGCCAGCTGTCCTTAACAATGGACCTGCCCCTCACCAGCCAGAACTCAAAAGACCTCATTCAGTTTCCAGGCTCTCCTAAGGCCGCTTTCAGGGAGACCGGCCAGGACATGTAACATGCACAACAGACATGTCGGTCTCTGTTTTAGACAAGTTTATGTGTTTATCTCATGCATGTACATTATATGAGTCCAATTTTTGTCTGCTGGTGGCAGTTTCATTATTCACAGAAGCAGAATAACTGAAACACTAATCTTGCAGAGCCAGAATTTTTTTTTTAATCAAGGGTGAGTGCTTGATATCCAAAAAACTGATTTGCTGACATTCAGTTTAATTCTGCAACTTGCTTGATTAATTACAATAGCTCAGGCCAAGTTCCACAGCAGTATTTTCAGTGTTGTCAGATCATTGTATTGTTCCCACTTTGTCGCATACTTCTGTTGTGACTGGGAGTTTTTAAATCAAATCAAACCAAATGATCTGCAGCAAGGGGTCGCACACTATAGAAGATTTATTTTTTACCAGACTTAGCTCCCAACTCATCTGATCGATCTTTATCAAGTAATTCCAGCTTATATTTAGACAAATCTCTCTTTCATCATTAACAATACACTATAATACAAGTAACTGCTGATGGTTAAATCTATTTTAGTCACCTATTTTTTTTAATAGTACTGTCAGTTTTTCCCTGTGCCTTCTTTCTTGAGTCTGTCATGATATTACATGCAATTAACACTAAAGAGGCATGGTTGTGCCTGCCAACATTTTAATAAATTCTTCTTAGTTTCCTAAGCAGATGGTAGTTTCTTCCCCAATGCTCCCTGTCATGTTTGTTGTATGTTTGTTATTTTCCTTTTCTGGGTTTACTGGGTTGTGTCCCTTGTGTTTCCATTTGCTGTAACTCTTCACTCACCAGCTCCTCCCCTGCTGAGTGCTTTAGAACATAAAACAACTCAGACTTTTGGTCGGTGACTTGGATGTCTCTGTGAGCCTCTCAAATCACATCTTTGAAGCGTTCACACATAGTGATTGGTGACTGCCAATCAATCTCAGCTTTGCCTCAGATCTGGGTCGGCAACATGAAAATAAGGCTAAAATCTTATAGTGTGAACTTTGCTTTATCTAGATTTAAAAGTCACACCAGGGATGGAGCTTCTAATCAGCAACATAGTTGCATTGCTTATCTGCATATAGCAATGTTCAATGGTGTGGTCCTTGCTGAAAAAAAAAAAATTAACACTTTTTGTCACATATCCACTGTTTCTTAACCTGCCTTTTCGATATTGATATCGCAAATGATTTACGTCATCTGACATTTCTTAGAATGTGTTATTGAGACTGTTCCTGGAACTGCAGTTGAGGGTCATAGCATTTCCAAATGACATTTTGAGAGATGTTCCTGTTAAATTCAGGTCTGTGCTCAGTTACAAGTGCACTGATAGAAATGCTTTCCAACAACATCTAATGTCTTTGTAGATGCACAAACAGCTGAGTTGACATATTGTCTGAACTGACTGATTTTCAGTCACAGTTTTGACACATGTAACAATTTGGCAAAAGAAATAAAAAGAATGTGAATGATGTGAACGAGTGCAGCTATAGTAGGAATTTGTTTCTCTACACACTTGTTGAGCAAATACATGCAGGAGGGATTTGAACCCCAGCTGCAACATCTGGGTGTGTTAGTCAAGTTTTTTGAGAAGCTCAATTTGTTTTTACAATTCCGGTTTTGGTTGGAATAATACAGCAATCAGTTGTTTTTTTAGTTTAGTTTAGTGTTTTCTAATGTCATGTAAACGTGTTTAGTCTATGACAATCAGAAGCACAATAGATGTATCAGCAATGTGGCAAAAAACCCTCTTTGCATAAACTGGATTGGAGTGGATTTGGCTGGTCTTCATTGTCCCCACGGGGCAGATTAGTTTGAAAGCAGCAGTCAACACAGCAAATACATATCACAGAATAAATTGATTAAAAAATAAACAAATACACATAATAGCCTTAAACATAGATATGATTACAACACAAGTTTAAAATACTTCTTTAGCTGCTTTTCATGCATTTTCTATCCTAAAAGGAAACACTGTGGCTTGTTTAAGGCCATCTCAGCAAAATTATGTTTAGATACCATCTGCATTATCTTAAGTGCTGTCCCCACTGCAGCTTTACGCATCCCTTAAGACTTCAGACTTTTTATTAAACGGGGGTAGGGAAGAGTAACTTGAATAATATAAAACAAATTCATGATATTTCTTTCTTTAAAGTGGCACATGCACCTTTTTGTTAGTCACAAAAGCGTCATGATCTTTAAGCCTAAATAATGTCTTACACAGAATAAAAGTCAGTTCATTGTAGTGACAAATTACCTGACACTGTTTTGTAGATATGCGTGAACCCTAATCCAAGCATGTGTCATTTCAAGCTATTGTCAGTTATCTGTGCTCCATGTTCACAAGATCTGTGTTTCACCCCCTGTGAATGTCACTTTATGTGTGTGCATGAGTGTGTGCAGAGTTTGAGAAAATACATTTGGGAGATGAACGTGTGGGTGTGACAAAGAGAAGACAACACTGCGTGTGATGGTCTTTTGTGTAGGTGACGGTCCCCCGAGTATTCCAGGTCTTTATTTCATGCAGCACAAACACAACTAGCACTCCACGGGGGGAAAGGCACCAGTCATTCAGTTTCAGAGTTTAAACTGAAGCCCCCCTCCCCCATCACAGATGATCCTGAAACACACAAACACAGACATGAGCATGCATGCAAGCTGCACATATGCTAAGGGGCATATAGGAGAATGCTTCCACACACAGACACCCTGAGGGCTGGCTCCTTTTTCCTTTACACACTCGGCTGTCCTTAGTGCCCTCACTGTGTTGTTCACAGCAACCCCATGTGCTGATACCATCTCATTCTATCTCAATTACATCAGCCAACTCCCTATCCTCCTCAGCAAGAAGTATTTTTCCTCTTCCATTATGCTTGCACTTGTATGCTCTGCTGTTTCTTTCAGCCTACACTTGAAGATACATAAATTATAATATTTCTCAGAAAAATTAACACCATACCTGACATTTGTTCTAAGGTATGGCAATGAAACATTTGCTTTCATTGAAGAGGCTGAAGGTTTACAACTCAAACAATAACATTAAAGAATTGTGTGGATTCAACACAGAAGACAGGATTATAACAAGCTCTGTGGTAAATGATTAAGTAGTTGCATTTAGTTGCATCACCACTGTGAGTTATTTCAAATAATGGGCATGCTGATCACAGTTGATAATCTCAGAAATTTGCAAAGCATAATGTAATTTGACAAACAGCAAACAGAAAAATACAAAATGCTTGTTCAGTATGATTTATCACGTGTGCCCTCATGTCCATGTAATCACAAGTTTTCAATCTCACAGTTTCAGGATTAATTTAGTGATGCTGCAAAAAGCCCAATTAAGCCTGATCTACTGAGGTGTATCATTTTTTGTGACAGGAAGAGCAACAAAGCCAGGGATTCTGGTCTTAGTGTGTTTTAGGTCACTTTTAAAGATTTTAGTTTTACGGCTCCATAGCAGCAAAGGTCTTTCCCTAAGACCACCTTTGCAGGATTCATTTACACTTAGCAGGTGTCTTACTGTTACAAACAATGTTGTTACATCAAACTGCTGTTGCTGACCCGTCTGTGTTGTATTTCATCACAATTCCTCTGTGAAGTGTCAGACAAATAGCTTGATGATCCAGATTGATTGCATCTCTGCTTCCTTTTATCATGATTCCTTTGCTACTCTACTTGCTCTCTGGTCAAGTACACCTATTGTATTTTCCAAATAGCACTTTAGTTAATCAGTTACCTTTTGAAGCTAACCTCTGAAGAGTCTTCAGCAATTGCTTTTTCCTGAAGTTAACTGTGATGATTAAAGTTGCAGTGGACTAAGTATTTCATTATGTATAAAACGTACTGTTGATGTACAAATATTTGTAAATTTATGCTGATAGGGGTATTTTCAAATGTATCTTTAAATGCACAGAATACATACAGCACTTACATTGATTTTTACAAAGACAGAGACCCATTACTTTGCTTCTCAGACAGGTTCCTGCAATGTGTGTGAGAAATCTGTGTCTAACCGTTGCAAATTATGAACATGGAGGAAAACTGAAAGTGTGTTATTGAACCTCTGAAATCTAGTGGCCGTCCACTTCCTGTAACAGACAATAACAGGAAGTGGTTAACAAGGTCCCAGACAAGCATCCCCAGCACTGAAAATGCACAGAGTTCCTTCCACAACAACATGCCTTTTTCAAACTGTCAATGAGCACAGGGTCATAACTACAGGACACTCCTAAATTTATTTTTTTTTTACTCCACAATCAGGATATTAACTGTGAATGGAAGGAAAAGGTGAGGCCTGTCTTTGGGCTTAACCATCCATGTGACCAAGCTCTGCAAAAGCACGTGTGGAGATGTGTCATTATTTTAGTGAGTATGATGGTTAGTTAGAGGTGTGGTAGGATATTTAACCACAAAGTATATCTAAGGCTTATGTTGCAAGTGTTTGGTCATCAACTGTGTCAGTATTCATTGACATCATTCAAAATGTTGCACTTGTCCATGTGGAAGAGGCGAAATATGAAAATTCTGATCTGAGAGTTAAGCTAGAGGAAGAGTCAAGTGATAACCAAAGTGAGTGGTATTCATAGCTTAGTTGTTAAGGAATGTATGCATTGTGTCAAGTTTACAAAAAAAGTAAAACTCCCTCTAGACTCCCTCAGTGCAGCAGCATAATCACAAGACATTCAACCAGGGAATTGGTGTTCGATTATTTTGTTGGACCATTATTTCATTGCTATTTTAGGATATTGTTACTTTAGTTGACAAGCAGTGCCTTGTCAGATAAACAACAGTAGGGTAGGGCTTGGTATTATAGGTATGTGAACTGAGTGCAAGTATAATATCTAACCTTTTTAGAGTGGCTTCTGTGATGGGAATCACATGTTGTGGTGTTTTTCCTGCCACTTGGGGGCAATAAGAAAATAAGCAGAAATAAGAAGAGGAAGAAATAATGACAGTAAAAAATAAGTGGATCAGTCTGAGATGTGGGCACCTCTTTGTTGCGATGATGTTAGTCATTTAGCTTTGACATGCTTTGGAAAAGACATACTTTGTGATGGAGTGAAACTAAGTTAGCATAATGAAGGCTGTCCAGTGCAGCTGTTGACTGGCGCTTTGTCCCCTTTGGTATGAAATGTGTTGTTGTCAGCTCCTTCCAGCTTAAGCAAACTTTCAACCAATCAGTATTCCGCCCGTGTGTGGAGAACTGCATTCATGTCTGCGAGTGTTGATAAACTATGCCCAATATTTCTCACTATCCATTGGCTAAGAGCAAAACAGACAGATATTTCTGATCAAGCATTTCACATATTTCTGTGAGAACATGCTAAGTTGTGTTGTGGAACCTACTGACCTTCTAATAGAGGTTTTTCTCAAGCATGACCAATGCTACATTCACACTATGTTTTCATTTTAAAATATATAACCTTAATGCCAACCTTCCACTGGTAATTCAATGCCCTTAAACCCATGTTTGGGTATCATTTGTATTGTTCTGTTACTGTGCATTCATCTTACTTTTAGGCACACACTTAAAGGTTTTTCCTTGTCTTTACTGGAACATTGCCCTAAAAAATAAAGTCCATTAACAATACACTTACAATGTCTAAGGCTGGGAATCTAAGGTGTAAGGATGGCTGCAGCTCAGTGCAACTGAAAGCAGAGCAGTTCAAGTGCAAAGCTAGCTTCACAGTTCTAGTAACAAAAACATCTGAAAACAATTCCATATGACACTCAAGCACTCATCCATATGACCATCGTACCTTTGTGTACAACAGCATCATATTTTATTTTATTTTAAATCATGTTTAATCAAATTTAGAATCATTCTCAACCAAATAATTTAATGCTTGTGCTTACTAAGCTTAGGTAAGCCATCTGAATGCATTGCACAATCTTAAATGATCCAAGAGAAAGCACATTATAAACTAATAGTGAAGCAATGCTACTTTTTTCCCCTTCTCTTTCTGTAATTAATGTTCTTCGGGGGATGTGTAAATATAGTTGCTCAGTCTTTTAGCCAATTATGCAGAACAAAGACGGCGGATGTCAGCAGAATCCTCGGCGCTCTGGGAGCTCCCAGCACAACCAGGACTGACCTTCAGGCTTTCACATCTTTGCTGCTCCTTATCAGCCCACATTATTTTGTTACTGTCATCCAGGCTCACCACAGTCTTCCAAGGACAGTTCAGGGTTTGAAACATGCCAGAGACTCATTTTAATTTTAAAGTTTTTTTCAGCATAATTGCTTCACCAAATAGTCTTTGAACTATCGCATCACATCATTTATATGTCTTCCTACCTTTGCATGCATTTGATAAAGGTCAAAGATAGCCATCACCCTGCGAGACATCAAGCCAATTTATTTAGCTCATTGTCAAAAACCATGCATTTGCATCAGTGACTATACAGTTAATGAACACACCCTTTTCATAACATTTGGATCTTGATAAGAAATTGACGGTTTCTAATGCTGCACTGATAAACCAGTGCATTATACTGAATTACACTCAGTAATTACTGGATAAAAGCTCAGTTTCATTTTCACTTTTTTGTCTGTCTGCAAACTTTCTATCTGTCTGTCCTCCCTCTCCAAAACTTTATTTTAGCTAATATGTCCAATGACATTTTAAAGCTGTTATGATTGATATAGCTTGCTCCGAAGATAGCTATACTAGGTCACCAAAACAAGGTACAGAAACAGCATTGCTGAAAATTTACTAAGGATTTCTTAATACCAGATAATGAGCTTGCATCTGCACTGGTCCTATTGGATTCCAGTGTTGCATTTGACATTATTAAAGAAAATCATTTGTCATATTGGCTGGAACAAGTTACTGGGATTAAATAAAATTGGAAAAACAACACAAGTCTTTTCTTAAACTATTTTATATATTCAGCTGACAGTTTTCAGACTGAAAACAGCAAGTCTTCCACAAGCATGGAAGTTAGTCATGGAGCTCTACAGGGCTCTGTGCTCCAACTTCTACATGATTCCCTCAGGCAATATTACTATATAAGGCTACACTGCATAGCTTGCATTGTTGTGCAGGTGACATCCAACAACAAGTCTATGAAACCATTTAATTAGATATAAAGCTGGATACAACTTGGACACATTGACAAACAATACAAACAACCATCCACGCTCACAAAGTGACTCACACCCATCCCTAGGGACAATTCCCAGCCCCACTTGTGTAGTATTATCAAAATTAAGAATAACCTGATTCAGAGTGATATCAAAACCTGTACTTGGGAGTTTTTTTTTACTTCTAGTCTAGTTTTTACAAAAAAAAGCACTTAATAACCAAGCTCCATTGCATTGTATTGCATTGCATTTTTTTTCTCATACTGCAGGCTTACATGTGGTTTCTACAGTTTTTAAACATAGAACGGGATGCAGTCCCTCATTTATAAGACTTTTCTTGAGATTAGGCTTAATACTTTCCGACAAAGCTTATAGTTTGTGTTGGTGGGTGATTTGTTAAGTTTTTCTCAATGCAAAGCACAAAGAGATAAATTCTTCTTATGAATTGGTGCAACAAATTACATTTTTAAAATTTCAATTCTGTGCTTCAATTCACAAAACTCACATTTCTCACACTATGGAGTGATCGATATGCCTAAAAAAAACTCACTACCCTAAACGATAAAAACAAACAATTGTATTTTTGTTGTTAATTCAATAATGTTTAATATTACTACACATGCCACGATTTAACATTTCTCTTGGTATCAAAATTCCATCCGTTTTCTATACCTGCTTAATCCAACTGTCGGGTCGCGGGGGGGCTGGAGCCTATCCCAGCTGTCATTGGGCGAGAGGTGGGGTACACCCTGGACAGGTCGCCAGCCCATCACAGGGCCACACAGAGTCAAAAGAGACAAACAACCACACACACGCTCACACTCACTTCTAGGGACAATTTTAGAGACACCAATTAACCTAACATGCATGTTTTTGGACAGTGGAAGGAAGCCGGAGAACCCATGCATACACAGAGAGAACATGCAAACTCCACACAGAAAGGCCCTGGGTGGGGATTGAACCTGGGACCCTCTTGCTGTGAGGCAGTATCAAAATTGTTTCATAAAACAAATAAGGCTATGTTATGATTACAGAACAGGTTTTTGTTGTATATCTTTTCATGATGATAATTTCTCCATAAAAATGGAAGGTTATCATTATTATCATCTTCTTTTTTCTTATGATCTTTTTACGTGTTCATTGTTTAAGTATTGGTTAATATTTTTGCAGTAGTGCTGCTAAAACGGCCTCTAACTGCTTTAGTGGCAATCTAAACTACAATTGAAATCTAGATTACATATCAAAAACCAAATAGATCAAGTATTTTGGATAAGCACAAGTTGTTTCTTGTGACCTGGAGGTCTAAAATCATGCTTCTTGTAGTATATGTTATTACATTGTAGATTCTGTTGCTAGCTTTTAAGATAAAACATTTTTTTCAACAATTTAGCGACTTTTAGAGCAAACAGACAATAAGAGTGAGGTCTCTTTCCTGCTACATAGAAATTCTCAGCTTTCACTTTGCTTTGTTAGTGGCAGAGAGAAGCAGAAGTAGCACATGTTCAGTTCTTGCACGTGAAATGTTGTCTTTGTGGTTTGTAAGGCTGTGCACTGTGTCAGGAACATTCTCTCATTTCTTACTTTCTTTCTGTGATGATTGTACATGCCAAACTGACAGCACAGCCACTGTCTTTAACCGAAGTGGATGGTGATTTTGTCAGATGACTCTGTGGTCATATATTTCAAAGCAGACCAGCACAGTGGAAATGCTCTAAAAGTGATTGTGGGTTCACATAAATTTTTAATGGGCTGCTTCTGAGTCACCATTTAAGGCAAGAACAAAACTATATGAATGAGAGCAGTTTGATTGGGAATATCCCAATATTGTTTTAACGGAGATGAAAGGAGAAGCACACAAATGTAAAGAGCTGACACAAGGCAGAATGCAACGACGTGATGATGTTAAAGTCATGAACGTCATCTTGTGACATTTAATTACATTTTTCGAGGGCTTCTGCTGATGATTAGAGATTCCCCCACTGGAGGATGAATAAAGTATTTTTCTATTCTATTCTATTCTATTCTATTCTATTCTATTCTATTTTATTCTATAATGAGTCAACAGTAAAATCTTTGCTGTCTGATTTATGCTGATTGAACTATTTCAATTAAACTTGATATCTCAAGCACACTGTATTTATAGCTGAAACTACACCTGGAAATCAGGTTGAGCCAAGTCAGTGTAATGGCAGAATGAAAGGTATATCATCCAATTCAACCCATAATATCTTGGAAGCAAACATTCTCTAATACGTTGAATCTCAACCTGGGGGCTGTGAGATCATTTTGGGGGTACCATTTGATTGTTGATAAAGAAATTAAATCAAGAATAGAATTAATTAGCTTAGGCCGGGGTATGGTTTATGCATTACATCACCTGCAGCAGTGACATAATTGGTGTTAGATTGATTTTATTTGTGTATGCACAAGTTTTTAACTGGCTTCAAAAAACATTTTTGTGCTTTATCAAAGCAGCTATGGCTATAGCCAAGGAAATATAGCCAATTTTGCAAAAGTAGCTGTCACAAGGATCTGCTTTAGTAAAATTTTCAATTTGGCCAACAGAAGAGGTTTCATGGCGGGTTGCCTGAAAGTCAAACAGCAGCACCATCAACTGAAAAATGCACCAACAGAGCAGAGAAGAACACTGCACGAAGTGACTCTGATCAATTCCAATAAGTCCTGTTCACAGTCGACCAGGTGGACCAAGTGTTAAGATCATAAAGCATTTGGCTTGTGTTTCTTCTACAGATGAAAGTGACCTCCACAGAGTATAAATACTGAACTCTCAAAATTAAGTTCTTACGTCTGTTAAAAGCAGGATTTATGTTCTGCTTGAATTTCATGACAGAATGTTACATGGCAATGGAAACTCCTTCTCCTTTCACTGTATATACGAAAACATCTCCCAGTGTGTGTGTCTGCTATGCCTGATTACTATTATCACCATAATAAACCATACGACATTCACACTTATTTCACACTATGATTGGCCAACAATGCTGGAGTAAAACAGAAGCTGGCATCATTCTTACTATTCAAGTTGTATTATTTCAATTTGTTACAGAGCTTTTTGTGCCACCGTTCATGTGTACAACCCAAAGCAACATGGTCAAGATCCCCCGGGAGAGATTGTTTTAAAGTGTGTGCTGTTTTGCATCTTAAGAACTACTCTGTGAGACAATAACCTGGCACTTAGGTCAAGTGGATGAGCAAGAGGAAAAAGCTATCTTTTTGTTTATTTGCTTGGTCACTCTCCTGACTTTCTGCTGCTCTCAGCTGAGCAGTGTGTGAAGGAGGCAGCCACTTTTCCACCCTCCATCATTGTTACAGCTCTAAAATGAACTGATTGCACATGTTTTTTCTTTATCTCAGTCTTGTGTGCTTATTTACTGTACATTTTCTGCTTTGCCAGAACTCTGTGAAAAGCATCAAGCCATGACCATAGCATGAGCACTCATACTGGGTATAAACATGGAACCCCACCCCCTTTTTTCTCAACAATGTTGACAGAGAGAGATTGGCAGCAATACCTAATTCTGCCATACATGGAAATTAAAGAAATAATGAGTTTAATAAATAAAAACATTAAGCTGCAGATTGGTATGAAGATGTGGGCTGTTTCTGGTCTGTCTGTTTGCTTTCATAGGAAAATATTACATTCAGTAATTTGCATTATATGACAGATGATTTTGATAGTATTGTATTAAGAACTAGGACTCCTTGAACTACAAGACTGTCATCCAACAATTCTGTTATGCCAGACATCAGATTACCCTCTGATCCTCACACAAACAGTATGATCAAATTGTCAGATTTCAAATTCAACACATTTTTCCTTTCTTTCTTTGTTTTTTTCTAATAATATAAAGATAGTTAAACATTACTCTTTTCCCCTTTTACTTTTTTATATTTATTTTAACTTTTGGTCTTTATTTTGCGTTATTTTGCTCTACTAATGTAATACATAACTGCCATGCATTAAAAGTACTTGGTTAAGGTGAGGAAAACTTCATGATTAGGCATTTAAATACACTAGTATGTACACATTTTATTATAGAAAGCTTGGATGTTGTTTTTCACATTGTTATGGCAATGTGTCCTGAAGCTGTTACGTTACCAGGTCAAGAAACCATACAGGTCCAAATGCAACCCTTTGGGGATGTCCTTGGCATTTGAGACCAAGAGACCGAGTGAAAACAGGCTGAAGAAATGGCTGCATATATTATTTTATAAATATCCAAATGAGCCTGTTTTAACAGTTCAGACAAATAAAATGGTTGTTTAAAATGGAGAACTGGATTAGCACTGTTATCCCAACATGGTATAAAATTGCCTTGAAGAGCTTCTTTTGTGATGTCAGAAATTCCTGGCTTTCTCTATCCAAGAGAAAGCTTTGAAGTGTTCTTGGGGTTATTATCCTGCAGCAGTCAGAATTCTAAATCACAAAGATGCAAACCAGAGGGTGTAGCAGGTCTGAAGAATGGAGTGTCACTTCTCCTGGAGGTAGTGTAGTTGATTTGGTGCAGACATCAAACTCAAAATAACACAAGCCTTAAATGTTTCCACCTTCTCGTTTTAACTGAGAATCTGATGCTTTACATTGTCTTTCTCGCTCCTGTTTGTTTCATTGCCCTTTTATTTACTGACATAAATGGAATAAATATAATTTTTTTCTAGTCTTTCTTCATGTATAGCCTTGGTTTTCTATGTGAGAAACTGTTTCAAGCTGCTGCTTTTTTTTAAAGTTCCTTTACCCAGAAAATACTGCTTCTGTGATCAACTGTAATAAAGTTGTTTTTCGATCTCTCAGTGAACAAAGCACAGCGTATTGATCCTCTGATGTTGTGTTCCCTGTTGAACTGCCTAATTGTAATTTGGATACAACTAATCCACTTTACAAAAAGTGCCGTAGAATGCAACAGACTGCCCCCATAAAACCTCCAGCCCAGCCTTGGTTTGATGCTGAGAAAGCCTTCTTTGCATAGAATATCAGACTAACTTCAGTCACCTCTACTTAGCTTTGATGCCAAGTTTCCCTTTAAGGCTCTGATGAGTAGATCAAATCCACCTGAATGTCATCTGAACACTGTTTCAGTGGAAGTGATACAACTCAAGGAAATAGGACCTGCTGAACAAAGGAGCAAATCTTGGCCATGACAACATGTACCCTTTGATGATGGAAATCTACTCTGACCCAAATGGACCCTCACTATCTTGCAAATGCAGAAAGTACAACAGCTTCACTATTACCAAGTAGCAACATCCATGTGCATTTGTATTTGTGTAACGTGTTCATGTTGTCTTTTGCATTATTTACATGGAGAAAATGTTTTCATTTGCATAATAAAGATAGCTGTACCATTCTACCATCTGGACTTTGATCTATCTTTTGATCTATAGTAGGATACCAGAGCTACACTACATGCACATGGATCAGTTCCATAAACAGCTTCCATAAGACAAGAACCTTGTCTTCACCACCATTCCTTGTCTTTGCATTCATCCATTTCCAACTTATCTTCATGACTAAAGATGATGTCACCACAAAAAAACTGGTACAGATTCAATTCACAGTGCCCATGAAAAAAGTGCTGTGACCTGAGATGAAAAATCAGACAAGGCAGCCGGTGGTGTGGCTCATTGCCTACAGGATGTCTGAAAAATGGGTCACACATGTGGGAGGACTGATCCTTGTGTCTAAGTGAAAGAAAATAAAAGGAATCATTCTTGTTAGTGTAAGCTCTGGAACGTGACACTCTTGGTGCTGATGGGACAACATTGGGGGCAGGGAGCTTTAATGGCCTTGTTTAATTAGATTTCATCTTAGTTGCATCCAACATGAGGGCGCATGAATGGGCTGACCAAACAAAGTGAACATTCATCAGTGTTGCCAATCACACCGGATATGATTAAGTTACACACCCTGCAGCCGCAGTGCTGGGGTTTGCGTTACAGCGGTCGCCAAGGCAAACATAAGCATGCTGCTCCCACAGACACAAAGGTCAGAAGGTGTTGGACTCTGTTTTTACATGAGCACCCAAAGGGGTATCATTAACATATAAGTATTATACACAGCGAAAATTATCAAGACCAAATGTCATGATGCCAAGTTCATGTTAAATGGTCAAACCAGTAGACTGAAGAGCAATGAAATAAGCAATTAAAGGGCAAAGGGAAATCTGTATCATACAGCTCTTAATGACTTTAGAGAAAAATGCAGTTTCATGCGCTCTCTTTATCCAAGTTAGCAGTTAAGAGGTATAGAATAATTATTTGTTTACAGTGAAATTAAACTGTAAATTAACCATTTTAATATAATATGATTAATATCTTTCATTTGCAAATATTCTTCAGGTGACTGTCTAAGTGAATCAAAACTAAACTGAAAAACCATACAACTAAGATTCAAATTATTTTATTTCTATACATGTAGCAGAACCACTGGAACATACTAGGTTTAAGTTACATCATAAAATTGATTGAAGAATAAAACTTGCCTTTAATCAAGCATTCATGTATGGTGAAGAAGAACTGACTTCTCTGTGTTTTTTATTATGCTAGCTTCTTGTTGTGTATGTCATGAGGAAATTTGAGGAGCCAAACCCAACCAAATACTCTTCTCCTCATTCCAGTTGTATCAAGAGTAAACAGGAAGTGTGTGGCATGTTATAAGTGGGGGATGGGAGGCAAGAGCTTAGAGGGGAAAGCATAAATAAGGGAAGAAGGGAGAAAAAGAAAATATAGCTGGCACTGAAATGGACAATGAAATGGATCTTTTCATTTTCTAAAGTAGAGACAACAATAAAGATTAAGGTGACAAATCTGACAGGACTTGAAAAACCACAGCCACAGAAGGTGATTGACAGCATTTGACATTCCTGTGTGTTTTAAAAATAGTACTCCAAAGAGGAAGAGAAAAACATGATGTGAAACATTTTGTCACTGATCAGTCTGACACTTTACAGAGAGACAGCAGCTTGCTTTGAGCGGTGAAGTCAACACATTTGCAAACACCAAGAGATCAATGGTGGAAATAATTGAAAAGATGAGTTAAGTGAGCTCTGTATGTTTGTTTTTTCTGACAGTGCGAGCTGCAGTGTCACAAACCTTCTTGACCTGCCTCAGATATCCAACTTGTTGGCAGACACTTAAATGATCAGCAGCACACATGCATAAAAAATCTAAAGAACTTGGGCTTCCAGGCTCTCATCACTTGGCGCAGACACACCATGCAAATTTCATGACCACAGCATGTTACTGCTGCCAATTCGTTGCTTTGAGTCGGATTCAATGTACACCCACAAAAACCTAAGGCATTCATCTTTCATAATGCTGTTTTTTGTCTCTATTTGATGTGCTCAGTAAAAGATTCACAGAAATGTTTAATCCTATGGGTCTAGTCAGGTAGACACTGCTGCTGAATTTGGTGTTGAAACTGGCAGTGGAGGGATGGAGGGAGGCAGGGTGCAGACTGACAAGCAGACAGACAACCGTGGCTGCTAATGTAGCAGAGAGGGAGGTGCTGATGGCCTGTTGCCAAGGTGACACAGGCCAGCCGGGTTCTGTCTCATTTGCAGATGCAAACGAGACCTCGTAGCTCCTAAAGGCGAATGCTAAGTCTCATCTATAGACACAAACTGAGCTGCCTCCTCCCCAGAGAACAGCTCCTACATACACCTGAGCTGAGAGGAAAGAAGATGTGCAACGATTTATTTGCTTTTCGCGTTTGCTTGTGATGTGCTTCCTTTGTGCCCCATCTGCTACTTTGGGAAAGAAGGATTGGTTATAGTTTCCTAGTGTCCAACAACCCCCACAATGACATCTTCCCTCCTTGTCTCCTCTCCCATTCCATTGATTCTCTGTGTTGAATTGGCCTTTTCAGTGAGGGGGATGGATAGCAGCATGCACTGTTGAATAACAGCCCTCAGCCGACGCAGCACTCCACCCCAGAGACAACAAAAAGGCAGACTCCTTTGTTTGGCTAGAGGTAAACAGCTGGGAACAGATGATGCTGGCCGGGGTGATTTACGTGGCCATAGCCACAAGGTTTTGTTGTGATAGGGACAAACAGACGAAGGCAGGGGGAGGGAGAAGTGAACTGAAAAAAGACAGACAGTGTTTTGAGTCAAGAAAAAAAAAATTGGAGAGTGCTTTGTACATTTGTTTGTTTGAGTCTGATATTGCCTCTGGGGAACACTTCCTTGAACACACCTGAGAAACAGAGTGCATAACAACCAGGGTATCAGTGATGTCATAGGTTTTAGATCATATATACAAACATTTAAAGAGCTGCAAATTAAAAGAAAAATACAGCAGCATACAAATGAACAGAAAGGACTACACATATCTATTTTCTCTTTTCAGAAACAAATACATTTTGTCTTTAATTACAATAGCCAGCTATTAGTTGGCAGGAAATAGTAATTGTATACTGTGCTGTGATAATGTGAAGGGACAGGACACAAAACAGCCGTAATGAAATTTTCATTTACAAGTGTGGTTGACACACACTTATGAGAAACACCACATATGCCACACAGACCAAATCCTGAATGGTTAAATGGTCATGAATAATTAGGGCATTCTCTCACTGAGCAGATGTCTCTTTCTGCTGAGCGCTTCTTCTCACAAGAATGAACGGCAGGAAAAGATAAGCCTGGTGGAGAAACAGAGAGGGGATTTTATTGGATAGCAAAGGAGAGGAGAGGAAGATTGGAAGCTGTGGCCTGTAATACAATATAACATGTGTCCACAATCACACACGTGTGCATATATAACACCAAGTCTCAATGCCTCAAGCTCCCTGACCCTCCCCCAAAACATATAAGTACACCACACACACATTATTTACAAGCATTCCCACTTGAAACCCTTAAGTCTGGAGAGAGTACACCGGCGAGGCTTCCCTCAGCTACATATCAGAGAGTCAGTGCAGTACTCACAGGACCATTAAAATATCAATAAGGTAATCACCATCTTTCCAACACACAGAGATAAATCCATTCACTTTATTGTGGAACTCCAAAAACTTTTCTTTTTTTTTTTAAATAAAAGATTTCACCTTTTTCTGTAATGTCTACCTCCAAGCACAAAGATACCTCAGATAATGTTAGTTTTAGGTGTTCATTTTTATCCATGTCACAGAAGGAGATTAAACTCCTCTTTAACATTGTAATTAGTGGGACAGTTCATGATGTTTGTCTCCCTTCACCTCTTGTTATTCATTTTTTGTTGGTGTGTAACCATTGCAGGCCATCTTTCCTGTTGTCAAATTTTCCTTTCTAATCTGCCATCATTTAAGTGCTAAACTGATGCTCTTCACTTCTGTGAAACTTCTGTGAAGAGCAAATGCCCCAGTTTCTTATTTATGTCTAGTATTATTATTTTGAAAGTTCACGCTACACAAGAACTAGTTTATATTTCAGTTAGGACAGATTCAAACTGAATTAGTACAAGCTCATAGCTCACCTTATGAAATCATCGACAAAGGTAATAGTCTTAAATGAACTACTACTCTGATGAGCTCCCCAGAATTCTTCTCATTGCATGGTAACATTTTATGACGTACATGAAACATGGGTACCACAGCCATCTGAGCAGATGCATGCACATCTCTACATTTATCTATTTTGGGACTAACTGTTCTAAAAAAAAAGGATTTCCACTTTAGGTGCAAATTGCTGCAATAACTCCCCTAACTCCTCTTTAAACTCAACAACATAAAGAATGAAACCAAAAAGGACATTAACATGCACACGGACAGCCACAGGACTACAAGAAGAAGAGCCCTTGCTTTTTCAGCAACTGATGGATGCTTAAGAAGATGTACATTAATCAATGGAGTATGCTATGTTAGTCATTTTCTTTAACAGCCTTTGGAAGCCAAAAGCAGCACAAAAGCCAAATCAGAAAATCAAAACAATCTCTAAATATTTGCTCTCCTCTTAAAATCACATAAGCAATGCCAACAATGCCTGAGCAGATATGCGTCAGCAAAACCGTTATGCACTGCTGTAGTTATGTTTAGCACTAACAATTAAATAAAAGTGGGTCATGAAAAATGATGTTAAGATAAGAAAAAAAGTCATTATAATACTAAGTACCAAGCTATGTAAAATTAAAGGGTCCAAACATAGACTCACACTCAGGAGACAGGCAGGTTAAATATAATAAAAAACTTTTATCTAAAAAGAAAAACAACAACAAAAGAGCATAAACCCAACATACAGAACATAGTGTGTGGAAGCCTGGATGAGTAATATAACGTAGGTGTGACAATCAGGTGTGGCAAAGAAGGGGAATCAACGAAACTTTTCTGGTGTGCACATCATCAACACATATTCTTGTTTTATGAATACTACTTTGTGTGTAGGAAAGGCATATACATGGTGTAAGATACTGAATCTGGCCCCATGCTGCTAAACATGTACTAAAAACCGAGCAGCTTTAATCCTCACCCATTAACATTATATAAAGCTTGTTTAAGACAAAATGAAAATGTAAAAACAGCTGTGGGAAGATAAAAGGAGGTCACTGCACCCAACCAAGCACAAGCCCCTGCACATACTCGTCTTAAAAAGACTAATAGTTGGTTTTCATATGGATTATGTTTAATTACTAAGTTTTGGAAATGGCATTTATTGTGTTCTTTTTCTTTTTTTTAAATTGACTTCCGTTTTTTTAATTACCTTCTCAAACATTTACTCTACACTTATTAGCTTCAGCTTGGGTACTTATCACCCATTGTGAACAAATCTATCCGTGAGAGCTCATGTATCCATCCAGATTTTCTTTTCGTTTTTTTTAACTGTGCAGTTTGAGGGATTTCACATATATATCAAGTACTGTCCACCCTCACAGCAGCTATCAAATCTGCACTAAAGGACTATCTGCATTTTCACAGTCATGAACCAGTGGTTTTATCACATATGAGAGCTTTACCAGTGTCTAACGGTCATGTCATCAACAGCGGAAAGATATGTATTAAATGGTGTGAATTTACTGATTGGACTTGACCGTTGATGCTCAGTTACTGCTGTCAACAGCTAGAATCACTGCAGTGATGCCAGCAGTGATGGCCGTACAGGCGATTTGCCACCTCTCCTTCCTCTCCCTCCTACACAGTTATGTATTCAACCTCACACCTGTATAGGCCTGCCAAGAAAATCATACATTGAGACGTCAATATATAGATTTGTCTTGATGGAAATCAAATCAAGGCTCGTGGGAATGCTAACTCCAGGATTTGCAGCTGGGAAAACAATAATTGGTTGTTATGAGGTGGATTGAATTACAGAGATGAAAAATTTTACACAATCAACATCTAGCAAACAATTTAGCACTTGAAGCATATCGATTTGCACAGCTTCCCGTGCATGCTGCAGGGATTTTGAAAAGCCTTGATGGGTCTAGGTATAGCTGGAAACAATAAAATGAGTCACAAGGAGAAAATGACAAAGACTCCTCTGCAATGCTGTGGGGAGTTTTCTCTCTTGTGTTGAACTCAGTTGAACTCAGGAAGCTGCTGTTACAAAAAAACCTATAGAAATTGAATCATCTGGCTGTTTTAGAGATCTAATGCTTTGACAGTGAAGGAGAAAGATGTGATGTAAAAGATAATCCTGCTGTCATAGAAGACTTGTTGTGAATTGATAAATGAAAAGTGTTTTGAAGTGTGGAATACATTTTTTTTCTGTCAAAGACATTCATAACTTCTCAGCTGAGTGCAGACATTGTCACTTTATGAGTCACATAAAACTTGATGTCTGAACAAGAGAGCAATTCACACACTCACTTAGAGCTCATGCCAAATAACTTGCAGGCAACCAGTAAATCAAGCCGCTGTGACAGATTCTGAGCAGTGTTCTCATGTTTATAACTTGTATATCTCAGATAGACACACCTTTATAACTGGTCACCTGAGAGTAATTTTTATCAGTCAACACAGCAACCCCCCCAGTGTTAAATTAACTGTGGGAGTGCTAAATTGACACAGGAAAAGTGGCTATATGTATCAGTTGTTTCCATATAGTCATTTTTCAGAATTAGTTCAACACTGGCAATTTTGCTGTATGGATGAAACAGAATAAAAGTTCATCAAAGCCCATCAAATGGGCAGCAGTATTTTCTCAAATGCTGTGTGTGAGGAAGTGTGTGTCCTCGTCACCACATTTCCAGGAAATCCCGACAGGAGGCAGCTTGTGGCACCTCATCAGTAATAATGCCATCATTGTCCTTTTGGGAAGGGATGGGAGTGAGCTGTGCTCTGCTCTTATGACTGTCTTTCTACCATTGTCAACTAAGGGCATCTTTGTCTACTCTGGATCATCAAACCTACTGATACTTGATTTTCCACTTATCATCGTGTACATGCTTTCGACAATTTGGCGTACTGATAAAATATCTAATGAGAACAGCAGCATTGTGGTGTATTTCTCTTTTTATTAACTTATTTCAGCTGTAAACTGTGTAACATTTCAAAGTGTTTATGAAATTGTTCCAACACATCTTTAGTGTTGTTTAGTTGGTGTAGGTGTTTCAGTTCCTTGTAGCAAAACGGTACACAAAGTGGGTGTTCACAGTTTCTTTTCTCTGACAACAATGTGGACTAGATGGTGTGGATTAAACTCCCTTTTAACATTGAAATTAGCGTGAATAAGCTCATTCAGACAGTTCATGATGTTTGTCTAGCTTTTTTTTTTACCCCCCCTATGTTATTCATAATTTGTTGGTGTGTAAACACTGAAGTCCTGTTGTCTAAAATGGCCCTTAGTTCTATTTTTCACCTTGGCTCAAATGACAAACCTCATTTCACCATTTTTAACAAAAGTCATGCTTCCCAAAACAGATTGGGACAGAGCAAGTCTTCTGTTCAACATAAATAAATGTGTCTCCTCCAGCCACTTACTAATTGCTGTAAATTTTGACTAAGCAAGCATTTAGCTTTTAGTCATGTGTTTATAGAGGTGTGAAGATTTTAGAATGAAGAATTTGTTCAGCAACTAACCACAATACTCTGCACCAGAGATTTTCAGAAGCATGTGCTAACAAGCCAGTCGAGCCTTTTTACGTTATTGATGTTCATTCATGCGCTTCACAGTGGGAACTTTTCTGCTGGTAATACACTCTTGCGGCTGAAAATGTGAGGCAGGGAATGCAGGAACAAATATGTTTAGAGCACATGCCTTGCACGATGAGATGCAGTTAAGTATGCTGTTGGAGATTGCTATGTTTCCCTCAGCATGTTGAAAATGGTTGATTGCTGTTTTTGTGTTTATATCATTATAATAAAACTCAGCATGCATACTTGTTTTCTCAAATGTGCAAGATGGGATGGAGACCACTGATGACGGCGCTCCCATGTAAACTATCGGCCTGCCATTAGGGAGAACTTTGTCTTCACTCTCTGGGAATAAAACTTGCAAAAATAGATATTCCCATAATGTACATCGATCAGTCACAACATTTAAAGCACTCAAGGATAAAGTGAATAACACTACTCATCTTGTTACGATGCAATATTCTGCTGAGAAAACCTGAATCCTGGAACGGACACTTGTCACTGAAACATTTTTGTAGGCCAGTTACCCCCATAAGGTAACAGCATCAACATCCCCCAGCAGGACAGCAGTGGGTTCCACAAAAACTGTTTAGGATGAGCTCAAGGAACATGACAAAATCTGAGGTGTTTATTTGACCTCCACAATTCCTATATATATATATCTGATGGGATCTTTTGGAAGCAAGCCCAATTCACACAGACTCCACTTCATAAGGTCCAGATACTACAGGACCATAAGATCTCAGATATTCTGTGTACACCCTGACTGCTTACAGTTCATTTGGTGAAATTAACCTGCTAAGCTATATCAACCTACTGTCAACCAAACCAACAAGTGGATGATCCACGCGGGAAATGTATTAAAACGTAAAAGCCTGTAATCAATATGACATTGAATTCCTGAAATGATTCATTTTTAAGTTGCATACACAAAGACATTTCACAACTTTTGCACCCTTCACATACAAACCATAGAATTATGCAAACTGAATTTAATCGTCAGTAAAACTGAATATGGCAATACAGTTCCTTTAATTAATTCATTTATTTCATATGCAGGGTTTAGTAATATTTACAACTATCCATCCATCCATGCATTTTCTATACCCGCTTAATCCGTCAGTCGGGTCGCGGGGGGGCTAGAGCCTATCCCAGCAGTCATCGGGCGAGACGCGGGGTACACCCTGGACAGAACACCAGTCCATCACACATGCTCACACTCACTCCTAAGGCAATTTTAGAGGCACCAATTAACCTAACATGCACGTTTTTGGACAGTGGGAGGAAGCCAGAGTATCTGGAGAGAACCAACGCATACATGGGGAGAACATACAAACTCCACATAGAAAGGTCCCAGCCGGGAGTTGAACCTGGAACCATCCCACTGTGAGGCAACGGTGCTAACTACAATAAGCAACTGCAAAATCTGAAAATAAATCATTTTCACATTGTAATGCAGGAGAAACCCATAAACCCATCTATTCTGTCTTGGCTTTACAGTGTACAAACTGCGAGATGCATTTTTTAAACACAATGTAAACTTCTATAAGTTCATTTTTCCATGAGGAAAGTGCACTGGAGATGATTTCCAACAGAGATCACATGTACTTGGTCCAGTCCCATGCTGTTTTCTCCCCTGATTAACACCATGGCGAAGGGTGGAGGTCAACACAGAAGCTGGAGATAAGAGGAACAAAGGAGAAAAGGCAGAGTGGAGGAGGATAGAGAGGAGGGCGTACTCCCTGACCACAGAGCATAATGTCTTATCTTGTCTGTTGTCCTGCCGGTCATTATCTCCTGCACGTGGACATGAGGACTGCACACAGCAGATATGTGAATAAGAATGCTATATTTCATACTCACAGAAGTGTTAAATCAGTTAACTTAGACAGCAATCCTTATCAAGAAAAAGTAATGACAGTTTATTTTAGGAGAAAATTAAGATGTTACACTGACCTCTAAAATCTGAAACCAACAGGATGTATGATTTGATTTGGATAACAGCATATAAAGTGTTATGTTTTAAAAGTGAGATAACAATCTTATCTGATCAAAGAAAATGTTGTTAAAGCCAAGACAGAAAATGTGTAAAACTACACACTTTAATGCCCTTTAATGCATGTCGCATTGTAGTAACCACTGCTTGAAGCTTGGTAATGATACTATAAATGTGCACACTAATGCTATATTGACATACAGCTCAGCGTGATGACAAACTGAGCGTACAGCAGGGTAGGCACTTGGGAAACGTGAAACAGGTACTCTATATATGCTTCCATTAGGTAATCTTAGTAGGCCCCATAGTTACAACCCCATAGTTAAGCTGCTATAGGCGGGGGGGGCCTCATATGTCACACCTTTCTTCACTTTGCTCTCTTTTTTTCCCCCTTTCATTTCCTCATATGACATAATGCACATTTGGCCTTATTGTTGTCATTAACTTGTGTTTCTCTGTCTCAGCAGGCATCCTTTGAATGGTGATTGTTGTCCCTCCTTTTCTGTCCTCTTAAACCCCAGCTGGCCGAGGCAGATGGCCACCTTTCCTGAGTCTGGTTCTGCCAGAGGTTTCTTCCTGTTAAAAGGGAGTCGTTTCTCCCCACAGTCGCCTCATGCATGCTCAGGAGTGGGGATAAGACTGAAGAGTTAAAAGTCAAAGTCAAAGTCAAATTTAGTTGTATAGCACATTTCATGTACAAAACAATTCAAAGTGCTTTACAGAAAATAAAAGCATTGCAGCGGGGAGCAGAAAAAGCATCAAAAATATGTAAAAGAATTTAAATAGAAAGAAATAAAATAAAATAAGAGAAGAAAAGAGAAGTTTTGATGCAGTCTGTTGGTTTCCTTAGCTAGGAAATTGTTTTTGGATTGGCTCTGTATGTATGCATTGGACTAATTTTGAATTTAATTAATTAGATTTGATTGGATTGTGATAACAATCAATTGAACTCTAATTGACTTGAATTGGACTGTATTATTGAAGAGCCTCAAGATGACATTTGTTGTGATATATATATGTGATATATATGCTTACATACCACTATATAAATAAATTCAATCTAATTAAATTAAATTTAATGTTTGTCCACTTGTCCAAAATGTAGTCATTAGGGTTATCTGTTCAATTGTGGGATGAGAAAATGTTGGTAGGTGAGTGTTTTGTATAGGGAAGCAACTTGTCATACAACAGGAAATGCAGCCAGTGGGTATCAATCTCAATAACAATGTAGAGTTTTCTATCCCCAACCACATATTCTTTAACATCTAAACCTTACTATGTACATTAAATCTAACCTTAACCGTATACTTTTTAATTCCAATCTTAGCAAATGGGATTGACGTATTAGAGTAAGTAATCAGGGAAGTAGCATGATGTGACTGAAACTGTACTGCAGCAGAGAGCTGGAGAGGGAAATGTAGCAATACTAAACATTTTTAAAATTTCAAAATCTTTATTCAATATTTCAGTCTTTATTGTGAAATTGCTACATATTGTTTCATGGACCAGTTTATGCATTGTACTATCTGCGTTGTGATCACATTGACTTCAGGCTATGCAAATTAATAAAGGTAGCTAAAGGAGCTTGCTACAAAACTAATGATTTATTCTTTTAAAGTACATAAACATGCTTGTTGTGTTTAAATCAATTCATCATGCACTTTCAAGATTGCTTGAGGTGTTAGTTTGTTTGCTTTTTGTCTCAAAAAATACATATTAGGGCAGATGGAACCACTGATAATGAATCATTTCTGATGCAGCGAGAGAATGAACGTGGCCAACATACCCAAGTGAGCATACCCAAGTCTGAAAGAATTCTCCCCCTATTCCTCTTATATATGGCTATGTGTGACACCGCCTTTATCACCACCTTCTAACAATACTGTGCAGCCTAGTCAATTTCCTATAAAATAAGTCATGAAAGGGAACATTTTCTATAAAGCAACATTTTAAAGATTTTTCCTGAAAACTGCTTGACAATTGCTACAACTATTAACCAATTCCTCACATTTCCATTATTGTGGCTTTGTCAGTAGTAATAGTTTCCAACACTAACCCAGTTAATCCTCCACCATCCCTCCAGCTTCCAATTGTAGAGTTATCCAGATTCAGATGTATATCAGTGGGATGTGTGTCAAAAAATTATGCCAATGGGGTAGCTGTTGCATTAAATGTGATGGCCAAAGGCTGACCCAGTATTACTATTAGATGAGTTGCAATGAGAATGTGTTGGGAGAGGTCCAAAGGATAAAATTTTCCTCTATGGCTTATGTAAGTTGATATGGTTGGACATTCAGTTTTCAGAGACAGGATTTTTTTTTTCATCCGCAACTCATATATATATATATATATATATATATACCTGCTGTATATAAATATATACATATATGTATATAAATATATACAGCAGGGTTATGTAAAAACTGAACAAAGCTAGAATGAAAGCATCATCCATTTTTTTCCATTCACTTAAAGGTCGGTACTGTCAAGATGGCTTGAAAGTGGTCAGTGACACAAATTCAAATAAACCCAAGTTGAACTCAAAGGCTCAGAACTCATTTAGAAATCCATTGATCACAGTGATTCCAAATAAATTAAGTTATGCATCTGTCTGCGTCTGACCACCAGCTTCACGCATAAATCTAACTTACATTAGACATACACTACATTTTCTACAATACTCATATTACCAAAATGTTTGTCTTGCGGTACATGGATGATATTATAGGTATATTTGGGTTTTTATTCTCAACCTCCTGTTCTTGATTCATGGTTTCAAATAGCAATATCCAGGGATGAGCCTACAGTGGATCTTGGATAAGCTTCAAGCCCTTGGCTTAGGTCCCCACCCCCATCTCACTAGTGCTTGCTCTCCTTCTATTCCTCTCTCAAACACACACATACAAGGACTCCAAAAGCACTACAGATACTCTTTGCCAATTTAATAAAGAGAGACTTTGTCATGCGTATCTCTCCCACAGCTTCCTGGCCAGAGTGACAACAGTGTGGGTGAGTGGAAAAACAGGAAGAGGACAGGCAGACTACAGGCAGCTTTAGTGGGCTGTGGATTTGCCTCTTGTGTGTGTCTGTGGCTGTGCTGAAGCTGCGTGCATGTGTACGTGCAGCATATGTGTTAACCCACGTCAACATGTGCTCAGTTGGACATTGCTCAACATTACAAAGCAGTGGTGGCGTAACACAAGTAGGCTTCTTGATCAGGAAGGACAACTTGTTGTTTCCTGATGGGTATGTCTAACTGCCAGTGCCCGTGTAGGCGTAGGATATGGCTCTACCACTAACAGATCTCATGACGGGAGGAGCAATGGACAAAGGTCACAGAGAGAGCTGCAACTCAGCACGGAGCTTTTGGGGAAACTCAATAATGCATGATTTGTGTTTTCTTGGTTGTACAGCATGATCCTTGAAATTGCCTCTAGAGGATATCTCAGAAAATGTCAAAGTCCCTCAACTATTAACAACTCTCAGAGATACAATATTGTCTCTTTTAGAAATTAGTTCTACTTCAACCACCACCCTAGAGACTAAAGAAAGTACAGTTTAGATTATTTCAATTGCACTGTAATTCTGCAATATGTCTCCAATTCACTTTCCATCTTAATCATTTTACTGCTGTCAGAAATATTGGATGGGATTGAATACTAACTGTGTGTCCAAACAGATTTCTACCGTGAGTGAGTCATTTGGTAAATATAGGGAATGACAGCACTGACTTTCAATTTGGGCTCAGCTGTTTTGCAGTCTAGTTGGAAGACACAAACAAGGAGCATGTCGACAGACATGTGGACACGTATCCAACTGTCAGTGATTCGGATATTCACAGAAAACATTTGAATTCTCCAATGCATACAAGGAGAAGATAGAATTGCAGAGGGCTAACACGGTGTGACATGAAACCTCGGCTTGAAAATAGGTCATTTCACTGGGCGTATAGTGGGAACTGCCTGAAGTATCATTGCACCAATGTATCTGTAGATGAGACCTGTGTCTGCTTGACAGTCAGGGAAGCTCTGCAGATGGTAAAGAAGAAATCTAATTAAGCCCAAACAATCTAGATCCATGGTGCCCAGGAAAGCTGTTACTTCCCTTGTGTTTTTATGAAGGTTAAACTGTCATATTAATACTTTAAGATTAGTTTTTGAGATGTGAAAAAAATCCCATTCCTAATTTCTTTGACTGACACCGAGACAAATATGCTTACTGAGAAGGTGAGTGAGATAGAAAGTGATGGTATGATCACAGGTACCTGTAAATATGTTAATTTTTTCCTGACACGTATTTTTGTTATGAGACGTTATGTTTGTTTGTGGAGGGGAAAAGAGTTCAAATGTGCTTTAGCCCCACCACAAAGTATTTCTGACATCTGTGAGTCAATTAGTTGACTGAAGAGAAAACATCCCTGCCCCCTCTCTCCCTGCCTTCCCTCCATGCTCCCCTTCCTCCAACAAAATATCTCCAACCAACCAGGGAGTCAGCCAGCCAGTTAGGTAGCATAGCAGCTCCTGTCTGCCCTGCTTGGTGGGAGGCTCTGGGGGAGGGGTGCTTGTCAGAGCAGGGGGTGGGAGGGTAGTGGGGGTGATGAGGTTGGATGTCAAGAATGTGGCTCATGGTCTGCTCTTTTGTGTGCTTTGTGCAAGATGAATAGGTCCATGGCGGGCTGGGGTGCTAGCTGGCTACAGTTCTCCGTTGACTTGTGTGTTAGAGGGCCTGAAGGCCCTGGCCTGCCCCTCTTGAATTCAGATAATCATACAATGAAAGCTGCTGGATGAACAACTTAAACAACCCCTACATAAAGACATAACTATTTCAGTGTGCCATCTCCTGGATTGCTCATTCTTGTCTCAATATTACATATAACTTTAGAATCTCTTCACTGTCTGTCTCTCTGTGTCTATGCCTCTGAGAGCCCCCTATCAGGATAGTTATTGTTTGCTAAGCTGGAATGGGGGGCTGCTCTTTTTTATGGCTTGTGCATCCCATATTCCCTTCCCCACTCGTCCCTGTTGCCCTCCATGTCCTCAGGCTACTGCAATGGAAATATGCTTCAGTCACATTACTAATTATTTAAGAGTCATCACCTCATTAACTGTGCAGGGAGATAATGAATGATTAATAGGTCATTCTTCCCTTCATCACAGTGTTCTCCCACTCCCACCTTCCCTAATAGCTACTTGTTTGACAGGTTGTGATGGTTGTTGTTGTCCATTTAGTATATGCATCCCTCCAGCACTCATCTGCTCTATGTGCATGTTCCTCAAGGTAACTTGAAACATCAGAAGTGGCTGTAAGGCAGGAAGTGTGGTGAAGGGGACATGATTAGTGTTTGTAACAGCAATGATCCCTCAGGCAAGTAAATGCTGAAGACTAGTGTTGCCTGGAAATGCACAGTGGGCTTGTGGTGTTGACTGTAAATGACTGACGTTGCTTGGTAATGAGCCAAGAATGGATACATGAAACCAGAGAGAGCTTCTGTTGTATTTGCATAGCCTACATTAAGTCATCACTTAGGAGTATTTTATCATGATCATAAGTAGAGCCTTAAATGATACCCCTGGGCCTCAACTTTCAAAGTTTAAATCATTGACAAGTCTTGTCTCATGTCTCAGGCCTTTGTATGCGGCAATAAATTTGTCCAACATGTTACCTGACACACACATGTGGTTCTAAGTGATCCAAATGGTAAAACTCTGAGTTGGCTGCCACACAGAGGGCAGGCTTGGGTATGGGCAGGTGATGAAACAGGTATGTATGTATGAATGAGGATATATTTGAACAATTTCTCTTCTAAGGACAAAAAAAAAAAGTGTTGAATTGTAAAGAATTTTTTTTTTTTAAATAAGATAAAAATGTATATTTTTCCTGATTCTGTATAGTTACATTAGTACTTGTCAGCACATTCTCCATCTTCCTACAAGAAGATATCCATATCCCACATCTCATTTGAATTCATTTAGCCAAAAAAGCTTGTGAGGAGAAAGGACAGGATGGTGGAAGGTGCAAATCTTCATGCAAAAGGTTGCTAAATCAAGACTCATCTCGCATGTTTTCCACTCCCACTGTATTTACTGTTCATTTTTGTACTGCTCTCTCACTCAAGAATGCTTAGGGTTCAGCTTTAAAACTGCATGTTAAGGGTAAAAATGATATGGTTAGGTCTACATCTTACAAAATACATGGTAAGACAGTTACAAAATTCTGAGAGATTCTACACTATCTCTGCCTTTTATGTGAACACAACATACCAAAAAGCAACATGGATTGTGACAATATTAAGTTTGGGACATGTGGATAAATGTACCCAACTCATCTTTTCTGAAGAATGGGGTGTTTGTACTTTTCATGTGTGCATGTTGTCATCTTGTTGAGACTAAACCTTAATGGAGAGCCAGACGGTGTACGAGGGGATTTGCCATCATTTGTACTATTATTGATCATTTAAAAAGTCTAAACTCTTATTATCATGTAATTTGTTTCTCACTTTTTTTAAGTGTTCTCCAAGAACTAGACCTCCCCCCTTACTTTCTTTAAGCTGTCACCTTTCTTCATAATGCACAAACATTAGAATGCACCAACATTCCACTTATACCTGAAATGAAGTGACACCAGTTGGTCTACGCACTCAGACATAGAGCACTTGTAAAGGTCTTATGGTTATTTCATGATTGCCACTGTCATCCTTGTGTTCTGTAACCAAAGTGACATTACCACTAAAACCATGTTGAACACTGATGCATTTGCAAAATGGACGAGTAACACGCACAAGTCTGTGAGGTTTTTCTCTACACTCATTAGCGAGGCAGCTTATGGATTCCCAGATGGCACAGAACTTGCGGAGGGAAATTGCTGAAATTGTTGCAAAAGATAAAGTATTCTCTTGACATCTGCAGAAAATATTTCCATGATAGCTTTGTACTTCCTGTACAGCATGCGCACTTATACTAGTCTAGGAGCGAAGTGGAGTATTCTTCACAGCTGCAACGTGTATTGTTTAGAGAAGACTGCAGCTAAGTTTTAAATGGGGACAAAAGTTTATGGGGCTGTTGTCAGTCAGGCATTCAATGACCAATACATTATGCCTATGAACATATGGCATTTTATGTGTAAACTACATCTGACTCACTTCTGAAATCCCAATGCAGCTTTCTAATAACAGTTATATAGAAATATCAGCTAACTGTAACTGTTGGAGGTTGGTTTGAACAATTTCTATCACTTTCCAATAACAACTACCAACAGTCACTTCAAACTGGGATTGAAACATTATGAATACCTTCCAAGGGGAACAGTCACTGCACTTTTAAGTATCTGTTCTGAAAAGCTGTAAACACGTACTTCTATGTACTTGTTTGTTGCGAAAACTTGATATTGAACTATTTGTTTTTCTTTTACTTATTGCAGTTATTGCACATCCCTACAAGACTTGCCCACACGAATACAATTTGAGCACAGACTATACTGGATATTCTTTATGTTTAACTTGTTAAAGTCAAATTTTCCTTCTTGGACTTTTGAATATAAACAAATGTAGAAAACCGGGCCAATCAAGTGTGACACCATGAAACTGAGACAGACCAAAGTTCACATAAAGGAAGTCATAGCTGTTCAAAGGGGGGAAACATGTTAATCTAACATTACATGGCACAATCACAAAAGTTCAAAAGTTGTTGGAATGCTCCTTTAAAGTGCCACATTCCAACCACCCCTCTTCCACCAATTCACGACTTTCACCCCCCACTAATGGCCTCTAGGCTGTGAATGGCACTTACCAAGTTTCTCCCCCACCCTCCCTTTCAAAGTTCCTCACCCTCTTCTCTAGTACACTGAACCAATCCTCCCCCACTCCTTTCCCCTTAGCCTTGACTCAGGCTTACTGCCTTCTCACGGCTCAGCTGAACAGTGACCGTTGATTGGTGGTTGAAACAGACAAGAAAACCTTGGGTGTATTTATAGAGACTCTCATTTACCAGAACAATAACAACCCTCCCCCATGCTGAGTGAAAAAGAGAGCGACAAACTGACTTTTGGTTTCACATCTCAAGGGAAATACATATCAATATACACTATTAATATATTATTATATATTATAATATAATAATATAATTCATTATGTCCTGTTGAATGAGTTAAGTGTTCCTTTGTTTTAGCACTGTGGCAATATAGAGCACTAAATGTGTTTTTATTTTGAAAATATGTCATCCACATCCAGACTCAAGTAAGCATAACAGCTGAAAAGGCTTTGACTCAAATGTCACCACAATTAAAAGTAACATATATATTCAGTGAGTAGTTCAACATACTTATATGTCCATTAGATTCTCTTGGCTATGTTTACATTACTGTAAAAGACTTGTTCAGCCCATTTTACAAAATCAAAACACATAATGTGAATATTCATTTTATATGAGATGAGCCAATACATTATGCCATGAAGTATATCAGCAAGGCTTCTTAAGTAATACCAGCAATCGTGTGACACAAGTTAAACCAATCAGTTTTAGGAATGGGGCAACAAATTTTTGTTTGCAGTCTTGTAGCTCCACTTCTATCAACCCACGTCTGTGACACACATTTACAGCGCTAAGATTGCCAGTCACGACTGACTGGGGGACTTCCAGGAAAATTATTTAGGTAGTTAGCTTTAAGTCAGCTGTTCTTAGATCAGTAGTTATTAGAAGACAATGCCTAGAGATGAAAGATAACTTGGGCACTTGGTTTAGTCAGCATGGTTACAAGCACAACTGAGTCGAACTGCAGTTATAGTTCCACCAGGGCATTTAACTGGACCACCATCATTGTCCCAGTATATATGCAAGGGCAGGAAATTGAGCTATTCATCATAGTATGCTCAATGTGGCAACGCTGTGAACATGTTAAAAGTTAAATTTTTTGTAGTGTCACGTAAACATGCTCCTTATCTGCTGGTAGCTAACCACTGTAGCTCAGGGCTAATTTTATTATTCTTCAAAGGCAGTTACTCATCTAATCACTAATCTGTATTCAAATGTATAAACTTACAATATGTGGTTTAAAGCTTTATAATTAAAGCTACAGTAATCTGTTTTTAGGTTGACCACATCAAATAAGGTTCATATTAGCCTTTTTCACACATGCCATATTGACGGATGTCCTTGTTAAGCTGGTGCTGTTTCCATTTGGTAATTAACACAGACAAAACAGAGGTGTCTCAGCTCTCTATTAGTATGTGCTTACCCACAACAAGCCAGCATTGCACAATCAGCAACCAACAACAGTGTTGTTGATAAGAGCACTGTTGGCTCGTCCTTACACACAAAGGCCATAACTCCACTCTGTGACTCACCTTTGCTGTCACATAGCAGCCCATCAACTCTTAGTATTGGGCTTTTTTAGGTGGAAGGACATGTTACAGACATGTTAAGTGGTGAATTTAGCTATACAGTGTTTACTACATGATGTATTTTTTATTTTGTTTAGAAATTAAATTAAAGCTGGGCTGTGGTGATTTGTCTCCACACCGCAAGAAGGTTTCTGGTTTGAATCTCAGCTGGAACCTATCTGTGTTTGCATGCTTTCCTTGTGCCAGTGTAGGTTCTTTCCATGTACTCAAGCTTCCTTGCACAGTCTAAAAACATGCATGTCAGGATAATTAGTGATTCTCAATTGACCCTAAGGAGCATTGAGTGCGCATGGCTGTGTATTTCTGTATTGGCACTGCGATAGACTGGCGACCTGTTTGGGTGGTACCCTGTTTCTCGTCCTATGGCAACTAGCATCAGTTTTAGAGCTTCTGCGACCCTGGATTGGATAAAATGGGTATGGAAAATGAATGAAAGCTAAGACGATTATTCTTTGTTGTTACTGGCTTCTTTTTCTTCTCTGTATGCTTCCGCTTCTGTTATTTGCTGGGTAAAAGCCTAGGATGGGAACTGTGGAGAATGCACTAAACGCCTAAGCCAGTCTGAACCACACTGAACATATCTAGGGGTGTTGGTCTAACTTTGAAAATTTGGATAAAGTAAAACTAAAGAATACACAAGCATGTTTTCAACTGTGAGTATAGATCGCTCACTAAGGATTTCCTTTATTCCCTTGAATGAAGTTGAGATTTGCAGCACTCAGTCATTATGATCCTTCCCAAAATATATTTAAACTCTTCTGAGCCAGTCTAGACTTCCTTATTTGTAAGTCACTTTGGAAAAAAACATCCACTAAATTAGTGTAGTGTAATAAACATAAAAGTGAAGTTGTCTGTCTCATCTCTGTAACACTACAGCTTGACATATGCCACTATCAGAAACAGCTTATTCCGCTAACATTGAAGGGATACTCAGAGCCGTTTAAGTTTAAACGTGCTGTACTGCACCGTACCATGTAATGTATGTAACGCCATATGTATAGGAATTAGTAAACAAACTTTTGCTTCAATGATTTGTTTTCTTCGTTTGTGAGTTCCCTTCCCTCTCTACTTTAATGCACTTCAGTGGTTCCTTTACTTCAAAGGTATTTGGAGGGAAAGGCACCCATGGAAGTGAGGGGCAATGAACATTGACCTCTAAAGTCAGTCCGCAGGCTTCCTTGAAGTTTGACAGAGTGGACATAAAAATGGCAGCTAATTGTTCTCTGAGCTTATTGGACAGTATCATTACAGCTAGAGAGTTGTACATTTCTGAAACTGGAGCACAATAACAACTACATACACAAGCGCCTCGGCAGGTGCTGTGTAGCAGTCGGCAGAGTGGAGCTATTTTCAGAAACTGAAAAAGTAACACTAGCAATTTATCAAGCTGTTAAAGTGACAACTTTGTGTCTTTCCAATATAAATTGTATTTTACTTGACTGGCTTGCACATCTTCATTCAGACATTTAGAAAAAGAACTGTGAGTGAGCATAAAGGGGATGAAGAATGTTTTCTGTGCTCTTCAACGGTATCATTGATGGACTTTAAAAAAACAATTTGTCATTGTGGCTTTAATGTCCACCATGAGCTACTAAAAGTGTAATTACTGATTGATTTTGACATCAGTCTCATCACTCATTATTATTTGAAAGCTAAACCTACTTCCTGTTTTGTACTATCGAACACACTAATCTACAGGATGTTAAGTTATTATTCTTTTTTCATTCCTATCTACTCACATGCTGAGAAGTTATCTGCCGGATGTGCATGTGTACATGTAAAAAAGCATATAAGAACATTTAAAAACAAATGGAGAAAATATTGAGGCCAGCTCTCTTATTGCTGTGAAAATGCTTTAAAAACCTCTTCTTCACCTTGTGTCATCTTAACCTAAATCCACCACATTCAATCCAAGCTTGTTCCCTGTGGCAAGTAATGCAGAAATGTTCCTAGATCCCGCTTGGTAAAAACCCTGATTATACTCCAAGACAAATGCAGAATGCTCCTATGTGCATTTCTGAGGTATGTCCTCATACAAACATTCCATACATAGAGTAGGAATGTTTTGACAAGTAGAGCATTCCCTGTTTGGAAAAATATGAAAAAAATCTAACAACCACATAGAAAAGTCTGCTTTCAAAATGTATCGCTCAACATGTAAATTTACTGCAACAAAAATTAATATACAAATGAACACTAACATACTAGTTTGATAAAAATGTAATCAATGGGGCCAGATTAGTTTAACATGTAATTTCCTATTGGTCTAATTGGATGAACATGGACATAAAATGATAAAATGGGTCTCTCTACGTGTCATGTCATGGCTTCGTATTGAAAAAAAATGACAAGACATGATTTTACCAAAGAGAAAAAAGAAAGTCTGTGACCTACCAGATATAAGTAGAAACATGGTTGTAGTATTTTTCAGACAGTACAGATCGAGCTGCATTAGCATGAAACAGAGCAACAGTGATTATCTTTAGCGTGGTGGTTACACTTCTTGCACAATCCAGCTCTGAAAAACAAGCAAATGCTTTAGACCTGGCAGAAGAGTTGCCAAAAAATTTGCTGGAGAAGTACATGAAATAAGCATCAACTCTATAAAACTGTATTCTATAGTGACTACATGTAAAGTGTTGAAATGACACATTTTCTTTCCACTTTCCAAGGTGCAGCGCTGATCATTTTAAGAAACTATGTAATAAATAATGTATTATGCTCAGACTGAATGGACATGAATTGTGAACTGATTTTGTGGCGCCTAGGAAGAGTCAAGTACACAAGAACCTGGTGATTCTTAAAAACAACTCCATAGAAACATTCTCTCGCCATTCTTCAACAAAAAGCACCTGATGCTTAAAGCTGTCCTGCTAACTCGAGGTCCAACCAGGTATGTTTGAAAAGTAAAAATAATGCTGCCATTATTTTTCTCTGGCAGTAATACACTTTGACATCTTTGTTCCTAAATTCAGTCAGCAAGTATCTGTACATTTATGAGCAAACATGAAAACATGTTAGCAAGGTTAGCACAAGCCAGACTGGGTCTGCCGTTGCCATGTAAACAACGGTGAGATTGGCCTATATTCTCATGTTAAAGCATGGATATAGCAGCACACAGTCTAACATCGCAAGCCAAAGAACTCGGTTTTCCAGTTCCAACCTAAACATTACTGCTGCAGTGAGTGAAAATCTTCACCTTGCAAGATGTTTTATTAAATAGTTTGTCTTAGAGGCCAAAACTAAGTTTGCAATTTTTGAATGATATGTGCCAACACATAGAAGAATCTGCAGTTTTCAAAAGTACTTGTGTTCATATCTACAGGGCCTCAAAGTAATGTATCTCAGAGCGAGGTTTTGTTTTTATGCCTGAATGATTGAATGTTTTGCATCATTTGCAGTGGGATTGGGTTTCATCAGCCAATAATCCAGAAAAAAAAAAAAAAAGATTTGGACTGAATAAACCAGAACTGCCCTGGAGTTCTGAAAATTTCAAGAAATATTTCTGAGTGGTGGCTTGTGAAAACACTAATGTCCTCAACTCTTCCTCTGGACTTCTCGCAGAGATTTTGCACCCCACCATCTAGTCAAATCTCCAGAACATCAGCGGGTGTGCGCACTGGTGAGAGTTGCCACTAATTCTCTGTTAGCTGCTTTATGCTCCCTTTTTGCAATTGTGTGTATGCTCACATGTGTGTCGCTATATATATATATACTGTATCAATGGAACAACAATCATCAAAGAGCCACACCTGCTATTTCCAGTATGATTTAAAGAAAACACAGCCATTTCTGCAGTTTTTGTATCACGCTTTGCCTTCTCAGCACTCTCCATCGACACTTCCCTGGAGCACCTCTCTAGCATTTCCAGCCAGCAGAGCGCATCTCCAGCTTAAAGCCACGCACTGTTAAGCGCTTATGGTGAACATAAACTGTGGAAAAAGAAAGAAAAAAATATGGTGCAAGTTCTGTCAGAGGTGACCGCAATTAAGAGCGTAGAAGTCACAGAAGTTGCTAGCCAGAAACAAAAAACCTCACATTTATAAGATAAATGGAAGCTTCTGTGCACGTTGTAGTTATTCTGTCCTGCCAGTTGATATTGGCCATGTTTCATCTCCAGAAACCAAAACAGCTGAGCAGTAATGCGAGTTAAATGTGTGCTACAGACTTTGTTTGGAAAATTCCAATCTCCCAGTAAAGACATTCATTTCTTTCTTTAAAAAAAAGTTTTAATAAAATCAACAAAAGGGTGATTGCAAATTTTATTACAAAATTGAAAGCATTACTTGATCTTGATGCTTCTTTCAGCTTTGGGATATTTCAAAATGCGCCTTTAAAGGGATCATTTGGGCAATTGTTAAGACACAAACTGATTCACTCAGAATATGTGAGTTTGAAACAAGCAAAACAATGCAAGTAATCCATGAACCTGAGTCAGGCTGAATGTAGGCTGAACTCATCCTGCAAACAAAACATTTTTATTGCACGCTTTACTGTGTGGCACAGGGGTGTGTCTTAGCCTTACAGCCTATTGCTCCTATAAACTCAGTCACATGAACACACTCATGTGCTCGTTCTCGCTCATGTGCAGTCATACACATAAGGATAGAAGTCAATAAATGGCCTAAGTCAAAATATGTGAAAGGTCTTCCCACCAGCCAATGATCACGGCTTGAGATGTGGATGAATATGTTCTGGAAAAAATAGAAAGATAATGAACAGGATGCAAAGGGTAAGACAATATTGAATCTTCCATAGAAGTGCAACAATGCAAGGTGGAATGGATGCATAATTACATTGCGCATATTCTGCCACGATCACAACTAATTGGGATTTCATGCAAATATCCTAGATTTAAACAGATACGGTGATGTGATTGTTGAGCTTCAGATGCAAAGCACACCATTAGAAGAATTGGCCCTGGGATGAAAATAATGGCACGTTTAATGAATTTTAAAGTGCACCATTGTTTACTGTCACAAGCTTCCGCAGTCTTGCACACACTTGCTCGACCTAAATATCAGTCACAGCACAGCAGAAACTTATGTTGATTCTGTGTTTTGTTTGCAAAGACTGGCTGGATGAGTTTCTCAGTCTCCACACCTGGGAGTGGCTTATTAACATTAGTTGCCGAACAATGTCACACAATGACAAACGCTTGCCGGTGGTTGCCCATTTATAGACAAATTCCCTCGACAATAGATGAGCTCGCTCCCCCCAAAGTAGCTCCATTCATTTGGAATTGCAGGCAAGAGGCTGTTGTTCTGAAGTGGGCAATCAAGACACAAGTGCATCTGATGTGCAAACAGACTCACACACAGACACACACACGTGCAGGCATCCACAGTCACGTAAAACACGTAAATGAAGCAAGGGAACATCCGTGTACAGCTGTAGTTCCACTGCTGCCTGCAGACTGAGTGGCTCAGAATAGCACAGAGGCTACATTCCTTTGCCCTCCCTCCACTGCCTCGATGAGGCCAACACACAGCAGACTGGTGGGTCACATGTACCAACAGTGATCTCAGTGATCTTAAAGATGAAGTGCACACAGCAGAGCAACAATCTCAAAACAAATACATGTGTAATAAGGAAGTAAGTGGGTGTTGACAAGTTAGCAACAGATTCTTTTTAGACCAGTGTAATACTGACAGAGAGCATGAATACAAGTATGTATAAACTTAGAACTATCTATCTATCTATCTATCTATCTATCTATCTATCTATCTATCTATCTATCTATCTATCTATCTATCTATCTATCTATCTATCTATCTATCTATCTATCTATCTATCTATAGTAAGAACAGTGGTAGTGACTTATGTATACAAACAATAATCTTTCAAAAAGAAACAGTGGGGAGGATGATATTTAAATTGGCTTCTGTGTCACAACTCTCCAATGGCCTCTTTTTTTCTCTACGCCCATGCACAATTATATTAAGTAGGGCCAATAGGAACAAAGAAGAGGCAGGACCGAGGCTCCACCTCTCCCTGACTGCCTTCCTCTGAGCTTTTTAGATGTACATAATCCCTGAGTTGACCCAGAAAATAGGCAGTCGTTTCAAGATCTGATGCGGCAGTCTTTGTGCACACCGTCCCCGCTTGAGCATGAAGCGTAACCCTGAGGAATACACACTGTAATTCAGAGGAGCTTCGCCTCGGAGAGGAAAACTGTTTGAAAAGACGGAGCCCAGGCAAAGTCGCGCAACTTTGTGAATACGTAGCGGATACGGGTGAGCGATTTTTATCGGATTATTTGTTGGAGAAACTGGGGTTATGCTGTGTGGTGGTCTCAGGGGCTCCTGCTGCTGCTCCATTGTTTGCAAGCTCTTGTTTCAAAGTCGAGATTAACAAAATGGATAATATAGCGCTACAGACTGAGGGGGCAATTATCGAATAAACGTTTAAATAAATTAACCATTGTAGGCGGAGAAAAGCAGAAGCCTGCGTTTCACTGCCTTGTTAGAAATGTGGTGATTCAGCTGTTGGGAAGATGTTGCATGATGTCAATGTTCTTTGTTGCAACCATACGTGCGAAAAATGTTACAGATATTTCTACCTCAGCTTGTCATGCAACATCGGTGGGATTTCAGCAGTGCTTTGCGAGATGGACGCATTTTTCCTCTGTTTTGTCGATCTCATTGTGCATGAATTAACGAGCTGAAAAATGTCCCCAAACAATGTATGTTAACCTGTAATTTTAACCTGGGCGTTCTTACGTTGGCACAAAGAGGGGTGGTTTTTGGAAGACTAAACACACCAGTGAGGTTTTCAGTGCTCAAACACATCAGGTAAAATAACCTTGCAGATGTTTTGTTCCGGAAGCGATTTTGGTGGTTTGACTTGAGGAAGGATAGTAACATTACAAAGAAACTTGAGCCTTTTTTCCTGTCCATATTAATGAAGGTGCTAAACGTGATCACTGGAATAAATAAATTGTCTGAGTGAAATTTGGCTTTAATAACAGTCATGTAAAATCTCATGATAGCATGAACATTATATTGATCAGCTTTACCAGTTGAAATTCGATTAGAATAAATAGTTTTAATGGCATGTTAGTGGTAACCCTGCTATAACTCATTTTCACTACCAAACAGCCTGTTCCTACAATTGACTTAACAGTGTCTCCTCTCTGCCTGTACACAGGAGACATGGCAGATCATCTGATGATGCCCATGAATCACAGCTCAGCAGGCGCCAGTCTCCACGGTTACAGGATGGGCATGAACGGTGGCCTGCAGGCAGGTCACCAGCAGCATGCCAACCAGCAGGGCATGCGAGCGCTGCCCAATGGCCAGATGATGCACTATGGAAGCGCCCAGGCCAACATGGAGACCGCCATGAGGCAACGGCAGGGCATGGTGGGTGGATCCATGAATGGACAGATGAATGGGGCTCAGATGGGTCACCACCAGATGACCTCCGGTAACATGATGTATAATGGGCAGTCTCAGCAGCAGCAACATCACCCTCAGCAGCAGCATCACATGCATCCACAGCAGCACCAACAACAAGCCCAGCACCCACAGCAGCAGCAGCAACAACAGTTCATGAACGGAGGGTTAACATCGCAGCAGCTCATGGCCAGCATGCACCTGCAGAAACTCAACACCCAGTATCATGGGCATCCACTGGGTCCTATGGGTGGGAACCACATGGGGCCCACGACCCAGTACCGCATGAACCCAGCTCAACTGGCTAGCATGCAGCACATGGCCGGGCCTGCGCTGGCCCTTAACGGCATGGATGCGGATATGATCGATGAGGATGTGCTGACATCACTGGTCATGGAACTAGGCTTGGATCGGGTCCAGGAGCTGCCAGAACTCTTCCTTGGCCAGAATGAGTTTGACTTCATCTCAGACTTTGTTAACAAACAGCAGCCAAGCACCGTTAGTTGCTGAAAGGACCTTATGCTTTGCTAAGAGGCACAAATGGAGACAGATGAGTGAGAATTGTCCAGGACGGATGAAAGAGAGCTCATCTTATGAGTTCTGTACAACTGAACTGAAGTTGCAGTGCAGGGTGCACTGAAGAGAGCTCTGGATATCCACTGCGAGCGCACAACGTTTGAGTCTCGTGTTTGTTCGTGGCCGGAGGCTGGCTGGCTTCCTCATCTCGTATTTCCTGGTCATGAATGTAATAAAGAAATGCTGAAATTCTTAAAAGCCACTCTGAACAATTCTATGACACTATGTAGCCTCTAAGACTGGACTCCATGACAGCTTACCAGTAAAAAGGTGTATTTATTTATTGCTTATCTGAGAAAACTGCTATAAAGATAAACCACCTTCTCTGTTTTGGGATCAAAGTGGTTTTTATTATCTTTTTCTGAGAGTAGGTTCGGGGGAGGAATATTAGATTAAAATTTTCTGCTCATGATTTTTCACCCATTATGTTTGGCTTGGTATTGAAATAAGCTCAGATGACAATGTCATCCAAAAGGAGCATGAATTCATTATTTTGTTTTATCAATCACAGAATTACAGTGTTGTCTCGTTTGAATGGGGTGTCATCCAGACTTTAAAAATGGTTCACTTTTGGTAAAGTGCTGCCTTTTTTAGATGTTCTCAAAAAAATCAACTGCTTGTACTGTATGAAGCTGTATAACTCCAACATGTCCACACTGTTGTGTTCTATTGGAGATGTAGAACCGCCTTAATCACACAGATTTTTATTTATTGTTTGTTTATATAGTCCCCTTTTTTGTGGTCAAGATTGGGGGGATGGTCTTTGTGAAAGGGGTTTTGAGGATCAATAAAAATGGCCTGGATTGAAGTGTGGCCTGCTTTTCCATTCATTGCATAGCTCTTCCCTTAGGCAGTGAAGAGCTAGCTAAGTGCTTAGGTTAACCTGTGGGTGAATGGAAACCTCAGATTTCTTTCAAGTCTGGGATGGGAATGTTTGAACATATTTAATATTTATGGTTTATTGAGAGGGATTTCCACTTTAGATCTGCTGAGTTTAACATCATCATTGGAAACACATGGTGCTACTGTAATGTGTGAATTACTACATTTCTCTGCCGGTTACATTTATAATATATTTTCAGCTAAGCCTTGCAAAAAGAAACACCATTCTGACTGATGCTGGTTTATTTGCTAAACCACAACCTGTTGTTTAAATATGTGCAGATGGTGAGATAATGCTGAAAAATGATTACCTTCATGGGGTTTAACTGACTAACCTACACTGAGACAAAGACTGTGATGCCTTTTCCCAGCTCATACAGGCACCAGTAAAAACTGACTTGTGTTGTAAGCGATGACTGAAAAAATGACTTGCAAAAAAGCCCCTCACTAGTCTGTGCCAGTTGGAGGAGTAAATTATTATTATATTCATTATGAAATGAGGGTAAAGGGATTATCTGAGGTGGCAGGGTTTGTTCAATTGTTTTGTACCTTCAGGCTGTGAAAATGCTTGATTGAGGTCATGTTGGGAATGTCATCACCACATTTAGCTTTCCACACAGTCAACAAAGGTATCTTTAGTGACATGAGTAACAAGGGGAAAAAGAGACAGCTGATGTAAAAAGAATATTATTAGCTGATTGCTCAGTTTTTGAGTCAGCTCTTGAAGTGGCCCCATCGGCTCATTTGTCCACTTGTGTTGATGGCTGATGTGCTTAGTTTGATGATCCAGATTGAATCATATTCATATATATATATATATATGTGTTTTTTTCTTTCAAATGCCTAAGACTAGCTTAAGGTGCATGTGCAGATTTTGGCTTGAGGCTGACAAGAGAATGGCTCAAAAGTAGGCCAACAGCTTTGGCACACGCTTTAGTGACGGTTGCAGGTCCTTTGCTCTGTGCCAATCTGTTGAGATGGTCTTTTGGTGTGTGGCACATGGGCCATGTTGGCACACAGTCAGAACTCTCACAGTCTCCTCATATATCTCATAATTGTATGGTGCACTGTGAGCTCCTTGTTTTGCCCCAATCAAATGTAGAGGTTTTTTACCTTGATTGTGACAATGAATGGCCAACTACGCCAAACAACCGTGTTTGCTCTCCCAATCCCTTGTTATGACTGCTGCCTGCCTCACAGAGGCCAGTCTAGACTCACGCTAAGCAGGGTGGGACACTGAGACGTTTACAGTTACTTCTGGTTTTCTTGCTCACTTGTTTTCAGCCCACCCACAGCAACCGCTCGACATAACAGTTTGTCTTCCTGTGGCAGCTTGCTGTTTTCTCTATATAAGTCAGACACCAAAAGCGACATTCTCAGACAGACAAACTGAAAGAGACAAAAGATAAGGGGGCGAGAAAATGTGAGGATCTCCTGTGTCAACTATTAGAATTTAGCTGGAGGGATTTTTAAACCTTCACTCTTGGGGATTTCTTCGCTGGGTTTTCCCACTGCACTTATATGATTCCATTGAAAACCCTTCAATGAACATCACATGCTAAATGCAATCCACCATACATTCCTCTCTCCAGTTCTAGATTTGTACATTTACAGCACGAGTAGTGTCTCGTTCTCTCTTTCCAGGCTCTGGTCCAGCTGGTGCCAAGCCTGAGCTCATGTTAATCTCTGGTCTCAGCGCCAGTGACGGATAGGTGGTCATTTGCTGTTGTCACGCATGGCCAGGTCTTCACATTCACCGACATACACACGCTCACACACAGAATCCGCACACAACCTGATCAAACAAGCTAGCAGGGACACCTCTGTATCAGTGTGGAGCCAGGGAGGAAGATAAAAGATTTATGTCTCATCTCTGCTCATTGTGATCCTTATACCTTTACACCTGCAGTGTGCTGGTAGATTTCAGTGCTTCCAACGATGGTGGAAATGAGCGGTGAAATAACGTTTAGATAATGTAAATGGGTTTTGTGATCTTGAAACAGTATGACTAAACTGAATAGTACCTTTCATTTCATTCTCAACTGTAAAGCAAGAGTGAAGTATGCAATGACAGAAGCAGAATGAGAAGAAAACTCGGCTTTCTTAGATAAAAGGATGAGAGATTTATTGTCACCGAGGGGAATATTTCTGTATGTGTGTGAATGCTTTGTGAAGAGGGCGCATGTTTGAGCTCGCCTGCTTCAACAGGGGAGTTTGGAGGCTTTTTGGCGTGCTTTGTGTTAACCTTGTGTGTGTGTTTTTTTTCTGTTGGCCAAGGGTAAATAAACAGCAGCTCCCTCAGGGCAGGGTTCATACAGTGGACATATTGCTTAAGCCGAACTTCCTGATTTTCCAGCTGAACAGTCACCTTGTGTCTCCACTTGACATGTGGTCTCATTGGACACTTCCCTGTCCTTTAAGGTTCCACGTATAAAGCTCTGCATCTCCTTCCCAACAGAATCCCTCCTCTCTTATCATAACTTAGTTTCCACATAGTTGAGCTTGGCCTCTGTAACGTTTTAGTTTTCCAAACAAGATCTGAAGAGGAGGCTTCTAAATGCAGCTCGTGTACCTTGCTCCTGCAGCCTCCAGAGGTAAGTAGCACATTCCGGCATGTCGGGGCAGGTGACATAGAGGTTGCCTAGTGACTACCAACTCCTCCTCCAACCCCCCCCCTTCTCTCCCAAATCTGGGATTGAGTGGTTTGCCAACTCTTTGAAGTCAAAGGTGGGGGTGTAAATAATTTATTTTCCTGCACACAGCTGACACTTCTCAGTCAGGCTGGCTCAAACACATCAAGTTGTCTCAACAATGTTAAAGGTGTTAAATATTAAAGGGTTGTATGATTTACACGGTTGACCCAAACTGAGCAGAGCTGCAGCTTCACAACAGTGACAGAAAATTAACGCTCAGGTCAAGCTGGTGCAGAGATGGGCTAAATTTGTACTTTTCATGTTTTATGTTGGGAGAGGGTTTTAATTATGTAATTCAAACTAATTCAGCCACAGAAATAATAGTAGATCACCTTTTGCAGTCAAGTGTGATATTCTGAGGAGGACCGAAATGAGTCATTATTTAACAGGGCTGACAGAATGGCAGAACTTAATGATCAAGTTTACACAACCTGGGGGGAAAAAAGCATCCTAAATAATAGTGTTACCCTTTTGGCTTAAAAAGCTGCATTCGCGTTGACAGATTCAGCTCCGCAGTGCATTATGCACTACTAAGTAATAACCAGAACACCTCTGTCGCAGCAAAGCTTAAACAATTTTCTTCTCAAAGGTGCCTTTTGTTACAGTGTTATCAGTGGGTAGCAGGGAAGTTTACATTGTTGTGTCATCTCCAGCACTTTTGCTCAATTTTATTTGACCTGTTTAACGCCAGCTGGGAAATTATTTGGGCTGACCCAAGGGAGTTAGATTCATAGGTTAGAAAAAGAAGGGAACAGTATTAGCACAGTTTATGTTCTGTACACAGTGTCTTTGTGAGCAGGGTTTTAAGCCTGTGTGCTAATCTGTTGGTGACAGCGACAAGCACATGCTACCAAAGACCATGTAACAGGCTACAGGCGGGGGGGTGGAGTTAGTACAGCTGAGCAGTTCTTGTTAGGCTTGTCAGCTGTTATCCTACAGGTGAAACCTCAATATATTGTAACATCAGTGGGTTGCTTACAAGAAGAAAACAGAATGTATATGGTGCTTTGTTGATGCAATGCTTGTTAATGCCAATCAACACTGCACTGATGCGTGTTCACCTATATATCTGGGCTTTCTTTGTTCTTTATTCTTTCATTTGATCTATTTTTCAAGTGCTTGCAAGACTGCTTTCTTTGTACTTGAAATACACAATCTGCTGTGTGACCTCCAGTTTCCTTGTAGAAAAATCTTGCCTTACGATGTCTCCACACCATCTGCAGGCAGGGGTTTGACTGGGTGAGCGTGCTCTTATTTTCTTACTGATATTTTCTCTCTCTCAAACGGGAAGTCACTGGAGAGTCAAGAGAGTCATATTCAATGTCAGAAACATTTGTATGTAGACATGGAGGTCAAGAAAAGGTTTGGTATATACTTTACTGGAGATGTGAGCACATTTACCCTTTTATCCTTTGTAAGCTGGTTATATAAATCCTCAAATGCTGCTCCAGGACAGACCCGTCACACGAAGAAGCTTCGAAAGTTATGTCAAACTTAACAACCCAACAACTGCATTGCAAATTGAAAAAAAATTGTAAACTAAAATTTTTGTTTAGGCTCACCTCCAGAGTGACTAAAATGTGGTATGTACAATTAATGAGGACTTATGATAATGTAATACAAAGCAGAAGAAGGATGCAAGGATCAACCGAACACAGCAATTCAAAGGCTTTGGGCTTTAAAGGCACACCAGGATCCTCACACTCAATGAGGTGTAAATGTCTAAAGACATGCTGGGATTTCTAGTATCAGTTGGAGAGAAGGTTTGAATGGATTTAACACCTTATTTTTGTTTTACTTCTCCCAAACTTTGTTCACACTTCAATAGTCTGCAGAATGCAACGTACCAGGCTTGTCCCACAGAAAATGTGGCATAAAAGTGCCACAACATCAAAAGTAAAGAAATGAGAAAGTCTTTTTTTTTTTTTCTTCTCACAGTTATGACTGATCTGCAAGCCCGCAAAACTTCCTTTCAAACATACTGAAACTGTCTCAGCTTCACTGGGTGAGTGACTGTTGGGGCAATGACTGTGGAGGACTGAGAAAGTCTGCACAACACGAATGGTAAGTATCAGGGGCAGGATTTCCCCAGTTTGTCATAACAAGGGCTCAGCAAAACAAGAGTGGCAGCTGATAAAAATCCCACAGTAGTGTAAGGAGCTGAAATGAAAACAGACTTAACAACCTTTTCAAATACTGCAAGGAGCCCAAGGAGCTGTTATTTCTACAAATAGCACCGGCTTCATGGACAACACACTGGTTACTATTACACATCAACAAGCACAGGCACCAGCCACAAGCTCCTAGCTCGTCACATGTGTCTGAGCAACAAACACAGCACAGATTGTGTGTCATATGCTTACACACACACAGACATGCATTCATGTCACTTACTGTGCTGGGTTTGGTCACTGTTTTCAGCATCATGTGGTGTGTTTTCCTGTTTTGACTCAGAGGGTGTGGTTAGACTTTTCTAAATTGCTTAGAAGGAGTAATTATTTGCCCGCATGCTCAGTAATCCAGTCATGTGTGGAGAAAAAAAAAAACACGACAACAATATTTACCAGAAACAGAATGAACAATAGATTCACACACTCACTAATGTGCCCCTCCACTCGGAAATGATTGCATCAATGGATGTTTGACCATTAGTGCAGAGCGATGTACAGTGACATGAAAAATCATTTTTAAAAAAAGCACAATGTTTGATAATCCCTTTTGAAACATACCGCACAGATAAAGCACAGATAAAGGTGACATAATGGAACAAATCGCACATGTAATTGAGATTTTGTGGGTTTCTTTCAACCGGAAAAATCAAGTATGCTCCTACATTTGTCACATCTTCACATTAATAAAATAAAAGAATGGGTTTCGGATCAGACTAGATGTCAATATTAAGAGCTTCTTAAGAGACAAAGAGTCGTACTGGTTCTATCTAAGCCTGTGACATCAAGCACCTGGTGTTTGTTTACATGCATTCTAAAAATTTGGTTTAGGTTGGATTGAAAATATTTCAAATTTTTTTCTGATGTCATATAAATATGCTTAGGAAGTTATGAACCACATCTGCCAACAAATGGGCAAAACAAGCAAATCAAATCAAATACTTGGCCACAGAAAGAGAAAACATATATGGTGCAGACTAAAATCAGCATTTCAGAGGAACCTCAAACCAACTCTGACACACGGTGGTGGAAACGTTATTGTGTGGGGCTGCCTCAGCCTCAAGGACAGTTTCACTCTTGAACTGATGGTGATTACCCGTTTTAATCTTTACAGACTGCTGCGAATTCACACATTTACGCGACAAGATAACCACAGTTAGTACCAGTTAGGCCATAATCTGGACTTTTTATTTGGAAGCTGACTATACCAACTGTTTATTCAACTATGACATTGTTGCCATCATATTAAAGAGTGCTTAAAGTTGCCGTTAACATGAAAATGATCTTTCAGATGCAAAGGTATCAATGAGGAGATGGCTCAGAAAGGAGATATGGGGTGCTATGGCATGGATGCATTAAAACCCAGATTTGTATGCAACTAAATAGCTGAAATGGACTGTAGATGCAAAACAGTGATATTGACAATGATAAGGAAGAGTAGGTTAAAAGATTCAGCAATATAATGCCAACAAGTTTTGGCATTGAACCTTTAAATGAAACGAAATGTCTTTCTCTAGGCAGTAGATGATTTTACAGGACTGCATGTTTCAAGTTTGTAAGTATGTCAATTTTAAAATTGCTCAGCTGACAGTGATAAAACTGCGTTGAACCCATCTTTGTAACATTTTCAATATTGCAACTGGTTGGGAAGCTACTCCTGACACAATAGATAGCTTACGTTAGTGTGATTTGGAAATCTGAGGCTTGCTTTGCACAAACACTTAAAGCCCTTCAACTTAGAGTGAGACATCTTGTTTCTGTTAGCAAACTTTGTGATATTGAAAAGATCAGAGGGAAAATATTATTACAGGCTGTGATTTTTCTTTTTTTTTTACTGAAGGAGAAGGTGCAGATGTAGGAATTTCTTGAGACAGGGTAGTTAAACTTGATGATTAAATGTTTTTTACCCATCTTAAAACATGCCTGAGGGGAGTCTTTAAATAGCAGAGATTTCATAAAATAAATCAGGAGCAATACAGCAGAAACCCTGATAATGGAGACAACCGCATGATGTAGTTACATGGTGTAAAAATATCAGATTGTCATGGAGAGACAACCAGATGGAGAGATGGCCACCCATGGCACTGCATGTCAGCAGCCTCAGGAAGAAATAATAGGAGGGCATGATTGAGATAAGGGTTGCACTGCCCTCTGTTGGTGGACAATTTGTAAATCAACCAACTCTGTAAGCTTACATTGTTTGTGAAATTTGCAGGAATGAATCTTTGTGAAACGGCCAAGCAAAGTGAAAACATATTTTAATTTAAATAGATGTATAAAACAAATCTGTGACAGCAGACTTCACACAGGGTGTAAACAAACAACTACAAACTGTTTTGACATTGCAGAACAAAAAATAGAAAAAACAAAACAGTTGAATTATTATAGATTTATTGAACATGTTAACAATGATAGGGCTCTCCACGTCGGAACTCCAATCATATAGTATAAAAATTAAAAAAGTACAAATAACGAGGACAAAACATTGTAAACAACATTCAGAATAAGAGAATAAACACATTTTCCTCATGGCAGTATTTCAACAATAAGGGTTTGTTCTTTTCCCCTCATAAATCATGATTTTCTCAACAGACTTTATCTTGTAGTTGCAAAATTATGCCTCAAACTGAGACTAATCAGAAAAAATCCCAACTATTGGGATGAGCGTAGTGTTTTCTCTTCGACCTTTAGGGTTTTCTCTTTTCATATATCCCAACACAAATGTTGTAAAAATACATGTCAATATATTCATGAAGTACAAAATATTTAAACGTACAGATTAAATGCAACATAGTAAAAGCAGGCTGTTGAGCCTTTAACAGTAAAAATGGCCACGAGTCTTCAAGTTATACTGAAATGCAAAAATTATGATTTACAAGTGGGCGATCTTACATATCCCATGCTGCCTTAGAGCTGGATTGTGCTACACAAAATAAACATTCCTCATTAGATGAGGAAAGGACAGGGAGAATGGAGACCAGATATGGTGGTCCAATGGAAGTTGCTACATGTAATTGGTCAGTATATGTCCATTATGAAGTGCATGATATACTGACCCTAGAATAGGGAAAAGTCCTTTGGAAGGCTGTGGATGGGTGAGGATCTCCTCATGCCCGTTTGAGCTTGTCAATGTGGAAGGTGAGTTTAAGGGCAGGGCCAAGCTTCAAACCCATGTATTTCATCATCATGTCGCTGCGCAGCAACAAGAGAGCTTTACCATCAATCTCCTAAGAAAAAGAGAGGGGGTTATTTTTGTGTGCTAGAGGCAGGTCTTTGACTTGCATCTAAACTAGTACACATAATCAGATGTTTAAAGTGTTAGCCTAGAATCTATTGGAAGAATCAAACAAAGAAAGACAGATAGATGGAACACAAAGAAAAGACGGACAGAGACATACAGTTATCTGAAGTACCAGACTGAATGCAAACATACATGTTTTCTGAAAAGGTCAGCATGGGGAGCCAGCACCGGGTCAATGTCTCTGATATACTGCATTACTTCCTCTACAGTCCACAGGTTTGGATCCTGACCGCTCGGTCTGGGGCTTTCTCGGAAACTGCCCGAGCCTGAGAGCAAAAGAACAAATCCATAAAGACAATCTTTTGTAGGGTTCATCATCTGCCTTAACTCCAGGGGGTTTGAAAGTTTTTAATGTTAATCATTTAAGTGGGAAAATTATATTTCTACTACAGAATTGTTTCAATTTGCTGATGACTTACATCAAGATAAGACTAAAGCTGTTGCCGGCTTTTTTTCTTTTCTCGATGAAGTTTCGAGGAGTCGCGATACAAGCACAGATATACAAGAACAGATAGCAGAACGTCGAAAACAAAAATCAAATGCCCGGCACAGCAGAGGGCGAAGAGCTGTCCCCCGAAGTGGATCATCATCTGTTGTTTGGAAATACTTCGGATTCAGGGCAAGTGATGTTAACCAAGAACAATTTATATGCAAAGAGTGCCGAGGAGAAATAACCCTGATATCAACAGTGCTGAAAAGTAGTCATGATTATTATTTTGGCCATGGATTCACTATGATGGCTCGTTAGGTGAGAGTTCAGATCCGTTGTGCTACTGCTGTATTCAATCAATGCCCAGCAGGCTTTGGTCTAGTGTTCCCTCCTTGTTTAAATGATTTCAAGACATTTGATTTCAGGGTGCACCATAAACTGCGTGAGAGTTGATCCGATGTACTTTGTGTTCACCTTGTAAGTATTCATCAGCGTACAAACAGATGTAATCGCATCTTTAATGTTAAAACAGGATTCAAGTTCAAGTTTTACACCCCGACAGCATACACAGTTTTTTCCTAATTTTGTACACCAGCACAAACGCAACAATGTTCCCTAATTCGATCACGTAGAAATCTTAAGACAACAGAGACGTGAAAGCAATAAAAGGGAAAATGTAGACAGTTTGCCATGATCAGTGACTTTCCTACCGGTTGACTTGTTATGATGCAGAAGTTTGGAGGGAGACCTGAGGCCTGATACCAGTGCAGGAGAGTTTGGGGAAAGGGGGATTTTCTTCAAGTGCTCTGGTGCTGCAACACTGTTCTCGATGAAGGACTCGCCTGTGGACAAAACAGATGTGTCACTGAGAGAAAATAATCATACAGATCATTTTAGAGTCAAAATACAAGAAATGAGGCCAGCAGATGAAAAAAAGGAAGTAACACAGTAAAGCAGCCATAACAGCGTTACGGCTCTAACACGCAGAGAACAGTAGTGCTTTAAGTGTGTGGTCCAACCTTCAGTAAAACCACGAGGGCCTTTTGAGGGGGGTATTAACCTTTTATAGAAATCTCTTCAAATATTCCATTAACTTAATTAAAATTTAAGGAAATTGAAAAATGATTAACCTCCTGCCCCCAAAACATAATTCCACTTGCTCCTGAGCCATGAACTATCTCCTCTTATATGATTATTCAAACCTTTATTGAACAGTCATGTTTCAAAATGAAATGTTTTACACAAAATGTGGTGCAGAGATGAGAACTGAGAGCCACTTATAGTAGAAAGAAATACAACTACTTTGAAGTCAGAGCAATTCATTTTCATACACAAACACACAAATGTATTTTCTGAACTAGCATACCATCGGTGGAGTGCCGTGGGATTTTTGTCAGTTTCTGAGAAAGAGGACTGCTGAAGTCCTGAAGGAAGCGCTTGGTGCCTCGGCCTGGACCCGTGGTCAGGCCGTCTCCAAAATTCCTTCTCTCTAAAACAAGTACATATGGAGGACAGAGCATCAGTTGATGCAGCTGGAGGGTACAGTACCACGTGAAGTAACATGAAAGAAGATGAATGTGATTAAGATACAGAAGAGTGGACCAGATGGTATTTTATAATCTTATAAAAGTAGGACATGCTGACTGAATGTGTCTGTATTTCCCCTAAAATTACACAACCCTGGCAGGCAGCCAGGCCAACAGGAACTCCGGCCAGACCAGACAAGATTGATTTGCCAAAAACAACACCAAATAGAAGTCAGTGGCCTAATAAATTGGATTTGGTGGCATGTGTGCTGCACTGTTCTACGAAACAAAACAAACATTTTATTTAATCTTGGTCATTTATGGACACTTCTTTAACTTCAGCCCAGTGTGAGTCTGCTGTGTTGGTGTAATTCAGTTAGTCTCTCCTCTCCTATACTCCTGTAAACTCTTTGCTGTGTGAGACAGTGCAGGCTAAGATAGGTCAAGAATTTGGAAACAACAACCCGATTTGACTCATTATATACCGAGCATCTTGATGACTTACTTAGGAGCTTTTGCCTACATGAAAAGTGCACAAAAACCTTTTTTTTGGGTTAGTTAGATTTGTTTTTCTCGTCTTTTGGAGTTTTATGTTTTAAATAACTTAATACAAAACATCAACAAAGAACAATTCTACTGTAAAGAAAGAACAAAAATAACTTTGAATCCGACTGCTACCTGGAGAACAGAAACCGTGTCACAGTTGCATATCGTCATTGTGCAGATGCGCATGTGAACACAATGAGAAAAGAACGCCTCTGACCTGTAGAGTACGAGTGAGTGTCGTAGTTTAGACCTCCTCTGGCCACAGGCTGGCTGCCAAACAGAGGATCACAGTGAAGATTGTGGCAGAGTTTTTCCAGGAAGCGGAGTACGTAAGTGACACTGCTGACTGTTGGAAGCGTTAGGGTGTGCTGCTGCTGGTCAAAAAAGGCTTAATGATGCCCACAGAAGAATAAAGAAAAAACAACCGTTAATCAGGTTCCCCTCCTTAGTCTTTAGTATCAAACGTCAAATTGTAAAATAATAATTTGCATAATTGGTTCGGTCTGCACCTGAAATGACTTCGCCTCCTTGTCCAGACTTGAGGCAGGCGAAGACTGTAGCCTGGTTGTGTGCAGAGTCCACACAAGCCTGAACACACTGCTGAAGCACTGAAGAGGCTCGGCCCGGACCAAAATGGTCTGGGAGCTGCTGGATGCGCCGTTGGTCCAGATGCGGTCCCACCTTGCCGTACTTGTTTAGGTACACACAAACTTTGGGAGAGAAAAAACAAGTTGAGGACTGATTCATTCCATTAAATCGCACATTTTTAACCTTTTGAACGTTGGTTGCAAGTAACAATCCTATGAGCAGAAAATCTTTATCATGCTTGCCAAATTTCTTAGCAGCACGGTGCCTCATGAGTGAACAGATATCTCTGCTCTACCTCTCTATAAAGTTACTCATATTTTCCATGAATCCCGTTGAATAAAGCGTTTCGTTGTGTACCTGTGGGAGCCTGAAGTGCAGAGTTGGGGATGGTGGCGTTGTCCAGGGGTACAGTGCTGGTGTCAGGTTCTGGGGTGCTGCTGGTGGGAGACGTGGGGACTGGATTAGGTACCACTCGTGGTTTTCTCTGTATAAAAACACACATATTCAGATACAGCTACAGCATTTGAGTATTTCGTTTAATTACAGCCACCAAATGTGGCCCGAACAGTGTGCTATACAGAAAAAAATGTGACTCTTATGTTGCATTCGTTTCTTAGTTGAAATGAAATGAAAAAAAAAATCCTTGTAATGAAATTAAATTCAATGAAATGTTACACCAGAAAATGAAATAAGGGTCAAGTGGAAAATTCCAACAATAGTTTTAATTAATCTCCTGTTAGAACATTATTGGAACCTGATGAGTGCAGTTTGCTTTGCCAGCATCCAACTGGAGGTTGCTAACATGTGTTGTGGACAATCATTCGTTTCAGTGAAATGGAAACCAGTTCAGTCTGCCTTCCTTGAATTTGGCCCATCAAAATAGTGCTAATTTGTGAATTTTTACTTAAGACACAACTAACAATTAAACTAATGTTCTTTTGCTATTTCAATTTGTCAGAAATTCAAATATGACAGTTGTAAAGCGGGCTCAGGTGCTGGCAGGTTTTACTGTCTGGCAAAGTAAAGAAAAAGAACAGCTGCTAAAATGTCAGTCTTAGTGTTCTATAGAGGGTCATATATTTAACTATGTCCTGGACGGCTACCTTGCTTCCAGGCTTGGGCCCTCTTTTCTTTGGGATCTTGATGGGTTCTTCCTCCTCCTGGGCCTGCTGCAGAGCTATCCTCTGTGCCCAGTTGGCAGGCAGTCTTCCTCTGGTCCGCCCTGGTCCAGTAAACGGCCGTCCTGGACCGGCCATGGCCTCCTCCAACCAGCCAGCTCTTTTTGCCCATCCCAGCTGTAAACAAAGCACAGAGGAGAGAAAGTCAAACGGGGCAACGGCTTCCAACCCAATGTCCTGCAACATAAAATAGATAGAAAGTATTTACATGCAACCAAAAGTGCCGCTGTGGCACAACTTAACCATGTGGAAATGTTATCTGGTTTACCTTCTCAGATCAAGCTACAACACATCCTAACTGCACGGCTGCTCAAGAAAAAGCTTCATCAGATGGAATATACACAGGTCTGAAAGTGCTTTCTTTATGTTATATCTCTAATCTGAGGAGAAACAGCTGTCATCATCACCATCAGTTGCCTGAATAGCCAAGTTTGCATTTGAACATTTGTTACTTATTGCAGTGTTGGAATCTATTCTGGAGAAATAAAGTCCCTTTATTAGACTGTTTGGTTTTGGACACTATTACCATGTTTTAGGTATCTAACAGCTACTTATTGTTTGTACATATGTAATACACAGGAGGAGTGGTGTGTGCTATAATGATACTCTTATCTGCAACCTCTAAATTTGGGTTCTATAGGGCAAATATTTCCATCAACAGCTCATGCGTAACTGCCAAATAGGTACCATGTTAGAACCCAGTCTCGATTCCCCATCCGAGTTTTGAGATTTCTGTCTTTGAGATTATTCAAACATAACGGAGTGATTTGAGCATGTATCAAAAAATGTGTCTTCAGCAGCAAATCAAACACTTACTAGTTCCTTAGTTCTCAGTCAATATCATTAAATCTCACAACGAACACCAAAAATCTCAGAACTGGATATCTCAAAAACTTGCTACTTGACTACCTTGACTAAACCTTGACTACCTTGACTAAACTTGACTAACAGTCTGAACTAGATGGCATCTCTAAGCCATCCATACCCACCTTACTGCCAGGCTTAGGTCCTCGTTTCTTGGGGATCTTGATGGGCTCCAGGCTTTTGCCTGGCTGGATACTCTGTCCCAGTGCAGAAGCCTTTTGACTCCAGGGCCCCGTCACTTTAGTTTTCCTGCGTCCTGGCTTGCGCCCTCTTTGACCTGGCGGTCTGCCCACCGTGGGGGTGGGATTCATGACTGGGCTCTCCACACTTCCGTCTGTCAGTGCACCAAGGCTTTTTGGCAGCACCACTAAATCGGCAAAGATTGACAGACACACAACGCAGTCTTAGGTAATTATTCTTTTACCAGTATGTGTGTTCCATCTGTAACCTGGAATGTTTTATGTGCTTACAAACAAGATGAGAAACAGATATTTGTTCATTCAAACATCCTAAATCTTTCCACCAAACACCTGCTCTGTAACACGCACACGACACCCCCACACAGAATGACTCATGGGCTCCACAACAAAAACATTCAACAAGGCCTTGTGCTGTCTGCTCTTCTGCCCTTAACCGACTCAAGCTGCAGCCAACCAAAAAACAAGCCGAGTCATTCACAGATGTTACACTCACACAGCATTCGAAACATAAGGTTTGACCTACAGCTGTTTTCTAGAGATGTTCGGGACGCATGGCATGTGAGAGTGCTTATGTCCACCGCAGCTGATCCAAAGTTCTAACGTAGATTCTGCACCCGGTCTCTGAGCCGAATCCCCTGAAGATCAGCAGGTGGGAAATGTAGCAGCTAATCTCCCAAAGCATTTAGTGTGAGTGTGTGTGCTGAAAAGAGTAAATGCTTCCAACTAGTACTACAGTGACCTGTATGCTGTTTTTCACTTGGTCGTCAATTGCATGGACATGTTCACACGAATGTGGTATTGAACTTGTGATATATCAATTCCTGATGTGAATGTGAGATAAAGAAATTTCCACAGCGTACTTTTTGTATCTTCTCATACCTTCTGTACGCTCTATGCCGACGTTCCCCTGCTCAAAGTCTTTCACACATCTAGCTGTGAGAGTGCACCGCCAGCAGAAAGTCTCCCTTTACAAAGTGACGATGTGTTACCAGCAACTGAGGAAAATGTCTGTTCAAACGTTCTTCAAAACATCTCTGTGTGAAACAGCATCTTCTGTAAGCACAACTCTCCAACTCTGAATAGTTCCAGGATAAACTTACATAATGTGCAGCATCACTTCCTTTGGTTTGTTTATTACAGAATAATCCAAACTGCTTACAACAGTCAAAGGTCAAACATTCAACACGGGTCTCCTCTCTTGAACCTCCTTCAATTACACAATTCTACAACTTGTCTCCCAAACAGGAAAGTTCTTCTTCTGAAGCAGTGAGCAGGTAGAAAACATGATGGTTACATCAAGACGTGTATGCTGCATCTCACCCAGTGATTTAAAAACTTTAAAAAAGGTACAATTCACTTTTTTTTTTTACTGACTTGAACGTTATTTTTCTGAATGTATGAAAAAAAAAAAACTAATTAAATAAATTGGTCGTTTAAAGACTCAAACAAACAAACAAAAAAGTTGCTGGTGATAAAAATCTGACGACAAAAACACCAACAGCGCAACTCAACAAGCATTCATCTGGCACATAATCATTCAGCGATGTCCACTGAGAATACAGAACGATGTTGTGTTTGTTTGTGTGTGATGTACTGCATGCTGTTCCATTAACAGCATGAAGGGGGGGGCAACACGCTTCACAATCTAAACTGCGTCTGACCACAGTTTCTGATGGGCACCACTTTCAGAGATAATTAGACCACTTTTGTCTGGACCACAGATGTCAGCCCCACACAGCGTGAGCTGCCAACTGTCAGGCAGCTACATTTAAAAGAAAAATAATGTGTCTCTTTGTGTCTCTCTTTATTTGAGAGTTGTTACCAACAGAATAAGAGCTTCCAGGCGAGCGAGTGCGCCCGCTCTTAGGAGCATGCACTCCAAAGACGTACTTGGGTCACTGTGAATGCGACGCCTTTGTTTAATAATTAGTGAAAATAAATAAATCAGGCATGATTTAAAAAAAAATAGCCAATCTAGCTTAAAATCATAAGTTTGGTTTTCACCAGCTGAGCTATCGATGCACAAAATTCTATTAAGACCGATTTTATGGAGGTGCTCAGAGTTGCCTTAGAACTCGAACAAATAAACCTAAACCATCTGATCACAGATAAAGTACGGAGGGAAATATGTATCAGTGTGAGGGGTGCAATATATCACAGCAGTGATGTTTTATTTAAAATCAACATCTATTACCTGCAGAAGCTGTGATCCTTGCGATAGAACAAAGAGCGCAGATATCAAAGACGGATTTATTTTGACTACGTTTAAGCTGCCGCTGGCCAGCAGGAAAATAAGAAATGTGCAAACACCTTTTCAGTCTGTAGATTAAACCCAAATATAGAAGTAAACTGCAGACAGCTGTGCGGCAGACTTGAAATTTATCTCCCAAACTCCCTCCCAAGTACACTCAGCCTTCATTTCTTGATGGGGAGCAAAACTCCACAAACCACTGAGTGAACAAGCACATGGTAAAAGCATTAAGAGAGGGCATGATATAAGAGAGAGAGAGAAAGAGAGAATGTATGATAAACACATAAAAACAACCAAGTAAACAGTGTACTTTCTAAAAAACAGCACAACTGGCAAAACTTCAAGAGTGTGCATGCAAAAGTGACTGCACAGGAAAAGGAAGCACAGCAAAGTTAGAATATCTGACTTCAAATGCACCTGCAAGCCTTTTCACACCCTCTTACATGTAAGGAACAAGCCAGCATAATTCAGTATTCACCCTGGTTAAACCGACACATATTTCTGAGGTGTAGTCACAATCATTAGCACAGGTATTGGCTCGGGGGCCTGCATTTATTAAATACTTTCAAAACAGGCACAGGAATCAATGCACAGCTCAGTCTGCAGGCTACTGCTACGTTTCATGGGGGAGTTACACTGAGACCAGGAAAAAAGCACGACTCCTGATTGATTCTAAACAGAGTGGACGAATCCTTGAAAACATGTTTAAAGGTGTAAAGAGCTTCAGGTTACAATCAATTGTAGTTGTTGTAAATAGTCACAACAAGTAACAAATGCATAACAAGCAAATCCTTGTTTTTTCTCCCCTCTCCCTTGAGTGCATCGGGTTCATTGAGTTCACAAAGCCACTGCTGCCACAGCTTCATATTACAGCAACAGAACTTCTCCAAAGCTTTGAATCTATCGCCCAATGACTGTATTTTGTAAATCCATTCATTCTACTCACCCTGCTGCTCAAAGAAAAGTAAAAAATGTGTGGTTGTCTGCTCAGCTGTCCTCAGATTCACCCTCTCCTCCTGCCCTGTCCTCTTCTCCCACTCTTCCTCTGCCTTGCTCCTCCTTCCCTTCTTTTTCCACCCTTCTCCTCTTCTCTCCTCCCACCATCCAGTGACAATGTAAACAGTCCACCTTTCACAGCAGACGCCTGTCTTTTCTCTTCTTTTCTACTGCCTCTCTAAATGTAATTCTTTCAAAGGTATCTGATCAGACTGTAGCAACCAGTGTGCCAAAGAGAGGCCTGTGGAGGGGCACCCAGGCTCGTTCCAACCACGTCACGGCCTTCTCTGCCAATTGGGTGAGTGCCAGACCTTCATAAAACACTAGCAAGCTACAAAGACATGTCCTGCCTCCTCATTTCCCTGCTTCCCTTCACTCCTTAACATTCTGTGGATTCTGCAGCTGAGGACAGTTGACCTTGTGGCGGTTAACCCTTGTATCCCTTTCTTCCTTTAATGTATCCTGTTCAACAAATCGGTTTGCTCTTGTTCCAAGTCACTCCTGTAGCTCATAGCTTATGCTAAAAAACAAAAAAAAAAATATCAACTTTGCTCTGACTTCTTAAAAGCTGCAGCTGTAATGGACCAGTGACTAAAGGTGACTTGTTGGCTAAATTGCAAAACAAGTAACTTAAAACAACAATTTATCTCAAACTTCCCAAACAGATGGAAGTAAGAACCACAGGCATGCCCGCTTAAAGGTTGGACAAACTGGATGTACATCTGGAGAAACATTTCCATAGACCCAGAGCTAAAAACAAAACTCCCAAATACCACAAAAAGGTAGGAATCAAAATCCAGTTAAAGTTTTAGGATACGGTAGGCAGTAAATTCAACAATAACTTTTCAGCACTTTGCAAATGAAGTGGACTTCTGCAACACCTCTCTGCTGTGTTTAGGCTCTCAGTGATGAGAGACTGGGGCTTATTACAGACTTATTCAGTAGTTGGAAGTGTAATAAAGTCCTCGCGAGAAGCAGAACGTGGTGGGTGAAGGAGTGTCGCACCTTTCCGACACGACTTACATACACATGTGACTGGATAGTGTAGTGCAGTGTTTCTCAGTTCCGGTCCTCATGACCCACTGGCCCAATGAATGGCTCCTTATCAGGCCACTGCTGAGCTTAATGACGAGCTGATCATTTGAATCAGGTGTGGTGGAGGAGGGAAACATCGAAAACATGCAGGCCATGTGGGTCAGGAGGACCGGAACTGAGAAACACTGGTGTAGTGGTAAGACTGCTGCCCTTCATGTGGGTGACTGGTGTTCAAATCCTGACCTCCCTCTGCAGGAAAGTATCATGTCATTACCTCCAGTAGGGGTCCTTAGGCAAACCCCCCTTACACTACCTGCCTACCTGAGATGTGAGTGTAAGTCGCTTTGGATAAAAGCGTCTGCCAAATGCAGCAACATGAGCATGTCTGCGCTTGGCTACAGGGAGGAGCTTAAAAGGTAGACGGCAGAACGACGGACGGTTGTATTTTTAAACTCTGCCGTGTGTTTGTGTTTCTCCCTCCCCTTTTTAAAGATTTCTTCATATCTCGTGCTACAGTTCAAAGCAAAGAGGACAATTTGTGCACGAGTAAACAACACACGGACAATGCTAAGTTTTGACTGAGATCTGGAGACACACCTTCATTTTGACCACTGTTTTGTAGTAAACCAGCAGTCCCCACTTGACCATTTGTTTAATATCACTTGCCATCTAGACAATTCTGTCACCAGCCGCTTTCTAAGTTCAGAAATGTTCAACTAAATGCATTTGGAGCGGCCGCACAAAAAAAGGCAGAAAAAAAGACACCAAGTGCAGTGCTTTTCTTCAAGGTTGCCGCATAGACTCTCTCCTCATTAGGAACAACTGACAAAAGACTGCTGGCAGTCAGATAAGCGAAAGAAAAAAAAAACTAACAGGCCCTAACAGAGACATTTTTAGATGTTTGCAGAGCTGTTTTACTAATTCAAATCCCTCCATCCACGCCCAAAGCTTGCACTGCACAAAAAGGGTGAGAAGCAAAAATAACACAGCAAAATGATCTACACCACTGAGGTTTTCCACTCAAAGCAATGCCCCTGTGAAACCCCCTGCCAACTGTTGGGGTCCACACCTTTGCTGCCCGGCGGCTGAAGGTTGTCACCGGTGAGGGTGCACCAGCCAACTGGGAAGATGTCCCGAGAGTCATAGCGGCAGTAGTAATCAAAGGCTCCACGCCATCCATCGAAGGTGACCAGCACCTCAACTCCACGCAGTGCCCCCACTGTAGCCGGGCAGATAAAGTGGGGATTTTTCCGGTCTACTGCCTCCAGCTTCATGCCTATCTGGAAGGAGTTCTGGTCTGGAGCGGGAGGCTCCTGCTGGGGAATATGGAGAGAGAAAAGGGGGTCAGGTATGACAGGTATGTGCCTGAGAAGAATCATAAAACGTTAACAAATGCTGGGGAAGCTTTGCTAAGTGTATATCTTCTTAATGTACAATTTTATGGAAAAAATGAAATAAAATAAAGATTTTTAGGCATAAATGAGAGCAACTATGATTATCAAATAAACGTTTGTTTGTATTTCTGTGCACTTTGAGCTTGAGAGCCTTGTACAGGTACCTTGTGAAAAATGCGAGACGGTGCCATTTCAGCACCATTTAGTGTTTTCAGCAGGAACATGGGCCAGGAAGACGCATTGAGACGGAAACCTGAAGGACGACAGTTGGAAGAAGGGTTGAATGATGACCAAATGGTTGCCGATATGAACAAATTGTGAAAATACAGACTTGTGCAGAAGGAATGAATCAATTAGTAATTCAGGTGAACATTAAGTGACAAAAAAGATTTTTCAGGTTTGGACTACGGGTCACACAACATTGATTGTCTAATCGATTTCACCTTTACTCTGAGAAATAATTAACTTTTCCCCCACTTTTTGTTTGATAAAAGGATGCATGATTTTTCTGCCAATTTATCGTGAAAATAATCAGCAAATTCACCACTTCAAGCTATACATTTGAAACTAAAATAACTAAACTGCACAGATCTTTCTCCATGGAAGCTCAATACTGAAACGATCTCGGTAGGAAACCTTTTAAGTTGTGTCACATAATGTGACACGATGCCCTACTATTCTCTGCTGTCAGGTACTGACCTCTAGAGGACAAAATCAAGAAAAAGAAGAAGAAGAAAAATCCTACAGATAAAAAGCAGAAAAAAAACTGTAAAGCTAGTAAAGAGCTTAAAGAGATGTTTTCACTGTACATGGTTGCTACGGGAAACCGTGATGTTTAACTGTGTTCTTACCCAGTGGGGGCTGTAGCATGCCTCCATTCTTTTCACAGTTGCCAATTGGCTGGATCTCTGAGGAATCCACCAGACGCCAGAAGTCATTTTTATTGTCAGACCCATCCAAGCGCAGCCGCAGCCGTGAGCCCGTCAGGCCCACCACTGTGGCGATGCAGGTGGACGTGGTGTTCCGCGGGTCCTGGGCCTCCAGCTTCATACCTGCTTTGAACTCATTAGCTGGAGGTGTCAGACTCTAGAGGGTGATGATAGTCAAGTATTAGATGAAAGGGACAAAAAAAAAAATCATTGGGGGGAAAAAAAACTGTAGTTAAATGATTAATGACACTCTGCATGGACCACTGAATCCACTCACTTGTTTGAAACATGAAGCAGGAGCAGCGATTGCACCTGTCTCTTTCAGGTATTTCTCCCAGCTGAACTGCCCTGCAGAAGGACAAGAGGAGTTACAAATGTGTGTCGAGACGCATTTTTCCAGTAACAAATGGCTTGATAAATATAAATCCAAGCCTGGATACACATTACATTGAAGAATATATGAGACTTAAATCATCACTTTGTTAAAACAAAAGAGGACACTGGCTTCTACGGTCAACATTTGAACCAAAGTGTGTTTTAATAACAAATGAAAAAGCTGAAGCAAATCCTTGAGTACTGTGTTCACTTTAAATGAGCCAAAACATCATTCAGAAACCACTGGCTGCTGTGGGTCATTTACCTTGGTACTGTGAGGGCACTCGGGAGGGCCGTCCACTTCGGGCATGCTTGATCCTTCGAGCATCTTTCCACTCTATAGCTGGAGAAGCCAAGAATTACACAACAGGCTCTAAATTGTGGGCAATTTTCCCACCTTGCAGTAAGTGTTATAATCACTCTTTGGATATAGCCTTACTTGCAATATACTAAGAAACTGTGTAACTACTTGAAAAAGAAAAAAGGTACTGTTTACTCATAGTTAACAAACGCTTACCTTTCTGTGGAACGGGTTTCCTCATGCTCCAACAATTCTGACCAACTGACAACACAAAAGTGGCCTCCACTCTGAAGACAAGACAGCAAACACAAGAATAAACTGTTTTACGGCTGCATAAACGGAGCATGGAGGTTTCAGAGCGAGGCAGATTACCTGAAGAAGCACATTTTATTTTTTATTAACTCCATCTTTCAGTCACTATCAACATATTTCAAAGACACTAAGACATCATTTGTCACCTTGCAGACCAGAGAAAACTAGATCATGGCGTACAAAAACATTGACTTTGAGGCAGCAGTACAGCATCAGATATATGAATGTACATAAAGGACCACATGCACCTACATAACACACCAACTCAATAGTGCATCAATCAGCCATTACACGCAGCACAGTTACATGCATGTTACGATTACAGCTCAACGGGGCCATTTAACCGGACCACTGTTTTTATAACCGTTTACAGGCAAATTATGCTGAGGTTTTAGAATCAAAATGTTATTAGAGCAAAGCGACAGTCTGAAAAATGCTTTCAGAGGCTGCGGGTCGACACATATAGTCTCAAAGGGCCAATCTTTAATCGCAGTTTCCGACCCGGTTACGCCGTCTGACAAAAACAGAAAATCCCTGTGAATGAGAGCTGTTTCATCAGGAATTTGGCTGTGTTAATATACATTTGGCCACTGATTTTACAAACAGCTGCAATAAAGATGGAACTTTGGAGCACTTGTGGAGTGCTTTGGTCCATTTGAGTCTAGTAGAGTGAAAACATAAAGTGGTAACTCAGACTATAACCGCATTATCTGCGTTTCTGTCCAATGTTGTACTATTCGAGGCAGACTATCTTGTCTACATGCATTGTAAATGTCTGGTTTTGGTTGAACAAAATAATTTGTCTTTTTCTGGTGCCATGTAAATGTGCTTGTTGTCTAACGATTACGACAAACACACATAACTGTCTTAGTCGATCCAGAATGTCACTGAATGTCATAAATAAATGCGTAAGAAAAGACAATGTCTTTCTTCATCTTTATCCGAACACTTTATCATGATCTCATAGAACGTTGTGCATTTCTACCTGAAAGTCTCTTTCAGACATCGGCAACAGGTCGGGAAGTGGATTTTCAGTCAATGCCCAAGAAATAAATAAAAATCCAACAAGCTCATCTTTAACAAAAAGAAGCCCACATTGTTACCTCTCATCTCATATCAACTGTCTGTAAAACCTTTGTTAAATACGTCTCGAGTTATTTCTTGGTCCAATTGTGACACTTCAAATTCTGATTCATATTCAGCAGGGGTCGTGTTTTAGCCTTCTTCACCTTGGCCATGTCTCTGAGCTGTTGACATCTTTTACTTCTGGAAACTGCGAGCACACTACTGTTGTTGAATATGATAGCACTGGAGGACAATGAGTTCTTTGAAGTCTTTTGTGGTTCATTTCTCTCCTTTATTCGACAAAAGCTACTTCAAGTTTACTTCAAGAGCCTAACTCATACCTCATGACACAAATAGATAACCCCCTAGAAGTGATTACGTCCAATCTACATTTGGGTTTATATGGTTTTTGAGATTTAATGATGAGGTCAGAATAATCACTAAATTGCTTAGACTTAATTTAAGGGACCTATTAGAAAAGTTATGCAAAAGACAGCTTCTAATCTAATGAATGCTACTTATAATATAGGAATAATAAGATTTGTACTGAAAGACTTCATATCAATGAGAATTCAGGGGTATTCAAACCAAAGGTACCTCACAAATGCTTGATTTGAAGCCTGTGCTCGTTATCTGAACTTGTCACATGTTAGCCAGGGAGTGATGAGGTGAAGATCGAGCAAGTTCAACTAGAGACGAAAGATCATTTCAACGATGCACTGCATATGGATTTAATTTACTCTTTCAAGTGAAATCAGGACGTATCAAAGCTCCTCTACTGGCTGACTGTGCACATAGACACATCAATTTGTAGATGACATAAAAAGTAGCACAAATTAGATGGTGCTAATGTAGCATATATTTGCCTTCTTACACATTTAGTAAGCTCAATTTTTCCTCAGCTCCGAGTGTCATTACAGTCATCCCATACATCCATGGCAAATTCATTTATCAAGCAATGAAAATATCCCCTCTTGAACAGGAAAAATACATTATTCTTATCATGTGACAAGATTTCTTGCCATCAATCAGCAGACCAGTGTTTAGAGATGAGTAAGATATTCCAGGCTCAGTGACCCCTGTTACCCAAACTCCTGCCCACCAACAGAGAGGTCAGCAGGTCAAATATAAAGCAGACAAATACCTCAACAAGCCTCTCATCTCAATATAGTCTCAATTAAACGTCGTTAAACTGATAGTTTGGGAGCCAGTAAGACAGAAAAATTACCTAATATTCGCAAAAGCTGTAGAAAACGTCAAGCCCGTTGTGTGTAAAGGTGAGAATTGGTTCACAAAACACAGCGACAGCAATGCAACATTTACGAGACATTTGAATGTGTCGAGGAAAAACAATTTTCGTTGTGCCATAAGAAGCTGATGTAAATGGACTAAGCTGGCGTTTAAAATATTTGGGAAAGAGCAATGACAGAAAATCCACACAGGCGCCTTGTACTAGAAAGTGGACTGTTCATATAAACATTTCTTACCTTAAAACTTCATAACCGTTTGCAGCGTTTCTCCTCCACGGGTGAGTTCCCTTTCAATAGAAGTGCGCCTTTTTCCTACGCCAAGGGGGATGGCGTCCAAATTAAAGCGACCCGCTCCCTGTTTTCAAATCTGGGAAAGTGACAGGAAGACTGGCGTTAGAACGCTCAGCAGGTACACCTTCCTCCTGTGGCTAATACACAGTAGTATAAAAAAAACTCATCCTACTTTCACTTGCCTGGCATCTACACGGGACCCCATATTTCTATTTATTGACAAAGCATTGCAGCTGACGTTGCGGAAATGTCTTGAGCTTCATTCATAACACAAAGCCAACACATGGAGCCTCCCATCATTTTCACCCTTTTCTCAACTATATTTACATGTGATATTAATTTACTGGACACCAGCGCGCTGAGTGTGTTATCGCGGAGTATGAAGTGGATTAACGGCGTCTAAACATGTGAACATTACTCAATTAAACGCAACATGCACGCAGCCAGTGCATCCTTCACATCCAGCATGCTACGCTACACACATACACCAGACATGCCCACTTCACTTGATGCTAACTTAGCATGCTAGGTGGCTGTCTAGCTCGTTGACCTGATTACAAATATTAGCATTAGCTAAATGGGAGCGCAGCAGCACGCTGAGTTCAGCTAGTGGTTATCTGGGCTCAAGCTGAAGCCGAACCAAAAATGAGACGTTGCTCGGTATATCCGAGGATGTTTACCTTGCTTTGTGACGTGTGTATTTGTTTCTGATGTGGCTTTAGCGCTTGTCCGCCATTTTTTCAACACGATAAGGAGGGGTTGAGGAGGGGGTGTTTTGCCAACATTTCATGTTGGACAGTCAAGTCAGGCGGGCACGCGAGGCTGAGGGATAAAATAGAGGTGAAACGACGACTAGCGGCAGACAGAAGTATTACAAGTCAAATAAAATATTTGTGTAAAAATTATTATTTTTTCTCTTCTAGTTTAACCCAAATGTTAACAAACATCTAATATCTCATCAATTTGTTATTTACCAGTATTATACTATAGAATATAGCATGTTATACTTCGCAGAATGTTCTACAACTTAAATTTTAAGGAAGTATATATCCAGTAACTGCTGTGTGGACTACCTGCCAAGTACCTTAAAAGTACACAAATGTGTGGAAGACCGGTGGTGCTGATGTAATGGTAACTGGCATTCAAGTCAAATAGTGAACTGATTTAGAGTTATTCTTTTTCTTGTTGTTTTTTGCATGAAATAAGATAATAGATAGAGAAACAGTTTCCCTATAAATAGCTATTTTTTGTTCTTTGTCTTCTGGCACAGACACATACAGTATCGGTACAGTTGCATTAAGCTAATACCAATAATGATAATAAAGCATTTCAGCATTTTAAACTTTAATAATAATTTCCTTTTTAAAAAGAATACATATATATATATATATATGTATATGGGGGAGAGGGGGGGCTTGATTAAAATATATACTGTCAAATATATACAAAATATATTTAACAAACAGTCCATAAGTACATACATTTTAGGGAAAAGAGCAAAGAAAAAACAATGGAGAAATAAGTACAGGGAAGAAAGAATTAATATATAAATTGATTAATAATAAATTATTAGTTCAAAGGTAAATGATGCAATTAATAAATGGGGTTATTAACACAAGGTTAAATTGATACATTTGAATATTGGAATGGGAACATTAAATCATTCCACCTTTAATGCAGTAATTATTCCCAAAATAGATTTTTATCAATCTTAGTAGAATGTATTAACAATTATTAATGTATTTATTGAGCCATTTATGCATTTAGATTTTCAATTTTGATTTTGACAGTTTCTGTCCTCCATGATCCCAAACATTGTTGCTCTATTCATAACCTGCCTAAATGTTTCACGTGACACTTGTCTCACAGACATTTATGTGAATAGTTCTCCTTTTCTGTATAAAGATTACCTATTTATTTGTCAGTACATTCAGTAGTGTCTGCAGCATTATAGGTGATTATAGGTGTTGTTAATATTCTCTCTGCATGTATCCTCTTGTACATTTATGCATAGCACTGTGTGGAAAAACAGTGAGACCAACTGGAAACTGTTCCCACTAATAGGGTTTAATTCTAATGGTGTAAGTGGATTTCCGTGATAAGTTAAGCTCTTTTAATGTCCCTTTGTAAACCATGAGATTGTTATGTTGGAAAATGTTGACGAACAAGTCAGTGATCTCAGTCTAAAAATATTTTTTACAGGTTTTCAAATACAGTTATTCATTTGTACAAGGATTTAGATATACCACATATGAGTCTCTAACATAAAGTGCATTTAAACATACCTTACATTTTTATCTATGGGACTTTCTTTTCAACAATTTCCACATACTGCACAGTGCTTCATTTCTCATAAAACATCTGCAGAAAACAATATTTTTAGTCCTTCTGTATTTCCCTTCTTTGAATAAATAGTAAGCAGTCATTTAATCTTACTGTGTTAATAAACATAATCTTTATTTGATTACAACTATCTTAATAATGAGAGCAGATTTTTCCAAATGCTGTTACTGCAGCAGTACAAAGAACTGCTCTAGTTTCATTTAAGCCGTGCTCTACTTTGGGGTATGAAAATATGGGGATTTTGCCTTGAGCATGACATGAATAAAATTTGATTATCAATGCACACAGAGCTTAACTTTTTACCCACTATTTGTTCCAGTTAAGATTATCACTGTGATGAACAAAATTATGGCAACATCTCAATGTTTTAACAATAGATACATTTAAATTTTTCAAATTGAATAAAATCTGCATATTATCAGAGTTAGAAAAAATCCAAAGCCAAAAATCAGTGAAATACAGTGTTCTTCCAGTAGTGTTATCTATAAAGATATTCCAGAGAAATTGTGAAGGTGTGGAAATTAGAATTAGGAGCCATTTAGTAATATCATGCCAATTAGGTCAAGATAGCAACTGTAACCATGTGATTTGGAGAGGCACCCAGCAGTTCAACTGTGTGTAATGGTCACCTGGTAGCACCGCTAATGCCCATTTCAGCCTACGCTGGGCAGGCCATGGCCTATTGGCCTCATGCACACCAGGCAATTATGTTTGGTTTCACACGGTGAAAAGGGTTAATTGACAGCGCCCACATGCCTTCTTGGACCTGTTTCACGCTTGTCAGCCTTCATCGTATCAAAGGAAGCTCCATTCAGCCAGGCACCAATATTAAAACAAATACACACTTCAAGGCCATGCACTGCAAATTGAACAGTTTCATAGCTGTGGAGAAATAAACACTCATCAACATATCTTGATTCTCTATACACACACGCACTTACAGAAAGACACTCATATAAAACACTGTACAACACTTAAAGATTTACTATGATTACGCACACACTTCAGAGATTATGGAGATTGGCTTTTGAATAAACTTGTTCTTGTATCACTAGGGGTCAGTATTGTCTTTTTCAAAGCAGGGTCTCATAATATTGACATCAGCTTGCTTCCCCCTCATTGTAATGCACGTGGGCTTCCCTTTGACCACAGCACAGTATCTTTTTACCATTGTATCAGGCACTCACTATCATATTCAACCTCTTGAACTTTTCTTCTGATTTTGCATTTCACTTTGGACTTAAATTGTTTTCTCAGTGACCATGTTCACATAGTTTCTGCTCTTAAATAGAAAAACACAAAAAACTCAAAAACTCATTAAAATTGTCATTCTGCCTGTGTTTTTATAGTAATTATAGACAAACCAAGTGTTGCAGAGCCATGCCCACTGTATATTGTGTGCACGTCTCATTGTCTGGGTCTCCATGTGGTTCTTGTTCCTTATTAAAAAAGCTTCAACCACTGAGCCACTGGCAGTCTATGAAAGTCCATTAGCCATTATACAAGCTAGTTTGACAAGCAAATAACAACAGTGACAATGTTTTCCATTCAACAGTCTGCTGTCCATAAACCTCACTTTCTTTAGGTTGAACAAATTGGATGCGCATCATGTTTGCTGTGTGCAGCAAAATTTTGCAAAATATCATTTTTATGAAAAAGAGTGAAGTGAGTCCTGCTTTGACAAGACAAAGTAACATTTAACATCTATATACATGTGATAAAGACAATAATTCAATAAAGGTAACAATGACAAAGTAAACAAGATAATCTGAGCTTATCATCTATCAACTATGTGCCATTGAAAACGTTAAAAAAGACAGCCTCAGAACACATGCAAATCTTTCATACACCATATACCATTTGATTTGCAGATGCAACTACGTTTGACGGCTGTCATCAAAAGAAATTTCAGTTGTTAGCACTGCTCCACAGTTACATGTAATGCAAATACACAATGTACTTGTACACGTGCAGCTTCAAGAAATCAATGTTATTTGCCACCTTCTTTTGACTGCAGTATCAGTTTTTAGACTGTTTTGGAATGTCTTACTTTTGCTCTTTTCGTGTTATCACACTAAGCGAATTTGGCTCTCATAGCTGGCAAATGTGTTCTTGGATTTCTAGACATGTTGCTGTAGGTGTCCAGTAGCCAATGGCATGGCTCCATCACCGTGGTCTGTTTCTGCACATACAGACAGAGCGGCAAAGATCTTTTCCCACTGTGCCTTCTTGTCACTTTCAGCACTTTGGCACGCAACAACAAAGTCACCACTCTCACACATAAATGCCCAGACACACACAAAAATATACACACAGTGAGATACAGACTGTGTGTGTTCTCTCCCAACTGAGCCTCAGAGGACTCATGTCCCCGTCTCCTTCCACAGACGAGTGCACGCATGCACACACACACACACACAGAGTCCTGATACACACTTCCCATCTCCGCTGGCATGCTGGGAGGGACATGCAAGAGAGATAGCTGGAGCATATGTTGGATAGACGTTAGTTGAGGGGGGATATTTCTCTTTGGATGTTGTCTTACAAGCTCTGACGGCATGGTGCAGAAAGAAGGCATTTTTCGTCCAATTTATTAATCCTTTTAGGCAATGTTCTCTGTTCAGAAATGCAAATTGAATCAATCTGAGGCTGACTTTAAGACTTTTCAAGTGGGATTTAATTAGAAGCCAGGGCCTGCAGTTTTTAATGAGAGAGGGGGTGGAGAGATGGAGAACGAGAGAGGCATGGGGAGGGAGAGTGGGTTGCGGTTTTGATCTGGGGGTCCTGCTGGAGAAAGCATACACAAACACTCTCCACATACACACATACTAACATGCACATGTGCAAAAGTACACACAAATGCACCCTGTCGAGCAAAGCATGAGGCGGATGCCCGCTGTTTAGTTTTTATTCACTTCCATCATCTCGGTCTTATGAGAGTTCAACCAGGGACCTTGTTACTTTAGTGTACAACTGTAAAACTCACACAAACCTAGCCTATATACGTGTTGATAAGGTGGAGCTGCACACTGCTTTTCAGTGTTGAACTTTCTCAATGTAAAACACCCAGCAGTAATACCCGGCAGTTTCCAAGTATGAGAACGTGTAGAACCACAAATGTGAAGATGATAAGAAACAAACAAACAAAAAAAAAAAACGTGAACAGGTTGACATACCAATGATAGGCCACACACAGTGGGAGACAGAAAATACTCAGAATACTCAAACATTAAGTACAGTTCCAGGCATAGTTAAGTTGAGTTATGATTCCAGGTGGACTTGACCATTTGACTGGTCCACTGTCCTCTTCCCAGTGTACATACATGGGAACGGAATCCATTTATAGATTGTAGTCAATACGTCTCGATACAGTGGACTGTATCAGAAAACACTCAAGACATTCTGCCCTTCCTACCTTTCTCTGTGGAAGATCATCTTACATGTAAGTATATTGGAATTCAGACGTAGCCTTTAAGTCACATGAACATTGATTGTGTCAGATAATGCAGCAGGTACGAAGTCTTCATTTTATTTTTCAGTCACAATTGATGCATTTAGCCATATGACCATCCATCCATTTCCCATACCCACTTTATCCAGTACAGGGCTGCAGGAGCCCTTCCCGACTGCAGATTTGAACTGGGAACATTCTTGCTGTGAGGCAACAGTGCTAACCACCACACCATCGTTCACCACATAGGAAGCTCTTGTGTTTCATATTTTGCGTGAAAATAAACATCTGATGTATTATTGTTGACATTAGCAATAAACTAATATCCCTTTCTTGCATTTTTCGAAACATTGCCTTTTTGCATATGACCGTTGATTGAAGTATGTTATTGGCTCAGTTTGTGAAGAAGAAAAAGCAAATGAAGCAGCAAATGCCTTTCCATGAGAGCATACAGAGAGCCTGATGAAGAAAACCTGGGTTAACATAGGCAGTAGATAGCCACGGATGAGATGCTCATTTTCTCTAGAGTTTCAGATTTTGTTTGGCCAGCTAAATTAAAGGAAGCCTGACTCTGATGAACCAAAGTTGTGGGAAAGGCCTCAGGTGGCCTCTCATGCCTAGAGCCCATTCAGTCCATACATATGATCACTACATTTATTCACAACTTTGTTCAACATTAGCATCCCCTTCGAGTGAACAAATGTCCACTTTAAAAGCCACATTAGGTTGAGCAGAGAGCAAGTAATCCAAAAGGTTAACAGGTACAAAGAACTAGCTTGTAAAGGATCATATTTTCATGCACAGGAAATGTCTCAATCCCCTAAATTTATCATGTAATTACTTTTGCTGTGGCTGTGTGTGAGAGCATATCTGCACATTTGTATGTATGTAAAGGTAGCTGTGCATGCATAAAGTCATGCTAACATGTTTAGTGTTTTTTACTTATTATAAAAAAAGTTACAGAGCTTACCGTTACTCCCTCAAAATGGAGTAACCCTCAAAATGGTTCTAGCAGATACTTCCCTCCAAAGTAAAACTTGTCTCTTGATTTATTGAAAATTTTATGACCATTTGGCAATCACATGCTACATCTGATACATTTTGGGAAAATTTGGCGCTGTTAAAAAGGGTGAAGTCGGCCTGTGGTGTGGGGATGTGGTTTGAAAGCTCACACTCTCAAGTCTTTGCCTTCTTTCCCCCTACCCTCACTGTTTCCTGTCAAACTGGGGGTGAAGCCAGAGAGCACTAACGGGTCTTTTTCAGATTTTAGGTGACGTCTTCACTGCAACTATGTCTGATTTTCCTTTAAAAAGGGCCACTATGTAGGATTTAGCAATCTCTTGCAGTGGTGCAAAATATTTAAAAAAACTGTACACCCCTCTCTTCCCCGCCCAACATGTTGGAGAAACTATGGCAGCAGCAAAGAAGTAGAAAGGCCTTCTCTAGTGCTAATGTTTAAACTTAAAACATAGCAATACATAATGTCAGACCTTGGAAAAGGACCTGCTTCATCTGTAGGGCTTATTTAAAAAAAAAATAAAAACAGTGGCTCATACTTACACATTATTCTACAAATGAATCAGGGATTATCTGCCAATAGAGCCCCCTAAATCAGACCCAATTGAACTTTAGTGTTGGCATTGTTGGCAAGTAAATGTAACTTGACTATTTCTATTATGAGAGTTTTCTCTGTGCTGCTTTCTCTCATTACGGGAGTGGTTTGTCAGTCCAGTGGCAAAGCAACAAAAGATAAATGTCAGATCATATCAAACTTGCAAATCTTTATATATCTATAATAAATATGAAAAGATATGCACAAAAACAATAATTTTGGATGCCAATGGAATCAATGTTCTTTTCAGAAATAGAGGAAGGAGGGGAAAGATGTGAAGAGATGACTTTTAGGCTGCCACAGTGAGACACACGTTTACCAATTAAAGCAAGAGCGCCAGTGTGTGTCTCACAAAATGCTTGACAACTAGTTGATACTGTCAATTTTTAAACAATACTAATTAATCTCCATTATTGAAACATGTAATTAATCTCTCCATCAGTCTCTCTGGCTCTTTCTGTTTCATTCTTGCTCAAATTTAATGGAACATGAAAGGGAAAACCAAAGAGCAAATGCTATGTTGTGGTCCTTGCGGAGAGCTCAATGAGGGACTCACTTCAGAGGAGATAACAAGCAAAGAGACAGACGGATGGACATGTTTTGACAAACAGACAGTTGGTCCAAAACTCCTCCCTTTCTCACCGCTCTGTGCCTCCTATTTCAGTCTCTTTTACTGTGCATGTCTTTGAACTCAGTCCTTCATTAACTATCTGCTGATTAACAGACTTGGGAACATAGGGGGTAGATGGATCAGAAGTGAAAAGAGGGATGAGAAATAGACACAGAAAAGAATATGCGGCAATGCAAGTTAGACTATGTCTCAATATGTTCAGACCAACACAGCAATGTGAAAAAATTGTGTTAAGACAGAGACCAATAGCTTTAGCAAGGAAATGTTTATGTTTCTAGGAATTACAAATACATTTCAGTGAGTCTGAAAGGGTGAAATAACTAGTGAATCTTGAGACCTGAGTTGAATTCCAGCAAGAGATTTTTACCCTTGAATAAGCATGATTCGTTTTGGCATGTACATACTCATGTGCAATGTTATCATCCTATGCAAAAAAAAGGGATTATGGGTATGCAACTAACGCAGACAAGCTTACGTGCAAGCCTACAAAAAGCTAAGAGGGTGTCATGCCACATCTATTCTGATGCTAAGTGGATGACAGTTTTAAACTGGTTCAAACAAAATTCCTCATAGAAGAAGAAAAGAAACAATAAGAAAAATAAAGAAAAAAGACACAGGACAATCTTTACTATTTTTGACACAGTTTCGCTCCACTTCAAAGCAGCCTTTTGGCCAATAAAACTTCAAAATGCACTGAAAACTATTAGGGAATTCATTGTTTCCATGTCTGCATGCGCAAACTAATTGGGACTCTGCCACAGCGCACTTTCTCACACACACACACACACACACACACGCACACACACACACACACACGATACTTTCTGGGTCGGCTGTGCCAACATTTTCTATTTATGCGCATGGCAGCTCTTAGTAAAGTGTAGAGGTGTGGATAGGGCTGGATTCTACTGAAAATTCTCTCCTCAAAACAAGCATCTGTGTTTTCTTCTGCTCATCTTCTTCATTGTCTGGTATTGTCTGATTTTTTTCACAATGGAGATTTTCCCAGGCACACTCAATCGATGGGCTGCATTCAGTCAGCCGCGGAGTGACCCGGTGAACTATTGTGGACTGGTAAGGATGACGACATTTACGTGACATAACCTGAGCAGAAACGCAAAGCATGGATTCCTTTGAAGACCCCACAGTGCAAAGTTAAAGGATCAACAAAAGCACCAACACAATCCAGAGCATTCTACACATGAGATTGTTTTTGAGACTCCAAAAAGGTACACATTAGTCGTATAATCTGGTACAATGTGAGATAGTTTACTGTATGCACGACCAAAAAAACCTGATTTCCTCTCCTTTATTTATTTATTTTTTTGCTATGGATGAATGCAAACGCTAAATTGACATTTTTGTATGTATTGAGACGTTGTTTGCACCACTAATAAATAGACATATAAAACAAATATGTCAAATGAACATAATAATAATAAAAATAGCCTAAGAAGAAGTTTTACCGATTATAAAATTGAATCACAAAAGGAAATACATTTTTGGTGATTTCAGTTCTGTAATCAGAAACAAAACAAAAACTGCTGAATTTAAAAAGTAACAAGCAATCAGCTTCGTAAAATCAGAACAAACAACCATGCAAAAGAAGAGCAAAGAAATGGTTGGGTTTTAAACCAGCAGCCAGAATGTGCATCAGGTCGAACATCATATGAGGGCTACAGCAGAGGACCGTCAGCTCCTGATCTACCTCCAACAGATGAACGCACAGCTTGTGCAGTATACAGTGTAAGTGAAGATGATCAGGAGGGACACACTGCTTTACAAATGGGCTATGGTATGTTTTCTTAAAACGTGGAATCCCATGAACTATCCTGTAACTGAAAAATTAGAATGATTGCTAAATATTTGTTGTCTTTTAAAGTTTCATTGGCGAGGCCTTCCACGCCTATGACACATGATGCATTGCTGTGGTTAATTATACCACCATAAAGAATAATATAATGTGAAAGCTAAAAAAATAAACTGTCACTATCACACCGAGCAAGCAGCATGAAAAATATATATTCATATTTTTTTATGGAGTATTATGTGGCCCTTTACCATTTCCACCTCATATCATGCAATAAAAATGTGCGTACACAAGGTCTGAGAAATGCGTAAGGCGCGAACATTCTCACGCATTCAGTTTGTGTGGAAGAAAAAGCTTACACATAGTTTTTGTGCGTACACAAGGTTCCGGGTTTTTCTGGAAAACATTTATCCCAAAAAATGTTAAATGGCAAAGATTTACTGGATACTGGCTATATTACCACATAATCCTTTGAAATTACATTGTATTCACAGATGCATGAAATTGCGACAATGATTGTCTTTGTGATGACCTTTTAGTTGTAATATTCATCCCCACAGTATATAAACCATTCAGAAGTGCACAAAACCTTAAAACTCATCCATCTTTCAAACAAAATAGCCATCCATGATCATATTTCATCTGTCCTAAAGGAACATGGCTCATGAACAAAGACTTTGTGGGGTTTTTTTGTTTCTTTTTTTCTTTTCTTTACTTATAGCAGTTTTTGCCTCTGCCCTAAGAAACACAAACTTAGTGAGATTAGTTTCCAGAGTGGATAAATTTGCGAACTCTAGCCTTGAGTTAAGGAGAAAATTGATATTTTGGATGTCAATTCAATACTACATGTAAATACAACACAGGTATAACTACAAATAACAAACAACAAAGTTTGAAATGTCGCTGAAAATGAACTTAACAACAAAATTAATTTTCTTTTTCTCATGGAGATGTTAATTCACAATCCTTTTTACCACCTAAAAGCATCTCCCACATTTTTTAGTTGTCTACTTTCAGTTGTCTACTTTGTCTACTTTCTGCTTATTGTGGGATAAAAAGATATAAGAGTAAGAATGCAAAATGAAAAAGAGGAAGTGAGGCTAGAAAACAAAGAGGGAATGACAGACTGACACAGGGGGAGAGACAGTCGCAGAAAAAAGGACTGATGGGCAAAGACAGAGAATAAGAGTCCGTCTGATGGACAGAGGGAAAGAGACAGACTGACAGAGAGAGGGAAGGAGGGATGGGCCTGTTCTGAATTAATGACTGCTCTCATCAGAAGATGAATGTTCCCCCGCTTTCCCCTTGGAACACAGCTTGCAAATGAAACGAAAGTCAGTCCAATGAAGAATGAATACACAAATGAATAAATAAGCCAATAAATAAATGAATAAATGGGAAAGACTGATTATGATCAGTGCACATTGAGTAGTGCATGTATGTATGTGTGTGAGTTCTGAAAATAAACTTTCTTGTGTGGGTGTGTGCATGTGTGATGTATTCACACTTCATGATGTTTGGTGGGTGAATGTTGGAGATAGCAACCATGCATCTTTTTGTTGTGCATTTCCTAATGTGTACATATATGTAATAAGTATGTTTGCAAGTATGATGTGCGTTGTGGTGTTCATAAATCCACGTTCATACCTTTCATGTGATTGCGAGTTTTTCTTTGTGTGTGTTGGTATTTACTTGCATTTGGGTTTGTCACTCTGGCTTTGTGATGGTGTGGGAATGGATCCATTTTTATGAGTGTGAGTTCGGGTGAGTGCATTTGTGTATCTGAGTTGGGGGGGGGCTCTCTGGTGAGTCTCCTTAACATCAAACAGCTGGAAGTAATAAAATATTTAGGAAGTGCTGGGAGTCTGTGAATATTAATACTGCCTTTTCCTTCTGTCTCTCAAATATCCCTCTCTTTTTTCCTTCTCTCTGTTTCCTTTTTTCTCCCAGTTTCTCCCTCTGCCCTGATTCACGCTGTCTCGGTCTCTCCTTCTCCGTTACATCTCTCGGCTTGTCCTTCCCTGTTTGCAACTTTTGGTCCAAATCGTGCGCTGTTTCTCTCTAACTTCATGATTCCACTCTCTTTAATCTTATCGGGGAATCACAGTTGTCTAATTGAGGGTCCATTCGGCCTGCTGTCCCTTATTTTGATGGAGGAAGAACAAAGAACCTGCCTACTACCAGGTAGCAGAATTCCGTGCCTTGCAGTGTTGTATATGAAAGTTCCCATGGCCCACCATGGCCCCTGAACAAGGAGACCCTCAGGACCTTTTTGAACCAATCACACGCGTGGGTCGTGGTTCTAATTTTTCAGGACATGTATAAAGTTCAGTTAAAATCTTTGCTCTTTAATTTAATTTTTAGGGATACAAAATCTTTACATTTGCTGAATACAAATTGTTGAACAAGAGAACAAAAGCAGTACAAAGAGATTTTAAATGGGAATGAATCAACTCCACAAGCGTATCTCTTCACTAGAAATTTAAATATTCAAACTTTTAACCTGATAACTTTTACTACTTAATATACTAAATTGTACACCGAATTAGAAAAGCAATTGTAAATCGGTTAATTGGATTTGAATTTATGCACTGGGGGAACCCAAAGGGAAAAAAAAAAGATAGATTAGACATTTAATAATTCATTTTCTCAATTCTGCTTTTTAAATTAAAAATACAATTCTGAAATGTTATTAGAAGTTTGAAAGTCCCAATTAATTTCATCATGTGATTGTCTAATTCATGTCTTCATCTGCATAGAAATTAAAATCTAGATGTGACCACCTGATACAGTATGATTATAACATAACAGGCTCAGCACAGATGTGTAAAAGACCACCCATCAGTCCTATTTTGTGACTCATATTGTTGATCAAGTATCTTTGTTTGTGGTAATTTTGCATGTCATTATTGATATTTAAGACATCACTGTCTCATTTTGATCATTTTACCTTCCTTTGTTGTAATTGTGTTGCCCAGTTAGAGCTATTGTGCCCTCCCAGGTGTTTTATGCTACATTTTATGTTTCAATTTCGTCATTTTGCTTCCGAGATCATTTTGTACCTCATTAGTCGCCTTGTTGCCCTGCATGATTTTGTACGCCTTTATGCAAGATCATGCCTTTTATTTCTTTTCCTCTCCCATTTCTCGCTCTTGACGGTGAAGACCTGATTTCATTGTTTTTTTGTTTTTATATATCGAATAATGTTTTGTTATATTTCTTTCCTTTTAAACAAAATAAGACATTTCAAGTGAAAAAGAAACAGTGAACACCACAGCTGAGCATGTCCATAAATCGAAGGAACTAGTCATGTCAACATTTGGGAGAAACTAGCTTTATGTAATATCAGCAACACAATGTTTGTTGTTCGATGATGTAGCAAAGAAAGAGTCAAGAGTGTAGTGGGTGAGCAGCTGCAGTCAGGTATGGAGTGGATGTAGAAATAGGGCAAATCTGTGCACTCAGAGAAACAGAAATGAGTTTTTAGAGATTTATATATTGAAAAAAAGACTGACAGGTAAATTATGTAAAGGGGATGTTTTACAATGCACAAAGTCACTTATTACCAGAGAGTAAATTCATACAAAGGTGAGACAAGGATACAAACAAAATGACAGCGAACAAACACAAGGGACAGACAGAAATCAGGACAAAACAGATTCAGTAATAATTTTACAGTAATTATTTTCCCAAAATGCTACCACAACGCTACTCCTCTTCAGCAAAAAAGGTAATAATTAGCAGCATGTGTCAGGTGGAAATGAACAGGGACAGATGATTACACCCCTATCTCCCTGTAAAAGGAAATATATCTAAGAAAAATTGCTCTCAATAAGGAAACAAAGTGACGGCCAGGAGATAGAAGACAGGTAGCAAGGAGATGTTGAAAGACAGAATGAGACACATCCCAAATGACAGGGAGACAGGTCTTAGGCATGAGCCAAAGAGATATACTGTGGGATAGGGAAAAATGAGGACTGCCTGTTGTCAGTCACAACAACACAAATGTAATTATAGGATCTGATTAAAATCAATTTAATTTCTGTCATTCGTAACTAATTTTACATACTGAAAAGATCTAAGCCTCTATTGCACTTTGACTGCAGAGAGAAAAGAGATAGGGTCAAGGTGGATAGATGCACTGTAACTAAGTGGCTGGGAAGTTTACACTGATGAATCTTTTTGTGCGGCACTTCCTGGGGATGATTTCTTCATTGTTTCCAAAATGTCGTCTCCCATAGACTTTCATCTGGTAAACTCTGAGGTACTTTTTCTACTCTCAGCCACGCTGATATTAGTGTGGAGCTGAGATAGAAATATACATTTTGTAGCTTGTTTAACCGTAGTTGAAAGTACAAATCCAATCTACATGTCTGCAAGTATGGATGAAATTTAAAGAATAAATCAAACCTACAGGTGCAGATCAATATTGCAAGTCTGAAAATACAAGTCAGTTTTGCAATTACAGTTTTTGCGGAATTTTTACAAGCCTACATGAATACCCAATGGAGATACTCTCACCAATCAGAATTATTTAATCGCTTACCAACCACCATCTGTCCCACAGGCTGTATCTGGTTTAAAGTTTGGTTGTAAACACAGAGGGCTCAACCCCTCTCTCTGTGATTGGTTTGATAAATATGATTGCTGAGACAAACTAAGCATCTCCTTTGAGTTTTGTTTGTATGTGTAGACTTGACCCATACCTCAAAACATGTAGATTTGATTTGTACTTATAGATGTTCTTCCAGATTCAAGAAAGGTAGCATGAGTTACAAAACATATAATCTGACTTTTTTGTTTTTTATATCATAAGTTTCTGTTTGATCTGAACCCACTCAATTCCGAACAAATTCAATTTCGGGGATTCCGGTCACACGCAAACAACCTGTAGTGTAACTGCGATCATGGATACAACTTTGAACATTTGTACTGTTTTCTACATTCGTTTTCTCCTGTATTCTACCATGGCCCTCACTAATGTTATTCAAGGAACTAAATAAACTGTTGTATTTCAGTATGTACTATAGTAGGTTCCATGGTATCACTCATCAAAAATTATACCAAACAGTTAAAAAGCTACAAATACAACAAAGCTTGTGAGTCTGTGCTCACAAGGTGCTCATGGTGTAAATAAAACTCAATAGAAAACTCATTTCATTGTTTCAAAAGTGAAAATTTCCTTTTTCTTTTTCTTATTTTTGGACACAAAGATATGCATAGCAAGGAAATGGGACAAAGCAGATTAACACATACACAGCGGTGAAAAAAAGAGAATAGTGAGTGATGGAGGAATAAAGACATGGAGTAAGAGGGGAGAGGCGTCAGAGTGGAGAAAATTTATGAGTGGGGCCTGTCTGTTGGCTACAGGCCTGGTCCCTCTGTGGTCCACTCCTCTGTAATATTCAACTCTCCTCAGGCTCCCATGTGTCTGCCTGTGGGTGCACTGTACACATATGCAAACATGGACACGTATACTATACAACATAGTTTGCATGTATGTAGAAAGAATCCAGTAACCTGCCGATTTCACATCAATGGGCAGCTAATGTCTGCTTCCTTTTTTGACTTAATCTAGTTTGCCACCTCTTTCTAACTGGAGCACATTATCTCATCTGTCTTATTTACTTGACAACTGACATCTGACATGCAAGCGTCAATAGGAGGATACCACAAATTACAATTAAAAGCATTTAAGAGTGGATGGATTTTTTTTACCACTGTACCATTCATATTGCACAGGTAGCTTATTGCCATTGTATATGTATGCTATATGTATGCTTTCATATAGCATGCAGGCATTTTGGAACAGGGGAGGGAACACATTTGCATGTCCCGCCGTCAAGGCTTCCCCGATAAAAAACAAGTTGACTTTGTTCTGTGATATCGCAAATATTCAGAAGCCCCTTATTAGTTTGCATGTTCTCCCCGTGTATGTGTGGGTTCTCTCCGGGTACTCCGGTTTCCTCCCACCATCCAAAAACACGCACGTTAGGTTAATTGGTATCTCTAAAAATGTGCTTAGGAGTGAGTGTGAGCGTGTGTGTGGTTGGTTGTCTCGTTTGTCTCTGTGTGGCCCTGGGATGGACTGGCGACCCGTCCAGGATGTACCCCACCTCTTGCCCGATGACCGATGGGATAGGCTCCAGCCCCCCGCGACCTGACTGACAGATTAAGCGGGTATAGAAAATGGATGGATGGATGGATGGATGGATATACAATCTGGTGGCCACAGGACCCTCTGCATATAAAGTGTAAAAATGGCATCCAAATAGCGTAATATATGGTGGAGTAGTATAATGGCTGTATTTTAGTCCTGACTATGATGTTTTTAACCATAAGCAAGTAGTTTTGCTTTCTAATCCTAACAAAGTGGTTTTATTGTTTAAACCTGAGCAGGATGTGAAGAAGTTTCATCAAAATGTGTTGTGTTTACTTATAATCATGGAAAGCTGCAAAGTTTGGGGAGTTTCCATTGCATGATAACACCATTTAACTGATATGGATATTTCTTTGGAACTAGCTCAGACAAGTTTCCAAATGAGCTGAGTTGATACATTACAGTGACATGGAAACATTGCGGAGCCCTGATTGGTCAGAGAGAATCATTACCTTAGGACGTAAACAACTAACTACAGCACACGCACAGACAAACACTATTCCTGTTCCAATGAGTTGTTTCAAAGTCTGGCAGACAATTTACAGCATAACTCATGGATATCTAATTTGTAAGCATGGATTAGTTTTGTGTGCATAACTAATGAATACATGAGCATGTTTATTAACCCCAAGTATGAATTTATGGATTGGTTTTTGTTTCTCTGGAACTGGAACTCAGCTCCGAAGCACTCAATCATCATGAACAGTCGCCAAAAATATTCAAACCCTTCTCAACTAAAAGTCTGTCACAAACAGTGCAATAAGTACTCCAACCTAAAAACTCTCCACTTGTACGTCCCTTTGGAAAAAAATGTCTGCTTAATCAATCTAATGTAATAAATATACATACGGCAAAGTTGTGTGTTTTGTCTGTTTTTCCGCAGCTTCACACAGTATGATGATAAATTGTTGATTCTGCCCACTATGAGAAGATACTGTCTGATTTGGAGAAGAAATTATGGTCGAGCTGTGTCAAGTCAAACTGCACTGTATTGTACTGTACCTTACAATGGAAAAATGCTATTATAGTCACAATCAATTAGGATATGAGAAAAAAACTGTAACTTAAATATAGGTCTTGATGATCTGTCGTTTGCAACTTTAGTGTCAAGTTGAAGAAACAGGTTGCTCTTAAGTTCAGTGTAGTTGCTCATTCAAGCAATGGATAACAAATGTAATGCCTCCAACAATAACTATGCATTGAAAATTATGTTGTTGCTTGCTGTCCATAAGGAAGAAGAATCCTGTTCCAGAAGAGGCCTCCAACTCTCTTTCATCACACTGAGCCCAGGTGCACTCCAAGGATGTGTGCTGAGTCCAGTACTCTACACCCATGACTGTACACCAGCACATCCCACAATACCATCATCAAATTTGCAATGACACAATTGTAGCCGGACTCTGCTTACAGGGAGGACAGCCTGACTGTGTGGTGTCCACCGAACAACCTGTCCCTAAACATCACAAAAACCAAAGAGCCGATACTGGACTTCAGGAGGAAGCGTGACTCTGAGTCAGCAGAGTTCATTTGAGAGAACCTGTCAATTAACAGCTGAGGTTCAGCAACTGTCAAGAGAGGACAACAAAGTCTGCACTTCCTGAGGGTGCTCAGGAGGCAACACACAAAGAAGACGCTGTTGGTGGCCTTCTACTGGCCAACCATATAATGCCACCTAATCTATTGCATCAAAGAGTAGTACCCAAGCTCCTCCGCAGTGGTACGCAGGGTGCAAGCGCTCCAGAGAGTGGTGAAGACCCACAAAACGAATATAATAATGCCCCCTCCGCTCAGCAAAGCCGCAGAAATGATCACAGACACCTACCACCCCAGCCACCACCTCTTCGAGTTATTGCCCTCTGGCAGGCGCTCCGGGTCAGCAAAGACACACACCTCTGGACTCAGGGACAGTTTCTTTCCCACTGCCATGAACACATTAAACAAGGAAAACTGATGATATAAATTATTCATGCTTCTATGCACCGGAATTTTTTTCCTGTACTGATTTTTACTCTTACAGATTATTAATTCTACATTATTTTTTATCTTTTTTATTCTGTTATGTCCTTGTTACTCTGTCAAATGCATTGTGCCTTAAATGTCTTAGAGAAGCAAGCTTAATTGTGTTGTATGAATCTACAATGACAATAAAGTCTTTATTCTATTATTTTGTGTAATGTCAGTCTGTGTAGAAACACGTTTTATAAATTCCCACCAAACCGCCATAATGATGATCTTATTACAACACATCATATTTGAAAAATCTGAAAAATTTGTTTGGATTCCTGTTGATTTTTAAATAGGCCTTTGATTTCCATTTCAGACAAGTAAGTCTGGTTTCTGGACAGATAAATCATTTAAGTTTGAAACACAAATAGTCATGTTAATAACACAAATACACATTTGCAATCACGTAGTGATGTGAAAACTGACAGTGATGTATATGTTTCAAATCTGAATCAGTTCTGTTTAAAATTTCACTTGCATCTTGAGGTATATTTTACCAGATGCAAGCTGTCACAGTTGAAAACACATTGTCACAATACAGCACAAAGAACTCCCATTAGAAAAACATCCTTCCAAAAATCAGATGTCCACATGCTCTAAGAATACTATACTTTTAAATATGCACACCCACGCAAACACATTCAAAAGGAAATCAATGAACTGTAGTATACACAAATGTACACACACATGCTTTCAGACCTTCATTGCAAAAATATCCTTTTTGCATCGAGAGAGAGAGGAGGCTGAATGGGAATCCTCTGCTGTGACCCTGGTCAATAATCCCACAACAATCACAGGAGTTAGTGATGAAGAAGGAAAAGAAAAGAGGAGGACAAGCGGAGAATAAAATAGGATGTGTTTACAGCTATGAAGAACAACTTGGGAGCATATCAAACAGAAAGCAAGGCACTGACATCTTACAAAAGAAAAAGAGGAAAATGAATCCAAAAAAGGTGAAAGTATTTTCAAAAGAGATACAAGAAGATGAACTGATAGAAGAAAAAAAAGCAACAAGAGAAATGGAGGGAACAAAGGAAAGGGGGATTCATGAGGGGGTTTGGAAAACATGAGTGTTTGTGGTACAAGCCTGTGAGTATGAGAGTGTATTTATACTTCCAATGAGCGTGCATAAGGGATTTATCAGTAAGATGACAAAACAAAAGGAGAGCAGTAAAAGAAATAACAGAAATTGTGGAATTAAGCAAGTGAATATTGTTAGGATTAAATGCTGTAAACCAGGATTCACAAAGTAGTGGTGCTTACATACTCACCAATTAATCCTTGACAGTGTTGCTGTCAAAGTGCAAGCCGACCAACACAGAATAAAGTCTATGAATGGTAGTTGCACGTTACTGTGGAGATGCATGTGTGTGTGTGTGTGATACAGGGTTCACTTATATAACAACCACAAGACAAAGACAGTGGGAGACTGAATAGAAATTGCAAAATGAGCAAGAGGGCAAGAATAAAGCAGAGACATTGAGACAGAGGGCAACCACAGACAGAAATTTTTATACTGAGACAGCACAAGTTAAAAAGAGCCTGATTTTCTTTTAACAACTCCACAAACATACTAAAGAACCTACATTTGGTGCTCAAAAGTACCAAAATACAGGGAAAATCTGCCTCTGATAACGAGCTAAACTACAAGAAGTGGATTTACTCGACAGACAGACAGAAAGCCCTGGCAGAGAGTCAGTTCTCAGAAGTGGCCTTCTGTGATCCCTGCCACTTCCAAACAGCATCAGGATAGAGTGTCTCTCCAGCTGCTAGTCGGGCTGCCGCCATAGGCAGAACCCCCAGCTAAACAATGTAAAAGATGTGGTAAGGGATGAATTGAGGATGCTAAGACCCAGCGGTGTGGAATCAGTGCTGTAAGAGTCTATACCACTATCATCCAGCCCACCACTTACTTTCCCCGTTAGTATCTCTTTCTATTCTATTCCTTCTGTTGCTGACTTTGAAGCTCTTTATAGTGCGATGAGAATCCCAAATTTCTTGAGTTGATGTCTGTCTCTGGCTCCCTCTCCTTGTGTCTTATTTCACCCCTTAGCTCACAGAAAAGAATTCAAAATGTACTCTTAATGGCATACATGTGTTTCGATTAAGAAGCTGGCATGCATTTTCCATTTTAATGGGCTTCTTTGGCCCTTAGTTCATATGGGCCTCTGCTTTGTGGTGGGGATTTGGAGGTAACAGTTTTTAATTGCTAGGCTATGGCAAGAATGTGGTTAGTCAGATGGCAGGAATGTGGAACGGCACACACATATTTGTTTCTGACCCTCTGACACACATGTGGGAACAGATCCGAAGACAATATGGATACAACTTAAAGACAAATGCAAATTCTTCAAGAAAGGAGTTAAGACATTAAGTTGGGTAAGAGAAAAAACATGAATATCGTATAAAAGCTGCACATGAATATGATTTTGATATGACTAAAATCACTTATCTAATGTTGGTCCATTAAACAGAAGTATTTTGAATTAACAGGATCCTTTTCTGTTGTTATGGAAGTAAGCATTTGGACATTTGGTCTTCTGGACATTTCCAAAAAGAATAGTCTTTGTAAGTACTGTACAAGTAACACTTGTATAGCAAGTATACAGTGTTTATTGTACAAATTACACACTGTGACCTGTTATGTAACTGAAAAGGTTGTCTGGATAGATATGCCAGTTGTTCTTGTTTAACTACAGTTACCAAACCCCAGCTGAATAATGTAATCTACATCTGTTGAATGGTTTCAAGCTTGCATGCATTCACAATAACAATGGAAGGCCCTTTAAAAACAAGAATGTAAAAAAGAACAAGCAAGTCTTATTCCAGAAAATGGCTAATTTAAACATAGTGAGAAATATGAGAAAGGATGCTTAAAAGAGGTATTTAATTCACAATATATTCACCAGGGCCCTCACCTCACATCACTGTTTATCTATCCCTCAGCAAAATACTTTGCAGGCCCAAACCACCCTGCGGTTGAAGAAAAAGAAACAAAAAACAACACACACATAGTGTAAAATTATCCCAGCCCCATAAAATTAGAAAAGAGGGAAGAACAAAAATCAGTGCATTCAATGTGGCAGGAGAATAATGATGGGTTGGTGGGGTGTTGGTTTTCTGTGGAGGAAACATGTTAGGCAATCATCACCTTTTGTCCAGTGCATGGCTAAAGTGGACTATGCCCCCACAGTTTGCGGTGTACCCACAGGGTCATGCTGGGCCACTTGAGTGGATTGTCTGGTCAGTGAGAGTAAGATGGGGCAGGAGGGTGGCATTGTGAACAAGAGGGGTGATAAAGTGGAGGCAGAGGACAAAAGACAGGTGAGTTTATTGAGATAAGAGTAAGAGTAGGTGAGATGAGGACAAAGTATGAGACAATGGTGGACAAATTAATGAAGGTAGGAAAAAATAAGATTTTTGCATAAACACATGCTTCTAGACACACACAAGCACTCTCACACCCTCACAACCACTCCAAGTCACCCTATTATTATCATTATGCAAGTGTGACTGCAAATGGTCCCCCTGAGCAACAACAGGACTGAGCAATGAGCCCATAAACAGATATGTGTAGCTGTGCTGGCATTTCTGATGAGGCAGCAGCCACACACACTTTTACTCACGCATACACACACACATACACTCTGCTTTCCCTTCGACCTCTGCTCTCTAAGGGAAGGCAGTGTGAGCACACAGCCTGCCGTGGGGACAGAGCGACAGAGTGCCCAGCTGCATGCCAACTGTGCCCGCGGGCTGCCCTAACCCACGCACCCATGGGAGCAAACTGCCTCTACTACTCTCTGTATCATCATCTCTCCTTTTCCTTTGCTTGTCCTCCCTCTGAGCTTCTTGCTGTCCTTCTCTTTCTACCAGTTGTTAATTTCCCTCTTCTCTCTATCGCTGCATGGTTCCTCTCTTTCTTTCTTTCCCCACCCTATCATTCCTTCCCTCTCATGCTTACTTCCAGTCCTGGAGATTGAGTGACAGACTGTGAATTGCTTTGAGGCTATACCCAGATAAAAGGCAAGGAATGCACAGGTACACACGTGCACACACCAACACTGTCAAAAGTTCTGCCATTCCTGTGCATGTGAGAGCAACACACACTGCACACACAAAATGCGGAGTGACAGTCTTTTTGTCCAGTCTCCTCCCGATGCCTGTGTGACTGGTCAGTCACTGCATGTATTTGTGTGTGATAGAGACAGAGAGAGAGAGAAAACGCGTGGGTGTGATATGGGGATGGACAGAAACAGGGAGACAGAGAGACAGATTGAGAAAGAATGTGTGCATGATGTGCATATGTGTGTTTGTATGTGTTTGAGAGGGAGAGCTATTGCATCTCACACAGTGTGCGGTGTCAGGTCTGGCTGTGTGAGCTGACACTGATTATAGTTTTCACAGCTCACTCCCATCACAGACAACTATAGCCGCGACCAAAGCCCTATATTTCAAAAAGTTGCAACACTGTGCATGAACCAGAATTGCTTTTTGCCTTTAGCAGTTTGTACGTTGGCTTCTCAGAAATGAAATTTAGAAGACATACTGTCCAACTACTTGGCATAATAACAGAGCACTGAGACCTGATGGGACCTATGAACCACACAGTATAAAGACAGAGCTGAATGTATCATAAGATATGTGAAACAGACTTTTGAAACCTTGAGGTTAATGTTAAATTTTGGTTCACTTTCTGAGGCTTTTGAGTGCCCCCAAAACTGTCTATCACCTAAGCCTGGGTGCTGAAATATAAAATACAATACAAGAATGCTGTAACTCAAAGTACAATGATGCTTAAAAGCTTGTGAATCCTCTAAAATGTTTTGTATTTCTGCATGAACACAACCCAAATAACCATCAGATGTGAAGGTGAATTAGATTTAGATGTTTTAAATCAACATGATGGCTCTCTGGTACAAGCCAATGTTCTATCAAAGTCTGATTTTTACCACACGTGTTTCTGGGAGTGTACAAGAATATGATGGAAAAAAATTTATTGGCCCATCAGGTTAAAAAAACTACAAGCCAGTCATAAACAGTTTTGCTCCATCAATCCATAGTCAGAAAGATTGTCCATTGTTAAACTGCCCACAAGTTGTTGACCAATGTAGTTCACACAGAGCAAGGTGTGTTGTTATGTAACTTCTTAGCAGGTAGAGGCCTCTCTCATGTTGGTGAATGTTAATGATCATAAGTCCACTATCAGTAGAACCCTGAGCAATGATGGTTTGGTACAAGAAGAAAGCCAATGCTTTTCAAAAAGAACGTTGCCCCTGTCTGTAATTTGTAAAACAAAATTTAAAAATGACGTGAACAGGCCATGAGACAGTTGGAAAAATGTTTTGGGAATTCATGAGTTTGGTATGAATGTTTAGACATATGAAACAACTGAATTCAACGTTAAGAGGCTTTTCCTTTCTCTGGGAAAAATTGGTGGTGATAGTATCACGGTTTGTGCCTGTTTTGCTGCATACAGACCAGGACAGCTTGCAATCATTTATGGAAAAATTACTTGAATTTTACCTGTGACCCCTGAATGAAAATGTTTGTAAATGTGTCTATGAATAAACTGACTCTCGATAGAAAGTAGGTCATGCAGCAAGACAGCAACCCAAAGCACACAGGTCATTCCTCTCAAATATGGTTAAGAAAGGATAAATTAATCATGGGAAATGGCCAAGTCAAATTCCTGACCTTAAAACTAATGGAAATGTTGTGGAAGGCTCTGAAGCGAGCAGTTCGTGTGAGGAGACCTAAAAATCCCAGAGCTGAGGATGTTCTGTACAGAAGAATGGGCTGATGTTTCTCCAGGACTGATCAGCATTTATGAAAGATGCAAAAGGAGATCAAATGAAGGCAAAAGATTCACTCACATATATGCAATATTTGATCATTTTTCTCAGGAAATAAATAATGAAAATTTGTTTAACTTTTTCAGCACCATTACATGTGGTCAGATTTACAAAACTGTCTATGTATTTTGATCAGATAGTTCCTGGTTAATGTTTAGCTGTTACAAATTTAAAAGTATTTTACTTTGGGAAACTTCTTCTCTGCTCATAAAAAAAGTACACTTAATCAAATGTGAGATATTTTTTAGTCATACAGTAAGGTATGATTTTGGTAGAGAAACTCGGATTATACATGGAATTTAAATAATACCTATCCCTACCACCTTATTAACTGTTTACTGTTAATGTAAGTATTAATGCCACTACAAAAATCATTCTCCCAAACAGTCTTCATGTAAAAACAGTTCTAATCTGCTTTTGTTTTGGTACATGCGCCTGACTTTTGAGCCAAATGATAGGCCATACTGAAGAGTGTAAAATCATTGTGACATGCCTTCTATTTTATCCTGTATAAAGTATACCAACGATGAGGAAGCATTCAGAAAAACAAACCACGACAATGCTGATGGCTCTAAGATGCTCACATTTGAAAGGGATGAAACCATGAGACTCCTTTCTCTGAGAGACTTCTTTTTCCCTTTTCATGTGCACTCTCTTTTCAGTGTCATTGACTGCTTTATGCCAGATATAAAGAGCAATGCATGGCCAACGAAGCGCATAATAGGCGGATTTGACTAACGTGTCAGTGCAGAGGAGTGAAAAAGAGGAGGGAGGGTGAAGTGAGAGGAGAGAGATGAAAAGACAGAGAGAGGGAGGTAAAAGGAGAGGAAAAACAGAGGCAGAGAGGTGGTGACCTGTGCCTTACCCTCCAACAGAGGTGGGCGTCCTGGCATCTGCAGGCACAGTGGGTATCAGATAACACGCTACATGACTCTCAGGCTGTGACTGAAGTAGATTGGACCAGCACATTCATGCTGGGTCGAGGTGGGGAGACTCTACTGTCAGATAAAGTGACTCTCTGTCAAATGAAAACAGATGATAAACTGAGTGGACATCCAGTCTGATTCACGGCTGAAAGAGCTATGAGCCAAATCCAGGCAGACGCTTTGGTGAATTGGGACCGGCTTTGACCAAACCTGTGTGGGCTCGATGTGAGATCGAACAGAACAAGCATTGAGAGTCCAACCGTGTATCAGCCTCTCAGCCTGACTCACCCAGTTTCGATTGAAGCTGGCGTGACCGACTCTGCAGACCCCATTGAGAATCTTCACTTGGAGCGTAATTCTCCACTCTGTCATGTGGATCACGTCCACCATGAGCGTAGTTGACTTCAGCTGATGTGTGCTGACATGCAAGTGCCTATATACTGTGAATGTTCAAATTGGCAGTGTAGTTCTGTCATTCATCTGTAAACTAGCATGCTGTGTTTCTGTGCAGCACATTAATCTCTACTGGAGATGATGTAATGTGAATCCAACAGAGGTCAAACACTGTCTACACCAAGTTACAAGCCTCCACAAAGTGTAATGATTGCATTATTTACATCAACATGTCGGAAAATTCATAACGAAACTCATACAGTAAGTGCCTTGGGCTTCAAGAAATATGTTATTAAATGTAAAACTGTATGTGGTCAGTTTGATTAAATTGCTTTGATATGCTTCTTTTTGTATAGTTAATCTTCCTACTGCATGCAAACAAAATATGTCATTCACAAAGTCTTAATGAAAACAGGAAGATATCCTTCTTCTGTAAGTGCAGACATACTTACTTAAAGTTTTACGCCAAAAATTATATAAAATTTTAGAAATATATATATTTTCTTAAACACTATATTGGAAATGATATGGCAGAATCAGTAATGGAGTTTAAAAAAATAACACAAACTGGCTATGGAAAATGATATAATGAATTTATAACACAGAAATAGCTTTATCTCTACTGCTTTTAAGCTAATAAAGAAACTGTTAGCACTTATCAGTCATAGTTTTTGTTAAAAACTGAGATTTCAGTCACTTACTGTTCATTCTTCCTAAAAAGTGCAACACCTCTATTGCTGCCAGTCCCCCAAAATTAGCTTGGAGCTCAGCCTATTTTCACACCTTTCCTCACCTGGTAAATTGACAGCTTTTCTGTTTTTGAAAGACAAAAACTTTGGCAAAAGAAAGCCTATTATCAGATACTTGAAATAATGCCTTTAATTTTTCTAAACAACATTTCTGAAGGTGTCAGATTAAAGTCTTGTCAGATGAGGCAAATAAAAGACAAAACCTACTTTTATCTAGCAATATTTGTTTTGTCAATTCAAATCAGGTAAGATACAATATTCTCAGTAAACTCAGTGGAACATCAGAAATCTTCGAATATTATTCTGTTTTATTGGGTCAGTTGATTCCTAATAGTGAAACTTTAGACTTCCATCAGTGATTGGCCATAACTCTGAAAGTAATGTATCTAACTTATAAACGAGTATTCCTCCTTCACTCCTGATAAACCTTTGTGGTCTTTATTGGCTTCGGATGTGTGGCCACCGCACAACACAAACGTAGTGAGAGGAGGAACGTGCAAGGAGCAGGTGTATGCTGTGGTGGTGCTGTCCGAGTCCCCACCCCCCAGTCCTCTGCTTTTTAATGACTGTGGTACAGCCCTCCGCTGTGGCTTCGCACCACCCCGCCTGCTTTCTGAGCGTTTGAAATGTGCCAGCCAGATGTTCAGGGCTTACACCTGCAGGAGACACAGTCTTTGACATGGTCTCTGTGGATCTGCGATGAACACACACACACAAACACACACACACACACCCACGCATACATCCACACATGTGTATGGCCATGGACCTGGATCCACATGTAAATGCGGCCATGTGCCCAGCAGAAGTGCACACTTACATACATGCCAACAGATGGCACAGCAGACACAAGCCAACATGTAGACACATAAGCGGATAGACAGCATGAGCTGCACACTCCCAAACTGATCCGTTTAACCCATCATTTGTGACCGCTCACTCACCCTAAGGTTGTCTCCAATGTGAATTCAGACAACTGCTGGGGTTCCGGGGCATCCCGTGCTTGCCACCCTTGTGCTATACCTCTCTCCCACAGCCCACACTCCCTTAGCCTCCTTTTTCTCTTTCGATATTGTGTGCCATTACACTTCAGCCTTTTGTAACTGGAGACTGACTGTCTGGCTGGTGTAAGCTAATGGAGAAGAGCAAGCCTATGGAGAGACTATAGGAGAGACAGTCTTGCTTCCTCGCATGCTGCTGTCAGAAACCATACGGGCCTGATTAATGACAACAGCCACAATAGCTCTTTATGCATTCTCTCCCCACTGCTGGCCGGCTGCCAACTCACCCTCAGGGAAAGGGAGGTATACGTGGTGTGAGTAGAGGAGTGTGTATGAGCGACAGAGACAGAGTGAAGGAAGTGAGGTATGTAACATGCTCCGATTTTGTGTGCATGTGAAAGGTAGGTGCGAGAGGGACTATTCAAAAAGTGCTAAAGAGAACAATCAGATGCTGAAAATCCAATTCACAAGTCTTGTACATCTAATCCTGTCTGTGAAATACCATACAAAATAAAGAGCTATCACTGTAGCCATTTATTTCTGTAAACATAACCCTTGTTCTAAACAATAAAGTGAGCCAGAACTGTTCGGAGTTCGATTGATATAGTCCTAAAACTTTACATCTCTTCTAGGTTGTGTTTTTGGTCTCAAGTCCCCACATAAGCTGCATACTTTTGAGTGAGTGTTTGCATGGGTGTGCTTGCATATGTGTGTGTGGCTAGCAGCTATCTCCCCTCGCTCCTAACACAGAAAGGTTGAGAAGAGCCATCTTTCATCTCCTCTGCATCATCACAGCGTCTGCATTATTAATGGCCCTGATTACTGTAATCAAAAATTCTTATTTATTTGGAGGAGTCGGAGGAGGGGGAGGAGGCAGTGAGGCCCGGGTTTCTCTCTCCAGACAAAAAACCTTTGGTCTCCAGCTTTAATTTTTCAGAAACAGAGATGCTGCAGTGCCCCATCTTCCCTAAGTTCAGAGCCAAGCTAGTTAGGCACACATAAACATGCAAATACTGAGGCAAAGACATTCAAACTTTTTCTTCCTCAGTCTTTGAGTATCATGTAAATTTACATACACATACGCAAACACACAGTTGCACTGAGATGTGTATGTTCGCACCAGTAGAAGTAACTGTCAATAATAATGACTTAACGAAGGCAATCATCTAACAGACAGCCAAGACGATAAAGAGTGCACTCATTCATGTCTTTCATCTGGTTTTGAGCTTCTTCTCCATCTCCTCTTCCTCCTTCAGTAAAGTCTGTCTCTCCTTGCTTCTTTCCTCCACTATCCACTCCACCCTGTCTAATCTTTCCAGGCACTGCCATTTGCATGCAAATAGTCCATTATCCAGTGGCAGGGAGACACAGCCAGGAGCTCACTACTAGGTAATCAAGGACAAAAGAAGTGCAGGAGAGATGCAAGAAGGAGGGGACAGCAGGGAGAGAGAGTGCAGTGAAAGATTACAGGTGAATTAACATTAAGAACGAAAGGCATAAAGTGACTTGGCAGAATGGAGGGAGGAAAGAAGAAATACAGCGCAAGTAGTTGAGATGACGTTTTTGAAGCGGTGATTGGAGGCAAGGATCTTTGTAATGTAAAACTTACAAGCTGAAGACTAGAATGAGTGCAGCTTTGAATGCGAGAGGGATCAAAATATAGCAGCTTGTCAGCCTGTCAATCTGCTGCAGATTTACGAAACAAAAACTGTTACCCTGCAGTAAGTATTCACAGTAAAGGTTTCTCCCTTCATATTCTGTCTACATTTAAAAAATAGCTTGTCATCATGCAAGTTCCCCCTAAGGAGGGCAAATTTAAATTTAATGGCATACTTTGCTATTTTGAAAATATTTTATAAATTTTTTTCAGTGGACATTTGCAGTGCAGTGAAAGAAAAACAGCATCTCTGGTGTTTCTGTAGACAGATTTCACATAGTTAACATTCCTCACGAGTCCTGCTCTCGCAGTATGTTTCAGGATCATGAAGGACAAAGACATTCATCCATGTTGTGACAACTGTTGATGAAAATGGCCAGATGTCAATGTCAAATGATGTCAATGCATCCCTTTAAAGCACAAATTTGCCACTTAAGATATTTCAAGTAAGTGTCTCTTAATGATACAAAAGACAACATCGGAACAATCCAGAGGGGCACAAGGAGAGCATTGTCCTCTACGAAAGCCAACGCCCCGTTTTGCTATTCTAAAGAAAGCAATCTGGACCCATGCCAAAATGCAATGGGTTTTTTTTGTTCTGTGCCTGTGTTCTAACTGTCCACCAAGTTTAATTAGGTTTGGCCATGTAGTTTTTTATCCATAGACAGGAGACATTTGGGTCTGACATTTCTTTTTCGAGAAGAGGGTCCTGGGTGAGCTGTTTTGGCCACATCTGAAGAGATCTCAGGATAGACCAGGGGTTTGAAAGAGAGGAGGATTTTCTTTTGATCAATCATAGTTTATACAACTACATTTAGATAATAAGCTTAAAATGTGTGCATATAACAAAGAAATGATTTGATAAAATCCAAATCTTAAAGGAGTTTCCTTTGCTTTAGACTTTTCCCCCTCATCCATACCCTGATTGTTCTTCTCTTGACCAGTATAACTTGGCTCCTGGTCGTATGCTCGAGCCAGTTCAGAGCTGGTTCAACTCTTAAAAAACGCTTGTCTTGTCCGTCACAGAGCCACGTCATCACTGGAAACTTCTGTTTCAATACTGGTTGTAAGCTGTTTGAACTTATTTTGTATTCTTAATTTCTGTAGAGAATAAGGATTTTCTCATTTTCAACACTCATAAATACGGTTGCAAATGCCAGTAGTGAATGCTGCTACATGCAGGGCATTGTGCAGCACTGACACATGTTGACTCTATAAAAACATTAGCAGGAAGAATAGGAGGAACAATGATCTCATTAATGCTGATTAAATACAGTCCGATTTAAATCATCCATCCATCCATTTTCTATCCCCGCTTAATCCAATTCAAGGTCGTGGGGGGGCTGGAGCCTATCCCACCTGCCACTGGGTGAGAGGCAGTGTACACCCTAGACAGGGTGGGCAGTCCATCACAGGGCCACACAGAGACAAATGAGAAAAACGACCATCCATGCTTACATTCACACGTTTTTAGAGTCACCAATTAACCTAACATGCATGTTTTTGGACGGTGGGAGGAAGATAACCCATGGATACATGGGAATAACATGCAAACTCCACACAGAAAGGCCCCAGGCAGGATTTGGACCAGGAACCCTCTTGCTGTGAAGTGATGGTGTTAACCACCATGCAGCCCTAATAAAAAATCAATGACTTCTATTTCAGTCAAATTCAAGTTAAACTTCATGTCTTTGTGGAAAGTTTTCTCTTTAATTTGACAGACTAAGCACTACTATGACTTGCAATTTTCAGACATGGCAGTCATTTCGTTGTTGGTCTGACTGGTGGATCTTCAAACCCCCCAACCCCAGCCCCTGAAGAAAGTGGTTCTGCCCACTGGGTTGCACAAACATTTGGAGTTTCTCTAGTACCAGATTTTGAAGCTGAGAGCCTGTGCTTTAGCCACCAAAATTCAAATAATTTGTTGCAAAAAAAGAGATGAGAATGAGACAGTTAGTGTTCAGTGGGTGCAATGTTAGTTTAGCCTAATAATTTAGAATTTTTAGACTCTCTGGATTAAAGTAACTGAGTCACAAACAATCCGTGCCAAGTCCGCACAGTTGGTTTAAGAAATTACTAAATACCTTGCATGAGTGGATTTGCTGCCTTGCTATAGTTTCTGTCTTTAAGTGACTATCTTTCAGTCTTTTGCTGATAGTTGGGCAAATCAGTATTTCCTTTCCTCGTTTTAATTTATTTATTTATTTTTTGAGTGCATGAAATTTATGTTCATTCCAGTTCTTACCCTGAATATCTTTTCCAACAAACAGCTTCTCTTGCGAGTTGAGAAACACGGAAGCAGAACTGCAACTGCTGTTTGTAAGCAAAAGCAACATCAGACTATTTTGTCACTTGCATGGTGATTGCCTCTTAATTATGAGAAGAGTGCAAACAGATGATGACATCTCTGGGAAATATCTTCTAAAGTTAAGGAAGTTTCACTCTGCCATCATGTTTTGTCCATACCTTTCTCCGAAACCTTTTAAATATAAACTCTTGCAGCTGTCTTTATCACTCTATACCTTGCCTCACAGTCAGTGCCTCTCTATCTCTCAATAGATGCCTGAAGTAGTTAAACTTCTCCTTATGGGAGCAGAAGAAGTGCATGAACGTCAAAGGAACTGAGCCTCCCCTCTGCTGCCACCACCTCCAAGCCCCCCTGCACCCCCCTCCTTCTCCTTCTCCTCCTCCCTGCGAAGCAGTTGATTGCGGCCCGTTTGATGTCCTAAACGCAGCATGCTAAGATTTGCTCTCTGTTCCTTGCCGAGCCCGTTTGAAGCTCTGTGTGAGCGACACACATTTTCAACGTTACACTCTGCTAAAACGAGCAATTATCCCCCCTCCCTTTTTTTATGTTAAGCTTTGGAATCGCAACGTGTAAGGAGGTGGTAGAGGAAAGAGACGGGGAGCGATGACTTGCACCCACACATTCCTTTAACTAAGATGTAAATAAATATGCATGGTAAAAAGACGTTTCTTCTAAGGCAGGCCCTTTGCCGTTTTCTAAACTTTTTCCTTTTTTTTTCCTTGCTTTTTCTCTGTCGCAAACATTACTGAAATTACACCTCCTGCAGGTATCACCAGTATGCACCTATTAAGACCCATATATTACTGTCAGTAGTGCTCAGTTGAACCTGTCTCAACCCCTTCTCTACATCTCTAAGCACTTTCATAAGCTTTCTGTGTCAGTCGTGGGAATATAAAAGAGTCTTCCTTGATATAAGTTTTTGTAAAGGGGTTTATTCAATGTATGAAGCGCTACTGCCCCAGGCTCGTTTTTTTCTACACCCACTACAACAGCTCCAAGACAGTGGCTTAGAAAAAATGAAAAATTCTAGCCTTGGTCCTGCTCCTCACCCACCCACTCATCTATCTGAAGCAAGGTTACCACTTATATAGGTTCATCATTTTACAGAGCTGCATTTAGCACGCAGTTGATCCAGAGCTCTCTACAACTGTGATATCTTTTGGGTTGCAGGTTCAGCTTGATTGGAAATATATGTCAGCACACACATGCTTGCATGCTCACACGCAAGCATGCACACACTGAGACACACAATTCTCTCAATGCTTGGCCTGTGCCCAGCAATGCACTCCCCTTTTATGACCCTTTGCTTTATGGTTTATTTAAAAAGTAACAGTCCCTTTATAGGTCATTAAAGCAGAAATAAAAGACAACAGACGGCCCGCAGTGAATGGAGGAGAGAGCAGACACCAGGCAGATTGGCTGAAATACACACATAGACTCACACAAAATCAAGTGTATGCAAGGGTGCATCCAAGGTCAAGGGTTGTTACCTTCCTGATGAGAGCGAGTAGCTGCACATGATCACTTCGTAAATCAATATTCTGGTCATATAATGAGCCCTTAAAGACAGCACAGCACATACACATATGCAGCAATCTTGATTACATGCAAATTTCAAATGGAAAAATAAATATGACAACAGATAAAAATATAAACACCTAAGCCACACGCACACAGTCAAGAGGCTGCTTACAGCAGAAATCTGACAAACATAGTTCAAATGCAATTTTATCCTCTCCGTTTGTCTCTTTCCCTCTCCCATACTTACCCTCTTCTCATTCACACACACTTTGACCTGTGCGTGACAGCAAAGTGGGCATGATTAACTGTACAGAAATGTCAGCTGGGAATAATGGCTGAAATGTAATTACTGAGAGATTGTGGTCCACGGAGAGATGAGTAAGACAGAGAGAAGAGACAGAGATTGGGAGAAATACTCGATTGCAAAATAATACAAATAAAATACAATTGTATTCATTGACAACAATGGCTTTATTTGTCTATTAATTGCTATAACATTATAAGTAGATGATAAAAATTTTTACTTTGTATCCTTCATGACTATTGCATACTGATCGTCCAATTCTCTGGCACTCTATGGGATAATTAGAACGGCATTCTTCCAAAAGATACCCTAGTTGCTTTTGGTAAATTGCAGTGAAATTGTTGGTCGGTTTGCATGCTCATTTAAGTTAAGCAACAGTTATCGCTCAGCTGGCATATTTAATTACATTTTTCCTTGTCCAGTATAACAATGCAGTAGTGAAATCTATTCACTTATGTACGTCTATGATTGGTAGCAATCTGCCCTCTTTCAACTGGTTAGTATTGGCCTTTGTCCAGTTAATCTATTACATAACAGACCAAAACAACTGAAAAATAATTTAGCTGTCAGCAAATGAATACCACGTTGAGTGGCCAGTGTAACAGCTTTTTTGTATGGGCTATTATTATTAAATAGTGTCTATTTCTTATAAATGAGATGCACATGTAACCAAGGTAACCAGCAAAATGGCATACATTAGGGTGATGGTGGCATTGTAAAAAAAAAAAAAAGATATTTGAGCCCAAACCACAATCATTTTGTGACCCTTAATTAATGTTATTGCCTCAAGCCAACCAGACAGTCACGAGGGTTTTGGTAAAGTGTTGTTTTGTTATTAACAGAACTTAACTCACAAGTGAAAAAGCTGAATGATTGAAAGACCCGTGCATAACTATATGATTATACCCTTCTTTATGACCTCATGAGGATTTCGTGGCTTCTTACAGAAACACTTGGGTCTGCTTTGATGTCGAAACGGTCATAAGTGTCACATTTCCTTGTTGGCATTGTACAATCCCACTTCATGGATGTCATTTTACATAGAGTTGCTCTGGCAACCAGGTTGCATATTCTTTTAATTCAATTCAGGGTTTTTGCCTGCAAGAACAAACAACAGATTGGGTGGGCTTTTTAGGAGGAGGACAGTCTCACCCAAACGGTGCAAGCAAATTGACCCCACAACAAGCAGAGCCATTGGATCCCCTGATTAAAAGCATTAAAGACCCAGGTTTTTTACTTTAATTGGTTACCTATATGCATGTGTATTATGTGTGAGATGTGTGTGTGTGTGTTTTATCAGCGCATGCACCCAAGGACCATCTTGAAATTGTTTGCTTTCAGGATCGGATTTGCAGCAGCCTCTTCTCTCTCTCTCTCTCTCTCTCTCTCTATCAGCTCATCTCTTTCTCATCTAACCAACCATAGAATGAGAAGGGAGGGGGTCTGGTGGGGGGCAGCAGCAGAGAGCAAGGCCATAGTCTTATTAGTGATAATGAGAGAGAGCCACTCTGCCAATTTACATCCGTAATCTGATATTAGCTCTTGCCACCCGCACTAAAGCAGCACATGCACATAAACACACAGAGATGTAGACCAGGGTGTACACATTTAGAAGCAGACATAGAAACACACACAATTGGATGTTTGAAATTACTTATTCATATTCATGAAAAAAAGAACATCTCAGAGTGAAAACCATAGTGCCCCCTGAAGACAAAGGAAATGTGCTTTAAATTCAGAAATAACCTAATTTTAAAAAGAAAGAGGGTAGTCACTCAGTGATGTCCATAGCTCTAACAAGTGATTATACCGTCTCACACCTTTGATAGAGCATCTTTGCTGGTGCTTATACTTTAAAGGAAGTCTTTGTACTTTGTAAGACTGTTAGTTAAAAAAAAATGAAATAAAGTTAATAACACCAACTGATTGTGAAAAAAACCCACGGCGTTCTGTACAATACAATTACCTGGGACACCTGGGACGTGAGACAGCATGGAAAAGGTCCAATGCAAATGGAGACAGCTAATGTCAATAAACCTGTGCGTCTCATTACGTTTACACATCAGGTATCAAAAAGACTTCTGCAAAGGACATACCAGTCTCCTCATTTACAAAGCCTCTGCAATCACTTTTTTCTTTTCTGAATGGATTTTAGAAATTTAGAAGTTCTTCAGGATGATGCATCAACATTGATTTCTGGGTCACAAGGAAAGCAAATAGTAGAGAGGTGAGAAAATAAGGAGAGCCTTAAGATTCCAACCTGTTGTCAGTCACATTGACAGAGAGGCAGTCAGTGAATTAAACAGTAAAAAACTACAGCAACTCTTGGCAAGCAACTACTGGAGATCAGAATGACCAGAAAATAAGCAGTTGTGGTAAGGTTTCTTTTAGGTTCCTCACAGACCAACACGCTCTTGCCATACTTGCGGTTACGCCAGTCCCTGACGTAACCTGAAATCGTGTAGCTCATGACAGATCATCCTTCATGTTGGCTGTTGGTTAAGTTCTATTATAATTGGTTCAGTATCAAAGAAGTTACATATACTGCTTGGATAAAGAAAAGAACAAGACAAGCTTATGCAGCGTCACATCACCAATTTCCAGCCATAGTTGTATCAACTTTTAACCAAGATTTGGATTACTACATAAAGTGCAGCAGCCCAGCACATCCCAAATATTTTTTATGGCGTCAAGTTCTTGACTCTATTGTTGCCAATCCATGTGTGAAAAGGATGTCTCTGAACCACTTTTTCACAATTTTATCCCAGTACATCCTGGCATTGTTCTCCTGAGCCATTGTCACAACTGCGCGTGAGGCTTAAAATGTTCTAGAGAAATTCAGGAGGGTTGGCACATGTGAACGCTAATGTCCACAGCATTAACTTTGGACTTCTGCAGAGATTTTCCATCCAGCCTCCACAAGACATCTTTGGAGGATCATTGGGTGAGACTATCTATTAATCAAATCAAATCAAACTTTATTTTTAGCACTTTTTATACATAATAAAATCAATACATACATAAACTCACACACAACATCACATTGACAACCACACCGCATACATAGCACCCCCACCCCCCTCAACATGAGCTCTGTCTGTTATTGACCGTCTCTATACCTAAGACATCGATCTAAAAATAAAGCTGGAGATGAAAAAAGAAATCTGTAGATAAATATCAACATCTGGAGTGACGCTGAGGTGAGGAAACGATTTTTTGGGGATCTGTCCACACCAGGAGCCAGCCCACCAATGACCACAGATGCCGTCACCACAGGGAACCCCCCAGATTAGGGCAGGCCGGCGTCCACACCACAGCCAGGGCTGCAGTGCAGGACCCTCCAACCACCCCAACCTGGGCGATCCCCACAACAACGACCCCACAGACCGAGTAGGCATAGTCCCTGGTGTGGAAGCTCCCCATGAGGAAAAACACTGGATAAATAAGTATACAATAAGTATATAATCAAATTAAAAGACAAATATTTGAAATAATAGATGAATATATAAAAATAAAATAAACCAAAATATATCAAATAAAATTCAGCTGTAAGCTAAACTATGTAACTAATGTTGCATTGAATCTTCTGAAGCATTTACTGCCTGTTTGTGAGTGGGCGAGTGTGTGTACTGTTGAAAACTGCTGCTTCATTGTCCTTTCTACCGACTTGTATTTTGCTTTCCACTTTCTCCTCTCTATTGTGGATATGTACAGTTACATGCAATACTGGTATCAATGCAACAAAGAGCCTCATCTGCTTTTGTCAGTGTGTTGTGAAGAAAACACAGCGATTTCCACTGTGTAATTTCTGTATTATGTCCTACTTCCTGTGCGCTGCAGACAAATATTCCCCCACACCCCCTTCCCTTTGCATTTCTAGACTTGAAAGAGTATCTCCAGCAGAATATCTCTTGTTCTTGTCTCAAGTACATGTGAGAACAGCACCTGCAAAAAAGTCTGGACCAAATTGTCCTCACTTTCTTCTGAAAATCCCAGTTGTTCACATGTGAAAACAGTATCGGAAAATGGCACAAGAAAAGATTCTATTGACTGAAAAACTTGGTTGTTCAGTAAATTGGGGTTAGTAGTTGACATCATCTTTGGGGCACATAATGCTGCCAAATCTAAACCCGACCAACTGAAGAAACCCCAGATCATACCTGATCTGCAGCTCATGCCAACCTGATTTACCATCACCCTAGAATAGAGTGAATCTGGATTCCCCAGACCATGTGACCTTTTCCTACTGCTCCAGAATCCAATGCACTGGACAGTTCTTAACCAAATTGTTGCAATTTCAGCAATCTCTTTAGTTATTTTGTTTGCTTCAGCAGACCAATAATTTGACCCTTCTGAAACAGAGCAACATCTTTTCCTCAACCACAGGATGTGCTGTTTGAGATGGTTGTTAAAGAAATGAGAAGCTACTTATTTCCTCAGTTAGGGTCAATAACTTGTTGACAGCTGAAACATAAATCACTGCTGTACTTTTCCAGCCAATGGGAGGCTCTAACTCGATTGCTTAGTTAAATCCAGGGAGTGGCCTTTTGTTTGTTTTTGGCCAGGCAGTATATAAAAATCATGATGAAAAAGGTTTTAATATATAAGAGTTTTTCATGGAAACAACAACCCCTTTTAGTAAGTCTAAAACATGCACCTAAACAGATATGTTACAGAGTTCATTTTTATAACATTTATGATGAGCCTCTTGGATGCATTCTGTCTGTAACACCAACAGTAGGTTTTTCAGTCAAATTAGTATGATTCTTGGTCAAATGCCTGTACTTTTGATGGTAACCACACATTCTTGAAAGTGTTGATCTGAGGTTTTGATCAATTAAATGAGCAGCATGTAATTGTCAAAGATCGAAATTAGGTTGTATACTGTGCTCAGGTCAATTTTGTTTACAAAATTGGACACTGTGTGCACATATGACATGTTCACACCACTTAAAGATAAATATTTATCACAAAAATCGCATGTACTATAACCTTTGGATCCGGATAACAGATGAATAAAGTAGATTCCCTTGAACACAGATGAATTTCATTGAACATGATAAGTCTTGCCAACTTGTTAATGTCTATTCCATCTACACAATCTGCACTGGAGAAGAAAACCTTTGAATCGCTCTCAATCCCTTGTGTTTCAATTAGATCCAAACCACCCAGAAACAGCTAATTGTCGTGAGCGCTAAAGCATGTATGAAAGGATCCCCACTGTCTATCCGCAGGCTAGAATATGAGTTTCAACTCTGAGGGTGACAGAACATTATGCAAGCCAGAGGGGAAACCTTTTAGCCATAATATCACACACTTTAAACATACTGCCATGTATAGCAGCAATTGTAAGATCTCTTGCTTTCAATGAGAGCTGTATTTACAAAATGTTTCAAACGCTATTTTTACCGTATTTAGTTTTTGTATTCTTTGCAATTTTCACATCTAAGTGTTTGCTTTTTTGTATTTTTATACCTTATATTCTTATTAAAATCTATCTATATACACGTTCTTTCCAATGAGATGCCTTAACAACTGAATTTCCCCACCGTGAGATCAATAAAGTTGATCTAATCTCATCTAATTCTTATTATCTGAGTCATTTCAATAGAGATTTCATCATCCAGTGATGCCTGCAAGTCTAGTTTTAAGTGCCACATGGATCTTGAGGTGGCATCTCATAACAGCATGTCTGACTCTAATATACTGGGATCCTCAGACTTTAAATCATATTTCACTTAATGCAAAGGAAATTTATGATTGTCATGTAACTGCACGTACTGTATTATGTTAAACAACACCGTGTAACCTGCTGTTCTTAAAGAAAAAAAAAGTGCATATGTGGTAACAAATAGCAAATAAGAAATTTGAATATATAGTTTTTACATTTATTCACTTATACTGCAGAAAAGAATATGGTCAAATCCAAAACTTTTAAATTTATATTTGTTATATAAAATGTGTGCAAGAGCTGCTTAACATTGGTGCTTGATAAAGATCTCGATGTTTTGCATCTGTATATTTTAAACAAAAATGTTGTCACTTTGCCACAGAAAACACTTATGACTGGTGTGCTTATTGCAGTGTAAGCAATCCCTTTTTAAACTGTACCATGAATTTTTCGAATAGGAAGATTGGTACTTTATGCAGTATTTGTTTTGAATTTGGGTGTTATTTGCTTCAAATAATAACTTAATTCGTAAAGTCTTTCTACTCCTATGAGTACAAAGTTCAAATCAGGAATAGTACAATATATGTTATTAAAGCAAACCTGATACACATTTGCTTAAAAGGTTGCAGAGCGTGGAAGCATGGCACATCAAGTTTGAGGCCACCTATTATTACTACATCCCCTTTCAAACAGTGATGCTAAAAAGCATAATGCCGCCCTGTGGGTGCCTTCAGACAGCATGCTGGGATACTAGAATTAGAAGTGTAACATGTAGCACCACAGCACTGCTGTCAAGCTCTGCCATGCCAGCTCTCCACTGCACACTTAGTCTTATTTGGTTCTGTGATCAGCTCCACAACCAAATTAAAGATGCAGCAACAGTTCCCTGCCATTCAATCTAATTAACCGAGCAGCAGAGCATAGTGAAAATTTAATTTCAATTGCTGGAAATTTGGTAGACCTGCTGTTCATAGTTTTCATGACTAGTTCACTACCCTTAGTTCTTACTGATGCCAGATTTATGGTTTGATAATCTTTCTACTTAGCTCTCACCCATGCAGACATAAGGATTGCAGGAATTTAAACAGCGTACAACAAGGCTACAGAAAAAGACTTGCCTTCGAGACTTCGAAAGTGCGAACAGAGCGTCGCCCCTACACAGCTATGTGTGGGTTGAATGCTAATTAGTTCAAGGAAAGTTTGAACGGGAAAATAAAGGACTATAAAACAGTGAAAGAGAAAAAAATAAAGAATTAATGAGAGTATGAGAGTTACAAACAATGGCTGCATTAGATGAAAATGACCATTTTTTACTTTCATTGTTACTGAAGGAGTTCTTTGTTCGTAATACTTTTTTCTCTCCTGCAGCAGGGCAAAGCTAGCATGCCAACCACAGCAAAGCACACAAACATCAGAGGCTTCAGCTCAAGTTGTTGTATATGTTTTAGCCACGGGCCCAAGTGTCATAAGAAAGTTACAACAGATAGTTATGCATCTTCAGATCTGCATGAAGCACTAATGCAGGACGGATGCATAACCACTGACCATGCATCATTATCATGTCTGTTATTTTCTTGCTAATTCTCAATTTTGATTTGGCAGGAGTGAAAATGCTAATCTTTGCTTTAGTTTTTCATATGCTGCTTTGGCTTGATCAACGTGCCTCTCATCCAAAGAACCCAAGGTTTTCATTTAGGCTTTTGAGCTGTCGGGCTGTTACTGATTTTTTACTATTACTTGAAATAAAGAAAAGAGAAGCCGATAAGAAGAAACTGAAATTGTGACAGGTACTCCACATAACTTTGTGACTTCCTTTAAAGATCAAACATGTGAAAACCCACACATTAATACACACAGACATGCTTTGTTCCCATGCCAAAAAAACACTAAATTTAAACCCTTGCCTAATTCTATTTCCTTTATAATTATGCTAACACAGAAACACAAAAGCATGACACATTTGTTAGATTGTGAAAAATAGGGATATAAATGTTGTGATACTAAAGAAAGCTGATTTTATGCAAAAGGGCCTAAATCTTGGCGGTATTCCAGTCTGCTGTCAGCTTTCATCTCGCTGCATTTATTTTGGACCATATGCATTTATGATGTATGTGGATAAAGATGTCTAGTCGTTTGTGAGTATGCTGAGTCAGAGTCTGGCTCCAATTGGGGAAATCCATCATGCCAAAGGGAAAAACACAATATTTGGATGTAAAACAAATTCTGTATGGCTCAAAGTCCAGCACGTAAGTAGCAGGCTTTTTCTTGAGAAAAGAGTTGACCTGCTGAACTTTAATTACATTTGAGCTATTCAAAGAGTCACTTTGACTTAAATAACAGTACCCCATTTTCAAATCACCCCATAGAACTTAAAGTCTTTCAGTTTTCTCTGTTACTGGTTATAGTGTTAACCTCTGGCCTCAAAATCTGTCTTAATCTAACACTTTCCATGCTACAGTTCCCTTTTAGCATTCACTCTAGGTACATTAACATTACTTAGTGCCAAAACCCTCTCACATTTGAATGTGGAGCATTGTGCAGGTTTGGTGCCTGTGTGTGGACACAAGCATTGTGCCTGTGTGTGGACTGAATTTTCTCTTTGACTGAGAGTGACTTCTCCTTCTCCCTTTCAGTACTGTGTATGCTGCCTCCTGCACACTGCCAGTCAACTGTAGCACACACTCTTTCTCACCAATTACCTGTCTGTATCTCTACGTCTGTGCTGTGTGATTGAGAGAGGGTGTGAGAGGAAAAAGAAAGTGAGATTGTGTCTATGTTTGTGTGTGCTTACGCGCATATAGGTTCTTGGGTGCGCGTGAATGCTTATGTGTGTAAGAATGTGTGTCCGCGTCTCATTCTTCTGCCTCTGTTTCCCCTCCGGATCACATGTATAATTTATGAACCTCTCATGAATATGCTAATTAGCCGACGTGCAGTGAGAGGTGAGAGGGCTTCCCCTGTTCTATTCTTACATTCGTCTGATGAGAGAGGGAAAAAGAGAGGGATACAGAAGAGGGAGCTGGGGGAGAAACCAGGAGAGTTACTGCTGTAGAGGAGAGGGAATAAGTAAAAGAAGGGAGAAGATGAAGGGCAGAAAAGAAAAATGCTGGAAGGAGAGAGTGTGGAAATACATTTATTTAAATCCCTGGGATTCAACAAATAGGTATTGTGGCAATATGGACGATGGCGAGCCCATGTTGTGCTATATTGTGTTGGAAACAAATGAATCACCCATGCTGAGGGGACATGGAGAGGCGAGATTGGAAGAGGTAGCGAGAGAAACGGTGAGATGAGAGAAAAAAAAGGGGAGAAATAGTTGTCATTGTTCCATCAGCATTTCAGTCGTGTTTCTGAAAGGGTAGACAGGCAGGCAAATAGGACTGTTATTCCAGTTTCAATTGCTTCTCCTACAAATAGATGATAGGTGCCAAGTTTTTGAAGACACACAGAAAAACACCCTTCTGAGTATCGCTCAAGACAAAGGCAAATAGAGGGTGATGCAAGCTCCAAGCACTAATCAGATAATTTGCAGAGAAAGAGAGGTAGAAGGTAGAGAGATTATTCCAATAGCTGACAAACTAGCAAACTAAACATCAAACGCTTCATCTTCAAAGTTGCATAACAAGAAAAACCTTTTAAACCACATCAAAGCCCATACAGACAGCTGAGAGAAGATCTCACTCTCTTTTCTTTGCTCTCTTTTCTTGAACTCTGTCAGTCTATCTCTTAGTTTCTCTCCCTCTTCCAATATCTCCCCTCTGGAGTTCAATCATGAAGACTAAGTCTCATGTGAAATAGTGCATGACATGCAATGCATGTGTTTGTACATGCGTGCCAGTGTATGCGCACTGTCTGCATGAATGCATACAGTTAGATGAGTGTGTGGATGTGTGTTTGAGGGAGTCTGTGAGTGTGTATGTTGCCTTCCCTCTTGGCACCCTCTGGGTAGAGGGCAGCTGATGATTCAGCATCTGTCGCCCTGCTTATGTAAGAGAGCAGACACGGTCCGGATGGCTGACTGGCTGAGTTACCGGACTGACTGGATGAATGGCTCAGTTACTGCATGTCTGACCAACTGACTCAGTAAATTAAATAGCTGATTTTCTGACTGATAGACTGGCTTATAAAATGTACGGACTTGGCTGAGTGACATCCTGTCTGGTTTAGAATAGGACTAAGGGGATGCTTAATGATATTGGCACGTCTTTGGTATTGACAGATAAATGCTTTGAAATTAAAATTTGGCACATTGGATATTGGCAAAAACTCCTATTCCATTCATCCTTAGTTTATGTTTTTGCATATGAGGGCTTTCTTAAAAATACATATTTTACCTGTCGGTTGAACTGAATGAAAATCCTTTGAAACATAGCCTTTAAAAGCCTTCTATTTTGAGTTCTCATCTGCCTATGTTAGACTAAGAGCAGGCAAAATTATTTGTAGTTTTCTATAATCAGAATGTAAAGATCTACAGTACAAGTCATGTTTTTTTTACAAGCCTAACCATAATAATTAGTGTTTTTCACCTTAACAGTGCTTGAATAATCATTATTATTTTTTCATTAAAAAAGTTATTATCATTAACTAAACTCAAAATGATTAGAGTAGAACTAGATTACATGAACCTCTCACACATTGATGGTTTCATTAACATACACAGAACAGTTATCGAAAAAATCATGAACAACAAAATAAATAAACCAGATATAACTTCCGACACAATGCTACTGAGTTAGTTTCTGAAACATGCAACCATGTACAAATGAACAAAACATTGCCCTCATTGCTGTGCCGTAAAGGAGGAATTAAAGGGAAAATCAGCCACTGTGGAGCGAAATTAGCCTTACTTTGTCTTTGACCACTCTTTTAGACTTGAGACTATCTACCTTCCCAAAAAATGCCCATGACAGATATGACCAATAATTGCGTTCAAAGAATGTGTGACCTCTAGTGGTCATGGGAGCCACTCCATGTGAAGGTTAAAAATGGCTTCCATGACAATATGTTTATTATTTTTTTTAACCCTAACCAAGTGGTGTTATTTTCCAAAGCCAACCAGTGACAGTGTTTCATCTTAACCTGTTGACATGTGACTAAGGCAACCAACAAGATGGTGCCCATGATGGTGACAGTCGTGCTATAAAAATGATGTATTTTAGACATAACGGTGATCATTTTCCAACCCTAACCAAGTAATGTGTAAAAATCTAACCTATAATTGAAATTAAGTCTTTTAGTAATGGGAGATAATCGTGACGAAACAGATGTTGATCTCATTGTCACGTCACACAAATGCACACGGTTGAAAGGTAAGCGCTTAGCTGCTCCATAAAGTATGCTCTGGTGTGGAATTTCTCCGCTTACTGGGGACAACCTTTTGCTTGATACCAATATGAGCCATATTGAAGGGCAAGAAAGAAAAGTTCTGGAGAACTTGTTGTAGATTTGCATAGTGGGGCTTTTGACTAAAGCACACAGCAATATAAAGCCCCATGTTTAAAAAAAGCAATCAAATTTAATCAGAAACTATTTAAAAAAAAATATTCAGTGCAACAAAATGTTGCTGCGCTACACACTTTATAATGACACATGGGCTTCAGTTCCATCAGTGGCCCCACAGGAAGTTATTTTTCACACTATAAGTCCAAGAGTAGAACTTGTGTTTGCTATTAACCTGGATTAACAGTTGATTTATTTGCCCACAGCTTTGTTGACTATTCAACTGGCTACCCACCTTGGGCATTGCCGCTGGCTAACTGGCTCACTGGTTAACTGGCTGGCTGACTGGAGTTAACTAGAGACAATACTTGGCTGGCAGTAGTCAGGCAATAAGTAAGAGAAGAGGAGAGGGGAAGGTGAAGAACAGAGGCAAACCTGAGTTCATTACAGTAAACTTGGAAAAGCAGTGGTGACAGGCTGGGAGAGAGTGCAGAGACTGAAAGAAATTGAGAGTGACATGAATACTCAGAACCCCCATGCTAATAGATACAGTTACCGAGATGGTCTGCACCTTATACAGAAGTAGAATCACAAATACAATGGAAAGCAGCTGACAAATAAACAGTGGAAAACACCATTCAGGTTTACCGGTACACTCTGTGTAAGGTTTGTCTCAGGCTGAAGGTTTTTAGTGGCCTTGAGCACAGAGGACAGCTTGGACAAAGGTGGAGCATAAAGCAGTTTGTGTTTAAAGATGAGGGTTAAAAAAAGACAGAAAGATCAACAGCAAAGGGAAATGAAAAGAGGAGATGCTGTACAGCAACGTGACCCTTTGTGTTGGGCTGTGGGGAGAATCAACCTCTGGAAGACAAGGGCTGCTTGGCAAAGTCACCCCTGCACGGCACTCACTGGCAGGCAGGGTCAGGCAACCCAAACGCACATACACAGTCTCGCAGAACTGCCTCATAACTACATCTAGCCTGTCGCAGACACCTAGCAAGCAGTTATGAGGTTCAGTAACACCCAACGCCAGTGGGTTCCTCTCATCGCCTTGAAAAGAGAACCCACCTCCAACAACACATGCACACATGTACACATCCAACTCTCCAATTCACACATCTCACTTTAGTGGCCACAGACAGAGGGAGAAGTAGGAATGAAAGAAGAGGAGGAGGAGGAGGGTGATAGCGGGAGTGAGAGAGAGGGAGAAAAAGCAAGAGAGGTGTCGCCTCTCGTCACTGATCCCTTATGCTAAGAGGGCTTTGCATACATTTTTAATCAAAGCAAATTAGATCATAACCAAATTTAATCACGCTTTCCAACCGCCCCCTTCTCTGTCTGCCTCCTGTTCCGTCCACCCACCTATTCCTCATCATTTAATTATAGTCACTAATAGGTATGGTTAGACCATTGGAAAAAAAAAATTGAGGTAATTGACAAAAACACGAGATAGATAAAATAGGAAATGCATAATTTCTGCCATTAAACTAGAACTTCACAAAGGGTGGATAAAATGAAGTTTACACTGACTGTAGATTCATGTCTCTCTTGACAACATTCAGTGGCTGTAACTGGCTGTAACTGTCAAACATGTACCAACAAATGCATAGCAACAAATCAAATGAAAACTCTTCACAAAGCAAGCACGAATGTTGGCTAACAGTCACCCACCACGGAAACTAGACACCTCCTCCTACATTCTTCTCCACACCCTATGCTGATAAACAGATTGGTATCAGCCCCCACTGCCAGCTATTGCCAATGACACAATGACTACATATATCGGATAACTCAGTCACAACCCTATCGTGAGCAGTCATCATGAGGTCCGCCTTCACCAGCACAAAATACAGAATTTCACAAAGACAATTTGTCACAATTTCATCCATGATTAGGAATAAACTCTTGCATGCAAATGTAATTGCACATGCATGGCCCATTTCATATCTATACATGCACACAAACATACTCACATTCACGTATAAACATTCATGATGTGCATTTTGTTTTTTCACTGCCACACACACGTGCACATGTGCACAAAAAGATGCCCGTGGGCCTATTTGAGATGCAGACTTCCATGTCGTGTTAAATGATATTAAAAGTCATATCATGAATAAATCAGCAGGCAGGGTCCTGATGTCTCCACACTCACATACAATAGAAAGAAGAGGGGGAGGAAGGTAGAGATGGAGGGAAAAGAATGTCATCACACTGAGAATAAGTCATAGAAACACATGCATACTGTATGGATTCGACTGTAAATTCAGACTGCGAGTTGAAGGTAGTCTGTATTCCTTTTTCAGATGATTTTTTTAAACATTGTTTAATACAAAAACACTCAGATCTCATTGATAATCTAATAACCCTCCAGCTTTTTGTCATGGTCAGCAGTTTAGATTGCACTGTCAAATATTTTATCAAAGAATTAGATCATTTGTAAAGCTGTAAAATGAAATGGCTCTTTAAATTTACTAATTAATTAAATTATCATGTTTAATATCCATGCATATGTAGATAGCTCCCTCAGTCAATTAGCTGAATAGTTGTAAGAATTTATCAGATAAGAAAAAAAGCATTGGAACATTTTGAAGTTAAAATTATTTCTTAAAACTTGATTCAATTCACATTTCAAACTGTTAACCGAAGATGTGCTTTGTTCGTACATATATAAATTTATTGGATCAATTGGAGACAGCACATTGTTTGGAGTCTTCTTTTCCCACCTGTGTTAACTTCTGTCTGACAGCATGCATGACTACCTTCTTTTAATTTGAGTGTGACACATTATCCGCTTACTGGCTTTTACTCAGAACAGCTATATCTTAGATGTTTCTCCCGTAGCATTTTATATGTTTATGTCATCTAGCAGTGGTCAGACAGTAAACACACACTAATATGAATCAAGCCTGTTTATATAGTATGGAGTCTGTCGTGATATTCTTCATTAACAGGTTAAACTCACCTGGAGACCAGCTCCTGCCACCCCAAGCAATTTGAGCAATTTCCACAAACAAGAAGCAGAGTTTGAACAGGCTTATTTCTGTTCTGACTTGAGGGAGAAATACCAGACACAAATCTGCTGGACATTAACAAGAGTACAAAGGGTCCTGTTTTGCTTTGGTTCCTGAAATCTTGAAATTTCAAATATTAGCATGTCACCACTGATGCTTGAGTGAGTAAACAGTGTTCTTTTTGTTTGTTTGGTATTGTATATTTTGTATTTTAAGCCCTTTGTATCTAGCAGCAGTTGAAGGACGTTAGAGAAATGGAGGTGCCAGCTAGCTCAACTGGTTGATCTGGCGCTCCATGTACAGCAGGCCTGGTCTCAAGTCCTTTTTTCTGCGGTAAAGCTAATCTTGAGAGCAGAATTCTCTTTTCTTTTTTCTTCTTATATTTTCCTCTCATTTCAATATTTACAAAAAAATCTGAAAACAAAGTCATATTATCCACAAGCTTTGGACTTCTCAAATATTGTATTTTGTGGGGTTTTTTTTGCTGTATGTGAATATTTGAAGTGACAAGATGGAGTTATTAAAAACCTGCAATAATCTACTGCATTATGTTAACACTGCTCAAAGATGCGATTACTTGCTGTGGTTTTTACATCCTAAAGTTAATAAATGGTCAAAATATGCAGCCTAAGATGATAAATTGTTAATATATATGTGTCCACAATTCGCTGTGTTCTTGGCATAAAAACATTCAAATCTGCATGAAAAAACTATGTCAGTGACTGGCGTTCAAAAAAAATGACAGCAGTGCGAGAGAGAGTTCATTTTAGCTACTAAAGAAAACTTGACTTGATCCTAAAAATAGATCTAGTTTCTTCTTTCATTTCTGCAGGTGCTAAGTGTCAGAAAAACAAAGAGAAGTATTCCTCTGTTAAAGTTACTAAACTCCTTAATGAACAGTTAATTCAGAAAAAGGCTGAAACAATGTCAACCAACTGTTGATTAAGATTCTCAGTCATCCAGGTCATGGTAATCATAAGAACTTGAATAAGGGCAACTGGACTTCTTCTTGGATCTTGAAGATGTTTCACCTCTAATTGAAAATGCTTCTTCAGTTCTAAGCTAGATGGTGGGGAGTGTCAGCTTATAAGCAGACAGGGTTGTTACAGCCACACGTGTCACTGAAACCCCTGACCAATATGCGTCCCGTTAGAGTTATTATCACCTATGAATTGTCTACCTGCCTGAAAGGGTGAGTTTTGGTCACAGGATCCAAGGTGTGAATGGTAGTGAAACTGCCTGGGGAGGAGAGACAATGCTGCATTGTAGGTGCTGGGAAGGTGATACCTGAGACCATCTCCTGTGTTGAAAGACGTTTTTTTCCGCTTTAACGTATATGAGATGGCTTCCTTGATTCGTCTCTCAAACTGTCTGTCTTCTTTGTCCAGAATGTGGACATTACTGTCCATGACCTGAAGGGGTGGCTCTCCTGTGTTGTGCTACACGCTTATGGAGCTGTTGTTTGGTCTCTCCTATATCGAGGTCTGCATTCTTCTCGCTACACTGCACACATGACACCACTCAGTTTGTGTTTGGGTGTTTTTACCTTTGGGTGAACCAATCTCTCTCTGAAGGTGTTCTTGAGTTTGAAGTGCACTTGAATGTCATGTCTGGAGAAGATCCTTCTAAGTTTCTCTGCAACTCCTGCCACATGGAATTACAATATGTTTGCGGCTGTTCATCTTATCTTATCTAACGGTGCGGTTTGGTCAATTTCTCTTTGCTGATTTGACAGAGGCCCAGTTTGGATATCCAAAGGTTTGAAGAGCTTTCTTGGAGTGCTGTTTTCCCTCAGCCTTAGTAGGTACACTCTCAGTCTGGTGGTGTAGAGTTCTGATGACAGCTAGTTTGTGTTCTAGTGGATGATGTTAGTCAAAAAGCAGGTACTGGTCTGTATGTGTGTTTTTTTTTCTTTCGCATCCTCCCACGTTAACTTGAAGTTGCGGTCCAGTAAGTTGATGGGATCCGTGAAAGCCTCCACTTCTTGAGTTTTGACCTTGACCCAGGTGTCATCCACATAGCTGAACCAGAGACTTGGTGTCGAAGGATGTATTGACTCTTATGGACAGTTTTATTTAGAGTAGTTTTATTTATGGTGTATCAGGAAGAGCTGTGGATCTGGTTGAACAAAACATCTGTTTAGAAAATATCTCTCTACAAGTATGTTCAGATTACTTCAGTCTTCAACTAATATCAAATATTAACATAAAATGATAAACATTTCCTTGAAATATTGATTGTAACTAGTAATGACTTATATGGTTTTGTGTTCAAACATCTTCTTTTGAAAGTGAGGGGTGAGTTTCAGTCGAGTGTGAAGGAGTTGGCATGAGAATTACTCCCCCTGAGTCTGAGGTTATGGTTCGCAGTTGGAAAAGCATAGATTATCCACTCCATCTTAGGGTGAGTTGCTGCCTCAAGCTGAGGAATTTAAGTGTCTTGGGGTCTTTTTCATGAGTAGGAGATTGACAGGCACATTGGGACAGCATCTGCAGTGATGCGGATGCTATACTGGTCTGTCATGGTGAAGAGACAGACAAGACATAACGTGAGACTTTATTGTCATTATATTTAAACAATGAAAATTGTTCAGGAACTCTCAAAGCGACCAACAGCATTAATAAATGCTAGAAGGAATGTGATAAAAATCTAGAAATATTGAATATAGTACAGTGTAAAGAGGTTATCCGCCATATATAAAACTATATTGCACAATTGTTACAGAGAGCTGAATAAAAAGGTGGAACTGTTGATTTACCAGTTGATCCATGTTCCAATTTTTACCTATGGTCATGACCTGTTGGTAGAGACTGAAAGAATGAGATCGCAAATACAAGTGGCAAAATTAACTTCTTCCTGGTGGCTGGGCTGGGCTCACTCTTATGGATAGGGTGAGGAACTCAATCATCCAGAAGGAATTCCTCGTAAACTCGCTGCTCCATTACATCGGCCAAAGTCCTCCAAAGAGAGATGTTACAGACATGTCCTATTGTTAGGAGGCCTCAGGGCAGACCCAGGACTCAATGGTGAGATTAAATCTCCTGGGTGGCTTGGGAACACCCCGGTGTTCCACATAACAGCTGGAGAAGGTGGTTGTGGAGAGGAATGTCTGGGTATCTCTGCCCCTGCAAATTGGTCCTGAATGGATGGGCAGGAATAATTTACCAGTTGAAAGGTCAAGTAACTGGCTTTCCTGGACAACATTTCAAGGTGTTTTTGGGCAAGACAATGAACCCGACATTGCCTCAGACGCCTCCACTGATGTGAGTGTGAGTGTTAGCATAGCAGGGCTTCCAGCACTATATAGACAAAGATGTACTGTATGGGTGTGTGCTTGAATATGTTATTGTGACTTGTAGTATAAAAGCACTTTCATTGGCGAACTAGACTAGAAAAGTGTTATATGAATCCATCCTTGAGTTGATGAATGGATGAATGCTGCTGTCAGTGACAAATTAATTGGTGAAATATAAAAAAATACTTAAAGACATTTCCTGTTAAGCTCTTTAAATATTTTCTTCAAATCGCTCTTCAAGGAATAAATTTGGTCCAAATTACTAAAAAGACCTAATAAATCCAGGGGTGAACTCTTCAACCACTTTGCATGTCGTGCCTAATGTAATATGCTGTGTTATGTGTCACGTCATTGTATGAATTATGTGCAACACGCATGCTATTATTTCTTACTCTTTTTCAAGAAACTCTTTTGTTTCCTCTTTTATCACATACTGTGCAATGTTTTTTCAGCATGTGATGCATATTCTCTACACTTCTCGATGTGTTAGTATATTCCATTGATTTATTTTAGCAGACTAGACTACCTTAAAGGTGATAGGCCAAATAGTGGTAAATGTGCAACATATTCTAGGTTAGTTTTATATGTAACATTTACAGATTCTTACAGCAACTATCTGAGAGGTTTTACAATGAGTTTGAGAGAAGAAGTGGGAGAGTCCTTTGGGAGATACGTGTAATGTATGCTTAAGGTGTATGTGTGCGCGCATGTATGTGTAAAAGAGAGTGTGTTGAGTGGTGCAGAGAGCAGGGAGCTGGCTGATGGGCAAAGGCATGCTGCCTGCAGGTTCAATCTGCCCGGGAGTCAGGCATCAAACTTTCACGTCCACACATCAATTATTCAGAGACCTGCATTGTCAGTGTTAGCATGCCACAGTGGCAGACGACAAAACTGTGTGAGGAAGGGAAATTGAACGACAGGAACGGGTAGTTGAAGAAGACGAAGCTGAAGATTTGAGAAATGGAAGGATATGATATGTGAAAGGGCTAAAGTATTTTAAGTCAGAAGAATAGAAGAACGCCAACAGGAGTGACTTGTGGAAGCATGCAGTTATTTTTTTTGTGGAGAAAAAACTAGCTCCAACTCTTTCTTACATAGTTTTTGAAATGTAAAAAACAACATCTAATATTTTTCTGTTTTATATGATTTATTATGAGTGCACTACAACAAAGGTGGAAGCGTTTGAACTCCATGATAGTCATCCATATAGACCATATCAATGTTGTGATTCAGCGCAAAAGAGCCCAAGCAATTTTATCTCACATCTGAAAAGCAGTGATGGGAGTAGCATATTTTAAGGAAGCAAATTGTCTGTAATGTCATAAAGTAAATCATGACTGCTCCTCAGTTCAGTACAACCATGCTTCTCATTAGTTATAGTTACTACTTTTATTTAGATGAAATTAATTTTCCCAAGAATAAATTTGAGCATTGATACCTCACCACTGTAAGAGGTGCCTTGATTTTTTTCTGAATTTGGATATGTGTAAATGTAAAAAAGATATCAGATGACCAATCACAATCCTGTGTCTACAGAAGTATTAGAATAAGTCATTGAGCCGCTGGAATAATGCAAATAGCCAAGTCGGTGTCAAAGACATCAGAATATAATTGTTCCTAGCATAGTCTCTTCTCAGCTGCTACATATTCCCAAATTAAACCATTAAACTCAGACTTAATATCAACTGTTGTCTCTACCACATATATCAATGTGAGAAGCAGCTAAATATATATTTCTCTTTAAACGTACAGTCCTCAGAATACATCAGGCATTCAGACAATATAGGTCAAATGTGAAGGAACACAACAAGAATAAGACAAAGAAGAAGAAGGTAAGAACAGCTAATAAGCACAAAGACCAATCTCAAGAAACTCTCATTTGTCATTTCGCTGTCTTCTTCCCACCATTTTTTCTCCTGTAGCTGACATCCTTCAATTTCCCATTCTCATCTTTTCAGAAAACTTGAGGGGGAAAAAAAAGCAAGGCTGGTTTATACTGTTGAAAATTATAATGTGACATTTGGTGAAAAATACATTGCAGCTGCTGATGAGGGAAATAATGAGATTGTAAGGGGTTTAACACAGCTGAAGTGGGCCTGGGTGGCTTCCCACAGCCCTGCAATTGACTGCGTGGCTGACCCCAATGCCAGATTATGTCACTTATCATCTGTAAATGGGCAGAACTTGAGCACTGGAGGAGGGATCTTTCATGTCCATACAAAATGCGATCCTTCTATAAGCGGCACAATTTTTCTTCTTTTTTTATTGTTCAACTGTACTTTTTCCGCTTGATGCTCAGCTTTTCACCTGATCATGCACATACACGTGCACTCAGACAGTCGAGTGGATCGGCACATGAGTGCAGAGAAACGTACAGCACACTCACATACACTCACACAAAGGCATGATTTCCCACTTATGTGTGAGCCAGCCATTGGCAAATGAAGGGAGACGTCTGACAGCCAAGGCAAAGTGCTGACAGCACGCGATATTCTCCCAGAATTCTCCAAAGTCGGGACCAGAGTGGGTGGGTGGGGGCATGGGAGCTTTTTAAGACTGATGCTCTTTTTAAAAAAAATCTTTTTAGAGATTTTTTACTTGTTATGTTTTATAAAACAGATATTAAAACAATTCCATGAATTATTTGAAATGACAGCATCAGAACAAAATTAATTTAGATTAAACTGATGGGATGTAGAGCCCAAATATTAGAATGCACATGATGCCACAAGGTGAGGGAATTTTATTTTTAAAAAAATAAATAAATAAAGAGGAAAAACAGGAAGGAAAGAAAATAATGCAGTGAGATAGTTATGAGCAAGTTTACTTAAAGGGTTATATTGTAATTCCCCAGTGACGGTGGTTTTGGTGAGCCTAGAATGGACCCCTAAAAATAACCATAGTGGTGAAGAGTCTCCATCTACCCTCTAACCATGGCCTTTAAACATCGTCTCTGCTGCTCCAGGGCAAGTTAGTGACCTCTCCATCCTTGTGTTTCCTCTAAAGACAAACACACAGACACATTAAAGCATCTTTGTATGATTACACTCCTGAAGCCCTTCACAGACTAACCTCTAACCCCAACCTCCACCCACGACACTACTCTCACGAGACAGCTGAATCAACCCAAGTCCTCTGAATGCACACACATGCATTACAGTAAGTTGGCTTATTGTTTGCCTTGGAGTAAAAAGTCTGTCTTTCACGTCTAACCACGAATGAATGTTTCAATTGATATCAACCTTGCTCCATATCTTTTAAGATTCATTTTTTAATTGTGATGGAAATAGGTGCGACAAAAATATATGAACCAAAAACTTTGCTGGGCCCTCCAACTGCTTTACATGGGTCTTGGGGCTCTTTTTGGAAAAGGAAATACTCTTAAGGGCTGTTTCAGAAGTGCTTATTTGGGTTCTATTTGATGTTAATAAAAACTGACCCGCATAGTTGTTTAAGTAAGAGAAGCTGTTGAAATATAACACTACAGCCAGGAGTTTGTTAACCTGCATTAAGCCAGGGCAAAGAGCTAAACTGTCACAATTTTGGCAACAATATCACTAAAATTCAAAAACTCACAATATTTCAGTTCAGTTGAGATTTACAGACAGAGCTTAAACATTTTCCCACAGCCTTGTTTACCACCTACTAGTAGGGTCATCTAAATATTGTAAAGGCTGTGAATGTGTCTGGGTCATACTTTTATTGTGTACTATTTCTCTTATTATTATCATTTCCTACCATCGCCGTAACCACCAAGATGTACCATCTTATGTGGACATTGATAAACTGATAAACTGCAGATTTGATTTTTTTCTATTTTCTTCTCCCTATTCCCCGTCGGGATCTTGAGATGTGGAGGTGTAAGCACAGAAATTAAGAACACAATAATGATTACAGTTAAAAAACTGAAAATTATTTTGTTCTTTGTTTGTGTTCTACATAACTGATAATCACACTACCACTTTTGTACTTTTGCCCTCTTCTTCTCACTCCGTCTTATACACTGACCGAATGGGCTGAACGATTGCGTCCATTGGACCGTCCCTGATATACCTTGTGTGCAGCAGAGCATACGCATGCCAGTACGGCGTCTGCATGCAATCTTGATCTTGAGTCACTCAAGCAAGCAGACCGAGGATGTGAAGAACAGCAGAACGAAGAGGGTAAAAGAGATTGAGAAGAGGCCACGGCACAGATCATCTATACTTTATAGACCTCTCAATTTGTGTCAGCACTCACATGTGGGGGGTTAGGGAAGGCATTCCCTGTGTACTTGGCCTATTCGCCTGCTCATGGTTGCCCTGTATCATCGACCCCTTATGTTTCCCTCCCCCTTCTCTCTAGTACACAATAGGATGTCTGATTTAGGTTCACCTGAGGGTTTTTCAAATCCTATTGAACAATATGCCATTGAGTATTCTTATTAGCAGTTTGATCTGATGTAATTTCCTAAATGTGATCATAAAGATGTGAGAACAGGAAGAAGAAATGAAAATCCCATCAGATCCCCCATTCAGTCCAGAGCTTTACATTCACACTAGTTTTCATGATGTGCTGATGAAGTGACCTGTCATAAAACATAAATCATGGCAACATTAATAATCACAGATTATTCCTTCTGTATACATTGAAATCCATGTGTGTTTTTCTCATCCTTGCCATGTATTTAGCAATACCTAATCCTAACCATTTATACTGTTCTATCCCTAATCATGAGTTTTTTACCCTCCCAACCATTCACAGGTCAGAGCAAGGTTAAAAAAACAAGAAGAATCTCAAGTGAGAATGAGGTTGAAAAGCAAAAGAAATTTGGAAAAAGTTATGTCAGATGGATCTCGCTCTCCTCGTCTGCCTTGTACTGTAAGCATCCAAATCAACAGTGGGAAGAGTTTATACTGTCATGTATCAAGAGGTGGATGTATGGAGACGCTGCAAGTGATCATCACAGCAAGAATGTAACTTAACATTGACCTTAAACGTCATCATGTGTTGAGATGTTGAACTTAAATGTTGTCATATATGTTAAAACACGTAAGGACGACAGTCACATTGTTACACGTAATGTTTCATCTCAATCTTTTCCAAAGGGAAAAGAGTTATGCTCAAACAACAGTTATGCTCAAACAATATTTAGCTTTCGCTGTATAACTGCGGCATTTAGCATCATGGAGCATCCATCCATTTTCCATACCCACTTTAGGGTTGCGGGGGGGACTGGAGCCTATTCCAGCTGTCATCAGGTGAGAGGCAGGGTACACAAGCGACAGGTTGCCAGCCCATCACAGGGCCAAACAGAGAAATGAGACAAACAACCATGCACACTTTAGAGTCACCAATTAATCTAACATGCATGGTAGAAGGAAACCAGAGTACCCAGAGAGAGCCCACGCCACTGTGGACCAGCATAGCTGTTAACATTCTGTCATGAGAAGAAGGTCATGGATTAAGACTATCACATCATTTTACTAGCAGAAATAATCTGTTGAACTCGTTCGTTGATTAAGTCCTTTATGATCTTATTGGTTTCTGAATAACATTATTTCTATAATTACATTTTTTTTCTGTCAAGCAATTTACTACAAGCAATTTAGTACAAGTACAACAATATTCAGCAAGTTGCAGCTTTAGGCAACACTGATACAGCCAAGTACTATCATGCTGAAGTTAATAGCTTATTCCAAATCCAATCATCCCTCGATGTTTTTCCAAATCAAAATAGTAAATAGATGCTTATACCATGGCATGTGACTTGTAAGATACTGTATCTGGTGAGCTGTCATTGTATTACCCTGATTTCCATCAAATTAGGAGATGCAACAGGAACCCAAATGAGGATGCAGGTGGCTAAAAGTTGCATTTGGATTGAGACCCATTTGGATTGTGTTACAATATGGCATCACACATTCAGGGATATAAAAGTAAAAGACCATTTAAAGTGCATCTTAAAGTAATAAATTAGATATAGGAAACACGTTTTCCTGGAATATAGAAGATCTGATCAGCTTTTATCATGGCTACTATTTTTATTCTTGCATATCATTTCACCTAATTTGGATCCTCCCCAAGAATGAAAGTTAGGTCATTCAAGTATAACCCTGGTTGTATTTCTTGGTGGTCATGTGATTTCCGACATATTTGCCGCTCCCTGACTGGGGTGGTCTCTTCCCATCAAATCTGAATAATTCCAGTTTTCCAGTTTCAAAGTTAAGGAAGCAGAAAAACAGTCAGCAAGCAGAGATACAGGATGAAAGGAGAAGTGATGGCTATGAAACTTAACATTTCCTTCTATACATTGCTAAAAAATCTGTAATACAACAGATTCATTATTTATTATTTAGAAAAGCAAAATAAAGAAGGATTTTTCTGGTGCCCCAGAATAAAAGTTTTTTATTTATTTATCTTTACAATGCATCGTAGAGTAATTCAACTAGTGTATTTGGGTTATCTAAATATGTGGAAAGATTTAATAATTTCTACTGAAACCATGTGAGACCTATATAAAAAAGAGAAATGATAAATGAACTATGAGGAAAGAAGATCTTAGAATAAAATAAAAAAGACCACATCTTTAGGGATTTTCTATAAAATGTGTAATGACACATTTGACTCTAATCATATAGATCTGTACTTGTAAGACCTGCTATAACTGTTATCGCCAAGAGAAAACGGCTTCCATTTTCCCTGTGTTACCTTCTTTCCCTCTTGTTTCGCTCGTCTAACACAGCTAGGAGCTTCAGCTGCTGGGGTTAAGGCGTCTCTGATGCTCCCATGTGGCTCATTTAACCAGGGAAGGAAGCAAAGGAGAGAAGAGGAGAGAGGAGGATGTTGATGCTGGAGTGACAAATAAAAATGAATAAAAGTGCCAGTGGATGAGTCTCTATCCTATAGATTAAAAGGATGCAACCAACTAGAGCACAATTGTCAAGAGTGAGCAAGATAGACGTGACAAGGTTTTGAAAAGAAGTAAATTACTTCATTTTCATGCAAAAAAGAAACAATTACTGGACTAAATCTGGTTATGTTCCATGAGCCCAAATGTTTTTTGTTCAGCAATGGAAAAATAGTTATTTAAACTCTTTGGTTTTTGTCAGATACTGAGTCCGTGGATATCACTATGAGTTATGATGTTTACATTCTTCCTTTTAATGCTCCATAATAATACTCTCTCTGTCTGGGAATTTTGTCACACATAAACGCTAAAAAATTAAGCAAAAAATGAAAAGAAAAAAGCAATCTGTATGCTGTAGACATCAAGTTTCCCCAGAGGAAAACTAACTGTGTTAACCATCTTTTTCTTCATCCTTCATTCCAGCTTAGCAAAGCAAGTTTCTTTTGACGTGGCATTTAAGATAATCAGGTTACTGGGCAATGCTGAGAATATCTATGCAATTTAAGTTTGTTCACTGACAAGGAGAAGCCATATGGTCTCTAAAGGGAGAGTTAAACATTCTGAGTGTGGTGCACCATATGAGATTTGCTCTGTGGCCCAATTGGTGGCAGTGAGGGTCAAAGTTCAAACTGAAAGGCTGATCGTTATTAGATCTCCTGGGAAGGTCACAATACACATACAGTATGGCCTTATACTCATCCGTGCATTTTTTCCCCTCCCACTCTCTTTTACACACACCTTGCAGCGACCTTGAGAACATCTGCTGAATTTCTTGCTTTTTCCTCATTTTTTTGCTTTTTATTCCTCAAACTCACTGAACAATTACTGCTATTGGAGGAGAAAAAATAAATAAATCCCACTTTCTGCCAGGGAAAGAGATTCTGTTCTCAGGGGTTCAAGTGTGTGTGGGGGGTCAGGGCCCCTTCCTCTTTTCTTGATGCATTAGAAGGCCAGCAGGAATAGCCTCGGTGAGCACTTTAAAATGCCTTGGGCTACGATTACCATGGTTTGAGAATTAAGGAGGAAGGCAAAGGTTGAAGGGGTACTTTAAGTGTGTAGGTGAGTGCAAGTTTGTGTCTGGGTTCAGATGTAAATACATTTTGTCCTAAAAATGGGACTTATTCACATGGTGTTCAGTCTTTAAGACCTCTTGATATTTATTTATTTTTCATACAAGAAAAGAAAACCGCTGACATTTCTGCAATAAACAAATAGATGGCTAAAAAAATTTACAAAAACTGTTGAGCTACAGTTGTGCTTGAAAATCAACTACATATATGATAATAATCATGACCACCATGAGTCCAACTGACACTTAGCAACATTGGTGTCTTAATTCTAGTTTCAGTTCATCTTTATTACCACTTTTCAAGCAGAGATGCATCCCAAAGTGAATTGCAGGGCAAAAACAATGTATTGAAGAAAAAGTAAAATATCAAAAATATATCAACTCTTTTATGAAATGGCAATATAATTATACAAATAATAGCAATACATTTTTTTAAAAGCAAATGAAAAAAGGTTTTTGAAATTTACTACATAGAAAAAGGGATATAAAAAAAGTGGTGAACAAAAACATCTGAGTTTAACATCAGCTCATTCAAGAAGATTCATTTTAAGCTTAGTATTAAAAGTAATCTGGCTGTCAGCCCATTGTACCCTGTCTGGGCAACTGGTTCCACAAGAAAAAATGATGCTCTGAATATTGCTGCTTTCCTACAGTTTGTGAAATATCACATAGACGAGTCACAAATCACGAAAAGGCTGTTGGAAAAATGTTTTGCAGACAACTGACATATTAGAATGTTTTGTTTTAAATGAGAATCCAAGCTACAATAAAGCAGAATCCTCCTTCAACACAATATTTTGTTCCATTAATTTGAAATGAATTTTGAATTCAGGCCATTTGACTGCCACACACTCAAGAGAACATCAACTGCCCTACATAAGCTGATAGCTTGACAGTGCAAATTTGAAACTGATATTGAAAAATTGAAACTGATCCAAGAGGCAGTTTATTCCTCATGGCAATGTCAATGGTGCAGGCCCACCTTCAGCACTGATTTCAGGCCAAGTTCAGTACAAGTATGTAGATATGAGCTGCTGTAGCTGTGAGGCAATGAGAGCGCTGATCTGAGAGCAGTCTGAGGAGAGCTGCAGCTCTGGGCTCTGGTGAGTGGTGAGAAATTAATTAAGAGTGAAACAGCAGCAGGAGGGAAGATAGGAGGGAGGGCAGCAGTGGGAATGAATGAGAGAAGGAGTATGAGACACTGAGAGAAAGAAAGAGAGAAGGAGCATGTATGGTCTCCTGGAGGATTGAGACTATTATTGCTATTATCACTGTCTAATTTTCCCCTAGTTGCTACTCCCTCCCTTTGCTCTTATTCCATCTGCCTCTCCTTGTTTTCCCATTAGATTTCTATCCTTGTCTCTTGCTTCTTTCTCTCACACCTGTCTTCTCCTCCATTGCTTTTCTCCATGTTTCTCCTTCCTTCCCTCTCTATTCTGGCCTTCAGAGTGAAGACAGGCTGCTAGCCAGCGGGTGCTATAGAGGAGGAAGAGCAAGCAAAAGCCTAATGAGATGTCTATCGCCTCCGTCCAGACTGGACCGCTCCTCTCAGCAAAGAACCACCACCTCTGCGCTGCTCTGTGTTACACACTGTGTTCTGTCTGCCTGCATGATACTGCTGCTCGGGGGAGACCGAAAGGCAAGGTTTGTGTGTGTGTGTTTGTGTGTGTGTGTGTGTGTGTGTGTGTGTGTGTGTTGGGGGGGGGCACACATGTGACTGAAAGGTGTGTATCAGGCAGTGTGTCTAGGAGGTGTGTCGAGGCAGTAGGTGAAGGTAATGGAAAGGTATATATATATGTGTACGTGTTCCTGAGAAGTACTCTGGCTCAGCCATATTTTCTGCTTTTGTCTTGTTTGTGTATATTGTTCACATTTCTGAGTGACAGTGTGTGCAACTGTCAGTGTACTATCTCTATAATTCGAGTGTGTGAGAAACTGGCCCTTGGCGAGACAATATTATGATGGATGCCCTCACACACACCCTCCCCCACTGTGATTGCCTGTTGGGGTTCTACTCTCACAGGCTGACAGAAAAAAAAGCAACAGGGAAAAAAAAAAGCTGCCCTCCAAATCCACCATGATACACTGTCTGCTTGCTTGTATTTCCTGATGGGCAGGCCCATGACAGAGCTGCACCACAGGGACCCCCGCTAACACCAGAGGGAACCCTGTTGTTCAGGAGAGACCTCTCCACTGGCAAAGTCACCAGAAGTACTCAGTTACACATCTTTCCTATCCATCTCCATCATATTTCAATAAAGTCCACCAAGCTAATGCAATATTTGACAAGTAGAAAAATCATTGCCATTAAATCCACCAAGGATACATGTACCTATGCTTAATCTTTTATGTTGCCACACTGTAAAATTTTCGAAATATTCTTCTATGTATTTGATGAATGATGATTAAAAATAAATTGGTGAATTGTCTTGTGAAAATTGCTTCAGGATTTATACAGAAATAATCTTCTAATCTTTAAATAATAAACATTATTGCATTGCAGAGTAAAGATTGATACATAATGATGGGGATATCTATTACTTAAAGAAACAAAACTCTCTCGCAAGGCTAAGCTGTGTACCAGCCTTCCTGGAAAAAGTCTATCATCTGCCGAGCCAGAAAATATATTAAGTCAATCATGTTATTGCAGTGAAACAAACACACAATTGAGGTTCAAAATATAGGAAAATGGATGGATAAAATGATTGAGATCAAGAAAATTTCAGACAGAATTGTTGCTTTGGATAAGCTTTGTAGAGGATGATATCATGGACAGGATATCAGGTACAGCATGACCAGTGAAGGTAATCACTAAACCAGAGCTTACGACAGAACATGTCATAAACATACCTACATTGGTCTGCAGCACATTACACATTCACAGTTTTATCACACTGGCTCAAGTATCTTGGAATCTTGTTCATTAGTGATGACAAGTTGGAGCAAGAAATGAACAGATGGACTGGAGCTTTGTCCGCAGTAATGAGGTTGCTCCTCTGGTTCGTTGTGCTGAGGTTAGCCAAATGGCAAAGCTTTTGATTTACTGGTCAATCTTCGTTTCAGCCCTCACCTATAGTCATGAGGTTTGGGTAGGGACAGAAAGAATGAGATTGCAGACACAGACAAATGAAATTAGTTTCTTTCGGAGGGTGGCTGGGCACAGCCTTAGAGACAGGATGAGGAGCCAGAAGGAACTTGGGAGAGCCACTATTTCTTCACATCGAATAATCAGCTGAGGTGGTTTGGGCTTCTAATTAGGATGCTCCTGGTCACCTCCCTTTGGAGTTTTTTCCGGGTACGTCCTACTAGGAGGAGGCCCTGGGGCAGACTCAGAACATGCTGGAGGAATTATAAATCCCACCTGGATCAAGTCTTGGAATCCAACAGGAGGAACTGGAGAGTGTCTGTAGGGAGAGGGATATCTGGGTTTCTCTACTGGACCAGTGGCTCCAGTGATTCCAACCTCGGAAGGATGGGTGGATGGATCAAAAATGGCTTAATGACTATGTTTTATTTAATCTTATCTCTATAGATGCAGCTTAGATTATGCTAAGACATGCAAGGTTAACATCTCAATATTGGAGATGATGACTCTCGAGTTCATCTGTCACAACGATGACATCCAGTGTCTTGCAACATGATGATGTACACATTTGACAATGTTGATTTGGCCACAAATACTTAAAGGAGGAAGCAGGGATGGTTGGAGGCATCAGTCTGATGGTTCCCAGGTTGTAGAACCTAGTTTGATGCCCATCCTACACAACATTTTCTTCCCTCCTTCCACTGCATTTGCACTTGTGAACACTTTTCTACATTGTTCTTTACTACTATTGTTAGTTTTAAATGTTAGAAAATACACAGTGATGAGAAAAATATAAACAGTTGTGGGCTGCCAAGTTTTACTATTCATGGATCACTGGCTGCAAAGATCTCAAGCTGGGTATTCAATTTGTAAGTCCATTCAAGTCAGGTCAACGAGTCAACGTTTACTTAAAAATAGCAGAAGTCGACCAAAGTGCTTCACAGAATAAAAGCACAATAAATGAAAATAACAGTAAAATCTGCCTTGAAGCCAAAATTGCTCAAAAGGAAGACCAATAAAAAGAGAAATGTTTCAAGCAATGATTTGAATTGCTCAACAGTAGGAGCATAATTTAAAGATACAAAGTAACAGCCAACAGATACGGTGCCATCTCATGATTTCTAACCATGGATTGCAACACTCCTGAATTTTAGAAATGTGGACAAACTTATATATTACACATTTTCTTTTTTACACATGCATGACCACTATTTGATGTCGCTCACTTTTTTCACACCGTAGCACTGAAACAGAGGGGATCAAAACCATATAAAAGTCACCAAATATTTAAATAGAATTTCATTAGATTTAACTAGCAGTTCTGTACCTGCAACTCTTCTCAGTCCCAGTGAACTCGAGAACAACAGCTCTCAGCCTGTTGATTTAAATAGAGGCTTTGTCTTGCTGACTTAAAATAACTGCCTTGGGGTCTTTTCAAAATGGCTGCAGAGCGAAAAATGAGCAGAAGGACTTTAATTTGTCACTCTTTTTAAAGGTTCACACTTTTTATAAATGTGCATGTGTTGCTTCTTTTAACGAGTGAGGTGATGGACGCCATATTCATGTTTGCACAGAGCGCAGCTGGTGATTCATTTTCTGACATGAGGAGTGGTTAAATAGCATGCCACACCATTGTTGTTTGACAAATTATGAGTCTAGCATGAACATCCTCCTAAAACATTTTTCATTGTCACATTTCTGTTTGAAAAATTGATTTGACAGAGTCTAGTTGCTAGTTGCTGTTCAGCCTTGAATGTAGTACAGATGAAGAAATGTATTTGCTCTTGTAAATAAGCAATGATTAAATATTTCATGAACTAATTTTCAGTCAAAGTAAAGTGGATGTTTTTTCTAGTGCAGCTTTGTTGTGATCTTTTGGATGTCTGGAAAAAAAAGTCCATTAAGGATTCACTAAAGGGGCAGCTATTAGCAGGTAACATATTTCTATGAGGGCAGAGGACTTCATATCGTCTGTCAGCTTCGTTCCCTGTGGGGGTGAGCTGTGAAAAGCTGGAGCTCGTCTCACAGAGGCCTTCCTCTTTTTTTTTCTTTGTCTCTTTGCATGCACTTCATAATAAGAAGCTCCTGTAAGGCATCTCTTATGGTAACCTGGCCACTGAATGCACACACTCTGTTCATTAAAGTGCCACTTTGGAAAGGGCAAAGAAACAGAGAGGTAACGAGAGAGAGGCAAAATGAAAGGAAGCAGAGGGTGAGAAGGAGAAAGACAGTGAAAGAGAGACAGAGAGCTTGTTAGCAGCTATGTTGCAGTTTGCTGCACTTATTCAGTTGAGTAAGAGAAGCCACCTTTTTTTTCATAAGAGCTCTGCCTCTCCGTCTCTGTTTCATCCGAGCGTCTTCCCTCCTGTTCCCTCCCCTCAGAGGCCTGTTGGTTCCAGGTGACAGCCTGATTCAGGGTCAAGCAAGACTGCACACTGGATAACTTACCTCAACACACACATTTAATGTCTCTCTATCTTTCCTTCAACACACACACACATACACTTACACACAACAAGCTCACTCGCTGGGCTTTCGACTGCAGGCCTCATTAACTGCACTACAGCTGCCCCTGTTTTGGAGGCACTCCTCAGCACGCTGTCTCTCTGTCTATCCCTCTCTCCCTCATCCACACATACATTTCATCTCCCTTCACTCTTTGTCTTCTGTGGCTGAACACACACAGTCACAAGCTCACATATTTTCAAGCTTTGTATTTTCCATTTGCCCAAACTTCAGTCTTTTAACAAATTTATTTGTTCTACATCATATCAGAGAAGCATAAGACCTCTAATTACAAATTGTTATGGTTTTAGATTTTAAATAGTCACATTTTTGCAGATGGAGAAATGTATTATGAATAAAATGTTTAACATTTTCGAACAGCACAAGGAAAGTAATCACCATACCTTAAAGTAGTAAAATCTTTGATGAAAGGAAAAATGAGATGTGGGTTATAAAAGCCTAAAAGACCCAACCAGGTTCCAAAATAGTGTAGACAAATGAGTGAGCACATGGTCAGTCTTTGGAAGCTTATTGCTTTGTGGGTATGTAAAGTGCAGCTTTTATATGTCTTTATGTATCCCTTTTATTTTGGGTAAATATGTTGTTTGTTCATGCATGTTATCCCCGTGTATGTGTGGGTTCTCTCCAGATACTCCGGCTTCCTCCAGCCACCCAAAAACATGCATGTTAGGTTCATTGGTGACTCTAAATTGTTCCTAGGAGTGAATGAGTGCATGGATGGTTGTGTCTCGTTTGTCTCTCTGTGGCCCTGTGATGGACTGGCGACCTGTCCAGGTTGTACCCCGCCTCTCGCCCAGGGATAGACTCCAGCCCCCCCGCAACCCTAAAATTGGATTAAGCGGGTATAGTAAATGGATGGATGGATGCTATTTGTTCATGTTTTATTTTCTAAGTGCAACAATTTTCAATACAGAATTTATATAAATTCAATGTGAGGCGTAATGTATATGTAAATTGTATTTAGGGAAATAGCTACTATTAAGATTCTCTGCACTTTGTGTTAAAAGGAGTTTTGTGGGTGCAAGAAGGTTCCTTTGATAATAGTGGGCATCTTAAAAGGTTGAATACACTTTTAAACAGTTCCTCATATATAGAAATTCAATTTTATGGTGGCTGAGAAGATTTGAAAATAGTGCATATTAAATCAGGACAAAAGTTTACATACACACCACGTGGATGTGCATGTCATCGCATCACCAATTCAAAAGAATATAAATAGTTTTGTGCACATCAACGGATTAATTGTGGGTTTTCTCAAATCAGCTGATCAGACTGAAAAATGTTCAGTAAATGCAACAAATTTGATATTTTGTTGAATTTTAGTTAGCAAGTTGTACTAGTTGGACAAGACCCATTAAGCCATAAACAACCTTAAACATGAGTTTCCCGTCCAATACTTTAAAGCACAGTCAACATTTTTTCTTTAGATCTGATGTTAGCACATTAGGAGGGCTGATTAACTTTATCCATTCAACACCCAGATTTCATATGTGTTTGATGTCAGTTTTAGCACCACACCAAATGTCTAACTGTAGGTTTTAGGTTAGAATTTTGAGGAGGTGATTCTTTTTTATTTATCTAGCCACCATTTACAATTTACCATTTTACTGTCATCAAAACAGCCCCAGTACGCAATGTTATCAGCACCATAATTAATAGCTTCTACAATGTTCTTAAAATTAGACATCATGTGAAAACAGCTTCACCTTTGCTGCTTGAAACATATATACATCTGGTTATTATTGCCAGTCAACTCAATCTTTACTCAAGTTTGAAGGCGTCTTTGTTTTTTCCATTTTTTTTTGTTTTGTGAAGGAAGAAATTTTGTCTTGGTGATGTTCATGGCATCTGTATATCACCATGAACAGACGCCTCTCTGTTTATGACAGACCTGTGTCTTGGTGATTCTTTGGTTGTTCTGGACCATCTGAACCAGTTTCCCCTTAACTGAGGGTGAAAGTTTTGCTCTTCCTTCAGCCTTTGGCAAAATGCCTTGCAAATCCCTAACAGCTTGGACTTACATGCAATTGCTTGAACTGATAACATCAGAATTTGTAGTTTTTCAGAAAGTTGAGAAGACTCATTATTGACTCTTGACTTCAGATCTTCACTGAGCTCCTTGGACTCCCCCCATTATACTATGTATTGGTCAATGCAATTAATATTGTCAGACAAACTCCTTTATATTGGCAAAAAAGAAGCTAACGGCAGCATGAAATCATCTTCCACAAGGAGGTCTTGACAGGTTTAAAGACATTTTGGAATGTTCATAACCATGAAATCAATCTGTGTTGATTTCAGAAAGTTTCACTCTATAAAGAAAACAATTTTGGAAGAGGCACGTTAATCATTGTGTTTCATCATCCTTCATTTTAATCAGACTTTTTAATTATTGGAGAATTGATTATACTGAATGTTAGATTTCGAGTGTATGCTGTCTGCGTTAAATATATGCTATTGAATTTGCTCAAATTTGAATAGGTTTATGTCAGTGTTGAAAGATCTGTGTTGGAGATGTTACAGGCACTTTGAAAACAAAAAATAATAATGTGTAGCTGCCCAAAGCCTAACCATTTTGACTGTATGTGCTTCTGTCTGTCGTCACCTGTGCTGCATATGTGTACAGCTGAGGTTAAAAGTACAAGCACACACTATTACTGAAATTTATTTTACAAACAAAAAATTAAAGCAAGCTATCACTATGTAACTACAACTACAAAAGAAAAATGGTTTTAAATGTTACATGTACTTAAAGCAATAATATCTTCACACATTGAAAAATATTTATGTAGTGTGATTTGGTGTTTTGATTATTTTCCCCATCCTCCTGTGTGACTGGTTAAAGAAAATTTGTGTAAAGAAAATCATCAGCTACAGCAGTGTATGTCAGTGTAACCATGCTGTACGTGCGTGTCTGTGAATATCTGTGCCTGTATGCATGCTGGTCTCTTGGGATCTTGCATGGCCTCAACAGAAACAGTTCTTATCTCCTGTGATCGACTCTGGCGCTCAAAAGCTCCTACCATCAGCCACAAACTCATTAATTACTCTTTAGTATCAAGCCGTAATTAGAGACAGCAATCAGGCCCCTGCCCGCTCCACCACCACACCCAGCCCCTATTAACACTCCACACTGTATTATGCCTTATAGTGAGCTGAGTTAGTTGCTGCTGAGATGAGCTCCCCCACGTGTGAGATTAGGCCACATGTGGTAAGATAGGGGGGATGAAGCATGCTGGATGTCTGTTTGAGGGAAAGAGATAGTAAAATAAGGGTGAGAAAAAAATGCAAGAGGGAGATGAGGTGATGTTGGCGCTCAGATGGAGCATTAATTTACCATTAATTATGTCATCACTGCTTTAGGTCACCCCCTCCCTCCTCCTCCTATGCATACACCTCTCTCTCCTCGTCTCTGACTCCTAATGAGTGGATCATTGCAGAGGGGAAGAGAAACATCTGATTACATCTGTCTTGTCTGTCTGCAGTGGCAGAAGGTGAAATGGGGTAAAGAGGGAGGAGGTGGGAGGAGGGGGAGTTGGAGTCATTAAGGACAGTGATTGGTTTAATAGCACCCAAAGTAGAGCAACATGAGGAGGATTTCATGGTAGGTCATTTTCTTTTAATCAGGAAAAACTCTGCAGCCTTCGACACCCAAGGGATGTTTGGCGTGTTATGTCATCAGTTTTATTTTCATAAGCACTACGTGATAAGATGAGTTTATGGAGACTATCTTTTTAAGAGCTAAGTAATGAGAATGAGGGCTTTGAGAGATAGTTGAGACAAAGTTTACAGTTGCTGTTATTATCTTAGCTTAGAATTAGTTAGCCACATTGCAAACTCTCCACCTTAATTACAGCTATAGCCACAGGTGAACAGCTATTCAATGAATTAAACACACTTTGCTGAAGGCACTGATTATGAAACAGAAAAGGAGAAGATTCCATCTGTTGGAATAAAGTTACTGTAATAACACATATCTTTGTCATGGCAGGCATTTTGACTTATGGAATTGTGACTGTACTCTGATTAAGATAGTGTTGCAAGTTATGAATAACTGAGGCAGATTTTGTTATGTTGATTTACAGTGTATCTGGGGTGGACATTTTTGTGTCACTGCCCCTGATTGATTTGATTGTCTTTTGTATTTGTCATAGAACAATTTTGAATATAAGCCTATCAAATCCAGCTTCCCAATGCTACATTGGCTGCACATAACATCTTTACCTGAAAACGTGCTTTGTTCTTTTCATTTCCTACCCTCCCTCTGCAATGCCTCGTGTGCATTATCATTGGACTGAATCCAAACTGCAGAAGATTTCACGTACAAGCCTTCAAGCAATCTTTTTTCTGCAATACTAAAATTAATTTAGAAAAACAATATCTTGTTTCAGAGTGATTGGATGTACTTTGTTTATTATTAAGGATAAATACTGTAACAAATCACAGTACTCACCAGATGAACCGACTTTTTTCAAGATGATTGGCCTTGAGATATCTAAAGATTTTCAGTGATATCTCTAAATGTATCTCATGAGACTTAATTCAAGAATAAAGTTAATCAGCAATGCCAATTTACTTTTGGTGAGTGAAAAAAGAGCCTCTTCACAACCAAAAGCACTGGACTGGAAACTTTTATTATTCCTAGACTGATGGGCAGGTATTTTAATACAGGGCCTAACATTAGACAACAACTGAGTTCAAGTTATTAATGTTTACTGATGCTGTAAGGTTTGTTTAAATCAGTGAGGGGGAAAAGCCATCTGAAGCCATCTGAACTAATACAAAGATCCCTCTGTTATATAGTTTATGGAGTCTTGCAACTAAATATTACATTATTTCATGATTTTACAGAGCTCCTGGAATGCATGATTCTAAAATAGTATCTTTAGTGCATTTGCCTTTATCAGTGCTTTTAGATAATTTGGTTCCACACACTAAAAGTTTGTTGCAGTTATACAAAGGTTTCTATCTGTCCATCGTCAGCATTATGACAAGTTGTTGTCTAACTATTGTCCAGGTGCTGCACAATCCCACAGCTTTCAACCCTGATTTCAACACATAATTCTCAAAGGCTTTTCTAACAGCCTCTTATAACACTACCCCTCTGCCTTGGCTCAACCCAAAAGAGACTCATCGACATTTTAACACTTTTTTCTATTTTTACAGTATTCTTGATACTGCTGCTGCTTTTGAGAGTGGAAATAGTCGCAGAAAAAAATATATTACAACTGATAACTTCTCAAATAGAAAAAAAAAAATTAGATCCTGATCTGTCATTTGTGGGCTTTTAGGTTCAAGATATTTCTCAATTCTAAATCTTTAGGTTGAGTTGCTTGTCCAGTCTCCCTGCCTGTAGTCTGGCCATTTTGCTCCTGTTTATGGTCCTAGATCTCATTCAACTGCTTCTCCAGTGAGTCTGTCATTTTGCAGGAAGACTCCAACTCCCCTGTGTTGGAGTCCAGCTGGCAACGGTTATCTTTGTTCTTTTCCTGAGAAAATTGAATGTGAGCTGTAAAGGCCTCTGCAACCAGAAACAGCAGCCAGTGGAAAACTAGTTCAACTTGGTGCTCACCAAGGCTACAGAGACAACCTGAGATCCTGCTGTTGGAGTCCCTCCATTTGGGGGTTAGTAACTAAGTAAAATACTAACAAATAGCATCCTCAAACTTTGATGAGTTACCAGCTGGTAAAGGAAGTCTGGTCTTGAGAAGTTTTAGGGCCTCAGGCTAGAGCACGAACCAAATATATTTTTGTTCCCACCCTAACTTTTTGTCTCTAGACTATCAGCCACCGAAAAAGACAAAAACGGGTTAGGGTCTCAAACCTTTTATTCTCAAAATGGTGGCTTCACCTAATATTTCAGTTACAACTTTAAACTTCAGGAGATACTTAGAACATTACAATGCACAAGCCTGTCTTGGACATCTTGGCTTTAAAATTTAACAAGTATCCCACAAATTTGACAGCACAGCGAGGCAGCAACCCTATTTTGGTGTTTTTTTGTTTTTTGGATTTCACTTGGCAGGCACTCTTTGGAATCCGCAGGACAATCCCACAACGTGTTACTACAAAACTATCTTGTTTATACTTACTTAATTCTCAGTTTCTCCATCACCCAATTAACCTTGCAGCCTGTGTCTATTTAGAAAGGTCACATATTTGGCTTTTGAACTTTGATAATCAGCTTTAAAGATAGGACATGGCTTATTAACATTTAGTTTTTTTCTCTTTTTTAAATTATATTTTGAAAAAGTTAAATTTAAGTTTCACCTTAAGATCTACACTAAACTTCACCCCCTAAGTCCTCGAATAGAAACAACTGGACTCATCTTCAAGGCTTTCTCAGTTTTAACTGAGTAGTGAGAAGCTAACTGTAAGTTACTTAAAACCAGAGAAGAAGTTGAGTTGCTTTCATTCAATTACTCAGGATTACTATAACCTTGATGACTGAGAGTCTACAAAAATCAAATGGCATACTTTTGTTGAATTCATCATTTCTGAATTTTTTTTATATATATATATATATATATAGCTGGTTTCCCTTCTGCAGCTTGTCCAGAAAGTGAAAAGTGCTGAATCCTCATAAGCACTCAAGGACATTTGTTCCCTGGAGTCTTGCCTGGGTGGGTCTGTCTGTTAGCAGTTAGCAGCGTCCCCAGGCATCCTTTAGCTCCAAGGGCGGTCTTCACAACATCATTTCAGCAAGCAAGGAAGAATCTTCTCCCAGATGCTTGAGTGGATGAATAATGACACTGTATCACATTTTCTCTCTGCCTCTCTGATAATAAGGAACAGAAGAGCAGAACCTCCCCGAGGCACCACACCTGTACCGGACTGCCTTCCTGTCTGCCCCAACCTCGATGTCTCTCAGGAGATAGGCAGAGAGGAGTCAGACCTTGGACTTATGCCAGGTTCTCAGTCTCAGTTACACTCAGTGACACTTAGTTTGGTCTAATTGTGAAATCATGAAACATCTTATAAATCCACTGAATCGTATTTGAGCACATCACACCCCTTAGCCATGTAAACCATTATTTAATTGTGTGCTTTTTTCTTCAGGCATCTTTAGCTTTATATATATGCTGTCTGCCTCACTCTCTCTATACCTTCATTGTTCTCCTTCTCTCTACTTCTCACTTTTTTCCCTACAGAGACACTTTGCCAAGTGGAGTCAATTAAAACTGTACATCTATGTGAGAAATATCTGAGAGTGTGCGTCTTTGTGTATGGTTTCATAACTGGGCTGTGCACTTCTTTGTGTGAATGTGTGAATTTGTGATATTTTCAAATGTATGTGCGTGCAAACATTTGTTGTGGTGTTTGCCTATGTGTGTGTCTGTGTGTAGAGGTGGGGGCTCCCCTGGGGTCTGGCAGTGTGGTGCTGTAGTGCTGCACACTCCTCTTGCGAAAACGCCTCCAATGGGACCAGGACAGCTGTGGCCAACCTATACTGAGTCGTGGGCCATAACAAGCCTTATGACACACACACACACCTATTTCTCCAATGCAGGCAACTCCATCTGGCTCTGTTTCAGTGTTCATGTTTTAGCTTTCTGTCAGGAATTATCTATCTCTCACAAACATTCCCAAAATCTCCATTTAATTCTGATGCATTCTCTTTGCACAAGATACTTCCTCAGCATGTGCTGTATGTGACGGTGTAATTTTTTTGAAAATTTTTTCTTTATACTTCCACACAGTGACCGTGCCTGACAAAGTATGATTGTAAACAGGGATTGCTACCTCTGCGGGACAGGAGTTGTCTTTTTGAATTAAACAAACTACACAAAGGAATAAATCCACAAGCAACTCACATGCATTCATTCTGTCAGTTAGAGAAATAGCACATGACATATACAACTAAACTATGAAAAATCCACTTAAAGCCCTGAAAGGCAAAATAAAACACTTTGCTGTTTTTTCCTGGAAAAAAAACCCTTCGTGGTCATATACAAATGTTTAAAAAGAGGCTTTTTTCTTTAAATTTAATTTATTTAACAGTCACCAGATGATGATACATTCTCTTAAAAAAGAAATAGACAACAAAACTGATAATCCTTTTGAGATTTTTAAAAACTATTGTACATTTTTTTTTAATATATAGATTTTGTACAAAATAAAAGTCAGTAAAACGGGCAAAGGGAAGGTGACATCTTAAAAAACAGAAAACAGAGGCAGGCGTTGACTCAAACAACTATCACATTAAGGAATGACAAAGACCAGTCTCTTTCATAAATAAATATAGGAAAATTAGACATCATGTATAGCTTTCTTTCCAATAGCAGGGGATTGCTAAATGTTTGTAGCATAGAATATAACATAACTGCTCTGTGAGGCCTGGATGCTTATAAAATTCCACGCATTTTCCACACGGAGATTATCTGGAACCAGCGCGGCTAAAGGCCCTGAAATAAAGGTATTTACCTCAATAATGGGTCTGATAGTCTGTGCCATGCTTGACCTTTGGCTGTAAGAATAACCCCCACTCCAACTCCACCCCACCTCAGTTTTTCTTTTGTGTGGTACAAACCAGAGAGCGGAGAGTCTCTTTCAAGGAACTAGAGACCAGGGGTGTCCTCTTTTTTTTTCTTCTTTCCTCTCTCAAGGCCAACAAGAGACAAGCTGCAAACTCCCCCACTCACAAACACAGAAACAACTGAGCAGAGCACATATGGGGGGTGGGTGCACACTATTTGAGCTCAGGAAGGAAGGTCATACTGCACCACCAATTCAATCCTTACGCTATGGATATTTCAGTACTGTCCTCATTCGTCCTTAGAAATTCAACAAGACAACAACTACAAGACAACAGAATAAACACACAAAAAGTGGGTGTGGATGACTGTCTGATATTTCAACCTTGTTTGATAGAGACTCATGCCATGCAGACTGGCCACTTCTCTCTTTAAATATCTCCCTTTGCACCTGTTTGAGGATTTGAAACTCTGGGTAATAGCACTGGTAAAATGGAAACATAGCAAAGATAATGAAGATAATTTATGATATCCTTTTATGATACACAACCTGTTTTCAGATACACATATCCAAAGATCATTGAAACCAAGGCTGATGACTGATCCCAATGCAACAACAGGCTTTAGTTCTATCTTTGTCTCCATCTTTTCCTTTTTGTTTAAACCTCTTTGAGCTGGCAAATGGGAGGTGACATTGGCCATTCTCAGAGCAGGACGGCAGGCAGACTGACTTGGCGTTAATCACCTTTTTGTCTCACTGCGTTTGGCGTGTTATGTTGGAGAAGCAAGTGATGGCCCGGACAGCAGGGGTGATAGAAGGGAGGACAACACGTTAGATTCTTAATAATGACACATCGCTGCCGCATCACTTTGGAGATTAAAAGCAAGATGCTGAATTTCAATCAAGCCACATTAATCGCTTGGTGTGAGGAATGGTCACTTTGTCTCCTCTGGCAGACACAGAGAGAAAGAAACAAACTGGTATGAAAAACCCAGATGAGACGAGGTGATATGACATTTTAATTCACCAAATTGCGTGCTAGCAGCTAATGATAGCATCCATTCAATGACATGACCATATTCTCTAACCAAAGGCAAAGTGGCAATAACAATGTTACATATGAGAGATAATTCAAAGTGCTAAGGACTAACTGCAGGAAGCTATAAATAAGGCTGCTGAAAGATAATTAATGGGAACTTATGAATATGCCAATTTTTTATTTATTTAATGGTAAAGTAGTGATCTGGAGTCCAATTTAAATAAGTGGGGAAAATACAATGTAACCAGTGTCAAATAAAAGATAATCTATTCATTCATAGTTTGAATTTGGTGAGAATTCAGTAAAATGAGGAAGAAGCTACGTGTAAGTTCAAAGCTTACACTGAGTTTGAATAACCAAGCATCTGGTCACAAACAAGGATTTTTTGCAAAAGAAAAAAAATCTCCTCAAAACTAAAACGGACATAAAAAGGGATACGATTTTGATTAGATTCTTAGGTCTAATACTTTTGTTGAAGTAGCTTGTGATTTCCTCATTTGCTCCTGTGAAATGCTGCGTCCACCTTACAAAACATGCCAAGTTCTGCCTGAGCTGCTCTGTGAAGGCATTGCACCGTGAGATGTGACCCACTTGCAATAAAGTGCATTCAGAGTTCAGTTCTCATGGTAGATGAGAAGCGATGTCGGGCAAGCGCAGCTGAGAGATTGTCATCACAGTACAGCTGATATGAGAAAAAAACTTAATCTGACATGAACTAGATCTCTCCTAAAGAGGGAGATCAAAAGAGGAAGGGTGACAGAGGAATTGTCAAGACAACAAAGAGACATGGGAGTGTTGGTCCTATAGCCTTTATGTCAAATCAGGAATGTCACAGTTGAGCACAGTGCTTCATGGGTAGGGTAGTCCTGTCTGAGGGTAAGATATGTTGTCCTTGAGTTCAGCCAGGCACCCAGCTCTGGTTGCTATGGGTTTGTTGTGGACCAGGCAGACCATTCATTCCCATCCCCATGCCCATAGTCACACCCATTCCCATACCCATGCCAATGCCTACCCCCTGAGCGAGGGAGGAATCAAAGTTGAAGTCCATTTCTTCCCCAGAGTCCATAATGTCATGGAGGAGGATGGATTCCACATCACAGTCCAAGCTACCATGGAACATGTCAATGTCCAGGTCAGCTGGCAGTCTCTCGTGGGGGTGAGGTTGGTGGTAGCCATGGTAGTTGCTTACAGCAGTACAATTACCCATCCCAAGGCCATGGTGGTATGGTCCATTAGTCATGCCCTGATGTTGTGAGTCTGGGTAATGGTTGTGACGGGGGTGTGGGGTAGTGGCCACATGGCAGGAGTCCTGGGGCATGCCAAGCATACCTGCTGGATTTGGGGGAAGGGTGGTAGAAGCAGGGAGGTGGGCATGTGATGGGGGGCTGTACAAGTAGGGAGCTTTGTGATTGTAGGTCTGTAACTGATTGTTGTTTCCACGAGGGGTTAGGGCTGCAGCCCGGGATGGTGTGTGGTTATGGCTCCGGCTGAGACTGTGACCGTTGTGAGGGAGGCTGTGAGGGGAGTTGTGGTTGGTTACGTTGTTGTGATTATGACCAGGAGTATGGCTGTGAGTTCTGTTATGGCTATGAGGTCCATTGTTGCTGTGGCCATTGTGGTGGACAGGGTGGTGGCTGTGATGGTTGGATCCTACGCCATTAGTAGCTTGACCCATCATAGGATGGCCTTCCCTCTCCTGTCCAAGCATCATGTCCTTTGAACAGTATTGTTGCCCAGCAGAACCACCTGTTAGCAGACTCTGGAGTGCATTTGTACTGGAATACGCTCGCATGGTTCCAGAGAAACTAGCTGGCTTGTTCTCCTGAATGGTCTGCATGGGCGAGTGGTGACGAAGAATACCCATGCCTGTTGAACCATAGACTCCTGAACTGTAGGAGCCCTGCCCTTTCATTCCGGAGTTATAGTGATAGACAGGAGTTTGGTGCTTATGTCTGCCAACAGCTGGATGCTGCTGGTGCTGCTGCTGTGGATGATGATGATGATAACCATCCTCTACCATCTGCTCATCCAAACTGATTGCACCTGTCAGGTTAGCAAGCTGAGGGAGCTGCTCAAGGGGAGGACAGTGATTCCCTGCTCCCATAGATGGAGAGCGGGCACTAGTTGGTGAGGGGTAAAGATGAGGGGATGTGGAGCAGGACAGGCCACTCTCCTCTGGTTCCTCTGGTTCTTCCTCTGCAAGGATGGGTGTAAGACGCCCACTCAGGGTGGAGGCTGACGAACTTGCCCTGGAATGTAGGTCTGTCCAAGAGTCAAACTCTCCATCTGTCCCAGATGCACTTCCAGCTCCTGGGAGGCCTTTATGTGACGGACTGTCTTGGTCTGGGGAGCTCTGGAGCCCCACTACAGCAGACCCTGCTCCAATGCCAGGACGGCCCACTCTTTTGCCTCTGATGCGGCCTTTGCTTTTTAGGTATTTGGTGCTGTTGTCCATGGAGACCGCTCGCCGCCGTGGAGCCTTGCCCATCTTTCCTCCATCTGGGTTCAGCATCCACCAAGAACTCTTCCCTGTCCCCTCATTCTGCACCCGGATAAAGCGTGTGTGGAGGGAAAGGTTGTGTCGAATGGAGTTCTGCAGAGAGAAGCGGAAGATAGACAATGAGAGAGAGATAATTTTAATTTGTAACATATGTGTGGCCCTATTCATGTACAAACTGCTTCTCTTAGGTGAAGTTCACAGTCATAGCTGTCAGTACTTCTTCTAAACATCATATACACAACATGTCAGAAAATTAGGCCAAATTATCTGGTTGCTTCCTTGTCTATTATTAGTAATACAAAACACACAGAGGTAGGTAATCAACCCTCTGTGCAATCAGTCAGAAAATTGAGAGCCCATTCATAAGCATAAACAAGTTCAGAGGATAGCCACAGCTGGTATGAAGGGAGACCCTGTCAGTCTCATTCAACCTGAAATGGCCTCAAACTCAGTCTTAAGAGATTCTCCTTCTGCACATCAGTCCTCCCACTTTCATTTCCATCAATTCCATCTAACCTCCTCTACTTCTCACTTTAGCTGGGCTGATGTAAGCTTCAGAGGTTGAGTATACTGTATAATTGAAGTTGGTGCCAGTCTGGCTTGATGCCAGCCATGTCTCTTTCACTCTCATAGCTTGAACGGGAAAGCAGGAGTTGTATTGTGAGATTGAGCCAGGAGCAAGGAAGGCTAATGGATGTATCCCACCCTTTAACACCTACCTTTTCTGCCTATCCCCCTTTCCCTCCCTTGTTCTGTCTTTATCTATTTTGTCACTGAGTGCTACATATTTCAACTTGTCTAGATTTTCCTTTCTCTCATCTTACTCACTTCTTTGAACACAAATCATTTTCCACTTTTGCATACAATCTCTTTGCCTTCAGTTGTAAAGCGTGTCACCAATTATATTCTCATTATCCTCTATGTCTTCAAGTACAGTCTCTGGCTAAGTAATTCATAGGCTCAAGTAATTTTATTTTTATTAATTTTTTTTTACATCTCAAGGGTTGCTAAATGTTGTTGTAGTCCTGCTCTTTGTTGTGCATGAGGCATTTTGGCACTCTAACAGAAAAAAATCTCAAATCAAAAGCATATCCCGTGGTTTAGGAATATACAAGTACAATAGATTGTTTCAGATTGAGGGGTTCTCACACTTCTACCATCTCCATTATGTTGCGGATTATTTGTATTCACATGGAACTGCATGGTAGGGAAACAAATAAATCAAGCTGCAAGGAGGAAAACACATAAATGGAAGGTGAGGTGTATTCAGGTGATCTGTGAATGCCTCCTTGGGTTATCTTGTTGTCACACCTCTGGCATTGTATAACCATGGCAACTGCATAAACGTGCAATGGAAGAACTATATCATATTGTGGTGAGAGTCAAGAGAGTCAGACAGAGAAATAGAGGGAGAGTGGGGGATGGGGGAAAGGATGCAGAAGGAGGCGGCTGTTTGATGCTGCTGCTCCAACACTAAGCAGCCTTTCATCTTGGCAGTGCAGGTCCGCAGGGGATGCCCGTTCCCTGCTTCTGACGGCTTCTCTACGTGCCGCGCCAACTCTCTGTCTCGCTCTGGCTGGATCATCCACCTATCATACCATCCAAATCATCCCCCATCAAGTCCTGTGCACGCCTGAATTAAAACATATGTAAGCTTTCATGCCATTCCACCATGGCTCGTTGTAAATGGGACATCTTTCAGAGAGCTGAAGTACTTCGCGCTACCACTCTGTGTGACCCGTCTGATTCAAATCTCAATTTATCCCCCATATGAGGGAAGAGCAGCCGCATTGAACTTGGAGGGATTTGTCATCATCCCAAACCCTCTTTATCTGATGAATCCACCTGCTAGAGAGATTTGAGAGATTTCGGTTGGTGGCTAGCCATGGCATCATCACCATCATCATCACTGGCTGCTGGCTTTCTGACGCATAGTTTCCAATATTTTTTTTCATTCTTATCCTGTTTCTGAGAGTATGTATTTTAACATCTAAGAATAGCTCAGGTTCCAGGTGGTTCCACCGTGGGTGTGGTTCTGTCCACCTCCTGTTCGGAGTCAGGGGCAATTTGGCCAGCCTATGGCCCTCACGCCCCTGAAACAGGCAGTCACTGCTAATCCTCCTCCATCCCGAGTAATCCCAGACAATCCTGGGCTAATCCCAAGTTGATTCAGGGGCACTCCCAGCTGGGTGTCTCACACAGAGCTATGCCAGGTCACCACAGACGCCGCAGGCAGCCTGGATATGCTATGATCCTATAGTAATGCAGCATAAGGAAAGTGTGTAAAGTGAGAAAAATTGACAAAATTACACTCTTATAGGATACAGTGGTAAAGTGGTCCTATAATGTGTGCATGTGCATTATAGTAGATGACAAGGCAGTGAGCTGATGTTAACCATATTTTTGATGCCTCCATCAAATCAACCACCTTTATTCCATGCTCTGTCCTTGAGGGGTGGCTTTGCCACATTTTTACCCCTACAGCTTGAACAGAATAAAATTGAAAACTTTATTATGTATTAAATATTCATAAAATGGAAATTCTCTTTCAGCCCCCTGGCTTGCTGAGGCAGACGGATGAAGCCCACAGAAACATACAATGACAGAGGAACACACACATCACACGCTTGGGTCCAGGAAGCTACTTCCTATTCAAATCATACCCCTTTAATACAATAGGCCTGGTGGAGAGAGCTCTAAATAATGAATGAACCAGTGGCTGAGCTTATGCAAAAGGATCCACTGCCTGGTCCCATAATACTGGAAAGAACAGATGGAGTCATAAGTAGTGCTGTGGCTGCTTTGTTTTATTGCTTTTTTTTTCTTTTCAAAATCACCAACATCAAACCTTATCAGTCTTCAAAAACAAGGAAGTTAATTCCTCCAAAAAAGCAAAAGAGGTTAAGGGTAAAAGCTTACTGACCAATCAAAGCCAATTAAGGTAAACAAGGCTTTCTAGGATGTTGCAGAATCAGCTTGGGTTCAGCTCTCATTAAGACCTTAAAATCCTGATAGCTGATTTAGATATTTAGACAATAGATACCAAAGCTCAGGATGGAATTCTTTGTCCTCAGATTAAAAGCTTAGACTCTTTAAAAACAAATCTGACATGGTGACACTTTTTCCACAACACGCAGGTAGAACGAACAGTAGGAGTTTTTTATGGCCTAAAGGAGGGAACTGAGTTCAAACCAAAGAGACACAGAATTACACAAATCCAGTCTCTCAGATTACATCTCAATATTTGTTGAGGAGTAGAAGCAGATCACTGGTATTTGTCCTTAATAATGTCTTTAAGATTAATTAATTTAGCTCTCACAGATCTTACAATACCAATGAACTGCTTTATTGTTCTCCATCCCTTCTTTAAAATATAACCTCAGTTTAATCCAGACACTGGAGAGACCTCTTTAGAGTTGAGAATCAATGAAGTTTAATGGCTATCAGTACTGGGGTTTAGTATGCATCAATGTCTGATTGAACTACATAATCCAGCTGCATTATGAGACCAGTATGGGTGCTCAATAAACCATGTCTCAACTTTTCTCACAACAATGTTTGACCGCAAGTTAAGTTACTGTGCACTCTTTCCTACCTCGGTTAAATGTCCAACAAAACTCTTTGTCATCCATCCAATGTGAGTTAAGCATTAACTTTGGAAGTAGTTGCTAATAAATGGGGGTAGGGTTTGTTACATTGAACGCAGTGATTCATCTGAAACAACCTGATTGACTGGCATGGGTTCAGCTGTGATGGAGGCCCTGCGCGTAAGGAGTGAGAATAAGAGGGTACCACAAGGGGCCCCTCCAAGCCACACAAAGGAGTGCCCTCAAAATGCCCCCCCACTCAACCATCCCCCTTCATTAGGCCCCCATCAGAATCCACTTTGGGTTTTTCCCGCTCATACACACAACGGCTAGAAAACAGGTCAAATGGTTTATAAGACACATCTTGTGGCAAATGTGCACTCATTCAAACAGAACTTAGTGAGAAACTAAGGGCTGTGAATAGGGTCTGGGAACCAGCAAAAAGAAACCACTCACCCGATTCAAACAACCTCAAGGGTGAAGCAGTGTGGTGCGCTTGCCCAGCTAAGAACACAGCAGCTGTTCTTGTAGTGGCACCGGGTAAAGCCGTTTGCCACACTCGACTGGTATTACCAAACCATTTCATGCAGAATGGATCCATTATGTATTGTCAAAGGGTAACCCTCCATGGTGCACATTCATTTGATAAGCCTAAATCAACGGGGAGTAACAGAAGCACTAACTGTGTTTATTGTGATGCTGTTTCTGCCTGTGCAGAAGGCAGGAGGGATCAGGGGGAGGGGAGGTTTCAACACAAGCAGTTTTGTTCAGCGCAGGAATGAGTTTTGTCAGCTAAGCCTGTCTCCAGGCTATTGGTGGAAATTAGCGCCAGCTAAATATTCGCTTTCCGTGATTGATGTTACGGCTGACGTTGTCCCTTTGAAGGGAAATAAAGAATTTAGAGCTATGTGGATTAATAGGGACAGAGTTGGGGGAATTTTATGCATCTGAGGGGAGACTTGAAGTGCTGCTGAAGGGCCTAATGGCAGCACAGATATGGCACTGATGATATAATGTGTCAGAGAGAAAAGACAAGTGAGACTTTGACAGTGAGTACAAAAAAGAAAATTGGAAATTGTGTGTGTGTGTGTGTGTGTGTGTGTGTGTGTGTGTGTGTGTGTGTGTGTGTGTGTGTGTGTGTGTGTGTGTGTGTGTGTGTGTGTGTGTGTGTGTGTGTGTGCGCGTGTGTGTGTGTGAAAGAGAAAAAGAGAGATGTAGTTATTTGCCTGAGAAGCCCAGAGTCAGATGATTAAAATCCCTTTAGGAGGCTTCTTTAAGAGAGACAGATGGGCAGACAGGCCTGTTTTGGAATGCAATCAAATTGAAAAGATTAAAAAGGAGTCTCTTTTATTAGGAGGTGAGAAACAGTTACTTCTCTGCCACATGCCATCATCGCCTCCACGGCAGTGGTCGTGACTGCATCGGCTTGCAAGGCACATTGTTGTCATTTTTGGGAGAGAAATAAACTAGAGATTAAGACTTGCAGAGTATCACTGTCATGTTTCTCTACACCTGTAGTTTGTTTTTGATCAAATATTCTCTTTAGGAAAAGGAAGAAAAAAAAAGTTCAGATTTGATCTCTTACAGGATCAGTAACTCAATAATCTAACTAATAGGCATCTTTATGAAGGCGTAACTTTCACTTAGTCTCAGCACCAAATATGAACAGTAACAATTCAGATGAGCATTCTCTTAGCTGCAATTGTAGTTGAATAGACTGTTTGCACAGTACAGTGATTCAAGCACTACGAAAGGTGCTCTGCGTCCGACCCCATTATTCCACAACACTGCAGGAGTGCAGTTTATAAAAAGGCTTAAAATGGAAAGTAAGTGTGTGGTTGTGTGTCTAGTAGCCTCAGATCAGGACATGGCTGCGGAGAGGGGTGTAATGGAGTTGGTGGGGGGATTCCTGCCTGACTGTGCACTAATTGCAGCCAATGGCTGGCGGCTCACCCTGGCACCAAAGCAAGGGTTGGCATCAGGATGGCAGGGTGTAGGATAGAGAAGGGCTGCCGCAGCTTTAGTGGGTAAAAATAGATGCTAACAGATTAGAAGAGCATCTGAGACCCTGATAGGGGATCGGAAAATCCGTTCGCCTGATGCCAGGGACAGCTGAGTGTTTCCGGTGGGCGCAAAGGGGACACAATCTCGGTATCACGTCTGACGCCCACACACAGAACGGGGGAGCCTCAGAGTTGGTGTAGGCACATGAATAGGCACGTGCCTCTCTACAGCATGGGTGTGGTTTTTCCACTGGGACCTGCAAGGTAGGCAGACCTCACACCCTCCCACAGAGGATTAACACAACAGGTGTTTGGGCTGGGCCACCTGTGGGGCCGGCCGCCTGCTCGCACTTCACACCTCGTCTAGGGAGAAAACTAACATTTTCCACTGGGCTTGCCATGCTTTTGTTAAAGACCAACACGTTTCTGGAGAGGATTTTACAGCTCCTTTTACAAGATCTGCAAGATATGCGTGCGTGCAAGTGTGCACAAGTCAGTCTGCATTTATGAGTGCATGTGTGTCAATATTTGTGTATCAGTCCATTTAATAGCCAACAGCCACAGTGTGGATTTGATTATAATAAAACCTCCCTCTGCTATATACAAAGAAACTGTCAGCCAACAATAGAATCAATGCAGACCGTGTTTTTTTTTCGCACCCTGCCTCAACATAATCTCATTCATAACAATGAGAATCTCATTTCCTACATTCTAAAGGTCAGTGCACACCTCCGATCACACTTTAATAAAAATCATTCTCAGCGTTTAATTTAATTTCAGCAGAGCAGGAAACTCATAGGCAGCCATGCAAGTGGCATGCAAAATTCATCAGATTGTCCCTTTAATTGCTTCAATTTCACAGTTTAGAGAAGAATGACCACAATTACAGAGGGGAAAAAATTATACACACAGGGACACATCTGCAGAGGGCACAAAAACAAATACTAAGATGGAGAGAAGACAAGTACCTGTATCAAGTCAAGAAAAGTGCCATGTTTGGTCACATTTTAATGAAATAAGATCAACAGTTTTAGGGTCAACTCCGAGGACTTCTTTAATATCTCTTTGTCTTCCCACATTTGAACCCTTACATAAACTGGAAAACTAAACCCCCCAGCCTCACATTTTTGCTCACACACACACACACACACACACATCTGTGCACACTCATCCATTCCTTCCATCATATACACATTGCTCACACATGCAAACATGACACAAAGCCTGGCACACCGGGCACACTCATTACTGCAATGCCAAGCTACCAGTTGCTAAGGAGACCTGTGGGAGAGGGAGGGTTCCTTGTTGTTGCCATAGCAGCCAGTTCGCTCCCTGCCAACTCTCTCCCTCAGGGAGGAAAAAAGCCAAGAGTGGAGGCTGAAGTGGGCAGAGGTAGGGGGCAGCAGTTTAATAGGGCTATGAGGTGTAGGGGAACTTCATTAGCCATCAGTGTGCAGCGCACCAACCAATGCTCCCCATGAATGCCTACCCGCATGCTGCACTTCAGCTTGCAGACTTCCACTTACTCACGCACAGACCAAGGACCCCTACTTATTCATACACCTATATGGAGAAGAAGAATGGTTGAGGAGCTGCATGCTCAGAATGAAAAGTAGACTTTATTCGCACATTGGAGAGGTTGAGAGGGCAGAGGTGGGTGACGCACAAAAGAAGGGTCTTGGGATCTAGATCACAGAGGCTTTGGTCGATATGGAGACAACTCCCTGTGTAACTGTGCCTCCCCTGGAGCACCCTTGACCTTTAGTAATTGTCTCTATCCTTCAATGATGCTAAACTATAGTGCAGTCAAACATACAATACATACATACATTATTGTATGTAGCAAATATAATGCAGTATTTCTCAATCATGTTCTTAGGGAACTGCTAACTTTCATGTTTTAGACATTGACAACAGTATGGGGTAGCTCAGTAGACTCTGGAGAAGATTGATAACAATCAATTTAAATAGCATGTAGAGTATACATACGTGCTCTGCACAAAATGCATCTGCATGCCTGTACTACAATAGACAGTAAGGTTATCCTACAACATATTCCAAACTACTTATTGATTCACCCCTGTGGTCATATCTTTGCTTTATGTCACATCCATGGTAATGGATGTACATTTGAAAATACACTTGGAGTAAAATATTTTTCATCCAATTTACATTTTCAAATTGTTTCCAAGCAGTTCGACAAATATGAATTAACATTAATTCCAACAAATACAGAAACAGAAAAAAAAAAAACATTAAATAATCTACAAGGTAGCCTCTGCACCTCTCACCCACTCATCCTCCACTGTACTTTGTTTTGTGTTTTGTAAGAGTATAAAATGGCATTTGGATTGTGAAATATGGTTAAAATATCACCAGATAAATAATTGTTGAAAAATACTTCTGCATGAATGACAGTGACTCACAAAACTTTCAAAGTATTTGAAAACATTACCCAGCACCATTGCTCTGTGAATACATGTTCATCTAACCAAAATATTTAATCTAGAATGAACTATTTCGTATACATTATTTTACTGGGTGTACAGTGAAATTAAACCTATCATTTTAATATGGAAGACGTGGGATAAACTAGTAACTTGTCCAGGGCGTAGCCTGCCTCTCGCCTAATGGCAGCTGGGATAGGCTCAAGTCTCCTCTGTAAACCTGAATAAGATTAATCATAATATGGCAGCATGTGAAGTATCATTGGTTGCATTACTGATCATCAATCACAGTTCTCAGATTTATAATTGATGGGGGGAATAAAAGATAAATAAATTCTTATTTTTAGTTAGAGAAAGTTTAGTTTTGACATGGACCTAAAGACAAAATGGAGAACACAGATTTTCAAAGTGATCCATATTGGCATACACTGCTGCAAGGGAAGAAAAATCTTGATTGGGAACAGTACTAAAGAATCTCCTGAAAACTGTGATGCGAATATAATGACAACATATCCAACCCATTCTAATCCCAGGGTAATAAATACTGCAATTTTGTCAGGAACTCTTGTTTAAATTCAGTTTAACTTGTGTTCGGTTGAATTTAGGGAACATATTTGATTGAATTTTGGCATTAGAACTTGCTAATTTACTTACTGAGAAGTTTACACTACATAGACAGAATAGGATTGTGCTCTGGTTTAACATGCATCGTCTCACTGTCATTGTAAACTAATGCTAAAAGTCTTCACTGTGTGCTGAGTGTAAGGCCAAGGAGGAATGACTAAACAGCAGAATGTGACCTTATCTAAATACCTGTCATTGCTCGAGCCAACAGCTGTCATAAGTGGATGTCTTTTAAGAGCCAGAGTAAAATGTGATAAGGTCTCAATACACAATAATAAAATACTTGAGAAAAAACTGTCACAGATCTTCATTACATAGATCAACTAATGGAACTCAAAATCAGTGCTAGAGAGTGGAACCCAAGCAGAGAGAAAAACGTGTTTCAAAATTAACCCAAGCTTGTGTGGACATGGTCTCAGAAGCAGGATGCTTGTGAAATCAAGGGGAAGAGAGCTCTCCAGCAGGGTCAGAGTGAGTTCTGCATGCAAGAGCAGTGCTTCGAATATTGACAGCCTGATAACCCATGATGCCCCTGGCTGCCTCAAATTCTCATATTTTAAGTGCCAGACGTACAGTACAAGCGAGAGAGGCTATTGATTTGGTTTGAATGAAGTTTGTGTATACAAGGAAGAATACCACCCACCCACCTCTCATCACAACCTCTACACCCCCAACCCAAGCCAGGTCAATTCAGTTCCAGCTCATGAGGACACAAAATGAATAATGGTGAGAAAAGGACATTCCTGGCCTAGTGAGAGGAACAAGAAAGAAGTGGGGGACAACAAGGGACAGAATTTACCACTCCTCCATCCTCTTTCTGTTTCCTGAAACAAAAAGAGCCCCATTAAGTCAGTTTGAGTTAGGGTCTCGTGTGTGTGTGTATGTGAGCAAAATGTGTATTCAGACCATGAGCGCGTATGCAATAAAGGGAAATAGGGGGGCAATGTACTGTAAGTTGCAAGACTGTCTGAGAGAAGCGGAGGAGGAGGGTTCACTGGGCTTGTGTGTGTGTGTGTGTGTGTGTGTGTGTGTGTGTGTGTGTATGCGTGTGTGTGTGTGTGTGTGTGTGTGTGCGTGTGGGGGGGGCTCTCTCCCGTTCTAGCCTAAGAGAGCCAAACTTGCTCTCAGCTCCTCGGCGGGAGACACTGAAATATTAATCGCCACGCTCCAGCCGCAGACTAGAGAACACAATCGCTTCAAACTCCCACCCTAATGAGTGTGTTCATGAATGGCTAATGTGCACAGATGGGGGGCTGATGACTGGATGGATCGCAACGGGGAGGTGAGGGAGGGAGACGAGGAAAAGAGGGGAGGGGGGAAAGTGAAATTTCGGCAGCACCCTGTGGTGGTGGTGAGGGGGTGAACGAGGCATGCCATGACCTTTTAAGAGGCTCCTGAAAACTTAATTAAGGCTGGCCCCGAACTACTCTTCCTTCTTTTAACTTCCTCTCCCACATATATTCATACTTTGCACACATTGTTTTCTGTGATCCCCTTCCTCCCTCCTCCAAGGGTATACTGAGTGTTTACCTACTTTCCCTTTGCACGTACACCCAATGGACTTGATGTACAATACATTTCCAAGGATAAAACTTCAAAGTTATGTAGATATTTTTAACAAACACTTCAGTTTCTTGGTCATGTTAATGTACGCACATATCTGGAAATTGCAAAAAACGTCTAGATATTAAAACTGCAAGAGAAGGTATGTTTTTCCTCATCCCCTACATGAATGCATCAAAAAGAAAAAAAGAGGATGCAACAAACACAAAGAGTTTGGACGAGCAGGGTGGAAGAGCAGGTTCACCTTAAACACAGTGTACTTTCACAAAAAAGTTGGAATTGAACTGAATCCAGCAAAACATGGAGCACATATAGGCCAAAGCATCCTGCCAGTTGGAGCTTGTTGCATATTGAATGTTAATGTATCATGCACCTTTTACGGATAAACCTGACCTGTCTTTTACCCTGCTGATACATTCTACCTCATTATCTTCCCTGATCACTTCATCACCATTTCAAACAGCAACATCAGAAGCATCTTTAAAACTTGAGTACAATAATAGAAATGCAGGTTAACGCTCCTTCCCAGAAGATTCACCATTACCATAGAGGCCACCTACGGATTAAGAGCACCCAGCGTGGAGACGCGTATACAGACACACACCCTTGCATCAACATGCATTCACACTCTGCATCTAATTAGAGGAGTGGGATGCTGTGACCTAATTCTAAACCCCTCTGTGGTAATCTGGATCTGCTTGCATTAGGACGTCATGGAAGAAGCTTCATACGGGCAAGCATGGCAATGGAATGAAATTGATCAGTGGGGGCTGGTGGGTATGGATCTGTTTGAAAATGTTGAGGGAAAGTTGGGGAAACAGAAAATGAGATCAGCACTACAATGTGACTGCAGCATCGTGTAATGTAATTCATACCAGACATTTTACAGACGTCTCTGATTTTGATTCAGAAAATTTGAGATCTGTGAAGATGTGCAGCTCATATATGTTTGTCACAATCTAGCAGCATTACAAGCTATCTCATGCCTAATATTAGGTAAAGTATCTGCAGGGCAATTTGAATTGCGAATGCTCGTGAAAAAATATTTGTTAAAAAAAAGTTTAAAGACTGAACCAACTCAATCCTGTGAGATAATGTGTAAAGGCTGTGATGCAGCTTCACTGTGGAAGTTAAAACTGTTTTCATTACTCATTTACCTTCCAGCTTTCATCTTGCTGATGACGTTGATATTCAACGTCACACTACATTTGTCACAAAGATGTGATTTGATGTCTTGCTACATAATGGCGCACACATTCAAGACTGTTATTCAACAATGCTTATCAGTGAGGAGGGGTGGTCTAATGCATCAGTCTTTCAACTCTCATGCTGGAGAACTCAGATAAAGATCCCATCCCAGACAATATTTTCCAATGTCCTTTCCCTTTTCTACTTCCTTCTCTCTTACCAGTGGTTAGGGTTACTACTTAAAAACTATAGGTTAGCGTCCAAATTATTACACATGGTTAGCTTTAGATGTCACAAGATAAATGAAAGGGTTAGAAACATACATGCATTGTTTGGTGATACACATTATAGTATAGGACTATTTCACCACCTGAGCCTTAGTTCTTCTTCGTTCCACCAACATCTTGTGCCGTATCATTAACGGTATATGGCCAATGCTCACCAACAGGTGTAAGTTTGCCGTGCATCGTTTATGATATCAGGAAATTTTTGTCTGGAGCTATAAAATTCTGAAAATGTTTCATATTTACAGGGCGCATCTGTGATTTCACATCCAACCTGTTTGATTTGAAGTTTAAGGAGTTCATGAGAGATGCACGGGTTTAATTTGTGTGAAAATAGTTCAAAGAATTTATTATTGGTTGAAAATTTTTGTCATTTAGAGTAAAAAATAAAAACATACATAAACATATTTACATATGCAGTCTAATGACCCATTTGTAAATGCATGATGCTACCTGCAGAAACAGTGATCATGAAATTCTGTGCAAAACATTTTAGATCTCTGGTGATCAAGTCCAAATTCCAAACCCTGTTATTTTTGTGTGTCTTTATATTAAATTTTACCATGTCTACTTTGTAAAAATGCATTTGCCATCAAGCTCTCATATCTATAATAAGTGCATATTTGTGAGCTCCACTGAGGGGTTCTGTTAGTGTGTAGAGATAGTGACACACACAAAAACACATCTGTCAGCAGCTTTGCATAAGCTGAGACAAGTATGTGAGGAGGTGCTACACCTCTATATGTTCTCTATGTGTATGTCACGGTACTCCTCGAAGAGGGCAGCAGCGTTTCCGCCTGAGCACGGCTGTCAGTGGGCATCACTCAGCCCTGCAGTGTGGCAGGACGCGAGGATCATTAGTGGAGACGGCAGGCGCAAGAGAGGGAGCAGAATGGAGCAGAGTAAAGGCGGAAAGGAGAAAGAGGGGCAGTGACTGCGTGAGTCGGGCAGTACTACTTAATATCCGTCTTGAGAGCATTACACACACGGCAATGCACTTTCCTCTCAGTCACGCAATCACCCCACCGCAGAGACCCCGGCATGGTACCCTACTCTGTCATTTTCTCCCCTCTGTCATTCCCCTCCCCTCCACCCATCTTACCCGGTCTCACCCTGTATCTCTGACGTATCTTCTCTGCCCCTCCCTGTATCTCTCAAGCCACGCTCTCACTTAAGCAGGGTGTGTTGAAGCTATTCTTTTACCCAGCCCCAGCATTCCTTTCTTCTTTTCCTTTTTTTCATTTCAACCCTCCTCCCATTTTCACCTACTCTGCATCACACAGCCGGTCCGCTCCTTGCACTGAGCATCATTGCTACTTGACCTACTCTTAACTGTAGCAAGGTGAAACAACTGTTCTACACATGTGATACATAAGCTCTTTTCACATCTTTTTCCATTCATCTCTCATTGCATTACCAGCACTTCATCCCCTGTTGTATGATCCAACAATCACAGGCTTATTCATAGTTCACGTTTGCCCATCAATTAATTAATTTATCTGACACTTTCTGTCACGATGTCACTGTCTTTAGTCAGAACTATCCTTTTGATCCCCTTCTATTCCTCAAGGTCTGTGACCTGTGCAGCAATGCCTCAAGCTGAATATCATAATCAACATGCCTGACATTTTAAACAAACAGATCAGCCTCGAAAACGTTAGCTGTGTTAGCACATGGGGCTAATTTACACGATGCTGCAGTCACATTGCCCCTTTTCCATGTTCAGGAAATCCATTTGTTTACATAACTGTCATGGTATTTATCATACACAGATTAGGCCAGTTCTGTAATACAACTGTCCCAGTAAACATGAATAAGCTTTGTTTTTGGCAACAGCTGTGAGAGCAGTTAAGTAGCTGATGACAACTGTTTGCAATATGATGACGTTGAGCAAAGTAACCTGGCCAGATGCCTGGTCAGCTGAAAGACTGAGAGCTTTCGGATGCATGGAGTCAGATATGAAACTGACATGTAAGCATTCTCACACAAAGCATGTGACTGACCAAGTGCAACAGGGGACCGTGTGACAAGGCAAAAAAAGAAGCCACCGAAACCTTTTTTTGGGGAAATTATTAAAAAAAAAAATTTTTTTGGTGATAATGACTTTTTTTGTTTGGCCTGTCGAAGTATCCTTGGTTAAGATCCCCAACTAAATATTGCTTTTCTGATGTTTCCATTTGTGTGTGAATGAGTATGGGGAAGGGTAGAGCTTGTATTACTGTGTAGACTAAGAAATACTATATATGGCTTGCAGTGTAAAATCACTGAGTGGTCAACAAGACTAGACAAGCGCTTTATAAAATACAGTCCCTCTCCCATAATTATTTATTGTCATGGTCAAACAAATAGTAAATGTCCCTGTTACCCCACTGTTTTTTTTTTTTTTTTTTTAAATCACAGTCAGATAACATCACAACTTTTGCCCTTTACCACCTCTGTCACTCACCTAATGCTTGCACACACACTCACATACGTTTTTCAAGAAGAACACTGACATCCAGCTCTGGATCTTTCTTTCTCCCTCATACAAACAAAGTCACCAGCATAAATTACAACCTTCCCCTCATTATAATTCTAGGCATGTGACTTTGTAGATGTACAAAGGCAACACAAACACATACCTCCATTCAAACACACACACACACAGCCTTGACCCCAGTAGCATCCTCTCAGTTGCCCTTGTGGAACCTCCTTGCCACTCATCTAGATGTTGCCCCAGCCGGTCTTTTAGCACGGATCATTTGTAAGGATTTGAGAAAAGACTTCACTAAGCTGATTGGAAAGGGAAGGGGGCAAATTACCATTGCACAACTGTGGAAAAACTGTTGAGGGTTATGATTCACCTTATGTAATAGATTGCGTGTATATGTGTGCATGTTCCGGCAATACAAGCCCTCCTCCCTCTCCCACTGCCCCTGCCCCACACCATTTACCCATTTCGCACTAATTGAGGGATCTTTTTTTCGGAAGCTGTTATTGCATGCATTTAATTATTTATTTTGACGGGAAGCAATCTGGTGGCTAGTGAAGAGATTGGGAATGTGTGCGTGTGTATGTGTGTGAAGGCGGGTGGGAGAGGACAGAGAAAGGTGGACTTGGTCATTGTAGTAAATGCATTTTTAAGGTACTGTAAGTTAACTAATAAGTATGTTGGTTGGACTTTTCATTTATGAGCAGTAAATACAAAACTTGCTTTGTGTGTGCACATGTGCGTTACATCTCAAAGAGCATGGCTTTCTGAGTGCAATGGGACTGCACTAATGGACGCACACTTGAGTTGAAGTGTGTAGAGTGTAGCTGAAGTGCAGCCAAGTCTAGCTTCCAACCCTGCTTGGAAGCCCTATAATCTACTCTCTACTAATCTAGCTCTCCATTTTTCTCACTTCTTCCCTTGTCTTTATATCTCTGTCTTTAGCAATTTAATATTTTCATCCCTCCTTCACCGACAGCCACAGCCTCCCCTGTCTCCTGACTGTCTCCCTATTAAATCTTCTTATCCTGGTTCTGAAAATGAAGAGACACAGAATTGTCGCTGGCTGTCTGTGGACTTCCCTTTTCTTCTTTGCTACCCCTCCCTGTTGTTCAGTAAGGAAAATGAAATAAGGGAAGACGACATGTAACCACCAGTAGTCTTGACCTTTATCAGGCTTCAGCGCCTGAGGCAGGGTAAATTAGACATTAAGAAAATGACTGAGCATTATTAACCCCTACTTACTAACACATTTTGCCACATTATCTGGTCTGAACAGTGGCTCTGATGCCTTTCAAGGTGCAATTGATCTAACTGTGAATAACATGTAAACTGTGTCTGCACGTCCAGCCTGACATTGTAAGCTCATACAGTTTAACTGTGATTGATCCCAGCATTTCTGTGATCACACTTCACAGAACTGAATTGATGTTTCATGATAATTCAAATTCCCAACTTCTTCGTCCAAAAAGATGGACTTGTGAGGGCCACAGGCTGTCTTCATCAGTCTGTATTTCAAATGAGACATCAGCTCTCTCTTTTTGAGGTTGCACGTGCACGTGACTGACACATGTGCATGTGTGGCCATCCCTCTACTCCAGTCAATCAGTGAGAAGAGACAATTCCCCAAATGACATTTACGGAGAAGAAAGAGAGCCATTTATCACTTTAGTTTTGGGATAATAAAAGAATGACTGAATGAGCCTGCCTGTGTGTGTGTGTGTGTGTGTGTGTGTGTGTGTGTGTGTGTGTGTGTGTGTGTGTGTGTGTGTGTGTGTGTGTGTGTGTGTGTGTGTGTGTGTGTGTGTGTGTGTGTGTGTGTGTGTGTGTGTGTGTGTGTGTGTGTGTGTGTGTGTGAGAGAGAGAGAAAAAAAAAACAGGCAAGAGAGGGAGACCGCTAAAGATGAAAAGGGGATTTCAAAAGCACATGAAAGAAGCAGGAGAAATAAGCGAGGGAAGAGGGAAATCAGTGATAAAAAGGCTACTTTGTGGGGAGGACTGTGTGTGTGAAATAAAACAAGGGAGAAGAGAAGGAAGGGTGTGAATGATTGACAGTGGAATAGACAGCATGAAAAAGAAGGGTAGCGGGGAAAAAAGCCTTGAGCGCGGGAAGAAAAAAGACAGAGACAGGAGAGGGGATAGAAAAATGCTCTTGGCGCACAGTGAACACCAAGAAGAAAAGAGCGAAAAGAGACGGAGATGAAAAAAAGAAGTCCAATAGAAAGACAGAAAGGTAAAGGAGACAGTCTGGAGACAGAGCAAGGCAGACGTGCTAGGTTCATTCAGGGCTATGAGCAGACTTGGAGTTCAGGTCTCACACGGTCAGCATACTAAACACAGGACCCAGTGTCCTGACCCAGATTCATGCCAGTGACATACAAATTCAAAAGCGGAAGAATTTCATCCCCTTGCATGACCGTAATGTATCTCAAACCTGAGCCTTTCCCCTTAATTCCAGCTGGTCTCAGTCACCTCATAACCTCATCCAAATCCTGTAACCTCCCCATACATGTGTTGGTTCTCCCACACAGATTTGCTCATGCATGGATTGCTTCACATTACAAACGTGCCGGGCAACAGAGTCATACATGTGAAGAGATTTCCTTCTAAAGCTTTTGGCTTTTTTGCAAAGCTGAGCCAACATTACAGCTCAGCAGGGTCCTGACCATACAATACCTGAAGTGACCTCTGCAGTTACATCCATCAGCCAAGGGCGTGCGTTTCAGCCGCAGCATATCCACCAACCATTAGCATAACAAGCATCTTTCCTGAACATAACTCTTGCTACTTCTCCTCTCTAACGCCTTCTCCTCTTTTTTTTTCCTATCCACCTGCACCAATCAGTCAGCATTAACTACATTTCCCTTTGTGAGGCGGCTGCTTCCATCACTTAACGGTACCGCCAAGCTCAGGTAAACTGATCGCTGGCCCTTACATGCTCCACTTTCCCCTCCCACAGTCCTCTGGCCCCTGACAGGGGCTTGATGGACAGGCGCAAAGAAGCGATGTACCTAGCACATGGCTGCCGGGAAGGATCCAGAGATGAAGCGTTTTGAAATACACCATTTATGTTGACGTACGTCATCTCTTTTTCAGGGACAGACATGGCAATGTGCACGCACATAAACCCGCATGCGCATGCACACAGCCATCAATCCCTTGCATACAGGAAGAGATATCAGACGAGAGAAAAATTGAATTAGGAAATACGGGCACTGTGATTTGTGGGAAGCCAGTTTTGAGGCTGGGAGAGAAATACAGCTTGGACTGCACTTCATCTTACAGCACGAGCAAAGAGGAAGAAGCATCTGTGTTGTTTATCTAAAGCCCCCGCCCATCTAGCTACGAAGGCTTGATTTGAAATATTCATATACATGTATGACAAGATCAGGCCCATTATGTTGATCTCTCTCTGCAGGGCTTCACTGAATGGAAACCCATCAGTCAGTGTAAATTATGAAGACAAGAGACATTACATAAGCCTAAAGATGAGTATAAAGAAGGTACTATTGTAGCATGATATCAATCACGTTCTACAGTATCATCAGATGATAATACGATGTGGGCAATTTCAAGGATAAATCCACCATTATAATATTTCAAAAGCCTATAATGAAAGAAAAACATATTAGTGTTTATGTAGTGTGCCCCATCGTGTATTAGTGTTCATATTTTGAATTAATCTGTTAGTAGACACATGGTATTTCAATTTAATAATGAGCCAAAAACTATTACCAACAAGGGTTGCACTTGATAGTCATTTTACTTGTAGCTAAATGTTAGGCTTTTTAAATGTTTTTCACTATAAATGACAGATATGAATTAGTTTTTCTACAGATCAACCAATCCTGTAATTGACTTATTGCTTTAGCACTACGACCTGTAAGATCAACCTTTGTTTGCAGACAAATTTAAACATTCCACAGCAATGCCCAAAGAACACATGGTCTGCATCTAACTGGAAATATATGAAGCGCATCTTTAATTACAAACAAAAATAGCATATTCATAATATGTAAAAGTATTAAGGTGTATGTTAATATGGAGCAGGCTAGCCAAGGGCAGTCTAGTTGTGATAGTGGTGAGTACTGGAGACAGAGCAGAACAGAGTGGAGCAGAGCGGGCCCTGTGGTAGTAGAGAAAAAGACAGGGAGAGTCAACCCAGCGTGACTACCGCCTGCCTGAGTGGAGCAGCCTGCCTGCAATTAAGGTGGAATCAGGGAGAAATCTGCGCTGCCTTGATAATGAGCCTCGTCTGAATTATTAACGAGAGCTGTTCCCCCGGGACCTGGGCTCCCACTGAGCCCATCAGTCCCCCCCCCCCCCCATCACAACACAGCCACATTCACACACACATACTTACTCATAAAGGAAGAGGAGAGAAAAGCATCCACATTCGCATATACACACACACACACACAACAGCAATCACAAATTATGCACATTGACACAGATGAGCAACAAGCATGCCTCAAGAGACTAAGTCCAAAATTTCAGGCATCACGGCGGGTAACATGTTTTATTCACAGGTAAATATCTGGAGCCCTTTATAACAATTGCAGTACAAACATTTCACTCGGACATGATGACTTCATTCACTTTTCACTGTTTTAGAATTAGCTATTTGAGCATATTAGATGACTGGGCGTAAGAAAAATTCCAAAAATCCCACACAGACAAATCCTCTAAGCTGCGATTCCTTTTACTTACCCTACAGGCTATTACTGAATCAAGCATCTGCAACAACAAAAGCATTTTTCTTTCCCTTATTATGTTGGGGAATAGCATGCTAAGACATTTCATTTAAAGGTCACCTATTTTGTGATAAGACATTTAAAGTGCAGTATGTTAAGTATTTAGTGTCATTAATCAAAAACATTTCATTCTAATCAATTTATTTTGGGAGTAATATTACTCCATGACCAACTTTACTGACAGTGCTTGGAGTCTTCCATTTTTTCTTGTTGCTCAAAACTCGCAGACTGAGTAACAATTTGATCAATAAGACTACAAGTCACATGGATGCCAGTGTCATCTGAATGTGACTAGAGGGTAACTGAGCAGGAACACAGTGACTTTTAGCCTGATTTTATTGAAATGTGGTTTTTGTGGGTGCATACCGAGAACTTACAGTCCGTCCAGCTGTGTTACCATTACATAGCCTTTCTCTGTTCCCTTCCCAGCTTCAATTTGGTTCCATGGAAATAAAAAGAGATGTGTTCTAATCACACAGCAGTGCTTTAACACTCAAGGCCTCCCCCTCCCAATCAAATCTCCATGGCATCAAACTTAACACGGCCTAAAAAAAAAAAAAAGAAAAAAAAAAAAGAAAAGCACACCACAATCCCTGCAGCTGTGAATGGTTTTGCTTAAAAAAAAAATAAATAAATAAATCCAGGAGAGCTTACTAAACAGAGCCACACCTTCCATGTGAGCAAATTGTTGAAAGTCAGACGAGTTTCAAAACAAATCAGGTGGCAAAACACCACCACTGAAAGTCGCCTCTGCTCCTGGTCAGCCCCCTCCTCTCCAAAAAAATGATTCACCCCACCTCAGAACAGAGTGTTCCTCCATGGGTGGTTTGAGGAGGCACATGTGTTTTCTGCAAATGTGTGTGTCTGAGCCAGAGGGAATAGCGGCAGCCATCATCCTAAACAGTGCAATAGGAAAACACTAAACATTTCTAGCATTGCCTCACTAAGGGGAAAATAAAAGAGTTATAAATATGTCACCAAACAGAAATGCAGCAAGAAATACAGAGAAAAGCGTAATACTCATAGTAAGAACTCTGAGTCGAACATTCTGATTAGTTCAGCCATGTCCGGTTGGGAACCTGATTGTCTCACCCTGAAAACAAAAACAAAAAAAGTATTTGAGCTGGATAAAATTCTGCCTCATTATCCTATTATCTCTATGATAATATGAGATGTCTCTCAGATGAGTAGAGGCACACTGCTTGAGGCTCTCTGGATCACAGCTAAAGCTTAAAATCCTGACACCACAGCTCTCTTGAGAAAGACTCCTCACCTCAATTGGCCCTTGTGCCTAAAACCACTAAGACAGAAAGAATGTATAGAATGTCTAATGGATAGACAGACAGCACATAAGTCAGCGGAGATAAAATAGGAGATAAAAACAGCATCTGGTCGATGTAGTGATATAAGAGAGAGAAGTAATATCAAAGGCAATTGATATTGTTTTTCATATTACTGTCTCCTGATTGCCGTCTCCCATATTTGAATGTGTGCCCATGCTTTGGTAATCTGCATGTACATTAATCATTTGTGTGAGAAATGAACTGCCATGATTGCCTGAAGGCTACAGGGGGGGGAAAGCAGTGAGAATGGGCTACTTGGCATGATTCAAGCTAAATATACTGCCTGAACCCAAACTGGCTCCAGGTGAAGGAGCCTGGGGAGATGTGAGGTGCTCATAATCCTGCACCATAAATCTATCCAGCGCACATCATATGCTCTCACATTGTGAGAGTGTAAGCACATATATGTGTGTGTGTGTGTGCGTGTGTGTTGCACTCTTAAATTACTCTGCTCCCCTCAGCCAAGAAAGAGGATAAACTATGAATCAGCTGAAGTCTAGGATAGTTTCCAGTCTCCCCAGACTCCCCTACGATCTTCAAGCATCACAGGCATTTGTATACACACATGCAATAGACTCAAGCATGCAAATCTTGAAACTTCCTCTGTCAAACTCGTTCTCCTGCCATATATTTAACATTCATATCTCTCGTTTTTACCAAGTGTCTGCCTGCTGCAGTTGCTGGAGCTCCTACATAGTGACAGGATTACAAGGGTCTGTCTGACTCTTTACCCATAAATCAATTAGATAAAATGATATGATCTGGTCATGTTTTAAATATTACTGCCTATGGAGACTGGGGGTTATGTGCTTTTAAAGATGATAAGACAACATATATAACCAGAGACAGCTTTCCCGCTTTACTCAAAATTTACCCAGAGGCAGTTTCTCTTTTCATCTAACTGCTACACATTTGCTGTCACTTTTCTTTTCTTTTTTTTTTTCTTTTTTTGTTCTTACAGCCATCTTCCTGGACTGGCTGATTTCTGTCGATAGAAGAGGCACCATGACCTTTGCCCTGCCGACCCTGCACAGACCTTTACCTAAAGTCACTTTATAAATAACAGTCTAGTCTCTTTGGATTAAAGTGTCTGAGTGACTGCCTGGCACTCTTTGCGACCTGCTGCTCAATCCACTGGCATCTGACTGGCCCAAGTGCTGGAAAAAGCCCTGGCACTGTCAGGACACAGAAAGGAAACTATGCATATAAAGAAGGCAGACAAACAAACTCCACACTGTTGAAATTGTACATACAGATGATATAATGCGCTGATGTCCTAGAGGTATTTATCATACATTTCTTCTTTAATGTGTTTAACACACCAAAAGCATTTGTGCATCAAAGATTTTTGTATCCCCTAACTACCCATGCTGGTATATACAATAAAGTAACCCCCCAGCATAACAATAGCATCATCTAAACCCCTTGAAGTTAATGAACTTCTAGATGCCTACAGGGAAATCCCCAGACCAAGTGTTACCCCACCGTTAGAGGCATTATGAAGTCAAGAACGAGACTACATATACCATTCACTGCAGTGACATGCTGTCAGACCAATCAGCGGGCCAAAACACAGACGCCTATAGAACCAGACAGCCCCTCCCCCAGCAGTAGCCCCCACAAAGACACACACAGCACTACCGACCCTCATGCTTTGTTGTAATTTACATGGGACTCTCCCACGCACGCAGAATGCATCTACATGCACACATGGATGCTCGCGTTCGGGCATAATTGGCCTTGAAAACATAGAAGTATGCTTTCTCTATACAGAAGATTCAGAATCTGTTTTTAATCTTAATTCAGAATCCTGCAATATTCTGGGGTTGGAGAAGCTCTGCTCGAGTATGAATAAATTAATGGTAGTTAAGCAACCACTAATCTACAGCACCCCAGTGGAAAGTATAACAGGGTCCACAAGAACACAATTCTACGTATCCTCCCTCCAGTAAGGGGCCGATTAGAAAGCTGTGACCTCGGAATACTGGAGCCTTCCTAGAAGTCAAAAGCTATTAGGTATTTATAGGAGCTTAATGGTACTGTCGAGGTGCACTGGCTGACTATTACCCATCATCAAGCCAGTAGGCCTATAACATCCTTTAAAACATTAGTCAGGGCAGCACAGCCAGCTTTTCAAGATTTTTCCAGAATTTATGTATGTTGGACTTAGGTATTTACATTTAAAAAGTTTACTTGCTTTTAAGCTGTTTTCCACAACCCAACCTCCACCTTCAAGCTTCCCTGTCAAAGCTATGCCTCTTAATTTGAATTAATTGAATCAGCATTTTCCTCAGTTCTTTTATTGCTGAAGTTAAACTGAAGTTGTTCTCTTTGGATCTGGATTTGTCTAGTTATATAGTTACTCTAGGTGGTATTTCCTTGGCTTCTAGTTCTACAGTGAGGAACCTTGGAGTCATTTTTGATCAGAATTTACCATTTGACACTCATATAAAACTGGTGTCTTGGACTGCCTACTTTCACTTTCGTAATATTGCCAAAATCAGGAACATCCTGTCTCAGAGTGATGCAGAGAAACTAGTCCATGCATTTGTTACTTCTAGATTGGACAACTGTAATTATTTATTATTGGGCTGTCCCACATATTCTCTGGAAAGCCTCCAGCTGATCCAAAATGCTGCAGCCAGAGTTCTGATGAGGACTAACAGGAGAGAACATGTTTCTCCAGTTTTAGCTTCTCTTCATTGGCTTCCTGTTAAATGCAGAATAGAATTTAAGATTCTTCTTCTCACATATAAAGCTCTTAATGACCGAGCTCCATCATATCTTAAAGATCTCATTGTAAGATATTTTCCTAACAGAGCACTTCGCTCCCAAACTGCAGGTTTACTTGTTGTTCCCAGAGTTTCTAAAAGTAGAATGGGAGGTAGAGCCTTCAGTTATCAGGCCCCTCTCTTGTGGAATGAGCTGCCAGTAAATGTCCGGGAAGCAGACACCGTTTCCACTTTTAAGATTAGGCTTAAAACTTTCCTTTTTGATAGTTAGGGATGGCTCAGGTGATCCTCAAACATCCCATAGTTAAGCTGACCTCATCTGTCACACCTTTCCTCACTTTGCTCTCTTTTTCCCCTGTTTAATTTCTCAAATGATTTTTTGTACATGTGACATTATTGTGGTCATTAACTTGTGTTTCCCTGATTCAACAGGTATCCTTTGAATGGCGTTAAGGTGTTTTTCCCCCCCATCTTTTCTGTCTTCTCAAACCCCAGCTGGTCGAGGCGGATGGCCACCCTTCCTGAGTCTGGTTCTGCCAGAGGTTTCTTCCTGTTAAAAGGGAGTCGTTCCTTTCCACAGTCGCCACAGGCACGCTCAGGACGGGAGATTGGACTGAAGACAAGTTTCGGTGCAATCTGTTGGTTTCCTTAGCTAGGATATTGTTTTTGTATTGGCTCTACTGAATGAATTGGATTATTTTGAAATTAATTAATTGGATTTCATTGGATTATGATTACAATGAATAGAATTCCAATTGGCTTGAACTGGACTATATTATTTAAGTGCCTTGAGATGACAATTGTTGTAATTTGGGCCATATAAATAAAACTGAATTGAATTGAATCCCTTATCTATTAAACTATATTGACATTTTTTGCTATATGGTTAAAAAAATTAGTATAAAAGTAAGATAGCTGCATCAGAAATAAAGGTTTCATGCACTTTCAGGTGCAGCATTTCTAGTGATCGTTTGGTTGGCTCATTTAAGCCAGGCGCACATGTGACTCAAAAGTGTATGTTTACAATACCGCCCTGTCTCTGACCAAAACCAGGTCAGGCCTGTAACTGACATCAAGGATGCCTGCTTTAAACGACTTACCTAATCCCCCGTCATTACCTGGAATAGGCCCCATGTCTCGCCTGCGGCCTGAAAATAGCCTAGGACCTCAGACTGCCACTGTCAAACCCCACTAATTTGCAGTTTCATAAATAGAGACTGGGACTTTGGCACTTTAAGTAAAGAGACCTCATGGTTGAATAGTGTTGGCGCGGGAGCAGAGCAGAAGAAACAAAATCTACCTGAAGACACACCTTAACAGTCAGCTAAATTTAATGGGACAGGTTTAAAGTGTCAGTCAGGTGCTATGTGATTAAGACTGAGGCCAAAAGCGGAGACTCGACTTCAACTGGTAAAGAGTTTATGTTACGCAACAGCAAAACAACAAGTTTTGACAAAGAACTCATTACCCTGAAAAAAAATAAAATAAAATAAAATCACACCAGCTCTGATTGTTTATGATGAATGATACCTAAATTGCTCTGGACGAATCATGTTATGCTGTCAACTCTATCATCCTTCTCATACTTAAATTCAGCAAGAAACAATGTGCTTGAACAAAGGTACAGCTGGCCAATGAGAAATACTTTCTGAATCCTGTCCATCAGTTTGCTTTAGATAGAAAAAACAAAAACAGACATACGTAACTTAGAATTACAAGGTGAAGAGTCTGATGATGAATCCACAAAGTACTATCGTACTGTACAGCCTCTACTTTATTTACCCTCTCACATACTAACATTAACTTGACTGCAATGCCAGATGCAAACTTAAGATCCAGTCTCGAGGCACAGCTCTGCAAAGTTACACCATCAGGTCAAGCATTGCTGCCCTCCTAATCTCACTGCCCCCTCTCACTGTCTTCAGATGTCTATAATGAATTGAAACAAGATGAGGCTGGGAGCAAAGTGGGAAGATCTCCAGGAGGTTAGGCTCTGGGCCAGGCAGCCAGCGATAGTGGACTGTGGTCAGTGGTGAAAATGGCACTGAATATTTACATTGTGGACAGCTGACCTATGGTCTCCAACAAGTAGCCACACAGTTGATTCACAGATATGTTTTAAGAAATAAATAAGAGAAAACGTGGTGGACTACTAATTTTCATGACGCACTAACCCTTACTTATCTGGAAGATTTATTGGGAGATATGGAAATAAATCATCAATCGATCAGATCTTGAGGTGAGGGGATTCCATGCAGTACCACAGACGCTGAAGCCTACTAAAAGTATGCTTTCTGCTGCTAGGGTGAAAAAAAGCTGCGCACGTAGAGAGGGTCTTCACTCCAGTCTATTACATTCTGCCATCGGTGATATATTAGAATGACTGACGGCATTAATGAACTAAGACAAGATAAGGCATGGCACCACTCATGCGTAAATTACACGGAATCCCACAGTAACATGTGTAAGGCACAAGGGGTGAATGAATCATTATGGCTTAGTGAATAATAATCAATATTATCACTGTGATTAACATGTCAGCCCCTCTCCATGCTGGGTCGTGGGTTTCATTTCTTACCTTCCAGCCAGCTGAGCTGTTACTGTCGCCCTTATCCTTGAAATAGGGCACATAACGGACCATCCAGTCGTATATCTGTGACAGCGTGAGCCTCTTTTCTGGGGTGCTCTCAATGGCGCGGGTAATGAGATCCGCGTAGGACTGGTTCCCCCACGCGTTCCGACGCGAGGATTTGGCTTTGCGCAGGGATCCGGTCACATCGAGCGCCGCGCCAGCCAAGCATGGGTGCGTCGAGCCTGTGGGTGCCGGGGCGCCGGCTGGATGCTTCAGCTCTCCCGGCGTTCCGCCCACGAGTCCGGCTCTGCAAGCCGGGACGTCCTCCGGTTCCACCTTGATGTTGGCCAGTGGAAGACCCCCGCTCACCTCGTGTCCACCGGGAAAATCCTCTGGGCAAGGCAGCGGCCATGTGCATGAGCGAGGCCGGCTTTGCGGCTCGAAATCCGAGTCAACCTGATGAGCGTCTAATTCGTCGTCCTCCATCATCAACATTTATCCTTCAGTTGAAAATAGAATAAATCAAAAGAAAGGGCAAAGAAGGAAACTGTCTTCAGTACCACTTCACGCTGAAATTTGCCTTGTAATATGCCTATAAAGCTTAGTCAGAATCAATAGAAGCCCATTCAGCAGAGTAGGACAATCATGATGAATGTAAGCAAAAATCACTGTCTCGCGTGGAGAGATAAGAGAAGTAATAAAAGTAATAATAATTTCTTGTCCATTTTAACAGGAGGAGACTATCAAAAGATGATAAAATACTTCTTATTTAACAATCCATATCACCTTAATACATTAAATCTCAAACGTGTCTAAGTCAGTCATGGGGGCTTTTCAATCCAGTTGCAGCAACAGATGATATTTCAGATAAGGAGCAAAGCAGCCGTCGATAAATCCTCCAGAAGACAACGGAAAGAGTCAGGAAAGAGGAGGGGAGAAAAAAATCATCAGAGCTGTGTAGAGAGCATCCACTGAGGCGATAATGCGTGATTACCGTGAATTATTAAATCTTCCAGTCTGCATGGATTAAGCTGGCAGCGACACATTCAAGTCCATTCAGCCTGAACAGCACCCAACTGTCTGCAATTATAATGAAGAGGCGTGCGCATGTGACGAATCGATAATTTTCCTGTCTGAAATATATAAAGGAAGAGGGCAAAAAAAAAAAAGCCCGGCAATCAAATCTCGTATCCAGTTGTCAGGACGATAAAAATTGGCTTTTCTCACACCTCCTCTTGCTCCCTTCAATCAGCCCCTTGCCTTTTCTCACTCTCTCAGATGCCACACATGTTCTCATTTGCTTACAACTCGTACCGTCGATGTGAGCCGAGGATGACGCGCCGGCGCTGTATAGTAGAGATGCTGCCAATTGGAGTGCGCTCACGAAATCAATACTCCGAACATGATTACAGCGAAATCCCGGACACACACACTTTCTCTCTCCCTCCTTCCCTCCTCATCACCATCTCAGTTACGAACGGAGGTGGCAAAACCAAAATTCTTAATCAGTACTCAACATAATGATCTTTCTGGCGGAGCGTCACATGGCGCTTTGTGTGCCAGCCTCCATGTAAAGCTGTGACCAAAAAAAAAAAAAAAAAATGTAATTAAATAAAATCAAGACAATGTGAAACCCACGGGACAGGAGCAGAAATTCCTGCACAATGTCGACACTGGCTTTTGTCTAAAATAGGCTAAGTATGTGCGTAACAAATTGCCCCGTGCACCGTGTGCAGCGTCCAAATGCCCTCCAGGGAGAACTCGCGATGCGCGAACGGTTCTACCTCCGCTGATTATTTGCGGGCAATACCTCAGTGAGTGTAATTTTCTATGCCGATTAGACAGATTTAGTTCAGATTAACAAGAGATTAGGTAACCCTAGATTTTAATCCGAGAGGAGTGGGTTGAAGTGGGACTTTTCAGAGGCCAGGGTGAAAAATCACTTGTGCACCAGACTCCGTGAAGTGAGGAAAAATAAAAGACATTATCAGAAACCGCATTTGTTCCAACGCCAAAGCCACTCTTATTTGGCAGATTTAGTGCAAGTCTGACCGTGTGTGTGATTCTGCTGCTACACTGATCTCTTCCTTCTAAAATCTGAGGGCTGGGCGGTACAATCACAGGTGTTCTTTTACTATTGACAGTCAATGTCTCTTTCAAATTCAATTATACTGGTTGTGTAGTCTAAACTACCTCACATTTTCACTTATCAGTCTAAAGATAATCTACTGAGCTATTTTTTCTCGAATCTTAATGAACAACCATCAACATAACACCTGTTATATTGATAGTTGCTTCAGGGAAAATATTACTTATTCATGGACTTTGACAGTTAGCCCCACTTGAACACAAATGCTTGCAGTGATAATTTCTGAAACTACTGCAAGCCTTTCAAAAGCCTATGGCTACTCTGTATGACCTGTCCCTCCACATGCTCTCTCTCTATTGAGTCTGGGACCTTAGAAACAGAGGGGGAAGTAATCCAGTGTACATTTTAGTTCTAATTTTACAGGCACAGTCAAAACAACTCCTTGTGCTGCAAGGTGGAGGAAACTGTCTGAGAACACAGCCCCTTTCATGCATTAAAGTGTGCATGCATGGAAGCTGTACTTAAAAGTTGCAAAACACAGCCACAGTGTCAGTGTGCACTCAGACACGATGTTGAGAAATTTGTCAAAAATAGTACGGTTTTAAATGCGGGAGGATGTGTCATCAGTGTGTCATGGAGTGACTTAATGTTGAGCATCAGGCGGACCACATGATTAAAATGCCATGTAGCTAATAGTTTTCTTTTTAAACAAAACAATATTGCTCATTAAGAATATTATTATACAAGGAAGTATTATACTTCAATGATCACATGCAAAGAATAATCAAACCAACACTAGAGACAGACGAGCCTTTTGCAGCTTCTAGTCTTTAACACGAGGTTCTGCTTGAGATGCGTCACAAGTAACACTTATGAAAGCCATAATTTTGGTGACACTTCAGATTACACAATGCGCCTTGATTACACAGGAAGTGAAAGAAAACCAAATGACTATCAAAGAAGGCAAACAACCAGATCCAGAGACTCACAGCAGGACTAACTCTTAAGAGAGACAAAACTTGTGTGAAGCAGAGAGGAATCAGGCAGAGAGGCAGAAGGGCTTGGCAGAACCAGTTAAAAAAAAAAAAAAAACTGTTTGGTCCCCTCCAGGCTGACTCTTACGTTGTCCCATACCAGACATTCCAGAGGCAGCATGCTGCCTTAAAGCTTTGAGTGGCTGACCTTGGAACAGTGTGTTCTGCATAGCAGTAATCACCTCAGTGAGCCACAAGTCAGTCAGAGCATCACATGTACAAGTCAGAGCTTTGTGCCTGTCAATTTGCACCCCAACAAAATGCGCTGGAATTCAATTTGAAGGAGGAAAGCGGCTCGTAATTTTTTCACCTATTGCTGCTAAACCCACCTCAGACCGTGTCACTTCAGCAATCGCTTATAATTTTATCATATTTCAAACTTATCTCTGTAGCCCAGTCTGCCCCATGGGGTTTGGACAAGAGGTATCCCGAGAAACCACAAGAACACCCTCGGGAGATCAATGTCTGTCTGGGAAAGCTCCTCCTCTCGGCCTCCTCCCTTCTCAGCAAACAACCCACACACTCTCACAGACATATGGTTTCCCAATGACACAAGAAGGACAGGGCTCAACCCTTTACATTGGAAAGATCACCGAGAGGGTGAAGCTGGATGTCACCCCCTTTGTGGCGTTGGCCCAAAGCAGGCTGACTCAAAGGAGTCAGCCTAAAGCAACAGCCAGCATTCTGCGGCATCTTGGCATCTGCACTGGCAACTATGAACATTATGTTCAGAGGACGTGAATACGATTGGTGCCAAGAGTTTTAATTAAGACTGTGTTGTGAACGGGAAAGTATAGGCATGTGCAGGTAATGACTTCCATCCCTATTCAGAGGTCTAACACAATGTGATTAACACTATCTGCCGTAGCCAATTAATTATATCTAACAGTTAAAAATGCAGAGCAACCAAATGGCCCAGGGAGGAAAATCTGCATTGCTCTGCTCTCGCTCCAAAAACTGATGCATGTTTAATTATATTACAATGAACCGATGTCAAAGAGGTTTTAAGGTTAAGGGTATGGTGCTGAGCTGAAATAATTCCATCAAGATAATAGGTATGGGGCACAACATTGCAGTAAAACCAGAAAAAAAAGCAATTCTTTATTTGGGTCAATTATCTATTCAATAGGGACACATTTGTTGGTTTCAAGATTTTCAAATGCAATGATTAGCTTTCTCTGTCATTTTAAACCATTAAGTTCTGGGCAAAACAAAACAACCAACATGGCAGCATAAAAGGGAAAATTGTTTGTGATGACAAGGTGATCAATTAACTACAAATACAAAACTGTTAGATTAAGCTGCGAAGGGGGGAAAAAAGGTGCAGATAAAACTCAAGCTTACAAGATGAAAACAAAGAGGCCTATTCTGAGTTCTGACATTGGAAAATTAAAACAATGAATCTAATATTCAGGCTGCAAGCACTGGCTCAGATGATATTTTTCGAACCAATAATCCTATAATTAAAGCTAATAAGTCTGGTAACTTTACATTTTTATACATTTGTATGAACCACATTCTGATTTGAAGAGCATGTCACTCAGTTTCTTCACTGTAGCACAACAAATTGTCTCCAGCAAAGGGTTAAAGCCCTCACTTGTGCAACAGTGGTTGGCAACATCCACAATAGCCAAGTAGGCCTGATGCCAAGACACTGATTAGCCTTGCTATGCCTCTGCTCTCCAGGCAGTGTGGAGTGAAGGTGGAGTGGGAGCCTAGCTCATCACCAAAGAGTACAGCACTAAACACAAGTTTAAATGGAAGAAAGCCAGTAGACTGTAGTGCTGGACATAGTGAGCCTTAGGCAAGGAGGCATCTGCCTCTTTAATACATAATTCACTCAGAGCAGAAATATCATGCTTTAGTCCGAAGGGCCGGTCGTCTGCTTGTGGTTGTTGGAACATAAAACTGTCTTCATCAGATAGTCCAGTCTAACTGACAGAAACTTTTCTGGACCATATAGCCTGCGATAACGGCACAGCTCAGATTCGTCTTCAAAAGCAGAAAAATTGCCAACAGATTACTTACCTCTCAAACGTGAGGTTTTCAAGTTGCACTAAATGCATGTGGAACCAATGTCCCCTCACCTTTCCACCTCAGTGAGCTTATCCTCATCAGCCTTGACATGCAGGTAGGTCAACATGTAGAGACAGGCATCGGCCCTGGAGCTCTCCTCTCAGACATGCACACGGTCACTTTACATCTCAACTCCAGCAAATGCATCTTCCTGCAAGGGTATTATTAGAAGCACTCATGTCTTTTTGCCAACATTATTATCATAACTGACAGGATGTGCATTAGTTTCTTCCGTCTCTGCAGTAGATTGGCCATAATGTTGACACGCTGGTATACAACCCTTTTTAAATTTCAACACGAGCAGGGAAGAACCTGAAGCAGCTGTAGGGCTTTCATGTGTAATATTCCCAACTCAAGTTCTCATGAAAAGGGGCACTTATGGGTTAACAGTAGAAATAAGAGGGGAAGACAAGGAAAATCAATGCTTTTGTTGAGGGGAAGAAAGAGAGGCTTTCACAGGTCTATGTATCATTAAGCAATTGAGAAAGCTAATTAGAGTGGGGTAAAAGATGTGCAGATCTCACAGCTAATTATTTCCATGGCAACCGGAGCTCCTGTAGATGATGAGAGGTAGCGTTCAGTTTGCTCCAATCAAGATGAATACAAGAGAGACACCTAGTGGGATGAAGTGAAAGTGTCCATGAAAAGGACAAAAGCAGCAGACGGAAAGTTTTCTTACTCCTCAGTACTCTTTGAGGACGCTGCTGCCTGAATTTATTAAGTGTTGATCATTCCAAAACAGTTTGCTGCAATGATGACTGAAAATGTAGCTTGATCATTTTTTTTTTGCCATGAGAAATTCTTTTTCCAACTTCTGAGATTCGGAGTTGGTGAAAAATAATGGATTCTGCTGCTATTTCAAAGTGACAGATGAAATATTTTTCAACTCTCATAACAGATCAACCGGAGCTATGAATGTTATATCAAAAGATGCACTGCATTTAATGTTGAATAATGTATGAACATTTTGTAACAATGAAACAAAACAGGAAATTGACTTAGTCTATCGTAGTCAGAAAGAATCTAACGAAATCAACTTTTAATGTCTCTGTTTGGTTGGGTCGACCTTCTCCAGGTGGATCAGAGGCCTGAGTTGCTCAGCAAAGCTGCGCATGTCCTCTGATACAGTGTCCTGGCCGGCAGGGGCCAAAATGCTCAGCTCCACCAAGGAGGAAAGTGAAATGCGCTCTGTATTTTCAGTGTTACCTGGTACCAGGATGCGTGACACCGTGCCAACCACTATTTTCATAGCACCTTTGCGAAATATGTGGCCACTGGTCACAAATTCATGGTCCATGCGGAAGCCCATCTCATTGAGGAACTCTGGAAGGCTGTGAGAGGCAGACACATCAACACAGTTGCGTACCAAGGCATGGCGGCTCTTGTCTCCCACTTCAGGTTGGCCTAGATAGCGTACGTGCCACGGAGCATTAGGGTGAGAGAGGGAGCGCCGGGCGCGCAAAATGAAAGGGCTTCCTTGCTGTCCTTTCAGAAAGTAAACCAGCTCGTGGTCTGTGAAGGTTTCAGGCTCCAAACTGTCACATAGACCGCGAAGGCGATGCAAGAGGCTTTCCAGGCCTTGGTCTAACACACTGCCTGTATTAAGAAAGGGAAAAGAAACAGGTTCTCAAATAAAATATAAAGACAACACATGCTCAGCATATTGCAGTTATGTTGTTTCATTTGACCTCTCTGCAAAAAGACTGCAAAAAAAACAAAATAACCATCTGAGCCATTTACTACAGCTGAGACTTATTAACAAAAAATATGAGTCATTACACAGCATTTTGATAAAAACATTCATACCATAAATGCAACCTTCAAGCAGGATATCAATTTTGATGGAAAAAGGTATTTGATTGAACTGTGATGTTGATCCAACTTGTTTTGTGTTCAGTATATAAAAATCCTCTCACAAGTGCAAGGAACACAGTATTCTGACTTTTTAGACATAATTGCAAAAGATGCATAGATTGAAAATAAAACTTAAGTTAATGTTTCTGCTAAACAACAAAGATATACACATGCTTGCAATTTATGCTTGTCAACATATTAGTTTACATTTGGTTTATACATATACGTTCTATGAATTGGGTTGCATATCGTCAATAAAATTCAACCCTTGAAGCTATGCAATGACTAATTCATTTGAGGTTAACCAGGAATAGCCCTCACATGTCCATGAAAGGGGTTTTTCGTAGTGTGTTAAGAGTGCTGCATCTTGTTTGTAATCAGACATATGGTTTGGTGTATCTAGATCTAACTGCATCCATCTTACCTTGTAACAGATATTCCATCATATTGATTGTACCACCGGTAACAGGCATCACTGTAACAGGTGGAGCCTCCATCTTTTCTCAGAAGCTTTGCTTTTTCCAAGAGCCTGAAGTACAAAAAAAAATTAACATCAGTAATCTTCGTGGCATATATGAGCCGAACATTCATTATGGTTTATAATGGTGTTTAGGTAATCAAGTTTTAGGATTCGGGTACTTAATGCGCTGACTTACACTTAGCTAAACTCAGTGAGAAGCTAAGATATTGTTTCAAATATGCTTTTATTGGTTCGATAAGCAAAATATCTGTAACGAAGAGTGCCTTTATTTAACAGTCAGTGTTGGTAGCTTCATTCGCTAATGCTAGCAACCAATGAAAGGTAAATGTAGCTAGCAACGTTACCACGTAGTTTGCAGATTCGCTCACAGGACCGTTCGTGGTTTTACCTGAGAAACAACAAAGAACACAGTGCAGCTCTCAACTCACTTCAAACGTTAAACCAGGGAAATGTTGACTTATATCTCCTCGGTGTGGCCCCAGTAGGCCTCGCCGGTTAGCTCAACACATACACAGCTAGTAGCTTTCCAGTTAGCTAACCGCTAGTTCACAAAGTTTGATTTCAGTCATGCAGTTGGCTATACTTTTCAACAGTGTTAAAAATTGAAGTGATAAATAAGTAAAAACTGGAGTAGCCGATAAAAGCTAAACTAGCAAGGCTACTACTGACCAGAAAAAAAACAAAAAACAACTAGCAGCTAAGATTGAATGAATGAGTGGCTCATTACAGCCGCCTACCGGAGCACAGTCATTATAAGGTGCCAGTTTAAAATACCCGACTTAAAGAAAAACTGCAACATTTTGAGCAAGTAGTCAGCTGATAACTACTGAATAACGATCACGAAAATGTTGTTTGAAAGTAAATTTTCTTTTCATCTTGTACAATCTCTCAATGAGACTTAAGCGGTATGAAATGCACTATTTAATCAAAAGTTGTGACTGTGTTCAATAAAAGTTAAGCTTGAGTGCAAAATGTGCAAATACATTAAGCAATACATTACGATTTCTTATTGTACGAAGACCACTTATATCTTAGAAGGGAGAAATTGAATGTGCGCAGGAAGTTTTGCACTGCCAACAGGAAATTATTAAAAAAAAATAGATAAACCCCTCTGAAAGACTAAAGGTTCAACAATTAAAAATTATGTAAAAAATAGGGGAATCGTAACCTCTACAGTACTCACTGCAATTTAAAGATTCAGAGAATCCAAATTGTACAAAGAGATGAGGTCAAAGCACTATTTTTTTTAAAAAAAAACTGCAATCTGGTGGTGTTGCATTAAAAATAAATATATCTGTAAAGCATTGTTAGCTAGCATATTTTGCAGCTTCCTCTACAAATGCAAGTTAAAGTAAGGTGACCAGACGTCCCCGATTTCCGGGGACAGTCCCCGTTTTGGGTGACCTGTCCCCGGTCAAAGCTGTCCCCGAAAATGTCCCCGATTTTTACACTGAATGGGTGAAAATGCTCGCGGACTCAAAGTAACACAAGTTATTACGGTAGCCATTTAACGCATCGCCAGAGACGACGTCATATGACGTACAGAATCAGCAGCGTCAACAATGTGGAGGCGGCAAAAAGGAAAGAAAAGGAGACCAGCGGCCGCGATATATGTTGTGTATTAATTTATTTAATTTGTGTGAACTGGCGGTAGACTTGGCTGTGAGTGTGTGTGAAGTGATGTAACATTAAAGTAAGTATGATTGTTTTTCTGAATTGAAGACCTAATGTAACGTTATAAAAGTCAGTGAACTTTAACATTATGACACTGTTTTTTATCATTAGTGAAGCTGTAACGTTAACATTAGCAAGAGATTATCAGGTGATGAAAAGTTTTTCTCATGTTCTCCTTTGCTTTTATTCTACCCAGGCTCCTGAGGTGGAAGTGGATGAATGTGGAGAAAACTGTAATGTCACAAATTTTTTTGATTGCCACCTTTTGTGTAATAAAAGCTGATTAAGATACATCAAACAGCACTTGTCCCTGTTTTTTTATTTAATAATGATGTTATTTGATAATTTTTCACCACTGCAATGAAAATGTCCCCGATTTTCATTTCAGAAATCTGGTCACCTTAAGTTAAAGTCCCATTCCAGTAGTTTCTGATTGCCTAACAACTCATCTATTTTCTTGAAAACCATGTGATTTTAAGTTTTTGCCATGAAAAAAACCTCACATGGTCTTAATTCTTCATGGGATGACTTGCTTACAACTGATTTTTCCAGTCATGTGTCTTGTAACACATAAAAAACAGCATATGACCATGCTAACACTGTGGAAAAAGTTGACTTTTCAGAGGATCGGAAGATGAGTTTTGAACTTTACCACGCAGTGTCAGAACCATACTTAAACAAGAACCAGAACTCCCCGCCATCTCTGGATCAGAACTCTTTTAAGTAACACTGAAGTAAAATGGGAAAACTTTTCTTTGGTCTGATGTAATAACATCTGAAACTCTTTCAGGAAGTCGTGGACACCCTGTTCTTTGGGCTTCAGTGAAGAGAGACTGTGTCATTATTTGTTTAACAAAATAAACAACGATATTCTGCAATACTTAATGTGTTGTTTCTTATCTGACATTGTATGTACCTAACGACAAGACCCAGTAAGAACCAGATTATATCTTATCATTTAAAGCCTTAAGAATGACAGAGGTTGCGGTTTCTATTTCACATGACTTTGAATACAGCATGTTGCGTGAATAGAAAAGAAATAAACATTGAGAAAAATATTACAAACAAGCTATTTTGATATCTTTAGAAATTTTGCATTTAATGGAAAATTGGCTTTTTTTTCATCATATCAGTCATCAGTTGTTTGTCATGAGTAAGCAAAAGACATTGTTTATTTCAAACAAGTATGTTTCCTCACAACAGCTTTTGGTTTATAACAGGAGGGAAGTTTAGGTATGTGCTTTTTTTATCAAAAGAAATTACAAAATATTTCAGTAACACTTAGTCCTCTACAAGCCCGGCAATTCTTTGCATGCAGGCAATGGAATTAAAGTTAATGGCTCACTGAAATGGACACTTGAATGAAAGAAATAATGGGTCATTTAAGTTTTGCTGGTCATGCACGCACACAGTTATTATTCTTATTCTTCAACATGACCACCTTTTTTCTTTTAATTGTGTACACAGTATAATAATGTTGTAGATGACTACTTAACATAAATCTGAATAGTTTGAAGCTGCAAAGTAACTAGCTTTTCAAACAAATATGGTGGAGTAAAAGGATATGATAACACAAAAATGCACATACAGTGCTTTCAAAAACGGGCGCTCCTCTGAACTGAAGTAAATCAGGTACGGAAAAACATTGAATACGTGACATCAAGGAGCGATGACTCAGAAATCATTCATTGGTATGGAAACTGGGAAAAAAAAAGATTGCCTCAAAATTTCCCCCTCGGACCTTGTTGGCGAAATCACACACAATGTGCCTCATGAAACGTGTTATTTTTGAGGAATCAATCAGTAAATCTTATATCAGGGTGGAAAATTATATTTCCTACGGTTCCATTTGCTGACCATAAATTGATGCAAATTTTCTATACTTTTATTTCACTGTAAACACAATCACTATCACATGTCATATAACTGTCTCTTCTTTTAGCAGGTGTCCTGATGACAACTGATGAATAAACCACTTGGGACTCCTCTTCCACCTGCAATGACAAAAAAGAAATGTAATAACCTGAACAAAACAACACACAACGTGCTTCCTGTGTATAATGTCTACAATGCCTGTCCAGCATGTCTGCATATAATTTAGAATTAGAAACACCGTGTATCAGCATTTAACACTTACTTTGTCATTGAGGTCACAGCAATGGGGGTTGAAAGGAAATGCTTCAGACAGACAGAAACAGAATTAGGGGGACGTACATAAACTTCAAGACAGCAAACACACTCAAAACAGTGAAAAGAAGAGACAGGAAGTTTCAATAACGTGACGAACTGCAATGCTTACCTGCATGCACTCTTGATCTCAAGCAAAAAATGAAAAGAGCCATTAAAATGAAACATGCGAGGGGAACTGCTACTCCATAGATAGCTGGCATCAGGTTCTTAGACTCTATAGATACATCTGTGAAATCAAAAACCCAAGTATAAATATTTCAGATCACAAATTTCTCAAAGAGACATGTAGCAACACCTACCTGCTGTTTTGTAAAACTCAGTTGGTGATATGTAGCCTCTGGTAACTGTAGGATGTCCATCCAACATTTGACTTGCATTACTAGTTAAGGACCTGGATGGATCTACACGTACAGATGTAGTTGTCGTGTCTGTCACCAGACTTGAGGTGTTTTCTTGAATCATATTTTTCCATGTCATCAGTCACAGCACAATAAATGAGAGTTTTCTTATTGGAATATACTGTCTCACAGCAAATAAAACACTTTCTATAGGTGAAAAATATGAGATGAATTTCAGTTTCTCACCTGTTATTACACTTAAATTGATAGTAAGCACTTTCTGACTTGGATCACCATAGCAGCTTGCCCAGCAGGTATATTTCCCAGCATCTTCCCTTTTGATATTTGCAATTTGTATAGACTTTTCTGAATTCATCATAACTGGTCTTAGTGATGAGTTCCTGAAAGCAGTTGTATTACTTGCTTCAAAAGTCCATTTTATATTTGGCAATCTGCCCGGACATGTTTGTTTGAAACTGCTGCCTGCAGCAATCAAAAATGTTGTTTCATTCAGAATTTCTAGAAAAAAAGAAAGGTACAATGCTTTGGCAATTAGATTAAAAAATATGCACAGAACAGAATAAATGTGACATTTGCATTACTTGCTCAGAATGTGACTTATTCAAACCTCTGATGACCATCAGCTTTTCATTCCTGCAGACTTGGTTACAATTTTCACACCAGTATGTGCCCTGATTGTCCTCAGCAAAACCTTTGATGACCAAGGAGCGATTCTGTGAGATATACGCTCTGGATTGAGAGGTACTGTGGTATTGTACTCCTTTCATATCTTGAAAGAATAGCTTAATTTCGGCACTGAGTTCATCCTTCTTGTAAAACCATGTTATACAGTCTGAGTCAGTGCTGTAACAACGACAAGGTATGACGGCTTGACATCCCAGCCAGAAACGAAGGTGATGCGTGATGGCTGAAATATCAGTTTTCTGTTATTCACATACAGAACTTTAAAAGTGTCAAGCAGTATATTCATTCAGTACACAGTTATGTTAACAGTTCAGTCAGTAACTTACCGTTTCCTGAGAAAATGTATGCACTCCAAAAGATCTGAAGAAAAATCAAAATAAAGCCCTTCTGAGTCTTGGCTGAGGGAATCATGTCTCTGCAAAAATAAAGGACACACGGGACAAAATTAAATGAACTGCTGTTGTGTTCATATCATAAAATCTCATATAACCATACAGGTTCAGAGACCCTGTATGGTATTACACTGCTTGCTAGTACTAAGCGCAAGCTGATACATAGGAAGTGGTCCAACAGCTACTGCATAGGAAATTAAACGGTACTTTCACCCACGCTCTTTTTCTGTTGGTGTGGCATATATGTAGCTTTTTGCTTCAGCAATGGTGTTGAAATACATTACATGCATCAGTTACAAGTTTTATTTTCTCATACAAAGGTGTCAAGTTTAGTCTGACACTATTTTTTTTTACGATGCGTCTATTAGATATTTTGTAAATTTCTCAGTTACTTTAGAGAAACAAACTGGCGTTGAGCTATTTGTACAGTATATTGCCAGAAGAGCAACAGTGGAAATGTTTACATGACATGAACAACATGATTGAGATATGAGTCACACAAGCTCAACAAGCCTACCAATGCTTATATCTTCATAAATCTGAAGTGTCTGTGTTGTCCCCTCTGGGATTTTCCCTTTTTCTCCAAGTCTCATGTCCTTTTTGTGCATGTGAAGGAACCAATAACTTAGAAAACCCAGAATCTCTCCAGCAGAAATGGCTGATCCCATACAATCTGAAAGGCCTTATTTTTAGTCATGACTATTCTTCCCTCACTCTGACACTAATTGGCATAATGGCTGCCTTAGGTTTGCATTTATCACCAAGAATACGCAGCAGTCCAAATTATAGTTGTTGTTTTTTTTACCAATTAGCAGAGGAGTCCTTGAACACAAAAAGGGCAGCGATGGGGCATTTCACATGGAAGGTGACAAGAGATGCATCAGCAATGCGTGGTTTACAAAATCATGAGCTTTTGGAACATTAAACCACATCATTTTTTTTTCGTAGACCCCGACGTTAAGTTGTTAGTTTCAGTATTGCTGCCTCATTGAATTATACGCTCTTTAAACCACAACCTCAACATGACAGCCTATCAAAAACTACATATGGAGCTGTGGAAAAGTTTAGTGCAATTCAAGATGTTTAAAATATTATGTCAGAGAAAGAGAGAATGACAGTCAGACAGACTGGTCTGAAATGTACCTGCAGCGTGACACCAATCCCCGGGCTAGGAAGAGTTGCAAAGTTCTTCTCTGCGACTCTTCCTAGCGCACCGAGTACGTAGAAGTTCAGTACCAAGAAGACTATAATAATAATAATAATAATAATAATAATAATAATAATAATAATAACAATAATAATAATAATAATAATAATAATAATAATAATAATAATAATAATAATAATAATAATAATAACAATAATAATAATAATAAAGTATTCAGATTGTAAGGGAGGTTAAAAGATTTAAAGAAAAATAGAATACATGAGATCATTTTACACAGTTTTAACTCCACATGTATTATAGATTTCTTGGTAATCTGCTTAAACATGCATTCAATGGTCTACATGTTTACACCGTGAATACTTGGTAATCATTATAGGCTCTAATCTTGTAGGCTACATTGCCCTGTTGAATGTCTGTGGCTCCATGCAAACCCCAGTTTTCCGTCAGCGTAACGTAACGTTCCTGTATCGACGCGCAGATTCTCCGCCTACCACATACAAACTAACACACGCACACAATAAGTCTGTCGTGCTGGTCTTTTTTTCTCTTCCAGGAAGGCTCGGGCATCGTCGGTATGAAGTTAGCTGGAGCTTTCATGGACTTTCAGCCGGCTTGGCCTCATGTGCACTACTTGTTTGCTGCGCTCTGTGTCGTTGCTACTGTGTACAAATTAGCGATCCTCATCGTCAGGAAGAAAGCTGTGCTTCGACACATCGAAGCTTTTCCAGGACCTCCGGCACACTGGCTGTTTGGACATGTTTTCCAGGTAACGCATTTGCAGCAGCTCCAAATTTGCAGAGCTGTTCGGCACTTACACAATGTCAGAGAACAAAATGAAGAATACCGTTATGTCAGAGAGCTTTGAAGGTTATCATTTGCATCACAACTGGGTGCTGAATATCGCTTTCTAATTTATAAAATGCTCCCTTTTTATATATACAATCTTTACTTGTGATCATACACCTTGAAAAAATGACATTTTTGAGATAGTAAAATGTTATACATATAAACATCTCTGTTTATATAGAGCCTACATTTCTAAATGATACATAAAGGTTTTTACCTATGTACTTTTTTAAATGATAGATTTGAGTTTGTGTTATTCTTTTTGCATTGTTTATCATTGCAAATAAGTGTCACATAGTTATGGCAGCCTGCATGCCTGTTGTTATTAGTTTTCAGTCATCCTTCGTTGGCATTTTTCTTTTAGTTCAAACAAGATGGGACAGACTTCGAAAAGGTGGTGAAGTGGAGTGAGCAGTATCCTTATGCTTTCCCAATGTGGTTTGGCCCCTCTATTTGTATCCTCAACATTCACCATCCAGATTATGTAAAAACAATACTTGCATCAACAGGTGTGTGACTTTTCATAATCGCTTGTTTTTGTAACAATTTTTACAAACTCAGATGCTGCATAATAACATCCAAAGGTCGGTCTTATAAAGCTTTTATTTGCCGTCTTTCCAACAGAGCCAAAAGATGATTTTGTATACAGGTTTATCGAGTCTTGGATTGGTAAGATCTGCTTTTCCTTCCACTACAACGTGTTTTACAGGGACGTCACACTCATCATGTCTGCTTCTGTCTCCAGGACACGGGTTATTGGTGTCGAATGGTCCGAAATGGTTTCGCCACAGAAGGCTCTTGACTCCGGGTTTCCATTATGATGTTTTAAAACCATATGTGCAACTGATGTCACAATCTGCTGAAACCATGCTCGTATGTAAATGTTTTGTTGTGTAAATCACTTGTTATAATAGTCAAATAACAATCCAAAGGATCACAATAAGATCAATACAAAGCTGTTTAGTTCACAATTTTGTGCCGAAACTAGTCAAGCTTGTGCATGTGTAGGAGGTTTTTACATATCCTGCACAGTCACATCTGGTCTCTCATTGTTGCCAGGACAAATGGGAAAGTTACGCAACCACCAAAGAGGCGTTTGAGTTGTTTGAGCATGTGAGCCTTATGACACTGGACAGCATCATGAAGTGTGCCTTCAGCTGCAACAGTAACTGTCAGACAGAGGGGTGAGTTCATAGAAATGAGTTTTTAACCATTCACAATTTCAGCTTCTGCCTTATTTAAAGCTTAACTTTTAAATCAAAATGAGTTCAGGTGTCAAAATAATGAGTGGAAAAAGTGCAGATTATAATGTTTCCCTGCTTTCACATTTCAGAGGAGAAAATACGTACATCAAGGCAGTGTATGAGCTCAGCGATCTTATAAACTTTCGAATGAGGACGTTTCCATACCACAGTGATCTTATTTTCTACCTCAGCCCACATGGTTTCAAATATAGGAAAGCATGCAAGGTGGCTCACAGCCATACTAGTAAGCTCAAATCTGATTTAACAACAGTCTGAACAACTGCCAAATGATAAGACTTGAAATTTTCATTTAGTTTGTCAGTTTAGTGTGAAAATGCAAAAGCTCATCTATGATCTTCTCTTTTTAAGAGGAGGTTATAAGAAAGAGGAAAGAAGCACTGAAGGAAGAGACTGAACATGGGCGCCTGCAATCCAAGAGATACTTGGATTTTCTGGACATCCTTCTCTTCGCAAGAGTATGTTGTGTGTTATCAGTTCCAACCCCTGCTTTTACAAAACGACATGTTCTTTCATGTGAGTGAGTTGACAAATGTTACACGCAAGCAGCCAAAAATGTGTGTGTTTAGGATGAAAGCCTCAAAACAATATTCAAACAAATAAAAGCAGCAGGATATGCATAAACTCGCTATTGGATATAGTGCATATGTGGAAAGCACTGTGCTGACTATGTTCTGCATGCTAATGTCTATTTGCACAAAGGCAACTGTCAGCTTTTGTGTTCTTTTTTGTGCAGAAACTGCTTGAGACAGTATTGGAAAACATTTGCCATCCAAAACTTTAAAAACCCTCTCTTTAAACATCCCTGAGCTGCTTTATGAAAGCATCTTGCAGAAGATTGATTTGCTTGTCGTCTGTAAGTTTAAACACAGTGGCAGTTGGGAGATGCAGCGGGACAGTGACCCCACACATCAAACTACAAAAACACAATAAAAGTTAGCCTTTTGATTAGCATTAAACTTTAACTTAAAACAGACACAGTTGACCTGAAGATAGCCTCAAAATCAGTCATCCCGAGATCATGGTTGACCTACATTTCTGTCTGTTTTCCCCCTCTATGATTTGCTAGTTTGATTTGAAACTATCAGACATACTTGTTTGAGGGTAAAAGAAGTTCATGTTGGTTCACTGTCCTCTCCCACATGTTCTGTAAGTGCACTCAAGTATTGATCAAATACATTGATGAAAGGTTCTCAGGATTTGATAACCGGTGTGTTTTTAGGTTGTGTGTAACTGTAGTTCATCATGTTATGACTGGTTATTGCGGAACACTCAGACCTATAACACTAGCCAGTACTCATTAGCGTATATTTACTGCTTCTTTATTGTAGTCTCAGTGAGTTTATCAGTCTTTTATTACATCAACAGGATGAGAAGCAGCAGGGTCTATCAGATGAAGACATACGAGCAGAAGTGGACACTTTCATGTTTGAAGGGCATGACACCACAGCCAGCGGCATCTCTTTCATCCTCTACTGTCTGGCCTGCCACCCCGAGCACCAGAAGATCTGCAGAGATGAGGTAATTGAGGCCCTGGATGGCAAGGACGGCATGGAATGGTAAGCTTCCAAATAAAGTCAGTACCATTCGGTGCTACAGCGGCTGCTGCCGGCAAGCTGTAGACCTTTTAATGTCTCTTGAACAATAAATTTGCATGTCTGTTTTATATCAAGGGAGGATCTCAGTAAAATTCCATACACTACGATGTGCATCAAAGAATCGCTTCGTCTTTACCCTCCTGTACCAGGAATGTCCAGGAAGACCACCAAACCCATAACCTTTTTTGATGGAAGGACTTTGCCAGTAGGTCAGTGACATGATGTAATTACAAAGAGGAAATGAAAATGTCGTAGTTAACACTGCTATTGGATGTGTCACAGGGAGAAGATAAGATATTAACTATCTGACCTATGGACTTGGTTTTGTTTCACAAAGTCAACCTTTCACAAAACAGCACACATTAACCACAACTTCCTCTACATAAACTAGCTTTTATAAAGAGAGAAGGTGCGATGAGAGTGCATGCACTTCACACCGTCTTTAGACCACATGTACACAGGTTTTTGTGGCAGAGTAACCCTATTTTGCTTTGATAAAACAAAGCAGACAGTTTCACGGAGCTGGCTCAGTATGATGGTGATTTTTTCTGATTTAGTTTTTCATGGTCTCATTTATTGGCGATTGCGGGTGCTATAAATAAATGCAGCCTTGTATCGTGCGTAATGACAGTGGAAGACCTCTCTAATGAGACTTTAAGAGAACAGCAGGCATACCATAATCCATCTGTACACCTGCTTTTCCTGCAGATAAAACATTGTTGTTGGTCCTCCATCTTAGCCCTGATGAGCTTTTGCAGGGTCAATTGCTTTGAACTTACAGAACTGATTGCTTGTTACTTTTTCAATTCAACAGTTTTTGTTCTGTTTGCGTAATTCTTAGTTTTATATTTGGTAAAACTGGGCTTCTTTTCTTTTCTTTGTTGCTTTTATTATCTTATCCTGTTCAGTTGTGGTGTAGATGATGCATGAACATATCAGTGACAAATTAGGGGGGTGTCTGGCATGGCTAAAAATGGAGGCGAAAATCAGGTTTGTGCATAGTTTCGCAGTGATTGAGAATTCTGAAAATAAAGAAAAACATACACACACACATCTATGAGTCTGGTGACAAGAATGTGAATCCACATGTCTGCTTTTTCCCTGTGTGCACACATTTTTAGTTATACACCAACACAGTTTTATGTGTCTGGCCAAAGGTGTTTACAGTTCCTTCACGACCCTGCAGAATCTTGTTTAAAATCCTAGATTAAATAGACCTTTCATTTTCCTGATTTGTAGGTTTTCACATTGGAACAAGCGTGTTTGCGATTCACAGAAATCCTGCAGTCTGGGAGAACCCTGATGTAAGTCATAATGATTTCATACTGAGCACAACACACTGCGCAATGTACATTATATTATCAAAAGAATCAACGATTACATAAAACATAGGACGTCTGTCACCATTGTACTTATATGGAAATTACTTAAATAACTGAGGAAATAGGCAATACAGAAAACTGTCTGATGATGTACAGGTAATGGAAAACCTTGAGTTTGCTAGTTGTTCAGTTGATCAGCTGCCAGTATTACATAAAGTGACATCAAAGAGTGAAAAGCTGGTTTATTCACTCACTATTTTATGTTTGTGAATGAGTTTAAACAGTTTTAATTTTCTCTGGACAGAAATGTGTTATTTACACAATAATGTTATTATCTTTCCTCTTGTGGTATGTTAGGTCTTTGACCCACTGCGTTTCCTCCCAGAAAATGTGTCTAAGCGGTCACCTCACGCCTTTGTGCCTTTCTCAGCTGGACCAAGGTTTGAAAACACCTGACACTGTGTGACTGAATTATGTTCTCAGTTTACTCACCGCCTGATCATGTATCTTACAACAGTCTTCGGTATGTGAATGTGTAACTCAGCACCAAACCCTATAAGAACTAAAGTTGGAGCTAAAGTAAAGTAGAGAAAGGGTGAACTCAGTATAACACATAGCTGTAGAGCTGGATGTTTCCTCTCATCTTACTGCTAAGATCTTTCCAAATCCCCTCATGTTTCCTATATTTGATGTTGTCCTCCTTCAGAAACTGCATCGGTCAGAATTTTGCAATGAATGAGATGAAGGTGGTGACAGCCCTGACACTGAAGCGATACCAGCTGATCGAAGATCCCACTTTGAAACCCAAGATGATTCCTAGACTGGTTCTCCGCTCAATTAATGGCATCCACATCAAGATCAAACCTATTGAGCCATGCTTATAAGAGCAAATGACTTCAGGAGCTGATGAAAAAAGCACACTATTGAATGAGGGAATCATTTAAGATGATTTGAAGTAACACTTGATTAGGCTTTTACACTGACATAGAATCTAATCACTATTTTTTTTAATAGATATTTTAGGAGGAATTACGTATTGAAAATGTACAGATGGAAAAGTTGTAATCACTTTTTTATAGGGAGTTATTTTTGCACTTTATTTGTTAAGAAATTAGTTGTATTGTTTTTGCAAGATTTGCTTCAGTTTGCAATAAATACAAAACCTGATGAGCCATCATCTGAGATAATAAACAACCTCATTTCTAAAAATGCTGAGGCACGACAGTGATGATTTGCAAATCATTTAAACGATGGGAATTTTTTTTAAATAGTTTAAAAAACAACATATCGAATACTGTAAATGAGGAACTTTATTGATTTTAATTTAAAATAAAAAACGTTTTCAAAAAAGCTTATTTGAATTTGATACTAACATCAACTTTAAAAAGGGGACATCATCATAAAAATGACGTCGATAGACAACAGATGTTTGGTCTGAGAGTAACATTTACCCAAACAGAATAGCAAACATTTAAGTTTCCACAGAACACCTTCGGATTAAAAAACAGGCATGATTCAGGAAACTGGAAAATGCCTCATGGGTTCAGGACCGGAATATTTCTGAAAACCAACAGAAGTGAACACAGTTTGCACCTGTGTTTATAAATGTTAGTTAAGTTTCTACCATGCAAAAAGAACAAAAAGGAACAATAGCATTCAAGATTGGTTCATTTTTGGATTGCGAAAGACCATCACCTCTTCTGGGCCCAAGCTTATTTAATGTGGACTCAGGCAAAGTACAAAAATAAAACTGTCCTGGGGTTTTAGTGACATTTTAAAATTCTCTTGGAAAGCAGGGATGCTGCATCCTCTACGCTAAAAGGGAAGAGGCACCTCTTAAGAGAAAAGGCTCCCTGTAGCCTGTTATCAGTCCACAGTTCAAAAACCAGCATCTGTGACTGCTGCAAGGTGCAAGTGTAACTAGAGTGGGTCACTTACAGGCTGTCATCCAGATGATCATTCAAACCATTTGGTGGGTTATGAAAAAAACAAAACATTGACAAAGGAAGATCATATCAAGTTAAAAGGGGAAAGCATTTCATTTGCATCCTAAGTTTCTGCTCCTTGTCCCTGTCTCGGTTATTTAAGGTGCTGTTTTATTAAACAATAACAATTCTCTGCCATTTTCAGTGAATACGTTAGTTTACAAATTGCAATTGGTTTTCATCTACATTTTAAATAGCATTTTTGATGACAGTAATCTAAGGTAACCTGGTCATCCAGAGCACTTATCTTTGTCTCTTTACTCATAGAGCAGTCCGATATGTTTATCTAGGTCATAGTAAGAGTGGAGAAAAGGAATGGTAAATATGATAAATGCCAAGGAAGATGCTGAAACAGTTTATGACTTGCAACCAAACCTGAAAAAACAAGACAAAGAAACCACGGTATCACATCATTCACACCATTTCACACGTAGTTTATGGCTGAGACAAGACAGCTTAAAGAACGGCTTAAGTGAACTGCTACAGCAGCTATTGCAGAGTACAGAGGTCGTTTTCCGGCCTCTTTCTCAATTATTTTCCTTCAATACACAGTAACAAAAAGACCCCTACGTTTACTGAAAGTGTGTGAGGATTTATGTTTAACCTGTCGTGAAGGTGATTTGTCTTTGTTACATCAACTCTTTGAAACCAAGTCCAAAGTACATCTGGGATATGTGGTCAATGTTTACCTCTTGATCAGACTTAAGAATGAGAAGTAGAATGATACATTAGCTTCTAAATAAACTGTATCACCTCTTTACTCAGAGGTGTACTGTACTGTATCACCTGAGTACCAAAATCTTGTTGCCCTACCAGCCAGTGGATGGCTGCTTCAGAGTAAATGTGGCTACAATGTAAAAAACAAGGCAATGATCACACACTGAGTGTGAAAGCTCAGCATACTTTCAGTGGGAGTATGTCACCACTGTAATGAGTAGCTTCATGCACACAGGGGAGGCTTACAAGTCAAAAGTATTTTTTTTTATTTACAGTCATGATACAAAATCCACACGCTCAAAAGCACAAAAGTCACCAGCACAGTTTGTAAAAATGAATCAACCATCTCTTACTTTTCTTAGATTATAAACTTTTTACTTATATTAAAAAAAATCCTATAAAAAAGGCCAAATGAACTTCTTGGGTAAGGTTTTTTTTGTTTTTTTTTCCAGGAAAGCAGGGTATCCTTCGGTGGTTACCTCAACCTCAACCTCTAACAGATATAAACTGTCCAACTGCTGAGTTCATCCATATGTTATGTCAACCTTTCTTAAAACTACTGAGCCATCAGTTAAACTTAAGTCTAAATACCTTGTTAACCAATGTCTATTAAATCCACCTCGATCATAAGAAATACCAGAAAGAGCTGTTGGATTGAGCCCCTTTAATGCAGATCTTTTCCCCACTTTAAAATGCCATTTTGTGGGATCTTTTAATAACAAAACATAAACCTATCATCTGGTTATGATGACATGTTTGACACAGCAGGCTGTGCATTTTTTTCTATTCCCCTTTTGCTGCTCTGCGGTTCCTATGTTTCAAGTTGGTTAAGGGAAATAGTTGTACACTGTACTCTGTTGCATGTGAAAGACGCCAACACACTTTATGACCGTTACAGCAATCTAAACGCAAACAACGCCGTTTTTAATAACCTTTTTATTTCGCAGTTGACATTTGTAATTGTGCTAGAGTCCATTCTGCTATCTTGTTGCTACTTGGAAGCAGTCCTATTAAACACCAGACAAAGGAAGATGTAAAGTGGTTGCATTGACAGTAAAGTTGTGCTGGAGAAACGGGCAAAGCCAAAAGAAAACTGATAACTGGCTTTAATCTCCACAAGAATCAAAATTAATAAATACAAGCTTGCACCACTCTATTGATGGTATGACACGTTCAGATTGAGGTTAAGATTCGTGCAAGATACCTGCAAGCTCGCTGTAAACTGACCTTTGCTTAAATCACCATCTAGTGGCTTACAGGGAAAATGCAAGTCATTTTAGTTGATGTAGTATCTGCCTAATACACGGAATGAGGGGGAAAAATCTCACTAAAAGAGTTGATTACCTAATATCCATGTTTTTCAAATAAGAAGCAGCCCTGTGTTTGGACAGAAATTCAGTTCACATATGAAGTCCTTGACTTTCCTGACTTCTCACAGTATGTTATCATATATAAAAGTACTTTTTGCTATTTGTTTTAATAGCATAACTGACATTCGGAAAAAGTGAAAAAAAAAAAAATATCTTGACACATGTAGAAAAAGAATACAATTTTACATAAATCAAAGCCATCAAACACAACTCAGTGACCCATCATAGACATGTAGCCTGTCACTTGGACAGGCTACATGTCTCACTGCCACTCTGCAGCTCAAATGCTTGCTGACAAGTCTCGTGTAATTCATTTGCGATCGATGAGATTCTACTGTTAGTGGACAACCTGCTGACTTAGATAATGATGTGGAATATATCTTGTGACAGACAACAGGGAAAACGTGTGGTACTTTTCTGTAATTACAATGAGTCAGATGACAAATAAAAAGAACATCAAAGGTGAATGGCTCCACCTCTGCCAGGTCACAGTCCCTGATGTATCTGCTGGTAACCTGAGAGTCAGCAGATTTACTAAACTGGTTAGATGAGTAGTGAAAGGGTGGGTTTCTTGCCTGGCCAAGCTTCTTTGGCATATTTCTTTTTGCGTGGCTCGTTGTGGGTCTCTGGTAAGTAGGGAGCTGTTACAGGTGTGGGGTTGAGGGTGACAGGGGGCTGGGGAGCTTCTGGGGCCAGATCTACCTCTGGTGCTGGATTAGGGAAGGGCAGAGGAAGCCCTCCCTGCATAGCAGCACCACCTGGAGCTCCTGTTGGCTGGTTCTCATGACTGGTGGGAGGCAAGTCCCCATAGAGACCGCCACCCAAGCTGTAGCCATGGAGGCGCTTTGAAGTCAAATCGTCAAGACCCAGAGTGTTATGGCTTTCGAATCTCCGTTTCTACAAGAGAGATGGAAGAATATTAACTTCACAAGTAATACATATTAAACCCATGATATTACTATTCATTACATCTATTACATGTTTATTACCAATACCATTATGGATGTTTCTTATGGATCCAGTCCTTTATCACTTTAGTTCTGACATGACATGTTTTAAGCATCAACATAACTGCTAACTTAATTAATAACTGAAATAAACTTTGCTTTTAGTGCCTTTGTCAACTTCATAGAGGTAAATAAAACACAAATCTGATTAGATCATTAACAAGTAAATAAACAATTCTAAATAATTTTAGTGCCCTAACACGCTGAGAGAGAGATAGAGATAGATAGATACAAAATTGAGCCTAAAATAAACTTGTCACTCAGGTTTTCTTAGTGAAAGAAAAATGGGGTAGACATGTTGCGAATGCTAGAACACAGTTGGTAAACAGTCGCACTGCCCAAATGTAGAGCGTTATCATGGTGCTTGTATTCTGCTTTGTCCAATCATTTACATATTTGATTCTCTCCTACCACCCCGTGCTCACAAATACAGTATATCAGTGTAAAAATCAATACTGTCTAATTAGCAATATTCACAATTTTAAACCAGTCCTCATGTGGAACAGGCTCTTAATTCCCATCCTTATAAGTGTTATAACTGGATATCTGGTATTCACCCTGTGAGCTACGTAGCAGCACTTACAATGTTGCTCTAACTGCTAATATAGAATAGAGAATACTTTATTCATACAACAGCTGAACGTGAGTTAACTTTGTAGCAAAGCCTGTCAGCTGAATTGTCTGAATAGAATTGTACAGAAAAACTTACCTTGATGGGAATGACAGCAGTCTGCACCATATTTCTAAAGCGTCCAACTGAGGGGTCAATATCCTCTGCAGGAGTTTAGAAAGACAGTTATTACAATCTTCAGTGTGAATTACTTCTCATTAAAGTAAGGATGCCACAGATCTGATTTCACAGCACTGCACAAAGACCCTCACCACAAACCAATCAAAATAGACAGATCAATTTATGTGTTTACAGCCTTGTTTAAAGACAAGTGTAAAAAAAGAAAAATTAAAAGGTAACTTAAGTTAAATCCTTTAAATGTATGTTTTTGTTATTAAATTTGGTAAAAACCTTCAGAAAACTGAATTAACAAGAATAAAACAAATGACTACCTATCACTGTTCGGCTTGCCGTTTATCAGTAAAAACACTGGTGTGTGATCTATAGATTTGTTTTTGTTACTTCAGCACCACCTTCACTTCGACCAGTACCTGGGTTAATGATGGAGTCCTCTTCACTAAAGGTTACTCTGGAGTTCCTGCGTTTCCTCTTAGGCCTCTGGATTTCCAAGTTGCCTTCCTCGATGGTCAGGAGGGAGATGCGCTTGTTGTGAGCGGTGTTGAACTCTGTCAGGTTCTGGCAGAATGCAGAAATCAGAAGAAAAACATTTAATCTGACTGTATTATTACCTGGATATCAACACTTTCTAACACTTCGTCATGCTAGGCTGGGTGTTGGCAAGTAGTATTATTAACCTGTGGAAAAAGTAGGAATGGGAACAGCTAATAAATAGGAAAATAGCCCAAAGAGAATGTTAAATATTATTATTTTACTGAAGGTTTTGGACAGACAAACCAATGGAGAAATGAGCTGTTAACACCAAAACTTGGTATGTATTGAGAGATTTAGCATACATCCAGCTCCGTCTCTTCCTCCGGAAGCCCAAGTAGTCCTTTCAGCTCCTCATCCTCCCCTGTCTTACTGTCTCCTGTGCCAGCGCTGCCTTGGGTTTGGGGTTTCTCTCTGATAATGTATGTTCTTGTTGACGCCCCAAAAGATAATGTAGAGTCTATGGGGACCTGTTGAGGCTTGTGGGCTTCGAGCCGGATGTGTCCGAGGAAAGTACCGTGTGCTGAAATGGGAACAGATAGTTTGCACTGTTAGGACAGCCTAAGAAATAATTTAACTGTCAAAGAGCAATATTTCAAGAAGGTTCTGTGACCAAATCAACTTTGCATCAAACAAATGTACATTATGGTTATCTGTGTTTATATTCCATCCTGTCCACTTAAGTTTATTTCCCACAGGACTGTGTTGTGTGTTGACTATGAGCACCTGCTGCTTCAAACTCTCTGACCAGTTAAAAACAGTGTCAGTTAAACATCTGGGCACATCTGCCCATTCATTTCACTTAGTGGGTGTCTCTGACCTTTGGACTGCTCCCGGATTTTCTGCACGTGTACATTTTCTGGAGTTTGTATCAACAAAATCGGTAGCAGGAGTTCCAATTTTGCTCAGTTGTCTAAAGTTTAAAAGGCAGGTTGGGGCCATAAGTACACAACTGTTAGCACCATGACACCACACAGCAGGTGTGAGACAAGTTTAAATGAAATCTATTGAACATTCTCATAGTTTGAGCTGCAAATAAAAAATAATTATATCAAATAGCTATTGATATGACATGAAGAAAGAAGGAAACTTGACAGTTTGGAACATGAAAATGCTCATGGCTTTAAAAAGTTAAATTATGAACATAGTGACTATACTATCTCTATTGAACGACAAGTAATTTGAGCACAGAGGTGTATTACCTGTGTGTAAAAAAATGACAAGTTACAGTTATTATTTGCTGTTCAACCCTCAACAATGAGGAAGTGTGATTATGAATGATGTCTTACTGCTATTGAGGTCTATAAGGAAGACCCTTTTTAGATGTTTGTGGTAGACTAAGGCGGCGTGAACACGTGAGCATGACTGATGGTCAATGGTGAAGTCACACCAGTCGGGGTTCCTCCCAAACAGGTAGTACTTCTTTTCATCTATAATCAGCTTCTACAAGGAGAGACAGATTCAGTGAAACACTCATTAAAACCACCAGTGAAAGGGTCAATATAATGTCTTTGTGCCTCTGAGTCATAACTCATCAGTGTTGCTTCCCACTGAGAAGCTTAAATCTCAGGGCTGAAGCTGCTCTCGCACCATTTGAAGCCATGCAGCCACGGAAAACCCCAGTGTAACACATCTGGGACATAACAGACTGTCAGGCTTGTATCAGGTGCATTTACTATGCACACAATTAGCCATCACATGCCAAATCACGAATGCATAAAAACGTTAAATGATAAGGAGCATCCTGAAGCACAATCTTTAAAACTTCAAGTTACCTCTATGAGCTTGTCTCCCTTCATCACGTCAAGATGGAGCCCTGTGGGCGGTTTGCCTGCCCTGAAAGCAAACGGATAGTGACTGCTTTTAACATTTAAAAAGGTTATACAAGGACATGCATGCACAGCTGATCACTACTGTAGTTAAATCAACATCCAAGCTTAATTTCTCTCACCACACTTCAAGGTTTGTAAATGTAATCGAGCATTTAGAAACCCTTACTCGCGCCATTCATTGCAGGAGTGATACTGTCACAGGAATATTTATCTCCGAAATCCGTCTATGCATAACTGCGATTCTCACAACAGAGCACATAACGGATCTCTTAATAAGAGAACACACCTAAAGCCATATATAAATTAATGCCAACATCATTAACGGGTTAGCCTGTTAGCTTGGTTAGATGCTAACGCTAGCTACAGTAATTACAACTTTTTCTCCTCAATAAAATTAATATATATCAAAGGGAGGGCATTGATGAGCTTATTTGCATATTATCATGCGTTACAAATATCCTGCTACTACTTTAACATGTGCAATTCCTCACCATGATGGACAATCAAAAGGAGGAGGACCGTCTTTACTTATTTTAGTCGCCATCTTGCTTGAGCACATTAATGCCGAACTGCATGTTGGGTAAACGTCGTATTGGATGTCTGGGATTTGTAGTCCTGCAATCTTGCCAAACACCACATGCCCAACAATCCCCTTTATAACACCATTGGAGGAAGTAGTCACTTTCTCTGCTTAAGTAAAAATAATGACAAAACATTGTAAAAAACATTCTGTTAAAAGCAAGTTCAAATATTATGCTGTTAAAGCCAGTCTGTACAATCTACGAACCATTTAATCAGTGTGCTTTAAGAAGTAAGTACTTAATGCTGAAAAGATCTATACTTTTGTGTCATCAGATAAATGTACTGAAATAGTAATGCAAAACACCATTTTATTGTTAATGGCTAATATTAATTGTCGTTTTTGATTATTTGAATTAGTTTCCCCCTTCTGTGAATTAATTGGTTTGTAAAAAAAAGAAAAAAAAGAAAAGAAAATCCTGAAAATACCCGGTGCTCAAAAGCAGGAATTTTCAAAGTGTAAAGCATTCCACCCCAGGAGAACTCCAAAGATTTCCAGAGGAGGCTCAGTGAATGGAGGAAATATTACATTACTTAGCAAAATATGATGCCATGTGGTTGAATAACTAAAATATGTAGCTAAATGATCATGTCATGTCATTATGTAGCTATTATGGGGAAATTATTTTTTTCCTCAGTAAAGAAATAATAAATACCTTAAAACAAGTTATGTAGTTAGGGTATTATGCATATGTCAAACAGTCTGTATGAAATTTATCTTAATCATCGTTCAAAAGTCACCTGGGAATTAAGTAAAAGTTAAAATATGTATCAAGTGAAGTGTCTTTTTTTTTCATTATCCAAATCTGAGGTTAGGCTCTGAAGAATTATCAACAATATTTCCAAATCTTCTATCAGCTGGCTAATTGATTATCTACTAATCATTGAATCTTTAATCTTATAGTCTCTTAGTGAGTTTAAATTCAAACAAAGCATCGTATTTTTTAAGTTATTGATTTGTGAAAATAAAAAATCAGATGTTAATTAGATGCTGTCAGATAAATGTGTTTAGGTAAAATATACATTTACCTCTGAACTGAAGTCGATTTAAATACATATATAAAATGCAGATGGTAAAGTACTGGTTCATCCTAGCTACTATAACCTTATTACAGTAGTTGCGTATATATACTTAACTACCTTTCACTATAGCTGTTTTTTTCTCTCTCGCACTCATTTCTGTTCTTAACTGTAAGTCAGAGAGAGGAAAAAAATAAGCCAAAAATAAAATTGCAGTGTACAAGAATTTTAATTCCCAAAAATAACACTAGGAGGCTTCAACACCCAAACTGCTGACTCAAAATGAGAAAGCGCTGCAAAGAAAAAAAAAGACTGGCTTTGCACCTACTATGGTGGTGTTGGTGGTGGGGAGGAAGGGTGCGGACAAAATACCAGGCTAATAATTGAGGGTTTATATCTTATGATACATTTCATAAACAGTCGGTTGATGCTGCGGAGATGTGAGAAAGTGTAACCATTTGGCCTATCCTCAGCAAGAGGAGGAAGTGAAGTGACGGTAATGATTTTTCCAGCCGTGAGTAAAGGGTGGTAAAAAGTTGTCAAAGCAGATCACACTTTTCAGATCAGATCAGAAGCAGGAGTTAGAGATAGTACTAGAACGGGATTAAAATTTAGTTTTGTCAAGTGGTCCAAAAACCTGTCTGGCTTATCTGAGTGGAACACGTCTGACTGTCCTTTCAAGTTCCAACTGTTAGTAGCCTGTTTTCTCATCAGTGCTGCGTTTTTTTGCGAATGTGGATACAGTAACAAAAATAATATTGTCCTTTTGATTGAAGCGGATCATGTTTGCTCTTCTAGGAATGTTACATGTGCAATTTAAGCAATCCTTGGTCTCTCTGTCTCTCTCTGTCTCTGTCTCTGTCTCTCTCTCTCTCTCTCTCTCTGTCTGTCTCTCTCTCTCTGTCTCTCTCTCTGTCTCTCTCTCTCTCTCATATTCACAGAAATAGGCTGCAGTTTTATTTGTTAATGGTATTATGCTGAAAGATTGCTGCAATCAATTACAAATCTTATTTTCTCTCAGATCGTTACAGCACAGTAAAGCCTCTGTCATATCACTTGACGTCAGCGTCTCAATGCAAAGCTTGTGCAAATAACTCCTGTAACTTCCTCATTCATGTTTGTGGTTTTTGCTCTGAGAGCTTCTCCTTTTATTGCTGTGCTTGTCGTTTGCCACCTGCCTTCATTTTTTACTGCAGCTGAACGAGGCAACAGCGATGGCAGGCACCGTTGCTTTGCCGCTCCAGGAGTTCATTGCATCATTGGACAATGCCAGTCTACCAAAAATTCTACAAGTTTGCTCTGGAGTGTATTTCCAAGGTGGGCCTTTCACTGTTTTATTAACTGAGAAATGAAAGTTTGAGTGTGGATCAGAAAAAAAGATGAAGAAATCAGATTAGCTTAAATTGCCGCGTGTGTCGTGGAACTTTATGTTTTGTCTGTCTCTATCTTTTTCATACATAACAGATTCTTTTCCCTGTTAATCGCAGATCAGATGTTCTTGTAGCTAAAGAATACATTTCTGTTACTTGTGAAGTCTTGTTCATGACTTGAGTTTTGAAAAAGCTGATTCATAATAAAGTATTTCTTTTGCTGAAGATTGACATTTTTGTCCATTTCTCACCATTTTAGGTTCGGTATATGAAATTTCTGGGAGTGAAGTGTGCTTTTCTACTGGGGATCTGATAAAGGTCATTCGTATTGAACTGCTGTCAGTTTCCTGTGAAGATGTCAGAAACAATGAGACATTTGAGCTACCTATTAACCACACAGGTTAGTCAGAGATACACATAAGGAAAAGCATTTTCTTTGAAGCTGTTCACTGACACTTGATTGTTTTTCAGGCTTGTTCAAAGTGGTCCCAGATGAGATGCCATACAGTTCAATTGAGGAGCTGTTGAGCCTACGGCCTGTAGGCTTGGAATCCTCCCTTCCTTTCACTTTCAGCAGCCACTCCAAGATGACCTTTGGTACCCTCACTTTGGGGCCCGGGAGAGTTTTGACTGTGCTCTCCATTGTGCGACACGAGGGTGAAGAGGGTCATGTGCGGTGCCATGTAAAAGGACAACAAGAAGCCTCAGCTGAAGTGTGCATCCCGCTGTCTTCCCGAGGGGAGTTTTACGAGTGCGAGAGCGAGGAATGCTTTACTCTGCAGGAGATCATGTCTTCGCCCTCCCTGCGTAGTCGAAGGTTTCGTTTCATAAACACCACAAAGTATGAGCGACCCCTTATCCTCAGTCCGGTATACCAGGTCCATGCCATCATGAGCTGTGAGAATAAATTTCTTTTTCCTAAAACTATTTTTTATCAAATGATAACCAAACTCATTTGTATGTGTGTTGATCAGAATTGGTTAGTACATTTCATGTTCAGATTCAAAGCTAATGCAATTAAAGATTGCCTTCGCTTCTGAACACAATACCTTTTTAAGGACATGAAACATTTAATTTGATTTACTTTGCTGTTTTAGTTTCATATCATTATGCTAATTTTTTATGCATTTGGCAGACACTTTTATCCAAAGCTACTTACACTCATATCCCAGGTAGGCAGGTAGCATAAGGGGGTCTTGCCTAAGTAACCCTACTGGAGGTAGTACCTTTTCATACAGGGGTCAGGAATCAGGTTTACGCTCACACTTGTTCATTTACAGATTTTTACATGTAATGTCAATAATGAGCTCTTTAAGCCTTATACAATGACACAATAGATAACGTAGGATAATAGAATTTGTTCTAACCTCAGTGGATCAGTCAGAAAAATATTTTACAAAATGCCTTATTATAGCTGAAATCTTGCAGAGCGATTTTTCTCCGTGAGTCCTTTTGTTTTATTTCAAAAGCCACTTTGCTGATGATAATTATGTATAATTAAGAATTCAAGTGCAATATAAGATGCTGTTTATCTATGAAGTGTCTGTGTATACCATTCATTATTAACAAAGCAAACTACAGTTTCGGTTCAGCTACTTTAAGTGTTCCCACAATTTCTCTATTTTTTCTGCAGTGAGGAAGAATGTGCTGAAGTTCCCGTCCAACTTAGAAGTGGATGTGTTTGACGTCACCGAGCAGTGTAAAGATGTTGATTTCGTGAACCCCCTCAGTCTCTCAGAGGTCCTGTCTCAGCCAGATGAATCGTTCCCTGCAGTAGTGGAGATATTAGAAGGCCCGGAGACCTGCTCCCTGTTCAAGAGCAGCTGGCTGCCGGAGCTGAACAAGAACCAGACCCTGGTTTTTCACAAAAAAGGAACCACAGCAATGTTTCTGTTATCCAGCTTGAAGAGCCGGAAGACAAAGCAATACTTCCTGGTGTCTCAGCAGTATGGCGGACGATTACGGAGGCGGCCGAGAGAGTTTAATTCAGTGTATGAACTGTACGTCGCTTCAACCCAGACACCAGGTCTGAAGGTCAGTGTAACAAGGAATAGCGAGGAAGTCGAGGAGGAAGGCCTGCCAGCACTCAATGTTGGGGACCAGCTAGAGATTGTCAGCTACACTAGAATGGAGTTACCTTGTGAAAGTAGCAAAGGTAATAAGCAGTCCATTGAGGCTCTCTTGTGTCAGCATCTTTCAGACCCAAGCGATGTGGATGACGATGATGAAGAAGAGGTCAAACAGGAAGATGAGAAAACAGAGGTTTTGCTGCCTATTTACATGCAGGGTCACTTTGTGGAGATACTCGGTGATAACAAGAAGTATAGACTTAGTGACTTGAATAAGGACTTCAGTTTGCCACTGGATGTGAAAGTGGTGAGTCGTGATACTGAACTCGAGCCAGATCCACTTGTTGGGACTGCATGTCTCAGGATAGAGGCTGGTATGTTGGAGCCCACCATTCAGGCAAGCTTTCCACACAGGCCTGACTACTGTTTTGAGATCCCGACCCAGTGGCTCTCCCTTTCTGTCTCGTTCACCAAGCACCCTCTGCCATGGCCTCAGGGTCAACCGCCAAAGTGCTGCATAGAAAGAGTTACAGAGGTGACAGACATGTTCTATTATGAATTTCGCAAAAGGGGTAACACAGACGAAGCTCCTCCACCTCGACCACCAAAACGTGATTTGTCATCATCAAGTGCCATCAAAAAATCATCTAAATCTGAAAAGAAATCATCCAAGACAAGTAAAGCCAAAAATAAACAAAAAAGCACCCCAACCGACCAGTTCAGCGCTTTGACTTTAAATAACAAAAAAAGGCCCCCAGCTCCGCCACCTCCGGTGAGTATAGCTTTTCATCAAACCAACAATGTGACAAAGCATCCAAGAAGTGTTACATGCAATGACTTTCAGAAAGCCTTTGAGTGAAAATGTAAGACAGAAACTTCCACTTTAAGAGTAACTTACAGTAAAGCAGATTTTTTTTTTTGTTTTTGTTGGTTTTTTACTTCCACATTTTTTTTCAGGATGGCTTAAATGATGAACCTCCACCACTTGCACCCCGAAAGCTCTCAGAGGCTGAAACGGCAAAAAAGAAGGCCCAGCCAAACACTTACGTAAAAATGGAGCAGTCGAAAAAAAACGGTGAAGACTTTATTACAGCCATCTAACTTCTTAATACACAAGATCAATGTATTTCTTCTCTAACAGAACATACTCTTGTATGAGGGACCTTATTCAACTATGGATTCATCTACATTTTAATTTATGGCACCAGTACAGTATATGTGGGAGTCAAAATGAAGAGACATACAGTAAAACACTGGATTTTTTTTTTTAATATACTTTGGGAAAGAACTAAACTTCTGTGACACACCCACCCACACACATACATCAGTTTAGTTTGGTTTGTGGTTTCTTAAGATGAAAATTATTTTTGAAAAAGTGATTTCATCACTTTTTAAAAAACACATTTCTTTGGAAAGGACTCATTGAATGAAGAAGTTAAAATTCAAGAAAGAATTAGGGAAATGACATGATGGTTGAAAAATAAGACCTCTGTAGGGAAGACATTTGGGTAGAACAAATAATGAAAAGATACCTAGAGTATTAAGGATGTAATGTATATATTGATCATCATAATAAACTGTATTCTTCTTTTCCCCAGTAGATCTGTATGATGTGACAGCAGATGTGGACAGTGACCACGACTATGAAACTGTGGATGAGTCACTGGTATCCATGGTGAAGACAGCACAGGAAAGCATCGTGTTCTCCTAAAAATGTTCTTTTGCAACACTGAAACATCACATGGGCAGTGGAAACTGAATTTATGATCAACTATGGTATCACCGTATTTGAGTTGTTTTATGGCTGTGTACTAAGGCATTCTAAGATCTATCTGGGATGTCTCAGATGTGTTGAAACTCTTCAACTTGATATCAAACTATATCATCATCGTCCAACTAGTATCCTATGTACTCATTGGAACAAAATCCTCATGTGATTTGCAAAATTTCTTCTTACCTATATATTTTTTTTTCACCATTGAAAGTACTTCTCTCTCTAGGAAAGTGTCTGCAGGTGTGCCACCTATTTCGCTACTCGTCTCAAACTTGAACTGACCAAATACTATCGTGTGGCAAACACTTCCTAGGAATATGTTGATTTAACTATATTGTAACATGGGGGACAGCAGTAGCTTATAATTTTATGTATATTTCTGTTTTTACATTGTGCAATACTTAGAAACATTTAGTTATTATATGTAGTCAGTTCCTGTGCACAGCAGAGGAACAAAAAGGTTGCAATGTCTACACATATCAACCTCCTCCAAGCGTATATGCAAACTCTTAAAAACTAATCATCGACAGGAAGGTACAGACTACACAGAGGCTCCTCCTCCCACCACATCAAACTGATAGTCTGAACACAAACTTAGTTTGAGCTGTTGTCTTTTTTTTTTCTTACAATATTTCCATTCTATGTAGAGGAATTTCAACAAAGTCAGTACAACCTGCAAGAAGTTTTCACAACTGGTGACTAATGATGCATGTATTGTACATAATTTCTTTTTAAATTTACACCAATATTTTAGCTGTATGGAGATTTAGGTTTACATTTGTACAAGACAAATGATCATATAGTAACTACACATGTGGTTTCGTACTGTTTGCTCACGTTTCAGCAAAAAAAACAACAAAAAACCTTGTGTGCATATGCACGTCTGCCAAGTGTGTGAAATCCTGAGACCCACAGCATTCAGTTTGTGGTATTGTAGCTAACACAAAGTATCAAAGTATTTAAATTAAATAAACTTGTGAGTCCTTGTCATCATGGTATTTGTGATATGAATTATAACCCAAGTAAAACCTTTAATGCAACAAAAAGTGTCAAGTTAGTGTTATTTCCATTTAAAAATAGTATACTTCCCGTTTAAAAAAAAAAAAAAAAAAGGTAGAGGATCAATTGTATTTTGTACAATATTTTTAATTTTGGCAAAAGTGAGTTACATAGACAAAAATAAATGGAGTACTTGGATTCCAAATCTTTAAAATTACAAAATGCTTTACAGGAGGAAGAAGGATGCATACAGAAAGATTAGATTAACTGCAAACAGCTTCAACAGGTCACTTCACTGACTTGCAAAATAGCAGAAGCAACCTCAGGAATACAGGATGTGGAAACCAAAAGTCTAACCAAACCCTGTGTTCTTCAACAAACACCAGCCAAAAGGTTTTTGACATTAAAGAGATGAGAGCGAGTTTGACTGAGATCATAGCTTTAAGTTATACCACTAACTTTCTGTCAGCTCGTATTCAAATAAGTAACCAAACAGGTGCAGGTGAAGTTATCTAGTCATCATTGTCAGTTGATTTGAAGTGGTCTTCGTCGATGGTGGAAAAGATGTGCCCTTCGTTGCTGAGGAATTCCACTGCTTGCCTGTCAAAGCACAAAGAATCAAGAGCAGCACTTTACTTTAAACAGCACATAAAAGAAATGCATTAATGAGGTCTGAAATTTCAGCTATATTATTGAAACAAAATACATCTTTCAAGAGCAAAATAAATCAAGTAAATTAAGGATTAAACAGGCCGAATGATCAAAGAAACGAATCGTAAGAGTGTTGAGATCACATAAGATAGCAGCCATTATACAAAGTGTTCATCATTCCATGTCAATTTAACTAATTTGATCTCTCAATTTTCACTGAGACATTCATTTGACAAAGTCACCATCACCTCATTCCAACCCTAAAAAAAAGCCTTCGCCTTCGAGAACGTTTACAGATGGGCCCGTTAGTTTGTCTTCTCAGTTTTGAGAACACACACACACGTTTATTTAAGACAACTGTAGATAGGAAGTATTAAAAATACCAAGCACATTTTCATATCTCCACTTTATAACTAAATTGCATGGAGAGCTGGCTACAGGTACATCACCAGGCAGTCACTTTCAAATATATATTAACATACCGACAGAAGACATGGATTAAAAATGTAATTAAATCTTTCAGTAGAATAATGTGCAACTCTGAAAACTGAGCTGGGAAATATTTGCCTTTACAGGGAGTGCATCTGTGGATAAATCTTTATTAGAAAGTTTTTGGTGTCTGGCGTGGCAGAACTTACCAAGGTCGAGTGTACAAGAAAAACAAGGTCTCAACTTAAATGGACTTAGTTTAGATTATTATAGATTCTAAAATAGAACTCCTCAATGGTACAATGCAAACAAGTTCTGTTTTTCTTTTTCTAGAAGCAACGGCTCTTCTGTTTTCAGGCGCTATAAAACCACAAAAGACACCTCGTTACTACTTCGTTTTTTTTTTTTAACTTGAGGCAAAACTTCTTACTTAATAACAGCTACACTCATGCTGCCGAGTCGCTGCTTTAGATCTTGAATGCTGATACCCTGCTGGTCCGGACAGCCTCTTATCAAACTCAGCACCTTGTGAGAAAAATAGACATTAACATCACACACAAGCTGCAAAAAAAAAAAAATTTTTACACTAATAACTTCCCTTTTAGACTGAGTTTTTCTGAGTAATGCATTAATGCAATTGATTCTTACAGGAAAAGCTGCTTGGTCACTCATATATGCTCACCTGATTCTGATTTCCACTTAAACCGTTATTAACCATGTCGTTAGCACCTGCGTAGCTCCCCCCCATCCCTTGTGTGGCTGGCCGTGACACAAGGGCACTGGTACTGCTCATTCCTCCACCAGCACCTGACTGAGAGACAAATAAACCATTAACTCACTTATTCAGAACATAATGAAGGCCATTCTCAAATTCAAATGAGAGCCTGTCTTTCAGGTTAAATATTTAGTGATTACATGAAGATAAAAAGGTTTCACTGCGTGAATGTGTAACTTTTAGGAATCAGTTATAAACAGACCAAAGTCATCCGCAGCAGATGACCTCAGACAGAACAGACCTGTTTGGTTGTTTTCTCTGAATATACACATCCAAAATAGAAGTGGTTTCGCCTGAGAGCACATCACTGAGTGACAGACATTTTGACTACGCTCTGTTAGGTTTCTCAGTATTACCTCCGTTCCTCGTTCTCACGCGTGTTAAACTAAACATTCTCACGCGTTTTAAACTATACATTCTCACACGTTTTAAACTATACATTCTCACGCGTTTTAAACTATACATTCTCACGCGTTTTAAACTATACATTCTCACGCGTTTTAAACTATACATTCTCACGCGTTTTAAACTATACATTCTCACGCGTTTTAAACTATACATTCTCACGCGTTTTAAACTATACATTCTCACGCGTTTTAAACTATACATTCTCACGCGTTTTAAACTATACATTCTCACGCGTTTTAAACTATACATTCTCACGCGTTTTAAACTATACATTCTCACGCGTTTTAAACTATACATTCTCACGCGTTTTAAACTATACATTCTCACACGTTTTAAACTATACACTTTCACACGTTTTAAACTATACATTCTCACGCGTTTTAAACTATACATTCTCACGCGTTTTAAACTATACATTCTCACGCGTTTTAAACTATACATTCTCACGCGTTTTAAACTATACATTCTCACACATTTTAAACTATACATTCTCACACATTTTAAACTATACATTCTCACGCGTTTTAAACTATACATTCTCACGCGTTTTAAACTATACATTCTCACGCGTTTTAAACTATACATTTTCACACATTTTAAACTATACATTCTCACGCGTTTTAAACTATACATTCTCACGCGTTTTAAACTATACATAAGGAATGCTCCTCTCAATTTCTCACCATAGTTTGAGGTTTGCTGAGCACCATGTGTGCTTGGACAACCTCTAGCATGTGTGAGGTGATTTCATTCATGTCATCCAGGGGCCTGACACTGAAGGCCACAACGGATCGGTGGTTCTGCGACAGGAAGAAACAAATAAACGTCAAAATATGAACTACATCATCCTAACAACTATAATTATCTGCAAATATCTTCTTCATGCCCAAAGCAATTATGGATGTCAGTATTCCACGACTGTCCTGAATGGCCCCAAACTGTAATTCAGACGCATGGTGTAAAAAGAGATATTTCAATAACACCTTCCAAACACTTCAAGTGTCCAAGTCCTAGTGTGGCAGCTAAGATTTCTCAAGTGACCTTGTGAAGGACATAGCACTTAGTGTTTGTTTGCTTCTCAATATTGAGGAGAGGGTTTTTAAGATTGAACTCACCTGAAATGAACGCAGGTTTCCAGAGACTTTGACATACGTTCCTGGGGGCAGGACAGTGCTGTCCATACTTGGGTCCTATATGGATAAGAAACATATGTATGTTGGGGTAAGTTCTGAAATGTCAAAAATCTTACAGTACATTAACCTTACTTATATCCAACAAGGAGGTATTTTATAACTGTCTCTCCACTTTTTAAACGTGTACAGGTGAATCATATCATGCACATATGCAAATAAAGATTGCCTCTAGTTAGAGCAGCGCTGACCACAGGCAGCTCCTTACTATTAGTTCAGTGTATGGAGAGGAAAAGTATATCAAATATAATGCAGGTACAAGTGTTCATATGATCTGTAGGACCAAAGCGGACATGTGATATTTCTGGACTTTATTAATCTTAGTATTTGCAATAAGGTTAAATATCTTTGAAATCTTATCACAGAACAAGTGAACATTGAAGTCAATGCCTTGAGCAAGTACAAATAAAGTTTGCTGCATGTCAAGATGGAGTAATGATTTTATTTGGGGCGTATTGCACACACCATTCAATACTCAAATCACAGGAGAGCCCCCCACAGACTTCCAGTAGCTTTTAATCATGCTTTGTGAATAATACTGAAGAGACTGATTACTTCGGGACTATTTGTACTTTAGTTCTACATGATACCAATCACAGTTTTGTTTTTTTTAACTCTGGACCTGGAGTCTGAAATATAGTTTTAACTAAACAGATTTTTTTCTTGCTGTATTAGAGATTAAATTAGCTTAAAGTCAGCTATGGTTAAGAATAAAATAGATCCTCAGAGGTGAAATGTGTCATTGAGCAGAAAGTAATGATCTTTCTGATAGCAGTCAATTCATTGAATGATGTATGAAAAATTACATTTTCACAGGCCACCACTTACCTCAGTATCAACCCACTGCTTCACATCCATGGGAGCACCGGTCATGTCATCAACTTTGTACTGGATGTTGGTCATGGATTTGTCTGTGCTTCTAATTATACCAACAATGGTGACCTATGACAGAGATCATGAACAAAAATCAAGCGAAACAGCCAGGAAAGATTAACAACATCTGAATCATTGCGTTTTGTTGAACGGCAGTAACAGTTTCGCAGTATGTAAGGTTTAATCTGTTTGATTGGTAAACAGTGGAGTGTCATGATATAAAAAAGTGTTATGGTACTACTCCCTGTACTCACATATAAACTGTATTAACTGACTTTAGCAATAAGTACATTGATAAGTTCATTCACAGATGAACTAAATGTTAAATATGAGCTACTTTAAGCTTTCATATTTAACACTTAAAAATCTTTGTTTTGCGCAGATACAAAACGATACATCCGTTTGTTTTTAGATTTAATTAGATGGAGAACCTGACATAGAAAAACACCTAAACTGCTTTAAAGGTTTCTCAGTCACACTAGTTTTAGTATCTAAAAGTGTAACAATGAAATGATAGACGTTGGCCAGTAACTGCTCTACCATTCACGATAACATTTTCTTATTTTGAGTGGCATGATGTATCACCATGCCCACCCTGACTTGGCTCAACTCAGCTCACCTGGGTCACCTCCACATCTCCCACTCTGAAGGCCTCATCAGCTTGTGAGGCAGACATCAGCTGAGACACTGTACAGGGGATTATTTGTGTGGCACGAGTTCTCTGGAATAAAGACATAAACAAAAAGATACACAAAATATTAATGCAGTGATTCATCATCCAAATTTCAGTCAATCAGTACTTTTATCCCTAAACATAACGTGTGCAGTGGGGAAAGGAAAATATAGGTATATTAGGTTTCAAAACGACACATTCAGTTGAACTCGTTTGATTTAATTTCGATTCCCCCCCCCCCCCCCCCCCCCCCAACTGCATTCCTCACATTTGTTTTTGTTCTTTACTGAATTGCAATCTGACATTGTTAATTTCGTCACAGACCCCTTTCTTTTCTCCTCCCTGGGATAGGGCAGGTGATGCGAAGCCTCCAGGAGACTGAGTGTAACCTCCACCCATTCCAGACTCATTGTACCCTCCTGAAAATCCAGACAAACGGTGACAGTTAATGAAAAGCGCCATTTGTTAGGCATACCACTCGTTTCAACGACGCACAACTTACTAATTACAAGCATAACCATTCGACTCACAACAACAAAGAAGCAACTTCATAGCCAAGCTAACGTTAGCCTCAACCAGACTACATCAACAAGCCCATCGAACCGCTTTAAACACACAAACAACCGTGTGTACATTGAACTCACCCTGATTCCACATGTTGGCAACTCGTATGAAACTTATTAAAAACAAATTAGGTTAGTAACACTCCGAGCTAGGGTTGGCAGCCGCACGCACTTGTGTATATCCTTACTTGTAGTGTCCCGCGCGCTAAACTCAACATATCGCGCATGCGCAATGCATAAATCCCGCTAAAACCCCACATCGCGGGAATATAAACATTAAGTTAAGCCCTGCGTTTTGACTGTCAGACCACCATTCACAGTTTAGTCGGAAATGTTCCTGATCTCCTTTTAAGAAATATACAATGTGACTCTTATAAAAATGTAATGATTTTTAGACACTTTATAGCGTATGTCACTCTACAGAGTGTAAATCATCGGATTGTCTACCTGAAATACAAAACTCGAGCAAAAAAGGACAAGTGTGCTGCCTTCATAAATTGTCGTAAATATCAGATACATAAGGACTGCTTGGTAGTTAAAGTAATTTTTTGTTTATATATTAATGATTTCAAAATTAGGATGTATTATTTGTATATAGATAAAAATAAGGTTGGACAGGATTAAGGTATCAGTGACTGCGGCTACAGCTATTTCAATTCTAAAGATGACAATATGAAATACGAGTGCAACTGGAAGGTAGCACAAACACGAATACATCGGCCTTTTATTTTTTACATAATTCTTACTTCCCCGTACTTTTCCGTAATGAAACTTTTTAAGATCTAAATTGTAAATTATATTAAATTTGTACTATGAACGCATCAGGGTTTATTGTATGCTGAAACATCATGAGCGTTAGAGGGCAGTTGTTACTGACTTTAGCCAGCATAAAAATAGTTTACATGGGAGGGATTTAGCACTTAGCTGCCAAGATTAACTTTCTGATTGCCTTCCATGGCATTCTCATATGAAGCCCATATCATCCACTGTGAAGTCATCATTCGAAATTACACCAAATGTTGGTATCATAGCCCCTCATCCGTAAACTATTATATGATCCTACCGCAGAAAAATGACACGTTAACTTCTTTATCATAATTAAAGTATCACTAGTTATGTTTTTAGTTTGTGTTGTAATCTTTTAATCTTAGTCTATATTCTGACCTATCTGAAATGTGGATATTTCTATTTTGCCCTCTTGAGAAAGGGGGCCGTAGACCTATGTTGTTGTTTTTTTTTATGAATAATCTATTAGAGAGTCAAATACAGTCTCACGTGCTTCTATTTCCCCTCAGCTTTACCATGATCGTTTATTATCGTAGAGGCTCATTAAATTGTTAATCCATTTGCAGTGAGTATGACTTTGGGTTAATATAGCATGTGTTATGGAAGAGAGAAACTTGGCTTGAAATGGTGCATTTCCCATGGCAAAGACACGTCATTTATAGCTGGAGCTATCTCTTTTTATCTTTGCCCTTTATGTACTTAGGTATACCTCTCAAACCACGCCGCGGCTTTTGACGGGTGTTCGCTGTTATCAAAGAGTCCAGCATGTCTCCAGTAAGGTTGTTCTTATCTTGTCTGCTTCTCAAAGAAGCTTTTGCGCTGTCGGGTAAGTAGCAAAAATATTATAACTATATGCCGCATTTCTTGCGTATCTTTACTCAAAGTGCAGGTATGACTTACTGTGCGTAATTACGCGTCGTTTTTATCCAGGGCGGTTTTGGCATATCACGGATTTGCACTGGGACCCAACGTACACACTGACAGATAACCCAGGACTGGTTTGCGCATCCAGCGGTAAACGGCCAGCAGCCAGTGCTGGTATATTTGGAGACTACGTTTGTGACTCACCATGGCACCTGATCAACTCCTCTGTGTATGCTATGAAGAGGATTCTCCCGGACCCTGACTTCATCGTATGGACAGGGTATGTAAAATATCTGCTATGAAATGACACCGCGTTTTATTGTGAATTTGGTTGGGCTCATGTTCATCTGCAGGGTAACACGTGTAGTGTTTATGTATTTTATAAGACTCAATGTGTCAGAATCACAACTGGAGAGGCTTGTTTGTTCACCACAATAATACAGCTGTGGGAGCCCCAATGTAAGTTTACACTGGAAATCACATGAAAAAAATCGTGTCTGCTCTCACAGAGATGACACACCACATGTGCCCAATGAGGATCTCGGAGAAGAGGCAGTGATCAACATTGTAGGCAACCTCAGTCACCTCATAAATGAGGTGTTTCCACGTAAGTGAGAAATCTAGGGACAAAAACTGACTTTTTATAGGGGATAACATGCGGAGTCAACATTCATCATGCTGTTTTAACATTTATTAACTTAGAAGTGTTGAAAGTTTTTGCATTTTTTGCCTTCTTTAGACACTAAAGTGTACTCTGCACTGGGCAATCATGACTACCACCCCAAGAGTCAACTTCCCGGAGCTCCAAACTCTATCTATGACCAAATAGCAGAAATATGGAATAAGTGGTTGGATCCAATGTCAAAAGAATCATTTAAAAAAGGTGAACAGATCCAGACACAAATGCTTTTCAAAGCTGTATATCAGCTGATGATATATGGCTAAAAAAAACAACCAAAAAACCATTTCTGAAATGTTCTTCTTGGTACAGGTGGATATTACACAGAAAAGCTGCTGAACCGTGCTGGGTTCAGGATGCTAGTCCTTAACACCAACCTCTACTATGATCAGAACAAGGTGACCCAGAACTCGGATGACCCTGCAGGCCAGTTTAGCTGGTTGGATCAAATTCTTACAGAGGCAACCAACAACAAAGAGAAGGCAAAGCATTGTCTTTTTTTTGGGGGGGGGGGGGGACAAGAGTTTAGTTAAATTCAAAAGTGAGGACATCTATATTATTGGACACTAGAGACTGTAATCACCCTTATTTAGTCTTTGTAAAATTTAATTTCATGTCTGCATGAGGAAAGAATAAAAAGCCTGGAAAGTATGTTCAGCTGCTTTGGCCCAAATCAGCCCCTGCAAAAATATGAGTCAATATAACAATATTATTAGATGGTTTGAGCTAACTTTAAACTGGTTTCCTCTATAAGGTGTACATCATTGGCCACGTTCCCCCAGGTTTCTTTGAGAAGAAAAGAAATAAGCCTTGGTTCACATCAAGATTCAACAAGCAATATCTGAATCTAATTGAGAAGCATCATTCTGTCATAATTGGGCAGTTCTTTGGCCATCATCATACTGATAGCTTTCGCATGTTCTACAATTCAGAGGGTAGGTCTCACTGTGTAATACTACCACTATTACTAGTGTTGCAACAGTGTCTGACTACACCTGATAACAGAATTTTATTTTTTCATTGCATAATTGCAGTCAATCTCTCACATCCTGTGCTCTGATGTTAACATAAATTTGTGGTAATAATGCAGTAGTCAGAGATAATCCTTTTTCTTTTTCGCCAGGCTCACCTATAAGCACAATATTCCTCAGCCCAGGAGTCACACCATGGGAAACAACACTTCCTGGAGTTGTGAATGGAGCTAACAACCCTGGGATTCGTGTCTTTGAATATGACACAGAAACACTCCTAGTCAAAGTGAGTAATGGCCGTTTTATAAACGGTAAATTTACATGCAAATATCTTAGGTAGCTCGTCTAGATACTACAGCCTTTGTAAAGGAATAGCTGTGTAGTTTCCAGAAAACATTTCTAATGCTTTTATTGTTCTGCTTTCTTTTCTTTTTTTAACCACATGCGTGAACAGGATGTGGTGACGTATTATCTGAACCTCACTTACGCTAATGCAGACACAGAACGCTGGGAGAAAGAGTATCGTCTCACAGAGAGTTTCAGAGTACCAGATGCCTCTCCAGCCTCTATGCACCGGGTTCTGGAACAAATGGCTACTGATCCCTGCTACCTGCAAAAATACTATGATTTTAACTCTGTCAGCTATGACCTCACAGACTGTGACAGTGATTGCCGTGCTGACCATGTCTGCGCGGCAAGAGAGGTAGACTATGACAGGTATGAACACTGTCTGCTAAAAGAAGGAGGAGTTTCCATTCATGGTGGGATGTTGCTGGTCCTTTCAATGGCTACAAGTCTGCTGATGGCCTATTGGTAGTGCTCATCAGTATCCCATTTGATGCCTAAAATGTTTGAAGTCATCCATGACTCAATAGAAGATGTTAGTCCAACATCACTGACAAACCATTTATGCAAAGCAATTTTCAACATTATACTTGTGTAAGTTTATGTAGTCTGACTGTGGCAGGTCTAAGAAGAAGACAATTTAATAATTTACTATGTACATACATGATGCTCCACAGTGAGGCTCAAATAGTGAGCCTTTTCATTAAGATTTCTTGTATTTTTTGAGTAAGTAAATCAAAATTTTTGCTTCAACAGACAGAAGTACCATAAACTCTAAGTTTCTGGATCAAATTAAGACTTTTGTCAAAGGTTTTTTCCACTTAAAGTGTCAAACTCAGCTTCATCTAATGAATAAACCCTGCAATTACACATAACTGTACGAATCTTATTTCAAATGAAAGAATCAATGAATTGATAACACTATTTTTGAAACAATAATAAGGTTAAGATTTATTGCACTTGTGGTCATATAAGAAGATAAGCAATCTGTTGCTGAACATAACAGATAAAGCTTTATTATCTTGATTTCACCTGTGTTACTGTTTACGACTATTGTCATGCAGAAATTAAAGTACATCATCCTCCATTTCCCATCAAGAGTGAGCGCCTCTACAAAAGCAAGATTTTGGCATTTTGCTGGTATGGAGCATTCAGGAATGTGGTAACACAATGTCAAGGAGGAAAGACATCAGCAATGATCTTAGAAAACCAAATGTTGTTGATCATTAATCTGGGAAGAGTTACGAGACCATTTTCAAACAAAACGAAGTCCATTGTTTTTGAATGAGAAAGATTATTTACAAGTGAAAACATTTCAAACAGTTGCCAATCTTCCCAGGAGTGTCTGTTATAGCAAGTTCACCCCAAGGTTCGACCATGTAAAGCAAAGAGAAAACCCAAGAACCACATCTCAGACTCTACAGGCCTCACTTAACACATTGAATGTAAAAATGAATCAAAGTACAAGAAGAAAAAGACTCAACAGGTAGGACTTGTTTGGAAAGGTTTAAAGAAGAAAACTTTGGAAGGATTACATTTTTGCATCTGAACAAACCGCAAGACTTCTGGAACAGTGCCCTTCAGGCAGCTGAGACCGAAGTGGAGAGGTCTGGTCATACTACACAGCACTATTTGGTGGGAACCAAACACAGCATATCAGCACAAATCTCTCACACCAACAGTCAAGCATGGTGGTGGAGGACTGATGATTCAGGCTTGTTTTGCAGCCACAGGACTTGGACACCTTGCAATCATGGAAACAGTCATGAACTCCTCTCTATGCCTAAGTATTGCACTGGCAATGTTGACAAGAGGACCAGATTTATTTATTTATTTTTTTTCAAATCCTCATGTAAGACCATAGAAATCAAATGGGTGTGCTTTCATTTTCAAAGGACTATAAAAAGTTTTAAAAAGCTTTTAATTGCTGCCGTAAACCTAAAAACCAGAAGCGACACTGCACACGTGACATAACAGACACTGGACTTTGAGTATGTTGACAATACACATTTATTAAGTATGTGCCGGAATACTGCATTTGGTTGCCAGTAATATGTCAGTAATGGAACTGCACTTTCAGTTCATACACTGTTGTCATGAATCAGCAAGTTCACATAATCAGTATCTGTTTACTGGAAGTAAAAGGCTGCATGGCTGCATCCAGAGCTTTGTGATAGTCTTCAAGACCCACCTCAGTGCATGCAGGAGCTGTCAGCTTCCCCTGCTGGATGAGGGAGCATAATTCATCCAGCATGCCTCTAAACAGCTTCCCATCTAGGATCGAGAAACGTAGTTTTAAACAACCTTTTTCCGATTTTTATATATATATATATATATACATATATATATATAAGGTAGCGTCATGCCAACTCACCATGAGAGTGAACTCTCTTCCACTGTGTGACCCAAAATCCCTTAACCTTCACGTCTTTGAATATAAGAGCACTCTGGAAACAGAAAGTTTATTAAGTGTACATTTGTAAAAAGAATATCTTTGTGAAATGCAGCTGTTAAGCGACTGCTGAAAATGTCCAGCAAAACAGTTACTTGCTTTCTCTCTGAGTCAGATACCATGCCAGTCAGAAGTGTTATCCATATAATCATCTCACCCTGACTGAGCATGCAAGTGGACACATTTTCCAGGATGTGAAACTTTATCTCTTTAGTATGAAACACTGTCTTACCACAGGAACAGTAACTGGCTGCTTGGACATGCCTCCATATGTCACCAAAGATCCGCCAAACCTGAAGTAAGCAGAAGACATGTGGCAAAGAAATATCAATGTCTCTTCTGTGCATCATACAGCTGTTATATAAATTAATACAGATTATTTATGCATGCTTACTGTAGATGTCGGAGCAATTCTGTTGCACTCTTGCCTCCAACTCCATTTAATGCAAGTTTAGGCTTTAAACATGTCTTTAAAAAAAAACAAAAACAAAGAATACTTCTAATAATGAAAGCCATGCCACGTGATCATATCTTTAAAGTTATCTTGAGACTCACAGACCTTGAACATTTCTTTCATCTCAGGCCGCCTCAGGTCATCTTCTTTGATTACATAACTGGCTCCCATGGCCTTCAACCTATCACTAAGCTGTGTAAATTCTGGCCTTTGAAAGGGCAGATACAATGAAGTAGTTTACTGCAGTTATAAATGCTAGTACGCTAAAAAAAACAGTTCTCTTTCTTATGAGGTAGCCTTCAGACTCGGTCTGATTAAGAAAGAAATTTCCTTAGTTTCATAAAAAGATTGTATGTAATATCTTGAAATATCTAAAGTTTATGAGTTTAACTTTATTCTAAAAACCTGATTTTACCTGTCTCGAATAACATTTATAGTGTTTATTCCTCTTGCAGCAGCGATCTGTATGACAGCTTGCCCAACACCACTGTTTGCTGCATTCTGGATGACTGAGTCACCTAAAAAGACACAGACGGAAACTGTCTGTTGTACAACCTATCATATATTTAGAAAGAACTGAATTATTGTTGATACTAACAAAAAAGTCCAGATTTCCAGATTTCATTGCTACTGAAATAGTTTCATCAGCCGAGTTGCTACTTGTTAGACCCAAGAGTTTATAGTTCTGTGAGAGGAGACATGTGGAAAACATTACCTGGTTTGAGAGCTTCAAAGTCAGAAAGCATCCGGAAGGCAGTGCAGGGATTCACTCCAAGTGTGGCAGCAGACAGCAGGGGAATATCATTTGGCAGTGAGATGACATCATCCTCGGCGAACACTGCCTCTGTCCTCCACGTCCCTGCTCGCACAAAGCCACAAAACTCCGATTTCTTTTAATGTTGTGGTCTGTTGACTCTTTTGTTTGATCAGAGTTTAAATTTACCAAGACCAGCATCTCTTGGGATAACCCAGTCTCCTGTTTTGAGAGACTTCACGTTGCTGCCCACCTCGATGACCTGGGCCACACCCTCATTGCCACCAACAGCTGGGACATCAGGCAGTATAGCATAAGTACCTAAAGGAGAAAACAATGTTATAAGAGCATCTATTCAACATACGTTTCTTCACTGGACTGGTAGGTCAGAAGTGTTTCTGTCAATTAGTTCTGATGAATGAAAACAACAACTAAGCAAATACCCTGAATCATGTTTATGTCAGATGGGTTGACTGGAGCCGCCAGCATTTTAACCAGGACATCCTTTGCACCAACAGGTGGCAGGTCTACTTTTCCCAACCTGATGACCAGCAAAAAAAAGGAAGATAGGAAATTAAAACACTCCTGGAATTCAGTGTACTAAATCATTCTCAAAAAGCCTGCGTACTACATATCTTATTTGGTTAGGTGATTTGAAGCACAGCTAAAGAGACAGAGAGAACAACAAAAGCTAGATTTTTCCCATGATTCAAAAGGTGTTTTTTCCTGTCGACCAACCAGTAAAATGGAGACGGACTTTAGACATCTGATAAAAGACATTTAACATTCCTTTGGTGTTAATAAAAAAAAAATACATTCAAATGAATCAATTAATAGACAAGCTGATTATGAGGAAAATAACAACTCACGTTTTTGATAAAAGATTAATAATTTGACATTTCTCAAGCAAAGATATTTAAATTGTTTAGTCTAAATCAACACTAAGCAGGTCAAATACTTCTGGTACTGTCATGAGCTTACTGAACTTGGCTCTCATTAAAGGTGGGTGGCTTACAAGAGAAGACAAGTAGCCTACACATAGCAAGGTGACTGTTAATGTATTTATTTGTCAATGTCATTTTTCTTGTGAAAACCAACACTGCTGTTTGTCAGTGTTTTTAAATAAAGCATAAAAAAAAGATTTTTCATAATACGTTGTTCGCATAAGAACTATCTACTGAGACGGATATTCTTACTGAACGACTCGAGAAGGGTCTCCGTAGTTTCTGTAAATAAGTGCCTGGCATGTCTGTGCGCAGCGACTTGCTGAATGACTGAAGTGGGAAACGTTAGCATCTCTGTGCCCTGAACACCTCAGAAATGCGACGACGAAGCTCCTTCGACAGACTGTCTGGCCTCTTAAACACACGGCGTGAAGTGGCAACCGCATTGCAACTGAAATATCTACTTTGAAATCTAGAGTTAGAAATATTTGTAAAATTACGAATAAATTTAGCCTGCAGACTCTACAACGCGGCCATATTGGATTATGCTCGTGGATTGTGTCATTGAAAATGTAAACAGAGGACAGCGCCCCTGGTGGATGAATGAAATACTGCGGTTAAACCGTGACACGTCATATGCGCCCAGGAAACAAAAAGTGGAATCGGTGTCCGCTCTCGGTATCTCACTTCAGAGAAAGCAATCCTGTTACTGTAAGACTGAATTTCTTCGTATGGGACTTTCACAGACACATTCTTCTCACGACAAAAAGAAATGTTCTCAGGCAATAATAAATGCAGAAGAATCGTGTTGCAACATGATATTTATTCTTAACAATTCATCCATCCATTTCCTATACCGTCAATCCGTCAGTCGGGTAGCGGGTGGGCTGGAGCCTATCCCAGCAGTCATTGGGCGAAAGGCGGGGTACACCCTGGACAGGTCGCCAGTCCATCACAGGGCCACATAGAGACAAACGAGACAAACAACCATGCACGCTCACGCTCACTCCTACGGACAATTTAGAGTAACCAATTAACCTGACATGCATATTTTTGTTATCTTAACAATTCATTATTTAAATTAACTTTTTTTTCACTAGTTATGGAAGCTAAATAAATATTTGTGATGGTTCTTGTAGGATTGCTTATTCAAATCTAATCAATGATACAACACTGATCTCACGTGAAAAAGACCAACAGTTTAAAGTCCTATTCATTTCAGAAAAACTAACCTGGACTGCAGGGGAAATTAAGACAGCAGTATAAAAAAATTGACAGCAGAAAGCAGAAGTTTTAGCAGTTTGCTGATCTGGAGGATTTAGATGTGTATTTATACAATGTCAAAAATGAAAGACATCAGCAATTATCTCAGACACAGTGGGAGGAGGCCAGAGTACCCAGAGAGAACCCACACATGCACAGGGAAAACATGCAAACCACTCAGAATCGCCAAGATTCGAACAAACAGCCCTCTTGCTGTGAGGTGACAGCGCTAATTAGCACACCACTGTGCAGCCCAGAAATATCATTCACCCCAGACAGCTGCAAATGTTCCCAGGAGTGGACATCCCAACAAGTTCACCCCAAGGTCAGCACATGTCAGGCTCATGGAAACTTCAGAAATACACAAAGACTCTACATGCTTGACTGAAGATCTTTAAAGTGAAAATGAATGAAACTACAATTAGAAAAAGACTGAACAAGTATGGCTTATTTAGAAGGTTTCCCAGGAGAAAGCGTCTTTTCTCTAAAATAAATATGGCAGCACAGATTAGGTTTGCAAAATTGTATCTGAATGAATTACAAGACTTTTGGAACAATGTTGGACAGACAAGACCATAGTGGAGATGTTTGGTCATAATGCACAGTACCATGTTTGGTGAAAACAAACACAGCATGTCAGCAGAAACATCTTATATCAGCTCTCAAGCATGATGGTTTGGACATGACAATTTGGGCTTGTTTTACAGCCACAGGATCCACAAACTCCTCTGTGCACCCAAGCATTTTAAAGTCAAATAGGAAGCAACAGGACAATGATCCTAAACTCAGCAGCAAATCTACAACAGAGTTGTAGAAAAGAATCAAGGTGTTGATCCATGATCAAGTCAAAAGAACTGTCTGACTGAAATGTTCTGCTGGTACCTTAACTGAGCTGTGCTTCATCAAATGCTCACAAGCCTCAATGAATCATGGGATGTACTTTGATTTTTAACACACTGCTTCTGCAATTTGGTGTAGTTTTTGGTAAATGTATGATGACAGGCCGTAATACATAATGTGTTCTTCTGAAGTTGTATATACTTAATTTTAGGACTGAACAGTGCTTTTTTTGTTTTTAAATCATGTTCCAATATGTAAAACTTGAAAACTGAAAGAGCATAGTTTATCTTCACTAAACTTTAGGTTTTCTAAAGTAATAAGACAATAAAAATAAATGAATATTGACATTTATTAAGAAATGGAGCAGATCTTTACATATAGAAACATAATCACAGTTAATGCTTTGAAAATCCTACATGCTGTTCATCGCTGACAGAAAGCCATTAAATTGCCTGAGTTCAAGATAATTGTAGTTTTATGGCAGTAAACACTTATACATTCATCATTAAGAAATGCACATTTTTGGAAGTAGCCATTTAACTGATAAAATACAACAACCCAATTTAAATAGCTGATGGTCACAAACATGATAAGTACATATAAAGAAACCTGTAATGCAAAATGCCTTGATGAGTTTCAAAACCCAAGGCTGACAGTCTCACAAGACCTAGGATTTTCAAGGAATCAATAACCCAGTTAACACCCAACAATAAAATCACAATAACACCATTGAGGGGTCTGACAGGGTTGTTACAATCACAATGTCTGGCATGAACTTACTTGGTTTCAAAATCATAATGTGAAAAAGTACAGTTAGTAAAGCAGAATAATGCAAACTTGACAACACTTTAATTCACCCCTCATCTAAGTAGTGGATGTCCAAATGACTGTAAGTCAGAGTTTTAAAGAAGAAGTCATCGATGCTGTCAGTTATTAAAAGTCAAGTGTCATCATCAATGTGTCTTTTTTCCCCTTTTATGAGAGAAAACATATTGTTCAAGTTTGTGGATATACTGGCACTGCAACTGTAATCAGAAAATTCTAAATAAGAATACTGAGGAAAGTAAACAATTTCACCAAATGGTGGCACTTCCATTCGCACATTTCATCTTTCATAACCTGAGCGGAATGATCAAAACGGTGTATGATCCTTCACTTTTTAAGATTTTGAAAACTTGTATAAAGCATCACTTAACATCAGAGTATGAAGGGATTTCTGAGCGTTAAGTCATTTGTAACACATTCTTTTTGTCATAAGCACTGATAGTCTGAAACACCAATAACAATATGTCGAGATGAGACAACGATTATATACTACTAGCCCCAGTCCCTTTACAATATTCTACTATATCCCCATCTAGAACGATTATAGAGGAAAAAATACAACAATAGTGGAACATTTTCTTCATGGTATGCAAAATAGGACATAAAGAACATCATCACTATGGGTGCACAGAAAGTTATTAAGAGTCAAAAAGCTTGTAAATCTAAACAAGGTAAATCGTACTGTTTTTTATGACCAAAATATCATAATAATTGTCCAGGAAGTAGAAATAAAATGCACCAAGACACTCCCAAGCTCATAATACTCAGGTTTCTTTATCCTAAGATTGATTTAATCTGGATGCACAGTTAATCTCTGCATTGTGTTGAACTAACACTCAACCGACTCCTTACAATCAATCTGAAACAGTCCCTGAGTTTTCATATTGGTGATTCTTGAGTTGAGCCTAAGAGTGGAGCTATTGTTAAATGTCAATAGACTATATGTGGTTTATGAAAACAAAAAACATACATAAAATATGGAAATATATATTCAAATGCTTTTAAACTGAAATACATAAATGCAATGAATGCATCTTACACATGAATAGTGCAGAGTGACATTGCATTGTTTTTGGCATAGATAGATCAAACAATGGACTTCTCTTCTTAAAGGCTCACTGTGCACTAAAATAAAACGTACAAGGCAAAGAAAATAAAGAATAAGAAAATCCTCACAGTTTACATCAGTCCTCATTATTCTATGCACTTGTACAGTATGTTCTGTAAATTGTAACTCTTGTGTTGCAATATATTACTGTTACATTGTATTCATACTGAATTAAATTAAGGAAGTTGAGAGTTATTCATCAATAACATATGTACAGTGATAAGAGTAACTGGATGTTCAAAAAGTTACCCAAATATATTCTCAAGTCATATATAGCTTTGAATGACATTTTGCAGTTTTCTGATGTCTGTACTCAAACTTTCATTGCTCAGAGGCTTCAACAGGAGCAGGAGAAGCTGCAGCACTCTAGGATGAAAATAAATAAGTAGTATGATACGTTTAAAAGGCTTTAGAATAATTTTACATATATATTAATTGGGTGTAAAAGTCTCAGTCAGCTTCTCCTGTAAAACGGGAGTAAAATGCTGATTAGGTAGCTAGACCTACATGCTCCTCCGTGCAGGCTTGGTGTTCCTGAACTATAACCCAACTATGGGTTATAGGGAGGTAGAGTCTTAAATAACTACCGAGAAATTGATCAAACTAGGTACAAACAAAAAACACCAGCCTTTCCACTGGCAGCATCGTGTCCTGAATTTGCCTCATTTTTATTCAAGTATTGAGAGGAGCTAGACCTCTTACTAACTTAGTCTAGATCAAGTATTTTATGATGTTGTACATGTAATGTGGTCAGTATCCTATACTATTTATTGGAATTCTATCAAATCCAACTGAGAGTAATTATCAAGCAGCAGTCTTATACAGCAGCTGATAACAACAGAATACACTGCAGATGAACAGTTGATAGTACCTGGAAACCGTAACATTAGGATGAAAAGCTGTGATTTGCTGCCCTCTTTGGGTCAGACTTAAGTATGTTAATTGACCTGCCAAAGAGTAAAGACAACATATTTTTCTGCTGTCTAGTAGAACGTCAGATGGGAAGCTGGCCACAGAAAGCAACCGGTTCACTTTGTCCTAACATAACAACCCCGGTTTGCTTTCAGTTTGGCAGTTGATCTGCACCCTAAACTGAAGATTTAGTACAACTCCCTCTTCCCTACATTTCTTCCTGGACAGACTCTCCGAAACACTGGGGGAAAAGGTCTTGGGTACAGACTCGTGTTTCCATTGTTGCATCTGTAACCCTCTCAGCACTGATTCCAACAGGTCTTAAGATACAAGTATACAGCGCAGCAGGGTGACGAGTTGACCCAGTGCAAGTCAGCGTCCAGGCAATGTTAAGTTACTCATTAAGCAGGTATATTACAGATAATGTTAGTCTGTGAAAATACTGTAGTGCAAAAAGGATTTGATTTAATCCCAATTAAAATGACAAATCTCCAAAGCTGTAGTCTGAGAATATTTGGTTTACCATCAGCCATACGGATAGTAGACCAATGAGGTAGAGCAGACCAACCAGCAAAATGCTGAATGATTCAAATTAAATGATAAAATACATATATATATATAACTGACCAAAAACTGGAAACCACTTTTGGTCTGACATTCATTTGGCCCCAGGAAAACTGGAAGGTCAACTGCAATACTGTATTGGCAAATACCAATACATTACCTATAGTTATTATCCATCCTATTTTTTCTTCACCAATCCTCCCAGTCCCCATGTGATATTTAGGCTAACGCTTGTTGTAGAGATACCGTTACATTTCTGCTATCTTGATGGTGAAGCGTAACAGTCAGGACGGAGACTGAAATGGTAAGGCAGCAAAAGTGTAGCTCTATAATAACGCAATAAGTATTACACAAAAACATAAAGAATGTATAAAGCACACAGGAGAAAGAAAAAATAAAAATAAAAATCTGCAAAAGCTTGTCAAGACCACCCGTTATATGTCATTACTCTTTACCATCTCAAACCTCTGTAACAGCAGTGATTAATGCATTTAGCAAGCTTCCTGAGTGCAATCAGCAGTATTCCTGAGTGTTACACCAAATAAAAATGGAAAACATTCTTCATGTGTATTTTTTTTTCTTTTTTTTTTTTTTGAACCTGAGGTAATTCCCAAAGCAGCTTCAAAAGCCAGGAGAGGATTGCGTCTCCCTCCTCGCCGTCAAAGCAGTTTGAATGGCTTCTGTGCTTCAGTGTGGCCCAATCTCCAGTTTAATCAGTGGTCTCGGGAGGTGGTGCCGAGTGCTCTCCTTCATCACCTTTTAAGGAAGACGGCTTTCCCTGAGAACCCGGTGAGGACTGTTGTGCTTTGATTGGGCAGCTGGCGACCATGTGGTCAATGCTCTGGCAAAAATGGCACTTCTTGGGCTGAGGTGGCAACTTGCACTCTTTGGCGTGGTGATCCAGTCCTCCACAGTTATAGCACCTTCAAAAGTAGAAAGATTCAGTTATTAGGTTTGTTTGAACCTGCAGCAACCATTTTTAAGGCCAACCCAGAAAGCACAAGCGAAGAATAACTTCATGACTTGATAGTAACCATTCCAGTTGACTTGGCTTACTTGTTTTCACATCCAGAGGACCCTTAATTTTAACTTCTAATCCAAAAACATTTTTCTTTACTGATGCTATATTGACCTCAAGTGATAACACTTTCTGGCGCCATTATAAGAATTTAACTTAGGTACTAAAAAGTTACCTATTATTGATAAAATACCAATTATACAAGCTTTACGGAAGTACATAGTTTTTAAATAATAAACCTCAGTAGCCAAGAAAAAGCACACACATCGAGCCAACAGTATATTGACTTTGAGACAAGATGTGTTACCACAACAAACAAGCTTGCATGTATAGATCTAAACCCCCGCCCACAAATCCCAACTTCATTTTTTTTTGTGTGTAAAACTACACAAATAGCAATTTAGCAACAACAGACAAAGTGAAGCAGATAAAGCATGTTAAGGGTTTGAAGTTGTACCAGATTGCCACTAGATGGCAACGTTTCATCTGCAATGACTTCAGTTTGTATTTGGACAAGTCTTCAGCGCATTCCAGGGCTCACTATACAACTCTGGGATAGATACAACAGATTTGAACAATTCAAAACCACTCATGTATCTTGGATGATCACAACCTACAACCAAAATGTGTGATATCTCATCATCAACCTGCAAGGTACGCAAAAGATTTTAGAAGTGACAGTTACTATTTTCCTGTAGTCATGCATGGTAAAGATGGACCATCTCAAGTGTTGTCAGAAGTTTGTCACTGTCAAAAGCTTCCGGTTGGAACCCATTGTATCAAAGTGTGGCATCCATTTCATTAGCATTGAAGTTTAGAAAAGAACACTATGTGGGGTCAGTGAGAGACATCAGGGGTGCCGTCGGCCACCACTGTTCGAACATAATCTATAGAATTGCCACGAGCATAGGGGTGGAAGACAGATGGGTTGTGGGCGTGGGGCGGTTATTTTGTGCCCCTTTGGACCCCCCTGCCATCTTTGTGATAGCAGATGAGGTTTGAACAGGACGGCTGCTGAGGGGTCAGGGTGGCTTTGTGGCACTTGGCTGTTTCGGTGGTGTCAAGGTCCATAACGTCACATCACAGAAGCTCCCTACATCAGCATCCATAAGGAGGTAAGTGGAAGTGGTCCCTTTGTCTAAAAAAGCTGCAGTAATGACCTCTGAACCCTGACCCCCAGCCTCCCCCAATCCCATTCGAGCCCCCAGCTCTTCCTTTTATTCATACATGGTTGCCATGACAACAATGACCTTTCACCCCCCTTGCCTGGGCTCTTGCATCTGTTATCAATTAAATGGACAGGAGCTTTTCCCCTACCTCAGTAATTCATTGTGTATATGACATATATACACACACATACCTATCACAAAGGTGTTGGTTTATGTTACATGGACTCAGAGCTGGGAACTAACAAACCAGAGTCGTCCTCAGTCATCTTAAAAATTGTTCAAAACCTGTCTATTTTGTTTATTGGCAAAAAAATAGATTAGGTAATCAAGCACAAATCCATGAAACACAGCCCAGTGTTGCATAATGAAATACGCTAAGGGGGAACCACGTCTTATCCATGGATCAGCGTGGTCTAGGGAGAAGTATTGAACCACAGCGTTCTCACAGGACCTTTTGAGGCTGTAATGATCTCTGTTCTCACACTCATTCTCCCCACTTGTAATCACAGCTGACAGGAAGTTGATGATACACCTCAAGCCTGCATCAAACTGATATTCAACGACTGCCCCCCCACCCAAATACAAGCCCATTAACTGTTTTAAATTTTTTAACAATGTTTCCTTTGGGTCTCTAACTCAGATCAAATTAGGATATTTCTCAGAAGTTTTAAAGGATGGATGTATGGATGGGTGGATGGATCCCCACCCTGTGGCGTCAACTAATACATGCATGAAGCTCTTTGAAAAAGATGAAATGTTATTCACATCGCGAGTTAATTTTTGAGTTTGGTTTTGGAGTTACAAATCATGCTGGCAGAAGAGGTTTAGCAGGAGAAAGGAGAAAGTGGGTTGGTTTGAATTCACTAGGGACTGGCAGATTTAAACAGTTATTGATCCAGGTCACATGTCAGGCCTGCTGACATGACCCTTACTGGGAACAGAGGTGGGGGGTTGGGGGTCGTGGAAAAGGAAGGAAAATGTAGAGAAACTACAACACCTTCCTACATCTGATTCAAACTGAACACAACTATGACTTTTTGTGTATTGCTGATTGTGTTAAGCTGTGTAACTTGCCATTGTCCAATGGCTTATACAGTTTACATTTTTTTTAGATTTATTGGAATATCAGGGGCTTTCTTACTGGTTGACAAAATTGTCTTCTTTTGCTAAGTAAACCACTGGCTTTGCCTTAAAGCTGAAAAACACCCATTTTCAGTCACTTGTTAAAGTTTTGGATGTTAATATTTTTCAGATAAATTTGCCAATTTATACATGGTATAATATTTCTGATTAACTTTAGCCAATTGCTTAACAAAAGATAACTGTTAGGCTTCTCTTAATGTAAAGTGCACTGACATTTCTTTTTGCTGTGAACAGGCATTATATGGACATTGCTAAATAGAACAACTGGATATCACTGAAGATTATTTGTCTGTGACTGCTTGTTTTAGGAATGGCAACCACTTCAGGTTTTTTGCTCTTCGCAATAAGTCCCCTGGTTCTGATGAATTTGCATCCAGTGTAGCAGAGAGGGAATGCAGTTACGCAGTTTAGACATTTTCTCTTTTACGCATCACTGACATATTTCACATTACCCTCTTCCAGCTGGCTTATCCAAAGCTGCAAACAATCAAATATATTTTTCCCCCAGTTCCTCCCTTCTCACCTGTCTCCCTTTGACCGCCGCTTTTGGACCTTCTTGCCTTTAGGTCTCCGCTCACTGCCCACACAGTGGATGCCACCTGGTCCAGTAACTCGCTGAGACTCCAAGCCTTTTGATGACTTTTTGAAGGTAAACTCGACTGCTTCGCCCTCCTTCAGGCTGCGGAAGCCCTCCATGTGCAATTTGCTCTTAAAGGGAACAAATTGGAGATTTCTCAGCATTAACATTTTTGTTTATGTTACACTTATGTTGTGATTCAATTGTGCAAAAGATTTAAATTATGATAGGTACAATGGGAAAAGAGGGAACGCGTTATTCCTTACAAAGACTTTATTCTCTATATCATTTAACTCTTAGTAAGAAATAAGTGGTGATAATTTGATGTTTGAAAAGTCCCCATATTGACCAGATTACCTCCACAGTGAGCGTGTGGAGACTTTGACCTCTGACAACAACCCCCATCCATTCCTCACTGTGTGATACCATCAGAGCACTTATCTGGTATTTTAGGGTGATCACGAAGGTGCCTCACCTGATAAACAAACAAGCCCACACAGAGCTTATTGTTCCTACTTTGCCCAGCAGTTTGTACACACCACCATGCATTACAAAGCCTCATTGCCTTAATGCTGCATTGTCTTTTCTCCGTGTTTGAGTGGTAAACCTGGTGAGAATAACCTTCAACCCACCCCCTCCCCACCAGAGAGACAGCATTCCAAACTGCTGCCCCCACCCCCATCGCTCTTCCCACCCACATCTCAAAGCTCCACTAAGACACTGACCACCACTAACCCTAAACTACAGGATGCAGGGTTTGGTTGGTGCTCATGTTGGGGGTGGGGTGACAAGGCAGCAAGGCTTCTCTGTGAGGTTGGGGGTCAGGGTGACATTCCTTGGATAGTTGTTTGGCAGAAAGACATGAAAGATATAAAGTGAAGGGAAAGCACAAATGATTAACATCTCCCTCTGATATCAGTGCTTAAAGATGATCTTCGTGACAAAAGACCTGATTTTGTTTTGTTGCAGTTTGACCAGCTACAAAGTTAGAGTGGCGTGTTTGCTTACTTTATAAACAATGGATCTCAAGATATGAATGTTCAGCTACTTATTCATTGACACTATTTGTAACTTGAGTCAAAAAAGGTTCTTCTTAATACATGAAAAGAACATTTCCACTTCCCAAAGAAATAAAAGGTAGATAAAGGAAGGAAAGGTGTGGTGCAGGTTTGAGGATAAATCCCTTAGACTAGTTAATACATCATGGGAATTCCCCCTATAAAAACACCCTTGGTGGGACTGATTAAATTGTCACGCAAACTGCAAACTGTTGACATAGAAAGAGCAATCTATTAATTTAGCAAGTCTGTTTTGATAGACTAATCCCATTTCTTTGATTCCACTTCAAGCAGAGCAACACCCATACATCACTTATGACCAATGGTCTGTCGTCTTTGTTTGTCAAAACCACCAGGGATCAAACAAAGCACGCAATTTATTGTGAGAAAATAAATTCAGAGCAGTTCAGAATTCAAAAGGATAAATTTAATATATTTGTTAAGATGCAGCTTCAGAGTACACAATTGGGACACATCAGTCTTCAAAATGTACATTAGACAACACAAACAGTGGTCCTATCAAGCTGCAAACTGGCAAAGCCTTCTTCGATGATAATTGCAAGACAAATGCCAAAGTGCCATCTTCTCTAACCCTAAAGCATCCAGTAAACATCGAGTATCTGCTGCACAGTCCTTAGTAGCGACAAAGCATGATTGGTGAGCCATGACACTTGAGTGGCAACATGGACACCCACAGAGCCCCAGTCCAATCAGGTATCTCCACCAGGGTGACCGTTAACTCACTTCCTTTCCCATGTGTGACCACCCCCATAACAGACCTTCAGCAGCCACATGGCCACACCAGGTTATTCTCACACAGGTAGGGAACCAGGGTGGGGTCTTTCATTTTCAAGGGTTTGATGTTAAGGTGCTATTAGTGGGGCCTACTGGAAACTATGTCGAAAATATGTCTTGTAGCCAAGTGAGGTAAAGAAAGACATCAGAGGAGCAAGGGACAATAACAGGACTTCTGCAGGGACAAAGGAGGGCTCTGTCACAACTGAGGAGTGCTTCATTCAGATGCATGGCTCTATTGTCCACCTGCACAAAGGCCAGTGGACCCTGGGGCTTAATTTTCATTGACACGTGGCCACCAATTCTAGGACTGAGGCCTTTACGTCCTCATATTCTCTACACTTTTATCACCGACACCTATGTCACTGGTTGGACATGTCTTTGAGATAAAGCAAAAGTTACCAATATTAAGGAATTCTTGTTTTGTCAAATAAAACAGTTAACATTAGAACTAAATTTGAGCTATAATATCAAAGCCACAAAAGACTATAGTCCCTTTATTCTGCTCAAAAATATATTATGCGTTATAAAAATTAGGCTCCTTTTCATGATTCAGTGGACTCACAGACCATAGAGAGATACTCTCTATACATATACTATACTATACATATAAACATCTGGGGAAATCCTAATTTGGTTTCATTGCAATGATTTAGGTGGTCGTTTTGACCATTTAAGCACGGTTTAATAATGACAGTTGGCAGGAAAACCGAAACCGATACCACGTGCCTCTTCAAATTCATTTAAACCTGCTGGAACACTACACTGCAGGTTTCTATCCCCAACTGAACCCATGTTTTGGTTTGCATTATGAGTAATCAAATACCAGCTTCCTGTACATTTCAGTTACAACTCCTGCACAGAACAGTCAATTCTTTCTATATGCATCATCATATAGCAGAAACAAGAGCTGCTTAAGACAAACAGGCAACTTGTGGGGGATTTATTTATGGCAAATAAAGTTTAATCTTTAAAAAGCTGATTGGGACTTTTTCAGACAAATGTCTCCACATTTGAAGACCATAGAATGAAGGTGTGTGAATAAGGAAATACACCTAAAATAAAAACCTGTGGCCCTCTTCAAAGGAGTCTTAGCTATAAAGAGTAGTGTAGCACTATACCACACACACACAGGGGGTTGAGCAGACAGCAAAGAGCCTTTAATCACTTTATGACAGGAACTTTGAGGTGAATGGGCAGCTTGTGGGGATGCGTCTCATTCACATGCTAAACTTTTATCTTATCAGACAGAAATGGAGGCGCTTACGCACAGATGAGAATAAGATAAATGCAATCTTAACTTTTAAAGGTGGACGAAGGTTTGGTGAAGACAGATCTTGGTGAAGTTTGGACAAATACTTTGGATCAAAGCACAAAATCTTAAAAGATGACTGATGGGGCAAAAAGAGAGTTCAGCCAAATGAAACCACGTGATGCAAAATGTATAAAGTGATGGTGCCAAATAAGCACATCAGTATCAAATGCAACCCAAACCTAGAAAACAGAAACGAACAAAAAAAAGCGATTGCAAACCCTGTTTAGATATATGCGCTTTCGATTGTTGTTCTACACTGACTGAGGTACATATATCAAACATATGTGTGTATATCATCAATCTGTAATCTGTAGTCAGAGCATAAATGCCAAAACCCCTCTTCTTGTTCTAAACCCACACTAAAATCAGCAATTATCTGTCCACATCTCTCAGTTATGTCTCTTCTTTCTTAAAATACCAGTTTCATGCAGCTCAGGATCATTGATGTAAGTCTGTTTCTTACTTCTCTGAGCAAAAAAAAAAACAAAAAAAAAAACACCACCATATACCAGTGTCCTAAAAACCTCAAGGAGGCCTGCTGCTCTCCTTCAGCTGCAACACGTGTTTCTTCGCAGGAGAAACACCCACCGCGAAGCAAAAAACATCATTCTAAACCAATTGAAATATTAAAACAAATTTCGATTTGGTGACCAAGTTCAGCCTGGAATAAAACGTAAGTCAAACACACTAAATTAATTAAGCAGCATTGGAAACAGGTGGAGTGATCCCCTTCCTGCTAATATCAACGGTTTTTTTTTCCTGGGAGGGGAGAAAAGCATTTTCAGACTTAAATGGATGTCTTTGTTAGGATGTAGAAAGTAACCCTAGTGCTGGGTGTCGTTTGATGCACTTTAAGCGCCCAAGCAGATCCTACCTGATGGACAAATACATCAACCGGCTCGTCAAGTGGCACTCCCTCCCGGTTGGTCATGGACAGGAACCCGAAGCCCATGCGGACGTTGAACCACTTGCAAACGCCGAGACCGTGGAAAGACTGTGAATCCTCCTCTGTACTCGGTCCCTCATCCTCCTCAGTCTTACATACTCCTGCAATGAAAAATGCGATGCGTTTAGAGCGCGTGTTGCAGAGTTAAAGGTATTAAAACTCCCGCACTTCATCTAAAACGACGAAATTCGGAGGTTTCAAAACTTTTCGTCTTTCGCTTAACAGCATCGGTAGCCAATCAATCAATGGATATTAATGGCCGAACACGCCAAGCTCCGGCTTTAGTGCACTTTGAATTCTAATGAATAAAATAAAGCAGTTCCATTAAAGTAACTATGCGAATATGCTGCGAACTTTTGCAAAAATAAGCCATCTTGCAAGCTTCGGGATGTCAGAACCTTTCAAAGAGCGTTTAATGGTTTGCAACATCACGTGTGTGAACAATGACTGCAAATAATCCACTACAATCAGTCAGACAGTCCGTCAGAACACAACTCAATTAATGTAGAAAGCGTCAAAGTGCAGCTTGTAAAGTTACTCAACCTGGGAACTCCTGGTTAGAAACGGAACCCATGTCTTCAATTCTGCCTTGAGTCAAAATTAGCACCCAAGCTACAGTATCCTTTTTAGCCCTCAAACTGGGTAATCCTCACGGATTGCCACTTTCATGCAAAATGCTGCGAAAAGCCGAAACTGCGCAGCGAGAGGGAAAGCGGGAGAGGGAGGTAAACAAAAGGGGGCTGGCAACCTATTCCCCCTAAACAATGAAGTGGGGGGGGTCAAGGGGAGAATTTTTGCAGAAAGACCCCCCACCCCCCAATAACATCTTAAACAATGCAACTAAACCATGCTCTAATCTTATTGAGATATAAAGCAAAAAATTAAATTAAATAAAAAAATAATAATACCTTCTGCCATGTTAGTGGGCCAGTTTTACTCCAAATGTTCACTGCTGCCGAGCCCTTATTCCTGTCCTCAAACGAGTTTTAGCTCTCCTGCTCTGGTCAGCGCAGTTGGTCAATATAACTGACAATTTCTCATCCAACAAAACCCCCCACACTCTCGGTCATGTCCACGTGATTCACGTTTACAGTCCCCAAGGATACATGCATTGTCACGGAAGGACCAATCACGACAAAACGAAAACTATTAATATTCTTCTAGTTTTTTTTGTTTGTTTTGTTTTTCTTTTCAAACCTTGAATTCTGTGGCGGTGATCCAACCCAGTCTCACGGAGTTGGGTGATCACAGTTACTGTAAAAAATATTATTAATAATATAATTTTTTTATATTTGTGTACTGGCAGGATTAGAGGATGTTAGTGTATACACATGTTAAACCTGCTTTTATTTAGATATTTCTTAAACCAGCGGCTCGAGTTATGGAGTAAAATAAATATGTATTCTTTTAAATAACATTTACTACATGTGTGCAGTAAACTGGGGTGAGAAATGAGGGAATTATTAACATGATATCATAAAAGCAATTTAAAAACATGAACTTGGATGGATTTTTCTCAAAATAAGTGTTACTGAAGTATTTTTTTCATTTAGGAGTCACTCAACTTGTTTAGCTTTTTAAATAAAATCGCTTTGATATTTAGAGTTTTTGTTATATTTCTAAAATAATACAAACATTTATTTTTTTGCTATCGGTAAATTCTGCCTTAATATGCACGAGGCACGTTTTTGTTGTTGATCCAGGTGGCGTTTTGAGGAGGCAACCCCCCACCACCGTAGTCAAAAGATTGGCAACAAAACGCTTTATGAAATCAACCCACGATTTAAGGCTGCCTCATGAAAACAAGCAAACAAATTCATGGATCAATAGTGGATCAATAGTGATTGACACGTGTCCTGTTGGAGTGATGGATGCGTTAAAGACAAGCGGGTATCTGACCAACCCCAAGACAGCCCAAATCCCAAGTAACAGACTATATAATCGAAATAATGATGATAATAGATTAATACGATGCGTTTTAAACAAGTCCACATGAAAACAGGCAATACGTTTTGTTTTTATTGATTACATTTGGATTATCAGTCACATTTTGTCATCAAATCAAGCCAAATATATATATATATAACAATATGGTGTAATTCGCTTGTTTGAATACTATCAAATGTGAGCAAGACAAGCGTCGTGCTGGAAATTCACACTTAATAGCTTAATTAACCAACCCAATAGCTTTGGGTTGGTTAATTCATTGGAAAAATATTTTTAAAAATCTGTAGTAAGGAAAATGGTTTAGCTGGCTTACATTTATCTGAAGGGGGTTTTCTATGTCTGCCATAATTAGCAGGTTAAAACTTAAACTTATATTAAACTCATATTTTCTTGAATCCGAAACCTCTGTGATGATAATGATGTGTTTCAGAGACATGTGGAGTGATGTGATGTGGAGTTCATCGCCACGACCACAACGACCCCTTGTGGAGCCACAAAACATCCTTGTTTACGACGACGATGGATGCACTTTATCAGATCGATCTGATTTTCGTTTCACCCCACAGCTGCTTCGGGGACACGTCACCAAAAGACAACAAACACCAAGAGGACGCCACAATAACAAAAGACGAGGCCCCTAAAAAGTCAATTGACAACGACTGATATTAACATGATAACAGCACAGACCATACAAAAAGAATATTCACAGGCTGAACACCCTGACTGGAGAAAAGTTTCCCTTCATCATCGTAATATCTTTACAGGTCCAAAGTTACATGCAAATGGAGATTATACCATTCATGTGTTGACACAGCCCTGAAAGCTACATACGCACACGTTTATTGTCATTTGGATAAATTTATATTTTAATCTTTTCAGGTTTATGATCATAATTAGCGATTTTAGTTTGTAACTTTCTGAATGGCACTGGATTGAAGACTCTGACCTTCGGTTTTTCAGTAGTTTTAAGGTATCCAGAATCATAAGGTATTCTTGGTGATGGATTAAGCCAGCACCATGATGCCAATGAGCTATATATATATATTTGTTTGTATTTATGTCTCGTCTTTATTCGCTTTAATATAGTCTGTTTTGCACATACGGTAATAAAAGCTGCTTTATGCGCCTTTGCTGACCAGCGACCTCTGCGCTAACTTTTTTTTTCACACATTTTTATTTATTTATTTTTAAGATGATGGACTTATCAAAAGATCAAAAGGCTCACCCCCTCGTTCACATGGAAGTGCTTAGTGGGTGAAGAAAACGATTTAATGAAGTGTCAGCAAGTCGGATCGTTTCCATCGCAGAGGTCAGTGCCTCTAAAATGCTGCCTAATATCTTGGCCGGAAGCCAAAGCTTTCAGACGCACAGACGCATTCAGGCCAGCAAAACACCGAAGCTGCGTCTCTTTTTTACATACACTTAATAATTTATCCAGATTTAAACCAGTCAACTCAGAAAATAGAAATGCATTGATCTGAGTTCCACCTATTATTTTACGTCTTAAAGTAGCTAATCATAACCATAGTTGCTCTAACTTCCTTGCTCTCTACATCATTTTAGTTGTATTGTAGTCCATCATTGTAGTCCACATTTGAAGTTGTCTACATTCGGTTAGTTCCTGAATGCATCGTGGTAAAAAAATGCTTGTGTTCCAAGAAATGACCACTAGATGGCAGTCTGAGTTGAAACTTAGGACAAGTTACAGAAAGGACAGTTATAACTTTACAAACCCTTATAGCAACTGATTTCCTTTAGCCTAACGTATAGAGATGAGTCACGATGACCATGCTGCTTCAGATTTATTGATAAAGAAAGCATAGACCGGATGGTATAGGCATCAATTATTTTTCTTATCTTTAAAAAAAAAATCTTGAACCAAGAGGGTGTGCAGCCACGCGCTGGCTAAATGATGACGCGACAGGTCCTGCCTCTTGGGCATCCAATACGAGCAGTATGAGAGAGAAGCCGACCAACCGCGAGGGTTTTTAAACTCCTCTGAACACCATCACCGGTGAGCATCACTCCTGCAGTTTGGACGCAGGTCGGGTGTCGGACGTGGTTAGCAGCTTCTGGGTGGGACAGGGCGCCCAGCTGGAGCGGTGAAGGAGCTCACGGAGTTTGTTTGGAGACAGTGAATGGAACTAACCTGCACCACATGCTTATTGACAGCATTTGTACGCTAAGATTTCCGGAGAGTTGCTTTTTTCCAGAATATTTATAGATTATGGAACAAAATATGGAGTTTGTGCTAGAGGCTGCAATTCGCAGCTCAGCAGAATGAGAGACAAAGGTTGAAGGAGAAAGTTAACAATTCCACATGCAACTGCGTCAGGCTGTCTGCTGCGACCGACCAACAATCATGTAGGCTTGTTCTTTCAGATGGATATATCATCTAGATCTTCTTCCATCGGCTGTGGGGTGAGCTCCATCTCAGTGCAGACGCAGGACAGAGGTTTATTTGCGCTCTTTATTCCGTCCGCGCTGTTTTCTGCTCCTGCAACTCTTACCAACCATGGCAAGGCTACGGAGGAAGGCTTGTGTTGCCCTGTTTCTTTTTATGCTTTTTATTTTTGGGACCTTAATGGGACTGAGGACCCTGAAGCCCACTGACGGCTTCTCGGATCTGGCTCCGGGTTTGGAATTCCTTCCGATGTTAGGAGGGAAGGTAGACCGGCGCTCCGTGTCCCGTGTCTCGACAGCACCCCCGGATCAAGCCCGCCCGCCTGGCAGCAACACCAAAGCAGTTTTGTCCAACTCCGGTCCCGAGGGGACTATTTTTTATGACATTCATATTTTTTACTACACATGGTACGGCAGCCCGTATATGGATGGCAAATATATTCATTGGGATCACATCCTGGTTCCACACTGGGACCCCAAGATCGCATCCAGCTACCCAAGAGGCAGACACATGCCTCCGGAGGACATCGGCTCTAGTTTCTACCCCGAACTGAATCCGTACAGCTCCCGGGATCCGGACGTGTTGGAGTCTCACATGGAGCAGATCGGAACATCCGCAGCAGGTACAGTTCAGAGATGCACCGTGGATCTTTTAGGTGTAAAAAAACCCAAACAGCTGAGCGTTGTTTTACGTGCTCAGCAGCTTCACGGAAAACTGGCTTCTCTAAGCACAAAACTGCTTCCGTTATAGTTGGAGGAGCGATGAACATTTTCAGCACCACATACCCGCTGGACAGCTCCCTGCACGCTTAGAGAGACCACCCCCCCACATTTGTGCTGATGCACTTATTTTCCCGTAGGATTTTGAAAGCCAATCTTATCAAAAGACCACACATTAGAAGTACAATGGCAACATATTATATGTATAATTATTTAAGTATCACTGTAGGTAGATGGAAAATATTCACTCATAACCCGGTCTTTATGTATTTATTTCTATGAACTTCATTCTTCAGCAATTTAACCTCTTGAAAGGCTCATGCATTATTAGAATTTAGGTCTTGTTGTCTTTTCAAAAGCCTCTCTGACTTGCCTTAGTAAGAGCCAAAGTCTCATGTCTGGTGTCAAGTAACAGACCGATGTGTCAGGCATCAGTAGACTACGCATGATAGGCACTAATGTTTCTGTCCTGCGGCTCAGTGGGTTATTGTACACCATCCGGAATGATGAGCAGACCATCCAATCTTGTGAAACCTCATCACTATAACAGATGGATCATGAGAGGGCTGGCTCACAAAGCTTAGTTAAAACAGTCCATTTAATTAGACACAACAGCCAGCCAAACTCTGAACATTTCCACTTGACTTGATGATCTTCTGCCCCTCCTTATTCTGAGAAATATAATTAGTAAAAGTGGTTGTGTCCTTTATACATACAGATATGGTTGGGTGCTGTAATGTGATCCTCCCAACAGCAAGTAGACATGAGTATAATTAATTACCTCTGAGTGTATATCTGATGGGCCAGTTCCTCTCTGGTGCCAAGCACCACTGTGGATGATATGAAGTCATTTTTCTGCCAGCAGCGGGGTATGAACAAGCAATTCCCTATAGGAATTTATGAGCTGTCACATGCTCAAACTGTTGAGAGATTTCAACAAAACTACAAATAAGTGGCCCTAAGAATATAGGTGCAAATTCATTAAGAATTCAGAAATTTACAAAGAGATTAGAAAGATTAGTACAAAAAGAATTATGAAACTGTCTCATTAGTGCTATGTTTCTAGGAGTTCTTGTTCTTTCCTGGTATCCTCCTGGCCTGGCTGACGACAATGGGGAACCTGCTGAGGATATGGTACCAGCTGTGTTGGATGCTGCGTACAGACACAACCTCAAGGTAAAAGGCATCAGCATGTGTGGAAGAGACCTGAAATCTAGTGAGGAAAGAGCTCAGGAGTCGAGGGAATCTTGTTTAAGACCTGATATCCTGGAATATATTTTTGTTTGTCAACTTTTTTTCTGCTGATCTATTTTAAGTCAACATCTGCTTATGGAAAATTAGAATTTCAACTGTAATGCTGCTAAAGGTTTTGAAAGTGTGTCATTTAGTCAGATAAATCGCTGTAGACAAAACAATGCAAAATAAAACATTAGGTTAAACAGCACCACAAAGAAAAAGCAACACTGAAATATGGGCAAATACATTTAAAAACTGGTTAAGAGTTTACAATTGATATAAATTCATTCATTTTTGTGTTTTTGTGGCTGAAGTAGAAAACTAAAAGAGTTTACCATATATCGTATATGGTATATCTTGACCTGAAGTAGTGACCGCAAGAAGAAATTACTGATGTAAATTTACCCTGAGAAGCAAAGGAAAAAAAAAACAGTAGTTACACACCACATACACATGGTCTGAAATACCAACTCTCAAATAAGCACAATTCTGTGTGTGTGGTTATAATTTAGTAAAAATTCCAAACAAAAATTAAAGCCCAACATGCTGAGAGACTCTGCTGATGCATTAATGAACAACAGATTACCAAAATCTAGAATAATCAAACGGTTATCCATATATATACATACAAGGTTAAATACAAAAATGGCACTAAATGAAAAAGTCTATTCTCAAATACTTATTTTTGGTAAAGAAAGAATTCACCGGACTTTTCAAACAAGTTTAAATATCAGACTGTAATATTTGATATTGAATAGAATAGACTACTGTATTATCAATCTCCAAAGGGAAATATATAGTCCTAATTGATTGGTTTTCAACATGAGCTGTAACAATTTCCATGCTAAGGCAGAGTTATTTTGTTTGTACTGTGTATTTGTCGATTGAAGATCACACAAACTATCTAGCTGAATGTCATGAAATCTGGTGAAGAGGTAGCACGTCGACAAAGGAAGAACTCATTCAATTTTATTCTCAGACACAGAGGGCTTTCTTTATAATTTAAAAAAGGGCATCTCTGTGGCCTTTGACTTGAATGAATGTCCTAAAGGTGGACTTTATTTACAAGAGCCACATGAAAAGTTACCATCCACATTAAAGCTTTTGTGGAAAGATAAAATAAGAGGGCCAAGTATAGTACTTTGAGGTACTTCATTAAACACAGTAACCCATTTTGATCTGCTTCCAATGATATTAATATAAAAATGTAGGTTAAACCACATAAATTCACTTATTTGAGTAAAAGGTTGTTGACTTATCTATCTCTCTAGGACCTCATTTTAACTGAAGCTACAAAATGGTTATAGGCGTTTCAGAAATAAAGGCAGAGAGATTACTGGAATACAATCTGAGCTACTGACCTACTGACTTTAAACCATCATAATGTTGTCAGGTAAAATGTACACAAGCCTTTGGTCAAGAGGAGAATAAGACTGCTGCTGTTTTTCCCACTTATGTTAGATTGTTTGTTGCTGCAGTGACCTCTCCAGCATTACAGCATTAAACAGGTCAAAGAGCTACAGCTGCTGGATCAATTGTTAAATTAACGATGAAGAGGTGTGACTGAGGGGGAAAAAAACACACAAACACAACAATTAGGTCGGAAAGTGGCACAATGGAGGAAATAACCGACATCCACGCTGGTTCCTCGCCATCCTGTCACTGTATTGAAGGCTTATTAAAGTTTTGTAATATAATTCATGATAGATAGATATATCTCCAAACACAGACACACAGGGAGTGTGACAGTATCTTTTGTCATAAAGCTGTCGATTTGATAGATTTACCCTTTAATTTTTTTCCTGATATATAAGTAATAAACATGTCATATGTGCACGTTGTAATGAGAAAAAAAACAAACTACTAAAACTGCATTCTTTGATGAGATCTGAAATGACACATGAAAGAGAAACAAGCTTCTAAGAATCCTCTTGTTCCAAAGCAACTGCCATTAATAATGCAGCAGCTGCATTTGCAGATGTTTATTAAAGACAAAGCAGCCAGAGGACATGCAAGGGGAAGACAGAAACCGGATAAATGCTGACTAAAAATGAAGTGGATGCCATTTTCTTTTTAAACTATCACAGATAATAATTTAAGTAACATTTTTAAAAAAGAAAATACCAAAATATGAATATTTTCTTCCTCATATATCATTATATATTAAAAGTCTTAAGGATTTGGACTGTTGGCAGAAGAAAATAAGAATTCTAGCTCACCAAGTTGAGGACCAAAGTTGATCATTAATTTACAACTCGCTAAAGTTAAAACCAAGGTTATTACAAAGCGTTATTGTGACACAATGACAGTGTTTGTATCCCGATGTGAAGATGAAGTTAATTTATTTTCCAACAGCTATGAAACACACACTGGCCCCATCCTCTCTATAAACAGCTCTGATGAGGGCCAGTGTGTTTGTCAGGCCAGACTGTCAGATTTGATATCACAGTTGTTTCTTCTGTTTTCTGGCTGCAGGCAAAGAAATAAAGTATCTCTTCAAGGGCAAGACAAGAGCGCAGGGATTAGACATGCAACACTGAGCGGATAAGGTTTTACACATAATGCTGTCAGTAGAGAAGCTAATCGTGTGAATTTGAGGTCGTGTTTTATTGTCATCTGTGCCCTAGCCAGCATGACATTTTCCCAAAAAGCATGCAGAAAAGCTGACTTGAAATGCAACAAATCACCTTCATATTCCAGCATCTCCTTGAAATAAAAAGTTATTTTCTGTGCCTAATGAAAGCCTTTAGAAAGTCACAATAAGGTACAGAATGAAACCTTATTTGAAACCTTACATGCAGCAAGCACAGCAGCACATTGAGGGCAGTTTTTCCAAGCATCCTCTCTCAGTTCTCCTTTTACTCTTTCTACACAGCTCCTTTTTTTTTGGATGATGTCTCCTCGCATTATTTCAGAAAAATACTGACAAGGTAAAAAAAAACAAACGCTGTCTCTGATAATTTGGAACTACTGATGGAATCTAGTGAAAGGCAACCTAAATGGCTGGAGGATCCCAAGTGGGACAGACAAATATTCCCCCAGGAGCAGTGGCAACAGCCAAATATTCACCAGATAGGGGAGCAAGAAAAACACATATCTGTGGTCTTCTTGCAGTGGAAAAGTGTCTCCCTGCTTTCGTGATGATGCTTGAGATAATTAAAGAGCATTTGGTGTTGAACTGCTGGAAAGACTGTTGTTTAATTTACAGAAAAATATAACTAAAGAAAGCTGAACAAATGGTGGAGAGAGAAGACCATGAGGATTAATGCCAATTACGTAATTCAGGTTAATATTCTGTGAGAGACAGATACCTGTCTGTATGCTCTTTGCTTCCCGCCTTTGTCTTTCCTTGATTTGTGCTGTCTGGTTTGTCAGAGCAGCACTCCTCCAAAGTGAGGAGGAGGATTACAGCAAGCCTTGCACTCTGCCTTACTGATGAGTGAACTGACTTGTGGCTAGAAGAATCTATTTAGGGGGCCAGCCCATAACCAAAAATAATATGGTATGAACACGAAAAATACCACAATTCGCAAAGACTGGCTCATACATTTTTGCTTGAAAATGAATCACTACTAATCCTTTATTTCAGTCCTGTAATTTATTAGTTCCCTAATTGCTGATTCTCAGATAAAAGGTCATAGATAGTGTATATATATATATATATATATATATATATATATATATATATACATAGATCATCGACAACCCAAATTCCCCAAGAAGTTGGGACACAAAAAAAACCCAAAAGCAATTATTTGCAACTCTCACACCAAACCAGTTTGTTTTTGTTTACATTTTACACACAAATGTAAATGCATGTCCAAACTTCTTGTTGCACAACAATATGTTCTACCAGTTATGACAAACTATAAGCTTATGTTTAAACATGATTTTATATGATGGACACAGGGAAACCATACAAAAGCTTGGAAATTGTATTTAAGCCATATTTTGATATGGAACTTTAATGCAAGTTATCTGACACATGCAGGCTTGCCATCCCTCGAACAATCCCACACTACATAGCTAAATACACACTCACCCTCTTTGGGTTACTCTACAAAAGAAAGCTATGTACTTTTCATTATATAAGGTGAACGGTATTTGAGCAGCACCCACACACAACTTCTGCATTGTGGACAGCAGAGCTGGATAGCTCATCACATGGAGCCTCCACAGAAGTGCTGCTGCTTGACCTCAGCTCGAACTGGAGCTGAAATAGTCCGTCTGCCCGAGGGAGTGCGGAGGCGGTTTGGTGGGGACACTGTAGGGGGATATTGGTAGTTGGATGCAGGAAGAAAGGAGCAGAGGGGAAATGAGCATCATAGGTCCCATGACTCAGTTTGTGCCTCTGAACAATCTGCACCCTGAGGGAATGTAATGGTTCTATCTTGTAAGTAGGCCATGTCAAATACACTGGGGAATACGGCCTATGGGTGTCCTACGATGGCATGAGACACAGATTCTTGTTTCCAGATGATGACATTTAATCTTACACGGACGTCTGCTGTTGTGTAGGTCCACTGGCTTTGACCATAGAAGTAAAGCGACACTGTTGTATGCAGAAATGTCTCAAACTTTGTTGAAATTGATGTAATTGTGGTAAAGGTCTGGACCTTTGTGTTAGTGTTGGCTCTAATCCCCTTTGTGCTTTCTGCATGACATGGCACTAAATTCCCCTCTGCTCAGCATAAATCATGCTGCAGTTGTTCGGGGCTCATGCTGTCACTGTTTATGAGGCATTGAAATGCTTGAACTCTATCTCATTAACTTTTGAATCACCACAGAGTAATGGGCCAGGGTATTAGGAAGATATGTTTTGTAGTGGTCTAAACCTTGCTCCAGTGAATAGAAACCATAACAGCTTTGTGTCTCTTGTGTGTGATAATCATGTGGCGGGTACCCATTTTATCTCACTTTACTGGGCTGATGCTTCACACAAACTCCAGAGAGTTATGGCTTAATAAACATTCACTCTAAACTGTAATTTATTCATATAGCCAAGTTCTATCTTCTTTTCAAGTCGGCATTTTGGAATTAAAGTGCATCTTACTCCATCAAAATGTCAATTTTGTCGCACATAAAAGCACTTAGCATCTCAGTTAGTGGCACAAGTGATTTTGTTGGTATGGTCGTGATCCTGGCAGTTTATCTGTATGATTCTAAAGCTTAAGCCTTTTCTAAACATCACTTCAATCCATTAGTATACTTGGAGTCATGACACAGTGACAGTGGTGCAAAAAGGCCATGTCACACAGAAAAACTCCAGTATGTCTGCAGTATAGATTCCTTAAACTACAACAACATACAAAACACTTCCAACTAAAATGAAAAAAATAGAAAGACAACCCCTGGCAAAATTATGGAATCGTCCACCTTGTAGGATCTCGAGTCAGCAGATTTTCTTTGTTAATGTCAGATACGGCACATGATCGTTTCATTTAACAGAAATAAACACACCTAAAAAAATGAGATATTTGTCATCTTTTTCTTAGATGAAATATAGGAAAAGAAAGCATTGGATATCTCACTCAGTCATGAGGGAAAAAAAAGATGTAATCACCTTGTAATTTGCATTTCTAAACCAAACGCATGCACATGTATAATTATGCAAATGAGTCTGCAGATAAAAGAGAGCCTGCAGAGTTCAAGGAGTTGTTGCACCTGGCTGATTGGCAGCAAAATGGCTCCAACAAGAGAGGAAACACCTTCAAAAAAGTTATTTAGCTCAAAGTGTGGCAATAGATGTTGGATGTTCCTAGTCAGCTGTGTCAAAAATTTAGAGAATGTGTGAACAAAATAGGAACGTTGTAAAAGGGAAACATACAGGTCAGCTAAGGAAGAAAAAAAGAAAAGGAAATGCACAACAAAACAGAGGAAAAACAACCACGCAGAAACAGGATTCAGTGTTTGTGACTTTACTGTAAGAAACAGGTGGAAGGAAATGAGATTTACATCAACCAGCCGCCACGCACAGCGACACAGAATAAAATGTGGTTGCAGTGGAAGAAGAGAAGCAGTTATGGACTGTAGATGATTGGATGAAAGTGATATTCAGCGTTGAATCACAAATCTGCATTAGGCTGAAACTTTAGTTTTGTGCAGATCGAATGAAACATAAAGATGACTGCCTCAAGAAAAGGACTGGCTACCTGCCCCCCCACAACTCTGAAATGGATTAGGCGGGTATAGGAAATGGACAGATGGATTGGTGGAAGACTTAAGAAAACAAAAATGAAATCTGAAATCATTGATGATATGGGGTTAACATCACGTTGACCTCTTTAGAAAATCCACAGGAAATTTTGGATACTTTTCTCGCTCCATCAATAGAAATAGATTTGTTACGGCTGTCATCCTAGAAAGCCATTTCTCTTTACATTGTTCTCCTCAGATGTTCCCTGCCAGTGAGCTGGTGTTTCACTTTGATGATGCATAATTCAAAGTCACTGAATTCTCTGGCCACCCTTTAAAATATTCAACTTAAGCACCTTTTGTGTACATGTCATTTCAGGTCTTTGCTACCTTTGCTACTCTTCACTCCCATCAAATGTAAAGGCCTGGTTCTAACAGAACTTTTAAGTGGGTGTTACAAAAGCATCCAAAAGGAGGCCGCCCAAGGTGAAACAATGTCTCCCTCAGCGTAGAAGATTTTGTCACACAAATAAAGCAGAGAGAAAACACGATGGAAACTGTTGTGCTGGTGACCTCAGTCAGTGTAGTCTTTGGTCAAAGGTTTTTAAAAACACTGTAAACAAAGACAAAGGTACTCAAAGGAAAACTGTGTTACTGGTTTACTTTGCAGAACACTCTCGACATGTTACAAGCACAATATTGAACAATTCTCCCTTTACATGAAGTCTCATCCAAGAACAGCTGATTTCAACACATATTCAACATCTCTTGGAAGTGCTGATTGTAGTATCCCAGTAACATGATGAGGGAGGACTGACTAACCATGTGTGTCTTAATGTTTTTCTAGGTTGCATTTCACATCCAACATTACAGAGGTAGAAACGACCAGACTGTGCATGACAACATAAAGTACATCATTGACAGGTAAGTGCCTGTCTCGCTGCACTTAATCACTGAGGCAACTCAAACAGAAAACCATTAAGATTGCATGCATAGCTGAGGAAACAAGAGGTTGCAACACTGAAATACTTTTAGGTTGAATTTTTGATTATAGACAGGCAGTTTCATGATTTATGAACAAGTTTTTTTTTAAAGTAAAAGCCTTTTTTTTTAATGGAACTCTTAGTATTGAGCTTGGTATGGAGAGAAGTACCTGTGAAGTACAAAAATACTCTTCAGCGAGCCAGAGCCTCCGACTGACTTTTTGTGTGTAAAATCTGCATGTTTTGCCTCGGTTGTAAACATTATAAGGTGATAGTTAGTGTGTGCACGATCTGACAAACCTTACATTCCTAATAGATTAAGTATACAAGCTCATATTACGTGTACCAATGCTAGGCACGTTTGCATCGGAAAACTGAATTATTGGGTAAATTTGACCAAAACTGAACTTTTAAAATACAAATAAATGTGTTTGTCTGCTCAAAATCATATAAAATCAAGCTTCTTAAAACTGAACAAATACACTCAGATAATGCAGCGAGGCATTGACTCCCTCTGCTTGTACACACTCAGCAAAACATAAGGCAGGAACACACTGAGAAAAGGCTGAGGTATGTCAAATGACACAAGAACTGGACTGAAAATCAGAGGCAAACCGGTATTATGGAGTAATTAATCCTCCCCAGAGACCGGACCTCAACATTATTGAAGCAATGTGCGATAATTTTGACAGAACGGAACAAAAGGCAGCCAAAATCAAAAGAAGAGCTTTGGAATGTCCTTCAAGAAAGAAAAAACAAGAAAGCCTGTCTATGAGGGTTCAGGTTGACTTAAAAAATAAAGATGGTTATACGATATACTGACTGTCAAGCTTCTCAGAATTGTACAAACTCTGTTCATGCCGTATATTTTGTATTTCCATTTATGATTGGACATGTCTCAGTAAACTGTTTAACCTATTTCCCCATTTCCCTGTGATATGTAAAAAAAAAAGGAGGAGGAGCTCAAGACTTTTGCATTTGACTGTAAATATCTCAAATGCAATAATCCAAGGTAGTTTCCTGTGACACTTAAACGTTTCTTGGTTTAGTCCGTCAGTTCATCATGGCCTTCTCTATAGCACTGTAGAAGACTTATTCACTGAACATTAATCAGTTAACTGGCTATGTTTTTAAATGTACTCTCTTATTGTTGTTAAAGGTATGGAGACCATGGAGCCTTCTACAGGTTTACATCCAGCACAGGGAAGAGTCTTCCAATGTTCTACATCTATGACTCCTACCTAAGTCCACCAGAGGCCTGGTCTGAATTTTTGACCCCCACCGGCTCCCACAGCGTGCGTGGCTCTGCTTACGACTCTATCTTTATTGCTCTAATTGTAGAGGAGCGTCACAAGCACGACATCCTCGCAGGTGGCTTTGACGGCATGTACTCTTACTTTGCCTCCAATGGCTTCTCCTTTGGCTCCTCTCACCAGAACTGGAAAGCCATTAAGGCTTTCTGTGATGGGAACAACCTCCTTTTCATCCCCAGCATTGGACCCGGTTACATTGACACCAGTATTCGACCGTGGAACAACCACAACACTCGCAACAGGGTGAACGGCCGCTACTACGAGACAGCCCTTCAGGCAGCACTCAATGTGCGTCCAGAGATCGTCACCATAACGTCTTTTAATGAATGGCATGAAGGGACGCAGATAGAGAGAGCGATGCCTAAAAAAACAGTGACCCGTGTGTATTTGGACTATCAGCCTCATGGACCTGATCACTACCTGGAACTGACCCGCCGCTGGGCCGAGCAGTTCAATAAGGAGAAGGAGCAGTGGCTGATGTGAATGTCATCATCAAACTGATTTGAAGCATCTTGCTCGAGTGGAGGTGTGTGTAATCCACATGAAATGTGGAGACTGATCAACGTTTGTGCAGAAGGACTTGGCACGGTGTACTTACAAGTGTACAAAGGCTCATCTGCAAGAAGAGAACAAGACAGGTAGATAGGGAGTTGTTTTTGTAAAGCAGCATTAAAATGAGTCAGTCAGTGAAATTCACTTTGAACTTTACTGACAGCCAAGAACTCAGATGTGCTCTGTGGGCCCGTCTGATCAGTTCTCCTGCCCAACATTCATATATATGAAATGTTTCACCACCTATTGCTCTCAAGTCCTTCTCTGCACTGAAATAACATATCTAATCACTCATAGTCAGGACACCGTCTTTGTCTTGCGAATACAACATGGACAGTTGATCCGAGTGTCATTCCTCCCTTTACCCAGGTTAAAAGAGATGTCATGTTAAGGTCATGGTGTTGCAACTGTTATGGGATTTTCGCATGACAGTATCTCTATATCAACATGATTCCTATGAATTTCCTAAATTCATAAGAATCATGGTGGACACTTGGATAAGAAGATCGATAAAGATCTCACATTTATCTGTTAAAATAGTAAGATCGTCCTGCTGACTTTGGCCTTTTTCAGTATTAACAAAATCAATCTATCAGCACATGTAAAGCCAGTTTATTAAAACACTATATAATTTGTATGCTTGAAGGAAAAAAACAACATGAAAATGACAAGCTGAGTTTTATGATAGGTTATGTGCTGCTCTAGTGGTTGGACAGCCAAGTAACGTTATTCTTACACCACACTTTCCAATTCCTAACTATGGCTTTAATAGGTTTAATTATAAGCTTAACATAATTCAAAAGGGTTTCATATCTAGCCATTAGCTTTACCTTGTGGAGTTGATGGGCTCAAACTAATCCCGGCAAACATTGGGTGAGAGGCAGGGTGCATCCATCACAGGGTTAATATGGAGACCACCATGCAACGCTTATACTCACATGTGGCCATATTAATCCATCAATCTACCTTGCATGTCTTGGACTATGAGAGGAAACCGGAGCCCCACAGAGGCACATGCGGAACACACAAACTCCGCTGCCTTGGTTTCATACGATTTCAGGTCTTTATACTTCTGACAAAGGAGGAAACCACTGCCCTGCATGTTACAGATGTTTTCTGTTCCAGCTTACGAGATTCAAATAAATAGATCAATTCATCAACAAAACTTGCAGAGGTCTGAAAATGAGTCACTGATTGGAATTGGGTGTTGATGCAAGGAATCTAACAGGTGAAACTAAGTGTCAGTTAATTTGGCAAGTAGAGCACAGTTGAAGTGCAAATGTGCTACGGTCATATGGGAGGTGGAAAAAATAAAAAATAAAAAGCTAAGATGAACAACAATAAATGACATATTAAACCTGGTCATTGTTACTGAACAAAAACTAAGCCAAACTGCAGAAGCAGTGTGTAAAAACTAAGTATACTCTTTGAGTCTTTAGCTTGTGGAACCATCTTTAGCAGCAAAAATTTAATTGTTTGATGTCATCAGTCTCTTGCATTGTTGTGGAGGAATTTTGCACCACTCTTTCTTACATTATTGGCGTGTCGCTTTGGCAAAGCTTTAGCTGTCAGACAGATGGCCTCACATTTGACTCGAGAATCCTTTGGTAGACAGAAGAGTTCAAGTTGGACTGACTGATAGATGCCCAGGTGCTCTGGCTGCAAAACCAGCCCAAACCATCTACCCCCCAGCACCGGGCTTAACAGTTTCTATGTGGCATTTGTGCTGATAAGCCGCAGCACCTGGCTACTACTTACACCCTTACTTCAGATGGAAGCAGTATTGTACTTCAGATTTTACACAACGCTTCCTCGTTTTGGCCATGATGTAATATGCCATGCTGTTCATCTTATATTTCCACTTCTACCATAAAGGACACAACGTTCATCGTGAGCACACAGACTCAGGATCACTCAATGTTTAGTGGAGAATGTTTTGTCTGCCTTCTTTTAAAAGTAAAAGTTCTTTAAAACGGGTGTTTGAGAATCAGAGTGCTCTTTGAGAACATGTCAAGAATACTGATAAGTGTCTGGTCTCTGGTCTGTTAATCAATCATGAAAGTAATTCAGACTCTTAAAGACAAAAACATATGTCTTAGACGGCCTCTGAAGTACAAAGAAGACAGTGGTACATAAAAAAAAAGGCCTTTTATTGAGAATAAACAGCCATTGTACAATCCATTAAACAAGCATATATCAGGCACTTTGGGGGAAAAAAGCAACTGCAGTTCAACAAGAAAATAGGCGCATGGATTGTTAACGTGTTACCGAAAACAGCAAATATTACAGTATTTTCCAACTTAAAATGATTACAGTTTTTATACTGTCTTATAGTTACAGAAAATCACTTCAAAGTAAACATGGAAGAGGTCATTTTAAAAAACATTGCAATAGAAGAACTCCCATCCTTTAATGTAACCACAAAGATTCATTCTGGGAATAAAGAAAGCACTCCCTCATTTCCTACCAAGAAACCATTTAAATTTTAAATATTGGCAATGAAATATTCTTTCTTTACTACTTTTTTTTATGAATAAATGTGAGAGAACAGCGATGCCTTAATCTCAACTCCATCCATATAATAAATTAACAGTAAAAAATAAAGTATGGGCATCCAAAAATGGAGGAACTCCAGACCTTAAAGCAGCCGCCATCTGTTGTTTAAGACTCGATTTCTTCCTGAGTTCCAGTTTTGCCCAGGAAAGTGAAAATCTATGGATTCATACTTTCCCAAGCAGCCCTGGGTCAAAGCTGGTTGTGCGTCTCAGCGTGCGTTTTGGAGTGTGGAGGGTTTAAAGGTCATTCTTGCCCCGAGTCCTCTGACAGTCCGTATTTGCTCTCTAGCACGTCAAGCGTGGAAGAAAGGGCGCTGAAAACAGAATTTGGGTCATTTCTTGTTCAATGTACTAAGTCCTTTTCAGAGTAAGCGTGGGAGTTTTGGGTCAGAAGGGGTCTGAGGCTCAAAGTCGAGACAGACAAAAATAAAAACAACGTGACCAAGTGATGATACGATATTTCATCACTGTTGGCAGCTATTTGTGGGGAGACTGCAGTCAACTGAGGTGTTTTAGTGACTGAATTAATGCAAAAGATTGGTTTAAATATTGCTTTTCGAAAAGAATTTCCTAAACTCTATTTAAGAGATTCATAATCTAAGCAGGTGATCTGGTTGTGTACACTGTGACACAAAAGCACCTTATAATAGTTACAGAATATTCAAAGAAATAGAAATTATTCTAGTGTTGGCCCATCATAAGTACAAGGTTGCATTCATGACATCCCTCTCATGTCCAGAAGTCACCTCACTGGTGTTAACCTCTACAGTAACAAAAAACCAAACAAGTCTAACAGCATTTTAGAGGGCTGCGAGTCTTATTCTCTTATGTCTGTTTCTCCCCTGCTCAGTTAGTGGCAAAAAGGAACCAGCAGCACATGTTAATAAGCTGTTGTCACATGCTCAGCGTTGTTCTTGTTACTCTGACAAAGGAGGTGCAAAGAGAGGCAAATAAAAGACTTTCTGTCTCTTTTTTACATGTGCATAGAGCCAAATATCAAAGCACAGCCTGTTAATGACGCCTAAGTCCGATGATGCTCCTGCTTATAATCAAACTGACCTCTTCCCAACTCCTTCCAACATTCTGTTTGTAGCAAATGCAGAAAATAATAACAATACTACAGAATTTGACCAAGACAGGACCGGATGAAGAGAGTATTTGTTTGTCATAAAGATCACACATGAAATACCAATCTGGGTTCCATGAAAATTGGTGAAGAAAGGTAGTGCGAGCATAACAAGAAACCAACATATTCTCATTAGCAACTTGTCAAAATAGTGACACTTGGTCAGCCCTTGGTGTCGGGTTTTAAAGGCACTTTAAAAGCCCTGCAGCTGCATATTGACAGTTATTCTTCAGCAGCGGTTACTGATGAACGGGTGTCACGAACACTTGACACAGACAGAAAATCCAGTTGCTGCCTATAAACGAGTAACAGATTGTATGTAGAAGCTGGAGGAGAGTCCCCTTCTCCCCGTGTTCAGAATAAACTTTGGAGCTGCTGTTTTTTCTTCCTTCGTATTTAATTTGGTCTTTAGTCTTCCTTTGTTTTGCTATTAATTTATTTAACATTGAAAGCATCTATTTAAGGTAAGGATAACATTCTAGTTGGGCATTAAAATGCATTTTATCCCATTGTCATGACGATGGCCCATGAGTGTTTTGTTACCGGGTCGGAAGACCCTGTATGTTCACAAATAATCGTTTAAGGATACCGTGCATTTTAAAACCCGATGCTTCTGACAACACGTTAATATCTGACAAGTCGGGAGTGAAAAATAATTTGCACCATTTTGCCTTGATTTGCTGTACTCTCCCAGTTCAATACTAAAAACTATCCCTCTGGGACGTTTTACTGAATGGAAGTATAACATGGTCGCATATTTCTTAACTTAAATTCATTCACTGTGAACAGCAGGTAACTGCAGCGAGTAAGTGGCCGACTATAAACTTACCAGCCAGGTCTGATGATGTGGTATTTTCCGAGCACTGACAGGTTGACCACTGTTGACCCCAGGCGGCTCTGGTCCCCTATTGGTCCGCCGTCCACCACCACGGCTAGTTTCGGCCAGAGCTCCTGAAACTCCTTCAGGACAAAAAATACAACCACGTTCAACATAAGCTACATACACTCCACAGCATTTAGACACCCGTTTCAGACACTTACATGTACATCCACTGAGCTGGTTTGTGAGCTGATGTTTGCGCTGGTGAGTGCGAGTGGCTCCTGACACATCTGGCAAAGACGTCTCATGAAAGTGTGATCCGGGATGCGCACGCCAACAAGCTGAGGAGCACAGGAGAGGTAAACAACAGCTCACAGATTACATCGTTTCATTTTTTTCTTTAGTTTTGAACTAAAATCAGACACTTACTGAGGTAAAGGGGTTGAGATCTGTGTTCAGTGTTTCAGACCTTTCAAACACCAGAGTGACAGGACCAGGCAGCAGGTCAGCCAACAGCTCCTCCTTCACCTTCACCTTACAGTACCTGTCCATTGAAACAAGAACATGTATGTCCGTGTTACTCAACAAATGGGAGGATGATGATTTCTATCTTTTTTTTTTTTTAAATCTGAGGAATCAACGTACAGTTACTTATTTTTTTTTGACTGGTAAGTTCATGGTTTGCACCTGAGCTGAAACCGTCAAACATAAATCGTCACAAACACCCAAACAGATGACAACAAAGGTTACAGTAGGATAAAGAGGAGCAGTCATGAACTATGGATGATTGGATCAAAGTGCTATTTGGTGATGAAACACCAATCTGCACTGGACAAGGAGATGATGCTGGACCTTTTGTTTGGTGCAGGTCCATTTAAACATAAAAAGATGGCTGCCTGAAGAAAACACAAATCTCCACAATCATTGATAATGTGGGGTTGATGTGAAGTAAAGGACATGGGGAGGAGGCATTACCTCTGCAGCAAAAGTACAGGTGTACACTGACATTTTGAAAACAAAAGGATCCATGAGCTGATCTATCAACAGCTACACAAGAAAGTTGAACAATGTTTTTCCATTAGTGAAGCCTAATTTCTCACAACATTTATAAAATAAATAAATAAAAAAAAGCTGAATAAACTTTAAGCATCTTTATTTCATGGCTTTTGAAACCTCCACACTCACTTATAGATTTCCCGAATTTCTCCCACACAAATAGCCAGTGGCTTCTTTCCGTTCCGTCCTTTCACATCATAGATTTTTCTGACTGCATCTGAGTTTTGGGCCAGACATGCCAGGCCGTAGATGGTGTCTGTGGGTACAGCAACAACGTGACCTTCTTTCAGAGCCTTCACCGTGCTATTCAGGATCTCAGTATAATCTGCAATGTTAAAAAAAGAAAAACAGAGAGTCAACAGGACTTTGTCCACAATAAGAAATATGTTACAAAACAAAGATGTAAAAAGAGAAAAGGGAGCACACTGCTTTTAGTATTTCTGAAGGCAACAGTGTGGTTGTTGAAATAAAAAAAAAACTACCCTGTAACAAAGTTCTCCCAGCTCATTATCCAAGGAACTTGAGCTGACTGATGCTCAATATTCCGATATACTGGTAAATTGTAGGATAACATAGAGATGGAATAAAGAACTGAAAATTGTAAGGGAGTAACAAGACAAGCTGGAAGACACAGAACTCGTACTCAGTTTGTCAAGAACTCCACTTTCCATTTACATCATGAGAGCATTTTCAACATGTTTTAGCTCCACAAGATGACTTTGCAGTAAAATCACAACAACAAACATAGGGTAGCCACGTGATGAAATTATGTTTACAAATTTTTACAATATTTTTGTAACAAATAGATTAACTGTTCCGGTAAAGTATTTCTTCAAAAGCTTCTTCAAATATCTGATGTCTTCACCAAGTCCTTAATTATACTGTAAGTCTACTACGGGTAGACTGAAGAACTGTAACTGAACTTTAAACACCAGTCAGAGACATTAACCTACTTTTATAAATATCAGTTTGTATATACTGAGTGGGACCCACATGAACGTTGTGAATGTCGTGTGTACCTGTTTGGACCCCCGAATGAATGGTGGGCCAGTTGGAGGTCGGCGGCACCATACGCAGCAATTTGGTCTTGAGCACTTTACACATGTCTGTTCCGAGTCTACGACCAGCCGCTGAACCGCAAGCTCCTCTGAATTTGATTAATTCAACAGCGAAGTAACAAACCGTAGTCATATAACCTAGCTTATAGCCAAAGTTGTACCATTAAGCGGCCAGCAGCATGTTGACGCCTGATGCAATGACAGACGTCTTCCGGGTTACGTCCACAAGGAGAGACGTCAGCTTTCTAAAAGGGCCAGCAGCATTACACGCCCCTTCTTTAGTGCTCTACTCATAATGAAGAGGAAATGATTTCAAATGTATTAACATTCAAATACATTCATATTTTTAAATATATGTTTATTCATATAAACCGTACAGTTACTTGTTGAAGCTCCTCTTACATGCTAATTTAAAAAAAAAAAAACTTTTGATGCGAATATTCTTTAGCATTCCAGATTATGCATTTACTTTAGCAGTTGTTTTGTAAATCCATCGGCAATAAAAACTTACGTTTTTACTTGTTTAAAACCAAAAACTGATGTTTCAACCCCTTTGTACATGGTTATTGTTTTCCCTCGTTGCAAATGATAGCCTTTTGGGTTTATTGTAAAGCACAAATAAACGATATTGGTTTATTTTTGTCAAGAGGAAGGGAAAAATGTCAATATCAGTGAAATGCACTCGATTACAGAAGATTTCAGAGGTAGCCATTTGTCAATGGTAACGTCAGAATTTGCGGACGTCACCTTGTCGTTCCGTTCATCGCGGTGCAGCCTAATTAGGAAAATTAAAATCACTTGTGAGCGCTTAAAACTCGAGAAAACGTTCTCCTCTCCCCATTGAGATGTGAATGTGAAGACAGATATGTCTACGGCTTCAAACACGGGTAATAAAACACGCACCTTTTCGCCTCAGCAGCATCATTAGCCCACATCACGTTGACTGTGTTCAATATCAAACGGTCCCAGATTTAGAAGAGGCCGAAACGCAGCGGACCGACGGAGACGATGTATCGTTGCAACAGGTCAGCCACAACTCGACGTTCAGGATTGTAAAAGGCTGTTTTTGTCCACCCTAAAATTTCACCAAGGCGTTTGGCTCTTACAGAATGTGGAGGACATCAATGACAGGCTGCTCAGACTGTCTGGGAGCATAAATCTGTGCAAATCAGTCCTGAATGACTTGAAGGCCCTGAGTGATGTTGTAGTGGTGAGTGCTTTGCGTTTCTCTCTGCAACCTCTTATAACTTAAAATAGTTTTTGTGTTAATCCTTATTTGTTGCAGAGAAAATCTCTCCAGGATGTGTCCTTGCCTCCAAAGGAGTGAACAGGAGCCCCTGACACACACATTTCCATAACATGTAACAGAATAAAACTGCTTTATGACATCATTTAAAGTGTAAATTATTGACTGAACACACATTTCAGTGACAAGGATAAGGTTTTATTAGTATTATATTGCTCTCAATTTATAGTTATCACTTTATACGAAACAAGCATAAGCAAAGTTTTTCACATTATACATTCTTTTAAAAATACAAATCCTTTACAATTCCTCACTCTTTGGGTGTCAGACATTCCTTTGGAAGCATATGGTTTCCTACATTTGCCAAATATTGCCCATTTGGAAATACGTTGGGACTGATAAGATTTTTCTCTGGCTCTATATTTGTGATCTGCTTCCAAAAAAACGTCACCATCAGTGATTTTTTTTTTTTTTCCAATGTTACCTTTTTCTGGTAGACATCGGACAGAAACCTGGGCCACGAGTCAAAACCCTTCTCTGCTTACTAATCAAAATGTTGGCAGCTGTAAGTTTGACTTTCAATGACGAAAGTTGACAAATTATAAAAGTGAAAGGCTTAGATGATTACAGAAATTAGACCAGTGACACGTTTAAGGAAAGGTCCAAAAAAAGAAAACAAGCGGTGTATTTGACTAAAAACAATTCTTAAAACAGAACCATTCATCCTCTAGATATGTAAAAAAAATCTAATTGGGGTTTTTTTTAGGCATTTTCCTCCAAACCAGGGTTAGACGTGGTGCAACGTTTATTGAAACCGTACCTGATGGTTGCACTTAAAAGTCCAGATTTGCACTACCCCAAACGTGAAAGTTTAACTGTAATGTTAAGTCCAAGCGGCATGTTTTCAAATGATCGCACTGAAAATCCAGCTATTGCCACCTGACGTCTGTAGCAGAATTCTGTCTGGCAGAGAAAGGCATAAAACCGTTAATCGGTACCTAAAATTTTAATTTCCGCTTTAAATTGCATAGTTGCAGACGATGAAATGTATAACGAGAATGTTTAGGATGTGTGCTTTACTCTCGCCAGTACTCTGGGGTGTCCCAATTTTATATTCAGACACTCGTCCGCATATGTAGGGAATGGTTTCAAGCATACGAGTAGAGCCTCTTGCAATACTACGTGCTCCTTTTAATTAAATACCTTTAAATAATAGTTTGACCGACTACAGCCCAGTTGTGCTGTCTTGGGTACCTGCTTTTGAAAGCTGGAAGCAAAAAATTGGGGGTAAAAACATCCAGATTTAATTTTTTTTCAATTTATAAGCTTGTCAGTTTAGTTTAATTCATAAGTCATAATCTGTATCTGGTAATAGCAGGTTATGTTTCCAGCAATGCTGCATAAACATTACAGCTGGGGCGAAAAAGGAAAACTCGTGGAAACCATAAGCCTTTTTTTGCCTCTGTGATCTGCCGCTGGAGCTCACCAGCGAAAAAAGAGTATCGACGTGTCGACATCTGACGCAGAGACTGTCAAGGCAAAGAGGCTCACTGAACAGTTAATGTTGTAAGGCCAAGTAGCTTCAACACTAATCTACAGGAGATCATGCCTTTGCTCTATCATCATTGCATTGTGTCCCATGTGAAAAAATACTGTTAAATTCTACTCCAAGAGAAGAGGCTATGTGTTACATATATTTCGTTACAACGGGGACTGTACAGAAGCCGAGCTGCTTACAGAACTGTTCAACTACACACAGCAAAAACTCAAAAGTCCTCTACAGAAACGTGATGGAGGCAGAACGCAAAGATAAGGGATAAGCTCCAAACTCTGAGTTAGTAATTCAAAAGTCTATACAAAAATACAAATCCAAGAATAATCTACAAGTTTCTCAAAGATGTTTACACTAAAATGTACTATATTTACACTGTCTCCAGGACACCGTCTTTTAAATGCTACTTTACAGCAGTTGAATACAAAAAGTCTGTAGTGGTGCTGCACCTCAGCTAATAAGTTGTCTGATTCCGCTTTACGATAGTGTGCGACAAACAGGGACGAGTGCAGCAAAACATAGGGCTACTGCAAATGTGGGCCTTCTGCTAAGGAAAACACATGTCTGAGAAACAAATGACAGGAGCTGGGATTAGTTATGAGTTGATGGATCCCTGAGAGGGTCACAACCCTAAAAAATACGGGATGTTGACGGTAGTTGCTAACTGTTTAACTGTGAACCATTCTTGCAAACAGTTAAATCCTGGAGGATAATTTGCTTCACTGTGCAGTCTGCTAGAGGTGCCTCTTTTTCTAAACTTGCTTTTAGCAATACACATTACATTTGTAAAAGGAAAGCAATTCAGTAACAAAAAGGAAAAAAAAAAAAAACAACTTCAACATACAAGTGATTGGAATAAATTAATAGATTATTTTTTCAGCTAGTATTACCAATATATTGAAAGAATAGAGCATTTAAATAAATTAACATGTACAATTTTAAGTTAGTTTAAGTTATAGGCAATTTGTTGATTTCCTTAATGCTGTTCAAAGAGACGGGCAGAACCGATCACAGGCTCTTCTCTTTCGATTAGAAAATAAATGTCAAAAGAAGTAGAAAAGAATAATCGAGAATCATCAACATTAGTCTTCCTAGAAAACAAAAAGACAGAGGAAAGCACTATCTCAGCTAAATGAGGGGCTGTGTTACCAACCCCTTTAAATTCCTGCAGGGAGTGATGCTTGACTAAAATCATAGCAAATTCCTCTAATATACAGTGCATTCTGGTCAGTTGCATACCAGCTTTAAGCGTTTGTTAGAACCTGCAATACAGTACGAGGATATACAGATGAGTTTTTGTTTTCCTGCTCAGGTGTGGGACCTTCAAAACAGGACCGATGAACTCTTATGTTATCAGTGCTTGGACACTTGTTTCATTCAATAAATTCAGAGTGGATATCAGGAGCACTATTATATACAGATCACATTTTCCCGCATGGGATCCACTGCTATTTCTCGGCATAAATTAGCGTTGAAGCTGATAAATCTCAACGAGCAAACTAATCCAGTTTCTAAAAATGTCAGCTACTGCAATGAGACCCAACAAAAGTTACTCATAGTTTGTACATATACATGTAGCACAGTGGCATACAGAAAAGGATGCACCGCAGTAACAGAGGGTTTGATGTAGACACTATGTAGCGCGAAAAAGAGGCATCGCCTTGGAGAGTGGTTCGTGCAGTGGGTGTAATCAATGCTTGTAGATGAGTGGGTGCAACAGACAAACACGTTGCCTGACTGGGAAAGCAACTCTTCTAAGGGTCGCCATCAGTGGCCATGTTGAAGTCATCGGCGACCAGCAGCAGAGCCTCAATGTTGGCAGCTGTCTCGGGGCTCTGCATGGAGAGGAAGTCAGAGACGTCCATACTGGCTAACCCGTCAGGTGGGGGTGGGTTGGTGGCAGTGCTGCTCACAAGCGTCTGAGCTGTGGAGGAGGAGGAAGAAGAAGAAGTAGTAGTCGAGGAGGCCTCCAGCCTCACCTCACCCACCTTAGAGGAAGACTTGGGAAGGCAGCATGAGGAGGATGAGGATGATGATGATGATGGCGTGGGTGGATGGTGTGGAGCTTCAGAAGGGAGTGGAGGAGGGGGCTCTGGTGGTTGCTGCTGTGCTGGGGCTGAAACAGTGGAGGAGGCACTCTTTGCAGTCTTGTCTTTAGCAGAGTCCCTGCAGGCACACTGGCACTGGCAGGACTCCTCCTGTTTGATGATGATGACCGGTAGGCTGAGGCCAATCTGTTGAACCGAGCTGCCTGAAAAAGACAACTTCACGTCAGGCCTTTGACGTCAGCATGTTTTTTTTCTTTAAAAGATGTCGGCAGACATGCACCTATGACTGCAAAGAGTCAAAGCCACATATCAAAAGGGAGCTGTGGCCTGTACTTATTACAAAATATACATGATGATGGAGGGATATTGTTTTTTTTTTTTACAAACAATAATCAATTGGTCACTATTAAAGCAGGCTGTTAACCTGGATGAATCAATTACTGGATAATTAATTTGCAACAATTAATGACAAAGCAAAAACAAACTTCCGTTTTACAACACTGTTCCTATCAAATATATCTGGCACCATCTGACGCTCAGACTGTAAAAAACAGATATTTCTTTTAAATTTTAAAAAATATTTTGTAAACTAGCCTTTACTATTTCACTGTGGGCCCCGACGCATGGAGTGCATGTTTTTAAACTTCCCGGGATCGCATTTGAATAATAAAAGCCCAGTGACTTGATTCTTGATTCTGCACATTGGCGCAAAGAATCAATTCACTACTTAATTAAACCTCAAGTACCTCGCTGCATAGCAAATCAAAGTTTTTGGCAGTTATCCACAGCATGCAAAAAGTACAATAATTCCCTATGCTGGCTTACCAGCATTTCCTCCCACTGGTATGGCTGTTGTGAAGAAAACCTTTTCCACTTTTGAAGCTCCTTGATGTGGCTGTGAACACACGTTAAGATCAAAGTTCAAACAGGTTAAATCTAAAGGTGGGGACACAGAGTTCTGTCTGGTGAATTTCCAACAGAATTAAAGTAAAAACACATTAAAGAGCCTATGCTGACAGCTATAAAACTAAAATTCATGTTTTTGTACAGTCATCCTCTTGGTAATGGGTTTTAAATCTGAATCTACTCACTGCTTGCTCTGGGTTCTGCTGGCTGTTGGCAGCGCTGCTAAGGATCCACTGGAGGTTCTGGTCAGACATAACCAGGCCGGGCTGCAGCAGGTTCGGGGTTGACGCTATGGTGATGGTGGCAGGGGTGGCAGGCAGACCAGGGCCGGTGTTGGCGACAGGGTTGTTGGCCAAAGGCGCAGGTTGAGCCACAGCTGCTAGACCATCTGTTGTGGTGGCTGCAACAACTGCAGCAGCGCCTGGTGCTGCTGTGGTCAGCGAAGGAGCCACTGGAGGACGAACAGAGATGGGTGGTGGCAGGGGAGTGGTCGGAGTAGCACTTTCTGATTGCAGGAATGTGGGTGGCAATGCCACATAGTGCTGAGGGGTGACATGGTTCGATGCTTGGACAGAAGCCTGAGGCACTTCTGAGATCTGCTGCGGCGCACTCAGGTGCATGAAAGGGGGGGGCTGTGTGGAGCTGATAGTAGCTGTGATAGTGGCAGAGGTGGAAGCCTGACCGGAAGAACTCTGCGTGTGCTGCAAGGGAGCCTCCATGACAACAGTATTGTGGGAACAAGAAGATGAACAGATAGGCGTGACAGAAAAAGAGATGATGGATGAGGAATCAGTCACTCCTGGCTGAGTGGAGGTCTCTAGGCAGAAGGGTTCGGCAAGGCTTTCTGAGGAGAAAAATAAAAGCTCCATCAGGAGAAGAATGTTCAATAAAATCAAAGCCGACAGCTTTTAAATGACACGTTCTTACCACTGGGATTGGCATCATCTTGGCTCACACTATTTTCAGGACTCTGAAACATGAGTTCAAATATTTTCACCGGGGTCACATTGTTGAGGTCCAAATTTTGAGCCTGTAATAAAATCAAAATAAACAAACAGAAGAATTTTTGCGTTAAGTGTCCTTATCAAGTATGAATTATACAAGAATTCCTGTTTTACAGTTAAAATTTCATTACAGAGGTTATACAATAACAACTGACCCAAGGTGTAGAAATAACTGCCTCTATGATATTACCCGACAGTTCTTTTACATCTTTAATCTGATGCATGTTCAGCAGAAATTAATGGCCACACTTACATTATGGATGTTCTCTCGTAGCTCTGAGTCTGTAGAGATGAGGCTCAAGTCACTGAGGCACAGCGAGTGATTTGCATCCTGTAATTAAGAGACAAACGGGACAAATTGAAACTAATAAGAACAATGGAATCAGGAGCTGAGGGAAACTGGAAAAGAATATGACGAATATACTGTGTGTTGATGTCAAAACCAAGGTCTCAAAACAGTTTAGCATGGTAGTTTTTCCATGGTATGTTCTAGCTTTGATGCAATACCTCCAGTACCATTCAAATGTTTGGACACACAAAGTAACTTTAAGGCGGTGCTGAGGGCAGAAAATGTATTTATACAGAGTAGATTTAGAAAAAAATATAAGAAAGCCCTTTTATTAAGTCAACCAAAATGGGTCACACTTTATTCATTTTTACATACGTGTGGGCTCTTTGCAGCTGCTCTTTAGCAGAGCCTGCAGTTTGGCTGACTTGTGCCATTTGTACATATAATCACCATATACTTACGACAACATATAACATAACATAAACTGTTTTTCAGATTCACAATAGAATTGAAATTTAATTCAAAAACATATTTTCCTATATCAACACAGTGTGAACAGTGCTCTGGGGCTCTACGCGATGAACAAACAACTGTTCCAACGCTGTCAGAAGTAAAGTTCCTGCTGTAACTCACTTCAGAATGTGGATGGGTGAGGGTAACGCTGAAGGCCTGTCCTTTGCCGTGGCCCCGGATGTGACTCTTCAAACTGTACTGGCTGCTGAAAGTCTTCTCACAGCCATCACTGGGACAGTTGAATGGCTTCTCCCCTACAGAACAAAAACAGTCATACAGGTCAATACAAAATGAGAACGAAAGGTAAGAGCAATCACTACTAATCTAGAATTTTCTTCAGTTTCAAGGCTTTGTGTTAAAATTAAAAAAAAAAAAAAAAAATTCGAGATCACAACTCAAACTTTTTTGATATGTTTAATATTTGTTGTTTTTAGAAAGAAAAAGCTATGTCAAACACAGGCAACATGGGTGACTTCATGCCCCTATTATATAAACTCAAAGACAGATGCTGAATAATGTTGAAATAAAAGCTAAAAAGCACAGCTTCTTCCTACTTCTGTCAGCTGAGAATAAAAACAAAACAAAAACAAACTATAGCTTGATTTAGGTATCCCTCAGTGAATCTAACGACGGATCATGTACTGGTTTAACACGACCGGTCAAAAGTTCATTTGACCAGCTTGATCTCTGTTAGTAATGTTTCACTTTTGTTTTCATCTAAAGCAGGTTTTTATGTATAAAGACAAAGGTCACTTCTCCTTTACAGGACCAGGACTAAGTCCCAGAAAATTGTTGATTAGTCTGAATCTTGACTCCACTCTTGACACGAAACAGTAAAGAAATAAAAAGGGAACCACTTGAACAAGCCTGGCTATCTAAAGAGCAGATGCCCCCTCTCCAAAGCACACAAACATTTCAGCCAAATGCTTGGCCTGTCTGGTTAGACCATTAGAATCTGTAGAGGTAAGAGACAAACCCAAAATATATACCTGTGTGGGTCCGCACATGTGTTTTTAGATGATGACTTGCTGCAAAAGCCTTCCCACACCCATCGTGATCGCACCTGAAAGCAAAGACAGAAATGGCAGAATTGCTCTCATTCGACAGCACAGTGGAACCCGCTGAATAGGACTTGTTCATTTGATAGAGGTACTTGATCACACACACACACACATCTGCAACATTCACAAAGATTACCAACATTTTTGAGCATTTATAAGTACTGCACTTCCTTTAACTTTTGCCAGGAGTGGATTAAAACGGTTATGATAATGGGAATGCTCACCGAAATGGCTTCTCCCCCGTGTGTGTGCGAATATGTTTCCTAAGGTCGCTGAGTGTGGTAAAGTACTTTGTGCATCCCTCCGATTCACAGTTGAACGTCTTGCCTGTGTGAAGTCTCTGGTGTGCTTTTAGTCTGCAGAGACAATTCAGTGTTTTTTTTTTATTATACCACAATGGGAGGCTTTGAGAGAAAAACACAGTAAGCACAGTGGCTTTATAGAATACCCGTTCATGATGCATCTAATTTTAAAAACGCCTAAACAGCATTTTAAAAGGACAGCTGGGTACATATTCAACAAACAATATTGAGGCAGACAAGGAAAACAGCTGGGAAAAGTCCACACTTTGTCAGTGATCATAGTCATGGGTGGCAAAAAGAAAAAAGACAGCAAAGCAATGTTATTAAAAACAGAATCCATCCATGTGTGGAACTGGATGGTTGCCTGGAGTAACAGTCTCTGACATGGAGTTGATGCTGATGGCAGCGCTTTATCAAGCTCAAGACATGCTGTCAAAGCAGCTGAACTCACACAGGCCTGAAGGTGCAGATGTTGCCTGCTTTTGATCACACAAATTCTAAATGGTCACCATGCTGACAACGACCTGCCTTTGGTAAAAACAAACAAAAAACAACTTGTTATCGTCTTAATGGAATTGTCGGTAACTGGCTCTGGTAATTCATCAATGTTCCAATTCCTCATTAAGCTGTCAAGCTGTCTGCTGTGTCATGTTACGCTTTTTATCTCCTACTTTCAGGGACTTTTCATTTAGAGAGATAGGGAGACCAGAGAGAAGCTCACTGTTTAAGAAGTAACACACAGCATAGAAAACCCAGAGAAAACAGTCTCTCCTGCTGTATGCAATTCCTTTTAAAGGGACTGTTTCTAGAACTGAAAAATGCAGTATTCCCGTTACCATTTTGGATGGAACTGGACACATTTCATATTAGAACAATAAGTGTTTTAACAAAACATTATTCAATAAAACAGAATTCAAACTACCGCAGTTGCATTTTAAACATTCAGTTCTTGATAATCTACGGCTTAATAATAATAATTATAACACCGTTTTCTGTTGCCAGTCAGCGATTTGAAATAGCCAGGGCCCGACAATGGTTGCCCACTCGCCTGGGGAAGGTAAACAAAGTGTTTGGGTGAGTAGAATGTCCAATCAGGCAAGTTAAAAATAAAAATGATGCATCCTTTCATTTGTCCGCATTGAAAACTGTATAGTTGTTAATGGTTCACTAGCCGTCCGCACCGCTTTGTGTCGAGTCTCCCTTCCAATCACGGACTGTGTTCACGACTTGTGAGCTAATGTGGAAGTTAAGATAAACACACAGCATGAGCAACCGGCTGAACTTCAGTTTAAAATGTTCTTCTAACCATGTAATTTGACCAAGTTTGTGGAGAAAAAGGCAATAAAACTGACAAAAAACAGGCAATGACATGACAACAAAGTGAAACAAAGCGACAATACAGCAACTGTAAAAGTTAATACTTACAAAAAGAAAAACTCATTTCTAGTGCGCTTTTTTATCTAATAAATGACAAGTTCATTTTGTACGTTAATGACTTACAATAAGTAAGTTTTTCAGTTCAAAGTTTTGTACTGATTCTGTGTAGTGTCACACATATCTTTGCATCACAAAATTAGACCACAGACATCAAGGCTTGTACGTGAAAGCATTCACTGTGGTCAAGAAAGCAAAAACAAAAGAAAAACCGACTGCCAACGCAAACAAGCATGCAAATATAAGGAAATAATACATTTGAATTCTTGTACTCAATCTATTTAAAACGAACATCCAAACTGCCTTTATTTTAGGACAGGCCAAATAACTACCTTTATATATCCTAACACAATCTAGTCTAGTTCATATATTTCATATTTTGTTAGCCTTTAAGGTCACACCGCATGAATCCGAGTGTAACAAACAAAAAGAGGAGCTGCAGTGATGAGCTGCTTTTCAGAGAATTCCCACACTAGTGTGAAGACACACGACACTTAACACCAAGCGGATGTGCGAGGGCTCACCTGTATAACGTGTTGAAGGCCTTTTCACAGCCTTGCACGTCACACTCAAAAGGCTTCTCCTTGGTGTGAACTCGGACATGGATCTTGAGACTGTAAGAGGTGAGGAAGGCCTTTCCGCAGCCCTGCTGATTGCACACAAATGTGTACTCGCCCCGGTGTGTTTTCTGATGTGTCCGCAGGTTTCCTGCCGTGCTGTAAGTTCTTGTGCAGCCTTCGAATGTGCATTGGTAGCGCTTTACCTGATGGTGGAAAACAATGGTAGACTGAGTTCATCTCTACTTAAAGCCTCCTAACGAAGAGCAGAAAATATCCCTTTTCAAAGATTTATAAAACTGTCTTAAACAGTTTAAGACACATCGAGTAAACAATTTGGTGTTTGAGCTCAGGAGTAAGTAGCCATGTTTTTATGAGCAACAATCAAGAGAAAGTGTGACCTTTCAGAGGGACTTGAAACTCAATGACTCAGCCACACGTCAGTATACAAAGCTGTTGAGCATAAAGGACAGCAGAGATGACTAACTTCCTATGCAATACATCCCATCTAATTCTGTTTCACAGCACCGATGTCCACTGCAGTGTGACGGTTTCCTGCTCAGCTCTCAAACAAACAATCTGGGGCAATAAACATAAAAGTCCTCTTAGAAAGATGCTGCTGTGTACTGAACACAAAGCCAGTAAGTGGAAGCTTGTGATTGGGCTTTGTTTTCAGCTGGCATTACCCCATTAACTAACTGCCCAGGTCATCTCTGAGATAAAACTACAGCATAATTTATATGAAAGCAAGACAAGTGAGATTACTAAAAAGTTTAATTCATCTGTGAAAATCCTGACAAGTTAATGTGACCGCCATTCTTACTGTCTCACTCCTGAGCATACTTACTTCCTTATAACGTGACATACATAGCGCTTCTGAAATATAGCAGCTGTTCAAGCTTTCACTCTTACTGGCAAACACTAGAGTGATAGCCTAAAGGCATTCATTCTGATTATTAGTAAGTGGGAAGAGTTATTTGTTAAGCAAATATTCATGCAAAGCTATTGTGGAGGCCTGCTAAAGCTAAAAGCTTAGACTGTATTAATTACCCGACCCACTGTGACTCTACTACAATATTAATTTGTTCAGTGTGATAGAGCATCCATGTTGGCCTCCCACATACACACAAAAGACTCTCTGTTATGCATTAAATGGTTATTTTGACGCAATTACATCAAAATCACAGCGTCGATCATCATCATTGTTTTTTTTCCCTCTTACAACTGTTGAAATAGAGGCTGAAATTCTCAAGCTGCTCTTGGGTGCTCTATCCTCAACCACTCCAGGTAACCGCATTTTACTGTAGTGCACACTCATATTTTTATGTTCTACAAAGTTCTAAAAGTTTGTCATTTCTTTAATTTTCCACGGTGTAGACTCTCTTTTGGGGTTAGTTAAGTATAATAAATGAATAGTTTAGTTTATTGTCACAATGGTAACTCATTAACTGTGTGTCGAAATGATCAAAACAAAGTCCTGATATATCAGAATTCTTCAACAACAAAAAGACGACTAGACAGATAGATCACAAAACCGTGCACATGAACTCACAAAGAAATTCATGTAATCCTCACATGAACAGCTTGTTTTCACTAAAAAGGGGATGTGACATGTAGGCAAAAGTTGTCTGTTTGTGCGGTTTGTATGACTCAAGCACAAGGAACAGTGTGGCCCCATTTTCATTTTGCCGTTATGTCAAAAATTATGAGTGATAACAAGATAAAAGATGAATTTCAATCAAATAAGGTCACAGACACATAGACATGACAGCATATGACTGATGAAGTTTACTATAATGGAGGCTGCTGTTATGGCAGTCACTCAGCCAATACATCTCACCCTGACTGCAACTCATTTGTAATGGACTGCAGCTGGTGATAAAGGTCCTTGTCTTGATCTTCATAAGATCTGCTGCTAGCTGAAGTTCAACCCCAACCAAAGCCTGCAGCTGGTGATGAACTGGTTCATGTGCTGCTGCACCAAGCTCAGTGAGGCAGCAGAGCAGAAGGACAACAGTCACCAGCTGCAGGCCAAGAGAGCAAAGCTGAAGTGCGATGATCATATCACTGATAAAAGGCTCAGTGTCCAAGCGGCTTTATGTTTTGTTCAATTATTTATCTGTCACATGTAGGGGCTTTCTTGCATTGAATATAGGAGTGTACGCAGAATCAGCTAAGTGACTATGGCATTCAACTCCGAATCTGCCCGCATTCTACCTCAGCACTTTAAGATATGCCACTGATGTACAAGAAAGGTGCATCAGTCCCAGCCTGAAAGTAACACACAAAAAGACATCATGGCTGTTGGGGAACTGATCCCAAATACCTAATGAGTCAAAAAGTGCATTTTTCTGTCATTATTGTTGGAAAGACCACAGCTACCAGGATCATTTTTAAACTATGGAAAACCTCCAGACTTTACTCCTGCTTTTGTTCTCACTGCAGACTGAATATCCCACTTCTATAGGTCAGCCTATTCTTTGTAAATTGATTATGCGTAAATATTTAACTGAGGAAATGGCCAACTTGATCAAAGGATGTCATCATGCTACCAGTAGAATTCAATTAGGTGGAAAACACAGTAACATTGTGCTTATGACATCTGAACTTCTCTTATTTAATCTATTCAAACCATCTGCTCTCTTGCTGAACAATTAGCTGCAACGACAGAAGGAGCTCTCACAAACAAACAAGAGAAAGTAACATCTTCAGCAATAGCTAACCAAAGCCATAAACTACTTTTGCAACAATCAACAGAGGCTTTTGTAACTCAAAAGGCTTATTATACATTTTATTAGTAGCAGGTGTATGTCCCTTACATTTGGAAAAGATGCACTTATTTAAGCTCACCTCCCGCTGCTTGGTTTCCGGGCACTCAGAGTGCAAGGTGAGCGTAGCTCCCTCTATGTTGCGTGGCATTGGAGTGGAACCTGGATTTATTGTGAACTGGATCTGATCTGGAGAAATTGTGTGGTGCACATAACCCTGTGACATCCCATCAGGATCAGTCATAAAGGTCAGAGAGCCCTCCTCTTCATCTCCGTCACCCTCCCCTTCAGTTAGGAAGGTGACTCCATCTTCATCCCCTCCACAGTGACCTTCCTCTTCGCCCTCTTCATCAAGCCGGATAGGGTCCCGCTCAATGAGCACGGTGGTGCGGTCGTACACACGACCAGAGGACGATGAAGGTTCAGCAATCAGAACATCGTCTTTTTCAAAGTGGATCTTGTCGTCTTCTTCTTCGTCGTCCCGTTCCAGTGGATCCACTTCCACTTCAAAGTACATGGGCGCCTCCGTATGAGGGCCATTCTCACTCATGGTCCCAGGTGCCTCCCCTCCTCGGCAAGGAGGACTGCTCACTTATGCTGTTAAAAGATACAACCTGGAAAAAAAGGGAGAAAAAAAAAGGCGTTACTTTTGTTGAGAAGAGTTAAGAGAAAAGCCAAGTTTGTTTGGAAGGCACATGAAGTCATAAGACAGTTACTATTGTCCAAAAGTTTAATTAAATAAAAAGCAGTGCCAAACATAAAAGACAAATAAAACAAAGAAACACAAAAACAGCTGAGCTCATCGTGTTCTTGGGAATATTGCTCCAGGTGTGCTCTTTTTAAAAGGTGAGTACATTTTTCGGTGTATAGCAAATCTGTTCCATTGTGCTTATACAAAAGTAACTTATTGATAATAAAAGGCTTGCTGCCAGGTTGAAGTTTCACTTTGAAAACAGGGATGAGTTTTAACACAGAACCTCATTGAAAGCACTGCTGTGAACTACAAAATTTCTCTGACAGCCACCAACATTTACCAAAAACTGTCTACATAAAGCCTCAAAAGTGAGATATGTCTACAGAGTCCTAAATCCCAAAGTTAATGCATCCGTCTACCCTCTTCGACATACTTGTCCTTCACTGGAAATGTACATATAATCATTAATGAGAAGAAATTGCTCAAAAATCACTAGCTTAAAGGACAAATGAGCCCTGTTCAGAGAAACTAACCCCACACATCGAGAACTTTCTGACGCAAGTGAGAAAACGAGACTACAAGTAAATATCCACCAGGTAAACTTTATGGTTTCCAAGCAATTACAACTCATCAGATTAGCTTTCACAAAACGTTATCGGAGAGGTATTAAAGATGCCAAACTTTTAGGGCAATGTCAATCAACTTTTCCGTATTCGACATTCCCATCTAAGGTTTCAACAAAAATAAGGTTTACAAACACGGAGAGGTCTCTTAAACACGTCGTCACTGCAAAGCATCCAGTCCGTTTAGGATGATTAACAACGTTTGAATGACAGCGTACTAACGTTGCCTTTACTAAATGTCACAATACTGAGAGGTTGCTAGCCGTGCACTGTTAGCACGCTGTGCACGTAGCTACTGGTGAATAACTGGTCAGATATTTCAGAAAAGATCTTAATCACACCGTTTCCGAAATGTCTAACGTTAGCTAATTTTTTTTCGCTTTACAGAAAAAAAAAGTATTTCGTAGCTTCCCTGTTGAGTAAACAAATCAGTCGCATTTTTGTCTTTAACCAATGTGTTAAATGGGGCTAAGGGAACGCTACTTAGCATTACGCAAGCTATGTCAACTACCAAACATTTGTCTACACATCCATAGATTTGCTAAGTAACAACAACTTAGCTCATAGCTAAGCTAAGGGGCTAGCTAGCAACGTTAACTGTCGACAGTTGACATCAAAGACCTACCCAGCAGCAGGGATAACAATTTTAATGATATCAAATAATAAAATAGCACGTTAACACCCAAATTAACGGGCTTGAAGGAAATGACATTTAAACATATTTTTACCTTTGATAAATGTAAGCCTTATCCCAATGTTGAGGATGGTAAGCACTTTCTTCCTACCTCCTCCCTACAGTGGGATACCATACAACGTCACAGATCATAGCCATCCGTGATGAATTATGGGAAATTAAATATCACTTAAAATCATTAAACTAAATCATTATAAATCCACAGACTTATATGTCGCAATAGGTTGGTAAGTAAACGTTGTTTAAATGTTGTTTGGTTGTAAAATTGGAACAGTTTAAATAAAATAAAAATAAATTAAATAAATAATTAAATAATCTCCACTGACACATTTGGTTTCCAATGTCTTTTTTTTAATATAAAAACAATATGCCGTTGAGATCAGGAGCATTAAAATACAAATTATTCTTTTAAATAAAATATACATACAATAAAAACTGTTAGTTTTCCACAGATGATCAATGACATACAATAAAATGTGCATCAATAGAAAACAAGAATTGTTTTGAAACTATTATCATACAATAACTATGTCTTTTTGTCATTACATTATATACCTACACAAAGAGCCATCTGGGAATATAACAAATCTTTACAGTTTATTTCAAATACTGGACATAACAGATTTCTAGTGTTCAGCTTCAGCAAAGAGGAAGAAACCTCCTTCTAGGAGGAGCCTTGGGTCAGGAAGTGCTGAAAGAACTCCTGAGTCTTTCTTTTCTCGGCAAGATCCTGCTTCTTAGATGACCTCAGGAGCAAGGAGGCGAAAATGGTGGCTATGCATAAAGAAAATGAATTATTCCTACTGCCTAGTAGTTTGATGTTAAACAGCGTACCAAGGTGACTTTTTTTCTTCGGTCCTAAGGATGTGCTAACCTCATGAACACAACTACATTTTAGGTACATTCTGAGAAATGTGACAAGAAACAAGGAATTTTCAATAATTGTTGTTCATTTTGTTGCTATTGTTTACACATTTATACAGGGAAGGATTCGCTTTACAAAAGAGAATGCTTAAAAGGATTTTCATTTTCACTTTTCCATGGTTCTTTTCACATGCGCAACACACGCTGACTGAAGCACAACACACTATAAAACCACACATTCACTAATAACAAAAAACAACTTTTCTCCTTTTCTTACCCAAGATGCCGACATCTAATCGATTGCTAGCAGAATTCTTCAAGAGCTCACGGAGAAAGGCAGCTAAATAGTTAAACACATTTTTATGGCACTGAGGTAGCGTGGAAACAACCTAAGGACACAAGAAATAAAAATTACATTAAAAAAAATGTATATATAATAATAATTTTACAATTTGAAACCTCTCCGAATAGAATTGGAAATATCTGCTGGCTGTTTCACTTACTTTCTCACACTGGCTGGCATTGGAGCAGCATTCTAGGCACTGCTGGTAAAAAGAGTAAGGGACCACAGGCTCTGGGAGGGCATCTAGAAAGAGAAGCAAGGCCTCTGCCACAGAGTGATTACTGCCCGCTGCAGATCAACACAGAGTCAAGGGTCATAATGCTTGTACACAATATGGAGGTACCAGATGAGAATCAAATATACTGTTACATTCCAGGGCTCAATCAAAACCAATTGAACTATCAGACTAGATACAAAAAAATGACAATGTTTTGATGGATTGCCATCATACTGGCATTCTGCATGCTTTTAATTGACAGCATTATATATCCCTGTCAGCCCCGTCTTTGGTATTTGAATAACCGTTCAACCGGTTGATGAATCAGTGTTTATCTAATACAGATGTGAAATCATTACATTTCAAACTCAATGTACTATGGTTCAATGAGAAAATAACAAAAATATGCACAGATCATACTTGCAACTTCAAATGTTTCATGGTAACAACTAATTCTCATAATTTGTCATCACAGAAGGATACGGAGGGAGTCTGGCATCCCTGTGTCAAGACAATCCCTTATTTCTCCAAATTCACTCCGAAGCCCAGGCTGCTGAAATACATCTTCCTGTAAGAAGAAGACAGCATGCTTTGACTGAGTCTTTCAAGAGCACAGGTTTAGTCTGACTGAAAAAAAATGTTTTATGGCTCGAGGAACAGTGGAATAACTGAATTAATTTAATATGAATGGCTGGTTGTTTAAGTGATCTGAACCAAGAAAAAAAAAAAAGAAAAGAAGAAGAGATCAGAGAGATAATCAATTTAGATGCTCTATAAAGTAACTTCAGTGCTGGTCACTATTGCTTCATACTGCTGGATGAAAAATTTTGGTATTTTCAAACCAGAATTTAAACCTTTAAAATCTCTTAAGCATAAATGGTTAAAAAAAATTACAATTGTATAGAACTGATCCAATATTGAGCAAGAAGAGTACAACCAATAACTACAAAACAGTTGCGATGTAATCCAGGGGGCAATTATTCCGTTTCAAAGTATCTCTTTGTTTTTTTTTGTTTGTTTGTTTTTTTTTTTTTTTTTTTTTTTTAAATCAAATGTCAAAAACCCATCCCCAGCAAAATAAATGCAGTGGTTTTCTGTCTGTATTTCTAAATTATCACAATGCCTTCCTGTGGCAATTGTAGCATGTATGACAACAGGTGGTTTTCACTGCACTGGCTTAGCTTAACCCTCTTTCTCAAGTCAGCTAGTCTAGTCCACTCCAGAGTCCAGACTAAACCTGAAGATAATAGCTTTTATGCTGCAAACAAGTGGAACAAACTGCCAGTGGAGATTAAACTGTCACCAAATGTAGACATTTTTAGAACCAAGTTAAAAACATTTCTTTTCTCATGTGTCTATGCATGAAATTTGCATGGTATCTTTTCATTTATCTTGACTCTTGCTTGTTCATTTTGATTTCATTTTAATCATTTTACTTTTTTCTCTTTACATTCTTTTATGTATTTTTAATGCTTCTTCCACTCCCCGCTGCAATGCTTTTATTTTATGTAAAGCACTTGGAATTGTTTTGTACATGAAATGTGCTATACAAATAAATCTGACTTGACTTGAGTTTCTTTCCCCTGGCTCTTACCCCCCCTCTCTCAGATTAGCCCTGGTGAGCTATCCGTACTATGGAAGATGTCAAACCCCTATGTACTCAGAGTCGACTACCCACTACTACTCACATGATGAACACACACCTAACAGTGTAGTGTCCTGTTTCACGCTGCACTGTTAGGATGATCAGCCACCTATGTCATGGCAGTAATTTCTGCAGTGAAAAACAAATAAGCCAAAATACCTGGTCCAAAAAGTGAATGCTATCAAGTTGAGCTGTTACATGCGGAGGAAAAAAGAAAACACCACACAGTACAGTCAATCAAACAGGAGAACAAATCAAAGAACGAAGCACTTTTTTCCTGACGAAAAATGCTGCTTCAAGAACAAAGCGACCTGCTGCAGAAGGAATGAAGGCAGTTTTGGTGGATAAGTTATTTGGCTGTCCTTGTAAAAGTGCACGCAAAAGCACCAAGGGGCAAGAGCTATTTTACTTTTAATGCTGACAATTCCTTCCTGGATTAAACTGCAGCCATTTTACATTTGCCGGTTATAGCAGTTTCACTCAAAAATCAGACTGAGTTCGAATATTTGTCTCTCATTTCCAATTTATGTGTCGTCATGAATAAAAAGCCCAGGAGGCTACCCAGAGCAGAGCTAATCAGCCGAAACTAACACAAAGTATAAATGAAGTGTTCTGTATTTTATCAGATTTGATCAAACTGAAACATGCATCACCAGATTTTCGCACCTGTTTAACTGCATTGCGGAATAAGTGATCCACCATCATCCAGAGTTCTTTAGGAATGTCAAGAGGTTTCTCTGTACTTGCTGCATTCTCATATCCAGACACATCAGCCTGAACAAACAGAGCGAAAAGACTGCAGTTTAATTGTAACATAATCAGCACGCCAACGATCTCAAAACTTCTTTGCTGTGGGACGGCAACAAATGAAAAAGATTTCAGTGAGGTACTCACAAGTGTACGGAGGGTCTCTGGCGACATGTCTTGAATGGGTTCCCTCAGATGGCACAAAGAATAAATAGAGGTGCCATAGCAGCTCGGCATATAGTTCCCTGTTACAGAAATGAAGTAGTCCTTGCCCCGCTCTAGATGGAGCACCAAAATGTCTTCAATCTGCTGCTTGCCGCAATTAAGATCTGGTGCTGTTGAGCGGTTTACAAAAACCTCAAGCTCAATGTTCACAGTACCACCTAAAGAACGAAGAGAAGAGAAGGTGGCCAATTCAGGCTGTTGTTAGGCTGTACTACGGCCTGCACTACAAGCAACTTCTGAGGAAGTGCTTTGTGAAGATTTATGAAGCATCACAATGAAGCTGTTGTTACAAAGATTGATGAAATTTCATCTTTCCAAACTCGTAAAAAGAAGAAATACCAAAATAATGACTAAAGAAGCAGACTAAAAGCAGAGCTCTGATGTTAGGTCTGTGGCAAATGGATTAGAAAAAAAACTCTTGATGTGTCTCACCCTGAGCAATAAAGCCTTTAGGAGGGTTGGCTGTGAGCCACGGCTTGCAGTATGTGGCCTCATTCGGCTTCTGGATAAACTCAAACTGACACGGGACCTGTCCATCATTCAAGAGGGTCAGTGTCTCCGCCTGATGTTGCATGTACTTCACATCCTTGAAGTGGAACTGAAATAATACAGATTCAGGAAGCAAGATTGGAAAAAAAAAACATCATGTGACACACTTTAAATTTTCTTCAACAGACTCAATGCCAAAGATCAATACATTCCATCAGTGGTGATGGTTTGCACAGTCTATTAAGATGACAGTGAGAAGGAAATTGATCACAGGAGGTGTATCAAAAGGTATTACGACTCACATTACAATATAAATTATGGGATGAAACAGCATAAGAAACTTTATACCTCTCGCTTGGACAAGGTTACAGATGGGATACATTCATTCTCCATTTTGTCTATATTGCGTACAATCTCTTCAAAGGTTTTCTTATAGGCCTCAGCATTTATTCTCTTGATCTGTGGCAACAAACAGGAGGGAGTCAGAGGCAAAGAAAAATTGCTCCATCAAAGGGCCATCAAAAAAATATTGCAGTGACATCATGCTACCTCAACAAAATTCTCTTTCACATTAAAATAATAGCTGAAGTCAAATCCTAATGCACTTTTAACTGGCACAGGTTTTATGTGTTTCAAAAGAGGAAGAATGAAACCAAACTAAATTACAGATGAAATAAGGCTACAGGCTTTACCCCGATGATGAGCAGAGAACTGACAGGTTTATGGTCACTGGTCTTCAGAGCCATATGACTCTGGTAATGCTGCTGTTTGATGTTCTTCCCTCTCCACAGGATACGGTCACACCACGCAGGGACGCGACATTTTTCACTACATGCAGAGGAGGAAGTGACAGTCATCAAATCTCAAGAGTTCATTTTGTTGGTACTGGAAGTATCTCTGTCTCATAGCTAATTTGTACATATGTTGTTATTAAGGTCACTGATATTGTCCCAGCAGGGATATTGTGTTGGGTGGCACGAGTGAACAAAATACCAAAACACTGCTTCGCCAATTCAAGGTCACATTAACTGTTTGGCGATAACGTTAATTAACAAAACAACTGGGTGGAAAACGCAATTTACCAAGGCCACCGAAATAAATTAAAGTGTGTTTTCTGATTAAGTGCCTTTGGTGCAATATAAGCTTGCACATGTTTCACCTGCAAATCCAAAGCAAGCCGCTTTTTAATGGGCCGATATATCCCCTTAAATCTGCAGTATTCAACCTTAAATTTGATCAGAACTTGTAAATTCTCATAAAACGGAGTTGAGCTGCTGAGTAAAGCGATGCCTGCGACTTTAAAAAGCTTCTGATAAATATTTAATTGAGGAGATGGAATAAAAATTTCTATGGAGAAATATTTCTGGATGAGCTGATTTGCTCTCTGTGTTTTAAAAATGTCTTTCTCCACCAACTCTCAGTTTGATAAAACAAAAAATAAATAAAAATACATCAGTGAAGACCGATATTCTTCTAAAATTAATGCTTTCTTCCATTTGTACTCAGGCTTTCATTAGAGATTACCTCGTATCCCATTTATCAGAGCCGGTGTCATATTTGTAAGTAGGCTGAAAATCAATCCCTCCTTCCTCAAAGCCAACAAACACAGCTTCTTCATCGATCTGCCTCTTGAGCTGAGGACCATACACAGCTGATGAATATCAGCACTCATGAACACGAATGATTAGTTTGTGCTATTGAAACAAAACTGAAAAAAGAGAGATCAATATCACCTGATCATAATTGTGCAATGTCTCAAAGTCCTTCTTGCTGATTAGCTCTTTCACACTGTCAACGTCAAGGTCGCCAATTCTGTAGTTGAGGTCCCCAATCCATAAGATCACACTGATCAAGGGAGCACAGAGAGACACAAACAGAAACAGAATATAATATGACAGATGCATAGGATTTCCAGTGTCACACGAAGCTATAACATGCATTTCAATCCTATAATGAACATAAATCGAAACATGAGTGGGTTTGAATAGACGGTAGTAGCAAATAGCTTTTAGGAATAAAAGGAATGCAAACAGTTATTAATTCCAAATCAGGACGGCTTACTTTATGTTGTGTATTTGATGCAGCAACATAATACATACACAAATACCTTTCTAACCATTTGAACTACAGTAACTACGATACAGTAATGGTTACGCACTTGTGCTTCATGATAGTGAGTGGAGGCTGGCTAGGGTCGAGTTGCCGGAACTGAAGACGGCTGCAAATATCCTTGTAGTCTTGATTACGTCTTTCATATTCTTCAACATGTGCAGCAAGGTGAGAGTTGACCACGCAGATATCAGAGTTGTGGAAGCGAAATCGGACTGACACGGCACCTTTGTTTCCCTGTGAATCAGTAAAATATTGTCACGTGTTGGAAAAATCCAGTCAGAAGAATTTTTAGAAAAAGTAATGAAACCACTTTCATGTTTCAAATGATTCCTGATGCAAATTAGAAACCACTCTCTTAGTACTGAAAGAAAACCTGGCACATCCACATAAAGGTCCTCCACTGGTCATGGACCAGCCATCTGCACTAAACTGCAGGGACTGCTAAGTAAGCATGGCCATATGAGACAAAAATAACCGAGTAACATGTGGAATGAGCAGGAGCAGCTGGATGTAATGCATCATGGATAAATAGGCACTGAAGTGAACAGTCCAAAGGAGGAGGCAGAGAAGATTCTCAATTTACATGAATACATCAAACCCTAATGCAAAATATGGCCTCATTCTCTGAATAAGTCTAGTCTTTTTTGTTTCTATTTCTTGTAATAATCTAAAATCAATGTTTACAGCTACTATTGATAAGAATTCAGCCCTTACAATCTGTTTGCCATAATCAATGCATCCTAATATGATGGGAATCGAAAGCCACTTTATGAGGAGGAGACAACAATGCCGGCATTTAAACTTCAGAAGCCGATGACTGACAGAGCTCATCTTGGAAATATGTTTATTACTTTCTGATAAAGCAATAAAGAAAAGAAATCAGCAAAAGCCCTTTTCTTTTGTTCTCATCCAGGTATCACACACAAACATCAACTAAGCTGAAACTCTGATCAGCCACATCAACATTAGTGACTCGTGTAACATGATATCTTCACACCATTTCTGAAACCCCTTTGTGAATGAAAGAGCAGAGTAGAAGCAGTCCTCACCATCCTTCCCATAATGCCAGTGCCCACAGTCTCAGCCTCCACATCAGAGATGAACTCTGCATGTTCTTTCTTCACATAGAAGATCAGCATGATACCCACAAGACGCACCAACTTCACCTGTAAAAAGCAGATGACAAGTGTACAGATACGAGTTAAAAAAGATGCAAGAAAATATATTCAGCAATCCACAACCAGCCTTTTTTATTTTCTTATTGCCATAACAAAAACCAGAACATTCAAAGTCATTCAGTCTCATCCTTTCTCTCATCTCAAGATAAATAGAAGAAGAAATAAGCATCCAAAATTACGAGGCTGTTGTGCATGGAAAGAAGCAAAACATTTCAGTGGAGATACCCATCAATCCTACATGAGTCAACATTTAGATATAAACACGAAGACATTTATGTTTCAGCTGGCTGAGTTGCACAGTGTCAGTATAAGATCAGTCAAGTGTGGAAGAAGAAATGACGTGTCATTATACTGGCTCCTCGACTCAGACACACATCCTGTAAATTCTTAAGATGACTTGAATAAACCAGAGAGGCAAAAAATGAGGAAGCTAATAAGACAAGAGTCAGCACTCGGAGAAAAGGGAAGTAGAGGAAAGTGAATAATATGAGATCTGACTAAGCTCAGACATGGAAAAAAATAACTGTCCCAAAAACTAATTCCAAATGTAACTGGCAAAAGCTAAAGCTGCCACTGCCTCCCAAATTAAATGGAGCCACCCATTACCCACTAAGGCAGACAACATGCAGTTATGAATTAAATCAGGATTAGAGAAAAAGAGATCTCCTTACTAAGGCATACTTGGCGTCTGGATGCAACCCATCGGACACGGCCTTTGTCCACTCCAGCTCTTTAGGGGTGTCACTGAAGAAAAAAGCTTCTTTGCTGAGGTCAAGCTCCTGAAAACTATAAAGTTGGGCAAACTTAGTAAAAACTTAATGAGTTTGACTGTACTTCTTCCAGAAACTGCTGTGGTATTCAGTAAACTTCTTCACTCCTGTACACCAAAGCAGCAAAATGAAACATAGGCAGGATTAGTGAGCATGCATAGCTGAAGTCTGTGGGTGGGCACGTTCTTTTTCTTTTTTCTTTTTCTCAAACTTAAACCTGGTTCAATGGCTGCATGCCTCTGTCAGAGTTTTGAGCGGTTCATGTCTGTCTCTGTAATGGGATTAGGCAAAGAATTGCAGGCTGAATATGACTTACCCTACGCAGTATATGTCAGGAGGGTTTAGATTGCAGCTCAGCCAAGGATGGAGGCTTTCCTTTGGCGCCTGTCCATTCACATTGTACGTGCCAAGAAAAAAGCTGAAACAGGACGAGGAAAGATGAAAAGCGTGCACAAAGGAGAAAAATCTAACTAAAGTTGATCCTGCTAACCCTGAGGGACTACAGCAAAACCGTTATCTCCATCTTGGAAGACTAAAAGAGTGAAATAATAAAAATAAAAATGAGCTGAACTGCAGCACTGTGGTTTAATCATATCTCCAAAATGTACTTGATGTGCACTGATATGCATTAAAGCAATTTCAAACGACTCCACATGTATGGACGAACAAACAGTGAGGCAAGAAGCTATGGCACTTTGTTACAGTGGGCTTCTGTCTGCACAGTTCATGCATGGAGGCTGTATTAAAGAAAGACGTGACATTGTTCTGACACTTGCGACGTGCCTCTTCCTTTGGTTTGACTACAACAGGTCTCATTAGCATCATACTACTGCTTGCTTCACACGGATTTCAGCAGACCATCAGCAACAGTGGGTCAAGTGTTATTGGCAGTGTGATGACACCTCTGTCAGGAAGAGCAGTGACAAAGCAACTGCTTTTTTTTTTTTTTTTTAAGGGAATGTGAGGCATTTCACCCCAGGATGAGGATAACATATTGGCATAGAAGATAAAAATAAGTGATAATTTAGACCCTTTAACATCTCTTAACCCAAAAGGCTTTATATAAAAGGTAACACTCAGCATGGTTACATGCAGCTGCATGTAACAGCTGTTATTAAAGAAGAGTTACAGTCTGGAAATAATTCAAGTGAAGTTGAGTTAACGTCTCGTCCCAATGGGCTGATCTATTACAATCTCTTACGTGTGTGGCCATCTGACAAAATAAACAGTCAGTGACACTCCTCTGCTTGGCATGTGTGAATTATGAGGAAGGAACAGCAGCGGGTAAATGAGGACGTCTTCTTTGTGCTGATAAGGCGCAACGCATGTGTGAAAGAGGCTTAATTCAAAATTCGTCTGCATTAACATATGCTTACATTTAGATTACATAAAAAATAAAAACTTTTTTTGGTTGGACTAACAAAATATTTTCTTCTGGTGTTACCTAAACATGTCGAGGGAAAATTCAGCAGTGAAACTAAAAAAAGCTGACTGACGTGGCAGTGAAAGAGAAATCCTGATCAGTGAAAGAACGAGTTACGTTCTTCAAACTGCTTACAGTACAAAGACATTATAGAGAATAAGAACAAATGATCTGTTGACCAAAGAGCAGACTCACTGTGACATTAGTGGGTCGCTGAAGGGCACATGAATTGTGAGACATTTTGAGAGAGGCAAGTCCTTGTCGTTTTCATCCCCACTGAGATTTATTCTGCAGGTTCAGATTGAAATCTGCCTTTTTTCCATTCAATAGAATATATATATCTGACCTTCAAGCTCATATGGGTTTTTGCACATGCACTTTTAGATGGGGCAGCATTGAGCTGTTTTGTGCTGATCAACTGTGCACTGTGCAACACTTTCTATCCGAGTGGCCCTGGCCTCAATTACCCACAGAGAGAAAACAGTGTTCATATCAAAAGATCTTTGTATCAGATGCAACCAAGCATGTTACAGTCTTTTCTTAGCAGTATGTTAAATAACATTATGTTTTCCATATGAAAGTTCAAACTATGGATCACATCATTTCTTTTACAATTTTGGCATATATTATAGACCTATAGACTATAGGCTTTTTGTACATTGGTTTCGGTTTACTCTTTATATGGTTAAACGGATCAATAGAAGTGTGGCTAATCACAAAATCCATATGCTGACTTCAGAAAATAATTGTTTTATTTTAAAAGTCATGTGGTTAAGTTTTTAGTCATCTCTTTACAGAAACCAAACATGCTTGACAGACAAACTGTCTATTTACCACACTGTGCATAGCAGTGTTCAGTTTGGTACACAGCAATAAAAGTCACAGATAGTGACTCATTCTTTTTATATAACACTGAGATCGAAGCTGTAAGACTGCAGGAGCACACTGTTCACGCTCACACAGAAACTATTTCTGAGTTTTTACCGACCAATAAAATATAGTACAACCCAACTTGTGTTTGTAAAAATAGTCAGACTCTTACAGCAGCCCCAACCAGACTGCCAAGACATAACATTTTCAGATCTAAACTAGCACAGCACAGAACTGAGAGTATCATACCTGAAGTGCTCCAGATAGGTGTAAGAGTCCTCATTTTTCAGCAGCTCACACTTGATGAGGTTGTCACGGAGGCCAAACTGTGGCATGGCCAATATCTGAGCTTTGTTTGATGTGGTGTGACTGGATGAGCGCACAAGGTCATCCCGGTCTTCCCGGCTAGAGATGCCCGGACGGCACACCATACAGTAGGATGAAGTGGTTAGCAATGTGTGGTGAAAGACCAAGAAAGAAGCATTCTGTCATACTGGTGTGATTTTACAGACAAGTGTTAGATGGATCATACATACTTGTGTGGTCTACATTTCCTGCCTAATTTCAAGAGGCCACATTTCTATAAGCGAGTCATTTCTAGCATAGACATCAGCAGAGGCATAATGCAGTGCTCCATTCAAAGAGCCTTCTGTGCAGTTAAACACTACACTGACAACAACTTAGAGCTATGCAGTCAAGTTATATGTCCATGCTGTCAATTCGGGCTGCATGATAAATCGTTACAAAATCACGATCTCCATTCTCATTTCTACACACAGCGATTCTGAGCATTTTATATCACAGATTTTTTTCAAGCACCCCCAAACGCAGCACTGCCGATGTCTCCTCCCTCATCCTATGGTAAAGCGTCGTTACAAGTTAGAGCGGAGGAAGTTCTGCAGTGAGGAGGGTTAAATGGATGGCGACAAAAACCCAAGTGGTAGTGGCGAGAGTCACCCACCCAAGCGAACCGAACTCGCGCCCAAAAAAGGCTTTCATTTGGCGGTGTGGATGTATTTTGGATTTAAGCCAGAGGATGACAAACAGCGCGAGGTATATTGTAAAGTGTGTTTTGCCCTGGTTGCAGCACCGCAAAGCAACAGCACAAATCTCTTCAACCACCTTAAATGTCACCACAAAGTACAGCATGATGAAACCGTACAAACCAAGGAACAAAGACAGACGTTAAAAACCAGAGCCTTGTACAATGCAACGCCATACCCACCAAACTCCAGTAGACAAAAGGAGATCAAAGCAGCTGTCACACATCACCTGGCCAATGACATGGCCCCAATAAACACTGTACAACATGAGGGATTTCAGAGGATGATAAACACTCTTGACGAACGGTACTTGATGCCTTCCTGCAAATACTTTTCAAATGGACCCATATTTGAGCATGACGGTTAATTTTATAGCGCCTGATTTCACTATGAAAAGCCGGTGCTTACAGACAGCTTTTTCCCCTGAAGATCGTACAGGAGAGGCCCTCGCACAGGCATTAAAGGATGCCTCTCTTGGAATCTGAAAGTTAATAAACTGACCTGCATCACAACAGACAACGGGCAAAACGCAGTAAAGACCATCTCCCTCAATGACTGGACCAGGCTGCCATGTTTTGGCCATAGACTCCATCTGGCAATAGGTGAGCTCCTTTATAAAGTTGTTTAGTTAAAGTTCATCAGTACGATAAACATTTTGCGAGAAAAAAGAAAATGTACCAGAGAATCATGATCTTAATTCTATCCTGAATCATGCAGCCCTACTGTCAACATAGAAAGGGAAGTCAAAGAAATGCTTTATGCTTAGCTGGAGTAATCTTCCAGGAATAAAATGTAACCAAACACCATCTTCATACTAAGCCTCCATTTCAAGAAGCTTCCAGGTTATATAACTGAACACAAATATCTAAGAATCTAACTTATCTTTTGCAAAGCATCATAAAAGGGAGAGAACACAAGAATGCTGACAGAGGGCTTACAAACTAAGCAAAGCTAGACCTCATACACCTAATGTTTGCTTAACAGCTTCATGTGCTGCTAGTAAGGATTCTTAAATCATGGCTCCTCTTTTACCCCTTTGTGATCAGTTTCATGCAACCTTGAAGAGATTAAGAGTTTGGTTTCGAGCAGCGATAACACATGGAGTCTGTTCCAGTGCAAGGCCTGGCAGGGAATCATTTAGGGCTTTAAGGAAGTGCACAGGCACACCTGCAGATGTGCAGGAAAGGGTTTTTTTCTCAATCACAACAGAAAATAAATTATGATTGGTTGCACAACTTAGATTCAGAGTAACTTGCATTCAATTGGAGAACACTCAAAGAAGAGCCTTACCTCTCTTGACTGGAATGCAATTTGGACTTCTGTGTGCCACTGTTAGAACTTTTCTCCTTTTCTAAAACTCCCTTTTTGTCAGACGATTTCTCTGCTGTGGAAGACAAATGAGATCAAACACAAATGTCAATATCAGGATTCCAGCACATAAAACGCTTGTTTACATGTTCCCGTTAACCCTGTAAAGTGTGTGCTACTGTGTTTTTCAGCTGCTAATAATGTGCTTAGCATAATGAACACCCTGGGGGGAGGAAAAAAAAATCACTTCACTGAGAACAAATCCATTGTTTAGTAAACCAATATTTAAGCTGCACAAGATCTACATTAGGGAGTAAACTGAAGGAAATTACTGTTAAGACTAAAACCAAACAAGTCATTCTAAACAATACCAAGTCAGGGCTTAGTTGTTCAATCGAGTGAGGTTGACTTTTGCAGTTCGTTACAGTTATTGCATTCTAAGTAGGTGGATTTAATGGCTGACTGTGAAGTATGAGACAGCATGAGCCCTGTCTCCGGCAGCTTGGCAGGGAACACAGCTGGCTCCGCTGAAAGAGAAAGCTGAATTCTTTGAGAAGGAAATTAAACTCTACAATGCTACAGCAGGCTACATCAAGACTGCACCTGACCACCACCACAGCATAATGACCCAGAAAAGGGTTTCTTTAAAGAACATAATGTGACCACTAAGTGGAAAACTAAAACCCAATATAACTCTATTAAAATCAGATGACAGTCTGCAGTGGGTTTGTTTCCTTCTTTGTCTGACTCCAAAGGTTAGCACATACAAATATATACCACGCCACACTGCAATGCATCCATACAATCACCATTTTGAATTGTTTCAGAATGTGTCCTCATTTCACAAATGTCAGTGTGAGAAATGAGGACACAATGCCGCCCTATAAACCCAAGTTACGACAGTGACTAAATACCATGAGGGCACTTTTTCAGAGCATTATGTCACAGTGATGCTAACCTCCAGTGTGACTGTTAAATGTCACCATTTCATTCACCATTTTCATTTTTAAACATAAATGTTTATCATAAAAAGCACTTTTCAAAAAAAAAAAAAATTTCTGTGCATATATAAATTAAGAAATAAAAAGTCAACCGCTGTTATCATTACTGTTGCAGGCAGGCAGTATTATCGTTGCTGTTTGTTTCTTTTTTATGAAGGAAGTGTGCTCACCACTTTGATTTGATAAAGAAAATGGGTTATGTAGCGTGTATAACACTGTGAAAAGAGGTCAAGATATGAGAAATAGTTATGTGGTTTGTTTTATCTAGAATAATAAAATAAAATTAAAAAGAACCCAGAAAACATTAAGCCAAGTAAAGGCAAAATTTCACACCACATGAAAGGATCTGGGAACTTTCAACACCAAACTGTGAAATTACCTTTGGAGTTACTTTAAGAATGCTAAAACTGACGAGGGCACACAGACAAACTGCAGTCAAACTGAGTTATCGGAGTTGAATTAAGACAGACATAAGCATCAGCTAATGGGGTGTAAGGACAAAGCTGATAAAAGCTGATCCATCTGGGTGTGGATGCATTCAATCTCAATCAAGTGCCAGAAGCTCCAAAAATACAGTGAATCTGCTCCACAAGGATTCAAACGAGCTTGTTTCACATACAAACTGTAGTCATAAGAACATGTTCTGATAAATGCATCCATTAATCAACACTCAAAAAATGCAATAGTTTTTGGTACGATTAAATTCCCTCCTACCAAGCAAACATTTTCACAAACAGCATCTGAATGAGTAGCTGCCTTATTATATGACTTACTGTATAAATGTTGTAGCATTTATCAACAGCTAAAGAGCTTAAGTCAAACTTTCAAGCCCCGAGACGAGAGTTGGGTGAAGCCTTGCTCACTACAAATTTACACGCCTATGAGTCTTTATCTGCAGTTTAATCATCAGTCAGCATATATGCCAATCTGTTTTTTCAGATCTCAGGCGCTTCCGTATTAAAACTGTAGCGGCTATTTCACTACAACTACAAAATGTTCAACTTGGCACAACTTCCCTCCGCAATCTCAGCCTATACAAACACTAGTAAATAATTAATTCAACAACTTGTCTAATTTTCCTTCAACTGTGGACATTTAATTATATCGTCTACAACTTAATCCTTCAAACACACAACACGCTCGAACCTCTCGGAGCCGAATTGAGGCCAAGCTTTGCATAAAGGGTAAAGCAGGTAGTAAGCATCTTTATCTCACTGGGAGGCGGTCGGAAGAAAGTTTACTGAAACCTGAGTTAAGCTATGGCTTCACTGGAAACAGCCAAATGAAACAGCACACCGACAAAGAGCCAAATGTCTCAATGAATGACACAATTGTGTCACTAAGATACGTTATTGCAACACCAAACACAACAGGTGTATCACTAAGCGACATCACTTACAGTGCTAGCGTTAGCTGTTTTTTTTTTACCCACTATCCACTAAATGTTCGCAGTGACTTGTTACTAATGCATCACTTGATAACTTTAGCGTTGCTACAAGGAAGAAAGAAAAAAAAAGATAACGAAAACAGTTCCGTCTGACGAGTCTCGAAAAGCCGTTTAGCTTCTGGCTAAACGTAGCCCTTCTGAATTACTACTCGTTAGCATTAGCTAAGCTAGCCAATCTCAGTTTTTTGACTGTTCCCCCCCGCGTCTCTTTCGTCTCGTCAAAAATCAACAAACAAAGCTTTCGGAGCCATTTTCATACCAGAGTCTTTCATCACCCTAGACATCTCCATGTACCGCTGGCACGCATTCTGTGCAGAAGACCAATGTCCAGTGTGTTTCAGACCTGCCCATGCTAACGTTATAGTAGGAGGAGTTTACACTCTCCTGCTGCAGAGACAGGACGCTAAACAATCTGCAGAAGATGCCACCGGAAATACTTACGTTAAATTTCAACTACAAGAGGAAGTTAAACCCGCGCAATTCAAGAAGGAAACAACACTTGTTCGTTTGTGTTCCTTTGTGACTTGTGAACAGGGCTCTCAAGTCTATTAGTCTGTTAAACATTTGATTTGACAATATTTGTACAGTGTCTTAATTTCTTATAGCTCATTGTCATGGGTTACAGGGTCGATTAAAGGGGATTTAGGTCAATTGTAATGCATTACACCTGCACCACAAAGTTCAAGTTAAAGCATGTGCAGGTTGAGACAGTTCCAAAAGGAAGTGGTATTTGCAAAATTGCACAGCTTCCTGACTTAATGCTTTGACACCAAAACCATCTAACACAAGACACGAAAAGAAGAGCGTGTCATGTCATTAATAGCACTTATACTGGAAGACATACCCCAATTTAGTGACTTTTACAGGACACAGGAGATGTTGGCTGGGAGCTTTTCCAAACAGAGAAGAGATGACAAACCTGTTTTCTGGTCCTCGTTGTGGTTCGAAGGAGTAGCGGCCAGAGGTGCAAGGGCTTGTTTGACGGCTTCCTGGCTTCTGGGAGCTTTCTGGTACTTCTTGATCCATGCAAACTTTGGTACCTCAGAGGGAGACCTGCAGACATCTGGAAAGAGACAGACAGGGATAGCAAGAGAAATAGATTATGAGAGGACGAATCCAATTACTCTCTGCATTAGTTTTCTACAGCATGTTAAAAGCCCTCGTGAATCAGCCTGGAGTACCACCAAAAATACAACAAAATAAAGTAAGGAACACAGCGGACATTCTTTGTCTATGGTTTCCGGTGTGAAACAGAGTCAGTGGAGAAATTTTGACACGTCTCTGACAACACTGGCTCTCCAACCCTTCCCTCTCTCTGTCCCTCTCACTTTTTTGTGAACCAAACGCCACATGCACACAAGAGCAGATCATTTGTGCTAATCACACATAAACAAGATCAATTTTGATCAGAAAAGAAAATCTGAAGTTATTAACAACAAACCCAAGACAAATGATAGTTCATGATTGTGCAGCTGTGCTGATAAATGATTTAAGGATTCATATAAATATAACTTTAAAAAAATATTTTTTGCCTTAAAATGTCCATAAACTTTCACTGAATTTTAAAGACTAGCTGTAAGGTAAATAGATCCCGCACAGTCAAACCCACCACTCCACGCCTTGTTGACTTCGCTGAGAAAGAGACGCGAGTGAGACCCAAAAGGAAGTCTGAGCTCCAACTCCTCGTCCTTGTAGCTTATTCTCACTCTGGTATCAGCACCTATGATTAAAAAAAACCCAACAAATTATGTTCATTTTTTGCATGTCACATTATGACTGAGCTGTGATGGAAATGAGGGCAACTCACCCACAATCACAAGTTCCTCTGGTGAGGAAACTAAAAAGAGTGCAGCAAGAGAAAGGTGTTAAGATACTTCAGAGAAAACACAGCCATGTCCATTTTTCTTTTCAGTGCAAGCAATCATTACATTGCATCAAGCGCGAGCAGACACAGCCATACACAGCATACGCATATATCAGAGCAAAGGCAAAATATATATGAAATATATTTACCTTCGACAACAGCGAAGTCCAGGGAGATGGGGATAATGTCCTCAAGTGATACGTCATCAGCTGTAATGGCCATTCTTCGATGGGTATAAATGAAGATTCTGCAAAGAATATTTTACAGAAAGCATGTGCAATTGGTGGACAAAAAGGTATTTTGACTCAAGCAAGTTATACAATATTACAAGAAGGGAATGTTAAAGCTAGTTTGGTAAAAGCTGGTAAAACTTACGAATGTTCTTGTGCGGACTCCACCAGTCCCAGCAATCTGCTCTCTGTGACGCCGTTAAAGATGACGTCACACTGGACAGCATGTTTACAATTTAGTTAAGAACAAAGTGAAATGTTACTTGAGCACATTACATGCACATCATTAATATATGACACGTTTTCATGGATAAGCAAGCAGTGTAACGCCATTGATAAAGACTATACATTTAAACTACCTGAATCCTTAAAGCTCTGCTTACATGGTGGTTAAGATTTGATAACTAACGCATACATGAAATCATATGAAAACCCTGATACCACTTTAAAACATTGCACTCTTTTTATTTCATCTTAATTCAAATTGTGAAGATTTAAACCTTTTTTTTTAAGTCGCATCATCAGAAAACTCTAACAACAAGGTGGTAGCGGCTGATGAAACAAAGCTGCCATCTTGTGGATGACACGCGTTACTGCAGAATTAACGACAGGCTATTTTTGGGAAGTACTTACTGACCAAACCTGTTTTTATGCTGAAAAACTGTGTGCACCGTCAACGCCTTTCCTGGATTGCAATCACTGACAAAGTTAAATGGCTGTTTTCTATCTAAAGACACGTAAGTGGCCCAGCCCAGTCTTTCAGGCCTCACCCTGGGCTCTGCGATTTCTCAGCACAGCGTGTCGTGCCAGTTTAAGTGGGTAATCCTTACTTTAAATCTTTGACCATCAATTAAAAGGCGCACGCAAGTCGCAAAGGATACTATAGTGCAATTTTCTTCCCCTTCTAAAGTTTCTTGAATTGCGACGGACTGATCCATAGTGAAGAACACCCGAGTGGCAACTTCGGCACCAGCCTTCCCAGACGAATATCCCCGAAGTTGTTTCGACTGGACCTGTTATTTCTCTCTGAGAGGTACACAAACTAGGCGACAGGAATAGAGACTGTGCTGCGTCTCTGCGTGATCCGACATCATACCCCTTTCGATACAGATGTTTTCTCCGTCGCCAACTCCTGCTCCAGACCGACCCAGTTTGCCACGCACTGCTAATCGCTGACTCAGTAAAGCTCTGTGAAACCAGAGTGACGTCACATCTGGACTGTCATCAGCTCGTTCAGAGACGTTAGAAGGACTTTGACTCGGTTTGGATTAGGCCTTAGACCAGTGACCCCAAAGAGGATTATGTTCTACAATATGTTCTCCCAACTCCAACAATATCATATCTGAGATTCTGAGGAAGCCGTAGAGAGCTTCTTGGTTGATAGGACTAAAGAGTCCTTTGAAAGGGAAGTGAATCCGTCACATCTTTAACAAATGATTCCTCTCACAAGAGAAAGATATCAAAATTACATGTTTTAGTGTGGGTTTATAGAATTTCATTATGATTAAGAAGAACCTCTAATGTCACTGATACTGAATTAGTGTGAAAGAATCTGATGTTAGACATCTTATAAAAACATTTCTTTGAAGATAAACAATCTTGACACAGATGCACTGAATTTGTTTTTCTTTTAGAGCTGTGATGACTCTTTACATTGAGAAGGACAGTTGCATATCATATCTACATTGGCCAAACAGTACTTTTTTCTACCCTGTTGGCTGATGATTTTGCTCTAAATCATCTAAAGCTCAGCAACAAAGCCTCCCCTCCTCATACCATCACAGACTCTGGCTTGCGGACATTCAGATGATAACAGCTTGAAGGATTTTTCTCTGACCACAGAGCATGTGTGCATGATCTTTTGGTCCATTTGAGACGATTTTGTTCACAGAGAAATCTTTGCAGAGTGTACATCTTCTTTCCTCCAATAATAAAGTTTCACTTGATATTTATGGATTCCACGCGTGTTCTCAAGATCATGTGGCTATATTGATCACAGTGGCATTCACTGTCATTGATCATTTTTACAATATTATGCACTGTTGAAGTTGAAGGATGCGAGTTATTTTGCAAATTGATATAGTTTTTTTCCCTCCGACTGATTGATGACTCTCTGATGTGGTTTGGCACAAAGCGGTCAGCCACAACCCGACCTTGTTTGGAGGAACCAAGCCTTATACCCAATCCTGACACTCCCATACAGTATGTTACCCATTATTTTGCTGAATGTAGAATCCTCCAGGATGTGTTGTTTGTAAATCTTTAAGGGTGTTGCTACATCAAATTTAGAAAGATTAGATTTTCTAAATACCAAAAGTGGTCAGTGAGGGCACAACACTATGTCTTGGACTTCATTCCCAAATTAGAAAGAATATAATAGAGTTTTCATTTTTTGTTGTACTGTGAAATGTTTCCCAAACTCTCTAGAAATGGAATTTGTACATTAAATACTCAATACTAGTACATGGAAATTTAACCTATGTACAGCGTTTAGTAATTCTACAATATATGTCACATTAAGACTCATCAAATATATAGATTACATTTATTCAATTTTAAGGCACGATTGTTGTATTTTGTACAGTACACAAAACTAGAATAATTGACACATTCCTGATTTCATTTAGCATTTGCATGACACCATTATACAAGAAAATATTCTTTGTAAACCACACAGAATAGATATACAACAATCCACACAAAAATTTAGGACCAAAAGTAACTCAAAGTAGTGAATTGCACATTTTACAGAGGTATCATCTACAGAAATGATTCGACAAGCCTTCCCAACTCCCTGTAACAGCTCAACATTTGTTTTTCATAAAGTGCATAGAGAGTCAAAGCTACATTAATCCCAGAACAATTCGAATCAGGACATTTCTTTTCTATAATAAAACATTTACAACCATGTTAACAGATGTGACTACAGTGAATTAGAAATGGGACAGGCTAAAAAACTGTTTTTTTAAACATCATATAACATCAATATCAGTCTCTGGGCAAGGTTAGTGCTAAACAAACTAGAAGGTATTTAGCAATTAGAAAAATATTCTGAAAATGTAATTTAGAGAGTTTTCTTGTGTCATATATTTCATGTAATTTATGTTACAGAGGGGATTTGCACCCTGAATGTCAAGTGCTGGGGACTGAGTTGCTTGTGGCATGGTTTTCTTGATTGATTTTTCAAATTTAGATATAGTGTTTAAATCGAGGTTTAGTAATAAATCAGGAATGAAGTCACTAAAATCAACATTATAATTGATGTTTTTGATATTTTCATATTTATACAATCACAGGTGAATATCAGCAACACACATGGAGGAAAAGCGTTTACCTCTCAAATGCTTATTTTTCTGGAGTGACACCATGCTCTGGCCAAGCTACATATTGACCAACACATCAGCAGAGCAATTGGAAGCGTTGTCACTCACAGAAGAAAAAAGAGATTGCAAGCAGGACAAGTAAGGAAGCGATCAGCTGTGTGTGAAGATAGGGGCCTCTTGTGGCTGAAGAGGGGACATTCAGTGTGCCATTCAACATCAGGCAGGAGGCCATAGTGGCATTGCAGCACTCCAGATGACATGGAGGCTGTGTAGAGGTCTTGCAGGCAGTTTGACTGGTGCAGTTAGCACAACCTGCTGTCCACGTCAAGGCAGAGTTTATGGTCTCCTTTTTCAACTGAAAAGACAATAGTGAGAAAAAACGAGTGAGAAAGGGCACTCAAACTGTCAATAGTTTAAATATAAAATAGGTTTAAAGAAGGGATATTAAGATCGTGTTCATCACTGTGAATGAAGTCTGTCTGTGGTCTGCTTATTAGAAAGAGAAAAGGTGAGAAAACCAATAACAGTGCTGGTTGAATTATTTTCAGTTTCATGACATCAGTTGTGCTCTTTTTCTCCTCTCAAGCAACATTATATACTGGCTAGTGACGTTTCTGTTTATTATTGTCTAGTATAATTGTAACTTTGCTGTTATAGTTTTAACTGCTATCCCTAGGCATGGTCAAATGAAAAAAAAAATAGGGACTCAAATGAAATACCACAAAGACAAGTTCAAGGCAGAAAAAAATGTGCATGTAAATAATCCTTTTGTAAATTTGCTTCTTACACTTTTTGCCAGATATATTTGTTTAAACTGTGAAATAATAAAACAGTGAGCTGTTCCATAAAACTATGTTGAGCGATCATAAAAGTTTTGGGAATTTCCTCATTGCTCCCATTCTGTAATTTTTCCTCATATGTTGTCTTTATGTCATGTTATAATGAAAATTTATAAAACAGCATTACTGAATCTGATATTGGTTAGGGACACTGTAAAAGGTGCTTAAACAAAGAACACATGAATCAATCTCATATTCATGACTATGGTATTTCATTGTGCTGGAACTGTATAAACATAAAGATGTAGTCCCATTTGTATTTAAGATATTTATTTAAGTTCTCACCTGACAGTGTGGCTGTGAGGAGGAGCAAGTTTGGGCCATTTGATCTTTAAACCCTGTGTAGCACATTTCACCAGTACACGTACCCATATGACATTTGTTTCCCTGAAAAGAAAACAGAAAAAATATCATGATAAGATTTACAATGGACTAATGGACCTATACATTCCATAGCATAAACTCTTGATATAGAGTCGATAAAACCACTCAAAATTGGTTTAAAGTCAACAGCATGTGCAAATACAAGTCACTGCTATTCGGCTAAAAGTTTGTGGTGTGGCATCTATGAAGGTGACCGTAAAAATAAAAAAAAGGAGTTAAATTTAGTGACACACAAAGAATGCACACAGCTTCTGTCCTTACCTTGTTTGCCGTTGTTGTTGTAATTGTTGTAGTGTCTGGTTGGGGTGCTCTTGTTGTGGAGGTTTCTGCCACTAAAATTGTGTTAGAAAATAACAAAACATCAAAGAAAGCGCAAGTTTATGAATAAATGTGAACACTCCCAAATAAGACAAGAGAAAACAAATGAAAATGCATAACAGCCAAAAAAGAAAGCTGTGAACGATGAGCTCTTCACCTGTTGTTGTCATCATCATGGATGCAAAAGTGTCGTTGAGGCATCCAGTATAGTTACAGCAGTTCACAGAACAGTTGATCTGAGAGGTGTTGACACAGCTATCTGCACAAGCCGCAGTGCAGCTCGCAGTGTACCACATGTCCATTGACCTCAACAACTGATGCATTGCAGAATGAAATTAGAAAACATCACTTGTTACCTTTGCTTAATTTTCTTTGCTTAAATATTTTTTCCATAAACCTTAACTCAAATACTATGAAGGCATATAAAATTGTTTTCCAAAAATTAAACTTATGAAACCTTGTTTTACAGTTAAAGTTGTTTCTTCCATGGATTACTGATACAAAATAGCATTTTTGGCTGCATATATGTGTCAGCGAAGTATGTCAATATGTCAGTTGCTTCCTTACCTGACAGCAGTCGCCAGCAGAGCATGAAGTGACATTTTGACTAGTGTACATTGAGTAACATTCAGAGTAGGAACAGTTGAATGAGGGGCAGTATATCTGTGATTGAGAGAGGCAAAGAGATGATTAAGATCAGAGGCATAAACGATGCAGATACAACAATATTTTTCCTAATAAAGTGGACTTGCCATGTTCATTGAAGAAGTAATTGACATAGTGGTTCCATTCATGGCATCCATACTGTCTGTGATAAAGAGATGGATGTAATGGTTGGATAGGGAATGGAGACAAAAATGATAATAATGATTATTATGGTAATAACATTATTTATTTACTTTAATTTGCACAATGAAACAAAAGCCTGGGAAGAAACTAAAGTATTTTGTCATGTGATGAACCTAAACCTACCAGTAGAGGTGGACATCATTGTTGAGGAAGCAGAGCTTGAAGTCATGGAGGAAGATGAGCTCATGGTGCTAGACTGGCTCGTTGCTGTTAAACCTATTGTAATGGAAGGTTCTGAATTATCAATACTGACTGTATATATATATATATATATATATATATATATATATATATATATATATATATATATATATATATACCTAAACTATACTACTAGTTGTGATAAACTGGGTGAAGCAGGATACATGCCTTCAGAGCTTGCTGTGAGGGATTGAGTGCTGCTGGATGCCGTGCTTTCAGAGCTGGTTGTGAGAGACTGGGTGGTATGTAATGTTGAGGTTTCAGAGGTGAATGTGGGCGATTGGTTGGTGATATTTGTTACAGTACCTCCAGTGGTAGAGACGGTGGGCTGAGTGATGGTGGTTGCGGCAGTGCTGGTGCCCGTAGGTGCTTGGGTTGGGCTCGAAGTTGTTGGACTCGAAGTTGTTGGACTCGAAGTTGTTGGGCTCGAAGTTGTTGAGTTCACAGACATTGCAGAGGAAGAGGATTGGGGGTTAATGGAACTGATGGTACTGAGGGATGTCTGGGACATTGAAGTGCTGGAGGCAGCTGACGTTGGTGTGGAGGCAGGATTTGTAGAAGTAGCATTTTCCCCTGACACTAATACTGATGGTAGAAGTAATCCCAATAGGAGGAAGTGCAGAATACCTGTAGCAATGAGCATTTTGATGACATGACAACAACAAAAAAGATCCTTCCTGAGCTGTCCTAAATCAAGTTTGAATTGAACTCAGAATATGTTTTCTGGTGTATAAAGACCTGACCATCGATAATCAAAGCAGGAAAAATGTCTCACTTTTCAAAAACAGTGTAATATTTATATCACCTCTCACAGTTTTCTCCTGTCCAGTGATTGTTTTAATCAAATGGGTTTAGAATTTGTTGTGTTTCATATTACATTTTAGATCACATTTGTAATTGAGCATCAATATCCAGTACTTGATTGCTGAATTGTTTATTCTCTTATTTACAATTTTGATGGCGTTACTGACTGAATTGGTAGGATGCTAATGTAGGTGGAAATGCTAAAAATGGCCTTTGTCTTAAGGGGACCCGACCTGGATGAATTTCTGAATAAACAAAAACAAAAGAGTGAATTAGATGTCCAATATTTCAAAATTCTTATTCAAGCCCATGGTATGGCTTTTAGAAAGGCAGTGTTCATGAGCCTGCCAAAAGCTTTGGCTGAGACTTGAATATCTGAGCAACTGCATATGAACTGAAATTTAAAGATGGACAATGTGAATCGTGTTAGGTTTAGTGATCCCCTGATGTTTGTTGTAGTGCCACAAAGAGGACGGCGTTTGGGGCTGGTGAAATTTTAGAAACGTGGCATCGCTGGTAAGTTTGGTACACACGTTTGTTTTCCCCACAGGGTCACCTTTAATAATTAATAACCATTAAATCAATAATTCAATAATAACTAGGAGAGGGTTATATTTTTATGTTTCTTCTGTTACTACCATCAGGTCAAAATTTGTCATGCCTGCAAAAACACTGGCTTCAGCATCAGCTGCACTTTTTTAGTAAGTTTTTATCAGAAAACAAGAGCATGTCAAAATACTAAATTGAGATGGTTACTCTGTATGTGGATAACCAGTTATATAACTGATTATACTAAAACTATGCTACATATCAATGTGTCAATATTGTGATTCTAAACATACTATCCTTTGCCATGACAAACCAAAGGTATCATTGTCCCAACGTGAAGTCTTCGTGTGACAGAAGTAAACATGACTTCAGGACCATGAAAACATTCTGGTGCCTCGTCGGATTTTTTTTACTATTCTGCTCCAGCTCCCTACTTGCTTCCCTATCCGTTTTTTGTGTGTGTGTTTTACTTATAAGGTTATAGGGAATAGCATGTTGCACAGATTATAAGAGTAAAGTAGAAGTAGTCGGAAACCTCTTGAATAAAACTGACCTGACAGAAAAAGTTGGCGAAAATAACTAATGAAAAAGTGAAATGAATTTTACCTCAAGGAAGACATATGTGACAACAAAACATTTTCAATAAAAAGAGAAATACACTCAAACCTGCACTCTTTGTTAAGGTGGCAGGAGACATTATCCCACTCGAAGAAAGGGAGACGGCTCTTCGTCCACCTGTCAGGTTCTCTGTAATCATCATCAACATGAAGAAACAGTTGATGCAGGTGCTGCTTTAAATATACATGAACGTTTGCATATGACAAATGATGAATCTCTGTTTGCATAAACTGAGCAATAACAATCTGAATATATGTGATGACAAAAGATCTTTATGATTGATGGCTGTATGGATGCAATTCAGACTGTTTACCCGTGGTTATAGGTTTCTGAATAACAGCCATGCTCATTCAGTGTAACCCACATGGGCAGTTCTTTTGATCTGCGGTCGACTCTTTTTACAATCCTCTTATTGTTTAGGGGAAACTGATCTCATAATTGTTTGGTGGGGTTACATCACAAAAAGTTTTTAAGTTACAACTTTTTCCCTAATGTTTTTACAAAAGGTTGATGAAGATTTAGTTTTGCAGAAAAAGGCCTCTGCAAAGAGGATCTTGAACAACGAAAGTTCAAAAGTGTGGGATTATCCTCAATGACACCTCGCTGTGGTGACAGACAATTACCTCATAAGCATCTTGGTTTGCTGTGTTTTACAGGAGAACACAATTAAAATGTGTTTGTTCCTTGATCAGTCCCCTTGGGAGAGCTACTAAGTGGCGTGGCTTGTTTTTTCCCTTCTCCCCTAGATCCCAGCATGACCTCCTGTGGGTACTACACCCTGGAAACTGTGTAACAACAGCGACCGTTTTGGCTTCTATGTTAGAATTGAACCCAAAATGCAGAGTGTAATTAGAAAAAAAGTAGTACAGTAGTACGAAGTTTACCTTTATGAGATTGGCATGGAGTACACCTAAAGTGTGCTCAAGTGTTGTACCTTTCTCCTTAAATGAACTTCCAATTTTCCATCTCCTTAATGATGTTTGGATAAATTTATATGCAAGACTTAAATTACTACTTAAAATGACAAAAAGGAAAAAATATTCCTGGCAACTACTGCAAAGAGTATTGTAGAACTGTGAAAACCACATTGCCTTTATAAGTCACAATCTCTCTGAATAGAATGTGGATACATGATGATTAATTTTGAGATGAAAAACCTACATATCACAATTTTTGGAAGGAGCGTCAACCTGAAAGTCATTCAAGTCAATCATATTTTATTGGACATAAACTTAATTTAAATATTTGATATTATTTATGTATCTTCATAGCAGGAAAAACAGAAAATAACAGGCACACAACATCAATCTGCTTTATCATTCACTCCTTACAGAGGAACTGCTATTATCGACCTGAATCACCCTGTTTTTCTGCAAATAAATATCAAGGTTCTATGTAACTAAACTGAAATAATACCAGCTAAATTCATCACTTGAAATCAACAATGTTCACTTACCTGTGGTGCAATGTGCAGCTTTTTTTTCGCCAGCTGTGGTTGAAGTGAATGAGCTTTGTCTCTTTCTGGAGTCCTCTTTCTGTGCTGAGCTCTGTCACCTCCCCCCTTAACTTCTTACTGACTGCGCTGTAACGTAACAAGTGGAAACTCTCATCTGCACCACAGTGAGAGGAGGGAACTATGAGTCTGCTGTTGCTGGGAGGGTCTAAAGATGATGTGGTCATGATTCCAGGTACTTATTTGGGCTTAGCTGCAGAAGTATATATGAAAACAACTGTGTCATCATCCAGAAAAATTATTTTTTTTTATTTAGACAGCTCAACATCAAGAAGTCTGTACTTTAACCAACCCACAATTTTCAATCAAAATATCTTTTAATCCCATTTTCTCAAGTAAGTTTATCATAACAGAAGATATTACATTACAATACTTGCAGTGTTGGGTAGCAGTAACTAAAACTGTGCAAGGGTACTAAAATAACTCAGTGGATTAAGCCTTTGCAGGTCTATAAGAGTACAGGTGAGATTTCAGGGCCCTGCGGTGTGATTGTATAGAGAGCCTCCTGGTTTCTGTAGAACACAATGTGAAATCAGACCCCTTCTCTCTTCAAGCCATAAAGCCCTCACACACTACAAATACCTCTTTGTGGCCTAAAGAACGTTGAATTCTTGGGCATGACTCAAAAGGGACTCATGCGGTTCAGGTAACAGAGGTCCTCCCTTCTTCTGCTGACGCGCCATGAAACATGTCAATGTATACTGTAAATATGTGCAGAGGCTTTAGGTTATTTTCAATATTCAAATTTGAGCAGTGTTTACTTGCGGGTTATAAATAATTTTGCTCCAGACTGTGTGAGGTTATACTTAGATCATTGTGACATAAAGATTATTTTGGTGAGGTAAAAAACGGGTGTCAACACGCCAGCCTTGATGTCCATTACAAGCTCCTCTTTAAACAGTGACACATCTATTGGCAGCGATAGGGTCTTCCTTTTGTCCATACCAACTGTGACGATATCTTTTCTGGAAAGTTGCTCCACTACAGGACATATTAAAGTAAATGATAAAACTTGATGACCTACAGTATAAAATTTTAAAACACCCCATCTTTTTCTTCTGTTTTGCCAGTTAAATGTTAAATGACCTTAAACTGCCAGAGTCTCAGAGATGAGGAGCAGGTAAAAATAATTCTCTTATCTCGCTCTATTTCCACTCTGGCATATTTCTTTATGTATTCAATTTGATCTCTGAAGATAGCTTTTTTACCATCATGTAAATTTACCAATATAGCAAATTTCTGCAGCTTTGCGGGATTATTAACCTAATATAATTAGATTTTGTCTTTATAAAGATCCATGTGTTGTATAAAGGGAACACAATTAAATGAATGAGAAAAAACCCCAAAACAAAACAAATATGATTGGGCTTTATTAAGTATGACCGGCGATGACATGTTTAGCCACACATCATCTTTCAACATCTGGATATCCAGGTGATGTCCAAACAAACAACATGTGCTACACTGATGACTGGAAAACTTTTGGGGGAAACCTGGTCTCGTTAGGAGAGAGGCATCCATTCCACTTTGGATGGAGCAGCTTTCACATCTGTGAAATATGGACAAATTCATTAGCTATCCAAAAACGGGACAATCCAGGGTTAAGGCCAGGAGGTATGCTTTCTTCACTGCTGCCACCCTCACAAAATTTCCCAAAGCCCGAGGTGACTGTGTCCCCTCCCTTACGTCCCAAATTAATCAAATCAACACAGGAGGAGCAAATAATGAAAACTGTTAACTCAGAAAAGAAATAAATGTAAATATAGTTTATTATATGTATGGATGGATCAGACTGTGGTAGAGCTTATTGGTTTAAGGGAGTTTCATGTTTGGGGAAAGAAAAAAAAACCCACTAAATTCCAGGCAGCATAAAAATCTTGTCCTATTCATGAAACATGATGTTTTGTTGTTGTTGTTGTGTCTGGACCAAGACTGCTTGTCATCATAGATGGAAGAATCAATTCTGGTTTCTAGCAGAAAATTCTGAGGGAAAATGCCAGGACACCTGTCAATAAACTGAATGTCAGGAGAAAGTGGGTCATGCAGCAACATAACACAACAAAGCACATAAACTGTTCTACCAAAAAATGGTTACAGAAAAATGCAATAATCCCGATCAAACTTAAATAGAAATGTTACAAAAGGACCTGAAGTGAGCAGCTCACCCAATACAATCCACCAAAGTTCCAGAGATGAAGATCTTCAGTACCAACGTATGGGCTTCCTCTGAGCTGATGAGAAGGACAGATCACAGGTTACCGGAAACCTTAAATTATATTTAATGCTGCACACACTCCAAGCATGGTTTCTATTCAAAGAGATGTGAGACTGGCTAATTTTCTTCAATGGCTTACAGAGTACGATATGTTTAGGTGGCAATTTTTATATCCCAAATAAGAAATTTGTTTTCAAGCTTTGCACCTAAAAAACATGCATACACCAATATGAAGAGGCAAACAATTTTATCTATGGCTACTATGGGAGTTACTAGGCTTACACAGATTCATATACAAGGCGGAGTCGGCAGAGAAATATAGATTTGCCTACAGTGTTGGCATGAGTGATAATCATTTTCCATTGATGTCTATTTCATATGGAAACATTTGGCAATTATGTTCAGTAGCAACAAAAAATATGCTTTCGTTTCATTTGATGCTAAAAATGATACTGAATATACTGTCTGATAACTGCAGGGTGAAAACTAGTCAAATGACGGACTGTGCCGTGTACATAACCAAAATGTTATTTTGACTTTACAAAGCTGGGAGGAAAGTGATTTTTGTTAAGTTGTTTGTTTACATGTATGTCTCATGTGTTTGTGCAGAAGAATAAGTACATGACCCAGAATGTGAGATGAGTGTTATTCTGTGTCTGTGAATGTAGGCCTAGATGGCGTCAGGATTAAAATCATACACCTATTCACACTAAACACTTAACTGTGCGGATGTAGCTGGTTGGATCACATTTCATTTGAATGAAAAGCTTTACTTTGAAACCCAAGACACTTGTATTGTCCAATCCACTGAACAATCAAAGAAAGAAAAAACAAGTTTCCCCTTTTTATTTGCAGAGATTGAGTTCTATGGTGCAGTGGTTTAGGCTGAACAAACATAATTAAATTCTCCTCTTTCTGCCGGCACCTAACAAGGACACCTATTAAATACACACAAAGTAATGTACACGGGTTTGTTCAGAAAAGATAATAACAAGGAAGTCTAGTAGAACCTCAGCAGCAAAATTTTGTTTGCTTTTCTAAAATCAGATTTAATGGTTGATGGCCTGTACAGTTCATTAAATGTTATTTGTAAAAAAAAAATGCATGTTAGACATTTGCTTTACATTTTCAACCTAATAACAATACCACATTTCCCCAGTCAACAGAAAAACTCCTAATAATTATCTAAAATATTCAACAAAAGAGAGGATTTTCAGAATCCAGAAAAAACAGCCAACGAAAAAAAGAAATAGAAGCATTTTAATCTGGTTATGATGCAGATACTGTGCTGTGAACTAAAAGGTTGGATCACAATCAGTTTGTAGATCTTTTTGTATGTATTTAGCAAAAACGTATTGTTGACCAATGCCAAATGAGTTACACACAGATCTAATGTTCTTTTGTTTAGTTCATGCAACCCACCACTGAAACAGACACTTTTCAGGAGATAGTCTGCAGCTTGGTTCACTTCCAACTGAATAACCATAAAAACCTCTTTGGAAGAGGTTTTTCCCTACTCCATATGTTGATGTTACTACAGTATTTGGGCTTAAATCATCTATGAAGATTTCAGCCCATGCTTTGAGTAAAAGTACTTAAATGTGACACTTATGACACATAAGAAAACAACATTGGTGTACACTGTGTACAACTTATTTGGCAATGAGGTGGTTGCTCACCACTTATATCTATGGTGTTTGTTAATAAAGCCTGGAACCCCAATACACACACAGACACTCATACATTACTGTGTGACCTCTTTTGTCAGCTATATAAAAAAAAAAACAGACAAAAAAAAACAAACAAAAAAAACCCGAAACAAAAAGATCCGCACTGTGCCAAAACACAGACAGAACAGATGAACGTTGACACCAGTTGAAGGTGGAGGCTTATTCACATTGTTTATATTAAGTATAAGGCTCAGCAGACCAAATTAAGCAGCCTGGCTGCAACTGGACTGTGTAACTGCATGACTAAGAAGATTAGACAAGATTTACCGACCCAGCAGTCGTCAGCAGGCGCTGTTCACGCAGAGCTGGTGCATAGCAACAGGTCAGAGAGCCTTGTGCACCACATTAACATTCACCACAGACTAAGGATGGCAGTCCATTGACCAGAAATGGGAGATATTGTTTGTTTATGACCACACCTGAGAGTTTCCATCCTACAGATGACCTACTGGAAAAGGTCAGTGTCCAGCTCTGTCTGTGCATTTTCCAATGGTTAACGTGTGATTATTTTTTGTATAGAACCTTTTCATGTCAGTGTCCGTCTGTACAGACTCTTTTGACTCTTATTAATCAAAATCACATCATCAACTATACGTAAGGATCCTAAATAAATTCAAACTGTAACAGTTTGCTCCTTCATGAAATCAGGTAGATAAAGAAATCAGTTTGTTTATTGTCTGAACAGAACTGCACAATGTGAGAGGACCATGCTCCAAGATGACAGCGTACATCCTTCGGACCGTGTTTGCATGGACATACAGGGGGATACTGTGCACCTGCAGGTTTCTGTGGGTGAGTGCACGGCATGCTTTGATAAACACGTATTTGTATTTGCATTCAAATGCCTTGTAACAACAAATTCTGACAGGAGTTTGAACATGCACAGTGATCATGACAAATGTTCATTTGCATTGCAGATTTGCCCATACAATGCAATCAAATTTTTACCGAGGGAAAAACACATTATCGAGGAGGGAAGCAGACAGGTGAAACGCCCTGTGGGTAAGGATCTCATAAAATCAAATGCTACCCACTAGAATACTTGATTCAGATTCAAGATTTGTGGATGGTGCATCTTAGCCAGAGAAACATTCAAATTTAGTTCCTCCTATGGTCTCATTTGAGGGGAGTGCAAAAGTAAACTGAAACTCTTAAAATTAGCTCTTACCCTGGAGCCATATTTGTTTGTAAAAACACAAACATAGGACGAGCTCAAATAACTTTTCTGGCTTCAGAAGGAAAATGGTATTCCTAAATTCTTCTGTGAACCTAAAGTAATGTGAAAAAGATTAGAGCCACATTCCTTTTTTTTTTTATGAAAGATCGCCACACTTATGTCCAGAAAAACTGGACATATATGCAGCAATTTATTAGAATATATACAAAAATAAATGCAAATGTATATAAGTCTTCAGGAATAGTTTTCCAGACTTCTTGAAGGACATTTCAAAGATCTTCTTTGGATGTTGGCTGCCTTTTGTCCTGTTTTCTGTCAAGATGATCCCACACTGCTTCAATAATGTTGATGTCTCTGGGGGGCTCTGGCAGGATTCATCGCTCCATAAGACTTATTGCCACTGATTTTCAGTCCACTTCTTCATTTGGCCTGCCTGTCATTTCTCCCGTTTCTCTTCGTTAATGATGGCTTTTTGACAGCCACCCTTCCATGGAGACTATTTCTGGTGAGGCTTTGACCAACACAAGATGGATCATCTGAGGGTCCAGGTGCATCTCTCAGGTCCTGTGTTGGTCTTTGCTGGATTTTCCCTCTTTCTTAAGGACATCACTTTCAGAAACTGTTTCTACTGTAGATTTTTTTTCTGCCACTCCTTCTTCTGACCTCCACGTGTCCAGTTTCTCCAACTTGTAGGGACCCTCTGCAGAACATCTGAGATTTATGAAGTTTTGGCCAATATCTCTTTGAGAATTGCCTGTTCTTCTTTATTTTATTTGAAATTTTTTTTAGATGCAGTTTTTGCCAAGTTGTCCGCATCTTTAATGGTTTAATTGCTTCCTCAAGGTATGACATAATGTCCCTACATGTTGTTATTTGTCAGGTTCTGAAAATAAAGTGACTGCAGCCATTCCAGGGAGCCCTGATCGCGTAAATGCACTTCACAAAAGACTGAATAAAACTGAGAGAGAAATCCTGTCTCTCAAGACCAGTATTGCCTGTGAGAGAGCATCATGGGAGAGGAGGTTTGCAGAGCTGCAAAGGCAACAGGAAGAACTTTGTAATCAGGTGTGCTTGTGAAAGAATGTGTGGGTGTAGTTGGGGTGTTGTTTGTGACTTTGTTAATTAACACTAGCCTTCTTTTCTTCAGCAAATCCCTGCAGCTGGAGTGTTGGTGAAGGTGGGCACTTGTGTTGACCAGGGAGAGTCAGGTGTCAACAATGGACATTTATTTGATGAGCTCTCAAGTAAATGCGAGCAGTGAAAGATATGACAACTAAACTGTGTTCATTTTATGCAGTAATGATGGTGAACTGCTATTCTGTTATGAACAGGACAGCACAGAAAGTCTGAAGGGTCTTCAAGACGTGACAGCTATGCAGGCAGTTTGTCAGGCAGCCAGATCTCCTTGTCATCAGCGTCGAGCTCAAGACCAGCTTCCTCTTTATCCTCAGCCTCCAGGTACGCTTAGAGAAGATATAATTCAGCATGCAGTTAGAGGAAAGATTGATTCCATTCATTTGCCTTCATAAACATGGAGCTACATCCAGTTATTTGGCTGGGGCTTAATTAGCTTGGCTTAGCATAAAGACTGCAAAGAAGGGTAGACAACTAACATGACTCCGTCCAAAGAATAAAATAAAGTTCATCAACCAAAAACTACACTAAAGATCTGCAAAGTTGTCTGAATTGTACAGTATCTGAAAGGTATGACGTAAGAGGAAGTCTATAATGCATTGTATTTCAGTTCTCTCTTTGGAATAATGAATGATATGTTTTGGAAATAAATGACTCTTTTAGTAGCTCACAAGATAATTTGGATAGTTGGTTAGTTTCCCATTTGTTTTCAGGTTTTGTGCTAAGCTAAGCAGAAGCAGACTCTCGTTCCTTATTTTCCATACAGATTTCAAATTGGTGGAAGATTTCTGAACAACTCTTTTCTTCCAACTCTTTCTCAAAATACAAAAATATAGTTTTACTCCACATTGTTTGAAAAAATCAAGAACATAGCCGGCTTTATCTTTACTTACTTGAGAAACACCACAGATGTTGCATTTCCTAAATTGCCAATGAAAGCGCTACAGATTGAACAAAGACAGCTCAGTCCTCGTGTTTCTAAATGAACCCTCTCTTTCTAAAGTGTGCGATCATGGAAAACATCTCAGGGCCCACATCGAGTTTTTGTTCCTCACTCACCCATGGACTTGCAGCTAGGCCACCGGGTCAGGATCATGCTGCCATCTGGCAGGATAAGCACAGGAACAATTCGTTTCTTGGGCCACCTGCAGGGGGAGGCAGATCTCCACCTCGGAGTTGAGCTGCAGACTCTTGACACATCACCGTGTGACGGCAGTCACAAGGGACAGAGCTACTTTGAATGGTAACTGATCTCCTTTTCCTGGTAAACACACAGTCATGACATGGATACATAATGTCTTTCAGCCTGAAAAAAACCATAGACAATATATCTCTCAGCTAATCTTGACAGGGATAATTTCATTGTTTCTTTGAAAATCACTCAAGTGCTTTAAAACTATTATACATTTTTGTATTTTAGTGCTTATTTAGCTCATTTATTTGTTCATTCACTCAAAGCAAATCAATAAATATACTTTTAATGCTGACCATTAGTCTTTGAAGGGCAGCTATTTTGATTCCTACAGCATAAAATATATACTGGATTAGTGGCTTTGCGATTTAGGCATAATGTGACACATCTTAGGAAAAACAGTGCCTTAGCACACCCACTCACTTAGCTGCTGAGCTTAATATGCAAATTTCTGACCTGCTCAGTAAGGTCAAATGACAGCATTGAGAAGGTATGGCTGCTTTAACCAAGTTTAACTGGAAATGCAGCTTAAATCTTGTCTTTTCTTCAGAAGATACAATTCAACTATATTAAACACATAATTACCCTACACTTTGAAGTGTGAATTTGTATACATGTAAATATATTGTGTATTTTTTTACGTTTTGACCCTTAAAGTCTTTTCTTATCTTTGCAGCAAACCTGGATATGGTGCCTTTGTGCCATTCCACAAACTATTGATGGCCTGGGAATAACAGAAACATGTGTATCAAGCAGAGATGCACACAAACCTGTGGATCAACTGATGTGGAATAGTAGTTCTTATCATGGATAACTTGTAGTGAAGTACATTTTTATATCAAAATACAAAGTAAGACAGACACTGTATTTATCACGCGTATGATACATGCGTCTCATTGCTCACAATAATGAAAAATGTCCCTCCAATAAATTGTTCCAAGGTGTTGAAGGGGTAATATTGATATAAGTGTAAAGGGTAATCACTTTGTTGTGTGAAAAAAAAAACTATGTTCCATTGTGCTCGCAAAACAAATAAAAGTTCGTGCACTTACAAGAAAAAAATCCTAAATATTAATCAGAAGGTCTCTTGACTAAAAAACATTCAGCTGTGATAACTAAGCATGTTGTCTAAAATGCCTAAAGGGATCTTCACTTAAAGGCAATATGAATGTATCTTGCAACAACATTGCGGTGACATTGACACATGGATAATTTGAAGCTATTGAATTACACTGCCAACTACAGCAGGTAAACCCTGCAAAAGCCACACTAGTGTCATATTTTATTATAAGCTTACAGACTATGTAAGTGCAGTTCACTGACACATTTCGGAAAATGTTTTCTCTTCATATTTTAATCTTTTTGCCAACGTGGTCATATAGTAGTTTTGTTTTTGCAATTGAGGGAAAATAACAAAGGACATATATGTGTAAAATTGTACAACAAAACATCAACTTTAAGTCAGCCCTGCTCTTGCAGATATGTTTGCATGACAACTTGTCCATATAACATACTCCCTTTGTGGCTCGAACATGTTTCACATTTTTCAAATAGTCAAAAGAAAAAAAAGGAATGTGAAACAAAATATCAATACTGCCTTTGGGACATCAAATTGCATTACTGCATACAGGAACTACTTGTTTAAGGTAAACTGTCAAATGGCATTCAACAAAAGCACAAACATATATATAAAGCTATAGATTTCTATATCTTTCTATCACACACACACGCGCGCACACACACAGGGTGACCTTCCCTCTTAGTCACTGTATATATGTGTATATATATATATATATATATGCAACAGAAGCACTTTAGCAAGCCTATGGGGAAATTTGTATGGAATTTTACTTTAAATTAATTTGTACCAAATCTGATTTTGACAGATAAAACATTACTGAGTCTTCGCTTCCTTATTGGCAGCTTCAGTACTTTTGTAAATCATCTGATAGCTTTTGTGACACTTGGCCTTAATAATTTTTGTGCCACTTTTGGTGAGAGAAAGAAAAGAAAAAAAACGTAAGCTCTTCAATAAAATTCTATCTCGCGAAAACTCCAGTATGGCAGAAATTGGCATGATCAGTTGCTTAGATTTGAGTTTGATGCAAAGAATATGACACTGCATAAACATACCTCCAAATCTGACACACTGGTGATGTCTAAGAACTCATAAAGCAGGCATGAATCTAACTTTCAGTTCATTTTATCTTGAGCATGCAAACACATACATAGGGTGACCTTCCCTCTCGCGCCCTGGAAAAACAAGATGAGTTTCTCATTTGTTCAACATGAGTGGCACAGCCTCCCTGCTTGTAAAATGCAGTGTAGAGAATAAGTCTGAAATTCTGTGAAATGTGACAATGAGTAAGTGCCACTTCTGCTTCTGATTGACCTTTTAACAGCTTGTAGTTAGGCTGAAGCTGAACAGTTTTGCTAACCCTTCAAATATCTCAGACAAATGTCATGACACACAACAGTCTTTAGTTTCTTACTTATAACTGTAATGAATTCTTATCTCACTGTAAAGAATTACAATGAATAAACAGAGACAACAAACCAAGACATTTTAAGGAACAAAGTTTGTCATTTTATTGTCAACTTAAATTATACAGTAACTTATATACATATAACTCTAATGCATTACATCTCTATAGACCAAACATTTATGTACCTATTATTTTTTAAAGGAGCAGCAGTTTGGAGAATGTTTCACAAAAAATAAGCACAAATCTGAAAAGAAAGAGGATTAATTCCTTTAGCTTAGGACAGAGTCAATCTATTTGTTTCCTCAGTTTGTTTCATAGTGAAATTATGACAGACTAAAAATATCTTGGAAGTCTGGATCCTCCGTTTTATTAATACCAACTAAATTGACTGTGTGGCCAAAATACAAGTAAGCATTATGTAGCTGGATGGTAAACAGATAATACTGAACAGCAGGCTGTTCATGGAGAACGACACCAAAAGTTTAAGATTAAGGAATACTCTGGAAAATTTTGCTTTCTTATTGCATGAGAACCTACACTGATCAATAACATCAAAACCCCTGACACGTAAAGTGAGAAACACTCATTTCAGTTATAGTAATACAGAGAAAACCTGCATCGTCGCATTCATATAGGAGTTACTTTGACACTTGTCACCTACCTAAACATTTTTACAGACTAGTCAAACAACATGACAAAGCACCTGAGGAGTTCACCTGCCCATCAAACTCCCCACATGTCATTTGAAGCGATCTGATGGCATCTGTAGGAAGGAGGCTAAATCAACAAAGGCCCCACATCTCAACCCAAAGGATACATTTTTAATGTCCCGGTGCCAAACACTCCAGAATGCCTGCAGATGTGCTTTGTTCACACCCTGACTGTTTGGAACTTTTTTTGCGGTGATATTGTGAGGACCTACTCAACATTAGGCAGGTGGTCATAATGTCATGGCTGATCAGTGTAAAAGAAGATCAGATTTGATGCAATATGCATCAACAGTCAAGAGTCTAGAATCTCAGTCGTAAACTTCTTTGGTCTAGAGGCACTTTTTATCCATGACTTGGATGACAAGATCACATTTGACGACAATGTCATACAAATAACTGAGAACAGTTTGGCTAAAATATTAATAAATAGTCTTCTAAAATGGTACAAATAATGGCACATTTTCTATTGGTTTTTGATTCATTTACTGATCGTGACTATAAAATATTCTTAAGAGATTCTGTTTGAGAGAATCGGGGAAAATGATCACCTCATTGCTGAGAGTAACACAAACAACTTGTCACTTTTTAATGGAAAGGATAGAACAATACTCAGAAAATCCCTCTGTGGACCTTCAGGTTGAGTATCTCGGCAGCCAGTTTTTCTGCATCCATCAGATGTGGGAACATCTCCATAACCGTATCCACCTGATGTGGGTTGAAGATGGCTTGCAGCTTCTTGCGCAATTCCGACCTTTGTGGGTCTAAAGCAACAGGGGGTGGCTGTTGTTGGCCCCAGGTTTGGTACTGATGATCCTTGTACGAGTGGCAAGAGTTATGAGAGTGTGAGCTATGGACCAAAGAGGAGAAGCCACTTGTTGCCCTTTCTTGGGGCAGCCCCTGATACGGATCTGACCAGTAGTTTTGCTGAAGATGGAGGGCTTCATTATAATGCAAATAGTTAGGGAGGCTGTGTTGGTGGGGTACGTTGTGTGGAAACATGTGTGGAGGGTAGGTGTCATAGGCAGGTTGACCTTTGGACTTAGTGTTTCCATCATGGTGCGGGTGAGCATAGGAACAGCACCTGCAGGACTGGCTGGTGTTATTTTTCTCTAAATGCACTGAAGCATGCTGGTGTCCAGTGAGGGTGCTCTGATTCTGCGGCCTGTGCCTGTGGGAGTTGCTGTGGGAATGCGAAATGTCAGAGTAGTGGCTGTCAAAAGAGCCGAAGCCAGAATCCAGGTACTCGTGAGACACGTTTGCATAGTAATGATTTTGCAATGACTGCAGTCCAGGCCTGTTTTTCTGACAATAGCCTCCTGTTACAGCAGATGGCATGTGGTAGGAGTTGTTTTTAGGGTCCTCCCAGTACAGGAGTTTATTTCTATTTGCATGTTCATTAACCTGACCAGGAAATGAAGAACTGCTTTGGTCTGTAGGGAGCTGGGTGTCTCGAGGATGGGGAGAGAAATTATGAGCAGGTACGTGATCAGACTGAGGCTGTTTGGGTGATGATCTTGCATTTCTCTCTTCTTTTACTGTAGAAATCTGGGCTTTCTCTCTCAGTTCATCAGCCAAGGACAGATAGGACTGGTTTGCCCGCTCAGGGTGAAAGAACTTACATTTGATGCCATAAGTGCACTTTTTATCTAAGGAAAACAAACATGGACACAGAATCAAAAAGGTTATTTATAAAGGTCATCTCATTTGGGAGACACATTCTTGATGTGTTCAACAGCTGCAACTGAAAAAGTGTTACACTTCCTGATCTACATTTTGCTCATTTCTTACCATATGGACAGAGCTGTCTCTTCTGCTCTACAGGCAGAGGCCTTTTCCTAAGAAAGTTGTCAAGGGTGGGGCCATGTCGACCCAGAGGGTCATCTGGAGGCATAAATCTAGATAAGAAATAAAAAACATCAATCAAAAAGTTACAACAGCACTCTGTCAGCACTTGTGTGTGCAAGTTTCCTTGAAAGTGCAAAATGGCCTCTGAGCTTGCTTACTTGTCATTCACGAATGAATACATGAGGAGCCTCTCCTCAATACACTTCTTCCACTCAGGTCTTTCCCCTTGGAGATCACGGTAGGTGTCATTGGATACGATCACTCCATCTGACTCGTATGCCAACTTGATGATAAAGCGGTCATCGTAACAGACCACTCGCTTGCCCCCAACGCGGCGCGAGGGTGTGAAGACAACTCTTTTCCGCTTTTCAAGCTCTAACAGTATGTGCTGATCTGAGGATACAAAAAGTCACAAGATAAAGACACAGCGCAGTAGACGGGGTACATTTTACCTTTTATTAAGTATCTAGCTTGTAAATCATACTGTTTTATTGATTAATATAAACGGCATAGCTTTGTTAGGTCAACCAGAAAGATTGCGATAAAAATGCAACAATCATTTCAGAAAGAACCAGTGATCATTTATATATATAAAAAAACACTTTTAAGAAGAACATTACATTAACTTTATAAACATCATCATTATCTCTACAGAGATGATATATTAACACTCATAACTTATAATGTGAGCCCATAAAAACATAATACACACCGATGCTGATTAAACAACTTAGAAATGGCATTAAGTGAACCATGAACAGTGTATAATTGAACAAAAAAAACAGGTCATGTAATGTTTATCTAAAGGCACTTTAGTGTCTTTACTGTCTAAGTATTTCTGTTTCTGGGTGACTCGTTCCTTGACTTCTTGCAAAAGATGGCTTTCAGCAGTAAACTTCACAGTGTAAACAGACTGCAGTAGGTGTGGAAGAAAAAACATCTGAACTTCCTGATGGGACTTTCCCACCAGTGGCTGTAGGCTGATTTTTACTTCCTTGTTCACGAACTGAAAATAGAACCTTTGGATTGCTCCACCCAGGCTGTTCAGTTACTTAATCACAAGAGCCACAAGGTGTTAATGTAGCAGTTTTAAGAAAATGGTTCACCCTTCATTGTAGGGATTAAAGACATGAAGACATGATATCAATCTGGAATGTAAGGCCAGACCAAACATTTACGTGACTCAGCTGTTCGGAATGTAAAGCCCTTTATTTACTGCTTTGTGTAATGAAGCAGTAACCAACCAGTTCAAGAAAATCAACCATTATAAGACCATTCTTGCTCTCACTTTTCTATACTGAAAATCTATTGCAGAGGCTAAATAAGGAAACCTCTGATTTACAATTCTAACTGCGTTTCCTGACACTTGATCATAATTCCCGTAGTTCTGCCTGTACAATATTATCGCATGAATCATTCATACGGGATTATGCAACAGGTTCAGCTACAGAGTAAGAAGAGACCGAGTGGGTCATATTCACTTCTCTTGATAAAAAATACCTCTCTTGAGTATGTATCCTATTTGTTTATCATTTGTTGTTAAAAAACAAACATTAAGTCACCACCAGCAAGACAATAAGCCCGCTGATGCAAAAAATAATAACATTGAAAAAAGAGTCTCCATTATACTGAGCTGTTAAAATATTTTTAGTTCTTAGAATTTAATTTATTAGAATATATGTGACTACACTGGTAAGACCAGCCAATGACCAAACACCTACGTCATTTTGTGTTCCTATGGAACCCAGAAAAGACCCTGCCTTGGAGAAAGAGCTAAAATGGTTATAGGAACTGAGGGCTGTGGTCCCTAGTTCCTGTATGTCCGAATGCGCGAAAAAACGGCCCTATTCCTGAAAAGGTTATGGGAACTGCAAAAGGTTCCTACAGTGGGAATGCACATATAATCTTACATGCACAACAAAGTAACTTCCTATATTTGATTTAGGCAGAACTTAAAATCATATAGATTAGCTATCAATACTGGAATAAAGTCTACCTCCACACTGATTAGTATTTCTGCTTAAAAGGTATTGTGTAAGGTCGGTGAGCAGAGATGTATGCTTCCTTATTGTCAGTTAGCCTTACAAAACCGCTGCCTCTGACTGTAAATTAAAGAAAGAAAATGCATGAATTTATGTCAGTCCTGTTTGAACTAGACACATAATTTGTTATCCATCTCTGTTATGAAAACTCATACCCACATTTACTTTAACCAACTTCTTATGGATGTTTGAGAGGCTAGAACTGTGTCTCTAGTCTAGTTGATGGGAACCATCTGCCTGTTTTTACATTTCCTGTGTCTCACCTGTTAGGGGAGCATCAGCTCTGGGCTGTTCTTTGCGCCAGGAGGGAACAAACACGGTAATGGAATTATGACCTCTGTCCAGGAAGAACTCCACTGCCAGCTGTATGCCCCGGCATGAGAACACTTCCTTGTTGCCGTGACTGTAAGACAAAAAAAAGGGTGGGGGTGGAGGGGGTAAAACAGTTATTTGAATAGAAACAATATAAAAGGAAGCTGCAGAAATTCAGTTGATCTGTGTAAAAAAAAAACGTGTTTTTGAATGCTGCCACTGAGGGAACCTTCACTCTGCCTTTTACTTACTGTGCATGTGCAGTTTTACACTTCATATCTGTTAAAGGGTGGAGATCTTAAAGCTGTGAATTTGCATATTGTATCAGTGAGTTTTACCAAACCATTCATTGTGGTCAAAGGTTGTAAAAGTCTCAAGTGATGATAGTAACTGAATGTAACAGGATCACAGATGAATGACACCGATAATGACTGAAGGCAGTTTGTTATTTTAAAAGTACAATCCTTAGATAATTAACAGTCAAATGAATAAAAGCATAAAAGTTGTGATAAGACATTTTAAATTAAGTTGGTGATATCTAAGCCATGGGAAATTTTGATAAGGATTACCTCATGGCAACATTGCTGCCATCAATAATAACAGGCCTAAGTTCTGTGTCTGCACTCTGTTGGTCCCCCGGTTGTGGTGACATCCTGCAGGGCCTGAGAGCCCAGCTGGGATGCAGCAGAGGGTCTTTCAGGTTCGTGCTCTTCTTATCACTTTCCGAAACACAGGTTGCACTGCTGGTTCTGCTCCTAACAAGCTCCCCTAACACTGAGTTGGTGTCTGTGTTTAGGCCCAGCTTGCTCAGAGCAGACTTCACCTCTGATGTGGAGTAACCCAGCTTCCTAAATGAGTCCACTCTGAGCTGGAGCTCCTCACTGTCTGCTTCCAGCAGGTCTGAAGCTAAATTCTGACTGAGAATTACTTGGTCCATCCTCAAGCTTCGTTTTGCAGCATAGAAGAACGTCAGTGTGACTGGAAAAAAAAGAAAGAAGAATAGACTTGATTAGGAATTCCATCCGTAGTTTAACTGGGTATTTTGATTAAAATAGTTAACATAATCAAATCAACACTCAACACTGTTTTAAATTGATTTCATCCAACTCTTAACTGAAGCTGTATGATGTTTACAAAGAGAAAAAAACCCATTAAATACATTTTTGAATAGCCTTACAAAATTGAAAATTAGCATATAGATTTAGTTAGCAATTATGCCTTTTTAAAAACTATGACATCAATAGACCGAAATCTGTATCTGGTTAATTCATTTCTTGGCTTAAAGAAAGAAGGAAACAAACTGTTGAAACATACTTGCCTAGAAGCCAACGTGAGTTTGCCTCTTTTCATGTCTTACTTTAAAGATTATGCAATTTTGGGAGTCTTGGGTTAACGGGGCAAACAAAACTACATATTTCATGATCTTCAAGATTTTCTGATCAACACTATTTTGATGTTTTGTCAAGCAAATGCAAATGGATCAACGAAAACATACAAAAACATACAACAGCACTTGTGATTAAAACATACAACAGAATAGGTGAAACTTTGATAACCTACAGGTTAAGGATCCCTGATCACCCTCTTAAAAGAATTACCAGTTGCCAATGAACGTATGGCATCATCACATTCGCTACACTTGATAGAAGTACAAGCAAACATCAGAAGTTAACTCTGATGTAACCTATTTTTTTGTCAACTAAACAGTATCGGTTGGGAGAGTTGTACGGTTTCTGGTAAATGACAACAGCTCAACATAAAAAGCGAAGTTTGCGCGAGTTTTGTAGCTACAACTCAGATTTAAGCAACAGAATGCCCACTTCACACGGGTGTGCACCTCTACCTGACTCAGCCACGGACGGATGATCTCCCTGTCGCAAACCAACAGGCAGGTAAACAAATGTCACCGCAGAGGAGAAGCCACTCACCTCTTACGTTTGTCTCTTTGCCCTTGTGTCCATTTACAGGAATAAGAAACTCGAAACAAGTCGAGTTAAGGTTTGTAAGTACCGTGAAGTTTGGCACGGCTCATTCTGCACCGCCTACTTATAAAAGTCCCCCCCCCACACACACACACACACTACCACCACACACACACACACACACACACACACACACACACTCCACCCATGTTCCCTTCACGCCGAGGCATGCAGAGTCATGAGAAAATTTGCATGTTAAGAGAGATAACAGGACGCTCCTTTTCCACTTGTTGTCAGTCTGTGGTGTCGGGAAGTAATATGAGAGCAAAGATCTCTTTCTGCATTTTCATGCCGTTTGATGCTGCAGCTTTTCTCAGTACTTCATTAAGAGGAAGTACAGAGAAAGATAACCTGACCTTTGCTGTAGCATATTGGTTTAGTTACACAGCACTTGAGCAAACATGGAACAAACATTCACTTCGGAAATATGCTTAAAATGTTCAGTGAGAATTTTTTAGACTTTTACCTGTTCTGAAAATTCAGCCTAACAGGTAAAAAAAAAAAATCAGGTTATCCTCAAAGTCAACTGTTTATGTTAATTTTGTTATGAATTTTGTTAACTATGTTAGCATTATCTGCTCCCTTTATCATTGTTATCGTTGTATTCAAAATGTGACACATTTGGATTATCTAATGAGAAGCATGTTTGTTAGGGAGTAACCTCAATCTTTGTAATTAAAATAGTTACTCTCTTCTCAAGTGGATTTTTCTAAAGGACAAGGCACCATCTAGTGGTCGAGAGGCCAAATAACACAAATCTACCAACGCTGAATAATTTTATTTTTCTATAGAAATAAAACACTTATACCCGAATAATGTTACCAGTTAAAAAATTAACAACTCGTTTTAAACATGTAATGGTGACAGAATTATTGTTTGTGGCACTGATGTGAAGCAACTAATTCACATCATTGCTAGATTTACTCAAGCACAAATTCAAATCCTCGTTGTAATTTTATGCTTGCTTATACCCAACCCAAGCTTGCTTTTACTCATATTCCACACCAATGATCTGATGTATAGTTCATGATCAATCTACATTCTGACATAGAAAACAGTTAAAATAATCTTCCTTATAACAAACCACAGCCATAAAGCTTTTTTAAAAAGGTAACTTCTTATTTGTTCAAGTTTACATTGTGGTTTACAAAACAGCATTTCAGCATAAGGACTACTTCATCCAGACGTCCACCAACCTCTAAAGCTGATCCTCATTAAGGATGTTAACACATTTACTCATTGAGCTGACACTTTTCTCTAACTTCAAGTGAGGAACAAGTGAGCAAGTCTCAGTGCAGTAAGAAGCCCAGTAAAATTATATTAACATGGCAAGTGTGGTGGGTTCTGTTTTTGACAGAAAGTCATAGAGTAATTAGGGGAAAGTATAAGGATGAATTCTGAGTTCTGTAAATACACAAGGTCAAAATGAGTCAGCTTATCAGAAGGTATGTTTGAACTGATCTTATCTGCCATATCCTTTTGCCAATTTTATTTCCTCCAACCGCAGCTGCTACCTGTAACTGCGCATAGCTTCATATTTAATTATTTGGCCACTAGATGTCACCCTTGCTGTATGATATCCTACCCTAAAGTCACTGATCTAACCAAGCAGATTATGGACAGTGTTGGTCTGCAAGCAGTTGTGGCTTTAGTGGACTGCTGGTTAAATTGGAAAGATTTGTGAGGTGTGTTTGTGTGTGTATGTGTGTGTAAACAACCCTTTGTGTACAGGGTTAATGGCATGGTTGGCTTGGACTCACCCTGCGTGGAGCTGGTTAATGGCATATACAGAGTTGAGTTCCAGAGAGTGGAGAAAGTAATCAGGACCAGTTGCCAGGCGGTTGCCTCCTCTGAGGGCTCACACCACTGGTCCCAGGTGTCTGCAAGGCCTGATATTATGGGGCAATGAGCTGCATCCGGGAACCATGGGGTTGAGCTTCCGCAAACACACTCACACAGATGTATTTCCAGAGGACACCATACCGACTAACAATTTTTACCTAAACACTCACCCTAACTATAACCATTACCTCCCCATCCTTAACCTTGCACTTAATGAATGGAAAATATTAAAAGTACATGAACAAATTTCTTTTCACTTTAGAACAAGTGGATTATGTATGATTTATTATGTGGGAGAGTCTACAAAAATGCTTTATGAAGTAACAGCTGTTGCATGACACTTTGCTAAAAGAACAGTTATTTACAGCAACAGAGAATGCAATCTGTAAAGGCACCATTTAGAATATAGCAGCCTCTGGTTTAGTACATTGTTTTGTAATTTATGGCTAGGTTACACTGGAAGGCATTATTGGCATCCAGAAAACTATTGTTCAGGAATGCAAATCTTGAACCTTGCTGAGAATCCAAGTGCCAAGACTTGATGAGCTTAGTGCAGATTGGGTGTTGTGAACATCTAACGCTTATTTCCTTAACATCTTGGGGGATGCATTGGCCTGCTCAAAGGCATATCTTGTCCCTCCAGGCAGGTGCAGTTTGGCAAGGCTTGTTAAACCTGAGACAGTTGATCAAATATTCAGCCAGACTCATTGTGTTCGTTGAGAGCTTTTGGATGTGGTTGGGATAGTGGCGTGCTGATAAAAAACAGCTTTGTAGTGCCTCAGTGTGGGTCTCCCTTTGCTATTCCTTTCAGTGCCTGCCCGGGTCAGCCATCTGTCAGAAAAATTAATTTTTGTATGATTTCTTTAAAAAGATCCAAAGTAAAGAAAGCCAGCCCTTAACTGAAGTAATCCATCTTGCGCCAATGGTGTCAGAGTGATTCACGATTTCCAATTTACCCACGGTTTGAATCTAAAGTAAATCAGGCAGGACGGCTCTACCCTTTGTGCAGCCGGACGACAAACCCTCAGTGACAAGAGCTTTCAAACGAACATATCCCCCACATTCATCTTGTTCATTTATTACCCCAGACATCCTACAACTTGTCCTAAGTAGAACAGCAAGCAAAGACCTCATGGCATTGTGTGCGAGTATCAAGGAGTTAAGGCTTTAACGCTGGCTAGGTGGCTATATCATTGAAACAAAATTGGACTAAAGAGGAGTAGAATGAAAAGGACCGAAGTTTTGAATCTGTGTTTAATTTAATTTGCTTTGATTAGTGGCAACTGAATTCCCTGAGCAGCATGTGAGCAGACAGCTGCAGTGTAGCATGCACCTCAGTCTGCTGTTCATGGATACCAGCTAAGATGAAACTGAAAACATTTGGATCAAGCGAAAACATAAATGCTAATTCTTTTTGGCCTCTCTTTGGTTGGTTTAGTTTGACAGTCATATTATTAGTCAGCAATTATTTACGGTATATTTGAAATGTTATTTAATTTTTATGCACAACTACAGTCATCCACTGTGTTCATACAACTAAACTAAGGACGATAACTTATTATAGGTGGGGTAGTTTGTTTGTATATGCATAACTTCCCTTTTGATAAGAGCAATGCTGTATTCATGTACCATGGAGACAGAAGCCTGAAATCCCAAAATTTTCAACCTTGAGGTCAAGTTAAACGAAGCAGCCTTTGTGTTCACAGGGCAAGCTGCCTTTTTGTGAAATTTTACCCAAGTTACCAAATAAAAATATCTTCTAGAATCGTCTTTCTATCTTTTTTCATTTTTTTTTGCAGATTCAAAAATTCAGAGAGAGAAAAAGAGACAGACTGTACCAGTCTCAGAACAAACAATGAATAAAAGAAAGAATGAATAAGTGAAATAAAATCTAATGTACTGCTTCACTTGTTTTACAGTGGTTATGTTCTAAATGCATCTACATCACCACACAGGAGGTGAGGCGGTGTGCACTACAGAGTTTAGGTGATAAGTGACAGTCCAGGAAACATTCTGAACAGCAAAGTCAGAACTAACAAGGAAAATACCTGCAGAAGGCGTTGTTGCTGAGAAAAACACCAGCACACACTTTTAGGGTCTTAAGATACAACTGAGTGGCAAGACGGCCCCATGTAATTTAAGCTAAAAAGGAAGTCAAACCAATGTGCAAACTATTTTTCAAAAAAGTTCTTCAACCCAAAATAAAAACATCTGCTTGTATACTGAGATTGGACTTGCAGCTGAAGTGTATGATATGATCAGTTTTGTTAATTTCTACTTGGACAACATACTCACCTTCAAGTGAAGCTCAAGCATCCTCATGTTTGTTTTCTTTTTGCTTGTGCCAGATATTCAGATTCAAAACCTATTTTACTCACCATCTCTTCATCTGCCGTAGTGCCCTGCTCTGAGCAATGATTGGTCAGATGTTGATTGTCAATCTTTGCATCAATTTGAAGATGACAGACCTGAGACCTCCTTTCTCTCACCATGTGTATCATGAACAATGGCTTGGGGGCCTTGCTGCTGCTTGCAATGGAGACATTCAGACAGGTATAATTGGGGCATTTTTGCAACATAAAATTATGGCTCCATCACAAATCACGGCTCTTATCACAGTGCATGTTCTGCCTTTAGGGAGAGGCAGTTCAACTGATTACTTATGAATGAGGCTATATGTTGTGTCTTTTAGGGACATTCAGCTTGCTAAGTCTTTTATAAAAAATGACAAACTATCATCATTACGTTTGTGTTAGCAATTAATCAAATGAGCATATGTATTTTAAAATGGGTCACTCATAGTTTGAACCCTCAGAAAATTATCAAATTACATTGTCATTCACATTATTTCTATTTCAGTGCATCTTACCGTATTGTTTTCATTTCACTGGCTTTCACTTTGCGGTTTTCTTCAACCCAGCCTAATAAAATGTGTCAAACATAAGCTGATCCACAGCATGAAACAGATTTTGTTCCTGGTTCAAATCTCAGCTGGGGCCTTTCTGTGTGGTATTTGAAAGTTCTCCCTGTGCATGTGTGGGTTCTCTCCAGGTACTCCAGCTTCCTCCCACCGTGCAAATATGCACAAAACCGTCACAAAACGTAAACAAATACTCCCACACTCACTCACTGTTTGTTTAGGTTGAAGTCAACTCAACCACTTACTGTAGATATGAAAAACGTCTGGGTTTGGATCATGGCTTGCCTTAAAAAACTGCCAAGTCAATAAGGATTTGCCAAAAATCACTATGGGTCATTAGCTGGAGTCAAGCCTGTTCCTCGTAAAAAATTCCACAGTCAAATAGAATTATTAGATATATTGGAAATAAATGTATTCTTGTCCAATCACATTTTACACATCACTCTCCACCTAAACCCTCCTGTCCAGACAAAGCTACATCCAGCTTTTAAAAGACCAAGATAGCAACCAAAGGTTTTCAAAGCATTGGATGACATCACAACAATTATGTCCACTTCTTGTATACTCTGCTCACATCACTCACAAGAGAGTATTATCATTGCTAATCAGGTAAAATGATCCTTTTTTGACTTTGGTTGTCAGTCGGTTAAGTTCATTTTACATATTATATTCTTTATGACTGATTTTAGTTACTGTTTCATTTTCACATGTTGCATGGTTAGCTTTAGGAACAAACCATTTGACAAGGAAAGATTATTTGTAGAGCACAATTCGTACACAAGGCAAATCAAAGTGCTTTACAGCTTCATAAAATCACAAGAAGGCAAATAAAATCATTCCATGAAACATAAAAATAATAATTAATTAATTAGATTAAAAGCGAAGAGTGCAGATAAAATACTTTCATTTGTCATATGCACAGCTAAAAATAACTATTTTCAGCCTGGATTTAAACATTGTCAGAGTTGAGGCCTGTCTCACATTTTCTGGAAGGTTTTAGGAGCATAAAACTGAAACGCAGCATCACCTTGTTTAGTCCTGACTCTGGGCAGCAGGAGACCTCTCCCTGAGCTTCTCAGAGTCAGAGTTGGTTCATATGGCTCTAACATGTCAGAGATGTACTTTGGTGCCAGACCACAAAAAGACTTGTACACAAGCAGAGATGTTTTAAAGTCTATTCTCTGAGTGACAGGAAGCCAGTGCACAGACCTGAGCACTGAACCAATATGGTCGTATTTCCAAGTTCTAGTCAAGATTCTAGCATTCTGGGTGTTCTGCAGCTGTCTTACTGCCCATCTTGAGAGCCCAGTGAGCAGGTCATTACAGTAGTGTAAACTGCTGGAGACAAATGCATGGATTAGTCTTTCTAAGTCTGGTTTAGACACTGTTCCTTTGATTCTGGCAATGTTTTTTAGATGGTAAAAAGCTGCTGATGTCATTGATTTAATGTGGCTGTTAAAGTTCAGGTCTGAGTCCAATATTACCCCTAGATTTCTAACCTGATTTTTAGGTTTAAGAGAGAGAGTCTCAAGGTAACTGATAACACTTTCTCTTTGTTTCTGTGGGCCACAGACAATGATTTCAGTTTTGTCTGAGTTTAGACTCAATTTGCAATTCCCAAAGTCATCAGTGTGACTAGTCTTTCCCCAACAATACTCCATAAAAATGTTGATGGTCGTTTTGCTGGTTTTGTGGATCAATGTTTCGATTGTTTGATGTATGAGTGGACTGATTTTGTCTCACTCTTATTGGTTTATTTATGTAAAAAACACCTACTATGCTTTATTTGCTCAACTCCATCAGACAGCCAGATGAATATTCCTGAGGCTTTAAAGTAGAGAGCTGGATATTTCATGAAAAGAGCAGATGCAGACCAAAACATAGCCCTTTACAAAGCTGTTACTTTACACTACAAATATCTTTATTCTTCTTGATATGCGTGTCAGATCACAGTACAAACCCTGACACTCTGTGAAAGAATAAAAGTCCTTGATATAAATAATGAAATGTGGATCATTTGGGAGCTTTAAAGCATTCAGATCTTCTAATCTTTCACAACAAAATAGTTCAAATGATAATACTAGATTATAGGCAAAACTCTCAATGAATGCTCATGCATTCATATTCTCTTGATGTGTAATCAAGCTTGCAACTGTGAACTTCAAAATGTTGTGTTGTCTTTACAATTTATTCCCACTGCCTCCTGGTGGCAACAAACAGGTTATGCTGGATTACCAAAATAAACAATCTCTGATTTTGAAATAGATTAATTTTATTTAGAAATGACAAATAATATTATATTCTGTACCTAGTAAAGCTAGTATCTGGCCATGCAGAGAGCTGTATTCATATGTACAAATGAATGAAGGGATTTTTGGTTGGTTTCTCTGAGAAAGAGAACTTTGTATAGATAAGCTTTAAAAAACATCCAAACACTCATTTTTCTATTTGAATAAATGTGTCCCAGCCAGCCATAGATCATATAAATATAATTCTGTGTCGTTGCTCTCGATCCCAGTGCAGCCTAGGTCTGTGCAGGTGTAACCTCAGCGTGGAGCCTCGTCCAGGAGCGCCAGCAGTGTTCTGATTAATTGTTCCTGTCAGTTCAGGTCATTTAGTCCTATCTGATATTCTGCATATTACTAGTTTTTGGCCCAACAAAAGGCACATACCAGTGATGCATGCAGTTGCACAGGCAAACAGAGGTGCATACAGTACACATGGATACCAGCACACACAAAGATGCACAAACAAAAAAAACCCTTTCCAATTCCCGAGCAAATCATGCTCATGCAGTCAGGCAACGCTCCAAGGTATTCATTACTATTGATGTCAGAATCCACAACAAGAAGTGATGGCTGAACCTCCTGCAGTCTGTACTGTTTAAAGTCGAGCTCCTCTCCCCCAGCTGTTGCTCCCTGTCTTCACTTAGGAGGGGAGACTGTGATGATTAATGCACTCTCTGCTGGGATCTCAGGGAGAAAAAAACACTAAAAAACAGGAGTCTCTGCTGAAGTGCTTCGCTCATTCAAAATCTTTACTGTGGAGCCATGCTGAAAAATAACTGCATCAAAATTGAAAATGGTAACGGTCTCGCATTCTGCCATGTGTGTGCTACTGTGCGGCTTGAGATGGATTAAGCCGATGCCTCTTTGCTCTGAGCATTGTCTGGAATGTGTTTCTGTTTTCCAGTTGCAGCTTTCAACTTGAACCAGTCTTTATCAATCAAATAAGTTGTGGCCTGTAGGAACTGCATCATTGTGTTTGGTTTATCACGGAGGTGGAGAGAAAATAAATAGCCTAAAAGAGTTTATAGGGGTTTTATTGGGGAGAATCTTTTTTCTTTGTGCTGAATAAAAAAGGTAACATAGTTACATGGTGTGACAGCTACTCTCTGTTCTTGCATTCACTGGATGATTACTTTGATGTTTGTTCACCTCAGGGCTCCTGTTCTTGCTGACGCCGCACAGAATTGTGGTATAAGCTGTGTAGTGATAACACAAACTTGATTTGGCTTGGTGGAGGTGCTGAACGCTGGAGATAGTGTTCAGCTCAGAGAATACAGCTCTTGAGTGATTCACTATACTTTGTGCTTGACTAAAAACAACCTGCAGGGTGCATTGAGACTTTTATAGATTTGTTATTATGCCAAAAAAATGCCCAAACAGATTGTAATGGATGACGTAGAAATACATGGTTTGTGATTTTGGTGATTACTGTTTTGCAATAGAGATTTACTATATTAGATAAAAGACTGACAAAAGAATATTTATAAGCAGAATTATCAAATTTAATGAGACAGAGGCTGAGATTTCATGAATTTTGGCCATAGAATGTTTTATATTTAAAGTGCACTGCACCCTGTATCCCCAAAACAAGAGCAAAAAGTGCTGTGCATGCCTCTAAAAACAAAAAAATTCAGAGCTGAATACTTAAGTTAATCACTTCTAAGTTGGACCATGCTTCACCTATTTTGCCTTTTGACTTGAGTAAGTGGGTTAACAAATGGACAAACCAATGTCATAACCTCCTTGGTGATGGAACAGATGCAACCAACTGTATGACTTTATGTACCACAGCCTGCTGGTGAATGCCCAGGTCATCTAAAATCTGACTTTGCTTTTATAAATTTTGAAAACTCAAGGTGAAAAATTCCTTAGGGTTGTTTTTTTTCAGACTTTTCAGCTCTGCAGAGCTTTTTACAGCTGCATTTACAGGCTACATACTGATCTTCATAAAAGCTTCCATTTATGTGAAAAATAAGACAAATTTTTCTTTGAGAATAGATATGGAAGCAGCATGAAAAAAATAGTGTGTTTCTTTGAAGTTATTTTTGGATTTCTCTAAAAAGAGTTAAAGTGCATAACATGGGATAATCCTTTTTTCCAAATACCGCTAAGTTCAGATCCAGTGAAACTTTCAGCGACATAACTTAGGAATGATAGGCAGTTTCCACTTCTTAAGGAAGAAATTGGCCCACATTAGCTGATGTCTACATATTTTTTCTTTTGTATGTAGCTGGGCTGCCAGGGTTTTGTTTCTGTTTAGCGACCAGTACATTTTCTGCTCTATACATGTACATTTACTCCCATTTTCTGACAACAAAGTGCAGTGTCACATTGATGCTCCAAACCTGTTAATGGAAACCTCTCTGAAACGGTGTGGCTGGTATAGAGAATATGAGGCCGATGTCAAACACCATACTGTGTCTCTGATTTCTCTAAATATGTCTTTTAGTCGATGTAATGTTGATGTCTGCGGATCGATGGTTGATGAGGGATTGAAAAGCTGACTGAGTACAGTATTCTAGCTTCAGGATGGTGTTTCTATGTTAAGTATGATCAGCCTCGAAAGTCATGTCTCAGTCCATTCCTACTCAACTTAATCAAATACTAAACATATCTATACAGTGCATGTATGAAAAAATAGTTTTTGATTGGTGTCAAAAAGAAAACAGATCTTATCATAAATATAGTGACTCATAACTAATAAAACTGTTTAACTATATTAAAACCTCCTTTTATCTTCTCTTTCTCCTCTCCTCTCAGATTCAACAGTTTTTTTTAATTCAGACAAAACAAAAACTAACAAGGCAACAACAGCAGTTGTTGAGGCAGAGGTAAAAGGAGAGAATTCTTCACAAGATGGTACAACACTGTGTGACAAACCTTAACATTCTCTATAGTTGTTACCTTGGGCAGTTTAAAGATGTCATAAACACCCCAGGCAGAAAGTACTATAAAGATCACTTTAAATCCTTTGGCAGCTTTATATATATCGTTCTGTGGACAGACTGTTTCCAACATTGGTAGTGTTTGAACCATGAAAGAAACAGGGATAAAACTGAGAACTGAATAGAGGGCAGCGAAGATAAAGGGGCCAAAGAGCTATTGTCTGTTCCACTTCACATTCCTCTTTTTATTTTGTATTTGTGTTTGTAACTACATGAGATATCTTTATGTTATGTAAAAGATAAAAGATTTTTACAGCTGGTTGGGGCCTGAGAACTCATCAGTGTCACAGCTGGTGTGGTCTCATAAAATGGTCTCCTGTTGCTGGATTTCCACTGATTTAGCACACATTTGATCTCACTTACGTTGTTTGCATGTATAGACAGTACAAAACAGCATTATACTCCATTTTGTCAGTATTGTCCAATATAGTCACAAATTCTGACTCTGCAAGACAAACACAGAAGATGTTGGTAGACTCTACCATCCATCTTGGTAGAGTCTAAAATGCTTTAAAAGTGTTGGAGTAAGAAATAATAAGCACCAGTTTTAACTGGGGGGATTTTCCCTTTCTCTTGCTTCCATTTTCTTTTCTTTTTTTTTTTTTTTTGGCCAGTTATACCCACAGGGTCATTGTGGGGCGTTGACAGCTCTTGTACTCCACTCTGTATGTGTGGGCATTAGTTTGCTGTCAGTAGCGCTACCATGGAGCGACTGTTGCCATTAGCTGTTAGATTTCTAGATTTCTGATTCGTGCCCAGCAGGAGTGAAGCTGCCAAATGGCCGTGATAACAGACAGCAGGTCTTTTGCCCCTTCGTTGTCCTCTTTAACTGGACTGATTGTGCTTCTGCTTTACACAGCAAGAAATCATTTTTTTCTTTCTCAGTTTTATTCCCTTGTTGTATTTTTCCAATTAACAAATAAAATCTTCAATACTAGAACACATAAACAAGACAAATAAAAGAAAAAACACAAATCAGCACTGTTTTGCCTTAAGGTAATTTTGACAATTTCCCTCAACATTTAACTGAAAAGATAAATAGGTTATTAAAACAACTGGTGATGAATTATTTGTAGATTGACATATCTGTGGTTAAAGAAATAATGTTTTTTTTAAGATAATGTTTTTCTAATCATGTACACATTTAAATGCAAGTCATAAAATTACAATCATCCACTGAAGAACAGGTCTAAAACAAATACGGTGTGAAAACAAACATGAAAAACAGCCGGTATGAATAAATTAGAAATAACAACGGGACAATATAAAATTGATGTTTACTTCCCATCATATTTCTTTATGTGTAAATCTCTAATAAACACGACTTAACTCAATAAAACTTAATTTTCATCCTGTCTTGAGAGGAAATTAGGCTTGCTGAGATACCAATCAGGAAAAGAAATTTCACCATCATTAACACAACTTTTTCTTTCTCCATCTACAGTATCATTTTGCGTAAGTGTCTGAAGAATCAATGTTTTTGCTTTATTCTGATTTGCATGCTGAGTCATCATTTGATTCTAACATTTAGATCAAGTATATACATCTGACAGACAGGCTGGTGCTGTGTCAGATATGGATGGAGGGATGGACAGATGGGATTGCATACCAAAGCTGAAAATGTTGGATTTGATCATACAGAGAGAGGAGGATGTGTTAGTGCTGTTGTTTAAAGTGTATTTGCCCTTATCATTTGTAATGATTGATTCTTGTAATGAGTTTTTCTGAATTTAACAACTGACTCTTTCTTGGCCACCAAGACCAATACTACCTCACCCCTTTCCCCATGGCAAACCTCAATCCCGCTTTTTAGTGTTTGCGCTTTGAGGACATTCAATGTACTTTGATAAGTTCTAAATCATTTATATCTTCTACTGAGGAAAAGGTTTAAACCACTAAGACAGAATGATACTTCATGTTTTGCACTGGGGTGTTTTCCAACAGTATATAGAGCTTTTAACCCCACACCCCATGCTTTGTTTTCCTCTCGTCAGCGGTGTGTAAAAATGTAATTCTTCCTTATCATGACCCAAACACGCTGCCATTCATCTAGCGGCTGCCAGTTTTTATTTGCTCTGCTTCAGTCTGCTTTTCTGCCTCATGCCATGAATATCTGAAATGGAATTTTGAGTGGTTAAATACAGGTAGTAATTCAATGTTGTTTTTTGTTCCTACAATGAAAAGTATTATCATATAATACTATGCACATTATGTTGTCTTTAGCTCTGGGACTTAATAGGGTAATCATTTCTTGTCATTTCATTGCCAAGAACTTTAATGGAATTTCTGTATAATTGCAAAAATGCTAATGGAAATCAGAGCTTTTGGAATGTAAAATAGCAGAAAACAAATGGCACGAAGATGGATGAATCACCAATAGTGATAGCACTGCTAATTTAAATGAAGAGAATAAAAATGGGTTTGTATGATAATGTGTTGCTACACGAGAATAATTTATTATGCAGAGTACAGACAATAAGTAACAAAAAAAAAAAACATTTTAGCAAAAAAAACAAACAAACTGATTATTAATGAACATGATAATATATTCCTCAGTGTCAACAACGAGCAGGCATACAGACAGTACAGATTTGCCACACAGAAGCAGTCTTGAACCTCTATAAAGTGAGGAGGAAAAAGACACTGTTTCAATTACAGTATACATGGAAAGGGCATTTCTGTAGCAGGATTGATATGTCACTCTGACAATGTCCAATTAAAAAGGGAGAATGCTTCCATTATTCTTTTATTAGAATAATGTGCCTGAAACGGCATTGAAAGACATGCACCTCCTGGTTAAAGGTGAGAGTCCATCAAGCGTGAAATGAGAACAGCACACATAAAATAATTCATATTTCCCCATGGCCACTATAATTTAGCCATGCAATTATACTGTGTGTGTGTGTTTTTGTATTTTATTGCCAGAAAAACATGCAAAATAATACATTTATGGTTGACTGTATTTCTATCATGGGATTTATTTTTGCTATACCTTTGTAAATATCCCAAAATCAGGTTTAAAATGAAGCTTTAAGCATTCTAGCATTCATTATTGTCATCAGAAAATGAGGGACAAAATCTCCCTGCAAAAAGTGTGGAATAAAATATCTAATTTAGGCCAATGGTGACGGCTGATTAAAAAATAATAAGAAAAATGAATAACTGCAATCAGCAATTTATGCACTCTAACCCTAACAGATTCGTGAAGGAATGAGTTAATTTGGACAAAATCAAAAGAATGAACAGCAATGAGCTGTTGTCAACCTGATGAAGCTGAACAAAGTCAGAGCTGTACCATTATTACAAGATTATTCTGTTAATCAGATCAGCTCCAACTTGGCTTGAGATACCGGAATTTTGCTTTTAAACCTCACTCTTTCTGAATATATTGGATCAAATTTAGCCACCTTTTAAGACTGATCTTTCCCATCCATTAGTAGAGTTGTATAGCATACATCTTGAGTGCTTCATGTTAAATAGGTGTTGATAAAGTCAAAGTTTAGTAAGCCAGTGCACCTATTGTAATAAAATGATGATTAGTCTGTAGCATTAAACTCAATAATTCAAGGGTTTCTTTTGAGGGACATTTCTTTTTTACCATTTGCGCATCATTTCTTGTAATACAAGCAAATTCAAAGTCTCTACATTGTTCAAGTGGTCAACAAATAACACAAAAACTTAAACCAATGCTTAGTCACGATATGATACTTTTTATATTGTGCGCCAAATTTGGTGAAATTTTGGTGAGCACATACGTGCATAATGTTGGCATGGCATTTGCAGCATTCCCCCTGGATATCTTTGCAGTACATTTGGTTTCCCTCTTTCTAGACACATGGCCAAGGTATGTACTCAAATTCATAGTAAATGAACTAAAGTCATAGTCTATAAACTATGCCCAATTTCTTGTTAAGCCCCTCTAAATGGCTAAGACTTTTCATCTATGGTGGCCATGTTGTTTGATCAGTTCTGCCTATTCATAGGGTCAGTCAACCATGGAGTGTGGAAAATTTTCAGTTGATACAGTAAAAATAAAAACGTACAAGCCCCAAGGTGTAATCACTGACTTTTTTGTCTGTTAGTACTGTTAACCACTTCTATTTTGACAGTGTCATGGAGTATATAAAACTGCATTCCTGCAAGTAATCATTTTAGTGTTCAAGCACATGGAAAAGAAAAGAGATTGTTGTGTTGCAGGACATGAGAGAGCCCATTACATTTCGTTACAGTTTTACGAACAGCCGTGAGACTTTAATTTGTTGAATACACTAACATACACTTTTCAAATCGAGAGAAAATGGTGCACCGGTTAACATGAAAATGAATTATGTGTGAGTATCTGCCATGTAACTGGCATGACATGAAAGGAATACTTATGCAAAGAGAAATGGCCTGCGGGGTCTCTTCCATGACCCAGTTCAAACTTTGCAGGAGGCAAGAACGCTCCTCATTGCTTCTCTACTTTTCTACCACAGTAGAAATGATGGAATACATTAATGCCAATGGACTATGACCTGACACATAAATCAGTGGCAATGAATATGTGCCTGACAAATCTAGAAGAGATGGGTAAAGCATCCTGTTAGTTCCCAAGTGACAAGAGTGGTTAAAAGCTCAAGTGCTTAACAATACAGTAAAATATACTGGCTGATTGAATCTGTGCACTCCCACTCCAACAGCTACCTCCTCCAGCGACTGCGCTGGACCTAATTATCTTGTGTAAGCGGCAGCCTGGGGATAAGCTGCATCTGAATACTCAAACCTGTCTGTTATAGCTCACAATTTAAACCTACGTAACTCTTGTTATCAGCATTTTTCCCTGCCCCAAGTTCCCAGTTTCCTTTTCTGAAGAGCATAATTGTCTTGACATGCTCATCATGCACAGAATGAAATGTTGATTCCACCTTAATTATCTTCCCCAAGGGTCATCGTTGTGACTTCTACAGAGTACAAAAAGCCACTCTGCATTTACACAGATGAGCCTTGCAGTGTTAGTTACCCACCGCGCTATTTTACGTCTTGCTCAAATGAATGTCTCGCTTACCATAATTAAACAAGCCACCTTGACACATTTCAACAATTAACTTTTAAACGCTTGGATCTCCCTAAATCAAAATCTCGTGATGACTTTTAAAAGCCAGTCTCTGTGGCAGAGGCAAAGGGTCAACCTTATTAAATGAAATTTGAAATGAGCTAATTGAGAGTACTAAAGGGGCCAGTCACATCTGATGACCAAATATGTCATCTGAAGAGAGCATGATTGGATCCCAGAAAGACAGACATTAGTTGGCAAATTGTACTATTTTAGCGTCAAGAATAACACCATTTCAGTTAATTTTCTTTATCTATCCCTCCATCCATTTTCTATACCTGCTTAATCCAATTTAGGTTCACGGCGGGGGTTGGAGCCTTTCCCAGCTTCGATTGGGCAAAAGGTGGGGCACACCCTGAACAGGTCGCCAGTTCATCACATGGCCACACAGAGACAAACGAGACACACAACCATACACACTCACAGCTGGGATTTAAACCAGGAACCCTCTTGCTGTGAGGAGACGGTGTTAACCACTAATTTTCTTGATGTAAAAGATTTTTTACAATTTCTTGTAGATTTATTTATTTTTTGTTATATTTGAGTAATTCTTTCCCTAACACAAAGACTTAGGCATGATTTAATCAAAACATGAGGCGATTCTGAATCTTGCCACCTGTATCCGTTTATTCCTAAATCCCCTCTACAGAGCTGGCATTGCCATGATGCTTTAGTTCATGACAGCAAGAATGTATTTTAGAATACCTCATCTGCATATATCTTATTTAGTCTCTCTACTCCCAAACAAATTAAATCTTAAGTCAAACTCAAGACATTTTTCTGCACTGGAACCCAATTATCCCTCACTCACTGTAAACTGTTTGGAGCACTATGCTCCATGTTTCAAAGGCAATCTCTGCTCTTTGTGTCCAAACTTTCCTGCTATATCTCACTAAATTTGAGATGAATTACTTCTCCCTGTTTTTCACCTCAAAGAACAACATCAGAGATAAATGCAATGATATCAACTTTCTCAGGAAGCCACTGGATTTCAGAATTAATGTGTGACTTGGCTGTTTTGATATGAAAAATAAAGTAATCTTGATGGATAACATTCCACATACAAAGCTTGAGTACCGATAGTTATATTCACTACATTTTTACAAAAGTGAGGTATGATAAAGACAAATTAATGAACCAAATGAACATATGATTTACCACTTAAATTATAGACAACGGTGTTGATTAAAAATTAATGAACGGCTCATCAATTTGGTATTTGTGTATCTGTGGTCTTTAAATATGGAGAAAAAGTAGAAAAAAATAAAACCCAAAAGGGAAATCTGATTGCTAAGTAATTCAAGTCTACATATCTAAGCAAATCAAGCCAAAGAAGTCTAACCAAGCTCTGATTTAAACCAAGACATAAAAGGAAACTACCAACAAGTACAGAAACAACACATAAAGCACAACTTTGGCATTTCATTGAAGTCACTTTCTGGCAACAAGATTAATATAGATTTCTAAGATTAATGCAATTTTAACCAAAAAAAGCAGAAATTGATCTAAACATCTGAAAGCGTTACTCTTCTGCTCAGGTGCTGTAAATCCATTGCTTGAAAACACTCTGACTGAAACTAGAGCAAAAGATTTTTTTTATACAAACATCTACTTTTCTTGCATCATACAATACTGTAAAAATGTTTTGTTTGCAAAGCTAGTGAGTATTTTGTTTGCAAATTAAGACTGTAGACACCTTATTATGAATAATGATAACAATATAATTAACTCCACCACATTAAAATTCTTCTGTCATGTCATGACTCAATAATGATCTGTAACATGATGCATACTGATCCATGAAAATGACTGAGAAAGGCTATCGTGCAAAAATAAATATTGTTTTTTGTCATTTCATTTGCAATTTCTCTGGGTCCAGATTATGTTAAAAAGGTTCAGTAACAAGACAATATTGCTGAAGGTTTTATAAGCAATTTATGTAAGTATGTGTATGTACTTGTGTATTAATTGTAGGTGTCAGATTGCACTCAGTGTGGTATTAAAATGTCTTGTAAAGGAACCCTGCTCAGCTGAGTTGCAAAATAAAGATAATTTCATGTATCTATGCATTGCCTTTACATGCATATTACACTGAGAAGATATTAATTGCCTACCTCAAGATTTTGACCTTTTTAATAACTCAGATAAGTCAGATGTGTTGTAGCTTTTAAAGAAAGGGAAGAAACACTGCTCAGACATATAAAGCAGGACAACTAACCCCACCTGCTGACTGGTGCAACTTCCAAAGTGAAGAAAAGAGAGCAGGGGGCAAATATGGCCCCAAGACAGAGGGTCTGTCACAGTGTAGCCAACGCCAGGCTGATTTCACGCTTGATGTCCCCCAGAGATGTGCTATTATTGCCTGCTGGTTTATTTTCCACCAACAGGGGTCACTCTGTGTTTAGCAACCAGCCCACAATGGGGAAAAATAATGATAAGAGAGTGAAAATAGTTATCAGGATGCAGTATGAATGTAAGTGTTTGGAGGGAAAATTACACTGTTGAGAGTAGGTGGTCAAGGGGGAAATGACACAGGAGATGAATGTGAAGACCAGATTGATCCAGGCAAATTAACCAAACAACAGTCAGATGGACAGGTATATAGAAAGGCAAAAAGACAGATGGACAAATAGACAGTCGGGGCAAGAAAATGGATGATGGAGAAGGAAAAGAATGAGATAGAAAAAGGGAGGTGATGCAGAGGCTCCAGTGGACTAGAGCATTTGACACTGACTTATCCAATGTTTTTGCTTCTTGAAAACTGGTCAGTGAACAGACGGAAAAGTTCCCAAAATCAGATCCTTGGTGGCAGCTTTGATCATGTGATCCACAGGGAGCAAAAAGGATGGATTAGTCTATTTTCATTGCTTGGTGAATACACCCAACAGCATTGCCAATTCATCGATCATTCACATTATACTCCTATTCCCTTGTAAGCTGCTCCTCATCCTCTCTGTTCCTCCTTCCAAATTCTCTCTTTCCCTTTCCTATTCTTTTTTCATTCTGCCTGTTCTCCAGTGTCAGTTCTCAGAGCACTAGAGAGCAGGTGTTGAATGATACATTAAAGATAAATGGGCATAGATTTCCCCATAGGACACTCTCTTAATTTTTGGGGGAGAGAAAACTCTGTTCAATGCTACTCTTGCCTTTCTCTGTGATGGTTAACCTTAATGTGAAGTGAGAGTGTTTTCAGGGTAAACCTCCTGCCTGGCAATTAGCAAGAGCTTAGTAGGAACCCAGCCAAAAGATTTTACCCACAAGTTAACAGTAAAGCTTCCAAGAAGCCCTTAACATCATGGATGCTCCAGTTATCCCACAACAGAAAAAAGTGTGAGCTTTAAACTCTCCTGGATACATAGACACCCGCAGGACGGGATTTTTTTTTTGTGGTGCCATGTCAGCTACAGAGCATTGGCCTGACAAAATGAACAGAAAAAAGCACAAATCTTTCATCAATGAGTCCCTATGAGCAACTTTATACCACTCTGGCAAAATTATGGCTTCATTTCAGACTGAATTAATAGCTAGCACATTCACCTTCACAATACCAAGTCAAAGCTATGTGCTCAGCAACCTTTGAAACTGGATTTTATTCGGCACAACACTAAAATGAAATAAAATGCATAATGAGAAACCAGCCATTAAGAAGTAATAGGTTTTACATTTTTAAAGGTGGGTCATGCTGTGGACTGGACACTGCTGTTGTGCCTACTTCAACATTTTTCTAGCTAAAAAAGATTCTAATTGTTTCTTTTCCACTTGGAGATGGAATAGTGATTAAACCTTTTCCATCAGTTTGTTTGAGGAGAAAGTGCATTTTCATGCAAACCATCGCTCTCGTTTCCCTAACAGACGTTTGAGTGTCTGCACTGTATCCTGGGTGATTAACCCTGGATTTTCTTTGACTAAATTTGGATGCTCCAGATTCTTGTCAGCACTGATGGGGAATTTGAGTGCTGGCATGCAGTACTGAGGTTCCTCCTTATCCATTTTTCATGTCTGCCAACCACATGAAATGATATAGCATAAAAAGGCTATAAGGGAAACTCTTAGCCATCATTACAAACTGTATAACAGTTCATTATTTAATGCAGCAGGACTCAATTTACCTCATTTAAAGGGCTTTCTATTTTTACTGTAGATATCATTATCAGATGTCATTGATATATTGGACATTATATCTTGACAACCCAGTTTCCAAAGACTTTGGAGTCTGGGTGAAATACAAATGTATAACCCTGCTGTTGTCATATGTGCAGAATATGGTTTTGTCTTTATGTTGCTGAAATAAAAAAGACCCTCCTAAAAGGTGGAGTAGCCAATCAAATGCCAAACAGGATATGTTTGTGCGGGACTATGTAGTACACGTACCAAATGCTGAAAGGTAGTCTAAAATGTATATATAATGTCTAACTTAAAAGAATTAGACTAGATAAATTTATACATAAACGAGTCTCCTCTGTGGCACAAAAGGCCACAGCACTTCTGAAGTGCCAGCACTTCTGTATTGATGGTTGCTACATTTGTACAACCACGACTTATTTAGTTTTTTAGTGTTTATACATGTGTTTATAAGATTATACATTTACAGTATGTACACAAATATTTCTTATTATCACAGTCTGCTGACCATGAATGGTTGGGAGTGCTTAATGATATGGTTAGATCTGGTTATTTCAGCTGGTGTTACCTTATCTGCAGTCTGACAATCATTTCTGGGTTTCAGCAGGAATTTAGCCACAGATCAACACAACTCATTTTGAGCTACCTGTTTCTTGTGAGAGTCATAGAGTCATGTTCTCTGTCGCTCCACATCGTACTCTACCCCATGTGAAACTGAAAATTACTGACAAAAAGAGAAAAGCACTCCGACAGCTCCCTTCCACTGGCTTCCGCCAGTTATAAATTGTTTCAACTGTCTTGGTTGTAGCAGCCTTTACTCTTCTTGGTGGTAGGTTCCATAATAATCTACCATAATGAGCCACATCATAGAAACTTTTGAAAAACAGAGCCAATCAGAAAACCTGAAATGTATGGATGGAGTGAACAGGAATGAAAATGTATTATCCCACACTAAGGGAGACACCTGTTCATCCTAAACAACAGATGCAATCTGAATGACATGTTTTCCTCAAAACCTGCATACAGTACATGTGCATTGTTCAGCATCACCGATGTCTTCCCAGATGTGCCAGGAGTTTGACTGGAGGAAGTGACTTCCATGATTTCCATAAAAAAAAGTTGATATTTGATTTCTCAGATCTCAGATCAGACCAGTATCCTGTTTTATCTCAGTTGTGAAATGTAGATCAAGAAATCTTCAACTCTTTGTTTTAGATTACGTTTTTAATTCTCAAATTGTTTAACCTTTTGCCTGAGCAGTCTTTCACACAGTGTTTAATCCCACACACCCTTAATTCTGTAATAATCAACAATCTTTACTTAATCGTTTATTTACCTGTAACCAACTAACTTAACTGGTCCTGAGATGTTCCTGCAGATTCAGACTGTTTTGTTGCAGTTCTTCCACAAAAATCATATTCAAAGTAAGAACAAATTTTCCAGCAAACTAAGCGTCCTGTAAGGAGTTGCTGCTTTCTTCTATCAGAACTCCCCTAATTCATGACTGATATGTTCCCTTTGACATAAGGCATTCTCAAAAGAAGCTTCTCTCTGTTTGCATGGGTGGTTGACTGGATTGCTAGAGCTCCCTTGTGCACAGTTAGACTGCAGATAGAGCTCTCCTTGTCAATATTAGTGTTTACATTCACACTCAGCTGTGACCCGCTTTGGTGCTTCTGAGGATAGATGGATTATCTTGCCTTATGTTGAATGCTCCTAACATCCTCTGCATCTGCTACGATTTATAGACTAATGACTCTGTTTTTGTGTGCTTTGATCATTAATTAATTCAACATGGTGTTTGTGGAGTGACTTGGTTACTAAGGGGACTTTGTTTTTCTATGTTGATACTTACAGCTCACAGCTCTATTATTCACTTTAGTGATCTGTCCATGTTAGATTTAAGTTTAATTTTAGCTTGTTATTAGTACTCTAACATATAAACAAAAAACTAAATAAGTAGCCACTGCTTATGTTAAGCAAGTTATCTTAAAACTGTTCTTGGCCACAGAAATAAAAAAAAAACACATCAGACATTCATAACAATCAAACTCCATACTAAACCTAACTGCAGTAACGATTACTACACTACTAAACTAATGAAAAAGGCATGTTCCCATGAGCCTTTGCACTCACCAACATGAAACAGTCCATGGTCAAAGCCACCTCCTCTGCTGTTGCTGACATGACAATAATATTACATGACATGTTGACACAGTGTTTGTAACTTTTGTTCAGAATAAATGAAAGAAAAAAATCATTTTTATTCTATTTATATCATGGTTTCCTGGGTCCAGATCCTTGACAGTGAAAGGCAGAAAAAACAATATTACAAAAATCGTTAGACGGACAATCAGATTCTTTTTTGTTTTCTTTTTACCGCTTGCCTTTCAGGGGTCTTAAATTGAGGAGAAACATATATATAATTTGGTCAGACTTAGAAAATGGATGACTAGAAAACATTTTTTCTTCACTCGCCTCTCATAGCTGGATTACATGACATTAATTAATTACACTAGTGTGTTTCTTGCTGTGATTTCTATGAAAAATAACTTGCTGGAGTACTTTGCTTTATCAAATATGAACACCCCTTTGTGGCTTGTGCACATTGGTTCTGAAAATAGATAATGGTTACCTTTGGTTGCTCTGGATTTAATTCATTAGATAGCCTGCTCAATTGTCTATATCTGATATTATAGAGGCTAAGAAAGGAGTTGTGAAAAGAAGTAAGCAGTGCAGAAATAGTTATTCCCCTACATGTTATCTACATGTTAAGAAATATTCTCTGTATTGTTGTCTTTTTTCTTCACATCCAGTACAGCCAAATGATGTGTGTCCCCCTAATCTGAGGTTTCATACAGTCAGTCGCCTTTTGAGATCAATCGAGATAGAGCACATGCCACATCAAAGCATCACAGCAGACTGAGATGCAGATGGACTTTGTGTCCCTTCATTACACATGCACTAAACCTCTTGGCTGTGATTTCACTTGCTGCTGGTGAAGGCATCCGTGGCCACTTAACCAGCTGTAGCCTGTGCCCCTTGTGACAAATGGCCAAACGCTGTTATTTCTCTGGATCACTACCATCGTGCATACCTTCTTCTGTAAATGCTTCTTTCTGATGTTCATTTCCTGTGTCAGATTATTCTCTTCCCTGTTGTTTCATGTCAGTCTATGTTCATGTCTTCATCTCTCCTCTGACTTGACTCTCACTTGCTTCTGCTGTGTCTTACATACATACACACAACTTGCACACTTGCACCCATATGCTCAAGCACACATAAGTTAATGTGTAAGATTGGGATCTGGGTGCCATGACAACAGAAGACATCAAAATCCAATTATATGGAACTTCATCCTACTTCACCAGACTGACAAATAACTTCCTCCTACCTTCTTTTACCATTTGCATGGATATAACTTCAGACCGTTTAAGTTATTCACATCTGCTCTCTTGTAAAATTGATAAGATTATTACATCAAGCAGATGGAAGAAATAGGCTTGGTTCAAGTTCCGTCACAATGAATAAGTGGTAACCAACAACATGTGTGATATTTCACTGAAAGTGGTACTGTATTATGTGAAATTAAAACAGAGTGATGGTCCAGTAGGTGCATAATATCAATGTTCATACATGCAAATTAACCAGTTCAGAAATTTCATACATAATGCATTAAAATGACTGGAACATTGTTGAGTACTATAGGTACTATAGGTTTACTATTTAAAATTTTTATACATACATATATATGGTCAATACAATGATTCCAGTGTTGAAATAATGGCTCATGATCTACTGCACCTGCAAAACAATACACAGACATACTGTGGTGACATTAACATTCTTAAGATCTAGTTTTGTGTAGCTTTACAGCAAAGCGTGCATCTGCAGATGCCCATCTGCTGCAAGGTTTCCACAGTGTGTTAAACAGAGTGGGCATCATCAATCACTGCCACCCCCTCATAGGCACTGCCAAGCCCCCAGAGAGAGGTGCAAGAGCCGGGCAAGACACAGAACCAGGCTCCCTGCCTCCAGAGAGAAACAGCTTACATATTACGCCTTCGAGAGGCTGGCCTGGTAATGTCCCTCAAGGGCTGCCTTCATGCTGTGCTCAGTGGCCGATAGGTGACAGGCTGCCAGCGCAAGACAAAATGCATGAGTCTGAACATCACATTAAGCTGCAGCAAGCCTTGAGAGGCCTGCCACTGCAGATTGAGAGGTCGACTCCACCACCACAATTAAAAAGAAAATGATTAACAATTAGCCTGCTGCACAGGAATAAACAAGCTGTTTGCTGAGACAACTTTTCCACTGCTGTAGACTCATTTGTGTAATGGGGGAGCATGCACATTCTGTTCAAGATAGTGAAGAGCTCTCCATGTGCTGATGAGTGTTCATAGCCCACGGGGCTCCGCAGGGTTTGTGCCTCCTACACCATGCTGCCCAAACCCACGCACTCCACTCATCTGAACAGAAAGAGAGGAGACAAAGTGAGGTTGTCCGTTTGGGTTGAAGCATTCTGTTGGCCTTAGCACCACTCATGCTCCACTGCTATGGACAGACTTGAAATTTTAGCAATTTGTTACATTATACATTTTTTTTAAATGCCTCAACCTGTTGCTCATGGGTCAATGTTAGTCTAAGAAACTTCCTGTATTTTACTTAAGCTTGTTGTGTATTGGCTGCTATGGCACTTGTCGAATGCTGAGTCAGAGTGACTTTTATAAATCGTGAAATAAATCAAAGGACACAGGAGAAAACACACTTGATAAAATCCTCTGACAATTGAATGATAAATTTTCTGGCCTGTGCCCGAGTGTGCTTCGGATTGCCTGGAGGTTATTGCTGTGTACTTTATCCATGCTTGGTCATTCATCACCTGAGCACAGTATCAGCCACAGTCTCTCAGTCACATATGCAGGGAGGAAAAAAAAAAGGAAAAGCAGATGCAGGCAGGTATTTTTGTGATGCGAGGAAAAATCCAGCCAACAATTTATAGATCACTGCTGCTGTAAGTCTTCTTATGTAAGTAGTTTTTCATCAGTGTTCTTTGTGAGCACTTTGAAAATGGGCAGTAGGAAAGTTTGATGGAAAGGGCTAAATTAAAATAAGTCCTAAATTTTCCAAGTTTCTGTGTTTGCTTGTGGAGGATTTGTCCCTGTTCGAAGAAGAATTAATGCACATTAATCAGATGGAAAAACCTTGTTCAAATAAGCCAGATGAGGCATGCAGGGGTTCACACTCTGACTGTTTCCTCTAGATATTTTGATAATTATTAATATTCAAGTCAGACAGCTCATGTGTAGATTTCTATAAACATTTATTAAAGAATATTATTGAAATTTTGTATCTTGACTCCACTTCCATCACTCTGTGTGTATATGTTTGCTCAATTTGATATTGGAATGATGAGCAATTTTGCTCAGGAGCCTACAGGTGAATGCTGGAGTTTTGGAGGGGCTGAAAAAAAGCAGGTAGTATACAGTTTTGACGGGCAGCAGCAGCATCAGTGACAAGACAGGAACATTGCAGCTTAAATAGACTGCTCAGATTGGAGGCATACATTTGGTAAGTGGCATGTAGAATGTGAGGCAGATCACACGAGAAGCAGCAGAGCAGCTCGAGTTGCCTGCCTGAACTAACTTGCAGGCATTGCTTGATTTCTTTCAATAATAACCCCCCCGCTAAAGTGAAGATTTTTAAAAACCAACAACTCTACTTCAATGTCTTTCCACACAAAGAATTTACATTTGACTTTCGATTTCACTTTTACACAAACTATGGTTTTTGTTCAGAAGTTTTTTACTAATGTAGAATCAGCTCACCAGGCATGTTCAGTATGTTCCTCTCTTGTACATCGATGTGTCGTTTATGCAGACATTACCACCATTTGTGGGAATTTCTACATTTTTGTCTGGACTGAGATATTTTTGTCAAATATACATTTGAAAAAAATACATGGAGAAGTGTAGTGAAGGTCTTGGTAAATTGTTTTGGGTATTTACATGAAACAAGGGAGACTAAATGTACTGACAGAAAACAGGCCGATATACAACACATACAGAGTGACTAATTTCAAGGCACATGGACATGCATGTTAGGACTGACATAATCTTATCTACATGTTTTTTTTTATAAGAAAATGTCACTCTTCAGCCAAAACTAAGGACTTTGCATATTTTTTACAATTCCATGTGTCTTTGGGAAACATTAAGGGCAAAGCAACATGATGAAAATAATCCAAACTTTATTACAGTGAACATCTTAATACTATAAAGATTGTTAACAGAAGACGGCAGATCTGTTTTTAGAGTAATAATTCTAAGTGTGAAGTTCCACCTCACTGTGTGACCACCTGCTGATACTGCTGCTGGTAAAGGCGCTGAATGGATATGCAGAACCACAGACAATGTATGCATTGTACTTTTTTAAATACTTTGAGGATATATTTCCATCAGTTACCCTGGTGCAGCAACAGTGTGATGCATCACAGTCTTTTCTTGAAAGATTCCCAGACATGGTGAAAGTATCTCAGATTTGAATCATACATATTCATAAACCACACTCCTGGCTGAGACTCCATGAAACTTCATTACATATTCATACATGGGAACATTCTTATAAATACAAGTTGAAGTACTTGTTAACTCTGTAGTTCGACGGTGCATTGAATTAACATGGATTAGAGGAAGTGGATATAAAGTCGCTGAAATTCCAGTTGGGTTCCAGGATTAGTGCATTTTTGAAACCTGTATGAAAAAATAAAAATGAATAAATAAATAAATAAATATAAATATGACATAAAGGAATTTGAGGCAAAATAAAGCTTAAATGAAAGATTACTCTTGTAAGAGCTCCATACAGTTCATTATTATGAGCTTAACAAATACTGTTTTTGTTTATTTGGCAGATAGACTGGAAAATAAGTGTGAAAAACATGCTGGCACAGACCAGAGCACTAGATTGTCTGTGTAATAAAAGTACAACAAAATAGAGACCAAGGCTACAGTCAACACATGGCTAATAGATACTATCCAAAGAACAAAGTGACAGACCACCAGCTGTCACTTAGAAACAGTGGACATCGTGCCAAACATCATACTTCTGCTTACAGGGAATGTATTTTCCTTTGAGCTGCCGCTGTTTATTTCTCATCCATCTGTCACGAGAGAGTTGTGGTGCAGCCTTTGTCTTGTAAATTCAACTTCTGACATTCACAAGACTGTAGAGGGTTGTCGTTCGACGGAAATAGACTTTTGTTTTTGTTTTCGGGTCTTTTTTTCCTAGTTTCCTAACAACAAAGCACCTCTGCATCAAAACCGCAATGGGTGTACCTTGAAGTAGGAGCCATATATAGAAGTCATGTAAATCAGGCATGAATTAGCTCTGAAGTGGCTGTTGACTTGGAACATTTCAAACAAACCGTCACAAAAGTGATGCTGACACAAGAAAGGATTTATTATAAAGGAGTCAAGCAAGCCAAGAATGACCTTTGTGCTTATGGAGCACGGGAACACTGCAGTAGCAGTTGGGATAAATTAATGAAAACAAATTCATTTTTTCATTATGAGTGTAGCAATTAATATCCCAGTGAGTCTAATATTGCTTTGAGCCGAAAATGACTCCCTCTTCAAACTAAACTAGTATGTATTTTGGAGAGAAAAAAATCAAAAGTTTCTCAAGATCAATACGTAATAGTCTGAGATTTAAAAATTCTGTGCCGGTACATTGCACAGTCTGCTGTGAGATCAATAGAGAAATGCATCTGGTTCACAGCAGGAGAGGTGGAAGATGGATCAATAATAAGCAAATTTCCAGGATTGCAAGAAGTATTGACTATTTAATTAGCCATCTCTCTCTAAAAGCGCATCAAAGACTCATGATACAGAAATGCTAATGGTCTTTTGTGAAAAACCTTCATTTCAGGACAAAAGAGAGAAGCCCATGCATGCATCAAAGTCAAATGTATTTGTCAGCTAAAGCTGAGCTACTACCTGCCTATCTTATACTACTTCAGGCTTGAAGTTTGATGTTCCTGTTAGAAATGGCAACAGGTTGAAGTTGCTTCTTCCAGTTATTCCAGAGTGTTGGACAATGACTTGGAAAGACATTGTTTGACTATGCATTTGCCTCCCTCCAAAATAAAAACAAACACACACACACACACACAGAAAAAAACTAAGCTAGAGACAGGCATACATTTTTTTAAGGGGCAAAACAACACTTTTTCATGAACTGGTCAACTGACAGTTTAGTTCTTTGGCTTCAAGAAGACAGAACAAATAAAAGCTTAATATGACTTATTTACCTCGAGGTAATTAGAGCCTTACACTTTAAGTTGTCTATCATAGTATAGAAAATTCTCTCAAAATAAATCATAATTCTGAATACGTTGTTCCATTCTCTACGATGACTTCTGTGACAGATTGTATCACACTTAAAACTTAGAATTTAGTTTGTGCACTGCATTGCTTAATAGCAATACATGTTGACATAAAAAACTGGAAGTACACTAAATAGAAAAAAGGAAAAAAGAAACTGCAACGCTCCTTCACAAAGTACATTTTTCACCATTTTTCCACAATATATATAAACATTTCCTTTATTTTCCCTAAAGACAATGATTTACTTTTGTGTCTCACTTCTCTGAGCAAAGTAAATATTCACAGAGGGTTTTAGCACAGCACAAACACAAAGAGACGAGAAAGAGATAGGAAAAGCTGCATGCAAAAGTGCTGTAGATCCACGTTTACAGAAGAGCTTGCAACAAGCAGATCAATCCTAAAAGGTTGAGAAAAAAAATCCGATGGATGCCTTTGTTAGGAAAAAGAAAAAAAATGCTTACGCACTGAGGCTGTGTGACGCTTATGGGCATTTGAGATTTTTTCTTGTGATGAGTCCTCATGATTTATGTAGGTATAGGCGTCTCATCTGACCTTGAGAGCTGCCTCACTTTGTGCTGATGTTCGGGTTAACTGGGGATTGTGGGAATTGGAGGTCCCTTGGAGTAGTTTTTTTTCTTCATGACCTCATACAGATTTTTTTGTGTGTATACTACAAGTATCATGATCAATATCCACCTGAGTTCATGCAGGCTTTTCAGAGATATAAGGCTCTGATGATGGATTGAGGTTTAGATATTGCTTTGAACTCACCATCCCTGGAAGATTCATTCTTGATATTTTGCCAGTGATTTGAGTTTAGAGCATCAACCTATCTAAAAAAATAGTATGTGAAATGAATTATTTTGGCCAAATGCGATGGCAACTGGAATGATTCCTTGAAATTAAACCCTTTTCTTCTTCATTAACATCCAATTTGCATTTTGGGTATTGAAAGTAGGCATTTTATTTTCTCATATTAATCATCACATAATTGAAAAAAAATTATCTTCAGTCAAACTGTCTTTTTTTTTCTATTTCAATTATTAATTTTCATCAGCTGAGGCTGATTTTTACGACTATTTGCATCAACTTCCTGAGGGACATGTTTAAATCTACTAAATCAGTGTATTCGTCCAAAGATTTTAAATATTCAGATGAGTCCATGAGGCTCTGACACAATAAAAGCTTACTTACTGGGGCATGGAGAACACACCTTGCATTTTAATACGCTGACATACTGAGAAGATGAATAGCATGGTTACATTTGTATCATGTTCACGGTAGATCAATCTGTCACTCTGTTGCAGTTGGTTATTCAATATTGTCCTTGGCCTCAAACTCCACCAAGTGAGATTTATGCTGTCAGCACAAGCACAGGGAAGCTTCAAATCAGGACTCAAAGTATTGTAGAAGCATTTGATTTTCCTGATTTGAATTAATCACCTCGTTGAGGTGTTTTTATTTCTCAAAAGACACTCAGGAGAAATTCCATAATGGTGGGCACGACACAGAACCGAATACAGATCATGTTATCACAACTGAAAATGTAAATCTTCTGCAAACACTGTCATCAACACTGTAGACAGTTCAATAAATCTGTAAAAAGGATAATCAGCATGAAAACCTTGCCTCTCTGAGAAGACTCACATCTTGTGAGAAGGAAAAAAACAGTTTCCTCAGGGACCCAACAAGAAACAAGACGCATAGATGAAGCTGATGATGACTCATACAAAACGTTCAGATTGCTTAGTCCAATATGATGTTTGTCAGAAGGAGGGGAACTTGTGCTTGAACATACTGAAAGCATAAAAGTTCTGTAACTTGCATATAGGATTATGTTCTTTCCTTTTTTATTTCTTTATTTATTACTTTCTTTATTTATTTCCTTTTGATATTTCAATAGTGTACAACACTGAAAAGATTGAATTATTTTTCCATTATCTGTGTTATATAAAACACACCAATGTTAAAACATAGAGTTCCATTTCAACTCTTTTTTTTCACAGTTGCTGATTAGCTTTTGAGAGTGCAACAAATCAAGGTCCCTAAAAAAAGAGTTCCTTTTCAAACAGTTGGTTTATATCACATCACTACTGAGCCCCATCATTTTGTTCTGGGTTTGAACTTGCTGGCTTGAGCTTTTCATGTTCTATCTGTGTGCTCCAAAGATCTGTCTGGGTAATTATTGATTTCAAATTAGCCTCAGCTGTGAATGTGACCTGTTGAAGATGTAACCTGACATCTGCTGGGACAAAGTTCACTTCTCCTTTATGATTCTTACAAAAAGGAGAAAAGCCATTGGTTTGGTATTTTATTAACCCCCAAAAGGTCCAATGAAATAGCTAGTGAAGTGCCTTTGCATGTTCTTTCCTGGGACAAGCAAATGAGCAATAAGCAAAAACTGTGCATTTTAATTGCCTATTATTTATGATACTTCTTAGACCCAAACTTTTACAATCTTAAACAGATGTGATAATACATACTTATTATCAGAATGGAAACACATATTTTAGCAACTGGTTTGCTTTCCCTAAGACAAACTACAAATGAAAAGCAAATATACTTTCAGTTTCCATTGTACAGCAGACAAAATGGGGCTACAGCAATAATGGAAATACCTCAAAGAGACTACAAGCTCAGCTTGGACAATTTATGTTGCTGTTTGTGATATTTCTGCTGTAATTTCACACCCTACAGTGAGTGAAATTTAATTGTAATAAGGCCTGATCTTGTACAAAATATTCACCAAATTTTTCAGTGATGCTATCCATTTGTCAGATCTGCCTTTAAGCTATCATTTAAAGGTGCTCTTTGTAGAACTTTTTTTTTCAAAACTACAACTACAGATATCAACAGAATTGGATGGAAGCAATACCTTTGATAATTGAAAAAAGTAGATAAAAAGTAAATAAAAAATGACAGCTGAGATTTACAGCTCAGAACCTAAGGGGAATACACCTAATTTTTCCATAATACATTTTAGTACCAATAGATGAAATTAGATTCACTGTAGTGTCTGTGTCCCAAGAGGAGGCAGTAGCTGGTGCTGGCAGTAGCAAACAAACAAAGTGACAGCAAACAAAGGATAAAGACGAGTAGAATTAAGGGCCACTGTAGAGCAATCACCTACCAAGGTCAGAGGGACAATCCCTGGCATCATCAGACCACAGGCCCAAATGTCCTTAGGCAAGACACTGTGTGCAGATGTATGTGAGAAAAAAAAGCACTGCTAAGTCTGCAACACTGTATAGTGTTGTATGGTGAGTAAAATGTATTGTTGACGTCGTGGATCCAGCTTTTGTTGTGGCTATAACTTTCTCTAATAATTGTTGCATGTCACCACTTGATACGGTGCAGAGCCTCCTTTGTTTAATATTACCAAAGAGTAACAGCAGCTGGTCAACCAGGACGTCTTTTTTTGTGATGATAATGTGGATCCATATGTGAAAAACCTTACAGCATTACTATGTTTGATACCGTGTTTGTGTCCAAAAATTTGCTAATCGTATAAGGTGTATACTGTTTATGTGTAAATTCAAGATTCAAGATTCAAGAAGTTTTATTTATCCCAAGGGAAATTGCTGTGCAACAGTTATGGTACAAGAGGGAAAGTAATAAAACAAAATAAAATAACATAAGTAACTGAATACAATATGTGCAGTGTGAAAATTAACAGCCTCAGTACAAAATAATATATACAAGCATACAAACAAGTGTTCTGCAGAAAGTGGCATTGTATAAAGTGGCATTGGGTGAAGTGACATTTGTGACAGGACACAGTGTTTCCACTGACCTTGTCTCGACCTGAGGTAGATGAATTAAACAGTCTGATGGCCACAGGCAGAAAGGACTTCCTCTGGTGTTCTGTCTTACACAGGGGACGAATGACTCTGTTGCTGAAGGTGCTTCTGTGGGAGGTTAGCACCTGGTGGAGAGGGTGAGTGGTGTTGTCAAGGATATTATGCAGTTTACACAGCATCCTCCTCTCAGACACCACCAACAAAGAGTCCAGCTGGACCCCCAGGACGGAGCCAGCCTTCCTGATGATCTTGTTGATCTTGTTGAGTCTGCTGCCCTCAGTCTGCTGCCCCAGCACACCAAACCAAGAAGATGGCACTGGCTACCACCGACTGGTAGAACATCCTCAGCATGATGTTAAGACCGGAGCCTCCTCAGGAAATAGAAACGGCTCTGACCCTTCTTGTACACAGCCTCCGTGTTCTTGGTCCAGTTCAGTTAGTTGTCCAGGTGTAAGGTATTTGTAATCCTGGACCACTTCCACAGTCTCACCGTTGATGGAAATGGGTATGGGGTCAGATTTCCTCTTGTGGAAATCCACCATCAGCTCCTTTGTTTTGGTGGTATTAAGATGCAGATGATTAGTCTCACACCACCCAACGAAGGAGCTGTGTCACTGTGACTGGCTTTCACAGCGTCAGCAGTAACATCAAAAATCAGGTATGCTTAGTCGGATATTTTCTTGTGATTGCTAAAATGGAAAGAGCCACTCGTGAATCAACAGGCAATGCAGACAATGAATAATATTTTTCCCTCTTGTAGACTGAAGAAACAGCATGAGCATTACTTAATACATCTGTTACTATTGACTGTCATTCACTAACCTATTCTGCAGTTTTGCTGAAGTGTAACACCCCCACCTTCACTCGCAATTTTAGTTGTTCTATGAATTATTCAGCAAATCATTTGACTTGCAGTAGAATAAATTGAGCAAATACACAACATTTTGTGGCAAACATTGTGCGACTGCACAATAACTCTCTGAACTCAAGATAAAACAACTGCAACACTCACTACAGTGAGTGTGGTCACTCACTCTGACCACCATCAGCCAGCACATGCTGGTAGATGACGTAAAGTGGTGAAAGCTCCCTTGCAAATGAGATCTCAGAGGGCTCTTAACCTCCAAACTGCTTGTCTTAAACACACGCATATAAGCTTGCTCCCCACACACATATCTTTTTTTGGAGCTGATGGCTGCAAGTACCAGAGTTCATGCAGTAAGTTATGTTGTGGGTCAAAGGGGAATCTAAGATGACATTGTGGGAAAACTTACTGTTCTTTCAGTTTTGATTTTAAACCGCATATAACATACCACCAACACCAACTGCCTTATCTAGATCTGACTGAGCAGCTCATCATCTTGTTTGCATCTTACTTGTTTCTCCTTGACGTGGGTGAGTTGTGACAATCCTGACCTCTCAGATTCCCTGTCACATTTATTGATATTTTCATTATTATAAACAAACCGTTCTTCATTTCCAATTCAGAAAATCTTACACCAGCAAATTCTCACTGATGTGGTGCAGAGGTACAATTAGAGCACTGTAGCCCATGAGTTGTGTCATTTCTAAGCCAGAGGTAAACGCAAATTAAAAACATGTGCTAATGTATTTGGATATAATTACAATGTAACCAGATTGAAGACTGTACCCCCAATTCCCTGATTAGTTATTGAAATAAAATGAGAAGAGGTTTAATTGACAGGGCTCCTAGTGATTAAGGGAGACAAATTACTTCCCAACCCTGAGCAGCAACTGAAAATAAATGGAGATCTTCCCTGCTCTGTTCATAACCCTCAGTAAAGCCAAGGCTATCCAATGCTCTCTTCAGATATGTGCTATTCACTTCTGCATTTGTCAAGCAAATAAGCATTTTAGATTTACTTAGCTGTAATGTGACATAATCAAGCTATAATTTATCAATTAGAATAATTAGAAGGTGGATCCAATTTAATTAAAGTGCTGAAAAGACTCAGAGGAAGCCATCCATTCATGAATGAGGCCCCTGGTTGAGGCTTCAGATGCTCGGTTGCATTTACCGTCATTCACATTCTTTCTCCAACTAATAGGTTCTTTGTGGGAGGAAGGAAGCATGTAGTTTTTAATCTCTCCTTCCTGCAGAAGAAAACCAGGGGAAAAGAGAGATCCAGGGGCTGAAAAAAGGAAAATGCACTGCCTTGTGGCATTAGAGATTGCCTGTGCGTCAATGGACACTAATGAATTGGCACTGTCAGCAGTGTGAACTCTAGACCCATCAGTCAGGATGTACTTAGTGGTCGTGCTGAAGCATGTCAGCAAGATGGGTCCAGCGAGCTTGTAAGACAGGAATGAGAGAATGAGAAGGAGAGGCAGGAGCACAGATGGAGAGCAAAAACCATGAGAAAACAGAAAACCAGGCTCATCAGCCGCATTTGAAAAGATGAGCTGGCTCTGGACTTAAGTATGTAGGATTCCTCTCCACCTGCCCAAGTTATCACTGTGTCACACACTCAAAGCAGAGATTACCAGAATGTGGTCTTATATGAGGCATGAAAAATCCTCTCTTACAGTCATTTGAAGCAAAGGAAGAATTTATTCTCTCTTTAACTCAACTGTCCTCCTTTTATCTCCCACTTATTTTCTTCCTATCTTCAGCTCCTCCTGTCTTTTCATTCCATCGCCCGCCAATCTTCCGTCATTCACCTCTCGTTCCTTTATCCTCATATTCGAGGACAAACTGCTCACCAAAGTAACTCGATGCCTCTCTCAATGACAAAAGATCATTAAAAAGGCCAACCTGTCAGAGCACAGCAGAGACAGATGAAGGAAAAATGTACTCATGGTAAAGGAGATAAATGATCAGGGTGTGTTGAATAGGAGAGAATGATGATGAAACTGGAAGAGATGATGACCCCTTGGAGGAATGAGGCTGAGAGTTCCTGACTCTCTACCCCACTGTGATGTTGACTATATTTTCTGTGAGTTTATCTTAATCGGTACATGCTGCTGACTTCCAACGGTATCAGTAAATCGGTGTGTATCCAATTTTGAAGCTAAAAGAAACATTTCAAGATGAGTGTGCCAGTCATCCCAACATATATATCTAAACTGATAGATATACAAGTTATTAAATTAGTAATTAAGTCAGTCAGTTGATCATCAAATCAACTTTGTGATCCAAATAGGCTACAAAGTTCAGGTTTATCTGGCAGTTACAGAGAAAATCAATACTATATGGACTGCAAAGAATAATAGTTTAATCTAAAGTCAGTGCTTAAAGATAGGGCTGAATAGTTGGTTAGTTTGAATGTTTCCATTAACCTTTCTGTAACGGCCTGATCCATGTTTGTTTGTTCAATTTCTGATTTAGCATTTTGATATCTTGTGAAACTCTAATAACAGCGTGTTACTTGTTTACTAGCCTAATGCTGTAGTGTATAGATCTACTCAGATAACCTCTGTCATGTAATACTGTAGTCAACAACTAATAAATAAACAAAATCTCAACTTAGTGTTTCCAGCACCATGTAGCAGAACCAGTTTAAATGGCATCACTGTTGAACTGATAGTGGATATTTTTCTGACTGCTTTATAAGAAAGTTTCAGTTTTACAGTTTTGGCAGCTCTTTACCCTTCCTGTTTTTCTGTCACAACTCGGATATCTAATAAAACGCATGTGAAGCAATGGTTACTTGCACAGTTGGATTGCAGTTACAGTGTAACTGCTATGTCTGGTATTACTTACTATGAACTAAGCAAATTTGTCAGGAATACCATGCTGATACTGGTATGGGTCTCTTTATGCTTGCAAAAGACTAAGTTTTGTTGGAATCCTTTCTTTGAAATTCTGATCCATGATGACATTATTGCATCGCATAATTTCTGCTCTTCGTCAGCTGAGTATTCATGCTGCTATTCCCTAACCCATCCCAAATGTGTTTTGTTGGATTCAGATCTGTGACTGGGGAAGCCACTGAAGTTCACTTAAGATTTAGATAATTACTAACAGGACACACGCTTTTCTTAGATGCAGCAATTCTTACTCTAGTCATTTTGTAAAATGTGTGATTAAGAGGTTTTGACAGGCTTTATACATCTAGTTAATTTTGGTTTTTAATGTGAAATCTAAATTCAACAACTGTATTGTGAGATTGTAAATTAAATTCACAATACGTTTCAAAACACTTTACATTTCTTTACATTGTGGTATCGTTTGCGCCATCATAGAAAGCACACTTAAAGTTCATCTGAAGGAAATTCAGAGACTTTCATTGAAACATGTTACCTGTGCTACAAAATAGTTTCTTACTGCATATTATAAGGAAAGAATAAATGAAGCAGAAGTGGCATTCCAAAAGATTATCCACACATCCACCTGGAGAATCAGTTTGCTTCAGTTACAAAATACCCTAATGGGCTTCTTATGGGACGGTATGTGCACCTACTTACTAGAGTGACATATAGTGAATTGTTTTGTGAAGAGCCTGCAGTGCATTGTAGAGATTCGAGGGCTGCACAACTACTGAAAGAACAGAAGTTTCACGACTAATGGCCAGTCAGAATTGATTTTGTGCAAAGCCATGGCCACAGAGAGTTGAGGATCACTGCCAACACCAACTTCAGTTTTCACGAGTCTTCCATATCTCCCGTTTTCTGTGGCAATGCCCTTACTTTATCAGAGATGAAAGCATTGCTCATTTTATTGTGGTTTTGAGACTTAATTATTTTTTCCAAGGTGATTGTTTTGATCATTTTCATTTGCCAGAGTGGTTAATAACACATTTTTCTGTAATGTGACAAACTTGGAATGCAGATTTAGTTTTGCTTTACTATGACCACATTTTTTTCCTACGGCACAGTACTGTGTAAAGCAGTACATGAATAAAAGGTGCATGAATTCTTAAAATGCTACAGAAGTATTTGGCACAACATATACACTATTATCTGCTATTATCACATTTAACGGAAGCATAAAGTAGCACTATGCCAAATTACATCTGTCAACGGTGGCAAAGTGATGTGACAATTCACATGTTTGAAATGGGTCTCTAAAGCAAAGTACTGAGTGTTAGCTATAGAGGGAGGAATTAATGAGTAAATAAGGATTTGATTTTAAACTCGTCCTATCTGTTTCATAATATACCTTTACTGTTACTAAGTGCTGTCGCACTACTATTAACTATACTATTTCGTCATCAACATTGTCCATACCAAATTAGATAAGACATACACAGACAGGCATACAAAAACCTGCTATTTTAGAAAGCTGCTGACAAAAGGAAATAATATTTCTTCTGGTGTAATAGATAGTTTCTACTTTCAGAGATGTTCCTGGAGCTGTTTCACCACGTTCAACAAATTTTGTGCTTATTTTTTCCAACTTTCTTTTCCTTTGTGCACTATATTTTGAGTGTGTGTCCATCAATAGCAAACTTACAAATCAGTCTAATTTGAAACTGACATCTCTGAGTGCACTTTATTTTGAAATTTTCCAATATGAAAACGTTGTTTGAAAAAAAAAAAAGAATGAATATATAAATAATGAAATACAGATATGTGAAATTGGTCAATTTGGAGAAGTGCAGTCCATTATGTCTTGAATATTTTTTTATCAAGACTTGAAATTCTCCAAACTGGCCAATTTGGAAAAAAAAATATTTACGTTGATAAGCACATATATGCAGTTATTTCATGCTGATGTTTTGCACTTTTGTAGAGCAGCTGAGAATTTGCTCTCAAGTCTCTCAGCCACTCAATTTCTGCCCCTAGCAACCTGCAACTGCATAAGAAAGAAGAAACAGAAACAAACTTTTCATCCTTAAATATTCCCTTTTTAACTTCAAATTGACACAATTTTTCTCCCTGAAAACTTTGAAAGTTTTTTGTAAACAGCAAAATTGTATCTCATCTTAGGAACTGCGGTACCAGCTTTCTGTAGTGGAGGGAGGAGACCTTCACATTGCACCCAAGTCACACAATGCATGCGGGGCTTTGCCATATGAATTCAGTTTTCATTACCCCCCTGTAATAAATGCGGTGTGAATCCTGGGAGGCCATGACAGCAAAAAATAAATCTGATACATGAATAAACGATGTCCCTGGGGAATGCAGACTCCTCCTTTGTGAGGAAGATTGACTCTTCCAAGATGGGACACATCAGCCACAAGGAACGGAAACAGAAATAGAAACTGCAGACAGAAAGCCGCTTGCTCTCAGACTTTCTCAGCAGCCCCCCAGTCAATCTCAAAGCTGTATATAATGATAATACATATTCTATGCAGTGTGACTGCAAGCCATCAAATTCTCCTACAGGTCAGCAGTTTTATAATTTCCACCCCATAAGAATGTAATTAAACTTTGACACAAACTTAGTCACTGCTCTGCACATGTCTCTTATTCAATCTGGTGTTCAATCTCGCGAAATCTCTTATCTGAATTATATGCCACATAAATTTGGTACTACACTTGTCTGACATCAGATTTCTAGGAGAATGTGGGTTCTGCCGAATTATACAACTTTTGTTGAAACACTATGACTTCAGGGTGCTATTAAGGTGTGTTTGTGCAGTCCAGCAGACTTTAGTAACACACAAACTTTTTTAACTGCCTGTATATTGCTCTTGGCCCATTATTGTTGACACGCTGACAATATATATTGTTTACCCTCACAGAGGGACTTTTGTTCTACCACATTCACAGGTGGTGATATAACATAAGCTGCCAAGTAGACATTTTATGTTGTCAAAGTTGGCACAATCTAGGACCTCATCAGCCAGAGTCTAATGACTCTTTCTCTGGTTGTAACAGTATACAGTTATTGGAAAGTCTTATTCACTGGTCAAAGGAAGAATGTTTTCTCACAAAAAAACATGTAATAAGTATGTCCAAAAAGCAGCAAAAGAGGTGAAAATTACGAAATGGTAACATATTTGTAGAATGTGTCTTGTGGCAGGAAGTGTCCATATGAGCTCACGATAACTACAATGAATCATTAAAAAATTTGTATGCCCATTTATGTTTCTTTTTACTTTGGTAATGTATTTTCTAAATCCAAACTGAACCATCAACAAGTGTCAGCAAAGTAGGATAATTCAAAAGGATGAAAAGTGTCTTCTTACAATGTAGCAACACATTGCAGGTGAACATTATCAGGTGAACAAATATCCCATAAATTACTAATAACTGTAACAGCAGCATAAAAAGATAATGATGCAGAATCTGTGCATCTATATTATCTAAAGGAGCTTTTTTTGTGTCATTCACCAGGATTTTGGACCCAAAAGTAGACTTGGAGGATGGTTTGGTAATTTATTTCCACACAGTGACTGACTGAGTGGGTAGGTAATGATTGTGAATCCAGTGGTGAGTGAGGCTTGATGTGGCTTGAATTTGGTTTTCATGCATAGAATCAAATTGGTGTGGAATTTTCCAATATGGAAATGAGCAGAAGCGAGGTCAAGTGAGTCATGGTAGAAGAGTTACAAGGTATACTCGAACATTCATTTGATAAGAAACTCTAAAGCAGGAACCAGGTATTCATGTAAGAAGTTAGCGTTCAAGCTATTTAGCTGCAGTTGTGGCCCAACACTGCGAACCATGCGCTGCTTCTGCAATTAAAAACATAAGCAGCAAAAAGAGAAGAGAGAGAGAGAGGAGGAGACTGCCCTGATATACTGTAGTCAGTCCCCATGGCAATTTTTAGCCTTTTCTGTGAAAGTGCATCATTGTGTGCAGTGAATGATACTGGCGATCATAAGTTCTGTCAGAGGGCTGGGTTAATTTCAAAGCAGATACATTTTTTGTAGAAAGCCAACAAAAATCTTCATTAGGTGACAGCCAGTGGTACTTAATAGTGTTCCAGCCAGTTTGTTTACATCTGTTGCTCTCCACATAACTCTTTATATGCACTCACCCAAAGCTACCTCAGATGTAAATAGTCTCTGATATTTATATTTTGCCTGGGTCCAAACCACTAAATGTGTCCATATGATAGAGCTAACTGAAAAATAGATGAGACTGTCCTCCTTCTCTTAACATGTCCATGTGGCATTTGTTCACACTGGGAGATTCAGCCAATAATTTACATTCAAAGAAGATGCGACCTCTTGCGGTAATGAGAGCAACTACATGTGACGGTTAAAAATGACTTCCATATATAGATAGATAGATACTTTATTAAAGGAAAACAGTGATGGTCGCGCTGTACAAAGAATGTTTTCGTTAAACATCGTTAACCAAGGTTGTTCTTTTTAATCCTACAGAAGTAATTTGACAAAAGCGTTTTAGTAAGGTGTTGTCATGTTATTGACTGAACAAATGTTGGTCTAGATCTTACGTCACACAAAACCCCAAGGTTGAAAGGGCAGCGCTTGGGTGTGCCCCTAATCCTTCCTCTTATGAGTACTTCTTGGTTTGTGAATTGTGATATTAAATTCTGATGTGTCAACTCTTAGACGAGTCTTATTTTCTTTCACTGTTTGATGGGGCGCTTTTTCACCAGACACCTTCATAAATTGTATTTAAGGACATGTACACATGACCTCTATGACCATTTCAGATGGAGTACTTGTTAGCCAATCTTGATGTGGAAGATGATTTCATCATTAGATTCAGTGGACAGAAAATTAGGTCTACTAGTTATATTGCTGCCTAGCAACAGCATAGGCCATTTTCTTCCCACCTCTGGGAAGACGGGTATATTAAAGCCTGACAGTGACAGTTAGATGTCTACCTGATACTTTTAAACAAAAAACTAGACAACCACTGTAAAGCTGTAACTAACATGAAAGGCATTCAATCCGAAACAAAAAAATCAACATTCTTGATGAGTTGATAAATTGGTCCCTATATGCAACTTCAGTACCAATCACCAAGCATTTCAGCAGAATTTCATTAATTCACAGAAATTTGCATTGGTTTATGCTACTGTGGTGAATCTAACTGAGAGCTATTAGCTTGACCACTAAAGTTAACCTTTTGCAACCACCCCAATCTGGCGTCACAGCAGATGGGTAGAAGTCTGTGATCTGTTGAGGCAATTTTGTGCATGGCTGCCATGGCCTGTCCTGGTGTGACATCTCCTGCTGCTAGCCGTGCTGTACCCTGACCTTCACACTGGGCTGGCATACATCTGCCTGGCTGGGATATACAAGCACACACACTCCTGGCACACATACAAACTTGCACATTTGCTATCCCCAGGGAAGAGCAAAAAGCCTAGTTTTAGTCGAGAGATAGGGTTTGGTGCTATGTGTGATTGTGCTGGCCAAGAACTGCAGACTTTTAGCTGCCAGGCAAAGGACCAATGTGCTCTGTTGAACAAAATGTCAAACATGTCTCCAAAAATTGGGGCTTAGTTGGTTACAGATTGCGTTCAGATAAATTATTGTGAATTGGACAGGATTATATGTGTGCGAAATGCTTCTGACCATACAAATGTTGATTGCAAAGTGAAGAAGATGCTCAGTAAGCTTCTCACACTTACAATTTCAGTGCACACAAGTGGTCAAACACACAAACCTCCAGCACCTTCTATTTGTCGGGTTAGACCAGCAGGACACATAACATAAACCCAAAGAGACACTTTCTCCGTGGGGAGAGATCTTCTCTCATTATGAGCAGGATTGACACTGGGCCTGGCCTGTCCAGAGGGAGGTCCAAGCCAATAAGAGAGTAATTGAAAGAGGCGCTTGACTTCCCGTCTGTAACAGCTTACAGACCAGGGCTGATGTGCCTCGAGGCACATGGTGTTTAGACAACAGATGGGCAGAGACAAAAAACATGAAAGCTGACTAAGAATGGTAGGGTAAGGAAAAAAGAGAGAAGGATTTTTTTTTCTTCTGTTAGATGATCACAATTGTTTCTACAGTTGATATTGATCTGTGTGAAGTCTCACCCCTCAAACCGAATCTGATTACCCAAGTAGATATGTGATTATTATCTTGTCATGTTTGACTTTTTGTAATATACTTTGACAAAAATGACTGAGGTGCATACAAGTGAAAGAAACACCAAGAAGGAAAGTGGCAACAGAGAAGCTTTTCAGAGTTTTAATGTCCCCAGAGCGGTTTTGGTCCTAAGTGTCAACTGCTGAAGCCAGAACATGGAGAGTTAGAGGCTCCGCAATGGCACTGTGTCTCACTGAGGTGTGTGTTGAGTCCCGGCGGCTAGACTTGTTACAGAGTTGACAGCATGTTATGTTTCACTACACAGCCCTCGCACTGACAGTCTGAAAGCCTGGAGCCAAACAAACAGAGGTATCAACAGTGCCAGGTATCTCAAGATCTCTCTCTCTCCCTCATACACGTACAAACAAACACACGAACACCCCCACACACACATTCATGTAGATACAGCAGTTAGGCTTACACACAGGCACTGAAGCATGGAGAAAACATAGACACATGCTCATAACCAAACCCACACATTTTGACGTACAAAACATCTGCATCACTGCAGCACTTTGGCTGGTGGAACCTAACAGATGATGCAGTTCCTGCTCCTTTTGCAACACAAATAACATTGCCTCTTTATGTTATGGTAGTGGACATGTATAAGATTTAGCAGCCATTAAGAGCGTATAAAATCTTCTTGCAGTGAATACAACTTTTTAAAATACTGTCCTTAGTTGCTGCAGATGCAGGCAATGCATGATTTACCATACTATATCCACCTATGGGGCATCAATAATTCAGCACACATTTGAACCTGAGGTGTAAGAACAAAGCAGGTCTTGAAACATTCCTGGAGAAACTGCAGTACTTCTCGGATTGATGCAACACTTGATATGACCAAGAGACTGCACCAGCAGAGTGAACATTCTTTACTGAAGAACAACAGAATGTTATACTGCGACTTGTAGAGTTTTGGAGTCAGATGAGAGTACACTCCGTGGTTATTTCAGTGATCCAAATTTTATTGAGCATCAGCATTTGCAAGACGTGAGGGAGACAAGATGAGCGCATGAGGCTTCAGTTGGAATCCCTGGACTGATGGTGGAAAAATGCATTCCAACACTGCAAAGATTAACCCCTGAATATTAAGTGAAGATGTGTGGTTGCAAACGTCTACAGTGTAAATGAGAGGCTAGACAGTGTTTAAAAATACAGTTGATATGTGGTTGATGTTTTGTAGATTATAAGGTGTTTACAGAGTGAGGGGTCTGCTGCTTATGTGCAGTTTTTTGTCACTGTGGGTTTTCAACAAAAGTAAAGGTTTGAAAGTAGAACAACTAATTAGGAAGCTCAACTCGTCATTCAAAACCTTTAAATATGATCTAATGAGAATACTTTAAAATATGGGTGTGTGAATGATTCCAGCACCATGATTCCAGCACCACATTTGCCTCAACACTTCTGTTCTATCACACATGATGAAATCTATTTTTCTTCCTTTCCCATCTTTTCCCATATCTTTTTGTTAACAATGATTTTGACTCTGACTACTCTACACCTGAAAGTAACTGGAGTACTTAAGGATGACATATTCCTATTACAGCAGTAACAAAGTCTTGATAAGAAGGATCCAGTCCGAACAATGAAAGGGTTATACAAGGCGAGGGAAGATGTGAGCCTTTCTGTGCCGCAGTTATCGTTTGTTAATTTCATAAGGTCAAGGCAATCATATGTGCCACTACAAGTAATTTTTTCAGTTACTAAACTTATTAAACACTGGAGAGTCTACTTTCGCCAACTTACCAAAGTGTGGACTACCACTTGCAAATTAATTTATTAAGAGAGGTCGTCAAAGTGAAAGAGTATTCAGAAGAAGTTCATGTGGGAATTGGGAAATGGGAGGGGCTTTATTTAGCAACTTCCATTTCCACATTCACTTTGAAAACAAAGGGAAGAACAAAAGAAAAGTACCTCGTGAATTACTAGGGGAGCTGGCACACTTGTTTTCTGTGCTGTGTTGGAATAAAAGATTTGTCTGCGAATAATTTATTCCAGCACTCCCTTTGCCACTTCCCTCTGCTTCCCCAAGTGATACAGATGCTTTTTGAGGTAGAATTCCAAATGATAAATACTGTGCATTTATAAAGAGTTGAGATGGGATATTTAGAATGCAGGAAGATTCTGCATAAGCTCTAATGCTTTATTCACATCCCAGTGGGAGCCATAGTATCCTGGGAAATGTTATGTAAAACTGGTCAAAGCCATGCTAATGTCATTCTGAATACATATCTTCATCATGTGTGAACAACAGGTGTTACATTGTAGTACAGGATGCTTAGGCCCATCTATCTGTGAGCTAAAGGTCTCCAAGTGAAATCAATAAATACTTCCAAAAAATTAACGCCAACATTACAGCAAAATATTAATCATTACATTTAAGAAAAAATGTAATCTTATTAAAGAGTCTCAAGCAGGCTGTGTGGTACCAAGACATAAGGAGGAAGAAATGGTTTTACAAATGGGATTAACAAGACATGATATTTCTCCATTTATCTACTCTTCCTTTACCAGTCTTGCTATTTTGGAGTGTAATATTAGGTTAGATAATGCTTGTAGGAATGGGCTTGTCACCAAGGGGGATGATGTTGAAATGATGCATGTGGGTGTGCATTTGGTGTATTGCTGTCTTTGCCTGAAGCAAGAGATGAGAATATCAGAGTAAAAAGGCACAGATGCACACACCAACAGAAAAAGAATGAACAAAACCTCCATATACAGATAAACCTACCTCACATACTATATACATGACAGCACTTTGAATTTCACAGCCTCTAATTTGTGATGGTTTGATTATTATTTTGTAATCTTTCTTTTTTTCCTGTCATTACTGGGACAAACAGTTGCACTTTGAACACTGTTTGAGTCAAAAGCTCTAATCTGATGAAGAACCTGGATAGCCAACCTAAATGACTCACTGGGGGCCTTATGAAGCATCCTGACACCCATAGCCATGGCAAACCAAGCAGTCTGCTGAGATTAGAAGTCACGGAATAAAACACAGGAGGGTCTGTGTAGTGGAAGCCACAAATGCTAAAAACATAACAGTCTGTTAAACCAGGAGTGAAAATAAATGGAGAGAGGACAGCGTTAAATTAGATGTCAGACACTGCCAGCAGAGATTTGTGTTATATGTGTGACTCCATTGTCCTCTAGTGAAATGTACAATGGAGACATGAGAATCTATTTATGAATGGGGAGCGAAAAATGAAACTACAATTTCTCATATAACAGCAAAAATATTACATTGAGTGGAACAGTGGATCCTTTTCTCCTTTTTTTTTAAAAAAATTGGCACAGCAGCAGAATGATTGATATGTAAGTGGGCATATGACAAGGTCACCAGTTGGAATTTGGCTGGAAAAATATCTATATTTGGAAGTACAAAGAGAAGGACTCTCAGTTCCCTTCCCAACTCCTAAGTGCCCTCAATAAACAAGTGCTCTTCATCAAGGAATCCCCCCTATTGCCTCACACGTTGCTTAGCAATAAAAGACCATCTTGGCCCCTACGTAAGGTGGTTGCATCACTCTTATGACTTGAAAACTATTTCTTATTGGCGAGAGCTGTAAATAATCACACAACCAATGTTTTGTCAACTTGAAGTCAGTTAAGTTTGTGCAAAGTGTTGTGCTGTCCGTGGTGCTGAAGTCAGGGTGCTTTTCCAAAGTAGAAAATAATACCAGCAAGCAATTCATGTCAGCTGTTAAAGTGTAAAAAGATATCCCAACATTTAATTTTGTTCTTTACTGTGAGATGAAAATGTGATCAAAAGCTAAAACAACAAAAATGGCAAAAACAAACAATTAAAAAAAGGGTATTTTTCTGGAAGTGATGTCAGTTTGTGGGCCTTCAAAGTTAAGTAGTTTACTTCGGTACAGGCAGCAAGAAGAATGTTCTTGTCTCAGTTACAAAATTTGCCAGTGCAGAGATCCACAATTTTCACATCACTTATTAATTTACTTAAAAAATTCATTCAAAATTCTAGTTAACTAAAAGCTTGCACAAACTTGCATTACAGCTTTTCATTGTTGATGCAGTGATTTTTCTTTAAATAAAGAGTATTGTGCAGGGTGTCCTGGGATTGATAGAAACTTTATTGATCTAAGTTTGATGTTTTCTGCCACACTTTTAGACTCTGCATCTGGTTGAAAGACTTAAGGTATTAATGATTACTATCTTTTGTCACAACAAAAATAATTCCAAGTGATAGCCAAGTGATTTTGTAACTAACCTTTTGTGGTTTTCTATGTTTTCTTTTGTTTCTGATATCATAATTACCCAGTATTTGATACAGAGACCAAAATATAGCATAATGAAGACTTGAGCACTGGTAAAAAGCCAGTATAAATCAACTGTGGCTGGAATTCCGAAGCCCATCATTTTCAGAATAGCTGTTAGACCCAGATCATCGGAGCATCTTCTGCAATGTTTTTTTTAATGATAGATAGTATCAATTAATAGTTTTATTATTAAGAATACATAAAGAATATTGTATTATTAATATTCATGTACTACAGTTTGTTAAAGATTGTATTATAAACCAGTGAATATTTAGAGAATGACTTTAAAGATTAGCCAGTCTGTTCTAAATCCAGAATGACATAAAAATTTAATTAAAAGACAATAGACAAGAATTGGTGTTGGTAACTTTGCAAGGTAGTATGGTGACGTTTTGTAAAGAACCAGTCATATTTCAAATATTCAAGTTGTTATTGTCTTCAGTACTCTTCCTAAAGGGATCCTCACACTGTAGGACTAGGAATTAGGTGATGTCAATGGACCATGTTTTCTTTCTAAAAGCTAGTACCTTACCATGGAAAATGTTTGATTTCATACTGTAGCATATTCTGTAGAAGAGGGAAGAAGTTTTCCATAGATGAACAACCAGCAACAGCAAACCTTCACCGTCCTGTGCTGCTCATCTTCTGATAAGCTGTAATGCAAACTTTGACTGCAGCAGTCAAGCAAGCACTCCTGCGGGGTTGAATATGTGCTAAACTTTGTTTGAATATATTATTTGACACTCTTGTGCTGGTTAACAATGAATGAGCCACAAAAATGCTACAAAAATGCTCACAAAAAGAGAATCTAGTACTTCCACACCATCTAGTTTGTAGTTAATTTGTTTTGTTTTCAACAATTGAAGCAGTTTAAATGGTTTAGGGTGTCAGAGGAAAGCTGATGGTTGGATGACAAATGTTGATGTCTGAATTTTTATGTAATGCAGTTCAGGGGATGACACAGTCATTCTTTGCTGTCTCATTAGCTTTGTGGTTTGTGCTTGCTGTTAGTAGCAGGATGACAGTCCAAATACCAAATAATGCAATTCTATCTCAGTTAAATATCATGTCTCACTAACTTACCCTCTCTTGTGATTATCACATGCTTTCAGATGCTTAAGAGATTGTTGACATAATTTTTCTGTATTCTCCTAAGGAAGCTCAGTTTAACAGTGAAATACTGGTAGAATCATGATGAGCCAAACAGCTACAGTGTACTAAGATTATAGTTAACGCTACCTGATTTTTCCACTCCTTATATAGTGCTTGTTTATTTCAGAATTCAATCAGCCACTCTATTCTTCCCAATGTAATTGCGTTTAAGGACTTTTAACACAATGATTGCAGTTTTAGCTACTATAATGTGCATATTTTTGGTTGCTATTGTTATATCATCAGTAAAGGGCTACAACCAATTTTTCTACAGGTTAGCATGTCACTTTAGCATTGTGTGAACAATACTAACCCTTTAATGGCCGAGGTGTATGTGACATTTTGTTCTCATTTTATGATATGTCAATGTTTTATGATGCTTTTGCCTTTGAGTAATTGGTCATAGCTGTGCGAGGAAATCAGTAATGTTACCTTTGTTGCTGTGGACAGCTTGGTATACAACATATCTTGTTTAAATGAATCACCAACAGTGTTAAAATGACAAGCATTGAGAAGTGTTGGTTTTCGCATGTTCTGGTTACTTCACAACATTTGCTCAAGTCTGATGCAACACATATCATTTATGTGCTTTCTGCGTCCTGAATCCCGATATCTTTCTTACTGGGTTTCCATTTCACAGGTGGCCAACCCATAACAGAGGCTGTGTTTGTTTTCATATGAACTCACCGTTGACCCAGATGACCACAAATTATGTTGAAAGCGGAGGGAGAGAGTGGAATAAGCTGCCATCGTGGGAGGGGAAAGTACCTTTTAAGATCCGTCAAAGCCTTGGCTAATGGGGGTGATCCATCCAGGGCTTTCAAAATGTCACATCCCTCCCTACTTCATTTGCATAACCTGTAAAGCATCCAAGAGAGCGTGTGGTGCATTGATTTAGCCGTTGACTTGGGAGACGCTTTCCTTGTTGACACAAACGTTTAAGCGAGTGTGACTGTGGCATTCCTTAATCCACTAAACTGCATGGCGGGTAAGTACTCTGCCACATTTTTACAACATCAACACACTCAGCCTCTCAAATCTGCTGACTGCTCTTGGGTAAATATTGCTGTTTGATCTTTGATAAATCATGAACATTTCTCGTGGTGGCCCACTGAATTGTTCATTAAACCTATAGTCTGGATTGTGAACAGCTCTTTGTGACTTCAAGAGCCAATAACTCAGCAACTTTAAAGTCCATTAATGGATGATTTCCAAAAACTGTAGTGCAGCCATGGTATAAGAGCATAAAACATTTTGACTGTAGAATTCTATTACTCCAGTGGAGAGGCAGTGAAAATTAAAGTGCTTAACTCATATTTCAACATTGTTTCCCTTTGCATTGGTGGCCGATTATCAACCCATTCAAAGATCATTGACATTTTATTTGAGTCATTTTGTAGCTTTTCTTTAAAGTTAAAAAGCTACATAGATGAGAATGTTGCAGAATTTAAGTTTCCCAGTAGAAATTTAAATTCATATGCTATAAAGTATTATATGCAGAAGTTTTATAAAGTGAAATACTGAATGATCCAGTGTGTAGGATGAAGTGACATCTAGTGGCACAATTTGAGATGAGCAACCAACTGAACATCCCTCAGTACTTATATTCAAACTCTACTGGCATAAGGAATTGAACAAACTGGCCAACTCTGGAGCCATGGATTGTTTTTTCCCTTTTTGGGCTACGGTAGAAATAGGACGGTACAACATGACATTGGGGTGATGAAATCCGCCTGCAGTTTTTTTTTGTTTTTATGGATATACCATATCCATGCTTACCAAGGCCATGCTAAAACTTTTTGACAGATTTATGAACGCCATGTACCACATAAAATCGGTTCTAGGTCAGAAAGCACAACAAGAATTAATTCATACATGAGGCGCACCGCATTTTAAGGCACACTGTCGATTTTTGAGAAAATTAAAGGATTTTTAGTACGCCTTATGGTCCGAAAAATACGGTATTTGTGTCTAATCTAACCAAATGGTAAGTGAGAACAAAAGAGACAACAATGGGAGTCACATGGAGCTCAAACAGTGGCTGGAAATGTGATTAAAACTTAAAAGAACATTAACCTATTCCATCACAATCTCTGTGTTGAATATTTTTGTGGCAGGTACCACACAGTATAGATGTTTTTGGACAACCATCAGAAACATTGCAAGCTTTGGCAAAAAAGGCAGGATTTGAACACTTGGAAATGAGAACAGGATGGTACATTGCAGACCTGCTACCCTGAATGATTGTGTTAAGTGGTTTGACTCCCCCCTTATGAAACTGGGTCAACTGTCCAGCACACTTTTGTTGTTTTGGTAGAGACAGCATAATCAATAAAGTCATGTAGCTGAAACTAGCCTATTTATCTAAATAGCTACATTTGAAATCCTCAACGATGTAATAATCCAAACTTGTTGACTTCTAAAAGCTGACAGGAACATTTTTCTAAAAGAGAATCCTGCTTTTCCCCAATTCTTGTGAGAAAAAAATAACCCCTCCAAGAAAAAAAAGAAAAGAAAAAAAAGAAACATTTATCACTGTACACTGAGTACAAGATAAACTATGTGAAAAAGAAAAAAAGGCTGGCAGTCAGCTGGCAAACGGTTAATTATGTCAGCAAAAAAACAGAAAAACAAAAGTGAAACAATTGATTAATGCTCTGTCATCTAGAAAATGAGCTAAGTAGGAGATAAACATATATACTATTACAACTTTTGTCAACTCTTCACACAGTTCATAAGTTGCCACTATTTGGACATTAAGATTTGACATTTATCCCCTGAGGTGCCTAAACTGCCAGGAGCAACATCAGAAAGAATCTCATTAAGAATCTTTTTTCATAGTTCTTGGTCTTTCAACACCATCAAGATATTGTTTCTGGCAGAGCCACAGATTAGGACATGGATTCTTAGCACATTTTGCTACAACTCATTTTAAAGCATTGACATTTGTTCTGAATCATTATTTTATATTATCATATTAAAACCCTTCACTCTTGAGTGCTTTGGGGCATCAATAGAGATCGTTTTGGTGTATTCTCAGCTGTCAGCGAACCCCAGCAGTGAAAAAAATCTTCAATTCTCCTCTTTAGTTGGCGGGTCAGTTGTCAGCATGATTAGAGTTTCATGGCGGCCTGCTGTTTTGAAATGTGTATTTTCCATAATGAACATTAAACACAATAGTGGGTATGGTAGGATAATAAAGAGGCTAAGCACAGTATAGAGAAGAGAAAAATAATGGCAAGTGAACAGACTCAGACTGAGGACATCAAGGCATAATTTATCGCCACCCACATCTCACAAGTTATTAATCCCCAAAGGCATTGTTTCCTAAGATAAGACAGTTTGAGAAAGTTGTGTTAGTAAACCTGACCCAATGGCACCAGCTCACTTCTGCACATACGTTATGTATTCTACTTGAAACTTTGGGTTTGAGTTTAATCTCTTTACCTTTTAAAACCAACCTAACTTTGTTTTATGAGAATGCTAACCATCAAGCATTTGATCATATTGGCTATATCTGAATGTTGTCACAGAAATTAGATAATTGGACAATGAAATAAACATTGCAAGTTCAATTGAATAATTACTACGTTGCACTGATTAATATGGTGATATACATATAAACATCTTTACATACAACATATAGTTCCCAAGCTTGTGAACACAGTGATTTAGCTACTTAAGAGACAGATATTTTCTTCAGGATTTGGTAGGAATGAAAACATAATGAATATGACATTTTCCAGGTTCAATTAAATTCAATTCAGTTTTTATTACTATTATTATTTTATTTTTTATTTATATAGCACCAAATCATAACAAATGTCATCTTAAGGCCTAGAGTCCAATTCATTGTAATCATAATCCAATCAAATCCAATTCATTAAATTCAAAATTAAATTAAATGAGTATTAATGTTAACCAGTATCTTTTGGATGTAAATTCAGTGTTAATGACACATATACTTCATAGTTTGGTACATTATTTTACATAGGGATCATTGTTCAGTACAGTAAAATGTAATATGCATGTAAAATGGACCTCTTTTACCTGATGATTCAATAATTTACAACAAAGTTTAGTTTTCTATCTAAAGGGATTATGATCTCTACAACAGTTATTGCTTTGGCTTATTTAGAGAGACAAATCTGCTATTGCTATGCATCTGTCATGAAGCATCTTTTGTTGTTGTCAGTATTTTCTATCCAGGGGCATTGGTAAGTAGGTGCCTGAGGTTTTCACAGCATCACATTTCTGGGAAGGACAGTGTTTAAATGAATCTCGAACAGTGATTTACAAAGCCTTGTACTTGCCGTTAATTCCTCTTTACGTCATAATCTACCACAGATTGAGTTATATGAAACTTCAGAAACTGTGTTCACCAAAACAATTCTTGAAAGTGTGCAAGCTGAAATGAGTGGCAATGGCCTGTCACCGAAAAATTCACAAGTCAGTGGGTGCAGACCTCTTAATAAACCCTCCCAACTGAGACATTTGTGCCAGAAATGCACACAAAAAGTCAGACAGCGAAGTTGAGAGCTAAAACTATCATGAAAGTTGAGAGAGTCAGCATAATTGCAATGTCTGTTCAGTGAGAATGAATATAAAAATAGAATAGAATAGAAAAATACTTTATTCATCCCCCAGTGGGAGAAATTTAAAATTAGTCAAGTAGCTCAACATTTTTTATTTTTCCAAAAAAAAAAGTATTTACAATGATTGTATATCAGAACAATAACAACAAAACAATAATAATAAATGAATACATAAGAACATAAATACATTTCAGAAAAACAGTCACTGTTAGAAAGCCTTATGGCTGTGGGGACAAAGGACCTCCAGAACCTTTCAGTCCTGCAGCGCAGTGAGATGAGTCTCTCACTGCAGCTCTCCCAGAAGGCGAGGAGGTTGGGGGAAAAAAGGATATATTAACCAATAAATAAAAGACCAGTACTTTGAACAATTACACAAATAACTTGCAATTAATAAGTTAAGTTTGATATTTTTTCATTTCGCTTCAGTAAGGGTTATTTTCGCTCAAATTCTTTATTTTGTTTTTTATTAAGTTTTGCATCATTTCATTGGCACAAATTAAATTCTATTTATTCACAGTCATTCCGAAGATTGATACATGAGGGTGCAAAATTGTAAATATCTTTAGCAAGTTCAGAGTGTTTTCACACATCTAACTTTGCATGAGCAATGAAGCTGTGTTTGTCAAACTAACAGCAGCTGTAATGTGAGCTTATATAATGTCCCTAATGCTGTAACTGACTAGGTGGAGCAAGCTGGATCCTTGAATCAACATAAATATTGATATTGCCCATTCTCTGTCATTCTGCATCCACTGAACTGTAATCTCTGCACCGAGAATACCTACATTTGTATTTAGTCTCGTATTTATTTATTCTGACATATTCAGCGTCTTTTTTTCTCCACCCCCATATAGTTGAAGTTTAATTTTTGTTGATTAAACTTAACTGTCAAGCATTGTATATATCTCAGTATAGCAAAGTGCAGTTAATGCTTTTGACAATAACCCAAGTAAACAATGCATTCTGTACTCACTTAGTCTGCAAAACAATAAACCATTTACATGCATGATTGTGATGTATTATACTGAAAATAAAATAGCAGTGTACCTCATATGCTTGAGGCATTGAATCGATTGGGTGTTGCAACATCAGCTGTAGTGTGTGTGTGTGTGTGTGAAATAGAGAGTGAGGGAGGAGAATAATTCATTGGGAGAACGGCTTGGGGGAGGTTTAGGGCTGATGATGAAAATCAATAAAGAATAATAAATGAGAAACAACTGGGCCGATTATAGAGGTTATAAGGATGTGGAAAAAGATTGACTTTGTCCTTTTAGCTCACACACAGGAGTGCAGCAAGACACAAAGATAAGCTTGGAAAACACCTTGTGTGGTGATTGTACTGCATTGCAACATGGTTCCTATTTTTTCTTTTGTTTTTGTACAGTAGAAGATTGCTGTAGCCTCAAGGTTAACAAAGCAACACTGTAAGCAGAAGGTCACCAGATTGAACTTCTTTGGGTTCAGGGTGGAAGTAAATAATCTCGTGCCCCCAACTAATTAGGTGCCCTTGAGAAAGTTCTTCAATGTCTGAATGTATCCACTCTGAGGTAAACTGTACAGAAAATATCCCATTTGTAAGTGTGTGGTCTGTGAGTAGCAGTGTTCAGTCTTCTCTGACTAAATGCACTTTCAGAAAACAACGGCAGCAGCAGCACCACGATGCTGCAATGCAATGAGTCCTTCTGTGACAGAGAAGATTTGAAAGTTTGTTGCATACATACAGAGCTGGTTACAAATGCTTGGATGAAATTAAAAAGCTCACCTCCCCCGTCTTTGCCTTCCTTATCTTTAAGAAAACATACAGACTGCATGGAGATTAATTAAAAAACCTCATTGCGTCTTGATTGGAATATGGCTGTGGAAGATTACTAATGAATACATAGACAGCTGGTCCCTCACACATTGACAAAAAAAAGTTCATAGCTGTTTATTAGACAGGTGAGAACAAAGATTTATAGGAAAAGAGAATTAATCCTCATGCAGCAGCCTTAAAAGGAGGTGTAGGCAGGGATACAACATTTTTTTAGTGCATGCGCCTGCAATCCTAATCTATTGACAGCATTTTTAAATGAACAATAACACACTGTTGCTCATCGAAGCCGGATTTCAAAACTTCTATCAATCAATTAATTCTAAAAGTTATATTGGCTGAGATTTGAAAACATATAGTATGACCAGTGAGTAATTACTCATTTCATAATTGCAATTATTTGATCAAAATTTCATTATTGTTGGATCCTAATTAATACTCTCAATTATCTCAGTTAGATTATAATAGCCTGTTAAATCGAGATCACATTTTAATGTGGGATATTCAAAGCCTGTACTAAAAATTCAACTCACATTTTAAACTGTATGAACAGTGGAATTTATTTTGCTAGCAGCATGCTGAAATGCCACGCTAATAAGCCATGTCTATGAATTTGACTTGAAGCAATATTCATTTAACAGACACAGAGCAATATTAGCACTGGGAGTTTCTGTCTGGTATTGTCTCCTATACTGAATCCAATATTCACTTCATGTTTAGCTGCTTTTGGCCTCTACCAGTCTCAAAGAGATATTACCTGTTTAATATTCCACTATTTTCTACAACTAGTTGTTGGCGCCGCTGCCATCTTATTTTGAGAAGGTGGTGTGCAGTGGCTTTTGAAATATCTTTCATTCTTTCTTTCTTTCTGACTTTCGAAATGCTCCCATTTTGTAGCAATGTGACCCATTATAAATATAAAGTTACTGATTAGCAGCCTTTAATTGCTTTTGTCAATCATTAGAGCTTCTTTAAATCAGATGTATAGTACACAAGCTTAAATCAATGCTGAGAAGTGGCACTAAAATTTACCCATTCCAAGACCAGGCAGAGCTCATATAATTGAAGAACTCTTGTTTAATTTCGCACATTGGAGCAGCTGTAGAAAAAAAGGGATTGTGTGCCTTGCCAACCACCAATTTTCCATATTACTCGGACAATCCACTCAGTTTTGATTGTTGCATGTTGTATTGCCTGGAAATGAGGCTTTGAATTTAAAGAAACCCAAGGGATCGTGGTGTGTGGCCTTGCCATAATGGAATGACCAGTTGGTTTGATGAAAATGCAGAGGCAGTGTATTGCTGAATATGAGGGATGGAGTGGATGGACTGGTCAAAGTCGGGGGTGTAGATGTGGGGCAACAGCTCACAGAGGCTGAGGTGGGGAACACCAGGCTGAAAGCGCACCTCAGAGAGCTCCATCTGTTTTCCTCATTGAGTCCTGATGGGCAGGAATTCCTGTGCCAGGTTCCTGCTGGCTGCCTCTCTTTTTGGAGCACTAACACACACACACATATGCTGTGCACTTTACAAACAAAGTACAACAATCATACAAACTCAAACACGTCACAGTGGTAAATGAAAACTGCACTTGGGATGCTGCTTGTTAGAAAAAGGAAAACATTTTTCTGCTACTCCATCCCCCTCTTGTCCTTGAACCCACAACCTTATCACCAGGAGTGAATTAGTGGCAGCATCCAGCCTTTCAACAGACAAGGAAAAACCATGTGCTTTTGATGCAGGTTCACCATGGTATTCAGTGCTAATTCACCCGTACAAGCAAGACTGGGACAATTCTGAGATGACATGTGAAACCCTGTTTGCCATCTGTCTTTATAGGCTAAGACAATTTATCTCAGAAAGGTACCTCTGCTGCGAGTTTTAAATCACTGTTGACAACAGAGTTTCTCCCTGGATTAGATCTCCTGTTTCATTATGATAGTACTGATAGCATCTTGAGCAGATTTGATGGAAAGTGGCATATTATTTTACACAAAAAATGTTACCCTCCTTGTCAGAATTAAATTTCTTTCAAGTTAAAAAAGACTTGTGCTGCCTCAATGTAGGACAGAGCTACACATTCCCTTTTGAAGCTAAACGATAAAAAACTCCTTTTGAACTTGGTTGTCAATCAGTAAAACTTCTCTACAGATTTGATCTCTTGATCTCAAAAGCAAACTGTGTGGGTGGATACCTTTGTGTTTGTAGCTGCATATATAAAATTATACATGGTACTGACTGCTTAACTGTGTCATTCTAGCAGGATACAATTAATCTGAGAGCTTTGAGGACAGTGGAAGATATTCTTATGCTCTGTGGCAGCTCATTTAATATGGTGTTTAAACAAACCTGTGAGCCCAAGCAGATACCATACTGTGTTTGTTGTGTATAGACCTTTTCTTCATCATGAGAGCAACTCTCAATAACAAACCGATGGTAGTGAAAGCCAGTTACACTTATTACTGTGCGTCTACCACTGGAGTTTAACAGAAATACACAAAATGGCCACTATCTCTTGAACTCCTTATTATTTATGGTTGTTGACAGTATGCTAAGATTAGACTGTCCTTCTAAAAATGTGCCCATGAGTTGTAAGCAAATGCAGGGAGAATATGGATTCAAAGAAGATGTGACCTCGAGGGGTTGTGAGAAAACTGCATGTGAACAGTCATAATGTCAAAATAATGAGTTTAAGTCCTGACCATTTTTGTTTCCTATCCATAACCAAGTAGTTTTGATTTCTAATCCTGAAGTGAGGTTATTTTCTAAAACTTACCAGGAAGTGACACGGTTTCATCACAATGTGTTTGTTTCTGTGTAACCAAGGCAACCAGTAAAATGGTGCACATGGTGGTGACAGTCACATTATAAAAATAATCCATTTGTTCCTTTAACAAGTCACATTATTGCCTAAACCAGACCAGTGTTAGTGTTTTAGCTAAGTATTGTTGCGTTATTGAACCTAGAAGTGAAAAACCAGTTGTCATATGTTGGTCTTGAACTTGCATCATGGATGCATGAATGACTGAATGCATTACAGGTATACATGGATCTTATAAATCTTTCAGATCTTTACCTTGTGTGGACAGTTTTAGTTGTGAATGAATATAAAATGTTATGCATCTAACCCTATGCTGGCCCAAAGCCCAAAACTAGACTGTCGAATAAACCCTGCACATCATGTCCATAAAGTAAAAAGAAAAAATAAATAATTCTGCTACTACCTCTGCTACTACTACTACAACTAATAATAATGATTATTATTTAGGTAATAACAGACTAGTTTCAAACTTTGAGGATGTGTTGCATCACTGTAAGAGTATGTAATACAATAAACATAGTTGAAATACTTTTTCTCAAATGAAAAAGAGAAAACCGCCAACACGAGACTGTGGAATGAGAAGGAGAGATGAAGAAAGAGATCCACAGGCCATCAGTGCATCCTTTCAGTATAATGGGCTCATGCTGTATTTTACAGGCTACTGAGTGAGAGGTCTGTAGTGCAACTGTCTGAGGAAATCAAGGGCTGTAAAGAATTAATAAAGGCAGTGATCCACCCTTTTAACCATTTTATAATTCACAGATTCAAATCTCATTTGTAGGCTGTATTAGCAGGGATATCCTTTCATAACACAAGTGTGACAGGGAGCTGCCTGCCTCAGTTGGTCCAACTCATGCTTGATAGTGCATTATCATTAGCGGGGAGCTGTAGATTAATATTTCATTAGGACTGTGGCTTTGCAGGGGCTTCCAGGCATACCAAGTGATATGTTATTCCCTGCTTCACACCGATTACGCTCACATAGCCAGGATACAAGGACTCTTATTGTGATGGACAGAGCAGTGAAGCAAGGTGGTCAGAAAATAAAAAAAAGAGATATTCCTATTTAACGGTGAGTAAGCATGGCTATCTAAAGAGGTGTATCATCACTTTTAGGGGTTGGCCATAACAAACCATTACAGGGCTGCTATGTGTGATAGAGAAGGGCACCAATTTTGACAGGGCCTCTTATCAAAGACCACTGGGCTAGCTAGCACCTTGTCAAAACAAACTGTAGAAGACATGTTTAAAACAGAATATAAATATAAAACTGTAGATGTTAGTTGTAGCAGGCTTGTTTCACTCATAAATGTATAAAATTCACTGCGTTTCTACGTCAGTGTCCTGTGCGATTTGCCGAATTAATGTTTTATGGGAAAAGCTACAATTCCCGGAACAGTGCTCTCGCAGACTGTTTTGAGTTTCAAAGTCCTGATAAATAGGTTATTTAACTCCTACATTTCTTTTACATGTCCTGTATCCATGCAAAGCCATTGTTTCAAATTACCATAAAATGTCAACATACCCACGCAATTCGTCTACTATTATGAAAACGGCATTGTTTACGTTGCTTCCTGGCTTTGTGACAGATAAGTGAAATTTCCACGAGACTGTTGAATTAGATTAAGTGAATTCAGCAAATGACACTATGATGACTTGAAAGAGAAATCTACCGTTAGACCAAAGGTTTCGTGAAAGGACATTATTTAGTCTACTGAAGTTAGATGTTTTGAAGCCAGATGTTTTTTGAGCAATTCAAGAAAATTTAAACTTTTCAGGGAAAATGTGTTCTTGGTTCTTCAGTTCCTTGGTTTATAGTTTCATAGTTTATCTCCAGCAAATATAACTTGAAACCCCTTGCAAATGTTAGCATTTAGCGCTTTTTCATGATAGTTTTATTTGTACATATATAGATTTACGGAAGAAACCTATATATGTACACAACGCTCTTGAGCTTTGGGTTATGTCAAGCTAATGTTAAGTAGAATCACATTTCATGAGAAAAACTGTCTGATAAAACCTAAGCAAACCCTCAGTTCTGCAAAGCATATTCTTTTTTACATTCTTTTGGAACTGGGAGTTTTCAAAGAAGGCATGTTTAAACCTCAAATTGTTTGAAATATCAAAGCAGTAGTATGGCAACTTCCTAAATGTCACCGTAGCAGATCTTCCAGCCTTTTGAAGCTCATTTTATTAGGAACAGTAATGACAGGTCTGAAGGTGTACCAGCAACCTTATCAATGCAGTACGGCTTCTCTTATGTCAATCCTCCCTCTGCTTGAACACTCACTTCAAGGATATGAACATGAATTGTTATTTTACTCACCTAACCCTGCACATTTCTCATCATTTGAATGATGTAAATTCTTTGCTTACAGTCATTTCCCTTGTCATTTTCCTCGATATCCAGCACTCCTGTTAGAGGTGTATATATATGTAACACAGTAAATCATTATGCATAAAAAGATGGAGGATTTTATTCATGCCCAAAGAAAATACTGGCTCATAACCTAATTTATTAGCTAGATATGGACCTAAGAAAATCAGTCAAGAATCAAGTCCTCTAAATGTCCTGAGAGCCCCAAGTATCGCTACATGCTCCACAGCTGCCGCTGACAGACTGAGTTAAGTCAATGGATTTAGCTGCAGGGTTTTTTGTTTAAAAAAGAGAGCACTCCATAAATGACTGTATTGAGACAACAATGTGTATGCTGACATAAGGCAAGGCATCCCTGAGTACTTCATCCATGTTGTAATTTGGAACCTAGCCAATGTGATCCTCTCTCTGATGGTTAACCCATTTGCAGAACACTTGGTCACATTTATCAGTGTGTCTTTCATTAATTTCTATTCAATACGGCACTAATTCCAGGCACTTGGCAGAATATCAAATAGGTGTTAATTAAGTTTGTTTAAATAACCTCTTCTCCTCTTTCCATTTGAGATGAGAAGTGCTGCAGACAGAAGTAAGAACCTGAATTCTGTGCACAACCTATTGTGTATACATGTTCAAGTGTTTTAATCATGACGAGAGTTAAGGGTTTTCAAAGTTTATATATGTATTTTTGATAAGCAAGGACAGTGACTTTGTAAAGTAAATGAGGTGTAAAATGGCTTAAAGTGGTTACATGATGGTAAAAAATTGCACCATTTATCATAATGTCTTGTGATATTGTTGATTATATCAGTAATTAACAATAAGGATTAGATCATAAAGCCTTCATAGTAAAGATAGATAGATATAGATCATAATATACTGATTAATTACCAGGTTTTATAGCCCAATATACACGTCCCTGAGCAGCCTTATGTTTATACAATCTAAATCTTTAGATACATATGATTAAGTTATCTGTGTCACAAGAGATGAAGTTATATGACACAGGATCTGAGCTTTGCATTTTGAGAAACAAAGAGGATGCTCCAGAGACTTTAAGCCTTGGGTTTATTGAGATCCTAATCTGCCTTGTAAATGACCTGGATGCTCACATACCCCTTGATTAATTTGCACAGAAACACAGAACTAAACAGGCCTGTATAATGAAAAATAAACTGAACAGATATATAACAGCTTCAATAGTTACTGCTTTGTGGAGCAACACTGCAATATCCAGCATCCAAAACAACACGAGTAGTTAGTATGAGAAGATTTTACTTTACATAGCAGAAAAGCAATGGATGCATCCGGACCATTCTCACACCAGGCCACCATAAAAATAACTGCAGCAAAAGTTCTTTTAAATAATTTTTTCTTGCCAAGAGTTGCATGAAAAGAGCCAGGGCAACCCACTGGGCAACCGGGGATGCAGTTCAGGTGGTATTCACACGGGATCGCCTCATTTGGGCCCACTCTCACTTGCACCACAGTGGGAAACCAGGGGTAACTTCACCCGCACAGAATGAGTTTTTTTATGCGTGTAATCTGTGTAACATGTGCTTAATTGTTCCTCAACTCACAGCGCAACCTTATGATCCAACTTCAATTTCTCCCTTAACTGTTCAGTGACAGTTCAGGGTTTCTTGAATGAAACCAGTCATAAATCCCCAAAACATGAAAAGAAGATTGAGTTGGGACAAGGAACATCAACACTGAGGATGACTAGAGCATACAACCTGAAAACTATGTGTAAAACTTTGAAATCTTTGATTCCAACTTCTTGTTGATGTTTTTTTATCAGATAGATTAAAGCATGATTCTTCAGTGAGTTACCCCTACTGTGAAGCACGGGGGGAGTCAGAGATGGTTTCAAGGTATTTTTTTTGCATTGCAGTGTCATACTTTACCTTTACAAACTTGTTTGATAGTTCCCACCTTTGTCATGTAACAAGACACACCTCCAGATGCAAAAACTAAAAGACTTTAAACTAAAAGACTAGACTAAAAAAAAATTTCTAAACTGCAAATAAAACTTTGTTAATTTGTTTGAACCTTTATTGATAACACACAAGTAATGATGAAATTATATTAAGTGTCTTCACCGACCAACTTCATTACATTTAGAGTGACAAATATAGAATTTGATGCGTAAAATAGGGAGAAAAGTATATAAGAACAAAAATGTTCATAGAATATGTTAAGGAAGATTTTATAGTCAGCAGATTAACTGGTGGCTGATGAGGGTGTCAGGATTGGGTATAAAAGGAGCATCCACCAAACATTTGGGATTTCAAAGCACCGATTGTGGCTCATTACTTTTAGTCAAACTCTATCAGAGAATCATCAACCAGTTAAAATGAAACGTTATGTCGATTTGCATTATTGTTGTTCAGGATTGTTGTTTTTACATTCCTTAAAATCTTTGGCAGTTTTCTAACTTTTGAGAATATACTAAACATGCAACGGAGTGTTCAGAAAACCTTCTCATCTAACTTTGGGAAATATAGTGTTGGTATTACCTTGCTTCATAGATGTCTTTTATAGGGATATTTAGGATGGATGAACTCTGTTGTAGTTACTCTAGGTGTCTGAGTTTCAGTACTTTCATTATTTACTGTTTCTATGACTGTGGTTAAATTCCAGGGATTCCAGTTCTCATGGATACTGTACAGTGTCTACAATGTCCAGAGCCATTAGCCTAGATATTTGTAAAGCACTTACTGCATGCCGGTGCACTTTGTTTAGTACCATATGTGTTTCTGTTTGCTATTGTTCCCATAAGAATAGAAATTTGTTTTATTTCTGGTAAAAAAGGACAGCTGTACTCACATGTCCATTTGCAGTGTACTGCAAATGGACATGTGAGTACATGTTAACTGAAGCTTAAAATTAAAATTTACCTGTGAATCGAGTGTCTTGTATGAATTATCAACAAATCACCCATAATGAAATCAGATCTTGGTCAGGAGAGCAGCCTTCACATCTGTCCATCTGAACTGATGAGGACTATGTCTTCAATGGTGTAGAAGCTGAAGAAAGAGAAAAAACATGTGAGTCAACAGGCAAGGTCTGCCAGATGAGTGCAGAGTTGTACTATTGCTTCAGTTTGCCCATTTGAGTTTTCCCCTGGTTTACCTTTCAGCACGATTTGCACCATGCTTCCAACCCTTTGACCCCTCCACATTCTTCTCCCAGTCTGCTTGTGGCTCAGTTTGACCTTGAGCTGTGGACTCAACAGATATCCAGAAAAACTTCTAACTTCTAGGTGGACTCATCCAGGGAATAAGTGGGGGGCTTATTAAATTTTTTATTCATGTGCTTCTGCTCTTTGTTTTGAAAGGAAGAACAACTCACTGGCAAGGAAAGAGCTACACTCATTGACAATTCAGATTTGTTTGGCAAGCTCTATGCATAATTTTCTCAATCTCTTACTTTCATGACCTCCTTTGTTTTAGCAAATAATTCTCACGAGGGGAAATAAACTATATAGTGCACCTCCATCCTGTCTCTTCATAATGATTTTATCTACTCCACCCACAGCCTGATGGTTTTGTCATATGTAGGTACATATTATATGTAGAACTGCTTTTTTTTAAACAGTTATCTTATAGGGCAGGAAACAGAGGTGATATGTGGGTTTCTGAATCGACTTTTTCCCAAAGTTAATAAAAGCTCTTTCTACTTATTATCTTGAAAAAAGTGAAATTCCCAAGACACTTTTGTAACACTTTTTGTGTAACTCTCTGCATGGTTGATGTTCGGGCTTCAAGAGGGTCCTCTGAAGTCCCAAGCTCCTCAGAGCTGATGCAGTGTAGAGTTGGAACCATCAGGAAACAAAGGACCGATGGAGCATAAGCTCTCATTTTCCAGAACAAGTTGAAAGCTGCACAGCTCCTTCTAATGCTCAGAGGCCTATTTTAGATATACTGAGCTTTTAATGTCTAATGCACACTGCTGGGCTCACTGGCAATGTCATGGTAAAAGTAATACTTCAAAAAAGCAACAAACAGAATGTTCCACAACTTAAAGTAGGAGGGATGTGTTGCCAATGAGAAAGAGGTGTAACTGATTTCAGTGGATGGTACCAAAAAAATGTAAAACATTTTATATAAGCAGCTGTAATGCAGGAGGTAGAGCAGTCATTACTCAATTGAAAGGACGGCAGTTCAGTCGCCAACTTATTCAATATACATGTTGAACTACAGGAAAAATACTGAACCCCACATCAACCCCCATTTTCTCTCTGCCTTGTAAATTACTTTGGATAAATTAAAGTAATGGTTAGAATCTAAATATTGTTTAAATTCATAGCCTATACTGCCACTTGGCAAATTCTGTATTCTGTGGAAGAAAAATGTTCATTTCTTTTTAGTAAAGTGTGTATCTTGTTGAGGACTGTGGGGAGGCAGCAGCCTGTTTCAGCTGGAATTGCATACGAGACTTTGTGTGCCTGGAGGAAAGACACTGAAGCGCTTGGGATGTTGTATGCTGAGGTTAAAAGCACCATATAACAGTAATGAAGTAATGGGAGTTTTCAAGCACATGGACATATATGATAGTTTTTTGGGCACAGATGCAGACCGATTATGGAGGCATGTTCAGAGATAAAAGGGGTAGAAATGCAACAGATTTTGTAATAATTAAACTGTAGAGACGTTCTGATTGATGATTAATTTAGCCAACTCAGCACCAAAAGCAAATTCTAAAGGGTTTCAAATAGGTTTATCAAAAATGGCATAGACACCAGCTTATTATAATTTAATTATGAACAGACCAATTGCAAATTTATCTACAAAGCATCCACTGATGAAATTTTCATTACTGGGTTGATGATACTCACAATTTTGCAAGTTTTAAAAAGGATAGAAATCTTTGTAATCCTACTGCTTATGGGGACCTATGTACACTAAATTTATTAATAGTTTTTATCTAACTTCATAACAAACTTTGCTGTTTATCTGTACAATTTAAAAACAAGACATTTTATTAATTTACATGTAGTAAAATATGCAGGTTATATATAAGTAAATAACAGATATTGAATACCAAAAAATTTTATTTTGTGTTAATTAATGTATGTGTACGATTAAGAATTTCTTCAGTTTTATTCAAAATTGTGTTAACTGAGTCCTGGCTTGAGAAGCCTTGCTCCACGTCCTTCCCCTCTCTCTTGCTCTCTGTCCCCCATTTCCCCAAAGCAACTTTCCAAAAAAGGCCCCTTGTACCAACTAAATCCTTTGAAAAGTAGCCTTTTTAAAACCTAAACTTGCTTACTCATTTCAACAAAGACTTTAAATTCGACCCACTCTATGAACACTTCTAAGTAGCTCTGTTATTTTCAAATTCTCCATCATACAGTAGCTTATCTTCCAGTAAAACAAAAATTTGTATAAACTAATATGAGGTTTGAACTCCTGGATTACTTGAAATACAATCTCCAAAAGGCATTTATATTGTTCTGTCATCAAACTGTAGGGTTAAATAAATTGGCCCTCGTAAATCTGAGAGAAAAGAATAGATGATCAGAGGAAGATATTTCCCCTTTCAAACAGTCAAAGCATTCTTTATTTGGTCGGATTGACATACTCAGGGTGACCTCCAAATATACATAACTACTGTCATCAACCTTTCATCCTTTTGTCATTCTCAGTATTCTGTCTGACCTCACCAGTGAATTGTCATGTAAACACACTCACCTGATAAGCTGCACTCAATGTTCCAGCTGCAGTTGAAGAGCAGGGCCATTATGTGCTCATTTACTTTTGGAGTACATCAGGCCTACGCTCTCTTTTTCCAGAAGCTATATTTTTTATCATTACAAGACAGATAACAAGGCACAGGCCTCTTTTCTTCCCTGGGGATGAACCTAATTTATATCAGCACTATAATTTCATCAACATTATTTTCCAGTTTCCAAAGTTTCATATCAATTTTTTTTGTAGTGTAGTTTATTTGAGCAGTTCTGTCTCCAATCATGCTGTATAGTCTACAGTGGTTTGAGTAAATGTCTGTCACTTTTCTTTAACCTTAAAAATCAGTCTGAGAGATCATGTGAGGAGGGATAATACACTCTCAGCCAACTCAATCGCTGTAACTTCCATACTGCAGCTTCATTGCGCTGAGGCAGCTCTGTGATAACAATCAGCTGTACTGATCTGTAATGACAGGGCAGGGGTATGGGGGTCTGGCAGAGGAGATCTGATGAATGAGCAAAAAGGGAGGCAGAATGGCAAACAGGGAGTCCATCTGTCCAGGAGAGGGCTCTGGATGTCAGGAAACTAACAGGGATTCTTCACACTGTTAATTGTCAGGCTTCAGAAGTATTCAAAAGTGTTATAGGTGCCGTCAACTTAATCAACCACTGTCTTGTTTTTGTTCATGTTCTGTTCAGCTGGTTAATCTTTTCCCTCCTTTACCCCCTCTTATACCTTCATCTTCTTTCCATCCTGCAGACCAAGACTCCAAGTATTAACACCTTGGTCAAGTCTGACCGGTGCTGAATATTTCAATATGGCTCTGCTTATCTGGGAGCCCCTGTGACCTGCCTGGATGAGCGAGAGAGAGGAAGAGATTCACACGATGAGTTGTGGAATGGATACTATACAGAGTCATATATAAGTGAAGAGCTAGCCTCGGGGTGCACAAACACATGAATACCAGATCTACTCCCCCTCTCATTCGTGTGGACAGATTCCATAACAGAAAGATTTCAACCTCCATTTGGGAATGACTATTTTCCCAGATTCTGTTTAACTAACCAAATAAAGAACTAAAAACTCAGTTTATTTTATTTATTAATGAAAGTCAAATCATCATGAGAGTTAAAATTTTCTGGTTTATTTTTTTGGGAGTTCCATTGCAGTATTTGCAAAGCAATGATAAACTGAACTACAATATTATACAGTTCAGGAGCATCACATTTGTAGTTAAAAAAATGTGGGCTTTTTGAGACTTGGCATCACTTGACACAGGGAATAAGAAAAACATGAAGTAAAATACTATTTAGTAATCTGCTAATATACACGAGACACACATATCAGTTAATATTTACGGTTTCTTGTCATTTTATCAACTCTTTTTTATTCTCAGCAGTAAAACATTTCCCTTGTATTTTCGAAGAGTTGGCATCTTAAAATGTTCATAGTTGTTTTTGCAACAATCTAAACCCCAATTATATTCAGTTTTCTCACCAAGACCACTAACAAAGAATTAACCTTTCACATTTGTGGAAATGTTTTTCCTATTTAGATAATCAAAATGATTAATTAGATATAAAGTAATTGCAAATAATATTTGAAAACGGACAGTTTCAGCTCTACAGCATACACTACTTAAATTTTTATATGCCACAGTCTCCACTAACCATTCGTTAGAATGCACCGAACTGCAAATACCATCATGCAAGATTGCACAATTGTCAATATCTATTACCATTTGAGTGGTGATTTCATACATGTAGTCCCTGCATCTTTTACACTTAGGTTTGCCTGTCCTTGAATGGTGCCTGACATGCTTCTAGAATGCAAAATGAGACTAGGGAATACACAGAGCACATAATCCTAAAGAAAACACCCCCAACTCCTCATTGTTAGTGCATTTGACTGAATGGTTAGGGATTCTAGAGTCTGGAAGGTGTGTTTGTTTATGTCAAAAACAAACACCAAAGACTAGCAAGCTGTCAATCTGGGCAGTATGGTCTGACTATTGGGGTTTGGCCAGTTGACCACAGAGAACTGGAGAAGGGCCTGACCCTCAGATCAACACTGGCAACCAAGCATTAGAGGACAATGCTTGGGGAGAGACTTGACTCTAACCAATAGTGAGGGGTAAAAGGATCGTGGGCTAGCAGTGTGGGGGACCAGGGACGGCAGAAGATACAGTGCAGCCTCTAATTGGTTTCTCTTTCTGGAACATCCCATTGCTGCCTTTCTCTTGAAGAGCTGCTATGCTCAGAGACCCACAACCCAGGCCTGCAAAGCGTATTGGATTTAAAGGGAATCTGTAACTTAAAGGGAAGCTGGGCTGCAGAAGGGAGTGCCACTGCAATCAATAATTCATAAGGCCTTTCCTTATTAAGGTTTCTCCTGACTGGGCTAGCGGTTCTTATGCCCAGCTCTGTGTCGGATGAGAAAGTTCTTGGAAGGCAAAGCCACACAGGAACTGCCAGCTCAACACTGTTGCTCACAGGAGCCTACTCTGTCATTCCCACCCTGCTCTCTCAGCCCATTCTCTCAGTGTAGATCCCTTTGTTACCCATGATTTCTCAAACCTTTCCAAATGTGAATTCAGCCCTCTTAGCATAATAATCAGGATGCTGTAGAACACTGCAAAGAGCTGTTTGCATAACCAGATCAGGTATTTCTAAAACACTTTTTTTCCCAGTTTATCTAATATATTACTGTTTAAATTAGATTTATTCCTTACTGGTATTCAGTGTATCAACCAACATTATGTATACAATTATCTGTAGAGCTCATTGGACACAAATACATCTATTTTCTTCTCTAATTTTATGTGGTATACAGTTTTGACTGCCTGAAGTGAAAAAGAACCAATGTGAAAGATTCATGCCGATATCTTTGATTGTAACCAGAACTGGTTGTTCTACATCTTAAAGGGGAAAGATGTTTAAAGACTGCCACTGAAACAGTTTTAAAACCAAAGGTAGCCAGGGAAATATTTCCAAGTGCAATGTGAGAAATTTATCATGATCAAATTGTGTGACTGCTACTACAACCTACATCTACTAACGACTGAAAAAGAATGCATAAAATGGCATGTTGATTAAAGCAACACAGGTGCAGCTGTGTAAATAATTAATAGATAAATAAAAAAGTGAATTTGAAAAATCTTACTTGTAGAGTACAATCAAAAACAAATCTGGTTGAGCTGTGGCAGCATAAATCTTGTCTGCATGATTAAATCCTTCAGATTACACCATGACAGTACATAGAAAAAAATGGTACAAGAATTGTGATTCCTTGCAAATAAATAACCAGTTAACATACAACACACCACAGTAAACAGTGCAGACTTTCTTATCTTTCATCCAATAAAACCTACTTTATGTTAATATGGTGCTTGCAATCCGAGATTCCCTTTACAATTGTGGCTTATGATTCAGGAGATATCATCATTGCAGAGTCTTTGTACATCAAACATGATGTTGTTGCCAAGTTCATTACCGTAGAAGTCTGTCCCACAATGTGGCTGAAGAGAACTCAAGACATTTAAAATTACACAGTGTGTAGCTGCTTTTTTACAGAAAGATATAAAACCCTGTGTGGAGTCATATGGAGCTACTGGTCAGGTCTTTCTCATTAGACTGCAGCTGCAGCACATTAAGAGCAGATGAATTACTCATCTGCCATGTGGTAAGATCTAATCACGGACCCACAGCTCTTCTGGATGCCTCTCAATCACTAACTCCCCCAAGGTTTTCTTCATACCTTGTTTGGCTCACCATCAAACCATAAATGTGCCCTAATTTATTATCCTTAGTAGCACTTCAGTTATCTTTCAGTTACTGGACCTTTAACCTGGATGTGTTGAAATTATTTTAGTTTGTCTCAACTTTTCATTAAATACTGTGATCACCCGGCAGTAATGAATGAGACTGAATATATTCCGGTTAAAGTCCACAAGGGACGTGCTAAAGGTGATATTCCCAGGCACAGTGAATTCCACATGTTCAGTTTATGCCACTAAAAATGACTGCTGTGCAGGTAGGAGCTATGATGCGAAACAGATAAACAGTGATTACGCTCACCATGATAAATGAAAGGGCAGCTCGCCAATGTGAGGAGTTTTACTCATCATAGATCACAATTTGTAAGTGCTGCTTGCTCAGGATGCCAGAGTAGAGTGGAAGCCAGCTCCCCTTAATTCAATCAATAAGATTTTATGCATCTGAATGCAACATTAAAAAGGTTGCTGCAAACAACCAACTACAAATCTATCTTAATGATGGCAGCTGTCGTGGGCATGAGATGGAGAGGAAGTGACAACATTTTTATCTAATTTGTGTTGGCCTGTCAGTCATTTTAATCTCATCCAGTCATTTTGTAAAAACACAAGATTATCCGGTCTCTGTGCTTTTTATGTCAACTGTAAACGGTTTCATGACAGATAAGAAAAAACATATTGCGCCATGTAAAGAGCGAGCCACTTCACGCTCATTTTGCATGTCTTTTTGTGACATAAATGACTCAAAATAACATTTTGGGTTAGGTTAAAGGTTCAGGGCTGGGTTCTCTTTCTTGAAAATACCGACAGGTGTAATTTTAAACATTCAATTCATGTTCTATGTTCATAACATCATCCGTGGAATGGAACATTTACAAAAGTATTTTTCCTTATTTCTAATCATTTTGGGGTATGACTGTCACTGTCCTTTATTCCTTCCTGTCAACCAAGCTTCTGGCCATTATAAGATGTCTGGCTATTCATTGTATCTCAGGTTTTATGTTAGGAAATACAGTAACTGCATAATGACATCAAATTAAATTGGAGGCATAATAAAAGAGAATGCATTTTTTACCCTCTATACACATCACATGTTATAGAGGGAATAAGGATAACCTCTAAATAATAAGCTGTTCAATAAGTGTTTGCTGTTTTAAATTACTTGTAATGTGGTCCAAATGTGTCATCAGCATTGTATTTACCATTAGTGTCAGACACCTGTTTTACCTAGCGTGCCAATGCCAGGTAATGTCTAACTAATGTCGTATCATGTAGGATTAAACGTCTATATTTATTTCATTTGATCTTTATTTGTAGCAACTATACTACATCAACTGCCCATATTAATTTGATCGTAACAATATTGAAAGGTAAATCTTTAAGTTAGCACTTTTTTAGGTTTTGGCAGCAGCTTGCAAATTTAATTATTTATTTTTTCATGACAAGCTGTGCAGCATAAGTGGCAGATCAAAGTTTCAAAAGGCCTTCTGTCCCATCATTTTGATAAAACCAATATCAAATAGTTAATGGTTATGCAGTCAGAGCATCACCAGATGTACCTACATTTTTGTGGAGAGCTATCTGAGGGGGCATCCTGAGGCACAAAACTGACAGTCAACCATAACCAAATGTTCATGAGCAATACATTTCATTCTTGAGTAAAGTAATACTTAAATGTAAAGTAATCTTTTTTACATAGTTAATAAATGCTACTGAACTCATAAATAAAGAATGAGGTCTGACATTTGTTCTAAATCTTCCGTGTGACTCCAAACAACAAATATTCCTTATACTGGGCTTCTGGAGAGCTACATCACAAATTAATAATGTCTGACCATTTTGCCCCAAAACAGAAGTTTTTGGTAATAGCAGTAGGTCGAGGATGAGGACAAGTCAAACAAAGAGATTAGGTAAAATACACTAACACTTCTTCTCTCATTCATGGAGCAAATATTAAAATATTACTAATGCTGCTGCTGAACAAGGATTACACATGTACCTTGCAGCACGATGAATGCATAACTGCTGTCAATGGAGTTGTGTTGTGCTGGAACTCAGCTGAGTACCGCTGATGCAGTTTATGACATTTTATTGTGTAAATTTTGGAGTATATTGGCTGATTCAACTAACGTGCTTTTCACTTTCAAGCGGTTCATCCCAAAATAGTTTTGTTAAATGAGTTAACAAAATCTCTTTCAACTATTAGCACATGTCTGCCATGTGTTTATTGAATGCTCCAGAGTGATAATGTGACACCTCTCTTTACAGGTTGTTGTAAGACTACTCCACATTGATTTTCATGACAAACATATCTTAGACAGAGCAGATACATATATATTACTCAGGGGATGCTGGCAAACAAATACTGCATGAGGTTTAACAAGCTGTACACCTCATATTTAGTTCAGCTAGCACAGATACTTTTCTCTCTTCAGCACAGTACAGAAAGCTCAGATGCAATCCCTGTGTAGTTGTAATGTTGCCTCAAGAGCTGAGATGCAGTAATAGATTATGACAGGGCCTTTTCTCTACCTGCCTTCGGGGCAGTTAGTCATGTGTGGTTGAAGTCAACCTAGCCCTCTCAGGACCTCTCCAATCTGAAGCATATTCTGTCAGCAACCCCCATCTCCTGTACAACATTCTGTTCATGTCATCTATCAATCTTTACCTTTGCTTATTCGCTAAGCCCAGAGTAAGGCCCACAGTTGACAGTGGCTGCTGGTAATGCTGCGGTCGCACAAATCCTCCCCCCCCCCCCCCCTCTGCAGCATGTTGGCAGAATGGGCCATTGAGCAGTAGACGGACAATCACATGTGACAGTATGAGGACCGCAGACCTTAGGAGGAGGCTGTTTATGGCGTAAACAGGCTCTGACAGCAACACTGACTAACAATACACAGCTACAGAAAATGGAGCTATTTATATAAGTGTGCCCCTCTCCCCACAACCAGGTGACACTGCAGAGATGAAGCAAAAGCACAGACACAGAATGGGACAACACAATAAACGAATATGAGCAGTCAGCCTTCATTTAACCACAACACCTTTATGCTGCTGAGATGACACTTCATCGTTTTTTATGAGAAGTCTCCCCAAAACGAGCTGTCATAAAACACTGATAGAAGGTTAATAAAAGGCAAATGGACAGTTTAAGAGATAATGCTAAGTAGAATTTTAGAAAGGCTTTTTTTTTTTTTTTTGCTGGAGAGGTAATTTCTCACATCTGTCATGTGCCAAAGTGATGATGCAACTCCCTTAGCGAACGAAGCACATCTTTTTTTCCACTTGAGATTCCGTAGCAAACTAGTCCATGTTTTTGTAGATGCATACTGAAATGTGTAAAAAATATTCTTTAATTGTATCTGTTCAACTGCCTAAAACTACATGATGCCACCTGTTCATGTTTAAATACTGTCTCAAGACATTTAAATATTAATGTATTGGATGCCCCTAAATTTTGGAAAGTGAAAGTGAGAAAAAATGTAAACTTTTGAATGGAATGAAGACAAAACAACTGCAAGACTCGTTTCTGTATGCTAATGCTTTAAGAAATATGTTTTAGAGAACAATTTTAGTATTCGGAGAAAAAATGACTAATTCACCTGATAAATAGCAACAGTTTACCCAGTTCCAGGAGGGTGCAGGGAAGCATTTTTAAAAGAAACCTTTGATACTTATTTTTAGATTATAAGAATTCTGTTTTCCTCTCCTGACATTTAAACCTCATAATGACCAAGCTCCATGATATCTTAAAGATCTCATTGTGCAATATTTTCCAAACTGAGTACTTTGCTGTCAGACTGCAGGTCTACTTGTGGTTCCTAAAGTTAACCCTAACCCTAACCCTAACCCTGCCCTAACCCTAATGGTAGGTACAGCTTTCAGTTATCAGGCCCATTTGTTGTGGAACCAGCTGCCATTGTATGTCCGGGAAGCAGACACCCTGTCTACCTTCACCCTTCTAACTTTCCATTTTTACAAAGCTTATAATTAGCAGTGGCCAGATGACCCAGAAACATCCCACAGTTTTGCTTCTATAGGCCTAAACAGTTGGGGGACTTCCCTTGACACAACTTTCCTCAATCTGTTCTCTTTTCTTCTCCATGTACATTTCTCAGCAGGTATCCCTAGTCTGGTGTTATGGTGATTGGTGTCCCTTATTTTCTGTCCTATTAACCCCAGCTGGTTGAGAAGGATGGTCAGCCTTCCTGAGTCTGGTTCTGCCAGAGGTTTCTTCCTGGTAAAAGTTTTTTTTTTATTTCCACAGTTGCTTCATGCACACTCAGGATGGGAGATTGCACAGAGACTTTTCTTCGATCCAATCTCCTGGTTTCCTTAGTTAGGCTACTTTTTTAAATTGGTTCTGTCTGTATGAATGAGACAAATTTGGAATTGAATTAATTGGATTATGATTGTATTACATGAATTGGATTCTAATTGGCTTGAATCTTTGAAGTGCCTTGAGATTACACTTGCTGTAACTTGGTGCTATATAAATAAAACTGAATTGAATTGTAATCGAATAGCCAATAATTTCAAACTGTAGCATAATGCCTTCCAAGGACATAATAATGATTGAATGGTTGCAGGGTTAATTTCCTCTTTACATATCCTATATTTAGCCTAGACTAAGTCATTGTCATACAGAATATCTCCTTTTTTGCAGTCCTGATCGTGATGTCTGCTGCATTTAATAAATAGATAATAAATGTCGTAAATTTGATTACTCTGCATTCATATAGCATCGAGAAAAGCCTGCAAAAATGAGTAAATGTTTTAGCAAATAACCTACAAGTTATAACTATTTCATGTTTTAACGGACTCAAGTGGCTGCAGGGCACAACAGTCATGATGCAGTATAACTTAACACTTTATTTTAACATTGAATATTCACATATGCTAAACTATTCCACAAGCAGGGGTATATAAACAACAGAAAATAAGCTCAAGTAATTGAAAACAATAACATCAGTTTTGTTGTTTTCTAGAAGTACAAGAACAAAAAAACTTGCTTATTCACAAGGGTAATAGGCCAATGCAAAATGAAGAATAGATTAAGAAATTAACTTGTTTTCATCTTGCTGCAGATCATTATTTCAAAGAGAATGCAACATTAAGATGTTCTTTTGATAAACAATGCCTGGTTAATTTCCATGGCAAACAATATCTAATGGTTCCTGTCTTGTTTGAGATTATTTTGGAATATCTTCACAATGCACAAAGAAACCTTTCATGCAGCATTTCCCCCAATCCGATAGTTATTAAATTGAAACTACTAATGACACTGTAGTTGTCAGACACAAACAAAGAATTCCTGAAGCAAAAATATAAAGTACAAAGACTGTAGTGCATGTGCAATGTCTATCATTTTTCTAAAATGTCAGTTTAACACCCAGAGTTAAAAAAAGCAAAAAAAACTGAAAGTTACAGCAACTGGATGCATTTTGTTAAAATCCATCACACCTTTGTAAAAAAAAAAAAAAAAAGATCTGCTCGAGGAAATTATTTGAATCAAGACAGTGACATTCAGAGTAACAACAACTGAATCTAACAGGTGGTGATCCCAGAGCAATCTCCCGCATTACGGACATAGAGTTGTCAGCAACATCAAAGAGGACTCATTCATTTTCTGAAGGGAAAGGCTTCGTTTATGGCCAAGCAAAGTAAACAGTGTTGTACTGGAAGGGGATTTCTCTCTGATCATCCCTTACCTTAACTCTTCTATCATGTGATTTTTAAGGTGCATGATAAAGAGAATAAATTACGTTGTAAGTGCAAGTCAACTCTCAGAGCTGTCAACTTTGCATTCCATACAAGTGCAATGATGCTTTTATCCTCCCACTAAAATGTTACATATAAGGTATTTATTTGACATTGATCTAAAGCAGTTCAAAAGTTCTTACGCAGCTAGAATACTTGACTCATGAAAATGTATTTATTTCATGATTAAATTAATTAAAGTAAAGCTGTGATTTTATTTTCCCTTTTCTTTATAGTCTACTTAAAAGGGGGTCTTTAATTTTTATTGTTTGTACTTTAAGAGAATGCCTTTTTCAGCAATCTGCTTATGTGTTTCCTTTATGTACAACATTACCAATCTCTTGGCTGGAATATGGAGCTACAGTCAGAAAGCAGTTAGCTTAGTTTACCTTAGCTTGGCAAAGACAAAAACCAGGCTTGACAGCTAGTCAGGCACTGCCCAGCAATAATATTTTTTATAACATTCTTTTCCTGCTAGCACCTTTAAAGGTTATTCAAATGTATTTTAAACCTAACAAAAACTTGTAGACTGTAGATGGATGTTGCCACACATTACGGATTACAATTCTTTAATCTTAATTTAGCAGTTTGATATTCAGTGTCAGTTGTTCAGTGTTAAAGTTGCCCCAATAATTTCACAAATGGGACAATAATTTACTACATTTACACCAATCTGTATTGAAGAAGATAAGAAACTAGCAACTGAGACCATAAACTCTTCAGGCAAATAAGCACAAGGGTATTAATCAAGTAAGCAATGTTGACAACTATTTTTAATGTAATGTAGCTAATGTCTGTTAAAAAAGGTTGCTAGATGATGTCATATGTCAGATGTCAATTAGCATATTGATGACACAATTATGTCACATTTCCAATTATGTCTGTTTGGTTCCAGTTCTTCATCTATGTTGTCCTCTGCTGTATATATACTGAATATTAATACAGACAAATTCCCGATAAAGCTGTTTTCTTTGACATGACTTCATATATCTGTATTTCTATTGTTTAAAGATAAAAAAAATCTGAAACTGTGTCAGAAAGACTGATCCCATTAAGACTAAGTCACAGGCTAAATCAGCCACTTTCCATTTGAAAGCATTGCAATGGTTCTGCTTTACTCAATTAAAATCTTGATTTTATGAACACGACACCACCTGACAAAACCTTAAATTAAAGTCAATGGCAGTGATTAGCTATCTTCACAAGTGTGATGATCGCTTTGAGAGAAAGTTGGTGGCACTACAGATGCACACGTGCAAATAAACCTGCGTGCTGCTACAAATTAAAAGGTACGTGGTCCTTGGACTGATTTTTCAGAATCACATTTCAACATGAAGACCCAAAAAAGCACAACATGTGAGAACCAAATTTTGTAAGCTACTTTCCAGAAGAAGAAGACCAAAGGCACTTAAAAAATGCTGACTGAGAAATTGTGGCTGTGCCTTGACCATGGACTACGTTAAATATGTACATAGCCACTGGGTCTAATAGAATATATGATGTGAAAATACCATAAAGTTAATTGCCATTAAGAATCACTTGCTCCAGCCAAGATTCACACCGGGAATCATTTTGCTGTGAGGCAGCAGTGCTTACCACAACACCACCATGCAACTCCAAGATACAAGAGAGCTTTTCATCTCACTCTCTAGAATCCAAATAAACAAGCCGATAAAAGACAAAAACATTAATATGCACACATATTAAAACAATTATGCTGTTGTTTTACTATAAAAGCCTCTGTTTTCTTTACAGTTTGCTGCCATTTATGGTTTATTGCACTTCTATCTGGGTAGTAAAGATAAGCCAGATCCACTATAAAATGTAGTAATGCAAGACCATGGCAAAACACCCATTACGCCAATAAATGTGTAATCTGAATATCAATTTTTTATAGAGATTATCAAGATATCATGCTTTTCTGTGACTTCTTGTAGTTGTTGTGTGTTATGAAATGATGTGACATGAGACAAGATATTTACGGAAGGCCACACATTAAAGGTTATTGGTATAGGGCAGATATGTTTTTTGTTAATAACACATCTGTGGCAGTAAGGAAATAACATTTCAAATCCTTCCCTTAGGAGACAATAATCAAAATCAGCAGCTAAAGTCAATCAACATGATAGATCGTGATAAAGATGAAACCAAGATGAAACACTGCAAGTCTATGGAAATAATAGAGCTTTTCTAAGCTAAAGCTACTGCTACTGCTACTCATTGCTTCATTAGTCTAGCAGAGAGAGACTTGATTCAAACGACCTTTCAATTTTTCCCTAAAAATTCTATTATAGATTCAGATATACAGATAGATATATAGCTTTAGATATACATTTTTAAATATATTGTGTTCTTTCCATGGCGCAAAGGCTTTCTCTCTGACTGTGTCACATTCCCTGCGTATAAGGTCTTTGTTTCCAACGCTGTGGTAGTAGTTCATGCATGTTCACATGTGCGTTTGTTTGTTCTAGCAGAAGACCCATGTTTGTTGATGGGTCTTTTGGTGAGACAATTCTGGCTTTTCCTCCACTAATGGACCATCCATGGTTAGAAAGTTAGATTTCTAAAAAAAGAGAGTGATGTATTGTGGGTACACTTTTACCTGGATAAAGAAATTTATCTGGTAAAATCTTTATCTCTATTTATCAATTTGGCTCTAATAAACGACTTGATCAAATATAACGTATGTGGTAAAATTGATTCTACTCTCAAAATACAGTTGAAAAAAACGTTGCTGCAAATTCTACAAAGTCAAAGCAAAACTTCCGCATCAACTTGTTTTAATCTACAGAGGAACATTAATATCTATGTTAAAGAATTATCATGAAATGTGTTGAATTCATCTAACATAATTAGTTTAATTTCTATCAAATTGAATTAAATCTGTTAAAAGATGAGTAATGCCTGAAATGTTACTTATCCCATTTATCTAGCTATGTATCAGACAGTTTTTATGGGAGAGATACACACCTTTAGATCATACTTTGCAGACCGTATTTATATGGGGTGAAAATCCTTTCAAAATGCAACACTGACCCCTTTCAAATGCAATCTCTATGATTGTATTCTGTAGTCTGTTCAGTCTGTTCGCAAAAACAGCAAAAAAAAAAAATGTTTTACTGCTTTATTTTGAACTAGCAGCGGACAGAAATGTTCCATTTGTTCGATTAACCTGGCACAGCTCCGTAACTTTTTGAGAGTTTAAAGTGATCAGCAATTCCATGATCTTTATTAGTACTCGCTCCTAGATTTTTTTTTATCCAGATGGGTGCGCTTCACTGATCCATGCAGTGGTCATTCAAGTGTCATTCCATGAATAGGAGGCTGATCAAGTGGAGGCTGTTGTCATAGCAACTGCCAAGGGAACTCAGGTAAGGGCACAGATGATTGCCTGAACTGAAGAGTGCTTGATGAGGAGTAGAGACCAATCATGGCTAAGAGAGAGTCAGGTCCCATGTGACAATTTTTTTTTATCATTTTTTTTATTTTTAAAAAAAGAAAAGAATTGTCATAGTGGCGCAACAGTTTCTGTGGACCTGTCTTCTTGATCAACCAGATCTGCCAATCTACAAACCTTTTGTTCAAGCTGAAATCTCACAGACTTGACTCTGACATAGTAATGTGCAGGTCTCCCTGGAAGGTCAGTAAAACTGGCGAATGATTACCTTAGTTGCAAACAGCATTTATACTACACAGGGTTATAACACTGACCATGTATTTTGGGTCACAAGATTTCCTCCATTGCCATACTGATTCATGCAGTATTATTTTTTCTACTTTTGACATTACCCTTGTACAAGGTGTTCTAGACTTTTTGTGAATCACAAGGATGCTGGCTCATGTAAGATTATGGCTCTAATAGACCTCTGCAGATGCCCTATTATTGATTCTTGCCGAGAGCGAATAGTCAACTTATTGTATCAAACCAGTGGAGCAAAACCACCATCATCCAGCCGTGGCTCTCTTTCCCAGCACGGGTCATGGAAATAAATCTTCTTAACAAAGTAGTTAATCTGTAATTCTTACCATTGGCTGAGAAATTAATTGTTGCAAGTAAAAAATATCTTTGCAAATTCATCCAATTTTACAAATCTTATATAAAGAAACTTTACAAATGAACAGCAAAATGCCACAGAATTGGTCTTTTATTGTTCTATTTGGGCCCAGCGGGAAGTCTTGTGACCATGCTGGGGCATCACATGTTGTCATGGTAATAACTGTACAGTAGCCACTCAAAGTCAAAATCAGCCTTTCATGAAAGAAAAGATGTAACTGGGTAAAAACAGGGGGAGCACAGCTGTATTTGTCAGAAGAGGTGTTAAAGATTTGTCCATGACAACTGGGTTCTCGCACTTTGTCATCAGTTCATTAAAAACACTTGTTAGCCCTGCATTTATGCATCTCATTCTGTCTGCCATTATTCTTTTGGCATCTACAAGTGCATTCATTTTCACTTAGGTATCCAGGTTATTCACAATAATATTATGTGCACCAGAGCAAACAGGCTTATCTAAATCATTCATCTCTATACAAGGATAAATGATCCATACTGTAAAATATTGTTTAGCAGTGTGTAGTGTTACTATATTTGTTATTCTGTTTGCCACGGGTACTGTGCTTTGCCTCCAAGCCCACCTATGACTGCTAACCAAGTAAAGCAGATAATCTAACTATATTTCCCCATAATGGGAGTTTTTTTCCATTAAACTATTGGTAATGCTATCATCCAATTAGTACTTGCATTTAATTTTAGATTTCACATTGCAAATAGCCTAACCTTCCATTTACATGTAAACAAATTGAGTGCACTGAATATATTTAATCATCACTCCAGAGTTCTGGATCTAGTAATATGAATATTAACATCAGTTTTTTCTATTTTAAGGACCAACAAGTACATGCCAAGAGCACACAATGATAAATACACACATATGGAAGTGGTCATACATATTCATATCATCCCCTGGGGCGTTCATTACTAGGCCTGCCAAAATATGTTAAGTACTTATACAAAGGATTACACTTAAATGTACAGTTGTTTTTATAGTAAATATTATTGGTGTGTTTTAATTGCGCAAGCCACAAATAATACAATACTAAGACATTTAAGTTTAGGTTTTCCAAAACAGATGGCTTCAAGGTAATGTAAGGTGATTTTGAAAGTTTTTTCATAACACTACTAATACATATGAAGTTGATGGTTCTCACCTCTTGCTATGTTGTTGAAAGTATCTGAGCTCAGCTATTTTGTTTTTAACAAGAGGCTCTTAATCTAATCTACTTTGTTAAATAAATTCTTACATTTACTTTGTGTTGTGAGACTTCAATTTTTCCACGTGCACCCTCGTCTTTTTCACAGTTTTAGACTAGAGACAGCAAACTAGGTTTAAAAAATGGTGATGATAATCACAAATACACCCACCTTTGAACTTTCCAAATCCTCTTCTTCTAGAAAAAAAATACTATTTAAGAAGTTGACGGTATCTTGAATGTTTGAGAAACCTGCCACAGAGCAACCTGTCATTTGAGAAAGTTACACTGTTGTCAATAGTGACTTCAATACCAAATATAGGTGAAAATGCATACAGTGAAATCCCAGCTACGTTTTCTTTTTCAATTTTGAAAGGAAATAGGTGCCAAAAATAAGATGGATTGCGTAAAATCCCTTCCATAAGTTATTATTATTATTGATGCAATATAGAATAATGTGTTGCTGTCATTTAATTAAAAAATACTTTTTCTGACATTTCAAAAAATATTTTATAATTTTGCCACTGTCTCGGTTCTCAACAGTGACCCTCTGATCAGCAACTACCACAGCCATGTCATAGTCCAGAAATGCTTGATTTTTCTGTGGAAAATATTGCTGGACTTGCCTGTCAATTGACTGATGAAAACCATTGTAAAGTACATTGCATGTTTCATTTACAGTGAGAACTAACACACACCATGGAAACTCCTTCAAATGTATGTACAACACAAAGTCAGGTACCTTTCAGTAACTAACTTTTGTCTGTTTCTTTTTGTTAAATCCTAGAGTATTTTTGATACTTGCAGAACAGTATCAGAGTTTATTGCTGTCCCTTAACTCCAGATAGTGAACATGTGTCGGAAATATCCAGTACCACTCAAATGTTTTTTTTTGTGTGTGGCTCCTATAGGTCACTTCTTTGGTCTCTTATAAGAGAATGTGTTTGAGTCAGCCCTCCTCACTCATAACTGGGTCAGAAGAACCCATTCATTTTACAACCTTACCGCACGTTAATTCTGTGACCCATCCTGAAGTATAAGTCTCTTCCCTGTTTGCTATCTCTTGCTGACTGGTTCAATGTTTTTCATTCCCCACTCAGTCATCCAGCATTATTTACCCTCTTTTAGACAAGGAATATGTTAACTACTCCCTGCCTCTTTCCAACAGTCACAACATATTGTCGGCAAGCAACAATACTGATCAGTTTAGGCAGTATCAGAATACATGTTTCAACAAGCATCCTTTTTGCTGATGTCAGCAGAGGAGTCCCACTGGATGTTTTCAGCATGGGCAGTTAAGTCACCTCTGATACGCTGGCTTCCGTTGACACTTGTCTTTTCAAATGGTGTCAGCACCAGGAACCATATTTGACCCTACTGGCCTTGCCTCCGCTTGGAGTTGAACTCCTACTGTGTGATTATTCCAGGCATAAAAATGTATTCCAATTTTGTTGCTCTGCTGCAGATTAATAGGAGTGTGCAGGGTTGTGCTGTATTTACAGTCTTCGGAACATAAAATAAGTAATACATCTGTCTCCGCATTCTGAAGAGTGTTAGAATTCATGGGGAAATGGAAGCTTTGTATGTTGTACATTGTATTCTCTTGCTTCCCCGTAGGCATGTTTTTCACAGTTTAGATGCAGTGTAGCATCCAGACACCTCCTTCTTTTCAGCATGATTCTGTGAGCAGAAAATATTCCACAAGAGTCACTCCTGAAACTTCCGGTTGTGAAATAACACTGGCTGGCATTTGCACTGCGATGTCCTCATCTCTCTGTGTGGGTCTAAGAAGCAATATTAATATGGTCCATTTGGAAAAAAAGATTAATGATTAGATATTGCAATCTTAATTCGAGTACAACATGCGGTATCCTCTAACTTGCCACCTCACCATACTCTTCTGCATGATTGGGTTGCACATCCAGAGACTAAATGCTCATTAAACTGTTCACAAAATTTAACATTTTTTCATTGTCTTTTTATCAAGGGACCTACACCTGATATTACCTTAGTTTGTTCAGTTACTTTCTTCTCTCATTCATTTGATATTGTAATATGTCAATTCTTCTATTTCAAAAAGTAATAGATAGTGTAGTCTAGAATTTTAGGGTAGTCAAAAAAAACACTTATATGAATATTATATTCAAATGATTTTCTTTTGAAAAATTTAAAAAAATACAGTTCAATTGTGCTTCTCCAAAATACGTAGATCTATGTATTACTATGCAATAAGACAGATTTGCTGCTGGCTGTAATTGCCATTAGAATGGCAGAAAAAAAAAGGATTTTTGTTTACTTGAGTGAGAACAGCAGCAGTAGACCTCAAGGAGCCTGAGCACTCATTTGTTTTCATCCTTAGGTCCAGTTTAATGATACTGTTGGTAATTCTGTACTTGTTCTAAGAGCTAATTTATCCTGATTGGCCACCTTCTCTCGAGGCAGACCCCGAGGTGTCAGACTTCATCTGCTCCTGTCCTGCCAGAGGGGATATCACCCAGTTTGATAAATGGTGAATTCCTGACAGATTGCCTCAAGTCAGTCAGCAGACAGACAATAGCTAAGAGCTCATATGACAAATGTTACCTTACCCAAATGCTCCATTCGACCCTAGAAAAGACGGACAGCCTGCCTTGTTGTTATTTTTCCTCTATCTTTTTTAAACAATGCGCTCAGCTGTCAGTAATGCTAACAATTACCATGTCCAACCACAAAATGAGTACATTTTCAGAGGACAGATTTAATCACTTTAACGTAGGCTTAAATTGATTTTAAGCTTCAGAATCATTAATTAAAGCACTGGACATTTCCTGGCAAGCTGCACATTGATGGAGAGCAGATCATTAGTAGTCCTTTGGGTCTGTGTAATATACTCTTCTGACAGTGGGCAATTCAGCAGTGACTTGAGTAGGAGGACCCAACTCACAAATCAACCTTGTTGACCTGTAATTTGTTGTGGGGTGGATATCGGCTGCGCTAAGAATAAGGAGCAACTCCCTGGTGCTTATCAGTTACTGGTTTTACATTAGTTATTTGGAATTGTTTGAAGGAAGTCAGAGTTTGGATGTTCTGTAAAATAACAAAGCACACATACAGTTATTTATATTTACTGAAAAGGTGATTATTTGGCATCTTTGCATGTTTCTAACATCTTTACAAATTATAACAAACAGAATCCTCACTGTCATTGATTTACTTTTCTCTTTGTATCTCATTATCTGTATTTCTTCAGTACTGCACAGTAAGTCGTGTTGATCTATTAAGGCTGGTGAGTCTCACCAAGGGCCGTGGTTCGATAGCAATAATCACCAATCCTAAAATCAATTATGTCCTTATATTCACACTTGTAAGTATTGGCAGTTTGATAGATCTCATAACTTGAGGGTACTGCATGTAATTAAAAGGCATGACAAGAACCCTGATGTTTGTAAGGCTTTGTTTTTTTAATGACCCACATTTTGGAACTCCTGTCCTGGTCCAAAAAAAGAAAAAGAAAAAATGCAGTGCAGCACTACTCTGAACAAGAACACATGAAACAAAAGGCTAGTAAGATGTTGCATTGTCCCCACACACCCCTTAAAAAGCTAGTGACCTTTACGAGAGAGAAATGCTCACACTTCATTGACAACAAACTCAGAGTGATGGCGAAAATGACATGCCTTCTGAGGGTGCTATTGCAGACCAAAAAAAGGAAAAGGAAAAAGTAAACGCAATGAATCAACAGGGTATGTATACGTGTAGTAATATCTATTTGAGACCAAACATTTTGTGGTGGCAGCTCCCCTGTGGACCACAAATTTGAAAAACACGAGAACTTCAGGTCACAAATCAAATTAAGCTCTCGATTGCATTTTCAACCAACATTGATTTCCTGGGTCTGTGGATGACCACAATTCAATGTCTGACCTCTGATTTAACACCAACAGACATGTTTGAAAAAGTACCACAGGTTATCTCCTGCCTGTCGTCTGCCCCCACTGGGAATCCAGTGTTGAAATTTTAGTGGTTAGGGAGCTTCCACTGATCTTGATGCAATTACAGCCAGCAGCAAAAAGGAGTTAGGGACCACACACTACACATTCTTGCATCGAGAAAAGTAAAGTTCATACTAATGTAGCATAATAAAGTTTAAACTACTGCCTCTGATAACAAAGGTAATCTCAGATCCAAGTGTAATGAATTGGGAATCAGGAAACTACTTCACTTTTCTAAACTAGATGTAAAAAGGAACTTTATTATCCATTCTGTTAATTTCCATCTAATTGCAAGACACAAAAAACCTTCTGGGCAAGTATGACCTCATGATTTACTGGCAATGGTTTTACTCCACGTAGCGCAGATGATTTCTGTAAAAGTCGGTTCATGTGCATAGCTTTGAAATATTCGAGTGAAGCCAAATGACAGGTTACCTGTGCTTTTGGCTTTTTAGATCCATGATAAAAGAGCCATTTTGTTTCATTGAAGTACAATTAAACACCATTTAAAAGTCTTTTGGAACATTTGAGCTCAGCTCTAACAGATAATTTGCACCAATTATTATCAACCACCTATAACAGGTGCTTCTCATCCCAGGATGTCAAGTCTGGAAATGTTGACTTCCAAATTATATTAATTAATATAGTGCCATTAAAAAGCTAAGGCCTTTTTAAAACTCAGGATGAAACACTGTTTTATCCTCTCTAACAGAGGAGACTTTAACATTTCGGATTTTATAGACAGGCCATTGTCCAGTATTATCTGGCAACTTGCTGAACACATAAATAAAATGTGCTGTAAGGAGTTTTTCCCTTCAAGGAGGATGTAAACGGATGGGGTGCTCTGCCAGAGTGGATTTGGGGGAGCCAGCCGAGGCTGACTAATCAGAGGGTGCTTGGGAGAGCATTAAGACAGACATGTGGAGGGGAAATGTGACACCTGGAAATTACACAATGTAATGGAATCAGCCAAGTGGTAAATGTAGCTTTTAAATAGGTTTTGTGTTCTCCATTAACTTGCCAGACACTGATTGGTCCTGACAGCAAGAGAAAGTGACGGTCAGCACGTTGCCCCCTCCCTCAAGTACGGCCACTCGTGCACACAGACGAACACACACCTCTTGGTGTGGGACACAAAGTTCCTTGTAGTTAGTAGGGTCTCTGGAGCCAAATGAAAGGCTGGCTGGAGATTAGTACAGGTGATTGCAGTGAAGTGCTGCAGCATTGTTAAAATGCATTTTTTTTTGTAGTTATGGTCCTTTCCACGTTACAGCCAAATCACCTCTTCTTATTCCTACATTATCAAAAGCATAGATCTGAGAGTAGTAAAGAAAATATAAGACTAGCATGACTTAAATCTTTATAATATATGCTTATGTATGTTGTTTTATGTGTAATGGTGCCATGTCTCCTCATTTTGTAACTTATGTTTACACATCCCCTAGTTAAAGCAAACAAGTAATGATATTATGAAAATCATCAATGCTGCAGAGGTTTCATTTCTAAAAGAATTATAGTATATAAGTTCCCGCACAAAGTGACATAGGTTTTTATTGTATTAGTGAGAGTTTCTGGCTTGAATGTGATACTGTTGGATTTTGGAAACATGAACAAATGTGCTCATACATGTTACATAGTAAGACTGGCCCCCCTTTAATAAACAGAATTTCTTCCTCCAATGAAAGAAGCAGGGGAGTAAAGTTTACTGGCTTGTATTTGGAAAGAGGGAACATGCAACTCTTAGAAGTGTTATGTCTCAAAGCAATGGTCTTTAACCTTTGCATTCAGTTAGAATTCTAGTGATTTGATTTTGTGACTGGGTAAGATTATGTCACCAATGTCCACCTTTAGCGGTTCATGGTGACCAAACCAAGGCATTGTAGTGTCATCCCAGCATCTGCTTTTGAATCATCCAAGAGTTGTGTGTTCTGTCATGCTGCTTTGACTAAACTGTTCAGGTCTGTGATACCCGATGCTGCAAAATCATAGGTGCATCAACTTTGTCCACTCATTTGAAGTGTTTACCTTACAAACAGAACAGCAAATTGTATTGAAGATACAACAGTCTTGCCTGAAACAAGCACTGCAAAACGGGCTACAGAGTAATATCCCAACCCTGCAAAGAAACTTGAGTTAAAGCACCAACAGTTTGTCGGGTGTACGAACCAAAAGTACTTGGTTAAATTGGGTGAACATTACACATTGGATAATAAAACCAAAAAAAATGTTTGAATGAGTTTACCTAGCAAATTGAAAATTGCTGCAAAATGTAATTGCATAATTGATGCCTTAGAATTGAGGGCTGGCTCGACAAACTAGTTTTAATTTCGTACCCATAAACATGCTGTGCAAACAAAAGAAAAAAAGGATATTTCTTGACCATTTTTAGGTATAACATAGGTCAACATTATGCTTTTAGTTTGATAGCTATGACTTCATTTTAGAATAATTTCCATAACACAACTTCTGTGTTCAGTCCAGCCAGAATAGCAGTTAAATACAACAATACCATGAACCACGTTAACATATTTTGTTTTTGAGTATTTACCTGAGATTCTGTGTCTGTATTATGCTTTGCAGCCAAAAGTGAGACTGGGGGAAGTGAGAGCTGCTTTCCTTGCCTGTGCTCAGCGCTCTTACATGTTCACCAACATGTGGGAGTATGAACTGGCTCAAGGGGGCCCACACAGGTCCATGAAGCTCATGAGCCTCAGCTTTCATACGAACCCTGCAGTCCTTTCAATGCAAATGAGAGAGGGAAAAAAAGTAGGGCTTAGCTGGGTATGTTCAGTATCTGCCTTCCTGCTTTTGCATTTCAAATGAATAAATGATAAAAGCCCACTTTTCAGTCAGTTGGTGACTATCCTCTCTCAGTTTGTCTCCCTTTACTCAGAACCCACATGCTCTCCAACCCTCATCCCATTCTTCTTCTCTTTTACAGTTTATTTTGACATTGTTTCGACTGATGGTTTTTATGAATCTGAAGGTGCTTTTGAATATTTAAAGCTCATATTGGACAGCTAATTTTATGAGTTGTTATTTTTTTGTCTGATAATTACCAGCATTTATACTAGGTGCCCTGAGGTTAACAACTAGCCATCAATAGAAAAAAAAGAAAGAAAAAGTGGATTTTTACTGAAGCTGACAGTATGTTCAGCTTAGCTATTCTTGGAAATCTACGTTTTTACAGTGAATCAGTTGTAACAGACAGAAGCCACCATTTCTACCATTATTTCCACCTATGCCTTAGCAGCCTCTGCTATAACTGGTGCGCACCAAAATAATGGGCCATTACTACTTCTTTTTCAGCGGAATACTGGAGGCCCATAATCTTTGAATGGTGGGAGGGTGTGATGGAAACCGTGCACTACCTCATGGGATGTGGGGGTGGAAAAGAGTACACCAGAGTCAAACACCAATTACTGTAGGCACCGAACTCTGAATAATCCACAGTGAGAGAAATACTGTAGACCAGACTTGGAGGACATTTGTGAAATATGTATATAAAAAATGTCAGAACACAGGGATAAAATGGCAATGGAAAAAAAATAAAGCTGAGTTTAGACATTAGATACAAGTTATATCTCCCTTCCTCATAATGGATATTCAGAGAATATGACAAGTTACTGGCCCGGTTGAGAAATTATTCAATTGAGTCAAAATTATGCTTATACTGCTAACCAGGCTCTTTAATTCAAAGGAGACATTTATTTTTCTAACCAGCAAACACGTTCTATGTGAACTGTCACCATGAGACTCCAATTTCTTCATCTTAGCTCTTTCATGCATTTCTCTATTGTGTTCCTTGTAATTTCATAACTTTTGAGCATTCATTAACTGTTACAAAACAATATATGATCATATCATGATAGTTTAAAGTTCAAAAGTATGTTACTTCAACATTTAAAAGGCCTGGTTATATGTCAGTGTCTATATTTTGAATACAGGGTTGAAATAATTATTTATATGTTTTGGGAGACAGTTCTGAGATGTGTTAGCATGTTTTTCTCTGATTCCATATTATGCAGGTTCTTAGCAGGTCTGCTGGAATCACCTTTTGTTTAGAGGTGGAAGAGATAAGTGGCTGAGTTTCTGAAGAGCTACATAACAACATTAAAAGTCAATAGAACACCTTCAAATTATTTAAGCATTACAACTTCTAAAACTATGCTAAAAGATTAGATGATAAAGTAATAACATCTATAAACTAGAGCAGTCATTTTCAACCTGGCCTAGAGTCAGAACAGTGTGATTATTCAGGGTAATTGTTACTCAGAAAGGTTTAGAACCAGTAAACTAGAGTGTCTAGAGAGCTCAGTCCTCCACAAACTCTATCTCACAGTTTTAAGGAAAGTGATCTGGATCTGCTCCAGAATCAGATGAGTTTTTTTCTCTCCTTATGACATATATCTCCAAGAAGTGTCACAGAATTCAGCCTGATAGTTTTTGCTTTATCCCTCTGACAGATGAATAGACAAATGGCCCTCAGAAAACAGACTGTATGTGTGCTTCAGCTCTATGTCTTAGTGAAAGACTGATTAAAAAATAGAAAGAATATGAGTACATTTGTTGCTAACATATGTAAACAACCCCACACAAACTGAGGTGAATTCCCACAGTTATTCAGCAAAAACAAAAAAAAAGAGAATAATAGAAATAACATCACTTTGATAGAACTCCTTCAGAAACGTAACCAGGAAGAAAAAGAACAAGGTAACAGAAAGAAATTAAGTCCTGAGTGAGAACTGAAATTAAGAATTTACAAATAATTTACAAAGAGGAAGATACAGTATTCATTCATCAAGGTGTATGTTGCTAGCTATAGTTTACAGGTTGACAGTTTGGGATAAAGACTCAAAAATAAGGCAAAAACTCTCCTGGCGTCATGTCTGAATGTAGCACTTGCTTCTTTCAAACATTAAAACTGTACAAAATGTAAACTGGGACATGAGCTGACAAACCTAAACATTTTCTATTTTTATTTTGAGCTGAAAAGTCGTGCTGTGGTTGCATGAAGGTGACACTGAAACGAAGATCCGTCACAGTGAATCCTAAATGATACTTTTTGTGCAGACTTTTCATCCCAAGGGACTTACTGAAGAGTTACAGCATGACACCCGTCAGTGCATCGTTGTCTGTATTTGTAGCCCATCATGCAGCTCAGTATAAAACATAATTTTTTGATGATTTCAAATTCCTGGTGAAATGGTACTATAGATACAGTGCAGATATTCCACAGCCAACCCTGCTAACATCAATAGAAAGAGAGAGGGTGAAAAATACATAAAATTATAATGAAACAATTTTTATAACAAAGAAAAACAAGACTTATTAACTAATTTACACTTAAAAAATGCATATAAAACTTTAGAATTGAAAATTTTTCATCATAGATACCAGGACTAAAATTTAGTAACAGTAAGAATTCTAAACTAGATGTAACAAATAATAATACAAATAAAACTTAATTCTTAACACCCCCCCCCAGATATTTAGTTTTGACTGCAGATGGTTTTAAAAGCCCAAAAAATCTAGGACAAATCATGTATTATTAATACAGCTTTTATTTCCACACTTTCTCATTTGATTATCTGCTTTCTGCTTCATCCATTAATAATTCAGAATTTATACTGGTGTTGAGGCGCAGCTACTTCTACACTTGTGGTGTTGTGCAACAGTAATGCTTTGTTTCTTTCTTGCATGCAGTAAGAGTTCTTCAGTTTATTTAGGCAGTTTCAGTGTTGCTTTCAGGAAATTTTTAACACTCGAAACCACAGAAATATAATCACCATTCATGTTAGGAATGAAGTTGTAATTTTGACTTAATGATATAGTCAAAGAAGATTCATTCGTCCTTAGCAGATACTGTTATAAAGACAAAAACACTAATGCTTCAGTAAAAGTTATTGTTGCTTTTCATGAAAAAATATTTCCCTGCATTTTCCGATATTTTCCGTTTTAAAATCCGGAGGGTCTGAGGCAGCAGCGAGTCTGTTCAACATCCTCTCAAAATCAAAACTCTGCCGTCAACTCAGAGTTAATGCTCTAGCTGTTTGTGTGCTCACTGCCTTCATATTACTCTTGTATGTGAGCAGAAATTCTATTAGACTATGAATTAAGCACATTTAATCCTTAATAAGGTTTTAATTTGATCAGATTTATATATTTTTTCCTTTTTCAAAGCATCAACCAGCAGCATTTACGCCTTGCGATAATTCTGAAGCTATGATGCGAGACGAGTCTTATCGGAGAAGACAGATGAGACTGTCGATAGTTGACAGACATGCTGATAAAGGATTTTGGTTTTATCTCCAATCACTTCATAGGGTGGAAAGCCTGACAGCCCGCATCTTCAAAGCGACAAAAGGCCAGAAATGCACCATGCTCTGACAGATGGAGACACTGTGTTTTTAATAACCTCAGTGCCTCAACAGCCCTGCAATGATGCCAGACACAGGGGTTTCAGTGAGGGACACCACACTGTTGTCCCTTCTTGGCTGTCACGTCTGTAACATGGCCAAGGTGATAACATCTTTTTTAGACTTAAAAAAATGGCAATATGGTAGAAGAAGCTCTTGTCATCTGGAATTTGCTCTTTCTGTTCGCTTTGAAATGTTAACATTTCCCTCACATGAGGTCAGATTTAACTCTAACAGCCATATGTCCTGTTACAAGTTTGCATTCCTTTGAGGCTTTCTAATTTGAACATTATGTACTCCTCAGCATTCCTGAAGAGTAAATGATGAAGACTATACAGTATTCCGTACATGTTTTGTTTAATTGTTTGTTTAACATTCAAACTCGTACTGCAGTCCTTAAATAAACACAATCAATGTCAGGTCAAAGTCAATTCTCTTAAGTAGCAACGCTCAATCCATGCGACATCCCTGCAGTTCAGCTGACATCTTTAGCAAAGCTGCTTTAACCGTCTCTGTGACACTTACAGTAAGAGTCACAACTGTCAGCAGTGCATTAATGTGAACTGATCTTGTCTCGGAACGGTGCACTGAATACTAATGTCAACAGTCATGCTCATTTGTCATTAGCATTATGAATCACTGCCTCAACTCATCATACTGTTACTCTAATGATGAGTCACTGCTGTGTAGGTTTGTCGTAACAAAACCAATCTTTCTCTCCATAACTACTTGAAACTTCTGCTGCTATGATGTTGTTTTATTCCCTTTACAAAAATGTATTTTAATTTACAATAATCAAAAATAACTCTTACGTATTAAGACACATGCTCTAGATTACACATTGAAATTCAGTTAAAGGAAAAGACTATTGACTTGAAATTGCTAAATAATACATAACTCTACACTGCAACTTGATGAAGTGAGTTTCTTAATGTTTAATGGGATTTACTGTTTAAAGATATAGATGAAGTATAGCCACACAAAGAGTTATTTTCTGTTCTGCATTAATTGGAAATAATCTGAGATATGGGAAACATCGGTTAAGCCGTACCCTGAAATGTGAAATATTCAGGAACCTCTTCAGTTTAACAAATGACACTGAATGTCTGGCACAGTTGTGTAATGACTCAGCCCTAGGCCCCAATGTAAGATGGTCAAAGAAGGCCATGCTCCCCACAATGACAACATTTGACTCGCTATTCAGTCTTCAGCCTGCCTCTCTCTTGCCTTTTGTCCTACTGGCCATTCAAGTGTCTTCAAGAGTGGGTGAAGTAAAAAAGTAAAACTTCAACATTTTTGCAGAGTCGATCTTAATGAGTTAAATGTTTTAGCCAGTTTATTGAGGGTCTATGGCCATCATACTGTTGCATTAGTTACATAAATAGCAGTTATGCCAGTTGTCTAACCTATTTATTTTTCTCTTTTTTAGATGGCATTCAGTCAAATTGTATGAGGTAGACAGGCTGACGATTCAATAAAATCCTGCTGATGTGCCATTTTGAAATAACAGATTAACTCTTGTCATACAGTACCAGAAGTCAGAAGTTAGAAGTTTGGACCCACCTATCCATTCATTTTCACGACCCACGTCACCACATTGTACACATCAACCTTCTGCAGGACCTCAAATAGCACCAAAACCCTAACCTTTCTTACAGTTTTGCAATGTAGACAGCACCGTCATCACAACTAGCCAAAGGTAAAATTATACATTTTACACAGGAGCATATTTAACCTGATCAGTTAACCATTGGTTAAATGCCCACTGATGTCTCAGTCCCAAGCGCAGTAGAGAAAATTACACATTTGTTAGCTTTGCTGTTTTGACTGAGGCTCCTGTACTTTAAAACATAGCATAAAGCTGATAGTACAATCTGCCTAACAAAAAAACAACAGACTGTTCATGAGCAGCAGGGAACCACCGGGTTTAACTATGCACATCTGTCAGTTAGGTTTGAGCAAAAGTATGCTGCATTATTAATGACATGGTTTGAAGGTCAAACATAAATATGACATCTCTTGAAGAGCAGTGCATCTCTTTCAAGGTTGGGGTACTTCAATCCAGACTAATGAAAGGGGATGAGTGTGTGTTTCTGATTTACCTTTACTGTACTTAAGCTTTATTCATCACCAGGTTTTCTACTAACTTCTTACATTATCATCCCTTCACACTGCACCGTTTTATGCTGTTTTGTCTGACAATACACTTGAGGCTATTTTAAAACTCATTAGTTTAATTGGCAATAAACTGCAATTAATTTTTTAGCTGTAAACAGCATTTCTGAGCTTCAACAGACATTACTGGACCAGCAAATTAAAAGAATACCAACACCAGCATCCCTGTATTCTTCCCTGGGTTCCTCGCTCTGCATCCTGTACAGAGTGCTAATAATTACAACTCAGGGGGTAGGTAAGTTCATCTAGAAGGTTTCCTGCACCAGAGGAGTCAATTTCTTTTTCCCCACTTTAAAAATATTGCGTTTGTACACTTGTCTGTGGCTTCCATGACTCAATGAAAAAATAAATGAATTAATAATAAGCTCAGTTTAAGGTACTTGGTCGATATTAATGTTCCAGCTTTCCCTGCCTTACACAGAAACCTCCCAATTCCCAGCTCACATGAATTATTCATGTATTTAGACATGCAAGTGTGTGGCTGGAAGCCTTTCTGATGGTTGATGATAGTGTATGCTAAAAAGAATTATTACATTTTTTTTGGTCAAAGTTTGTATATCACTGCAATCACCAGAAAATCAAGATACAAAAATGTAATTTCCAAACAATCCAATGTATTCAATGTAGTTCATGATTTGGCTAAGTGGCTGAGCTGGTCATTAGTGTGAAATTTGAACTAACCAAAAGATCAAAACTTATCTAAAGCTCGTTAATTACCACCTGCCGACAGCATAATGCGCCACAAAGAGCTACAAGGTCTGGTTCAAGACCTAGGTGTGGCATAGATGGTGCAATTACCCTAGATGAATGAGTGTTTACTGAAGAGCGATGAATGAGTTGTTTGTGAGAATGTTCTCTGCATTTGTTTGTTTTTCATGCATGCGTGTGCATGTGTGAGTATATCTATCTGGCAATGAGACCTTGGACAGGGGTGTAATTGATTCAGAGAATCTTCAAATCAATTCTTGGACAGCTGGGGCCGAGGAGATTAGAAGTGAAGCGCAGGCAACCCGCAGTGCAGTCAGACAGACCCTAGAGCAAACAGTAATCTCAGGATTATAGACCTGGGGGAGATGTACCTGTTTTCTCTCATTTCATTCCCTCTTGCTCTGCTACCAGTGACAGTCTACATTCACTACTAACCACTTCCCTCACCAAAATACTGCAACCCCTCGTTCCATCTGTAGCAGTTCACAATGAAAAAGTGAACAAAAGCTTCTGCTGACACAGTGGTACATTATATGAATGTAAGGCAATTGGTGGAGGACATAGGTTTACAAATGCATACCAGCAAATGCAAAACTAGCCAAGTAAGAGCCATGTGGAGATTATCTGGCTGTGCAGCTGAAAGAAACCACTTAACCTAATGAAGGAAATAAGGTAATGTGATCAAAGGTCATTTGTATAATTGTTTTGGTCTGACTGACTGCAGACGAGTTATACCGAATCACAAGAATATATGTGTCAGCTTAATGGTGGGAAAAGTGGCTTTAGAGGGAAGTAAGGAAAATAAAAGAGTTTAGGAACAGGCAACACCACAGAATTGGCCCTTGTAAAGTTACAGTTTGAATTCTCACAGTTTCAGTCTGCCTCTACTAAATTCATATTGCCTTTCACAAAGTAGGCCTTAATATGAGAAGAAAATAAAAACAGAATCCTTTATGGCAATCTACATTCTTTACTTGTTTTTTAGGGTATTTTCTTGGGATGGCTTGGGGCTAGTGGCCTAGTGCACACTCAACAGTCACTTAAATAAGTTAGCTTAAGGGTGAATTGAAACAGACATACATTTTCTCATAACTATTTAGGGAACTCACACTGTCACAGTTTAGATATTACATTTTAACTTCCCATCTCCCAATAAGTGAAAAGTAAACATACTTTTACAATAATTTACAATATATTTTGCTCATAACTGTGTGAATCAGCTGTATTATAATTATGAACTTCCATATGGACATAGCGGTAGTTCTGCAATAAAGAGATAAGATGATTGCAAATAATATTAACAGAATGCATAGCAGCACAATTGAGCAGACCTCCACATGATGCTGTATAGTCAACTGGGACAAATGAATCACTCACGCCTGACTTATCAGTCTGTTCATTGAACTACCTCATGTTACCCTTGAACTACCTCATGTTACCCTTCTATTTGGTGCTGCAACACAGAAAGCTTGTTGTAGCTTGTTGGGCATCAAATCTATAAGAAGGGCTTACTAACTCACTTCTAATTTCTGGTGGAGCAGAAGCTGCAAGGATCGTTTGGGTATGTCAATGAACAGAAATATTAAACATTGACATATTTAACCCCATGTTTTGAGCGTCTGTTGTTTTCATATATATATATATAATATATGTATGTGTGTGTATATAAAACCACATATCAACCTCCTATGTACGTACAAATACATGTACAAGTAGAAATAATCCATCTCCCTGCAGTGTTTTAATCTATATAAAGCAAACAACAAAGTCTGAAGCTGTTTTCTTTGAAAAGTGGAAAAGGAGGTGTTGTCCTCACAGTAAATTTCCTAAAAAGCACAAATTGAAACTGTGCTGTGTCGAGAGATCAGGAGAGGAACAATAGTTGGGAGATTAATATCTCAGTCAGCATATTCCTGCTGGAGGGAGTTCAAATGAGGGCCTGGAACAGGATGAGACTTCTGTCATTTGTGTGGTCACATTGATGAGAACGGTGGCTCCCACCACGCTTCATCAGGGACTCGACAGGCTCTTAAGGTGATTACTGTCTGATTAGCATTACAGTAATCACAGGATGATTCCTCATATGAAAGTGAATGTTTGCCTGCAATTCATGACCTCTGCAGGTGCATCCTTGGTAGTCGATTGAGGGGGATGAGGCTGGGCAGGTGAGAAAACCTCTGACTGCTCATGCCTGAACGTAATAAATTCAATTTCCATCAAAGCGCTGTCATAATATGTTTGGGCGCATGTCTCTCTGTATGGCATTAGAATCTACTGAGCACCTTATCCTGGCTAATTTGATGTCTTTATTAATAAGGCAAAGATTTTTCATGTAGTCGTCACTGCTGAGTCACCAAAAAATGTTGTTTATCCAAAGAGTGACATGGAACTGACCAACAATATTTAAAGAAGAAGAAGTCTGTAACCATGCTTGTGGCTGATTGAAGATTTATTTTGGCTGTGCGTAGACTGTTGTTGGTATTAATATCACCATGATTTGTTTTCATTATTTGCAAAAATTTAAATGAGACTGATTTGCCTTTGATATTTTTCACAAGGAACAAATTAAACAATGTTCTTATCAGGTGAGAACTCTGTGCATCCTCCTAGAAATTTATATGATATATGAAGTGTCCCAGTCAAGTGTAGAAAAGGTTGAATAAATTAAAAAAATATATATTTTATAGTTGTGCAAGGATGCTCTATAGATTTAGTTGAATACAAGTATTCCAGGCTTAAGCTCAATTTATGGCAAGCATTGATGCCCTTATATAACACAGTACACTTTAAAAGTGATGCCACTGTTGCTGGGGCCAATTATAATCTCAATTTGGCCTGTTATGTGCCTCAGTGTCTTTGCTTCACCAGTCTGTGAGCAGACATCTGTGCAATCAAAGCAGGAGTGGGGGGATTCACAGGTGGCCCAGAAACTGTGGCAGCAGACAGTCTCAACGACTGAACAAATTCTTCTGGAAACTGCGGATGAATTGCCACAGTCACTATGGAAGTCTTCTACATTTTTATTAGATTTTAGGGGGATTTTATTCATTCTTTAAACCACTTACACTCAGGATGGACGCAAACGTAACCCAGCTAGCCAAATAACAAGTTGGCTGTCAGTTTGCACAATGTTGTTAGGCATCAAAAAACAACCAGAATAAGCAAAGCCTGTCCCCACAATGACAACATTTGACTCGCTATTCAGTCTTCAAAGACCTGTCCAGGGTGTACGCCGCCTTTCGCCCGATGACTGCTGGGATAGGCTCCAGCCCACCCGCTACCCGATTAACGGACTGTTGGTATAGAAAATGGATGGATGGATGGATTTCCAGTTTAGTTAAATATGGCTAAATATTATAATATAAATTATAAATATAATATACAGAACAAGGCATGGTCAATTACAATTTTTCAGAGAAGACATATTTGAAAAGTGAATAAGGACACATTTTTCATATCTGACACGTACAGCTATAACTTTAAGTGTGTACAGTTGTAACGATGCATGTTTTTACTTGTATGACACCTTTAATTTTTGATTTAAATAAACCTAAGAAGGAAAAAAATGGAAAGGAATGCACTTTTGTAGGAATGGGTTGATTTAAACATTTATACTGTGATATACTTATGTGATTGAAAAACTAAACTTTGTGAAGTTTATAACAGTGACTTTTTTCATGAATTGCCAGTTGAACAGGCTTAATGCATGTGCACTTACATGGAACAGTATGTCAGACAGTGTGTGTATAGCTTAAAAAACATTAGTGTTGCTATTGTTGGTGCTCAATAAGCCATTCCATCTTTTTCATCTTTTCCTCATCAAGCGGCAATGTCTTTTCCTCAGTAGTGACAACTGTTATTGAAGTGACTATAACAACTATAGTGATATTGATGTCACAGTTTAATCACATCATAACCCCACATCCATCCTACCTGCACAGACAGAAACACACTCACACACACAATATCACATCACAATATTTTTTTTCACTATTTTCTCCCCACACGCTTAGCTCCCTGTAGTGTGTAAAGCTACACACACAAGTTTGCACATTGTTACATTTTAAGCACTACCGCATATTCTCATAATTGTGTGAAACTACAAAATGTTTTTGGGAAATCTGCTGAATCATATTTCTAATATCCAACTTCACCCAAACTGAAAAGGGGGTTAAACAAAACAAAGTGATGTCTTAGTCTAAGTCTCTTTATTGTACTCTATTAATAAGCTCCAAAGACTATATTATTTTATTATAGATTTTATTATTTAAATCAAAATGTATATTATAATGTTGTTGTACAAACCTTGAGAAATAAGTACAATAATATTTACATCACAAAAACAAAATTAATTTCACCCAGAGCTTAATTATAACAAATGTCTTCAATTCTTATTTAATTGTTAATTATTTACGTAGGTTAAAGTCAAGTGCTATAACCCACATATACTCTCAAAATTGTTTGTAAGTTAGATGATGTTTCATGATAAAGGCTTGTAAGTTGTGCAGTGGCACCAGTTTTGGGGGACTGTTGTAATAAAGACCATAGAATATGAAAAAAGTTACTTTCAACATGTGCTTTTCATTGTGAAAGGGTATATTTGAACCACATGATATTTTCCTAAACCAAATCTAGGAGTTGGTTTAGAAAAACACAACCAAACAACACTTCAAAAAGAAATGTTGCTAAAAAAACAAAAACTATGATTAAAAAGTATGATAAAATATAATGCTGCCACATTGTCACCTGGTTGAAAGTCTTATAATTGAGGTGTACCATCACCAATCTAATCTGTTTGCAGAGAGGAAAGAAGGTCATGTAAAGGTTGGTTGAAATATCATTAGTTGCACAGCTTTTAGGTAATTTACTGTGGCACTGAATGCATGAAAATTTCAATCTGATGAAGGAGCTAAGAAAAGTTAAGAGAATACAAAAGTAAAAGTCATCCAATGGTGATGTGAACATATCTATATTGTATTAAGTGACAAAATGGCATGGTGAGCACAGATAATTGCAAAATATATTGATATCCTTGCATCATTTTGTGGAAATGGTGAAATTATTGTGAGCTTTGCTGGACATAGCTAGGGAGCCTTCGCCTAACATTTGGATTTGATGTGAATGCAGAGGGAGAATCAAAACAGGACAGTGCAATTACGGTTTTCAAGGGACTATTTTCTTGGTAGTTTTCAGAAATCAGATGCACAAAAAATAGGGAAGCAGAGTAGTGGAGGCTTGTCAATAGGCAATGGTTGTGATCCCTAAAAAAAGGACGACTTAGATTGGCAAGAGAAATTTCCAGTGCTCCTTACAATGCTTTTCACCAGAAGCCTGAGGTTTGACAGAGCTATGCAATTTTTATACTTGTCAGAATTTGTAGCAGATGCATGACATGTAAATTGAACTGGCAACATAACAGCCAGTGGGCAGTGAAAGCAAGTGAAATCTGAAGTTGCCCTAAAATACCTAGATGCATTGCAGAGAACAGCTTTTGAAACAGTGAACCATTGTGGCTATGAAGGAGCTCTTTTACTCTCCACAAAAACAGCTGAAGGGGGGTTAAAATTCCTGCTCCACTTGTCTAATGCTGCCAGTGGCCATCAAAAAAATATCAATAAGTCCTAAATAAAAGTCTATTAATACTCTCAAGTCACTGGTAACTTCTGCAAACACTGTCCTTGGCTGCCCTGCCTCTAATTTCCTGATATAAAATCCAAAGTTACAAATCTATAGGGAGGGAATCTAGACTTGAAGAAATTTTTCTTTTTATTTGGCACATAAATTCAGTCAATTAATTTTTCTTTAATTCCTTGACAGCATGCTGTAACATTAAACACACTGTAAATCCAGTTATTGTTAGTTTAGTATTATCTGGCCCATGCGGCTAAAGCAGGGTTCTGGGGCAAGGCAACTGTTCAACCTTTTACTTGGCAGTGCGGGCAGACCTTATTGCACTGGGTTGAGGCAGGTGTGAGAGGCTACACCTCTAATGTATAACTATGAGGATTTCTGCTAGCTGAAAGAAATGACAGCACTTCAAACAATGTTGAAAAAAAAGAAATTAATCTTCAGCACCTTGTCATCCTCAGCACAAGTCCATCCTTTTCCTCAAATATGTAAACCTTAAAAATGGATTATATGTGGTTTTCAGGGAACCATTTTTTTTGACATTTACATCCCGCCTGCACTCTCTTTTTACTTACCTTTTGCCATGTTTATATATCTGAGAATGACAGCCAGCATACCCAGAGAACTCAGCTGAACTTTTATTCAGTCTACGTGTTTGAAAAGAGCTATAACAAAATAATAAAAGTAATAAAGAGAGAATTTTTAAGGTCACAGAAAGGTGAGCAGTACCCATTTCTCAAAAACCTGCCCTTCATTTGTAATGGATTTCTTCCAATATGATTGCTGAACAAGGACTCAGTAATGTGTTTCTAGAAACAAACGCTTGATCTTGGAGTCACTTGATGTTTACTTTATGTTGTAAACAGATGGATTTTTTTACTGAGCGTAAACACCAGTATAGCTACAGTGAAATATTTCACTATTTCAATATTTCACTCTAATGTCACATGGTTCACAGCCAACCAGTTATCCACAGGCACACAGTGAAACTGAACCAGTAATGCCAGTTCCCTCACTGGTAGTAGTTTTTTGTTTTTCAGTCTAAAAGCATTTCTCTGATGGATTTCCCCTCCATAAAAATCAAATATGCTGTTGCACATGTAAAACACACACACATGACTAAAAACTATATTTTATTTAGCGTGTATTATAATCACATGAATAATTATATTATTATATAATAACCATACTATTATTATTGCAACATAATCACAATTATTATTAATAAGTATTGTTTTCCTCATTTGCTGCTCCCCTTGTGATATATAATAAATCAGATATTCACAGACTCTCCAACGTGATTTCTGGAGTTCTTTAAGCATTCATGAAGCCCCCCCACCCCTTTTTTTTTTTTCCAATTTTCAGGATAGTGAGCACATTAGCGTGATTAGCAGGTGGCCCCAAATGTTGATTAATGTGATTTGATACAGGGAGATAATTGTGCCTGATGCCTAATATTTAGCTGATCCAAAAGACAATGGACATTAATTATGATCGTTACTAATGCTTCTGGCATGAAATGCTCTCATTATGTATTCCTATCTAATTTAAAACTGGGAAAGGCAGAGTGAGAAAGAGAGACACAGTCAGTAAATGTATGGATGGATGGATTACCACTGCCAAGCTCTGACTATACACTTCAGCTTAGAAAAAGGGTTTACAAAACTCTTACAGGAAGTTTACAAAAACCTAGATTTTTTTTGATGCTCCTGACATGAAACATTTTAAGTACTATATTCAGTAACTGAGCATTCATATCAAGCCAGAAATATACACGACCATTTGTTCTGTTGAAGTGAAATAGCTGATTCTGAGGCAGGACTTCTCTTGCCTCTCTTTGAGTTGATAGCAAACTTGAACAATGCCCCGCTATCGAGCATTCAATGGGAAAACAATAAACAAGGCTGTGGGGGGAGATGAAGAGATTGATAGGCATGCAGTTCTGATCACTCAACCAACAGAAGCTCACTTTACCGGTGCTGTGCTTTATGCACATTTGTGTTTATGAAATTGCAATCGATTGTTTCAATTACATGCGCGGCTGGACCATAACGTTGTCACAATTGATGTGCTACTCTGAGTCAACCATTGTAAAAAAAAAATCATTCAAGTTGTGAGTCATGTGAAGAAAAGTCTTTTTTCTTTTTTCATCAAATCTCTGAATAAGTTGATGCATGCTGAAAATAAGACTAAGCTATAATCTTTGCACTGACCCTTGTCTGTGAACACAAACTTTATGGTAATGACTATTAGGAAGAGATCACAGGGGAAGCAGGTAAAATAGGATTTCTCTTCAAGGTGGTAAGGCTGTTTCCCCATGACAACATTAGGAGTTCAGTGATCTGAAAGGACCTCAGAGTGAAACCACAATTTTTCCAATGAGTAAACCTCCTACTGTGGGTTACCTGGTGAAAAAATATTTTGGTTCACTACGTCTTGTAAAGCCCATCACTACAGCAGACTCACTTGTTGGAGAGGTTGTATTTCCATACAAAGCTGTTGTGTAGTTTGTTACATGTACAAACTAAATCCTCAAGCTTAATCATCAAAGTCATTGAATAAATAAGTGGCTTTTGGAGCTGGAGCTTACCACGCTGGTAATTTGCAGCGTTATTGTTGGCTAATCCATGCAGAATGGTACCTACTGGTGAAAAGCTCAATGAAAGACCATAAAAACCCCCAGAACCAATATGATGTTATAATTGTTCTACATCAAATGCTCCTACTTTGTCAGTTCTGTGGTGTATCGGCTGGTAGGAAACGGTTATGACAAAGTGACTACCTAAACCCTGAGTCTTAAACCAAACTGTGATTTTTTTCATGGTTCATTTTAAATTATAACCTTTCTCAAAATGAACCATCCATATTGAAAAATAATATCCAAAGGTATCCGGTGTGTTATGTTCACATCCTTCTTCCAGACATGAGCCCATGGGTCTTTTTCTCATGCAAACCAAACTGACCCATACTTACATTCAAAGAATTTGCTACTTTTAGTGGTTTTGAGAGCAACTGCATGTGAATTGTAACACCATAGGGGATGAAAAAATTACCTGTATAGTCGTTTGAGTTTGAGAACTTGTTGGTGTTACAAATTGTCACAAAAGGTGATGGTGATATGAATTTGCTCAAACCCACTTTCTGTAAAGTGGAAAACTGAGGTCAACACAGTCTTAGCATTTCTGTAATATGTACATTGGACAAATATTCAGGACATTTAGTAACATTAAATATTTAGTTTAGCTTGTGTGTGCAGAAATGCATGTGGAAAAGAATGGTCAAAACCATGAGCTTTCCTTTTTTAGCTGCATGGTCATGAATTCAAAACAGATGCTAAGATAATGTGGATAAGTTGGGCACGAACAAAGATGGACCCCATTAAATACTGGTGAAGATATAAATTACTTTCAATAAATATTGCAAAATAGCTAATCAGCAATGTGGGAGGATGGCGTTCTCCAACTGCATCATAGTTTCAATATCAAGGACAGTGAAGGAATGAGTTATTCAAAAAACATGTGATTCTATAACTACAGGTAACATATTTATTGCCTTTACAAAGCTGTAAATCAAACTAACAGAAACCAGATCTGTAAAGTTATTAGTATATTTTCCTTATTCTATGGTAAAACTACTTACTGAGAGAAAAGCTAGCTTGTCTTCTCTGTTCTATCACTATTACATGCCTGGCTGGGATGAGCAGCAAAAATATGAATGGATGGTCAACTGTGGATGATTAAGATCAAGTTTATGTCATTGGCATTATATTACTCTCTGCAGAGTGACTGGTGCCACCTGGGAAAAGTGGTGCTATCCTTCCCAAAAATTAAGAATTAATAACATAGCTTGAAGCAACAAATGTTTAATGCCATCCCTCCCCATGGTGCCCAAATATGTGATTGTGACTGATTTGTGTGATTGCACTGTTAAAATGAATCATCTCTCCCAGCAAAAGACCAGACAACTTAGCACATTACAAGTGACAGTAAGGTTAAAATCTTTTTACATGTATTAAAAGGAAATATTCAGCTGACAGCTATTTAAGAAGATGCTAACATCTTATGAATTTGTAAGTTAAAGTGAAATACTTTCACTTACACCACTAAAAAGAAACAATTTTTGTTCCAGTGAATGGGTTTGAGGAGTGCCATTTTAAGCTAAAGAGGCCACACCTGTTAAAAAAAATTCCAATCTGCTCTTATTGGTTGGCACCACTGCCCTTTGCAGCACTGCCCACCATTCTGCATCAGCAAAGTATCTAATTCAAGACAAACATAATTATACTTTATACCTACAAATGTATAAGGAAATATAAAAATCTAAAATATTATTATTTATAGGCTAGAAACTGGTGTACAGGGGGCACGAAGTGCTGGAAATATTACATACCAACGCTGAAACATCAAAATTGAGCAATAACTGACTATTGCTGATAGAATAGAATGGAATAGAAAAATAACTTATTCAATAATAACCATATTATGAAGGAGCATGTGAATGTGGTCTACATTTTAAATTATGTCCTGTCTCCTTCATACTCTTACCAGGTCCCTATAAGGATTTCCAGCAGTGAGAATGCACCTGTGACGTGCATGCATGGGAGAATTCATGTGTGTAAATGGCTTTAGTGTAACAGGTTGCAATGTCATATTTATGAACAATTGCATTGTTGAATCCGCTCTCATTCTGGTGTAGTATCAATGAGAATTATTCTTTTTATAGCTTTGTGTGCTTTTTATTTTCATTTATTTATTATTTTTAATGAAGTTAACATAATTAAATCTTGTGTGGCCTCTTGTTTTAGGAGTTTTGGAAGTTTTTGAACTGTAATTAAAGCCAGCAAATAACTTTTACAAATAGAAAGCTTTCCAGAGTATTCTTATTGTTCAGCATACTCTGATGTCTTCACTGTTGTACTGTATTTTTTTCACATGCCATAGAGTACTTGTGATGAAAATCAACAACAGAAATACCAAACAATTACAATACAAAAGGAAAAAAACATAAATAAATGGTTAGCAATTAATTTTGTCCTTCTTTTTTTCTTTTTTTTTTCTTTTTACAGCATACAACTTCCCTTTTTGACCCAACGTCTTTCAATTTACTGTAGTAACACTAAGGTGCTGATTAAAATTTCATTCACTGTGCACAAATCCCTTGCCACTAATCCCCATAAGTCCAGCATATTGTATTGTCATTAACCACTCAGTGGCTGGTAAATACAAATCCTTTCACCTTTCAGTCTGTAGTCCATGGATAATTGCTGTATCATCTCCTCTGAAGCTTCCCATGGGGACAACCAAGCAGCACACAGGAAGCAGGCTCAGTTGTGCTTAACACTGTATTATGGAGCCACAATACCAGAGATCACTTGGCAGTGGGAGGAAGGGCCTTGTAATGGTCTGCCATCACTGACAGAGCAGACACAGTAGCTAATTAGACCTTTGCAACCCCCCAGTTGTGAAACCCTTAAATGTTTGGTGTGTGAGCTGAAGCTTAAATCTTTAAGGTTGTTCCCTGGCGAAGCCAGAGCTTGTTACCTTGTCGTTTGAGAAAATGGAAGATGTCGAAATACTAGATTAAAATAAGAACCTTAAAGTGCACGTTTGTAAAAACTATAACAATTTGAAAAGACAGGTCACTAGAGATGTGGAGTACAATATTTTTGGATGTCTGTAGGAATAAGCCAGTACCTAAGTCCTTTCAAACAAGACTAGTTGCAAAAAGAAAGATCCATCGTAATTATATGCACAATGTAGACTATTCAGCAACTGAAATAAAATCCATACTGTTGTCAGGTCACTCCCTTTTACTGACCAAGCAAATTAAGACAGAAAGAGCATTCAGTTGCACAGGGCCCTTACGGGACATTATCATGAAAAATACAGGTTGATGAACTCTGTGGACACATATTGGCTCATATCAACTATTTAAAGATAGATAATTTCAACAATAGAGAACTGCAAAAGATGTAGTCAAAATATAGAGCCATATAGAATCATCTCACATGGCAAGGTTTAAATTCTTGTCAGTATTGTTAATCTCTAATATTACACTAAGTCTTTATATGATTTTCAGTAATGATGTAGTTTTCATATTAGAAAGATGATAGATCAAGTTAAATGTTAAATCTGTTTTCAGATTTATTATGTATTCCTTGTGTACAGGATGTCACTGTTCAACCACTGGACATTTAACATTGATACTATCTGCCTAGCCTGTTTTTTCTTTAATGGTATTCTATTGTGCCATTTTGTTAAAGGGGAACCTTTAACATCAGTTTTCAATGCATCAGGTACAAGAAGTGCATTTCTATGTCATAAACTAATGCCCCAGGTTATGTACAACTTTATAAAGTTGTACATCTGAATCCCAATCATAAGCTTTTCTGAAACCTAATGAGTAGTTTTGGTTTTTAAACAAGTAGTTTTAGTGACTAAACCTAACCAAACAACAAGTAAAAGTGATGAGTGAAAAGGACAGTATACTGCAACTGAGAGTGAAATCAATCCCTTAAAATGGTCTTGAACTTGGCTCTGATGTGCATGGGTTGCGTCCTCTTCCATTCCAGCTTGCTCATACGGACGTTGTTGATTGTCTATAGTTATAAGATTTATGTGTTTGTTGTTGTGTCTTAAGTTGAAGCAACAAGTGTGTTATGTAACTGATGCCAAAAGATATTTTGTTTCTATCTCTCAGATGCCATGGACATTGACAAAACAGCTGTTTTGAATGTATTGTGAAGGACAATGGATGACCTGCCAAACATTGTGTGGGTCATCTTGTGCGGTCAGAATAGTCCAACCTGTCAGGGGATGAACATGAAACCCCTGTGGGTGTCCTGTGGGTGTCCTGTGGTGGACACTGACAGCAGATCATTTGGACCATGTGGGTTAAGAGGTTTGGCTGCCATGAAGTTGGCCTTTTCTCGTACATCAAAGGGATGCTTGATCAGATTGGGAATTAGGCAGTTTGGAAGCTAAATCGGTGCCAGTAGGGTATTTGCCATGGTGGTCAAAGTGTATTGTGGTTGGTTACACTGTCATTCAAGGGGGGTGCCATTGCCATGGAAATATACTGGGTCTATAAAAATGTTATGTAGATGGAGCATGTCTAAGAAACATTCACAGGAATGTAGAATCCTTCTCATTGCATTATGATGAACTGATCACCAACAGTCACTTCACCTGTCAGTGGTTTAAAGCTGTGGCTGATGAATTGGACTTTGTGGGAAAAGTGTTCATTTAACTTTCATAAAGTCATTTTTCCATACAGAGCATATCATCATTAATTATTGAAAAATCAAGCCAGAACCTCCAGTAGAAATGTTCTCATTTAATCCTAGTCAGTATTTCCTCAGTGTAGATTATTTTCTTTCTTTCCAAATAAGAAGATCTAAAGAAAATACACTATTTTCAAAACTAATTTGTGTTTTAACACTGACTTTTTTTCTTCATAACAGAGGCATAATGTCACTCCAGAAACAGGTTTGAATAATTGCTTCTTCAGCAGTGTTGTTTATGTCAGGAACAAAGAGAGGGGTTCATTAGTCCCACCATTGCATCTTCACTGTCTTTGAATGGAAAGTGTTAGGTTCCCCAAAAAAATACATAAACAGAATTGTCAATCGTCTTGTTTTAGATTTATTTACACCCTATGATTGTCCGTAACCCCACTGGGAACCACTCGAACAGCCTCAGGGCAAAAAGGCCCACGAAAATAAATAATTAATTATAAATAGGGACTTGTTTACTCATGATCGGTCAGTAATTTTCACAATATCCAATCAGAACTGCACATAAATGTTCACATCCAATTATAAAGCAGTGACATGTTTTACATCAAGATCTGATTCAAATTGAATTCTCGCCATCTTTTACACAAAATACACGTGATCTGAAACCATAATGACATATAAAGCTATTAGACAATATCACTTTTGATGTTCACAGCTTTACACAGATAACATCAGATGCAGTGAACCACTGGACAACATCTGAGTGAGAATGACTCCTGTAACTCAATATATGCAAATTTTGGCCTGGCAAGGTTCACTTGTAACGATTATCCGTGTACAAGATCTTTGATTAAGCCAACACAGTGCAGTGTACATTGATTAAAAGAGCACATTTCTAAATGATCCCAATCTCTAATTAAAGTTCTTTTTCTTAACCCACTCAGTTATTAGTATAAGGTGCACTGGATCATTATTTTGGTGCATTTACTGTAAAGTGTAGAGTCATAATCATTCAGCAATAAGTTGTATCTATAAAAAGAGTATGTTTTGGAACCATAAACTTTAAATATCTCATAAATGCATTAACTTTTTATCAAAACCTTAAACTCACTACACCTTCATGGATTCATCATCATGTTATCTCATCTCAAAGAAACATTTGGGGTACTTTCCCTGCATTATTGGGCTTGTATATGTTACAGCTCTCTTTCTTTGAGCTAGTTCTTTATGTCATCCACCAATATCAAATAAACTATTGAACTAATTACGCTCCTCTCACAACATTTTTGATTAAACACAGTCTAGTGTCTATATGCTTTACACTGTGGGCTGTATAATGAAAAATATGAAAAAGCTTGCTCACGTATAAAAAAGTATTGGTTTATGCTTTAGATCTTGATGTGTTGCTTGAAGCTGGTTGTGAAGCAGTTACACCTCAGCAGGTTCCTTGACTCGAGTGCGACAAGAGGGACTTGCCCAACATGAAGCTGTGAGTGACATGCTGCTGGTTCGTATGTGCTTCACTTCACACTCATCTGCTCCTACAGTGATGGACAGCACGTATTCACATTCATCTCCACGGGGAGAGATGTTTCAGGAATAGGCCATACAAAACATAAATGATCTGCAGTGGGTTCATTTATACTGTCAGCAATACATTGCTGATATTCTCTCTCTTCAAAAGAAAGACTCCCCTGCTGCATTTCAGCTTCTGCAAGCATCCCACAACTTTGTTATGCATTATCTTCCTTATCACCCTCACCCAATGGATAATGTCGGACCAACATCAACTAAGATCATGGTGTTAGTTTGTTTAATAAGATTGATAAACATGTTTTCATGATTTAAAGATGCTTGTTCTTGTGTGCCAGAGAGAGTATAATCATTCAAGACTCCAGCGGAGACGTTAATGCAGGGGAGCAAGTGCTCTTTGTAACATAATTAAAAGTTGTCCAGGGGTAGGGACTGCTGCAGGGTGCAATTACTCATAACTGCCAATGTGATAACATGAAAGTGTGCGGATCACTGAATTGTGCACACATTCAAACATGTTTCAATTTGGTGAGACACTTTCTTTCACAGGCTCACAAATTCTCTGGATGAGTGTGACAGATTAAGACCTCAGTTTACTCAACAGACACCCACATGGCCAGTCTGGGGCTTATGCACATAACATTGAACCATACATCAAATGCAGGAATCCTCATGGTCAGTCCAATCAGACAAGACAAACCAGAAAAAAAAAAGTTTTCTATTTTGTCTGAAAATGGTTGACAAGCTGTCCCACAGTCACTTGTAACATCAATGCTAAATCGATCAAAGCTTGCACGTCCTGCAAACACCTGCATTTCCATGATACCCATTTCATGTTGGTGTGGATTTTCTAATGAGCCACTGATTTGGCAGACACGAATGAAAACAAGGTGGAATTGCATTTTTAAACATTTATAATGTGGTTTTGAAGCCACTAAGCTTGTCAGGGTTGCATTCTGCATATAATTAATGTCTCATTGTTTGTGTTAGACAGGGTCATTGAGGTTAATTGAGTCTTACTTCAAAATTCTGGCTGAAAGCCACACGTTCAGTATTTACGGTATATTCGTTTTAATTAATATAAAAGAAGTAGGAAGCCAGCCTTGCCAAGCCTAATGATGAGCAAATGCTGTGTAAACAACAACAAAGGCTGGCCCTGTTCTGCTGCCTGCGCTGTTTTTGGAAACATAGCATCTAATCTTACTGTGGCTGTCACCACTTCTCCTTTTCCATTGCAGAAAGATAGGCTCCTGGAGTGAACTGAGTAGTGACTGAAGATGACCTCCCAGACAAACCTTTGTGGGTACTGGCTCCTGGAGCACTTGGAGCACATGCCATTATACCAGATTCTCACTCTGCCTCTCTTTAAAGCTTTCTCTGAAGATGGGCACACTTTAAGGGTGCTTCACTGATGACCTATCCTTAGTTCTAAACTAAGCATCAGAAATAGCCATATGTTTTTACAAATATTCTAAACTTTTAAACCTGACTGTCTGCAGTAAGCGCAGAAGGACAAGTTCTGCTTTCAGAAAAGAAAACTGGCAATATGGTGAAGCAGGAAAGATTAGTATTAGTATAAATTGAGCTCTGCTCTCTATCTTTAAGTGTTACAGTATTACCCAGCTTTAGATCAGTCTATTTAAACATCACAAAAATGAACGTCACCAGCTGTAATAATAATGCAGTCTTATAGTAAAATGTGTAATATCAGTGTTGGTCCACATTGGTCCAAAACGGTCAAATTACTTTGTGTTTTCCTAATCCTTTTCTACTGACCTGTATTAATGGTGAATTACATTTCAATACATAATAGGTCACAAAGTTCACCTGCACTTCAGGGGTCAAACATGCACAAGTGTGTATTTTGTCAATCAGAAGCTAATTTTAGATAAGCAGATCACAAGGGAGGTGCTGGATAAATCTTGGGACCGTTGACCTTGAGACTTGGCTTCAAAGTCTCAAAACTCCAGCTATCTTAGAGTCTTTAGTGTGATGACAACAAAATTGTTCAGGTACATAACCCTGTGCATTTCTGACAAATAATTAAAATCTTTATTTGGAGTTGGGAGTGACACAAGGCTCCTCGGGTCCATACATGTTAAGATTGTAGGCATACTTGGTTTGCTGAAACTTAAAATCCATTTTCTTCTCTTTCTTATATACAACAAAAGAAGTGTGAGGGTTAATGTATGGTTCTGTGTCTTGCTAAAGCCCATGTGGCGGGGATGAGGATCAAACTATTAATCTTTTGGCCACAGCTACCACATGGTTAATTGGAATGGTTTGCTTCATATGAACACCTACACATATAAACAATCATAGAATAGCAACTATAAACTGTGAAGGTATGAAAGACTTTCGAGCATGTTGATCAAAATCTGATTGAATCAGTCTCAGAAAAGCAGCACACAAAATAACAGAACATACAGTCAGTTGTCTCTTCATGATATGGTTAAACTACAAGGGTGTAACACTAAGGTCAATGCTGGCAGTGTATTGCAACAAAAGTGAACATAAAGTAAATGCTCTCTGTTTTGTAAAGGCATACTGACATTAAAACTGTTAATGTTGGAAATACATCATTTTAAACTGTTATGTTAAAATGTATTTCAAAACGGTTAAAAAAGCAGCTATAATTTGTTAAGGGTACCCTCTAATCCAATTGTAGTTTGACTGATAAAAATATATGATGACACATACAATAGTGGATTTTCTGAACTATACATGTAAATGCACACGGAATATTTTTTTAAAACATACACATATTGTGCTTAAAATACAAATGGTTTCAGATATAACAACCATTCTATCTGAAGCATTGCACTGACACTGCAAACAATATAACCTAAGCAAGGGTGAAAACAACATCCTGATCTTGACAGCATTCTGATGACAGCCTGAGTATAGGTCAGGACCAGTGATGCATACAGTGTGCAAACAGGTCAAGAATAATCACAGAGGGTTCAGGGAGGAAATTAATCACTCCTTGATTGCACTCTATAGGTTCTCCAACAGAGGAGTTCAAGTGTGATTTTAATTCTCCTGTTTGCCTCCTTGACCTTAAAGGTCATCTTGAACATCAAGTGTTATTCCTGAGAACTGAACAACTCTGGATTTGTTATAGTGGGGGAATTGTTTTTATAATGTGACGGGCTTATAGAGCCATCTTGTAATCGTGACATTAATCATGTCTTCACTGAAGCATCTACTCACCTCAACTCAAAATATAGTTGTTGATTTAAAGGTCATGAAACTGTGGCTGTTTTCCTCCTTTTATACACATGTACAAATAGCTTCACAAAATTTTCAGCTGGTATTCAGTCATTACTTATGATAGATGACGGGGATGATAAGGATGATACCACTAATAATTCAATTGATAAATCAGGTTGGTCAGGAATCTATTATTACTCTGTGCCTTTCTCATTTATAACCAGTGGCTGAACCCCGCCAGCAGTCGTTTCCCATCTCACAGACTGTCTGGATGACTGATCAGGGTTGTGATTGTCTCCCCTCTTCCCATCACACCACCGCCACATGCATCAGCAGCAGCACATACATCTTGAGCGGTCTCTAACTCTGAGCCAGTACAGTCTAGAGCCCTGGTAAACGTTGCAATCAACGGCAGAATTGGGCCAATTCCTCATAACCTTGTCTGCACATGGCACCTCGCCTTGAATCATAAGAGCGTGAGGCTGTAAGTGTGGAGTCTGTCAGCAAAACAGTTGTGTTGCTCAAGTGGTTCTGAAGAGGGTAAATCAACATTTAATTATCTCTCTCTGCCCACAAAAGCTGCATGAACATTATGGACCTGATGTAATGAAGTTGTCATAAACCCTGTCATGATAACAACATGTACCAGCAGCTCTTATGACATTGCAGCCTGTTTCACAAGGCAACTCTGTGTTGTTGCTAACAGTGGGCAGGTATTTTGAAACAGGCCTTCACCACAAACAGAAATGTGAAAAACACATCACAACTTCCACACAGTTTGAAAAGTTGACTTATCTTTTGATGAGGGAAACAACTCTGACAACTCAAGTCAAAGCTTCTCCTTCAAAAAGGTGAATCCCATCAAAGGTACTTGGGAAAGACAAGCATTAAATTTATAACCACATTAGAGTTAGAGATGAGTTCCTACTGATTATTGTTGGGGAGAGATGCTCGATCTTCTGCATTATGTTCAGTCTGGTGGCAGAATTCTTTATGCTGCTCTTGAGGAGAAGAGCTAAATCAATGGTGAAAATGTTTCACATGATTCATTTGTTAGGCTCAATCGAAGTCACAGCAATTTTTCAAAAATAATTATGGACAATCTAACATCTTGGATTGCACATCTTCTCTAGCCAATCATAGGCTTACCAGCAAGTGGTAAAAGGCATTGTGGAAATTGATTGTCCTTTCTCCTCTCTAAAAGTCTCAAAAAAAAAAAAACACAATGTGCTGATCAATTTACTAACATAAGTACACCTTCTTGTCAATGTCTCCCACTTTACAATGGAGACTTGTAGTTTAGGAGCCATTAGTTATGACCAACTTGCCAGACGAGGCATTGATCACAGGCTGCTTGTAAATGCAACAGCAATCATTTTTCAAAGAAAAAAAAGAAAAAAAAAACTGAGCTGACTGTGCTGTCGTATGAGGATGTGCACGCTGCATAAAAAGAGCCAACTTGAATTGCTTTTTAATTTACTCAAAGAAAAAGACTGTTATTTCCATAGAGGCACTTTTAAAGACCCCATTGTTCATCATTGTCATTTTTTCTTGCACAGCCATATTAAATATCAACAACTCTGACTGAAGTAATGTAATTTATTTATTTATTTAAAAAAAAAAAACTTCAATAGAAACAAAACTATTCGAACAAAAGTGTTGTTTTTTTTTAAGTGTGCATTCTACCTTGCAGCCTAAATTCAGATGACTGGCAGTGCAGTTTTCATCATGCTATGATAAACTGAGGCGTCATGCTTAACTTTAGTTTAAATCTAGATCAAAAGGTCTTTCTGCTTTTCTAGAGTATTTCAATGTACTTGTACATATTTTAAACTCCTTTGGATTCTCCTATGTGACTACATGGCATCCCTGAAGCTGCATTTCTGCGATGTCTCATAATGGCAGAGATATCAAAACATATGGCGCTTCTCACAGACACAAGTAGGCAAAACTAATAGCTGTAGGAAGATTTAATGCCAGCTGCTGTAAGAAACGGAAACATGAAAATGTATTTAGCTTCAACAGCTATTTAAATTGTAGAAAATTTACTGAGTCAGAAAATTTTTTGCATCACATTTCCTCTTTGTCACAGTGGGGATCTATCCTGCTCCTGATCTTGACTCTCTCCATTTACCAGTGGAGGTGATTGAGAGCACAGACCGCCATCTCTCTATAGAGGGCACCCACAGACCCAGAATGTCTTGTTTGCTCGAGCTGTGTACATTTTGTATTTGAAAGAGCAGCAAGTCAATGAATCTCGATAATGCGAGAGCCGGGCCACATAACTCACGTTGATAGTCCTTACATTGTGCCAAGAGGCGATAAATCTGCTCTGGGAGACATGAATATGCAGTGGCAGTCAGTCTGGCTTGTTCTTGCTTGCGTGTCCCTTGATGCACAGTTTATTCCTTTCCCCCATTCCAAACAGAAAAATAAAACCAATGAGCCGCAGCACTATCTCATCAAGAGCGGTGTATTAAGCACAAAAAATGTAGCAGTGCATTTTTCAAAATGTGCCTAATAAATGCAAATCATTTATGTGAAAAAAATGGGATTTGTGGTGGCAGAATTTAAGATAAGATATATCTACTTTACTCTAGATGGACTGTAAGTAAACTTTTTCTATCTATCTATCTATCTATCTATCTATCTATCTATCTATCTATCTATCTATCTATCTATCTATCTATCTATCTATCTAAAATATTTGTTTTAATGGCTTAAAACTAAATGCTTGAGGTTGGGTTCAGCTTTCACTCCAAGCTTGATTTCACTCTTTAATCGTGCAAAAACGTTCATTTATTTCTTTAAGGCACTGGTATCTGTACCATATACAGTTCCATTTGCACAATCCAGCTTTGCCTCCTGCAGTGGTGAGGGAGACATGAGAAGCACCCATCACTATATGATTGTAAACGTAACCTGCAGCTTGTGTTTGACGGCTCTTTGTAGATAATGAAAAATGGACAGCCAGATATGCACTAAGCAGTTACCGGTAATTAATGTAGACATTGACATAGAGGGAATGTCCCAAATAACAGCGATAAGAAGCCTGCTTTTTGTCAGTGGTCTTACCCTTGCTGACATTTGCAATATGCAAATAATCTATCTTATTTACAGCTTTGCAGGCATTTTGAGGGTTTTCCCCGTTTTGCTTGAGGCAGTGAATATGCAGCAATTTCTGCTACAGTGCAGGACAGGAAAAAAGAATGTTGATCTTTCAAATTTCTGGAAGAATAAATGTTGCAATCACTTAATTTCATTATGAAATATTTAAAAAAATGAAAGCATACAATTATAACGTATTGGAAACAAAAATTGGAAAAGTTTAGAACCGGGTGATCATTCGGGTCCCTCTCACCTCCAAAGAGCACTTGGACATAGTTGACACCTATGCGTAACGACGCGTGCCTCTAGTGGCACCGTGGAAGGAGGGTCGTCAGACGCACGCAGATACACGGCTCTCCGCAATACCTTTCCATCCAGCACAAACTAGAAGATCTGTAAAAATGAACACTGACTGAAAGGGGATTCTTTTGAGCAGATGGACGATCTCCAATAATCAGCTTCGTCCAATAAACGTGCGCAATTGGAGCGGAGCGGGTTTCCTTCACTGTGTTCTGAGCCGCTATCAGAAGTGGGACGAAGGGAAAGACTGGAGTGATTCAATTGCAAGAAGAATTGTTTGAGTTACCGAAGTGTGTTGAAATTCCTCAGCAATCATTCGTTTTTTCTCTGTTTCGAAGGACAGAATCATTGGAGGAGAGACAAACTTCCGCAGGCGCAGTTATTCTTCTCCACGGCGGCGCAAGAGTCCGGCTCGGCTGTTGCTGTGGTACTTGTCTGTAGACAGATAGCAACGTCGGTAGGAGGATACACAGAGACTCTTGCTGGGTAATTGTTGCAGCCTGCACTCGCAGGTGTTTCACTGAATCGCCTGTGAGGGACTGTGGGCTTCATCCTTGTCGAGTCATTCTTAGACTTGTGAAAAACAGAAGAAAAAAATTGAATTGAAAAAAGAGGGAGAATGTTGCACCAAGTACAATGAGTGCAGAGTTGTCGCTGTTACACTGTTATACATATGTTCCGTCGAATTCAGCTTTGATGAACAAATCTGACTCGTCTTTGGAATTTTAAAAAAGTGGATCCCGCGACTTTGCAACCATGCGAAATACTTGGTCATCTCCCCGGAGTGCGATTTGGGAATACTGGACGTCGCTGATTGCATGCCTCTTTTGGATTCAGCACTCTTATGGGATGCCTCACGTTATACGAATAGGTAAGTTGTCAACATTTACACTACACACGCGCGCACACGTCCGTATTGTCACCTTGAAAGTTGCTCCATTTCGGTGCGAGTCTTCAGCCGTTTTCACGGCGGCAGCAGTTACTTTTTGTACTAAATTAGCGGTCTCTTTCATTTACCGGGCGACTCTGTAGGGTCGGCTATGAATTTTCAATTTATTTCAACAAGACGGCGATCAGAAGCTTAAGCAACAGGAGAGAAGTGCATTAAACACACATACTCACACGATGGTACGGAACATTGTGAATGCCTTTTCCACTCAGGTATAATGCACGGGAACATTGTGGATTAGTGTGACCTCCGTGCATTCGCTTTGTGTGTTCCATTTTCCACGGCCAGCATGTTGAGTCACCAGCTACACTCAGCCTCACATTGCCTTCTGGAGGTAAGATTTTATGAGCACAGATGAGCCGTGATTCTATATATAGATTCATGGAGTTTAAAACAATCTGTTAGGAAACTTTTAAAATAATCTCCAGTAATTTACTCACAGTGGACAGGGTTGCAAATTTCTTATGAAAAGGTTTCGGATAAAACGCTCAAAAAGCAGTTTACCAAATCATTCTGAGAAAAAAAAAGTTTCCCCTTTTGGTTAAATCTTAGTTATCTCTTTTATAAACTATCGCAGACACAAAAAAGAAGAGTGAGCCAAGTTTCTCTTTCTCTAATTAGCAACTGAGGAACAATGTGAGAATTGTCATTCGGGGGCTGACCATGCGATGAAACCTCCCGAGCGGCTAACAGACAAGGGCAGAATGGAGATCAATACGTTTTTCTTTTCTTTTCTTTTTTTTTTTGTGTCACTAGGCAAATCGTTTTTGACATTTGGCGGAGTGCCTTTCAGGACAATTACTCACAATGGCACTGGCCCGTATTAACATACCACTACAACAGCCGGAGTTCAGGCAGGGAGTGAGAGCATCTCTAATGGAACGGGGTTTTTTGTCTTCCAGATGGGTGCAAGTGGATGAATGGTAGAAAATTGCATATTCCATGTCTTCTATTCTAAAAGCTGTAAATGGCCTCTCTAAAGCAGTTGTCTCTCTGTATGACACATCTGCAAATCATTAATATTCGGATTGTTTAAATCACATTTCCTCCCAAGCCCCCTGGGTGTCCCCTGAGCATCTAGTTTCTTCTGGACTGTAACAAGCTGAAGTAGCTATAGCTGCACTTTAAAGTACAAAATCCTGAGAGAATGTTGTTCATCCTCTGTATTCTTAATAAAGACTACATATTGAATTAAAGCCTCCAGAAGAATAATGTTTGCAGCAATGTTTTTAACTGGGCATCATGTGCAGCCATCAGAGAGGCCCAGCATGTGTCTGTGATTGACTGCTGGCTCTGAGGAGCCTTGATTTCCTACACCACTGATTTTGGTGATGTTTTTCAAATTGCATAAATCCTAAAGCTCTCTTTTTCCTGAAGTGAATTGAAGTTGTCTGGTCAAAGGAGCATTTTTGTTCAACATATTATTATTTTTCATGTGTCAGCTGCTCAAATGAAAGCTTGAAATAGACTTGACAGGCTTTGTTTTTAAAAAATGTCAGAGTGCAGAGTCAAATTTACCCTGAAATGTGCTACAGTCGCACTAATGCTTTTTATAGAATCTATCATTGCTTGTCTTGCATTTGTGTGCGTGTGTTTTATGCGTTTTCCTGAGATATCTTTTTGACAAGCTGAGAGGTGGGACATGCAAAAGAAAGGTTGTCGGATTAACCTCTACGTCAAAAAAGAAAACAATTCAAAACGCTTGTGTCTTTATATGAGCTTTTGAAACTGTGTGTTTGTATACAGCGGCTGTTACTATTCATTCATTTTAGCCTGTGTTAAAAAATTATGATATCCTAACAACATATTAAATAGAAAATACAGTTTACACAATTCAGCTATAGCTATTATAGTTGATAAGCTTGCGGGTTTGAATTAAATTTGTAAAGAGTGTGTGTTATTGCAAATGTGGTGTTATCTGTTAGAGAATGTGAGTGTTCAGTATAGTGTCATTTAGGGTGGAGTACTTTTTGAAGTGGGTGTGCAGTGGACTGTTTTTCCTTTTTTTGGGGGGAACTTTATTTGGAAGTCTGTGCGGGTGCTCTTTGTCACAGCCACCCTGCTGAAGCCAACACAGGGCTCTCTTTTAGTTAGGGCACGTCGGTTAATGTTGCTCCTCAGCACTGGTTACCAACTCAAACGAACCAGTCAAATTCATCAAGGTGGGCGGTGGAATTTGAGCACTTTGCTTTGTGTCTGTGCTGTATCTCCTCCTGGTTAGGTGGCTTGCAGTTCTTCAAGTACACCATCTGGGTAATGGTGGGCATCCAAGGTAGAGTTGTCGCCATTGATTTTAGTGCTTTTACAGTGCAGTGCTCTAAGTTGAGGCCAGATGGTCGCTCCGTCTCATTCAGCAGCTTCTATCTGTTGGAGGGAACAAAAGACTACTTCTCCTGCAAATTTCCTCTTACATGCTGTGCTTCTCTTTAGTCTCCCTTTGCTTGCCTTTCATAATTCCTTTCTCATCCTCACATGTTTTGCAACCTTTAACCTTGTTCAGGAACCATTTCATTTTCAGCTGAAATGTTTCTGCAATAAAGAAAAAAGTGCTCAAGGAAAGATGATGTAAATAGAGGAAGTACATTGATGATTTTATTGAATGTGATGGCTGTTTTTTTTTTTTTTTCTTCTGTAACCCTACTGAGCGGCATTCTGTCTAAAATTTAGTGATGCCCTACATACTTTTCTTTGGTCTCAGCACTGAGATCATCCAGTTTAGCGTTGTGTTATTCGGAAAAAACATTCATAGTATTCTTAACTAATAATCAATCTATAATTAAAGCATACAATAATGACAGTTTATTATGCATTATCTCATAAATCTATTCATTGATGAAACTAATCTATCATTTGTTGTCTCTTTTCTCTCTGCGAGGTTAGTCCCTGCCTGACAGGGATTTATTGAATAATCAATTACTTTATCTGCCTCATACTTAATGCACTTAATCAGTGCCAGTTAATCAATCTTCCTCGTGATTTTATGTTGATTTCATTTCCTTAGCTCGTCAGTCTACCTCAACAATACCCGGTCAAATGCATTTTTTTCTTTTTTTTCATTTAGCTTTCCTCAAATGTTTTGGGAAGGCAAGACTCCGGATTTCATTATTTGCGGCGAAACAGCCTCAAAGTTTCAGTGTGAGCTGACAAATGTGCAGCACTTGAAGCTGTGTGCAGCATGCCCGCTCACAAGCTTCAGAGGGATGAATCGGGTTTTGTGGTCGCCACTTTTGGTTGAAGTCTTCAAACACACAGCCACTTCAATGGCTTGTTGTTATCCCTGCACCAGCAACAGAGACAGAATGAGAATTTTTTTTATTTTTCTCTTTTTTATGATGCGATTCACTTTTCTTGGGAGCTCCAGAAAGTGTAGTCTCTACTCACATACTCCCAGAGATTGTCATCATCTGGTTTTGTGCAAATGTCTCAACTAAAAGACATATTTCGAGAGGTTGGGCAAGGCTGCAATGATAGTTTAGAAATCTACTTTTAACAATGTCAGATCCAAAGGGGGGCTTTTACTGAGAATTACCCAAAGGAAGATAGTATAGTTGGGCTGGTAGAGTGGGAAGAAGATATGTTTGGTGATGAAAAAGAACAATGAGGAGATGTTGCATTGAACGTTATATCAAATTAAGATGGCCATCAGTTGCTGAGTGGAAATTAATATTTTATTTCATCAAAATTTAATCTCCCCCAGACAGAGAGATAGAGGGAGCAGGGAAAAGCCTGCTGGTGGAAGCTTGGAGCTGAGGAGTTGTTGTGGTGAATATGAACAAAGGCTGGTAGAGGTCACAGAAGAAGGATACACACAGAAGCTTCTTTGATGTGTAATTCTATTATCTGTTAGCAAAGGCAGAGATTGAAATGGGAGGAATACTGTGGTTGTTTTACCTGCACTAAAGCACTCCTCCTTCATCCTCCCTCATAAACATGGATGGATAGACGACCTGCAAAAGAAATAGCAGAGGTCCATTTCTGCATCCTTCACTCTCAGGTATCCGTGTCTTTGCTTGTATGCACACACACACACACATGCACGGTCTAAACCTATACTCCATCCTCAACATTTTCCGAAACATATGTCTGGTCTCTCTGGGCCCCTTGTACACAGTCCAATTCCATTCTCTCCGTCAGCACACTTGTGGCTCATCATTAGCTTCAATCTCACTGATGAGAAACGGCAGATGTTCATTTTGTTTAGCGGTCACATCTCAATATACAGTCTTCTCTACCTGTTCACAATTTTTTTAAGACTAAAAAAATAATATTTGACTTAAAATTGGTTCAGGGATATAATAAACAGTTTTTTTTAACTTGAACATGGTCACCATGTAATAAACATACAGTGTTAATGCAAGTCACAGAAAATCAAATAAACAGTGTGTATGTCCATGACAAGGTGGAATGAAGACATAATGCTCTTAAATTGGCTTGTAATGTGCGTTATTAACAAGACTGAATGGCATCAAGCACCTGCCTCTATATTCAGTCACACATAGTAATGATCATCCAATAATCCAAGCCACTAGGGGCTAATAGAGTGAATCTACCAACCAGTAAGATAATCCTGTGACACAGCAGGTCCCTATCTAGTCCCAGCTAGCTTAGCCTAGCTGCTACTCACACACCAGATGGTGTTTTCATTTCATACAACAAAGTGGGTGCTCTGCAATGAAAGCTCTGCTGTAAACATATGCGTCTGTCTGCTGAAATAAATAAGGTGATGAATTTGTGATGGCTATACAATTTGTGTTGTACTTTTAGAAATTGAGACAAGTTTGTTTATATTCATTCATTCATTCATCCACTCCTTCATTCATCTACAAGACCACTGTGTATTTAGAAACTGACAGAAATCGCTTTTAAATTACTCTCAAAATCCATTACATTTTCTAACTGAACAGATACAAGGTCTAGATAGTTGAAGAGTATTTTTTGCCTGTAGATTTGTGAAATAACACTTTAACATCTTAAAGCACAGTATATAGCAACACCCATTGTCAGCTGGATTGATATGGTTCAGAAATTTTCTTGAGAAACCCTCAGGGCCCCTCAGGGACTCAGTGTCATTATAGCAGGATGTGTGCATTTTGGATATGACAGTGTTTTGAAATTCATGACATGTCAATGTTGGCTATTTCCTTGTGAATGTTTCTGTAGCAAGGCAATGAATCAAATTTCATGCTCTAGCCATTTGTCTTTATTATGCGCCCTTGTCCTTTCCATTTGACTCCCTCTTTGCAGTCCTCCTCAGGGCTCTATTGGAAACTCGAATAATTTCAAAACAGATTTAAAAAAAAAAAAAAACCTTCATCAAAGGGCATTTTGCTTTCAGGGTCATTCTAGCAATATAACATAGTTAATTAGAATGATCTTGTTTGAGGTAATTTGGTGATTATTTTCTATATATTCAGCATGGGGAGCAATTTGTCTTCACTTTTCCAGACACACCGAATATGCTGGCAAATCACGCACGCACCATAAGCACGCAAGTATTGCAGCAAAAGAAATGGGGGAGGGCGAGAAAAATGACGGCGGTTACATGGATGAAGCTAGTGTACTCTTATTTAGCTGGTTAATTAGCCTGAACCTTTTGATCCCAATTTTAAAACTCGCCACGTTGCATTGCTGGCTCCTTTTGTGTTGCCCCAAGCGAGATAAAACCCAGCTTTATTCCCGTGCCTTTCAAACGCCACCTCATTCACTGGACCAGAATTAGCTTTGCTTTCTCTCCCTGTGTCCACCTTATCTGTTCACAGACGCTCTGTGTAAACTTGGTCACCTCCTACACCTCAGTTACATAGAGTTGCACACATGCATTGCAACAGCAAGACCTTTTCTTCTTCCCGCTTTAAAGCAATCTAATTTTGACAGAGGAGGTATCAGCCACGGTGCACAGGTTTAAATCCTATTTAACTTGGGCTAAGGACAATGAACGGAAGGTGACACCTTTTCATTCTGCCCTTTTAATCAAGCTCTCATTGTTATAGGTGCACCGCAAATGTCAGGTCTTGGTTGTGTGATTCCCTCAAATTGCTGCTCCATGACTGTAGGGATATGTGTGTGTGTGTGTGTGTGTGTGTGCTTGAGTGTGTGTTAAGGAGGGGAAGAGGGAAGAGAAAAAGAAGTATCTGCATGACAAGGGGGTGTATAAGGGAAGCTGGCATAGAATCCCTGGAGCGTATGGGTAGAGCAGGAGTTACTAATCAACTGTGAGAGAGCAGGCTAGAGAAGACTCGCCCTCTATTTTCCCCCAGAGAGAAAAATAAGGAGCAGATAAGACAAGCCTCCTCTCGCCAGAAACACTACAAATGAATGGCTATCACCAGAAATATCGGGGGTTGGCGTTTGGGACGGCAGAGATTCTTTCCTCTACATTCTGCCTCAGACACACCCTCCTCTCTTCCTTCCTTTTCATCCTGGCATGAACAAATGCTGGGACTACTGCAGGAAGTGCATTAGACTCGGGGGTTACCTCTCTAGCCCCTGTGCTTGTCCCTCCACTGATGGATAGCCAGGAGGTTGTAAGCCAGTGTCAGTTAAGTTAACACAGCCAATACCCAGAAGCTTGCCCTCAGCACCTACTCTGGGTGCAGGCAAGGCGATCTGCTGTGGCCCGTCTTTCGTCTTGGGGAGTTGTTCATCGGCTGGCAATTCTCTGTTCAGGTTTCAACTGGAGAGAAGTGTGGTTAACCGCAAAATGTTTGCCCTGTGACTCCATCTAAAGACAGCTTGTCTGCATGTGACTACCTTCAGATATATGGAGTAAGCCAGAGATTATCGTTGACAGCGAAGGGAAAGAGGAGGAGAGACTGTGGGCGGTTTGAGGCTGGCAGTACATTTTGGTGAAGCTATTAGCGACGCTTGTATGATTTAGGGTCTTTAATGTAAGGCCAGAAAAGCAAGTAACTAACTGTCCTACAGGTTTATTACTCTTTAAGAAGTACAGATGGCTGTCATAGTAACCACTTAGCTGGCACACTACATTGATTAAGGAAGATTGTAGCCTGTAATTAAGCAGCAGGATTTTTATTATTTTTTTAAAATCAATTTTCTATTGCAGAGAGTTAATGAAGAATTAGGCTTCTGATTGTTCCTAAATCATGTCTTCCAGTCTCAAGTGCTTCTATTTACAGACTCAAAATGTTATCCTTCTTGTAAAGTTCAGTATTGGATGTTGTTATTTTTTACTTTATTACCATGAATTCTTGTTTACCGATATTAACTTTATTTTCAGCTTCATTGTTTTCTCATAATTTTGGAAATCCTCACAATCTTTTCAATGTCTCATACCATAATGTATAGATATGTTAATTGTGTCTACATTACATTATTTCCAGATATTATAAATGGCCCCTTTTGCATCCTCTCCTAAATGTTAACAAAGGAAATGCTGCTAAGTATCTTGCTATGTTTTTAAAGCCATAACCCTAGAGGTCTGGTTTTACTTGTCCAAAGAAATAAAAGAGAATTAAATCAGTGAATGCTGGCCTATTTCTGAATAAGACCAGGAAAACTACAAGCTATGCTCCCAATTGCTTTTCACTAAGACTGAAAATTATACCATGAAATCTGTCTGTGCCAAAATAATCTGCAATCAGTGAGTATTATCTGTTTGAATAAAAGGATCAATTGAAGCAATGCTGCAATAATCATATGCAGAGCTAATGATGCATCTGCAATGTATTGGGGTGATTATTTCCATTGTTTGAACAAACAATAAATGTCTTTCCTGCCTGCCATTATAGTCAGAAATGCCATAAAATGTGAGCATTGGTTCTCTCACTTTGTGTTTGAGACACATTTACAGATTCTGTTTCCAGTGTTTGTGACATTTAACTTCTCTGTCAATGAAGTGTGAAAGTGTGTACGCGTGTGTGTCTGTAAAATCAGAGCCTCATCCGTATAATAAATGTTAAATGAAATTTAGGGGCCCCAAGCAGCCACCATATTGAAGGGTAAAGCAGTCCTCTGTGACTCAAAACAAATAAAAACTGTAATGACATGTATACACTTACAATCTATTTTAAAGATTTTGAAATGTCAGTATTCTAAAGGTTTTAAAAGGTTTATTAGAAATGTCACAACTTGTGTGGAAGTGGGAGTAATGGTTGCTAATAAAGACATGTATAACCACAATAAGGCCAGGTAAGCAATTATACGCACTGCACAGTTAAAGCAGCCTAAGTACTCTGCTGCAGACGTGTTGAGTGCATTTTCCATTTACACCAAGGAGCCTTTTGTTACCTTTACTGCTACGTGAACGATATCTATAATTTACAGAACACTGGCCACATTAAAAATAATTGGCATAATGCCAGCATCAGTGAATGAATGTTCGGTTAATGTCCTGCTCTGATTCCCTCTGCACTGTCTACATATGGATTGCCTGTCTGCTAGAGCAGTAATGATTTCAAAAGTGGTTAGGACCATTTCTTGTATATGGAGAACAGGCTAAAAATGGAGGCTATATGTAAAAAAGCAATCTCCTTCATGAAGGAATTAAAAATGAGGATTAACTTCTCCAGTATGAAGATTTACAGTTTATTTATTTTTTATATCTATTTATGTGATATCTAAATGGTTAAAATGGTAATTTGAATTTTAACTTCTTGCCAGAACAGTTGTTTGAGTATATGAAAAATTATTTAAAACTGGGCCCAGAGCACAGACTTATCTATCTCAATATCTGTTGTACAACATTTAAGATTCAATATTGTCAGCTGCACACACAATATATCCAGTGCATTAAGGAAAATAATTAATATAACAAAAAGCAGGAAGACTCAAATAAGGTAATGCATTTTTATCAAAACTTTCTTTTTCTTGGATTTTTTCAGGCTATGAAACCATCTGCAGGTTCCCTTATCACCTGTATATTTCCAGTCTGTTGAGCAGAGACAGATTAGAGACCTTGCATTTTTTGTCAATATTCTGCCATCGGAGGACAGTACGAGACGACAAGACAAGCCTGGTGTGAGCGTCTGTGTGCTCTTCTGAGTGGAGCCTATTAGTGTAGGGAGCCTCTTGAGCCACTGTCAAACTTAAAACAGAAGACAGGGGGGAGATGTTATCTCCAATACGTGCTTTGGAGAAGCATGAGAACAATCCAGCTGCAGGTCTGTCAGACTTTGATTCATTTTTGTTTCATATTATACGTATCGTGGTGACGGAAAAGGAGACCCCCGTTCCTCCTTTCTTGTCTCCTTTCTCTATTCCCCATCTCCCTGTCCTTATGAAAAGAAATAATAGTTGAAGTCATGTTCTTTTTAGAGGGTAAAAGAATCTATTGTTTAGGTCCCATTTTCTGCTCTTCCTCTTTTCATACCAGACAAAAAATGTGACCCCTGTTAACATATGCTCATTGTGTTAATCCCTTGCCAGTTAAATTAAAACTCCCATCTCTCACATGTCTTGAGTCATACACCTTCTGTCTTCCCAGCACACTTTATTACAAGATGTGCATTTCAATTTGCAAGCCCAATCACTGAAATTTTATGAGCTGCTGGTTGGAAAGCAACTGAGCCCCATTCAATTTGTTCCTCTAATGTTTCCAATGTGTGTATATATAGATATATGATTATTTAAAGGAATTAAATAAGCTAAATAAACCATTTGCAGAACCAGAATTTTTTCTCTCACTTTTTTCTTTCTGCTCTCTTTTAAAAACACTTTATTTGATTGCACCCACCAGCCACCTTTGCTTCCATCCAGTGCTTCCCTGGTCTTCTGTAGACCTTGATTTCAAAGTTGGTTGGGGGTGGAAGTGGGAATAATAGCACATGGAAATGGCCTGGTGATTGCCTTCCTCCTGGCGTGGTGATGGAGGGTTTGAGCGATCGCGCTCCTCCGGCCCCTCCCTCCACGGTGGCTGATTAGCTGCAGAGCTCCGGAGCTCTGGAGTGACACACTGGCTCATCAGACCCCGCTCAGCCTGTCAGAAACCCACTTGATTGCACGATGTTTCATAATTGTTCCCCATTCTGCGCTAGTGTCCGGTGTGCTGCCATCTCATCCTCATGCTACAGAATGTGCTACATGATGCTCAACTTTTCCTGTCATTTTGCAGAATGCACATATTTTAACTATCTCCACTGGAAAGAGATGTCATAAAAATTAACTCTTTCCTAAAAATAAGATTTTTAGTGAATAGTATTACTATTTTAGACTTTCAGTGCACTAAACAATGGCTATCAAAGAGCCCTCGTCTCTCATTTACAATGTAATATTAATTACAAATTAAACTATTTCTTCATAGATAGTGTATAATATAATATGGAATATATAAAATAATATTGACTTTTTATAGGCACAAGGTTGAATGGAATCTGCAATGGCATAAAAACGGGATAGTATTTTTGACAAGGATTGCTCCTTTTAGCTCATTGTTTCTGTCTGCCAACACCGGCAGCTGCAAATGGGCCTGATGTAAAATTGTCACGTGTAGGAGGTGGCAAGGAAGGAGGACCCAGGTGCAGACACAGACTGAAAGCCAGGAGGCAAAATGAAAAGACACTCTTTATTTTAAAACTAAGGTGCGCCGAAGCCGGAAATACATCAGACTAAAACATGGAAAACAAAATCTAAATGCTGAGTAAGGTTGAATGGATAAGACTGACCAGAAATACAAACAAGACACTAGGAACAGCACAAGATGTGTAACGGTGAGGATATGGCAAAGAATGAATGAACCAGGAGTTTAATTACAGAGGAGAGTGATTGGTTAGTGAAGACAGCTGAGGGAAATAACACAGGTGAAGGTGACTGGACTGAAGAGAGACTGAGGAAACAAGTGAGGAAGTTAACAGAACCTGAACAAGAAACAGAATAGAAAAATACCCGCATGGTAAAACAAACACCAAAAAAACCAAAACACAGATCATGACAAAAATATTTTTTAGTAAGACAATTAGAAAAGAATTGCCATCATGGCATTTATAGTCATTGAGTTGGTAGATATAATTAAAAGATCTTTGAGGGCCCTTGACCTGGTTATTGATTCAAATAGCTCATGTGGGTGAACTCCCCAAGGTGTGGAACTCAGTATAGACTGTATTAATTATTTTTATGTTCTGGCATTAGCCTCAGGTCACACTTAAGTGTCTTAAAGCTGAAACTTATGCCACTGTGATCAAGCTATAATTCCCTGACTCACATCAGTTGGTCAGGCTTTGGAGACTGCACTGGACAGTGACAGGTAAAGACATGAACTGAGTGCCATCTTTTCATTTTAGTTTTTTAGTTAATTTTGATGGACACACTCAAAGAGCCCCTCAAAAACAAATGCATACAAAACTATACATATGACATATTTTAAAAAAAAAGAAACTGAGAAAAAACACATATACTTGTTTTCTCTCAGGAATATGCTTTTTTTAAACAAAAAAAATAAGTTGTGATACTGTGTAATCAAACAGTATGCAATGATTTATCCACAATAGAATATAGATAACATATGAAGTGTTAAAAATTAGATATTTTACAATTTCATTAAAATATTAGGTCATCTTGAATTTGATAGCAGTAACATGTCTCAAAAAAAGCTGGGAAGGAGACAGCAAAACTCTGGAAAAGGAAATTGCACTACAAAGAAAAGAACATATTCCAACTTGAAACAGTTCAATAACATGATGCATGATAAAGAGAGCACCTCAGAGAAGCAGAGTCTGACAGAAGTAATGGTGGTCAGACATTGAATCTGCTGTGAAAAAAAAAAATCTAAATTCTACAAATTCTGGAACATTTTCAGAATAATTTTCCTCAACACAAAATTGCCAAAAGTTTGAGTTTTGGTTTATAAGATGTTCAAATCATTGCAGTTTGTTTACATTCTATACATCATCCCAACTTTTTTGGAATTAGGGTTGTATATCAGAAATGTATTTGTTGGACACAAGATGTATCATACTTACTGTTCATCTTTAGTGTTAGTGAAGTGGAGGCTTCCAACTCATTTATTTAGGTTTTATATTGGACCAACTATTACTTCTAAACAAGGATGTTACAAATCATGCTCAAAGGCTCACTCCTTTAAAACAAACCACAATTTCGCTCAGAGAAAATTATCGTAAAGACAACCTCCCAGTTCAACCTTTGGAAATACATTATTCTGCACAGTAAAGCTCAAACCTTCAACTGTAAGAAAGAAAAGGAAAAGGAAAGCATTTTTATTTGAGAAGTGTTTGAAAGTGGAGATGAAAGACAAGGGATCTATAAAAATGTGGATATAATGACATGAAAATAAACTATGTATATAGATTGTACTTGTTACAGTTGAAATCCATAGAATGATGCACACGCAAAAGCAAGTATTCAAATGTGCAGTGCAGAGTTCTCCATCCTATTTGCCTGTGGAAAGAAGCTTTTCATTTGTGTTAGACGTGTGGCTACAGAGGCATTTTTTTGATTGCACAGGCAGAAACAGTCTGCTGCTGGGGTGGTGAGGATCCTTTGTAATCCCACAAGCTTTGAATTTGCAAAGTGGGAAGTGTAGATCCAATGGTACGCTCCACTTGGCTGAACAAGTCACTGTTTCTCCAATCCAAGACAGCTCAGAACCCCAGAACAGAGGAAATTTCTTCCCCTGTGTGGGGACCATTTCAGAGTCTCTGGGTTTGGAATACCAGGCAGTTGCCAGATATGCTCACCTTCTTTATTACTGACTCATAAGGGTGTGTGCGGTGCTTCTTCACAAGTTCTGCAACAAGCCACTTGATTTTGCTCAGCATACTCCATGTCTTCCAGGCCGTCTTGGAATTATTGGCGATCTTGTAATCACAACTGTCTCAATTTGTTAAATAAATTGTAGACGTTTCTTAATAAATGTTCACGTGTGTGTACTGGTAGTGCAGCAAGGTGCAAGTAACAGTTAGGCATTTGGAGTTGTGACTAGGGTGCTTTTCAACTCACAGAGAACCCCAGTGATTCTAATTTAAAAAAGTAGGTTACGGGCATTTCAACAAAAAATAAAAGTTGGTTCTGTTCTGTTGATGGTGAATGGTTCTGCGGCTCCCAAACAGAATAAATAATTAAATTAGATCTTAGTTGGTTCTTGGATGGTTTAGATACAGCTACTATGTACCCTGACCTTCAGAGCTCTGGCATCAAGGAAGCCCATAATATAAGCTCACAGAAAGATGTTTAGTACAATGCAATGGCCCATCGTTGTCCCTTTGCATTAGCGTCATAACAGTGACTTCTTATCAAAATACTTGACTTTTCTTGTGTGTCTGGGGTTAGCAGAAACCGAGCAATTTAACGTCACATGCATCAGATTGCACTAGCACTAAGTTATGCTTTCAGATCTGTCATTTTGCCAGTAGTGACAGGCCCAGCAGGAATGCTGTGTCCACACAGAACCATCAAGCTTCTCCACTCACCCGATAGCTTGGATGACCTCCAGTCACTCAATTCAGCAGCTGCTTATCAGTCAACCAAGACATATGAAATGACATCTTTTTGCTATTTTAGCTTCTGGAAGCTATTGCCCATGGTCAAGACAAAAAGCAGTACCCTTGAACAGTTTTGACTTCACATCTGAAAGACAACTTTAATTTTTTGTTGAACAACTTGCCCGCTATCTATGATGTGTGCAATTGCATTTAAGTGCATGCCAGTTTGTATTTTATTTTCTACCAAATATGTCACAAGCCACAGGCTTATTCTGTCTTGGCTTTTTTTTAAGCTTTTACTCATGCCAAGCTTTTAATAATGTCCCTCAGTATTTGTTGTGTTGTTTTGTTCCTTTTATTTCAAATCCCCCCCCCCCCCCCCCCCCCCTATTCCAAGAGTATAAGGATGGTTGTCATTGTTTCATTATATTGGATCTGACTTGTTATTTCTCTCTCTGCTGTGACACATTTGCTTTATTCACCTATTCAAAGACAGTGATTCCACCTGCTGCACTTTTAGTATACTTGGAGCATAATATATTATTTTTTCCTTAAATTGTCAGAGCTTCGGAATGAAATAGGATTCAGCTGCAGCCTTGAACAGGCTGATTGACTTTACAGTGATGGAAGTGACTTGAAAAGCAAATTCACCATAAGATTCAGCACAAGCAGAGGGGGCTTCAGCCTGTGAGTTTCTCGTCGTAACATTGTACATTTGTTCAGACAAAAAATGAGTCAAGGTGTTTGCCATGCACCAAAGGCCCTAAAAAATGCTGCAACTAGGGTAAAAATGACGCTTCAAAAATTCACTTCTCTGTGGGTGTCTTGTGTCAGTATCTAACTGTGGAACTTGAGTATTCAATTCGTTCCTGGTATTATTCAAATGGTTTAAGTAATACAAATGATGCATTTCGATAAATTTCAAATTATGTGCTTTTTTTAAGCTAGCTTTTTGTGAAAAACCTGTTATTTACCTCCCCAGGAAAGCATCAGAGCAGATGTTCCTAAGCTCTGGGTTCTTCACGTCTTCACCGATTGTTCAAGTCTAGAATCAGATGGTACGCATCTTTACTCTTGTTGTAAAAATTGAGCACAGCTTTTTGGGTCACAGCTCAAGTTATTTTTGGGGCTATGTCAGGGTTACTCTATGTTGATGAAGTATTATTAAACCAAAGACATAATAAGTCTGTTAGGTATATAAATGCATGTTGCATTGAGTCTGAATATAACATATTTATGTACAAGATAAATGCCAGTAAGTTCCGCTTGTAGAGTGATAGCGATATTGTATCATTTTGCAATGCTCTTTTGTACTTTTCAAACAATTAAATTGCCTTTGGTATAATTATTTTTCCCCACTGGTGCTCAGTAGCCTGGTGTCACCTCTCTGTAGTTCTGTAAATAGATGCAGGGTTTATGGAATATGGGAATTAGGGACATACCTGCCAAAAACCAACAGCTTTTAGGAACATGTGATTCACATAATGAATAAAATCAAGCCCATGGTTGCTCAGGAAGGCGTCATGAGTCCATATGGCAAGTTTGGCATCAATACATCAATACATTGAAGAGATATGGCCTAACTTCCTGTTTGGCGTGTCAGTGCTGAGTTTGATTAGCGGCTACAGGCAAACGAAAAAGGAAGCTGCTAGGAACTCAATAAGAAAAGCTACTAACACAATGGGTGCTTCGCAGCTCCGCTGCTAGGCCCCCAAATAACATGTTTAAGTTTTTGGATTGACTAAGACAGAGATCTATTTCCACTCACTGGAGGTAGCAGCTCCATGTGGCAATCAGTGTAAGATTATTAGCACAGCTATATATTTATGTGAAGAAATTATTTGTGACTAATCGTCTGACAGAAGTAGTGTTTGATAACATACAAATAAAACATATTTTGCCATATACACCAACTCACTGGGACAGATCATCCGATCACATGGTTTCTCATACCAATGTTATGCTGATGATACCCAGCTCTATCTGTCATTCCCACCTGACAACCACACGGTCTCAGAACGAATCTCAGACTGTCTCTCTGACATATCAACATGGATGAAAGCCCATCACCTCCAACTTAACCTCCCAAAAACTGAACTGCTTGTCTTCCCAGCCAAACCAACCATACACCACAGCATCTGCATCCAAACTGAATCCCTATCTCTTGCTCCTTCAAAGGTTGCTAGAAACTTGGGTGTCATGATTTTTGACCAACTAGCCTTCAAAGATCACGCTACCTCGGTTGCTCATTCATGCCGCTTTGCATTACTAAACATAAGAAACATCAGACCATACCTAACCCAACATGCCACCCAACTCCTGGTGCAGGCCATGGTCATCTCCTGCCCTGACTACTGCAATGCTCTCCTAACTGGTCTCCCAGCCTGTACTATGAAACCTCTGCAGATGGTCCAGAACACGGCGGCGCATCTGGTCTTCGATCAGCCTAAAAGAGCACACGTCACCCCTCTGTTCATTGAACTCCACTGGCTATCCTTAGCCGCCTGCATAAAATTCAAGTCACTGATGTTAGCCTACAAAGTGCTTAATGGAACGGCTCCCATCTACTTGAATGCTCTTGCAAAGGCTTATGTCACAACTCGGTCCCTCCATTCGTCCCAGGATTGTCGTCTAGCAGTGCCTACACCATGCCTAAGACAATCCAAGCTCTTTTCATGTGTCGTCCCACGATGGTGGAATGACCTACCGAGCACTACCAGAACAGGGGCGTCCCTGTCTATCGTCAAGAAACTCTTGAAAACCCAGCTCTGCAGAGAGCATCTCCTATCCTAGCACTTACCTTGTACTTACCTACCCCCTCTATTTTTGCACTTTATCTTTCTGCACTTCCTTCTATGCCTGTACCCTATCTCTACTCTGTCACCTCTGACAGAGTCGGACGAGTGGGCTCCTTCTATGTAGTTTATTGTTAGCTTTTTATATAGCTTGTTACATCTTCATTTGTAAGTCGCTTTGGATTAAAGCGTCTGCTAAATACACAAACATAAACATAAACATTTTGCTCGACTGGATGAAAACATTGAAGGTCACCAAAATCAAGTTGGACCACTGAGCATGTTTCTTTGCAGCTTGAAGGTCCCATCAAGGTAGACAGCAACACATGCATCATATTTCATTGTGTCTAATCTATCAGGTAGTTTAGTTTGTTCATTGCAGAAAACCCCATTTTTAATGCTCATGTCTCTCCATATTCAAGACTTACTTTCTTTGACAGGGTATCAAGTACTTTGGAGTCAATAGGTCAAAGTTCAAGTGAAGAGTTATTTGTCTTAAAGTCGCAAGTCTAGTTGCAAGTCTCATTTCATTTTGTCAAGTCGAGTCCGAGGTCATCAAATTTGTGACTCAAGTCACAAGTAGACTGAGTCTACACATCTGGCTATAAGTGGAGCAGATTAAAAACACCCAGAATCTGGTGTCTCTTTAAATGTTACTTAATTGTTGATTTGTTGTTTTTTTTCTTTCTTTTTTACAGAAGCAGGCTAGCCCTTTTAGACAGAGAGCCTTAACAGAACAGTAGCTAGAATAGACTGTTTCAGACAGAAAATAAGAGGAGGAGGCCACAAAAGTAAACGGCATGAGAAAGAAGGAATATTTTTTTGTTTTTTTTTCACCATGAAAGCATGCAAACAACCTCTACTGCACTCACACATAAACTGTCAAAGTCAATAAGAAATGTAAGAATAAATATAGTTCGCTGTTGGTATTAGCTTCTGGGGAGACTCGAGATGTCATACAATTAATAAATGTGAAGATTTTAGGTTAGGAAAACATGGGAGCCGTTAAAACTGAGGTCAAGTTTTCAACCCATGCAACCCGTTTCAGTTGAGACCCTCTAGGCACTTTGTGAATCGGCTCAAATTCAGTAGAATGTCAACATCACCTGAACACATTTATTATTTAATGTCTAATTAAAGTTGCAATTTCTGCCTAAATTTATCTACCCAACACATTATTCTATGCAATGACCTTCAATTCAATTTCTGCCAGTGTGATGTCAGCGTATCTCCAAATATGATCAAAGGGAAGTTTGTTAAAATAGAAATCAAACCACCTATCTCTCTTCCTCTTTTTTAATCAACAAATGGGCATGTGTTATAGCACCCAACAACCTGGTTCAACTTGTGGTTGTCACACTCTTTGACATAGTTTGATTTGAGTTTGTTGATCCAAAAATTCCCCAAAATTTCTTCCCCAAAAATATCTCTTGAAGCACACTTGGCATGCAGTGTTAGTGTGAACATAGCCTGTCCATACACACTCTCAAATGAAACAGAGGGATTTCCCAGCATTATCTGTAACAGGCATCAATGAATCTGACTCAAGTCATCGATTATAAAAAGTTGACTGGTTCTGTATGAAAAAAATCTAACAGCCTCATTTTATGCCATCACCACACACACACTATCACACACAAACACTGACCCATCTACTTCTATAATTTTCTTAGAGCAGAAAGAATGATATGAAAGGTCAAGCACAGAGTAAAGAGCTAACACATTTTAGATGCATCATGGTAATGGAGTAATTACTCATCAGCAGCAGACTGCACAGAGCTACTTACTAACACTCTGGTCCAACAGAATCAAAAGGAATCATCAAATAAGTTATAAAATTTTAATTACCATAGCCTTTTGGCAGTTTAGTTTACGTCTGTCCAGTTTGTTTAACCCTGATGCTACTTTGCATCTTCAAAGCATATTTTACCAGTTGTTAAAAGGACAGATTTTATGCTATAAGAATGCTTCAGTGCACTTGCTGGCATGACAAAGATAGAACTGATTGTAATTCAGGAGAATATTTAGTACCACAGAGATGGCAACACTTCAGCACTTGCGGGCCCATCTACTTTAGTCTACTCATCCATACATGATACCCTCAACAGCCAAAGGTATACCCCATTTTAGCTGGGAAATATTCCCGTCACAATTTCAGACACCATATTTTAAAAAATGGGACCATATTAAATGAAAAATTTTACATAAATTGCAGATCATTATTAACTTGAAGGTCAAGTGTGTAGGATTAAGTGACTAACCTCCACTTAACACCCAAACTATAGTGAACACCAAAAATGCAAAAGATTTTCTCTTGAATTAGTGTTTGACTTGACTTTTCTGAGCCAATGTAGAAACATGACGGTGCGAAAGAAAAAATTGGCTTTTATTGCTTGAAAAAAAAAAGGATTTTCATGTCATTCTCCACCAGTCGCACCAATATGTTACACAGCAGAAATAAAACAATAGTGATTCTCATTGTTGTGTATATTTGTGTATTGCATTTGCCCTGTGTGCATGTGCCTCTCTTCTTCCATCCTGCAAGTTAATTTTACATGAACTAAGAATATTAACTTTTACTATGGTAGCATACATTTTAGGAAACCCTGCAGTTGTGTCAGTTGTGCTTCAGTTATTACTTCCTTGACTGCTGCTTGCACTCGTTAGTTTTGAGCAGGGACACTAGACTGAGGGAAATGCATACACAATAGTGCACTATAGCAGTGCTTTATTGACAAAATTTTTGCTTTGGCTCAATCTGAGTTTGTAGGGAGAAACTGCTTGGAAACTTTGCTAAATTAAAACTGGTCAGTTTTGTTGCTTCTTTTGTTAGTTGATACATTCAGATAATGCTGTCATAAATGACATGGCAATTTCTAATGTATCCTCAGACCCAAGGATACATTAGAAGACCCAACTTTAGTGGAACAATGTCATCCTCGGTGGAAGGGTAGCTGACCCATTAGCACAGCCAATACTTTCCATGTACAATTCGCACTTGCAGTATTTGGTTCTATATTGCTTTATCTATCTTCATACTTAAGAAATATTTTCTCCATGCAACTTTTATGCACCTAATAACAGTGATGATTGGGGATGGTTACTATTTATTCATCTATTCAGCTATTTTACATGTATTGAATGACATCAAACAACATACTAAGATACGGAATTGTATCCATATCACTTTAATTTCTGGAATTTATAAAAGATGTCAGCATATATCAAAAAGTAAGCAGAAAAACTGCTGTGAGGGTTTTGGTGAAAATCTATCCCTGTCTTTAAAATTACTCCGTATGTGCTACATTTTCCGCTGACTTTTTCATTGAGAATAACGCACTGAATAGTATAGAATCCCTCTGGTGTTCAGTTTGTAGTTGTCGCTGTGCAGGGAAAAGGAATTATTAGATTTAATAGTACGTAGGAGAGAGAAAAGCAATGAATAAATAAGAGGTTATATGGTGCTGCAATTCAAATCAACCTTGGATTCAATTTGTTGAAGGAATGGTAATAGCAAGGCCAGAGAGAGAAGGTAGAAATGTGATTTCCTTCACTCGCTTGAATCACACCATGCTAATTTGTGTTTCATGCTTTGCAAATGTAAGCATAAAAAGCAAACTTGGTTTACAAGATATTTTGTTTATAAGTACTTTATTTATTTATCCATGTATTTATTTATTTTATTATTTTGAGATCATTCATCTCAATCGCTTGTTTTAGGTAATAATCACTAGAATTGAACAGCTGTTAAAGTCTTTCATGAAAACTGCTTTTAACCTGAGTTGTTGCTTGCGTTTCATTTTCATGATCCCTGCGTAGCGAGTGGGTCTCTTCAAAGAATAGAAAAAAGTATGTGAATAAGAAAGGCACAGCATAAATGTCCCTCGTAATGACTCTCAGCAGGACTAGTTCTTGTATCTTTTATGAGCCAGGAAGAAAGGCGGGCATCATTATAGAGAACCCATGTGAAATCCACTAGCAGCATGATGCTCAACAAAAAAAATTCCCTCCTGGCAAATCGGGCGTAATGGGACACATTAGCGTATCGTTAGCCTGTTAGCATGCCTGGAGGTCAGACACAAGCTGCCAAATTCCTGCTGCTGCTAGAAAAAGAAGAGCTGGCTCTAAATGTCTGTTCATTCATTTGTGAAGAGATAAGGCACAGGCGGAGACATCTCAATTCGAGATTTAAAATTTTCCTGCAGGAACTGGTAAGGAGAGGGATTAATAAGGGCAATCACATCTACTATGTCAAGTAACGACACTTGCCCAAATCAAACACTGATATTCATAGGCGCTCCTTAGATCAAGTGCTCTTTCCACAGAGTAGCAGCTTAGTTCCCTGTAGTACTGTAGGACATCTCCTGTAAGAATCAGAAGCGAATGTATTATGTTCTCTCCAGTCAAAAATACATTGAATATCAGTTTAAAGTTTTTAGACAGAATGTTATAGTACTTAAAAAAAAAATAACTGGAGCAAAATTGCTTTTTTAATTATTGCATTTTTCAGTTTCTATCTAGACATTCAAAATGTCACCAGCTAGAGCTGGAGCGTATGAACAATATGTGTCTACAAAAACCGAGAAGCTGTTGAACATGCCCAATATCTCGATCAAAGCAAACCCCCTATACTGAGAGTTGTGAATGGAGAGTTAATTGACATTTAGAGATTTTGGTTCCTAATTACAGGAACCGTTTACAATACACATCTCCTCATAGTGTTCACAGTCCCATTATTAGACTGTAATTTGTAAAGCGGCACAAGGGACTTATGTTACTGATGTAGATTACAGGACAACCAGGAGGAAACTAATAGGATGATAAAGGAAAATCAGAGCAGCAGATGATGGTGGAGAAAAATAAAGAGGTTGTGGTCAGGGAGAGTTCAATAAAAGGAGAAATAAAAATGACGAGGCCTGTGGCAATTACCTATCCTTTAACCACTTTTAAGTGCCCTGCTGATACGAGTGTATCCCAAAATATCATCTAATTTGACTCACCTTCAAAAGGACACACCATTGAATGTTGCACTGAGGGAAAACAAATCTCCAATAGTTGAATAAATAACCTGTAACATTCTGCTGCACTATCACACAGGATCGAACAGGAGATGCTTTGGTTTCTAAGGAATGATAAGTGACATTTCAATGCCACGCTTTGCAGTCTTGTCAAGGGGCCAAAAGGTGGGAAAGTGGGGAATTGTATGGCTAAAAAGTGCAGTGGCTAGTCAGCAAATAATGGGAAAGTCATCTGTGAGAGATGACTATCAATTAAAGGCACTTACGGTGCTAATGATCAGCAAAGGGTTCGTAATGAGGATATGTGAAGGTGGGATCACATCTCTAGAAGTCAAGTGCAATTTTAAGATTCCAGCAGTACGCAAGCTCACTTTTCACACTGTCAAGGTCATTAGACACTGTAATCAACTTAGCTAGCTTTGTTTTTAGGGAGAAACACAGTTGCCTTACTTTAAAGCAGTGATGGGAAATCACGTGCCATGGTACAGCAGGTGATTAAACTAATTAGTTTCTTCTGTCAGCTATGAGGCATGCTAATCAGTGAAATCGCCTTGTGCAGTGTTTGGCTGGAATTAAAACTTGCACACTCTGGGCCATTCGCTGTCACATGGTTGCTTGTCCCTGCATAATAATGGCGGATTGGAGTGAGCTCAGCCAGTTCTCTTTCGACTGCTTTAATATCTATGTTTATGCTGTTAATATTTACAAATCAAAAATAAAAGGCTGAAATAATTGTTTTCCTGTGGTTATGTGTGATATATGTAGTACCATCATAGAACATAAAAAAAAGTACACTCCGGTTTAAATCTTTTCGAAGACAATATGTCATACCTGATGAGTTGTAAGATTTAAGATAATAAGCACTTAAGCGATATTTGACTTAAATTTTCTCCTCTAGAAATTTTTCCATGATGAATAAAAAGTTTTTCCATGCAGCATCTGTTTCTGGATTTGAAACAACAAAAAAAGTAATTAGAATGACATGAACATTCTGTTTTCTGTTTCTGTTTGTTATTATGAGATCAATTTCAGTGAAATGCCAAAAGAAGAAACATGCCACTTGGAGACCCAAAACAAGGGTCTTGACTAGAGGTGTGCCATATCATATCGTTCACGATAACACCGGTAGAAAATTTTATATCGTGATATCACACATTTCTGGTGTGATGACTAAGATTTAACTGCGCCTTGACCCATGCAGCATGAGGCAAGCTCAGCCATGTGAGTAAACACGTAAACATGGTGGAGTAAAGCAGTGTTGAGGCAATACCATTGGCCTTAACTCCAACAACGGGAGCCACTTCTGTTGTCTGGAAGTATTTTGGCTTTAGAAACAAAGACATGGATCAGACCACTATCCTTTGCAAGACATGCAAGCAGGTTGTGTCGGGTAAGGGTGGAAACACGTCGAATTTGTTCAGCCACTAAAAACACAAGCATCCTCTGCTCGATGAAGAGTGTATGCTGATGCAAGCGACTTCAGAACTGGCAGGGACTACAAGCAAAAAACATACCACACTAGTTCAGCACAGAATTGCAGAGGCTTCTTTTAGCTGTACACCTTACAACAAGTCAAGCAACTGGTGAAAGGACATTACCGATGCTGTAACTTACAGAAATATGTAATATTGTCCGTGATATCGTTATCGAGCTATTTTAGAAAAATATTGTGATATCACTTTTTTGGCAATATCGCCCACCCCTAGTTTTGACCCATTGACAACCTTTTGAAAGCCCTTTATTCTATCCAATGGAAATCGAAAGTTATATTGTTTCCACCTGCCATTGCTTTATGACAGACTGTCCTGCTGTTTTGACACATGTTGGGAGATGCATTATTAAGCAGCAGATACATGCGTCTTTTGAGTTGCAATTTAAGTTTGACTGTTGGAAAGAAGACAACAAAACCTTTGCATCCATAATTCATCAATGGTTCCACCACCTGCCTAGCAACCTACCTGACTTTGGTGAAACAGCTTGTGTCTATTGATTATAAACATATTTATTTCACCAAGAATTCTACTTTTGCAGAGCTTTACTGCACATTACTAAATAAGCTGTGAAGGACCAGAGTGGATTGAGCTCGCTCTGTAGAGGAGGAAATCATTGTCTGGGCAGGAAAGAGCATGATACTCATGACACTGCATGCTCTCTGGCACCTCAGGGTATTTTATTATCTCCGTAGCAACCTGCTCGTTGATGACCCCCATTACTAACCTGGCACACAGGTCAGGCATGTATTGCATCAAATAAAATGTACTCCCTGACAATCTCGCACCCAAGGCCACAGTAAAACGCAGAAAGGCTGAAAACGGGTTTGTACAAAAATTAAAGCCTCCATGCATCTGTGGGTTGTTCTTATCATTCTGTATGCATATATTTTTTTTCCTACAGATGACTGTGTTGATAAAAAATGTATTTGTTAATTTATTTATACTCAGCAGAACTGGAAGTGCTTGATATCCTGAATTACACGTTACTATGCCATTATATCACTCTCCACTTTCTTACTTGGTGACTCTACCATGAAAATTATGTGCATACAAAAAAAAAAGAATAAACATCTTCATTATGAGAGGTATTACATATTTAAGTACAGTTATTACCACATTATTTTGACATAAGAGTTTATAGATACAATAAAGGACCTAATTGACTTTTTCCAAGCCTGTAATGGAAGGATGCCTCTCAGTTGTCCAGTGGAAAATTTAGATTTACTAGTGATTCATAACTACCTGAATGAAAAATAGTTTTGCAGAAAATGCTGTTTTTTGACTTTTTAATCAATCTTTTGTAAACGATGGTATCACTAGAAAACAGAAAAATGTAGCATGCAAGTCATGTTCTTGAAGTTCAGTTGAAATGATGCAGTATTTTACATTTGCATGTTGGAAGAAACAAGTCTGAAAATTCAACCATTAAGTTACCATATAAATATTGTGGTTTACTCTAAAAGGTACATCACAAGCAATTCTGAATTGCAATGCACTCTTAGCTCTTCGTTTTATTAGTTAATATGGGGCAATACTGCAAAAGCTTTACATACTAAAATGACATAATAAATGGAAAATAAATGACAGATAACTAGCAGAATATGTCTCACAAAATGTCATTGAATCTTTTAAGGTCAGCGCTGAACGCTCTGTTCCCAATACAGTCACCAACAGCCTCTTCAGAGTGTTAGTAAGTGTACCAAATCAAAAGTCTTCAGGATTAATTCATGGATTTAAATACAGAAAAAGCAAGTCCTCACTGAAACTTTACCTGACATAATGTTGGATGTTTCTGACCTGTATTGTGACCCCAGTTGTAAATTTGTAACCCTGTGGATACTTAGTGATATAGAGCATATGCTGAACAATATATTGTCTTGTGTTTGCCCAGGAGAGCACATGCAGTGTCTGATTTGCTCAAAAATTAATTGTATCCATGTGAGACAACAATCACCAACATTATTTTTTAAAAATCTGATATGCCTAAAGCTGAGACTCTTTGCCATGTGTCTGTAGCCTTGAAAAAACATAGTGTGCATTCTGGTGTTATTTTTTGTGCAGTTCATTTGCAAAACCACTACTGCGATGAGTACAGGCCCCTCTGAGAAAAGTAGATTTTGTGGATGCCAAAAGCTGTAATTTCTCAACTATGAATATAATTTTAATAGAGGTATTTTTCAACTGGTTTCCCTTGGCAAAATATGAGCGTGACTGAGTATGTCTGTGTCATTTGGCCATGTGGGTGTTGAAATAGAGTACAAGCTTTCACTCATCTTGCAGGTTATTCTTTTATTCACTCAACTGTGAAAAGAAAATGGTGAAAACATATGCAAAACATTAGTTATTATTGTTTCTCCCCCTTTCAATTATTTTTAAAATGTTCCTCCACACTTTGCAATGTATGGAATTTCTCTTGACTTGCAAAAATGAAGCCATGTCTGCCTGCTTTTGTTTTTATTTTTAAACAGATAGGTATTTCCCTGAAAACTTAGCTTGTTTTGCGTCAGTGTTAGCAGTATTCATTGCACAAGGTCACACCCAGTTGGGCTACTACTACTACTTTGAAACAGAAAAAAAAATGCAACATTAATAGAAATGTTATGGTTTTAATTTTCTTGGACAGTCGTGCTTGTTTAGACATGTATTTATACTAGGGACATCATATGTGTCATATGGGAGTTGACAGTACTGATAAAATGCTGTTTGGTTAAAATGATGAATGTGTCTTTTTCTAGTGAAATAAAGAAATATATGTGATACATACTTTTTTTAATACCTGTCCAGGGTGTATTTGCTGTCTCACTCAATGACAGTTGGGATAGGCTCAAGTCTCCCTTTTGAACCTGAATTGGATTGAGCGGGTATAGTTTTAACATGTGCAAAGCAGCTACCTAGAAGTTCTTTATCATTAAGGTCCGTTATTTAAAAAACACATCCTCCCTGTATTTATCCACAACAATCACAATTAGAACAAGTGGATGAAATTCATAGGATGTTGCTATGAAAGTTGCGGCCACAAGGAATTACGGGACAGAACGGTCTCCTTTTTCTCATGAAGAATGATCAGGCATATACTATGCTAAGGGAGATCTTACAGGAAGCGTTGGAGCTCCTTTCCTTAGCATTTGGAGAATTCGAACAGCTCATCATAGCTGCTGCTCGCATGCTTCTGAGTCATTTAACCCATTTAGGAAGTAAGCATAATAGACTATTCAACCGGACCTTATTGCTACAAAATATGGCAGAAAGGAAGCCAACCAAAACCATCCAAACATGAATGAAGTTCGAATATGAAGATGGAAATAAGGAAAATAATAACTAAACATGAAATTTAAGACTTCCCTGACAAAAATCTAAACAAAATGTAACATCAGAACCCATAAACTGTTTTTCAAAATTAAAATGATTTAAACACTTTAAATGCATCATATATAACTATTTAATAATTGTAGATGCATCATTTTACCAAATAAGTATACAACTAGACTTTGAATTGACAGAAGATTATTTCCCAGACTGTTTATACTTCACGCTGCTTTAGTTTCTAATTTGTAACAGAACAAAAATAAAGATAGGATTAAAGCCCATTTTACAGTGCAGAACTTTGTGGAGATCATGGTGCCTACAGTGACTTCAAATAACCAGCCGAGCTTCTGTGGTATTATACAGTTTTAAACTAACTGAGTTGCAGTCATAGTCCCAACGAGAAGCTCTCAAGAGATGTTCCTATAGCACCATCCACACCTGCCTGGGACAGGCCTTCCTGCGGTTGCCTCTCTCCTTTCTCCTCCCATTGGCAGCAGGGCAGGCGGTAATTAATTTCCACATTTTAACTGGGAGGCAAAATGCTAGCATCCTGGGACTGAGGCACGTGCCACCAGCCTACATTCTGGATTCAAGGGATTAGGATAATTAGCCCCCGGAAGAGTGGGCAGACAGATGGAAAGAGGAGATGGTGGCACTTCGTGGCCTGGGAGGCTGATCTCTCCTGTTCCTTGCTCTAGCTTATGAAAGCAAAATAAGCTGCAAACAATTATTGTATAACTGAGAAAGAAAAAAAATGAAACTCAACTTAAATAGACTGTTGAATCGTTGTGGCTCAGGATAATCGGTTATTTTCTAGTTTACATAATTTTGGAAAGATTTTCAAACTGGGCTCCTCTGCTGTGAAAGCCTGCTAACTTGTTGCAAACATACAGAACTGAAAATTATGTATTTTACAGTTTATGTACACAAATGTAAGCAAGCCCTGTTATTTCTCAAAATGGGTGCCTGCTAATGTATGTGTCGATTGGACAGGGTGTTTTGACAGCAGCTCTGCTCTCTGCTCTTCTCAGATCCCACAGTCACTTAATGAAAACGAAAGTGGACTTGTTGCAAGTCACTGATGCAGAAAACAGATTAACTCACCTAGGCTAGACTCGCCCAAAATCATGTACAACAATAGCATCACCTCAAGTGGGGGTGAAGAGAGAAAAACCAAGAGGGATGGAAAACAGGGACAGATGTTGTTGTTGTAACATGTGGTCGTATGTAGAGAGGATGGCTCAAATGTAGACTTGGATTTTCTTTGACCTCAGAGAAAAACAGGCAGGATGGGAATGGTGAAGGGGGTCATGGGGGACATCTATCTCTACTCCACTATCGTTAAATAAAACACATCGCTAAAATAAATGTGTGTTGTTGAAAAAAAATGCTCTTTGTCAGTTGCCAGAGGTCTTAATGAAATGCCTAAGCCCTGCTTTGATCAAAACACAACAGAGAACCAATCATATTTTTACATCTCTATTGTGAGTTTTACAGTTCCACTCAACCCACCTCTTTTGTCAATCATTTATATAGTGACCATGCAAATGGGATTTCACTCAAATATAAACAATAACTCTTGAAGCCCCTTATATTGTATGAGAGAGCATTCGGTATCTAGCCTGTAAGCTCACGCTACCTCACACCTCCCAGCTGTCATTAAGCAAGAGGCAGGGAACACCCTGGACAAGCCACCAGTCCATGACAGGGCCACGTAGAGACAAATGACACAAACAACCAGCAACGCTCACTCTAACTATTAACCTGACATACGTGTTTTTAGGTGGTAGGAGAAAGCCCGAGTTCCTGGAAAGACCCCACGCATACACGGGAGAACATGCACACACATGCACTTGTCATGAGGTGACGGTGTTAATCACCACCGTGCACACCTTGGGCAAGATCAGTACGCGCTAATATCTTTCTTAGGTGAAATGAACAATAAAATTGCTGATGGGATTAGTAGTTTGTTGCAAAGAAAAATGGCAAAACAGTTTCAACTTCCCACTTCTAAGGTACATCCCAATCTGAAGTTGATGCAGGGAGAAGATAAAGACGGGTAGGCTGGATAATTCTAAGATAGTGATTCTGTCCAGCAGCACATAAAAAAACGTTCACCTTTTAAGCCTGCCACTCGTTTGGTGATGAAAGATGTTGTGAAAGCACAACATTCACCAGCAACATTCAGAGTCCATATGATCTGTTTGTGCAAATTATTTTATTTTTTCTGTGTCTCTCGTCATATTTTCTGTCTGACATATCATTACAACTCAAGATACTGCTTGTAGTTAATTTTTCCCAGTCAACAGGATGACAATATATGCCCATGACTGGTTGAAACATAACAACAGTAACGAAAGATTCAGAAATTTTCTAGTAGAAGCGATCAGAGCAGCTGCATACACATACACTTTTTGGTGATCATATGCAGCTTAATACACCCTATATTCACTGCGAACAGTGGACAAAATTGCAGTGGCACTTGGAAAGGAAATATATCAACACTCACCATCAGCCTTAGACCTGAGTTACCTTTTTCTCACATGTGCAAGTTCACTTATGTTGCTACAGGAAACTAACTAACTAAACAACTAAATGTTAAAATAATAATCCGATTTAAATATTTCCTCTGGAACTTCAATCTAGAGCAAAGTAGCAACTGCTGCTACATCTTGTTTCAATTTCAGTTGAAATTGATCCTATGCTTTTTTTAGTTCAGTGTTCTAAGCATTAAAAAGGATTTTCTGAATGCCACCTTGCATTTTTTCCCCCTGTTAACCTTCATATTGATTACATAAAGCAATGTAGTCCCCCCTTTACACATCCAGCAGACAGGGTATGAATAATAGAACAATAAATAATAATGATAATAATGAAAAGACAAAGAAAAAAAGGAAAAATAGGAAAAGATAACAATAAATAAAGAAAAATGTATACGTGACATAGAAAATAGAAAACAATAATAAAAATGCTATGTATTTTTTTTTGTCATTTGCTATTGTGTATACACAGTTATTTGTATTGTATTTGTCTTTATATTTCTACATTTTATTTATGTGTATATTTCCTGGCTTATTTTTCTTGTACAGATATATTCTTTTTTGTGGCACTTATTTCATTTTATATCTACTCATGTGTAGCAGTTGTTTTCACTGCTAAGTTCAATAAGGTGAGATAAATAAAAGCATGAATTCAAAGCATGAATGTATAACATTTTGTTTTCCAGTTAGATTCATATGGATCACCATGTGAAAATGGTGGTGGAATAGTGACATAAACAAAGGAAAGGACTACAGTTGGACCCCCTGGAGTCTTGACACTGGTTTTAGTGCATTAACAGAGATAGCCTGGGGATGAGAGTTCACATGTGATTCCTCAAGGATCATAAAAGGTGGCGATGGAAAGGAGATGGACTGAGGTAAGACAGTCATAGAGATCATCATGAAGATGAGATTTAATGATAATGAAATGGGTTGATTGGTTCAAACTGAACAAGACAAGATGATTATTGGACCAGAATAATGACATAGGGGTGAAGATGTATTAGTCAAAATTGCATTACTATCTGTCCCATGTTGGACTCAAACCCCATCATCCTGGATTAAATATATTCCTTTATTTTTTTTTTTCTCCAACTTACCACCAAGCTCAACATACAGGCAATAAAGTATTACGCAATGAGTTAAAATCTGATGCCAAAGGCCTCCAGAGCAATATGGAATGAAAATTTGTTGAATCATCATGCCTTCACTTGTCCATAAATGATTGATAAAAAAAAAGAAGGGGAATACATTACACACACTCTCATAGACCTTGTCTTTGTCTATAAATTCTTCTGCAGCATAGTGTAGCAGCATCACTGACAATACTAATGTTACATGTCTCCCAACATGTGTATGGCCTAATGATATCTACCGCTGGCTGACAGCTTTGGCCATATCTTTCCTCAGTTTCTGTGCTTTTTGCTTCCTCTCCTCATGAAAAGCACAGGGAAAAATAAGTGACAGTTAGCTCCAGAGACTCCTGCGCAGTGGTGCAACATGTCTGAGGCTGGCATCTGACAGACCGCAATAGGGAGCCCACAATTCTGTGGTAGTGAAGGAGGGGAGCAAGAACTGTGATGAAGGCTTTTGACAGGTAGACAGCAGGTGCGAGTAAAAAGGATATACCCATGGAGAGGGGGGTTACATCACTCCAATTGTCTCTGATATCATTCTTTTTTTTCTTTTTAAAATTGCAAGACTGTTTGTAATGTGGCATTCAAATGTGTTGACTTTGTGGTTCGCTCTCCATCCAAACATTTAATAAGGCTATAGAACTATCAACTCTTTCTGCTCCACAGATGTGCCTTTTAGTTTTCTAGTTGCACTGTTAAAATGTCAGAGAGAGGGTTTCTTGTTCAACAGTAATTGTCGCGACCAGGTGCAAAAACTCTTGGTCTTTCAACTGTTTGGGTAAAAGCAGTGAATGAAATTCTTCCTTTGAGGTCGACACACTGAAGTGCTACTGTTTTCATTCTGTATAATTATAGTTCACTTTAATTAATTTCTGTCCGACCGCAGTCTTAATCAAGTTGACCTTCAGTTTCAGTCAAATTCTCAAGGGTGGCAACTACATCAAGGTAACATAATACTTATCAATCATATGAATAGTGTGTTATTTGTTTTAGAAGACAAGATGATTTGATGTTATGTCCCAGAATCAATTGCTCTTTGACCTGTACAATAATGCAGTGCATATAATGAATGTGAAGTAAATGCTGACCCAAGCATTATCTTAATTTTGTTTTGTGTGAATGCTCTCAAAGGCATACGAAAGCTGCTGTTTGTGTCAAATTTCCGACAACAGAAGACTCAGTATGGGTCACCAGAAAGAGATACAGGTTGGAGCTGAGCAAGCTTAATTGCTTTGTATCTCTTAATATTTGAGGGAAAAGTCAAGAGTATCCTCCATTTGTGCAATATGTTAATGTTGAACAAAGACAGAGAGAAAAAAGCTAACACTAGATGTTATCTGGTTATCTTGACATACGGGATAGGCATGATAACTAAATACCATGTGTATCCTACCAATCATAAATCTCTTTCAGGGATGTAAGCAACATCTAGAGCACATGCATCATTTTTGTATGCTCCAGTCTAAACTTAGCTTTTTTTATCTTTTGGGAAAAGCATGCAGAGTGGTTCTTTGTCTTAACAACAGCACCTGGCAAAAAGAACAGCCCTGTAGACTTTACACTGCAGACCATAGCTTGAAAGAGGAATAATCATTTCCAAATTACCTGTAAGCAATCATTTAATTCTCCTTGTCACATTGAATAAGGATTAATTTGCAGGCAAATATTACAAAATGAATTATTGAATAACTCATCTCCCAAGCCAAATTAGTCTTGAGGATTGATGGTGTACATGTAACCTGTGATCGGAAGAACATATTTCATGAGCCATTGGTGGTGCACTACACAATCACAAGCGCATTACCTAGTGATGACTTGATTTCAACTGACTGTCCCCAATTGGAATGTAGGTTACATAAACAAGCACAAGACTCTGGTTGGGCAGTAGAGCGAACTGTGATTGCATAGTTAGTCAGCTTTTTAATTAAGTCTGTTAACGAATTATGACAGTGCCTGAAACATTGCGCATCACATGCTATGACTTGTGAACCATTCCTTCCTGATTCCACCAGACACTCAAAATGATTAAGTGCAGTGTCCTTTAAAAGTTGAATGATGCTCCCTTGACGTTCGGGTTCGGGACTTAGGGATGCACAACAGTAATGTTGCTGTACAACTTGATATTCTGTAGTCTCATTTCTCCTCTGAAAATTATAACAGGACATTATAGGCAAGGTAGTGAAGGTCATATTCAAGTTTCTTCAAAAGTCCTGGCGCTTCAGGCTGACTCTGCTTTGAATGACAAAACAGGTCCTTGACTTCTTCCCCACTCTGGCTTTACAGTTTCTCTGCTTTCACATTTCAAGCACTGGCATTAGAGTGACTGTTATTAAACTAGTACCATGTGAAAGTCTTTAAGGAAGCAAGTGTATTGTAGTTGTTTCTCTGTGTGTTGGTTTCTTCTGTTACCACACTGTTGGCTTTCCTTAGGTCAGGTGTTGGGCTTGCTTTGAGCACTTGTTCCCACAAGCACCCTTGAGATTTGCTATGCAGGTCTTGTAGTTGCCTTCTGGCATATGGCATTCATTTTACGGTGCAAGACTGATGCAGGAAACAATTGCATATATGGCAGAGGTCCACCAAGTTTCAAAGGGGACAACAACATACCCCAAGCACACTCAGCAATTTTCCACAGAACAACTCTGCCCCTGAGAAATTCTGTTTACAGGGTATTTTTTTTTGTTCAAATATGTACGGTCTTTGTTTTGTTTGTGTCATGCAGGTACACAGGGACCACAAATGCCATTTAGCCATGACAAGTATGAATTGCTTTATATGGGAAGATTTCGGAGTAAAACGCTTTACTTGTGAAGACTGGATTAAGACAATGATCATTAGTTAACCTTTACAAAGTCAAATGATGAAGGTATGTCAATGGATATTATATTGTTAGACAGAATTGGGGAAAATGTACATTGTTAGTTATTGTGCTGATACATTCAGCATCAACATTTTGCTATTTGGCCAATATTTCAGTAATTGATTTTAGCCTTACCCGTGACTGTTTTCTAACACTAACCAAGTATTTTTGTCCAAACCCAACCAGGAAATGACAAAAGTCATTTTCGTAAAGTGTTGACAGAATGCGACTCAAAAACAAAAAAGCTGCATCGTTGCACAGGGGCTGCAACATCCACCCGTCTCCATCTTATCGGACTTAGTGAATTCTTAAACAAGTGACTACGGAATGACGTCTGCTGTGATGTGGAAACACTGATTGTATTTGCCTCCTGCTTGTATGGGCCATACTAAATCTTTTTATCATATATATTAATCCAAACAATATTCGGGCAGCATTACTGTATACAATTAAGAAACTATTTTACAAATTAGTTTATACAAATATGTTATTTAAGCAATACTGGTGCATATATTAATTCATATAATGGAGCATTCCGGACATTCCTGTGGCATCTGTTCTCTATGTAGTTTCTTTTTTTATATATATGTATGTGCTTGTTTCTTGAATGTTTACATATGTGTCTTTAAGTTCCACTTTCCTTCCTTCTAGTTCTGAGTATCGGTATTTCATATTCTATCTCATCTGTCAAATGAAATGCATTTTATGTGAACTAGAAAAGCTTCAGCCTGCTTATTTGAATGATGGAAGACAGATATACTGCAGCTACAGAACAGCTTGAGTGTGAGAAAGGGAAATATGAGATTAAAAACAAGATCTAGAATTGACATTAGGCCACCAGTGTTGTAGAGGCCAAAGAGAAAATGCAGCATGTGCAGTTATTTTAGCAGCCTTTTATGTGTAAAAGGCACATATGAAAAAGCTGGTAGCCAGGTGGTTTCTGTGGGTAATGAACTTGTCATCTGTGAGGACTCTGTGAGAGTTTCTTTGTTTTGTAGGTTTTTCTTTTTTCTTTTTGCCATTATTCAATGCACCACCTTGGTCACTCTTCTCCCCGAAATGATTTCTCAAGTCTCTACTTGGCCGCTTGTTTTGCACCAGGAACACATTTTAGCTTCTCTCAGTGGACTCAAGGTATTGAATTGCCTCTCATTCAAAATAAATAATCTGCTCCCATAATGCTCTTACTGTGTATTCCAACAAATGAGAAGCAGCCAAAATGCTGTTGTAGCAAAGGGATTTTCTGTTCTTTTTCAAAAGCCATCAATAGTATTAGGCCTGCCAGATAAAAGCTCTGAGACTTGACTGCACAAGAAGGCAAGGTTAGTGTGAGGTATGGATTTGCCTCAGTCCTATTTCACTTTATTTCAGATTTCAGCCTTTTTTTCTTTGGTTGTGGGTAATGCCATTGGCTCAGGCTGCATACATTACTCTAGGTAGGGTTTACAGAATGTAATGTGATGCATTGAAGCAAATTTTTAAACCAAGAAAGAGCACACTGATTATTAATGCCACTACTGCTTGATTGTGCAGATATAATTGTTTGGAAATTCTATAAAAAAAGTAGGAAGGGTCATCAATTGACTTTGCAGTTGGTCTTGATTGGCCAATAAACAGCAGCTATTTAGATAATTTATCTGAAGTCACTTTTGATGTAAAAATGCAAATGTTACCTTTTGTATCATGGCGCCTAAATTTCTCCAGTCTGCTACATTATGAAGACAAGGCTGTTTTAGATTTCGAACCATCTAACTTTACATGTCAATATAACACGATGGGGGTATTTTTTTAACCCTATTTTGAAATATTGTGTAAATGTATTTATAGAGTTATAGAACCAATGTTTTGTATAACTCAAGTTGAGATACTTTATTTCTAAAAAGCCTTCTCAGAACCTCAGTTTAGTCAACAATGTGGCTTAGACAAAAAAAACTGATTTGTTTTAAAAATACTTTTTTTAATGGTAGTTCTGTGACTAACTTGACAACAGTGAGTCAACTGTTCTTTAAACTATTAAGACCAACTCAGTAACTATTAATGTAAACTTTGACAGACAGACATGTTTGATGTTCTTTGTGTGTTAAAATATGTGCATGTTATTCAATACAATTGCAAGCTGAATTGAGGATTTCATTTAAAAAACAAATAGATGAGATTTTCTTGTGTGTCTCATCTTGTATGCATGTCACAGTGGCGTACCACACTTTAAATTTAATTGTTACTATACCAGTCAAAAGCTTAGACATAGAAACTCATTCAAAATGAATAGCTCTGTCCAAATATTTGCTTGGTACTAGGCTTCTGTGAAAGGATGTGCGAAGTTCCATCTTATCTCTGTAGAAAGTATCTGTACAATTATCTTTTAGTTACAGAAGCTTCCTATTCAGGTCAGTTCATACACTTGAGTAAATCAAAAATGAGTGACAATGTCAGCATGATAATTCTAACATCCAAGCTCTTGGAAGATGTCAAAAATGAACCAAACAATGCTGATTGCATTTTCAAGATTGTCATTTGCCGAAGGAAAAAAACTTGCCTGTGGCTGTTTTGTAGCTTGTTTTTAAGTGCATGAAGAGCAGAGAGATGACAACTTTGTACGTTCCTCTAAAGTGCAGTGAAGGCAGTATTTTTAATTCCAAAGTCACATGAAGAATATTGTCTTTTTTAAATAAACAACCTGTCCAATTTCCATCTATAGAAAATAAATTCAACAGGAAATACAGAAGAGAATGCTTCACTCACTGATTCATCAACAGAGGAGAATCACTGACTGTTTGTAGCATTTTATAGCAATAGTTTTTAGCATAAATAGACATGTTTTCAAATTCTTCATTTCATCATTTCTTTGCCACAGAACTGACTTTGAGAACAAAAATGCTCCTTATTTTTTACATTTTATTGACCAAACAAAACTGATTAATGAAGAGAAACAAAAGACATTCATTTTCAAAGATGTGTTTACATGCTGACTTAGTTGCATTCCTGCTTGCCACAGAATTGACCAATTTCAGTCCACAGGAAAATGTGTTGTGAGCCAAAAGAATATCATCATTTTCTTTGTGATTGCATTCTTCTCAGAATATGTATATTCCACCTACAGTTTGTGCTCCTGCTTAAAGTCTTAAAAGTTGTGAGAAGTTTGAGTATAAATCATCATTCCACTTCAGACTTTTTGGTGTTCGATCAGACATGATGCGCAGCCTGCTGTATAGGCGATTCAGAAGGTGCACACAACGTGTGTTCTTTGAACAACAAAGTGGCAAATGATTGCCAGGAGTCCACATGGTGCTGCTTTAGCAACATGCCATGTCCATGTCAGGATCAAAGCGAACAGTGGAGACAATTTATGCTGTGCAGCATGTGTGACCATCACACGATGGGTGAGTGAAGAGGAAGTGAGTGAGAACACAAGTAACTATGCTCTGGAGATGTTGGCAAGAAGACTTCACTGTTGTTACAAGGCCTCACCAACTCTTCCTCTAGTCACATTCAATTATTTATCTAATGTCATTTGTGTGAGTTGTGTTTTGTTATAGGGCAAAAGGACAACAGTGGATACACTTTATGTTCTTGGGTTAAAGGAATCAAACAAGGAGAGGTGATAAAGCATAGTTTTGAACCTTACTCATTTGAGAAAATCTATCGCACAGTGTCTCTTGAAATGTTAGGACATGGGTTTTCAAGTATTGTTGTCAAAGGATGAACTCTTCTCAATTATAGATACCTTCAATGATCTTAAGGTTCAAATGTTATTGTGTCGTTAAGCATAGCTGCATTAAAGCAATTTTGATTTTGCAAAAATATATTCACTTGGCTGCTAAGAATAAACAACAGAGTACTGCTAATATGTTTAAGGACACATAAAGCTGTTAGTCTGACATTTTTGATGCATTAAATGGAGGAAAAAACAATAAAAGAAATCATGTATTTTCCACAGCTTCGTCTCAGGACTTTATCAGTGCCTATGTAATGAAACACATACTTAATGGGTCTGTTTAAAATGGCCTAATGGTGTTCTTGGTCTGTGTCCAAAATACTCAGAAAGGCAATACAGGAATAATTTAGACATTTAACTTTAGGCCGTATATTTTTGTCAAGGGCACTGATCTAATTAGAATTATTCCCTTATGCCGCTCACTAACTTTTCTTTTTGCGCTTTGGCTTTTTGGCTCACAACTGTTTGCTTTGATTTTGACTTCGCTGCTATCGTTGGTACGAGGGGAACTTGGCACTTGGAACAAAGATCAGTGATGAGACTCGTTGCACCTGTCAGAGCTGACCAGATCAGGTAATGAGGAAAGTCCCTTAGGATGTTAACGAAGCCATTAAGCACTCATGTGTGAAACTGCTAGGAAGCTGTTGTGTTAAATCGTAGCAGCCAAATTAAAATTCACTGCACATGGCCCTGAAATGTAAATATCCTGCCTTTGCAAGGATGAGCTGGCCTCCTTCTCCGTGCTCTAATCGGCTTTGAAAAGACGGTGCAAAGTGCTTAGGAATAATGCTTGTGCTCTGTGATAAAACAGGCAGCTTTTATTATAAACCTACAATAGGCATGCCGTGTTTGAAAAAGAACAAAAATATAAGCTCTGCACATTTTGTCCTGAACATTAAGTATAAATGGCTCTCATTCAGGACACAAGATGAATGCAACAGCATTTCTACAGAGTCATTTTTTTTGTCTTATCAGCGTCGTGACAATTCTGATCATACAAGCTTCAGATTATTAATTGATCATTATTAATTGTTATTTGGTTTATTTAATTAGGTTTTGAAACTGAAATGATAAAAAGACAGGAAAATTATTTCTTATCTTTGCAATTCAGATGGAGACTTTGCAATAGCTGTTTTTCATAACTACGAGAATGACCATGAAGAATGTGTTTATACGTCTTTGAGAGGCTACATGTGGCTATCAATCACATCAGTGCAGTCAAACAAGTTGACATACATATAGTCATGAGGGGGTATGTGCCTTGAAGCTGAGCATTATGACTTGTTTTTTTTTCTTTAACCATGAGATTACAATATAATCTTAGGGCAGTGAGTTCATGTAAAATGTCTTGACTTCAATTTAGATTCTGTAAGTGTCAAATTTCACTCAGAACGTATCATTTAATGTTGCTCAGTTGACTGGTCCTTCACATTTATTGCACCTTGCTCTCTGCTAATCCTCTTGAGTGCATAGCCCCCTACACATGGCCCGAGGGGAATAATCTCTCTCTCTTCATACCACGAGAAAAGTTGGAGAGGACCAAGTGCCTGGGGCTTCAATTCAGATGTGTTAAGATTGGTTTTGTTCCAGAAGATGTGCACGCTCCTGCAGACATAGTGAAGATAATTTCCATTTCAGTGTCTCTTGTCCCAGAAACTTGCCAGAGGTGCCCCAAATGATCTGACCAGCAACTCCCCCTCATTTGTCCACATTAACTTTGCATGTGTGATCTGTCCAATGATAATTGGGACAGGTTTATATTTAGCAGCACCTGCAATGACTTTGAAAAGCAAGGTGACTCTAACTAGTCTTTTGACTCTTGTCAACATTTCAGCTTAAAGCATTGTTCGGTTCTAATACATGAATCTGAGCTAATATATATATGTACAAACAAATATTAAAATATCTATTTTTTTTATTATTTGAGTTTCTGCCTAACTATAGAGTTTTTTTTTTCCAGACAAAATGCGAAAAAAACAAAACAACAAGAGATCATAAAAGATACAAAAACATTTCTGAAGGCGGGTGACCATAATAGCACTGTCAAAGAGTTGGATATGTAGCTGAACTCAAACTCTTGTTCTAATTATGTTAAACATAAAGCAACTAAGTGGTTGTCAAAGCTGCATGGTAATAATGTGGCCAACATTAAACAATGCTTCTCCTCTATTATGGACTCTGGAGAAACATGCAATGATAAACATGGCCCTTTATATTAATGCTATCCACAGTTGTAAAATCAATGTTAATTACACAGAACAATTTTTGTTACTGAGATTCGTTATGTAAGCTGTCACTTTATAAACTATGCATCCAACAGCAGTGCATTAACCCTCAGGATGAGTCAGTTCTTCACAACAAGTTTGTGGCAGGAAAATTAAAAGATGTGCTCTACTGAGATGTCAGTAGGATATGGAGATGTTGATGACTAATTTAAAATTCTGATATCATGGTTTTGTTTCTTTTTATCTAATACATTTAGAGTTGCTGAATTTTAATTTGATATGGTTTGAATTGTTTCTGTTTACGTAGATTAATTTGGTGATTAATTTGTACTATTGGCAACTAATACCTATTAGAATGAACCCCAAGCAAGCAGATACATTGCAAAGAATATGAACATAAAACTCAACAGTGAAGCCTTGATGTGCAGGGTTATTACATTCAGCCTTCAGGGCTGCTGTTTCACTAACACTTGTCACATTTTATTGATTCTAACGTAAAACATAACATGGTGAAAGCAGTGTAAGATGAAACGGTAAATGTGTTTGTGGGATGAAGAGTGTGACATGTTATCAAGTGTACAGACCGAAAGCAGCCCCTCGTTTTAAAGAAACAGGACTAATGGGCGAAGTCAATGGTGTTATCTGAAAGGTTTCAGTAAGAGTGATTCATAAGGTTTCAATCGTTTATGATCAAGCAGCTACACAAATCTAAACTATTTTACCATTTGTTACAAGGATTTGTGGGTAAATTCTCACGCCACACTACCTTCTTGCCATATAACCTTTTTTTTTCCTGAAACCTGCAGTGGCATTCCTGCTGTGTGAAACAAGTATATTCATTGAATTGATTGAGGAGCCTGCATTTTTTTCTCTTTTTCTTTTTTTTTCTTTTAACACATGGTTGGTTGTTTGAACACAGTCAAATCTGCAGCGGTAACTGCTGAGATGCTCACTATGTTTTACTTCCCTGTAATATAAAGCCCACTTACTTGCACACTTAAGTACATCTTTCTTTAAAGAAGGCACACCGGGAAAAGAAATGAAGGTATGTGTTTGTGGACAGATAGCCTGGGCTTACAGAGCAGTCTTATGAAAACAACCCTCAGTTGTCCTGCAAAGGACTATGTGAAAATTTGAATGTGTGGGTGTCAGGGCATAAATGTATAACAGTGAATGTGTTTTTCTTTCTTTAAAGCCCATGTTATTTATTGAGAATGACTTGTAAAAAATATCTAATTCAGGCTAGTTTTAGAAATATAAAAATACCTACTATTTTTGGCCTCATCAGATATAATTAGTGTCCCTTCGCTTTCGTTCTTTGTAAAACTGTTTGCTTGTTGCTGCTGCAGGTTACATAAATTATTTATTTGAGTGCCACATTTTGGAAACACCAACAATGCTAGTATCTGCTCTCTGGGACTTCGCAAAGAATCACTATTTAATATTGAAAAACTATAAGGTTAAGCCATGTCTCTTTACATACATGTTTGAATAGTTTAACAATGTTCACACTTGCATGAATGCTACTAACATTATAAGTATGCGTTGAAAAAGTAGGAGAGGGTATATATGGCCTACTGCACAATAAGTATGAGGTGTCGCAGCCGCTGTGTGTCTTCAGCATCATTTCCTGGGGACAGTATCATGTTACAGTGAGGGTAAAATGATTATTTTAAATGAAAGGTTAACCCTTTTCTTAGATTAAAATACAAGTTTTGACTTACATAGGCATTACAACTCTTTGACAAGAGAAAAAACGGACACAGAACAATATGTGTGAACTATATTTTTAAACCAGAGGAAGTGGAGGCAGCCAGAGCTAGTTGGTGAGTAAGCTTGTTTGGGGTCATGATCACATTTCTTATTGACAAATGTTGCCAAGGAAACAATATGTAAGTTTGTCCTGCTTTTACCTGTACATAAGCCCACTTCCTAAATACACGCCTAAAAATGTACAGACATACACATACACTATCGGAAGGTGCACCTTCCCAAGCTGTTTTTCGTGCACAGTTTGGAGCTTTTTTCTGCTGTTGGCTAGCTTTGAGTCCCACTGTGACAAAGTGCCAAAGCTGCAGGTCTGCATAATTCTCCCACCGTATGTGGACAAAGAAAGGTGGCTGCGGGTGAGGAGATGGATGGGGTAGAGATGGTGATGGACACAGGTAGCTTGGCGCAGCTTAGAGCCGCCATCCACCTGGCATTACTTACCATTGTCTCATCCTCTGATTTTCTGGCAAAGCCTTTGATTAAACTGGCGCTGAGGTGAGGATTTGGCAAGGGGAGGGTTTTACCTCCATGATAACAATAAGCCATAGATGGGGGAGGTGGCTGTTTGTATCATGCATTGTGGAACAGAATTGTATAATGGAGGTTCACTGTGCATTGTGCAGTCTTTCTTGAAAATATGTGATTTGTAAAAGGGCAAATGAGGCCTGCTACTCAGGTTTTTTTTTTATGCTAATCAATTCCATGGACTAGCTGAGTTGTCCAACAAATGTCCTCACAGTATCCTGCAGTTACTTTGTACTGAAGGATATAATTGAACCAGCCAAGGTTTTAAAGCATGCAGTGAGGAATACATCCCTATCATTTCTGGTTTAAGGTGAAATGTAAAAAAAAAGTATTCTCATTGCAAGCACATCCCAACAACCCTAATCATGACGAGGGTGCCCTGTATGGTGCAGAGCACAGGCTCCTGCCCTGACAGATTATCCGGTGTGAATGTTTGGGAATGATAATGAGATCAAAACACCTCAGTAAGCTGGGAAGAGAGTGAAAGAGAGAGAGAAAGAGGGAGTAAGAGAAAAGCCAGCAGGAGCAAGCAGAGAAGGAGGTGAGCGATAGCTGCGATAAATTGCAGAAGCAGAACCACTTGAGCATAAAATTAGATTTTACAAATGTGTTGTTACCTGACAGTCCTCTGACAGAGGGAATATCACAACATTATAGGGCTGCATGAGTACTACTAATCGTATCAAATAAATAAGAATTCCTCTCAGCTGTGATGGAGATGGATGAGATTCAGTGTGGAAAGTCAGTAACTTGTCAGGAGAAATAATTAAAATGGACTTTTTCACAATGGACTCAAACATTCAAAGCCCAAATGCAGTCTATGCAATGCTTAATTATGCTGTGTGAAAGCTGTACATATTAAATATGGCATTGAAAACAATTTCAATTTCACATTTTGAAAAAAAGCTTTCAGAAAATAAGAATGCAGTTTCTAATGTCTGTGATATTTTTCTTTTTGATCATTTTTTTTTCTTTGCAATATAGAGTTTGAAAATATCCAGCATAGCACAACTTGTTATTAGGGAGGCTTGAACATTCTTTATTAACTATGTATGTCCCTTCATCTAAAATAGATTTTTGTAAATGCTAAGAATTCCTTTAATACAGTAAAATTATGACTATAACTAAGAATACACTTGCCCTCAGTAGTTGGAAGATAGCAATTTTAGCTAGAAACATAACAATACATACATTTGCTATTAGAAAATCCTGTCAAAGTAAGAAATATAATGGATTGCTGTGAGGGATTTGAGGAAACAATTATTTATTACTGGTGCTTACAATAGTAAGTTAAATGCATCATTAAGACAACAATGATGACTGAATGAATCAGTCTGAATGATGAATAGAAGCTCTAATTCAAGACAGCTTAGCAGAGAGACAGTGTGTGAGAGACAAGTGACAGAAACAAGCTTTATCTGCACTACACTGCAAACAGAGAGAGCGTGTATGTGTGTGAACCCTTCTCACACTAATAAACAGCGAGAGGGGATTTATTCAAGAAATATTTTACCTGATGTCTATTGCTTCATATTACAAAAAGAGAAACTTGTTTATTCATTGAAGAACAGTAGTATACATAGTAATGTCAATGATTAGAGATGTACTCCCTACAACAATCAACCACAACATTAAAGCCACCTGCTTAATATTAGTCAGACCAAAATTTGTCTTTTCAAATGAATGGAAGCATGCTTGTACAAAACCGAAGTTCTAAAAGCCGGACTAACAAACCTACATAATGCAGTTGTGGAGAAAAAAACTCCTGCATGTTTACGCTCGATTAGACTCAGATTGGCCTTTGTACTCAGCACAACATAAAAGTGGATATCAATACAGCCATATTCCCAATAAAGCTGCTTTAATTCAAACATTTCTGTTACCTTTGCCAGATGGCTAAATGCTTCAGAAATTGTGACTGAAAATCAGCCCATCAAGAATATGTGCTGAACTTGCAGTCACTTAAAGCATTATGAGACTGTAGCTCTGCTATTATAAAATCCCAGTTTTATAACTGTAGTACTAATTTAAAGACAACACCTGTGCAGTGAATTTGGCTATGCTTACATGTATGATGATCGCCCACAGAGAAAGTTAGAAGAAAAATAATGTCTTGAAAGTTTTTTTTAGTCCACAGCGACACAATGTTGAACAAACTCCTGTCAATAACTCCGTTCCACTCCCATGCATGTACACTGGGACAATAACAGTGGTCCAGCTCAGCGTAGTTCAACTTAGCACTGCATGCAACCTTACTGATTGCGTAGGTTTTTTGTCTGTGGCACACTGAGACAAGACCTCTAAAGAATGTCTTGTGGTATCCCTGAACAATTGGCATCAGGTTGTTTTGATTTGGTGGGTTGCAACATGGGGTTTGTACCAAAGCATAGAAGCATTGACTATTGAAACATTGAGTACTGTGGTAAGACCAGACACTTTCCAAAAGCCTTCAACCAGTCAGTGCACAGTATCCAATTAGTTTGTGAGAGTAGCAATATAAAAATCTGCTAAGCAAACCTGTCCCTTTTAAACCATTGAAACAGACTGAAAATGTTTATAAAAATGGTGAAATACGGGGCAGAAACTTAGAAAAAGGCAACAGCTTTCTCTATTGATATGTCACACATTCAACATCTGAGTTTTCACATTTGTGAAGATGTAGTTTTAAGAATCCTGATGTTCCACTTACCAGAGATTTGTGTTAAATATTTATTTATTAAATCAGTCCAAAACGACCATACAGTAGCTTTAACATATAGAGTAGTTTATCAATTATATGGATGTATTCAGCCTTTGTGACTAAATACGTACACATTTGTTCTGTTAAGAGTGGACGTTTGAATGCTCAAAATGAAAAAATAAAAATCCCAAACTTCTTCAGTTCAGCCAAAATCAAAAATACGCTATTGACCCAACATCTTAACCAGTCGGCTGTTTGATCATGTGAGAGCCAGACGTTTCTCATTTTTCCCTGAGGCCATGCAGTTGGTAGAAAGCAGCTGCAGCACATGGCTCCAAAAACTGCCTCATTGTTGTGAATTTTTTGTTTACGTTTGCATGATGTCATAAGTCAAACAGAAATCTAACTGAGTCGCACTGTGCATTGATCAACAGTGGTTGTTCCTGGCAGATCTGGCTCATCTTGAAAAGTCTTATTTTTTAGGTACCGTGTGATGCATTTGACCGAATATCGTCAACGTGACGGACAAGCCTCAAGGTTTCCCAGCAGAACATAGCATTCTAATGACATCAGTTATTCCCTTCAACTTTCAATGGTTTTAATGTTGTAGTTTATTGATTTATTGCTGCCATTTTGAACAGTTTTATCTGTTTTCAAGAGGAAGCTTTTTTCCATTCTTTTTACACACTGAGAGCAGATTAGTCATTCAAAATAAAGTGTGCTTGACATCTTTGCATGCATTTTTCATAATTTTAGCCCTTTTAGAAAGCTACACCTACTGCTCATTTGTTTATATTTTGAGGTTGTTAGATAAACAAAATGTTTTTAATTAATATTAACATTTTCTCCAATGCTTAAACTTCTCAGGCTCTGCAGTTAATGATTAACAGATACATACTTTTTATGTTATTTACCACGTGCAGTGGTTAGGATTAAGGGAATCGTCCTCTGTTTTATATGTTCTGCTTTTTCAGTAAACAGATACACGTTTACTAAATCTAAATACACTAATATCAAATAAAAATTAACAAGAAAATTGGAATTTGAAATATGAAAACGTTTTTTTTTTTACAGTGACAACACAATGTTTCACAATGATTCAACAATAGACTTGGAGCATGAACAAAAGGCAATAAAAACAACCTGAACAAGCCACTAACCCCAGTCATGCTAGCACATACATGCTCACACTAACACCTACAAGCACCTTAGAGTCTTAACATTCCCCTGACCTAAATGTGTTCAGACTCCAAGATGAAACCAAGGCAGGTAGATGAGGTGGGGGACAAACACGTGCAGATATACTACAGCTAAGATCAAACCCAGAACCGTCTTGCTTTGTGGTGACTTTGTTAACTAATGAGCCAACATACTGCCAGACACCATTAATTAACCAGCACCCTTAATTTCCTCTCATGAAACTCATCATTGATTAAATGTAACAGATTTCTGGCTGGATTTTTTTCTTTGCTTTGTGGTACAAAATACAACTCTGGATAACTCCGCTGCTGGTCTCAGTATTGTATAACACTCGGTCCCTAGTGTTGTGTTGTTATCCATAATTACGAAGGAACATATTCTTTCAGAAATTGGCTGCATTTCTGAATCACTGTTTGCAGTGATTTGTGTGTGTGCTTTGTGCTGGTCATTGTTTGCTGCCATCATTGTGCTGTTGCACATCCAGGGAGACAGGAAGCTATTCACAGGAAGATTGGGAATCCCACCAGTGAAGAGATTGTACAAAAGAGCAACACTCAGAAATGCAGTGGGCGAGCACACACGTATCCAAGAGCATAATGAGCTAGTTTTATTGTTGGGCCTCTGAATTGGTTTGTCTGGCAGCAAGGAATTTGTTCCAACAAGCTCAATGCATCCTACAATATAAGATAAATAAAAATAAATAATGCAAGCATTCCATACATTCATCTACATATCTGTGTAAATATTCCATTTTATTTTATTGAATTCATGACCATAGGAAAGTTATGTTGAATACAAAAATATTAAATACGGTAGTACTTAACATATGGATAACAAAACCAACTTAAATACAGATGGTAGCTAAGCATAATCCTTTGGGAAATGCTTCTTTATTTAACTTTTTTTGCATAAGATCATTGTGCAACAAGTCATGGTATTCCCAATTGTGATCACATAATTTACATATGATTTTCCTTTAATGTCATTTTGCTACTTTTATATCTACCGTACATACAGAAATATTAGATATAAGAGGAGAGGTTATTATGTTATCTATGTAGAGTGAAAATACAGTACCTATTTATTCCTTAATGGTGACATTCAGTGGAAAGCAATTTCAATATAGATTACTATATATATATGTAATTTCAACTGAAACAGGCACAAGTAAAATTAATCTGATTTGGAGCCTTTCCAAAAGAAGTGAGTAGCAGCAGGTATGACCAGATCCTTGCTTGCAAGAAAATAATAGGAAGGTCATTGATCTTACCTCTCCTTGGCACACATTTCATGCTGCACAAGGGCAATGATGGTATTTTTTACCTCTATACTAAAAAGTTGAAATAGCAAAAATGACCTTGCCTCGTTTTTGAAGTGTGGTTCCTGCATTTATTTTAAGCACACGTGCAAGGTGATAAAAAATAAAAGAAAGAAATACCGATAGATGAAAACTGTTTGCTGATGTTTAAAGCAGGAACATGCAATTTAAATTAAAACTCATGACCTTCTAAATGAAAGAAAAAGGGAAAAGATTTTATTGTTTTTGGATGTGGTAATTGTCTAAAGACAACGACAAAAACATTCTTATTAATGCAGATATTGCATAAAAAACTAATAGGACCTCTAATGTTTTCTGTTTCATAGTTAGAAAAAAAGTGAAACAAACAAAAATGGCAAATGAAACCACTGGCACTGCTATTACTGTCTCAAAGTTACTTGATTTTGGTAAACTGTTCTTCTTCTACTTAGATCACATTGTTAAAGTCCTTAAAAACTGTTACCCACATGATTCTAACCAAACTAAGGTGGCTTACAGGCAGTCTGCCACTACATAACAGCAGAGAGTGGGTTCATGCTTGAGCATTTGCCTATGTTGTTTGCGGGTACATAACATGTGGGGCTTTCATGCTACTACATCGATTTTTGCAAGGGTACGTTGAGCTGAAATGTGGAACCTCGGCACAGCGTGTCTCTGTCAGTTCCTTTAGGCCCAGTAGACCTCTGCACCCACAGCTTCTGTTTAACATTAAAATCCAGCTTGATTTTCATTCAAAGCACACATTACCCACGGCTTTCATTTCCATGCAGGCCAAATGTTTTAATGTATAATTCATTACCTTAAATAATAATATTTTATCAACTTAAAACCTATGGCTTAGTCACATTTAGTTCAATTTTTTTAAATATTGGATGCAGTGACAGATAGGTAACAGATAACCAGAGTCTGTCTCATGTTGTTTAATTTGTTGTCATATTCTATTGTGTATTGACTTATTATCCCTCTTTTTTCTGTACAATGTCATTAAGTCAGGGTAATCTACTTTTATCTACATTTTGCAGTAAAATTTGAATCATCTGCTCTCTACATACATCAGTCTGTGGCTTTTGAATGGAGCCGATCCACAAAGTCCTCAAAGGACAAATTATGGAAACAGCTGCAATTAGTGGCTGATTTATATATTGTGGTAGGACCTTAGAGACTAATTAAAGGGCTTTGTGTTCTTGTCTATTTGAGACATGCTAATTTGAAGCCTTTTGACTGTGATTCACAAGAACAAATCTGAAATTCATGCATCCCATTTTGCACACGCCCACTGCAAATGCGAATACTCGGTGTAGTTGTTTAAATGGGAACTTGTAAACATCCAATCTCTGCATCATTAGAACAAATTCTCTGCAAAGCTAAAAGGAACAGCTTGTCCTTTATTTGATGGAGTTGCAGGATTGCACATTGCCATTGTGCTTATGGCCGATTGCTGAAAAAGTCAAAGCGAATTATCTGCAGGATTTTCCTCCCAAGGAACAGGTTTCCCTGTGTTTATTAAATTTGTGAAGAGTGCTTCTGAGCAATACACATTTTATCCTCTTAACAGTCAAATTACTATATACTCGAGCAATTACTTAATGTACTCTAATGAGATTTCCCCATGAAATGGAAGGATTCATTTATTTTAATGTGACGCATTCCATCGGGCAGCTTTATGCATCACATTCCCATTGCAATCCAGGGAGGCTTTGAGTCATACATAGTAAGAGGAATTTGGCTTTCAGAATTGCCACTTTGCCACAGCAACAGAGGTATATGATTCTGTGATCCAAGCACTGGGAATCTGTTCAGGGGCATCAGCAGGTCACAGCTGTTATTTTCAAGCTTAGCTTCCTGCAACCAGGTATTCTTTAGGATTAGTGGAATAATACCAGGCTGACAGGCCATGGGAGTGCGCAATCCAAGACATGACACAACAATAAAAGTGAATTTACGATATATCTACATGAATACAATCTAAGATATAAGTTCTTCACATGAGTCCTAAACGTAGCCATCCAAATTTACAAAAAAAAAAAAGAAAAATGTCACACTTGGTCCCTTATTAAAGGAATATCCGGTTGTGAATATGTGTGAGTAGCAACAAGAGTATGTGAACCTCTGAGGTTAGCAGTTATTTGTAGGTCAAATAAAAGAAGGTACGAGTAACCCTTGTGTGTCTAAAGAACAGGGTTCTATCAAATTCTGACCTTAAGAACATCTGTTTCTGGAAGTGTATGATGATTTCAGAGGATCTCAGATAAAGAGTTGCTGATGATCACCAGGCTAGAAAAGATTGGAAAAAAATAAAATTTCCTAAGATCAAGCCAGAAGGCTGTCGGAAAAAATATTATGTGGATAGATAAGACTAAAATATAACTTTCTGATGTAAATGATAATAACCTAATCCCATCTGTGCATGTGGGATGGAATGGCTTGGCATTATTGACTTCTGAATTATATCTGTGAATTCTTAGGGATGTTGTAAGAACGTGTATTCAATGAATCTCATACGAAAGTGGTTCATGCAATGTTTGAACATTAAGCATGTGAGTCCCTCTTTGAAAGAAGGTTTAAAGAATAAAGTTAATTATTTGAAAAGAGCTCACCCTTGGAGATAGTGTAAAGAGCCCAGAGGCTCAGAGTAGAGACGCTGCTGCTCTGCTTGAAAGGAGCCAATTGAGGTGGTTCAGGTAACTGGTCAGGATGCGTTCTGGAAGCCTCCTAGGGGAGGTATTTCAGGCATTTCCCACTGCAAGGAGGCCTTGGGGTACACCCTGGACTCGCTGGTGAGGTTATATATCTAAGATGGCTTGGATCCACCTCAGTGTCTCCCCAGAAGAGCTGGAGGTGGTGACTGGGGATATGTAGATCTAAGGATCCCTTCTTAAAGTGTTTGCAACATGGTCCCACATAAACAACAGTAAATAAATGGATAGATGGACATATTTGAAAGATGAGAGCAAAGGATATTCAGTTGGTTGTCAGCTGCAACTTCCCTACTAGAATTCACTACATTCTACTTACTGCTCCTTTAACAATTTACAAAGGGTAATAGTTGATAAAACACAATAGATTTCATAGATAGATAGATCAAACTTCTATCCTGCTTTTCTCTCCATCATCTGATTGTATGTATATATATGTATGTACAGTATCTCCAGCCACTTCCTTCTAGATACTAAAACCTTTAGCCTTTTCCAAAGAAACATCTGTCTGTGCTTTACAATACTTTGTAAAACCACAAAACTTACCAGAAAATGTCATAAGGTAATTCATGAAAACTTGACTATATAGACTGGAGAAAAGAGAGAACCAGTTAGATTTTTTTAAAAAAAGTATTGATATATCTGCCATTATGTTTATAAGCGTTTGATCTCTAGTGTGGAAAAATAGTTCTGAAAGGTTGTCTCTATACCTCAAATGAAAATTAAACTTTAGTCACACTTTGTAACTTTTGATGACAGAACTGACAGACGAGACATTTTGCTTTGTTACTGAAATGGATAATATGACGAGAGAGGACGTTGAAGAGCTACTCTCTCCATAAACCGATGTTCCTGCAGGCATCTTTTAAAAAACTGTCTTTCCTGTCTTCTTAGAGACAGGCCACAGGGGAACTTTGCTGTCAAATATTTGACAGTACACGTTATGTTTGTTACTTTACCAATTACACATAAACTGTGATACTAAGAACATTTTAGCTTTAGATGGAGCAGGCGCTGGCTTCAAGGGTTTTCAGATCAATTCTGATGTGTATCTCAATGAATATTAGTAAACCGTTCCAATATTTTGTCACTATTGAGAAGTGAATGACTGGATGAGGGGGAGATTTTTAGGGCCAAGCTGAGATAATTATCAGTAGATATCATGATCATGTACTCTTACAGTGTAGAAGTCTCTGTTAAAGAATGGGATACAGCTTTTTTTTTTACAGATGTAGCAGTACTTCAATGAAAAATAAAGGGATCAATATAAATATATAAAATAGGAATAAAAAATATTACAAATATTTAAAATTTAGTTTTGAAATGTATTTTCTATGGGTTCAGTTCTAAAAAAACCCCTCAAACTATTGAAGGAAAGCTACTTTTTTTCTTATTTCACAGCAAGATGTAGTGCTGGACTGATGGTCCGACACACACTATCTTCTGAAGAAATACTTTACTTTGAAGTTCACATAGACACATTTTGTAAGTTTTGGGCTGCAGTCCATGAGATTTGAAAAATGAAAGAAAACTTTCCTTTGAATTCTATGTAAAAGACGAGTGCCCAAGTCCAGTAATCTACTCCACAAATATGGTATTCAGGTGAAATAAAAGGATATCTTAATGGAGAGACAAGGACCTAAAAGATCATGCTCCCCTGATGTAGCAAACAGACAAGCATAAACACACACACACACACACACTCACTCACTCTCTTACATACACACACTCCTTAAATCCATTATGGTTTCAGACTTCAAAGCTCATATTGTGTTTTTTCTTCAGCATTCCGTGAAAATGGAGAGGGTTGCTGTATGTTTGCTGAGTAAATGTAATACCTCATATAATGTGCATTGCTGCCTTTACTGCCATACCTAACCGCAAACGCCTCGGTATACTTCTCCATTTTCTCCCATCCAATAGTGTGTCAAAATAATGTTTCCGTTTGCTTGTGATTACATTTGCGATCAGTTCTTATGGGCCCATATGTCTTTCTCTTCTGTTTTTCAGGTGGGATTTTCGAGCAAACAGAGGGACCTGTTTCACTTGTTAGCGCAGAGGAGCTTGCCTTTAAATTTGCCGTGAATAATATTAACAGAAACAGGACTTTGTTGCCAAACACAACATTAACATATGACATACAAAGGATTAATATCTATGACAGCTTTGAGGCATCAAGAAAAGGTGAGTGACTTGGTCTGATTTAGGATTTGTGTCATACTGTGGTTTGGGGCAGGGTTCTAGTTGTCTGTATTATTCCAGAAACTAGAATTTTGACTCAAAAATAAGCCTCTGTGATTTGTTTATTCCTACTGTTATAGAGCATACCTCACTTTCTCCTCAAGCTCTTCTTTCTCTTGCTCCTTCCCTTTAGCTTGTGACCAACTGTCTTTAGGTGTGGTTGCAATATTTGGGCCATCACATAGCTCATCATCAAACGCTGTGCAGTCCATTTGCAATGCTCTGGAGGTGCCGCACATCCAGGTTCGATGGAAACATCACCCCATGGACAACAGGGACACCTTTTATGCCAATTTGTACCCGGACTACTCATCATTAAGCTATGCTATCCTGGACCTGGTGCAGTTTCTCAAATGGAAAACAGCCACTGTTGTATACGACGACAGCACAGGTGAACACAGTATACTATTTAATTTAGTTACTCTACTCTCAGACACATAAGTGTGCAACTCAGTTGTCTCAGTTGAAACAAACAAACAAAAAAGAACAACTTTCCTTAATTTGTGCCATTTCTTTGAAGGTCTTATAAGGCTACAAGAGCTAATAATGGCTCCATCCAGGTTCAACATTCGGCTAAAGATTCGCCAGCTTCCTCTTGACACACAGGATACGAGGCCCCTTCTTAAAGAAATGAAGAGGAGTCGAGAGTTCCGCATTATCTTTGACTGCAGTCACCACATGGCAGCACAGATCCTGAAACAGGTGAGATTATTGATGTGGCCAATGACAGATGTGAGAATAAGCTGTCAAATTATGAGAGTATGTCAATAAATGAACACTCAGTGTTGCAGCTACTGTGTAGAATGCAATCAGAGGATAAATATAGGGCTTTGACCAAGACATGTAGCAACAGCAGTAGAAGATGCTGCAGTGTAATCTTTATCACATTGGGATTTCAACTTGTGACAGTTAGTATCCAGCGGTAGATTTCTGCCTCTCAATTTCCTGGTCTAACCAGTTGAGGGTAACAAGGGACAGGAGACTATCCCAACTGACACTGAGTAAAGTAGGGGTACACCATGGACGGGTTGCCAGTTTGTCAAAGAGTTAACATGGAAAGACAATTTAGTATCACCACCCTAACATGGATTTGTTTGGTCTACGGGAATAAACCAGAGTGCCTGTAAAAAACACAGAACTCAAGGCAGAAAGGCCCCATCTGACCAGCAGGACATTGTAATCCATCCCATTCCTCGCTCTTTATGTTAGATATCAAAGAGCTTAATTGATGTTCTCACTCTTGTTGCAAAGTGATACTTCCAAACATTGGCCCTCAAGCAGGGGTCCAACAACTAAAATCGACCAATCCAACTCTAAACAATGAAAGCCTTAGTGTGAGAGTGCAGCTGAAAAACAACAAAACAAAAATGCTAATTTCCATGACCGATACCCACAAAAGCTGCATGCATATTCAGATGTCAAATCCCGACAATAGACACAAAACCAACCTAATTACATGACAACACACCCACAAAGCATTAGTGATGGGTTACTAGTAGTGATCTCAAAGGAGTAATGACGTTGTGAAGATATAGCTGATATTAGATTGGAACTGCAGCCTATTAAATGTATTTCACATTGTGTGTGAAAAAATATGTATACGTCATCATGTAGATAATTATGTAGATAAATGTGCATTATTACCACAAACTTAAAAAATTAATACCACGAACTAAGGCTGCATAGGGATCAGAATCAGGGAAGGAGCAGCTAGCACAGAAGCCAAAAATATTTTTTGATTTTTTTTACCAATTGATTATGCCAAAAGTGATGATGATGGGCTGACTTGGCTAAACTTCTCAAATTGGAAAAGTATCTCTTTCCCAGAATTTTTCTGTGATGGACAGCATACATACCCAGCAGGAAAGCATTTTATTCGACCCTGTCATTCAAGAGTACAAAGTCTTAATTTTATGCACCAAATTTATTTCTTATGTGGGTTGCCTCCAACCTCTTATAAAAATTGATTTTGAGAATGGCACAGCTGATAAATAGCCGACAATGTGGTTGCTTATTGTCACCGGTGGCTGTGATTGTAAGCAACAGGCTATATAGCTCATCTTGCAGTCTTTTGGAACCATTGTCACCTTACTGAAAAGCCCTCAGGTTGCATGTGATTTGTGTACGCGCACAGAAAACTTTTCATGCATTCTATCATTATACAAGATAGGATTAGTCAATTTAATTAGTTAATAATTCAAATAGCTCTTTCATATAATCCTGAGTGATATGTGACGAGAGACAAGTGAATACCACTGTCTTCCAATCAGCACAGAGCTGGAAAAAGTCTAATAGGATGACAAACTAACTTATTTTAATCAACCACAGGGCCTCTCTGAGGGCCTAGAGGGCCCCGGTGGTTCCTGTCTGCTTGTAGCTTTCATTTTGTGTGGTTTTCTTGAAATTAAAACATGGAGTGCTCTATTTGCTAAATTCAATTAAATTCAATTCAATTTTATTTATATTGCGCCAAATTACAACAAATGTCATCTCAAGGCACTTAAATAATATAGTCCAAATCAAGCCAATTGGAATTCAATTCATTGTAATCATAATCCAATTAATTCATATGGAGCCAATTCAAAAAATAATATCCTAGCTAAGGAAACCAACAGATTGCACCGGAACTTGTCTTCAGTCCAATCTAAATAAATAAATAAATAATAATAATAATAATTAATGATAAATCTAAATAAAGGTGTTGTTTTAACATAAGCAAAAACTGATTTTTTTTTGTCCACCATGAGAACTACTAAGATCCATCGTGTTTCATTACTGAAACTGAATGTGACTTGATAGGAATGATTGTCAGTCAACAGAGAGCTGTCAGTGTGATGTACTGAACGGAGAATGTGTAGGTGTTCTGATGTTGTATAGATGTCAAGAACAGGCTGGTGGATCCCCCCCTACATTCTGTTTGCTGTCAGCTTCCATTATCATGCTTACCCAATGCAACATCACCACAAACGTTCTGCATACCTTATGTCAAGAAACCAGTATCCTTTAGAGATAACTAGTCAGAGAGGATTTTGGGCTAAAATCCCTTATATTTAATTTTATGACTGAATGACTTTAATGTATACAGGAAATACAGGAGAATAAGTGAAACTTGTGCACAGTTCATCATTTATTGATTTTTGTGCATCAATCATCATTTAGAACACAGCTTTACTGTGCATGATGGTCTTAGTAGAGGGTGCAGCCCCTCTTCATCTGTGTGTCTTGCATGTTTATCTCATAACCTCTTGTTTGAAAGTTTGGTTGGTCAAAAACCCATGGTTTTGTATGTGAATCTCTGTTGGGGAAATTGAAATTTCAGGTTTTTGTACACAAGTTAAAATACATCATCATTTATACATCATCTGTGTGCTTTGATTGATATGCAGTTTTTGTTGAATTTAAGACTGGTGGTCTCAACAGTATTGAACATGAAAATTAGGTTTGTGCACGTAAAACAAACTAAAAGAGCAATATGCCTGAGGAGAAAAATTGAACTGCATGGTAGCATTTCTGCTCCAGGTGCACAAATGCTACCCTGAAACTCACTAGTTTCTGTCTATTTAACTTTTGAAACTTTTGAGGTGGGTGATGTCTCGTCTCCCACTACGCAGTGTGTACAGGAGGACTTGCGTTCAGACTCAGGCAGGCGGGTGAAGAAAAGATTTGAAAACAAAACTAAAAGCACTGCAGTTGCAGGGAGCCTATTGCAGAACACAGAAAAGATTGTGACAGGCACTAAGCTGAACTCTGCAAGAAAACTGTGTAGTCAATGGAAAAAAAAACAAAGATGAGGATTTGAAAATGTATAAAGGAAACCGAATAGTATATATACTGAGGCAAGCCAAGACTGATTGTGTGTGTGTCAACTGTACATGAACAAAACAAAATAACATAGACCATGGCATGACCTTTGACCTAGTATTCCCTTTTCCTTTATTCCAGCTCAGACATTTTAATTGGCGAGGGTAATGAATTATCAGTAATACCAACTTTATAGGTAGAAGATGTAGTACACAACAGGAGAATTTGTCAGTAGTTGCCGTAAAATTTCTATTTCTTTTAAAGTATTATCACAATAAGCCATCAGCCTAATATTTGTAGTTTTATTAGTTGTACCATGCAGTTTAGATATTGATAGTAGTTGATTATAAGATAATTCGGCAAGTGGGTGACTTTAGAGTCATTTTTTGTAAAAGTAATGGAAGTTGTTAGTTGAATAGTTGTAGGCATTGAGTAGAATGAACAGAGTTAACAACGTTACTTGTAAACGTAATAGCTGGTAGTAGCAACAGAATTAGCAGTAATCTTAGTTATATTGGTAGTGCTTAAAATAAAATATTTTTTCTCCATCTCCAGTAGAGTTATACCAGTTGAAGATAGCACATCAGAGAGAAACAATTATAACTTAACTGAAAAGTTTTTTGTGGTCAGTGCTTTTAATGGTCCATAAACATGAACTTATCTAACAATGACCAATCAACAGAGAGACGTTCAGCTTGTCCCTGTCTCAAAAGACTCAAAAGTCAACCTGAGAGAAGGTATGCACTTGGGGGGAAGAATTTCTCCCTTGCAAGAATATTTTTGTACTTGAGGATACTGCTCTGCATGCTTGTTTCACATACACTGCTTTCATGGTTTCAGGGACTAAATACTGTACACTCCAAGTGATTACCCCAGTCACCAAAAGATTGCTCCAAGAATTAAGAGGCATTGAATTAACATAGAATTAGACAGATATCAAGTTATTCATCCTGTGATAATAGGCATATGATTGAATTTTAGAAGGGTTTAAAAATGACCTCTTGATCACTGCATTATGTTCTCAGCTACTATTTTGTTTTGTTATTATTCTGTAACATGCCAGGAAACAAAATATTATGTGTTCTCCTATGCATCTGTCAGGTTGTATTCTTTTACAGATTGAGGAGGTAAAAATGTGAAACCTTCCAACAACATATTTTTTAAAGAAAAAAGAGAACTGTCCTTCACTGTCATCTGCATTAATTAATTATGAAATGTTATCCTGCTATTGACTGAAAGAATGGTTAACAGAGAATTATTTAACCAAATTAACGGTTTGCAAAAATGAGCAATTTTGGTGTAGTGGAAAATTTGCATTTGTTTATAAAAAAAATCCCTGCTTACACTGAAATCATATAACAAAGTTTGAATGTCATGCACATAAATCCATGTCTATAAATGCATAAGCAAATTTGCCTTCATTTAAGGCTAACATCTTATTTACATAACCTTAAGTTTTTCACAACAGATGGTGCAATTAATGGAAAGCACAGCTGCCATGGGAATGCAGTGCCTTTGAATTTCGATAGACTGAAACAAGTGGTAGTGATGGAGTGTTCAGATGTGAGGCAAATATCACAGAAGTCTTTTGATTGAAGGTTCTCTGCTCTGCTGGGATGGCATCCCATGCCCTGGGCCATTCAAAACCATTTAAATGCATAGAAAAGCATCAAGAACTGTCGCTACTTTGTAATTCTGTGGACCACACGCGGTTCAGAAATCCCAGCAAGCATTAGCAAAATCTTAGTCAATATGCTCATTTAAATAAGGCTTTTCCTCTTTAATGTGAGATATTTAGAATAGAAAACAATAGAAAATAGAGTTTTATCTTTAGGATTGTTTGTTGTGAAGGGGCTCCTCTGTTTCTAAAACACCCTGACATGATAAAATGACCATTTTCTCCATCCTGTCTCCTGTATTCATTCACACCTTTCTTTCCCATCCCCTGTCTCTATATGCTTCCAGGCCCAGACCATGGGGATGATGACAGAGTATTACCACTATATCTTCACCACTCTGGTAATGTACCATGCTTGTTAATGCAAATAGTCTCGTTTGTTCTCATCTCCTCTCTGCTTGAGTTTTTGATGAATAGTGGCTAATTGCCAATAGAGCCTGGATCCAGTCCATAACATCAATTTTGTTTGACAAGCCAGAGGCATAATGGAGTCTTGGGCTTGTTGTAGTAAACACTCTGCTTTATAGTAAAGTCGACAGAAGTCTTTGAATACAAAACAACATATTCAGATTCAAAACTGAATCTTACTTCTAAATTAAAAGATAAACTCAAACCTCTTGCCTATATGTAGAAAAGAAAATCATTAAGATTATATAGCTGAGATACTGATATGTATTGATATGAGACCCATCAAATTTTTGACTGAGTCAACATGAATTAGATATACCTGGAATATATTGAGGGTTGTAAGTGTGTATGTGCACCTGCAAGTGTGAATATAAACCGTTTTTTCTAGAATCCCATTTATACATGTCATCATTATGTTCTCAGTAAGGATGTAACTAAATTGGAAACCAAATGTAAAATGCTAAACTCGAGCCACCTGAACAATAGTTTACGTATCAGTGGCTTACGTCAAGATTACTTTTTCAAAAGGCCATTATAGCATTATTAGCCAGATTCACTCCTGTTAAGTGTGCTGGTTAAGGAATTATTATGCTGAGAGTTATGCTAGGTCAGATATTTTGATAAAGAAGGGCTGTTCCTGCTGAAATATGTTCATCACCTTTCTAGAAAATGAAAAGGTGTGTGGTCTCAAGGTGTTCAGAACCTATTATCTGTTACAAGTTATCTATGCATAAATGTTATGTCCAAGGCAATGAACTACACTTTGGCTCTGCCATATGTTTGTGCCATAAAAGGGCATGTTTAAGGTAACTGTAATGTTAATTATTTTCTATTGTTTAATAGTATCTTAAGTTCACACTAGTAAACAGATCTTGTCTGGCTAACACAAGCAGGCCCAGCAGGCTGCTCCTCACTCTAACCCGAGCTATATGTTGACAAGGAGACTGAACGGGAATGAATACCAGCATGCTCTGTGCTGTTCCTTTCACCCTCTGTTATTGTCTCTGTTTCTGCCTCTCTTGTGCACTCACACTCACTGTCTCTGCAGACTTGGCCAGTCTGTTGTGATAATGTGATATGACATAGAGGTCCAGGCATGATGTATGTCATCTTTCACACTTGACAGCGTGGCAATGACATTGTTCTGCCATGTGTCATGTTCATGTACCATGTCTACTGCTTTAATATGGAAATCTAAAAACTCCTTTATATTGCTGTAGCACAAGTTTATGTGTTTAAACGCTTCCAGACAGTTTGTTCAGCAAAGTAATTTATTGAAAACTAACTTAAAAACTTTGATTTGATTTGTTTTTTATTTGTTATTTTTTTCAACAAACAATACTTTCCACATGAAGCCAGGTTATCTTTATAGGATCAGTGTGGTACCTATCTAAAGCTGCAATATGCTGTCTTATTGACAGACATACCATTAAGAAGATTATACCTGGCGGCGTGATTTGATCCAAAGTGATGAATACTTGCATGGTGAACATGGCAATACAATTTGCTCTCGATGGAATTCACTGATGTCTGTGTTTTATCTTCTGAGGTGGGCAAAGTGCCGACTTATTAGAGCGTGAAAAGGCAACAGCACAGTGGTATGGGGGTAATAACTTCCTTGTCCTTTGAAATGAGTCTGTCATAGCTTCTGTTCTGTAATAGCTGTCTCTGAGAACTTAAAGCTGAGAACTTCATGTTTGCCCCCACCATAATATGTCTGTGTGAAGAATGTTCTTCTGGTAAAGATTTCACTTTAATGCAATTGCAATCTTATTGAGTTTGTGTTATGTTCGTGTGTACATGACTGCATTTCTAAAAGTCACTTAGAATCAAATTTGAAAAAAAAGTTCGAACATATTGCTTTTCTAAAATCCCGCAATGCCTTCTTAGAAATAAGAATGTCAAAATTGATGAAGTCTTTCAATACAAACAATTCTGTCCCAGTTAGTTTGTATTCTTAGCATCAAAGCTAAGAAACCTGTGACCTTAACTATTTTCCTGTGTCATTTAGAACAACAGTGATTTAGTTTGATCTTACATTATGAAAGGAGGTACTGTATTGCATTCTAAAGTGGGGGGGTGGATACATTTTTTAATGAGTAATGACGGCCCTACTTTAGCGAGCGTGTTCATGCCCCTGTTCTCCCAGCACTAACCCCACAGGGTGTTAATGAAATATCTGTGTTCATCCAAATGTCTTTCCCAAGCCCTACGGCCCATTCTGACATGACATGTGTCAACATGTGACTTCACACTTCAGTTACAATCGCTGCCCCAGAAATTACAGCAGCTCAAACTGAATTTCTTTTTGCTTAGAAGTTGCCAAGGGAATGCAAGTGTTGAATTATTAATATGATCCAACTGAATGAGTTTTTTTTTCTTGTTCTTTAATTTTTCTGAGCTACTAAAAAATAATTAGAATCTGCCACCCTGAAACATGCACCCATACCCAGTTTTTTTTTTTTTTTCAAGGGACTGTGAAACAGAAAGACAAAACAGATCACAAGCTTTTGCCCTAAGCAGTATATTTCATTATTATGTAGGTACAAAAAAAACAATAATAATTTCTCAATTGTTAAAGGATTTGACTCTGCCACCAGAGCCTTCTAAGATTGAATTTACAACATAGTCACTGCTTTGTACGCTGTATCTAAATGTTCTTACTGAAAATGACTGAATCGCAGTATCAGTAGTTTACTTTGTTACGTTTTATGGGATGAAAAAAACACTATACACTATACACAATATTTTAAATGCACTCAGTGCTACATGACTAAATCAGAATTCTGTCCTTCCATTTCTAAAGGACCTGATGGCCATTGACCTGGAGCCATATCGCTTCTGTGGTGTCAACATGACTGGCTTCCGCATCCTCAATGTAGAAAATCCTCAGGTTGCATCCATTGTTGAGAAGTGGTCAATGGAAAGGCAGATACCCCCTAAACCAGATTCCGGCCTGCTGGAAGGCATCATGACGGTAAATTTGTTATTACTCTTTGATATGTTTAAATTCAGTGCTGAATGCCTATATTCATCAGTCTGTCTTTTCCATCTAATGTTGATTTTCAAGTTGAGAAATGGTTTCCACCCAAATATTTTACTATCGTGTCTCTCTACAGGCTGATCCAAAAAATTCTGTATGAAATATTTTGATGAAATTCTTGAGATTGGATTCTAAAATTCCAAAATATGCTTACTTTTTTATTTTTAAATATGACCATTGATGTCCGAGATAAACCTAGGATTGTATGCACTTCAGCAACTCCTGTTTACTCACGGTTCTTGAGGGTAAAAATGTCTTTTTGATTTGGGAGCGTAGAAGGCATGCCAGATATAGCTATAGATATTTAGATAGAGATAAGAATAGCACAGAGTTACAGTACAAATGTGAGTTACATTATGGAGTGAACCAACACCATTCATTATTCCCATCTGCAGTGGTTATGCTTGTAATCAGCCATTCACTTCACTTTCTTCCTCCAAAGTGCCATATCTCTTCATGGTCATTCCTGTTCAAAGGGTAGTTTATGTCAGTTGATATATCAACATGTTTAAAAAAATATAATGATTTTGGCATGATTGGGCACAATGAGAATCATATAAAGATAAAACTCAGAAATTTCCAAACAGATGTATGTATTTTTACTCGAATCATCTTGTCAGCAATGTAAACAAAACAAAATTAAGCATCGGGTTATTAGTTGAACAAATGCACATATTCCCCATAGATAATTTATTATTTGAACTCCTCACTAAAATTCAGAATCTCTTCAAAGTTCAAATCTAAAAGGTTATGGAATTTAGAAATTTTATCTGTAAAGAGAGTCTGAAAAACCTAAAATCCAGAGTCTGAGATGTGGGGACATCTATAAGCAAAAACTGCAAATTGTAACCAATTGAATACATCATACCTATCCTAAAATTACAGTGGACACAGAAGATTCCAAAAAGACCCTTAAAATCTGCATTGACCGTGATTGTGGATCTTGTATCAGCACACAAAATTGACATATTGTGACCCAACTGTTTACTCCTTTCTACAGCCACCAGCTGAAATAATGTTCACCCCTTATTCCAGACAGATGCAGCTCTGACCTATGATGCAGTCCACATTGTCTCCGTCTCATACCAGCATGCTCCACAGATGACTGTGAACTCACTGCAGTGCCACCGCCACAAACCCTGGAGATTTGGAGGGCGCTTCATGAGTTTCATCAAAGAGGTGATGGGGCACCTTTGGTCTATTGCTGTTTGATTTCACAGTTATTTATTTTGGAGGATTTAGTTCTAAGGAAGACAATTGAAGTGGTTTGAGGGCCAGGTAGTCATTTGGTTCATAGACATTTACCTAGCAAATCAATCACATTCACATACAAAATGGACTGAGCCTTCATGGCTAGATCAAAGCAGCATTGTGTAATCAGCTTTTGTTTAGTTTAACACAAGATTCTGACAGTGCCTTGAAATACAAAAACAAGCCCATACAAAATGACAGATTGAGAATATGTATATGCCACTATATGTATCTTGGTTTGTTAAACAAACAAAATCATTTGAATTTGTGTTATGGTTGGTTATTATATTACAAATAATAGGAATTCCATTTGGTTTCCCTGGACATTATTTTGTGCACAAGCTTTACTCTCCAGGAGGGATTCCTCATTTGTCTGAACCGTGAGGAGTGGTTGGCAACTTTTACCATCCATTGTGTCCCCCAAAGCTTTTATTTCCTCTTAGGCTAGGTCTCCATGGTTGACCACCACTGCTGTTTTTTTTTGTTTTTTTTTTACATCCTTCACTCCAAAGCATGCTGTCAGCATTTGTGACCAGTTTTGAGGATGCTTTTTGGCAAGCTTGGGCATATTTTCCAGTAGAGCTCTCTCTTGAGTTTTGCTGGATGACAGTGAAGGAGTGTGTCTCTGTAGATCTCCTGATTCCTATGCATCCATTCATAGCATGGCAGTATGCAGTGACAACTGCATATCGTCTGCTAGAAGACTGGTCCCAGATCCTAAGTTAAAGTAGGCTGCTATAAAACAAACTAACCCCTTTGTCATATGGTGCCAATGCACGGGCTGCACTTTGCCTTCAGTGAAACGGTCACAAGCACTGTCCTTCAGTTTATGACAGAGATTACTTAGGTTGTTAATTCCAACCTAGTTTAGCTTGTGTGTATCTGTATATGGCTATGCGTGTGTTGTGGTCCATCAACTTGTGTAAGAAGGATGCAGGATGACCCAAGATATGTGTTAATGACGGCCGCTCCCCCTCCAGCCTTCAAAAACTGCCACAATGTTTAAAGCTAAGTACTGGGTAGACGATGACCTGGCTTGTAGCATAGCTCGTTGTGAAGCAGGGTCAGAATCAGATCTCAAAACGAAAGGCATAACCTTTTTTGGCACTAATGTAATGCTTTGAAAGAAATTGTTGGTGTGTTGGAAGTTGGTCACAGCTTGTGGCTCATTCAAGGGTATCCTTCACAAACTGAGAGCATCCTAGAGAGAGCAACATCTTATCTTTTTGTACGTCATTTGAGGCATTCTCTCTACATGTATTCAAGCAATATCGTGTTTGGAATTGTTTTAGCCTAAATCCTGAGCTTGCTTCAGTGAATAGGAAGTGAAATAACATTTTTCATTTGACCTGCAAAGGTAGGTATAGTGGGTTGATTCCACTTCATCTCAGGTTTTTATCTAACCAAGCATTCAAAACCTTATTTATGTCTGTGCATTGCACTGAAGTTAAGGTAGCTTTCGATGAGGTACACAGGTAGTCCAGAGAAACACACTATTCTGACTCTTGGCTGTGTCACATAACAAGTTCAGTCTATATTGTTTTTTTTTTTATGTTGTTTTATTTATTCTGAACATTGTTGTGGTTTGCTGCTGAAACAGAACATAACTATTTGTACTCAAGAACTGTAGTGCAAAACACAATAGGGACAAAAAAATCCAGCTACTAGCTAATACAGCTACATTTCTGAAAACATACTATTGAAAACTTGTGTTTTCTGTAATTTCCTGAAATGTCAAAGTGTTTAATGTTTTTTTTTTTGCACTCTCTTTGGTGTTTTTTGATTTGGCATTAGGTTTACGCAGTTTTTTTTCCTTCAGTTTTTCCTTTAGATTTCTGTGTTGTGGTGTTCTCTGAAGAATATGTTTTGTTGTGTTTTTTCAGATGTCTGTTTTCTTAAGAGTTCTTGGGTGTCAGTTTCATTCTTGTATTTTCTGAAATGCTGTTCAGTTTTACAGTTCACGGCCATCATAATAATTACATGTTGGTCCGTGTTACAAGCTTTTCTTGATGCATCAAAAGACTTGGTGAATAAGGATTGGACACAGTGATAACATCGCTGCGATTTTGGTAAAGTTAGATTTGGTCGGGGGCATAAAACCAACTTTAAATGTGTGATTTGGCTGGCTGAAATATTGAGCATATTGAGCCTTGATAGAAAGGCCTGCAATGTAAGCACCAATTTGTAATTATATGTATTGAACAATATAATGTTCTGTAATAATTTGTAGTATTCAACAACATCCAGAATTCCAGAATTTTCCAACTACACATAATCTGGCACAGAATCCATTATTGAAATTGTTTGTGTCATAGCGGTAGAAACAATTCTGCTTGTCAGCCAAATGTGCAAACCCACGATTGCATATAGGCTTTACATCGTCACAGTACACATCAAACACTGCTGGTGTACATCTGTGATAATTATGTTGAATGAATTAGTATTGCTTGCCATTTTCAGTTGATACACAGAAATATATTATATATACATATTTATATATGTATATATATATATATATATATAGAGAGAGAGATAGAGAGAGAGATATGGAGATATAGAGAGATACTGGTTACAGACTTCATGATTTACGCTTGCTTCAAAACAGGAGTGTGACACGCTCTCAAGGTCGAATTGGCCCTCTGGATGGGATATGGCTTAGGCATATATGTCACTCTCTGAATTAAAGCTGTTTGAACATGCCACCCACCTCAGTGGCAATAGGCTACAGGGAATGGCGTGTGGGAGGGTTTTGAAAAATAGTGACACAAATTTCTCCTTGAAGCTTCGATCTTCTCACAACAAGTTCTGGCAAGCTATATGCTGGACATATAACAGGTTGTGAGGTTGTCACACTTTGGGTTTTTTTAAACATCGGGAAAGTGCTGTAGCTCAATGCACAATGATTGATCACCCTATTCAACTGAAACCTCTTATAGATCTTTTGCATGCATCAAAGACTGTGACTGAATGAAAGAGACGCCGCTGCCAAATGAGAAATCAGTGTCTGCAAACAAAAGCGTGAACAAATCTTGACACCACTTTTGAAATAAGGATTCGCTCTGAATGGGTGAGCATGCAGTTCAAATACAAAGACAAGGACAATCAGTAGAGTCAGTTTCATTAAGGTTTGAACATGACTGACTCTTTAAAAGTGAGAAGAAAAGGTATGTAGCAGAGAATGACATGTGTTTGCACATGCACTCATCTGTGGAGATAGCGGGTATTAGGGAGTCATAATAGGGGGCAGTTATATGTCCCCACCACCTCTCCCCCACCCCCCATGAGGAATCAAGCAAAAGGAGATGGTTGTCAATTAACTCCATAGTCTGGAGGGAAAATGCGTTGGAGGCGTTGGGATGTAAAATGTAATTAAAAAAAGGAAATGCACAAGCACAGTTTGTGTTTGTACTTTTGGTCTGTGTATGTGTGGTTGTGAATTACTCTCAGGAGAAGATAAAGAGTGTTGTAGTATGATTTGTTGGCAGGACCTATGAAATTCCCTCATACTTATTTGTTTATTTCTGTTGTAAAAGTATTTTGTGCAGATAAAGAACACGATGTAGTGCATGTAACAGCATTACATCCATGCTCTAAATCTACATCTTCATCTGTGAATTGTTAGTTTCACAAACCAAATATAAGAAAAACAAATATTGATCACAGCTGATCAGAGATGTTTATATTCATCCTATATAGGCTACTCTTAACATTACAAAAATAGAGTTTCTGATTTTACAAATATAGGCATAAATATGCTGAAATGTTATCTTTCAGTCACACTGGGATGGTTTGACTGGAAGGCTGTCATTCAACAAGACGACTGGTCTACGCACAGACTTTGACCTGGACATCGTCAGCCTAAAGGAGGACGGACTTGAAAAGGTAACTTTAGTGTCAAACGTTGTTATCAAAGTTATCTTTACTGATATGAAGTAAGATGACAACGATGATGCTTCATCACACACAGTGCATAGAAATACTGAATCTCTGTAATAACTATACGTTAAAAAGAATTTAACGGATTAGTGATTTCAACAATTATGTTTCAGATTTTCCACAGTGTGGAACAGATAATACAGAATTGACAGTATCATTTACCTCCTAACAAGGAAGCAAATTGGCTGTTGCAACATAAACATAAGTTAGTGGATCATAAAGCAAATTGGATTAGGGTACACATTAGGGTGTTAATTGCTGCCTCTCTTAATGATAATTTGAGGTGATGCCCAAAATGCTGTTTGGGGGTAATGAGCTGTACAAGCATGTTTTACAAAAAAGAGAAAAAAAGAAGTGTGAAAAAATAACAATTTAGGTTGGGATGTCAAACTTTTTTTTTATTCATCATTTATGTTTCGTAGCATGCTGGAGGGCGATTACAAAAGCTATTCTCCTCTAAGGGGCTTTCATACATTATGGATACATCAAATCATACAGATAAGTCCCATTATGACTTGCTCAAGTTCTCCTTAAAGGCTAAAGACTATTTAATAGCAGAGGATTTTGAGTTTGTAACCCTCCTGAATGGAGCTTGTAACACTGCAGCTTTAAAATAATTCTCTCTTTCACTGTCCCTTCATGTGGTCAATCAAGTTGAAGCACAATAATCTTGTAAAAACTATTTGATGCCATATTATATTATGCCTTTTCATCTTCTCATTGCACCTCTGACAAATCCTGAAGCATTTTATATTTGATCCAACAGTGTGCTGCACATTGCTAGCTCTTTTTTTCTCCTTGTATATCCGTGGAATCGGCTTTAACTGTGTGAGCCTGTTAAGATGTGGACTTTTTTTTCCCTCAACTAATCCATTGTGATTGAATATTAACCCAAGTTTGAGCTCATGCAGAAATATTGGACATGTTCTCTGAGTGTCACTTTCACTCAACATGAGCATGCTCAGGATGGTGAAATAAATGCAATACTCTTTGTGTGGTTGCATGAGTAAATAACTTTTTTGCTAATGATGTTAAATGAATTGAGCTAATTGTAATTATATACAATTAGAAGCGGCTTTGCAAAGCAGAAATGATTCTGGTGTTTTTAAATTCTCTCCTGGAGTCCTCTTCGGTTGTGTGACAAGCTGAAACTAATGTGCTTTTCAAATTAGAGCATATGCCTCTCCCTGGATTAGGCATAGAGGACATTATCAGAGGTTTTTCATGCTTTTGTGTGGTGGTGGTGGGAGTGGGGGTGTTGTACGTCTTTAAATGGATCCACCTCAAGCACAAACCCTAGTGAATATTAAAAGCTCTGTGTGTAGTAATAGAGGAAATGGAGGAGGGTTTGGTGGAGCGCTTGACTTGCAAACAGAGATTGTTACAGACAGCCACAGGACTATTTGTCCTAATGATATGTTCCACTGTGTATCTCTACAATGTGCAGATAAATTTGCCCGAGGGCTTCTTGCATGTATAACGTCTTTTATTTGTTCAAATCACTTGGCTTATCTTACTGAGATTGCAGTGGAAATATTTCGCAATCTGGCCAATAACCTTTCCCTATATTTTATTAAAATTGACTGTAAATATTTGCTATTTCTGTTGGTGTCTCATTATTTAGCCATATATCTATTATCCGTCTTTTTGTGTGTCTGACTAATCAAATTCATTGTTTTTAGTCATTTTTAATATGATTCCACCTTTTGTAAATTGCTCATCATGCTTTGTGTCTACCAGAACATATCCTTGACAACCCCTTGCTTTCCAAAGTACCTTACCTTGCTGATAAAAGGTGACTCAGCCAATCATCTAATGCTGCTACAGATGTGTGAGGCCTGGCACTAATGCAGGAGATGGTTAGCAGATGATTCTGCTGAGGTCATAGCTCACCGACCGACACAGAACACTTAGCTACACAGTTTTTATCTTCCACAGGTGGGGAAGTGGAGTGCGTCAGGAGGTCTTAACATCACAGAAGTGCCGAAGCGAAAAGGGATGAACATCACTGATTCCCTGGCTAACCGCTCCCTTGTCATCACCACCATTCTGGTAGGTCAAATGTTTAGCCTGGTGTGCAAAATGTCCTATTCCTTACCTCTCCCCAGTGTTCCCCCATAAAATAAAATGAAATCCAAGCCATACTGTTGGGTTTTGTTTTTAATTTGTATGTATTTTTCATGGTGATATTTTTTTCAATCTGGAGAGAGTCATCTACATTTTGCAGCAAACATGTTGCAATATTAGAAAAGTCCTTGTGCTCGGGTTACACCTCTTTTCTCTCTAACTGACACAGGATACGGTTAATACTTGTCAAATCAAATCAAATCACAACCATTAGTAGTTGTACTATGTGTTATAAAAACTGAAACACAGCAGACTTTTAAGCTCTCAGAGGCCTGGAACAAAAAAAGAAGGAAACACTGAAATGGAAATAGTGTGATATGATAAAGGAGTTCTGGGAATATGTTAATTACACGTTCATAATGCATGAGCTAGGTAATGCCTTCTCCAGACCCACATTACCATTCATGCTTTTAGTTGTATGTACTTAACTCTGTCACTGGCTGTCTTTGTCTTTGCAGAGTTTTAGGGGAGGTGCTAAAACAGACGTAGCCCATACAACCCCTTCAAGCTACAATGATAAACACTGTTATTATGCCTATATTCAACCCCAAAGCTATAATTATGACATGCAAGGTCATGTTGGGGCATAATTAATGCCTATCAGATGCCATCTATGTTAATTCTGTTTCAGAGTGAAGAAATGGAACAAGGGTTTAAGTGTTCTAATGTTGAACTACTGCACTGAAATGTACCAGTTACTGATTTTATGTCAGAGTGGTGTAATGTTGATTTTACTTTTTTTTTTCCTCACTCTCCAAGTGTTACAACTGCACTTTTCTAAAACATTTTTTGGATCAGTTTTTTGTTAAAGCATAAAAATATACTTTTTAATTTGCTGTTTCTTTGGGAATCATTAGTTTAAGAACATAAAACTTTCCAACTGTAGAAAAGATACTCAACTTTAATATCAGTCTCCCCTCGTAGCATAATGAAATTGCATCAAACTGATTCTCAGTGATGCATGAACAAGACGTCTGACAGCTTTATAGTGATAACTCTGTAGAAGAGATTAAGGCACTTAATGTGTTTTTTCCCCTTACATTAATTGTTTGCACTCCACTGCCTGTAATGTCTTTGCGCAGGCCCACCTTCCTCCTCTTTCTGTTATGCACGCCCATGGTGCGACTTAGAGGGTAGAGCTGGTATAAACACTTTGATTTGAGTCCAAACCTTGGGGAATAGCAAGAACTGGAAGGCTAGAAACAGATGGTAATGGCTTTCTCCCTTAACATTCAAACTTTTTGATCAAGTTAATTGGACAACTTGAGCAAAGTTTGTTGCTAAGCATTTGCTCTCTAAATGCATTGTTATCAAGAATAATTTCTAGGCCATCCTGGATGTAATGTCCAAAAGGCTTTAAACATATATACACATATATATATAAATTAAATATGTGCATAGAGAGAGAGAGAGAGTGAGAGAGAGAGAGAGATTGTATTTTTTGTTTCCCCCTCCTGCACTGCATCCACACCACCTTTGCCTCCCCCTATAAAACAAATTTCCTGAGAGAATTAAGAGTGTCATAGCTACCCGTTTTCTCTTTGACTGCATCTTTTTGCTTAGTGTCACACACAAAAAGGGGGGAAAAACACAATGCAGGGGGTCACCTTCACAGGAGAATCAATTACTCTGCTTCAGAGCTCAGTTAGTAAATTATACATCTGGCTATTGGGGGCAATAAATTGTACTACGACTTTTGCATAAATGGACCAACATGTTTTGAAATGCACAGCAGGACGTGCGAGTCTGTCTGGCAGGGAAATGGTAACAGGCACTAAATAAAGGAAATCATTTATGAGCAATTCAGTGTTAGTCATTGTCACTGCAGGCATCAGCTCAGTTGATCTCCCTTGGAGGATGGTGACAATTGATGAAGGCACCATCGTGGGCATGTTCCATTTCACTGCTGCATTCTGCTCCTAATCAGGCTTTTATACAGCCCAAATTATGAGCAGCCAGGCAGGGTATTACAGGCCACTAAAGAGTGTCAGCTACCTGACCATAAAATGAACCGACCTGTGCACGAGCTGAATAGGTCAATGCACAATAGTATGTGGGAGCAGGATTAGTTAGCTCAACAGTGGAGGCACATTTGTAGTACAGTTTCAACATTACTTCGGTGTGCATTACCATAATTTTTGAGAACATAATAAAGGGTTATACTGCAGAAGACATTTACATATATTCAAGTTTTAATCTTGCCCACAACTCCTATCATTATTATATCTGTGTAGAAAAAACACAACCTTGTTTCATATTTTAACACTCCCTGTATCCACACACTGAACTTGAAGCTGCTGTCACTTTTTGTTAAGTGCAACAACGACTCGTCAGCTCAGATCACTTTGCTTCAATTAGGTGTATGTGCTGAAACAAATTGAAAAAGCTGACCTCACCGTGGCTTCTCATTTGATCTTTTGGGTCTGCGCAGGAGGAGCCATATGTCATGCTTAAGAAGTCTGACAAGGCGCTGGTTGGGAACGACCGATTCGAAGGATTCTGCATCGACTTGCTGAAAGAGCTGGCCAGCATCCTGGGCTTCACGTATGAAATCCGTCTGGTGCCTGATGGGAAATATGGCTCCCAGGATGACAAGGGCCAGTGGAGTGGCATGATTCGGGAACTTATTGAACATGTAAGTTTGAGTTCTTGTTGCATTTGATTTTTTTCTCCAGTGACATCTGAGACTCAGATGTAACTACTATGACTTCTTATTTGCAGATGGAACCAGCAGTAGGTTGACTTATCTTAGTATAAGCACAATAAACCATGAGTCTAGCTGCACACGGCGGTAATGAAATAAGCCCACCAGCACCTGCAAGGCCCACTAATTAATACAGTGTGACTTATTGGTTTAAAAGTTGCAAAATAATAATTTCACCTTGTTACAAGGATAATTTGCTTGATATTTTTTGGCCTTGGCAGTTGCTAGGCACCTACAAAACTTTCAGGAATATACAGCAGTGACGATACACTTTACATGTTAATTTTGCTGGCCTGAGAAGAAGATTGTTGAATACATGTCAAATTTCTTTAATATGTGTTACATATACTTTACCTGAGTTCTGTATAAATCCGTATCTGTGTAATTTACAAAAGCATGCCACTGAACCAGATTGCAGGTCATGTCCTCCATGTGGACAGTGATTTAGATATGATTGAATACAAGTCAGGAGGAGCCCGCAGAGCTGTCAGTTACGTTTAAGGCACATTTATGTCAAGGTTGCTCAAAATGTTACAGGTGTGTTGGTGCGGTTCAGTGAGACTTAACACTTCCCGCTGCTGGATAAAACAGAGACCTCATGAACATTTTATACCACATATGTTGTAAGGATTCAGGCGACAACACTGACAATCATCTTTCTGAGGGATAGTGGGCCGTCACAGCCATCTGTGTCACACTCAAAGTCTCGGTGGTCATGAACCAGCCTCACATCCAAGTGATGGCGGGAATTCTCAGGTGGCATTTCATAAGTGTCCCTGTCGGTACTCTCCCTTTGTCCTCAGCCCCATTAGTTCAGCGTTGTACTCAGCTGAAAACTTGTAATAGCTTAAGTGGCATTTAGTACAGAGAATTGTGTGGCAGGAGTCAATGGCTTGGTACTGAAAGGACTGGAAAAGGAAGACTCCCACTGCAGCGCTTCTACATCCAAGCTTTTTGCCAGATCTGTGATGATAACAATAACCTTTGGAGGAACAAATGGATTACCAAAGACAGTGAAGAAGATGCATGGCTCTATCATTTAACAGCAGTTTATTTTTATTTTTATGATTCTGTTCATTAGACAAAGAAAAGGAGTGCTGTTATTCTCTGGTTGTTTTTTTAATAAGGTTGTCATGTACCGTCTGGTGATTGAAACTTCTGCTCGGACCGTAGATTTAAGCTGTTAAACACAAATACATAGCTGCATTTAGTATTAGTTTATGGCGTTAAAATGTGAGAAATTTAGAAATACAGAAAAAAGCTTTAGTTTTCTATATACATTTAGCTTTTTTACATTCATTTCCAGCAGCAGAGCAGGAGATTAGCATCTATACCACTGCTTATTGCTTTTAGTGCTTCTTTTCAAGTAACCAAGGATGCATAATGATATTTTAGTGGAATTTTGGTCGGCTCTATTTTGTGGTCCAGTGGTTCCTAACGATGCTTTTGTGGATAATCTGATCACAATTCAGCAGACTTGAATCATAAACTGAAAGGGAAGCTCAAACGATCTGAACCTGAGATGAGAGACTGGTACGGATGGTGATTTGAGAGAAATAAACATGACCACAAATCTGAATCAATTCCATTCACTGAGTAAACCTTATACAAAGAGATAGAGAAATGAAAGTAAATGCACAGTTACATTTGTTATCTCTTCAGTTTGTATTTGTAATTGCTTTCTAAGAACCACTTAAAAACCTATTGCCCCATCCTTGAGTATTCCGCTAGATAAGCTGAATAAAATCTGTGCTTTTTTTCAGAGGGGTTACAGTAAGATAAGGTCTCAGGTATAAAAGGTGGAAATTGTGTTTTAGCAGATAATATGGTCCCAAAACACAAAGCTCATAGATTCACTCTATCATCTCACTTTCTGTACTCTTATAAATTATAACTGAATTACAGGATTGCATATAACCAAGAACAAGACTTGGGTTTGTTAATATCAGTTAAGCTTTCATTTCTGTAGTGATGATGTGACAGAAACAGAGTAAAACATTTATATCTGAATATGATATCATGAGATTTACTTGCCATTTAACTGAAGTTTCAGAATGAGAAACTGCAAAGTTGCAAAGTGTGACAATTTTACTATTGTGGAACTCACAGTACTTTGTTTTCCACTCCCAAAGCTCACTGCTGTGCCAAAGGGCATTGTTTAGAAGGTGCTAAATGATGCAACAGGCCTTGTTAAACTTGATTAAGTCAAAATAGATGATCACTTTAATCATGCTGTGATGTAAATGTTAATAGCATCCTTAGCACATCATTTGTTTCTTGACAATTAATCTTTGCTAAGACAGATACACTGAAAAGTTATATATATAAAAAAGTTGGATAGATTTGTGTTAGAAAGGAAGAGTCATTATCTAACTGGGTAACACAGTTTGCAATTCTTTCTCAGAAATATTCTATTTCAAGAAGCATATGCCCAGAAGTGGATGGATAAGTGTGATTTTGACTTTTATCTGAGGCAACAGGATGACATGTCTGTGAGCGTGACTGACCCATAGCTGCAGGGGCACAATTTGAACTGCCATGACAGCCAAAACAATTCTGTCGTCCCTGCCAAAACGCCCCCCCCCCCTGTTATAGGCCACAGCAGCCTTGTATTTACACAAAGCAACATGTTCTTGGTTATTTGTATATTATTTATATGTAGCTACACACACACACACACACACACACACATATATATATAAATATATATATATATATATATATATTCAGTCAGATGTTTTTTACATTTTGTCATCAAGATAGTTCAGCAAAAGGTTTCAGCAAATACAACACACTGTGATAAAGCAAGATATGCATTTCAATCTAAATGCCGAAACAAAGAGCAAAATGGTCAACATGTCAACATCTATCTGAATGCTTTACAGTCCAGAATTCAGAAGTGTGCAAAGGTTGGTTAAAAGATTAAAAAGACTTGAAATCGTCTTTTATGTGAAACTTTTATGTTGACATTTTGTCTTATGTGTGCATTTTCAGTAGATTAAAACTTATATGGATTATTGGTGGAAACGTCTTGATTCTTCAAGGCTGTCGACAGGTGATGAGGACTGGAGAGACAACTTCATCATGTCTACCATCTGCAAACCCAGATAACACCATGACATGTGGTACATAGCATGGCATTATCAGGTTATCTTGCCTGGGCACAGTTTGTGTGCATAAGCAGAGAGCAGAACAACAACATGCGGCATGTATATTAGTCCACCATAGGGATCTCTGGAGCCACATGCTGGTTGATCTTACGACTGAGTGGCAGGTTGGTCCAAAGCAGCCGTTGGCAGCACCAAACACAGGGAGCAATACGTGATGTGCAAATCTGAATACTTTAAGCGGGACAGCAGATGCACGGCAGGATACACTGGTTTCACCATCTTTGTATTTCCTCAGAGGCCACTGCGTATTTAACCACCATGGGGCGTTCCACAGAAGCATGCTATCTCTGATGCCACATGCATAGAGGAGATGTTTTCTTTTTGACCTTTGTTTACTTGTATGTTGTAGTTATCACATGGATCTGATGGATGAGCTGTCAAAGCAACAGAGAAACTTTAATCCATGCTGGGAATAACCTGAGGGTCTTAACAGGAGAATTTTGAGTAAAATAAAAAGCATGCACAATGACAAAAAGACAGAATATGCAGCAGAATGCATTGGTCACTTAAATTCAAGTTTGCCCGGGTCTAATGGTTTTGTAGTTCCAAAACAAACTAGAGAACTAATTTCATGTGTCGAAAATGCCACATGGTGAACTATGGTATGTATAAAGTCCATTATCCTTGCTTTACTTGGTATGTAGGAAGTAAAGAAGGCCTCCCTTAGTGAGATGGGTCATTTCTTGAAAAGGAAAAGGTATCAGAGCGTGAAGCAAGCAGCTGGTTTCATTAACCTCTTGCCCAGCCTTCATGTAGGATAAGGCTGGGGATGAGAGCAATATGAATGTAACCTTGTGAATATACAGTTATACACATAATAATACAATTCATTCGATCAAGCTCAGCCATGTGCAGTGAATAACTCTGTGATGTCACATGTCATTCTATTCTCACTATATTTTTCATTTGTTTTTTTTTATTCCCTAAAATATGTCACTAAACAATTAAAGGAATTCCCCATATTTTGAATGAAGTAACTTCTCAACATTAATAATTTTCTAGTGTTTTTACTCACAATGAAAACCACTAAAAATGAATAAAAAAGGTATAAATTTGCATTGCAGTCAACTTATTTGTTATTTTATAGATATTATAAAAGGGTCATAAATGGGTCATTGAGATATTAGGTCTCATCTCTTTTGAAAAATATCATAGCAGTTCAATCTGATGTTAAGATATATCAGTCTGAACCAATATACAGTGAAACCACATAAGAATTGGTCAAAAGGTACCACAAATCAGATGAAATTACCATTCACTCTGTGCTATTTTTCTTTGATTTTCCACAACAGAGAGCAGACTTGGCAGTGGCTCCTCTCACCATTACCTACATGCGTGAGAAGTTTGTTGACTTCTCCAAACCCTTCATGAACACAGGCATCAGCATCCTTTACCGCAAACCCAATTCCACCAACAACGGCTTCTTCTCCTTTCTGAACCCCATGACTCCAGACATCTGGGTGTACATTCTCCTGGCCTACCTGGGTGTTAGCTGTGTTCTTTTTGTCATTGCTAGGTAAGTACAGAGGTTATAAGTTGTTTTTCCTCTCAATCCTTCATGTGGTATTTTTTAGCAGTTGTTGTAATTTACTCTGTTATCATTGCAGGCTGAAGCTCAAGTACATGAGCTGGTTTATGATACTATGTTAGCTGCTGAGTAGTTATGAAGGCTGCATGGGTCCTCTACAGCTCAGCAGTGGGAGGAGGAATAAATAATAAAAACCTCCAGTGGTGTTGCAAAGTCTCATTCAGTGTGTCATTTCTAGTTTCCTGTGTGAGGTCTGTAGAAACTGGCAAGGCAGCTTAAAAGGACCTTTGAAGAACAAGTTAAAAAGAATAACTCATCTAATTATCATATTCAGCAGCATAAATGGAAAAGAAAAAGGATTCACACCTTAAGTGAAATTGCATCAGAGGAGGCTATTTATAGTTAATAATCATTATGATATATTATGAATGATGAAATTCAGGCATGGAAAGTCAGTTACAAGTACTATAGACTGAAAATAGCTTTTTTTTGTTTTCTTTTTTTAGTTATGAATATGATGAATATCCTTTTGGTATCACTGACTGAATTTTCTTCTGCTTCGTATGCAAAGTGGTGCTTGAGGAAGTTCTAGAAAAGCAGCATTTGGAGGGAGTTTTGGGCCTTGAGAGCAAACAGCTGCACTCCTCTATCCCCATTCGTTTTTGTGAGACTAAACTATGTCTAGAGTGGCTTCGCTTAAGTAAAAAAAATCATCTTAAATTTTTGCATTCATTTGTTGAAGGCCAGCCTAGACAGCCAAATGGCTAGAGTGGTATACTGTATGTTCCTTAAAAGCATATAAAATGGATATGGAGGACAGTGAGAGGGCTACTTCAAGCAGTAAAGGGTAATTTTAAATGGAGTACGTTGATGACAAGATCTCTGCTGTAGAGTAATTATAGCATTGACAGGTATATTTATTCAGAGCTATTTAAGTTATTTCATAGCAATGGATAAATAACACAATACATGCTGTTTTGTAACATATGTGTCAATGAGAACATTATAACATTATTAGTCTTTTATATACTTTCATTAGCCCTTATATTAAAACTAGGATGGCTATTGGGAGGCTAAGCTAAAGACTATTTGGAGAGAATAAAACTGTAAATTTTTGATCGTAGACACAAACCGTGTAGAAATGCATTTGAAAAAATGTAGGGAGCAAGATAAGTTTCAATTTGCATATTTGTGAGGGAAAAACATTCATGTTCTGCCACTTTGTTATGATGGCAATTTTTCCACATGTGTAACAATTTTACACTGTAATACAGGAACCTGAAATTTAAAGACATAGCTGAACTATATGTGGTTTTACACAATACATTTATTCATATTGGTTGTATTTTCTCATAAAAGAGATGATTGCCTCACTAATCTATTTAGTGCGCTAACAACCTGCTGATTGGTAATTTTAATCCCTCCTCTATAGTTAACAAATCCAACACAAACCAGACAATAAGCTGATGTTTCTAACAGTATTTATTCCTCTGTGCTTCCTTTGAGCTCAAAACTGAAAATAGTGCTGTGGGTGACATTTTCCTTTATTATCATGAACATGGGTGCAGTGCTTCAGTAGAAAATCTTATGTATAACAACAAACAGTCCTTGGCAAATGCATGATTTACTTCAGTTGCTAATATTTTGCTCAAAACTACAATCCCTAGCCGTAGGAAATATTTAGTTTCTTTAGATTGGCAGTAATATATTCTTTAGGGCTGTCATTTTCTATTTGAAGTTAAAACATCCATTTGAATATGGGGAAACTTGGAAAGAATAGTAACCTATTCAAATTCTATAAAAAATTACAGTCTGCAGGTGCGTCAGACAATAGGTTGAGATAGATGCATCGGGCTGGGAGAAGTGCTTTGCCTTGGAAACCAGTGGAAAGCACTCTAATATCAACTTGACCTAATTCATGCCTTGGTAAAATCTCAGTAGAACAACCTAAAGGTATGTTTTTACACGTTTTTACAAAAATGAAGGAATCCATGGAACAGTGCCTAGTAGGGCAATCACAAAGTCAAATAACTGAAGAGGCTGTTTGGAAGATATTTTGATTTTACACCATAAATTGTAAAGTATCTGCAAAAATTAGGCTGATTGTTGACTGTACATAGCAGCTTTCTTATTCTACAAGAAATATGTAGACTGAGACAACAGAGATACCACATGTAAGCAAGCTGATGTCAGGTGTTCTATGTTGTTCGACTTCCTGCTATTTTGCAGAGTCAGCTACACCACATGTCTCGTCAAAGGGTTGTAAAGATGCCATCACCTACAAGACAGCCAGATTTATAAACAAAGATGTGCGACCCATCTGTGTTTTGGGAAACTAGAGCCACAATACAAAACTTGAAAACAATGCTATGATACCAAAGTATCATACAGACAGATGCAGATCAAGCAGGCTTATGTGACAGTCACAGCTCACAACATTTCAGACTCATGGACACTTGACAGTTACATATTTCTATGAGGGGAAGCTACATACTGTAGCTCTCCATGTAGCAGAGAACATTGGTACCAGCACACTGGATGGATGTAATATCTCCTGTTAAACAGTTGCAGCTGATGTCACCAGCTGTGTGAGTTCAGAGCATTGAGTTTGAGATTGAGTGTATTTCTGTGCTGGGGAAGGGAATATGTTTGAAGAATTATGTATTTATTTCATGTTTGTTCAAACAAAACAAACAAAAAAAAGTATTTTAGAGCAAGAGTATAGTTCAGTCAGTATTGACTTTAGCAAAAGCAAAGAGGATTGCCAGGCTTGATATTTAATAGTAACTTTTGATTTCAAAGACAAAATTGAGGAAAGTTTTGGATCCCAAAATAAAAGCTATGCAACCTTATAAGTAATTGGTTACCTGTTTTAGAAGTGTTTAATTTGTGATGAACTTTTTCCATGGCTGATTGCATTACCTTAATTATGTTATTCATAGTTGGCAGAAAAAAATCCTCCATCATCACAAGGCTATGATAATAAATTCAATCACATGATAAAGCACATGTTGTGAAAAGGAACTTGAATTGAAATCCAGTTTAGTGTTTGTGATTGTTCTCTGTTCTGTTATGATGCTAAACCATTTCCAGAACACTTCCTGTATGTGTATGCTGCAGTCTTGTAAGCATGTTGTTTGAAACAAATTACCACAGAAACCAGAAGTACTGAATCAGCGCTGTTCCATTGTCTAGGTAGAAACTGCACTCAAATCATTTGTGTTCACTTTAAGCCCTGACTGTGTGTATTATGGCTATGCATAAAGCCTCTCCTACTTTCTGTGCTTCTTCTATATCATATAATTTTATGACCATGACTTTCAATTTAACATTAAATTAATACAAAATGAAACTGAAGGAATTCATTGAAATTTTAGCAAGTACCACATTTGTACAACAGCTGCCCAAGGCCTCTGTGCTGACTGCAAATGCTATGCAGATGTGTTTAGAATTTTAATTCAACCACTAAGATAAACACACTTGTGAGAAGACAGTAGTAATTTTACTCCACAAGAGTCAACACTTTTGCAGACCAACACTTTCAGTTTAGATATGTGGTTGCATCGTGAAGATAAGAAATGTCCAAGTGATACCATTAAAATCCAGTAACGGTTTCATGACAAATCATCTTTTCTTTTGTGCATCTGAATAATAAGGTGACACATTGGGATATTTTTCTGATGCATGCAATTAAACCGATGCCTATCAATCATTTGAACAATATGAATTTAATTTAATGTCATTTCTCACCATTATTTTCACTGTGCTCCTTTCTAACTGAAAATAATCAGCAGGGGATTTAGTCTGTTGAAAGGGGCTCTTTCTTCTGTCATAACCATGTTTGTATTTCAGAGAAAAAGCTAGATTAATTATAAGGCTCATAATTTTTTACATCATGGCATTTTATACATTGTATAAATACATCTTAAAAATTAAAAGTAGTGACATTTAGCATGTTTTATCTCAACATCTTTCTCTGAAAATGACTTTTGCAGTAAAGGTGTTCTGCAATTTCTGCAGATGTCAAATTAAATGGAAGAGATATGACGAGATGCATGTTATATGATTTTATGTGACTTTAGGAGGTGTCTTTATTCCTCACATTCTCAAACATGACATTTACCGCCTTCTGAAAATGTGTCTTTCTCTGCCTCATTGCTCACCTTTAAACACAAAGCATGTTGGCAAAAAGTAAAAGGGATTTCCAAAGGTAATACTTAAAAACGAGGATCAGTGGATTGAAAATTGTTTTGATGTGACATTTGATAACAGAGTAAATCTTTTTGACTAACATCATAAGTAGCACTTCTGTAAGAAAAATCATGTTTTATGGATATTTGTCCACATCCATGTCATGACTGCAAACAAAAAAAAATGGAAAAGAAAGAAAAAAAAACAATTCTACCTGCTGCAAATACACAGACAATCAATTTTTTTTTAAATGTAGATAGATACAAAACTGAATTTCTGTTAGTTCTCTGTGTATATAAATGTTCTGTTTTCTGATTTAGGGCTGCTTGTTGAAACTCTGCTGGGGCCTTTCTGTGTGAAATGTTTTAATAATCCAGCCTCCCCCACCATCCAAAAGCATACATGTTAGATTGATTCGGGATTCTGAATTGACTCTTTATGGGCCCGTGATAGACTTGGTGTACCCCGCCTCTTGCCCAATGACAGCTGAGATAGGCTCCAGCCCTTCCTGCAACTCTGAACTGGGTTAAGCAGGTATAGAAAATGGATAGATGGGTTGATGTTTCACGGCTAGTTTAGCATCTGCATGTGTATAGCATTAACAATCCTCTCCAGATATGAGATATATAACATTAATGCCTTAATCAATCCGTTAGGTCTTTCAGACATTTATCACACCACAATGTGCACCTGTTATTTGCTTTTTCCAATCAAATCCACTTGTTGTACCAAAATGTAACAGAAAAGCACCAAAGGGGTCAACCAAATATGACCCTAATACGTTTAAATATTCTGTGATTAATGGCAAGCAGTACATGTCTGAAAGGGGCATAAGACTGTTATCAAGCTAATGTGATTTGATTTAAGAAATTATTCTAAAAGAAAAAACATTGTTCAAGAAGAAGATCATACTTATTTCTCAGCTCTCACAACTGGTAAAGATTTCAGAACAACTTTACTATCTCCTCTCTCCCAGGTTCAGTCCATATGAATGGTATGACGCCCATCCATGTAATCCCGGATCAGATGTGGTGGAGAACAACTTTACCCTCCTTAACAGCTTCTGGTTTGGAGTTGGGTCCTTAATGCAACAAGGTATGGCGGCGTACACATCTACCCTGTCAAAAAGAATGTATCTAATTGTCCCATCCCTTTCTCATCTTTATCACTCCCTCTTAATAACAGCCTCTTTAAATGACAAGATCTGTGATTCCCATCTTCTGACTGTTTCATAAGACATTTGCTTGTCAAGAACAACTATAGTGCTCTATCTGACATGAAAAACGAAGGCTGTTGTCACCCGCCTGCTGTTTGAAAAAGAAAAGAGGTCTCAGGCACGAGTCAGAGATTGTCGAATAAGGTTTGAAAATATTGTTGCATTTATCTCCCTGAAATGCAGTTGATAGCCATGCTTAAGAGCTTCCTGAGTTTTGGGGCAAAAAGGGTAAGTTGAGGAATATGTCTGACAATTGTCATTAGCATCTATACTAGATGTGACTGGCGTGATGTTTACAGCAGTGCATGACGTGCACTGTGAGTAACACTGTGTACAAAATCCTTATGTCTCAGGCATAACTGTTCAACTAATGTCACCGTGATCATGCCTGACACTGTACACTTTTGAAAACAGATGTCCTGTATATAGGCTCTTAACATAAATAAGTTTATACCAAAGGTATCACTAAATGTCGAACTGCAGATGTTATTGTTTTGACTTAAAAACCATAGGGATATGATTTTTAAAGGTTATGGTTAAGCAAATGAAGGGCTAGAAATTACCTAATGAAGTCAGCTGTGGAGAAAAGGACCAAAGTAACCAAATGTTTAACCTCAATGTAACAAGACAAATCAAAGAGGCTTAGTGAGACTTGGTGATGGATCTTTGCCCGTAAGGATGGCAAACACATTCAGCAATTCATTAAGCACAGAAACTCGGCAGCACTCTTGTGAAACTGCATAGCAGCTCTGCCAATTTGCTGGTGTAGGCAGAGAAATATGAGTGTAGCAGCAGTATGCTGTTAGAGAGAGGAGGGAGAGAATCAAAATAAAATGAGCTAGTTAGTAGCGTATATTATTAAACCAAACAGGGGAGAATTTTCCATTATAATTCATAACATGGCACACGGTCTCGTCTGTAAATGCCTGAGCTCCACTGTTTCTCTCATTTACAGTCACTGAGTGAAGCTGCTCCTGCTAATCAGCTTTTATTCATATTTCCCTGAAAACAATTTTTCACATTGGAACATCAGTTAATATAAGGTCCTTTGATGTTTTGTTTACCTCCATAATGTTTGAATACAAACACATGCATATATGTACATGGAGGCTTTATGTTTCACATCATATTTCATACCATTTCTTTCTAAATTGCATGTTCAAAATCAGTCAAACAACTAGCCATGTAGTCAAAAATATCTTAAATTTGCATAAGATGTATCTGAGTTTAAAAATGACACTGAATGTGGCTTTCAGTGACATCCATTTGTGCTACAGTTCCTTGTAACACATGCTGCACAGCGGTATCCGCAGCGAGGTGTATATTTTGTCGGTGTCACATTAACAGACATCCCTTGCATGTCTGCCAAACATGGTGACAGCAGCTGAGGCGGAAGCCATTTCCTTGACATGTTTAAAATGTAAATGGACGTGTTTGAGGAAAAAAAAAAGAAAAAATATCTACCAGCTTGTCTGTGGGAGGGAGGTGTCAGAGACAACAAAAAGAACATAAAATATGAGGAGGTGCAAAAGCAAGCACTTGGTGTTCTTCAGATGTGTTCCTGGGGGTCTCAGTAGGCTTTTGCTCACAAGAAACACACGTCTGATCATTTCCCACAAATTGGTTTCCCCACACAACATACACTATATTGCCAAAAGTATTTGCTCATCTACCTTTACACGCATATGAACTTAAGTGGCATCCTATTCTTAATACATAGGGTTTAATTTGACGTTGTCCCACCCTTTGCAGCTGTAACAGCTTCAACTCTTCTGGGCAAGCTACAAGGTTTAGGTGTATTTATAAGAATTTTTGACCATTCTTCCAGAATCAAATTTGTGAGGTCACACTGATGTTGGATGAGAAGGTGTAGCTCGCGGTGTCTGCTCTAATTCATCCCAAAGGTGTTCTATCGGGTTGAGGTCAGGACTCTGTGCAAGCCAGATAAGTTCTTCCACACCAAACTCGCTCATCCGTGTTTTTATGGACCTTGCTTTGTGCATTGGTGCGTAGTCATGTTGGAACAGGAAGGGGCCATCCCCAAACTGTTTCCACAAAGTTGGGAGCATAAAATTGTCCAAAACCTCTTGGTATGCTGAAGCATTCTGAGTTCCTTTCACTGGAACTAAGGGGCCAAGCCCAGCTCCTGAAAAACAACCCCACACTATAATCCCCCCTCCACTAAACTTTACAATTGGCACAATGCAGTCAGACAAGTACCGTTCTCCTGGCAACTGCCAAATCCAGACTCGTCACACCAGAGAACGCATCTCCACTGCTCTAGAGTCCAGTGGCGGCATGCTTTACACCACTGCATCCGGCGCTTTGCATTGCACTTGGTGATGTATGGTTTGAATGCTGCTGCTGGGCCATGGAAAGCCATTCCATGAAGCTCTGTTCGCGCTGTTCTTGAGCTAATCTGAAGACCACATGAAGTTTTGAGGTCTGTAGCCATTGACAGATAAGACTGACCTGCTTAGATTTGCTTGCATTCAAATAAACATGTCACTTCATAAGTTTAATTTGTTTTAAAGCAATTAGTTGATAAAAGCGTCATGCTCAGAAAGGGAATGTTTGTGTGATGACTCCACAGGAGTGAATGTTAAGTGCAGGTAATCATTCTCATGGGAAAGTCAAGATCCCTCTAATGTGAGGCATTACTTGTGGGAACAAGCTCTCCAGAAAACCATGGCGTTGCATGCAGTACAATACATTGCATAAAAATTCTTCTTCATCATTGAAAAATTTTACCTTGTGCTTAACCGTGACATCACAAAAACCCAACCATGTGATCAAATGATACTTACATTCTTGATGATAAATTGTATGATTTTATTTGCTCATGTAAATTATTAGATGTTCTTCAAAAAAACTTTTAAAAAAGCTCCAGCATTTTCTCATTTAAGCAATATTGTTTAATGTTATCGTAGCTGATTATTTGGCTGGTTTACTGTCCAACAAATACAGGTAACTGAGAGTTGTACCAGTCATAGCTAACATGCTTTGCTAACTACTCCTCTATAAACAGTTTTCTTGTACAAAGACATTACTCAATATTCACACATCCAGGGGGAAAACTGCAGTCATAGGATTAACTTCTTCAATAAACAAACATCTTCATAAAAGCACTATGTAGCTCAGAATTGTTATAAAGACTTGTGGAAAATGTAAGCTCACAATATTTCTGAATAATCTTTTTCCATGTTGGTTGTGTTTCTGCTCTATTTATTTGACAATATCAGCAGCATGATAGCAAATATTATAGTGAGTATCATTGGGTTCTATATCTGATAACATCCATGACAAGGTATTCATCACAATTGTGTCAACCTGCCACAGTGGGTGTAACCTGACATTACACCCACTGTCGTTTTCAGGAATTATGTCAGCATTTCTCCGCATATTTGATTCAAGATTCCTTTTCTGTCACACCACAAAGTATTCAATTTCAAAGTAGTCTATGTCTGATGAAGAATTTATTGATATAAAAGGTGCGATCCACACTAACAATGTAATTAGCTCCAGCTGCTGTCACAGACTGAGCGAGCAGTCATATTTTTAAGTGAGTAATTACATAGCCTGATGTAATAATTTAGAATGTCATTGAGTTTTATTCCAAGAACAAAAACAAAAGAAATTTTGTACAATCCTTTTACTTATTTTTATGTTCTCTATGTAGTTTTAAGAGATGAGTCTTATGACATGAGATCAAAGTTTTGCATTTTAAGACACAGAATGAGCACTGTAGAGACTTTTCTGCCTTTGGGACCCATGGGAAATAAATTTTGCTTGGACAGCAGCTACTATGGAGAAACATGATGATGTTTGAATTATTTCACTTGGAAGAACATTTACATTTTCATGGTTTACAAGAGATGAGCTCTTCCTCAAAGAACTGTATTGTACTGTATATTGACGCCACTTTATTTCCCTGGCACCATATGACTGATCTGCCTTTTGTATTTATTGGAGTGTTGTGATGCAGTGTCATATGATGTTCCCTGCTGACAACACTGCATTATTGTGCAGAATTCAATTGAGTTACCCGTTGCTTCACTTCATTCTTGGTGCAACAAGAGAATGCATCTGGATCTTGAGTCTCTAAAGTCATAGTGAATTAAGGGATGCTACTGTCTTCCCTTGTTTGTAACCGTGTAGAGTCTTTGTCAAACCACAAAGGACAAATCCAATCAAATTTTGTGGAAGAGGTTAAAGAGCTGACCACTCTGCCCCCCTTCTGTGGGCTTGTTACTCTTCAGAATTGCCCTCATAAATCTTCTCAGTAAAGTAACAGAGTGCACAAAGCACAAGGGTATTTTAAAGGTTGTCAGAGATGAGATATAAAGTAACTCTAACACCAGTCAGTGAGCCGTTGTAAACATAGTATTACTCAGCAGAGGACCGCTCAAAGTCAAGGCTGATGCTGAGGTGTCCTGTCAGTTTGGCAACAATTTTATATATTGATGTTTCTTTTTCTAGTCTTTATACAGGCTGTGATGATTTGATTCAGAATATCAAAATGTTTATATTCAGTAGACCTGATGAAACATGAAATGGTATTATATGATCAGGGTAGGAAAATAGTGTCAGTTAAATTTTCAGTTCCACATTGTTCTAAAGGATCAGCTTGTGCGGCAACAGTAAATGTGGTCATTACCAAATTACTCGATTATTGCAGCTAATCATTACCAGATTACGCTCACAGTGTGAATTAAGCCGTTGAATGTGGTCACATGAGTGCATAGTTGTATAATCAGACAAGTTAAGATATTTCTTAATGTAAAATCTTTAATATTTCAGTGGCAATATAGCACATGCTAAACATTTAACTATATACTGAGACGTTTATTAAGACTACTAAGACTTAAAGGTTTTATCGCATATTCTACTTTTACAGCTTCTTAAAACTGAGTTTTATAGATAACTACCCACAGTATCTTTTATTTTGAGGAAAAAAAAAAAAACAGTCACCCCTTACTAAAAGATGTATTTTAAAACAAAACCTCTACCTCCAGCTGTGGAAATCATTGTTCATTTGTCTTGAAAATGATGATATGATGTTCACATTGAATCAGACTTGAAAGACGAAAGCACACAAATGTCACTACAGGTCTGAATAAGAGACATGTCGCATCAGGTTTGAATGGATTAAAATTGAGGAGAAATAACATTTATGCAAATTGTACAACCCTAAGCAATTCACATTTTTACTGATTTGATCTGCCATTTGTCAAGAACGATGCAGGAAGGGAGGACCCAGATGCAGAACTTCGGAAAACAAACAAGGTTTATTCCAAGAACAAAAAGGCAAGGCAAGAACATAGGACGCGGCTGGGCCGGATTATCAAAAACACTAAGCTGTGAGAAATAACAAAATAAGACTATGAATAACAAGACTGTGAGAAATAACAAAATAAGACTATGAATAACAAGACTGTGAGAAACAAAGCAAGACAAAAACAAGACTATGAGAACGGAGCCTTTGACTTAACTGTGGCTATGAGGCAAAAACCAGACTTAACATTACGTGACTGTGACATGAAGGGTAAGTGAAGAATTCACAATGACTGTGAGTGAACCTGGAAACTAAATACTGTTGGGAGGTGATTGGTGACGAGGTGCAGCTGTGGAACAGAAAACAGGTGACTTGAGTGAGACTAAGTGACAGAGGAAAAAACATGACAAGAATCTGAAAAAATTATGAGAACCTGAAAACACAACAAAGAAACTGAAAACATGATAAAAGACCTGAAAACAAGAATAATCAAAACACAAAACCTGACACCATTTTAAAATTCTTAACTCAGAGTTGGCTAAGTTGCAATGCTGGCTTCAGTTCATGTTTCTTCACTGACAGTACCTTGATCAACTCCAGTGGCACTGCCAAAAGCATTTGCAGACTAATTAACAAAAATGAAAGTGATCATGTTACTACATTTGTTTAATTCAGCTACCGCATTGGTATGTGTTAATTGCTTAATATTTTCACTCTATGTATTACACACAGGCTCAGAACTGATGCCCAAAGCCCTGTCGACCAGGATAATTGGTGGGATCTGGTGGTTCTTCACACTCATCATCATATCATCCTATACAGCTAATTTAGCAGCTTTTCTAACAGTGGAAAGAATGGACTCACCAGTGGACTCAGCTGATGACATTGCAAAGCAGACCAAAATTGAGTATGGTGTGGTCAAAGATGGGGCAACCATGACTTTCTTCAAGGTAAAGTACAAATGTAAATATTTACGAATAACAGATATGACATTGATTAAATTACTAATAATTGTCATTGGTATTCAGCAATTTTTTCATTAAAAATTTAATAAAGCTCCTGCTATGCTGTTGCACTTCACACTTTTTTATCTAGATGTTAATTCCCAGAGCACAGGCAAATTCTTTGGCTTCTCCACATCTCTGCACTGATGTATTCCTGAAAATTTTTTATTCCAAAGTTTCAGCTTTTGCCTGCGGGGTCTAACACTTAATTTATATATTTTGAGCTGAGCTTTGCTAAGAATTCTGCCGCCTGAATTTAGAAGAGTAAGAAAACACTGTTTGCTAGGCATTATCAAACCTTGCTAGGCATTATCAGCTCTAGTTTTTATACAATATATTTTTTATAGTAGAGCTCATGAGCACAGCAAGCTTTAATGTTGAAACTTCTAAATTGTGTGTATGCTGTACTTGTTAACACTGCTTTTATTATGCTTTTATTATACATTTGATTAATGTATTTGTTTGTTTCTATTTTTTTCCATTGTCATGTTTGTTTCAAGCAATTTTGTTGCTGTTGAAATGTACTGAGTAGTATTGATTAGAAAAAAGTGTTTTCAACCTTGTTTCTAAAAAATATTCCCAGAAATCGCAGCACGGGCTGAAGAGCACTTCTGAAAAGCATTATCAGTGAACACACTTGGTCGCCGCATTCATCAATTAAAGTATAAACATTTATAGAAATTCTCTATCCTGTGGTCTGCAAAAATCATGATTTAAAATTATTTCTGGAAATTATCGGCGCATTGACCCGGGAGGTCAAGAGAAGTGTGGAAATCTAACTTTGTATCAAGTTCAAAAGCCAGCGTTAGAGTATGTCATGGCTAACTAGCACCTCTGTAAAGACATCATTAAGGCTGAACGATATTTACAGATTTTAGAGCAACTTATGCTGCCATGAAAATGTTCTCTTTCTCAGGAAAAGCCTTTATTATTTCAGAAGAACATTGGTAAACTCTATTATGTACATATTACAACAGCGTGGATCTCTTGTAAAAGAGTTCTGGTACTAAATTGGCTCTCCAACTTTTTAAAGATATTTCACTACAAGAGCATCAAATTGAAACGAGTTTCACTTTCGACATTTGAGGGCTGTTTTTGTACTACTTTCAATTCATTGTCAAATTTGAATGATTTGAAAATCAATTTCTGTTTTTATTAATATTTTACATAGATTACATTAATTTCAGCAGACACTTTCAACTCAAGAGACTTACAAATAAGGAACACACTGGGGACAGTGTAAGATTCAATGTCTTGCCCAACGACACTGTGATATGCAGTCTAGAGAAGTTGGGGATCAAACTAGCAATCTTCCAATTGTAAGACAACCACTCTACCTCCTGAGCTACAGCCAATCCAAATCATTTGGAAACAGGGCTATGATTGTTAATCAGGGATGATTGCACCTTGCAGTTGAGCATTTTTGCTAAGATGTCTTCTAATGATAGATGCAGCTTGCTTTCCCTGAATAGCTATGTAAAGGAAAGTTATTTTTGATCATTCTCTGCTCTTTAAGAACTCATAGTTGTGATCACAGGGTCATGAATAGGAGACACAGGTGTCTAATTACCGAAGGCTCAAGTGCCCTCTGCCAGCTCTTGCCCTTGCAGAAAGGCTTAATGATGATAATGCAATGAGGCAGAGAGGCATGATAAATAACAGCGACAAGGAGAGGGAGCAGATAAAGGCTTTGCAGATGTATGTAAATGGATGCATATGGTCCTAAATTTAGGTACAAGCAGTTTTTAAATTTTGAATTTAAATTTTGAAAAATGCTGTGACTTTTAGCAGAAGTTTAAATAACAACTCACTTGTGAGTTTTGAGCCAGATGCATTTCTGTGAAATATTAAAAAATCATCTGAAGATGAGCTAGTGCTGTGATTGTGGATTGTGTCAAAGTGACACAATCAAACAGTCCCTGTGCATCTTTGTCTCAAGTTCTTAGAAATGTCTGATTTAATAATGCACCTACTACATTCACAAAACATTAGTGCAGATATTTATCCCTCTACACAGTAAGGTGCTAAATTCTACAAGGTGCAGTGAATTCACGTGTGCAAATGCTGTACTTATGGCTGAATAGACACAAGGAGACGAGCATTAAATTTGTCATGTTTGATATATAAAGAAAAATTATACCAATTGCCAGTTGGTAGGTTGAAAAAAATTTAAAGTTGCTGTATGCCATTTTACTCACTTCTAAGCAGCCAGGGCTGTTTCTACTGGACTTGACAATAACAGAGGACTTCTTCTAATAGGATCTTTCACAATTTGAAATGGCTTATAGTCTTTAGACAGTAATTATCTAGAATTAGTCATGGCACAAATGTGACCTCACAGAAAATTGCATGAAATACCACATAGACTGATGCGAGACTAATGGAATGGCATTTTATTATTGCTGCTTTAGTAGCACTTATGAGAATAGATGCGAGCAAAGCTTCAATTTAATGTCCTTTAATCCCGTGACAATGGAGATCTAAGGGAGTAATCATTTAAATCTATTTGGTCGCCAGCAAAATAAACCATGTTCTTTAGCGCTGAAAACAAGAAAAAAACATCTGTGTTATCTCTGACATTTTCCAGCATTCAGAAAATCCCCATAGGTGCAAAGTTACTGACCGATGAACAAGCAAGATTTCAGGGTTCGCAGTTTTTCCACCTTTGACATGTTTGACTATAACATTAGAAAGTTACTTTTCTCAAGTTCAACCTCCCTTTTTGTGATTAAAGTACTGTATATTTTCCGCTGCTTTTTCCTCACCTTGTGTAATGGAGATTGTTGAAATGAAATGCGCATTCCTTACTGAAAAAGAATGTTGTTGTTTATTTTTTTTCTGTCCCTGACAGAAATCAAGGGTTTCTACATTTGAGAAGATGTGGGCCTTTATGAGTAGCAGACCCAGAACATCACTGGTAAAGTCTATTGAGGATGGGATTCAGAGGGTGTTGAAGTCAGACTATGCCCTCATTACAGAGTCCACCACTATTGATTACATCACTAGGAGAAACTGTAATCTGACACAGGTGGGAGGGAATATCGACAGCAAAGGCTATGGCATCGGCACTCCCCTCGGTAAGACTTGTGAATAATTCCAGAATACATTTTTGAGTACCAAGTGATAAAAAATTCAAGCCCTTTTCATAAGTTATGTGTTGTTTTTTGAGAGATGAGAGTGAGGGATTGCTTTAATATGCAGCAGCAGCATAAAACATGTAGCTACTGGTAAGACAGTATGCCACAACGTGTTTATGAACCTTATTATCACAGAGTCCAGCTGGCGTTTCTTCCAAAGTTAAATGGGCCTTATGTTGCTTACAGGCTCCCCATACAGGGACAAAATCACTATAGCAATCCTTAGCATCTTGGAGGATGGGCGCCTACACATGCTGAAGGAGAAGTGGTGGAGTGGGAGCAGCTGCTTGGATGAAGAGCGTCGCGAGACAGGCCCCATGGGGATCCAAAACCTGGGTGGCATATTCATTGTGCTGGCGTCAGGCCTGGTGCTGTCTGTTTTTGTGGCAATTGCTGAATTCATCTACAAGCTCAGGAAGACTGCAGAGCGTGAGCAGGTATATATCACCATAGATTATTTGTAGTACAATTGAATTGCACTGTACTTGGATTTTTAGTTCATTGTGCCCATATTTTAGCAAATAAGTAAGTAAGTTGTTGTTTTTTTTTTCTTTTTTATAATGATCATTCCACATGGCCCATAAACTGTGCTATATCCATGGGTTTTAGTTCAAACATGTTTTAAAAGGATTTGCATTCCTTTCTTTGGCTAATCCCTCTGAGTTCCTGGCCATAACACCACAGCATTTACTTATTTTAATAAGCATAATTGCAAATTGGAGCAGGAAATTAATCCACTATTAGTCATTGGAGAAGGCAGAATATTATTGCCTTTTCATGTTGTAAATCACTGATTTTGAATCATACTATCTGAGTAGTCGCATGCATGTTCATGCACAATGCTTATACAGCTTCTCTGACATAGCAGTAATAAAGAGCCATGTGCACTGTACATGTGCATTTTAATACTGCTGACAGCGACACACAGATACTCACACCAGGATTAACACAAGATAATATTCTAAATCTATTTTGTGCTCTTTAGACTGTCAACACTCTCTGCTGTCAGAACAATTTAAAGCTAAGGCATTTACCCCCCATCCCTTTCCCCTCTTCTCCTTCTCGCTCTCCTTTCCGCATCCTCCCTTTTTGCCCAGAGGTCTTTGTGCAGTGCCATGGTGGACGAGATCAGACTGTCGTTCACCTGCGAGAGACGGGTGAAACACAAGCCTCAGCCTCCAGTCATGGTGAAGACGGATGCAGTGATCAACATGCACGCCTACAACGACCGACGACTCCCAGGAAAGGACAACATGAGCTGCAGCACTGGGATGACTCCTGTGTTCCCATGACACTGTGTTCCCCGCCGGGCAAGAACCTCCTCGGCAACGTATCGGGGTCTGTGCCAGAGCCTAGAGACAATGGCATAGACGGGATCAGCAGATACACCATCAACCACAGTGACATGGGGACATTAACGAAACACGGGCATCTCAAAATGACAGCATCAGCCACACAGGTATGACAAGAATCACCACCGCTGTCAATACTGCAAGTTAAAAGGAATATCTGGGGAGGTTTGAATGAAAAGATAAATAAATAAAAATTACACACCTGTTAAAGGATACAGTACACCCAGATAGGAACCAGTGTCAAGTCTGATGTTTACTGCTCAACACAAAAACACAAGAAAATAACATAACTTTTAATGGACCCTCAATCATTCAAAGGACTGGACATTTTGTGGGAAAGTATGGCCTAATGCAAGAAGAAAGGCTTTGTAGAGAATGGCAATAAAAGACCGCTTCAAGAAAGATGAGGCAATTTTCATTGGAAATGAGTTTTGTCATAAATGAAAGGTATATCAAGTTCTTACCTTTATCCTGTTGATTTACACACTCCTGGAAGGCCTTTGGCAGCAGAAAATAGTGTTACCTCAAACATAATATGTTGGTTTGACTGGGTGTCAGAGTCAAATGCTGTAGGAATACTCATTTAGTATCTGCAATACTGTGATTGGTAGAGCCTACGGCAAGATGTGGAACAGTAAATTTAAGTTTGTTGTAGTTGTGATGTGTACTTAACAATATTGTCACACAAAACCAACCATCATCACTGTTGCAAAGCAAATCGTGGAGACATCTACTGTATATTAAAAATATAAGACTCCACCATGGACTATTTGACAGTGTTATGGATTTTTTTTTTCTTTTTTTTTTTAACAAAAGAACATTTTATGACAAATTCCTTTGTAGATAATTGAATTCTTTCAGCTGAAATACTGATTGCCAAAGATCTGATCATTTATCAGAAATATATTCAGAACAGCGTGGGGCAGAACTGTTAAGTTAGCTTTTAACTTTAACTTTGTGTTAAATGCAAAGTCAATTGGAGCGGTTTAAATGGGACGACTAAGATCGTGCTATGATGTTTTCTTTCCTGTCATGCAGGGCAATGCATATCCAAAGTAAAGTACATTTGGAACAATGATGGAATCGCAGTCTGATTTTGCAAAAAATAACAAAAAACACTCAAAATATTATCAATACTCTATCGGAAACAATCACTGCATAATAATAATACTAACAATAATAATGATGATATTAATACCTGATTAAATATCAGTATGGGAAATTTTATATTTTTTAACCTGGGACTGACCTGGGACCAAGATCATTAATGTTTTGAATCAGCCTAATATCGAACTATTGTCAAAGTGCTGCGTTGTGATCCAAGGGGCCCATACGCATGTTTGTTTTTGTTTTTTGTTTAATTTTGTCCAGCAATGCTTTCATGTTTATCTAATGTAAGGCTTACAAAATAATGTAATACAATATAATTACTTCCACTTTGTCTATGGCAGATCTTTTCACTCTTTGAACAGTCGTTTTCTTCAGGAGAAAGAGCTTTGCTGGAATTTCTTCTTCTGTTTGACTGACTGTTATGTCAGAGCAAATGTGATGGTCTCCAAGATGCTTGCAAAGCTAGCCACAACTTCAGGGTATCCCAAATGTTGCTCACGATTATGCGTAGGTAGCGTTGTGCATGACCATAATAAAGCGTTTATTTGTTGCTTGTGAGGAGCAAAACTTCCAGGTGGAAGACTTTAATCAAACTATTAAGAAAAAGAGGTCCATGGGGAATTCTTTTCAGCTGGGCATTTTGAGATTATTCTTTCATTTTATGAAATTATGCCATATTTATTCCCAAACAAAAACAAACAAGAGGTCAGGTGATCTGTCATGTGAATACATCAAAACTATCTGAGCTATCTGAAGAAGACAAACTCTTCTACTTTAATACAAACAATCCCCCCTTGGATTACATGGCAGCCATTTTATGGTTGCTGGTTATAGAGTTCTTTATCAATATGGTATTGATTTGAGATAATTTTTCCCCATTAATCATTAAAACCATTAAAAAGTTAGATGGATAGGGCCTAGGCTTGATGAAAAGAAACTGGTTCTGTATAATTTTCAGAACTGTAATTACAGAAATACTGAGCATTTTTTAAGAGCAGATTTTAACAATTAACCTTTGATGAAATGGTAACTTGTCAGTTCTTTTCCTAAAAAAATAAACCTGTATGTATTCACGGCATGGGAAGGGATTACATCAGCTATTTCTTTTTATGTCTGAAAATGAATAAAGGACTGTTGCTGAGACTAGGTAAAATACTTTCTACTGAAAAGTACTTTTGGGTGCATTTAATCATGCCGTATTCATTAAACTACAAAGCTGCTCATTTGTCCAAATGTCCCACGTACTTCTGAACACATTTTTGAAAACTTTATATTTCAAGTGTGATCTACAGGCTTTTTTTTGGCAACAAAGTGGTCGTTTTAAAACATTAAAAAACAAATCAATAAGGGGTTTGGTTTTAGATGAGAAAAGTCTAATTTTTTATCTTTTTTTTTCTCTATACAAAGTCACAAGTTGGCTCTTTAATTGCCAGATGTGGACTGAGTAAATCCATACTTGTACACATACTTGTAAACATACTGAAAGACAATGTGGTAAATAGAGAGAAGAGTGTCAATAATTTTGTGTTCACATTGACTTTAATACCTATATCGCGTTAGTGTACATCCTTAGCAAGTGTGATGCCGAAGAAAGATTTGAGGAATCTGGGAGTTGAAAGAACAGCAAACCTCTGTGAGGTTTTATGTTGTTGATACACAGAGATGAAAAAAATAGATGATTTAAAAAAATAAAAAAGTCGTAACTATGTATGATTCAAGGAAACTCCAACCTGTAAAACTTAGCATTGGTTTAGTAGAGATTTACTGTATAATTGTTTATTGATCCCCCTTCTGCAAAGTAGAGTATGTAGATAAGATCAGCAGGAGAAAATGTATTTTGCTAAATTTATACTGTTATAAATTAATTCTGTTCACAAATATGTTCTAGACATTATTTATTTCCTTAGAGAGGTCACTTTAACATACTTCCTCACTTTATCGCAGTTCCCCTGCCCCGGACCTTGTTAATTTAGTGGAAATGCATTGTAAAATGGTATAATGAATTACTGTCATCCGGATGGGAAAATGTACGTAAATCTTCTTTTATGATGGGTTATATATTTCTACAAGGTGAACATGAAATTGAAATGCTGAGCTTCCCCGAGAGTTTAGGGAAGTCTTTTAGACTAGGTTTATCTTGTGTCAGTAGACCTTTGCTCTTTATAAAATCCCAATCAAAACCTGGCCTAAAGTGTGACTGCTGCTGATTTGTGGATATAGTTTATTACTGTTTCTCCTGATGTGTACTGTAGCTTTTCTTGCAGGTGATTCAAAGAATCAATATTGACTGAACAACACTTCTGTTATTTGTGTGACAATAATTCAAAATCTTATCCAAATCAAAATGAGTCAAAATTACAACAGGGTTTCTAATCTGGCTGATACAGTCTTTCTAGTTACTGACTATACATGTTTTTTTTAATAAATCCATGTGAATACTATTGTCATTTTTCACAAAATTGTATGAAATGTGAGAAAAGTAACACAAAGTGTAAGCTACATAAACTGTGTTCTATTAGCAGTGTGTGATATGAGTTTGGATTTTTCAGCAATCATGACAATATGCCTTTTTATGTATACCTTTGAGTTGCAAAGCTTATATCATTTGGCAGAAAACTTCTCAAACAATACGATAAATATGTTGGTGCCAGCCAGGGTTTTCTTTGTGGACATGCAGAATTTCTATGAATATAGTTTTTGTAAGGTTTTGTATGAAAGGGGGGGTGGGCAGGGTTTTGTTTTCCTAGTAACTGTATGTGTTAAGAGAACATTAGAATAACTGACACCTAAATAAAACATGGGGGGAATCATCAAAATACTATAGAAAAGCTACTGAATTATTTTCTTTTTAACACACTGTGAATAATTCAATTGTACAGTTTGCTGTATGGGTTATATGAAGTTTTAAATAAAAAATACAAAACATCTGTTCATCTACTGATTGGTCTTACCTTCGACTGACATTATGTGAAAGGTGCCTCATTAACTACCATACATTTCTCATTTTCTTAGTGAGGTGTGATATCAGCATAAATAAGTCTATCTGTTGTATTTAACTCCATCTTTCATTCGAGTGTCAGAAGTAATATATTGTCAGCAATGCTATGATTTTCACCAATGATGTACCTTATTGTTTTCAGCCATTTAGTTAATACAACCAACTTCTGTACAGCTGCTGAAACTCAGCAAATTGTGACAATATTCTATGCTTATTTTTTTTTTTTTGCCTAAACATTCTAAATAATTGTGTTGCTTAAACACATAACAATCAAAATAAACAACATCCACTTGAAAAAGAGGTGACAACACATTAAAAATACTGAATTATAAAAACAGCATTATATGAGGATCCCAAGTAGAAATCAAATGTCTTCTTTCTGATGGTCATGATATTGTGCCAGTCTTCCACCATCCCCCGCTATCTCTAAATGTAGACTTTCGGTTTCTCTTCATTACTACCGCAACTGAATGAGGAAAATTACTTGTCAGCCATGACAAAAATGTTAACTGACCTTGCATGTGCAGTTCTCCCCTGGTACCACTATATAACTACTGGAGACCTTTCTCCAAATCACTACGAATGTTCGTTATTTTTGGCATACTGAACGCTACAAGCTACATTTAGCCAACGTCAGCGTACACTGTCAGCATGATAGGTGGCTTCAAATATAGCAGGAATGCAGACTACAGACTGATGACCATCCAAAGTAACAAGCAATAGGAACAGATTCATGTTTTAAGAAGAGTTTAGCTAAATATAATCAGAAAATAAATATAGAAATAAAGTCATTGTCATTGACTGTTATACAGGTGTTTGTTTTATTTTAAAACTAGTCAAACTATTGCATTGTATAACTGATGATGATGATTGTAAAGATATGAACCACTTTACATGATATTTACTTCCCTTAAATAACTTTGTACCTGTAAAGATCTCAGAATACTTTACAGAAATTCGGTAAAAAAAAAAAAAAAAAAAAACTCGCACTGAACATCCTAATAATCCAAACACTACCATAATTTAAGGATTTGGGATAAAGATCTTTCAGCTAGCATTATGAGACTGTAAATTAATATGACAGAGAATATGACAACCAAAGATAAGGTAAGGAGTATTGGCCAAACACATTTTATAGTAAACAGGATTAATATTTACAAGGTCTTTTACAGCAGCTATTATTCAGGTCGACATGTCATAGCAGATCATGCATAATGTTCTCCATGAGATAGATTACACAGAACTCAAATGTGATGAGATAGTCACTGTATAAAGATACATTCTGTGTGTTGAAAACACGAGATGCCGTAACTTTTGAAGACCAAACACGTGAAGCTAGGAGGCTGTGATGGGAATATTTCATTACTATTTAATTACTAAACCATTCCCCTGAGATGGCCTCATGTTTTCTTGCTCATCACAGCATTAAATTAGAACAAAACAAAAGTACTACTCAAAAGTAGGATTTTTATTCTGGTCTTGATCACAAATTCCAGACATTGCATGTTACTTTTGCATGCAACAGCTGCTGTGGGATGGTAGCACTACTCATCTCTCGAGGAAAACGCAGAGTATTACAAGACTAGAGAGGAAGAAAGGAGTAAACACATGCTTCAGTTTGTTCATTCATCAATGAGTATGTATCTTGATGTGAGGTATCCAATCAACTGCAACAGAGTGAGAGATTAACCTTGCTGACGTTCCAGTGGCAGATGGGCATGTTAAAAAAGCAGGGGAACCCCAGGCTATGGCATTGAAGAGCAGTGGGCGGATAATGAGCGATGGGCAGGGGCCTTCCACCTAATGGGGAGATTTATTATCTCTCACTATCAATTAATCCCTTTGGACAGACTGGGCCAGCAGGAGCACATCGGGAGTATGTAAAAGAGAAAAGGAGAGACTGAGGGAGGAGGGGAGCCAGTCAGATGAAGATAGAGATGTGAAAGGACATCAGAGGTGGCAGGATCAAGAGCAGTGGGGTGAAATGAAAAAAAAAGAGGTGAGAACAGGAAAAGCTAAGGAGAAAGGAATGATCTGAAGGCACAAGTACAGGAAGTAAACAAATATATAATAGTGATTGAAACTACTACACAACAAGAATCAGTCATCTGTGAGTTACTAAAAAACAACAACATAAACACAGTCTGGAAGACAGAGCTGTGTATGCACATTGTTTTCAAGATTCCCTGAATGTTCGGCTTGAATACTCTGAGCTTAGTTAGTCGTGAATTACTGTAGGTCAACATTTGTAGCACAATTCTGAGAAAATTAGATTTTTGGATGAACAACATCTTTACCAAATTTATTTTCATTAGAAATATTCAATGTCAATTGTTTATTAAAGAAAATTCGTTAAATATGACAAAAAAACAAAGAAAAAAGCAAATGTTGCTGCTTAGTTTTACCTCTATGATAATTAATCAAATTGAGAGTTAAATACAATGTTTTTAACCCATAGGATCAGATGTAGGTGCCATGTTTTTTCTAAAGAAAAGGGATCTGTCAAAGTCTGATATTCACACCCATAACATAAGTCTCATATTATCTATCAGATGTGGTGATGTTAGATAGAAAGATGCTGACTCAGAACTCTTTGTCATCAGTGTTAATATGTCATATTATCAGTCTTCTAGGTCATGGTAATCCTAAGTGATTCAATCCAAGAAAACCACATTTTCCTCTTGTTTCTTTAAGGTGTCTCACCTCTCACGAGAACACAGAATTCTGAGCTACAGCAGTGAATTCTAATAAAAAATGTCAGAAAATGGGTCCATCACAACCAAATTTAAACAAGCTGTTGTACAACAAATGGTTAGCGAAGAATAAGATACTTGTGGATTGGTCATCATTTGCATAATTTGATTATTTTTGTCTGCTTTGGTACATGTGAAAGAGAGAAAGAGGATGGTGTTTAAAATTGTAATAATGCAGAAATACGGAAAACTCAGAAGCTGTCAGTTAAGTTCTGCATAGAGGGCAAAACCTAAAGGTCACTTCAAATGTCTTTGCCATTATGGAAACTGACTTGGCCTGTTGTTAACATGAGCTCTTGCTGGTGTGCTCACTCTGATGGCACATGTTCTTTCTGATGACCTTGACAGGTCAGTCATTGGTTGATGTTCAGTTCAGACTCAACCGATGGCCGTGCATCATCTACCCATTTCGAATGACTGCTCAAACTGTGCCATGCCCATCTCTGTGGACCAACCGTGTGAGAAATCCATCTCAACTGAACTTGAACTGGAGGATTGGCTTGATAAGTCAGCCAATGAGCGATTGTAATGAGTAATGAGTTGTAATTTTTCATTGTTTGTAACACAGTTCTGTTTCCTTCACTGGATTCAAATAGCCATGACACACACATACACGCTGGGGGAGTCACAGAGAACACTTCTGCACATAATCCATCAAGATCAAATCAATCAATCAATCAACATTTATTTATATATCATCTTACAACAACCAGAGATTGACCAAAGTGCTTCACAATTCCAGAAATAGATTTAAAAGTAGATTACATATAAAATGTATAACTTTATATCATTTATGTCAGCCTTAATGTTAATTTGTCCCTCTTATAACACCATAACAGTGTTACATTAAAGCCTGGCATATCAAAAAGAAAAACTTCAGGCTGACCAAGTAAATTTCAATTATACAAACCAAACAGCAAACGAGCATTGACATTAATATATATACACTTTGACATGTGGGTAGTGTGCCAGAGCTGAATTACAAGACTTATAGGTCAATAACATTGTCTATTCTAATAACACACAGAATAACAAACAATTAATAAGTGTGTATTCACAGTTCAATGTGATGCCTCAATGAAGTGGTACTACAGTGGGAATACTCTACAATAATGCATATTCTAACTGTCATAATGATTTTGGCTTTACATTTGTCGTATTTGTACAGGGAGACACCATATGGCGCACTGTCATAATAACAGAAAACTGGTGCTGACACAACCAGTACCAGAGCTTTCGCTCTACACCATCATGTTGCATTATCCATTTGAGTTTAGGTGAAATGGGATGATGGAGACATTGTCTGTGAAATGCCTTCACGAGTCACTCTTTCTCTTCACTGTCTTTGACCCTGATAACGACAGCAATAGAGGCTTTTCATGAATATAAATATAAATCTGGATGAAAGGCAATTTTCCCCAGCGCACATAAAATAACACTCTTGAACATTTAGTGTTTGTCAAGAAGGTATTGTGCCTTTGCAATGTGACTTCGCCTTCTGCAAAGTGGCCATCAAACCTTTTCACTTACTTAAACTATTACTCTAGAAAGTGTGTCACATGGGAATGAAGCATGCTTTTATGCATACAATTAAACTATGTGATATAATGGGTATGATACTGTTTTTTTTAATGTCAACACTTTGAAAAAGGAATGATTGTGCAAACATCTTAAATTGTACATGCTGCCGAAAAAGATACAGTATTCAAAGCAAAACCAATTAATTTATAACAGGTTTGAGTCAGCTGATGTTTAGCTTACAGACTTTGTGGTGGTTAGTCATTATTGGGGTAAATTAATTATGCTTTAAGATGAAAATATACAGATTCACGGTGTCTTTTCAGCCAAAAACCAATGTGTAACTAAAGACTGAGTGTTGAATGAGAAATGACTTTAATAATGTGCCTATATTATATTAGATTTACTTAAGTATATATAAATATATATATATATATATATATATGAGGATTTTTTTAAGCCACAATGTATTAATTCACATTAGTGTCTTTTTTCCACACAAAAGCCAGTAAGGAATTTATTTTTAGCAGAAACAAGCAAAGACAACATATACATGACAGCGAATGTAAGAGTAATGAAAGGAAAGAATTTAAAAATGTGTTTTGGAGCCTGAGTTGTTTGTCTAATGATTTCGCCCAAGAACCCTCCAGCTGCCCTACGACGACCTTGTTACCTAGACTTTTTAAAGACTCCAGAATGACACTGCCATATAATATTGCCATGACTGGTACATTAGGAAACCAACAAAACCATTCACCTTTATCTAATATTGAATAAAACTGTACACAGTAATATTCCTTTATGTTAGCTACTAACAGCTTTTTTTCTTCTGCAGAGGTGGAAATTATTCATGTGATTAATGTAAGTTAGTTCTTTTTCTGTCACAATTTCTTTGTAGATACTATTTCTATCTTCATTTTTACATCTGAACTCTTGAACACCAAAAATTTTTTTTCCAAAATTCTCATCCATTCTTCTCTAAAGAATGGTGCAGACAAAAAGACCTTCATGAAAACAAGACTTTTTTTATCAGTTATTGTCAAAAGAGAGGATTTGTTAAAGTGTGTCGAATTTAAAGTGTTTTTTGCGCTACGCCTGTGTACTTCCACACATCTAAGAGCTGTTATTTTTCTGTAACAAGAAGGCTAACTACTACCAGCTCAAACAACAGAACTAAAACCAGAAAAACCTTTGAGATGAAACGCCAGCTGCATGAATGGTCTACTGAAGTTACTTTAAAAAAAATGCTGGATGTTTTCCACTCTTCAAAGGCTCAAATTCCTTTGAAAGTCTAGAGTATCTTGTTGAGTCCACAGAGGGGGAAACATTTTTTTCTTGATGGAACAGAGACTGCTTTGCATTATTGTCATTGATAAAAAGCTCCTAAAAGCAAGCTGAAGTACAGAGTGCAGTGCCTGCAGGAAGAAAGTTAAATTCACAGAAGCCATTACTTTTCTTACCTTGAGGAGATGCACTTAACAGCTGCGGCTGTTGCTTTTCTTGCCTGCAACATGTGAGATAATAAGTAATCCCTTAGCCTTAAAGTTAGCAATGATCTCCTTCTGGCCTCAGACAATGTGCTAATGTCTTTTGACATGATTGCTTGAATAGGTTACTGAGACTACAGGAACAACACTTGGCTGGTTCATTAAGTCGTATTTTCCTGATAGATTTCTAGTTTGTCCATGCAAACAAGTCTTCCTCACACAACAAAGTAAATCATGGAGTTCCACAGGGTTCTTTGGTTGGGCTGATATGTTTAGCTTGATCGCTATCTGTGAAGCCAGATAAAACCACTTAGATGGATAGACTATAAGCATAGAGTCATGCTATAGACTATATGTCTAAAAGACATGAATATTGAAGTTGTTGTCTTTAGAAATGAGCAGCTCAACAAGACACTATTTAGCAATGGAGTTATTTTTGATGAGGATCTGTCCTTTGCTTACAAATAAAAGTTTTTCAGGAATAACATATTTCCTTTTCAATAAAATTCATAGGGCTGGCTTGAGTGACTCTTAAAGCTTTGAGACTTTTATTTCTAGTTATAATCTCTCACACAGGCAGCAGCCAACTGTTTGACAGTACTCTGAGATTTCTTCTCAAAAGTACGCTACCTGCGTTGTCTTTTCTGTACAGTATAAAATTAAGGATTTTTTTTGTCTCCATGTAGTCAGAAAACAGTTAGAATATAGTAATATATCAGCTATGAAAATTGCACCGCTGCTTTCAAGATACAATATCACAGATCACTGAACATTTTTCAATTGGCAATGGGGAACTTCTCCATACCCCACAATCTATGAAGTCAGGCACGGGGTGCATTGCAACGCTTCCTATGGGTACTTGGTACTTGATGTCATGTCAAGTCACTAGCCACAGCAATACACCGCTAGCATGTTTTTGGCATTAGCCATCTCTTTAGTAATGCTGCTACAGGGCTGGGCTGCATGATGTACTGAGCAGCTCACTCTTTTACGCTTTTTTGCTCTCTTCTCTCCGTGTATGAACATTAGCAGATATCCCTAGGCTAGTGTCATGGTGCTTATTGACCTCTGTTTCCTGTTCTGTCAACTTAAAACCAATCGAGGAAGATGACTGCCTTTCCTGAGTTGGTAATGCAGGAGGTTTCCCTTTAAAAGGGGGTTTTCTTGTGCACTGCCGCATCTTGCGTGCTCAGGAGATGAGACTGAATCTGAGAGGCTCTGATGCAATCTGCTTGTCTCCTTACCTGGAAAACTTTTTTATGAATTCGCATTTAATAAATAGAATTATAATGAATGGGACTGGATAACAATGACCAATTGGACAATTTGAATTTATAGGATTAGAATTTGACTGCAGAGAATTGGATTAAATTGGATTATCATTTAACAAAATGGGACTGTAGCTTTAATGTGTCTTGAGATGACTTTTGTTGCTAATTGGTACTATACAAATAAACCAAATTGAACTGAAGTGAACTGTGGCCAAAACACAGTCATGAGATAAGATAATTGCCAGTGAGATTGAGTTTTAAGATATTACATAATGAGTTGCTTTGTATCTTCACAGTAAAAGTTAATATATCTCAATTATCTTGACTTTTTCTTCATGACACAGTAACTCTAAATCTCTTTGCTCACTTCTACCTGAGATTATATGTTCCATGTTACTCCAATGTTGCCTGTAGCCTGTTGCCTGTAGCCTGTAGTCAGTACCAAAGGAGGATGAAGTTCACCAGCACATGATTTGCTATTCTCTATCAGGGTCCATTCCTTCATTCTCATTTTAGGAACCTGCTGATTCATGCAACAGTATTGTTTTATGTAAACTCCAAGAAAGTGCTATAGTGTACAAATCAAGACTGTACAGAAGCAGTTTTTTTTTTATCATTACTGATTTGCCTTGACCATGATGGCTGAAATGGTTTTGGTTGATTGCTCTGCACCACCTCTCCAGTTGAGCGCTTAAGAACATTTTCATATTTGACTAAGCAGCAACTACCCTGGCTTGACGTATTCACTGTAATGACTTGATTGTAATGATAAGTTTAATGTCTTTTACTTCACTTTTAAAAGAGGGTGAGACCAATTTTGCTTCACAATTGCAGTGAGGAAGTAATTACACTCAAATTCAAATTCAAGAATGTGTTCTGCAAAATCTCTTTGACTCCCTAATAGAACAGTCTCTATTCTGTCTTACTGCATATGAGGAAGTTATGTGGCCTGCACACACAAAGGTGCAGAAGATTTCTGACTGCCTGGAGGAAAGTTTATGGTCTGTGAAGGCTAATTTGAGGAACCAGCAAAAGGATAGCTGCAATGGCACATTCCTCTCTTCATCACTCTTGTAGAAAACCCATCAGTAAGAAGAAGAGGAAGAAAAAAAGAACACTATCACCAGAGTAACATATCAATATCAAACAGTTTATATTTTGTGATGGGGATTTGTATCTGCAAACGGCTCATTGATAATGAATAAGGAAGTGACAGTTGTAGAGACTTGGCATACACTCTTGGTACATCAAGTGGCATTGCATATAAAGGCTGGGTGATTTGTTTTGCCCAAAATGTTGTGGTTAAATGAACAAATATCTGCTTCCCACCAAAGAATAAGTTGCTGCTTGGTTATGTTAAATAACATCTTTTGGCAGCAAAATCCTAATTTAAATGTTAATGATCTTTTATTATAATGTTAATTTTATCTTAATTATCTCAAGGTTATATATGCTGAGTAATATGTCCTTTACTGTGATGATTCTGATCCTAGTTCTTATTTAATGTTATCAAATACAACACGTCATTTTGAATATTCAATAAACTGGAAATTTGAATGAAAATTAAGTTAATTTTTTAACTATTATTCATTTATTCCTAATTAGTCTTGTCTTTGTCTTCTATCGTGATGCATATCAGTTCAGAGTTTATTTCACATATTTTGGATCTAGACCTTGACAGGGTTTCCCTTGCTTCAGTTAGTTAACCTCATGCCACACACTAAATATGTTGTTGCAAACAAAAACACACACTGTAATCATGAAGTGCATTATTAAAACGTGTTTTTCTTTCAGTATTTGTGGCATATGACTCCCGTTGTGCTAGAATAGTTTTAATTTCCAAGAAAAGCTACAAAAATGTTAATCAGTGGTCCCTGAAAATAACAATTTGTCTCCTATTGTACTTTATTTTTGTAGTTCCTTGTTGACAGTTTATGAGAGAGACCAAATGTAAAGTCATATCTAATTACAGAGCATAATTATTTATTAAGGCTTTGTTAATGCAAGCATGTGTGAAATAATCAACAGAGACAGCACCATAACAAGGACTGTACATCACCTTTTTTGGTGACTCTGAATGTCAAGTAAGTAAACATGTGAGAGCATTCACATTGGACACATTCTGTATTTTCTTTTCTGTAATTCTTGGTTGAATTAGAGGGGAAAAAATCAGTTATGTGGATACTGTTGTTTGTTAATGTGTTAAATGAAGAAGAATATAGTGAGTTTGTGTCCAGAAAGGAACCTGGAAAGCAGCCTACAGGATTTTTTCCAAGCACTTAAGTTATAGTTTGTAATAAAAAGCCTGAGTCTTTGACAGTAGTTTTGGGAGCCCCACACCCACTTGCAGCTTTTTGCCTTTCTCCTGTGCAAGTAAAAGACCGTTAGGAAAAATCGGTTGGCATGAAGCAAATGGCACAGGCTTCGCTGGCGGTTTATACCATTGCATATGGGAAGTCCTTCAAAGTCAGCCGCCATGCCGCAGGCAGCATTCTAATGAGGTCATCAATAACCTGCAACAGCTGCTCAGAGAGAAAGGCCTTATCTGTTGAGCTCGAGCCACCAGTGACTCTACTCTAACTGAACAAACAGCTACAAAGTAATGAGATGTATTCTATGGAACATATAACAGTCCTTTACATTGAACCATTAATTGGTGGAACTGTAGTAGATTTTATGAAGTGACAGCTGTTAAGGCAAATGAGAATGTGGGAGTAAATCCCTTAGGGATTGTCACTTATACCGCTTTTATAGTTATAGTTATATAGTTTATAGTTATATAGTTATAGCAAGAATGACGCTTTCAAAGCAAGACAGTAGCAAAAATGTCATTGTCTACAAAGGATGCAGTCCTTCTCTGGGCCACTGTGATTAATATCGTACTCACAGTTTCAACTAAAGAAAAAAATATATCATTATTTACATAACTGGTTAGAGAGCAGAGCAAAAAGCTGTGCTATCAGAGAGGCAGAGTAATAGTTTACTAACTGCTTGGTTTCTGATGCCTTGTTGCAAGTCTGGAAAGGCCATAGTGACCTTCAGGTTTTGATTTGGTAGCTAAATTTGGATGAATGACTTCTGATCCTCAATTTTCTTCCCTGAAACATGTCACTGTAAAGGTTTTTCCTGTCTCACCATGCAATATAGTAATGGTTTTCATCATCATTGCATGGTTGACCCCTTCCTCTATCCCTCTGCTCCCACTCACTGGAAACACCATGAGCTCATCTATTTGTGTGACATTTGCAGCATGGCACCTGAACCTATAGTCCTCTTATGCCTCTGTAGCTCTCTGAGGAACCCAGGCAAAAACAGCAAGATCTTTTGCTGTCGTGGATTTGGTCCACAGTTCATTTCTGCTTGTATAAGGGCAGGGCTCAGACACAGAACAGGTGCAACTAGCCAGTAACAAAAACTCTGCTAACCTATTTAAGAAGCCTTTCTAGGGAATAATGCTCAAGTGTTAAAAATATCTTGGCTGGACTTCTAGTCAGGGCAATTCAAACAAAAGCCCAACGTGCATGTGCTCGAGTGAAATAATTTCAAGAGTAAATATTAGAGGATGTCATGTCATTTTACATCGCTCTTGAGCATAAACATCATAATTTGCTCATAAATATTTCACAATTTGGGAAAGAAAGAAATTATATGAAACAATAACAGTATATAGGATATCACATCGAACATAGAAATATATAAAGAGGAACAAATGATGTATCAATAATGAAAACCCACCGCTATATGAAAAAAACTGAGCCTTTCTTATATCAGTGGAATGGCTACAAATTTAATGTGCTAGAAAGAAAGTGGTCAAATCTTGTAGTTTAACAAGTAAAACTACTTGCAAATATGTTTTTCAGTTTCCCAGGACATGTGCCTTAGTTCCTGGAATGCTATTCAGATATTGACAACCTCTTAAAGGTTTTATTAAAAGAAAAAAAAAAAGGCAAGTACACTTAATACATTAGAAGGCTGTCACAGTGCACCACAACAAGGACTGTAATGCTCCTCAACAAAGAGATCTGATTTCCATGACCAAAGTTACAATACTTACCGTCACATTAACTGATAATTCCTGCCTTATTTCCAGTTGTACTAACTGTTTTACACACAGTTCATGTCAAACTATATCATACAGAATGTGTATATTGATTACATTTTCCATACAGCCAATGCAAAGCCACTATAGTTTGTAGTATTCTCAAGTACACAACTTTCCATCTGTTGCCACATTGGTTTCATCGGCTGATTTCATATTTTACTTTCAAGATCAATCTCAGCAAGATTTCTCCTTCAATGGTGAGTCTCCGTATGACGTTAGGCACCATGAATAAAATTCTGATAAGCCTCTTTTTCTTTGTAGTTCTGCCAAGATGGCTCACATGCAGAGGCAAGTAGGGAGGTGGTGGAGGGATTAGGAAGAGGTTATATCTGAGGCTCACTTGTAGTAGGGTACACTAAGGGTGGTGATACAGGTTCAGCAGATGCTGCTGGAGCAAGGCCACATAGTCACAGATAAGATATGAAGGCCCAGTCTAATTACAGCTCAATTAAATTCAGTTCAGTTTTATTTATACAGCACCAAATCACAACAAATGTCATCTCAAGGCACTTCAAAGATACAGTCTAATTCACGCCAAAACAATCTAATTAATTGTAATCAAATCATAATCCAATTAATTCAATCCCAAATTAGTCCAATTCAAACAGAGCGAAATAAGAAAAAAGTTGCCATGCTAAAAAAAACAAAGAGGCCAACAGATTGCATCAAAACTTCTCTTCGGTCCATTCCTCATTCCTGAACGTGCATGGTGCATCCATACAATACGTACATCTGCTAGCAGTGTAATTATGCTGTCAGACTCTCCTACCTTCTATTATGTCTCTTGTGTTATAGTTTTCATAGTCAATATACCTCTGTCACCTTGATTATGCAATTACTGACCTAATAGAACCTACTTAGCCATGCTAGTCCTCTTCAAAATTATGTATGCTCTTATTCATGTACTGATTTATGTGCACTGCTCATGTTCCCATTATTGTCCTCACTGATTAATTTAATTGTTGTGACATATGACACATGTTACAGATGATATGCCATAACGTAATGAAATAGGAAATGGACTTAGGTAGACAAAAAGTGAGTGTAACATGCAGTCTGACCTCTTCTTGTCCTCTCTGTAACTTTAGCAGTAGTTAACATCATAATGCAATATCTCTGAATCGATTGTGCTCTCTCTTTTGGCACTCTCTATTCGAACACATCTTGGATTTGATAACTCAAGTTATATTGATTTTTCTATAAGCAAAAATATCCAGCAAGAGGCATAAACAAACAGAAAAATCAGTTATGTCTGTATACTTTTGTTAAAGATCAATGTTTGATGTTTTTCTTTAGTTTGTATGGGGCCATTGCTGAACACGTTTAGCCATGTGGAACATTTTTATATCACAAGCTTATCTGTGCAGGTATGACCCCTGGAAGAGTGTCAGTTATCCAGCTGCAAGATTGCCTTGTATGTCTACATGTTCCTGACAAGGGCATGAGGAGAAATATGATTTTGAAGGGATGCACCTGATAAAACGTTGAGATGATATACTGGAGGATTGCTGTCCAGACACAAATAGAAATATACCCTATGCAACAAATGTAGAAAGGTAATAATAAGGCAGTGTATGGAAAGGTTTTATGGGGTGGAGGAGGCAAAAAATGAGGAGGAAAATGGGAAAAGAGCGACCGTAACATCCAAATGGCAGATTGCCATCTAGCTTCCTGAGTTGGGTAGAAAGTGACAGAGACTAATGGATTTTTGTGCCTGGTGTGATTAAGAGGCTGTACTAAACCTGAGATAATGTGCTGATATCTGCTGGGAGCTGCTTGACGCTGGCTGATCATAATCAGTGGACCCAAGACAGTCAGGAAGCTGCTCACCTTTCTGCAGCTCTCATGTTTGGTCTGTAAATATCTAAAGAAACATACTTGTATTCTCTCCATTATTTCACTGTTAAATAACACAGTGCTGATTTGTTTCAGCTAAGGCTGGTTATATGTTTCTTACTTAGCAACATGGAATACATTAGGAGTAGCTTGTATTTCAGGTGTACAGAAAACGTACAATTTTTTTTTTGATTCAGGAGAACCGTTTGACACTTAGAATGATCCTCCAAAGCTTGTGAAGTAAACACAAGTTGTGGTGTATGAAACATTTCTGATATTCCTTCACATAGTCCTAAGGCCATTGTACATTTTGATTTTAACCTCAACCTTAATAAGAATTCTGTGCTCTAATGAGAACACTGGTTCTTACACGCTTGTTGACCTGCCGTACAAAATGGGAAGGTACTAGTCTTACCTCCCTAAAACAACAAACTACAAACAAACTCCCTTCTCATACAGAAATTACCATTAAAACATTATTATTTTCCTATCCTATTATTTGATATCATGTTCTTTGATGAGCAAGTGCATCACTTTAAAAAACATGAGTGGCACTTCAGTGTGGTATTTGTGGAAATATGACTCCTGTCAAATCATTCCATATTGTCATTACTTCTTAACTGGCCCAGTGGGACTCTTTCACTGCAGAATAACAAGTTTCTGCATTGCAAGAACCATATGTCCTGAGCTTCCCCAGAGAAGATGCCTCTGGCTAGTGACATCCTGTTTCCTTGCTGTCAGTTCCACATGGAAGAAAACCGACACCTATATGATGTACGATGGATTTGTAAGATAGATTTGCTTTAAAATGTTAATACAAATCCATTTTCAATATTCCTTGATCATTTTTGATCCCTCACCTGTTATATGAGTATTTTGCCATATCCAAAGCATAATTTTAGGTTTATGATAAGGTCCAAAGTCATTTTTAAGGCACTTTAACTCAGTAGTTCATCATGGTGTGGCTTTAAGTTTTTTTTTACAGTTACACAAATAATAAAAATAAGTAATTTCATTCTAAAATTGTAGACTATGTAAAATCAAGTATTAGGAGGGTTTTGAGATGGTTTTTGGCTAATCTTGTCATTACACCAAAGCAAAACTTGATTGATCATTGTTAAAATATGCTTCACTCAGGCCTATTCTGGGTACAACTGTAGCAGTAGAATGATAGCAGCTGTACAGAAAACCCAGCAAAATAAAATAACTTTTTTTTTTCTGTGAGCATTATTCAGAGCAGTGGCCTTTAATTCTCTTTACTGCACTGTGTACTTGGGGGCACATTAAGTGTAAGCCTTTAATATTACTGTTTCTCCATGAAATGACACTTACAGCGTGATTTAGAATTAATTGCATAAATGAGTAGAATATCTCATTTGTTTATTTTTCCCCATGTTCATTATTGAATTAAATGACACAATCCAATTAGCAGTGTGCATTAGCCTTTCTTGCAGTTTGATTAAGCAAGTAAAATATTAATGCTGTTGCTCAGATAAATTATGCTGCATTACAAATTCTCCAAATCACAGGGATCTTCGTTTATGTGCAAGGATACCATTTGATGGCGACTCTCTGCACTGCCTTGATGTGCTTATATCGACTAATATGGATAACATAGTTATGAATATGACTATGGCATACATGGAATAATACTTGTCTTTTTTCAGTTATGAACAGATGTACAGATACACAGAAAAAAAAAAAACATTGTCACCGGTTGCTGTATAACGTGGTTATGATAATGCTCACTATTTCCATTGTCATCACAGTTAGCTGTGCAATATCTTTCCCTCCTGTTGGATTGTCAGGACAACAAATATGTGAATAGAAATGACCTCAATTTCGAGGGAACATTCATTTGGCTGGAATGTATGTCATACATCTTGAGGAATAGCAATGCGTCAGGCCTGCCAAGCTGATTCCAAGAGAAGCTAAAATTGTCATAGCTTACAGCCAGCAATGTCTTCACCACACGCATGTTCTAGGGTATTTTGGATGTCACAACAAATATTTTGCCAACATGGTGGAGCAGATGTTTTTTTTTTTGTCTCACTCACATTATATTCTCTCGTTTTCTTCCAGGGTGGGCAGTGACACACACAGACCATGTTTTCAATGTCCTTCAATGGATCGCCTGACTGCGTTTCCCAAGAACCCCTTTGCTCTGTGTCCTAATACATTACAATGATGGTATGTCTGCTGAAGAACAACAGCTGTTGAAAAAGCTGAAGGTTATCACTTCTTATTTTCTAGAAAACATGACAGGTGTAATTTATAATCTACTGAAACCTTGCAGCTGGCTCTAAGGAGGACTTGCTTGAACATGAGGTGAATTAAATACTTTCTCCTAACATCTACCACAGCAGGAAAAATACAACGTATGACCCCAATTTTCCTTATGCTGATGACAGATGTCTCTTTTTGCAGGTCAGAGTGAATATGAGGGTGTTTGCTTTCACTTGTAACCAATCTTTTGCAAGGGTTGAGACATTAGCTTGGCAAGGCCTGAGGTTTGCAATCTGTGTGAATGGTTGTGTCATATATCAAAACTCTTGGCAAAGCTCCTGAGCTCAGAGCTGTTTATAAAACCAATAGACTGAGAGTGAGATGCCTGTTTACTGATTACAGCACTTGTGACAAAAAGAATGAATGTGCCCCTCACGCTTGCTTTAAGTTTTACGAATGCTCCACATCCTGAATGACTGATTTCAAGGCTAATCCCTAAACAACCATTTCTATTTGTCTTGCTGCATCTTAAAAGGAAAGCAGTGCAGTATACTTGTCCACTTTACAGAAAAATTATGGTTAACTGTCCCTCAAATTTCCATTCAACAACCAGATTAGGTGCAAATAAAACCAAAAATTTGAATTGTGCTGCCAAACCAGTGCTTCGTCAAAAGAAGATCGTCAGTGAATTTGAATACCGCCGAAGCAATGGAATAGAAGGAAAGAGCATCGATACACAATAATAAAGTGCAAACTATGAGCAGCCACTCCTTAATAGAGCTCCTTGCTGTACCATTCATTGCAGAGGTCCCCCAAGGCTTAGCAAGATTGAATGCACCATATGTTTATCTGGAGCTTCTCCCTGCATAAGTGGTACGGACGGCATGGCAGTGCCCTTGTCCTTTCCATAATGCATCAATCCAAAACCCCATTTCGGCAGTAATTTGCAAACACCACACACAAAGAAGTAGAGCTTTGATTTTGGTCACAATTATCTATTTGTGTTGTATGTCTTTGTATTAGTTTAGAATACTGCTTAAAAAAAGTTTCAATCATAAAAGGTTGATGTTAAAGATGACCTTAAAGTTTTGTTAAATTTATCCTTTGAGTGAAATGTTTATGCATTTGGCAGATGCTTTTATCCAAAGCAACTTACAGGTCGGCAGTTAGGGTAAGGGGGTCTTGCCTAAGGACCCTGAATGGAGGTAGTACCTTTTATGCAGGGAATTTGAACCCAGATCTCCCAGACGAAAAGTGGCAATCATACCACTACACTATCCAGTCCCTGGACACATAATGGTCACAGATGCTCTTTGCTTTGTCTTCTAATCAAACAACATCAGTGGCTTTTTGTTTAACAAGCTTATTAAGGTTATATATGTCATTTTTAACCTATCTTGGGCTGCAAACTGTCACTCTTCTCATCATCTTGTCACTGTCCAAAAGCTCATCTTCTCTTATCCCTATTGAGCAGTCTCACTGGAAAACGTAATGTAATAGGTATGTTTTTCCACAACTGGCGACCTGTTCGGGGTGCAATCCTTCTCTTGCCCTATGACAGCTGGGACAGGCTCCAGCCAACATTTTTGTGACTGCTACTCAGGAAGACGAGTACTCATCTGAAAATAAGAAGGGTGGATGGTTCAATCACAGGTTTCCACAATCTACACACACCCCACATTGCCTCTGATGCTTTTTTGGTTGTGTGTGTGATGGAGAAAAAAGCAACGCATCCTCTGTAAGACTGTTTAATTTAAGAAGGACTATATGGATGCATGTGTGAATGGGTGAAAGCAGCTTGCAAAAGTGTCTTGAGTAGTCAAAAAGTCTGGAAAAGCGTGATACAAATGCAGTCCATTTACCATTTTCTTTTGGCTTTTACAGTGTAATTTTAGGTCATTATCATTCATAAGTGCAAGAAGTAGAAAAGTGAGGAACTGTGAGCAAGCGGGAATTTAAAAGGTTAAAGTAGTGATAGGTATTGAACTTGTGTCTGTGGAAGTCTGCAGACAAGCACCTCAAACCCTCCCATCCTTCCACCAGTTTAAGTATTTGTTTCCAAGTCAGCAAAGCACATCGTCAGCCAGATGTCAAAGCTGACATAATGGTGGACTTTTGCAGGAGGTGAGCATTAATTTCATCTCATCAAAATGTGTAAGCAGCCCGTTTCTAGGGAACTGAATAAGCAAAAATAATAATTTACCCAATTATTTTTTATTTTTTTAATTTTTTCATAAACTGATATGTTTAGCAATGTGCACCAGTGTCAGGTTTACACGTTCTGTTGTGGTATATATAGTACATCCCCTTTCTACTTCATTTACCCTTAAAATAATTTGCATTTCATATTGTGTGGATCGAAGAAGTATGTAAACTGGAACTCCAGAAAAAAAAGGGGAAAAAAATAAAAAAAAAGCACAAAATGCTGTTACTAATTATAACCTCTTTATCAATGTTAAAATATTTGAAGTCTGGAATATTTATTACAGCTTGAATGCACAAATATCTTTTCAATATTGCCAGATTGAAATACTACGACGACTAATAGAATTAATGATGAAGATGATAAGAAGAAATTTAAAAGAAGAATAAATAATGATACAATAAATTATAATTATTTTTCATATGATTACAATGAATTGAATTCCAATTGGCTTGAATTGGACTATATTATTTAAGTGCCTTGAGATGACAATTGTTGTAATTTGGCGCTATATAAATAAAACTGAATTGAATTGAATAATAATTTCATTATTTTACACCAAACTTGTATGATTTTACAAAATAATTACACCCTAAAAGGGTTTCAAAATGACGAAAAGTTAAATCATCCATGATACCTTTTAAATTTTCTCAAAGTATTTAGCCTAATTAAGTTGTCAGCAGTCTCAAATAACTGCTTTCTTAAGGAAGATGTAGGTAGACAAAATTACAAACGGAATTGCCATATCATGTGTCCTCTAATTTGTTGCAACTAAAACCGCAGACCCAATAAAATGTGTATGTCATATATCCTACTGTAAGTGTTGTAGAGACTGGAAACAGAGATATATTGTGATTTTGGTTTTGACATACTTTTAAAGATTTAGGTTAAAGTTTTAAAAATAAACTTTTGTCTCTTTCAGTTATCTTAAAATGTCCCTTAACAGTTAATAAATCTAACCTCAAAAACTGATCTTAGTCAAAATGAGTAATATTTTGTGACATAGACTATATGATAATATTTTGTCAGGGAAACAGGCTTGTTCTGCCATTGTGTCATCAGTGATACAACAGTACAAAGTGTTAATCCAAACAGTCTTCCTGCTCTGTGTGTGAACTGAACTCTGATTATTTAGTGATGTCTATATCTCATCTAACCTTCTAATGATATTCCCTTGTCCTGTCTCAGCAGCCCGCCTGTTCTCCGCAGTTGCCCTGCTGCTGTATGGCCATTTTTAGCCCCATAATTTCCTTGGCTGTAAGCTCCTGATGAGGTTGGTCAGGGATGAAGACTCCTATTAGCTCAAATGTTGTACATGAAGGGAATTGCAGACCCATAAAGCAAGGTCTTGTCAGTCTCCCAGGTGAGCTCTAGCATGAAGAGCAAAGTCTCCCTCTCCTCCCACTTGCAGATTTGCCTTAAAAGTTTCAGTGCCTAAGGGGAGGGTAAAAACTTTGTGAAAGCTTGCTGATATCCCTCCTTACTTCTACATCATTCATGCTGCAACTGCAACTGAAAGTTTCTCTTGCCAAACAAACCTTAATTTTACAGTAATTGCTCAGTTAAGGAATACAAAGTCCCAAACTTACTTAAAAGCCTTATATTTCTTTCATCATCAACGGAAGACTGTATTTATTTTAAAGGGTTTTCATTATAAAACGCCCCTCATCTACATCAGAATCTGCTTAGATTCATCTTTGCGTTTCAAAACACATTTGTATTTTCTGGCACAATTTACAAAATAAAAAATCAAAGCCCTTTCAGTGTTTCAGTGTAAGCTAAGTGTGAGTTAATTAATTTGACTAAACATGCTGGCTTCTTGTGTGAATTACAAACTTTCTGTTGAAAAGTCAAAATAACAACAACAGGTATAGCCTCACACTTATCACTTTCAATACAGATTAAATTTGAACTTCTGTAGTCTAGTTGACAGGTGGGATATTTTTGTGGAATCTAACAGTGATGAGGGTTCTGTCAGCCTAACATCACCAGACATTATAAATTATTAACATTTGTCCAAACGTCGTTTCACAATCCGGGCTTCAGATTGTGAGATGACTTCACTGTGTTAGGTTTTACATTATTTTAACTGCACTGCGCCAGGTACAGTCACGTAATGTAATCGACCAAAGAGTATAAATCTATTTCAGTGGTCGTGGAGACTGGGTGGTGTATAAGGGATGGTCGCCTTCAAACAGCCGATGTGTAGATGGTACAGCAAGAACTCTGCTGACACAGACTTCGTAGTTTATTGGTCACCAGGTCCGTATCAAAATTACGGATAGATGCATCAAATCTGGAGAGATCCTTGAAGCCAAAAAGTCTGTACCATCTCTCCCTCTGGGAGTGCTTCTCGCCTTATGTAGGGTAAAACTATCCCCTATTTGGTGAGCCTGGGTGTGCTCAATTGTTAGTATATGATAGTTTGTATATGAAGTGCAGTGCAGCAAGGAGTGTACAGACCTTTATGTTGGAGAGATTAAACTAAAGTTTCACAAGCACACAGTACAACTTAAGAGAGACAGATAACCTGGTAGGCTCTACTTAAGGGCATTGGTGTAGCTTTTTCAATTTGAAGTTTTGTATTTCTGTGGCTCCATTGTCATTTTACTGAAACATTCATGATACGGTTTATTTGTCCCCCCCCCTCACTTTTTGGGTAATCAGTAAAATCTTCCACATATATTTTTTTTTATGGACACAGCTCAGTAAATTGTTGAGCAGACAGCAGAAACATTGTTGCCGGTGGGCACATAAAAGCATATTTGCAGAGGCAGGAAATTATCTCCTGAGTGGCAATCGAACAGCCTGTGTTTGCGGACCTCTCAGAGCAGAATAACATTTTTGAGAAAAAACAGTGAGCTTGGAAAATATAAAGATTTGCTGCTGTTAGTTTTAGTTGTTAGCGTTGATGGTCTTTGATCGAAATTCTTCTGCTCATCTGGTATTGGGAAGGAAATACTCAATGCATGTAAACGCACATTTTTACTGCTTCAGCTTTTTCATTTTAGCATGTCAAAATATTTTTAGGTAAAATTTATTTTTCTAGATTCTGATTCAAATGTTTAAGTGTGTTTTTTAAAGAGATGTGTTCTGACAAACAGCTGCACAATATTATTCATTCTTTGTTTATATTGTGGGGTCAAACGGTCAAATTGTGTGGAGGAGTAATACCACATCTCACTATGATATCGATTTTCAGTTTACTCCTTATGGGAAAACATGTATTTACTCATAACTGATCCATGAACTCTCACCTTGTCTTTATGCTCTCTTGAATTTTTCTCCATTGTAACAACAGTGTATGACCTGAAATTGTGTAGTCTAAATATCCATGGTTATTGTGCCCACATAAAATATGGAATCAGCTCTTATGATTTGGCTGCTAACCTCATGTGTTAATATATGTCAGCAGGAAAACATTCTCAGTGAGGTGAGATGTAATGTAAACAACAGCGATTGAAGCATATTGTCTATTCCATTTTTTGACACTTAACTATGTATAACTTATATTCTGAGGCAATGTTAGGAAGACAGATGCTGTCAGGTAATAAATCTTAGTTGTTTCTCAAGGTCTAACCATGTTTACATTTAGAGCCATGCCTTCAGTTTTGTGAGGAGTAATATCTCAGCTGGTCACAGCAGTGGGTGGGGATATGTCAGTAACCTTTCTGTCAAAGGAAGTATTCTTTCAGATCTAGATATCCAGTCACTTATCAACATCTGTTTGATGCCAGGAAAATCACAGATGTCATTGAGTCATTGTGAATGTAAAGCTATAGCTACAACAACAACAAAAGTAACCTACACCAGCCTCTCCTACCTCCTTATAGATGTTGATGAACATGATATAGCTGTCCAATATAGCCATTGTGACTGTTTCATGATATCTAAAATATAAACATGTTAGCAAATAGAAACACAAGCATGTAACAACAAGCCTTGAAAATGTGGTAATTGCATAGTTTTAAGTCATTAACATAAATGTTAACATCATCATTTTAAAAAGGTACACACAGGTGACTACTGTTGGGCTTAGACACTGTTGTAGTTTTATTATTTTTAAGCCATGTTTGTGAGGCTCTGTTTGCCGCCACTGATTAATACAGTTTTTAAGTTTTCTAACTGCTGTGACTCTAAAAGCTGTGACAGTGCAGTCTTACAACTTCTAGAGTCAGGCCTAAAGTCTGTTTATCATTTTTACTGAAATTATTGCCGTAAACTTATGGTCAAAGGCAATCATACATGAATGTTATGATGAGTTGATTCTACTGCATTGTGTAAATGTATATTTGGTATATTTCTTTGGTATAAAATGCTACATTACCTGAATACTACTACTACTACTACTACTACTACTAATAATAATAATAATAATAATAATAATAATAATAATAATAATACACTTTGGTTAAATCAAAGTGTTGATTAATGGTCCCTTCCAATATTTTCTAACAACTCTGAAGTTATTTAAGTATTTATAAAAGCAGTCTCTAACAGGTTAAGCATAAAATCAAGTTGGTTTAAAGAGTGTGGCAGTATATAATCTTTTTATCATTCCCCTGTAACAATCATGTTCAAGATCTATCAAAGACAAACCTCTCAGCTATATCAAAATAGAATATGAAATATCTCATAAAATCTGAGCAAGTTTAGCTAATTAAATTCTATAATCCAAAGTAAAGCTGTTTTTTTTTTACAGAAGAAAGTAACTGCACACATACAACTCTAGTCATCCAGAAACTGGATGGAAATTACACATTTAGAGACTTAGTACAGAGAAGACCGCCACACTATACTTATTCTCTATAAATATTCTGCTGCACAACAGGCTCTACCTATCATGTCTGCTTATACTTTAATGCAGGTCGAGGTAATGGACTGTTTAATCTGGCCTCAGAGCTGGGATGGATATTATGATTAAGAATATGACTGTGCCACTTCCACACCTTGAGAAAGGGATGATTCTACACATGTTCGCTGTCGCCTTGCGTTAAATGGTTGTTTCATCACTGTCAGCGACAGATGCCACGATCCCCCTCCTGCCACCCCAAGCTTCTGTAGAGGATCTTCCTTACAAACCACTAATGTGACAAGAGAAGAAATCATTCACTGATGTTCATTACTCTGTGAAGAATATCAATCCAGCTACTGTATATGTGTTTATATTGGAGATACTGCATCATCCTCAACAATAAGGTTCCTCCTGATGAATGGCTAAATCTGGTGTCACAGAAATGACTTAGACAAGAAAGGGGCTCATTTACCACCAGATCCCCAGTTGGAAATGTGACACTCGCTGTAATACATCACCTGTTCCGGGGGAGGTATGGTGCTGCCGGTCATTAGTACCACTGAGGGCATAACCACAATCAAGCAACTATTCATAGTCCTAAACTTGTAGAGTTTAATCTCGTGTATCTGTATGAGGAGGTTGTACACTTAGTGATAAAGTACCCAGACATCACTACACTACAGTTGGATCATTTGGACATAACACTGTTGAAGTGCAGTATAACTATAGATTGTTCTGCTCTTGCTGGGGCAAAATCCATAACCATGACCCGAGCGGCTTTGATCTAGGGCCAACATATGATCAAAGCTACTTTTGTTTACTGATAGTAAACAAAGAAATATATAAAGAAATGTAAGTTCAATAGATTGCCGAAGTAGGAAGTTTTGTTATGAGAGGGTTGTGTGTGGATGTATAACCAAGAATGCTGAAAGTGTCGCCCTGGTTATTTGGTCTATGACTTAACACTATTTCACTTACTTACTTGATTTCCTCACTTAATTACTTATTTATTTACTTAATTCACTGAAAGCTAAATGGGTCTAAAGCTGCATACACTAATATACACGGTAAGTATATGTCTATATCTACTTTCATGAATAAGAAAATATGCCTTATGTCAAGTCTGGGGTTCTATGTTCTGGAACACAACAAAAAATAAGAACTGTTAAAAAAAAAACAAAGCAAAAAAAACACTGATCCTCATTGGACCTTCATACAAGATATGATCTAAGATGACAACGCATTAGATGTTTCGCATTGTCATGATTTAACATGATTTAACACTTATTTGATATGATTAGATATTTTATAGATACACCGTAACTCTCTAATGTCCTCACTGAGAAAAAAAAAAAAGAAAACGCTTTCTTTGCATTTTTTCATTTCCACAGGGCAAGAATATTAAACTTTTTTTTTAATAAAAAAAGATCACTTCATGGTGAAAGTATCAAAATCTGAAAAAGTAATGGCAAAACATACACACACTTTTGCATTACATAACTAATCCGAGTGGTAAAGATGGCTCAGGCCATTTACTTTCAAGAAATTGTCTGTGAAAAATGTGCTATACCAAACTGTCATTCATTTATACATAGCCCTCTTAAGTTCCACACCATTTCAAACTGATTGTGCTTTGGAGTTTGACTGAACCATTCAAACACCTTGATTCTTTTCTTTTTCAACCATTCTGTGGTAGATATGGTGCTGTGCTTGGGAGTCATTGTCCTGTTGGATGATTCAATTTCAGATTAGCTTTAAGTGTCAGACAGATGGCCTCACATTTGATTCTGTGTACTTTAGTATTTAGAGGAGTTCATGGTTGACTCAGTAACTATAAGGCGCCCAGGTCCTGTGGCTGCAAAACAAGCCCAAATCATCAGCTGTCCACCATTGAGCTTGACAGTTTGTGTGAACTGCTTGTATCGGGATGCTTTCTTTTGTTTTCTCCAAACGGGGTGCTGTGCATAACAGTCAAACATCTCTACTTTGCTCCCATCAGTTCAAAGGCTTCAAAGGTTTTTCTTAGCTGTACTGTCATGAACTCAAACATTTAACATGCTGACTGAGGCCCGGAGAGTCTGAGATGCAGCTCTCGACTTTTCTTTTGACAATTTCTCTGAGCATTGCAGTCTTACCTTACTTTGAATTTGCTAGGGCATTCAATCTATTGGAAAACTGGAGATTGACTGTTTTCCACTGGGAATAATCTCTTTCACTGTAGAATGGTGAACTTCTAATTTATTGGAAATGGCCTCGTAATCCTTCTCAGATTAGTTGGCTGCAACAATGGCTTCCCTAAGATCATTGCTGATGTCTTTCCTCATTAGCACTGTGTTAACACACACCTGAATACTCCAGACCAGGAACCTGCCAAAACTATTGGTTTTTATAGAGATCCACATACTTACTGATTAATCAAGAACATTTGAACATCAGCACCTGGCTTTTACTTACCCTCTTTATTTCTGTGTTTTTCATAGACTGATGCTGCATTTTGGCTTAGCTTTTGTGAAAATCATATCGACTCAGAATAGTATTTTGTTGATCTTAATTCTTTAAGTTCATCATTCGTAGTAGATTGGCATAATGTATGTATTTACATGATGACTAATACTGTTCATAACAGTTTTGCCTGTGAAATTATTTTCCTAATAATGTTTCACTACACCTGGAATTTTAGGGCTAAGTTTGCATTCATTGCAGCTTGAATAAGTAAATTCAATGAAAGGGTCTTGAATCCCCAGAGTAGGGTTGGTTAGCTGAGTTGTAAGAGCAAACAAGACCCTTTTGTTCAAGAGACTGAACTCCCAGTGAACGCTGACATGATGATGGAGGGAGTCCGGATGGGACCTTGTAAGCAGGCCACAGTGCCATCCCCGAGAGCAGTGCCACAGCGGATAAGGGTGCCACCACTCTGTCCGTTAACATAGAAAAAATGAGAGAGGTAAGCTGATGACTGTAAAACAGGGTCAGTGGGGACTCCATGCATCTATTCCCAAATCATGAAATGAGAGGTGACACACAAGCCTGGCTTTTAGACAGAACACATTCAGAAAGCAAGCAATGAATGGAGCTCTGTCAATTTGCCAAAGTAGCTTGGGTGATTAACATTTGAACTGTGGCACATCAAGAGCCCCCTGTGGATGAATGGTCATTCTATCAGCCTCATTAGGGGAAACCTATTCAAGGATGCCAAGCACAAATTGCTCTGGCCCAACTGTCAAGCATGGATAGAGACTGACAATGGCAACCCAAAGCAAACAGTAGTGTCTCGTAAATTGTTCAAATCCTCCAGTAAACAACATTTATGGCCAAGATACGCTATGAGCCTCTTAAACTGATAGAGTGTGTCATAATCATAACCTGTGTAGCACCATGGTAAATCGCTTCAGTGTGGTCGCCTCCTCGGAGTAAATAACATAGACGGGCAGCTTGGTTGCCAATCAACAAGCACCTATGAAATGAAAACATGCTCAATTTCTGATTTATACGCTTTTATGTAATATTTAACTTGAATAAAACAAATATATACTGTCTGTATTTTTGCTTAAAGATGTGATTTTCAATGGACACAAACATAAAACATCTCCATAAAAATATACAACCTGCGTCCATCAAATAAAACAAAAGGCAACAAGCCATCCTAATGTGTCGGCTGAGGCATTTGTAGAAACACTGCAGAGCAGTGTGAATACTTCATCCTTTGTCTTTGGCATTCCTGCTATCTGCAGACCCCCCATAAACAATTTATGAAATTTCTACTCAAGCAAACACAAACAGAATCCAAGAAAACACATTCATTGTAATGTATGTGAACAGCCAATCTCTCAAAAACTACAGTTCTCCCAGCCATAACATATATTCCAATCAAGAAATGCAAACGCCTTAATGGGCAGAGAAATTTAATCACTTTCTTAGGATAGCCACATGTGTCAGACCCATTTCTTAGACTTACTGTTTTACTGCAACGCACAAAGAAGATATGAAGCTTGTGAATAATTGGTGAAATATAAAATAAAAACAAATGTTTCAGACTTCAGTCACGTGTGCTTTTGTGCTTTGCTTCTTCCTGATCTTTCAACGACAAACAGAATTTCTCTTTTGGTCAGGACTGAAAATCATATCCAGATAATTTACTTCGAGCTATAAACCTCATTGTTGTGCCAAACATATTTTATAGTAGAACATCCCAGTAAAGAGTTGTGTTGCACAGTTAAGACACTAGACTGCTGAATAACAATGTGAGCATGCAGTTTTTAGTACTGAGCCAACATCTATCTGCTCTGCTTTGCTTTGATCAGTTTGGGGAACAACACATGGTAAATGTATTGATCACTTTTCTATCAAATAAAGGGAATTATTCAAATATAAATATTCTAATATGAATTAATTGGTATGGGTTAAGGAGCTTTACAAAATAACAGCATAACTATTTTTTTCTGCTTTAGCAGCAAATTGCTATTATAACAGATAAGGAACCATCTCTCTTCCAAGTACTATATGAGACCACAGTCATTTTGGCACAGAAAGTGTTGATGCTTAGTGATTGCTCTTGTATATTTTTATTTTCTCTCCCTCTCCTCTATCTTCAGTAAAAAATCTGCATGATCTTCTTTGATAGACATGTTTACCCAAGCTCTGGATGGAATTCATTAGCCATAATTAAGCGTTTACTTGATCAGGAGGGTATAAAAAAAAGGATTATGTGAAGTCAGATTAAAGGGAGCTGAGTGAAACCAACGAAGAGATTATCAAGCGCTGCCAGGCAAGCAGCCTGCCTTTGGAGTTGGGCCCTCTGTGATCGCTATCTCGTTAGTGCTTTATTCGTCAAGCGCAGGCTAATGCCTAAAACAAGCTTGGCTTTATCGAGACTCTTCTGCAGGAACGTAATTCTGGAGATTAATTATTGACCAACAGTGGAGTGCATGCACTGAGTCAGACAAGAGGTTAAATAGACTTAAGACCAGTGAAAAATGGCAGGACTTTACTTGACAGATTTGCTACATTTCAAATATACCCACCATTTATTAAGAGAAGGCAAAATAGATTTAGTCAGAAATGTTTATGAGATTTTATATTTGAGGTCTCAATGGGCCTTTTATGTACATAATAAAAACAAGCTAGGTTGACATGTTATCACAAGCTTTGTGTGGTAAATAAGGTGTAATTTTCACATCTTGCAAAAAGTAATATTACCAGGTCTTTGGGGTCTGCTGTGGTCACCTGATGAAGATAAGATACGATAAAATAAACCTTTATAAGTCCCACAGCAGGGAAATTCACATTGTTACAGTATAGCAGGCAATAGGAATCGAGAGAAAGCAATAACAGCAAAATAATATATACAAGAGATTAACAACAGAAACACTATGTGTATGTACGGTATGTATATAGACAATATATACAGCATATATAAACAGTATACATATCTTTTTTAAAGTCTAGACAAGAGCTGATAGTAAACAAATGATTTGCGATACGTCCTTCGCACACTAGGGTGAAGGAGCCTATGACTGAAGGAGCTGCTCAGTGATTTACTGATCACAGTGATTAGAACATCATTCTCATCCTCCTCTCACTCACTACCTCCATCATGTCCAGGGGGGATCTCAGGACAGATTTTTTTCCTGTCCACAGCTGAAAATACTACTTCCCCAGTAGACCACACCAAAGAAAATTGCTGATGCCACAACAGTGTCATAAAAGGTCCTTAGCGGTGGTCCCTGCACTCTGAAGGACCTACGTCTTCTGAGTAGATAGAGTCTACTCAGCCCTTTCTTATAAAGCGCAGTGGTGTTATCAGTCCAGTCCAGCCTATTGTTCAGGCAAACACCCAGGTATTTGTAAGATTTTACACCTCAGCGTCCGTTCCCTTGATGTTCACTCGTGTCGGTGGTCTCCTCCTGCGGAAATCCACCACCAGTTCTTTGGTTTTTCTTTTGTTGATCTGAGTGCAGTTCGACTGGCACCAAACCACAAAGTCCTGAGTTCGTCCTCTGTACTCCCTTTCATCATCATTTGAGATGCAGAGTCATCAGAGAACTTTTGTGCTGGAAGTCCGCAGTGTACAGGGCAAAGAGGAACGGAGCTAGGGCCTTTCCTTGGGGCACTCTGTGCTGCAGACAAGGGAGATAAAAGGCTCTCACCTACCTAATACCTCATTTCAGTTATACCAAAAAGTAAATAATCAAGAGAAACAACAAACTTCAGTGAGTAACTGAACAGTAACTTTTTTTCTTTTTATGCATTAATATCCATCTAGCAGAACACTGAACAAATGTTTCTGCTAAAATAAATAATTTTTTTATGCGTAAACATCCTTAAATGGTAACAAAATTGTTTCTGAATTTTGGTAAAAACACTTTGATGCATATGTCCTTTGTTATGTAAGGAAGTACACCCATCATTTCCAATTTAATCAGAGTATCTTTGAGAACTTCAGAGTTTTAAAATTTGTATGTTTGTTAAAATAAACACACCGAAGGATTTTCTGAAGATACAATCAAACCAGATTCTCATCTGGAGGTACTTCTAGGAAGTAAAAAAAAAAAGAAGTTGCTTTTTCCATTAGAATTAGAAAAAGAAAATCACTTAAACTGTCAAAGACATGCTGCAGCAGCAAGAGGAAGAGTTTCTTTTGACTGTTTGTAGACTGATGCTTGTGGAGAAAAAAAGAAAGAAATATATCTGAGGTCATCAGTTACGGACTTCACAATGGAAACATTATTGACAATGGAGATCTGTTAAATAGAATTTTGTTCTTGTGATGGTGAGATTTGAAGGAACTGCCCTTGTCCTACAACATCTCTTGCATTCGAGGTTTATGTTTTGTTTATTTCTGTCGGTTTCTTGACACAGTTGTCATTACATGAGTAATTCTTCTCATACTGCCTTTGCATCTCCTGTCTCTCCAATTATTTTCCATTCTCTGATCTGGGTCAGGAAGATTTATCCAGGAGCTCAGTAATAAAAAGGGACACTGACAAGCTTCCCCACACAAGTCTACGTGATTAAGGTCAGTAATGTTAAAACATTAGATACTGGTTGATTTTTAGGGCTGCAAAGTACACCCTGTAGGCTTCCTGCTGAATGCTGAAAGAAGACTGTAATGAGGCCTGTGAGAGATGCCAAGTGTTTTGAAACAGAAGGATACCTGTGGCTGGCTGAGATACACTGCAAACTGATGAGCCATGGTTAAAGATATTTGTGTTTTGAATGGATAAAGATTGTTTGCCTTTGAATATTTCTTTGAATACACGTTTTTGATAAAATAAAAAAAAATGCAATCAAGTGATTTGAAACATTGGATTTAAAATGTATGTTTTAATTAGGACAGTGAAGTCCCAAATTACCCTCCGATCAAATAGCACACATTCTAACCTTCTAAATTATGAGGTTTACTTCTGTTCTTGGTTTTGTTGGTTGATGGTGTCTCAAAAGGACAGCAAGACAGCATCACTATAAATCTAAATGACTATCAGACAGGGAGAATATATGTTAATATAAAAAGTTTCAGAAGCAGTATGTTCTTATGGTTCTTTTCTAGTTAATCTGGAGAAATCTGAAGAAACCCATACAACCGGGGAGGACATGCAAACTGCACACAGGCTCAAACACAATAGAATATTTCATCTGTACTTCAGAAAAACTGTATTAGCACTTCTCGGGATTTATCACTAATTTTGAAACTATATTTGCTAAGCCATCACGACACTACAAAGATCTTTGTGGATACTAGCAAAATTCACAATGAAATCCCTTAATGGGGAACTCCGGTATTTTTAAACCTAGACCTTATTTCTGAAATACGTTCATCTACTCACTGAGAACAGTTTGGTGAAAGTCCGCGTCCTTTCGGAAAATATTTAGATTCCTCAAGATCCATATAACGGAGTGAACGGGGCCATAGATGATGTCTCTAAATAAGGCATTATCTGTCTTTATTTCACCAATACTTTAAGACGAATGAATGAATGAACGCGTACTACTGCACTGTTAGTTCATAGCTGCAATGCAAGGGCTACTGGACGCCCGCCGCTGCAACACAGCTCATTCACTCCGGTAAGGACATCCATCGTACTCAAAGTTGTCCACGTTGTCAAAATCTGATAAATATCCTGCAATATTGCACAAAACTATCAATAACAAACTACGTTTGAAGTTAGCCGACTGTCACAGAGCACAGATTAAAGAAGCTGTGCTGCAGCAGCGCGCGTCGATGACGTCATCCCAGTAGACGAGTGTGTAGAAAGCCCTCTATAACCCCCTGATAGCCGACAATAACAACAACACAGCAGCTACTATTGCACTGTTAGTATATTTCCCTCTTCATGAGATTATACTTGGAGGCTGGTGATTGGCAATGATATCTTAAAACATACCTTTTACTTACTGATATTTTAAATTATTGTAACAAAATGTCACTCACTGAATAGACTGGTCAAGAATGTGCTACACTTAAGTTTGTATTTTTTTCAGAAATACAAAGATACGAGGTCTCCATGTCTCTGTTTGAAGCAGAGAGGAGCAGACTAATCGTCTTGCACCGAAAGCAATTGAGGTTTGTTCAAATGATTGCTATATTTCTCGCTGGGTGCATTTATGTTAAATGATGCTGAATGTTTCTGTAAAGTGGCCTAAAAGTTGCGAAAACTACTTCTCAGAATGTGGCAAGCATTTATGTTGTAACTGCATCTTCGTCCAATGTGTTTGCTTAAAGCAGGAAGGTGCTGAATTACCAAATGTGTGAGAGAGAGGACTGAACAGAGATTCTACACGTAGCTTTACTGAAGTTGATTTCACTTCTTTTGATTGTATAAATGTAAAATATATGAATGGGCTGACATAAATTTAGGCAGCTGTTAATATACGTTGGTGGCTTGCACTGCAATTGGGGAACATTACATTACATTTTTGTTAATAAACAGCCCTAAAAGGGAAACACTGGAATCTATATAGTATACTGATCTTGAACGGTGTCGCACTAGGGGCAGCCATTTGCTGTACCTCTGATCATATTGTGTCTCTTTTTGTACCTTTTTGAGATTTTCTGTGAAAAACAATAGTTCTCAGCCATTTTTCTGCACTGGTTTGTATGCCGTGCTCCTGGAATAATTTTTGATGAGACTTCTGATGATTCTTAACACCGTTATGAAGAATTGACATGCCAGGGCATTGTCCTGAATAAGATCTTTAATCCAGACAAGTTGAAGAGGAGACATAGAGGATGCAGACGAGGAACAAAATAGAAAGGAGGAAAAAGTTTAAAGCATTTCTTTCCTTCATTATAACCTGAGATCACCGTCAAGTAAAGTGGAGCTTGGTGTCCTGATGAAGACACAGGTGATTTGGGGAATATAGCATATTTCACCAAAAGATGGCTGCAGGAACACATACCAGATTCCCAACATCTCTCAAACAGAGACTGCAGACAGAGCACTAAGAGTAAAGATGGAGGGATTTCAAAAACGGATACACATACGAATGTTTTGGGAGAGGCTAGGCCTGATTGATGCTGCAGGACCTTGGAAGTCAGTCTTGATATATTTGGTACTAGGAGGTTTAGAGAAAACTTATGACATCTCAAGATGGAACCAAGATGTCTGGACCTTCCTCATATGAGGAAAATAACACGTAAAGACAGACGTGTTGTTTTGCACGTACTTTTATAAATAGGACCTGGTTTCTTTGTTCGAGGTCTTACCTCAGATGCATGCAAGCTGTATGACCTGGTGTACACTGTATTAAAGAATATTCTCTACAAAAGACTCTTGCTTCCAGTCTCATTGATTCCAGCCTCATCTACTTTGACTCTTGGTCCTGTTGACAACAGAACAGCTGCCCAGGAAACCCTACTTACACCTGTAATTTTCCATTTGCATTGTTGATAGAGATAGTTCACTTGTATCACCTGCCAATGCTGCATGGGATGTCATTTGCGTTGTTATCGTGAACTCATTTATTAATTCATATCTCTTGATATTTCATATTTGATATTTTCTAATTAATTAATTAATTAATTCATGTATTCTACGCAACAAATATTTGGTACAAACATTTCATATAAATCAATACATGAATGAATCCTTCTACCAAAGAATAAAATTAAGGTAATTGTGATCTTATCTTTTAACCAGTATGTACTGTACAAACAAAACCATTTATATATTTTTATATACCATTTTTTTCAAGTAAAGCTAGGCCAAGCTCCATCTATGACCTATCTATATATCTGTGTAAATTTGAGGATGCTCAGTGAACTGTTCAGTGACCAAGTTGCCATGGCAAAGTTCTGCCTGAAAGGAAGATGTGTTTTTATGGACGATTGGCTTTATCCCCAAAGGGGAGTGGTGCATTCAACCTTTCTGGAACCTGATTTATACTATTTGTTTAATTGCTGGTTCTGATTTAAAGCATAAAGAAATCAGTTTTCCTTCAGCCTTCTTTCCGCTGAACTCTCAACCATTTCACAACCCCATGTTTGACCTATACCCATTCTCCACAGCTCTCCCACAGTGTGGACGTCAGCAGTTATTTCCAAAATGTGTTCACTTTTGCACAATGAAATGTTTGCACAATACTGTGCATTCACACTACAGTAAACAGATTACAAGGGAGTGTAACAACTTTCAATGTGGCATGAAAATAAATCAGCTTGTACTTGAATATCTGCACATCCGAGCCTTTGCTTATTGTGATTACAGTGTGCAATAAATCAAAATAGTGACTGTATATGTTTGCCGTAGCTTTTCTCTCTCCTGGCTGATTTTTCTTCAGAAGATTCTCATGCTGATGCAGCTTTTCTTGATACAACATGCCCTAGAGAATTGCTCATGTCTCAGCAAATATGAGAAATCGACATCAGGGGTAATGAAGTGACTGAAATAAGAATGCAGTCTGTCGTATGGTGTTGTAATAAAGTATTTCCTCCTGGGGAATGGATTTTAGTACAGTGATCATCATGCATCATGCATTTCCTTGTGACCCAAGTCTTAAGCTCTTCATCAGATATTTCCACTCTGATGGACTCCCGTAGTCTGCATATTCACATTATAATATAACTTTAAAGGCACAAGGGGTTGCCTGTGTGCATCGACACAAGAGGATGAGATCAGAACTAGGAATGCTCTAGGGTGAACCACAGTGGCTTTTATTACGATTGTAATTACCTATAGATCTTGACATGAAATAAAACTTGGCACCTTTTCAAGCAGATGAAAAATAAAACCTGTAAACCATTTCCAGCAATCAATTGCAAAAACTGTTTTGTTTGCTATAAAGAAAGGAAAGGGAAGGGAACAGTTGCCACGAAAGGTAAACAAAAGAGCAGCTCTTGCAGTTCTCACTGTGATTTTTCATTCAACGATGCTGTTATTGACCGTCTACAAAAAGAATCCAGAATTCAATTTTAGCATTGTCAGTTTGGTAACTTATTCTTTGAGGAGGTAAATGTAACCAATTCCAAAATAGGTTCCCACGTTGCTACAGTCAGCAGAGTCAGATTATGCAGTATTAGGACCACACTGCTGCAGGGATATATGTCATATTTGGTTTGGTGGCGAAGGAAATGCATGGCTTAAGGTTTCCAGGCTTTGAGAACACTTCCCGCAGACTTTGAATATGGGGCTAGAGCAGCAGCTCTAGAGAACATGTTGCCCTTCCAACTGCCCCTGAGGTCAGGGGCTGTCACTTTCACTCAGAAACAAAAGTCAACTTTCCAGTCAGATTTGTGTGCACTACAGAGATGCATCTGAGTCGAGCAAGTCATAAGCATTCCCCACTGATTGGACTGAAGTGATACATTTTCCTTCACTTTCTTGATGTTCCTTCACACCAGTCAACGCAGTCTCATGACAAAATGTGAATTAATCACTGTAAAACCAGTAGGTAACTCCTGCACCAGCATTACATGGTTTCGAGAGTTGGTTACTGATAATATTTAATTGCTTTAGAATCATATGAAAATTAAAATCCCACTCTTTTTCTTATTTAGAATGGATAATTAAGATAGCGCTCCCATATTTCTACAGTAGTAAAAAAAAACAAAAAAAAACAAATGGTGAGTCTAGAACAGCTTTCATGGCCACTGTCATTTTTCCTACATGTCTGGAAGGGAAGAGTTATGAGAGTTGTATCAAGTTGTTAGGAATCTATTATTTCAACCACTACATCCTACACACGGAAGGAAAGAAACTGTGGACACATGGACTTCTGAATAACTAAGTACTACTGAGATTAGTAAGAAATGAACAGACAGAATTTCACTTGTTCAAAACGTTATGCCATTACAGCACATATTATCAAACATATTCAGGGAAAATTGAAGAAGTAAAATGTGTCATCAAGGCAGCTAAGAAGCACATTTTGGGAGACTCCTGCCTGTAATTTCAACAATTTCCATTTTTAAGATTTCTACAAACTGTCCGTTCACTGTTGTCCCCACAGCAATCCAACAGCCACAGTATTTCTTTATCCCTAACAAGCAGTGGTCCTTTTCTTTATTGAAGCTTTTCACATCATGTATGTGTCTTGGATGATTGGCCCAGTCAAAAAAAAAGAAAAGAAAAGAAAATATGTTAACAGGAAATGTGGGGCTCTCATGATAACGGAAAATCTCTAGTTTCCATGGTTACTAAAAGATCCCATGCAGCAGAGCAGAATTGTCAGTCTCAATTACAAAACGGTTGATTAGTATCAAGGTGCTTGTGCAAGAGGAAGCTGTAGAGCTTTTCAGATCCGCAGGCAGCTGTTAGACTGAGGGGCAATCAAAGTATGTGATTGCTGTCTTTTCATAAGAGCTCTGTTTGTGTAGCAAATTAGATAAAAATCACCAAGAGGTTAGAAATTCAAATTCTTTTCAAGATATAGGTAAAACTTTGGTTGTATTTGAAAATTACATTCCTGTCCCGAGTGAGTTGAACAAACTCTTGGAACTTTAGAGCTAATGGTATAGGATGCCACGGGCTCTATTGTATTTTTATTTTTTATTTTTTAATGCACCCCACAACCAAATAGTAAGATCCCCTTATTTATTTCTGTCGCCCTGTCTGGGTCAACTGGAGGACACAATCAAGCTAATAACAAAATTAGCCTTGATCAAATTACTTCTGCCCTGGTGGTTAATGATACTGCAAGGTTTGGAGCCCCCTCTAGCAAATAATCCACATTTATTGGATGTTCAGAGTGCAGATGAAGTTAAATTAACTTTGAAGTCATAGATTACTATGTGTCTGTAATCCTTTAGGCATCCTCAGCAGTAACTACTGCTGCACAGTTATCTCTGCATCTTAGAGGCAGCAGATGACTTTTACATGTGCACATTCAGCATACCTCCACTGCCATTTCTACTTACCTTGAAAGAAAATATCTGTAGGCATTATGAGGCCTGTGGTAAACAATGGTCTATCTTTAACCTCAGCTCCGTTAGTTCAGTGTCTTGGTCAACAATGATTCCAGTGTTACAACTCTGCTACCTGGGATTGGATCAAATCCTGCCATGGCTTCTCTCGGTGCCCAAGGCCACTCTTCTATCCGGTCAGACTTTATAGCCACAGAGCTCTCCCGGTGGGAGCTCATGCTCACTGTCAGGTGTCAGGTGGAGTTATCTAGGCCACAGAAAGAGGTCTCCATTGTTTGTGAAAGCCTCTGTCACTGTTACACCACATCTCTTGCAGCAAGGAGAGATGGTACAAGGATGCTTTCAAAGTGATCTGATTTTCAGTTAGATGAGGTAACTGCAAGGGCCAACAAGACCAAACAAATTAATAAAAGTGAAAGTTGTCAGTCAAATTGCAATGCTTAAAAGATACATGGGCTTATTCTTCCTCTTACAATGAGTATTGTGTCTTAAAAACCGGAAGAAAATCAACTGCAAAAATACCTTGTTGCATGATAAGCATTTTAAATTCAGAAAAAAAGGAAATAGTAATGAAGTGGCAATACTAGATTTTCTTTGTAGGAATTATGATAAGTACAATTGTGCATTTTTGCACTTTTCTTGTCAGGAGGCAGCCACCATGGATACTGTGCAATTATGGTCATGTCACCCCAGTAACTTGTAAGCTGAGATGTTAAAGTGACTTGACCATGAATGCTTCATATCTTCTCCCACATAACTTCCCAAAAGAAGTACATGTCTATAATTAATCCAAATCGTATCCAGGGTGATTTTGAAAAAAGAAAAAATAGCTTACATTTTTTTCTACAAACATGTCCTTGCGATTTGAAAAAAAAAATGAAAATGAGGGGCAGGAGACAGCTGGAAAACTGAATGATGATAGAGCTCAGTGTTTTTATTCAGTGGTTTTCAAGGTCACCTTGCTTTTGAGAATAATGGCACTATGGCAGCTGCTCTTATCCTATCCATCATGATAGCACATCAGTACACAAGATCCACATCCATCCTGTACCCCCAGGCCTTTTTGCAGCTCCACATGCGACTGTTTTGTCTACTTAGCACTCCCTTCCCCTCTGCTCTGCAGCGGTATCACTCCACCTGAACTGCTCTCCGCTTACATCCAGAATGACCTTCCGAGTTCAGATCATGACCTTCTGCACACTGAATAAAATCAGCTGTCTTGTATTCACTGCAGTTGCTCTCAGACAAAGTCCATTTGATCTCTCTCTCTAGCCATTATTCTATTTGTAGAATTTCTACACTTTGGCCTTTGGTCTGTTCATGGGTGCTTCAGAGTGCCTAAAATAGTATAGGGGACATAGTGTGTCTAGCAAAAGTACTCACCTCCTTTGGCACTTTCCATATTTTGTTGCCTTAAAATGTCGGGGTTTTTTTGTCATTGAAGGACTTGTTGCATTTCCTGAACTCAAGTGTTGACTGAAAACAGTAGATGTGTTTAAATTTCCTTCATGGTTATTTTGTGCATTTTTACAATGCTTTTGGGACAATTAATTTAACATCTAGTTTTAGTAGAGTCCATATTTAGCATATCTTCGTCGTTATTTCAAGTCTCCTTTTTTGTCATATTGTGTTTCTGGGTAATTTTCTGTTTGTTTTTCTAAGATTTTGTTGTCTTTGTTTTGTATGTAACCCCCGGCTGGGGCAAGGGCCTTTCTGTGTGGAGTTTGCATGTTCTCCCCGGGTATGCATGGGTTCTCTCCGGGTACTCCAGCTTCCTCCCACCATCTAAAAACAGGCATGTTAGGTTAATTGGTGTCTCTAAAATTGTCCTTAGAAGTGAGTGTGAGCATGTGTGTTGTTGTTTGTCTCGTTTGTCTCTGTGTGGCCCTGTGATGGACTGGCAGCCTGTCCAGTGTGTACCCCGCCTCTCGCCCGATGACCGCTGGGATTAGGCTCCAGCCCCCCTGTGACCCGACCAACGGATTAAGCGGGTATAAAAAATGGATGGATGGATGGATATTTTTGATTGTTAATCTGGATTCTTTCATGATCACTGAGGCACAGTTGTCTTGAGGAGACACTGTTGCCCCTTAGTCACATCTTAGACCTAGTACTCTCATCTAGTTTTGGCCTAAACTCTCTTAAGATACTGGATATACCTGTCATTGGCCATAAAGCTGTTACTTTTAAAGTGCCCCTTCACCAGTCTGTTTTTACTGTGTGCACTAAATGATGCACTTGCATTTTTAATGCTGACTCTGCAGTTAAATGTTCCAGTGTCATTAATCTAACATCCTTAAATCCAAGCACTGCTGAGGGCAGAAGTGTTATTCCATTTGTTTAACCATCACTGTCTTCCCATCCTTGATCAAATTGCCCCAGTTACAACCAAGAAACATAAATCAAATAATCCCTCTTGAATACACACAATTCCTTTAAGATTCCAATATTAATTTCTCAGAAAGCAGTTTATGTTTTGATCTATGGGTTTCTAGTGATTTGGTTTTATTTTGACTTTTGGTTCCTTAGTCTTCCGATTGTATTTCCAATTTTGATAAATCTTGATCTTTTTCTGACTGTTAGTTACCGCCGCTTTGTCACTCCTGGTCTCTGTTGCTGATTGCTCTCACCTGTTTTTCATTTTGTAATTAATCCCTTAGTATACATTCTCCTGGTTTTCCTTTGCTCTTTGTTGTTGTGGTTTGTCTGCATTTGTCTGTTGGTCGGTCGATCAACCACTTGTTTTTTTTTGGTTCTTGTTGCTCATAATTTTTTCTGTGTAGTTTATTTTTCCTGCCTTGGTGGTGCCTTTGGTGTCTTTTTAACAAAGCCTCTGAGATTAAATGTTTGTCTTCCCCTCCAGCTTTTAGGTCCTCTATCTCTTGCTCAACAAAAAATCATGACAGTTAAGGATGCAAGATCAGTATAATTCTCACAGCTGACATTCAGTTACTACCATAATCACAGAATGCAATTTAGGTTCATTGATAATTGTATTAATGGACCCCACTCATTAACTTATTAACTCACTTTGTCTCCTCTTGTAAAGCACTTCATAACACCAAGAAAAATAAATTTTCCTATAGATTATTATTATTGTTTATAGATAAAAATATTTGACATTTTACCCATGCATAATATTAGCAAATGTTTGATCTTTCACTGTTGCTGCCTTATGGTGTATACAGCATGAAAGTGATAATGTATGAGTCCACTAGAGAAGACTTGCGAGATAATTAACAAATGATGTTGTGGCTAATAAAGCATGGCCTTGATGAGAATGCATTAATTTTATGGAACCTCACAGCTTGGCCACTCACAAGGATGCCTCTTCTTGGGGCTAGATGAATAGACTTTGACTTGGACCCACCACTACCCCATCCAGACCTCTGCTGACTCAAACTCAAACACAAAGTGACACACATTCACAAATATACCACCACATGGACAAGTACACACATTCAAATGCCATCCTCAAAGGAGAATGTGAACAGCTGCAAGGTGAAGCATGGCAAAGGAGAGACCAATTATCCTCCAAAAAAAATGACTCAGACTGTGGGGGGGCTGATCATTTTTCCTGCTGAGGTTTAAAACCATGTTGCTATCGGCTGCTAACAACTGCTCTCCATCCTCTAAAGCCCTATGTTTATGATACTATCAATTTTAAAGGAACAATTACCACAATGCTTGGACAATGGGACTAAGATATTAGCTATGTTCTGCTCTTTTAGAAGTAACTTCATACCTGTTAACTGTTAACCTAACATGCAGTAAATGATAATGCTGTAACCACAACCAGCATCTTTTCAAACAAGACACACACACAGTTGCTTGTGTCTTGTGATAGTTGTGTTTAACTCTGCTAAAAATAATTTGCCCACATTAGGGATAGACCGATATGTCTTTTTCAGAGCCAATATCGATATCGATTATTAGTAGTCAAGGAGACCGATAACCAATATTTGGAGCCGATATTAATTTGCAGAATCTAAAATATTGGCGTCAAAATTTTTATTAATACAAACTCCAACACTTAAATTCCTTTAAATGTCTTTAAGCATATGTTTATCATGTCTATTGTCTAACAAAAAGTGCAAAGAGTTCCGAGGCTCAGCAGCATCTCTTATAAAGTTTGTTTATTAGGTAAATGTTATATTTTAACATGTGCTAGCAGGGAGCCTGTCATTCAAAACTAGGCTGCTACATTACTAATGATTAATGTTAATATAGCTGAAAAAAAATAGTACAATAGCAATAGAAGAGACTCACACTACTCTCTAGCCACCCCCTCAACATGCTTCCCTGCAATAAAACTAGATTTTAGATTTTTGCTCTCTCTCTCCCTCACTCACTCATTCACATACTCACATATGTCTACTATCACAGACTATTTCCATATTGATATGTTCAGCAGCCCGTCTGGAGGGACTGCAAGCAAGCAGAGCTGCCGCTTATGTTTATATAACGTTGTTGGGTTCACAGTAACGTTACTAGTGATGGGGTACTCGATTCCTTTTACTGACTTGAGTTTGTATGAGTCCCTCACTAAAGTGAATCGGGTTTTCGAGTCACTTGAATCAGCCACCCAGACTGTGCGCCACGGAATGTACAAACAAATTCTAAACCACTCCAGTCCCCAAATCATTGTGAAAAAGACTAAAAATCAAGTCTCCAAGGCAAAACATTTATTTTTCTTTCTTTCTCTCTAAATAAATATAAATCACCCAGACAGCCAATAAATTAATATCTAGTGTGAAACAGTGGAAATTTATAATAAAATATATGAAACTGTGCACAAATAAAACATTTAAATAACCTAAACAATAGTGGAAAATAATAATATTCTAACATTCAACAGTGCACCATTAGAATAAAATAATTATATACAGAATTAATTAACTCCCACTTCCTTCAAAATGAAGCCGGGGGCAAGAGAGCTGTAAAGCCTGTGAACTGCGAGTCGGTTATAATGAGTCCTGAATCGTGCGGAGCAGAGAGTTGGCGAGTTTCTACGAGCTTGGAGGTAAAGTGAGTGAGCTGTGAGCTACCTGTGAACTGAGAGTCAGGTACGAGTCTTGAACAGTGCCAGATTAACACTTCCCTGGGCAAAATATATTCAAGGGCCCCATGATCAAATTATAGTAATAAATTACAGTAAAATAAATATACTCAAAACTTCAATAACTAACTGCCATCAAGTGCATTTTGATGTACAGATGTGCAAATGCTCATAAAACTACAAATACACCGCTGTGCCTTCTTGTGAAGGGAACTCACTTACATATGATGTTATTAATACAAAACACATCAGCATCAGTATAATCTGGCAAAACTGACCCACTACATAGAGAGGGAAGGAAGTGTCCTCCACTTTCACAAAAAAATAGATAAGTAACCACTTTCAAAACATCCAATATTTATTTAACAACACCTGTTCCCAACACAAATGTATTAAACTGATAGAGCCATCACGGAGGAAGTCCACAGAGAAGACAATCAAGTGATAGTGCAATATAAACATTTTGAAATCTGCCTGTTTTCTCTCAACAACAATAAAGAATTGACAGCAATTTCATGGAGCCACCACAGGGAAAAAATAAATAAAATGCAGTATCATCTGTACAATTCTAACTTGTTTTAAAACAGAAAACAACCTGTCACATCACAATTTAACAAGACATGTAGGGCTGCCACAAACAATTATTTAACTGTGGAGCAAACACACTAAAATAGATACTTAAATAAATATATATATATATATATATTTTTTTTTTTTAGGTTTTTCTTTCCTTCATTTGTCTCTGGCATCAAACATAGCTGCATTTAATGATGTAGGCACCTGAAATTAAGGAATTATTCACAAAAAAATTTGGTCTCACTGACTCAAATATAACACCAACATGTTCAGTATGGACTCAGTCAGGACATTTGCTTGCTGACGTGTGCATGTATCTAGTTTTATAACAAAGCCGTCCATTGAAGATGAACATACTTTTTTAGCATTGAAACGGAATGTTAGAAAACATTAGCGTTCCTATTAAACCTACTCTGTTTACGCTAATTTTAGCTGCTAACTAGCCAGTTAGCTCACCAAGATGACAGTCCCTCTTCACAATCAGCCACAACAACATGCTTCTTTTTCAGGTGCTCGTGCATCGTTGTTCTGCTGCCATGGAAGGCAACTTCTGTCGTGCAGATATTGCATTGCATAGATTTGTCTTTAGTATTCTTAAAATGCTCCCACGCTTTTGAGCTCCGTTGCCATGATAGCCCGTCCAGAGCTATAGAGTATATGCAGCTATAGAGTGTATACTCTAGCTATAGCTATAGCTCTACTTTAACTTTCTGTGACATCACGGCTGACCCCGCTTACCACTACTGCGCATGTGTGTCAAGGACAGAAGCACAGACCGCAGCAGCTTTGAGAGAAAAACAAAGTTTGAAAAAGAAAAAAAAAACAAAAAACGACGCGTCGACTATTATGTCACGAGTGCGATCCACTACTTGTTTTATATTGTCTGTTATGTGCTGTGTTGGATTTGGTTTAAGTTGGATGTTTATTTATATTTTGTGTTTTGGATTTTTCGTTACAATTGTGTTTATTATGATTTGAGTTATTGCACGTATTGTTTTTTTACGTTAACAAGTAATAGTGGATACACCTGTGGCTGACCGCGGCGCCAGCCAATCAGGTGCTGGAACTGGTGCCTAGATTGGCTTTTAAGGAGGCCAGGTAGCCGGAAGTGGAGAAAGAAGGAGAAGGAAAACAGGAAAGAGACAATAAGGAGCGTTTGGTCGGCGCGGAAGCGGACAAACAAGAGGCGGCGGCAGCGGCGGATGGCCAGAGACATCGGAACAGTGCATTGGAAGCTGTTGGGACACAGTGGCAAGCTTTGAGTCCCTGATGTACAATGCACTGTTAGCTGTAGGGTCAGACCCACTCCGGAGGAGAGAGAATGACCCTCCTGTCCGTATAGTTGTCTGTCGGCCATGTTCTTTGTCTTTTAGGTCCGTGTCCGTTGCTGGGACCAGTGGGGAGCACCGGAGGCCGGGTGAGCTGAACAGCCAAGGGACGATGTAGAGGACGGCTCGCGGGATTAATTGGCGTGGCGGAGGACGTGGCACGGGACAAAGCTTAGACAATGGTCATGGGCGCACGACCTGTGTATTTTTAGTAAAGTTTTTTATAGTTTTTAATTGTGTTTTTAAAGAGGGATCCCATCTCTTTTTAAAGAGCGGACATTTCTTTTATAATAAATGTATTTTAAATTGTGCATCTAAGCTGTGGTTCATCAGTACCGCTCACCATTGTAGTTTAGTAGTAAAGAACTGCAATCGGTGGAGAGGGGTGGTTTGCAAGCCATCAGTGGAGTATTGGTAAATGGTAAATGTACTTGTACAGTGCTTTTCTAGTCTAACTGACCACTCAAAGCGCTTCACTACATGCCGCATTCACCCCACTCACACACACTCATACAGCACGTCTTAAGATACTTAAATACGTGCTTTTCTAATCATTCATACGCACATTCATACCCCAGTGATACACTGGGAGGCAACGTGGGGTTCAGTGTCTTGCCCAAGGACGCTTTGACATGTAGCCTGGGAAAGCCAGAGTCGAACCACCGACCTTCCGATTGGTGGGCGACTGCTCGTCCTCCTCAGCGACCACCCTCCTCCTCTCCCTTACATTTAAATTAGTCGACGACGATTTTAATTGTCGACTTAATCGTGACTAGTCGACTAATCGTGGCAGCCCTAAAGACAGGCAAGGGTTAAACATTTCAGTGCAAAATAAACATTCGGAAATCTGTCAATTTCTCTCATTTAGACAAGTAAAAAAGAAATGCTACATAATCTGGCAAAATACACAATTTCAATCCTAAATAATGGGGAAGTGCATGTTTAAATTTGAAATGCTTGATTTCGTTTGGCAAACACATCTTACATTGGAATTTTTCTTGACTTTGGATGTGCAAACTGGTGTACAATATCTTCGAAATCAAGGGTACTAACAAGTTCATGTTCGATGGCCAAGAGAGAAAATGCAGAGAGCCGTGTGTGTGACATTGTGGTCCAGACTCCCTTACCAATGCCAGATACTTGGCAGCCCGGTTCTGGAAAGCTGCAGGCCCCGGTAGATCGCCTCTTCCCGGAGCTGCTCCATAACTGGCCCCCACAGTGCAGGATCCCCAGGGAGTAGTAGAGCCGTTGAGGTACAGGGGCAACTCACAGACTCGATGAGCAGCTCAGATGGCGGTGAGACTCGAGGCCCATCACTGCTTCCCTCAACGGTTGCACTCGCAGCATAATCCAGGCCGTCGGTTGAAGATAACGGGGGCTCTTTGCTCTTCGGGCTTCGGACATTAACTAGCACCAGCAGTGAAGAAATGTCCTGGCTAGCTGAGCTGTACTCTTTGACGGAAGCTGCCTTAGCAGAACAGTTGGTAACATTTAGTGGAGTGAAGGAATTACCTATTTCTTGTATATACTTCAGTTTTTCTGTGTTTCTGATGTCCTTCTCCTTTTTTAATTTCCCTAACGCTCCCGCTTAGCTTTTCCATGTTTGCATTTTTTTTTTATTGTGTATCAGCGCTTGATATCACCAGCCTCCTCAGTGCACATTGATCGGCGTCAGCTTTGACCCGCCTCATACGGGTTGACCAATCAGGAGAAGGTCACAGCTCAGGGTCACAGGCAGCCATGGGCAGAGATTCTGTGCAGCGCATAGGCTGTATAGGTGCAGTGCAATGGCTCTGGCGGACAGTTTAACATATAAGCGAGAGATAACCAGATATTTTGCTTGTGCCTTCTCTGCCCAGGGCCCTTTAGAGGTCGAGGGCCCCTGGGTAATTGCCCATATGGTTAATCCGGCCTTGGTCCTGAATCGTGCAGCAACAGAGAGTTGGCGAGTTTCTCGGGTAAGGGAGGGGCTCTACGAGCCGTGAACTGGAATGGAGACAATGACTTGTAACTCCCTAGTCAGTAAAAAGAATCTCGAGTTTTGAACGATTGACTCATGAATCGCACATCACTAAACGTTACTAATAGTTGTGAGTTGTAGAGTGCTGAGATGTTTATTACAATTTCAGGAGAGTTTGCTGCCTTACCTTACCTTCGAAACATATATCTGCTCTTCGTAACTTCGTAACTTCTCCTCTCGTCAAAACTGCACACACGGCTCTCACTGCTGATTGGCTGTTAACTGGCTCTGTGTGTAACCAATCAGATGGGGCTGTGGGTGGGACAATGCTGGAGACAAAGTAGAGACTACAGACAGAGAGGTGTGGCTGCATCAGAGCCAAAATAAAATCAATTGAAATGTATCTCTTGCCTATGCCTATGCCAATATGCATCAAAATGCTGAAAATCGGCATTATCGGCCGATAATTGGTCGATCCCTAGTCCACTAGTCTACCCCAAATAATCTATCAGATGTATGTAATACACCAAAAAGCTTCTGAAAACTTGAACGTGAATGCAAGGACTTCCCAGCAAAACTTTGTATTTTAAACCATCTGACGTGGGTCTTAATATTGTGGCTGCTTGGTGTAGAGTGAACTGCGGAGCATGTCATGCTTCTTTAAAGGCTGATATATGTACCGTTTTTCTATGTCTGATAGATAGATGCCTAGAAAAGAAAAAATGTTTGTCTTTACAGGTAAAGAAATCCGAAGTTTGTCACTGATGCGATAATCTCATACACGCTGATATAGTCTCCTATCATTTTTAAAGATCTTTCTTCCCGCAGGCTTCCTTTTGTTTTAGTGTTTAGAGCTACATTTTCCTAACAGATAAAGAGGGTTTCTGCTTCACATCAGAGAGAAAAATCCTATTATGGACCTCATCAAAACAAATTAAGCACCCAGCCATTCAATGCAATTGAGTTTTAACTTTTATTTCAGTTCTGAAGTACTTACCAGAACACTACTACCACACACGGTAGAGTCAAAATTTAAAACACTATAGTAAAACAATTTTGTCCAAATGCATGTGTTTTGGTAGAGAAGGTTAAGTAAAAATCAGATAAAACCTAGCTGGTCTTTGAAATAATGATTAAGTGCAGAAGGAATAAAAATAACTGCCACTAAAGGTTTACTGAAAATAAGAGCTCCCACAAAATGCAATTATTAGTATACAAAAGATGTGATTCATGGCTATGGAGCAGATAACTTGACTTGAAACATTGGTAATTAAAGACTGACGAAACAATATGATATAGTTTACAATTCCAAACACTACATGAGCAACCAGAAATGAATACAAATTTTGCATTCAAATAATCCACAGTTATAGACCTTGGATCATATTAGTAATTCAGGTTTATCAGTCATTCCAAATCTGTCTCTGAAATATTGACCAGATGTCACGACTAGTATGTTTCCATGCGCAGTCAAGCCTTGCTATGGTTGTGGCTTGTGTAGGACAATTGACTGCACTACTGTTTTTGTGCCATAATACAAGGACCATGGGGATCTTTTTTTTTTTTTATTGAAATATGTCTCCTTTACAATAGGTGGCATTTTACTTCCTTTCAGCCTCTTTTCAGGTTTGGCTTTTTCTGTTTAATCTATTATATCACAGACCAAAACAACTAGTAAATAATTAACTACGGCTGGCGGCAAATTAGATGTTGATCAATGCATTGGGCAGCTGTATGGGTAAATACATTAAGTTTGTTCTGTAGGCTTTCCTTTTTTTTACTGTGAGATGCACACTATCCCTTATGATAATTTTTTATTATTACCAACCTTTTCTTCTTTGAAGTGCCCACTTCTTCCATTATTTACGGGTTGAAGTCCAGAACCAGAACTGTTGATCACGTGCTAAACACCTTTGCAAGTTTGAATCATACTTACCTTATACTTGCAGGAGACATTTGACTCCTAACTGTGTTATGTGCGTGTGTTAGTCCAACTTACTAACATCGTATGAATGTATTATCAGGTTAGATACCTTAAAGACCATGCTTTATTTCGGAAAAGTATGCACTTTAGAACTATACATTTCCTTTTACAATTTGAACTCTACTCATTGAAAAACAAACCTTAAGTTTATTTGTATAGAGTGTGACATCAAAGGGTCCAGACAAAAAAAAAAAACATTTTATGATGCATTTGTATAAGATCAAAGTTCAAGTTCACAAGAATATCATAGTCAGTCCAAGCAGCAGAGCTTGATCATAGAAACACTGGCAAACCACATGATGTGAGCACAGAAAAAGTTTGTAGTTCACATCTTCTCTTTTGATTGATAATTGATAAAGATGATATTATATCTTCATTTTAATCTTCCTCTAAATATACAGCTGCTGTACACACTTTACCAAACCCCTGGAAAATATTACGAATGTAAGTTGATCAGTCTGACTTCTTCTGCACAATGTGAATATTGATTTTCATTCTTATATGTGGTTGTCATATCATTTTTGTATGTTAGCTTATTAAATGAGAGATAAAAAAGTTTTGGTAGGCTGTTGTATTGTAGTAGTCAGGTAGTGTCCATTATGTAATAATACCCATGACTAATGAGTATTAAACTTTGAAGTCCATGACAGAGTACAGTTTTCAAACCCAAACAATGTACTTTTAACTTTGAACTGTTAGTAGGTGGGGAATAAAGAAGAAAAGTAAGTAATTACAGAAGTAAGGGATTTGAACCAACAATCTCTAACTTGAACACTACCCAACATCCCTTGATATGACATTTTTTTATGTGTCAAGAGCGTTAACTGTTGACATCATTAAGTTGCGACCTTCAACCTTGTTACTTCGCAATAGGAGAGGAAATATCACAGTAGCTTGATGGGAGATGTACCACAGGAGAGAAATGAGAAAGTAAAGTGTAGCTACTGTCCAAATTTTCAGCCATTATTGTAAAAATGCTACATATTTTTCCCCGGACCAATGTAAATTTTTTACTATCCATCATTAAACTATATTGTTTACCCTCTTATTCTTCCATTGTGAATCTTAACTGACAGTTTTGACAAGTTTGATCAGTTTCTAACAATTGTAGCAAAACATTTCAGATAAGAATTTTTTTTCCTCATCTTTAAGGAGAAATATTTGAAATACCAGTATTAACTGACTTTTTAGTAAAGGTTTTGCTTCAAATAAGAAAAAAAAAGAAGAAAAAAAGGCCCAACTTATTAAACATATGTAAACAACATTCATCTGTTATACATAATGCAGAGACAATATGAGACTACAATGCAATGTGACCTGGGGAGTTAATCTACACAATAGCACGACAAGTTGCTTAGTCAATGAGAGAATTCAGAATAAATTAACATAAGAATTTCCCCTGAGGTCTATTCTAATCAGAGTATACCATCGTTTTCCGTTCCTGCTTAATGAATCATACGAATTATAGTCATATTATAAATGGCAAGTCTTTGCAGGGCTATTAGTTTGTTTCTTTAGGGGTCTAATAGAAGACATGCTTCATTTAGAGCCCTGTAGTGTCCCGCAGCAACACAGAATGAATTGCATTATTTCCAACAGCTGCCATTTTCCAATGATCTTATCAGAAGCACACTACATAATGTGGCATAGGAAGTTATTATTCCAGACCAGCCATCCCACTCTCACTCCATAATAACATTCATCTTTCTGAGCAGGTCTTTTACTTCTCGCTCTCTGTCATTCTCGTATATTTTCCACACATTCTTTCTTAATTACAAAAGATGGATTCCATCAGTGGATGCATTCCTGGTCAAAATTGATATTCAAGGGGAGTTTGTCTTTAACTGTCATTTTAATGCTAATGCTTTGTGCTTTGTGCTCTGGTATGTAAACCCCTGCATATAAGATGTGCAACTGCCTGAATGCAGTAACACCTCATTCAATACACTGATTAAATTTTGCTGCATCTAAAGAGGGATCCATAGATATTTCACTGGGTGGGATGATTATTTCTTCGTCCTATTTCTGGCTCCAGGCATACTTTGCCCTATTGAAGAGTTCTCTCTCTCTTTTTTTAACCCCAGTATTTAAGTTGAGATCTGGCAGGTAGTCTGAAAGTCAATGGGACAAGCACTTCCCAAGTGCACATTTTTCCAGACATCACGTAGACCTAATCATGCAACACTTATCACCTGCATTCTCTTTGCACTTGTAAAGCATCAAAGCAGCAGATATATTCATCCTTCCATCTCAACAACAAGTCCCGTTAACTTACGGAAGCAGGATGTAGACAGTTTTGTTTTGTCTTTCAATAAATCTCAATCTAGGCCATTACTGAGGCTTTTCCAAAGCTTACTGACACTTTTATGATGAAGAATTGCATATTGTTTAGTTTTTGTTTGAGGTAAAATCAACTCAGTTTGAGTAAACATGGACGTTTGAAATCATTTATGTGATGTACAGTTTTTTTACGTCAGATTGTGATTTTTATTTTAAATTTACAGTAAAAAACATGATCAAATTATCTTTTTGGTTGTGCTGATAAAATATTATGGTATCCTACTACATTTATTTTGATAAATAACATGATTTTAACTGTTACTGCATGGAAGGTATAAGCAATACTTACAGCAAACATTGCTTCTGTTGCTTTCAAGTGTCAAAGTACAGTTTGAAAGTGAGCCAGCATGCACATTACCAGGTTCCTAAATCTAATTGGAAGACAGCCAACATCCATTTCATTATCATAATTTGCCCTTTTGAACTTTGTGGTACTGCTGTGACAGCCAGAGGCCATTTCACTTGAACTCAGTGTTAAGATCCTTCTTGACAGTGTGATTATTGCAGATTCTAAGGGGGGAAATTGATTGCGGGTTGTAAGAATCAAATTTGTAACTTGCACAGCAGTGATTTACAAATCTCAAATCAGTTTGTATGAATGTCACTTGTCTCACAATAAACCCTTTTAAAGTGCCAGCCCAAATGAGGATTTAGTCAGGAACATGCATGGACAAAAGGCAGACTTTATAGGAAATCTCAATTATGGTGGAGATCCAGGACAGAAGTCTTATTCTGTAGTCTAAAGAGACTGAACAATGAACAGACAATACAGCACACAACATAGAGAAAGTCCTATCACCATATCTCATATAACCATCATATCTTATCACCATACCTCCTTTACATTCAACATTATTGCAGTTCAGAACCATGTCATTCTCCCTAGGAGTGGGATAAACATTTCTCCTCTTGTTCATGGTTTCAAGCAGTCATGTACAACATGAATGTAGAGGCCTAGAGGTCTGATTACTTCAATAATACATGAGAAACATAATGAACATATTCAAAAAGAGGCACGTCACTTGTCTGTATAGTGCTGAGCGCTGATTAAAGTTTGCCTGTTTGGCATTTTAGTAATGCACAAACATCACGACGAAATGGCTGGGATTAACCTCTCAAAGAGTCTCTCTCATTCTGAGCTACATCATATCAGGCCGTTGCAGTCCCTAATTCATGTTTTCCTCAGTTTTACTCCACTAGAAACGATTTCAATAGTGTACCTGATCAGAGAGGTATGTCTGAGGACTTTTACCCATATGCTCTCTTTTCCTAAAACTCACTGATCAGATGGTCTGCTTTTTAAGTAAAATTTTGATATAAACATCTTCAGAAGAGTGACAACGTGTTTTATTATAACACAGCTTGTCACATTGTACTGTGCATATATGTGTTTACAGTGTCAAGTCAAAGCTTTTAACTATATAAAATTCTCTACTTTCTGACATACACAGGACCTAAAGTACAGTCACGATTAGCTGTACCCAAATTTCAAAGAAAGGTAAATTAATAAAAAAATGTATTAAGAAAAGTGGTGTAATAATGTTGTATGTATGAATGGCAAAGCTATATACACTAGACCCACTGAAATAGGCCAAAGACATGATACTACCACAACCATGTATCACGGGCAAGATGAGAATTTTTTAAATTTTTTTATCTTCTTTTCATACAATATAACTTTAAAAAAAGTTTTGTTATGGTTTCATCCTTGCACACAACATTTCCCAGCCTTCTTGCTTGTTTTCATGATCTTAAGAAGACTATAAATGTGTCATGATTATGTGCAGCAATGTTGTTTTGGGAGAGAAGTGGCTTTCTTCCTGCAGCCCTGCTATGCGCAGTATTGTTATTTAATGCTCTTGTGGTTAACAGATGTGATTATAATGTTATTAATTACTCCATACCTTGCTCTATGAATGATCCTGGAGAGGCAACACAATTCCCCTGAATTTATATTTTTCACAGAGCTTGTCAGTATGTGAATAGGTGGATTCTAAATTATTTACCAATATTTAGCTTTTTTTCTGAGATCTTTAAAAGTCTCTTAAGTTAATGACATGACACACCTCTCTGAAAACCTGACTTGTGAAGAAAGGACAATGCTATATTCTTATCAAAACAAGGCACCAAATCACTCCTAGTTGTTATTTCACTTAGAAAAAAAAAGACCTTCAAATCAACTGCCAGCCACAAGGTTAAATAATTTCACAATTAGAATTTGATAATTTTCCTCAATATATAATTGTATTCAAGCTCAATATTTTAGTCTCGGTTGCTTAATTTGTTTCTCTACATCAAAATTTAAAATGAGTGAAAATCCATTGATATTTAGGTCATATTTACACAGAATTACTGAAAAGACAGTTTACTATATTACCATTGTACATTAATTGTTACTTGCCACGAGGCATAGCTTGAATCACCAAGGCGTAAAAAAACCTCATGAATGTATTTCCATAACATTTAAGAAAGAAAGTATTTGGAAAATTTGAATAATCCCTCACATCACTATTTACTTGCAATCAAATCTTAACTTCCCTTGCTGGCTCATTACTGTATCCCTACACGGAAGAATGAAACAGGGATCCACTCATAAAAGTATGAGCCCAGACGGTACTGTAGTTATATTTGTGATCAAACATAACAGGGTTCCTTTAATTAAATGGCTCTTTGTCTGAAGAAGAACTTTAAAGCTTCAAATGTTCTTATGAGGTGATAATTCAATACAATTCTTTCGGAACATTCATTTTAGTATAGGAAATGATCTTAGGTTGTACTTGTATAGCACCTGTTTAGTCAGGCCACGTTTACCTAGTTACACTCATACAGCATGTCTGTGTCTAAACAATGTTACGTAAGCTACACACTTTTACACACCGGCAGAGAGTGTGGGGTTCAGTGTCTTGCCCAAGGATGACTGCTCTACCTCCTCCAGCCACCCCAATTATTTAATAAAAATAAAGATATTTTAGATTAAATATTCAATATTCAATTCAATCAAGTGTTTTAAATTTTGAATGGTTACTTCCACCTGTTGCTTTGGTGTAAAGGCATTATATCATACAGTGAATATGGTACCCGATGAAGACCATAAACAACATGTTTCTATACTGTATGAATGTCGATCCATGGTAATTGATTTATATGATTTTGTGTTATATATGCAGGGTACTGTTCTCCTTACACCCTGCACCCTGAGTTTTTCATTCCTCAGTTTCCATAGCCTATCTACACTTAACATGTCATTATGGGAACTGTTAAAACCAGTTATCAGGCTCCTCTCACTCAAGATAAGATTTTTTTAATTATTTTTTTATAGGCAGAGAAGTGGTGGTCTACTTTTAACCAAATATGGCAAATCTTTCACAGCCTAGAGGTGAAAAATTCAGATTCCACCTATGCTTCTGAATTACTTTCCTTCTAAAAGTGTGCTCTTTGTTTTTTTCTGGCACAAGCTTCTACCAAACCTGCTGCTAAAAAGATTCTTCACTCTCGGAAGTGCCACTGTAACTTGCTAATACAAGGTTTTTGATCATAAAACCAAAGCTTTCTGGTCATCTGTTGGAATAGTTAAACTTTGTTTTTCCAACTGTTTCCACCAATGACAGCAAACCAAGATTTTCAATGAACAAATGTGAGTTTTTAAATAGCTGAAAGCAAAGCCAGACATCATGAAACCTCTGAATCAATACACTCGTAACCATTCCCTCTGAAAATGGTCCTTGCAGAATGATTTGTTATAACTTCAAAACAATAAAATCTAATTGGGTAAGCTGATTGAGTGCATTGAGTGTTTTTGGTCTCTTTGTTTGGTGTGACACATCTTTTAACAGCACAAATACAGTCATGCATTGGCAGAGAGCTGCAGTGTTCACAGTGTGTAAAAGCATCAAAGAGTATACATCTGTCCTAATTATGCAGAAGACCATTAGTATTTATAAAGCTCGAGTGTTTTTAACGGCCATGTAACAGAAGTATGTATGATGACTATCACTTTTTCACCTCAAAATACAGGGTGGATTTTTGAGAACAGATGACAGTGACACCTACAGTATGCTGAAAGATAATGGCACAAAATGATAGAATACAACAGCTTTATGCCATCACTCTCAAGTCATGTGGAAATTTAAGACATGCCTGGTAAATATGGCAAAAATAGAAAAAAATAAATCTGTCAGGTCTTGTGCTAATGTTCAGCATATGGTCACAAGGAAAACATGTGACAGTCAACACCAAAAGGTGCAAACTTCTCTAAACAACTGAATGAGCTTCCATCTGTGAGATATTTCCTGCTATTTCTTAAAAGAAAAAGTTTTCTGAGGACCAAAAAAAAAGACAATTTCTAAAATGTTGAGATGCTGAGTACACGCTTTTGATATTATCACTGTCAAAAATAATTGTTTTCACCAAAGTATAAAATGAAAAGAAATATCAAAGAGGAAGAGAGACATTTGAGAAAACGATAGGATCATTTTTGTCAGACAGATGCTTTTGAATTTAAAAGAGTTGATCTTTTACTAGAGGTCCATCATTTAGTTAGACAGTGTTAAAGTTGGAGCTTGTGCTCATTCTGTAGCTTCTTTTTGTTTTGACAGTCAGTGTGCAAACACCACTTACACCAATAATGACTAGTCTGGAGTCAGGGCTCCCAGAAAAACACTCATTTTAACAATGTGCTGGACTTCTGCAATGACTTTACTCCAATCGTTTAAACTTCCAAAGGATTTATATTGAGAAAAAAAAAAGTAAAGAAAGACAAAAGACAAGCTCTGTAAACTGTAAATAATGAAATTGGCCAATTGTACTGGCCAATTTTTTTTTTTTTGACAACGTCTTTATTTGCACCAACTGTTGAGCTCACTACACAACTATACAACTACTAAGCGTCTTTTTAGAAATTCTAATAGAAAAGTCTTGGAGTCCGAAACAGCAAGACCCCTTTTCTCCAATCAGCTCTCACTACATATTTATTAATTTATCATTTATTCATTTGTTAAGTGTTCCATTAAGTTTTCTGTTGTCCTAGCTTTGTATCAGTCTTATAATTTCTCAGGACTGTGAAGGGAGCATAAAAATACAACAAATATACACACATAAGTGTCATATACACTTGCAGAAGATTTGAGGAAATTTGAAGCATCGACAAGCTTAGTATAAAAAAAAAGATTTCTTGCTTTCGATATAAAAGCAGAAGAAAAAGGAAGAGAACCTCCAGGATGCAACGGGGCTCAAACTCAAGCCACACCCAAAATACCTCTTTGTTTTCTGTGCTTTTAGAAATGTTATATCCCACTCTTTTTTTAATAGGCCCATATCAATGGGCTCAAACAAAAAGCAAATTTTCAATGCTACTATATGTATGCATCCTGCATTTTTCAATATGGGATTGTAATGAAAAACAGATACTCGGAGGACAATGTACAGAGATTAGCAGTGAAGTCAGAAGACAGATTACACTGCTGCTGTTTGACAGTCACTTAGTGCAACATTTTTATCATGTTGTTCCTTTTTTGTTTATTCACCGCTTATTCACAGTGTGAACCCTGTGTTTACATCATACTGAGAAATAAGCCTTGTTTTTCCTTGGAACATAGCGTTACATAGTAGCTTAGCTATATCATATTTGCATTTGCTTAAAGGACACAAAAGCTATATTCAACATCTGTATATGATTTGCAGTCATCCACACTAATCCTATTTAGATTTCCTCCATACAGTGTTCATGATTCGTGCTACATTAATCACTAAGCAACAAGAAAAGTGCTGAATTTGAAAAAAACCCAACAAAACTTATTTATCATGGTTGCCTAATTCGATCATATCTCAGTTATTACTGGCAGAAAAAAGTATTGGCCGCATGCTTCTTCTCTGTTCTATTTTTTCATACAATTGAATCCTTTAAATCAAAAGCATCAGATCCTGTGAAAAAGCATTACATTGTCCAGGAAAATGTGTGTAATTGATTAATTGCTGTTCATCAGTATATAGCCAACACAATCTCTTACCAAAATGTCCAATTGATCAATTGGTCTACGGCACAAAACCTAGACCTAGACACTTACTGGGCTCTTCACAGTTTAGATTGCAAGAAAATGTTACTAACTTAAATGACCTCTGCCTTTTGAAATTGGAACATCTTCGTATTTTGGATTGTACAAAAATGTTACGCATGATTAAAAATTTTGAAAATCATCACATTTTCCAAGCTCAAAAAAAGTGCCATGCCTACATCTTCCTGGTAACAATTTTTAGCATCCTTATATTTGCATTATATGAAACTATTAAAATAGTGATGTTGCACAACTAAGATGAGAACTCTTATAGGGAGGTACAAGGGACCAAACAATGATGTTACTGTGATGACTGTTGTGCCAGACAACCAAGTTTGAGCTCAATCTAATATTATCCAAGGAATTTTTCTCTTTTCAGCAGGTCACTGGTAAAAAAATCTGCATAAAACTAAATGGTTTGGCTTATATATGAATAAATATATGGTTATAGGTTTGCAAGACATCATGTGAAGTCATGTTAGCCCAGGTCATGTGATGCTACTATATTTTGGACATACAGCACCGGGTTACACTTGTTAAAATGTTGCATTATGTGAGCATACAAATAAGACTGCCTCAGAGTAATACTGTTGGACATAATTTATTAATGTTCTTCTTAGATATGAAAAATATACCCAATGCTCCCTTATAACGTAATAAAGTGCTCCGAGGGTAATTAAGTTCTACTGATCTCAAAACAGGAACACCCTGAGGACGAGAGGAGTGGATTGGAGGGGTCACTTCACTCCCCTCAGAATAATCTGTTTGAATAGAGGTGTAAATTAAGAGGGAATAAAGGAGGTGATGTACTATATGTCTGTGATATTTGACCAAAATGTGTCACAAGCATTTCATTAGGAACTCAGGAAGTCGTGTTAGCTTGTTAAAAAAGGCATAGTATGCCTCCTGTATGCAATTCATCATGAGGAGTTTCCTAGTCTGAAACTTTAGTTGCAATAAGATAAGTATAATAAGATAAGTATAATAAGAAGATATAAGAAGAATCTTTTAAGTCATACTTGAATATGGCAGTAACAACAGTCAGGGTTGCTTACGAGTTATCAATATTCAATTTATTGAACACGGAAGATGCTCTCACTAATGAGAGGACAAAAGATTTTGACCTTTTTTTCCTTGTTTCATAATGTTGCACTCCAGAGGTTATAGAACCCTTATAGAAAACATTTCAAGGTTAAATGAAGGGTTGACACATTTATTGATGTGCAAATAATCATAGTAAAACTTTGTTATGCAAAGAATTGAACAAAGCTCAGCAGTTAGACTCCAGTTCCACATCAAGGCCGAACGTGAGAGGATGGATGATAGGAAAGACCCTGGAGTCTTGATGATGATGGTGGGCTTCTGTTAAGGCTCTATCTTAGGAAAGTGGTGAAGGTGGGGTTAGGTGTCACTTTTATAGAAATTAAAAGTGAGATTTAAAAGGACGGGAAAGAGACTGATTGGCAGGGTCAGAAAGGAAGCAGGATGCCCATTGGACCAAAGCAATGACATCATAATTAAAGTGAAAGATTTGACAAAGAGAGAAGAAGAGAGTGGGAGAGAAGAAGAGGAAAAGATCAAGTGGCAGGAAAAAGTGAATGAATTGGATCCGATCTCCTTTATTAAACTGTTGCCAAAGCTTCATCTCATAATTGTGACTTTAAAGTCTTTGCCTCAAATACAAAAATAAATTAAATAATCTCCTATGATGGCTTGGGGCTCACCCTTCGATTTTTTTTTTCTCTTTCAGTAGATGGGGATATGTGAATATAATTGACTTTGTTTATTCTGACTCTGTTTATGCTATATTCTGTTTAGCAATTCTCATATTGAATTAATGTTAACCCTAAGAGCTTGAATGAGGGCAACTGGATTTCTTCTTGGTTCTTTAAGGCATTTCCACTCTCATCTGAAAGGCTTTGTCAGTTCAGTTCTGAACTATTTGGTTGGGAGTATCGGCTTATAATTAGTAAAGGGTGACACAGTGTTTTCTATCAGGGGCTCTAAGATGGAAGCAAGGTGTTTGGCAGTGTTGTAGGTGACCAAGTTCATGCTACTGATGATGGTTCTGAGTTGGACTCCCTCCTCGTGTATCTTGCGAAGTCTTGGGAATTATCATGGGAAGTGTGACTCTTATCTAATATTTGTTTGTAGGGTCCCTCTTCAGAGCCTCATAGGTGGTGTTGTCATTCAGAAATGTTGTCATTTTTCAGTGATAACACGTCTCTTTGTCTGCTAGCAAAATGGCAATGTTTTCACCAAAACATCATCATGACTCAGCTCATTCAGAAGCTAGCTTAAGAAGCTTAGTTAGCTCAGGCTCCCACAGGCATTTAAAACGTAAGACAAATTGAATGATTTGTGTGATAATTACAAAGATCCTTGACAAAGCATACTGGATTTAAGAGCCATACCACTCTGTGGGCCCATGTCCAGATAGTGTCTTTCTCTGGCAGAAAAGCTGATGCCTGATGACATTTTTATATATATAAAAAAGGGGCTTTTTAAAATTGTTACTAAGAAAAGAATATATTGATGGTATCTGCCTACATCTCGAATTTAACTATGATAAGCTCACTTTGCATCATTGTTTTGTGTGATCTATTTGTCATTCTACTATTTATTCAACATATTTTTTCACTATAGGCAACCAACGAAGGAAGATTTCATATTGACAATAGTTAAGCCTGTCACAGCTCAATTTGACAGCAGTAATAATACAGGGGAATGACAAAAACGGTGTATGACACAATCTGTTGGAGACAGTGCAATAAATATCAGTGTTGGGAAGTGACACTAATAGAGGGAGCCCAGTTCCAGGCCTGTTTAAGGTCAAACATAGGACAATTTTATTAGGACCTATCTTAAAAGGTTCAGAAAGACAATCATACCTTTTGTGTTATCTGTTGTCACCTGTGGGACAGACTGCTTATTTGCTTTTTGATCGACTGTTTGAGCTTTGTTGCCGTCACATAATGAAGATTATAACTGTCATCATTTAGTCTCAGGCCGATTCTGTCCTGCAGCTGGACTTTTCTGATAACTTCTTTTTGAATGATAGCAAGAACAAGTATATTCTCCATTTTCTGGTTACCGAGGTGACAGTTTCTGCTACTCTGATTGGTTAAAAAAAAAGCCACAATAGTGACGTAGAGATATTCAGCTTCGTGTGCTCATTTTCATATTCAGCTTCGTGTGACTGCTTGTGCAGCCACGTAGCTTACTATTCAAAGAGACACGGCACACAGGAAAAAGTAGTATGTGGACACCAGGCCTTTGATATTTTCTTTAAATCAAAGCAGTAGTTAAGTATTTTTGTTTCCAGGGCCACATAAACAGTAGTCACAAAGCAAATACACACAAGCATTTTGTGTAATGAGGACAGGGTCATAAGCCTCATCAGTCCTACCGGAAGTTTGAGTCTGAGTTTACAAAGTTCTTTCTGGAACTGACAATCGTGGTCCACAATTACAGAACATGAAGTTACACATATTGAAATAAAACTGAAAAGTGTGATTTTAAAGATGTTAGACTCTGGTGTGTTGCTGCCCAGTGTCCTCTGCAGATGGTAGCTGGAACAACCTGAGCTTTAATAGTTTATAAAATCATTACTTTTGGAATTGGCTTATATATATTTTTTTTAAATGGGTATACTGTACATACTGTACATACAGTAGCTTTAAGCTGCAAAGAATATATAGAAAAAAAAACTTTTGACACAACATGTACTTTATTTTGTAGCTCTTTTCCATCATCACTATGGAACTATTAACTCCTTCCATTAAAGGTGAGCATATCTCTTGTTAGCAGGTAAATTTTTCAGGATAATTCAAAATTTGTCAAGTAGACAACAAGGTATATTGACCAAAAAAACACTCACCTTTCATTTGTAAAAAAACAGATGATAAAAACCAAAATTGCTTCCCTATATTTTGGTTCACAACTCACGGTTCCCCCTGGTAACATGCTGATTTTTGGTCTGAATCTCCCTCTGATTCGTTCATATGCTGGAGGCTTTGTCTAACGCTCCCATTGTTTGATAGCACTGGAACACACACGCGCACACACGCTCAAACACACACAGCAGCAAAAACACGCAAGTGCACATACAATCACACAAATACACACACACACACAGTCACAAACACTTGCACACACACATACCACTGCTGGTGGAGGAGGACAAGTGTCAGCTGGAGGCATAGAAAGATAGGCCGCCCCCGCTACACAGTTAATCTTAATGAAAAACGAGTCTGCCTCCAGACTTGGTACTTTGGCTGACATCCATTGATGTTCATCCTTCAATGTATTTATTATTTCTGTATCTATATGATTTTATAATGCGTCATAAAGCTTAAAATGAAAGCATTTTTAGGTTGCTGAAACTGTAACTTACCTTTTACAATTTAACAAAGTCAACAATTGTGGGTGGAATATCAAATAATCAGTTCAATCTGTCTGATCAATTATTCAGACCAATTAATAAACGTCATGACACATCTCAGTTTTAAAGGAACCAAAGAGCAGCCACAGCTGTTGAATGTTCCAGTAGCATTAAATAAAATAATCAGACTGATTTGTATTTTTCTTTTTCAAATTGTGTGATTATATGATAAGAAATGTGTAATACATACGTTTCAAGAAATTAAGTAATTCCTTGGTTCAGCACAATAGAGCCTCTCTTTACCAGTGCAGGAAACTTGATCATTTCTACACTTATCTTTATTCAAATCATTTCTAATTCTGATGGCGTGAGGGTTTTGAGGATTTAATTATGAATATTAATGTGGATTACTGGATGCAGCATCGTTTAAAGGCAGCTGTTCTGGCTGGTGTTCACAGATAAAGCAAAATTTTAATGAAGAAAAATATATTTTATTACCATGTAAAATTGTGAAAGAAAATGTACTGGCAATTACTGCAGTTTCCCTCGAGGCAGGCTGCATTTCTACATGGCAACAATACAGCAGATAAAGCTAAACTTGTGACTTCAATTTCATACACTAAAGACTGTCTTAATGTTTTTTCCATTTATTCATTTTTGTTAGTTATGTCATAAAATGCCTTATCATTGAAACTACCATAATAACCTGCATGATGCACTGGGGGAAAAAAACCCAATAAAATAACAAAGACGTTGGTAATTTAAAGAAAAAGAAAGAAAATTAAAAAAAAAAAAATTAAAAAAAAAACAAGCCCTTAGAATTTTTTTCTTCAGAAACATTGTTCTTCTAAAAGAATGGGGACATTAATTACCTTCCTATAAACATACAGCAGTCATTATTTCTTTAAATATATTTTAATTTCCTCTAAAAAGTCTCTGTTAAAAGAAAGGTGGCAATAAGAAAGCTGGATACCTCAGGATCAACAGCTGTGGGTCATTGAGCCCCCTTGCAATCATTATATTTTCATGAGTAAAGGTTGGATAAATTCTCCACAAATAAATCCATGATGAACTTATTTAATTTTACAAAAAAAGAACAGCCAGTAGAAGAACTGCACAATGTTAACCAATAAGGCCAGAGTGTCACACAGGCCGAATCGGTTTCCACTCTTACTATAAACAAGAGCCTCGAGCTGAGTCCTGACCTCTTGCTCCTGTCAAATGTTGAACTTGGTGGTGAGACTTCCAATTTACTCGTCACATTGTTGTAGCGCTGGGGAGACAGCCTTTGCAATGACTGCAGATAGACATGGAGCTTGGCTCCAAGAGTCATGTTGCTCCGGGAACCTCTGCTGGCTTTTTTTTTTTCTGGGGTCCTTGGCATGACGCAGTGCATTAAGGATCCCCTGTGCATAAGTGCATAAAGGGGTTTGACACTCTAACTCTAAATAGCCAAGGGCTTCGACACTTAATTAAGTCATCACAGTTCTCTTCAGTATTCATTAATGTAAAGGATTACTGAGTCCAGTGAACACATGAGCTTTGTCAGAAGAGGTCTTCTCATGAGTGGGATTTGTTTTCTGTGTGATTGCAGCCACTTGTCCACTCTTTAAATATTATACTTAAATATCATTCTCATATATCAAACTAACATGATCTTCTAAGGGTTACATTAGATTTTCTATCGTATTCAGGATCATCTTGTATAATTTTTTGTATATGTATCCTTCATGTTTGGAAAGTAACATTAATATTATAGCTATGGGCAGATGGTGACCTATTACTCAGACTTAAGTTACTTGAGATAACATGCTCTACACAAGTGTTAGTGGTTAGGTCTGCTGTTTGAGAAAGGAATGAACATTTTCCATATTTGGCTGATATGGAAATATAGGCCTCTGTGTGGCCCTCTGGTGAACTGGCAACCTCTCCAGGGTGTATCTTACCTCTCGCCCAATGACAGTTGGGATAGGCTCTAGTCCCTCCACCCTAAATTGGATTAAGTGGGTATAGAAAATGGATGGTTGGATGGAAATATGGTGAAAATATGGTAATTTATCATCTGACAAAAAATAAATACATTACTTCGATGCACCAGAACAGATCAGTGTTAGGATTTATAGGATATCAACAAACAGAAGTATAGTCATATTCTATGTTATTTATATTTGTCTAATTTTCCCACAAAGCCACTTGAAAATCCATTTTAACATAGTAATTGAGAATATAAAAAAGGCGTTTTCCTTTCTGTAATGGCTGAACAAGGACATTGAGTGACTGATGTGAGGCAGAACTGAAAGTATGTGAATGTGAATTTTGCCTCAGATGAAACTGCTACTATCATTATGGACCAAATTTACTAAATTGGACAAATGAGTGTGTGGCAAATCACAAACTGTGCAGACGGGAGTGTTCTAAGGGAGAGCTCCTAAAACTACCCTAATCTACAAACACAGGCACAATCAGCTCATTTCAATAATGACCAACGTAATTTAAAAGGAGCAAAGCAAATCTGTGCAAAGACACACATAAGTAGACCTGTTGATATCTGGAGCAGGCAATTTCCAAACAATACAGCACACTTGTGTCTTATCGCTACAACACAAGCCATAAAAGCATGAACCCACTTACTTGTTAAGTAAAATTATCTATGATCTGCCATTAGCTTGGATATATAAAAAGACTTTATCTGGTCAACTTTGACCAAAAAAATTGTTTTATGGATTAAATTGGAGTCATTACAGCCTAACATGTGGCTTGGCAACAATAACAAGGAAACCTTTTAATTTACCAATATAGCAGTTATTACCACAACCCATGATCTACCTCTGGGATGTCTGTAAACAACTACTGTTCCACAAAATGAAAGTATGTGAGTATAAACCTGTGTCATGGCATCCTAACTTTTGGAACATTAATTCATCTGTGTTCAGGGGCAAAGCAGTTATGGAATATAGATTAAAACAAAACAAACACAGATACATGAAGTATTATTTTTATGATTACAGATTCCTGGTCATCTTAGATTTTCTCAAGTCAATGAAATAACATGGCTTGGCAATCATTATCTTAAAAAATTCTGGCATTACAATTACATTTACTCAAATGGAAAATAATTTCCGACACACTGGTGTTGCCCTAGCTGCCCAATTAAAGTGACTTGAGCTAAAGCTATTTGATGAGCTTCAAACATTATATCATGTTCAGATAATGATTTAGATTACTGCCCAACAGGGGATATACATTACCTTCTTCTGCAAGCTGACCACCCTTTGCAGTTCCTTTGTGAAACAATATATGTAAAAGGAAAATAAGATGTTAAATACAATCGCTCCTCCGAATGATGAGTCTCTAGTAGTTTGTAATTGGATGCTACCTGATTAAAATCAGTGGCTTTATGATAGGGGAGTATTCATGAGAGGCTTTGTTGGTGAGGCATTTGAAATGTTATGCTGCTACTGCAAAAAGATTCTTGGCCTATCAAAACAACCCTCAGACGCTCTCATCACTTTATCAGAAAAAGCTCTAAAGTAAACCCCTTTCAAGTCATCAAACGTACTTGTATAGGCCTTGAGCCTCAGTTACACATCTTTTCATGTGCCTGTATGTTGTGTGCGAGAGTGCGGTGGTGTTGTAGGTCTAAAGTAATTATGTGCCACAGACAAGTCTTTTGTTACTCTACAGCAAACCAATTTCCTGAATCTATGGCATTCAAGAGACTCATCACTTAACTTTTTCAGATTCCTGAGCATACAAGTAGCACACAGTGACCCTTGAAATAAGCAATATATCTTATCTAAATAAATCAATAACCACCATTGGCACACACCCAACAACATTGTTGAAATGTCACTCTCTGCTTCTGCCTCATTTCAAATAGCAAGTGATCAAAATACTGAAGCAAAGCAGCTTCATAATGCGAGGGCTGTTGTTGGGTGAACTAAATTGAAAGGTCTCATTAAACGGTGGGCGGCTCATCAGGTCTGAATAATAATGATATTGGTGCTCGTCTGAGAATAAGTCTTGGTTTTATGTGGAAGACAGCTTTAGAAACCTGGGCTGAAATTGAATTTGATTAATTTCCTTTGGCTATGTAAACTCTTTTGTGCACTTCCTCTCTGCTTGGCGTTGATTGTTACTCAAGATACCAGGTGGAACTTTCATCCACAGGTGCAGCGCATATGCACAAAGAAGGCACAGGAACAGAAAGTGGAGCATAGCAAAATAATACAGATGGTCCCTGTTCACTCTCTCCCTTGGGGACTTTACCATTTCTCAACATAATTTACAGTTTCTTTTAAAATTCAGACTGTGGAGAAGTCAGTTGGATGAAGGAAAACATTTTTTTCTTCATTAACTGCACAGATTTAGTTTAGTGACAGCGGATTTGTTAAGTTGATTATGCTAAAAGCATGATGGGATTAGTTCAACAGCCTATGACCTTCATGTCGATTGATAAAAGAAAATAGATTATGTAATATTTAAAAAATAAGGGGAATTAAACTGGATAGCATATGATATTGTTAGAGCACAATTTGGAACCAAGAAGTACATTTTTTAGATAATTGATTGTTGGATCTGGTTCAACATCAGTCATGACATTATTCTCCAACATCTGGAACTATCTTATAATGTTGTTCTGTTTTTCCAGACAGCTGCTCTAGCATTTACCCCCAAATTAATAATAAAGTCAATATTGATCACACTATGCAGAAAATGCAGCTAAGTACCACTTTAGTAGCACTTTGTTTAACATGTCTATTAAAGTCTATAACTGGAGTGAACAATTGACTTTGACTGAGAAAATTAGTTTTATTCAAGGTGTAAAGCAGCATCATCTGGAAAAACAACAATATATATATAGATATAAGATATATATATCTCTAATGGAACTGATCAGTTCCATTAGAGATAAAAGTATATTTAGGGTAAATGCCTGTTTTCAGTTGAAAGCCATTCAAAATATTTCCACATCACCAGAGCATGCAGATACTGTATCAATAAAACTAGAATAATTTATCCATGAAAGGGGATGATGTGAAACTTCAGCTTCTGAATGTTTTCCTCCTCATGCAATATGACACAGTCAGAATTTTTCACCTTACATTTACAGGTGAAAGGACTGTGACCATCCAAAACTAAGTCTTACGACTGATATCTCCCACCTCCCATTCTTTTCCATCCCTGTTCCACGTATCCCTGTATTTTAGTGGTGTAATGAATATGAAGACTATAGACTGCTGAATCAAGCATGCTTTTGCTAGACTAAGCAGTCCCTACATACTGCTTTTAGTTTGTCTTTTAAATGTGTCTGATCAGAAAATGGTGATTTATTTGGATAATTGTGAACACAAATTGAGCAGTTCTTCTACTAAATTGCATTTCTCATTATAACTAACTTTGTACCTAAATGGCATAAACAGTAATGTCATTCAAAAGGAAACAACAGTGAGGATATTCTTACTTTACAGATATTCAAAATTATATATAAACTGTTGGAGTTGATAAGAGATGATTGTTAGCCATTGGCCTTGCTGAAGATTTCCACTTTGATGTGCAAGAGTCATGCTGATCCTTTGAAGACATATGGTAAATCTTATAATTGAGCAGACATTAAGAGCTCATTGATATTTGAAAACTTGCCTTTGCAAACTGATTACATAGCTGTAGAAAGAAACATTTTAATAGGTGTGTTCATGTGCATGTACACATGCCTCCAGCGTCTTTTGTGTATTCCATTACATTCCCAAATAGCACTACACCACTGATCGTGACTAACACATTTAAAACGTATTATCCAAAAAATAAACAGAAATGCAACAGAACAATGAATGAATAAAATCAGCACATGAACAGACTACGACACAAAGGAGGCGCTGAAACAGAAACAGACTACCACTGTTCAAATTAGGGCTCTCAGCAAAGTTTTGTCATTCAACACATGAGATATGACAGATGTACCACTGTTTTCTGAAATGGTGTTTTTTCTGTGAAAGGTTTTCTGAAATGACATCATGTTTTGTTAAATGCTGAAGCTTCTTGAAACTTACATGTGAAATCATTTTTCAACACTTGTGACAGGTAGTCAACATCAGTAATATCATACAGTGTTCATGTACGTTAAATCAATTAAAATCTGTCCTTGAGTCATTTCTGATTTGTTTAATTGTATGTTCTTTAAAACCTTATCTGGTCATCAAATTCTTTATAAAAAAATTTCTAAAGCCTAAAAATGATGTAATAAATACATATACAATAAATCTTTCTCTTAAAAAATGACATACTGATATTTGCGTCAAAGGCCTCATTACTGCTTTAATTCAGAATCCTTATCAGTTATGGATGTGGCAGGGAGTGAAAAGGAAAGGCAGAAAATTCTCACATTAATTGGGTCATACCTGGGGAGCATGGAAGGAATTTGCAGTGAAATCTCATCCTACTGAGAGTGTGTGCTAAGTTCAGATAAGCCTGCACTGCATGGATTCTCCATCTTATCTTGAGCCAGCAATGGGACTGTGAGATTGAATAATCTGGGGAAGGTTGGGGAGCAATAGTTCAGGCATCCATAGGCTCTTAAAAGTAATTTGACAATGGTTCCACACTCTAATAAGTGTGGCCTGTCCCCTGTCAGAGGAGGATGCCAAAAAAAAAAGACTCTTACTTGACATCATCCCTTACAAGAATATAAAACAACCAATAAGTGTGCAGTCAGTTGTGTGCAGTGCAATGTCAAACTCAAAGTCGTGGGAAATGTGCCCTGTTTGATACGTAAACTCTTGTCTATACCCTTATTTGATGCCTGTAGGTTTCATTCATATTGATTTTCACCACATTTAAACAGGATTTTCTTCCTCATTAAGTGGTTTATAATTGAAAATAAAAGAAACAAAAGAATATTTATAAAACAAGAAAAATGAACTACCAGATGGAACATGAATCCCACTTACCTGGGTGAAGGTCATTTAGTTTACTTATGTTTCCTCCTGCACTTATATATGTGCAAAAAGAGAGAAGCTTGAAAAGAACATGAACTTGAAGACGTTTTTTAATTGAAGGCTCAATCAAATAACATCAGGGCCTCGGTCATAGACTCAACACAAGTACCATCTGGCCTCACAATCTTTAGACATTATCAATAAAAATGAAAGTAGCTACATGAAAATCCAAACACCAGAACCAACATTTGAACCCAGATTTAAATCTGTACATGTGAAAGAAAAGCAATGCTTCAAGCTAAAGCACATCAACATAATGAGGGAGAAAAGTTAGGCTACTTGTAAAAGTTCCCTCTCTTTTCCTTTCTTGAACTTCTTTATCAAGACTGACTCCAGAGAAATAGTCACTAGGTTTACCAGTATCGCCCACATATGTTTTGTTCTGCAGGTATATTTTCACTTTTTTTAACAAGACAGCAAGCTCCCAGCTGAGAGAGCTGCCACTGTAATACTGGTGATCAGTTTTAGGAGTCTAAGCTCATCATCAAACTGCATCTTTGTGAAAACCCAAATGCAGGGCTAACAAAAAGCCTTCCCAGGATGTTGAGGTATACGTGTGAAGGCAGAGTGATTCTTAAACTGCAGTCTTCCAGATTATGTTCAGTTCATAAATTGGTCTTCAGTCATTCTTAATTTGTCGCCTGTGTCAAAGGTTAATTCTCAAAATTTGTTGTCAAGCAGGTATTACTGTGTCTCCATCCATTGATTTGCATTTCCTTGAAAAGAAAATTATGCCTGAGGATGTTGCATTTTGATTGATGTTGCAAATCAGGCTTTTTCCCTGCAATGTCACAGTTGCAGAATCTCACTAGACTCACTAGTATGAACTCAATCCTGATTGGTTAATTCTAACCTTAAAGGAGGGCATGTGCATTTTGCCATATTAGGATTTTCTTGGTGACTTTGATCTCTCAAAGCAGATTGCAGTTATAAATATCTAAACAAAATGCTAATGTTTCTATTGAATACCTACACAGGATCAAACCAAACTATTTATCATGAAACAGAACATTTTGTAATTTTTTCCCCTTTGAAGTTCCTGAGGCATTGCCACTCTTGCCTCTTCTTTGGAGCTGTCACTTCATTTCAAAACCCTTCCTCTTAAAGCAACAAGGTTTAGAGTCTAAAGTCTTAGACTATGAGGCAAGGTAGGTATTTGGTCTAATTTTGCCCAAAATATGCTTACCTACACAAGGTTTTGGGACCTCTGGATTTATAGGAGAGACAAATAATAAGGTATGGCATAAAATGATCTCCATAGGTTGATAATCTGAAAGCCCACTGAAATATACAACTTGCCTACTAAGAGGAAGGAAAAGTGAGAGAAAAACAGACACTGCATCATTTTTTTTTTAAAAGTAGATTAGAGATCGAGAGTAAGAGGCTATGAAGTGTGAGTGAAGGAGCGGAAATTGAACTGCTCACTGCTATAGCAGCAGTCAATCAGATAAATAACAGTATAATCAACTTTCCCCCTTACATGAATAATTCATTTTACATTTACTTTTATACCCCACCCCACCCCCCACCCTTTCAGAGTGACTTTTCTGTTTAGGACAATTTGCTGTGGATTTAAGAACATGGTGCCAATCAATTTCCCCTCCCGTCAAGAGAAAGGTGAAAGTTAAATTCTTATGTGAAGATCGCTTTCGCACATTATTTTTTGTTTCAAATTCTTACGACCACAGAGAGTAATACTTAACACACTCAGTAATTCTCATGTGTCATTTCAATCCTTTTTGTTATTTCAACAGCTACTGTACGGTATTCAATTTCACACTTTTTACACTCCAGTCAACAAATTATTGTTTTGAAGATGTTGCAAAGGATGATACATCAGTACCAGCCAGATAGCATTGATATATTGAACCAGTGGGAGGTACAGGAGAGTCACCTGGGTGGAGAAAATAGAGTGTTTTCTTCTGGCTCCACAGTCCTTGGCAGGTGTAGACGTAGCTCACTCACAACTCCATGGACCACCTGCTGTCAAATCTGATTTAGTGCAGGGAAATATTTTCTCCCAGAGACCCTGCCTTCGGTTTAGAAGGCCAGGCCACATGTTGTGAGACGAAGTAGGCCGCCAAACTAAACGGGTTGTCATTTGCCCACACTGCGTAGCTATTGATTTACTGCTCCTTGCTGCTGGTTTCCTGGAGGGGACTGCAAGCTCTGAAGAAATGCCTCCTTGCTCCATCAAAAGAAAGGTTTCCCAGGCCAGATCTCCCATGAGGCCCAACTGCAAGAAGAAGAGACCATCAGAGACTAAGTAAACGATCAGTTTATACACAACAGATGAGCTTAATTGAACATGTTATCGAATGAAGGAGCAGGTTAATAAAGGGGATGCACAATTACCATACGATGCTAATCTCATAATGATAGTGTTAAGTTAAAGTAATTATTTAATAAATTCCCCACTCACAGCTATTTGGCTACTAACTATGCATGCCTATTATACTACGCAGCCATATTTACGGTTGATTCTTTTTAGGCGTTACATTATCCCAGCCGTGTTTGGCCGTGGCATGAAAGACACATCGACACCACATGATCTATTTTCTGCAGTTTTGGTTGTCATTTGCTGTGCTTTGTGAAGTAGTGTTTTCAAAAATCTCCTTGATCTCTCTTAAATTCTTTTGTTCCTTGTTAAATCTGTTGTGTTGCTCCTGTCATTTTTTGCAAAATATATCTCTGTCGCACTGTTCTCTAAAATGTCAAATTTTCTATTTCGTTGTTTTCTGTTTTGATGTTATGTTTCAGTAACTCTATTTTCTGTTTTGTGTTCTTCATCTCAGTTTTAATTTTATCAGTTTTTACTGTTTTTTAAGTACATTAAAAGAAAATGGAAAAAACAGACACTCAGGGATGTTGGCAATGTAATGAGATTATTTATTAATAATCCCAATGCTTAAATTTGTTCTCTAATTTAACTATTCAATGAAACAGAAGGCTGGAAAAGTACATTGTACTGAAAATAAATGGCTGGAGGAGCATATTACATTTGATTGGGTTAATGGCCACGGTTCAGTAACATGTAAGAGCATAAAATGAGTCCTCCAGAAATATAAAGTATCTCATACATAAAAATGGGCAGCGATCAGCAAGGTGCAAAACATTGCATCCAACAAGTGTACCAGCACGCTGTGAAACACAGAATTCAGGGAAGACCTTTCAGCGAGACAATGCTAAACTGCATGCTGCATCTATTACAACAGCACAGCCTCATAATAGAGGAGTCCGGATGCTGGACAGGCCAGAATGTAATCCAGATGTTTTACCAATTGAAAACATTTGCAGTATCATTAAACACAAAATACAACATAGAAAACTCAAGACTGTCGAGCAGACAGAATCCTATATCAGACAAGAATGAGACAACATTCCTCTTGTAAAGAACCACCACTTCCCAGATATTTACAGACTGCTGTTGAAAGTAAAGGGATGCTACACAGTGGTAAACATGCCTTGATTTTATTGAGACTTTATTGTTGTTGCCATCTAATTCAAGATGAGCTAATATGTTCCACTAAATATTAAGATGTCTTAGCAACAACATTGTTTTCTGTGTTCTATCATGGATAGAATATTGGTTTATGAGATCAGCCATTTTCTTTATTTATTACACAGCATTACAGTTATTTTTAAATTCTATTGTAATTATGACACATGTCTCAGAGTTTTAAATTTTCAGAGTGGGTTCTTAGACGCCACTTAAGCAGGACATTCCAGTTGTCTGATAATAATGGCAATTAAGCTTAATTTATTTAGACTGTGGAGCACTAATCTAAATGTAATCTGACTGACACTGTCTTGATTTAAAGATCCAACAGTAATCTGACACAATGGAAGTAAATACATCCAGAATAAATATCATTGACATTTTATCATCAGATGATAAAAATCACAATAAAATGAAAATTTTATAAAATGAAAATAAAATTTAATGGCAACCAAACTGCTGTGCTCGATTGGACATTCCTGAGTCCAGGTTTCTGATTCTTTGCCTTTATCTCGTCTTTTCAGAACACTTAATATCCATGTTTTTTTTTTTTTATAAATTTATTTTTTTATGTGCACTTTAACAGCATCATACTTACTATCATGAATTATTGATGAGCATACTCATTTTAAACTGAGCATAAAAATAGGTACCATATCATACATCAATTCTTAATGATGCTCCTTTTAAATTCTCTCCATTTCTGTGAACTTTTTCATCTCTGGTTTAAAGAATTGATTAAAACAGCAGTTAGAAGCTTAGATGAGGTGTGGAGCATTTATTTAAGCTTGTAGCTTAAACGCAATTTCTTCTCAAAACATCAGGCTGTCTTAATGAAAAAGATAGAAGGAAATATAAGAAAAAACACTTGATTTAAATCCAGTTTGAAATCCAATGCCTCACAGCTGGTAAATTGAGATACTGATGCACTTCAATTATTTCAAAATAAGATCATAAGGCAACGTTAATGCAATCTGGTTGTGTGATTAGTGCTGGTGGCCGAGGTGTGGATTTGCTGCACATTGCATATGATCAGCCCATTACATGCTGCCAGGGCTGGTTATGAAAATAGACTTATAACAGTGCTACCTGATGTTGCTGCCCACTGAGACAGAGAGAGAAACCACATTCATTTCCCAGCCTCCAATTAGTGTTGAGCCCGCATCATCATCAATTCGCATACTAATTGTCCTGTGTGGCTTGCGCAGTGCACGCCATCTGTGCAGGTCCTCTAACTCCTGAGCAGGTTGATATTTTTAGGGGTTGCAAAAAGGCACTTATTTGCAATATATGAGTCAAGAGGTTTGTCAAAATGTATACTGCATCATTAAAATATCAGGGTACAAAAGATAAATGAGAAAACAGACACAAGCATATGTCACTAACATTAATCTAACGAACAATTATTTGACCTTTTCATTGTTCAAGGTTATTTGTGTTTTTTTCTCCCTCTAATTCAACTAATTAAAAGTAAACAGTTTGAGATATTTATAGTGTGTACAGAACAAAAGGCTGTTTTTCCAGCATAAAACATAAATGGTAAACAGCCCAATATTTACAGGTTTTCAGCCCTTTAACATTAAAGAGCAAGTAACTCTCTGTAGCACCATTTTGCATCATGGCAAAATCATATTGCAAAAACTTCATCGCAGAAAAGGTCAATTTTTCTACAAATCATAGCCTCAGCAGACCAGAACATTAAGCCACCAGCCATAAGGTCACTTTTATTCTCTGAGGATTACTGAGAGACAGGAAGACAAGGAATAAAAGACAAAAACATAAATAGAATGACAACAAAAGAGTGGATCCACTAGAATTAGATAATATAATTTCAATAAACCTTGTGAGCTTGTGTATGACAATGCATTATTAGATGAAATCAAAAAGGTGTTTCCTTATGTCTTCCTTATGTCTTACTTGACTGATAGTTTATCATTTCATCTGAATTTGCTGGTACAATGGGTTTACTGATGATTAAATTGCGGAGCAATTAGTTTAAGAAAAACTCTGATCAACAACCGAGAAGCAATCTAACTGTTCTGACTTCACTTACTGCATTAACCTACAGTGCAGTAGCAGCTGTTGTCTGCTACAAACACAAAAGGTGAACTGGGAGACTTTAGCTGCTTACCCTTAGGTTTAGGAGAGACCTAGAAGTGGCACTTGAGTGTTTTCAAGGCTTACATGAAAGGTAGGTGGCTATGAAATAGACCCAGCAGGTTTAACAGTGGTCATATTACCCAGCAGTCTTAGAGAAACGCAGTTTTCACTCGAATACTGATGTGAATGGCTTTTGTTCTGTGGAAAAAATCTCTCTATTCTCTGGGGAAAAAATGTGAGCTTTATTTCAAAGCATCAAGAGTCTAACTGATTAATTAGTTCACCATCTGTATTGTTTTTACACTATGGCTCTATAAATCCAACCATGTCAATCTTGTTGACATGTATTTCCATTTCAGAGCAGAAGGGCTTATCTAAACAGTCAGGTCTGTAGCATTTTCATTGGGCTTAATCTGTGCTATAGAATAAGAAAAAATAAGCTCTCTTATTAATAAACTTGAGCAAACACATACAAATGTTAATACAATAGCTGGTGTTTTCTCATAATTGGTAGATAAATATAGATTTTCACCGACTGATTAAAATTTGAAAGCTAATTATTGTTAGTCTAGTGTTCCAATCTGCACTGTTTTGAATTGGGAGCTTTCAAAATTCATAGACAGGTAGGAGCTTTAAAATATGATACAATGACACTTTGTTAAAAAAAAAGGACAACCATTCCTGCAGCTCTCCATGTCTCTGTTTTTCACAAAGCTGTCTTTGAACAGTATCTGGCTAAACCCATGTGTATGTTTCAAGCTGTCTGCGGTCAAGTGCATTTCTGATAACACATTTCGACCAGGCACTGAATCCGATCACGCAACCATTCAATCCCTTGGCTGCCCGTAAAGTAAAATGATTCAATACATCCAATAAGCTTTTCCCTTTCTTTTCATTTCTTTCATTTGAAGCTGGTTGTGTACTGCCATCCTGGGTCACTCAACCCCATTTCATGTGGCTCTCCTTCAATCTATACCACAAATTTCCTCTGTGGGTTCTCTTTTCAAAAGTAACAGACCTAGGTATTAAGGATTTGCAAACACACAAAAAAGAAATAAATCCTTTGCAACAGTTTGCCAAAATTCAGTTTGCCAAAGAAGATTATTTACAATAATGCTACTGTTAGATTTAAATTGTTTAAAGGCATTACTTTCTTTGTATGTGAGCGGGATGAATTAAGTTTACAGGTGCTCTAGAAGTGAGGCTGAAACATGACTCACTTGATTCGACAGGTTATGCAAGTCCAATACATAGTTAAATGCATTGTAAAAAATGAAAGAAATCTCCAGCATTTCTCGCTTATGAGTTTGAACCATGAACATTAGTCAGAACAGAGAGACAATAAAATCGGACATTGAAAATGTCAGCTTCCACTCTGGCTGCTCTGACAAGCATTAGACCAATGAGCACAAATGTCTGAAGGATAATGCTCACATTAGGGCTTGATACATTCGCTGTCCCAATTCACAGCCTTCTGTGAAAGAGTAAAGTGAATATTACTGTGTGTGCATTACATCCCGCTCCAGTTTCTACAAGAAACAAATGTCTGGCATAGATCACCAAACAAAAAGCCTACAGGAATGGCTGTGATTAGCCCCATGATGATTGTCCTCTCATAATCATCATGATTGCCCCTCTAACATAAATGACACTGTTAACCTTGGTCCATTTGTGAATCATTTCTAGTATGTTAAGTATTTTAAACATTATTTTTCCTCCTAATGTAACAATGAAAACATAGTGTAACCAAGTGGTAAGGGCTACATATAGTGTCTTACCTCATTGTGTGCTGAGGACTCATGTCTGTGATGTTCATCCCTGCTCAAAGACAATTATGGAGTGAGAAGTTAAGGGTAGCAGAGGGTAATCCTTTTACCAAGCTCCCGAGGGCTTTCCAGTAGGTTGCTTGATTCAGAATATTGACTCCAACCACTCTTGTCTGGCCCCAAAATTACCTATTGATTTACCCTTTTGACAGTTGTTAGTTGGAAACGTAATCACAGGGACCTGCATTGTCATAGAAAGTACATGTTGTTTGGCACAAGCTGTTGGTTCCCCTTTCATGTCAGTGGTGCAAGTATTGCTGCTACTGTAAAACAGGCATTGAAAATCAATAACTGTAGTGTACCAGCTTAGTTTTACTACAGACTGATCTATGCATACATTGATCTTCTGCAAAAAGTGATTATCTCAAAGCGATTTCTTACAAAAAATAATTACCATTTGAGGGACAGTCAAAGATATTGGTTTTAGTACCATCTTTATAACACAAGATATTATATTGGTGTGTATTCAGAGGCTAAAGAGTACTATAGTCAGAGTTGCTTTATTACAACGTTTCTATTTGTTTAACCTTCATTTAACAATCTATTTCACCAGAGCACCTTGGGAAAGATAAGAATGTGTAAAAAACATAAATACAAACTTGTGTTGAATAGGGTTGTGCTTGTTTGGGTTTTTGTTCTGTAAAGGTCCTTTGCTTTTGCTGAAGTGTTTATTTTCTATACTTTCTACAGATAATCAGACAAAAAGCAAAAAAACATTTCTGTAATGTGTCAGACAGGATGATGCCCCTTATGTTGCCTATCCTGAAATGAGGACAAAGACAGACAGTATAGAGAGGAGGATATTCTCAATCCTACTGACATGTCTTCAGAAAGGAAGATCCAAGGATTTACTGAAACATTCATCTATTGGGCTGAGGTAACTGAGGGAATCTTCAATTACAGACAATGATGACACTGTTGGCCTACACTGGTTGACAGTATGTGGTGGTGCCTCAAGACTGGTAGACAGGAGTGATTTTCTCAAGTCACTCAGGGCATCTTGTGCTTTAGAAGAGGGGAAACTAAACCATGCAATTCTGTCCCAGTACAAAGGGTCCAAAATATTGGTCAACCTTCCAAGCAGTAAATCAAACTTGTTTGGGATAAATATTGGAGACAGTGACAGTTGCCTTTGATTGATGAACTTTCACTTCTCTGTTCATAACTCTATGGTCAAATGTTTCAGTTTTTTATAGGTTCTGTCAGCATCATCAGGTGGTAGCAATCAGAGTCTGTGTTTTGCTGTCTTTTTCTATGTCTGTTATGTTTTCCATGTTCCTCTTTGGTTGATCCGGAGACTACTAACCTGGTTAACAATCCACGAACCATCCTGAAAGAATCAACCCACGTCATGGAGTCACTGCCAAGACTTCACCAAACCTTCTGGGGGTCCATGGGAGGGCCAGCCAGCACCGCCACCATCTCAACTTTAACCTGTTTAGTGGTAATAACTGGAAGAACCATCCCCCTGGCACTGTTACGTCACTTTCCAGTTGGCTATTTTAATCCTGGAATGCTCAAGGTTTTCAGCTCCTTCCCCACCAGGCAGTAATTCCCTTCAGTTACAGAAATGCATTCCAAGGCTCAAACAAACCATCTATAACTCATATCTCCTCTCAGAGAGGCAATGACAGTATTGAGAAACCACAGTATATTGCCCAGCAAGGAATCTATTCACTATCATTCAGTTCAACCTTTTTATTGTAAATTAAACTTTTACCTTTCATATCCACCTGCAGTCTCCTTTTGGATCCAGCCTACTTACCTGCCTTAACAGTAACTTCCAGCCTGCACCGAGGCTTTTTCTATTTGATTATGAAGCGGCTGTAAGGAGAATTATCATTTATCAAGTTTAAGCGCGTGGTCCTGATCCAAAAAAGGATATCCTGCTCAAGTTTAGGGTTAGTTATTGCTTCAGGTAGAATAGTTTAAGTATCTTGGAGTCTTGTTAATGTGTGCGAAGAAAAATGGAATGACTATAAAACCTGAAAAGCTCATACTTTTCATCATTAATGTGAAAGAGGGCCAGAACACTTTTGGAAATCAGAGTAATAGTCTGCAAGTAACTTATTTAAACTCTTTTTTGTCTGTTATGATTGAAACTGAATAAGAGATTTATGAAGGTCTTATCGTTAAAGTCACTGCCTACCAAACCGTTGGTTTCAGCACAGAGATATTCCTTTAATTAAATCAAATCCCAGCATGAAAATATCTGAAGTGTTTTGCAAATGGGACAGTATTTTTTTTTGTTTGTTTGAAGTATCTCATGTAAATACAAAAAGAGAAAATGGTTTACTTTGACAGGTGTAACATTTGGGATTGCTACGATATGTCAACACATGCACAACCTCATTCTCGTTGGACGAAAGGTCATTCCTCCCACCACAGCATTAAAGATTTATATTTTTGTCCCATTTTCTGCTAAAAGATGCCTCTCAATAAGTTATAGATGCATGTTTTCTCTCCCTGCTGAATGTTATGTTTTTTATATCCATTACTGCAGGCATTAGTTGAGTGTTTGCACTCTGCTCTGAAGCTTGGTGGTGTAATAAACTGTTAATTTTTCACTCCAACTGACAGAGTACCATTAAGCTCAGCTATAAAGGAAAGATTGCAAATAAAAGAAAGGCATTCTTCTTATAATCTGTTGCACAAGTTTGGTAATAATAATAATTATATCACTGGGAGGTAAAGTTGAGCAGAAATTTCACAGTGTTGATATTTGGATGTATGACACTGATGATGTAGGATTAACTTGGAACTGGGTGTAGATGATAAAAGTCTCTGATGTGAGAAATTAACAGCCCTCTGTGTAAGATTGCATTAACTATGCAAAAATACATTCAAACAAACAAAAAAAAGAAGCAGGGAGGGGGTGCTTCTGCGAGCCTGAAAAGCACAGAGTGCAATGAAAAGCGAGTTTGGAGATGATATCTGTCCATCTCCAACCATGGAGATTACAGCGATGACAGCAGTTGTGGCAAACAGCTTACAGCTTACAGAAGTACCTGCAAAAAGATGGCCATGATAAAATAAATTACCTGTGTGTTGGCTGACGGCTTAAAAACAGTGGCTCATTTCATTTAAGTTTTTTCTCCTCACTAACAGAACTACTATCAGATTTTGTTTGGGCAAAACTGACAGAAATTTCAAATTTTAAACCAAATAAGAGAATAAGTGCCCCAAATCTAAACATTTTTCATACATTTAACAAATCATCCAGGTTACACCACAATGTACATAACCTAAAGTCTTAGTCTGATTCAAATGAACAGGTCCTTATTTAAAAAATATACCCTGAGCTGAGAGCATTCCCAGTAGCAAAAGACAAAAGGCCAAAGCCTTGGCTGGGCATCCTGATCTCTGATGTGACATTGTGGTTTGGCGGTGAAGCATACTGTGCTCCATTTCTCTCTTTGCATACTCAGCCAGTGGAGATGAGGTTTAATGGAAAGGCCTTATCAGTGTCCTCCAGGTCTGACACCTCCACTGGAGTCGGTATCCTCCAGGGGTTAAGGAAAAGTAAAAACTGGTGGAAGAGGCAGGAAGGAGGTGAACAGCTGTAAAAACAGGAGAAATAAGGAAAGGAGAAAAAATATAAAAGGGGCATGTAGAAACTAGGCAATGATAGAAGAAACAGGATAATTCAAAAAAGAAATGTAGACAAAGACAAACATGATAGTGATGATTGAGGGGAGTAGTTCATCTTTGCTGTGACACCTTCCTCCCTGAATTGCTAAAGCTATTACCAACATCTACTTCAGTGAGGGGGGATTAGGGAAATAAATCATAACCAGTACTAAATAACTGAAGAGCATCTTTTGTATTCTGTAAAGGACAGCAGCCACAAAACAGGAGGCTGGAACTGAGTGCAAACTGGCCTAGCTAGAGTGTAGTAGGTTTTAAAGTTCAGAGATTAGATGAAATGATTAGATGAAATGCAAGTTAAGTCAATGGAAATTACTTGGTCTCGTTCCAGATTTAGTGCAACACCTTATGTTGTTATTTATAGGATGGTTCAGCATTTTGTGTCAATATGTAGTCCAAATTACAAGTTCAATTTGAAAATGTAACTAAAATTGGGAAGGGAAGCAAAGGAACTGAACGGTGGGATGACTAAAGAGAGTCTAATGCACTGATGCTCATTTAATACAAAATAAATAAATAATTGCTACATAGTACACTAAACCAAATGAACATTATACATTAATTTTCCATCCACCCTTCATCCTATTCAGAGTTTCAGAGAGCTGGAGCCTATACATCCTAGACAAGTTGGCTGTCTATTACAGGGCACTGAATCAATATTAACATTTATTAAATCAAAAAATGAAACAAAGAGATAAGAGAGAGGCATGTTGTGTTTAAGAAAATAACTATCTGCTTCGACAAACCATAAAACAAAGTATTGGAAGTGACACATTTCTTATTCTGCTACTTTTAGAAATAACTAGCCAGCATGAACCAAGTGTTGTTACAAGTACCTTACAAGGACTGCTATACTGAACAACTCTTTTGAATCAACAAAACACACTCCTACAGGAGGAAATCCATTATAGAAGAAGTAGACAGAGTGATCTCCTCACCGACAATGCAGCACAGCCAGAAAACATACTGCATTTTGAGTGAACCATAACTCCTTTTCCTTTTTTTTCTTTCTAAAATCTCTCTCCACATATATAACCATCAAGTCAATGCAACAAGCTCAAGAAATTTACAACAATGAAGGACGAGGTTGTGCCTTTAACTGAAACAAATCTGCAAGAGGCTTTATCTTAATCTGTATCTATATGAATACACTATCAGCAACTGATGACTCAACAAGGATTGTAGGAAGCTGCTAAACCCAGCCAAGCAGTCAGAGAGATAACCCCCCAAAATCAGCAAACAGTGGTTTGTACAGTTTTATATTTTAAACATATGGATTTCAGTGTGTTAAGAAATGGAGCTTTGTCTGCTGCTTTTCATCTGTTTAAACAGCTGCTTGCTGTAGAATGATATTCATCTTACATGAACCTCCAGCTATGAATATGTTAACAGAAAGCTGATCAGTTGCAAACTTATCTGCAACTATTTTAATCAGTTAATATTAGAAATGTCCAGCAAAAGAAAAAAAGCTTCTTTTTCTTTCTTGGACTCCTAATTTTGAAAATGTGCTGTTTTTCTCTCCTGACAGGAATTTAGTTGGATGGACAAAACAAGGCATCTGAGGATCATCATGCAATGATACAATTATTTTTAACTGTTTTCTTGTATTTGATAGGCCCTGCAATTAATTGATGAGAGAAATTATCAAAAATGAATTCATAATTAAAGTGATCATTACTTGTAGCCTTAAGTAGTCAAAATCTTCTGATCTATCTGCCAGAAACCAAATGAACAGACAGGAAACTTAGGAAACCCACATGCCAAGCAATGTGACAATTTTAACATAGTGAGGCTGGAATAGTAGAAGGCCCTCCAGCCTTTCGACTGAATCTGAGGTAATATGGGTCACTGTTGGTGCATTCTAATTTAGACAACTCTTTAGGGGTAGATTACCTAGAAAAACACACTCCCACAAAGGCAAAACACATTTCTTCAAGTTAGTACAAGAGGCTTCATCTGGAGGAGCTCATGCCATCTGGGCAGTGTAGGCTGGAAAAAAACAGTGAGAAAGTCACTTTGCAGGATTAAGTTAAAAGTGCATTTAAGTTTGCAGGTATTGTGAAATTTAATGAATGTAAATTGTTTATTCATTTGTCTTGATTATCTGCTCAGAAACAATATGCTATTTATGTTACATTACAATCTGCAGGAGATAATGGGATATAGACACGCTACAGATGTTACATACATTTAATGTCATCAAGGTACTAAACATTCAATACAACCTTTGTTCAGACTGTTTTATGTGAAAATCATTTTTAAATGCACTTTTTTCAGACTTATTAAGAGCTCTCCATGGAAGCATTTTTATTCACATTGATTTTCAATGGTTCATGGTGTTTAAAAAAGAGCAAAAAAATCCCATCTTGTTCTAATAGCTCATAGTCTGCAGCTGTGTGCTGCACGAAAATGTGGATTCCAGATTATGCTATTTAATTTTGTGTGACCTGGATCAAAGACGAAAGACTCTTGATTAAGACATGCCTTTAAAGAGTTTTTAGTACTCAACAATACTTGTGACTTGTGAAGACAAAAGTGCACTGCATATGCACATCTATTTATCATTCTTGTGATTAGTTAAGAGTTGATTGACATTTTGGACTGAAATCAGATTGTTTGTGTCTGACAGACGAAGAGAAATTTAAGTCAGTTCCAGGTTAGATTAAGTATTTATTTATATCCAACTCTCCCCAAAGCAACATACACTTGATAAGTCAGAAATTGAGATGTTAATCATTAAGATGATTCAAATAATGGAAAGTAGTGCTCATATACAACAGGATGAGATTATCATGAATAATCCACTGATGTCCTGTTTCTGTCTATGTGAGTCCAATAATCAACTTGACTTTTATCTCCGGAATAAGGAAAACATTGAGTCATTCGTCTGCTGAATTCTACAGCAATTTCTCATTAAATTCATCTACCCCATGCTGGGGAGCATTTTGCATCATTTGACATTTAAGAAAACTTTTTATCTTTCTATGTAAAGAGATGAGGAGGCCTTTTAAGACCAACACCATGCATCCTACTCAATATCTCAATATATTATTTTCGAATCTGATGGTACAAGCTAAGATCTATTCTTTCTCATAGATACCAGCAATAAAATTACTTTGAAAGGTACATCATGGGAATTACAGAGAAAAATTATATTTTCCTTTCTTTCACAGATGAGATTTAAATTGTTTATAAGGACACCAAATATTAAGGAAATCAGGACGACGGTGGACAAAATGGTACTGTTCAAAGATATTATTCAAAGGTTTTGATTTAAGTTTAAAAGCTTTTTCATTAAATGTAAGCTCTCTGAAATCCCATAATTCCATCAACAATTTTCAAACAAATACTGTGTTATGAACCCAAACACTCCAGTGCTTGTTTATTTTTTCTATCTGTGAGAGAGAAGTATTAAAAGTATGAAAGGTTTTTGTCCCCCTACTTTGTCACATCTCACAAACAGCGAGAAACTAAGGTGACTTTCAGAACACTTGGCAACCTCCCATAATTACAATCTTTTATGATGGAGCAAAGCTGCCTTTAAAAGAGGCTCTCAGGGCAGGAAAAACCCAATGAGGGATGTATCCTCGACACTGGGTGGGAACTGTTTGTCCAAACTGCCATTAGGCTACTTGCTGAGGACATATTGCGGTCATTTATTTGAAACTTGTGACAGCATCCATTCAATTAGAGGAAATGCCTCAAGTGTTGTGAAAGGAACTGGAACAAGTACCACATCAGAATCCAGGGTTTTGCCCTCTTTAGTTTAGAGTATCATTTTGTAAGGTAGCAATTGTCTAAGTTGCTGTTGAAGGCATTTCTATAAAAGGATGACATCCGAGTAATGTCACAAGCACTGAAAACTGCACTACTGATAGGATTCAGTTTCTTTTAGCGAAAAAAAAACTAGATTAAGGTGTATGGATGTAAACTTCTTGCTAGATTACCAAAGTTTTTCTTTGATATTCTGAATTAGCCAGGTTTTCAAACAGAACGCTTTTGGACACTTTATCTTGTGTAGAAATGTTCCTTTTACATAGTTTGTCATATTTCAAGTAAAATCAAGGGAACAGATTTTAAAGTAGTATATGCCTTGCATCGCTTTAAAGATTTTCTATTAAAGACATTGAGTTTCAAGGTTAGTCCATGCACTTGTGTTTTTATGAGGCTGAATTTTTGACCAACTCTATTAAAACTATTTAGATTAATTAGTCTACATCAAAGATTCACAATTACTTCTCTCTCTGAAAAATTAACAACATTACTGTATTCAATTACAAAGCCAAGCACCTCGGAAACTGTTAATCTTATCACTGTTTTGGGAATGGCCACTTTTCGTATGTAAAAGTGTCCTTGGGCAAGACATTGAATTCCACATTGCCCCTGATAAGTTAACTGGTGTGTGATTATTAATAGAAAGTGCTGCAAAGAATAAATTGTGACAGCCCTTGCCATTGTTCTGTATTAATTATTTGGCTTATGTTGTTAGGTGGGAGGGTCTATCTGGTGTTCTTTGGGAGTCTACTTAAACTTCTTTCCAAGTCTATATCACCTGGTTGCCAGTAACATATCTCTTTCTCTCCTAGCTGGAGGCAGACTTTTGGTAATGGCGGTTTTGCTTTTTTCTGTTTTTTTTTCTGTTTTTCTGTTTCTGATTTTTTTTGCACTCCACAACACTCAAGTACCTAATTTCATCCCCATCCACGCCCTACACCACTGATAATAAATTATTTCAATTGACTGCCATAAACAGTGTGTCTCCACTTTTGTCATTGCCTTGCGGGCAAGGTTGGGACAATATAGAGTGCATATATATCTAATAAAATTCACTGTATGAGTGTCTGTGTGAGTGTGTTGCATGGGAATCACATGCAATGTTCTTCGTAGAAACTAGACAAGGTTAAAAAAAGGTGCTCTGGTTGTGGACTATTTACCATTTATGCCAGTGACTTTAAAGGGAATATGTTTTTCTTTTGAAGTGGGGTTGTATAAATTACTAATGAGTAATTAGTGTCTCATCTTGAGTAGACATCAGTCAGAGTAATCTCAGTTTGTGTACTCAGGAAGGATTTCTGATGGGGAGCTCAGCAAAAAGTTACAAAAAACAACATGAACATATCATCATATATCAACATATTTATCTCAAACAACTTGAACCTGGAAGTTTTTTACACTTGAAAGCCATATACAGTGATTTTTACATCATTTTGCATCAGGCACTTGTTTTCTATAAAACTATCTTTGATTTAAACTGAATAATATCTGAATCTCAGTATAAATTAATGTATGGTGGCTCGTCAACCTATCCTGCCAGTAATCAGCTGAGTCCATTTCGGAGTTGTTTCAGATCTCTTGGATCACTTATTGCTGGGCAATGCTGCATAACATTGCTTTTAAAAGTAAGTGAAAATTAACTCATAAGAATACTTTTGTGTTACCCAATATATACAATACAACTCTGCAAATCCTTGAGCTCCTTTAGTTTAATGTCAAATTCAAACATTTATGCCTCTACCACATTACATTGCCTATTCTGTGGTCTATAATCTGAAGCTCTGCAGGTTAATAACAAATATGACAGACACAATATTCCCATCACTGCATGTTATTAGTGATTATGTTTACAAATAAGGATAGACAGAGGTGTGTGGGGCTCAATGCATAGCTTAACAATCTAACAGAAAGATGGCAACTCTACAGTTATTGAGTAGCATCTCCCTCACCGCATTCCCAGTAATATCTTCACTCATTTCCCTGGGAGAGGCTGTTTTAGCTGCTGTGCAACACTCCTAGATACCGCAAAAAGAGAATGTGAAAGTTCGCCTTATATACTCTACTATTCACTCAAACTACTACTTCACTGTAGCCCCCTGCTGAGTAGTTCTTCGCTAACTGAGAGTGCTAATGTTTAAAGTGTATGACTGATAAGAAAAAAAATGCTAAATGGATTTGCATGTGTTTGTAATTCCTTTATTTTTTAATGTGCTTATGGTAGAATATTCTTTTGCTTTATTCTCTGGAATGTGCACTGTATATTTGTGCAAATGGTCCATTTCACAATTGATTAATGATCTGTTTAAGAGTTGTTTATTTGCACTCTGACTCATGCTGTGCATACACATTGTTTAATGAAATAAAATAAAAATAAAGTCCATGGATCTTCTCCTGCTTTACACATTAATGAATTTAACATTGATGAGCAACAATGCGTGTACGTGCCTCTTAAACTGGCATACATGCGGTTCACAACCATTTAAAATGACGAGTTAAATCTAACTGTGAGAGTTGTTCTGCCCCGCATGGTACATTAAAATCAGTCAGACACCCAGTGAGACGCAAAATAAATCTGTCCAGTTGAGGGAAACCATTGACATCTCGCTGACACATCCCCTTGAAATGACAAGTGGGCACCACGACACATCAAAGTGGTGCAGCAGGTGAGCCAAATCATTAGATTAGGCAGATTTATGGCTTCATGAAACTTGTTATTACCCACAGCGCGCTCCACTGATGTTTAGCCTGATGTCTTTATGAGCGGGCCGTTGTTCACCTTGTCCTGACAGACACCGGGTGATGATTAGAATATTAGAGACTTCATTTAACTCGTTTCTCAGGTCAGAAAACCATCTGTCTTTGCATTTATAACACATTTACTTGAGGAAAGATCCTACTTGAAAACACATAGTTTCAATCAGCTTCTTTTCCCGACAAAGGTAGACATGTTAAATTGTTTTATTATGTTTTGGCATTTTAACATATTTTGCTGTCAAAGTTAGAAAAGTTTTGTTTGTGTGACAAGATTGCATTTTTAAATTCTAAATGGTGCGTCATAGAAAAACAGTTGACATGTAGCACAAGCTGCTCAAGCAAATCAGCATCAAATACATAAGCAGTGTTGTCATGACAGAAACAATTACAAGACAAAATGCCAAATTTGAGCAAATTGAATGATAATTGTAAACTGACAAAGAAACAGTGCATTTTTTCATGTATGTCTCTTGTATTGTGACTTTGTGTCTGTTATGAAGGATAAAGATCAAAAGTCTGTCTTTATTTCAGAGAAAGACTCATTTAAATATGGTACATATATCAGATACATCCGTTTTTATTACTTTGTGAAGTGTGGCTAGTTAATCTATTAGGTTGGCTCATGCCTGTGAGTATTTCTATGCTCATGGGGCTCAACGGATGGATCGCTGAGGCTTAATTTAACACTGCAAACAATGGAAAACAGCCACAAATAACGGCAGCCGTCACAAGCTTATCAGTCTGAGCGGGGATTACAAGGGAAATGAATCATTAACACTATTGCCACTTGAATGCGGCTAAAGCATGATTGGCAGGTTGAAAGCTGGGTGTTAGGAGGGGGAAAGGAAATGGGTGGAGCTGTGGTCTGATACCCACTGAAGCGGGTATCATTATCCGATAAGAGCTCCAGGAGGCCGAGCCAAAATGACCGTCTGTGTTTGCGTGGATCACAGAGCAGGGGGGACGAATGTATGAGAAAAAACTAAAGCATGAAAGACAGAGCACAGTTCAAACTACATCCCCACTATGCCTGGTTGAATCAGACATACAGTGACACCTGATCCTAAGTCCATGAACCAGCTCTGTCCAGGCAACATGCTGACAGCAGTTATTGAATCGTAAAGTTGCTTCCTTCCGTTCATAGTTCATCATTGGTCTTTCTGTATTAACAGAAAAGGATTGGGGTGTGCAAGGCATAGAGTGCGCCAACACCCAACAGGCGCCTCTCCCAATATGACACCAGGTAGATTTTAATGGTTTTATGGAAAATAGTAGGATGCAATGCTGGTGAGGGGGATTCTGGGTCATGGAGGGATTTGTTAAGTTATTACAGTGTCTGGAGCAAGGCCCTTATCGGCACCTGCCAAGTCTTAGGAGGACCCAGTGGGATTGCACTGACCCTGGTGGAAGTAATGGATATTAGAAAATCTTCCCACTGTGAGGAGGAGGGAGCGAGTTAGAAAGAGGGGGAAAAGCAGTAAGGGAGGAGAAATGGACAGAACCTCAAGGACACCAAGTTAAACCCAGCTAAAACACTGACGAGAGTCAGAAAAAATGTGCAGGAGACGGAATGTGGTGATCATAAAGGGAAAATGAATAACTGCTGAAATTAAAACGTGATTACAAGGCTTTTAGGATTTCACATACAAAGGTTTTGGCACCCCTGATCATATTTTATTTTTTTACTGTGAATGACAAAAAGGTATAAAGGCATTACGAGCAAATTAATTTTTTTCCCCATCATTTGCAGATTCAAAACGAGAAAAAAGAGCCCAAAGTTTTTCTACCTGGTCAGGACTCAGTAACAGCCCTTTTGACAATAGTTACTGCTTGTTAGCACCTCTTGTGGCCAGCACAGAATCTTTAAGTACTTGTCATGGGAATTTCTGCCCATTCCGACTTTCAAAGGTTCCTATGTGAGATTTTTGCATGTGTTACCGTTTTTTTTACATCTTTCCACAGATGTTTATGTTGGGAAACTTTGAGGGCCATGGTAAAAGCTTCATTTTTCAAGAGTACTACAATCATTGGTTCAAAGGAACTTACAAGAAAGGAACACAGTAAGGGGCTATGTGGCGTTCAGTATTTTTTGGGACATTTCAACATGTGAGCTTGGGGAAGCTTGGGAATCAATTCCACAACTGAAGCATGACCACTCTTCTCTTGTCTTAATTGGTGGGTTTGAGAATTAGCGTCATTACCGGACCTGTTAGCCTGTTGGCCTGGATCAAAACATTGCCTTTTTTTTATCTAAAATTGTAGCCAAGTCCCATTCATTATACAGAATTTAACATAAATATTGTAATTGTTACAAATAAGAAAAAATCTCAATGATCTTAAATGTACTCTTTACTTAACAGTTTTGAGTAGAAACCAGATATAGTACAGTTTATTTAATTCTTTTGCTCCAAAACTTTCCTAATACTGAGATGATGTGCTGTACTACGATACATCATCTCTCTCAGGTAGATTCTGGTCTGGTGTACCATTAAAAAGGTCAGTTAGGTTATGGTCATAGAATATTGTTACAGACACCAGCTTGCGGCGTGCAAATTCACCAAGTAACAACCACAAAATTCACTTAAGCTGTTATAATTAGCAGTAATCAGATGCAGTTGATACAATTTGCCACAGATGACAGTAATGACAGCGAAACTTCCAGCCTCAAATTAATCCCTTGTTTGACATTATCTGCTATCCAGCATTTTTAACTTGTATTTTATTAAGCTTTGACAGTGCAGTAATGTTTTACTTTGCTTGTCCTGATGGACAAGTGATTGAAAATGGGACACACAAAATTAAAAGTTTATGAGCTGGTCAATAGAAATACCAGTGGCAAATCTGGTGTGTAAACCATCATGAAATTGTTGAAAATGTTGCATTGAACTTTGAAAATTAACTAAGCTCGATCAAAGGTTGATCCATGGAGCAAGAACAAGCTGAAGTGTAAAAGCCTGTCTTCCAATTTAGTTTCCTTTTCACACATTGAAAAGTCTGCTGAAGTCCATGTCACTTTGAAATTGTTCGAGATGCAGTCTGCCTGTGCAGCCGTTCAACATTAATGAAGACAGAACGTTAGTAGTGACGGCAAAACCACATCTCAAATTACCAGGGCGGCTGTGCTCACAGTGGGTTGGCTTCCTGACAAGTGTTTTATTATCACAGGTTGCCTTGCTCAAGGTTAAAACCACAAACAATGAAACTAATTTGCTTACAAATGCACTTCAGTCATCTACCACACTGTATGAATGGCACTGCATCATATAGCAAAGCAATATGGGTGCATTGCTTTTGATTAAGAACTGCCCTCAGACATACCAAACACAAACCAGCCCAAACAAATCAAAGCTGAGCATGAATGTTTCAGAGCTTGTCATATCTCCTGTTGGTTCTCAGAGTAAAATGCTTTTCATTTTCCTTTTATGCTAATCTTACGGGCAGAGAAAAATGATATCCAGTTGCTGAACTGTCAGGAAGGAGGTAGGATCAAGTAACTCCTTACTGGGATGCAAAAATAGACTGAGGAAAAACAGCTTCTTTGGTATTGTGAAGGCTTTAATGTTGATCTGTCATTATGCATCCTGCATGGATCTGGGCTCAAAAATGACAATGTTTAGACATCAGACCTGGCCCTACTGCTGAGTGAACGCCAGAGCAAAAGAACACACTGCAAAAACAGCCACGTTAATCAGTCATCGGGCCAGTAGGATATTGACTCAATGTAACAGCTTAGATGGAAAGCGCATTAGGACATGAGGAAAATCCATTGTCTCCATTTCTCATTCTTATACATCATGTTCCTGGGGCATAGGGGGGATTTAGAGGGGGGGAAGACATGTAGTTTTGCTTTAGAGATTTGAAACCTAGAGGATAGAGGAGGATTTTTGTGTCTGCGTTCTCTTGTAAGGCGAGACAAGAAAAATTACAGACAGTAAATAGATGAGTATGATAAGGTCCCCTAAATATAAGTCTTATCTCTCTCACAATTTGAAACAGCCATGGGAGAAATAGGCCACGTTGTCACTCAGGCTTTTAATTAAAAAGGAGGAAAAAACTGTGTGTGTGTGTGTGTGTGTGTTCCCAGGAGAGGGGAGTTTTAAAAACATTTATTCATACTTGATGTTTATAACCTCTGAGTGACCTTGCTCTTGTGATACTTTCCTTTTAGTTCTGCTTGTCTGCTCCAGCCTCATTCACCTCCTGACAAATAGGGTGAGTGAGACGGCAGGAGACAGACAGACAAACAGAGGGGGGTGACGTGACCTCATGTCTATTAATCAGGAGCTCAGCAATAGGCTCACATCGCTAGAAGAGATAACGCTGGTTATTGTCACACTGGTAGAAGTAATGGCTAAGACGCACCCTTTTTCCGATAGTGGCTTGTCCAAATGCTGAGACGTGGACTGACAAAGAAATGCACAAGGCCGGGAAACAGAGAGCCGCTGTCAGGCTCTTGACCGATAACAGTTTGAGTGAGAGGAACAAGTCAAAACAGATAGCTGTGGTCTAAATGTGATTATGGCTCATCATCAGTTAGGAAGCATTCCTCTAAACATTGATTTGTGCCATCTTCTGTTTATTTCAGACATGATGGAAAACAGCCATTAGTAAGTGTAATGGAACAACAAAAAGAAAAATTATTTCTAAGATGGTAATACATCTGAAAGCATTGAACCTCAAAAATACAGACCATTATGGTACTTTGCAAAATTATATGACAAACAATTGATGTCTTGACACAAACTCTCCCACTCATTTAAGTTTATTAATTCTAATATTTTGATTCTGTTTTATTATGTACTTCAAAACAATGTAATAGACTAGCCATACTCATTAAGATTTAAAAGTAAATACATTGTTATGTGACGTGGGAGCAAGAGCAGCACCGTTTCCAAAAGCAGTGGGACACTCAAATATGTTCCGTCTCTTTAAAACAGACAAGTTTAAGAAACCGAAAGTTTAGATAACCGACAGAGGAGAGGAGTTCAAAAAGGTTTATTGGTGCAGGTTGGTGGCAGGTGAGGGGGTCCCAGTACTGGGGAGCCAAAGTGCCTTTATCCAAACACAGAATGATTTAGAAAGCACAGAAGTCCAATTCCACACTGAAGAGAAAAAAAACCAAAAACAACAAAAAAAACTCATTCATTAACAAGTTCAGGGAGTAAGCAAGAATCCAATCCAGGGCCGGTCCAAGGTCAGGTCCAAAGAAATATCCAAACATACAATCCAAAAGGTATAATCCAAAGGCAAAATCCAAGAGACAAAAAAAAAAAAGGTCAAGACAGGTCAAAAAATGTCGATCAGTCGATCGGAGATCAGGGTCAAAAATAGGTCCAGGGTCCGGTAACACTAGATAGTAAGACAGAGTTTAAGGCTGGAGAGTGAACTTGCAAGAAGTTGGCACAATCTGACAACAGGCAAGAGCTGTAGACTAGTATATGAAGGGGAGAGCAGAGATGAGAATGATTAGTGTTGATTGCCAGAAAGGAGGTCAGCACAGGAATTGAGCTGGAAACCATGACATAATCACAATGGTCAATCACAGCATTTACAGTGTTTTTAATATGCTTCAATTGATTTAGAGAACCCAGCTTCTTAAGGTTCAAGGAATTGTGCAGCTTATTCCAAGCCAAGCAGATGGAGCAGCATATTCAAATGCTTTTAACTTTTTATCTTTTCCAAATGTAGGGCAGAAGATATATTGGGAATACCTTTATAAATGATAATCTGTCAACGTTTGAATCTGTGGAGGACAAACCAAACCATCTATCTTGAGCATAAAATGTGTACTGGTGTGAAAAGGTTTTAAGGTTTGTGAGGAACCATAGTATTCCATGGAAGATTGTATCCAATGCATGTTTGAAGCCATAAACACACAATCGGGTGCATGCTTATCATTGGGTTTTCTTCTTCTTTTTCTTGTTCTGTTTTCTTTTTAATCCAAGTATTAAGGATTTGAGGAGACCTTGATTTAGTTTCTAATGTTTCTTATTTTCAGTGGAAGCACATGTTGTACATCTTGAACTTGTATATATCATCTAGCGTTGATGGTGCTTTCACATTTCCTTAAATTATATGCGATGTGCACTACTGTACTCCCAACATTGTTTGATGCTTGCTTATAATTTCTGTACAGATAAAAAGCCAGATGGTTGTAAAGCATTATCTTTATAACCCAGAAGACATAATGTCCGTGACTTCTAACAGGAAACCTTTTTTTTTATTATTTCCACTTTAATGGGTGATGTACATGTGACATATTTAAGTGGGCAACCTGCCTAGAATGAAAATGCCACTGCTTGCGAGTACAGTCACTCAGTGGGTCTACATGATAAGATAAACTCGATTATAGCTATAGTTGGGCTATGCTCCTTATCTGAGCAAGGGTAATTATCCTTGGATATATGGCGGTGAATTAATCGAATCACTGGCAAAAAGCATACCCTAGTACGATAGGTAGCGCTGTACCCATTTCAACTATCGCTAATAGAACCACTTCCGGTTGACGTCTTCACCACCACCAAAACAACAACAAAACTCAGGCATTCAAGAAAGATGGCAAACGAAGAGCAAGATGAAGCTACGTACCTCTACATTTAATTTGCGATGAGCATGGTCATGGCGCAATGCACAACTGCGTATTCTCCATCGCGTTGTTTATTTCTTTCCGACGGCGGCAACAACAACAGTAAAATCGTCACCTTCGACTTCCAGGTGACGTTCCCGGGAAAAAATCTTGAGCATGCACAGAATGCTCAATCCGATCCACTGCCGTCTTTTTGGATTGAGTTATCTGGGGGTCTTAATCTGATCGCGAGTAACCCAATCCGATCCACTTCTTTGTCAGATTAAGGTGTCTATATCAACTGAATAACTTTGTCTTAATTAATCCGATGGCACTCATGTAACTACATTGACTATTTAAATCAATTAATCTTTAACCATATGACACTTAAATAAAATGCTTTACATAAGCAATAAAAACAGCAAATATAGAGTTAAACACCCACACTATTGTACCCATCCACCCAAGTCCCCAAACCCACAAGCATGCACATTGATTCTTGCATGGACATTAACATGTACACCTTTTTGAACAGCTATTGTTGTAATGTGCAATACTGCACAGTTAAAAATAAGCCAACCCCGAGCAAATTAGCAATGGAGTTCCAGTTGCCTAACCAGGTTTTATTCTCATATTTCCAGAAACCGTACCTGTAACCAGCTAAGAAGGGAGAGAGAGAAAACATTGTAACTTTGCACAATCTGGTCTCCATCACCACTTCTCGGGCAAGAATACAGTAAAAAACATGGATAAGTTACCGTGGAACCTGGACCCATCTGAATGCTTAATGGCTAATTAAGGCACTTTTGTCTGGACTTATCTGCATTCTCCTTCTAAACTACAGCTCAAATTCAACAATGCTAAGACTCGGTTGCTGTAGTTGTAGAACACTGATGAGGGTCTCTGACAGCATAAATAAATCTAAATCAGTATTGACTTTTAGCCTTGTACTTTTCTCAAGAATCTCTCAATTAAATCTTTGATTTTAAACTCAGAAATGTTAACTCAGAAATTATTGATCTCTAACTACGTCCTACTAAATGGTGTACTCCATCCTTATCACTTGATCTTTAATTACAGACAAATCATTGTCCATAATGTTCTTTTTGCATCCATAATTATCAACCTGTCATCAAGTAATCTCAGAAATTGTGAGATTGTAAGGGGCTAACAATGAGGACCCAGAAAGTCAGTCACACACAGGTGTTCCAGGGAAGAGTTTTATTTAGAACAGAGGCTTGATTGGTGGTAGGTAGAAAGATGCAGAGTGGCAGCCACTACTTGAGGGAAGTAGAGAGAATTATAAATCCACAATCCAGAGGCAGGGTCAAAGGTAAGACACAGTCAAACACAGGAAGGCAGATGTCAGGTACTTAACAAGAGGGCTAGGCGAGGGTCGATGGTCCAAAAGCAGAGCGTGGGTCGATATCCAGAAAGGCAAGAAAAGTCAGTTGAGGGCAAGGCAGGAGGAATAATCCAGGGACGTGAGCGTCGTCGGCGACAAAGTTGATTGTAGGTATAATGCTTTAATGCTGTAGGTATAAGGCTTTCACTTGACAAAAGGCTGGTGATAATCTGGCAGGGAAGCAGAGAGAATATCAGAAAATTAGTTCTGTGGGATGTGGAGTATTTTTTATAGTTAAATAGAAATGCTCAAATGTCATTACACAAGCATTCTGCTTGACAACAGTTTTGGTAAATTAGTTAGGTCCTTGTAGCATAAAAGTCAGCCATCTATAGAGAATTGTATGAGGTGAGTCAAGAGGAAACTTTAACAGTATTTCAAAACTGTGGCACAGCAAATGCAACATCAGCAGCCAAGCACACAAAGACAGACAAAACATGAATCCATTCAGGAGTTTAGGTCATGAAATATAGACGGGATATTTCTTTACATTTTTGGAGAAGTTGGTATGTTAATTATTATTATTCCACTGTTACTATTCCATGATCAGACTAAAGAAGCACGGTCTTGGTGCAGCAGCAGTTAACTCCTCAAACAGTCTTCAACTCCTCAAACCAATATAATCTGATCGTAGCTTTCTTTTTTTTCTTCTTCTCTGAGCTTTTTGCAGCAGGAAAATTCTCCCTGACAGATTAGTTCTTATGAAGAATCAAATCAGTTCTAACAAAGATATCCTGTTCTTGTCACTTTTTAAGCACAGTTCACTAGCTGTGTTTTTCAGTCCTGCCCAGGTAGGCCTTCTACATCCCAGTAGTCCGGCCCCATCCTTCTGTTGCATATAACCAATAAGTCATGACCACATGCTTTACTGTTTCTGCATGCTGACATCCGTATGATGTGGAGAGTCCTGTTCAGGATACTGTGACCTCAGCATTGACAATATCACTCGCTCTAATTTTTAGCTTGCACCAATTGGTGACAAGTGATAATAGTGTCCTACTTTCTAAAGCTTCCCTAATGTTAAATAAGCATTTTTGTTAGGCTGCAAACATAAGTATTTAAACTTTCTATTCTAAGTGCATAAATAGAAGTTGACTGATACATTGGGATACATTCAGCACTGCAGGATTGCTCTTTAATTGTCTTGCATTGTTACCCAGATGTTTCTTTTCTTTTCTTTTAGCTGAAATGGAAACAGTGACAGAGAAATAAAAAACATTGGAGAAGAGCTGAGTGTGCTAATCTCTCCTGATCCATCAGTTTCTCACTAGCACTCTCCAGTATAATCTCCAACATTTTTTTTATGTGCCTTGTGCTTGGCCATTCATGTCTTGTTTGACCAACTAGGAGGAGATGAAGAGCGCACTGAGCTGCAATGGTCGACGGAGGTGATTGCGAAAAGGGACCAGTGATCATAAAGAAAAAGGAGTAAATGAGAGAAATAAATCATTATTTCCCCACACAGCACAGCTACAGGAAGATGTCACAATGTCGTATTTTGTGAGAACTCATCTTAGGGGGACTTTCTATTTCTGCTTAACTGCTCTGTCTGTGTAGTGTGGTTTACCCAATAGAGAATGGACATGTCTTTCGTCACACTTTAAAAGACTAATTTGCCTAATCTTTGCACGGCTGTAGAAAGCAATGAACATGCATGTTTTAAATGTACATTTTTAGTGCCTTAAAGATGTCCTTGGGATTGAAATAGGGGGGGCTTTTTGTCAATTCCAATACATGCATGTTTGCCGTGTTCAATGAGAGATAATGTGATCCTGTCCAAACTCATAAACTCCACAAATATGTAGGCACAATGCATTACATGCAAGTGTACTAAAAGATGTGTACAAAATGAGACAAAGTCCTTGTGAGTGTGACAGTAAGTTGTAAGGATATATTACGTATATATTTGTCAGCAACATACAAACTTGTAGATTTTCAGAGCACTGATTGATTTAAGATCTCCAGGGTTCATATTAGAAGTCCAACTGAAGCCCAACACTTAACATAAATACAACTAGCTTGAAATTTGAAAGATCTCAAGAGATACTGGCATACACTAGACAGAAAGTCTGTGAGCATTACAATAACATATGTGAGTAAGTATATCAGAAATAGGCTTTGTAATTTGAGAAAATAAAAACATCCGCTTCAAGTCACATTGGAAGAAATGTTCGATGCCAGAACAGCAGGTCTCGAGAGGAGGGCACTAGTTGAAGAAGAGGGAGAAAGAATAATGAAGAACTGAAACTATTTTCTAAAACCTTTTATGTGGATAGATGTGATGGGTTCACAGTCACTGTAGAGAGGGCTTTGTGTCTTCTAAATACAGATTTCTTATTGAAAGGCAATTTTCACTCTTTCTTGTAAGTTGTTGAGAGACAAATGGCTATTCTAACTTGAATCATCCTTTCATGATTGCCTTTTTGGTTAACACTGTGATCCACAGGCCTAGATTAGTTTTCCCTGCAAATCTGCACATCATTGATGTTTGCAAGACTCTGTCATACATGTCATACATGTATCGAATTTTGTATTTCTCTTCACTGTGATGAACAAGGCCTCCAAGGCAGCTATTACCTTTTTTCCCCTCCCTCCATTTACCATTTTTTCAACTGTGAAAGCTCCATTGTTTTAATTTCATGCAAGAAGTAGTTTGGTGTTTTGGTTATATCAGAAGTATATTCAAAAGTAAAAGCCTTTTAGTTTTCTCAGAGCTTGAGCTGAAGGCAGTATTTATGTTGCACAACTGTTATCAATCAATCAAGCATTACCGTAACTCTGTGTGTGTCAGACAAGGATGCAAATCATATTCCTTGATGTTTTGCAGTGTTTCATTTGTGGACGGCAGACAAAATTCACATTTGCATACATGCTGTAACCACCCACTCCACATATCAACCCACTGGGTGATCAAAAGTCAAGTTAATAGGGATGCTGCACAAGAGGGAGTTTAATTACTAACCTAAAATACTTTCAAATGATGTTTGGACTAATGCTGTAGCTGGAGGCGAGTGTCTGGCAGTGAGAGGAGCCTGAGTTTAAAGAATTTCTGAGTCAAAGCAGCTGCCTTACTTGTGTTGTGGGATTTCGAAGGAACTGGGGCAGAGATCAATAAGGTGTAATAGGCCTGGGAATGAAATGATGCCAAAGTGTCCCACGTCAATGAATCTGCTTATCTCTGTCTGCCAAACTCGAGTCTACTAGCCCATGCTTGCTTACCTGTAGATTACTGATAGTGAACTGGAGAGCTTGTAAGGGCACAAAGTAAGGCCTGAGAGTAACTCTGTGCCCTTGACTTGAATATAGCTCTCCAAAATAAGAAGGTGTGTATGTATGATACTTACATTGTAAGGGTAAGGTAAGACTTGAAGGAATTATGTTTTCACATCATTACATTGCCTTGAGCAGAGGATGTACAGTATCACAAGGGGGAGCATCAGATTTAGGTACATCAGAGCTAATCCTGGTCTAAGGATTATAAACTTACGTTATAGTTTTGTACCGGCAACTATCAATGTATCTTTACAACAGCTTCTAGGTTTTGCTCAAGCTTTACGACGTATCAGAGGTATCTGACAAGTAATATACCCAATATGTTGTATTCATTTTTAATGTAATTTCAAGTAAAAAAATGGCCTGTATTCCTACCTCCTCTCTCCTTGCCCCTTGCATCACACACACATATTCTGCAACTGCATCTTCGAGGTTGTACCAGTGTAAAAAGCGAGCGAAAAGCTTTCCTGGTACAGTCTGATAAGGTATGTGAACATGCACCCCGCTATTCTCTTATCTCACTGACATGCTCAAAACACCCCCATGTCAGTGCTGAGCGTGACATATGCAGCCCAGCATTATAAGTGTGATAGGAACAGGCCCTTTTATGCACGGACGTGACGATCATAGAAAATGCTGCAAAAACCCGAGCAGGTGTCGTCATCACTCTAAATGAGTTTTCCCATCATGGGGGCAGGCAGTTTGGCAAGAGTGGTCTGACTGGAAACTTGAAGCCAACGGTGAGCAACGAGGCAAATTGAGGAGTGAGTGACAGGTTAACACCTGTCAACCGCATGGTAGGAGCAGGTGCTGATGTCCCAGCCTGTCTCGTTTGGGAACTTATGGTGCTGATGGAAAGTGCTGAAGCTTAACTTGAGCTGATAGGTCCTGATATGACCAAATATGCACTAGAAAGCATCAGTATATATTCATTTATTCAGCTTTAGCACTATGATCTTGGAATGGGGCCGCACTGATAACCATCACATCACATTGAATTTTCTTCTGCCTAAAGAAATAAAGATATAGTGACCCTCAACATATTTTGCCGAAGGTCCAAAAATATTTTGATTAAAAACTTATTTTGTTTATTTTCCTGCACACCATTATTAGAAAATATCCTTAATTTTCTTTACAGTTAGTCCAGTTCAAAACGGTTTTTTCTTTGTTATTTTTTTAGGCTTTTCCTGATATTCTTCCAGCTTATCTTCATGTCTTGTACTATTTTCAATATTTTGTCAATATCTTTGCAAAGTTTTAGACAATATTGGATATTATCTGGAAACAAATTTGTTTATTCAAATGAGGAGCTTTTCACCTAAAGTACTCTCAGACTAACTACACTTGTCCTTGCAAGGCACTTGACAAATAAAAGGTCACTTATACGATAAAAAGCAAGCTAATGTTATATTCAGGAGTCTGACTCTGGAAATCAGCCTTTTATTGTCTTACATTGCTATTCAGGTGGTTTTTAAGCAGATCATGTTTTTGTTTTTTTTATTATTTCTTTACCAGCCTTAATGAGTTAGTGGGCCGCAACACAAGTATTGACCTTGACAAGTACTAAGGGCTTGAAAGCCTCTTCAATACAAGTATGTATAATTCTGTTCTCTCCAACACAATTGTGTAATTGCATTTTAACAGTCATGAAAGTAGCGTATTGGAATGATAATAGTTTGAATGGTATCATAAATAGTCTATTCATACCGGGGGAGTTAACATAGGATCAATATACAAAGAACACAAAAGCGTTTATATATTTCATGGAGAGATTTGTCGTTTATTGTCAATGCAAAGGGTTTCCAGAAGCAAGGAGGGATAAGAGGATTATAAAAAAGGATTTAGGTTGCAAAAGAGGGAAGAATAAAACATTCAGTGTATTATATTTATTTTTACTCTAAATAAAGACCCTGAGATTATAGGGATATGACTTGAAATATATTTGTGTTTATATACATGTTGATAATGTAAGCAACATGAGTGGCATTTGAACATATACAAATGCGTGATCTGATTGAACATCCTAAATAAATTAACTTGATTCATGTAGATTCCGTGTAAGATTTTAGTTTAAACTATGTTCAATCTACTTGGTGATATCCTGGCTGTGGTATATTAGCATCTGTGTGTAGCATATGTTCTCCATCCATGTCAGAAATGATCTCTTCCACCTACTGTTGTGAGATTGTATGACAGCAGACATGAAGCCACGTAAGGTGTTTAAGGCCTTATGTCACTACGATCTTAATGTCTTGTAGCAACATTACATTGAATCTCCTCCCATTTTGCCCTCTGCATTGACCAGCATCATACAAACAAGCACCAACAAGCAACTTTAAGGTTATTTAAAGGACAGTGATCAATAATGCTCCTGTAACTCCTACTTAATCTCCATAATGAGCTTTATTGCAGCAATTAATCATGTCTTAGCAGCCTGTGCCCAGCCTCCCAGAAGAATGCAAGCAGAATAAAGGCCAGGCCCACAGACTCCCGTGGTAAAGAGATACTGTTCCAAGAATTAGACTTACCTCAGGAGCTGGGTTGAGAGCTGTTTGATCAAGTATGTTTCGGTACTAGTTGATTCAAAATGTCCTCCTCTACTGCATATGGAAAAAAGGTTTTGCTTCATAACTGGTTTAAAATTGTGGATCTTCAGTCATAGAGAAACATTTTGTATGGAGAAGGACTCAAGATACAGACACAACTGGATGCAAGCTGATAGAGAAGAAAACAAGTTTTAATAAACTTAAAATTACAAAATCAAGGGCACAGCAGGTAATTCCACAGATAACAGAATCCAAATGGCAGAGTAAAATAGAACAGAAAATGGTACAGAACATGACATGACAATAAATTGAGCAAGAAAAGAGGAAACCCAGACAATAGCACTAGATATACAGGTGGGTAACAACCAAAAGGACAATGATGTGGTAACTATCAAGCTAGAATATGGATTGAAGCAAACAAAGTAATAAGAAAAGCTAACGAGAATGCACAAAGAAAAATGATTTAAAAAAAGGTAAAGCAAGAGAGACATACCAATGCTCAAAAACAAAGATAAATGACAAAATCCAGATTACAGGAACAAAGAATCAATCAAACTTTCTTTCATTATTAAACTTGTGGATTTACTTTGCAGTTTCCCTGATATTATTCATTATCTAAAAAAAACTCCTCAATTCTAAAGAAGATCAAGGGTGAAACTTAATTTGACTAAATCTCTGTCTATATGTTTATTACTGTTCAATTACTGTTTATTAATGGTACTTAATGGTTAATGGTACCCTTTTCTTGGAATTAATAAATTCACAAAGATTACATTTTTTCATTAGAACTCCTGCAGCTGGAGCTTTCACTACTAAGCTCCTCCAGACACATGTCCTCAAGAGTCATGTGTTTTAAAGCCTCGCATTTTAAGATGTTTTGAAATCAGTGAAACTGATGGTACATTTACGCTGCATGATCAAGACTTGCTCTTTAGGGGTTTGCATAAATTGGTACTCAATTCTCCACGTGAGCAAGCTAAACTAGTAAGGCGGGTCAGAGAGGTAGCAGGCGGTAGATGAGATGGACGGCACAAGGCCTTTTATGATAAATGATTCAGCTGCATTTAGAAAACTATTGATTCAGTCCTAGGCCTAATAGAAGGTGATGATGGCATAGAGGTGAATCCATTACTGGGTGGGAAGCTGTGTGACCTACGCTGAGGGCTAATGTGTGTCCTTTCCCATTTGTCATCACCACAATATACACAGCTGGAGAAGCAGGCAAAAGTGTGCCCCTGTCCTCGTAGAGATGGGAGCATTGCCTATTAATTCCAACAGTAACTCTAAAAAGGGCCAAAAGACATTTTGCTATGCCATGTTGTCTCGCTTGAAGAATCCCCTCATCAAAGCCAGACAGAAATAAAAGAAATGGAAATAAAGTACCTGTTTTACTCAGTTAAGATCCTATCTGTCCCATCTAAGCAGTGCTTTGACTGGAAGTAAAGAGGATGACCCCACACAATCAATAACTCTCCAGAGCAAGCAGCGTGTTTGTGAACAAACAACCGCCTTTCATGACAGAGCACCATCATTTTTATATTTAGTGGCTGAAGTGTAACTTTAGGGTACTTTTTTGCTTGCTGTTAAAAGGAAACTGTAAAAAGTGTGAGGTTCATTTTTGATTTCATTAAATCAGAGTCGACTTTTGTCTGAAACAAGCTTACTCTCATTTTCTTGTAAAATACAGGTGTGTATCAGCATATTATGGTTAGATCAATATCCTATTATTGTTCAATTGTGCATAATAAACCAAACGTTGCCTAATGAGCAATCCATCACAAGGTCATCACAAGACGGATCTGGCCATTGGCGACAAGGCTAAGGAAGTTAAGAAACAAATAGAGTGCTCTTGATGTGTTAGCTTTTAACATTTCACTGGCATTGCCATAGGCTGAATTGCTTCACAGTTTCCATGAAGGTCTTGTGACATTTGATTAGAGAGCCTTTTGGGAGTCCTTGCATGCCTTTTCTTGAGTCGTTTGAAGTGTATACAGCTCAGTGGAACTGTATCAGCAGCAGCTGAGAAGCCTCAGAGGTCTTTTCTGTAAGAATCTAAAATGGTGTGTCATTCCATCTTAAATCTTTTGACTCACCCACGGCCTCTTGCTTGAGACTGAGGAGCAGAAGAAACCTGAATACTCCAATTCTCCCTCATATTTATCTGATTTCAAATCACTTTTACAACATTTTGTCTCAACACTGAAAATGCATCATGCTCAAGTTCAAGCAGACTGAGCGTAACATTTTATGTCACTATAAATTTCTACTATTTTTGAAGATGAAAATCCTGCAAGTATTTACAATTCTGTTTACTTATATACATATTACATGCTTGCTTTTAAGAATGTGATATGTCTACGACTGTTTTATCCTTACATGACTGCAAAAATATATTTAAAATCCTATAGTTGGCAGCATGAGTTGTCATATCAGGGTCCAAACAAGGCAATTCATGACTGCTCAGTATCAGGTCACTGAACACACCGCAAGTCAAAGTCTCTGTTTCATGTTTCATGTTTCATGTCATCTGCAAAAGCAGTATTCAAGGTAAGGGAATTACCAGAAGGCTAATTATATCATCAATACAAACTAGAATCATGAACACCATTTCTCAATATCTCATTGATAATGTCGATAAAACACATATTTTCCTTATATGAATAACAGACAGTTTGTTCACAGCACAAAATGCTGCTTTTAGTGTCATTTACCATTTGCCTCTGAAAGATTTGCATCTGCAATGTAAAACTTAGTTTAATATGGAGTGTCTACAAAAAAATCCTTTTTCTTTGTTTACACTATTAATATTGTATCATTTGAAAATAATTGCATGTTGCATTTTTCTGAACTGTTAAAAGATTTTGATAAAAATGTTTTTGTTAATGTGAGATTTTAAATGCTTATTTTTGTCATCAAATTTTTAGATGATTTGATTATTATATTGATCACACTGAGTAGGTATCTGCAGGTACATTGGTCAAGGACTCTATCAGGGGACGAAACATATTGATTGGAATGGCCCTACTTTTTATAGTAATTAGTTCAGGAGACGTTTACAGTGTGTGTTTATCATCACTTTTGTCTCAGTGCTCAGTGTGAATTAAAAGCGAAATAACCAGATGATGTAATATTACAGTCTGTAAATGATAAATGGAGCCCTTTTCATGAAATGTGTAACTCTTTGTAAACATGTAAACTTTCTGTTTTGAATATTCATTTAAAACTGAAGCACATTTGTCTTTAAGATGGTTTTGACATCCTGTACTCAGGTTGATACAGGTTCATGCATATCAGGACAAAATAAAGATTGCGAGAAACGAGGCAAATAGTACACCCAACCTAGCTGACATCCCAGAAATCATTAGTATCATGACTGTTGTTTCCTTTCATGTCTTTAATTCCACACTGTGCCTTTGTAAAAGCTGCACTCCCCTCTTTATCTTAACATGCAGCCGTTTGCTCAAGGGGATAGTATTTTTAGCTCTGAAAAAAAAATGCACTGAGCTTATTTACAACCATCATATCATCAAACTGTCAAGAACCATATTTTGCCTACTAAACCTTTTGCATATCTGTGTACTCATAATTGATTCTCTGTTATATTGCCAGCAAAATGCCACCAAGATAACTGAGAACTGCAGAATAGATGGTACAAAAACCTCACTGAGGTTTGATAGACTGTCACATCTTATCACATCTTTGAAACACTGAGGAGAAGAAGAGAGAGGGGGTGAATATGCACTCGACTCCTTTACCTCAAAAGGTGTTTCTGTGCTAAACATTTTCAAAGCACTCTGTCTTGAAAATATCATTTCGTATTTTTTTCAGATTGATGGAAATGCAAAGACTAAGTAAGATACAAGTAACAACTGACTTCAAGCAGCAAAACTTTGGGATTTAGCACAAGTTTGTGTTTGGAACTTTCCATGGAAGGTGCACACATAAATGTAAGTATAACAAATACAAGATGGGTCTGCATACAAATTGGTGATGGCTCTACAGAAAGTAGGACAAGAGAGGAGACATCTACAAGGTATCGGGATTCTCGCAAGATTCCTGAGACAATGATCACGAGGTAATCCATCCATCATCCATCGGTCTTCAATTTAAACATAGTGTCTTGGCAACGCCTATCAACATAACATAACCATATCAGAGGCACTTTTGCATGTAATAAACATTTTAAGATTTTCTTGTGTCATTTTACACAGTTAAAATGACAAGGGTAAAAGCACATGTATCATCCCACATGACATCAAATCATCAACTAAAGAATGTTTAGTTATAACATCATCTGCCTTGACTTGCTGTGTTTTAAAAAGCTATTTAATTAAACCTCGAGCCACAGACATCAAGACATCATGAGGATATCTGTGATTGTGGCTAAAAAAGAACTCTTACATCAGCCAGTGAGAGAGGTTCAAAGACCACTGTTGCCATGGTCTTGAGAGCAAAGATAACCAGTGACAAATTTCTGACTTTGTCAGAACTTTAGGATGATCACCCAGCAGCATGTCTGTTATTATGACCTGTTAACCACTAGATGGGTTGCAGTGATGTGTTGACATGAACCTACAGAGTGTAGATTGAGGCCAAAGGAGCTGAGCGTAAGTCTTATTATTTCTGTAGTGTTGCTGTCAAAACACACTTTTTCATTTCATTCAGAGATCTTTTTGTCCCATCAGTTTGGCTTTGAAGTGTATACTGCAACTATTCATCCCAAAAGTTCTTGTAATTTACTATCACTTTCAATAATTTGTTGAAATGAAACAAAGAAAAAGTAAAACCCACAAGGCAAAAGTTTAATAAATCTGTATTCCATGGGTGGAGCCTCTTGAGGTTTTGTTTTTGAAACTTGAAACATTAAAGACATGTGCTGACCGTGCTGTGACTGAGAATGCACCCTCCAACAAAGAACACAATCTCCCAGAGGCATCACCAGCAGCCCTCCTTCAACCAATACCCTCTGCCAAGCTCCCAGTCAGGCCTATGTGCCAGCTTTGAATGTCCACTGCATAACTGAGTGCTCAAGTCACATGAAATCACAAACGACAACCGTCACATTGCATTTTTATCTGGAAAAGTGATTCTGACAGACTTCCGCTGGGTCTTGCTAATCAAGCAAGCTTTTGGTCAGTGTGCTGTAGAAAAACCCATCAAAACTGAGACTTTTAGCAGTTTAACATTGTCACATATTTAATATCAGATGGAATTCCGATGCCTAACACATCTGTGCCTTACGGAGAATTTATATAATTTTCCATCATTTAAACATTAGGCTTTTAAACTGCTGGTGATATGAAAGTCAAATCTGCTCTCATCTTTGACAAAACAATTCCACAATTTCCCAAAAATGGAAACAAAAGAGCTTCAAATCTTGGCTTAAAGGGTAGCTCATTCCTAAAAATGTACTATGTTGATAAAAGTAGTGAAACAAAGATGTCTCTGAAACTCCATTTTCCTCACACACATGCGCCCCTACCGAAACTGCAGCACTTTTTCAAAGCAACCTTACTCTCTGCTGGAAACCTCTAACTTTTTGCACTGTGGGGCATAAAGAACAACATAACTACAGTGTGTGTAACAAAACATCAGCCCAAAGTTCCCAAAATAAGCAATAACACCTCACTAGTTTTATGCCAGTCTTGCTGAAAGTAGAGAAAAAAATTTGCCCTTTACCTCAGCATCTAGTAAAAAAATGCTACTTGAAAAGCTTGAGTTGCCACAGCCTATGTTGTTCTTTTTTTTCAAAGAGTGACTCACCGTTACTATGAGTCACCATGTGATCTGTCAGAGAAATTTAGGTGGAGTTGAGGATACTGTCAGCCGCATTGCCTTCAGGGAGATAATGTGCATGGAAGGAATGTTCCTCGTTCATGAGAGTTGTTGATGCTGCACAAATATGCATATAAAATGAAACACTAACAATGCACTCTCTTAGTATGTTGTTATAATTGTAGGGAGAGAAGACTTATGTAAAACGTGTAATTTATGAACAGAAAAGAACAAATCAAAAGTAAGTTTGTATAGAAATATTAGTCTATAAATTATTTTGATTTTAATACACATACAGTAGACACATTAAAAGTAAAGAATCAAACCATGTGGTGGTGGTGGTACGCAGTTTCTGCTCAGCATTGGAGGAGATGTAGAGCAGTGGTTCAGGGAACATTAGCCAGGTGAGGCTGATTGGCACAGCTGTGGTGTTTATGATCAGTCACTTTGTTTTTATGCAGTAGTCTGCTGAGGCTCCAGACACTACCTGCCTGGGGGAGTCTAGCATACAGCTGCTCTGACAGTCTTTCAGTCCTGACAAATAGTCTGTTTTGCTCAGGATCATTTGTAACTAAGTGAAATGACCTGAAAGTTTCAAAGTAACAGTAATAATACAAGCTGCTTGTATCTCCTAAATACTAACTAGTATAAAAATATTAAGGAGTTTCAGTGCTTCCTTTATTATTTCCTTGGACCTATCCTGGACCACCCGTTATTAAAAAAAGGAAATAGTCCCACTATTCTTTGCAGATGCGACTTTTAAAGAGACACTGGGTTATATTAATCTAGCTTTACCAACTGTAATTTGTGTGGATAAATATGAGGACAGGAGGGTGAGCAGCCCGTGATAACATTATCTTTCGCTTTTTATCTTTTTCTTTCCTTATAGATTGACAACCTTGATAATAAACCGTTGTTTATCTTTGTAGCTTATGATTCCAATTCGTAAATATGTATGTATGCATGAACATGATAAAACATTAGACAAAGTAATATAATAGTAGTATTCATTGAATATAGTTTGTGTAGTTAAAAAATGTATAAACCTATGAATTTCACTCCTTCTATCACTCCTTAACCATATGATGTTTTTCAATGAAAAGTGCATAAAAAATATAATAGGATGCTTTTTTTTAACTATTGTGTGTGTGATGTTTTTCTTGCAAAAAATAGAACACAAAAATTAATAATTTATCATTATTACTATTACGTGCAATAAGTATAAATAACCGGATACATCGATATGAAGCTTGACCAACAACAGCTCCTTTTTGTTCACTTGTGCGAAAAAGAGTCAGAAAGGTATCGCAGAGAACTTGCCCTAGCTTCTCTGAGGATTTTGGTTGTCTCCTTCGCTTGTTCCTCATGTAATTCAAAACAGAGCTCATGCTGGGACCATATCATCAGTTGCAGAAGTCCTTGTCCCTTTGTCAATGGAGGTAGTTCTTTACAGTATAACTATGTCAGCCTTTGTTGACAAAATTATAAGATTTTTGGATTAATCACATGATTCTCCTGTGGCATTGTGTGACAGATAATCGAAAAATCTAAGGTGCCTAACTTTTGAATTATTCCATTCATCAAACATTGGGAAAAAAATGCACACAGGAAAGCTGCTGAACACTGTCCTCTGATCCTACCATTTGACTCATAGCATCCTTCTTTATGCTTTGACATAAACACAACAAATCTGACATAAAATAAAATCAGCAAGAACACCAACTGGTTTCAACAACCTCTTTAACACATGCAAAGTAAAAACTTATTCATCCCATGCCCCCACCCACTGAAAAAAAAGAAAAAAAACAAAAGGTCCCTGGAAGCTAATTGTCAATGGAACATCTCTGTATGTAAGAAAGCACTTCCCCAAGTACTGCCTATTACTCCCTGCATGAATTGACAGGGCTAATGAGGAAATTAACGTTGTATTAATTCCCCCAGAGGACAAGATGAGGGAGAAGCGGGGGAAAAGAGGAGACAAGAGGACTCCATCTTTGCTGTAAAGGTTAATTTGGAAACAAGGGTAGTGTGAGCACAGGGAGTGGTCCTGACAATATTTTGATGCTCCTGGATGTAAGCCAGCTGTCTTACTATGGGTGTAATTCTGGCAGAGAACCGACCGAAAGACAGACAAGAGGGAGATGAAGTGCCGGCCAGGTTTGGGTCAAGGTTGGGAATCATGCAGAGGCAATTAGGAGTGCTAGCTTCATCACTATTGCCTGCGGCCACACCCAGCCATCATGCTTTGGTAAGAGCTTCTAGCACTGTGCACGCTGGGTTAAGGGGCATTAGCGACTCAACACTTGACTTTGACAAGGTCAGCCTTGAGGAGCAGCAGGCAGACTGGCGTGGTGCTGATGACCTTATGCTGTCATGCTGGTGACCTTGTGATGCTCAGCACAACCTTCTTCCAATAAATTAATGAGGATTACCTCCTAAATTTTCCACAATTGTACACAGTAATCTATTGTATCATGGTTTTCAGTGCAGTAACATTTCATGTCCTGATACATATTATTATATACTAATCCTGAGTTTGCACTGGCTTAGAGTACAGATTTTTTTTCTTTTTTTTTGATTGAATGTGCTTTGACAGATCGAAGCCTTTCACCTTGACATTTAAGAGCAACGGAATTGTCAGTAGTATTGTAGAAACATTTGAGTTTGAGTCTGAGTCAGAGGTGACTGAAACCTGATAAAAGAAAACATGCTGTAAAGTTTGTTTTTAGTTTTGTTAATATTCTCTCGGTACAACAAAAGTGTAACATATTAGTCATTGTTTATCCATTCATTCGTGGGTATATTTCTATTATCTTCTAATTCAGAGGTTTTCAAGGCACACCATTGTTCAAATCCGTTCACAAAGAGAGTTATCTCTCATTCTGTAAATGTCTGTTTAGTTATTTTCTGCTGCAAGACAGATGGATGAATGATAGATTGATGGAGGGAAGCACAAATAACGACAGTACTCGTTAAAAAAACAAGATGTATTCAGGAATTAATCTAAAACTCTGTAAAACCCCATCAGATCAGCAATTAGTCAATTTAAACTAGTCAGTTCATTCAATTTTTTTTTCCTTTGCTACCAAGCACTGTTTAATGGTGAGGCCTAACCACTGATTAATCTTTATGAAACCAGAGTAAAATGCACCAACTTACATGGATGAAAAGTGGATGAAAAACCACAGCAGGCTGGCATGAGATGGGTGAATCTATGGTTTCCGTTCTAGATCTTAAGGTGAGCTTTTTTGTTGAATAAATGTTCTAGAAAAGGATGTCAGGCAGACATTGAAAACAGTGCTCAAATTCTTTGTTTTACTTGAGGTTTTTCCTGGCATAGCTGACAACATTGGATGTCATCTCCATGGAATGCTGTTTCAACCCAATGTGATAAGTCATTTTCTTTCATTCTGACTTCATTGTATTGTCAGACAAAGACACTGTTAAGGTGACATTTGGTAATACATATATACATATTGGTGTGTTCTCTGTATGTGATGAGCTCATTAGCTAAATTCTCAAACTTTTTTCAAGACATAGTTGCCATTTCCTGTCAGCCCGCTAGTTCTGGAGCTGTAGAGTTCAGAAGCTCAAAACCGTGATAAAATCAGTGCACTGGTGGTCCTCTGAAAATAATTATGTAATTAAATACAGACTGGATCTCAAATATATGTAAACTAAATCTAAAAGGTTTCAATTATTATACTCCAGCTTCACCCTGTTGTCCTGGTATGGTGATTTGTGGTTCTGAAATGACAAAAATGGCGATGTCCAGATACCAAATTCAAACCTTCACAGTTCACAAACTGGTGAATGATATCCTCACAGCTCCATCCATCTTTTAAGTATTTTCTATGGTCTACTGGTTATTCGAAAAGTTTAATAAAGATGTAAAACTGCATTAGCTTTTGTGTTTAAACAATTTCTGTACATTTATAGGTCAAATCATTGTAATCATTGTAGGTCAAAAATGTTCTTTACCTACAATGATTTTATAGAAATGCTGCAATGACTCAAAAACATGTGACATATAAATCTAAATTAGTTATCCGAATGAAATAATTTGCCAATTGACACACTGGAACTTGTGTAATTCTTTAATTTACAACCCCCCAAAAGAGAAATAGATTATGCCTGTGATTCATGTTCTTGCACCTTGTTAAATAGCAGTGAGTTATATTAATGCATCTTGTTCAATAATTCACCCCTCAAACTCTCCGCCTAAGCAGTGTGGGTTCCTTTAATTGGATCTTTTGAGAAGTTCTCCATCAACGAACAGTTTGAACAAAGCAGAGGTCATTTTACATTATTCATAGAACACCATCATGAACAGGGCCTTAACAGAATCATGTTTATCTTTATTTTCTACTGGACATGATGTGAATATTAACATTGCATAATGCAATCATGTAAAATCTGTTACATACAAAGATTGATATGATTAAACATGTATCCAGGTTAGACAGTATATAATTATATATTATGTTTAAAGAAAAGAAAAATATATTCAATTACTAAGAATACAAAGGCTAGGGAAGCTTTTTATTACCACTTTGTATAACATCTCCCTTCACTGTGTACTCTTGAGAGTTGGGCGTAAGCGAGCATGGTCAGTTGTCTTTAATGCCTCTGTATGGTCCTGTGATGGACTGTGTGTCCCACCTCTCGTCCAATGGCAGCTGGGTTAGGCTCCACGCCCCCAGGCTCCAATAGGGCTGGAGCCTATCCCAACTGTCATTGGGTGAGAGGCATCGTACACACCCATGGCAGGTCACCAGTTAACCTGACATGCATGTTTTTGGATGGTGGGAGGAAGCCAGAGTGCCAGGAGAGAACCCACGCATACACGGGGAGAACATGCAAACTCCACACATTTGAATCTGGAACCCTCTTGCTGTGAGGCGACGGTGCTAACCACCACACCACCGTGCAGCCCATGAAATAAACTACTTGTGCAAAATAACTGATCCCTCAATACTAGCACATCATACTAATAATGGAAGTAATGTTTTTCAAAAGAAAAAGTCATGATGAAAAGAGGCTTCTTTGTTCCTCTGTAATTCAGTTGATGTCAGAATGTTTCCACTCTTATGGACTACATTACCCACTTTACACAAATCTACCTGTTGATTCGGCTTTAACTTGAGTTTTATGGACAATGTTTCCATTCTTCAATAGGTGGCAAAAAGGGATCAACAAAACATTGAGAACACATTTACATGTACAACACCAATTCTTAATTTTCATGTATGATGTAAGTAAAAACAAGATGCTATGATTTGAAAATCTCATGAACCAATATTTCATACATAAACAAACATAGAAAACATACATTTCTGAAAGTGGGAAATTTTACTATTTCATGACATAAGTAATTGTATAACTAATTTTGATTGCTTCAAAAAGATTGGGGAAGGGACAACAAAAGCCTGGAAAAGTGAGTGGTGCTCAAAAGAAACTGTTGCAGGAAAATGTTGCTACTAGTTAGATTTACTGGCAACAGTAATAGTGTCAGTAATAGTGTCAGAAGAGCATCTTAGTGAGGCAGAAGCGCTCAGAATTAAAGATGAGTGAAAACTGTGTCTGCAAATTGTGGGGAAATTTTAGGATCTCCCAATGTAAAATTGATAAAACTTTGGTTATTGCATTATCTACAAAACAAATTATCAGCAAAAAAATTTAAAGAATCTGGAACCGCGTCTTTAGGGGACAAAAATCCTTAAATGCTTATGATTTTTATCGGGCACTCCATAGAAAACAGACATGATTTTGTCATGGAGATCAATGTATAGTCTCAGGAACACTTTCAGAAATTGCTGTGAACTCAGTTTATGGTGCCATCTACAAATGGAGGTTAAAGCTCTATCATGCAAAGAAGAAGGTATATGTGAAGATGATCCAGAGACAAAGCCGTATTTTCTGGACCAAATGTCAATTAAAATTAATTGAGACAAAGTCGAGCACTGTTCTGTGGTCAGAATAATTCAATTTTGACATTTTCTTTTGGAATTCATGGACTCAGCATCCTCTGGACTAAAGACTAGAGGGACCATCAAGCTTGTTATTAGTACTCAATTCAAAAGTTTGCATATCTGATGGTATGGGGCTGCATCAGTGGATAGGTACCGTAAATGCTGATAACATGCAGGTTTAAGAACAACATCCAGACAACATCTTTCTCACGGAAGGCCTTACATATTTCAGCAAGACAAAGTTAAACCACATTTTGAACTACTTCAATTACAACAGCATGGCTTCAGAGTAGAAGAGTCTGTGTGCTGATCTGGTCTGTCTGAAGTCCAGACCTTTCACAAATTGAAATATGTTGGTGCATCATGAAAAGTAAAAGCTGCTAGAATCTTACATCCAACAAAAATGGAGAACAGGTCGAGAAACTAGTCCCCCCAGTTCAATAGCATTTATCAACTCTTGTTAAAAAAACTACAACAGTAAACATTTTTTGAGATGTGTTGTTTCAAGCAAATTCAAGATGAGCTAAAATTTGTCATGAAACAGTAAAATATATCATGTTCAACATTTGATATGTTTTCTGTTAATTAGATTTACAACTCATTGCATTCTGTTTTTTTATTTTAGGTTTACAGAGCATCTCAATTTTTGGGGGAAGTGGAGTTACATAATCACGTTTGACAAGTCAAGCATCATATACGAATGTCTCACTGAGCAACAACAAGGAGATGATACATTAAAGTAATTCAAGGCAATTAGATCCTACAGTTGTATACAACAACACTGTTTCAATCCATTGTTGTGCTAGTCCTGGGACACTCTTTCAGGGAAGTTTTCTTTCATTCATCTGTGCATAAACACAGCTTCAGGAACATCTTCTCTAATCCAAAGGTTTCTCTGTTTGCTTGTTTATAATCTCTGTAAACAGTTTTAAGCCACCCTTTGTCACACACACCAGCACTCTTTGCACTGAGAGGAACACAGAATCTAGCAAAAGCAATCCTCAGTGAAAATCACTGCAGTGTAAACTCTGCCAGTGGTTACAGCTCACTTCTATAATAAACTTTATAAATCTTGGCTCCACCAAGTTTTACCATCAGTGACTGAAGTGTATATAGTCACTAAATCATTGTCACCCTGCCACAGGTCAAGGATCCAGGATAATGCTAGGTGTCTTGAATTATTGTGATTTAGCACCATATAGATAAAAGTGTATTGAATCGCACCAAATTTTTCATTATATATCTGACTATAACATTATTAGAATAACCACGATTAAAATTTTTTTTTGTTTTTTTTCTGTTGATATTAAATGGGATTTCTTCAATAATATACTTCAAGATTATAACTTTGTGTGTAGATTCTTTTCAGGTCTGCTGGGAACACTGTACACCAAACTTTATGTTATGAGCACTATTTCCCAACGCAGCACTTCATCCGACTGATGCATCCCAGTGGTGCAACAGTGCCTCTGTATGCTCTTCTCAAGGAAAAAAAATAATGAAAAAAGAACCCAGTTTAATCTCAGACTGGTGACATCACCAGTCAGGGAATTCTTCCTTCTGCACTCTGCATTAATACAGTCACAGAATACCTAATGTGGGCCTCGTCCTGAGATCTGTGTAATATCATTGAAGTGTTACTATTCAAAGTTGATATGCTTTTTGCTCCAACTTTAAACATTCTATTGCTGAAAGTTGAAATTGGCAACTTGTAATCAGTCTGACTGCACATGACATCAGTATGATCTGTTGATACACTACTGCAAGAAATGATGTACATCTCCGTGTTTTGTAATCAAGAAAGGGAAAGATCAAGACAATTTTCAAGAAGGAAACAGTATTTCTTCACTTGCTACATTATTGTAAGAGAGCACAATTTTACAGACCTGCTTGTGATATGAAGTTTTTTGTTTTAAATTTAGCAAAAACCACATTTTCCTCTTTTTGAAGTGATCAGTTTTTCAAAGTGGGCTGTGGAGAAGAGTTTAACCTTTGGGAATCATCTATATTGTAGTTTCTCATTTTTTATGCAATGATTATATACTGCCATCTCAAGACTGTTTGTTATCAGATTCTAATGTGAAATAGAAAGGCTGAATTGATGCTGCTTGTCTTTGCCTTTTTAATTATCTTTAAAAAATATGAACAATAACAATGATTTGAGATAAAGTAAGGGAAAATGTGTGTGGGATTACATATCAGTAATCTGAAATGAATGATTTACCTGGTTTATAGAATAAAGACAAAAAAATAAATAAAATAATAATAAAGAACATAATGCAACTAAGGCCACTTTTTCACATTCAGTGTCTTAATTTGAGCCTATTTTCATCATAAATGGAGCTGTTCAATATTCATGCAAGCATAAAAATTTGCTTAGGTTCTTACCTTAATGTTTACCCAGATTTATGCAGACTGAAGGCATTGAAATTTAAAACCAGTTTATACTGGCAATAGCAAAGGGGATCTTAATGTTAGTCAATGTGCAGCTTATTATGACAGTTGGTTTTGGTGGATATGACAAGACTTTGTCCTGCTGGCATTGCTGTTCTGGCAGAAACAAAAGAGCAGGTCTGCATGCCAGGATGTGCACAGAAAGCCAGAGCCATCTCGTCTCCCTCCCTTCATCCAACTATTCTCCCAGGGGAGTGATTGATGGAAGCTTTACCAGGACAATCTCACCCAAAAATCCACCTCTTTCTCTCTCATCCTCAAAGAGTCTAGAGCCATTCCAAACAAGCTTGAGTGCTGGTTTTTACGAAAGGTATTTGCATTCTGGGCCAGAGTTTGCTTGTGCTTTGCGTGTCTCTGCACTGAGCCCTTAGCTAGGAATGTCAGACTTTGAAAGCTCTTGCTGAGATTTGTGGAGACAGTGTTTACTTTTTTCCCTTTTCACAGTTCTGAGGCATTGTGATTCCCAGATTTAATGAACATGAAACTAACTAAACCAGTGCTCAGGCAGAAATTGGTTATTAACCATGACAAGAAATTTGACAGAAGGTTCTGTTACCAGCAAAGTCCAAAACAAAATGATACAAAGTCTCAATTAAAATCTGGACCCATAGCTGTGTAATTGCATCCATAAACATGTGAGCTTGGAAAACATTGCCTTACAGGCTTCCAAAATGTTTCCATGATGAAATGTTTCCAACACATCTAGTTAGGGAGAAAAAACGCATTTGTTTCCCCGTCTGTGGTTCAAAGCATCAGGAGGAATAACATATTTTTTGAGAATAATGTCAAGTGCCATATAATCCCTGATTAAAGATCAGGTCTAAGTGTTAGTTAGTTATTTGCTAGTGCTGAGTTGGTGGTATAATGAGGAGAAAAGCTACTCCACCTGAGGTGCTGCTGTGGTAATCTTCGCAGTAAACACTTATCATGCATTTGCCATTGATTAGTATGCGCCTCTCATCAATCATCAGTGACTCATCTGAGCAGATTAATAATTATGACATCTGCACTCAGTCAAGAGCTCTGATTAGAGGGAGGAGAGAGGTAAAGGCATATGATAATGGTGAGCAGTGAAGTGTTGAGGAACTCCATCATACTGTCTGGTTAATTTGGTGATCATTGAGTCTTATTTTTACAAGTTTGCTTGCTGACATTTCCATTAGGCTGCACAAAATCATTCACTATTATACAAAAGAAAGCACCTCAGGCTGGTATATTGAAGCAGCCTGACTGGGAGATACTGGATACAGAGTCCCTTATGACTGATGACAAATATCAATGTCATTGCATAAAAGTTTAAAGATATCTGATTAGAACAGCAGCTAATACTACTCCTTTTAATCCACATACAGAGATAGTGTTTGCACTTATGCCTTATATTTTATGTGTGTCCCAAAGGTGCTTTTAATATCTCAAAAAAGAGCTTGATATTGTTTTATCAGTTTAACACTCCCTCAACTTTTATGCCATTTGTTTAACAGCTCAACCATAGAGTTGTGTTGGCAGTCCCTCTGACACTGTGCAGCTGGTAGAAAATCTAGAATAAATTCATTTGGATGTCTCTGGAGTTATACTTGTTGGATTTAAGTAATTGCAAATATTTCTTTAAAGTAACATACTAAACTAAAAACAGCCAAAAGTGGCAAACTTTATGGGTGAATAGGAAAATCTGATTGCACATGGTACACGGGAAGCCTTTTATTTCTTACAATAATAGTTAAGGTCAGACATAACGGTCAAACTGTATTTTAGTTGCAGTCTGGTATAACAAAAATACACCAAATGAGCACTCTGCTCATGGTGGAGGTATGTAATATAGTTGCCATGTATAGCCATGTACTCTGGTGGTTAGACTAAACCAAGTACTTTTATTTTTTTGATACCTTACTGAAAACAAAGGCAGTAAACATAAGTAGCAGTAGTGGTGAGAAGTTTTGCTCAATTAATTTGGCATTGCCAGATCTTGTTGTTCAGATCTTATTATGGCACACTATATTTATTTATTAGATCAGGTTCATTAGCTTGCCAAAGGACATTTTAACATGAAGAGTGGGGATATTAATATCAAACCAAAATCCTTCCAAATGAAAGGTGACCACTCTACCTCCTGACTTATAAGTCCAAGACATACAAACCCCACGGTCTCAACCTCACTGGGGAAAAGAAGGCAGGATTTAACACTTCAGCAAGACTAATTTGACTGTCACAGCCTAACCAGTAGTGTCAAGTAAAAAAGAAAATAAAAAAATAAAGTTAATAAAATATGATTACACACAGATCTTGAACTTCAGTCCTCAAAGATAGTAGTACTGGAGAGGACTGGCGTTTTGATATGACAGGTTACTTTTGTTTTGAAGCCCCTGGTCAGACTCTTTTTTTAAAAAGCTGTTTTTTGCCTTTGAGCCAACGGAGTCTCTTAATTGTATGTATTTAGAATGATCTCCTCCATTTTCCAACGTGCATGTCATCATAGAAGTGTAAGTAAAGAAATGAAAAGCAAACACAAAAAGACCCTGAATGCATTTAGACTTAAAAAGAATCCATGTCTCTTTCTTCTTGAGCAACTAATAGTAAAAAGTGCCCTTATTATTAAAAATAGATCACAGGGCCATTGAGAGGTAAGTGGCTCCATTAGTAGAACTAATGGTAATAAAATGTATCATCGAGGCTTTCTATAGCACCTTTAGGGTTTTGTCCTCCTAATGATGCCATGTGCTGCGTACTTTCCTCCTGGAGAATGGCAGCCAAACAAAGCATTTTAAGTGCAAATAAAATGGCTTCATTTGTGAGAAAGTGCAAGCTTTAGTGCAAGCAATCCTGCAATACGGGACCGATAAAGCCAATTGTAATGTATAGGTTCGTAGAGGTAATAGTGGTTTGACAGACAGTTAAACACTTACGATTATAATCTGTTTTGGTTTGTTAATTTGTTAAGTGAGATTTAAAACATATCAATTGAATGTTTTGTAGTGGCTGTTTGCAAAAGGAACATGAAGTTGGAATGGAGAAAAAGACATAGTTTACAAAATCAAACTTCAGGGGAAGTTTTTGAAAACCCTTGGTTTGTGCTTCCGGCATGATTTTCATACAAGTGATGCACTCCTCTAAGCCAGCTCAAGGGGAAGGTGTGGACAGCTGCCTGCTCCGTAGGGTTTGGAGATGCCTTGTGCAATTAGGTTTTTCCACCGTAAAAGATTGCCATGCTGATGCTGCCAGCCCTTTCCCCTGGACCCTGAGCCTCTCCTCGCAGCCAGCCCATCAGCAAACAGGTTGAAAGGTGCCATTTGACCATGGAGATGGGGCTCCCTTGCCTGCCAGCAAGCTTCTGAGCCGATTTGAAGGTGTGTGTCCCTGGACTGGAAAATCTTCCCAATCCGAAAAGTCGATTAAAGCCAGCAGCTGCGTTTCAGGTCGTGCCAGGCAACTCTGCAACGGACACTCACACATGCACACACTTTAGACATTAAGAAGCATTCTGAGCTGTTCAGCTGTATGCATCAACTGAATCCAAACATGAAAATAAATTGAATGTGATACATTCTGTCACTCTTGCCCATCAATAAGTGTTCATTGTCAGAAAATTGTGTGCACTTTGTCAACACAGTTTATCTGACTCACTGATAAGACTATTAAGGCGATGAAACACTGTGTCTAGGAAATATGAAATTGAATTTAAGTAAAGTAGATCAAAGCAAGCCGCAAGAAGGAAGAAGAATTATATCTTTACATACCATCTCCGTGCAGAGGTAACACTTTCCCTTTTCATAAAAGTAAATATAATGAAAAATGCAACAACAGCTGATGACAAAATGCCTTGAGATTTAAATAAAACAAAACAAAAAATCATGTCACATTTTCTTTAAAGCACCCACTTGCTCTTTAGAGTTTCTGCTGTTTGTGTCAGGAAATCGAGCATAGCATTGGCCCTCATTGCTCAGCCACCACCAAATAAATTTCCACTGGGGAAGGAAAATCAATACATGCATTCTGCCTCTTTTAGGGTCCTTGTAGACTCTCCCTTGTAATTTTAAAAGTATGTTAATGTAATTTATTGAACCTCTTACCCTAATCACACACATTGCCTATAATTACATACCTTGACAGCTGCTGGACTTCTAATTGCTAATGCTTTTCCTGGAATTTGTCCTCTAATCCATGCATGTAATGACTCTTAAGAGAAAGAAAAGTGCTTTGCTGCTACTTTTAGCTGCTTCCTGGTTTGCAAGGGCATTGTGCATCGAGCTGTTTCTGAGATTCTGTAAGTCTTCTTAGCGACACTTATATCATATCAGTTATTTCAAATATTTTCCTCCACTCAAAATTACAATAGCCCCACATAATGAAACTCAGTCTTATTTCCCAGAAACCATGTAATGTGTGTCTTTGAACAGCACACAGCATGTTGGTTTTTATCTTTCAGGCTGGTTTATGATCCTTTGTACCAATGTTGAATGAGGCAAACAACCAGCGTTGAGCATTTTCTGGATGGGACACTTGATTTGCTTTGAAATCTGCTTAAATATGCCTTTGTTTTTTCTGCTGCCATGAATGCCCATGAAAAGTCTAAACTCAGTAACACATTAGCCACAGACAGATGTTCCTACTGTTGTTTTTGCTGCAAGTTTGCCTTACCAGCAGGAAGTCAGAGACTCCCACTGTTTTAAAACCCATTAAACAAACCCTTAACCCATTTCAGCCTCATTCCATGGTTGAAAGGTGGTGGCATGTTGACAATGTTACCAGTGTTTTCTGTGCTACTGTATCAAAACTTGTTCTGTTGTAGTCGCAATTGGTATGCTAGTTTACTATCCATTTCCATCCACTGGCACCCAAACAGGATTAGATCTCAGTGGTTTTCAAACATAGTTTTCCCTGCTCTACTGCAAAATTCCACTTTAGTTTTTAGTGTTATTTATACATTAGCCTATAAATAACTTTTTTGGGTAGAGTTTGGTAGGCCTAGAAGTGTGAAGTCAAAACTCCTTAGCTCTTGCTTTTTTCTTTTCTATTAATAGCAAATGTATATTTTATATATTTTACTTGAGAGAGAATGAGATAGTAATGTTTACCAGGTGCCTGTCTAATGTTTAACACAACAATTAAATCTGACTTCTAAAAGGTGTTCTTGATTTATTTCACATCTGCTATTGAGTGCACCATCAGTGACTCCACCTTTACTGAAATTAACTTTACTGAAATAAGCATCTCAAATCTTAAACAAATTGTAGAGCAATGGACTTAAAATCAAGCCCTGGGTTAATGGGGCTGATATATGACAGCTCAATCAAACAATAAAACAGGAATTATGAATGGCGTGTAAACCTACCAGCTGGCTGTTCTGTGGTCCGGTGGGTTAGTAATATGTGCCAGTTCAACACATGACTCTCGACACTGAAAACTGAGCCCAGAAGGAGGATCAGTACCAACGGTCAGTGGTCAAACAAACAAGGAAAATGTAAGAATTTAAAGATAAAATGACCAGTCAAGTGTTTCTCTCATCATTTTTTGGGTGTGATAGTCTGAGCTCGAATGCTGTGTGTGCGGATCTGGGCTCTCAGGCTATGTACTGTATTCGCTATCAGGTGGTGATAATGAAGATATGCTATTTCACTAAACATTGCAAAATGCTGTAGTTTCACAATAATTGTTCAAAAAGTATGGTATGCTTACATTTGACTGAGGCAAAGTGCAAAACTGTTCCGTAGTCAGACAAGTCGAAATTTGAAATATGTTGTGAAAATCAAAACAACAAATCTTCCAGACTAAAGAGGAAGTGTATTATCCAGTTTGTTATCGGCATTCAGTTTAAAAGCCTGCATCTCTGATGGTGAGAGGGTACATTAGTGCCAAAGGAACTGGAATCTTGCACATCTGGAAAAGGACCATCAATGCTGAAAGGTATACACATGTCTTATGGCATCATATGCTGCATCCAGGTGACATCTTTTCCAGGGAAGGCCTTGTATACTGTATTTCAGCAAGACAATGCTAAACTGCAAACTACATCTGTTCATAGTCAAGACCTTTCGCCAACTGTTTTGCATTACGCAAAAAGATGTAACACTGTTCATGTAAAACATTAAAACTACCTATCAGAGGATAGGAAGGAGTGAGAAATTACAGGGAACTTTCATAAATCAGATTACATTCTTACCCTGTCTCTATACTCCCGTCAAAGCCAGCATTTTCCATTGACAAAAACAGCAACATTGCCACCCAGAACACCATATATGCTGGTCTACCGCTGCCTATATGTTTTAGTTGGTTCTGTTGTGTGAACTGCATGACAGTTTACATCCAACTGAAACATCACCTGAAGTAGCAATAGCCCAACATCTCTAATGATCTGCAAGAAGATATTTACTCAGTAATATCTTGTGTCTATCCTTCAGTCCACAGTGTTTAAACCACTGTTTAAGCAATGGAGAAAAGAGGTGTAACATTATATATTGTGTGGAAATGTCAATATTCAAAACACAGCTACTTACAGCTGACAATTGTTCCTTCAATATCTAATTGTTACTTGTAGCATTTACCTTTGCAACCTGTCCTGGATATTTGTTTACCTTAACAAACAGCCCATAAGGGAGAGCAGAGATTTTAATGCAGGAATGACTTGCCTCCTTCTGCCATGCAATGATGAATAAAGGCTTTGAAGCACAGGTTTTTTTTGTACTTCCATTTTATGTTGAATCAGTGTTAGTATTGTTGCATATTAAGCTCTGGTTTGGTCACAGTATCCTTGATCACCATACTATCTGGCAAAGGTATTTGTTGTTAATTAGTTTGTTGTATGCAAATACATTGTCAATCATGTGTGCTGTAGGGCTACAGTGGTACTGACAACTTAATCAAAAGCTGCTCAAGTAAATTCTGAAATTGTCTGGGAATGAATTATGGAACCTTAGGTGATAGATTTATAACATAGGCTTTATGAACAGACAGTATGTTTACATGCACTTTCTAAATCAAATCATTTTTATGCCTCAAACTTTTTCTGGTTAGTTTATATCCCAGTATATTTTTTGTTATATTTGTTCTTTACTTGTGTATATATATATTTTTTTTATTTGTTGTACTTCCTCTGTTCATTTTTTTCCTCCTCTCTTAATATTTTCATTGTGTTCACTTGTATCATGTTTGTCTCTGAGTGGGTAGTCAGTTTACCTGTGTTCTTGGTCTATTAGTCAGCCTGTTCAGTTACCTGAACTATTGTTCAGATTTTTGTTAACTTGATTTCATTCCTGCAGGGCTTTTTGTTCCTGAGCGACTTTAAAGAAATTTTGTTTTGATATCTGATTTCCTTATTAATTTCTGTTATTAAGAAGATGGACTGTTTATAGAATAATGTTTTTTTTCATAGCACTTTCATTTCATAGTATCATCCCTGTTTTTACTGAAAGCTCTGCAAATGATGTTTTTTTTACCAATCAAGGTAGAACAAATAGTGAGCTGAACTTTTTTGTGACAAAATATAGCAACAAGAGAAAATTGTGTGCCACACACTGCGGCACTTAATATTCAAACCTTGTGTACTGTGATTTGGTCTGTCCAACCTTCATCAGAAATATGCCCCTTAAAATATCTTCTGGTCCATATATACTTATAAGAATACATTTAATTCCAGTCAGATGACTAGATACCTGTTCACAACAAGAAAACAAGCTGCAGGTCAGCTCTGACAATTTCTTAAAAAAACAATTCCAGCCCTTAACTTTAGACCCAATACTTAATATCCAATCCAATCCAGTTTTATTTATAAAGCACTTTAAAATAACCACAGTGGACCAAGAGTGCTGTACAGAAGAGTAGGTAAAGACATAGTAAACAAAACACAAGCTGAATAAGCAATAAACCTAATAGACCTAATCAGTACAAGGAGACATAATAATAAGCAATAAAAGACCTAAAAATGCTAAAAGACATAATAAATAAGCAATAAATGTACAATAGAAATAAAAATAAGAAAGTTAACAACTCAAATAGTGTCAAAGGCTGAGGAGAAGAGACAAGTTTTAAGAAGAGATTTAAAAGCAAGCACAGAGGAGGAAGCAAGCACATCAATGATTCATAAGACAAATATTCACAAGTTTTAAAAAAGAGAGATACTGTACATGTTCTTCCATCCTGAATTTCCCACCTCAGTCCACTCACCCATGCTGAGAGGCTAATGTCTTCTTCTCTACATCCCAAGTCTCCCCTCACTATGAGGCCCTCAATGACTAGCAACACAATGAAAGAGAACTAACATGAGAAATAAATTATGTAATTTTGTTCTCAGAAAAAAACTACTTTTTATTTAAATGTATTTGGGATTTCCATGATGCCATATTACAGACTTTAGATATTTGATATCAGAACTACCTGCTGTTTTGGGCCATTCTAAGTATATTTGAAATGTGCTTTTATATGTTGTATTTTAAATTGCTCTTTAGAAATGACAAAATATGTGATGACATTGTGTTAGAGATTAATTTTTTTCTTTTTTTTGTCTTCGAGTAAAAATCACTCATGCACTTCATGTGTGACAGTCTTTTTGTGCAATAAAAATTAAAGACCCTAACTCACAAGGGTCTTGGACCACTTCTCCTCTGCATCTTAAAGTCTTTTTGGTAGCCTTCACTTCTGTATTGATCTGGTTTGTACTTGTGTATATATGAATGTATATATTTTTACATTCTAGATTTTGACAATATATTTTTCTTTCTGAGGTATATTTGTTTTGTCTATATCATTGTATCTGTACTCTGTAGTCTGACATTTCTCAGCCTTATTTTGAACTTGTTTGTATAGTTGCCTGCACAGGCCACCATCCCCTTAGTTATATTCACAAATCGACCAATGTCATTTGCCACATCTCCAAGCCTGTAGACATGACACAGATCGATGGTCCTTGACCATCAGTGTCTTTAGCCTGCCAGATGGCTGGTGGACTTCTGTCTCCTGACATTCATCAGTGTCTTTCAGTCAGATGCACCCACAGCGGTACTTCGACCCTGGGGCTGGTCCACTAGACGAGTGCATCTAGCTCCTCCAAGGGGGCAGCAAAGGCCTGATTTAATGATGCCACCAAATGAGGTGCCATCGCCTGGGAGCTGTTGGAAATGTGGCCAATATGGCATAGCTTTTCTGTGCAGCTGTGCAAGTTTCTTTCCCTTGTCAGTGTGGTGAATGCATTTCATGAACAGGAAAAAATAAGTGGCCTAATTCAAATATGTGAAGTCCCTCAATGCCTGCACTTTCAAGGTTTGCACAAACCCTGTTAGGCAATCATACTTTGTGCTTTCAGTTGCCCTTGTTGCATTATATATCCCCAAACTTGTCACAATGGGGACATAAGTGTAAAATGCACAAAAAGGCAATGACTTCCATATGAGCTGGTGAATGAGTGGGGTGTCATGGAATCTACTGTTCTTCCTCCACCGTCTTGGTCCACAAGTCTTCCTTGAAAAGTGAAAAGCACTCATCCCACTAAGTGATTTTCTCTGACTTCCCATGGTGATAAAGTGCACTTTGAAGCCACCCTCAGAGGCTTGTCCACAAGAGTGGTCTGCAATTCAGAACTGTGGCTTTGACAAGCCAGCTTTTTTCTCAACAAGTAAAGTGAAAGTCTTTTTTAATGGACCCAACATCACTACAGTGGAAACCAACAAGCCCCATGGCCCCTCCAAATGAGCTTTATGCAACTGCGGAGAGAGAAATAAATGTCACAAAAGCCGTAATTTCACATCTCATGTAAAAGGGCTCTCCTGGCTCCCACTCTGGCTACCTCATGACATGTTATTTGTATTGGTGCAATTCTATAAAGCTTTCACATAAAATGCTATTCCTATGCTAACCCGTCTGATTACATCCATCCATCCATTTTCTATACCTACTTAACCCAACTTAGGGTCAAAGGTAAAGGCCACAAGGCCACACAGAGACAAACGAGATACAACCATCCACGCTCACACTCACTCCTATGCTCAATTTAGAGTCACATATTAACCTAACAAGCATGTTTTAGGGCGGTGGGAAGAAGCCAGAGTAACTGAAGAGAACCAAACCGGGACTTGACCTGGTCAAAGATTGCTGGCTTCTTGCCACTGAAAATGGGCAGGGCTGCCAACTTCTACCCAATTTACCCTAATCTCATGCTCTCACGCCACATGGCTATTTTCTCAATGATGATTTTGCAGCATAAAAAGAGGAGGCTGACACTTGATGCCCAATTTTTGGTTTTAATGGCCTATCATATATATATATATATATATATATGTGTGTGTGTATGTGTGTGTGTATACTAGTTATATATCTTTATAATTTTGCTTCCCTTTTCTGAAACACAGACCATTGAGAGTGATTAAGCCACTTCCTGTTGGCCTCAGTACTGAGGGAGCTTTTTTTTTATTTAAACAGCTTATATACCTTGGTGTGTGACCTCATCTCATGTAACATTACAAGAAGTTGAATCTCAGCCTTTTTAGTCAGTAATTGTGGTTTATGACATACCAGCCACCAGATAGACAGTACCAAGATAAGATATGGTTAGCAATCATGGGCCTCACCTCCCAGACTAAGAACATTTCTGTTCATCTTTCACAGTTGTTGCAGTACTCCATTTCCATCATGCCTCACATAATTAGGAAACAGCTTACCCTGGTACTGATAATGCTAGTGCCAAGCTAATCTATAATTATCAAGAGGATGTGCTGTCTGCGCCTTCAAAAATGTGAAGACCATTATTTTTTTTTTCTTTTAACCCCAAAAAATCAAAGTAGCAAAATAGAGGTTGAAAAGAAGGAGATATGTTTTTGGTTTAAACTGATTTCATTCCTTTATATTAATATCAAGGTTTCATTCATTCTCGTTTTCCTCCTCACTCCCCATGGTAGCATGTATTCATTGGGACTGCTGTTCCGACCAGATAAACAGGGTTTTTTTGTTTATAGCAATTATTGCCTGAGGATTGTTCCGAATGTGACACGACTGTTAATGAGGACCCGGGCAGGCAGAAGTGGAGATGTGATGAGAGGGAATTCAGACCAACTGCCAGAGCACATGCTGATGCACTGTAGCTTTGGGGACCATCAGACATCAATATGGCTGCTGCTTATGGAAGTTGAATATATATTAAAAATTGCATATAAAAATGTTCAATAATAGGAGGATTTATCAGTATGCTGTTTATGATCAAGAGTTGCAGAGTGATTCTTGTTTGTTGTTAGTTCATATAATTGTGGACAGGCAGTGATTAACATGAATCTTTGCAATATAAGTTTAGAATAGCCTTATATGGATTGGAAACGAGTAGCAATGTAGCAATTTTATTTTGACAAGAAAAACATAGTTGCATCGGTATTGAAGTAATGTTAAAATCACCGGTAACAAGAAAATATACAGTACAGTATATTTTCTGAGCTCTGTGAATGTGTATGTTTCACAGTAAACGACAGAATCCAACATCCGAAGAGGATCATACTTATATTTTGTTACATTGCCATGGGTTCAGTTTATTAGTGCCATTGTTTTGTTTTAACACATTTAAAGGACAGATGATGAGGGTTTGAAAAGACTATTGTGATTGAATATGATCTAGGTTTATCGGAGCACAGACTCTCCTCAATGCTGAAAATATGTAACTGACCATAAAGTCATGATGAACAACATTTCAAGTATGTGTTTATATAATTTATATAATCCCTTGATTCTGCTTATTTGTGATTGGTTCACACTGGCAGGAGGCTAAGGGGGTATTCCAGATGTTTGACTCCCTAGAAACATGTTTTAGTTACTCACAGAGGACACAGAGGCCTTCATCAGCCATGAGAAATTCAATTCTTCCAGCAAGTTCATGGTCTACCTTGGAGTCTCCTTCTAGTTGGAAAATGGGAAAAACCTTCAAAAGGCCCAAGAGGTGTGCATTCACCACCTCAGCTTACTCTCAGCTTGTAATGCTGAGCCCAGCCATCTGCCATTACTCAGAACTCATATCGATAGGTCAGGGTTGGTCACTGATCAATTTGTAATGTTTGCAATAACACTGACACCACATCACACCTGTCCATCTAAAGCTTTATTCAACCATCAAACAGATGCTTATTAGATCTGTTTGCTTGTTTGCCTGTGGTATCAACTCCCCCTTAAATATGACGCTATCAATAATTTTCCAAGCCATGATGCAATGCTTTGAGATTTCTCATTCAAGTAACCTCTGTGTGTAATGAAAGTCATAGTCTCCAGTATTCTAAAGAGATATTCTGAGGATCCCAAATTGGACACCTTCCTCAGTGTTTCAAAAAAGGTATTTGAGAGAAGGGGCAACATTGGCGCCTACTGCATATGTGTGAAAAGTACATTCCTTTACCTTTACGACAGATTTACAAAAGTTTAAATTTACTATTTAACACACGAGTTTACAGGATATTGGTAACACTGTAGAGGGGTAATGTGTAAAAGCTAACATGTGACTGTTTTTGGTATTAATACCAAAAAATGAAAATAAATCAATTTGGCACTCTCATTCCTAAGGATTATGATACCAAGTGCATGGCTACTTTTTAAATGATTATTTGAATTTCAAAAAGATTCTTATTGACAGTCACATCGTTGTTGCTGAGAAGTGATGGTTTGCTATTAAAGGGCCTTTCTGTAGTTGTGGGGGTCCTCAGTTAAAAGTCACGTCCATGTCTGGTTTCTTCTACCTTTCCTGTAACTCTTCATTAATTGAACTGTTGCGGCCATTCATCACCTCAAACAATTTGACCTAGCCCGAGTAACACAGCAGCTCATTTCCACTCTGCCTCTCAGGGGTGGCACTCTGCAAGCTAATGAAAAAGACAGAATATTTTGTTTTCCTACCATCACACCTCCTGATACAGTTACACAAAATGTTTTTTAAAAAAAGAAATACAATATCACAACCAATAAAAGTTGACTGTAGAGTCCCTTCACTTACTCTTCACTTCAGAGAGCAATACTTTATTTATTCTGTACGTGTACTTAATGTTTGGTACTGTGATCTCTCAAACCCCGCATGACACGTATTAATAAATCCTTGTTACAATATGTGGGTTCTTGTAAAGGCCTTCAGATGTCTGACAAATGTTCTAGAGGAGGCTTTAAACTAATTCTTGACTCTCAGCAATAATTAGATAGAAAACACATCATTAGATCAGCGTGTTTCCCTGACATCCATCAACTTGTCAGGACACAGCAAGCACCGTTGCAATATAGGCATAATATGGTAGCTACAGTTGTGCTGGAGTGAATCCTGCCTTCATTTAAATTACTCAAATGTAACATGTTGGAAGTTTTTCTTTGTCATTATTATATGCCGGGGTAATTTTTTGACAACATCCATTCTTGAGTATTGTGACTGTATTTCAATGTTTTGTTAAAAGCAGCAATAACTTGCACACGTGCATCCACACAAAAAAGGAATATATACTAAAATTATTTATTCACTATTAAAAAATGATTACACTGCGTCTTCCACTAAGTAAGCCTCCAGCGTTCTGAATGTTAAATTGATTGCATTAATACTGAATTACAGTATATTCCAACACAATTACCATTTCACTGAATACGTTATTGCTCATTATGTTTTTCCTCTATTTTACTCCAATATGAATGAACATAATGACGCTTCATTATTGCTGTGACATTTAATCAACAAGGGACACAGAGTTTTAAAAAGTCAACTTTCCTTTTTCCTAAAAAAGGCATCTGCCTCCAAATCAAAGACAGTATCTTGACAGTTTGTATTTACATGAATACATCTTAGTGATGGCTGAGCTGGAAGTGTCAAGATGAGGAAAAATGTTGAAATGTGTTTTGAGAGGAGAGGATGTTCATATTTAAACACATTTTATCCACTTCTTTGCACCCTTGGCATACTTAGAGCTGATGTAAAAACACCATTCCCATATAACTGAGTATGTGAGCGGCTAACATTATTTTCTCAATCCCAAGCCTCTGGGATGCTTTGTTGGGCTTTGTAGCTGTAATGCCTGGAAGCTGAATGTGAGGCTGTAGCACTCACTACTGGTGGCATTCCACTATAAGCCAGAGGCAGACCACAGGCTTTCCTCAGGGGATTTACACCGTAAAAAATGAGTCAGGCTGGTTTGCAACCCCTGGAAGTGGCAGTAGAACAGAGAAGGAAAAAGTGAAATGCTGCCATGAAAAATCTATCACCTTACACGTTGCAATGTATGTCATACAGTTGTGTAGAAATTACTTGTGGTTCGGAAAGTTGTGGCTTGCATAATGACTCCCTCTATTTTTCTTTTTCCATCTCATTTCCTACTGTTGCTTACTTTTTCATTCCTTTAACTTACACACAGATTGATATATGCACACGCACACAGACACAAACACAGCAAAAGAATATTTACTTGAGTTGCTTGTCTTTTTTATTTTATTTGTTTTATTTCCTAACCTCTCCAAATCTAAAAAAACTTCCTCCAAAACTTATAGCTACTGTTGATGGAGCCTCTGTTGTTGACATTTGGTGAGCAGCGCAATCCTTGCTTTAATTCAGTATGTGTGTAATGACAGTGGCAATATCACCACCAGAATGCTGACAGGTTGGCGTCTGACCGCTGAGGATGGAGGGATGTGCTATATCATCAGGAGACAGGCCAGAATCACAGCTGCTGAGGTGCCAAGATTGCATCAGAATAGAAGGGACTAAATCCTATCAAACAAGTCAGTGAAGGGAGAGGAGTCCACTCTCTCTGTGTTGAAGGAAGGGAAAGAGAAAGCTAATGAACAGAATTCAAGTCACAATGGCACAGAGACAATTTACAGCATCGTGTTAAAGAAAAGTCACAGGAAACGGAAACAGAGGTTGCTCTGTTCTTCACCGATGTAAGATTTGGTCAGCATCAATGTTTTTATACTTTAATACAGAAGATCCTAAAATGCTGACTGGCAGCCGAGTCTCAGGAGAGATTATTGCCACCTTTCGTGTGGGAGACCTGGGTTCAAATCCCCTGCATGAAAGGTACTACCTCTTGTAGGGGTCTCTAGGCAAGACCCCCTTACCCTACCTGTAAGTTGCTTTGGATAAAAGCGTCGGCCAAATGCATAAACATAAACATGGGATTTAACAATATTTCTCAGCCATGGACACATATAACATGAATGTCTCTTAGGTGAAAGAGACTGTTGATGTCCAGCCAATCATGTCGTTAAACTGAGCCAAGAACAGAGGTTTGATTCACAAGAGCTTTAAATGTGTTGTGGGAGAGTGCAGACGGACTCGCTCAGTAATCAACAAGATTACTTTTTACTCTACTTTTTGTACAAAAAATGCTTTAGCAAAATTTTAAAAAAAGCATAATTAAAGACAAATATCAATTTGTCTAGCTATATTTATCTAATGCAATAAGATATAATCTAAAATCATGTTTTCTGTAACCCCCAAAAAGTATGACATAGAGGTGCATTGCATAGAATCTGAATACATTTTATGACCCTCAAGCAGAACTTTGTTTTTTTACCTCTGTCTGGTCTCAAGAGTACCATAGATGAGAAGACTACTCTTTCTCCTCCTTATGTCAACACAGAGAATTTAACTTTGGGAGTGCAGAAATCAGTCTGTCATTAGTAAGTGCCATTAATTTGAATCCTGTTTTTTAATTATGGGTAATCAGCACAGCAATCGTCTCTGTCAGTGATAAGAGAGCCGAGCCACCTGTCAGTGCCAAACGGCTCTGTGGGTGCTCAGAGTACACGAGCAATCTTGAATTCTGTTCATTATATTATAAAATCAATTAATTCAGTAAAAATTAAGAATAATGCCAATTGATGATGTTGTTGCCCTATGATTCACCTGACATTCATTACGCTGACATGTCTCAAAATGTTCATAAATCTAATATAGATTTTGATCTGGATTTGATTGAATTCATTTTCTTGTCTGACATATGATATACCTGCAAGACTACTGATTGTGCAATGTTCTTAAAGTTCACATGACATAATGGTGTTCTCACTTGCACAGCCACAGTCCACATGCGTAATTGAAGTCTCACCATTCGACCCCATTATCGTGTCTTGGTGAGTTAGAATAATGAGTTTTCAAGTGTTACAAACTACCTCAGCTGCAAAAAGTAACAAAGTGCCCGACTGCAGTTGTTACAAATGGGGGACAAAGTTTCAACAAATTTTAGGCTCAACGAGCATGTGTTTGTGTTTCTATCTTAAGAGTGAAAGAAAAAAGAGGAAAGAGAAAAAATCTGAGATTCTGTGTACCAAATTATGACTGTATTTCCCAACAAGGACCATGGCTACGTCATAAAAGCTACTACTGCAGCAGTGTTCCTGATGTTGACATGTTGATACTGACTAAAAGATAAATATAGTAAGTCCTGTTCTGGTAATCGTTTAAAAACTCATCTGTGTAATTTCAAATAGTACATTTTAACTTTTTTTGCAGAAGGAAACCTCTCATTTTTTAAAATTGCTTTGGATATGACTATCTCTTCTTCCTTGTTCAAAGCACTTTGAATTGTTTTGTACATGAAATGTGCTATACAAATAAATTTGACTTCAACTTTGACTTGTTCACCGTATGGGGGATATCCTGCCATCCTCTCCACCTGCCAGCAACAGACACTAGCCTTCTCTGTCTCTGCAAGCGATTCTCAAGAGAACGGAAAGAATTCTACAAAGTTGTATGCATGTGGCAGCATCATAATGGTAATAAATCCAGATTTCAGTAATCCAGATGCTTCTGGTTCTTGGAGCCAGGCAAACCCAGAACTAGTAGCTTGCAGTTACTATCAGAGGTTTTCCTGTTCCTGGGAGTAGCGACATGCAGCAGAGGCAAGGCCAAGCGAGAAGCCACAACATTCAGCTAACCCGGAACTTCACGTCAATTGCTCCTAGGTTTGCCCATTTCCCAGTCCTATCTCTCCCAGTGCTCCTGATTCTGGTAGCTTTGGTGGTCGGCTCCCGTTTCACAGGCCACATGTAAGTTTCTCACCACCTACAGCACATTTGTTTGCCTTGCTTTCTGCTTTGTTCTACACCTAGCCTTTATTAACTCCTCCTCAGCTTGGAAGCTTCTCATTTAATCTGTTCCTCACAGAACATGCAAATTAGGTGTTAGTCCATTAGTCCATAGGATTGTCTGGTTCCTCCAAATAGTCTGTGTAAAACATACAGGCTGTCTGAATCCCTTTTACTGAGACTTTGGGTGGTGCTCTGGAAATTCAAAGCAGAAATCCACAGTCATGGCAATGACAGCTGATTTCTTCTGTGATATGTCTTATGATACATTGAAAAAAAAAAAAATAAAAATCACAAAAAAATATTATGACATGTTAAAAGTTGTGCTGTTTCATCATAAGGGAACTTTAACATTTTAGTGGGCTGATATATATATATAGTAATTAATATAGTAATTAATATAGAATTTACAAAGATAATGAAAAGGGAAATGCACCTTTTTCACACTTTTACAGGCCACTTAAGATACATATAATTGTGTTTGCAGTTAAATGCAGCTTTTTCAGACTTACTTCAGACTTACTTACATTGCTGATTTGCTGTTTTCATTTGATCAAATGGATATCTGAAGGTGTTGGTATGGCGACTTTGCACTTCTACAATAATGGCTGATTCTGATTTTAGGTGCTTCACATCAGTGAATGTGAGTGTACTTGTTTGCAACTGCTGCATTGCACAAGCAGCTTTCCACATCTCACTTTCAGCATTCTAATGCCACACAGTTGGGTCCTGTCTGTTGTCAAGAATCAAATGATCACCTATTAATTCACCTGCTGGTTCAGTCTAACTTATTCCAAGAATTCAACATCTCATAAATACCGGTATGTGCACTCAATCTGTGTAAACCACAATGGATTCCAAAGTTAATCACCAAACATCTGGGAGGACACCTGCATTAAAAAACACATTTGTTTCACACTTGTTTTTCATGGTGACTATAAAGCAAGCCCACACTACCAGTTCTTGTTTTTCTTTCCATAGTCTTGACTTAATCTTAAGTTCTCAGTAATCAGGACCTTTGACCCATTTCTGAATAAAACACATCTTTGATTTTTCAGCCTTTCTTGGTTTTGTTAATCATTTTTCTCAACAGAAAGATGAAAACAGGGAAAATGCTAATTATATTTTGTTACTTCAAACTGTTCAACTGTTTGCTGTCATAGAAGACAGTACTTTTTTTTAAACTTCATAAATATAACACATCTTATCACAAGGTTTAATAAAGAAGAAAAATGACTGGATATCTTTTAACAACTGTTTCATTTTTATTTTCCATATTAATTTTCTTATGTTTGGCTAATTTCAGCTGTAGTGGAAATTTATTTAACAGTGGAAATTTATAACAAAATGTTATAACATGATCATACAGTTTTATCAAGAAATATGATTTATACTGAGCTCTGCAGCAGTTAAATCATGCATCAAAATCAAAGGAGAGATGATTACAAAGTATTCAGTGGCAAGAACAGGGGTTGAATGTGAGTAATACTTCCATTTTTGTGGAGCGCAAAGTCAAGTGAACAGTGTTATGATGGGCAACTGGGGATGTGACGTCATCACTCAATATCCAAGTCTAATGATAAACAGAGAGTTTTTCTCTGCACCTCCTCTGTCGATCATCAAACAGGCTCACCTTGTCTTTTCTGTCACTCAAGATCGATAAGAAAACAGCCCGTGCCTTTTTCAGTAACTCCACTCTCATTCAAATCAATATGCCACATGAAGAGCTCGGACTTAATTTCTGCATTAGCACCATGAAAACTCTCAGCCTCCTGAGAAGTATGTAACTGCTATGACAAGGTTTTTCATGTAACCTCCCCCATTTGTATAAGTGGTGCATCATTGTGTGCCAGTACACATAATGACTTGTGTGTTTCTTCAGCACTTCTCTTACTTCACAGAGTCTGGTGTAAAATCTCAAAGCAGGCGAAGAGAGCAAAATCAATAATCTATTCTATTTAATGGGTTGGAGTGTCACAGTAACAAGATAGGAGTGGATGAAGCGAATCATCCATTGCCAAATCTTAACAGAAGGTAGCAAACAGTCTCTCCCTTTCCCTTCCCATCTTTCTGCCTCTGTCTTCCTTCTATCATATGCACAGTTGCACTTATATATACGTAGGTATATACTCTTCCTTCCTTTGTACTTTTAACAATTATGCCATTGTATATAGTTATTAATAAACAGCATTTGTCTTTTCAGAAGCCTTTCATCTTTGCCGCAGCATCTTGTTATAAAATGTTCATCATCCACTAAAAGTTTCAGTTTTTTGATCCACTATTTACTTGGGTCACTTGCCCACAGTCACAATATTTAAAAAGGAATGGGAGTCTCTGTTGCTTCCACTGAGTTTAAATAGTAATACTGTCTATTGTACTTTGCTCTGCCATCCCGTACATATAAAATAATTTAAGACTTTTTACTTGGATACTGGCTTCAGTCATTGATGTTTTGATGGCAAGCACCAAATTAATCTCTGTGATTAAGCTTTACTGGACGGTGACGGTTTCATTTCTTGTACTACAAATAGAATATTTAGCTGAAGTGGTTCTCTATTGCTGTAATTTGGCATGCAATATTCGCAGCACAATGACCTCAGACTTGGATGATAGAAATTAGATATAATTTGATACAACCGTATTGTCAGCTGATTTTCCTGCATGCTACAGAGCAGCGTGATTGGAGTTGCAACTCCTTTCTCCTTTTTCAGTAACACCCGTGGAAACCTTGACTTTTTGTAGATTTCTGCTTAGAAAGATGAATTATTGTTCAATTTATGAGAACAATGGTGGATAATATAAGGTCACCAGTATTTGTGCCATCATTTCTGTTAATTCTGCTTAGCGTCTTGGCTTTGCAAAATTATTTACTGGAAAAACTAGCACCTAACACCTTTAACTTATTGGTAACAATACAATAAGACTGTACAATACAAAATTCTGAACAAGCTATTCATTCAAGAGTTTGCTTTTTTGCAAATAACTCTTGTTATAGTTGTAGAGAATGCCATCCTTTAACGGAGTGATAAAGCTGTAAATATAACGTGTCCTGTGTGAAAAGGACATGCTTTTAACCTTTACTGATTTTACATTCTAATAAAGCCCTTACTTTACAAATGTAACAAGCTGCAGACTTCCAAACAGATGACACACAAAGACCATATTTAGATTAATACTCCCATAGTTCTACTTGATCTCCCACACATTACCTGAACAAGTGACAGAGATATACACAGGATTTAATGAAAGTAGGAGAATGTGTAAATGAATTGGTTGGACAAGGGGATGGATGAAGAAGAAAGAGGCATACACGATAAAGAGGAAAAGCAAGGGAAGTTGAGAAACATGGCGCAAACAGGACATAGCATGTAGCTACCTAGAAGTTTTGACCGGTCAAGCATTAAACCATTCAACTTAGCCACAGTTTGGTGAATGTGTAAAGTTAAGACTGAATCAAACTTGTAATGCTCAAATTGCTATATGTTTCAGTCTCTATGTTCTGATAATTTCCCTGAACCACACTCAATGCTGTTAACATCAAACAGAAGATAAGCTATGTTGTGTTTTGCTCCAACATGATATAGACAGTATTTTATCATCTTTTAAATTGGATTGTGGGATTAATAGCTTCAGATGTAAGGTGATGCAACAGTATCAGAGCCCCGCAATCACTGGATTATAAACCATTCAGGCTTTATTCATCATCAGTCATATGATTTCTGGGACAATGATAGGAGCCTCGAATCTGGGCTTGATCTAAAATTGCCCTTCCAACTTCACAACTTCAGTTCATGCATCACATCTCTAGCTTCTGCCTTTTGTAGGACACTCTTATCTAAAGGGCTCCTAAGACTGTTATGAATTTAGTGACTGGCCAGAAGAAATGTTTGGGTAGATGAAGTGTAAGAGTGTAACATCTATATCAATTCCTCAATGCATGTTTTCCCAGAAGAACAATGCAATATTACAAAACAACCATTGAGTTTTTAATGTTTGTGGCTGATTGATGTTTATGATGTACTACTCAACTGATAATGTATTGAGGGTACATGAGGGTACAAACAACCTTGACAGTCATTTGGGCTGGAGACCCTGATGTACATACTGTGCCACTGAGAGGAACCATCAGCTCACTGAATCTTATAGTAGTCTCATTGTGTGGGCATATGTGTAATATATACTAGTTTAGTATTGACACATTTAATGAAATTATCTTAACTTAAAATAATTAGGGTGCCGCTGTAAATCAGAAGTGCTTCTGGAACCCTGTATCCCTGTTCACCTATTTTAATAGTTATTTCTGGATGGCTAAACTGCTTACTCCACGCAGAAGCTGGAAATCTGTCAAGAATGTATTCTGTCAAAAGCATTAAAGTGGTTCAAATCATACTTAGAAGACAGAGACTACATTGTGTTTATAAGTAATCACACATCTGATCAGACAAAAATAGCGCATGGGGTTCCCCAGGGTTCAATTCTGGGGCCCTTTTTTTTTATTAACATTTGCATGCTCCCTCTAGCTCAGATTATGCAAAGCAGCAAAATGTGATACCACAGTTATGACCCACAAATCTACATCATCATATATCCAGGGGGGTTTCATTTGAAACCCTCATGATGTGCCTCAGACAAAAAAACAACAACTTGGTGTTTCAGAATTTCCTTCAATTAAACAAAAATCACTGCCTTTGGAGCCAAGGAAGAATGGCTAAAAATCTCTGCTTAACTTTAGTCTGTAATGTTAACTACAATTAAAGGGATTTATGTATAAGAATGGTTTAGAAGAGCTGATCCATGTACTGTCTCAGTAGACTTAAATACTGCAACAATGTATTTCCTGGTCTGCCTAAAATATTGATATGACAGCTACAGCTGATTCAAAATGCTGTTGCTCAAGTGGTCACGAGCAGAATAACCAGAAAAGTGGTCACTCTAATCCTGAGGTCTGTCCATCAAAGAGTTGTTTTTAAAACACTATTCTTGGTTTATAAAGCTTTAATATTAACATGCCTCAGATGTCTGGTAAGTTATGAACGTTCAAGACATAGTTCAAGAGATAGTACTTCAACCTTTTATGGACTGGATATGTGGAACAAACTCCCAAATAGCTGCAGGTCTGAATCAACTCTTGGTTCATTTAAATCAAAACCTTAAGACTTCCCTGTTCACCACTGGATTTAATTGATTGATTTAACTGAATTGAAGGACATTGAACAACATTCACTGAACTATACATGTCACCCTGTTTTGGTTTAATTATTTTCCCTTTACAATAAATTTTGTTTTAATGCTTTTATGTTCTATGTAAAACACTTTGAATCAACTAGTTGTCTCATTTTCCTAGATTAATATAGTTGCCTTGCCTATGTTATAAGCTAATAACTGCATATGTATTTTGTATTTGATGTGTTATTTTGTTTGTGTTGCCTTAACTGGACAACGTCTGATGTTAATAAATCTCATCAGCACTGGACACAGCTTAGCAAACAAGGAATGTTAGAACGGTGGCCCTGAAGCGCAAATCACAACGGCAAATCAGAAAACACAATGTCTGCCATGTCTGCTAGTGGTTGTCACTACAACATTCTCAGCAGTACGTTAGTGGGACTTTTCTATAACAAGTTGTCATTTTGTCTTGGTGCAACATTCTGAATCAGCCCTAAATCAGGCCTTCATAGGATTTGATAGGCATAGTATGCGTTCTGGTTTGAATCCCAGCTGGAGCCTTTTGGCATGGAGTTTGCATGTTCTCCCTGTGCATGCAGGGATTCTCTCCGGGTACTCCAGATTCCTCCCACTGCCACTTGAAAATTGACGTTATGAGTGTTCAAGCATGGTTATTTGTCTCTGTGTTGAATAAATGAATGGATGTGTTGGAGTGTGTGTGTTTTCACTTGCTGTAACCATGTTTTTTCAGTAAATGCATGTCAAAATAATAAACAATACATAGACAGCCAATAACATCATATTTTTACAGCCCACATCCATGAGAGAAAATATAACTGAAACACAAAAGCATCTGATGACACAGTGGTGAGTATGACTCAGTGAAATATGTGTTTGACCTCAGTATAGGAGAGCAGGGTTTGAACCTTGGGTTTACATTTATACTTTGAGAGTAGACAATAGGTTATATTTTAAACATCCTGACTTTGAATGTCATGCATTAATGTACCCACATCTAAAAGGGAACCCTATACAGCAACAAAAGGTGGACGATTCAAGGACAAGTTTTGTGTACTTATAGACGACCTTTTTTGTTTTGGTGGGTGGAGGCCGCTTTGTTGATGTAACAGCAGCTGATTTGCAGAGGCGGACCACAGTAATAGAAAATTCTGTTTGTATACAGGATTTTTGTGAGGTTACTCGCTGCCACATAAGAAGATTTTATGCATTTTGCTGCATTTTGATTACTTGGAATGTATATTAAATGGTGACGTCAGCCCACACATTTGTACAGATTAGTAATTGTCTGACACCAACAGCTTCCTCATCATTAGCAGAGCATTAGAATGTATTTACATTGAATACATTGAGTTGTGGAGACTGCACGGGGATGTGGTGGTTAGCATCATCGCCTCACTGCAAGAGGGTTCCTAGTGCAAATGTATGTGTGGAGTTTGCATGTTCTTCCCAAATATAATCGGGTTTTCTCAAGATACTCCGGCTTCCTCCCAAAACATGCATGTCAGGTTAATTGGTGACTCTAAATTATCCCTAGGTGTGAGTGTGAGTGTAGATGGTTGTTTGTTTTGTTTGTCTCTATGTGGCCCTGAGATGGACTGGACCTGCCTCTCGCCCAATGACAGCTGGGATAGGCTCCAGCCCCCCTGCGACCCTGAGCTGGATTAAGTGGGTAATGAAAATGGATGGATGGACATTAAATTATGATTGAAAACTGATTGATTGATAATTTGTAGGTCTAATAACTTTTAAATGTGGTTATAACATCAAGATATTGAACAAACAATCACTTTGTTTAGCTTTGAGTTGAAACAGGGACAGTATTTGATAACATGGAAAAATCTTTACTCATTTGGTATGGTAAATGGACCTGTATAGTGCTTTTCTAGTCTAACTGACCACTCAAAGCGCTTCACTACATGCCGCATTCACCCCACTCACACAGCACGTCTTAAGATTCTTAACTACGTGCTTTTTTTTTCTAATCATTCATACACACATTCATAACCCAGTGATACACTGGGGAGGCAACGTGGGGTTCAGTGTCTTGCCCAAGGACGCTTCGACATGTAGCCTGGGGAAGCCAGAGTCGAACCACCGACCTTCCGATTGGTGGGCGACTGCTCTTCCTCCTGAGTTACAGCCGCCCCATTTAATTGATGGATGAAATATGGTCAACAGAGAGACATGGTTTCAACTTCTTTAATGTTTCAGACAATATGTTATATACCATAAGATGCTTCTTAGACATTGTAAACAGGAAAGTTGAATATATCAGTAGAAAATCGTTTGGTAGGATTTTAGGATTTATAACTTCTAAGCTATGCAGACGAAATGTTCCATCAGCAATATAACAGTGTAATGGTGCTACTCTTCTCATGTGGCTGTTAAGTCTGGTTGTCAGAGGTGCTTTCCAGCAGGCACTGTTAAATTCAGTTCCCATTAACATAATTTTTACTTATTTTTGCAATCTTGGTGAAATCTGGGCTAAATACGAAGGTTATGTCAACATCTTCAACAATTCATTTTCAACCAAAAATTGTTACGTGGGATAATAAAATGAAGTCAATTGTGACAGGTGACATCATTTTTTATGTTTCCTCAGTGATCAAATGTAGTCTAATTGGCTCATTACGTCTTAAGAAAATACATGTTTCTTTCAGCTTTCTCAGTACTTGTTCCTCCATTTGTTTTTAAACAGTGAACATCTATCAATATGCCTGTTGTTGTCAAACAATAGTCAAATTTGGCCAAAAACTTGTTTATCACAAACTTTTCTTATTCACAAGCAGTGTGTATTAGTAAGCTGAAACCTCAGTGTCCCAGTTACAACTGATGTTTTCATTAGGTCTACATTATCAAAATGAAATATATTGTTCCTAAAAGGTCTCGCCATCTAACGCTGCCTTTTTTTGTTTGTTTGTTTGTTTGTTTTGTTGATAGGATTATCTATTTACAAATCTAAAAAGAATGAGACCAGTGGTAATTGAAATTCCAACACCAGATTTGAATCCTCGTCACAGGACTTATATTATATATTATACTTTGGAGACGGATTGTAATTTTTATTTATTTGTTTTTATTTCGCGTTTCTTTGTTTGGTTCGAATTACTCACAAACTCCCTATGAAAAAGAGCTTCCATGAAAAGTACTAAAAAATACCTTTTGTAAACACAATCATACATACATACCCATTCTGTTTATTAATAATACACAGCCTATATCTATCTTGCAGCTAAGAAGCCATTGGATTGCACCATTTGAAGAACCTTCACAAACAAACGCATTAATCCACAATCCGACTCTTATGGCTGAAGCAAACACTTACAATGAATATAATTTGATAACACACTGAAGAAACCAAGCATTTCTGTGCCTTGAGAAAAATGGTGATACTGAAAATGAGTGATTTATAATGGTGAAATTTGCTCTACATTATGTTATTTGGTTGTAGAAATGTATCATAATGACATTAAAGCTTGCATTGTTTACTAGTGTTCTGAGCTGCTGGGATGTGAAAAGTAATTTTCTAAAATGATTCTACAGTCTTGACTGCTGGGATAGGCTCCAGCCCACCCGCTACCCGATTAACGGATTGACTGTATAGAAGATGGATGGATTCTACAGTCTTAAAATCTAATGTGTAAACTCTAGCTGCATCTCAGAGCTCTTAGCTTTGAATTAACCAAGCAGCATTCTTTAGACAAATACTTACTGTACAGTCACTTCTGATCAAAAAGGAAGAGAACGGTGAGTTGAAAAGTAAACACGATTAGTCCATTACCTCACTGACACTCCAATCTATTTTGACTTACATTGTGGGGCTTTGCCCATTTTCAGAGTCAGTCGGTTGTTATTAGCTCAAAGATTTGTCCAAAGCTCTGACAGTGATATGATATTAGGGTTAGTATTACAGCAAGCCATGTTTCACTTTTGGAGGGGTGAAACAAGTGCCTTGACTCCTCGCTCTGAGGATGGCAGAGGGCAGAGGGTAGAGCAGCTGCAGACAGCTCCAGCTGCCTGGAAGCTCAGAGCAGCCAAAGGCCGAGGACACAAATGTGTGACACAGTACTGAGGAAATCAGCACATTTCATCAGAAAAAAAGCAGCAGCTGAATGGCCTGTGATAAAAGCTCTTACTGAGTCATTTCGAGAACTGGCGGCAATGCTGAAAACTGATTGCATGCATTCACTACATCTCATTTCCTGCTCTTTATTTCCAACAAAAAGTCACCATTTCAAGATTTTGATAGCAGGGGGGAAGAAGCCATTTTTAAATGATTTATATGCATATGTGCTCATCTAAGTCAGAGTGTGGCTGCAGGAGATAGAGCATTTAATTCTGTGATTGAGATGCCAAAGATCTGCAGTATTTTTCCTATTATTATTGCGACTGCTGTGACTTATAATAGCGTTGATTTAAGTTGCAAGATTTGTAACCTCTCACGAAAAAGACTACATTTACTGTGTATTGAGGAGACATATTAAAAGTATGGCTGCCTTTAATTATCTATTTTCAGCAGTGATTTATTTTTTAACTGTTATTTTCCAGTATGTAGAACACCCACCCACCCCCCCCCCCCCCCCCCCCACCCCCCACACACCACCACCACACCCCCACCTTAAATCGTAATAATATATGTGATGTGTTTTGTGCTAAGATTTTCAGTTTGAAATTATGAATTGCACACAAAAAAAGATCAAAAACCCCTCATATAAACAGCAGCTATAGAACATGTGAATATGTTAATAGGCCTACGTCCCTTTTTTAGTACATATATAATAATACAAATATATGCACTACTGCAAACCACCCCATGCAGGGAAATAAGTACGTACGTAATCATTATCAAATAAGGCATCGTGCTAATTTGGAACAATTCTAGGTTATGAAAGATATATCAATAATATATAAATATCATCCTCAAAGAATACAGCATCAAAGTTTGTATATCTTTCAGTCACAAGAAAGCGACTGATTGAAACAATCCTTTGTATATTGGTAGAAAGAATTTCCTCTGTGAAAATATTCATCGTCATCACCTCCTTATCTAACGCAGCCTGCTCATCTTCACACAAACTAACCAAGGGAGCAAACAGAGGCATCAGTGAGCAACTATGACGCTTCATTTAATTAAAATGGTCAAATATTTTAACAGGTACTTCAGAGAGGATTTTGAAATAAACTATGTTAAAGTTAAAGGTTAAAGATCTCTATTGTTAGTGTCACAACACACAACGCATACAGAAGCATAAGGAGCATATAAACTTTACATAAGAATAAAAGTTAAATAAGCGTGCCTTCATAAAATCTTAAAACTACAATATAAATATTAGAAGTAAAAATGCTGGGATTTTAATAATCAACCAAAAGCTTATACGTCTGTTTTTGACTCTAAGTTGCAAAACATTGTTTTGACGTAATTTAGACAGATCAACTTGCTCCAATTTTATTTATTCTGATGTTGATTCCATACAAAGGGAGCAGCATTACTAAGTACCTTTTTCCTAATTCAGAATTAAGAAAAAATTTGCAAATAATCCTTGTACTTTTCCTAATATTTCAAATTCAGCAGAGCAATCTGACTCTTGTTGCATTTTGAACCATAACTGATTTGATGAGCCATTTTCAGTTTCACTGTACTGTGTGTACTTAGACGTGCATGGTTTAATCTTTGAGACAAGCAAATGCTACTGGCACTTTTTCCTTGTTGATAATTGGAAATTTCTAGTTTCCGTTTGCTATTCAAGACAGCATCAATAGTGCAATAGCAGACTCTGGCATAAAAAAGATAAAAATAAAAAAAATTGGAGAAGCGTTGTCCATAAAGGAATTTAAAACATGGAATGGACTGACAGCAATACCCCAGGAATATGGGGCCGATATGTGACAGAAGAATTATCTAGTTTAGTCTTGAATGTTAACTGCTGGCTTGCATTCCTGTCTGCAGTGCTTTGTTTTTCTACTGTACTGTACTCTATGCTCTCTAATATGGTAAAAACATGCTTCAAAGGTTATTGAGGATCATTTTTGTCCATATTTGTCCACTGCATGGTAACAAAAGCTCTATGACCAATCTCAAAAGAGGCACATCTCATGGAGGAGAGGGATGGATTAGAGTCAAGAGGCTCACTGCACCCCCTTAAACCGACTGCTATGAGCATATAGGTGCAAATGCATGGTTGAAAAAGGAGCTGTTGTACTGTGTTATTGTGGTATTTTGTCCAAAGTATGTCCAACATTTCGTTAAAACCTCAGGAAATAGTTTCAGCTTGGAAAAATATAGGTCTCTTTACAGAAACGCTTGATAATGGAGGTTCCAATACAGTTTAAAGAAACATTCTGAGGCCTATAGTTAAATAAATGCTGTTACTCTTTTTGTAATCAGTTGCTTATGTACTTGTTCAATTCTTAACCTAAGACTTACAGTAAGCTAGTAGGTTACTTATGAGTCCCCCACAGAGCTCTGGTGTGTTGGTATTTCCTTCCCAGAACAAGAATGTTGTTTCTATGAAATAAAGTGTTAAATTTATGGTATTTGACTCTGACTACAATTAAGAAGAGGTTAGTGCGTATTTAGGGTATTTGGGAGCAGAGAGATGCAGATTTATTAACTCTTTAGCTATTGATTTATGCTGTAGAATTTTCTCCCTTACTTTTGGGGGCCACACAGAATTGCGGTATGTCATATTCGAAGCTGGATGTAGGGGTCTGAAGTTGTGGTCAGAATTGGTGAGCAGCTGAGGGCAACCCAAGAATTCATTGTTGGAAAAAAAAGAAGACTTTTTATATTGCTGACTCAGACAGTACCCCTCCTGAATCAGCACACTGCTACAATATTTGAGGTCATGAGGTGTAGTTGGTCTTAAAGGGGCTTTGTTACATGCTTTTTTTGGCAGTGGAGAATGAATGGTATAAAGCATTGGAACACACTGTAACACACCATAAAGTCCTCTCCAGCAGCGGTCACAAAAAAATCAAAAATTTCTTGATGGATCATGGGGGTTGCTAAGATAGTGTTGTGCTACTTTTTTGTTCATGACTTTATTGGACAGTTTCTTGTGCAGTCAAACTGTGTTGTGTCGGTGACCTAGAATTCAACCATCTTCACCAATTTTCTAGTCAGAAGAAGTTGGCCATTTTGTACTTGTATAGGCTGCACCGGATTATAAAACCGCGGGTGTCCACATTGTAATATGAGATATTTATACAGAAAGATGTTACACCTGAGGATTTTTTAACTTTTAATTAAATGTGTATGGTAACATAAACAAATAAATACTGTAAATGCTTTTTTTCCCGAACAGTGTCTGTAACACTTCGTTGTAACTCTTCGTTGTCGCTCTAACAATCTCATCTCAGATTAATTGCCTTTCATTTAAAAGCTGCATCATATGCATTTCTTCGTTTGTTTTCTATGTTGAGTACAAATGACCGATTTACAATAATTTAGTAGTGTAAGTAGTGTTTGATTTATCGTACAGTTTCATTGGACCACTGTGAACTATTCGTTAATTTAATTGGTCTAATTTTACGAGGCAAAATGCTTTTGGCGGCATGATGAAAAAAGAAAAAAAACATATTAGCATAGTATTATAAGCCGCAGTGCTCAAAGCCTGCGAAAAAAGTAGAGGCTTATAGTCCGGAATTTACGGTACTATTACAAGGTGCAATACAGAATTAAACAGTTAAAGGGATCAATGGAAAACCTTGAGTGTTTACAGATTTAGAAATATACAACAAAAAATGGGTACAGTGGTTGGTGTCATCATCTCATAGCAAAAAGGTTCTTGGTTCATATCACTGCTGGGGTCCACATGTTCTTGCTCTTATTACTTTTCACCAGAGCTACGCATGTAAGGTTAATTAGTGACCATTTGTGGGTTTTGGTGTAAGCATGTATGGTTGTTTCTGTGTTAGCCCTGTGATTTATGTCACTTTCTATTTCTTTTGCGTTCTCTGCCCTACAAAGAACAAACTTCCAGTGTAACCCCAAAACTGAAATAAATGAGAAAATGTTATTTTTCAGCATCATAACACCACCAGTATTAATGCACATGTTTCGTACTATTTACTTCAGATTTCGGTTTACATGTGATAGATATAAAACTACAGCCAGGTTACAGTGTGTTTGTATACACCAGTTAAAAAAGACTCATCTCAGGAGTTTGCATTTGCTTTTCCAATTATGTCAAATATTCCTTTCTGTACATTATGTGCCCACAATTACATTTCAGCTGATACAAACTGTTAAATTTGTTTCCAAATGGTGAACTAAAAGATCACCAAATGTACTCCTTTTTCATGAGCAAATCTAATTTGTTTCTAACATCTGTGACGGAACATCTGGTGCTTACCAAGGAGACAATTAGAAATCCATCAATCAATACTCTTTTTTGCAGCTAACTCAGATCATGTTCTGTCAAAAAGGATGGGCAATAACAAGCAACTGTTGGCCATAATGTCTCAGGCAAAGCTGTACTTTTTTGGTACCGAGTGGAAAAATTATTTGTGAGTTTGAATAGTAATGATTTGTGTGCATTAGGCTCTGTTAGTGAATACAGCAAGTTATCTTGATGATTAAAACTAATTGTTGTGGAAATGCTCAGCTCCTACACTAATTCTCTAAAATGCAAAGGGTGATTTAAAAATTTGTTGAAAGGTGATTGTATTCAAGTAAGGGAGTGTTCTTAGTAAATGCAAGGTTTTTCTCTTGGCTACAAACTCACTATTAAGCAGCCTTGTACTATGACAGTGATGGAACAAAGTATTCAGAACTTTTACATACAAGCTTTATGAAACTGCCAATAATATAGTATAAAAACAAATACTCTGTTTCAAGTTGTAGTCACTTATGAGAGGTCTAATGAAAAAAGATCTGTTAATGTTGTCTAACTGAAACATTTGATAACATCTGTAATTTTAGAAGTTTGCATGGAAAAATCACAATATGATGGTACTGTACACAATTCCCAGAAATCTCAATTTTGACCCTAACCAGACATTTGTGAAAGATCATAACTCAAAAGGTAGGAAACCAGTTTAGTAAGTGTGCAAATTTTTGTTTCAGTGATATCTGATTCATCCTTTGCTTGTGACAGCTAGTCTTCATCAGGCAGTTTGGATCAGATTTACATAAACAGCAGATTTATGCTTGATTTCCAGTGGAACTACTTCCTGATATTCCTTACTGTCTAAACCTGGCCAACAGGTTTTGAACAAATAAGGGACCATGGAAACCATAAATATATTCATATAAATTTCACTGTATATAATAAAATATGCTAAAAAGACTACCATATTTACAGCAGAAGTATAGTAACTGAAGAAGAGTAAAGTCTCTAAATGGGAGGTCAAATTAATGATACAAGGAGTTACACTCCCCAGTCAGTGAGAAACCTTAGATAATCTCTGAAGTCTAACAGCTGCTGTGAACTGTGCGTGCTGCAGGGAGCTCCCTCATGGTGATAGACTGAGGTCCCCCCCGACCCCCCATCCTTCCATTTCACCTGGAGTGCAACATTCCACCATGATCATCTTCAGGCATTCTGACGCATCCTCTAATGAGCTCTACAGCCAATTATGATCCTATGGAAACCCCCAGTCCCCTTATTTGCATCTGCTACCATGCATATACTACAAATAGCTGAGGAGAAAATTCTTGCTTGAATGCATAACATTGCTCTGGGGACAGTAAGATGGATTTGCTATGACTGGGTACTATTGTGCTGGTATATCCCCTTCAAATAAGAATGTCCCTCGCCACAACTCTCCCTACTGGGACAATCTGCAGCATGACGAAGTGCAATTATGTGCCGCATAATAGCCAGTCCTAACCCTAACCCCATTTAAGACATGAAGGGCAAAGTAAAACCCTGTGGGACATGCTGTTACTGTGGAAAATTGGGAGGGAGAGTAAGTGTGACACATTGACTGAAAAGACAGGCAACAATGGGCAAATAATGGAAGGTTGCGCCTCTGCCTGACATCACCAAGCAGAAGCAGCTTGTTCAGCGTTTATGGCTCTGCTTGGGAAGAGATACATAGAGACATTAGGATGTGTTACGACTGTTACTGTAAGTGAGGTTTCTAAACAACCGACCTGTTGGCAAATCATTTAGGCATTGTCTGGCATCTGTATCGCTTTAAAAGATGAGATGAAAACCTTACATCTATAAAAAAATTAGACACTTTTTCAAAGGGATCTCAGAAATTTTTAAATTTTCACATGAAAGAATGGCATATAATGCATTTCAAGCAAACTCAAATAGGAAACAACGCAGTATATACCATTTGTTTTGTGCTCAATAAATGCCACTTGTTGTTTTGAGATTGCTTAAAATGCATCATTTCTAAACAAAGTATCACCTTTCAATTTAATCTTCATGTAAAAAAAACTAAATACCCTAAAAGCATGAACTTCACAGTACAGCTGTTGTCACTGTATCTCATCCACTCCCACTCTTAATTTTTTTTCATCTTGTATTTTTTTTTTAAGATATCTTTCTTTTTACACCACAACAAATCGTCTCCATCATTTCCACTTAAGTGACATTTACAAATGAGGGTAAAATCAAGAAGGCAGTGGATCTCAAATTGGAAAAGACATTGAACTAAAGATAATGCCACAGGCTCCTTAATATCAAACCAAATGATATGAAAAGTCAAATGATGTGACATTTTTGCAGCGCTGAATTTTATGCTCCCACCCTCCTCAATGCAGCACTTTTTTTAGAAGCCTTTATTTAAATCAGTTTAAAGTAAAAGCTTGATAAGATTAATGTTATATGGGGGAGTTCTGAACATCACATATACCCAGAAGAAAGTATTTTCTATATTAGAATTAATAGAAGTAAAGGTTCAATGAAAACAAACAGAAATTAAAGTTAATGCAGTTTCACATTCGAGAGGAAATTAAGCTATTTGGACTTGCCTTTAATACTCCTCACAGCACATTTCCATGATTATTACTGTGCCTTCAGGCCATAAACAAAGAAAATCTATCTGGCACAGAGGGGGAACATATGATGATTTTATTTCACCTACTTACTGCATGCTGGTAAAATCTTCATGCAGTCCATAGACTTCCGTGACATCCTGGATACCCAATGACATCCAAACAGTGTTTCCTCTATGAATGGCTAATTCCTCAGTTACTTTTAGCCATGTATCATTCTGATGGTTGTTTTTTTCTGTCTTGCTCCCCTCAGATGGGTCTCTCAATCACTGTTATTCAAAGTCTACTTTCAGTGTCTTGAAATGCAGCTAATTTGGGTTCATTTGTAAGACTGAGAACAGAATGAAGGGTCAGGGTCATTGTCTAAGCAAGAGCTGAATTATACAGGCTCTAATGAGATCAGACTGATGAAGGCCATCAAGGATAACATAAAACCTTATCAGCTGCAGATTAATACAGTCAGTTTGAACATTTACAGTGTCTGTATACAAATATGTCCCCTTATTACCTCCAACAATTCTCAGGTTGGTTTCTTGCCCTTTAAAATCATGTCACTGCAGTTCTGAAATAATTATCCATATTGATAAAGCTTTGAAACACACAGCTGTAAACATTGTATAGTCTTATGTTATAGCTAATTAACACCTTGACCTTACTACCTGTGATATGTGAGACAGGACAGGGAGAAAATCCCATCTTGCCAAAGTATTTCATCTCCCTGCTGAACTCATGCCCTTTGTTCCATTACGTTTGATTTGGAAACCTGTTCACGGTCCAGTGGCTCCCATTTTCTCATGGGAATATCGACAGGGAGCCTTCATTTTTTCTAATCCTCTTTGTCATTCAAGACCAGATGTCGATTCAATAATTATATTTCCATCTTCCAGGCAGATCTGTGTGAAGGATTGGTATGTAAAACAGCAAGACTCACAATAACTTTACAAAGATAAAAAACCTCACTATTCCGCAGAAGATTCACTTTTTGATGAGCAGTAAAGGGTTTCTAAGTTGAAATTTGTTTTTTCAGAATCTTGTTTCCTGGAATCACTTCATGTCGTCCTCACCAGATGTGTAACACCCACAGCTCTGGAGGAGCCTCCGTTTTGTGATAAGAAGAGAGGTGATAGCAGCTCATGTTTATGACACGGTGGTAATGTACTTGTATGCGACCCCGGGGCAGATGAGCAGATGCTTCATTACCCGCTCTGTGAATTAGGATTATAACAACACACAAGATTTGGATATGGAGAGTCATGAGAGCCGTAATGGGGGACAGATCCATGGTGCACACTGATGTTCACAATTTAAGGTAGTGTTCAGGGAAAAACTGCATGGAAAAAAATGAAAGGATAAATGAATAGAATAATTAAACCACAAATGCATTAGTGTGCCAGCACAGAATATTAATTAAGAGCATTGCAGGGTAACTCATAAGCATCACAAACTCCCGTCTCTAAAATTACCACTGAGGTAAGTCAGCAGCACAGTTAAATAGATACAAAACAAGACTGAGCATCATAACCTTCTTGAAAGAGCAGATGGCATTGACTAAATTAGTTTTAGCTAAGTAAACGCAGTTGAGCTTAGAGTGTGGGTTCTGTTTGCCATTAAAACACTTAAGAAAAAAAGATTATGGTTGCAGTTAACACAAAGTCAACATTAATTACAGGTCTGTGACAGAATGCAAACTTTGGTCCCCTGTTTGAAGTTTAGACTTGCTCCATGTCCATTTACTACCCATAACTTTTGGACCCTTTACTTCCTTCCTTCCTGCCTGGCCTCAGAAAGGTCAAACTACTCTGTGCAGTGGCATTTAATGTTGACTCTGAGCTAAAGTCATGAGATGCAGAATCCTCCAGTGTGATAATAAATCCTAAAGATTACCCGGGTGATAAATATGAATCCAGAGCAAAAGAATCTCCATTAAGAGCTTTTTATTTCAGCTTAGAGGAAAATTATTTTTCAAGAATAACGTACTTAATGTACATTTTTTAGACTTCCTTTTGTTTGACATTTTAAAAAGCATTTGTCTTTCCTTGGCAAGCATACACATGTATCGCAAGCATTTACTTGCCAGTTCTGCATCACTACCATAGTCGTGCCATTTACACGGGAAGTTTTCTCTTTTTTTCATATCTAACAAACAAATGCCTGATACAGGACATATAGCCAGGGTTACACTTCAGTTGAACAGTTTCTCTTATATATATTTTGTTATATATATCACCAAAACTTTCACAGAGATTTTTCACAGAGCTTGTATCAATGAGTCAAAATAGAGCCGGGGCCAAGGTAACAGTAATCCTGATGCCTATACTGAAATGTAATTAGGATCATAGCTCCAATTTCTAAGTATAAGGTAAGTTTAGAATAGAAAATCAAGAAATGTCTTTGGTTTGTATCTTCATTCTAATCTAATCAAACTATATCAGAATTTATTTGGAAATGGACCGCAAACTCACCTTTTAAAGAGGTCTCGGTCTGTTTGTTTGATGCACACAAAGTTCAGATGACTGCTTTCACACCACTTGGAATGATCCACACTAACACAGTAATGTCCAAGAATTTATGTTAATTTGATTAAACCTGTCAAGTGTGAGCACACCCTTAATGGAAGGCTTCTGCTTCACAACATCCTCATGCATGGAGGAGAACATCTGACCCTGAGGACCAATCAACATTTCCAATTACATGCTGCACCATGTTGCATTCATGGACAGACTGTAAAACATATGTAACAATGTTACATTCTCTTTCTTTAAAAAAATTAAAATAAAGAAAGATTTACAATGAGAATGACAAGTGGTGCCTTGGAGTAACATATTTCCACCAGTTTGCATGCACAGGCAAGATTTCTAACATCATTCAACAAACATCAACATTAGATCCACAAAAGTATGTCTATTTCACAAGGTAGGGTCCAAGGTAGTTATGACTGCTTTATTCTGTATATTAGACAAAACAATGTGAAACTTAATGGTTTAGACATCAGATTTTAGCCTTATAGTTACAAAATTCATCACAGTCCTTGGCCTAACAACACTTCCAGGGGTTGTGTGTGGAAGTATTTTGGGGGCTTCCTCTGGTAAATTATTTTGTGTTTGGATATATGTCTTTTTGTTGTTGGGTGTGTAGTAAGTCCCTTTAGTGTCAAGTAGGTGTTGTCTGTTGCGGCAAAACTCTTGTCCTTCTGCTGTACACACATGGTATGGCCGCTCAGAGTCAGCTGGTTTAATGATGAGTGCAGGTTTCCAGGCGCCAAGTTCACAAAATCTCACATTTTGTCCTGCATGTGTGAGTGGATCGAAAGATCTGTGATAACAATTCTTCTGCTGTCGCTGCTGCATGAGTCTGTTTTGATGCATCTTGATGTAATTTACAACTGCAGGCTGCAACTGCTGACGTGTTCTTGGACGGATAGATCTCAATCGACGATTCATGGGCAGGTGTGGATCTGAAGTTGTCGACAGGTCAGACTGAGACAGAAGTTTTGTCATCATCCATGCTTTTGTTTAGCAGCATTTTGGCAACTTGAACGTACTTCTCAGAAAGTTCATTGCTTTGAGGATAGTGTGGGCTTGTGGTGTCATGAGTGAATCCCCACTCACTTGCAAAAGCTGCAAACTTTCCTGATGTATATTGTGTATATGAGAGTCTCAGGGATGCTGTGCCTGGCAAAATTTACTTTCAGTCTTTGGATGAAGGTATTAGATATTATGTTACTTCATTTGTCAAGTTCAAAGTGTCTGCTATAGTAGGCAACGGTGACCATTTAGTCATTGTTATTCCATGTGAACAAATCTCTTTACATTTTTCATACCTCTGTGTCCCCTCTGTATGACAACATTTCTGCATGTTGTAAGACTGCTCACCTTTAAACAGAATGCCATTAATCGCAGATAATTCATCTCCATGGTTCCAAAACTCAATAACCTGGGGACACCTTTTTCTTTCTTCATCCCTACTGTATAGTGGTTTTGAGCACAGATAGCTGAGTGTCCTTATCCGTTTCATCCTTGCTCTCCTTTAGACTTATGTCACTGATAGGTAGGCTGCTGTATATAGTGTGCACCTGGATATCCATTCCTTCACCAATACTTCTGTCTTAATCAGAGAGTGATTTGCTTGACGATGTGTCTGCAACAGGTATTACTTTTCCATGCTTAAGTGTGATTGTGAAGCATTACCTTTGGAGCTGCAGTATCATACTTTGAAGTCTAGGAGGCTCAGCTGTAAGTGGTTTCTTCATGATTGATTCGAGCAGTTTATGGTCACTTTCCACAATAACATGTTGACCATACACATAGTGGCAAATGCACGAAGCCAAACAGGACTGCTTACAGTTCTTTTTTGATTTGGGCATAATTGATTTCGCTGTCAGTCAGTGATTTTGAAGCATAACTGATGGGTTTGCCCTCCTGCAGTAGAACTGCATCTAGTCCATATTTTGATGCCTCAACTTGTAGCTTTAGCTGTTTTGAAGGGTTGTGATATGTTAAAACAGGTCATGGCTCCTGCATGATTAGCTCTTTAATTTTCTGAAAGCTTGATTGTGCTGTGCATCCCTTACAAATTCACTGGATGCCTTCAAGAGTTGGCGAAGAGGTGCATTCCTCTCAGAAATGCAGGATGCAAACTTGGACAGGATTTCTCTGCTGCAACAACGGAGTTGACCCGCTCTGTTGGTTCAGTGACTTTAACAATGATCTGCTGTTTCTCCATATTCTGTATTTCTTCTTTCAGACAGCTGCACAGTGCATGTGGAACTCATCTTGGAGGGTGTACTACAGCAGTGGCATTTGGGATGGGATTTATTGTGCATTAACATGGAAATCATCCTATACCTGTGAAGACACCTGCAAACACATTCATAATGTTTGTCTCTGGTGTCTTGGATACAGACATCACGAGTTGAATAAGGACAAAATCCAGACAATCTTTTAAGCCTAATACAGGCAGGCTCTTGCGTCAACAACATAGACTTTCAGCCTTAATGCACCATCTTTATATTTGCATTGCAGTGTGCTCTGAGAACTCACAGCAAGGCGTTCTGCTCCATAGCCAAAAAGAGTGTTAAGCAGGTATCAGTGGTTGTAGTCTTCCCATCGTGTTAAATATTTCATCCTTCTTGACTTATCAATGCATGTTTTTTTTTCATTTTGAACTGATGATCTTTCCAAGCTGAATTCTTTGATGGCTGTTGCCCAACTGCTTGAACAGCCCCTTCTCATTGGTTATTAATACTGCCCGTTATTGTTTTCAGCTGAGCCTTGGCAACTTTGTGCAACTGAACAATATCCATTGCCTTATCCAATGTTAGTTCAGACCTAATGCTGAGTAATTTGTCCCTTACGGTGGTTGAATGGATGCCAAAATCAATGTAGTCTCTTACCAGTTCATCACTGTTGGCGTTAGCACAGTGCTTCACTAGCAGCCTGATGTCTGTTACAAATTGTTCGAATGGCTCATTTGCTCCTCGTATTTTCTTTAAAAATTTGTAGCAAGCAAATATCACGTTGGTTTCTGGCTTTACGTAGGCCTCATATTTGTTATATAGTATTTACAGTGATTGTCCTTCATCTTTAGTTATAAAGATGTGTTGTAAATATCTCTAACCTTTTCTCCGATTCAAAGGAGACGATAGCTGCACTTTTCCTCCTTGCTCTTTTTCTTGAGCGGTCACGAGAATATCAATTCCAACTTACCAAGTATTTAAACTTAGGCCGTGCTTCTGGGAGGTTGTTAGCATCCCAGCTCATGCGTGCAGTGGATCTCCAGCGACGATCACGTTGTAGTCTTTTGCTCTGACACCATGCCTTGTTTTTGAACTGTGCAGAAGGAAATTATCACAGTCAGGACATACTTCGAAGACCTCTTAGTTTAATTTTTTTACTCTTTTCTTAGCGGAAAAGAGTCAATGAAAGTCTTCTACTTCACAACATCCTTCCATTTTCTATACCCATTTAATCCAATTTAGGGTCGCTGGGGTCTTAAGCTTATCACAGCTGTTACTGGGCAAGAGGCAGGACACACCCTGGACATGCCACGGTCCATCACAGGGCCACACAGAGACAAACGACATGCATGTTTTCTTGCTGTGAGGCAACGGTGCAAACCACCAGACCACCGTGTAGCCCCTCTGTAAAACATATGTGAGAATATTACAATATCGGACCTTTAAGGGTTATTTTGTTATTGTTTCTTTTTTCCTGGGTATGACAATGAATGCGTGGTATTAAATTAACATAATGTTTATTTGAGGGCCAGCTTTTCCATACCAGGAATAATATTACAGAACAGTGGCATCATGTGGCTGAAACAGAGTTAAAAGTTTAACACTGTGAACCCAGGAAAGCGACAGAAATGTTTTTCTCCATTTCTTACATTTTTACATCAGGTGAATCCACAGCATTAACATGACAAACACACATTTTAATCTATCAGTGTCACTTTTAGCTCTTGTAATTTTTTTTTATGAAGTAACATTTTAACTGCTGAAATTGATCGGCTTCCCCTGTTACAGACCCATTTGCACAGCTGCATTTTGCCCTTGACCATAGCACCTCTGCTGCAGGTGTCGTTCATGCTAACAAAGACAGAGCATGTGAAGACTAGTTCCTGTCAGCCTGTTAGATGCGATAGTGATGAAATCCACCAGAAAGGCAAGGCCTCTTTAAGCCTTTGTACTTTATATTAAAACAGCATCCGTTACATTTTACCTGTCACTGATATCATTTAAGCCTCGACGCTGTATGCAAATGGAGTTTCCTGCAAAAGATTACTACACAATGGCTGATATGATGATCTCCATGTCTAAAAGTTAATTCCTCCTAGCTTCTCTGTTCTGTCAGTTTGCATTAAGCCCAGCTGCACATGTGGAGATGCCTCTGACCATGAGACCTTGTATTTTTTTTTCCTATTCAGCTCAGCAATTTCACCTCACTAGCTTTATCAGGTTTTCTAGCTATCCCTAAGCATTTGCTCTCTTAACCCAAAGCCAAAAAAGATTTCAGTCCCAAAGGATTGGAGATGGACTCAAGAGAAGCTTGAGGGCATGCTACAGAAATCAAAAGCCCTTTTAAATCCAGAGACTGAAAATAAGGCCTAAAAGGCCATTTTTATTAGACTGTGAGGAGGCTGTGATGAATGGGATGACTGTAAACATTTTCACAGGGGAACACTATTAATGGTAGAGCATATGACACTGGGAAGCACAGACAAATGCAGGAAGCATTGAGGAGAAGGATATTTGTGTTGACGGGTTTTTTTTCTGCTTTTGAAGGTGCGGTGTCAGCTCACTTTGTGCGATTTCTGCTTACAGGGCTAGAAAGACAAGGTCAAAACCTCGTAGTCAACACCACAGATCCCCTTGGTTGCATAGCGACTGCCTTCAAAGTCATTGTGAGGTTTTTGGAAACTCAACAACTCAAATGTTTGTATCCTTGAAAACAAGACTTTCCAATAATAACCCTAAGGACAAAAGGTAAATTATCCAAATGCTTCTTAAATTGCAACATCGCAACATTTAAGCCACAGGGCTTGTCTTTACACAGAGTATTTCTGTGTTCAGTACAACAACAGACGACGCCAAACATTTAATGGCACATTAGAGGAGCACGCCCTACTGTGCATACATCGTGCCAATTAAAGCAACATCTGCTTTTGATGACCTCATATCCTCAGTGGATCATTAGTGTTATTAGTATTATTGTTGATGTTATCATTTGAAGTATCTATACAGCCAGTAAGACTAATGTGATGGCTTCAGTAGCCTGGTGCAAAAAAAGAGTCCATATAGAAGAGTAGTGAGTATATAGATGTTTCTTTTTAGGTTTGCTTCTCCTATGCATGGTAAAGTGCAAATTCAATTACTCATTTTGTGCATGCATCTAGGCTGAAGGCCAGGCCCTACAATCTAAATGGTAATCTCAAGCTTATTTATTTTTTCTGCGTGCTCTAACTGTAGTGTTGTATCTGCACTTTGTGAGAGGATGCTCCTTGGCCAACATATCTTCATTACCTCATGGAACACTTGACATAATGAGCATGTCTAATCCCCGGTAAAGCAGCCACCACTTTGTAATTAGCATAGAGAAAGACATTGGGAGATAAATGGAGACAATGTACCTGATGATTATGTTTATTTTCTAACTGTCAATTTAAGTCACACGATAATTCACAGTGATTTACTGTTTTGTAGCATCAGTTGGCTGCCATCTTGTTCACTAAAACTGCAAACATTTTAATTCATTTTGTGCCTAATTTGTAGGCATTCTCACAACCTGTTTGGACCGAACAACAGCATTCATGTGTGACTTTGAGATGTGCAATGGGTCTGAGTTTTGTTTGCCCCCAACTTCAGCCTCTTAGACAGAATACACTGAGACACTGTTTCAATATCAAGTTGAGCCACACTACTACCTGTATCAGCCTGTCTATGAAAGCAAAAGAAAACTACTACCCCCTGCCCTGCAATCTCCACTGGGCTGAAGTAAATTGCTTTCTTTTTGGCCAGCTCCCCTTTGTTATAATGTGACAAGGCTACTGATTAGATGAGAGGGAGATCAATAAGCTGTCAAGCTTGTAGCTCAAAAGCAGTCCAGACAAATCAAGAAAGAGACTTTCTCCACCCCAGCATTGACTTGATTCCACACTGAGCCTCTAGCCCTCTGGGTTAAAAAACCTATTTCAGTTTAAGTTTGATATAACTAACCAGTTATCTGAAGAGAAGGATGTCGTAACTAACCACTATTATCTTAGGCAATGTTTTGTCATTATCATGTATCCATCATAAAATATTTTCATGTTATCGTTGAATAAACCTCTGCACAATACTTCAAACATATTTACACTTTCCTGTGCCCTTAGACTTTGCTACCTGTCTCTAGTCACCTCAGTCACAAATATACCTGACCTGCTGGCCCAACTTTCTGTGTTGTTCTCAATTCGTCACTGTTCCTGATCCAATCAAATATTTAAAATTGAACCTAAAATTGGTTAAACACCTTTAAAGACATGTTCTCAGTAAAAGACAGGTAAGGTATTTTTAGTTGTAAAAGGTACAGAAAAAAATACATGTGATAGTTTTTGTTTGACTTCAGTCTTTAGTTTGATGCCCACATTTGTCAGTCTAAATTATAGCTTTCACGATGGTTATAATATAATATTAAACATGCTGTAATCTGTTTTGACCTTATCAAGCAAAGTTGTGGATTGAAATGTCTTCAATATCCATGTCTTCATCTTGTGTTGTTTTTGCTTGTGCTATCCGTACTAACAACCACTCCGATTTGTCATGCAACCACTGTACTTAATCGTTGCTCTACATTCCTTAAATATGACCATACCTTTGTCAAATTTTCCTTTGTCTTCATAACATCCAAAGGATTCTCAAACTTAGATTTTACAATGCTTTACAAACCCTGTCATCATCTGACATGTTATATACATTTCACAGCCAGATCCGAGCAGGGCTGTGATGCAAAGTTTCAAAGTTGTGCAGACTCCATTTACTCAATATACTTACAACTTATGTCAGTGTGGTAATGGTATGGACTCACTTTTACCGTTTTTTTCTTGTAATGATGCAGAAATTTTATGTTGACTGCAGTATCTACTGCAACAACACTGTCAATTGACTTATACTTGCAGAGTCAGCTATTGACCGGTTTATGGTACATTTGAAATGACCCATGTTTTCAGTGCATCAGTGTTACAAAATCTTTAACATTAAAACTGGGTTCGGATTAGTATTGGTTAATCTTTGCACCCATAAGGATAGGGCAAGGCTTATTGATTTTCATGAAGAAGGAGCTACCCAACTGGCTCATCAGGTATGAGTGTTGTTATTTCATGACAGTGGGGCAAAAAAATCCCTTCAAAAAGGAACATTTTGATTGTGCCATCCCACTGTGTTCCTGCTTTTCTCCATCACATGACCTTGCCCACCAATTTACACACCTGTTCTCAATTTCTTTGATCCTTGTCAGCATTTACTTGAGCTCGTTTCCACTTGTCCAGTGCCAAATTGACTTTGTTCCTTAGCAATATGTTATTGTCGTTCAGCCAATCTGCAAGTGACTCATTCCTGTTCATACTGGCCATGCCCCCTGTTTTAGAGCATTCCACCTCTGACCTGCCTGCCATGGTGTTTTGGTCTCAAATGTAGAAAATGGATATATGGAAAAGAGACAATTTGTGTTTAAGAGAAAGACACATACAAACTAATAGCTATCAAATGGTGAGAAGACAATTTTTGTGTGTGTATTCAGTGTCAGCAAATGTTAAACTTCTACCTTAGCAAAATGAAAGTGTTATTAGGGATTATCAAATCTAGATGTACTTCTGTGGCAGAAATAGGTCAAACTGTAAATGTCATTGCACATGAACTGCAGGCTGGTTTAATATGGAGCCATGCATTATGTCTCATATAATTGTTATATTTTTATTTCAGATCTTAATCTATAAGATAATTAGGCACTGTTATCATCAGATAAATGTGTGTGATAAACACAGTTACCTTTTATATGCACTGTGGTACATGTTTTGGAAATGGAAATAATCTATTGAAAGTAACTGTATTTCAGTAAATGTATTTCCATTACTTGCACCACATCGTCTGCAGATTGAGACTGCACTTACTGGTGAGAAAGCTTAGAAGTAAAAATTTATGCAATTATCTTTTTTGTTTGTTCAAACCTCAGAAAAATAAAATTAAAGGAAAATAGTTAAGAGTCTCTATTTGAATTCCAAAAGTCTAAATAGATTGTATCTATATAGTGTTTGTCTAGTCTAGTTGACAACCCAAAGCGCTTTTACACTACAAGCCACATTCACACACACATTCAAGCTTGTCCAAGAACACTTTGACATGTGGTCTGGGGCAGTCAGAGATTAATCTTTCCGTTGGCAGATGACCACTCTTTCTCCTGAGGTACAGCCCCCCACAGCAGTCATTGAAAATATGTCTGGTGCTGGTACTATAACAGATTTTCTTCTCTTTTTCTTTTTGTTTCTTTATTAGAATGCAATACAGTTTTCTCAATGGACATTTGTATAAAAATATGCATGAAGCTACTTTTATCAAGGTCCACTAACACTGGTCATGTTCGGTTGATGGTTAGTCAACACCAAAACAAGTTTGCCTCCAATAGTGAGACAGCTCAAGCCATCTATGATGAAATGGAACATTACTATCTCTCTTTTATCCTTTTTTTGTTGTTCTGGCTGGTGTTCATTGACAGTGATGCTGATGGGTTGGAGCAGGTGTTCTTTTGATGTCCTCAGCACAGTTATCAAAAAGTCATATTGTACTTGAAAACCAATCATAAAGGATAACAGGCAGTTAATAGCTGTTGTCTCAGCATAATTGTTTAGAACACAGAGAGAGGATCAGTGAATGACATGCACGCTGGAGACATGTTTGCCGTTACTGCCTTTTGAAGATTGCCATTATACAAGAGGGGAGATGGGGCAGCAGGCAGCTATTTGCCATCCAATTAGGATTATTCATTGATTCCAACAAGCACACACCTGAAAACATTGTTTCATCATTTTAAAATCTTCTTTAATGAAAAAGTGGGAAGGGGAAGGAGAGTGTGTATGTGTGTGTGTGTGAGAGGGGGGGGGGGGGCATCCCCTCCAGGAAACAACAACCAATCACATTTCAGATCTGTTTATCAATTAATGAGTTGGTGAGTCTCAGCAGTGCCTGCAGTTTAAGCTGTAAGTTTTTCAAGAAGTAATCACTCCGTGTAGTTCATTAGGCTCGAGGCGCTGTGATGCCCTTTCACACAAATGACACTCTCCAACGCAGTGCTTTTAAATGTGCGACAGCTGTGGTTTTGTAAAGCCCACACTTGCTGTTGTTAATGCACTATTATTACACGGGATAGAGTTATATTTAAAATGATACCCACGGAGATGTTGGGTAAGTCGTGTTAACACATGATGTGTGTACCACTGGTGTCAGTTCAGACTGAAATAAATGGCACCACATCACATCAGTATGCCTGAGGATAGAGTATCTGAGCTCCTGTGGTTCCCTGCTGTTGCACCTGAAATGGTCTGTTTTGTGTAAATCTTTGATTGTGAGATTTGGGTGTTACTCATAAAAGATGTGCAGGAAATTAGACCACAAGAATAAAATGGCTGTGCGTACTTAATAGCTACCTTTTGGAGACTTGTGGAGTGGTTGATAGAAAGCCCAAGGGGCAGAAGACGAAGCCACTTTACTTTGATCCTGACAAAAGGATGGCTCCCTCCCAAAAATTTCATCTCCTCTCAGCTTGACCCACTTGTTTACTCTTATCTTCAGCAACGTTGAGGGGGAGTAAAATGATATGCTGTTGCCAGCAGAAATTGATTCTCAAGGTTTTCTTTTTTTATTCTTTATGCGACACTGTGTATAGTAGTGAAACATGATATACACCATTTTGCTGATGCTTTTTCCAAAAGTCGCTTACTGCAAGTGCATACATTGTTAGAATGAGTGGAAGAAGACAATCTGTGAGCCATAATACACTCAATGAGCAGCGTTTCAACAAAGTCACTCATATTGAAGGCTAGCAGTAGATAAGAGTGTGTCACCCTGTTTAAACTGTCATTGTGTCGAGCTGCAGGATGTTCAGTACATGACTACAGGCCCCTGCAGTGTCACAAGTGCAGCCGGATCACTGAGCTGGACAAACACAGAGCTCTGGCAAGGTGACTTTTTATGTGTCCATGGCTCATGTATAACCCTCTTTAAAGCCCATGTCTGAGATGTAGCATTCAGATCAGATGGTAGACAGAGACCTTTACTTTTGTTAACAACCACCATCTTTGTCACTGTCATTCTCCCAGCTGTGCGGTTTTCCACCAGCACTGATTTTTACCCTGGTAAGCTTAATGACCCATGACACAAGCCTGTACAACCCAGAGGACAGCATTATTAGTCTTTCTTAATAAAGTTAGATTGGTTTAGTAAGATGTCAGAATGTGTTTCTAAATATGGAGTATTTTCCAATTTGTCTGCCCATGCAGATGCTCTTATCATCAGCTGCAGAGACATTTGGTTATGATCTCAAATAATTGATTTTGCAATGAGTGTATGCCTCAAAAAGATGTGGGGGGGACACATCCTTTAAAAATATTCAAAATCCAAATGAGAAAATCTTTTTATTCATTTTAACAATAATCACTGTCAAAGTGTTTTTTCTTTTGTATTAACATGATTGCCTGAATTTTACAGATCCTACTATCGCAAATTGTTGTATTATTTAAAAAAAGGAAAAAAAATGTTTTGTTTGGAGTTATTTCACATACAGCAAGGGAGGAATCTTAGTGAACAAGGACTGTGGGAGTGAGATAAGGTGTAGTCTCTTTTGCGGTCTTATCAGTATCCTATGCAGTCTTAGCAATGCCACAACTCCCATGAGAACCGACAATAACAGCCAAAATGTAATTTTTAACTCAAGCTCTTTCTGCAGATGGATTTGTGGGATCTTAATGCCTGAAAGCCATTGCAGAGTCCCAGTATTAAACGCTATCTTACCTAATTTCGTTAGAGAGAACTCTAGGAAAGTGAAATACATTCAATGAACTTTACAGGTATTATTGACATTGACTCACTGGAAAGACATTTTCTTTTTACATGCCTTTTCATATTTTTTTTTCATATCTTTTCCTTTTGTACTATTCCCAGCAATTCATTTTAAAGTAAACGTAGCTTGTCAGGATTGAAGACTTCCGTCATAGCGGAGGGCAAGGTGAAGTTATTTGGACAGTAGCGAAAGTATGTGATAAATATTTGTATAGTTATGATTCTTTAAAGACAAAATCTTCAATCAAAGTCTTAAAGCAAAGTAAATTCAGAAAAAATAGCTACCCAATCTTGCAGTATTTCAACTAGACCATTTGATCTTCTGAATTACATTTCTAAAATGCAAAAGTTTAGGTTCAATAAGCCTCTTTTGGAGATTTCTGCTATTTATGGTGATGGTTGACTGATAAAATGGCAGAACCTAAACTCAGAGTTGTGAATTAACTAGTCAACAATACTTTGGGGTTGTATTTGCTTTAAGGGAAGACATTACAACACCCTTTTATTATCATACTAAAGAAACTATCAGCAAAGGTTTGTATGTATCTCCTGTAAAAACACTCACAGAATTACCACTTTCTTTTCTTTTCATTTCTAGTTTCTTCAGGTTTTTCAATGCCAGTCTTTTAACTGATTCACATTCAGGGAGCAGGCCCAATTATTCAGGCTGTAACAGAACACAAGACTTTCTTTCAAGTTAAACAATGTTCATTCACATGTTACATGAAAGCTGCATAAAAGTGATAAAAAATTAAGTTCAGAGTAACAAGGGTCCACATAATTAAATTTGTATAATGGCCACATCCCAGAGGAACAGGGGTCTAAGTTTGGTTAAAGTTAGTCTAAGCAGAAGTAATGTAGTAGATAGTATCAGTCATTATGTGACTGCAGTTCAGCAACAACAGTATAACACTGCTGCACATTAGTGAAACACCCAAACTATTTTCATAGTCACTGCGTGCACTTGCAAAACAAATATTAGCCAGTATTACCAACTGCTGCTACAATCTTGGGAAACTAAGTATGTCCTGTGCCTGGAAGAACACAAACACATTTTTTGATGAGGCATTTGCTATCAACCTTAGAATTGTTGTCCTGAGGCTGTCATATTGTACTTGTACAGACCAATAACCAAAGCAACTATAGACAAACATCAGCTACATACAGCTCATAGCAATTTTAGGTTGTTTTCAGTAAAACATTGTTGTTTCTTGTAAAGAACAATAGAGGGAGGAGATGGACTCAAAAGATTCTGTTGTTTTCAGAACTTTTCATTATATCTTCCACCATTTTGACTTTTTTCTACTAATGTGCGAAAAGAAAGAAAATATTTTAATCAAGTTGTCAAGTCCTGTTTTGTCCCCAGTGAAAATGCATCCTGCCTCTGCATATTTACTGTTTCTTGGGGGAGAAAAAAAAAAAAAAAAAAAAAACGATGTTAGAAAGGCAGCCACACTCCTGAAAAGTCCAGTCAGCTGCAGTAGCATGTCGGCATATTTATATATATCGTTATCCAGGAAATGACAAGGTCTAGAATAACATTTGGAAAACCATGAATACAACTTTTTGTTATCCCTGGGACGGATACTGCAGCATAGTGCAAAATGTGTGATAAAAACAGCATAGCCTATAAACTCAAAGCATATTTAAAAACCATCATATGAAAACACTAAAATGTTGAATTTATTTCATAGGCAATTTAAATAGTGAATAATAAACCTGTTTTCTGTTAAAGACTTAGTGTTCCATTAATACTAATATTGTTCAGTTTTGAAAAAGGGAGCAATTCACCTTTCAGTGATTTGGAAGCACTGCATAAAATTTGAGGTCCTCCAGAAAAGAAGTATTATATTTAAGACTCAGACAGAATGAATATTGAATAAATATACAGAGTTGCTTACTAGCACTGTCAGTCCTGAAATCACATTTGTAATTCTTCTTGTAAAACAAGCTTTCATAAACCGAACTGATATGTGTTACATTTCTGCCCTTGCTCAGTTTATTTTGAGGGTTTTTCACCTTAATAGACAAAAATCAAATGCCGCTGACGTTCCATAACATTCACTAAACTCCTACCAAGCACCAAAGATGATTAATTTCACTAACAGAGACAATGTGATGGCTCAGGCTTCCCTCACTCTGCTTGCAAGGCTTCTTTGTGTCCTTTGTGTGACATCCAGAATATGAGAGAGGGGCTACAGAGGGGTGACTAATGTATCCAGGTGGGTCATATCTTGTTGGCTTTATAATAAGCACAATGGCATTAAATTTTGAAAGTGGAAACAGATCAAGAGCAGTATCCTACTCCCTGTCAAACTAAAGCAGTGACCTTGATGTGACAGAGCTCAGCTTTGGGTATTTCGCCAGAGGTTCCTCCAAGGTTATTTATCTTAAGCCCTTCTTCTTGTCTCAGAAAGTTATGATAAAGTTGACGGTTGTGATGTTGAAAATCAGGGCAATATTCAGTCATTCTAACCAAAATATATGACGTCTAGTTTTGAGAGAGCTGAAAATTCCTGCTGTGCAATGCCTTATCTTTTATTGACCTTCCGAATGACCAAAGTGCCATCTTCTTCAAGCAAAATTGACTGTGAAAAACAAAAATAACCAGACAGAAAAGAGGAGGGATAGCATGAGAGTGAAATGAGGCATTCAAATGCCTCTTCGAACAAGCAGTGTATTCAACCAGCCACACCACAGACATAAGCATGGTGTCACTCTTCTTTCCAACATTTCACAAACAGCTGCACAGTGCCATCTAGAGGCGCCTCAAGCAACAAAAGAAAAAAAACTTAAATTGAGTCTCATGCAGGTGTCATCCACATTTCTGCAGGTGTATCAGATGTTGTGAGCTGATATCTGTCTCCAGCACAAACATACACGCACTAAGATGCTCTCCAGGTGAAAAGAATGTGACATGTCACTGTGATTGCTGATTCTGTTCTCCCCACATAACTAATCCCTCACTGAACCTATTTTGGGGGAGGAGTGGTGTGTTGCAACTAAAACTGGAACAAGAATGTATTTACTAAGGTAGACGTTGTCAGTTAGGAAGCAGAGAGAACAAAAATCGAACGATAGAGTACCATGAAATGTGGTGAGGTTTGGAGTTGTAAAGAAAAGGAAATTTGAAAATGACTGCTCTTGAGTGGCAATGCTTTGTTTGTTTTTGTTTTAATCACTAGTGCTCTACTGTCCCCTGTAGCAGTGACATCTTTAACACTGCAGGTACACAAGTCTCACACAGATGCTGTCATTAATTTTCCTGCCCACTGAGCACACATTGTTCTCATTCTGCACACCCTTGTCACACAAGTCATATCTCATTGTTTCTGTCTTTTCTCATTGTTAAAATGTATCTATTTACTTGAAATTACATTTACTGTGCAAACACACAGTAAATGGTATCTGTGTAGGGAGCTTCAAAAAATATTAAAGTAGCAGTTGTCTCCATGCCAAATGGTGCATATTTTTAAATAGAATATTTACTACTTTAACTTGGAATTGATATGCTGTAACTTTGGCTTTTCTGGAGAAATTGTTATATAATTTTGGTCCAAAAAATTTTGATTTGGACCTGGAAAGCTTTAACAAAGACATTCTAGACAATGATATTCAGACATTCAGTTATCTTGGTAACTTCAATTTAAAAAAAAAGGAAACCTTCTCAAATCTGGAGTGTGGGATGATTATTTAGACTCTTTTAAAAAATTGTCAACAAGCTATTCTTTTTTTGTAAGACATCAGCTAATCAGTGTAGACTGTGTTTGTATATATTAAAAATAGTGAGGCAGGTTGAAAATAAAACACAAACTCAAATAACTGAATGGAAGCAATTCATTTGGCTGTCACACAATTTTTTGAATACATGCAGTCCTTGGGTGGACAGTGGGTGGATGTGGTGAGGAGCGGAGCTCCATATTCCAGAGGAAAAATGGGAACAAACGTCTGGAGTGGGCCCCAGTCTGAATTAATTGCCAACACCTAAAGCAAATATAGCCTCATTTTTGCCACATGACGATTACAGGGGTCACTGGAGTTCTTGGAGCTCTTGTCCTCATTTTCAACCAAAAAAAAAAGTCTTCCTACAGGGCATACTGTGACTTTAACCAATGTCAAATAAGGTAAAATATTCTAAATTTGGATCCTTCAAGGACATTTATATCTGTTCTGCAATGATTATTACTGCAAAAGGTGTTTTTTGGGCAGGGGCATGCCTATTTCTGCTGTTTTAAAACTGTGAAACCTCCTGCAGTGTAGCCACGTATCAATAGAAGCTAATTGCAAAAACATACAAAAACAAAAAGAAAAAATAAATATATATATATAGACACACACAAACTCATAGATATTTCCCACAAACTTAGGGTCAGCTGGGTCTCAGGGAGTAAAACAGCCACTTGCCCATCAGTAGGTCAGCGGTTCAACTGCTCTGACCATGTTTGGGCAAGACTTGGGCAAGACACTAAACCCCAAGAAGCCTCTGATGCACCCATCAGATTGTGAATGTGTGAGAAGAAAGGGGAAAAAATTACACCATGTAGCCTGTAACACTGCATAGAGACTAATAAGTGTTATATGAGTGTGTCTGAATGGGTGAATGTGGCTTGTAGTGTAAATGTGCTTTGAGTGGTAAACTAGATAAAAAAATGTGCTACAGTCCACTTACAAAACAATACTCATGGGCTGCATAACTTTGCATAAAAATCTTGTTATTTTGAAAATTATGGCATTTTTATAAGTTCGTCCTGAAGGTTCTACAGTACCTGACATATAGCATAGCTAGCAGCTGAGTCTGCAACTTTGTTGATGTCAAGCAAGACAGCTGCTTTGTTTAAAGTCAACAAATGGCTTGAGCTTTGTTTGTTACCGTACCTTTTGTGATGTAAATCCAAAATACCTATATATATATATATATTTTTTATTTTATTTTTTTTTTTTATTGCAACTTGGCAAATACAACATTAGCTCATTTTTTGGGAAGTTACCAGTGGATGCATGGAGGTCAAGCAGACACTAGAGAGCCCTTTGCCAGAGCTCAAGGCTAATTATTTCTCACAATCGTATATATCCACCTATGGTCTGAAGCATTTATAGACCTTTTTTTAAATGCTAGTGAGTTATCTACATGAAAAAATTCACCACTTTGGAACAGATGTTCGAACTTTGATGAAAAAGTGTCAGCTCTAGTGGTGATACAGAGCCATGTCACAAAAAAAAGTCATACTAAAAAAAAATTCCAATTTTGAACATTGTTGATAGTCAGCAGTCAAAAAGAAGCAATGATGAGTTTAGACAGGCAGATAAATCCAAGGCTCATGACAGAGATGTTCAAAAGAACGTCAATTTTGACTGGTTCAAGATATATATCACACATGGTTGCAGTTCTATAAGGCAGCAATGTCTCTCTGGATATCATGGACAGAGATTTGATTAACATCTGCAAGGATCCTATATTGGGGTGCCAGTTGTGTTTGGCAGTAAAAAGAAAAAATGTTCACCCAAGGGAAATCAATCAAAGATGAACCAAAGAAGAACGAGTTCAGTAAGCATCAAGCGACCAGTGATCAAACGTAAGTCTGAGCTGTTGAAAACTTTGGTTCAATACTGAGAGATGCTCTGACTCTCAAATCTGTGGAGAGTATTTAGTCTTGTAAAGGTTGCAAATGTGCATTAAATGTGCACATCAATCTGTGAGTAACTTTGAGTACTTGGAAATGTGTGTTCAAATTCAGACAGAACTAAAGAAAAACTTTACACACACACACACATTACAAACTGCACATACTTTACAAACAGATTTTTGCCCTCAACCTCACAGATGCAATCATTTTCGTGTTTATAAAGCTTCCTGTGCGAACAAATTGTTAAAGGCCTCCTGTGCACAAAAGATGATGATATGAGATATATTACACGGGTTTGTTGATTAAAGCTAAGGAGAGAAAAACGCAATCCAGACTGAAAGTATCATTCTTGTCAAAGAGCGTGTGATGGCGCTGATGCGCATTATATAAGACAGAGCTCAGTGGATGAAGCCTATTGATGATATGACTCATTGAATTTGAGACTTTTAGTATATTTATTCTTATTTCATAATTATATTGCAGTTTCAGATTATCCGAAATTACATGAATCTTTGTAATTTACTGAAATAATGGAAATCAATAAGACTGAACTTTTGTGTGTGTGTGACTTTGACAGTATCCATGACACCATGATCAACCCGAATGAGGCACAATTACGAAATGATTTACAAACTGCTCTAGGACAGATTTACTGATGATAAATAAAAGCACAGACAATTCTCAGTTGTAACCATATCCTTTGTGTCCACATCCAGCGACTGATGGTGTATCAGTAATGACATGTCAGAAATCTGGAATGGGATATCGCAAACAATAATTTAATGCTGCTATAATACAAAATCACTGCATGAATCACAGGCTGGGCCTGGCTAGTGAGAAGGCAGGACGCCCACACCCAATTCCCTACCTCAACAAAATAATTTAGACATTAAATGGAAAAGATGTTCCATTTCACACCAAAAATGAAAAGAGAGCTGTGGCAGAGGCAGGTGACTGCGACCTTGATAATGGTCTCAGTTGTGACAAGGCTAAAACCCTGAAGGCAGGTTTTTTGGTTTTGTTTTTCACGAGGTGGTTGTCATTCTAACAGTTAGTGTTGTCAGTAGTTGGTTGTATGTCTGACTTTATCATCTGTCTGACCACAGAAACAGCAGCAGGACACAAAAGGAAAAATGTGCTGGATTTTTAAAGAAGATAACCACCTACCAGCTTGTTGCCACTGTCTTCTTAATGATATATTACCCAGAACTCCTCAGTTTCCAATACAAGTTCCTACAGTGAGAACAGCTGCAGTTTCACATACAACAGTCAACTTACAAGTCACATAGGAAAACTTGCTCACCCTAAAAGAAACCAATGGAGCTTCCTAATCTAAGTTATGAAATCAGGGTTCCACAGACCCTCCGAAGACTGGCAAATCAGCTTTCCTCAACAAAGAAATAACTGACAGTGCTTAGAAAAGGGAAACAGCCAAATACATAGTTGTTTAAAATACAAACACAAGCAGTCTTGGCAACATCTATCATACTAGGTCCCGGTGACATTCTTAATGGTTATGGACAGCCAGAGATGACCCCACTGAAAGAGCATATGTATGTAGATGGTATAGATGTAGATGGTGAGCTACTGTCAGGTCTAATCCTGAACATCACTGCAAATGGATGTTTAAACCTGTAGGACCCCATCGCTTAGGTTTTAAGCATGTCCATTAAGAACTTGAAGAGTCTTTTCCCAGTACATAACTTTTCAGTATTATAACTTTGATGTTCCTTTAAAGTGTTGGATGTACTTAAATAATCAGTCAACATCATTACAAGGATTCAGCTTGTACGTTTCCTAAAATGCATGTTTGGTATTTTACAGCCCATTTTGTAGGATGGATTTTAAATGTTAAACCTCATGCTGACTGAAGTCATTAGATGTGACATTAGGGTGCCCTTTAAACTGTTAAACTGCTAAAATGTTAAACTACATTCTTGTTATTGCTGAGTTTTTGTAGCGCTTACATTATGATTACATTAGAATTTTGATTAAACATAGTGTGATAGATCCATTGGACGTTCACGGTTAGACACAACTCAACATTGTTTCAGTCAGATAACACAGCTTGACATTGTGATGTAACTGCTTGGACAGATGACCTGGGTGTCATGTACAATGTTAATATCTTCTAAGAGACAAATGAGAAATTACCAAATGGGTTCACACAGTACACCAATCAAAAGGGAGAACTGTAAAACACTGTTCATTTTTTGTTACCGCAATTTATGCAGAGAAAACTCAGTTGAATGAGGCATGCATTCTCTTATTAAATGTAAGAAATTAGTTTTATTCTTGGTTAAAATTTAAGTCTTTCAAAGAGATCTTTTTATTGATGTATCATGGCACTGACGTGATAACTGAGTTGTGTTTCTTATAAACCTAAAATAAATTTCTGAGCAGGTTGGAAATGGCTCAGTTGGTGAGGAAACAGGAAACTGACAGCAGTCCATGTCACCTTTTCTCAAGAGCATACTGTGTATGTCCCTGCTTTTGCTCTGTGCAGTTTTCACTGATATCGTGTGTCATTTATGCTATATGTTTTTCCTTCATCACAGACTATATTGAAGATGAACTGCAGCACACTAGGCAATTCCTTCAGGGAGTACCCTTGTTCTTTGTCACCTATGACAATATCTTAGCATGCAGGCAGCATAAGGATTCATCCTGAAAACCACACAAACTGAAACGTCCCTACCAATAAAGAGCAGACCCATAGATGTTCCTACCAAGTAGTGTTTGAATGTTTCAAAATTAACAGAAAACTCGATTATTTTGGAATGACTTCTGTAGATTTCATAACCAGCAATTATAGAAAGCTTTTCTTTTAATTCTGAGGAAAGTGTCTCTGAGATCAATGTACTTTTTCAAGCGAGTCACAGGAACAAATCATCACATATATGACAACAATCAAAATTAATTCTTGCAAAAGTCATACATACACTCACTACAACATTACTCAAAACAATTCAGACTTGAGGATCTATTGTATCTACCCCCCAACTGTGTTGCAGAGGTTGCAAAGTACAAAGTGAGTGCAAAAACTATCCTGTGCAATGAAACAAATGGTACTATAGTAGTCAGTTCTTCTGTCAACCCATTCTCATGATCAAAGGTGAACTGGTGCCACTGGTCCACAGAGCAAAATGTTGCATTTTCACTATTAAGGCTAAAAAAATATACAGTTACTTTTTTTCCTTTCTCTGTTTCCCAAACGTCTGCTGCTTAAGTTTCAATTTGACAGTACATATAGTAGAAAAAGACACCAGCAATTGTAGTGAGATGTTGATCACTGGTAACAAATCATTAGAAAAACTTAACAAAAAAATGTACCAAAGTATCAAGATCATTGCCCTGGTCTCGAGGAAAGCCATTAGGCCAAAATAATGATCAATACATTGTTATGCTTAATATGGAGCTAGAGTGCGCAACACGTTTTTATTTTTGAGCAAAACAAAAATCCTATACCTGAGTGATAAAAAATACCCTCCAAAATATAATGATATTCAAAAAGTAAAAGTAGAAGGACTAAAAGGAGATTGATTGCTTGCATCTAACAAACTATTACAAATGCAAACTGTATTGCAGAGTGAGCACAGGCACTACATGCAGTCATCAGCACTCAATGTTCAAGGACTTGTTTTAGAAATGTGAAGGAGGAAGACAGGGGAACTGTCTCCTTGATATGCCAGATGTTTCCTCAGGAGCTTCTTTTACTGCCTCAGGCAAGACAACAAAGAGACACAGACACAAAGTTCATTGAACCATAATATCTCTCTTCTTCAGCATGCTAAGTTTAGTAATGGTGGTAATGCTGTAAGTTTCTTTCTTAACTTTCACGTGAATTATATCATATTGACAAGATGTTTGTGCAAACAATGTGCTGTATTTCTCATACTCAAGATATGCCTCTTCATATGCCATTAATATTGCATGGCAATTGCTCCTTTTCCTTCTTGTTGACATGATTTAATCCAAGGTACATAGGTGCACCGCCTACTAGATATTTACAAGTATTTGGAAACAATTTATCATATGGAAGGCCAGGATGTTTGAAATCTGCGACTGCTGACTCATGACTCGTTTCCACTATAGTGCTCTCAGAGTATGTTTAAACACCATCAAATGTGACTGAATGACATGTTCTTAATTTGTGAATGCAAATTGAAACACTGTAAAAATTCGGATAATTTTTTTGAAAAAAAACATACATGAAGCAACAAGAAGTACAACCTTTCTTCTTCAGTGAGAGAATCAAGTACACCATATGGCTGTTGTGTTTGGCAATCTGTGATCATGCAACAGTAGCTTTAATGGTCGTCTGTTAGTTGGAATGGATGCATGGATGGATGACTGCATGGTCTACTTCAGTTGAATATATTTTTGACTGGCATACAGCAATAATTGCCGCAGACTAACCTTCAACTTCAACGCGTGTTAAAAGTTACATTATCACACAACAAATATGTGTATCAACCAGGTCAGAGCAGTGTGGTTCTCGTGTGTTTTTTCAGCAGGCCATCAATTTTGTATCACATCCCTACCGATATGTCATCATACATAAAACATACATGCTCAAACATGATGGATGTCAGTGTAGATCAAAGCAGCAACTCTTATCAGAAAACCTGTGTTCTTGTGCGTAGGTGAACTTGTGGCTTAACAAAGTGCAGGTATGAAGACGCTGAGACTCATGATCTCTTTTCACTCTGCAGCTACCTACTCATAAATATAGCATCAATAGAAAGCCTGTCTGGTGTTTTGGGTGAGGAGAATCAAGCAACTCCACCCGAAGACTCAGTGATCTCAGATGAATGGGGTGTCATTCAGGGAATAAGCAGAGCAGGGAGGGAGGATCTGATGCCAAGTGCTGCAGCTGTTGGTGAAGGCCGTTCCTCTCAACCTCAGTTGCTCTCTAAAGCCTTGCCTGTCTTTGCACTCTTGCACAGATATGTCCTTTCATGAGCTCCTCCGCTTCTTTTGAAAAAAAATGCTTAACCTCTCTTGCAAAGAAGACTTGTTGTTGTGCCATAGTTATCTTGTATCGATTTTCATTTTTAGTTTTTTAAAAGATATGTGGAACTGAATTTCGCTTCAGTTAAATCCAACCAATAGAATGACAGATATTTCCATGTTTTCTACATGACTCACCTTTAGTTTCCTTTGAGTTTAAAAGTATTATGCATCATCTTGTATTTACAAAGAGACTTGTGAACTTGTGTCTCATTCCATTGCCTGGTCTGACCAAATGAAGTAGTTAGAAAGTGTGACATGGAAACACACTTCAATCGTTTGCTGAGAGATTTTTCTTTATTGTGTCAACCCAGAATAATTTCTCACTGAAGTGAATGGATGGTGTCTTTATCAGGACAGAAGTTCCTCAGCCACCTCTTAATATCAAAACAGAGACAGTTCAACTCACAGCATGGATGTTACAAAGATTTTGGATAAGAGCACAAGCAGCCACATGCCATTTTGAAAGAATAATTACTTAAAAAACAAACACCCCAAATCATGCCAGCTAGTTTCACGGGAAAAGCTGTTGAAGTTTAACGTCAGAGCTCCTAAGAGAATAGGTTTTGACTGTGCACAGTTGGACCCATCAATCTAGTGTCTGTTTACGTGGCTGCCAGATGTTAGCCAGTGTGACCAAAAAACAATTCAGCTGTTTTTTTTCCTTTCTTTGTTAGTTCTGACTAGTATCGAAATAGCCTTAATCGACCCAAGCTTTCTTTAACATTCTTCTTTTATTGTTGTTTTATTACATTTGCTTTATACGAAGACAGTAAAAAGTAACAATAAATGAGCAGAGAAATATGGTGACAACAACATACCTGTCGCAGACCAGTTAAAAGGGAAAAAATGCCATGGAGTGCTAACTGTTGATATCAGTGCTACCAGTGAATAGAGCTTCTTTACTGAAGAGAGAGGAATTCACCTCAAGGAAGTCCTTCAAGGACAGTTTTGAAAAGTGAAGTTAGTTTATTGTGATTTCTATTTTCTATTATTGAAAAGTTGCTGTGAGCTGAGTTACTGACAGTTTGAGTTACTGCTAAAATCAACATTGCAAACACAGTAGAAATCTCCATCCCCAATGGGACATGCTTGTCTTTGATTATATCTATTCTATGTGTCTATTTGTATGTATTGAGCCAAAAAGTGTAACCTTCTTACAGTAAAAGTGCCGCATAGCACAGTAAGTGACCAAGTCTTAAAACAAAACCTCTCTTTTAGTAAAAACATTTAAACTGAAAGAAAGAGTTGAAAATGCCCCATGAGAAAAGGGGTTGAAAACTTGTTAAATCTTTTATTTGACAAGGTGTGCGTTGTTAAAAGTTTTAGAGATCCTTGAAAAGTCTTTGGGCACTCAACCTCTGAAAGAATTCACTTTTGATTTGTGCGGAGATATTTTTGGATGGAGACACTGTTTGTGGTGAAACAGAGGAGAGTAATAACAGTGAATGGCGCAGTATATCATCATCACAGTGAGTTCACTGATGAACTCAATGGAAGGACGTACGGAGGCTGGCACTGGTAATTACTGGAGATTAATGAAGTGGAGGAATGTTGATCTGACAGTGAAATGGCAGCTTACCAAAACAGTGAAGAAAGCAGTTTTTCTTTTTGTTACAGCTGCTAAAAAGATTGGCTTGTAGGCAAATGTGGCAACATTCCATTGGTTTAAAAGAGAGAAGAACACTATATATCAGCTGACATTTTCTTTCAGTCAGATTCACTTTAACTTTTGTTTTGTTATGTTTCTTTGTGACACTTAAATTTAGAAAAGGACAGTTTCCCCCTCTCAATAGATCACTTGATAGAATGCTCAGAATTCTGTTTTCTGCAGACAATATGAAGACTGCTACCTGCTAACTTGTTTCTGGCAAAAACGCTGCACTTTCAGTGTCCGGTCCTTGGGTCCATGAGTAGTTTATCCACCAGGCTGTTGCTCTGCTACAAATAAGAGCAGTGCATATCATACTTGGCGTCCCTTTTTTTGGGAAATATGTAAGCCATTACTTTAGCAGCAAGAACTTCTTTGATTCTTTGTTGATTCTTTGATTTGTTTGTTATCTCATACTGCTTATTATTATTCTCATCAGAGATTTGGGAGATTAGTGGCATAGAAATTATGTAAATCTTTTTTTTCTTGTGAAAAATTTGCCATTTGGTCAAAGAGCTAAGCAAAACTATGTTACATTCTGTCACAGGTCACAGGCAGATGACAGGTAGAACTGCCCATATTATGAGCTGTTATGAAGTTGGGAGCTTCGTTGTCTATCTCAATGTGTTTCACTCCTGCACAGACAAACCAAACGTAATTCCCTCTTTGTATTTCACTTGCACAAACAAAAAAAGAGCCAAAGGATCAAGTTGCACTGATTCTCTTGAGTAGCGCTATCTCAAAAATGGTTATTAGGTGGACCCTTATTTCATATTTTAGCATACAGTAACTGTGAAGTAGTATTTCCACAGTGTGGAGCCCATACCTTTATACCTACTAAGTTAGATGTGAGTTAGAGATCGGACAGCATGATTTCCACACAAGACAGGAAAGTATAGGACACAGCACTAAAAGGATGAGACAGGTAAACGGCAGGTCAAAGCAGAGTTCATCAAGACATTTCACAGTGGGATGCCACAAGACAGGACTGGGATAAAACAGAACAGCATAGCTGTTGCCTTTGACTGCTGACTTCAGCTTTTTCAACAGTGTTGTCTCCACAGCTCGACAAACAAGAGCTTGCTTACCTTTTCAAATTTTAAAAGGGCTTAAGATGAACACTATTTTCAGTGATATTTGTGTTAGTGGTTATTAAGGGCTGAACTGAGCAGGTATACAGCAACTAAAGCAGTACAGTACATCATCTGCCATGACCAGTGCCCTACTTTATCATTTTGATGAAAGCAGTCTTGATCCACAATAAAAGTTCGATAAAATTCTATCAAATACTTTTTATGTGATCGCACCAACAGACAAACGGACAGATGAGCAAAAATACCACAATGATCACAATGGAAAAACAAGTTGGGGAACAAGTGTTTTTCTCAAATCTGTCTTTCCTTAGATGCCATGTTGTGCTTGCTGATGTGTCACTTGTCCACTTTAACAAAGATCCATTAAAAAAAACGTAACTCCACTTGGGAGACATACAGTAGCATGTTTTGCTTGTTTGTCTTTTTTTTTATTGTATTCACAAAGTGTTGGAAAATACTGTTTATTTCCCCTTTCATACATACAAACATACACGCTTTGCCTGTGGCTTTTGATGATGTATTTTTTTTGTATTATGGGGACCACTCTGTTCTCACTTGCTGTAATTTAATTACAGTGGACCTTGGTATGCCCAGGCAGTGCCCACGCAGAGCGATGTAGAATGCCAGCCGGGAACATCCTGTCTTGGGCAACAGGAACATTTGATGCGACAGATGGCTCATAAATCATGGAGGTGCGCGCATAGAGACGATGGGAGGCCTTCCTCTGGAGAGCACACAGTGAGCAGGTGGGTAGAGGGAGCATCAGCTCAGCAGCATGAGCCCTGGATACATTACCAATGTGACTGGGTTACTGCTTGTTGTCAAAGAGGAAGAATCAGGAGGAAAAATAAAGAGAAATGTTTGCCTTTTGTCTCACTATTCACTCATCTCATTGTGTGTAAGAATGTGTCTTAAACATATCTGATCTTATCCAGTACAGAATAGCATGTACATGTAAAATGTTATAATCTCACTTGCAACACACACCATATGGCAGAGTTCGCTCCTAACAAACTGAACGCAGTTGTTGCAGATCAAACTCATGTACCATTTTGTATCTGACATATAGATTAGCCGGAGAAACGTCTTGCAAAAACTGTGAGCATGATTATACATATGCATACACTTTTTTATTAATTGACCATTTAGCTGTTTCTCGTCCTGTTATTTAACTTCTGCAGTGTCCTCTTCTGACATGAAATTTGTTATTTTGGTTCATAAAGACCATGAATTATAGTGTATATCTGTTTTACTTAACTATTCATTTTTTCAAATGAAATAGCATATTATTAAATTATGTTTTGATTTGTTTTGAATGGATAATCATTGGTTGCTTCAATATCGCGTGAATAGGTGCACTGTCTTGGTCTTTGGGTTTTTGTTATGTTTTTGTCTCTGTCTTTGTATTGTTTATCGGTTGGTTGGTTAAAAGCACTCAAATCTGGTGGAGACAGGAAGAGACGTAGAAAAGAAAAGGAGAGAGAAGATGTATTTCAGTTGACTTTGTGCTCCCCTTACACCTAGATTCACTAGCAAATTACAACACCTGCCATTTGTTTGTCATAAGCTCCCTCTGTATAAATACTTCCTAGTTTCCTTTGATGTCTGTCAGATCGTCATCTTGTCTGTCATTATGTTGCTCAGCTCTGTAAATATCTGGATTTCTCTAGTTTTTTCATCAATAAACATATTTTACTCTACCTGCATCTGGTATTTTGTCTCTGTCATGCTCTCTAACCAAACACAACACACCACATGACACCCATGTGGTTCACTGTGAAAGAATGACAAAGATGGATCCCTGAATTTCTTGTTTTAAAGCTCATATCACCAGGGATGGAATCAAAGTGAGGATTTGAACCAATTGATTAGTTTTATTAGCTAGAAAAGTTTTCAATGGCATGAATTGGTATTATATATATATATATATATATATATATATATATAATTGTAATGAACTGAAATAAATTGGATGAGAGGTGATCACAAATAAATTGGGTTGTATCTAATTGGACTTTTATTGAGCTTGTTTACTTTCTCTTTAAAGTGTCTTCAGATGACTTTTGTTGTGAATTTGAACTATGTAAACAAACTGAGTTGAACCTATGTGAGTGGAAATGCTCCTTATTCAATTTAATAATGTTATAACCCGTATCTGCTCATATCATCACCCACAGAATCGGACCTCAGACTCCAGCTTCATCCCTCTCCACAGCCATTCATTTCTCATCTCTGGTGAGTTAATTAAGACACCATGACATTAATTGATCCTGATATGCAATTCATTCACAGGAAAAGTAATTTCCTTTTTGATCGCTAACTTGGCTTCTAATCAGCGTTTTACATTGCATTCAGACACATGAAAGAGTTGTTGCTCCTGTGAGCAGAAGGCAGAGTGCAGCAGGTGACAATATGCAAAATCAAAGAAAAAAAAATTGAGCTTGTTTATTTCTGAGTCCACGTGAAAAGTATGCATAACTGACAGTGGAAACACCTCTTCGGTTCCAACATACCATAACACGCCTTTTATCATATATTTCTTGATTTAGTTCTTCTGTTTTATGTGGAATTAAACAAAGAGCCATGACTTTGACCAATTCAATCTTACTCAATGTAATCCCATTCGTGAACTTTCATTGATTCGCTGATATCTGCTGCCAGAATCTGAAGTAATCAGACTTAATGAACACTACTGATATGTCCATTAAATAAATACTTTATCTTACATGATTTGAAAACCTGTGTTCCAGGTCATTCATTAGCAAGAAAAATACTCTTGCATTATTGAGCAGATAAAAAGTGAGCTTGATGCCATGTTTTAATTCCGAAACAAATGAGGATTAAAAGCTAAACACTGGTTGGCAAGAAGCCAGTCCTGCAGATATATTATGGTTATATTATTCTAATAGACAATGTTGTGCCTTTTAGCAGGGAAGACATTATGAATATGTATGCAATATGGCATGTTAATTATACTTGGGTCAAATAGCATTTGCATACTATTAGTGTTTTGTAGGTTTAAATTTACTCTGAGCAGGGGTTTCCTGGATTAGAACACTTTCTCCAATGTCATTTAAGTTGGCAGCAAGTAAAGAATAAATTATTTTTCCAATTGTTCCATAGCACTGTGACTAATACGGGGCACTAATTGCTTTGCTTGTCTGTCAAAAGGTAAAGTCTGTCTCTCACTGTGGAATGAATGTAAATTCAAGTAAAATATATTGATTAATCAACTTTATTCTTGTAGCTGATAGAAATGAATCAGTTTTAATAAATGTATTACAAATTCCTGTAGATACAGAACATCATCAAGACCACACAAATCCACAGAAATAACAGTAATAACATCTACGAACCCATTCATTCATTTTCTAAACCAGCCTTATACAACAAAGAGTCACTGGTCGGGGCTAAAATCTATCCTAGCTGTCACTGAATGCGAGGCAGGTAAACCCTGGACCTTTGTCCATCAGAGCCAGACAGCATGTGCACTCACACTAATTTCTAGGGTCAATTCAGAATAACCAATTAACCTAACATGCATGTTTTTGGACAGTGAGAGAAAGCTGGAGCACCCATACATTGCTGTGAGGCAAGGGTGCTCACCACACCATCATGCAGCCACATTTATGATTCCTTCTATAAAAAGATTAGTTTTATTTTTTCTTAAACAAGTCCTCTCTTGAAATGGTCCTATAGGTTGCTTGTTCATGTTCTTTTATAATAATCGTCATGACATCCTGTGAAGTATGGCCCCAACAAGGGGCAGAAGGGAAATACAACTCTTTGAGCATTTCCTCCTCAGAGCAGGCAACATTCTCAAGTGTTTGGAAAGCCACAAAGAAGTCCCCATAAGGAAGAAGTAGGGGGGGTGGATGGAAATGTTAAGCACTACACTTTAGCCTTTGTGTGAACATGTACTTCGTCAATGATGAGACACTTTTGTCACTTCCTGGTTGGGGTTAGGCAATAGCATTGTGTTATGGTTAGGTCTAAAATACATTCTCATATACAACACACTTTAACCCTCATTGAAGCTATTTTGCTGTTTTTTCTTGGTTAAATGTGGGTCATAACCCAACATATTGGAGTACTGCCACTTCCTGGATGGCTTTAAAAAACAACAATACCTGGTTAGGATTAGAAAATAAAACTATTTGCATATTTTTTGAAAGCTTTTATCCGCCTGCATAAACGAACGCCACTTGAGCATGTTTTTGGGAGGAGGACTGGCACCTTAACATACTATAAACCACTGTATATGACTATCCAGTGAAGAAGCAGGAGGTTGGCAAAGGTTATCACATCCTGTGCTACACCTGCTTGATCAGCAGGGTCTCCAGGCAAAAAAGGCGGTGGCAAATAAAAAATTTAAGATGATTTCAGTGAGTGACAGAGAAAACCCTTTGATAAGCGGATATGTGTCTGGATAAACAGACTGACAGATGAACTGATGAATAATACACTTAGAGACTCCATGATTGAGATTGATTCCTCTTCAGATCAATACCTCTCATAGTTACCTTGATGTGAAAGTGTAGGTATCACCATTCTGAATCAGAGCACATCACAGTGTTCTCCAGGGAACCCCACGCTTTATTGTAAAAGAACCGGCTGAAATATTCAGCATTTACTCTATTTTAAGCCAATGTGACATGTTCTCCTTCCTCCAGTGGGCTTTTATACAAATCTTTGCATGGTAAACTCCTTTTCATCACTACTCTGATGAAATCTCCAGGCGACCAGATCCACAGTTGTTTGAGTTTTTGCAGTTTGTTATTCACTGTTAATGAAATACAAATGTACATAGCATCTTGACGTGAAGAGTGTTGTCATGCTGTCAAACTTAGTCTGTAACCCAGAATAGAAACATCAAAACTACAAATTCTCCAATGACAGCTAATCATTTTGAAAGACAGCTGAGGATGGAAGGTTTGTTACGCAAACAAGTGTTTGGAATGATTTGCCGCATCAATAATAGAAACAAATACTCAATTAGCTTCTTGACAGTTCTGCCCAGCACTTAAGTCCAGATTGACATCTCGACAACAACTGGATGGACTGCTATGAAATTGCTCAGTCAAGGACAAAGCCCTGCTCCATGTAATGGTGTACACTAGTTACTAAGTTTAGCATTGTAAACCTCAGCTTTAAAAGTGTTAAGATTTTGCCTGTAATGTTCTCATGAAATAAAATTTGATGTCTGAATGTTTGTATGTGAACTGTCCAATATACCAACATTTGTACAATGGCAAAAAATCTTGGAAATAGGGATGTTTACTAAAATTCATTGATATTTTTCATGTCATTGAAAACATTGTGACCATACTGAAGTACTTACATTCCATTTTTTGGGGGCGGCTACAGTTAAATTGTCATGTATTACTACACTAGAGACACACTAATTTGAAATTGATTAAAAATATAGTATTCTCAAAATCTCCTCTTTATAATATGTTACTCTTACTTAAAACAAGCTGTAACTGTTTAATCTTTTATTGTTAAGTACGCACATACATTTACTGGAGTGGCATCCGGTTTTAAGAATATTTTAAAGCTGCATATGGGAAAAGGGTTGATTTAAAAGATAAATAAATTCTGCCTGAATAATATCGTATTATTGTCTAACTTTGCCCCTTCTGCAATATTCTGGTGGTATAAAGCGGTGTTTCCTATTGTTTTAGAAACATGTCTGATGCAAATTTTCTGTGAATTGACATTTCAAAACAATCTTTTTAAACTCCCTAAACAATCTGATGGAAATACAGCTTGTGCGTTGTCAGTTAAGAATAACACTAAAAACCAAGGGTGGAATTGTTGTGTGTAGGCGAAAAAAAAAATCTAAAATGAAAGAAAAGAAAGTAAAACAGCCTTTGTTTATCTATGCCACTTCTTTGACAGAAAAGCAGAAACAAAATGATCAATTCAGTTTTCTTATCATGAGTTCAGGGAAAAATAACTTTATTCTCAGTACATTCACACAACTCAGTGCAATTTGTACTTTGCTGAATAAAGTGTTATACAGTTGAACGATGAAAGGCAGTTGACATTTCTTTTTTCATTTGGGGGTAATTTGAAATGATTTATCATACAGTGCCTGTCGAAGTGGCAGTTGTGATTAGGCTCCACTTTAAGGCATCATGGTGTTCACTCTGCAATCAAGGCCTGCTCTCCCTTTGTCTCCCTTTTTCTTTTCATTTTTCAACTTCTGCTAGTCTCTTCTTGTTTGTTTCTACAAATACAAGCTTGTGGTGAGAACATAGTACTGAATTCCTCTTCTGAAGGGCTTTTCTTCTTTGAAAGATTTGATATTTTCACCCTGACAGATGAGGGAATTGTAGTGGAGTACGTGTGTCAGCCCTTTAGATAGATTCTCCAACACTTTGATTGGGGAATTGTGGCCACGAACTGTACTAACAATGATAACCAAAGGTGAGACTCCATTTTACCTGCATCTGAGCTTGTGATAATTCACTCTCAGTCAATTAAACAATTCAGTAAACATCCCTGTATGCTATTAGATTATAGTTTTAGCAAAATTAGGTATATTCTAAAAATATTAGCATAGGTTCTACTAAGCTATATAGATTTAAATACACCATATCACCAATATTAAAATTGTCTCACCATATCTGGCTTATATCATCTACATACCCGAAATCCATTCTGTTCGGCATGCAGGCTTTTCAACTGAGCGCTGATTACTGGCCAAATTACCCCTCTCTTCTTTAGTTCAAGGGACACGACACTGATAATTTCCAAAAAATAAAATAATAATTGTTATGATTCATAAGACCACATAACAGTTTTCCACTCTGACTCATTCAATTTTGAATGAGCTTTGGCCCAGAGAAGACGGCAGTATTTCTGGGTCATGTTCACATATGTCTTCTTCAATGCATGATGCATTAATCTGCATGTATAGATGTCACAGTGAAGTGTGTTCACAGACAATCATTTCTGGAAGTGTTTTTAATGCAGTGCTGCCTGAGGACCCGAAGATCACGGGCATCAGATACAGATTCCAGGTCTGTTGCACACAGAGATGTCTCCAGCTTCCTTGAATCTTTTGATGATCTTATGTGCTGTAGATCATGGCATATTCAAACTTTTCACAAATTGATGTTTGAGATATTTTTCTGAAATTGCTCCACACTTTATAGATGTCATTTTTTGCAGATTGCTGAACCTCTGCCTTTCTTTACTTCTGAGACACTCTCTCAGGTGCTCTCAGAGATACTACTGTGAATGTTTATGAAATTTATAAATCATTGCATTTTGTTTTTATCTGTTTTTCACAAAGTGTTGTAGCATTTTTGGAATTGGGGTTATAGATACTCCTTTGTTTAGGAAGCATTCATTGCCAGCTTTCCTGAGCGGGGGAGTTTTTCACACACTGAGGTTGACCTTGCACTTGCTGCATTTCCTGGAGGGGACATCCTGGTCCCTCAGCCAATAGATATTATGCCAATTTGGGAGTGGAACTGAACTCTGCTGTGCTGAATGCCAGAGGTGGAAAAGACTCAAATGTATCATTCATCTATAATCTATTGTCCATCCAAAACCAAAGCATACTATACTGTTGACAACTACTGTTCTTTTTGACTTGTCAATCTGCCCCCAACAAGAAGTATGAGCAACAATATAGATTTGGGCAAAATTTATATTTTGTGATGTGTCTTGTGGTAGCGACATTTATTGCAGGTCTCACAGCGGACTCACAATTCCTGTCAGCACAGATAAGGCATTGCCCTTGTGAAGCTGGAATTCCTGGGAGCAGGTTTTTTTCTGTATTTGCAGTGATGTTTTTCCTCAGCAGAAGGGTGTTGTCCAGTTAAAGATCCCAAATGTGTTTTATTCAGCGCAACCAAATGACTATTGACTGCTGTGATGGAATCCACAGGCCGGAGTATTGAACTTCATGTGAAACATTTAGGGATTGGCTTCCACATGGTCAATAGATCTGTTTTATGGACCATAGGAGAAGACGTGACAATTTACCGTTGTAAGTGTAGCGGGTTCTGGCTTGGTCCCCACTGACAGATATATAGATAACCCTCTGATAGGAGTTTTCTGGAAATATAAAACAGAAATTAGCAAAGCAGGACAACTGTTGCTCATTCTCCATTCATCTGGATTATGTTTTATTCCCACATTCATTTGAACTTTTTCATTGCAACCATGATTTATTTTTGTTATTTTGTCTGCATTAAAGCATTAGGATTAACCATTTTTAGATAAAATTCACTTTAAATGTCTACTTTTACATATTTACAAGAAATGAACTTATTGTTTTGAACCAAAGATAAACATTTTTCCCTTTTAATCATGTCATCAGTCTATCACCAATCATGTATGCACTTCACCCCTACACACATCATCTTTATCCTCTCATTAAAACTCTCTTTATATAACTGTAAACTCTCTTTATATAACTGTACATAAAGTACACTAAGTACATTAAGCACTCACTTAATATAGCAGAATAAATCTCCCTTGCAGTTAAACTATTTCACATTTACACTATAAACTGAATGAATAAAGTATTTTTCTATTCTATTTCTATATGAACACAAACTGAAACAATAAACAATAAACATGGCTGGCTCATAGCTCATAAAAGCTTTAACCCGTGAACTCGAACCCTAGCATTGTTTCCAATTTATGTGTGCGCTCTCCCCTGGGGTTACATGAGTGCCATCAGATCGGATTAATGGCTAAATTACAATAAGATTGAGTTATTCAGTTCATGTAGACACCTTAATCTGACAAAAAACGGATTGGATCGGGTTACTTGCGATCGAAATAAGACCCCAGGATAACTCAATCCAAATGTACATTGGATGTGCATGTAGACAACAGTGGATCGGATTGAGCGTTTTGCGCATGCTCGAGATTTTTTCCCGGGATCGTCACCCGGAAGTCGAAAGAGACGATATTACTGTTGTTGTTGCCGCCGTTGCGTTTGAGCCATAGCCATGCTCATCATAAACGAATTGTGGAGGTACGTCATTTCAACTTGCGCTTCGATCGCCATCTTTCTCGAATGCCTTAGTTTTGTTGGTGGTGGTGAAGAGATCAACCAGAAGTACTGGGGTATGACATTCTTTGTGCCAGTGATTGGATTCATTCACCGCCATATATCCAAGGATAATTACCCTTGCTCAAATAAGGAGCATAACCCAACTATAGCAATAATCGAGTTAATCTCATCATGTAGCCCCACTGAGTGATTCACTTACCATCTAGTGGAATAAAGCGGAATTATAAGAAAATCTGGTCCACCCCTATAGTTTCTCAGTTGTATATTTTAGCTACATAGTATATATATATGTTATAGACATTTTTTTATATAACATTATAGGTATGGCTTTTTCCTATCCCTATAGTTGATTTTTTGATGTTTTAAAAATATTTCTTTCCACAAAGAACACCTTTTAACAGCGATGAAATGCTATAGACAGTTTAGCATAATATTACTAAAAATATAATACTGTAAAGATTTATACAAAAGTAATCATCATTATGATCCAGTGCAAGTGTCTTATTTTCCTTGTTTCTTGTTATTCTCTTATCTTTGGAACATGTATGACTGCAGCTAGTGACAGTACACCGGGTATGAGGATAATAAAACTGCAATCATTTCATATTGCTGTGTCCACTCTCTTTGAAGTTCTGCTGCATTAGTCCTGATATTTTTTTAAAGCTGTTAGTCATGACAGAAAATCAGAGAACAGCTTCACATTTTTTAAGTAAAAATGAAAAGAAGCTTGATAAATAGTTTCAAGAATTTTTACATGACCAGGAACTATAAAAATGTCTTACCTTATCACTATGGTTGGATATTCTGCTAATTTAACTTTCATTGTGTCAAAGTGATAAAACACCATATTTTGCCAGGTGTAGAGGCAGAGGGGCATGTGGGCGCTGACAGACAGAGACGGCTGCACAGGCACCATGAACGGAGGAAATAAGCCAAGACCTGCCACACATACACAGACACCAGCAAGCCCCCAAATGACACAACATATGGAGAACAGCAAAAAATCCCTCCACCAATTTCCACCTGCCATCATTTCATCCTCTTTTCCTGACACACAGCAGCTCTGTGAAAAACAGGCACAAAGCTGCGAAAGAGAGCAGATCATTTGAATAGCTATTTTTGTAACAATGGCAACCATGTTAAGTATTCTCAGAGGACATGCAGAATCATATTCCAATTCATACAGAATGCCCCTCGGTTGAAAACATCAAACTTTGAATAATAAGTGAATCGGTGAATCTTATTGACATGTTGTCTGCAGAATCAAAGATTTTAAGGCAATGTCTGAATATTAACGTTTGAAGAAGACATACGTTATTAGAATGTCAGGGCTTTATTTGTAATGTAAGTTACCCTTGATACGATCAATGGATGCAATACATTGCCCTCTACACCAATTGTCCACTTCTCATTAATGAAGCATAGACCAAGTACTACAGACCACCTTCCTCCTATTTAATAAATGCTTGCAAGTTTAAAAAGGAAATAATGGAAGGAGTCCTTGACCTTGACTTTTCTTCATTGTCTTTTCTCAAGGGAGATTTAAACAAGAAAAACAAACTGTCTTCTGGTTTCTTTGGAGGTGAAATAAATATTTGTTTGGTTCTCAGTGAGATAGAGATGATGGAGGACTTGAGGGATGGCAGTAATCTCAGGATTGCCCATCACAGCATAAGAGCTGTCCATCTTTTCCAGTATCATCGCCTCCTTTCAAGGCTTATTCCTCCATCTCTCCTTCCATCACTTCACCACTTGGTGAAGCCACATTGTAAAAGCCTCAAGAACTTAATTATCACAAACCACAACCGCAGCATGGTTACGACTGCAGGGCGCATCCAGATGTGCAATGGATCAGGCTGACGTTACCAGCAGACTGTACACCCACAGGCTTTCGGCTGATTCACAGCCTGTCACAGCCAGCTAATACTGGCTCCTGGCCTCCCATTTATGAGGCATTCAAAGCTGATCCAAGTCCAAGTGACTTCCTCCCCACTGACTCGATCACAGGAGTTCACTGCGTGCTCCACAGAGCCAAACATTATATTCATCCTTAAACCATACCTGTGCCTGAACTGAGATGCAGATTGCAGATTGTGCAGATGGCAAGTTACATAACTATGATTATCAGTTGGCAGTTGATGTATTCAGTGTTAAAATGTGGCACCACGATGACCAAATTACAGTATTCATCACTAATGTCTTTTGTGCAGTAACTGCTGTCACCATCTGTCATCTCCCACAAACACATGGATCAAATGACTTGTTGTTGGGGAACATTGAATCGTTTAAAGTACTCGATGGTCAGAGACTGAAGGTGGCTTTGGACTGATTAACTAAATGTGTTTTTGTTAAAGAGCTTCCGCTGAATCTATTGTTAAAGTGTGCTGCTCTCTGAACAAGCATGGATGTTTCAGGTTAATGACGGTCAATTTTTTTCAGTTCACATTTACCATAGCAACCACAGACTCCAATGAGGGAAGCTATGCTAGTACTGGTTTTACTGATAACCTGCTCAGTTTGACTGTGTAATGAGATCTAACTCTGTGGACAGAAGCAGTGAAGTGTAAGGCAGTGTTTTGAGTAAAAAGGTTTTCACACATGAACCTCAGATGAAGTCCAGTGAACAGGTCTGGACATGATCTGCTGTTGTCGGGTCAAACATGTACTCAGCAATGGGAGAGTCCATTTCAGACACATTCTCAGAACTGAAAATATTCAAGAGTGGTGCCTTGGTAGAGGATAAAGAAGGCAGGATATCATGCAAAAAGTCATCTAGGGGAACTGCAGTGTTTAGTGTACATTACAGCTCCACCAATATGACCAATAAAACTACTGTTCCTCTGGCCAGCAGAAAAAAGTTTTAAAAAGCAACCATCATTAGCACGCACACTGTCCCTCAGTGATGTGACATGAAACTAGGAAAAGTGAGGAGAAAAAAAACTGTGTTATACTGATTATTGTGTTAATCAACCCAAAATCTCACTGTTAAAATGCATGTGAAAATGTTGATCTGACCAATATCATATGAAATCTAAGCTTTCAAAGCTGGACTAACACACCATGCGGTTGGAGGTTGATTCACTCCTTCATGAATAAACTCAACTCGACTGAAATGGGCCAAAGTGCTCTGCTCATCTCCAAAGTTTCATCTTTTTGTAAAAAGTGTGTGTGAATACAGTCAAATTTCTAATAAAGCTGCTCTTATTCATATACGTCAAGAACTCAGTTCCTCTCCCATGCATGTATTCTGGTGCAAGAACAGAGTTCGGATTAAATTCTAACCATAGCTCAACTCAACTGTGCTTGTAACCTCTGTGAGTGTGAGACCTCTTGACAATTACCAACTCCATTCTTCCATTAGGCTTAAACACACATTTGTTGCACTTTGCACAAAGAATAGAGATGGTCAATGTTCTCTCCTGATTCAAACATCTGCATTCTCACATACCAGAGATCTCCTGACGGATTACAAAGTATGTACAGTCCATAGAAAAAAATACATACATTTTCCTTCAGTTCTCCATTGCAATAGAGCATCTGTCTCACAACAGATGACATTTACACTCAAGACATGATTACCTCAACAGTTTCCACAGTTGCCATTCTTCACTAAGACAAATATGGCATATTAAGAAAAAGGAGTGGTTGGTTAGTGTTGTTAAACTGAGAAGTCAGTGATTCATTTCCTGTCCCACACCCTTTTTTCAACACTCATCTGATTACTTAAGTTTAACTCCCACCCACCAATGTTCAGGTTTAGAAGTTGAAAGTACACGATTAAGGTCAGAGTAATGTAAATTGAAATGTTTAAAAGTTGGAAAATACAAGATTGGAGTTAGGAAACTAAATGTTGTCAGCAGAGTTCATGACTCAATGGTTGTAGTTCCTGTCACTTGATAAAGCACTACTTGACATAAAACAACCACATGTCAAAAAAATGTCATCTCACAATTCTTAAACCCAGATTGTCAGACTATTATATTTTGGACATGTGGACAAATATTCCTCTTTCAGAGTTTCTGGTGAGATTAGGTAGTACACCTCTCACAGGGTTGTGGAAAATGTGGCATAGCCATCATTTATCAGGACCACAGATTTAAAATCAGAGCTTTAGAGCGGTACCTTTCATTGGAAGTGAAGTAGAAATACTGCATTTAAATCTTGTCTGTGTAAAAACCCAGGGTTGTGATAAAAGACACAGCATGACTTGCAGACCTAATTAACTTTAGCTGCATGTAACAATTCTGCTGCAAATGTGGTTTGCTTGCCGTGACAATAAGAACACATGCATGATCCCCTACATAGAATGACATCTCACGATGAAATTGTAGTCGCAACACATCACAAAAAAAGTTACCGTAGTTACAATTGAACTAGAGGGTAAACTCTTTAGGCTTTGGCATTTACAGATAAGTGCTCCTTTAAAGCAGGTGATTTTAAATACAAAGGCAACAACCAGCATATTTTAGGCTAAAGCAAATCTAAAATTCCAAGCAAGTGCCTCAGTAAAGGTCAAAATTATTGAGCAGACAGATGCTTTGATGATAAAGCGAACATGTTTATATACAGTAACTTGCACTTGTGAATATAAATTAATGTGAAAATAAAGATGTGTAGAATGTGAATATCAGAATCTATGCTTACTGCCTTTAAACAAAATGAATCTGAGACTTCTGTGGTAAGCTGTACAAATAGTTCATACAAACAATAAACATTGGTTGATTGAACAGCGAGAATGGGTGTACCACAGACACATAATTCAGATCATAGGTGCACACACTTTCTGAAGCAAGTCATGTCTGGCATGTTGATGTGGAAATCAGAAATAAGAATCAAAATTTAATGTAAAACAGAGCAGCTATGCAGGTGTACCATGTACAGAGGTGACAGTCCTCGCTGCAGTCGGCCCCGGTTTGAGTTCTGCATCCGACGGCCTTTACTGCCTGTCATCCCCCTCTGTCTGCCCCCTGTTTCCTGTCTTTCCTCCCACTGTCCTATCCATTGAAAGCATCAGAGCTTCAGAGCTTGTATTTCTCATCATTGTGATTCTTACACAGAGACACTTCTATTAATACACACAGTTCATCATGCACTTAAGTATTAAGTTGGTTATGATGCTGCATTTTGGTGCAGGCATGTATAATGGCTGTGCATAGGAATGGCTACCTGGCATTGTTAGAAAACTTTTCCAATGCCTTTGTAGTACAGTAATCTTTTTTATACCTTTTGTTCTGAACTTACAGACCTAATTGTCTATTATTTTATTTTGTCCAGTTGTTCATTTATCCTAGTGATGCAAAGTAGTTTAGTGGTTGACAGCAAAAGTTCAAAGCTTGGCTAGGGCTCAGCTGATCAAGTGAAGGTCTGTCTAATTATTCCTGCTAAACCACAGGAGGGAAAATTGCTCCTGGACATGTACAGTTTCATAATCATTGCAGTTTATAAAGGAATATTATGCTTATGCATAGCTTTTTAGATCAGGAAAAAAATAATTCACATTTTTTCTGATTTTTCAGTTAGGTAAGGAAAGACAATTTTGAACAGAAATTGCTATTCTGTGACATGCGTATTAAGACACCTGGCTTTTGTAACAAATCAAAAACTGAAATAAGTAGACACACATGTGTCCTCCAAAACTGTGCTTCATTTCATTGTGTGACTTCATGTTTTGCCTTGACACTGAAACTATATTTCTATGGAGATGTTACTTGCTCATAAATTATTATGGGATTGCTCGCATTGCCTGGACAGCAAACACCCTGTGAAGATGACACCGTTGATTCATGATTACTATTTTCCTTTCTTTCTGCTGACTTGCTTGTTTGAGTTTTTTGGCCTGTTTAGATCCAGGCATAACTAATTAATCCCTTATACTGAGCTGAGAGATAGTTGTGGACAGCACTGTGTGAAATGAAATCCACAACACTGAAATGAAGCCTGACAGATGACTGTGTTCCCAGTACGAGCCATTGCACGCGCACAGCATCCAGACACAAGGGGCATTCTTTTGGGATATCACAAACAATATTTGCTGAGTGTTCCCTTTTCCTAATTGGTATGGAATTTAAAGGAGCTATCCCCGTGGTGTCATTGTTAATTATAGTTTAGGCTTCACAGTATTTTGTTGTTGCATATTTTTATCACTTTCGAAGGCCTGAAGAGAGGGACAGATTGCAAGCAACAGTCTATATTCAGTTAGTGAAAAGATGAGAAAGACAGGCCCTAGAAAAGGCTAAATTAATTGTTGTCTCAAGTCGCAGGCTCAGCATGCCTGGTGCAGGCAAGACTCTATAATGAATGTTGTATGAACAGGAGATGAATTGGAAGGCTTGCTAATTTAGGAATGCAGAGACAAAGAGTTTGCTTCCTCCTGTACACAGCTTTTTCTCTGCCATCTCATTGCATGTTTTGACCATATTTTTTTAAGTGAAATTGTTGCTCTCTGTGTGCATGTGCGTGTGTGCGTGTTCGCCTTTTGCTTTCCCTCGCTCCCTCTGCTGATTGCTATTCATGTTTGCCTTAGAGCTCAAAGAGTTCAGAATCTGTTGTCCACGATGGTAAGAGGAGGAATGAGGAGACTCATATAGCATATAGGATAAATGTTAAAGAGAAGAAGCCAGTGGTTCAATAAAGCACTGATAAAATGTATTTGTGTCCATTAAACACATATATTCCTGTGTTTTTATCCATCTAGCGAAAATAAACTTTCTTGAGACATGTTGCTGCCATCAAAGTCAAGATGAGCGAATATCTAATGAAACAGCTAAATATTTCACTCTCAAGGTCTGATGTTCTATTCTGAAAAGAATGTTAGTGTTTTATTGATTTTGTTACATTTTACGTAACATCCCAACTTTTCTCTTCTCATAAAGTTGAGGATTAGGATAGTTATTCTACTGTAATCTATATAAAATATGCAGTAAAGCACTTTTAAGAAGAGTTACAGTATATGTTCTGTCAGATACCGGTGCCAGTACTTGACTGTTCTTTCACAGTGATCTTCGTTGCAGTCTATTCATGATTCTTAAACAGTATTTTGTGCTTTTTTGTGAAACTTATATGTTATCTTTCAACTTCAATCTTCAGGCTTCAATAGCTTGCTCAATATCTATCCATATTCTGCTGTTTGTGTTCATGGCACAGATTTACCACTAGCTATCATGCTGCAAAGCACTGCATATATCGCCCAACAATGGAACAAATAACCATGTGGAAATGTATGCTTGAAAATGCATGTGTTTGAAAAAATGCACTGATATCAGTGTTTGCACTTTCTGTTTTTCTACTAGAAAATTCCTTTTGACACTTTAAGATGATAAAATGTCTTTAATTCTCAACCTGAGTTTTGTGTGATGTTTCCCTAGCATGCAAAACAAGCCCACAAAGCCATATCAGAGATTACAACCCGGCATATGTTTTCACTCTTTATTTCTGTCTCGACTCATACATGCGTGCAAGAGGGCTCACACACACACGCCTACACACAACCACTGGAAGAGACACTATGACAAACACTGTTCACTGATATGCGGATTGGGTTTGAGAGCGGAACGCTGAGCATTTCAATCTAAACTGTAAACACTCTTAATTGGATTGTGTGCTTTGATGTGAATCCTCTAAGGACTGTATATTATTCAGCCTAATTGATTCTGATACATATTTACACAAGTTTGGAAAATTAGCCAAAAACAAATGTGAGTGGTTTGATCAGGAATGTAATTGTAGAGCATTATGTGCCACCTATTGGTTGCAATAAGCACTACTGGACCACTGAGGTGTCAGAGTTAAATTACCCAGACAGAGATGCTGCTCTGTTCGTGTCTATGCCTGGTGGGAATGACACTGCAGGCCTCCTGCTCATCACAAATGAGGCCCAGAGGAGGTGATGGGAGTCTATTGAGAGGGCTCATCATCAACCTCAGGTTAAGAGGTGGAGCCGTGATCCTCTGTCGCTGACCTTGTGAACCATCACCTCCCTCCTGAGGGTGCATGTCAAGCGATTAAACCTCGTCCGCATGAGGTATAAGTCTGTTTTAGTGTGACAAGAAATGTCAAGCAACACCAGGCTAATGCAGTTCCTCTGCTGATAGACATACCACCACTACAGTGTGTAATACAGAGGCAAAATACGTGGGTCTGTTTGTTCATCAGGTCTGGGCACTCAACAGATGTCAATAAGTCACATAGCAAAGTTCAAAACAAGTGTTGACAATCCTTAACAAAGGATACATGGCATTCTAGGTGCAGATGAAGGTTAGGTATGCAGGTTGACAGAAGGTTGGTGCCACTTTTTGGCATCACACTGCTCTGGATGACACCGTGGTTAGAAAATAACATGAGCTCCTTGTCCAAGCTAGTCTTCACATCTTTGGTTTCACATCATCTGCATTTTGAGTTCCATTACTAGCCACTTTAAATAAAGCTCAGGCCTAAAAATAACCAAAGTATGGGTCCAGGGTAAAGGTGAACATGCAATTATAGAATTAAATCAAGCCCCTGTTTGACTTGTCATTCCTGACAGAAATAATTTGGGTGAATTATTAAATGCTCCCACTACCCTCAGCAGCTACATTGTCTACATATCTCCCTGCAAGAATATGCTTTTTTCCCTTTAAAGTAAAAAAGTCAGTTGGGATTGTTTCAATATAATCTTGACCTGTGCATGTTTATTAAAACAAAATTGTATTTTATACATGCGCCTCAACCTTTTTTCTGTGTTCTGTGAACCTTTAAATGATAGAGGTCAGGCTTAATGAGATCATTTTGAATTTGTTGCGGTTATGGTAATCATGCAGAAATTGTATGTCATTATCATTCTTTTAGGTCCAGCGAATTAGAAACTTCAATTAGCTACCTGTTCTGATAAAATAAAGATCTGAGGTGATGTTATACCAGCGCAAAATTAATCAATTTACACATCAAAGGATTTTCCAAAGACTTTACAAACTTTTCCTGCAGTGTGTAAATAAAGGATTGACAAATTGCAAGCATTTACAAAATTGCTCTGAACTGTGGTGTTTGCCTGACTCATAGTGCCATCCTTAAATCTGTGCTTCGCTTCTCTTAAATGAGAAAAATCAAAATATCTTGTCTTGTTGAATTTAGTCAAACTCATTTCCTGTAATGAAGCAATTTACCAGTCGCTGGCTGGATTCAGAGGTTTGGTTTTGGTCTCTATGACAACCAGCTGTCTGTAATTAGTAAATCAAGCCAGGGTGAGGATTTAGGCAGTCCAAGTGGCTACAAAAGAAGTCAAGAAATGGTTCAGAAATGTGTGCTGTCATGAAGTTTATGCTGACATGACTGCAGAAATGTGTTTACTGCCAATGATTTTTCTCAGGTATTTTGATGGTTTCCTTTGGTTTAAAAACTATATATGTAAAGCCACTTAAAGCTGTGCTACTGCTGTGTGACTTAAAGTTTTTGTCTTTTGCAGCACTGCTGTGCTCCATTCTGCATCAGCTGGGGGTTCTTATTGCGCTCAAACAGCAAAAGGTATGTAGTGTGCTCTAATTGATGTTCCTGCTTTTATGTATATTTTCCAATTAGTGGGTATTTCTGATGTGTCAAAAACAATGGAGGTCCAGTTAAACAAGTAGTTCTGTGTATTTGCTGTGTTGCAGCCCGTGCAGCTGCCTTGGGGTTGGCGTATCCTGGAGACCATGGAGCCCCAGATCTCTCTGGACTGGCTCCAGACATACTGCGTCCAAAAATGTTGCGTTATAATGAATTGGCTCCAACTGAACCTAACGCAGACTCCCAACACAGTCGGCCCAGAGAACGCTCCTTTAACACAATGCATAAACAAGCTCACCCCAGGAGCTCTGACAAATTCCTGCAGCGCAATGGCATTTACACACCAGATTCAAGTGGCTATGCTTCATACAAAATGCTCAGCTATCCTGGAGGACAATCAGTTGGTAACCCTGGGTCCAGTTTTAAAGAGGTCAAGCGTGTTGCTCTTCCACCACTGGCTGAAGCCCCTGGTGTGTCTGACCTGGTGACTCTGGATCCTCGAGGTCATAAGCCACTCTCATTTAGCTACAATAAGCATGACCTTGCTCTTGACGAGTCTGCCCCAAATGTTAATGGCATGTCTTTCAGTGAAGTACCCCATAGCATGGGTCATGCTGCTTACCAAAGTGAACAAACTGTAAATGGACTGCTTCAAAGAAGGGGCAGAAGGAAGATACCAGGTCTTGTGTATGGTAATTGGAAGATGATTAGGTATCCTCCCCCTTGGAATCTGCGCAGAGGCCTTATTGTCAACCAATTTCCTCAGGGTAAAGCCATTCTCAAAACTCTAAGGAAACCTAAATGAGATCCCTTGAAATGGGTCTGTAAGATGCGTTACACAGCTGTCTTGACCTGAGTTAACAGGCAAGGCTTTTATAAATGTGAAGATAATGGCATAATTTCAGACTCCATCTTGCTGCTCTTCTGTCTCTACTGAAAAGCCGTGTCTAACTCCTCTGCATGCAAGTTGCTGTATTGTTGCTTCCTTACCTGTAACTGCAAAACAAGTTGCATTGTGCCTCATTTCTTGACTATTAAAATTTATACATGGTTAAAATTCTCTGTGCCTCTCCCTTATTTTCCTTGTCTCTTAGGTGGACTCTCTGAGGTCTGGATGTTACTATAGTGCCATCTGTTGGTTCTAATGGGAAGAGCTCCTTTTGGCTGAAATGGGTTTTAAACAGGTGCTGCTTAACAGAAGGTCAGCCTTTGACGAATTTTGTGGTCTGTTTACAATCTGCTGTTTGTAATCACTACTAGTGGTTATGCTCATCTCTCCAAGTAGCTTTGGTCTTTTAGTGACCGCATGTGTCACTGCAGTCTGGCATCTTGAATCAAGGAAATGAACAGCCAAAAATTTCAGCAACCTGCTTTAGCAATATGATTTGAAAATGTCTATCCTTTGAGATAAGGACCAGAAGATAGACACTTCATTTTTTTTTTTTTTTTTTTTAATTGTCACAGGATTAATGAAAGGAAGGCATCACTCTTTAGCCCCTTGTTTTGATTGCTTACTACAAGTTTCTGTGGGTAAAATGGTAGGTGGGTAAGGTTATCCACCAATCGACCCCATAAATCAATCAATTGAGAGCCAGCAAGTGAATCTGTTATGAGCAGTCATTTGGAACAGGAGTGAGGAAATGAGTGAGAGAACAAAATAAAGCAATCAACTGTATGTGGCGCAGGAAGGAAGGCGATTGAGAGCAGCAATACATCATAAAGGACGATGGGTTGGGCCAAACAGAACTATTCAGAAACAGCGGGCAGTGAGTTTGAAGTGATGTTGAGCTCAATTTAAAGTGTAGTAAATCTTGTAAGAAATATTTTGATCACACACTCGAAACAAAACCTATCCAATGCAGGTTGAAGCTAGGCTTCCACACACGACAGACTGCACCACCTTACCCTTGATATGTAACTCTTTCCATATGCTCTTTAAAAAAATCTACAAACGAAAGCCAGTAGAGAATAAACAGTGTAAACACGTGGGCTGTGGAAGGATGAAACATAAACCTCAGCAAGAATATAATCGCCAGTAGTTGTTTAATGTTAAACATGCAGCTCATGTTAAAGTTTCTGAACTTCTAACTCAGAACCTATTTGTTGGCATAGTTTTGCTTTGTTCTCAGTGAAAAGATGGCTGACCTTTCTTCCCTATATTTGGAGCAGTTTAATCAACGGAATATAATCAACACCTAATTCTAATTAAGCATTTAATTTAGAAGTTGTAATCTGTGGTGGTGTTTGGACATCTATTGATCCTATCTATATCAGGAAATTACCACAAACTCCTACATTTCCACCTGTTGGAATATTCTTTTGGGTTTTATGGTCACTAGATTTGTGTTACCAAATCTTTTTCAGACATTTTTATATACAATGAATAGTAATTCATTGAGCCCATTCCTGTCTGATTTTACCACACACATAAGGTTTTGTTGGCAAACCAGACCAACTTAGCTTGGGGAGGAAGTGCTCTTTGTCATGTCAAAGCTGCATCTGTCCAAAAATGTACAAATTCCAGACTAATTTTTTCTAATTGTTCTGAAAAATGGCTGCGTTTAAGATATGAGATCAACATTAAATAGTTATGTGCAGTAGCCATGTTAGCAGCTACACTGGCACATTTAGCAATGAGCAGCTGCAAATAATAGATACCACTGCAGACCATACAATCACAAGTCCCACCAGTAGCTGCAACCTTCTGGCTCTTTTTGGTGGTATCATTTTATCTTTGAATAAAGCTTTAGTCCTCTGGTTTGAGATATTGCAAGTGTCTATATGCTGCTATTCTCAACAGACTTTTTTAATGTAAATCATAGATCAGACTGAAACTAAGTTAAAACACATACGATTGGGGAAACTCAGGTTTGTAGCCAGTGGATCCTGAACTGTTCCCACGGTCAGCTTTAGGCTACTGAGGTTATATGTATTCTTAAAGGTCTGATACAGTATATATGAATGAATATCTTTCTGCTGTGGAGTGGAAACATGTTTGTAGGGGTGGAAAAATTGTTATTTTTAGCCATTATAGCAAACAAATTATCTCACAAAATACAACATCATTTTTAGAAAACATCTTTTCTGAAAACAGGACATAAATAGTAAAATCACAGCAAGCTTTTGGAGAGCAAACTTTCAAAAACAAACAAACCAAAACCAATGTTAAATCTGAAAACATCTGAAACAAGCATTTCAAACATTTCCCAAAACAACATACAAAAAGACTTTCAAAACATGCCCCAAAATCTAACAAAACTGTGTCTTTTGAAATCTGTTTTCTGTTTTTGTCGTGTTTCATGCATTTTTGATTTCATGTTGGGATCAGTCTAAAACTGTTGTGTTCTGTACGTCAGGTCTATCAGTCTGTAGCGAATGTCTATCACTTATCACTTTTATCAAAGCTCTGCTGTGTCCTGTGTGTGTTGCACAATGCATGTTGTAACACACAACTCTTTTAAAGCAGTTCTCTCAGCTGCCCTTTGTGTTAGCTCAGAGAATATGGTGGTTAACAAGGATGAGTATGTGCCTGTGTGATTTGTAATGTGTGTATTTCCTTCTCAAGTTTCTGCGGCCCTCCTCTTGCTGTCCTATTCAAGGCTCTTAGTGAGCCCACTATAGCCTGCCAGCACAACTGACCTGTGGTAAGGGGGAAATCAATAGTCAATTCCATTTTGCAGCTAGCGTGTGACAGATACTAGATAGGAGTGGATTGGGGGCATGTAAGGAGCAGGAGCGTGAATCTGAGCTTGTCCAACCCTCACCCCTCTCTCTTTCACAATCACACAGTGATTCACATGCTCACTTGACCAACCCTTATAATGAGTCACGAGAGAGGCCACTTGTATATAAGACTCAGGACCCTCAGGGGCATGAAGGTGTGAATTTTGAATTCATCTTTGCAACTCAAGCTTCTACAGTAAACAACATTGTGGGTTTCTTGATAATCCAGGGCTATTGGTCACCCTTTATACTTCACTGCAAATTTTACTGACATTTAACCCATGTCATTCAAAAGTGCTTGCAACTATGCTTCATTTCTGGCTCAAACTGTTGTCAAAACCTCAAATTCCCACCTTGTCTCCACCTTGAATGAAGTCCCACACACAGCAGAGCTGAAAGTTATGAAAACTTCGGCAACACAGTGTTCAAGTACAGGAACAGTTTTTCTTTAACTTGATTTTGGGTAGAACTTTGATAGAAGTGATATCACTTTAAATTGTACCAACTAAAATAATCAAGCTAACAGGAGAAGTAGGGGCATAATAAATTAGCCCCTCTTCATGCACATCCACACAATCTTAGATGTGAGACAAAAATCTGCTTGACAAATTTAGTATGCTTGGTGTGTCCAAGGAGGGAAAGGATATGAGTAAAGTTAGCAGGAGCGGTGCACAAAGTTGTACATTGTTAGGTTTTCTCTTTCACTGTGGTCCGCATACAAATGAATGGAAGGCAAAGCACATGAAGACGGCTGATTAAATGAAACACCTTGGTTTGACCATAACAATGCAAGCTTTAATCTTTAATTTAGTGCCAACTTCAGGAATTAATTTGTCAATAATAATAGTAATAAATACATAATCCCATTGAGAGGTCCACTTCTTATTAAAAACTTCAACTTTTGGACAGATAATCTCAGATTTTCTTCAAATGTTCTCTGACATGATGTTGTATTAATAGATAAACTGATTACTTGAAACCGCCCTTTCCTTGAGACAGTGAACTACCACCAAACCAAAAAAAATCAATCGTCATGCTTTACAGAACGTATGAGATTCTTCTCCTGAATTTTGGTCTTTAGTTTATGCTGGACACGTCTGCTGTTACTGTGGTCAATAAACTTTGTTAAAAGTCCTCGTTTTTAACCCCATGTTCAGTGATACTAAACTTAATCTTACATGAATGTAGTGTTTTCCTAGTTTTAGGGATAGAAAAAATATTTATTATTGACTAATGCATTATGTGACTGTTTGATTAAAGTGTTAGTATAGAATGGTATAGAATGGTACGGCATGGAGCATTTTGTGCAGTAGTGAAAATAACTGAATAAACAGAAGGCATGATTAGCAGAAGACATGACTGCAGCAATTTTGATTGCAGTTGCAGTAGTAGTAATTGTTGTAACTACAGTAATTGTCTGTATGGCAGTACATAGACTTTAAATCGTATTTCCAGCAGTGATTAATTTGGGGTTAGCCACATCTCTAATATGAGTTAGAATCTAAGGAGGAGACAGCATTCTATTAAATACAGTACAAGAACTGTAATCAAACCTAGCAAAGCTTCATCAGTTCAGCTTAGCTTCCAGGCCCTCTGCTAATTTTACTGCTCACTGAAACGTTGCATGTAATACCCAGTAGAGGGAGAACACTTTGTTCATTACTGCTGATTAGGAAATAAGATCAAGCAAAATATGTCAACTCATGATAACTGGTTAATGTGTTTTTAATTAGTGTCAGCTTTTCTCTTCTCCTGCTCATTCCTGTTCAAAAACCCACCACTGCATGCATTTAATCCCTCTTCCAGCTGCCTCTTGATTAAGAGTTAGCCTCCATTATGATTTTGAGGGCAACCGAATGACCGAGCAGAGATGCAGCTGTTAGATTAAAAGTTGAGTGGGTGAGTTCACTGGCACGCCTCGCTCACCGTTTGAAATGAAGCCCCATCCATGGAATCATTTTACGATTTAATAAGCTAATAAACGTGATATGGCAACTAGTTTCAAGTGCCCTTGGGGGATCAAGGCACAGCTTACAATCCCATTTAAGAGCTTGTTCTATTATCATGCTGACAAAGGCTTAGACAGGCTCAGAGAGGGAGATGACTGCATTCTGAAGTAGCCTTGGTGAGACAGCAAATCTGCTACTTCAAAGGTCATTCTCAACACCGAGGGGTCAACCAAAGCCGGAATTATCCCATTCTTATTGAGGGAAGTCTTCCTGGACTCATAGGAGATTTGACTGCTGCTATATCAATACTTTACAGAGAAATCACTGATTGAGGTGAAATACCTCTTTACTCTCATACGGTCAGCAAGCCCAACTCCTCACTTGTTCAGAAACTGACATTTAATGGCTATAAATTGAAGTGCAAACCTTAAAAATTCCAAAACATAACAAGGTGATATATAGAGAAATTTAAAAATTAGCGTAAAAAAAAAAAATCAGCTGTAAAAACGGACATGTACAAGCTCTGCATTCAAACACCCTTCTTTTCTTTCCCATAACAGGGCCCCATCAGTTCGATGTTTCTTCCTGGAAAATAGCGAAGTTTCACTAATTCAAAATAAGGATGTTGGTGCTGCTGCTGCTTGGCGAACACACACACACACGCACACACGTACGAGTCCTCCAATCTGAGCTGCTTTGAGCCACACCGTTTCATCTGGTGCTATCAGGGCTGATGAGAGCCTCTTGTCTTTCTGGGTCTGCTGCAGCTGCTGTGTGGTGAGTGGCAAGCCTCTCTGATGACTCTCCTTTATCTTCACATCAAGCAATTTGCGGCTCCTTTCATTTTGATACTTGTGCCAGATTGAAAAGGAAAACTTCATAAAAGTTGTTTCTGAGTGACTCAGGTTCAAATTTAACAGTTGGATTGACGGTTCAACCTAATTAAATTTAAAATGTATCAGATTTTCTGGCCACCCTGTGCTATCTATGATCCTTTGTAGTTTACTTTAATGTTTAACATTTCCTGTGGCTGTAAAGGCACTTGAAATATCCAAAAGAAAAGTGGAAATGATCTTTTCAAAGAGAAAATACTTGGGCATCAGTCTTTAAGGCCATAAAGATAGAAAACATACAGCCATTTTGTAGGTTTAACATTTTATGTGAACAATCATTTTAACGGTTTGGTCAGCTGCTTTATCGTTGACCTATCCTTCATGTCAGGGTATCACTGTTGTACTGACAGAACATTTAAAAAGAAGATGTGAAACAGATTTCCTTAGTGCTTTTTGGATAATGGAATTTTAAAAGTGCTGACACAAAAGTTCTCTAGGTCTGAACTGCATTGTCTTTTTTAAATAGGGTCCAGATACAAAAAAAATTCTCTATTTAAAACACAGTCCCTGGTGTGAGAAATAAGCCCTAAAAGGGGAAGTAGTTGCTAGTTTGTCATAACACTGTGTGAAGGATATTGCTAAATCCTGAAAGCAGGCGTTTTGTAAACCTCAGCACCAACGGGAAAGGAAATGTATTCGTGCAAAGTATTTCTTCACATGTAGTAATATGACTCACCGACACACGAGAATATTTCACCAAAACGTACTCATATACATGAGTTTGGCACATAATTGCCCAATACACAAAGAGCAGACAGACAGATTTATTTCCCCTTTTTATTCTTCTTTGTTTGGTTTTTAATGTGTGTCACATTGTGTTTGTTGACAAAATACACTCCAAGTTTAATATTCTTCCCCGCTCTGTCCCTTCTCACTCTCTTTCTCTCAATTGCCTTTTGTCACAGCCACAGGCAATTACCATTAGTAGTGAGCAGAAATTCTAAAAAAGGAAAGCTGGGGAAAATGGAGGTCTTTTTGCACACTGCTGATAAGAAGCATTGGAGAATTTCCATTTTCTCTCTCACAGAAACACAGACCAAGTATTCAGTTAATGTGGACAGAGAGCAGGGATCTGACAGTTTGACTGATAGCTACAAATAATACAAATAAGTTACAGGTAATACTTTCTTAACTTATGGAGTTGTTGCAATTTGAAATTCCAATTTAAAGATTTCTGTCCGAATATACAATATTGTAGTAGACCAAAAATATTTAATTTAAATCATTTTGATTTGCTTCTATACATCCTTTTTTCATAAAGATATATTTCTGTCATACATTTCAAATAATCCATACGTTTACCTGAGGAAAAGTGAGTCTTTTATTTTCAGTTTATGACAGTTTCCACATGGAAAGCTTAGACAGAATGTTATGAGACAACAGGAAGTTTCATGATGCTGTGGTCTCACTTATGGGTCCTGTGTATACGGGCATGTCTGTGTAAAATTAATCTGATGGAGAAGTCAGTGAGGGTCATCAGCCACCGATGACGAGAGCTTTTTCATTGGGCTTTTCAAAGCATGTAGTGAGTGTCCTTGATCCTATATATATCCTATAATATATATTAGTGGCAGCAAATAATGAAATACAAGCTTAATTCACCATCTTGGGTATTTGCTATGTTGCTACGCTGTCAGTTTCAATTCAAGCCATGTTATTTTTAACCTCACCAATCATAGAACTCCATTTTGGCAGTCATGTAGCTCTACTACCGAACCCCTCTGGCCTTTGTATGTGGACTTTTCTGCCTGTTAAATCAGATACATTTACTGAAATAAGGTTTAAGATGTAAGACTATAAGTTTTAATCTCTTTTTTGTGTTTTATTATGGCTTTTTTTCCCAACTTTAGTTAAATAGAATTCTTAAATACATTATTTCACCATTATTTTGCTTTATAAATGAAATCACACTTAAAATGTTGGATTTGACACCTCTACTCTTCAGACAAATTCTGTTTATCAGCTTTAACTCGACATATTACATGAACAAGTAATGCAATGATTAGTTTTTTAATTAATTTTGAAATTGCCTGAAAGTAATGAAAAATGCTGAAAACATTAAAAACAGTTGTTGTTCTTTTTTCATTACACCCTGCAAGAACAATGTCATGTTTTCATAAATGAAAACAACAACAACATGGTTCTTTGATGACACCACATGCATTAACAGAAGGAATAAACCGCATTTAAGTTACAAAAATCCTTCATATGTAAAACATAACTCAAGTCATGTTTCCACTTGTGAATTTCTTCATATGACACGCTGTACTTGAAAACCACTTGTTAAACCGTTACGTTTTAAATATTTAATGGTGTTAAACAAGTAATTCATTTGTATTAATTGAGGCAATATGTATGTTCATTTCCTTTTACTGTTACATGTTGTTTTAAAGACAAAAGGGTAAGATTTCAAATTGTTCTGTATTTTCTCCCAAACACAGAGAGACATGATCATGCTCTGAAGGCATGTCTGGGTCTTGTCTGCCGTACATTGAGAGGCAACAACCAGATTTTTGTGAAATTTAGACATCCATGATTGTGTAATGGTGAGTCCTCAGTATTTAATACAAGTTTCATTACAGCAGTGCTCGTAAAGTATCATCCCAACCGACTTAAATATTAGATAAAGAAAACTTTAAATATCACATATTCAGTTTAATCAGGTAGCATGGGTATGAGATGATGCCATGAATGTTGATCTTTATTATTTTTGTCACTGGTCAGATTTGTACAAATACAGATTATTCACTGACTTCACATAGACAAAAATGCAAACTATTTCAACAGGAGAGTTGAACATTATAGAGCTCACATCCAAGCACTCAAAACAGCATTAACGGCCGATTCCTTCCTCATATAATATAGTGCGCCGCTTGGAAAGGAATGGCAAGTCAATTTTTATTTTTTGTATAAGTTTTGAAATTTGGGAACAATGTTTTTCAATTTTTCCTACCCAACAGGTTTTTCATGATGATATCCATATGGGTGTCAGAGATTGTCATGCTGGTGGCATTTATGAATGGAGTGAGGACTGGTGAGTGCTGCTCTCCAAACAGCAATGTTTAAGCACCAGATTAAAAGACAATTGCCATCTCTCTTTTGCTTTTCTGATTCTGACTAAAGTAAAACGCTCTGATATCAATTAAAAAAAAACTGGCCATCAAGAATTATGATCCTCTTCAGCATCCAGAATGTAAAGTAATTTTCCTATTTTTAGAGGACAACACACAGCCATGTGCAAAGATCCATACATCCAGTTCAGTGGTGCCCCTGGGGTCACCTGTCACAGCTACCTGTATCATCAGAGACGACTGCCCTCTTGGAAAAGCTGTTCATATTGAGTGGCGCCTTGGCAATCGCTTTATTCCCAGCAGCCCTGTGGCCAATGAGACTGACAGAGTCTCCCAGGCTGTTATATCAAGCTTCAATCACACCAGGGCACTCCTCACCTGCTCTATCCAGGCATCTGATCAAGTGGTCGCTGGAGTGGAGATCCGAGCTGGATGTAAGAAAGTTCTCTTACGTGTTTGTTGACAAGATAGTATTTGTTGATGCAGTGAGAGTAAAAATTTAAGGGGTTTAATGAAGCTAAGTGTAGAAAACAAGAAAGTAAGAATTGAAAATAAGCCAGTGGAGGACATCTGAAATACTTTAAGAGAGCTGTGGACAGAAACATGCTTTAGCAGCTTTATGAACAGACAATGAATGCATCACATTAAAGGAGGCAGAACTTTCTCATTTTGATTCATCATAAAGATGCTTTACAATACACATTGTATTACAAGACATATCAAATCAATTTTTTTGTTTGACAACCTTTATTGTTAAGGCCTATGTCCCACAAAAACTGAAATCTCTTGCAAATAAAAGTGTTCCTGAAAACTAACTATGTTCCAGGTGAACTAGATGATGAATGCTAAAACATACAAACAATTGCAATTGGAATATCAAGAATCCAGAAATACTTGCTCCTAATTACCACACACTGCACAAATCCTCATTCAGTAACGTTTTCATCATTAGATCCACCAGAATCACCACAAAACCTCAGCTGTCAGACAAACCTCACCTACCCCATCACCCTGACCTGTAACTGGGACCCTGGGCGGCAGGAAACCCACCTCCGCACAAAGTACACCCTCCACACTGAGATATGGTAATTTTCAGTCTGCATCAGCAAATGCACGTCAATTTTTTCAAAAAGCTAAATGTCCGCTTTTTTGTCAGGAATGTTTAGTGTAGCATTTACAAAATATGTCTGAAGTTGCATAACCGTGGTTCCCACTCTATCATTTCGTCATTTCAGGGATTTAAGCAAGAATCATACTTATGAGCCACCACCAGGAATCCACCGCTATATCATCCCTCGCTCTGGCTTTGGTCTGTTCTCTGAAATGAAAATATATGTGAAGGTTAAAAATGACCTCGGAGAGGCAACTTCATCACCAATCATGTTGGAACCAGTTAGTGCCGGTGAGAATTTACATAAAGTCGAAACACATTTTAGCTAAAATAGTGCTAAGCACTATTCTCAGAGTTGAAGTTATCTGCCATTATTTGGTACTTAATACAAAAATTATTTGTCATTTATTGCCCTGAACAATACTTACTTGCTCTCTACTCCCTCAAATTTTCCTTAAAGCGTGTTGACACAATTTGAGGAACTCAATTATTACTTTTTCTTTTTGAGTGAGGGAACAAAACATCACTTTAGTGACAAAAGACTACCCAGAAGGATATTTATTCTCTTGTATGATTAAAAAAATAATAAAGAAATAAAAGATTTTTAAGCATTTTCCTACATAGCATATATATATTATCCAGATGGTTAGAGCAGTCTTTGAGGACTACAGAAATACTTTCAGTATTGCACAAACTATTCCTCTGGCTTTTTCAAAGGTCATTGCTTATCTCTGGGATTAAGATATAAAGGGAATAACACACACACTCTCGGTCTAATATCTACTTTCTTGTGCATAAATTTAAACTAAAATGATTGGATGAAAATCTCAATTCTGTGTGAGTTTTAATTGTTTTGATTTGTTTTCTTTTTAATGTCAGCCAAGTTAGACCCACCCAACATAATTGGAATTCAAGCAGTGCCTGAAAGGTTGGGCTGCCTGAGGCTGAGCTGGAGCTTGTCCCAGCACCAGGCATGGATGCAAGAAAGCCGTCTAAACCTGGAAGTCCGACTTAAGGCTGCTGACGCCAGCAATTGGAATGTGAAGCCAGTGAGTTCAAATCAGTCCACTGTTTATATAAAGTGAAAACTTACTATTAGGTCACATTGAATTAATCCAGTAGCTGAAGTATAAGCAGAGGAAAATAGAACCCACCTGAAGTCTGCTATGTTTATGTCTTGGGTCACATTTTCATGGTTTGTGTCAGATCCTTGTGAGCCGCGTTAGACCATTCAGACCTTTGGACCAGTGTCGCCTCCTACATGGGACTCTGTATTTGGCACAGATTAGAGTCAGATATCAGCAGAGCCCCTGGAGTGAGTGGAGTAGCAGCCAGTCTGGAGTCACCTTGGAGAGCGGTAGGGTTCAGATCAATTCAGTGTGACACAATCAGTCACTCTAACATTTCCCAATCTATTGCCTTTTCTTTCCTTTTTCCTGGTCTTTTCAGTATATGCAAATGTCATGTTCTGCATCTCCCATTGCTTTGCTCTATAGCACAGACTGAATTCAAGTATTGAGTTTTGTCGCACACTCTGGCAAAGAATCCATAGACCACACTTGTATAGAAAAGTTTTACTTTCAAAAGAGTTAGCAGAGAAGTTCAGGCTTTTGATGAGCTGCCATTCTGACAGTCATTTCTTTTTTTCCAGCTCCCACTGGACGCTTAGACACGTGGATTAAGGCATCAGAGGATCACACTTCCACACACCTCAACATACAGTTGTTCTGGAAGGTACGTACATGATTTCTTGACACCCATCACAAATTGCACAGATTGCTTTTTATATAGTTCAGGTGGAGTTTATAAGATCTGTCTTTAAAAAATACCTTTTTTTCTTTTTACACCATCTTAGGCATCAAAGCAATTCCGTGCAAACAGCCAAAATGTATCATATGTCATCTATGTGCTAAAACCACCACATGAAAAGGGAAAACTCTGCTCTACAAGTGAGAATTACTGCACTTTCAAGCTTTCTAGGAGAGTAAAGAAAGTGCATCTGCGTGCTGTGAATGGAGCAGGGAAATCCTCACCCACTGACGTTCGCATTTACCAACCGAAAGGTAACTGACATCTTTAAAAAATAAATTTAGGTGTTTGGAAAATTATTCAGGTAAGATATCAACTTTTAAAAAACACTTTTTTTCTTGTGTTTGTAGCTCAAACTGCAATACTAGACGTCACAGCTGTGCCTCATGACAACAGATCACTTCTGGTCCAGTGGACTAGTGTGGTTACCTCAGGTCTAACTGGCTATGTGGTGGAATGGAGACCTTTATTAAAAACTGTCCTCTCCCACACCCAGTTTGAAAGAGTGGACAAAAACCAGTCTAGTCTAGTCATAACAGGTAAATCTCTCATACTTGAATTATAATTTTATCACCATGTGGTGCTTATTCCACCTGGCTTCCATTTTGTCTTTCAAATTGGGTGATCATTCTTTACAAGAAGAATTCATACAAACACTTTTGAGAAAAAAAACTCCTTTTCCCGTGTACAACACGCCTGTACAAACCTCTCAAAGCTTGCCGCCACTGATCCACTCTAACCTCTTTACTTTCATCAATAGGCAGCTTTGAGCCCTACAAGCCCTATGGGATCTCAGTATATCCTAGGTTTAAGGATGGAATTGGCCTTCCTCAGACCGTCAATATCTACTTGAGACAAAAGGGTAAGTCACCAAAGACACAAAGAATATGTTGAGATTCAATGGTTTGACTGCCTTTCTTTAAAAACGTAAGCAAAGCAATGGTATCAATTAGATCACATGAACTGTGCAATCTCACTGGGAACAGATTATATGTGATGAAATAATGCCCTCTTGTGGAAAGAAATTAATTATTATTTTTGCCAGCCTGTGGGGCTCGAGATATTAGCTGTAGTATATAATGCAAAATTCTGATAGCTCTTTCTCTTTAAAGCTCCGTCCATGGTTCCTAAGATACAAATCAAAAAGACCTGGAAGTCCCAAATTGAGCTTACCTGGGATAAAATACCTTTAGACCAGATGAATGGAATTATGCAGGACTACAAAGTATTCTACTGGGATGATAAAGGCTTTGTTCAAGGTAAGTTGAAGCCCTATTTTTTCCTGATGTATGAAAATAATTTTCCTTACTTAGTGCTTTCTAGCATTTTTTTTCCCTCTTTCAGTCGTGACTGTAGACCCAGAAGAGAGAAAGGTGATCCTGGAAAACCTCAACACTATGTCTCTGTATGAAGCTTTTATGATGGTTAGCACATCTGGTGGGAGCCTGAATGGGTCAAGAATTGAATTTGAAGTTCAGCCTTTCGGTTGGTACAATATAATCATTTGGCACTGGCAGTGTAGAAATAAGAGATAAAGAGAATATGTATTCCCATTCAGAGCTGGCATCATTGCATACAATTTTCTTTTCTCAGACGCGGTTGTTATTGTGATAATTGTAACTGCATCTGGTGTTGGACTTTCTCTTCTGATCATTTTCACCTTCCTGACTTGTTTCTCCAAACACAAAAGGTAAAATCCTTGCTAAGATGTCTTAAGGTATGTAATGTGAGGTCTTTTATTCTCAACATGTTTTCTGTTCCTCTTCCTTAAGGCTGAAGGGACGCTTTTGGCCAGTTGTTCCTGATCCAGCTAACAGCAGCATTAAGAGATGGACATCAGAATCACTTCAGGTGTGAAAAGTCTACAGTCTATATATAACCAATAAATATGTGTCATGTAAAAAGAGGTATCCAAAATTTAGCAACCCACAGGGATTTACAAACCATAAAGTGGCAATGAAGCAAGCTTTTTTTTTGCACCCCTGACACTTTTGTCAAATTAAAAGGTTACAGCTATCTGATATAGAATATTTATATATATATAGAATATCATTCAATCAGCTAAACATACTGTGACATGGAAAGGTTCGGGGCTGATTTATCAATCAAAAATTGTATCAAAGCAACATAATGCAAGCTATAATTTACAGCAGTGCCAATAACTATTTTTGCATTCCCCTTTAAATTCACAACCAAGCATCAGGCTTATGTGTTCTAATTTACTAATCGCCAACATGACTGACTTGTTTTATTTTTGCAGTATACCCATCCTTCCTGGGACAATGAAGAACCAAATCCAATATACTTATCCCACCTTAGCTTCCTAGACCTCAACACCAAGCCAAGCAAAGATGTGGATGACCTTTGGTTAAATAGTGCAGAGGACACCAGTGACCTAGGAGAGTCAATTTGTGGTTCACCATTCATCCCTGGATATACTGGTTCAAACAGCGATTCTGTTCCTTATGCCACTGTGATCTTCTCTGGTCCATGCAGCAATCTACCTCCCAAGGACCCTCATGTCTATCTTCGCTCTGAATCCACACAGCCCCTCTTAGAAATGGAAGAATCGTTCAGTCCAAGGTGCTACCAAAATATGATGACTGATGGAATGCCAAGAGAGCAGTGTTTTTTTGGTCCATGCCATGATTGCGTACCTGAAAAAGGGATAGACCAGGTCAGTGTTTGGGACGACTTTCCTTTTCTGCAAGCATTAGCCTTGAATGATACTGCAGACGATTAAAAGTACTTTGCTGATTATGCGATTAAATGGCTTGCAATGTGTTGATTTACTGGCATGGTAGTAAGTTTTAGATAAATATAATGTTGACTAAGCAGAGCTCACAGCTGAAAATGAAAGTTGGATTTATGCTGAAATCACTTATCGTTTTAATGATTTTGATGGCTATGCTCTCCCTTTATCAACTTTTGTAGAAACTGTATTAGAAAATAAACTCTTTTACGTATTTTTGTGTTGTTGAAATTATATTGTTGAAGATTACATGTGAACTTTCTCTTAAAGAAAACAATTCAGTTTCATTTGTATAGTTTTGTAACAGTTGTTTGGTGTAAGATATATGATAGTATACAAAATATACAAACATACTGAGTGTACCAACTTTTTTATCCACTCCGATGTTCACTATATTAAGAGTGTGCTGCAAATAATTTTTTCCATGGCCGGTAAAGGTATGGGCTGCCTTTCTTTACTTCTGCCTTAGTGCTTATTGACTTCATCGGATTGATTAGTTTGGCAAGACACACAATGAATCATTTGAAATGGGTAAGCCAATCGCAGGTGGAGTAGGGCAGGGTGTGCACTATTGGTTTTCCTCATGCAACAATGAATTAAATTAATAGGATAGATGAAGCCAATCACCCAAATGAAAATCAGTTATTTAAATGACAAAGAAAACCCATGATGTTACAGCTAATTAGCTGTTCCAATACTCAGTTTAAAAGAGAGACTATTGGCCCATAAACTTGCAAGGTGAGAGAACAATTGTTCAGTTTTCATATGAGGATGGGCAATTGAATAAAAACTAGTTCACTGAAAATGCAACATTATGTAGTGGTTTCATCCTGTAGTTTTGTGGGTCAAGCATTTACAACTATAGAGAGAACACAACTATTCGAAATCATTAGGCCATTCAAAACCAAGAGGACATAATTAAAGGAATTTCATTGACCAGAGAAATGAAAAAAAAGAAAGAATGCTTACTTGCTTTCCTTAATTTGCTGAAATATCAACGTAACCCGGGCTGCTCTGCCCATTTAACTGTATAGAATAAGAAAAATATAACTGAACTTAAAAACGGATTCAAATTCACTGAAACAGAAGCTGCTGTTCATATATTAAATCACTTCATCATTAGATATATATGAACAAATCCTTTTTTTAACTCTTCTTTGAGTTTTTCAATGTAGCAAAGCCTGAAGTGGTTGCGTTAAAACTTAAAGTCATCCAAAAATCTCCTCTCTTACTTTACAGTGAATACAATTATTTACTTATTAAGCTATGTATAATCATATAAGAGTCGTATCGATGCGATCTGGGATTGTTAGCGTAGCCTCGTAAAGCACCAACCCGTGCTCTGCTAGTGTGGTCTAACCAAAATGGCGAACCTCATGTAGGGGTCGAGTGTGATTATATGTTAGAGTTTCAGCACTTTTAAGAGAATTTATTGTTAGCTGTCTGTCCTTGGAAACATGTTCACAAACATTGGCCTGCGGACCGTCCTGAAGACCTCAGCCGGCGTTTTGCGTGAAAGCTCCGCTCTGTGTTCCGCGGTGTCAGTGAAACCATGGACGTGCAGCTCGGCGTTATTTTCGGGACCTACTGTTAGCAGAGGTAAGTGAGAGGACAGTAAAGACAAAAAATAAATAAATAGAGAGGGAGCTTTGCTGTGTCACGACTGAATTCATCTCTAACGCCCGGTTGTCCTAATTACTTACTCCCGACAGACCCCACCAACGCCTCTTGTATTTAGCTAACCGCGTCATTGTTGTCGTCAGAACTGCTGTGGCGAAAAGGGTGATTTACTGACATATTAATCGAAAATAAAAAAATGGTAATAACTGTAATTCAGATTATACAGGTTTGCATTAGATGTTTTAGTCATATACTCCTGAATGGAGTGCATTCATTCAAAGGGGCTGTCCTATATTCACTTATCACATCAAACTGCACCACGAAAACACGATTTATAAGGCTACTAAAGTACGTTTAACTTTCCAGTTAACTGTTTAATAAGAGTTGTGTAATGAGGCACCGAATGGCTTTGTCTACCGTAGAGATTTGAATCACATTAAAACTAATGGGCGAGTCTAATTAAACTATTAACGTATACTTATTTTTCTTCTTACTCTTTCTTATTACTGCCACTCTATACTTCCAATTCATTACACCCTGGAGGCAAATATCTTACATTTTACTCCCGTACATTGATTTAATACCTTCAGTTACTGCTTACTTTTCAGATTTGTGAAATTAACATACCAACAAAATCTTAACCCATGAATAACAGTGCAGTTTAGATTATGCCTCATGCCTTATGATAACAGTATATCCAGAACTGTTAAAAAGTCTGGAGCCACCCTACATTTCTTTATACATTCCCAGGAAAACAAAAAAAAGTGGCAGCTTGTTTTTGATATTTGTGCTTACACTAATTTAAACATAGTATTAAAACGCAAAAGCAGAGTTTGTACAATTCTAACAAGCTTGTTAGTATTTATGATGAACAAATGCATCTCTCAGGAGCTGGACCCATATTTGTTCCTGGCTTTTTTATTTTTTTTAATGATTTTTTTTCCCTCTTTTGTAAGGACATCTCTTTCAGTCATTGTTTATCTACTATGGAGCGATTTGTAGGCCTGCCGCTTCTTCTTTCGTCCACTATTATTTCATGACAGTCTCTGTCTTTGGCATTTTTCACAAATGCACCTGAAGAGATGCGAGCACACGCTTCTGGAAACAAAATACCTAAAGATACAAAGTTCCCTTGAGTTCAGTGTGTTTTTCTTCTGCTGGAACAATATATGGGTCAGTGTTGGGTAGCGTAAGAAACGCAGTGATAAAAACAAAAAGTGATCGGATACAAATATCAGACTGAAAATGAAACCGACGTCCAAAAGAAAGACTTTGAAAGCCCTTTAAAAAGCATGAATCCATGGGGTCGAAATGTAAATGTTAAAGCAGTAATTGAAACGATCCCCAGCTATAACGAAGTTTCAAAAGCAGTTTTAATGGAGCATTTATTAAGATTAAGCAAATCTGGGGAAAGGTACAGAAGTGTAGAGGAGTGACAGGATAAGAGTAAAATGCACAGCTGGAAATGAACTAACCATGTTAGCCTCTGAGCAAGTCTGATGGCTGGCGTGTTTACTGTACCGCAAATATTATGTTCGACAAGTTAAGTTAATGAAGTTCCCCATTACAGAACAGATCAGGGTTTAGGCAGAAGATGAAAAAACAGTTTGTCACGTTTGATTAAAAAAACATGATGTGATACTTTCGGACTAACTGCTAAACCACTGGCTCATGGGAAAAAAAGGCCAAAGATGTTATTGCTGGTGTCCCTACTCTGCTCCTTACACTTTGTCTTCATTGGCTGACGTGAAGCCTTTAAAAAAAAGGCCGGCCTAACAGTAATCATTAAGCATCTTTATTGTGGTGTTAAATTGGAGGACTTTTTGCTCAGTGTCTTTGTGCATATCTGCCCTGTACTTCTTTATCTGCTACAAAACCATGTTGTGAAGTAGTACTTTCATTATCGTATACTTGATTGTGTTACCTCAATTTCTCACTTGAGCTTCTTTTTTTTTTTTTTTCCATTTGCTGAAAACCACAAATGCACCAGCTCTTCATTAGCAGGTCCGCCCATGAGTAACTTTACACGTCAGTTCACAATTCCATAATAGCGCAAGCAAACCAGCGAAGATCTGCTTGATACCACTAAAAACTTGAATCACTGTCTCAAGAAAAATGTACTGTGTTACCATTTTTACACTATATAAAAAGTGCACGTATAAAGATAAGGCGAGGAGCTCTTAGGCCTGAGTGGATCTTAATGTTAGTTGTATTTGTGGCTTGAAATCTCATAAAGAGAGGAAATGAGTGTTTTGAGGAAATGATCTCATTTGCTGTTTTGTAGATATTGAAAACCACTGTCCTCTCACCATCTGATATGCGCAGAGTTGTGTTTTATCTGAGGGATACAGGACGGCCGTGTTGCATTAATGATCTTGGCTATTCTCTGAAAATCCCTAAATTAGTCACGCAGTTTAAAGTCGTCAGCTGTGTTATTGTGCTTCACGACTGTCCGGATAATAGAAATGCTTCTGCCTGAAGTGGAAACATTTGGTGTCGGATTCAGTCTGAAGACACCGTTTCTTGACAAATGTGGGTGACGCAGGAATATTGGAAGTGTCTGTCCAATATTTAGAATTGTCATTGCTGCTTTCAGCAGAAAATAATTGGCCACATGTGACTGTCAGTGTGTTAGATTTACTCTGTATTTAGAGAGTAGGGCTATCGTCAGACAGCTCTATTGATCTTTAAAGATAAAGTTACAGGGAGGAGAGTTTAGGATTATTTAAGGACAAAGTGAGACAAAAAAACCTAGTTGTCCTATAAGACGGCTTTACTGATATTGCTATTCTCATGTCGTTTGCCATCTCACAGCCACAGAAAGTATTTTCTTCTCACTACGTTACATTTGTGGATTTCCTTGGTATATATTTTGTTACACATACTATTGACCAAAAACACCATTTTGAAATGTTTAAAACTGTGTCACAGTTGTCTGTATATCGTGGAGACTAAACGCGTTCCTCCCACCCTTTCAAGCTCGTCATACGCTGTCGGTCCACCTGTGAACGTCTGTTGCCCTCCTTTTTTTCGATGTGATCCGCAACATTAGCTCTGTCAGACCTCATTGAGGTTTATTTATTTATTTATTTATTTTCCTCCTGCCAGTTCAACGTGTTGAATCAGTAACAAGTCTGTCAGTGAGAGGGATCGCTCTGATTTGGCTATTCAGTGCAATGAATGAGATCTATGCTTTAATGTGACAATGGCTGCGTCATTTCTTTCTGTGCACAAAGATTAAATGCTTAAAATGCACTGAGCAATCAACATGATCTGTTTTTTTTTTTTTCTTTTAATTGAAACTTTGATCAGTAGTGTGAACAGATTAAAAACGTCTCACTGAGCTAAAGCTATTTTAGACAGACTTGAATTTATTTATTTATTTCGTTTTTGTCTTCTGGTTTCTCTTATTGAACTGCATATAAATAGCTGATTCCCTTTCATGTCCAGACAAAGTGTCTATTGAGCAGACATGGATCACATGCCGAGCTGGCAGATAGATTTCGTCTTAGTGGTGTGTTTAAGTGCTCGGCATCCATCCTGAGGTCCCTTTGCATGAAAGCCTTTTGTTGCTGCTGCTCAGTTTGCTGTGCATTTTGAGTGTGCTGTCCTGTCATTCACAAACATTATGGTTTTTGCTCATCTGCTCTTCAGGCACCAAATGTTGGACCTCTTCTAAGTGCAAACATGTCAACACTTTTCCTTGCATGCACAGTTGAAAATGAATTTTACGATATATATGTTTTTTTTCTACAGTTGCAGGAAGCTTTGCTGTTCCACCGCCGGTAAGACATTATGCCCGGGTTGCAAAGAAAAAGACGACAGGTATCTTAATGGAAGAATGTCATTGCCAAACCATGGCAGAATATGTCAGAATAACAGAATCATTTCATCTGAGCACTTTGTTTCTCCCAGGCCATGACAGCCAGCTCAGGGATCTTCCTCCAACAATGCTGAAGATGGATTATGCAGCGGTCCCTCTTGCTGAAACGTGAACAGATATATATATATATATATATATATATACACCCTTCTTTAAAACAGTTAATGAGATAAAGCTCTTCAGTGCAGTATATGTACTACGTTACTGATGGAATTATCTTCTTCTTACAGGACTGACGATCTCGTCAAACGTCTTCTTTCATTGGAGCTGGCGAGTCATGTAAGTACTTCTATCTCAGCGCCGTATTTGTACTGATTTAATACTTATTAATAATGATTTGTACTAATGAGACCATTACAATAAAATAGTCATTTAGTAATAGTAATACTAAAGTAATTTCTGCATCAACTGCATGTTGATGTGCTTCTTTCAGAAATAGTACACATGAGCATGTAGTTTAATTTTAGCGACTGATAGCACTGGTAATGTTGGTATTTTCAGAGTGAAAAGCTGCAGCTGAAGAAGGAACAGCTAATTGCAAAAGTTCAGAGGGATGAGAATGACCGCAGCTCAGTGGAAGTGCAGGGTAAGCTGCTGTTCTTTAATGTTGCCAATGCTGAAAGTCAAATAGATCAGATAGATTTAGTGTATGAGGATTGAGTTCCTTTTCTAATCTTCCTCTTTTCAGTGGCTATTTTGACTGCAAGAATTCGAAACTATCAGGAGCATTTGCACAAACACCACAAGGTGAGCTGAAGTTGATTTTTCCTCCTCGCATGCCAGAACTCTCCTTCTGTATACAGAGTTTTATTGAAAAAAAAATTACGTAACATGTTTCAGAGCAAAGGATTTGTGCCACGAGAGCTTTCATATCAGCGTAAATTTCCTCTTCGTCTTGCTCTGATGTGAGACTCACATGTGCTACAGGATATCCTGTGTACTCCTCCACATGAAGTTAAACCACCATAAGCACGGCCATGGTCGGAAGTTTCCGTCTTACGTCATACCCTAGAAGAGTTTTATTAGAACTGATGAAGATGGGGGGGGGAGGTTGTAGCTTTAAAACAGTATCTTGGTTCATTTGTAAGTAGCTACCTCATAAAGAAATGATTGTTTAAAGTGGGCTTCAGTTGGTGTCCTCTTTTCCCCTGATATCCGTCTATTTGTATCACATGTTGGGTTTACTGTTATTTCATGCCAGGACAAAGCTAATAAGAGGCGGATGCTCATGGCTGTGGACCGGAGGAAAAAGCTTCTGAAAAACCTTAGGCTGGTTTCCTACGATACCTTTGAGAGAGTGTGTGAGCAGCTCAGCATCACTTACACCTTCCCCCCAGAGTACTACAGACGGCTTACCCGCCGCTGGCAGGCCAAGAAAGAATTCTGCATTAAGGTAACAAAGGAGGGCCCCCATTACTCTGTTTGCATTTTTACCTTCCATAATAACTTTTCTAGTTTTCACTTTCACTGCATTTCAAAATAATGATAGAAATTAGAGAAAACTTTAGGAAAATGATTGCTTAAGCTTGTCAGAGTGGCTTTTTAACACCCCTGCTTATAGTTGTCATGTGCGTTTCTTTTCAGGTCTTCAAGGCTGTGCAGAAGCAGAAAGCAGAACAGAGACTGAAGATGAAGCAGAACCTCAGGGCCACAGAGAAAAAGGAAGCCAAGGAAGAAGCAGTTTAGATGCAATAAAGACAATATTCTGTCGACAGTCAATTCTAATTGCCTGTTTTACTTATGTTTTGGGGGTTTTTTTCTATGTCAAATGTCAAAATGTGGCATGTGAATAAGTTCCTTTTATGTCATCTGCTATTATCATATTATATTTTCTTTCATTTTCAGATTTAACGTCACAATTACCTGAAAATGGATTTGATTGAAATAAAATGTCTCAGAAAGTTAGTGAAATGAACTGAGAATCTTTTTCTTTTGAAATCCATGACACCAACCTCTTTGCAAAGCATTACCAAAGTGAGAACTCAAATTACCAGATAAAAACAAAAGTCTAAGATTGTATAACCAGTCTTCAGATTATCGACTACGAGCTGCAGATATAAAGATAACCCAACTTTTAATGCCGTAGCAGAAAACAACAGATACACAGCCATCTGTGGCTTGGTAATATTACTCTTCTGGTCATGATGTTTTTTTCCATCTGCTGTTTAAGGTAACACTCCTGTTGTACAAATGCTAATGAAAATTATGGATCATAATATGAAGATGTGCCAAAGATTTGGTTTTAGATTATTCCAGTTTTCCTCAGTATCTTTAACTGCATCTCAGCATAAAATGTAAACTACAAAGAAAGGGTTCATGTACAGCATCGGCTCAAGTTAATAACAATACCACAAACTCCTCTGCAATATGAAGAATTACCTAAAGTTGCTAGAATATATGCAGTAGCAATTTTTTTCCTGTCAGATGAGGCTATGATGTCCTATATTTTGTCAAAACAAAAGAAACTTACTGTAAAGTTCTATATATATATATCACCCCTGCTACTTTCTAAATTTATTTTGTGAAATCCATACAATTTTCCGGTGACTTCACAGCTCCATCCACAAATAACAACAAATGTGTATTTTAAGTTCATCGGTATGAATATTGACAGCCTTCGTTCAGGAGTTTTACTTCCACTGAAAACAAGATTTTGTAGCTGCATGCAGTTTCGTGCCGGTTCAGATTCTGAGTGAGTTTATCTCTTCTTGTAAATAACTGCAGTGACACACTATGTTGGTTGGTTAAAACCTCAAGCAGTATGACATGGGACATGATGCATTTGTGGGTGCTATATGAGAGCATGGCCTAAACAGCCTGCGTTCTCTGAACTGTGCTATCTGATATGGCACTGGAGATGCCTTTCATTTTTGAAGGATCAAGACGCACATGTTGTGACCTGCAGCAGCTGACCTGTACCTATCAAACTTCTCAAAGAAAATTCTTGTGAATCGGCCCAGTTTGATTCACCACAGCTCTTTGTCATCCTCATAAAAAGCAGTTTGTTGGCAAACCAGCGTTTCACAGCTCGAGCTCGTCACAATTTCCTGTGTGGTGTACTGCTTGTCAGTTTGATCAAGAGGAGTTCAGACTCACACACACTTCTGGTAAGTGACACATTTGTTTCCTCTCGCAGTAAATTAACTTGGTAATTTTATGTTAATTTTTAAAGTAATTTTGTTTTTAATGATATTGCTTGTTTACTATATTTGCCAATCATGATGGGCATTTATTTCTAAGTTGATGTAAGATCTTTCATGTCAGTTTGTCTCCTCATGTAGCTCTGTTATTTCTATTGTTTCACTACAGCAACATTTACCAGCCTGTAGCTATAAAAACAACCTTAATCAAACTAGTATTACCATCAGTGAGTATGAAGTGAGTAAAATATCTAATCTGATGGACAAATTTCAGGCTTATTTTTCAATGTGTATTTTAATTCGGATGTTAATAAATACCATTTGCGAAACAACGTCAATGATTTAGAGGTTGAACTGCTACAAACTGAAGAAGGATTCCCTTGAAATACAAGTAGTAATCTGATTAATTAAGATTTCATTTTCGTAATCAAATAAATGATTAGTGTGGACATCACAGAAGTTCTCAAAGTGCACAAACCAGTTTCTTCTTAAATCTTAGAGAAACCAAACATGGTGCATTTGTACAAACATTTAATGCTTTTTGGAAAGGCTACTGAATGCTGATTAAGTGATAGTACAGGTTCTGTGTGATAGAATAACATTTTTTGATTAAGTGCAACACTCTGCACTCTTGCAGATGTGTTAACAGCTGAATTTGTTCTTCACACAGAAGCAAAATCAAAACCAGCAGCTCCAGTGATCCAAATGTCAAACCCAGTGGTTACAAATCAACCTGGTGCAGGCGGCTATGGGACTAACGTCCAAACGGGACAGTGGAGCACGGGTTTGTGCTCCTGCTTCAGCGACTGTTTGGTCTGTGAGTACAATTGCTTAATTTATTCGCATACCAGAGACACACTTGGTTAAGTACTGTCTGAAAGATCTTGTTTTCTCAGATTCTGATCTCTAACAAAATTGCCTTTGTTGTTCAGGTGCCCTTGGTTTTTTCTGTCCAATTGCACTGAGCTGCTACACGGCTAATAAATATGGAGAAAACTGCTGTTTGGGTTGTGTGCCTGGAGGCATGACAGCCATGAGGACTCATATGAGACTGACTTATGGTATTCAGGTATGTTGGGTTTGTAGAACTTGCAGAATTTTGCGATTTCCTAAACATAGGAAATAATGGGTGTGCCCTGAGATTGCGAAACCTGAATTGCAAAAGCTACATATTCAGTGATGGGAATTTTTGTTGCAATTTCTTTAACCACAGGGGACAGTATGCAATGACGCCCTCATGACCTTTTTCTGCGGATTTTGTGAAGGGTGCAGGATGGCACGAGAAGTCCGCATCAGGAATGGAGACATTTCACTGTAACAAGACGATGTCCAGCTATTGTGAAAGTAATTTGTTGATTTCTAAAGCTTTTGTGAGGACAGCAAAAACAGAGGAATCTGCATTTCAATGTATTAAATGTAATTTTTCACTCTGCTGTACATGAGTAACAACAAAAATCTGTATTACTGTAGATAAACTGCTTTCTGTAGACACATCACACTTATGATATGATTTATTATGTCTTATTACATCATTTTAACCAACTTCATCATTCAATATGTGTCGATCTGTTGATCTCCTTTTCTTGTCAACATATAGCAGGCTATATTCCTCAACTGTCTGCTGCCAAGCAAATGATATTTGTCTAACTTCAGTTTGTGAACTTTTTTGTTGTGCTGGTCTAGTGTGAATTTCAAGCCGCATTAGCGTTGCAAAAAAGCTTTGCACTAGTCATATGATATCCTCACATCAATCGCATTCCCTCATTAGCTGCTTTGTTTTACTTTTTCATCCGTTGATCAATCCTGTCATCAACCATTCCTTAGAAGCCAATCATGTTACTCCAAACTAGTGCAAAACAATATTTATACACTTATAGAGGCATAGCTATGCCTGTATAGTTTAGTTACTATTTTAGTTATACAATATAGTTATGTAATATACTACATATTCAGCACATTTACTGCAAATGAGAAATTCACACATGCTGTATGTGACTACATATCCAATAGAAATTGTGGCCCAGAATACACATCCTGTTGCAGGAATCACCACAAAGATATTTATCTTGTTGTCTGTCTATCTGTTGTAATGTGACAAGATTGCAGCTCCAGTTAGTGTAAAGGCACACTTTAAAGCTAGGTCAGTGGTGTTACAGCTGGTGTTATCTTTGCAAAGTGGTCTAGTTTTTTTTGTGTGTGTGAAGAATTTTACTCATTTTACTGCATTTCTCTCTGCAACATCTGAAAGCCATTTTCCTGGAATATGAAGTGCAAACTTGAGTGGCCACTTTGTACTTACTCATTTACTCACTTACTCATCAAAAGTCTTGTGTCACATGGAACACAAGCAAGTTCCTGGCTTGATAAGGTGTTACTGAACAAGGCTTTAATTGCTTCACAAGAAATTATGTAAATAACTGATATTAAGTAAATGGCTTTAATAGATACATTTTCATTTAGTTCTTCCATTGATCTTAAAGGTTTCCCTTTTGTCTAGCATAGTGTATTAGATACCCAAACACTGTAATCTGAGTTTGTATTATTGAGGACTACTTGCAATCACTTTAGTTTGAATCAAATTTCATATGGATTGTATTGTATAAGGAAGATATCAATGTATACTCAGATAATTTATTTATTTTAATTTATTCATCTATCAATATCAGAGGAACTGAAACTGTTGGCCAAAAGTGTTAAAAGTTCATAAATCGTACTGACTGCAAAAACGGTGCCGTCATAATTAACTTATTTTTCAAAAATGAAGAAGTGGTAATAAGATTTGTTGAAGGTTCTATTTTTTTTTTTTTTTTTTTGCATTTTCAGTAAGGTTAAAAGTATGGGAAATACTGGGCAAATCCTTCTGTTGGAGTGAAAATGTCTCTTATTGCTTCGGGTGGCGCTGCAGGGCTGTCTTACTGTCCCTATACATCAAGAAATAATGTATAGGGAATACATACTGTTTTTTCAGCCTATTGGAGTTGCATGTTGGTGAGAGAGGCAGTTTGGAGTAGCAAGTAAGCACACAAAAAGAAAGGTGGCAGTGATGACAAAAGGCACAGGGAGAACAAGCAAACACCAAACACTACACAGAGAGGCCCCAACTGAAATTCAAACCAGGGACCTTATTGCTGTGAAGTGACAGTGCTCCTTGTGATTATATGCCATCACAAAATGACATTTGTCAGCTTTTGCAGAAATACCAAGAAAACTCAACCTGCAGCGGTGGAATAATACTCTTTCTATATTCTCACCCAGGAAGCTGAATTTGAGTTACTCGTGGGTCTGTTATTTTGTGACTCATTGCACACTCTTAGTTGCTGTTCACAACAGAACAATATAAAGAAACAACATATCAAATGTTGAAAGTGCCTGGTAGAGCTTCAGATGACGCTTGTTGTAATTTGGTGCCATATAAATACATCTGAATTGAATAAACTAATTTCAAAGTGAGACATTCACTTTCATTAAAAGTCACCATTTATTTTTCCTAAAGAGAAATTCCATCTTATGTTCTTTTTTTTTTTTTAGAAAGACAGGTTGTTCCTTCCCCTTAAAATTCAAGTTCATTACGACTTGAATGCACGAGCAGCTGCTAAGTATTTACCAAGGATGCTGTCAACATAGACTACAGTCTATTCTATTCTATTCTATTCTATTCTATTCTATTCTATTCTATTCTATTCTATTCTATTCTATTCTATTCTATTCTATGTTTGTCTTGATTCATGGCCTCGCTTTTACGTCCTTACGTCAGTATGCTGTGATAGGCTGCTTTTTTTTCGTGGCCTGGCAACCAGAAGAGGCTATCTCAAACAGACAAGCCCCCCTTACCATCAGCAACCAGTGCGCTACATCTACTACTTGTTTACGTTTGTCATTAAGATTCAACTCTTCAGATACCATAATGTCTTCAAGGACTCTGCCGCTGCTTTTTATAAATCTCGGTGGCGAGATGCTGTACATCCTGGACCAGCGTCTTCGAGCTCAGAATATACCCGCTGACAAGGCTAAGAAAGGTAACTAGCTTAGCAGCTCTTTAGCTAACAACACAAATGTCACTTCGCTGCAGTAAAATGTTCAATGTTAAACCGCTGCAAGTGCACATTACCTTTGTTAAGGTTTTTTTTTTTTATTATTATTTGGCTGGTTGGTGCGCAGGTAAGTTAATATGATATATACAGCGTTATAAACACAAGTCAAGGGTTAACCTTATTGAGTCAGTTAAATGTATTTCGATTAACTTACCCACAGATAATAACTAGGGCTGGGTAGGAGAATATGCTTCAGAGCTCAGAGCAAATTTCGTTGTGTTATTATTAGAGCTTTGCTTTCTATTTATAGAAACTGCTCTCTCGTGACTTCCATAGTCAGGGTGACAAAATAATGCAAAAAGTTAATTTATGTATCTTCTTTTAATTTATTAAGTTTCCTCAATAGCCGCCTGGATAGAGGAGGACAGAAAGAGAGGTATTACTAAAGATTCAGTATAATCATGCGCTTATGCATTAGTAGTTCTTTGCTCTGCTTTGACCTAGCTTGTATCCGTGCGCTGCATAAATGATTATATTTGATAAATGAGCAATTCATGGAAAGTCATGCATAGACCAGACCACAGGTAATGCCCAGCACCAGTCATGTAAGTGGCTGAGCCACTCAAATACTCACATTCAAGTTACAAACTTCATTGGTGATTGTTGATCAACGGCTTTCACTGTGTAACCACAATATATTTCAATGTTGTGTCTCAAATTGAAAAACAAATTAAAGGGCTCTTAAGGTTTTTACTGAGCAGTCTATATGTGTCATAAAATGCAAACTTTGACTTTGTCTTTATTTAACAAACCAGAAAGTATTCATCTGGCTGTCTCTTTGTATTGACACCCTTTACCGATCTAATCACCTATCTTTTTTCGTCATCACCAAGTGTGTTGTTTTTCTCTAAATTTTTTTATTTCTTTGTGGGTAAGTTGAACTACTGCAAAAATGGAACATTTAGACCAGTTGATTTAGCTTAGTTGACTCATCACATATATTACAAGTAGCTGCAGTACTGTTGCAGAGAACTGATAACAGCTAAATGCAATTTTAAATCCAAAGTATTCCCAACCTGGCAGTAGACTTGCGAGCAAGTAGGAGACTGCTTTTGTCTCGCCATGCTGCTGCTGCTTCGTTGGCTCTTTTGGGGTTATGTTCTGAATTATTTTGTTTTGGCAAACATATAGTGTAGAGTGCTCACCTGCCTGCTTCTGAATTTGAAATGTGGAATATTCATTTGTCAAACTTCTGCTGACTATTTTTGGACTTTTCTGTTGTATTGGTTGGCCTAATTAGTTATGAATGACATCATCACCACCATGTTCAACAAAAAGTTCCTGGAGGAGCTTTTCAAGCCGCAGGAGCTTTATTCCAAGAAGGCCCTACGGACTGTGTTTGACAGGCTGGCCCATGCGTCCATAATGAGACTTAATCAAGCTAGTATGGACAAAGTAAGTCATGTACTATTTTTTTTCCATAGCATACAGAGGGATATTTTAAAACTACTAACAAGTATATGTGTCAGACAAATCTATAGTCTAATTAGTCATTTATATTAATAATGTATTTCTTGCATTGCAGCACCATTCCTATGCAGTGTATGTGGCTCCCTCTGCTGTTTTTCAGCAACAACATGCATTTATTATTGATGGATGACGCAGTGAGGTTGTCTTTCTGTCTCTTTTTTCGCAGCTCTATGACTTGATGACCATGGCTTTTAAATATCAGGTGCTTCTGTGTCTCCGGCCAAAGGACATCCTCCTTGTCTCCTTCAACCACATGGATGCAATTAAAGACTTTGTGAAAGAAACCCCCAACATTCTCAGTCAGGTTGATGAAACGTACCAACAGCTCATAGAGGTACATTCCCATTGTTTTTTGTTGTTTCATGTAGATCACAAACATTTTCTTTTTCCTCCTTTACAGCAATTATTAATATGTTCTGTTATTATTATTGTTATTTTTACTTCTTAGATGTATACACAATTGTCTAATGGTGAATTCCAGCTGATTAGACAAACTCTTCTTATCTTCTTTCAAGACATGCATATAAGGGTAAGTCCATTGTTTCATCATTAGCAAGGATTAACTAGAGGACTTTCTTTTTGTTATTTTTGCTATATTTTCCCCACATTTCTTTATCTCTGTTTCATTTTCTTTGTCAGGTTTCAATTTTCCTGAAGGATAAAGTGCAGAACTCAAATGGTCGCTTTGTGCTCCCCACCAGTGGTCCCGTGCCTCATGGAACACAAGTTCCTGGCTTGATAAGGTGCAACAGTAGACTTATCTCATTTCTGAGACCAAAGCACTCTTCACTCTAAAAATTTATGGAGATCCCTGTGGCTGAAATTGAATAAGTGGCTTTGATAGTACGCTTTGCCTTTGGTAACTCCAGCAATATTTTATGTTTGCCTTTTATTCTTTCATAAAGTCTGTGAGCTATCCTATCCCAGCGGTGTATTCTGGTCTTAAGTAGTTCTACCTGCAGCTAAATGCATTTTGCTTTTGTTGAACAAGTACTTGACTTCTAATTTTGGATGAGTTGCATGTTAAGCTTGGATCACATTTTTGAAACACTGAAACCATCGAAGAAGTAAGAACTCGTATAAAAACACTTGGGGTTAAGCTTCTACTTAAGAAAGCCACTTTGTTCTCTGACAACGAATTGCTGTGTTTTCTGTCTGGTCATTTCAGGATTTTTAGCTGTTCTGGTGAAGAGCTGACAAGGCTGAAGTTCAATAATGGAGGAAACTACACTTCTGCGCTTCGGGAAGGATCTTTTGAGATTTTTGGAGATAGGGTCACAAAACTAGGCACAAACATGTAAGGCACTGGCATGGACTCGTATGCCGACATAACTTGGTATTTTTATGCTCTTGCAGATTAGAGTTAGATGAAAATCAACTAAGTCAAGAGATGTGTCGAAGCAGTAAATTAAATCAGAACAGGAATGATAGTTTAGATGTCAGTTCTCATGGAGGTTAAGTGAGGTCCATAATTACACATTATTTCTTTATATTATAATGTTAATGACTTATAGATGTTTTAAGTCAGGGACTCTTAATTATATGTATGAAGTCTATGAACAATATCTTCTAATTATAAAACTTTTGCAGGTTTTTATTTAAACTTTAACATATATCTATATGCTCATTCTCTTTTTATTCAGGTACAGTGTCAGCCGGCCTGTGGAAACTCACATGTCCGGTACATCAAAAAATTCTGCTCAGCACACAAAGGTGATACATTAATGATTTTATTATTACCCAAAAGTAATAAACTTTATACACTAAAATGTTGTTCTGACATATTTTGCATCTGTGCAGAGTTGATTGCACATAATATGATTATGTGATGTGACACTGGTGTATAACTATGCTTCCTGATGCCGCATCATCTGTAGCAGGATCTTGGAAACAAGAGGTAAATCAATAAATATATTGAAGTGAACAAGCTATTGTGTGTCAACAGGTCAATGCAGCTCCAAACCCTTTGGCCAAAGAGGAGCTGAATCTGTTGGCCCGGTTAATGGGAGGCTTAGAAGTCCAGAAAGCAGGAAATCCCGACAGTGGCTTCCGAGTGAACCTCTTTGCCACTGATGAAGAAGAGGAGTGAGTGTCCTGATATGTGTTGTTGAAACACTTTAAAAAAATATACTATGAAACTAAAATTACAACTCTCCTTTAACACAGAGAAGCATTAATATCAAGACCCGATGACCTTTCCTATGGAGTGATAAACATCCAAGCAACAAAGGTAAACAATACTGAGTCTGTCCACACACACTTTTTTATTTAGAATTAATCGTGACGTTTGCAGCATATATATTGACAACAATGGGGGCCATTTTTTGTCTGATGATGGTTGCAGACTGCTCAACCACTGGACAATTTTGTCCCAGGTATCGCTGAAGAAACTTTACCTCATCTCTGACGAGGTTTAGTGATTAAAACGTCACTGTCGTGCAAGCCATGTTGGGGTTTTTTTTTGTTTGTTTCTGAATATCAGCTGATTAGATGCTGTTCTTCTCTATTTAACAGTGAGAGTAAACATGTTTAAAACGGATCAAGTTTTCTGGAGAAACTCACTGTTTGATCAGGAGATATCTTGGAACTATAGTACTGTAGTATAGTGAACAGTATACAGTATTCTTGGCAACTGACACGAGCCCGATTTCTTGATGACTCTACTTTTTATCTAAGGGCTAACAGTTTATCAACTGGCAGATTTAGCACTGGGCCCTAACATATAAGCCTCACAGCTCATAGGCTTTCCTAACTCTGAGTAACTCAAGGGATTTGACGACAGTCCAGCACACTACAGTCAATGATCAGGGATGTGAGACTTTGGCCGTCTAACAGGATTTACTGTAATCAGGGCGAAGTCTATGTGATTACCACTCCAACACAGTGACTGGTGGATAACACTGTCTTTCAGGACCAACAGGCCAATGCAGAACTGGCCAAGATCATGGGAGAATTCCCAGAGTCTGGAGATCAGTCTGACGATGCCAGCAGCAAAGGAGACGACCTTTTGGCCATGATGGACAGCCTGTGACAGGGTCTGTCTTGACAGAATTGCTCAGGAGGTGGAGCACAGTGCATCATCAACACTCCAAACTACTGAAGATCAGTCTGCAGCCATGACCTGCAAATACTCTGTAGAAACCTCACATTCACTTTCTTCTTTGGGGTACATTGCAGATGCAGATGTGAGCAGATACAACACAGATGTGGTGAGCAAAACTTTAAGCTGCACTAAAGTATGATAGTATGTTTGCTGTAAACTGAGAAAGGTTTCAGTACAACAAGAATTACAGTAGGCATATGTAAGTATGTTGAATATGTGTATGTGATAATAGCAAAGCATCTGTTGATGTAAGGTCAAAATTCATATTTCAAACATCTTAACCATATAAAATACACCTTCCTTTTATTTCACAGTGTCATTTAATCACAAATATGATCACATGACATTCTTACATGGCATTTTGTTCCTATCACATCTTATTGCACAGGGTATATGGCTTAGTGACTTCTGTATTCTAATGAGGTGTGATTAAATGATACTGTGGGAGAATCAATAGAAACCCAAGTGCTCTTGCTATTTTGGTTTCAGTTCCCTCAAATGCTCCCTTTCTTTTTGTTTAGTTTTATTTACTTTTTCGTTCTACCTTTAAAAAAGTACGAGGAGCAACAAGAACATATTCCACTACGCTGTGATGTCTATGAATGTTGAGATGAGGCTCAGAAATGTGCTTCTTCAAGAGAACCGTGTTACAATACAGAGAAATGCAATACAAGAAGCTATCTGTAAATATTTTACTATAAATAAACTGTATTTATTGAATGTATAATTTTATGTGTATAGGGAAATGCATATTTCTGCAATTGCTAAATTATTGATTGTGAAATCTAGTATTTTTAATAAATAGATCAAAAATAAGATATGTGTTATGTGTTTGCACATTATTAAATGAACAGCTTGAATACTGATGTAATAGCTTGAACAGCTTGTTGCAGTCAACAAGATCTAGCAGAAGAGGGGGCTGTCTGACCTTAACTGTAACATGTAACTGCATGTTTGTCTGAACTCATTGCCACACAGTTCTCCAATGTTTTCAATGTACCACTGTATTATTTTCACTTAAAAGGTTATAAAAGTTCTCCTCAGACCAAGTTATTTTCTCTAGCAAATTAATTTCTTATAGGGGTGAAGGGCTGGCTGCAGTGAATAAACAAATCTTTGATTTTTTTTTTTAGGTTAACATATACTGAAGTGTTTGACCATCAAACCAGATCGTTAAAAACAACATGCTTCAATATCATCCACAATGACTTTCTACCTCCAGCACAGACCTACAACAAGATTTGCCATGGCAACAGCAAAAAGTAGCAGGCAGACGAGTCAAAATGAGACTGTCTGCACTCCCCCAGTCAGCCGCACTCACACACACACGAACTCTGCATACCGTGGAGGCAAACATGCTGAGACATTTCTCTGAATTGATCTGGGGGAGGAGGATTCTGATGAGATCTTCTCAATAATCTCATCAAAAGAGAGACAAAAAACACTTGGTGCCCTGAGGAAATGGCCGACTTGCAAAACAAACAGAAACCAGAGCTCATGCCAGTCCTCCTCTAAGACTCCTAACAGGATTCATCAGTATTTTCCCAGCTTTAGCTTTACAAGCTTACCTGTGTGTATACTTGCAAAGTGAATACATTTTCGAATCATGTTTTTAAAAAGCCAATATGATCAAAAAGATACTCATTGTCAAATTATTGAAAACTTCTCAGACTTGCCATCAAGGTGAAAAGTACAAAGTAAGAAAGAATTTATAGATTTTCTAGTAAACTTGAAGCATGTCAAATGTTTCTCTCATAGTACCTGCATTTTAGTTATGATTCAGTTTCCTCTTTAAAGAGTGCGGCCAGGACACTGTAAAGCCACAGCTTGACATGCTTTTCATGTGGCTGGAGACATATGCTCTGCTGAGTCAAGGCAGGAAGAATCTCAAATAAGTCTCTGCCATTTAGGTTGCCCTCTCAGTCTTTCACATCAACCCACTGGTTGGAAACTGGTAGCTGTGGGTGGAATTTTAGATCAGTCATTGAATCTAAATTGAGATCATAGGTGGGCTCTCCTAAATGTCAGTCACTCAAAAGTTTTCTTGCTGAGTAAATGTGTAACGAACTAACGTCTCGGTGAGTTCAATCTGTGGTTGATGTTGAAGGAAATTACAGCAAATCTTACCAAACTGTAATATCAACGCATGTAGCACTTTGTGAGTTTCAAATCTTGTAAAGAAATTATCAATTTGTCAAATGAAGAACTAACTGAATTCTGTGATACAGTTTCACTGACTCTGTGAATGGTTTGTGTTATAAAGCAAAATTAAAATTGTACTACGAACACACCTACTTTAAGGTAAATCTGTAGATTAAGTTTCACCAAACAAAAGAAGGCTTATAGAATAGACTTTATAGTAATTGCACACCAGGGTACAGTATTTTCATAGCAAATTCGATTAAGTTTAATGTGTTTCGTTTCTTGTGACTTTTTCTGGTTGGAGTTTTTGCTCATTTTGTTTGTAGAACACATAGACAGGAGGAAATATTTTGAGTTTGTAATGCAATCTTAAAGAAAACTAATTTAAGTAGTTGTAATGTTCAGGGTGGTAAACGTTTTATCACTTTGATTATATTTTCGGTGATGTCTTATAGGTGTTTGTCATGAATGGATTATAAATCATGAGTTCCTGGGCATACTTATGAGATATTTTAATCTCCTTACTGTTTTGAATTATTTTTAGTCTGTAATTGTTTTTGCCCCCTTACTCATTGGGTCCCTGGACCTGTGCCCAGAAAGCCCTTTCAGTAATCCTTGTATAATATTTCAATGTCCAAAACTCAATCTGCTTATAATACTGCATATCGCCGTTTGTTTCTTACAGCATTTGAAAAACACACAGTTTAAGTATCAAAAATTCAAATGCAAACTACCATGATGTAATGGTTTCATTTATCAACTTTTATTATGCAAAGAATGTCATCATCAGTGTGTAACCGGTTACGAAGCAACAACTGAAGGCATTGGTCGATCGCAGCTGTCAATCAAAAAATTGTGTGTGCGTCATTTCCGTTGTCAGGTGGCGCTGTCGCTGTGGAAAGATGCGATCAGCGAGGAGCGGAGGCTTTTCCTTAATTGCTCATTTCTGTAACAGAGGCTAAGCAACCCGAAACCAAATCTCTGTGGTGTCTCCTGTTAAAGCGAGAAGCTCCGCACATACACCACAGCGTTTACTCAAGAAATGTCCACGTTTTAAGGAGACAGCGCAGATCTTACCCGGCGGTTTTGGCTCGAGGTAAGCGGGGTGGCGACTACGTTGCTATCTAGCTTTCTGGCAATGTTAGCCAGCTGTAATGTTACCTACTTTGTTTAAATGGCCTCTCGGCTGCCCTACAGACTCCAGCTTTGTTAGCTAACGTCGTTCTGTTGCAACCACATATAAAACTCTCGGGTACGCGACAGTACATGTTTAAATGGACGTAATCTTGCTAACAGCTGCTTTGTCCAGTTTGCACCGAAAGCCCAACTCCTTGTGTTGTGTGTCTCTTTGTGTGGCTTGTGAGCTCGAATATATAGTAACGTATTTAGCCGAGGAATGCAATGAGCTGTACGGTCGTACTAAGTTTGTATGCCCTCTCAATGTTGTTGTGTTGTTTTTTTGTTTTTTTCTTTTATGTCACAGTACGTTAATATCGAACCTAGAATATGATGAACAGTTCTATTTTAACAAGCACTTTTGGCAGACATTTACCAAGTCGGTGCAGTGCGTGTTTTAAACGGTTTATAGGTGGTCAGGTAGTTTTTGTTTATATAAATTGAATTAGTATTAAGTTGTGATCAGTTTTCTGCCCGGTTGTGTTCTAATTGCAAGGCGTAACGTAAGCGTTATATTCTGTCATGTCGTTAGACTGATCGCTGCCAAAACCCGAGTGTCCAGACCTTGTGGACGCAAAATGGCACCAATCAATGTGTGACAGTCTGCGTGCATTTGCAATTACGTTCGTCAGGTGTTTGTTTATATATATATATTTTTCTACCGCGTGACCTTGTGTCCATAACATGGTCGTGCGGTCAAGGGCATCGGTGACGGTATTGCTCAAATGTGAAGTCCAAAGCTGCGTTATTTGGAAGCCAAGTGAGTGAGCTGACATATGCGTCAGCATTCAAGCAGGGAGACTCAAACCCGCATGCGATTTTACTTTTTCTCTTTTCTTTACCGACTTTCTGTGTTTGATCTCCTTGTGGATTCATTGGTATGTATCGTCTAATCTCGCTGGAATTCATTATAATCCAAACTCCTCGAGTGCTTTTTTGTTTGTGTCTTTCTTGCTACTACCTCGATCGTGCATTCGAGCTTTTCTTGCAGAGCCAGACAAGTGGCACGGTGTCTGCGTGGGTGGATCTTGAGACACCTACGTGGTTGTTTTGTTCTGATACTATTTGAGGAGCCCACATTTCTTGTAGGCACTGGCACTCTCCTCCTTTTGTGTGATATGATTCAGCGGCTGTATCTGTTCTTGTCCTCCCTCTGGTACAGTCAGAGGCAGAGGCAGGCTTGCCTGCCAGATCACTGGCTGAGCGGAGAGGCACAGCAGTGTCAGAAAAGGAGAGCTGCGTGCTGTCATCGCGCTGATGTCATTTAGGTCGGTGTGCAGTAGTTGGTTACATTGACCTTTGCTTTTAGGATGTGTCTGGGGTTGGCTCCACAACACGGCAGCTGGTTTTTAGTTGGCAGATGAACAGCCTTGGGTCCATTTATTGAGCGCCATGTTGCCTTTTCTGTCAATGACTCAGTTAAGTGTTTTAAGTCCAAGGTGCATGAATTACAGTATGTTATTTAAAGTGACTGCCTGAACTGAGTGCATATAAAGTATAGTGCCTGCTATTTCTGGCTTGAAGCCTCATGAATTGCACTACCTGATAATCTGCTTCTTTGCATCAACTAGAGTAAGATGCTCTGTCACTATTGGCAGCATGGCTTGGTGTCACCCTGGCTTGTGCCATAAATGCTGTCAGAAAACCTCAGCACATCAGACTCATTGTGGGCAATGACTAGTGGAGATGGAGACAGATGGGCGAGAGACATGGTGATGACACTGTCTGCTGTCTGGGATCACAAAAAGCCTCATGGAAGTGAGATATCATACAAGCCCTTACTGACTGCCAACTGTCCCGGCTCCTCATTGCCCAAAAATGCCAACTGGCAAGTGGTGCGCCATAGGTTTTGAAACAGGAAGATGGCTAAGAGTTGCTCCACTTAATAAACATATTGTACTTACTTTCTTTGTGTTTGTAAGCTTTTCCCATAATACTTAGTTTGTAGGTTGAAGTAGTCGTTGAAGTATTTTTTATTTTTAGACTTCACTTTCTGTTTCTTTGCTTTGGATATTACGACAATGGTTCTATGAGCTTTTTAAAAGAAAATTATATCTCAGCTGGTATGATGCATAAATTCGAAATTTGTGAGCACTCTTCATTTAGGGTCATCACCTGGACATTTAGGCATTTCTGTGCCATGAAAACTCAGCACAACAGCAGAGTGAATCATTCCTCTCAGTTCAGGGCTCTACTTCCCCATTATGAGAAACAGATGAGGTTTCATCGCATAGGAACTCGCTATCCGTAAACAAAGCATACCTCTCGCTCTCTGATTTCTGGGACGCAGATCAGATCTGCCATGCCGGCTAAAGCAGTTTGTGTGGTGACGTTGTGTCACTGGCTCTTCTGGGATGTGAATCTGCTTCCTTATTGTAGTGCAAGGGCTCAGGGCTCAGAACACCTTTCAGTCTTGTTACAACGCGTACGTCCTTTCAGAGGAAGGTCTGCACAGATAAGCTGGCTGCACAGATTCAGAGATGAAGCATGCAGATTAAGAGCACAAGGATTTTCTAAACCCATGCCCACTGCTGCAGGAAAAGCAAAAGCTTAGAGAATCAAATTAAAATGCCTCTGTTTAAAGAATGACGTGCTAACGCCATGCATTTGCATGCAAGTGCTTTCGATTTTAAATTGCAGATTGTAGCACATTCACTTTGCCTGGTGGGGAGATTGAATCTGAGGTGTTGCCCTTGACGCCGGCATTCATTATTCTAAATGGAGCTGTAATGGCCTCACATTCACACTGAGGTGTGTAAATGTGAGGGGAGGGTTATTTAAAATGGGCTGGGTGGAGCTGCCCTGAAGTTTACCTCCTTCACCTCTGTTCACTAATCAGTGTGCTCCCAGCCAGCCTGTATGTATCTGCTAAAGCGTATACCGATAGTAAACAGCATACAGTTGAGTATAGTTTTTATTTTCAAACACTATCAGTAATTATGAATATAGTCTCTTGGTTATAAATTACTGATGTTTTGTACCATTTATAGTTTGTATTTTTGCAGTCACGTGTATGCGCTTTCCCTTTAAGTTGACTATCTTTATCCCATGAACTAATCAGATTTGTTCCCCCGTAGAGCTCCAGTATGTCCAAGCGGCGCTCGTCGGAGAGGGGGGCTGGAGAGACATCAGGCAGGGCCAGCAAGCTGCAGTGTCCTGGGATATCCGGCAGTAATGCCAAGAGAGCCGGCCCCTTCGTTCTTGGTATGAAAGCTTTGAGTATTTGCTCAACCAGCCGACATGAATGTGTTACCCAAACAATTTCAAATGACTGACAACCCATCATCAGCATCTCTGTGGATGAAAATCCATTTAGTGCACATTGTTGCCGTGTGTCGCCCGTGTGTGAGTGTAGGTAATTGGGTAAAGGTATTTGTATGTAATAGTTGTGGGGTGCCTTTGTGAGTACACTAAAGGCTTACGCACGCCTGAGACAAGAATGTGAAGAATTTTGCTGATCCCTATTACATTGGTCAGAAAGGCCTCGCTCTGTGTTGGGGCAAGGTTAATTCCTCCCTTTGGAAAATGTATTTCTCTTCAGTACTCTAAATTTGAATGTTTTCTGCTAAATAGCTCCTTCACTATCCTCAACACTTGGTGCCAAAGAAAACATTACACTTGTGGTGTTAATGGGGACTTGCACATGGAGCTCCTTAATGAGCTGAGAGCACACACTCCAACATGTAGGCTGCCTTTTGGTCACGCAGCTGTTCTTTTTCTTATCCTTACAGGGCCTCGCCTGGGCAACTCACCAGTGCCGAGCATAGTGCAGTGCCTGGCCAGAAAAGATGGCACCGATGACTTCTATCAGCTCAAAGTAAGTCTGTCAGGGTCAGCACTTTTTTTTTTGTCTGTTTTGGTTTCTTAGAATCATAATTATTTGAACTCACTCTTCAATAGAAATTGAGCATTTCATTCCAAAACAAAGCGATGATGTTCCAGTAGACATTTGAACTTTTGACCTTCCTTTGGTATGCATTTTATTGCCCCTCTTTCAATTTGACACAAACAAAACTTGAGTCAGGCATGTTTACTGGGGTTATCCAATGCCTTCTAAACAACACAGGGGTCTATAGAACCATAGAAGGAGAAAAAGGAACAGAGGAAGGTAGGGCCCCACCTGGAATGTCAACTTTTAACCCCCACGATCATGGTGGGAGTCTGTGTTGGACCCTGCCCTCATATCCATAACCACAGTGCCCCTGTTTCTACTTAACAGCATGGTAACTTCACACTGGATTGTGGGCCACTGTTACAAAGCTGCCTTCCTGCTTTGCTCTATCCACTTTTTTTTTGTTTGTTGTTCTGTTCTGTTCAGTGACTTAAATTCATATTTTCAGGCATTCAAATTTTCAGTGTTAAAACTGTAGAGTAGCCCTCTTTTTTCCCCTCTCTGATCCTGTTTGCTCTCTTGTCTTGTGACCTAATGTTTGCCCTGTTGTCATGTGTGGTTATGGCAGATCCTAACACTGGAGGAGCGAGTGAACTCTGCCGGGGAAACTCAGGAAGAGAGGCAGGGGAAGATGCTGCTGCACACAGAATACTCTCTTCTGTCATTGCTACACCACCAGGATGGGGTGGTCCACCACCATGGCCTCTTCCAGGTAGACTGAGACCAGTACACATTTGGCAATTACGTTGCATGTCTGTTGGCAGACTTAAGGTATATTTTTACTCAAATGATTAACATCATGGGGAAAAAGAGTGAGCATTTGGTGTAATTGAGCTTGGTAAATATGGCGTCATCGCCACTGAGAAGTTTCTGTCATTTACTTTTAGATATAGTTTCCCCATGCAAGTATGATCAGCTGAGTAGTATCAGCGATTAGCATTAGTCCAGCCAGCAACTTGTATTTTCCTTATCAAGGTTCTTTCAATAGAGAAGTGAAAGTACCATTAAAAGCTATATTTATCTACAATCTCTATGTTCACATCCATTCACAATGAATTTCCTCTCCCTCACCTGCCTTCCCATCTGCCTCCTCCTCTAACTTTGTTATTGTTCCATCAGCCCTCTCTCTCTCACTGCTTATTCTCTCTCCATCTCTTTTTCATATCCTGTCTCTTTCACTGCTCTCATAATAACAGCATTGAGCCCTGCAGTTTGATTCACTTAGGTCTGCAATATTGATTGGATTGTTATTGTGCATCTCCGGTGTCAGTGAACCAGTTCTTAATCTATTTTTTAGAGGTGCCCCCCCGAAAAAAGAGAAAAAGTCTCGTATATGAAGGCTGTCAAAAATAGCCTTTCACCTTCTTGAATATATCTTCCCCAACCTGAATGAAGCCACTCGATCATCCGGTTTAGTACAGGAATCTATATAGTTTGATGCATTTGTTGGTGCTTCACCTTTTCTAATGATTTGAAAACAATTACAAAAAAAACTCAACAATTCTGTCTAGCTATAATATGGCACCCACCCAAAGGTTGGTTCTCATACTCGTCTTTCTTTTATTCCTCCCCAGGATCGAGCCTATGAAATGGTGGAGGACATGGAGGCCAACAAAGTGCGCAAGATGAAGAAGAGGATCTGCCTCGTGTTGGACTGCCTGTGTGCTCATGATTTCAGCGACAAGACAGCCGATCTAATAAACCTGCAGCATTACGTCATAAAGGAGAAGCGACTGAGCGAGCGGGAGGCCATTGTTATCTTCTATGATGTGGTGCGTGTGGTGGAGGCCCTCCATAAGGTAAGTCAGAGGTGGAATTAGGTAGACTAGTCAAAGAAAAGCAGCAGGTCTATAAAAAGGTGATTTCTATTTAATCATCCATAGGTTTTCCAAAATAAAATCTGCTCGTGCACTTGTGTTTTTCATCTGAGTGTTTTGGTTAACTGTTAGAGAAATTGCTTTGTTTGCTGGTTGCACATCACTCTGATTACTCATTTCCCAAGCTCGTGTGCCACTCCCAGAAACAAACCGATGTTTGTGATTCCAGTGATTCACTAAGAACAATATGACCTTAGGTAGAATATGACCTTTCTTTCTTTTCTTTTGTCTTTCCTGCCTGCAGAAAAACATCGTGCACAGAGACCTGAAACTTGGAAACATGGTGCTGAACAAACGGTAAGTCGAGGCTCAATCACTCATCCGGCGTCGTCAATCAGTTCACTGGCAAATAACGTCTCCCGCTGTGCTAGGTCAGTCATTTTAGCCTGCACAGTAATGTGCAAGGGGCCTCAGTGGCCCCTGTAGCCTGTATCCAGTGTGTTTTATGCTTTAAACTCAAGCAGAGGTCACATTCTTCAGAGTGATATCAGCCTCAGGAACCCGAGGGCCTGCTCTCTTGTGCTTAAATCTGAGGATGTGTCAGTGTGTTGAGTAATGGTTACTGATTCATTTCCCATGGTTGGATTTTTGGAAATGAACTCTTGTGCAAAATAGAACAAAGAATATGCCACTGCTTTGTTTTTTGGGGAGAGTTGGTCTTTATACAGCTAAAGTCAAAGTGCTGCAGTTCACTTTGGCCGTGCAGGATGAAAAACCTCTCCAACTATCTACTCTCTGTGTGAAAGAGTTGGCATGTTGGTTCAGGAAGCAATAGATGCTGATTAGAGAAGTTGGATTGGAACGGTTTCTACAAACAAATGTGCTGTCTTGAAAACCTTTAAGAAGCACTTAAAGCCAGTCGTTTTATTTGGAAAGACTGAATGAGTAAAGCTCCTACATAAAGTCTACGCGACAGGCTCATGCCGCTGTGAGCGTTGGTGTGTCTCTGTTGCTGTTCATTTACGCTGCCAGAATGCTGGTTGGAGTTTCCATGCAGCTATGTTTAGTTTCTCTGTGTTAGTCAAACAATGGCGATCAACCTACAGAGCAGATCGTGCTGGAAGTAGCACGAATAAACGCTGAACATATTTGTTTCAAAGAAGCAGGATCTTAACACACATCCTTGTGCTGTGTTTTGTCGTTGTTACTTTGTTCATAGACGCAATGGGTTGTTGTGTTTTTGGGAGGTACATGAGACTGTGGGTATGCCGGATCACTGCAGATTACAAATCAAGCGTTACTCATATATACATAAAGTATGCTTACATCACCGAAAGCAGTTGTCGCTCGAATATTTCTCCAATATATCTATCTTTGCACTTTATCTTTCTGCACTTCCTTCTATGCCTGCACCCTATCTCTACTCTGTCACCTCTGACAGAGTCGGACTAGTGGGTTCCTTCTATGTAGTTTATTGTTAGCTTTTTATATAGCTTGTTATATCTTCATTTGTAAGTCGCTTTGGATAAAAGCGTCTGCTAAATACATAAACATAAACATACTTGAGCATCTTCTTATTCGTGATCAATAAGTCTGAGGATGTGCAATGAGATGTCATGCTTCTGCATCTCCTGCATCAGCAGCTTTAGCCCCATGCAGCAGCAGTAGCGGGGATGGTGGTAGTGATGAAACAGGAGAGTGTTTTGGTCAGTGGAGGAGGGTGGTGGGGAGAGGAGCAGACGAGCGGAACACTCCGTCCCAGCTGGAGACAAAGGAGAGGCCTGCCAAAGGCCCCATAGCTCAGAGCTGACTCACTGCAATGCACAAGTCACACAAACACACTTAGGTACATGTGCGCACACATGGTCAGGTTTTACTTGGACTATATTCAAATTTGTTCTTTTTTTTTCCTTTTACATGTGAATCCCTTTACTGCTTCTGTCTTTTTGATGCATCACCTTTGTCATAATTCTTACTTTCCCTTCTCCTTTGTTCATTATACTTCCTCATCCACGTGTCTCCTTGTCACCTCACCCAAGATGTGTGTGAATGTACAGTCAGTGTGAGAAGAACATGGTCAATTTAGCGGCAGATTAATTCCAAAACTCCCCTGTCCTCCCATGCTGCTTGTCAGTTTCCTGAATCTGAATTTGAATCTGAATCTCTGTGGAAAATGGCATCAAAAAGCTCAGCAATTTATGCAAGAATGATGTGATTTCCTCTTGCAAAACCAGCTGTTATGAAAGCTGGATGTTGTAAGTTCATTTGCAGGATCACTGACGATGTATTTAGACTTTTAAGGACTTCCTAGATTGAATTGTATTTCTATGGATTCACATCCATTTATGGGTGTACACCCCTTTAGGGTGGTTTTCAGTTTTGTTTTATTTGTTTGTTTGTTTGTTTGTTTGTTTTTTACAAAAAAGTACAATTAATATGAAGAAAGAATCTACAGTTGACTCATTTCACAAAGTGCATTCTTTAAAATAGGATGTTGTTAGACATTTCCCGTGATGAAAGCATCAAAATTATGAAAATATCTTTTCTAAACATGGGTCTTATTAAATCCCTTCAAATCCTCAGGCCCTTGCAGTTCTGAGAAATGAAATTTGCTGGTCTCAGTAGACGTTGCCCTGAGTTTAACCTCCTTTCTCGTCAGCTGGTGTATTTTCATCAGTGCAGCGAGACGGGAAGGAGAAGTCATCGGGGTTGTTTAGGTCTCTGGTTTCCTGACTTACCCGGGGTCACATGACCAGGAAGCAGAGATGGTGTGGTCTCTCTGATGTCCTCAGGGACCCTTCCCTCACAAGGCAAACATGCAATTTCATTTATCCAATCTCCGGTGCAAGAATAGAAGCCCGGGTCGTGATGCACACAGACAAAAGAACAGACTGCTTCATAAAGGAAGCTTTTATGTTGAGGGTCCTTGAAGCATCACGCTCGGCTCCTCCGGCTCATCCTTCTACAGTTCACAAGGCCACTGTTTGGTTATAAAGTCTGAAAGTGCAAAAGCTGTTGAAGGGGTTGGATCACGTAAAAAGCTTATGTACAGTGAATGCTCTACAGGGAGGGTTGAGATTTTAGCATTTGGTTGAAAATTGAGGGTTTAACAGGAAATGGGGTGAGACACTTTATTGGGAGCAGTGAATGTTTGATGGAGCAGGGTGTGAAAGTGAGAGAGAATAGGGGAAGCTGTTGACCTCACGGTTTTTAGAAAGCGGATGCGAGTGAAAAGCGTGATCCAGAGAGGACCCAGGCTGGAGATGGTGGCTGCTTTTGTGCATGCTCATGTGCCTGTTGAGCGTTTTTTATGTGCGCTAGTTCAGTATGGGAGTGATTATGTGGGTGCACTTGAAGTTGCGTATTTGTGTACATATTTCACATCTTCTGAGCTTTATATACATTGACTTGCCAACGTTTCACTGTACACGCTTAGTCATCGTCACATTTATCATAAACCACAGGCTGACTCATATGTTTGTCAAAGTGCAGCTTTTTTTTTTTTCCTACACTGAAAGAGCACGGTGCCTCAGCTTTGCTACAGCCTGTTTCAGTCTGTCATAACTGAACTCAATTTATTTTTTCTTGATTAATTTTTTGTGCCACATCGTTTCAACACATCAGACATTCGAGCACCTGGAGTCGTCTTGTTTTCTGTAGATTAGATGTTCTCCGGCTAAAACATGATGTTGATCATGAACCTGTTTTGTGCAGAGAATTAGTGTTTAAAGTCCAAGGATTTAAGACCATTTTGTTGAAAGACTGTAGGTTTTTACTTCCTACCGTCGAGAGGAAGGTAATTTTGTCAGAATGTACATTTTGAGGAAATTCTGCAGGCATTGTGTGGACATCAGTAAGATATGATCTAACTCTTTAAAATGAACAAAACTTGTATTTATTGAACTGTTGGAGGTGGAAGACTTTTAGTAGGAGGTCTTCCTATTATTTTGCATCTAGATATGAAATGCTTAAGATATTTTAGAAGCACGGTGAATAATTACATTATTAAAACTACAAAGTATGCCAGCTTGCCACCCCAGTCTCCATCAGCCTGCGTGCACTTCATGCTTTGAGCCGTGTCACATTTAACAAGCGAACTTCGCTGTGTTGCTCTTAAAGCTGAAGTGGAAATATTATGAGATTCGTTCATTAGCAGTAGGCATATTTGCTTCATAACAGATGTTTTAGTCATTATCATTCTGAATATATTATAAATGATGTATTTATCAGCTGTGTGTTTTTGTCTGCTTAAAGGACTCACCGCATCACCATTACCAACTTCTGCCTGGGAAAACACCTTGTGAGTGAGGACGACCTGCTGAAAGACCAGAGAGGAAGTCCTGCCTACATCAGCCCCGATGTGCTAAGCAGTGAGTGACAAATATGTGTTGCGTGTTGCTTTTTAGACAGCCAGAAAAGTGCCGAAAGCTTCACTCTGACATTTATTTGTTGGAGCGGTACAGGTATCACGCTGGTTTTGACACTTAAAAAAAAAAAAACTATCTCAACCGTCACACCTGTCTTTACTGCGATTGATCATGTGACCACAGGTGTAAAAACCCCGATCAGTGCTTACTTTGAAAGTGAAGCAGAGGAAGATGGTGTGATGTTTATCTGCAAGTGAAACGCAATGGACCAACGTATTTGCCAAAGTTATAGAAGTCACCGCCACCCGAGAGACTCCGGGGATTCTTTTTATTGCATTGCGTAATATTGAGCAGTCAGCCTTATGTTTGATTTTCCGATTACTAAGCAATGAGAAGAAGATTGTGTTGCAATCTTGGACTGGCAAAACCAAGAAATGGATAGTTTTTGTGTAATCACGGTGATGTTTTGTTTTCTCGTGCATGGTGTCTGCAGAGGAAGCTACTCTTGTCTTTGTGAAATAGTCTTTGTCTGAGGACAGTAGAAATCCATTTTTTGTTGGTCAGCTTTGCATTGCTTATTAATAAAGTATGTGTGCAAACACGTGCAACACACCACTAACACTGATCCTTGAGCATGCTCTTCCATTCAAGACCATAATTGGATCAGTTTAATCAAGGATTTCCTGAGAAACATCCTGGACCGTGAAGCATATTTAGAAGGATTGCAGACACACATCTTTCCCATCCAACCAGTTGAAAACTGTAGGCAAACCCCCTGCGTACATATCAGCTTAACGTGACAGGCACACAATTAAACAGAGCTTCAGTGACTCATGCACTGATGACTCACCAGAGGGGAAACTACTCCCATCTACTCCCATCCCCCGCCTATGTGTGTCACAAGCTCCAGCATAATTGCCGGCTGCTGCTGCCGCCGCCTCCCTGGCTGCAACAACACTGCCTATGGTAATGCACAGCCACGATCATCCAACCTCATCAGCTCCAGTTTAATAAGTTTGAATCCGCAGCTCATTTAATGTCTCAGGCTTTATTACAAGAGTTCTTTCATTTTAAAAGTGAACCGAGAATTTCTCATAGACACAGAGACATAATGGGTTTAGGGCCATTGCTTGCATTCGCCTTTGCTTGTTATGTTAATCATTAGACCTGGTGACTTGACAAGAACTGATTAAATGCTTGATCTTAAACTGTCCTTGCATCAAGCTCTCTGTCTTCTCTGCTGATGGACTATTCATAGTTTTGCTATAATAAGAAACCCTTCCCATCTTGTCTCCAGGTCGACCGTACCGTGGTAAACCCAGCGACATGTGGGCTCTCGGCGTGGTCTTGTTCACCATGCTGTATGGCCAGTTCCCCTTTTATGACAGCATACCTCAAGAACTCTTCCGGAAGATCAAGGCTGCAGAGTACTCCATCCCAGAGTGAGTATTTCAAAAGGAAGAGATTTTTTTTAAGTGGTGGAACCACAATGCTCCGACAACACAGCATGCAGTCATTTCTGTGTTCTTTCATTCACAAAAAAATGGAACTGACAACAACTTTCCACCATTTCCTATTCAGACTTAGTATTGCATGTGAGGGACATTTGTGGCCTCAAAGTGTACAGACATGCAGGGTTTGGTTAAACTTTTTGATATTTAGTTTTACTTTGAAGCATTTGCATGGCACACATTTGTCGTGTTTTTGTGAATAAACAAGCTCCCCCCCTCACCTTCTCACAGGGACGGTCGCGTGTCGGAGAACACAGTGTGCCTCATCCGAAAGCTGCTTGTGCTGGACCCTCAAGAGAGGCTGACTGCAGGAGAAGTGCTGGAATCAATCGGTGCCATTATTGCCTCTTGGTAATTGCACCCCCTGCTGGATATTTGAAGAACCACACTATGATCTGTCATTTGTAAACTCTTAAGATGATGCAGTTGATTTGCATACAGATTTTGCTTTTTTGATTTTGGCCACTAACTAATTGCACAAACTGTCAAGCTCATCACTGTTGATTTGTTAATCGTGTTGTTGTCTACTTGATCATAGGCAGTCTGTTTCTTTGATGAGTGGCCCTCTTCAGGTGGTTCCGGATATTGACGATCAGGTCAATAACCCAGAGCTTCTTCAAGAGGTGAGATCTCAGGACGATGCAATCTCAGAGCTGTGCTTACAGGCCCAAATGATGCATTTATGTAGGTCACAAAGAGGATGTGTGATACTTGGCTCAGTGCAAACAAGTTAGATTATTAAGTTAATGTAAACCAAAGACCTCTAACAGATGGTGTTTTAGACCACATAGACATGTTTGCTGTATCAGTGTTATCATAGCAATTGCAGCACATAGAGCTTAATATATTTTCTTTGCCTAGGCCAAAGGGATTGAAGAGTCTTCGCAGTACGAGTTTGAGAACTACATGCGCCAGCAGCTGATGCTGGCTGAAGAAAAAAACACTATTCATGAAGCCAAGAGCTCTCTCACTGAGCGCCAGTTTGGCAGCATCCCAACTGTAAGGCGTTTGGGCTACGATGCCCAACCTGTCAGCCCACTAGATGCTGCCATCCTAGCCCAACGGTTTCTCCGGAAATAGCCCCCAAGCAACCACTCCAACCTCTCTGGCCTCCCCAGTAAGTTAAGACTGCTGCAGAGACCAGAGAAGACTGGGGAGGATAAGCCCCAAAACTGAACTGGCATACCGGAGGCCCTGCCTTGGCTGGCGAAGAGACGACCCCAAATGTGGGTTTTGGCAAGCTAGGTGGAGCCAGGCATAAGGTGGGCACCAGTCTCCCTGTGTGGATATGGACAGACCTGGAGGAAGCTCTGAACCAAAGGTTCCTTGTCTTCAGGTTGCCCACAGTTACATCTCACTGTGCGACAAACCAGATGGCACAGTCACACATGGCGCTGACACAAGGCTCTGCCTGCAGCGTTGAAGAATCCCATCCTCCTCCTCCTGTCAGATCTCCCTACTGTAACCCCCCCCCTCAGTTCTGGGTCCCCTGAGCAATACAGGTCCAGAATTATGTAGCAACCCCCTCTCTTTATAGTGGTTAAAGGCATTGCTTCAAGTCCGATCACTTGATCACAGATGTCACTTCTGTATACCTCCATTCCACCTTCCTTTTCTCACTCCTTCCTCTTTCTCTCTACAGTTTCCCTATATTGAAAATGATCCTCATCCAGTCCATAACTCTGACTTCAAATCTACCTCTTTGTCCCTCTTCTCTGTTGGTAAACCATGCTCACTGTTCTGAGACAAGGGATTGTAACAACTGAGTCTTGATGCCACCAGTGACATAAAGCATTAATGTTTTTTGTCAGAGTGAAGATCTTTGAAACCTGTTCGGGGGTTTCTAAAAATCTGAATAAGCTTTTTCTAATTTACCTGAATAAGTAGCATTGTATCCCTATAGTTGCATTGAAGAAAGAACTGAATATCAAAGCATGTGTCCAAGCATCCTTTGATATTTACAAAATGCATTGTCTCCCGCTTTTGCTCATCCCTGTGGAAATCTATTTTTAGCACCTAGGCAGCTAGTGTGAGATATCTGGAAGTCACAATGCCAAGAACTGAATGGGTAAAACTGTTGCATTCTCCATGCCAAGGCATATTGATGGTAACTCTTCCTCAGTGCCACTATGATGAAAAGGCACTGTCATGTTTCTGTTGCCAAAAATCCTGTCTTAAATTTACTCTTAGCCAAGGATGCTGGTACTCACAGGCTCATTCAGATTGAAATGCCTTCCAGGTAGCTTCCCTGTTCCTCCTTATCAAGACAGATCACGGGACAAGTGTTTCTCAGTATGAATGTGAACTGTCATACTACACTTCGATACATCTGCAGTATCTATGAGTGTGCTTGTTGTGTGTGTGTGTGTGTGTGTGTGTGTGTGTGTGTGTGTGTGTTTGGTCCAGGCGAAAAAGGAGTCTGCAGAGCTGTCGAGGTTTTAACTCTTTTTGACGCTCTCTGACCCTTGAAGCTATCCTCCAATCATCCTTGTGTTCTGTTATATCTGGCCTGCCTGAATGGCAGACACTGTGAAAACCAGAGCAGGCTCTGCTCAGACAGGGCTTGGCTGAATGTCTTTTTTTGGTAATGACATGAATGCTTTAAGATTGGAAATGATCACATATCTCTTGCCACTCAAGCCCTCTCTCAAGCGCATCGTGTACATGCTTGTCTTATCTCACTACGCAGGGACGAACTGGTGGCTGATAATATATACTGTATCATTTAATAGTTAAATGAAATTACAAACTCACTGATTCATAAGTTTAGCTTCTGGGTTTGCTCTGTATTTTTGATGCATTCTTCTTTCATTAACAGTGAATTTTTAAACCATGGCAACGCTATCAACGAGTGACTGTTAGGCATTTGTACAATGCACTCTGCCTTTGCATATTGGTACCTGCTTTAGGCTCTCTAGACTTCTTCCTATTTATATTCTGATAGCATGAACTTAGCCTTTGCAAATTTTTTAAAAATGTCTTTTTCTTTTTTCGTTCCTTTTTTTTTTCTCCATGTAATTTCATGATGATTTATTTATTCACTTGTGTAGATGTTTTCCTCCAAACCCCGGGGGCCTGTATCACAGACAGTGATTGTAGACGGTCAGAAACTTTCCTTAAAAAGGTTTGAGACTTTGTGTAACTCATGCCTTTGAAACAGGCCCCACATCTCTTTGCTCTCTCAGCTTTAAAAAGTGTCGTTCACACAAACAGTGGTTCTAAATAAGCCATTGATTTTTTTTTCTTCACCTTTTTCAGACGCATCCATGAAAAAGTAGCATTTGTTTTCCCTCTTAGGATTTCTGAGTCATTTTCTTGCCATTTTGCCACAGTTTGTGGTCAACTTAAGCTACACTAATACCGAGACTGACTTTTTCATAGTTCTATTTTTTAAAGAAAACAAAATGATTCTCATGTTACCTTGATTTATGGGAGGGGGTTTTTGTAGTGTGTGCTATTTCTGCCATTACTCCCAACTCGCCACACAAGGCTGTACTCTCTGGTCAGTATGTAAATAATGTACCATCATGACTGTGCCAGTCATATTGTTTGTACAGTAGTTCTACGCAGTGACTTATCAACTCTGTTTCAACACATACCGATTGACGTGTACTTAAGACCACGTTTGCCGTCAACCGCAACATCTGGAGGCTAAAATAAAAATGTCAAGAGAGCTGTCGGCTCTCTCCCAACTCAATGTGAATTCCATGGGTATACAGCAGTATTGTAGAAGTCTAGGTTATGCACCCAAAAAGGGTGTTTTCTGAACTCTGTAGCTATCGCTGAGTGCTGACATTAAGTGACCATCTATGGAAAAGTGTCTGCCACCGTCTACACACACAACTGCAGATTAGTAAATGGAAATAGATTAAATTTGTGCCCCCTAATTCACTTTCTGGTTAGTGGATTGTACCACATTCAAATGTTTGTTTTAGGGAGTTGTGCTGGTAGTCTGCATTGTGGACTGAAAAGCATGGAAATAGTTTGAAGTTTAACTCTGGAAAACTGTTGCATGATTTTGAGCTTACAAGGCGTGCCACAGCAACTGATAACTCCCCCAAAAAATACCTTAATCGAAAGTAAGACTTCATATATATACGTGTGTGTATATATGTGTTTCTCTCTTCTTTTTTTTTTTTTTCCTCTCTCTTATTTTCACCTTGGTTCTAAAGTAGCCGGCATATATTCGATATATTGCTGAGCGTTCCAACTGGAAACGGGATGTGAAACGTGGTGTTTGAAACCCAATGGGACAATGTGTTGTAAGCTGTTGGACATGGGCATCTAAATACAGACTGATTAATTGTACAGATGAAAAACACGTTTGTATAGAAAAAAAACATATTTTTCTACTTCATCAGATCTCTACATGCATGTCAGCAATAAACTTTGATATGGAAATATTGAACTTTGTCTTGTCCTAAATTAATGTTTGCACTTCCTCACTATGCAGGGCGGCTGAAAACTGAAGCAGAAATATACTTTTTCCATGTTCTATACATGAATTACGAGATGGATAAATATTTTGATTTATGTTTCATTTAATGGCATATCACTTTTTTTTTTTAATTATGCAGGTTTCAGTCCTCTATAGCCCACAAGGTGGAGCAATTTCCTTTAAGAAAAACAAAAAAAAGCAGTGCATGTAATGCAGACATGATACTGAATGCTTGTCTTTATTGGCTTCTATACATCTCTCTACCTAACGTAAACCATGCAGGCTACAAAATTGGATAAGCTGTACTCCAGGGCCAACTGTGTGTTTATAGTGGGCATGAACAGAATAATGACTCTTTGTGTATCCATGCTGCCTCACTTATGTGGTGAGTCAAGTTAAGGGGCAGACGAGTTCAAACGGGAAACCTCCTGCTGACTCCGACAACATTGCAGTACTCTGTGGGCATCTCCACTGATCCCCCACCTCACCTCAGGTCTATGAATGGAAGCATGTCCTCTTGCTCCAGTGAATAATTCAAGTAGAAATCATGATTTGCAGGCCAGAAGATCCGTGCAAGGAAACCCCATCATGAACAGAGCCTACGGACTTGATATGAGGATGAAAGCTGGTGCATGAAATGTTGCAGCAATGTGTTTAAATCTATTTTACAGTAAAATTATTATGCATTCAGGAAAACCTAAGGCATTTCTATGCTTCTGTGGCTTGATTTGATCACCCATCTCCCAGCATGTGAAGGGGAGTTCAGGGGTCATAGTTCCACAGATGCTTTGTCCCCATAAATTATAACCAGCTGGCCTTGAGGAGGTCCTTCCTGGCTTCATGTGTGTCTCAAACAAACAAGTGTTCACTGAAGACTGCGTAAGACATCTGCAATGTTCTTGCTTAATTACCTTGGAGAACATTATGTATTTAGCTTCACTTGAAAAGAGCAGAATTTATGCAGCTGGATGTAGATAACAAGGGATTAACAGGGATCCATACTTCCAGATGTGTGGATGTAGCAATATTGTCATTGCTTTGAGTTTTATTTGTAGCTGCTTATTTAATTATTAAAAGTTTATTTGAAATAACAGAGTCAAGTGAGCAGCTGCATCAGCATTGCAGAGGTGGTTAATGGCTGCTGAAGAGTGTGAATGTGTCTCCAGCTGTGTCAGGCATGAGGCTTTATGGCGTCTCCTGGTAAGACACTTAAACCATTCACACAAAACCAAATTTATGCTGTATTTGAGGTATCGCACTGCGACGACCACATGGGAGAGGCCACATAAAATGCAGTAATCTTCAACATAAGACAGTTGAGGGTAAAGTGGTTGGTGGAGGCTTGACTTTTTGCACATTTACTTCTACAACCTAATAATGATCTTCCCTGGCTCAATATTTACTTAGATACTATTCTTACAATCTCAGAAAGATCTTATTTGAATCAGTAGTTACTGCATTGACTAAATCTGAATGTAGGATGAGACAGAAAGTTACTACCATGACAGCAAATGCAAAGCTTGAGCAGCTGATTTTACCATGATGACAAGATCCCTGATCTGATGAGATCTGAGGAGCATGAATGTAAATGCAAAATAATCAGTGGGACCAGTGGGAGAAAAACTCAGTTCTGTAAAAGTAATGTCCTGTGTCCCATATGATGAGGCAAAGTACTGAGGAAGCATTTCCATTTATTTCTAGTCAATACCTCAAAGACTCTTTAGGAGTAGAGATGATGAGATTAGCAGCATTGCAGTTTTGCATAGAAGACATTCTGAGCTAAGTTAATTTTTGTTGGCAAGCTATCATGGCCATAAAACGGGCCCCAAAACAGAATGTGCATACAGCCCCCACATGAGGAAAGAGGGAGAACATCTGCAAAAGGTTTCTATTTAATTATCATTTCATTTTTTCTTCAGTCTTGTTCGGTCCTAAAACAGACGATAAAATGGGAGATCTGACAATGTATTTACAGTACCGTTAACCACAGTGAGCAATGACCACGAAAACATGTGACAGTCTGAAGTATCCAGATATTGTTCTGTTCGTGTTCGCACTCATTTTACATGTAGAAAATTCAAAGAAAACTTGGTGTTCATATTGTATTATACTAATGAAGGTCTATGACAGTGATATACATTTAGACAATAAAACAAATGAAAGAACACCACTGACGTATTCTTCACACGTTAAAGAAAACAACGTCACGTAGTCTCTTACATGTGGTTGTGAAACTGGTGCCAGCACGAGGACACTTTGTTGTGGGGACACACATGGCACAGCGGAGCCATCAAAGAACTGAGCTGACCAAATCTAATATAGATCAAAGCTGTTCTCCTGCGGTGAACAGACTTCTTCTCTCAAGATATTGCATTTAGATATTAAAAATGTGAGGGAAAAAAAATTAAGAATTGTGTAAAACTTGGGAAAAGACATCACAAAGTTTGACTTAATAAAAGCAGCATTTCAATAGTTTGGGAAATGTGTCCTTTAGGTGCATTCCCACTGTAGGAGCCTTTTGCTGTTCCTATAACCTTTTCAGGAATAGGGCCGTTTTTTTTGTGCATTCGGACATACAGGAACTAGGGACTGTGGCCCTCGGTTCCTATAACCATTTTAGCTCCTCCGAGGCAGGGTCTTTTCTGGGTTCCATGGGAACACACATGACGTAGGTGTTTGGTGGCTGGTAGCTACGCCCCTTATCTGAAATGTTTACTCATACGACACGGACACAACCGGCGCATGTTTAATAAGTTAAACTTAGACGTCGTCTCCTTTGTCTGTGGTGCTCTGCTCTCCTTCTTTCCTTCATGAAACAAAGAAGTATCGCCTGCCGCTCGATTCTTCGTCTCCTGACTCTTGCTGTGTGCTCTTCCAGCCTTGATCTTAGACGCCTGATGTGATCGTCCATGATTAATTTTACCGTCATGCAGACCATGAACACGGTGGCCTCCTCGCTCTCCATATTAGCTTCTTGGTGGTCTTGTTTTCTTCTCTCCTTACTTTTCACGGGTTTTGTTTTGTTGTTGAGCACTAAAGTAACACGTCTGTCGCAGACGGTTGCGTCACATCAGTCCCTGACTCATGTGCAAATGCAAAATGAAGCAGTTCCCCTGGGGAAGGGCAGTTCTTATAACAAAATTCAAGGTGGACAGTTCTTAGAACTGCGTTCTTAGAACGCCTCTGTCTGAATGCGGCTTTTGTTCTGAGAATTACATGTGACAAATATGAAAAGCCCATTATGCAAGTCGCAGCTCGGAAACTTGAGCATCTTCCCACTCCAAGAACCACCCAACGTGTACCCCTCTTTTTCAGTGGAGAAAAAAGAAAAAAAAAGAAAATTAGATCAAATTTTTGTTTCAGTAGTTAGGAATAACAAATCCTACTGGTGTTCTGAAATGCAACTGAAACACAGTCAACTCAAATGTGACGTTAAATTCTTGCAAAGAGTTGCAACTTCCAAGGAAAAAAAAGAAATAAGCAGACCAGAAAAAAATGGCCGGGGTTTGAAAATGACTTGTAAATTCAGAACATGCAGCAAAAAACAGCTGCTAAACTAAACAACACAACTACAGTGCTGCTCTTTATCAGGCTTATCATTCAAGCTTCACAATCAACAACAACAATCCATTGTCTAACACAACCAACACCAGCGCTGCAGCTATCTGGTTCCCATTAACCATTTTTATTTGGCACACTTGGACTTCCGGCTACAATGCTCAAAGTTGCCATCAGATAATGATGTGATGTGTCACAGATTATGTGTGAAAATTTTGACAGTCTATTGAGAACCATAATGTTTCTCTGCTGCCTGAGATTCTTTTGGCCTTCTGTGAACTGTCAGCTTTACCAGGAATGATGCAGCAAACTGACAAACCTCTCAGAATCAACACGGGCACAGATCTCGCTGTTTCTGCAGTTTCCCTGGCTCGAGGGAAAAACTCCAAAACCGACACCCTCAGATCCTCTCTATGAGGCACATAGCAGATAAAGATCTTGTATGCTAAGTACACTTTCTGAACAGCCACTCACAGCAATCATAAACTTTCTTCTAAATCAAAAACATTTCAGACAACAGAAGAGGAAGAGCAGGGAGAGAGGAAAAATAGAAAGGCACAGTAGAAATGTTGGCTTCCGGACTGTCATGTCCTTTCTGTTAATATGTGTGGGAGGTTTTACAGCACTTTTGATACGTTTATAAATGACATCACTGATACCTCAATACCTGAGCGCATGGGTTTAGCACATAAAGATTAGCAGTCAGAACTAAAGCTAAACTTATGAAATGCTGGTTCCTGGTACATATTTACCTCACAGGAGGCTAAATGAATAATGCCTGTAAAGAAAAAGTGAATTTAAGCAGTTCCATTATGATTTATTGTGATTAAATGTTTTAACTTAATCTGATCAGATCCTGTTACATTATCCAAGCAGTAAAGTTAAATAACTACCATTCTACTTTTGGCATTAACACTCCCCAATTTAGACATAACGTGCATTTAAACCGTACCAGTTGGATTTCATTACCAAAGCTCTATGATGACCCAGAGCTAACCCTCTTTTAGTCATAATCATATGAAATTCATTGGCGTGCATGTGGCCAGAAGATTGTTTACATATGCTCTCTTTCTCTCTGTGACCTTGTCCTGCTTTGTAAAAGAAAAAAAAAACTTCTGCTTCTTGTCTTCCTTAGGATGACATCTTGGGACATTCATATGTTTTGTCATTTGTCCTTAGTGTGCTTGTATTTAACAAGATGCAGACGGGCCCAACCAGTCTGTGCATATTTTGCCTACACATGGCTTTATTCAACAATGAGAAATAGCTTCTTACACAGTTCAACAGGATGATGCTGAGAAGACTCAGGCCAGCTGATGGTCGACTAATTTGATTACTTTTATGTCACACTTTGTCCTTTCAGTCATTTAAAAACCAAATCCTCAAACAGACTCGTTCATATTTCTGAATGCCCTCCTGTTCTTCCTCTCTTCAACCCATCTGTCAGAAGATGAGTGAGAAATCCAATATGGCGCAAGAGTGAGTGTGTCATTTTCAAACTGTTGGCTAACTCTGAACATCTGGTCCGAAGGGGAGGAGGGCGTACCAGTCAATGGGAATCCTTGTCCCCCCCCAGTCAACACCATGAGAACGGCCGCCACTAGGTGAACAAGGAGGCATGTGTGTGTTATGAATGCAAGGGTGTGTGTGGACCGACTGTTTCTACTGGGATGATCTTTAACAGGCATTTAGACTCATGAGTGCTGTGTGTTTGTGGAAGGAGCTACTGTAATTTGAATGGATAGTTTTCTTCTAACTTTCCTCAAAAAAACCTTCTAAATGTGTGTTTTATGGAAGCTGTTGGCTCGACAGTCAACAATTTATTGTAACACAAATGTTTGGTTTACCTTCTGTTAAAGACCGATGGGGCAACTGAATGAAAATGGATGTTTCAACCTAAGTCTGTGGGGTGCCCAGTAGAATAATGCCACAATAAAAATACACTAAAGGATTAATCAGCAGTTTTACTAATTAACTGATTTATCTGTTTTGCTCAGTTTACAAGATGGCATTCAAAGTGCAAGTAAACAAAATGATAAACCGTCTGCTTGTGGTGGTCACAAACATGCTCCTAAACTTTTCCCCTCATGGAAGCGTTGTTTATCTCACCAGACGGAACTCGTTTGCTAATTAATCAGTGCCTTACTGCTGTGTGTGAACTGGTGAAGACGAGCATGTCCTGACAGGTCTGTGTGCTTATATATTTCCATGCGAGTTTGTCTGTGTAGATCTTTTTAGCTGCCAAGAGGAATATCAGTTTAATAGCATTTCTATCTTATGGCTACTTAAGATACATTTCACATACTTTCCCAATAACTGACTGTTTACATTTGTGTGCCATTAGCACAAATCAGGTGAAACATTTGCTGAAATATTAACTGTGTGCCTCACATCGACATCTTACTCTTGGTAATTGTCAGAAGAAGAAGCTGTAACAAAAACATTTTTCTGCAAGCCCCTCCCCATAAAAATGTAAGTTTTTAACGTTGTTAACATGGCCATAAAATGTTTCCTATGTGTTGCAAGGTATATCATGAGCAACATCAGACATAGATGCAATGTCTGGGGATTTCTTCTTTATTTCTGCCGAGCATCACACAGTTTCAGAGTGAAAGATGAGGTTAGACAGCCTTTATGTTTTGCATAGAAGACTGAAGGAACCAATGCTAAACTTTTTGAGGGAATGTGGCTGTACAGCAATTTTGCATAGACTGTGAGGAACCGATTAAATGAGAAGCTGCTGTAAGCTATGAGGCTGCTTGCAACTGCTCAACCTGTCAGAGGTGGAGCCAGAATGAATTTTTTGGGGATTGATAACTGCAGGAGTGGGGCTTTAAATTCTACTTCTCTACCTCTGAAGCCATAGCTGCCCCAACTATTGTTTGCAAAAAGGTTGTTTTGTTTAGTGTTTTTGGTATATGTATTTTTGGTTTTGTTATATTTTTGTGACCTCAAGAGTTTTCTTAGATATTAGTGTTTTTATTTCTGTTGTCTTGCTCCTCAGTCACAGCAGAAATGGGACTCTTCAATGTGATAAGGTTATTCAGTCTTTTACACAAAAACTTAATGGAGCAGCGAAAATGTGCCTTCTTTGTAAAGCTCTGTTTGAAAACTGGTCCAACCCTGTGTGAATGTTCATGCCAAGGAAAGTTTCAAGGTTTTCTACCACTGAATGAACTTCATTTTCAGTCAAAATGACCCCCAAAAGAGATATAGGAGTCCATACTTTAAGAGAGATCTGTGACCTGTTTGAATACCTCTACGCTAGGTTTAACTTTCAGTATTTCCTTAATTTGATTTGTCTAAGTTGCTGCAGCTCAAGTGCGACAGCAAATAGTTTCTTAAAGTTTATATATATATATATATATATATATATATATATATTACCCATTCAAATGAATGGAAATAACAGAACCCAGCTGAAATGGTCTGAGTTAAGAAGATGTTTGGTTTCACACAAATTCCAAACACTGATGTATGGCAGGATCAGACACTGTGCTCCTGCTCTTTCCTTCCATATGTTAAAAAAAAAGAAAGAAAGAGGGGGGCGCTCAACAGAATCTGAATGTGCACAAACCACAAATCGATCCCACACTGACCAGTTGTGGATAGACGGAATGTTAGCTTGGGAAAAGAGCTGCTGTCCATTGACAGTGATTACGACTTTTGCAGCTGTCCACACTCAGCACAGAACAACCTGCAGGAGTTCTGCTAATATTTGATTCTGTCAGGAAAACTCTGCGGTCTGTCTGCACATCTCTGTCCCTAAATGGTGTTTAGGTTCATAACACATTCCATCTCAAAGCCAGAAAAGTCATTAAATCCGATATTGGACTTTGCTGCATGTGTTCCTGCAAATGTTAGAGTGATGTTTCTATTTAGACTGATGTGAAGACTATACAGGGTAAATGAAGGTTCAGCTTTCCTCAAGGGGCAAGTTCCTCTGCAAACAATAAAGCTGTCCAGCAAAACAGCTGACGGGTCTCTTCTTAAGGATCCTCAACATTCCCAGCACATACTGACACAAGCAGCTGTTGACCAGAGCACAAATGAGGCTCCATTATTCTTTAAGAGTGTGTCTGCTTTTGCTTTAGGGCTTGTAATTTGACTTTAATCCAATACTTTTAGCAAAAGATGTATAACAGCAGAAGTCTGCTAATCATGTTCATCATAAAAAATAGGCATTTACATTCACTACATTAACTTTTGGCATCAGTTGTGTGGGTGTTAAACAACTGATTCATTTAGAGAAATCAAGTGATTTCTCTCAACATATGAGGCATATGTTGAGGAAAATAAAGCCCACCAGCAAGAAACCACAAGGCCTTGTGTTCACATGTATTCCAGTAAAGATACCAATTTCACCAAAATGTAAAATAAATTCTGCCTTTCACATCATCCCCCTCTTCTTCTCAAGTGCTTCCTACTCCTTCGTCTTGCATCTGCTGTGGCAAACGCCTCCTGAGTTTCCCTGCCCGTTCAAAAGTGATTTGTAGTGTGGGCGGTAGATATTTGCCTCTTTCTTTTTATGCGAGCTGTAAATATTTTCCCCAATCAAAGAGTCAAACTTCAGAGCATGGTCTAATCTCTGGAAGTCCTTAGATCAAAGTACAGGATGAAGGAGATGAGTTAAGACTGGGATGTCTGCATGTCTCTTCCACTTAGCTTTGCATAAAATGTGTGTGACATCTTAAAGCAGGTCATGACCTTTCAAAGATGAAACAACAGTTGTTAGTATATCTGTAAAGATAAGTTTAAAAGCAATATGACACTCCCTTCCTAAATGTAATAATCTTTTGGTATTGCCTGTATAACACTGCTTTAGGTATGAGTCGTAATGCAAAAGACTCTAAAGAATTAAGAGAGATACGATGTGTCAGTAATCTGCTGCCCATATTCGCATCATAATAGCCCCTTGTTAAGAAAAATGTTTACAGATTCAACAACCTATTCAGAACTGTCTTTCATAAAAGACGTTGTAGAAACAGTAAACATACAGCTGCATTCAATGTACCTGCTGGAAGTGGGTATTTGAAGTTACATTTTTCACTGCATAGCATAACTGCCTTCTTCCAACAACAAATGCTCATCAACAGATATGTGGTTAATTTATCTGAGGAAATGAGAACTAAATAAGCCTAAAAGAGGTTCATTTTCTAATGCTGGATTAGCATTCAAACACTTAAAGCATTTAATCTGTGGAAACTGCCATTAGGAGGAATGAACGCTGACACAATTTAGCCAATTCACTCTACTCTAGAGTGTCGTTTTCTTTGATTTTTCAGAAAATGGAAAGTATGCCAGAGCCAATGGCATCTTGGATCTCCACCAGGGAACAAAATGAAACCACCAGAATTTGGATTTATCTCAGGTAAGGTTTCTCAACTGAGATTTTCACATCTTGCTGAATTCCAGTAAAAATTGCAATTAAGTGTTAAAACAACTATCCCTGCATTACATGAAACCTTAGAAATTTCACTTTAAAATCTTATTTTTAGATGTTTGACATGCTACTTGCCTCCTGGTACAACCTCTGCTTACCTCTTGCCTCAGCTGCTCCATAAATCTTCTAGCAGGCTTCCCATCATGCTTAGTGAAATCCTCTTACAGTCCGGAACTCAGTACTGTGTACGGTGTTTAAATACTGAAGGGCCTATGTCTCTCGATTGCTCATTGAACTCCAATAGCTACCTACGGCTCTCTGAATCAAGTCGACGTCCCTAATGTTTGAGTGGCTGCGGACCGCGCCTAACTATCTAAAGTCAGTCAGACAGGCTTGCTCTCCTGCTCGGTCACTAAGTTTCTCTTAGGAACTGCATCTGGCATTATATGTCTATCCCTGTAAACAAGGCAGTCTCAACTGTGGTTCAGATTTAGTTATGTCTCAGAGAAGTTTAATTAATTTTGATGCACACTGTGGCCAGTCAGGTTGTATTTTAAAAATTCAATTCACAATATTTTGGACCTTAAAACAACTGCAGCAGTGTCCTTATATTCTGCGGATTTCAGTCACTCTCTGTCTGAGTCTGTTGGGATCTGTGCTCATGTGCTCTTTGTTGAGGCAGTTGGCCTGGCCACATATAACAGTGCACGTAAGCCCCTGCTTTGCATTTAGGAACTCTTTTCCAGATTATCTTCCACTTGATAAATTACGTTCTTTAGCCAAAAAAGGTTTCCACATAGAGAAGAATAAGACCAGAGTCAACATTTACTTTTAGTTTTGGTTCCGTTATAGTCTACGATGCTGCTGTTCTAGTGTGACATTAATACTGAGGTTGACAATTTCCTTTATTTTTCTCACTCTTCACACATTTCACAGAAAGCCTATATTGTTAGAGCCTTTGTAGGCATTTTTGTAGTTTAAGATTTTTAAATCTGAAAAGAAAATATGTTAATAGTATCTAAAATTATTTCAAAAACAGACAAGGGCAAGTTGTTTCCTGTTTTTACTTTCTTTTATTATTGTTGACAGTAGCACTAACTTTTCTACTTTCTAAAGTTCAAGACATGCAGCTGGATTCTCTGCACAGCATGGAAATCATTTTAGCAGGACAAATATATAAATCAGTAGACAACAAACAGCTACTGTTACTGTGTGAAACACCACCTGATGCAACGTTCAGGAGTCTTCTTGATGATTCTCAAGCAAAAACAAGAGTTTAAATTTTGAAAGCAACAATAACTGAATATTGAAAAAATATATATCTACAACTTGGCAGAGCATTCAAGCCCCTCGAATGTGCCAGTCATTGATTTAAGTCATTATTGCATTTTTTTTTTTTTTGCAAAGTTAATGCTATTTTCAGTCATTTTGTTATGAAACAATGCATTCTAAATTTGTTAGACATTATTCCAGCCACACATTCTTTGACTGTAGAATGATAAAAAGAAAAGAAAGGAGAGGCAAGTACAGGAAACAACAACCCTCCTACATGAGTAACACAGGTCATATTTCTCGTAGACCTACTCTTTTTGTTTCACTCTGAGCCATCATTCTTACCACATAAAGCCAAATAGACCTGGAAGTTGTCATTACAGGCTTCCCAGATTAATGCTTGACTGACTCCTCAGGTCTATTCTTGCTCAGCCAGGGTAAAGTGGGTGAACAGTGGTTCTTATAGTAGACACTGGGTGACAAACGATCATGTAGGGTGTAATTCTTGTGGTTGTGTCTTCAGCCCCAATGAGGCATGGGTGGGGTACCACTTACTAAAACCAAACCAGGATTTCCCAAGTGGTGCCAGGCACCCATGGAGAAGAAACAAGTCTGGCCCAAATTCTAGCAACATCCTGGACCAGATGTGAATTCTTTAGGGGTTTGGTTTGGGATCTGTCCCATCCTGGCTGCTGGTTCGCTTTGCTCTTGCATATTTCTGTGTGAAACTAACAGTTATAGCAACAGGATATAGAAAACAGGACCGAAGTAGCAAGAGGTTTGTCATCAGCACTGAACATATCCACGTTTAGATGTGTACCGTGTCGGCTACCTGAATGTCTTCTTGTCACTTTTTGTGTTTGTTTTTCTTATTTGGCATTTTGGATGTTTGACTCCTTTGTCAGTTTGGATAGTTTTCTTATTTGTCAACGAGTCCTCACACAGTTAGCAAAGTGTTTATGCCATGTAAGTTTTCTGTGGCCACTATATCTTAAAATACATCTAAATATGATGTTTTCAGTAACACTTTGTCAGCAGTCATTTAGAACAGAGCTTACAGTCAATAGCAATACTTCACTTTAATGTGTCAAGCTGGGTTACATGCATTATACACAAACAAAATAGTGACGGTTGTATGAAAAGAAGTTTGACAGAATAGACTGAATTTATGCACACACAGGGTGTGTGCTTTAGCTCAGATTAGACTGAGAAGATTAGAGCCTTCTCTCTTTAAGCTTTTAAAAATAATGATCTCTTCCTTTTTGCATGGCCTTTTTAAAGGCAGCACTGTCTAAAAAGTCTTGACAGGCTATCATTTCCCCTAAGAAAATGAATGCATTTGAGAAATGTGGCACCAGGGCTATATCTTTTTTTTCTCTAAGAGTGTTCTCTGTGAAGTACACTGAAAAAACATGGATAAAGAACAATTTCGGTGGCTTGAATATTACTCAGATAACATCTTCCTGTGTTAATTAAATTCAGATAAAGTTGTCATTTCAGCTCTGGAAACATTGTAACTCTATGGCCTCTCTGTGCTTGATTTGAAATCACCTTTTTCATGTTATAATTATTAATTTGAGATCAGTTGGTGATTTTTGTCACATGTTGTAAATGAGTATGACTGAGTGTGTGGAAATTATAACTGAATAAAGTTTTTATATGTTAAACTATAATGTAAACTGAAATAATCCTTTTGAAAATTATTTAATAGATGACAAATTGGAATCCTCATGCATATTAATTCCCCCTATTCTTGTTGTAATCTGTACCTGATAACAAATGAGGAAACTTACGGCATCCAAGTCTACACAGATCAACTCAGTAATAAAAATTATAGTGATTCTAAGCTGAAAAGCTGCCACTGTGTTGTAGGTGATTTATTCACATCTGATGTTCTACAGCAGCTATATTTTAACATGCATGAATATTTTTATTTGAACTGCAAAGTCCACTTGGATTATATGCAGCTCATATTCAAAAACTCCCATTTAAACTGCAATCTAGTTTAGGAATCCTCAGCAGCACTACAATGATCCTCACTCAGAAACACGTAACTCCAACATAACAAGCTGACCATGACTGGAATGTCCTAGCAGTGTGGTCAATCAGAACAAGACAAATAATTGTTCTTTGTTCATGTTTTATGAGTCTAAAGCTACATAAAGATATATGTTTTCATAAAAAAATGGTATTGGTACAATGATGAGCAGAGGCCGTTTTCATGCAGGGACAAAGATACAGCCAATGTCTACAGAGTCACAGTGTTGTAAATAAGATCAACAAATAGATTTTATTCATGAGCTGAGGATTAATCAACCATGACCAGAGATCACTTTCACTGTCCTGGCACTGACGACAATTTGATCATCGGCCACCTTAGTCCTATAGCTTAACAGGGACCAATGTTTATCATAGTTGATTACTCAGAATTCAAGTTACCTTGCTTTCACAGCAGAAAACCCAAGGTTGTCCTCATCTCATTTCCTTGACCTCCTTTCAAGTGAGGCTCCTTTTCATCAACATCCAGAGTTGGTGGTGTTAGGCTGATCAAGGACTTTTTGTTGCCCAGAAGTTGCTTGCTGCATTCTTTACTGAGGATGTATCTGAAGTGGTGGTCTATCTTTTCTTTGGAGAAGATAAGCTGGCTGCAGCACCTCTGGACTGGCTGTTTTGCAAATCCAAATACTCTTTCTTGAAAGGCAATTGCCTTCTTCTTCTTCCAGTGGCACTGAACCCTCCAGGTCATGAGCTTCTTGCAGTGGATGTTACTTGGCACTTTGAGAAGTCCCCTCTCTTCCTCTTTCATGACTTAAAAAACAGTAATGAAACGTAAACTGACCTTCCCTCAGTTGTAATAAGATGTAGAATCCCGTCTTTTTTTACCACGGACTTCTTGTTGTAACCGATCCCCTTATTCTGTAAAACTGGTTTTAAAGAGGTCTGACTGTTATTTATTAGACTCCTTCCAATCTCTTGCCTCCGTATTACACCCAGGAGCAGTTTTAGAGAATTTTGTCTTTATCAGCCAGGATTTAGAAATGAGACAGGAAAGGGGAGAAATTTAACATCCAGGAAGAGAGGTGAAGGTCCAGATACAGGGAGAGGTATAGGGTACAAGCTGCTGAACTGTCAGATCTCATAAACAGTCTCTTCATTTGTGTGCACATTTAGATGCAAAAATATTCAGGATTAATGGCTTAACTTTTACCTCCACCAATTGGCATATGCAACATCAGCTACTTACAACAGGTGGAGGGGGGTGCTGGCATGTCTGTGGAATTTTTTTTTGTGCTTTTATGGTCAAATCCATTAAATCTATTAAAACTGGCATTGCAACCAACAGCTCAGTGGCCAAGGCTTCAAGCTGTGTTTATTGTTCCCACACACTTGCATGCATCATATCTCTCACTCTCTTTCACACAAACATCTATAAACTGTCCACTTGCTCGCAGTGAATACTTTGTGAGGCTGTAATAGTTTATTTTCTCCTGTCAGTATGTCCTGGGGTGAACTCAACAGTCAAGCTATCCAGAATGCATGTCTGGCCTTCCTGAACCTCCAGGCAAAACATCACCCTCTGTGCGGTACTTTCCAGCCAACCTGGATGTTAAAATTATTAAAGTGATGAGTGAACATAGGCTACAAATGTTGAAAATACATGGTGATGCTGACAAAGACCTCAGCTTGAATTTAGGGTCTTGAAGGAAATATTTTTTAGTTCATTTGGAAGTATAAAAAGCAACTGGAACTGGAGATTTTCTCCAAACACTGTATTAAATGTCAGACCTCTGAATCTAATAATTACTCTACGTAGAAGCCTAATCAGGGAGAAGTGTTTGACTTGGAATCCACATGGAGGAATTATCATATAGTCATCCTTTTTGGGCGCAGGAGGAATGTTTCAGTCCATCTATTTAATTTCCCGTTAATATACTGTCTACATCCTCATGTTACAAGTAAAGCTGCAGCTCACTGGATTGAATTCAGGAGAAGTCTGGTCTTAAGGCGACGGCAGGAGACTGCGTGCTGTGAGAGAGGTTAACCGTCTGAGGGGGAATCAGGCTGTCTTGCTCTGCTTACTTTGTAGTTATACGCAACAGCTGCAGCCCTGGAATTTCATTCTCCCTGAAGAGATGTTTATTATATTTCTCCCAAATGACTAAAAAAAGAGGAATAGCTGTAGAAGCATGGACGCTGGAAGGCTCAGCATATGAAAGTAAAAGCCTTATGAAGGCAATCATCAGTCATTCTTAACAAATCTTTTACACTTTAGTTCGTTTAAAAGAGACAATAATTTCATGTTTTATCAACTGTTATACCGAGATCATTTTTTTTGTTACTGCTGCTAACTACAAACATTTAGAAAAAAACAATGCACAAGAGAGCCTCTAAATTGTGCACTTTGGTTGTGCACCCATTACATATCACTCATTTCATCGGTGATAAGCATCACACTATGCTGAGGCCACGTAAACCGTGGGGGTTTGAACAGGAAGCTGATTTATGATGTCTTATGCATTTCTCCCCCCTTTTTCTCCCAAGCATGCAGCTTTAATGTAAACACCCTGACACTGCACAAGCTGATTACAAGTGCGGCAGATGGTTTCCACTCCAAGGGAGTCATGTTTTTGCATTCCCCTGTCATTGGGAGAGCTGAAGAATGCACGCAGCACATATACAGGATATAACTGCTAACAGTGCATATACTCACAGACATGTATGCAGATGCACTTTCACACTATTACTTTAATTTGTTACACTCCCTGAAATCTAAGGTGCAGAAATACTTAGTGTATTTGAGGGATAATAACTCCCAAAGACATTCAGCAGGAATAGTAAGGGTGGACTTTTTTGGCTGTTCTTGTAGTGCTGACTTGAATCCCAAAAGCTTCACCCCGAGCAAATTATAGATTCAATAAATTACTGAAGTTCAGAATTGGGCCTTGAAGATGAGTCTTGCATATTCAAATTAAAATATCATCTGTCTTTGACCTCTCAGTCTTGCAGTCTACTGCTGTTGTGCTAAGAACCAGTGGCTCATGAAGTCTGTAATGTATTCTCTACTGTGCCTGAGGTAAGAAATCAAAGTAAGAGGGTGCTTTATGGGTTCATGGTTCTCAAAAAGATGAGGTTGGTCCTGTACATGTCAACTCATGTCACAAGTCTTCATTGATTTAAGTAAAACATGAACTACTTCACCCGTTAACTTATAAGTGTGAATGCATGCACTGGAGATGCCTGAGCATTTTTGACAGCTCCCATTCTCTGGCATACAGCCACTGGCTTGCAACCAAATAAATTTCCTGCGGTCTTTTTTCATCAAAGAAAGGGAGGCCACACTTATCTGTGAGCTTTCTGAGAACAGAGCATGGGAACAATATGCTTCCTTCAAATCCCCGGTCCTGGAAAAAGAACTCATGACAAACTTGTTTTGGCAAAAATACAAGCTGTTCATTCACTTTTTGACACCATTTTGCTCCACCAACTGTGCAGTGGTGTCAGCATGCTCGTTGTCAAATGAAAAGCAGTTCAGCTTGTTATCACAAGCATCCGCGTATGTTTACTATACTGCAGGGGGTTATTCCGGTTAAGAGGTAAATGACCAGCAGGCATTAGCACTGACCACAGTCCAGATAGATGCCTCTCTTCCAATGTTGTTGATTTAGTCAGTCATGAGTCAACAGTTCCCAACAGAGGGGGACAGCAGGATGGAGGGACAGAGGAGAGGAAGTGCAACAGTGTTGAACGATTACATGGGGCTTATGCTTCTGGGATGGGGGCAAACAGGAAGCAGATGCCTGAATGATTCAGAGGGGACAAAAGTGGGCAATGTGTACCAACGAATGTGGGTGTGGGCAGCTGTAATTACAGTGCTGTTTGAGGTTTTGTGTGTGCATGTGTCACTTCTTCTAATTTTCTCTTACAGAAGAACAAGGAGAAGTTTACCACTTCTTTAAAGCTTTAAAGGCTTTAAATGTGTTTCAGTGTTGTCCCATTAACATAGTATTTGAACATCCCAACTTATAGCTTTTATTTAGAAATGTTTTAGAGATTATGGTCATCCTCTCATGCATTCTTAAAAAGGAAAGAGACACCACTTCACCCACCTTTCACATCTGCTTTCCCCTCTTCCTTGACCTGTTGGGTCCTGTCCTCAGAATGTGCTGTGAAGCAAACATGCATTCTGGCTTTCTGCATGCTGATTTCCAACCTGGCGCAGCTCCACAGTCCCCATCAGCAGCTGTGTTGCTGTGTTATTATCTCGATTACACTCCTCTAGGTTCTACCTAAAAAAGGAGGAGGAGGAAAAAAAGATTTAATGACTTTGGCTTGCATTGTTTCTTCACAAATATATAATCACAATGCAGAATTTTTGTACCCATCTTCAAGTGCAAACTGCACATCATGTGTTCTTTTTTCATATTCAATGCAGTCCAATCAACTGAAGCTCCTTTACTGTGAGAAAAGCCTGCATGAAAACAGATGGATTGTTGACAGTTCATTGTCTCCAGTTTCTATGCCATTAAACAGTCACATTTGAGAATGCTGTATTCCAAAAGCCTCACAATTGTCTGTGGTTATTGCATAAAACGGCCTTTGCCACGTTTCTGCTTGATGTTTCACTTAAGCTTGTTCTCAGCACTCATAAATACCAGTAAGGGTTTGTATTTTTAGTTCATTTCTGTGGGATAGTTCAAGCTCAAATCTATTACGACTATCAATCATAGCGAGTGTGTGTACAAGTGCATACATGGATAGTGGTCATGTTTTCACAAAGGGGATGATTGTTTGGCTGGGCATTCTTTCTAAACTTGTGTATCCAAGATATATATCATGAATCACAAGAGGATGAAGGATTTATTTGGCACCTGATTGTCTAACTGATTTCTAAGAGAGTAACTACTGACCAAAGAGAAAAAGCCAGGATAAATGAGGCTATATTAATTGCCTGTTTTTACAATCATAATTCATTTCCATCGAGTGATAAAGAATTGACAGAGAATTCTAGTGTTAATAACAATGAAAAAAAGAGCTGAAAATGTTTATTATGCCATTAGCTCTGCATCATGGGACCTTCCCAACTTGACACAGATCATTTCCAGAATTAACCAGCAACATGCTTCTAAGCTTTTAGGCCAGAGGCTTGAGCGGATCATTGCTCCGAAACAAGTGAGTCTTTAATTTAAAAGAAAAACACATTTTTTTTCAAGGACATGTTAGTGGGATGCTGGTCTCAAGCAATACAAAGTTTATACAGCACAGGATCTGATGTAGAAAACCAATGAAAAATAACACAAAGCAAATATGAATAAGGACAAAATTATTTTGCATACCATCCTTTCAATAATTGAATTGTGTTGCCCATAAAACAGAAAAGGAGAGCAAAACCAAGCAATTAGGATAATACGGAGTAGCAACAACCATTCTTGTTGTTACCATGATTTAAGTGGAATCTAATTATATGATGATGACAAAAAAGTTCTGGTTTTCTTCACCTTTCTTTGTCCACCACACATTCCATATTTGTTACAATTTCTATCAATTTAAAGTCTTAAGTCCAAGGCAACCCACAGCTACAGTATGGGACTGTCTCCATTTATACAAATGCTTAGCAGATGTGTACAAAACACCTCATTTAGAAATAAAATGGTGAACCATGTTTGAACCAGTACAATGTAACAGTTTAACACTCAGAAATTATTTTGAAAGCATTTAAGTGTACTTTGCTAACAAATCATTATCTTTTTGATTACATTAGAAGGGATTTCTAAACTGCTTTGGTTCTGGTGTTTTTAGTCTTCTAGCTCAGACCAAAAACTGTTAGAACACACTACGATTTTAGACTTGGAAGTTGCCTCAAATTGTTTATGTGTAAACCAAATTGGAACCACTGAAAAGCCTTGAGGGCACCTACACTGCAGTGTGTAGCTAACGTGTGCTTCTCCACAGCGTTCTGCTGTATAGCATTCAGTAAGAATTAAAGGGTGAAGGCTAAAACAAGGACATTTTTTGTTCAAATCTGTGTTTAAAGTTCACAGTGGTTCTGATCCGTCGGTGGGTTTTGTGTGCAGGGGAACTCAGTTCATTGTCATCGCCCCTTATCTGTGAATTTGGTGAGCAACATCAATTTCATCTTAAAAGTGTGGAGCTGGATTGAAGGATTATCCTCCTTCATGTCCATTTGTAGTTATTTTCTGTTTGCTGATGAGATTAAGTTTATCCAGCTCTGCAAAGCAAAACAATCTGATCCATTGATCAAAAGTTTTTTTGCAGGAATTCTACATTTCTTCTCCTCGTAATGCTACTTCAAACACAAAGGCAGTGCATGATGGAAAAGCCAGCTCAGTGGTGGAGGTGGTAGGGCTCCATATACTCAAAGAAGCAGAGAATTTTGGATGTTGCAGCCATCAGTGACAGTTTGCCAGTTAACAACTGTTCTCTGTGTCTTAATCTAACTCTGCTTTTGTGTTTATGTGTGACAGCTGGGCTGGATCTAGCTTGTTCAGGACTGATGCCTTTTTCCAACCATAATCACTACTTCTTCTGTTTTTAGTCAGCCTCAAACTTGATACTGTGCAAGTGTTGTTGGCCATGATGAAGCCCCATAATAATCTGTTGTTTTGTATAAAAAGAACAAACAGCTATAAGGTTTGAAATGTGCCGGCAGCATTTTTCCTGCCTCAGCAACTCACCTGTCATTTAAGTGATATCCAATAAAGCTTCTAAAAGGTGTCATGTGTCATATGGAGGACTTTGCAAGGGGATTTCTGATTAATTTTAAACTCAAGTATCATTACTCCTTATCATTTTTCATGCTACAGCTAAGATTAAGATACAACTTGGACTTTTATCTTCTTTTAGCTCAATTTCTTGGAGTGTTTTGTTGGCTATCAGCTACACTTATGAAACAAGAACAGTTTCAGTAAAATGCCTTTTGCTTTCCTTCTCAAAATAAAAACAATATTTCAGTGACTCAGCACCACCGATAAAGATTTTTCTGTAAATTCATGAGGGAAACCATAAACACAGTGCTGTATTGTTCATACTTATTTTGGGGTATGTACTTAGCATCTTTTACAGTTTCCTGCACAACAAAGCCCATCATTATGTCTCGCGTATAAACAGTTGGGGAGTTTTGGTGTTGCTAGGAGGGGTGCTGTAGTCAGAGGTGAGGAAAAGTGGAATTAATTATTCATTATCTTGGACCTCAATTCACCATTTTCTTCTCTTCTGGATGTTGTTCTCTTCATGCTCAAGGCAGTCAGACAGTGAATTAATGTGACTGGCTGTTAGTAAACTTATTGTTCAGACCTAATCTGAAGCTAAAACAGGAATCAACTGCAGAGCTTTACCGCCACATTCTCCGGATCACACACTTTAAGACAGAGGAGGTTGGTCAGTCACAAGTTTCCATGTAATGCACGCGTACAAAGAGCTATTCTTTAATATGCAAAGGAAGATGAGTTTATAAAAGAGCTGTTTCAGCTGCAGCCTGTTGCACACCCTTTAATGTTGATCAGATGTGAACAGCTTCACCAATAGGAAAGGAAGTCACCTTTTAAACATTTTAAACACTTCTTTAACTATATTTCGCACTGCGCTGGTGAGGGCGTGTACATGTGAAACCTTGCATGAGGTTCAGGAAGTCTATTTGGAGTGACAGACTGTAAGGTTTGCCTTTTTCTGACCTAACATTTTACAAATCACAGAAAATTGACATTTCCAAAAGTATAACTAAACAGGAAACGTTTTATATTTTTTGTGTTTTGTGAAACATTTTTTTTGTTTTCTAAAATTGGTTGTTTTTTTTTTTAATCTGAGGTGGTATTTTGTTTGCTGTTTTGTTTACACACTCACTCCTTTGGAAAATTAAGAGTCACCAATTAACCTAAAGTACATGTTTTCGGACAAATTGAGGAAGCCGGAGTACCTGGAGAGAACCCACGCATACAAGGGGAGAACATGCAAAGTCCACACAGAAAGACCCCAGCCGGGATTCAGACCTGGAACCCTCTCGCTGTGAGGCAACCGTGCTCACCATCACACCACCATGCAGCCCTGTTTGTGACTTCTGTGAAATGTTATGGCATTTTTGGTTTCACTATGTTTTATGACATGGTGTGTTTTTCTACATCAACGTTTGGGAAAAAGTGTACCATCAGTGTTGTGATTTCTGAAATGATGTGATGTTGCCCAGACAGGGACGTCTGGGCCTCTCTACTCTCCGTATTGCCACTGCAACCCCATGTGGATTAAGAGGTTAAGAGAATGAATGGATGGATGTTGTGTTTACTGGTTTTCACGATAATTTTGAGGTGCCAGAACACTTCACTAAGGCTTTTATTCAGTGTAACAGATTAGACTTCTGTTCACAGTTTTTTTTTTTGTTGTCTTCAAGACAGCACATAAGATTTACATCACAATAGAACCCAGCACTTAAAGTCCCTTTTGATCTATTGACAATCAATCAATCGAATCAATAAACAAAATAGTGCTGACAGAAGCTGCCAAACTTGTATGAAAGCAATTCTAGTCAAGTAAATTTTCTATTAAATGTCCAATCACTCTGCTGCTGCTGACAAATGGTGGTTCAAAATTCATAAACAGCAAAGTCAAGGTGGGTGTAGACTGAAAAGTACAAAAAACTTTGAAAGTATTTCTTCTCAAGCCGAAATATGAGGTGGGATTTCTGATTTGACGATGTGACTCATTGACAAGCCATCCGTTACCCATTCAAATAGTTCAGTCCTTTCTAAGATGATGACAGAAAAAAGCAGGCAAACAATTCTGCTGTGCCTTTCAGCTGCTAACATGACTTTAAAGGGCTGACTGTATATTTCTGTACCATATCAGCAACACAAGTATATAATAATAAATGGCTCATGACAGCACATTTACAAGAATTAATCATCTTCCAATGCACTGCCATATTCTTCAATTAAAACATAACATTATTTCTTCTTTTAAAAGGAATGCTGTCAGGATATAAATATCACTCCCATTACTTAAAGCACTTGCACCTCACTTACCTCCAGGATTAGCATTATGATAAACTGAGCATGAAAGTCAAAGGCTTTGATCCACATTGTTTGGTATCTTGCTGTTATAAACCTAGTAGTAGAGATGGCGATGAGATTGGAAGATAAATTATGTAACAGGAGGCAGCAAGAGCTTCGTTAAATGGCCAAGGAGTTGAGAAGTTTATGTAATCTTATTCCTAAAGTTTTACAATCTGTTTGCTCCCCCTCCACCCTTGTAGTTAGCCTCTCTGAGTGAAAAAAGTGCAGGGGTGAAGATGGACGCCGGGGCCTTCTCTTAACACTGCTGTCACTACTATTTGTGTGGATGGATTGCTTCTGTACACCCCAATTACTTTTTCCTGTCACAGACTTTCTGCTAAAAACTAAGCAAACCTTTCCATCCAGTCTCCTTTCCATTCAGCACTGCAGGAGTGAGCTAGAAATGAGGTGTTATAACCTCTCGTCAATGAAGATGTAGTTACGGTGAACATAGTTTGGAATGAGGCCTATAAACTATCACAGGATTCACCTGACCTTCATAAAAGGAAAAATAATTATAGAATTTATAAGAAAAAGACTGCATGCAGGATTGCACAGTATTAGTCTATATTAGTTACATATATGCAGAGTTGAAACAGACCAAACCTGATCCCAATACTCAGCAGAAGTATTCTTTCTATTGCTTATCTGATAACACATCCCATTAATCGCTCCATGCCAAAAGGGTAAAAAAATTCAAGAAACCAGGTTACTTGAGAAGAATAGCAGAATTATGAATCTTGCAGTTTAACAAAATTGTTCTTTATAAATGTATGCTTGTTAGTTTCTATGTGACTACACAAGTGCATGTGTTACATTATTTATGTACTGGGAGTGGAAAATTCCAGCAAAAAGGAGATCAGACTTATGATCACAAACCGTACACTGTGCACAGGAGCTCCCAGCTCTGGGATCCCATCTGTCCCATAAAGCAGCTTCTGCTGGCAGATGCCTCCTGTGCACATTTTATGGTGGGGCACAGGGGCCAAAGACAAAGACATGTGCTTTCATGCACTGGAGAGAAGGTATGGGGCGTACCTGAAAGAACAGAGCGACACTAAATCCATCTACAGGTCTGCAAAAAGAGTTTTAATGAGCAGTTTGTAAATGCCAAAGTGTTTGTACACTGACAAGCTGGATGATAGCTGAAATTAGACATGACAAGGAAAGTGTTTTCCCTCCTCATACTGTTTGTCTTCACTCATTCTCTCCATTTTCCATTTAATTTTTTCTTCACACAGTTACATCACATAGTTCCTTGCAGCTCTTTTTTGCACTTTGATATGTCCATATGTTTTCAATGTAGGAGAGAATGACGCTAATTCTCTCAGAGCATCCTCCATGGATATTCATTTCACTGTTGGGCGTACAGATGAGTCATCCATGGGTGGTGCTTCTCTTTTTTTCCTCCAGAGTTTTTACCAGGACAAAGTACAAAGCTTTGTCAACTATAATCATTTTTGTTTCAGTTTTCTGATTATTCCCCTCCTTGAGAAAAACATCTCTGCTTTCCTCTAAATAGCTTGTGTTGCATTTGCATTTTGACAATGTTGTCATTGTCTGGTGTACAAACAACATAAGTGCTTCATATCTTTATTTTCTTAGCTTTGTGCCTAACCCAGCCTTTCATTAAATGTTTTCATCCACTCTTCATTCACACACCCTACCTGCGGTGCAGATCACTAATGAGTGAATGACTGAACTCTGGAAAATCACTGGGTGAGGCAGCTCTTACATAAAACACACTGCAAATATTAATCGAAGTTAAATACTGTGGTTAGCTTGTGTTTCAGTGGAACTTGTTAGGGCCATATCACTTCACTTTACCCCAGCAGTGAGCTTTGTAGACGAGTGCTATCTTGTTTGAATCTCACTGCCACCACAGCCTTCACACACATACACCCTCACTTCTTGTTTCATCCTTCCCACCTGCAGGTCGACCCTCCCCAGACATCAGCCACAAATCCCAGCCCGTTTCCGCCTCCACAACAGATTATCATGATATACCGTGTATTTATATTGAATGCTGCCATGGTGGGCTTGGGTTCATAATACAGGAAAAGTCTGCCTTGAAAGTCACAGGTGCCCTGTAATTAGACTGCTCTTATTTCTCTTTAAGTCTAATTTTCACCTCTTATTTACATCTTCTGTTTTCTTTTATCCTTCCTTCCTGTGATTCTCCCCATTCATCTACTGCTAACATATTCCACACTCCACAGACCAATTGGAGTATAAATCAGCCCCGGGGACAAGTGGAAATCTGTCAGCCATAGGAGATTGAGGCAGGAATGCGATTATTGATGCACTGAAGAGAAAGATTTAAATCCTGGCATAAGTTTTACGCAAAACTCCTTTCTCAGCCTCCATATCTCCTCATCATTATCATCAATAGAGCTGACAGGATGTGTTATCGTGGAGATGCCTTTTCTTTTTGTTTTGTTGCTTTATAGGAGGAGATTTATGGGAGGAGAGGGGATAGCTGTAGCTTGAGAGAAAGACAGTGGGAGGATGTTTGATTTGGAGAGATGAGCCCGAAAGCCCAGTGGGTGCAATCTGCGATACAATTTTAGCTGAAGAGATTGTATCTTAAGATTTTCACAGTCCGGCTGCCCAGGTTAGCGTGCAGCTTAATGAGCAAAACGTGTGGGATCTAGACCAAGATGTGCTTTCAAGCCCCAGCAGGGTGTAGCACAATAACAGCTCTGCTCTAACGTTGACCCTCTGAAAAAGTAAAACGAACCCTTGATTTCACCACTCTCAGCTTTTCTTCCCTATTTTCTCACAAAGAGTTTGAGCGACACTAATGAAAAATGTCACTATGCCCTCCCAAGCGCATGGCTTCAATAAAATTTGGTCAAAGCAGAGTATGGTGGCCAGGAAGATTTACAGCTGAGTCTACTGAGATGGAGCAAAGCTGAGGAAATGTTGGTAGTAAAACTGTTTGCAAAGCGTGTGCTGTGAATTCAAATCTGTGACATGAATATACAGTCAGGGTCAGCTCAGACGTGTCATCAGTTATTAATGGAATTTGTTGTGAAGACAGATAGTTTGTTTATTTTTTGTTATGGAGCCCAAAGCTGTTTGCAATTAGTTTGTCAACTGTTTCAGCTCAGCAGCTGACAAATGATTGTGATTACATGTTCACCACGTTCTATGCAAGACAGCTCTCACCAAAGCCATACACAGTCTTGTCATTAAAGCTGTACTCTGTGGCACAGGGGGCAGTGTAAGTCCTCTAATAGGTTACAAATGCTTGTAACATTTTTTAACTGAAATCAAAAACACATTATTAGTGTTAATATCATGGCAGCGTTCCAACTTATTTGGGAAATAGTATTCTTTTTTCTGAGCAAAACATTGCTCTCATTTGATACCATCTCAAACCAAAATGTTTAACAAAGGAAAGTGATCTCATCCTCCAGGGGATGTGTAAGTGTGCACAATTAGCAGGCAACTATTGCTGTGCAGAATTATCAGCAACTAAATCAGTAAAAGACTCCCTCTTTGCACTTAGGCCCAATCCCAATTCATCCCCTTGACTCTACCATTTGGACTGACTGATGTCACCAGTCAAATGGTCCCCAACACTCCAGTTGAAGGATTAGATGACTATTAATCCTTGATATCCATAAGAAAAAGGTACACCTTAATTCTTCAGAATTGACAAGTAGGGCCAGGGGAAGGAATTGGGATTGGCTTGTTTATCAATTAACTTTTGTTCTCTTACCTGGTGACCAAGGGGTAGAGTACGTTGACAATTTTGATGGAACATTGCCCCGCATAAATATCCCAACTCTCGTGAATGCTGCATATTACCTGTACTACTGCTTGAAGAAAGTGTCTTCTAGAAACGACCAGCAGTTTTTGGAGTTGATCATTAATCATAGTTCCTCCTGAAAAGAAAATATTGGCTCAAGCATGATGATAGGAACAAATTGTTGACGCTTGATTTGAATTGATGACCTGTGATCCAGCCTTGGGTCAATCCATCTGCTCGGTCAAGAACTTTAATTTAGAATGTCTTTAAAACTGCCATAAAAATCTGTCTTCAGGTGATTCTTGGCTCTGTCTTAACCCTTTAACTTCTGAATCTTGTTAAGTGGTGGTTATGAATCATGCTCCTTTACCGTGGCCATGTCTCTGAGTACATGACATGCTATACTTACAAGTCCCATTGAGGTGTGAATGGACATTCAAGCTTTATATGAAAGACATTATATGGTATCTGAGTTTTTTATATATATATTTTTTTCAGCCGATCATTTTTTACACATTATTATTAGGGAGTAATCACATTAGGCAATATGTTTCTCTGATTACAGGAATACGTATCAACTAAAAATTAATAAACCAATAGGCTTGTTTCAATAGTTTGGGGCCTGAGACTTTTAATAGGATTAATAACTTGAATTCAGATTTACCTGAGTATTATCTCAGTGAAATTACATGAGCAAAATAGTTGAATGTCTCACTTTAAACATTTGATATATTTTCTGTGTTCTATTCGGAGAATAGTGTTGATTTATGGCATTTCCAAAAAATTGCAACTTGTTTTTATTTCCATTTTACACTGTTTTAAAACTGTGGTTGTACCTACAACCTAACTGACACACCCAACAGACCTGCTTTCATTTAAACTTGTTTCCAAGATTGTGCTTTTTTGTTGAGTCATAGCACGTGACCTCACTTAGCAGTGTCCTGTGCTTTTCTCTACATCAAGACAAAATGTGCAAGAGTGTGAGTGCAAAACATTACATATAATAAGTTGTGCTGCAGTTGTTACATTTTGACTCATAGGACGGAGACAGTGGCTTTGTCCAAATGTAGCAAAGATCCTCTTACCTGCACTTGCAAACTTTCTAATTCCCTGGTCAAATGTTGTTTAAACTTAATTACAATACAATTCAATAAGACATAAATGTGTTTAATGATAAGGTTTAGACTTGATGGCTTTTTCTACACATTTGGATCCGGTCCTGCTAGACTAAAGTTCACTACTGGCTTGAGTTTCCTATTTCCAGATATAAAATCAGACCTAATCTTCTACTCCAATTCAAATATGTGCTTTTTTCCATAGCAATTCACCATTTCATGTGTTGGTGAAAAAATGAATAGATGAATAGAGGCCAAACAGCAGCTATGCATACACAACATGGCATCTTTGTTCATGTTGTTTTTTCTCTTGTCACATTAGACTGCACACGGACAGACTTGGGCTTATTTGCCTGAGGTTGCTTTTTGTCTTTTTCCTTAACAACAAAGGGAAAGCCCCCCACATGTCCACACCACAACACACACACTACACAGATTTCCTCCCTCCCCTCTTCCTCAAGCTTGCCCTTTTTAGGCTGTTCCTCTTTTTTCCGTCTGAAAGAGGGATAGTATGACAGCTTTTCCTGCCCCTCATGAACTGGAGCCGGGAGAGAGAAAACTCTGTTTCTCACTCCGTCTCCAACTCTGAGAGGAAGTTACCACCTCTTCCCCAGACTCTGTGCACACATACACACTCAGGCAGACACACACACTCTTCAGGACTCAACCACAGCAGCCACCGTGAAGCAGTCAGGACTGTTTGTAATGTTTTTGGAGGGAAGGAAGACTAAGATTTCTGAGTCTCTCTGAAACTCTTTGTGTGGACTGAACAACTTCAGGGGGACTTTTTTCTTTCATCACTCACGGGTGAGTTTGACAGTTTGTCTCTGTATATGTTTAGTGCCATAGAAACCCCTGTGAAGCACTGTAGCTCATTGTTAAGTTTAAATGCTTTGCTAATCATTAAAACTTTAGTTAAGCTGGCTTGTTTAGGGGTGCTGTTGGATGTAAAACCGTCCACGTGCTCTAAAGTTTGAAATCTGCTTTTCATCACAACATCTCTATTAAGTTTCCACATCATGTGAAATATGAGCTCCCTCTGTGATTAATTCAACTTCATTAAGCTGTGCTAAGTATGACAGAGAGGTGAGAAGGTTTATGGAACAAAAACTCACTCACTGTTGTGCTTGATGCTCATCATAAAAAACACATATTATAAGATAGTACATTGTTTTAGTCATTTCCAGCCCTGAGCTAAGCAGAATGTTCACATCCACCCAAAGCTGTCAATGTATCATTGTGTAGTCCTGTTAGACATTTGTGTTTTCAATATGTCATAATTGTATCCATGCCAAAGAAAGGGTGAAGCAGTACTAGTTGAAACAGGACAGGAGTGCCCGGCCATGGCTTTCCTGTGCAGCTGCAGGTTATTTTCAAAGTTTGCAGTGATTAGTTTGTTCACGCCTTGCTACATTAAAAGCAAACATCCTGTGGTTTTCTACATTCTTTTTTAGGCCAGGAGGAGCAGATGTCAAAATTAGAACCATCACCAGATTTCAAAAGCTGGGACTAAAAGTCTACACATGCTGTATATGGCTCTATTTCTTGTTGAGGTTCTCCCGTTTTTCAAACATAAGCTCACAGAAACATTCTTGCGTGACAGCAGTTGACCATATGCTTCAGCTCCTGTATCTCTTTTTGTCTCCACTGGAAGTTTGCGGTTAGCACCTGGTATCACAGAAAAAGTGAGATGAGGGAGAAGGGAGGTGATGGGTGGTGGCTGGACAGGCCTGGGCTGTTTTTAGGGGTCTCCATTAATTTTCACTATCTGAACAGGCAGGCAGCACTTTAGCTGTGTCTCCTCCCGTCAATCTGATAACCCTCCATTGGATTAGTGTGAAAGCTAGTTAAATAACCCCTACGAGGCTGACTGAGAAGTGTTGACTTCTGTGTGACCTCTTCAGGCTATTCAAGTTAGCAGACTTTCCTTTACCCAAAAAGCCCTGCTGCCTCATTTATCAGTCAACCTGTCTTATCTGTCCTGAGTATGGTTGTTAACTTACTCTATTTACCCAGTGGTCAAAGGTCGCACTGGGATTTGACTTGCTTGTCTAAACTCCCATGATACCAATCTGTTTTCAGGGGTGATACAGAAAGTTTCTGTCAAGTCAAAGTCAGTGTAAACCAAACAGAGAGAATCCCACATAGCTTTGCACGATGGCAAGATATAAACCTAAACTCCTTCAAGAAAAATGTGCTGTCAGGTTATTTTTAGATGATGATGATGACATATTGAAAGAACTAAATGTATACACATGAAAATGGTTGAATAAACAAGCTTTCAAATAAGATTCACTGCATGGCTGAGTTTTATTTTCTTAAGCAATCTGCTACAAAGCAATCCTAGTCAATGTTTGCTGGTTACGTTAGACAATCTTAGTTTTTAGTGTGTGGTGTAAGGAGAGCACCACGATATCAAAAAGTTTGGATTATTATAAAAGATTATTTTGCAGATCACAGCAGCAACAATTAGGCAATTTTCAATTTAAATTTATGTTTAGCAATTGTGTCCTTCTGTATATATACATTTGGTCTCCATTGTGTTCCAGTATTACTGGGATATGCAGAAAATTATTCATCAGGGGCTTATAGTTGGTTTTTCATTTTACTGTGATTCAAAGGACAAATTTGGAAAAAATTGAAAAAGCTGAAATTAGAAGTTGATGTTACACAGTGGCCACACTATGTCAGTGCAAAAAGCTTGTTCTGGTTAAGCAGCCCCTCTTTTTCTTTGGTAGTTTACACAGACCAAACATTGGCGTCTCAGCCCTGCATCGGTGTGTGCTTACACGCTTCGAGCAAACACTTCTGGATCTGTTGGGTGGCAACAGGATTTTTGGTAAATGGTAAATCATCCACATACACAAATTCAAATACGGCTCTGTGACTACCTCTGTTGCTGGCACAGAATCGGTGGTGCATTAACTTCAGTTCCCCATTCCACCTCTGTTCTTGCATAGGACACAGATGTGCAACACGAGCATATCAGTTCACATTAAACCAGCAGCATAAATAGAGCTAAAGAATGCCAGGCCCTTCCTCAAGTTTATACATGTAGTTAAAAAAAAATAGCGAAAATCTTTAAAAAATAGCAAAAATAAAAAAAAATAGCATAAGCCAACAATCGTAGCTTTCAAAAAGCTCGATTCTCTATTTTGTCAGAACTGGAAAGTATGTCTTCGTATAAAGAGGAGCAAAAAATGAAGGCTTTTTACATGCAAGAGACTGATTTTACCAACTGACTCCACTCCTTTACAGAGATTGGTCGAGTTTTGCTGGTGATGGACAGATAATTGACTGATGGTTCAACCACTTATCTGCCAACTGTTATTTGAAAGTGCCTGGTCTTACAGTTTCTGACTTCCAAGAGGACTTTTTGTTAATAACTATTTAATACATGGGGACAATAAGAATGCTGTCTCTTTAAAAAGTCCCTAAAAGTTCTCCATCACAGGTCAGACCCCTTGATTTATAATATACTCAGAATTTTTCACCTCAGTAACACCAAAATACAAAATAATGAATTAAAGCTTTAACTTATACTCCTTGAAGTGACTTTAAGGCTCTTAAATTCATCAACATGGCAAATGTTTTTATGATTTTCGAGTAACACTTTTCGTCTTTCGACAACTGAATGTGTCATCATATCTGACTAATGTACATGCATTATGTATTATTTCATACAAATTTCTTATATTTGTTTTATTTAAACTTTGGGTCTGCTTTCAGTTGTTTGGTTGGTGTTAGATTTTTCATACAGTGCACAAAGTTGTCACATAAAGCAAATATTGAGCAGAAACACATTAAAAAACTATTTCTGAACAGCTGAAATGCTGTGATAATAGTTTTATGGAGCATGAGGTCATCGGATCATCAGATCAGATGATCATCAGCAGATCTCTTAGACCCCAACACCCATCCCTAAGACATAGTCTCTAACACCAGAGAATTCTTCTAATTCTGACTGCTGATTGTTTACTATTGCTGGTTTTCAACCATGTATGGGGATTCGTTGAAAAATACCAAATTTGAGCAAGTTAATTTAGTCATTTATGTATTACAGTGTCTAAAAAAACAAGTGGACTGCTCACTGCACCATTTCCCTAAATGTGACAGCTTATTCATGTATCCTATCTTTCTTTGGACTGTTGGTTGTGTTGCTCCTCAGAAAGTATTGCTATGCACATAGCTGACCAGTCGGGCAGTGTACAGGCAAATATGAATGGACGTCCAATGTCCTTGATTCAGGAGCCTTAGGCACCATCTATCCTGCAGCTTTCCCTTTTCTTCCCTGATGTTCCCATCAACCAAATACAAAACTCCTTTTTGTTTTACATCCTGGGAATCCAGACATTTTGTACGGTCTGAGTTTGCATGTGTGCTCTCTTGTGGAATCCTCTATGAAACACATGTAGCACACAGATAAGTATGTGAACAATTAAGTATAACAGTATATTCTCGGTGTTATAGGACTCATGGTTCCAAGTAGAACCAACACTGACTGAGATATCCCCCTGCTTAGGTTCTGACAGATGTTTGACATGGTAAACCTAGTTTGGCGAAGCTTACTGCCCTGTCTTGGACACACACAGGAACACACACACTGTACCAGACAAAAGTTTTGACTCCTACTCATCCCGAATGAGTTACATGAGTACTGTACACACAGCTGAACATATGAGAGAAGGGGCATGCAAATACCTTAAACCCACACTCAGACATTTATTTGAATATGCACAGGAGTGGTTGCCCTATTTTGTTTAACTTTTGTGACAGCGCTTGATATCAACATTTTTGGTACATTTGTTACATTTTTTATGAGAAACATTATTTGCTGAAGAGAATTGCTCCAAAATTATTAAAACACACTCGCACACTTGCTCACCAAATACAACGGTCAGCAGTGATTTATCTGTATTGTTACACACAAAAACATTAATATTGTCTTTTTATGTCCTGTTAGATTAAAACAAAATAACAAAGATATCTCATTAGTTTTGGGGTGATTACATTGGTATATTGACAGACGGCAGTGCTGGTGTTTCAATAATGGCAGGTGGTCGTGAGTTGAGGTCAGATGGAACCATTAACTTGCAGGATCTTAAATCATGCAAGGAGCTCTCACTGCAGTTTTTCTTACTTCTTTACAGAAGCACAGTCCTGTCACAACAGCACTTCCTAAATCTAAAGGAGCTGCAACATGTTCGTGAGTAGTGGAAAAAAAAAAGTTACGAACCCAGTCATGTAATAGGCAAACATATGTTTTGAGTAATCTGGAGGGTCCATGTAATTGATATAGTATGTGATGTTTTTGTGCTGCTGGATGGCTTCCCAGATCAATGAGGAGGGTGAGATCATAGCTCTATTTTTGGGGCTTTGCATTTAGGATGCACTAAACACTCTTTACTTTAGAGCATCGCAAAGGAATGCTCACATGAATCCGTTTTAACACACAGGAGCACACGCAGACAGCTTACAACTGTCAACACATTTAGATATTATATACACATACATACATACACAAATAAACCTTGTCAGCAGACACAAACAAATACTCTGGCCTTAACCTGCCATGACCTTGATTTGCTTCAAAGTATCTCGATAACTTCTGTATGAATATTGAACGTTGGATATCTCGTCTTGATTTACATAGTAAAGCATTTCTAGTCTGCTTCACATCTGGAACACATCTGGTTGCTATTTACCACTTGCCCTAACCCCCAGTTCAGTCCCGCATCTCTATTACCCCCCTATTACCTGCCATGGCCAACAAAACATACCCTTCACAGGGCGAGCACTGCACTGTGGTTCTCACAGAAAGGATCCATTTTTCTTTTTATTCACCTTCACTCTTGGCCAGGCTGGAGCCACATTAGCATACAGAGTTGTGTTCACTTTCAAACTCGTTGACAAGTACAAAGTCTGAATGGGTAGAGCCTAAGTTTACTTCTGGAAAGGTTTTTGTCCTTGAAAGAGAAGCTGTTGAGTCTTTGTCAAATAAAGCATATGCCCAAAGCTAAATATGTCAACATATGAAAAACAAAGATCTCTTTCTGCTTCATATCAAACACAGAAACGAATTCAAGAAGTTTGGATTTAATCAAATTCTCTTCTGAAGAAAAGAAAAATGTTAGTTCTGGTGATGCACAAAAAACACAAGATTTTATCTAAATGTAAATGTAGTTCAGACCCTCTCAAGAGCAAAGTTGATCAAGGTGGGCAAATTCTAACTTTACATTCTCTGGTACCGTTTGTCTTTGCAGCTGGAGGCACCTTGTTGCTATGATTAGTGTCAAATGGGATTTCATTTCAGGTCAAATTGTCCTAAACTAAAACCAATACAAGTACTTTTCGGACAGTGAAAACAATTCAAGGCTTTCTTTGGGGAATGACAAAACAATCTTTTTTAAGTCAAGACATTTAATTGTTCTGGAGCTTTCAATAGGCACTTTTAACCAAACCATTCATGGGCTATTTCTGAGGATCATGGGGACTGGGGAGCTCCTCAAAGGACAGCATACATCAATGGGCTTCTTTTCTTGGCAAGAATACTGAAGTAATTTAAAAGCCAGCTGGTGTTAGGCAGAAAAGTTAAAATGGTGTCATAATTACTCTGTTACAAATTGACTAAGAGGGCTAACTTTGAACTTAACTGACAATTCCTCTGTTTTTGTTGGATTTTTTTAGTCGCTAGTGGCGAGAACACTTTAGCAAAGTTTACAATCTTTTTGCAATGGTGCTGCATTACTGTGTACAATCAGTCAATGTACACCTAACATCTTCTAGACCGAACTCCAGAAGGCTTTCCTTGATACATTCACTCTTTCTCTGAGGTAGGAATTAAAGAAAAAAAACAAAAGAACATTTCCTCAGTGCATAAACAAAAAAAGGGCGTACTTCCTCAAATAGTTATAAGAATTGTGAAAGCATACAACCAATGATGTAGCTTGCTCAGTTCCAATGCAGCTGTATATGATAAAAGTTTGTGCTAATGTCCCTGTTTCTTGATTCATTGGAAACAGAAGATATGAGACAGCTGCACTCAGGGACATCCATTGGACAGTATCAAACAAATGTAATCTGAGGATGTAGTTGGAAGCCCAAGAGCTGTTCAGAATCATGGAAAGTTTAAATACTCTTGTGTCCATGATGAGAGCAAACTTCCTCTGCTGCTGTGAGCAGCTTTACACTGCATGGTCAAGGGATCCAGAACAAATGAAAGAGTAGACACTGATTTTTCCGTTGGATTTTAAGGGCAAGACTCTCCTTTGAACAAGCAGGACCTGCATCATCATGTTTATAACCTTCAGTTAAAGAGGAGGGAGGACTGCAACTGAAACTAGGGTCACATATGACACACATTTTCCTCAACATTTTGCTTTTGCTAGTGTCTGAAAGAGAAGAACAATAAAACAGTAAATGGAGAGAGAGATCTATATGGCATATGACCCAACCTTTTAAATGGTGCTTTAATAAGCTCACACTTCTGGAACCGTATATGTGATTGTTTCAAAATGCTTCAGCTGATCCTTATTTCTGAGGTGTTTTATGTCTAAACCAAATTATTTGCACGTACTCTCTGACCAATGCCTGTTAAAGGCCCACTCACCAGGAGCTCCGTGTATTTGTCCTCATCACAACCACCAGCGTGTTCTGTTTCCAAATACAACAACCATCATCTCCGTCAGATACTCTGGCAGGCCTTGACAAGAGCAAAGCTAATCTAACAGTATGCACAGCTTGAAACCCAACATCCTGATGTCAGGAGGAACTGGGAAGGAGCACATCCTTACTTTCTCCAGAGATTCATGCCTTCATAAGCTTCCTGAATCTGAGTAAAACTCAACATGAATTCCATAATAAATTAACTTCACCCTGCTGACCTTTATGAATGCTTTCACAGACACTGTACACATTGGTTTGGGCTATGTTTCTGTTTACCAAGTAAAAAGTAATCGTTTGCATCTCTGCTTCTTTGGGGAAAACTAGAAGCTACTATATGTTTTGGAACTTGGACACTATTCGCTGGCTCGATTACAGGTGTGATAAATAGCATGTAAAGCCATCCAGCAGATATTTTCGTGATCCAGTTACAGTTTCTTTGCCAGTTTGTATTTCACTTTTAACGTTTTATCAGCTGCTTGGAGAATTTCTTCATGAGTGAGCGAATAAGCTGAGCCAGTATACTCTGATTCAGTATATTTGTTTAAGGGGAACTTGCAGTTATTCAGAATGTACTCTGGAAGCTGAAAACAGTGAATAAATGACCCAGATGAGTGTGTTTGATGCTGTGGATCATTAAGTCCAGGCAGTTTTTTCAGTAGCAGCCACAGAATCAAAGCACAAATGTTTTAATGAACACAATCAGGAGTAAAGATACTAGCTGCTATAAATCCTAATGGCAGCCACTGTGATCTTGCTCACTGTGGAGACCCTGCGTGTGGACTTTAAACAACTAAATGTGATTAAATATAAATACAGCTATTTTCTGTCGGTGAAGTTACATTCTAAGCAAACCGCAGTTGTTTCAACTTCACAGAAATTTGAGGTATTAAAAATATTTCTTTCCCTCTGAGGTTCAGTGTGTCGTTACAATGAGGAAATAACACAGACTGGCTTCCTTGTGTAATATGACCTTTTCACATTTGGTGTATAAATCAAATGTGGTTTCACTCCCAGCATAAATTCCTCTGAAGGATTATGATTTTGATTGTGTATTGTGACTGTATGATTTATGAAAACTGTGTCTAAGTGCTTCTATTTAATGACAAACTTTTGCCTTGGAGGTCTGTTGGGACTGATGTTCTAGCCAATATAGATCTGTAACTGATATTCTAGATATTGATATTTTAGCCAATTATCGATTTAGCCCTGCTTTCCAAAATCCTTGAAAAAGTTACTTTGCCCATTAGGTGTTAAATTTTTTTTGCAGAATAATGGGTCTGTATAGAGTTTCAACCTTGATTTAAACCACACCATAATGATAAAACAGCATTTGTTGAAATAACGTCCTTATTACCTATGACAATAGTCTTGCATCTATGCTGCCCCTCTTAGATCGTATTACAGTATTTGGCACCACTGAACATAACACATTATTACAAAGACTTAAAAATTATTGGATCAAGAAGGGACACATGTGGTGGGTTTAATTAATATCTATCTAGTAGATTCCAGTTTGTGCATGTAAATTATGTGTCTTCCACTCACACTAAAGTTAGTCATGGAGTTCCACAGGGTTCTGGATTGGGACCAATTCTTTTCACTCTGTACCTGGCTTATTTGGGCATTATCATCATTAATCATTATCATTAATATGCAGACTTGGAAACTTGGGGATCGAAGTGGAAACAACTGTTTGACAACCAGTCTACATCATGAGCAAACATTGTTATAAAAAATCATTTAAAAAGTATACACTATATGCTTTTAACTTTCTTTGCTTTTATTGCTATTTTGCATATTGTTGTGAGATACTGTCAGTCCTGCTTTGTTCTTTTTGCATTGTGCTTTGCTCTGTGAAGCACTTTGGGTTTGAGCTGTGCTGATAAATCACCCAGCTGACATCTGTGTACAGTAGACAGCTCAGCCATTGTGTCTTACTTACTTTAGACAATGGTAATGATGCTGAAGGAAGCTCCTGACGTGGATGTTGTCCAAGCTGAAAGGGACAGCCCTTGTGAGAAGGAAGAACAATTGTGGTTATCTTCAAGTAGATAACAACCAAAATATCACGCTACATTTATAGTTTCTCTTTCACTCAGCTCCTCCATCCAAACCAAAGCAAACAATCCCAGTCAGAAATAGTGCTTGACCTTTTCCCACGCCACAACAACATGGCATTTTTATATGGGCTTCTGCTATGATGCAACTTAAATAGAGCTTTGATTACAATTTCATAAGATTGGACCTCTCATTTGTTATTGGAGTGTTGGATAATGGATAACTACAGTACATATTTTCTTTAAATTTTTTCTTAAACATAAAGATATATTTCTCTCACCATGTTAAAACTGCCATGATGGGTTTCAGGACTTATATGATAGTCTGTAGCATGCGAAGGAACCAGGAAGAGGATGCTAGAGTGTTTAACCTGAGGATATGAGGCCAGGAAAGAGCAAAGGATAAGCTAGCAGAGACAAAAAATAGGACTGTTCATTAACGTCACAGGACGTCAGGCGTGGCGCAGATACATACTGCTGAACTGTACATACAGTTACATACTACTGAAGTGTAATTTTAGCCACAAAAACTCACTTTGCTCTTTAAATTGGGGGACAATGGGCATAGCCACAAGAGTAATTTTGTTTGGCTTAAGCCATAGTTTTTGTGAATTAAATAACTGTATAGTGTCAATATGCGATAATCTCTGGAGGGCTATTATGTAAATTGAAAATATTTACCAGATATGGAAAGATGCAGCATTTGTTGACAGATGACAAAATTGAATTTTACAGTCACAATTGCATGACCATTTCTTATGATGAAGGGCTCATTTTTAAGGCTGTAGATCTACAATTAGCAAAGTAAAGTGGGTCCTTGAAAGAAATAAACTACTGAAAGTTTAGCCATCTGATTGTACAAACTGTAGCTGGGAAGAAGTGGGTCTGTAAATAATTTCCTTGTTTGAGTAAGCAAAAAAAAAAAAAAAACACAACAAAACAACAGTGCAGAATAATTGGTGTTTTGATAGGCCTTAAACAGGCCTCCAGTTGCCATTAACCACCAGTAATGGAGCCCTGGATCCTGAAGGATCCACAAGAGAGGAGGCTAGTTGCTATGTTGTCTGTGTCCAAACATTTGCCTTGACCTTGGCCTGAAGCGTGACTTATGTAATTTGAGATGTTCACTTTATTACCCCTGAGACAAAAACAAAATATCTTATTAAAAGCCTCTGTTGGATATCCTGCTTGGATAATTAATAGATTCCATTAAACTTTGCAGGAGGGAGGACATAAACTTTGGTGGAAGCTCGCCTGGACGATAGCGGTTAGGTCCATCTCAAATATGTGGCACAGAAACAAAAGGCCATCGTCCTCCTCCCACTGGGGCCGAGGGGGTGGCCTGGAAATCATGTTGCCATAGTAACTGTTCTGTCAGTCGGCAACCGAATGCTGTCCCAGTAAGGCACTGTGCAGAGAGCAAAAGATCTGCCAAGAGTCAGCGAGATTGAAATCTGCTCAGGAAAGCACAGAGGCTCTGCTAAACCAACTGCAGCTGGCAGAGGATTTTTTCCTTTACAGAGGTACAAGTTAAAAAAATTCCCAGCTCAGCATTTTTCACAGCATTTCATTCTCCACCTGGCATTCCCAGCAGTCACCCCCAAAAAGTAATAGGGCCTTTGCTAAATATTAAAAAGGGAGCTTTTGCTCTTTAATATTATCATTCATAGTCTATGACCACCTCCAGCTGGGAAGATTGTAATTATTCTGTAAAAATCCACAGTTCTCATCATCAGCTTAAAGTACTTTACACCATGATATAACTCATGACCCAGGAATGGGGTGAGACACGAAAATGTAGTAACGTTTCAACTCTTCAAATCAAAGATGAAACAATGTCCCATAACAGCATGAATGTAAGTGAGGGAAGCCTTTAGAAAACTCATGTAATATTACAGACTATTTTTTTTCCTTCCAACTCATTGAAATCAAGTAGAAGAGATATTCTGTTGTTTTTAAGTGGGAGTATGAAGTGCTTCTGAGTTGCATTGTCTTTCCTGTAGTAGTCCTGTAAAAGTGATGCATTGTAATCATATTATCATTCACTCAAACTGCTCTAAAGCCTTTGAAGTTTGACTTGTTTTAAATGGCAAAAAAGTTCTCTTCTGGCAGCCAAATTCTAGGTAGCTGTTAACCCTGTCAGAATTCTTCCTTGATACTCCAAAATGAGTGCACTCTGACCTCTTTCTACTGTGCTTAACACACACAGTTACATGCAGAGCTCAAAGTTCAATCTGGACATTTTAAATAGACTAATGTTCCTGTCCCACTATACATGCATGGGAGGGGAATCAAGTTATTGAAAAAGACATGAACTGTGTGAGAAAACATGCAAGTATGGTCAAATTCACAGTACAGATGCTATCTTTACATTACTTGAGAGGTGATTTTTTTTCTGATGAAGCTGTGATTAGAAAATCTGGATCCTAGAGCTGAACAACAGTCTTGAATTGCTTTTAGTGACCATAATTTGACACATAATCTTTATGGCAGGTTTTCAGTTGCAATTTCTGACGTCTTTACCCATCTGACAATAGAGACAGAAAGTATGTGCAGCTTTATAGGCAATTTGCCTTTATTAATATGCAGTTAAACTTCTCCATTTTTACAAAAAAAAAAACAGAAATATGGAACTTTGGAGCATGCGTGGAGCACTATGACCCATTTGAGTATAGTTGAGCATATACATGCAGAAGTTATTTAGGCCCTCAAATGGCTTATCTGGGTGTGTTTGTCCAGTTTTGAGAGATTTGACTTAATGCTTTTTGGTCGGACTCACGTGTTTACATGCATTTCAAAAGTCCAGAACCTCTAACAACCCCACTTAAAAAAAGGAATATCCCTTTAAATCAGTTTTATTATTATTTGACTGCTATGGTGGAAGTAATAAAGATGATTTTTATCTGATTTTAAAGGGACTCACTTATATCCACTTAGATAAATCGTTTCTTTTTAAAAGTCCTGGAGAACAAATTTAAAGAGAAATATAGTTTTTGCTTTGCGTTTTCATACCGCAGCGCACATCTCTGAGCTTTTGCAACCTGTGTGTATTCTAATCTGTTTGAACGCAGCTGAAGCATTGCCGTTGTTTGCATTGCAAACGCCTCAATGACTTTAGATCTAATGTAGCTTGACATCTGTATGTGTGTGTCTGTGTGTGTGTTTGTTCTTGTCTCAGGGTGGCCAAATGAACTATTTAGCCTGAGGACCAAAGATCACGGGCCTCGATCTAACAGCAAGGAGAGCAGAGAGAGACGGAGAGGAGTGTGATCATTTTGCATCCATTCTGCAGCTTCTCTTCACATTATGAGCTGGGACTGAGGACTTGCTTTGTGGTTTTATTTTTGTGGTAAGTTTTATACTTCATCTGTACTCTGCTTTGTGTTTACTTCTGCTTTTACAGGAGAATGTTTGCTATGTTTTAAAGTTCATTAGTGGGTTGCATTACACATGGTTTACACGTGTGGTTTTATGCTTGAATTTTTCTGAAATCTGGATCAGCAAATGAGCCCAAATGCTACATAAATTACTGAGGTAGTCACATTATGAAGGAGATCAAGCATTGAAGTTATCGGTGGGTGCGATTTAGAGGTAAATGCAAACATAAACATGTGGTTTGTGCAGTTTGTTCTATATGATCGGTGCACAGGCATAGCGACATGTGGTTTGACTTTGAGAACAGCATATGCAGGTTAGAGTGGGAGGGCTTCAGATTTCGTCATCATTTGACATGAGCAGAATGCGTTTTCCACAGCCAGCCACATTAAAGAGGAATGGTGCCAACACTAGTTGAAAGGATTAAAGGCCTTTAGTTTTTATCTGGCCCCATTTTCTGGTGCCACACTCATGTTGCAACACAGAGTCACCAGTTCAGGGAGGTGGAAACTGTTAATGAAATGGCAAAGAATCAGAGAAAAGCCAGAGTCAGCAGGAAAGAGCTATATGGTGAAGGAGGGGAGGAGCTAGAAAGGTTAACAAAGGATATACAGAAAGAACCAAACAGCACAGCATGACTCTGCAATGATACTCCATGCAGGCAAGTCCAACAAATATTTTCTTTTAGATGAGTGACAGCTCTTACTTTTTTCTAAAGACTAAAGCTACTGAGTGAGGATGAGGTATCAAGGTTTCATCGCAGGCTATAACAATTATCTCTGAAAAGAAAAATCACACTTCAAAGGCGAATTAACCTGAACCGGGTTGCTCCATTGACAGACTTCCTGGGGAGTGTTACGAATCATGGCTGCATATAGGAAAAGATACAAACACAATAAAGCTCATCAAACTTACAGGATGCCGGGACAATAGACCACTTAAATGTCAGGGACACAATGTCAAAACAATACAACACTCTGGCCTTTTCCTTTGGGCTTCACAAACTGAAGCTTCGGGTGTCCCATCTGACAGTTAGGAGTCCTTTGTGACCACTTGGAAAACTGACTCTTGACCTCATTTATCGAGGCTTGTCATGGTTCAGGTAGAATGGCAGAGGCACATCGCCATGTGCCAACTGCATTATGATGAACCCAGATGAAGCCAGTACTTAAGATGGACACAGAGAGGCTTTTGTTGGAGACTTGGAGGCCTTGTCTCACCCACCCGGAGGCATATGAAAAAGTCAGTGGGTTTGACATTTAGGCACTGAATCAAACAAAAATGTTACACTGGAAGAAGAGAGTCTGGGGAAACATTTAAAAGATTTTAAAATGAAATCTGATGTGGCAGGTATTTTCATTTTTTCAGGAGTGGACAAAAAGCAAAGTCAAAATCACCATGGATGTCAAGAAAAAAGAGATGGACCTCCTAAGCAACAGCATAGCTGCATTTGCACACATCAAAGGTAAGTCACACTGCAGCAAGGAACTCTGCCAACTTCAATAGATACATGCAATAAAACACAAAAAAACTGTAATAACCCTATCTGCTGTTTGGTTTTGTGTTCTTCCCTAGCAAATCCCGAGAGCTTTGGCCTTTACTTTGTGCTTGGAGTGTGTTTCGGACTGGTGCTGACCCTCTGCCTCCTGGTCATCCGCATCTCCTGTAAGACGCGGACCAACATTGCCCCCTCCACACCTGAGAAGAAACACCTAAAAGATGTCAGTGAGGAGGATGAGGAGAGTGATGATGAAGAGGATGAAGTAGGGGACGATGTGGAGGCACCGGTGCTATTGCCCAGCACTGAAATCCCTGTTGGAAATCACACCAGCCAATCGGATGGGACCCTGAGCGTGAACGTCTTTACTTCAGCTGAAGAGCTGCAACGTGCACAGCGGCTTGAGGAGAGAGAACGGATCATCCGGGAGATCTGGAGGAATGGCCAGCCTGATATCCTAGGGACAGGAACTGGGACTATTGGAAGAGTACACTACTACTAAGATGCATGAAGGAAGAAGAGCTCTAAGGAGTACATAGACCTTTGGGTGGACCTGGAGTCCTTGAAGCCTGAGAGCCTGCTCTTGATACAAAATGACTTGTGGAACTGAAAAAAAAAATGATGATGCCACAATTGATGTACTTGGCTCTGGCAGAGCAGAACTTTGAAGATATTGCACTTCTTCTGTAGCATCTTATGTTATTTTCACATGACTAAATGTAACTGAACCAAGATAATGACTGATTTACCCCAGTGGAAATGTTATAGTATAAATGTAGGAGTTGAAGGACTTTTAGGGAAATCAGTCTATTAAAATGTACGGTGCTTAATGTCAGATGTAAATATTGGGTGTGTATGTGTAATAAGTGAAAAATGAAAGCATTAACAAGGGGAAAGGACTGCTTGTTGCAATGAAGATGATCTGTTGGCAGTGAGAATTGATGAGTTTGTGGGGAAAACTCAAAGCAGTTCCTGGAATGTCCTCATGAGAAAACAAAGTTGTGCTATTGAAAGGAAACTGTATTTTTTGATCAAACACATATCTACCAGGTTGGGGGAAGTAAGACACATACATATGGTAAATGTTTCTAGGGACAAAGTCAACAAAGGAAACGACTAAATAAAAAAATTCAGTCTACTCTTGTTTCTCTGCATAATTTCAGACAAATGTGAGGGACAGTGGGGAAGCCTGGAAATGTCACCGTGTGTCACTTTTGTAATTTCTCAAGCCCTTCCATGTGAGTTTTTAAAGGTCAAACAAATAGAGATTTTTAATAAAAAATTTGGGAACTCCAAAAAACTCTGGTGATAGTTGTTTTTACATGTCTGGTCAGGTCAGACAGCATGTCTGCGAGGAAAGATGATCTGATAGCAAAGACGATAGTTCAGAATTTAATTGGTTCAGTAGTTCTCATTAAATGCTCAAAATGGAAGAACAACTGACAAGTAGTTTCCGGCTGTGGTGCATATCAAGCGCACCCTTGTGAGAAGACTATCCATTTGAGCTGTGGTTACCTGCCGATTTCTGACGCTTCTCCAGCTGGAATATTTAAAGCAAAAGCAAAAAAAGGGTTTCTGGAACCCCGTCCAAGAAACATAAGTTAGCTTTGAATGAGATACTAAAAAAAAGGTCTGCTTTCATTCTCGTTGTTGGACATTCGATGCTTGCAAACAACATTGCAACAACACAAGCTGGAGGCCTAAGATTTCAGTCACCTGCTGGCGACAACTTGGGATCCCAGGGTTCCACTGCCTTCCTCGCAAAGCCAGGTACCAGCTGTTTATTTTATGTTAACGTCTCTAATGTGAAGCTGGCTTTGGCCTGTTTAAGCTGCTGTTGAATGATTAGGACTGTTTTCAAACACGTTTGAGGGTCTGCAGGTTGTGTTCTTTGGTCAGCTACACGGACCCATACTTGGTTATTCTCTGATTATCCTGTAGTTTTCAGATTTTAATGTAATTTAGGGTTTTGAGTGATACGGTCATAACTGGTGTTACTTTGAGTTTGCGCGCATTTCCCCCCATTCAGTGTCAACATCGGGGACGTTTTCGGGGACAGCTTTGACCGGGGACAAGAACGTCTGGTCACCTTAATTTAATGTCAGCCAGCAAACAGGCTCATGGTTCAGTAAACTTTGAATGAAGACTTTAGGGTCCTTTAAGACCAGAGTCTGTAGCAGCAGATTAAAACGTTCACCATGCAACCAGTTATCTAAATCTAGTTGCACACAGCCATAGTGATGTATCCTGTGGGGGCGTTTGTATCAGCTTTTGTTCCAGGGCAGTATCTGTTCCGTTGGTGTCACTGGATAAAACTCCTCTTACAAAGTGCAAAAATTCTGTGGTGATCGAATTTGAAATCGTGGCTGATTTGTTTACTCTGCTGACCTTTGGTGTATGTTTCTGTTCCATGCTTTTCTGCAGTGTTTGATCGTATTTTCTTTTGAATGTGTGCTACCTTTTGATGTTTTTCATGCTTTTTTCTTTACACCGTGAGACGTGATGACAGTATAAATGTCTGGTTTTGCCGTCCTGCTGTGTTGCTGATTTGGATGCTGCAGACTTTGGTCTCTTGCAGTGTAATGTCGTGCACTACGATGCAAAATGTGACTTCAACCACAGCTCATTAATTTAATTACTTCCACGTAAAATTGACCTAATTGGAAACTCGGCATTGGTTTAGTTGGACATAAGGTAGGCTAATATATTCACAAGTGTCCAGGTATTTGAACACAGTGGAATGATGGTTGGCTTAATCTCTTTCTTGCTTTCACTTTTTCCTGTTTGTGTGCTCCGTCAGTTTCAGCCTTGCTTTGCTTTTCCTGTTGGTTTAGCTCCTGTCCAAACATGTATGGCCATTTGGCTGCTGGTCACTGCAGCAAAAGCCATCTTAGTTTGCTTTTTTTCCATATTCTCTGATTGGAGATGATTAGAACTCACTAGATATTACATTCCCTTTGTTTACTGTGGTGCTGAGCTGGTTGAATGGCCCACACATAATAGACTCCAAATAATGACTTGTGTCAGGGTCTGTAATGTGGTTTTGGGAAGAGCGTGCTCTGTCACTCCAAAAACTTTACTGTTCTGAGTTTGGTGCTTGCTGGGAATTATGAGGTCAGAGCTTAGATGGCCAATATCAACTCTGTTCACATAATAAATTTGTTCCAAGTGAGCTGGCTGGCTGCAACGTGGTTTGGTTGCCAATAAAGACTTACAGAACAGTGATGAATTGCCCACACTGGGTGAATATTTGTACTGGACATTATAACAAGTCAGCCATCAGTGGTTTACAAGGGGTGGAAGTATGAATTCTTGGCACATCAGTAAAGCTGTGCAATAGGGGAAAATTCACTAAATACTCATCAGTGTACGGTATGTGTCAACATTCTTTCTGTCAGCCATCCTGGAGCCACAAACATCTTGCATCCTTGTTTTTAAGACATTTGTGTAGCATTGCATGGGGTCTATTTTTATTTTTTTTATTTTGATGAAGGAGGCAGGCCAAGACCTTCGGCTAGAGTCGTTCTCAAAGAGGAAACTGTGCTGAAGGAGCGGTCAGGCACAAGTTTGCCTTAGGGTCGACTGTGTTTTCAGTTGGCAGCTTCTCTGTTGAGGTCTTGGAAAAGTCTTTCATGTGGTCACAGGATTTCAGTGGCTTTGACGTTGGGGATTTGATGAAGTAGTTGTGTGATTATATTTGTATAAACTTCTTCTGAATGACATCTTCCTAAATGGTGTTTCTCTACATTCAAAAATGGATGGCTGTGTCATGAGAAGCAACTGTACACTGAAACAAGCATATGGACTATAATGTGTGTGGTAATGCCGATTCCACAAGACAAAATTCTTAAATGACAACAAAGCTTATGCTATTTTTATGCTATTTAGTTGGCAAATGATTTTATTACACTGACAAATTTGTTTAGACTTTTGTGTCTGCGTAACAGAAATGGAAAAACCTTTACAATGGATGCAGATTCAATTCATTCATTCATTCAGCCTTCTTTGTCTGTAGAAAGCTCCTCTTTGTTGGTTCAGATTTATCATTAATTCTAATTTGACTTGTATATATTTTTTTACATCTGACCTAAGCTACAAAAGGCTTCACTTTTCAACACTCGGTTTCGAGTTCTCCCTACGGATTCTTCATAGTTGCTTTAAATTCCACCAATGTCACGGTGCTTTGTGCTGTGCTGTCATCATCTGGTACCTACAGCCCTGCATTTGTCCGGAGTGAGTCAGCTTTGTTATGATTAATTGTCCCTGTAGTCTTAGCAGCCTCTGTCATTACTGAGTTGACTTAACCCTCTTGAAAACAGGTTTTTGAATAAGTGTAATGCTTGCATATGAATGCAAAGCTCGACAGAAAAGAAACTGACGTTCCTGCACTATCATCTGATCCTGTGTTTGTCTACTCTCATTTGTCTCCTTGTCTGAGAGGGGACATGATCTTACTGACCATTATTCAGCATACTATTCTGTGGACATCTCAGAAGCATCTGGTCCCTGATGAGCTCCAGCTGTTGGCAACATGTGCGCTATACTGTGCAACACTGATCTTCGGAACACAACGCCACCGTCTGTATCACCACCACCATCATATGAGACCAAGTCTTTTTTTTTTTTTTTTTTAGACTATTGCCATGATGTATAAATGCCTCTCCCATGAATATGATGGGTCCAAAAATGGCTTCTTTATCCTACCCCCACATTTTCTGTGTCCAAAATGATGAGTCACTGTATTCTGAGGTGAGGGTGAGTCAGTTTTCCTTAGTGACACAACTTGCCTTTTCCATGTGAAAATGTACACAAACACTGCACATCTCCCGTTGTATAACCGTTTTAAATGATCTTGTAAGTGTGCTAGCCATTGACAACATTGCTTGAATCTTAAGCATTAATTGTTATTCTGCTTTTTAATAAAGTTTGTTTTGTTTTCTAAAACTAAGTTACTGTTGCCAGTTAATTTCCATCAATGATGCATTCACTGAGGGGCCTGGTGCTTCTCTATATGTAAAATAATTGTTATATAGTGCCCTCTAGTGGATTAATGCAACATTACACATTTAGGCAGGTGAAAATTTGATCTCATCATTATTTCTATGTATCTGTTCCAACTCCAAGCTAAATGTAATGGAATCCTGAATTGATTTACTGTTTTATGGTCCTATATCTGTATAATGAAGGAAGGTGTTGTCTAAATGAATGAACGCACTATGTTTCAGTGTCCATGATTGCTTCGTTAACGAAGTTAAAATGGGCCACAAAGCAAATTGGCTTACGCTGAAGTAAAGAATTATAAGACGCTGACAGTTTGCAGATGGATGCAATACCTTTTAAATATTTAAACCAAAGAGGTGGAACCAGAAGACAATCAATCTTAGCTGTGAATAATTAACAGGGTCACAAAAAGTGCACAGAAAAAAAGGTGCTAGAAAAATTCTGTGAATTTATTTTTTTTATTTATTATTATGGTCAGTAATATTGACTTTGAGAATAGCAGATTAACATTCAATTCCTCAAATTAGCTGTACAGAAGTAAATTCAGTGGGTAGAAAAGGATGAAATAAAGATGAAAAAACTGAAATGCGACCACCACTAATTAAACTTGACTAGTTAAAGAATTAAACATGAGCCCAAAAATTCCTGAAGACCAATCTTTTTCATAGGATTCATTGTTGGATTACATGATAGAGAGGGCAGATAGACATGTGGCTGAACCTCAGTGTGCTAGAACTGTACTGCTTCGCCACGTGCCTGCAGGGTGGATGAGGGGCACTGGCATGCGCTCAGTAACGATGAGGTAGTTGAACCTGTTTCCAAGATGAATATGGCCTAAAAATAAGCTATTAAAAGATTTGCTGTCAGGTTATGGAAAATGCTTTCTCAGTGAGGCCATGATCCTTACGTCCATAGTATCCAACAACTGCGCTTTTGGCTTGAAAGCTTGAAAACTTGGAAAAATGACTGCATAATATTGTGGCCCCTTCCTCATCTGATTCAAATCCCACTGAGAACATGTGACAAGTTCTCAAATGTATGACTCATAGTGACAGAAGATAAAAGGGACAAAGGGCAAAGTAACTCCACATTACTTTGATTACTTGAACCACTTTTGGGAGGCTGCAGGTTCACTCAAAGTTGATCATGAACAGAAGACTATCGGAAGTTACTAAGAAGATGACTCACTGTTTTGGCCATTGAATATGTCAAAAAGGTGTTATCTATGTATTCTAAATATTGGAAATAAAGAAATGAATTGAGAGGCAAGTATTTATTTTTCCTAATAATTCCACTTTAGATTTAGTAGTAGTAGTAATGGTGCACCCTGCTATATTCTGCAGACAAATCACCCTCTTCTCCATTTTAGAAAACAGGGCTATGGACCAATGATATGCAGTTATTTGTTTGGTAAATTTAACAAAAAAATGAAAAGCTCAGAAATACAATTTTCCCTCCAAGTGTGCCCACAGTTAAATATGCCAGTCTAGGTTTTTGACAGTAATATTTCCTTTATTAACATTCCGGTAACAATGTTCTCTTTCAAATAATTTTTTCTCTTGTTGTAAAATAAGCCATAATATTTCCTTTTATGTACAGCCGCATATATTACAAATTCTTCTGAGGCATTAAAAGTAGCCTACAGCAAAACCTACAATACAGTAGAAAATAGGAAAAGAACAGTGTAAAACATACATTTTAAACCAAACACTGGCCATTCTGGACCGTTGCTTGTGATTTCCAGCATTCATATAGGCTATGTAATTTAACATCAGCATTTGATCTCTCCAGTTCATTGCATTATGAGCTTGATGTTACAGAATGTCCCTAAATACTTTCTAGTATAGCCCTCACTTGTATGTCTTAAGTTTGAGTTGTTGTTTTTTTTCTTCTTCTCTCGGTATCAGAAGAATCTTCCTCTTAACGTTTGCATCCCACAGTGTCAGACAGGCAGCTCAGTCGGTCTTTGTTGAGATTAATGCTTTGCCTTCAAACTGTCCACAGCCTCCTGCATGAAGGAAAACATTTTTTGTTCAGCACTTAATTATACTGCAGTCAGGTTCTTCAGAACAACAACTTCTGTATTTTTTTTTGTCTGTCAGTAATAATTAATGCGAAACTGGATTTGTGCTTGACTGACCTGTAGAGCCAGTTGTTTGTTTCTCTCTTGCCTCAGTTCTTCTTTTACTTCCTGAATGTCTCGCCTAATCAAAAGGGAGAGAAAAAAGAGAGGATGTAGGCATGGGTATGTTCAAATGAGTAGACTACACTCTCTGGCTGTCAGGTCAAATGAGTGACAACACTTTCTCACACTTAACTTGTCATTTTAAGAAAAACACCCACAAAGATTTGAATGAGTCTCTGTTTAAAATCACGTTGACTGATCCAAATGGGTTAAAAGTTTAGTCTTACCATCTCTCACAGGATGGATCCTGTGAGTTTTATATCAAAGCAAATGAAAAAGACAAAAGATCTTTTACAGTTGAGTCAGGTTTTTTATTTCTAGATGGAGCATGTGTGTTTACTGTTTGTATATCTCTCTTAAGTTTGGATAAAGCCTTCCTGTGTGTGCTCGGATCTACACACACCACCTATGAAGATCTGAGGAACAGGGAGTACTTGAATGTTGCAAAAATGTTACGATTTAAGAGATGCAATAGCTTGTAGGAACACTTTGGATCTGTTCTCAGGTTTAAACTACATTACAAATGAGCAGCACTCACTCATGTCGTGTTTGAAGCAGCTCCAGAGCCATCCTCAGCTCTTTGATCTCAGCCTGCAAGCTTTCCACAGTTGGCTCTTCTTCTTTATGGTTCACAGTTTTTCTTTCCACAAATACTTTGGGAGGTGTTGGTCGAGCTGGGGGAGGCGTCTTGGGTGGAAGTTCAGACTTTGAAGGAGATGGCAGGAGATTTTCTGTACCCTGCAATAATTTAGGTGCATTCACATTACACTTGATTACAGTTCTTACCATCTTATCTTATTCAAATGCATTGTCGTTCTGTTTGAGAGCACGATTTCTTATTGTTCAGATATTCAAATATTACACATATACATATCAGAATTTCTCTGATCTTCTTTAGAACTGTATTTGGATATTCAGCTGGATGGTTGGAGTTTTTTAACCCTTTCAAATCGTACGGCATCGGTTTGCACGCAAAACTTTCATTCTCAGATGTAAATCTGGTTATGGTAAAATGGTTAGAACTGATGAGAAATATGAGGTAGTTTTATTCAAGGTGATTGTAACTTTAATGCTTTAATGTAATTTCCTGTCTTTTTGTAGCTTGGCTAGGCAATAAAAGACGTGGTAGATCTAATTTTTATTCTAAATTTTTTCAAAATTAGAAAATCCCTATTCGTGAGAAAAACAGAGCAAATATTGGGATGGCTTGCAAGTATCTTCACTTTCTTATAGAGTATCCCTTATGAGTGATTACTCTCACTTTCACTGCATTTATTCTCTCACACATTTCAAGACTTTGTACCTCTGACTTTCACAACTTTCAAGTGATAAACGATTTATTTTATCTATAAATAAAACATTCATCCTGTGTTTTCGCTACATTTCACCCTGTATCTGACATAAAAAGAGGGGAAAATAAAGAGTTGGGCTACCTAGAGCAAGAAAATTATATGCACTCAAAGGAAGAAAGTTTGTGCAAATGACAGTTTGTCAGAATGCAGGTGTGAAGTTTGCAGGAAGAATAGGAGTGTGAGGGCAGAGTTTTTGAGGGGAGCATTGCGATATCTGAACAGGAAATTAGGTTTGAACTGAGTGTTATTTCATAGACACACATGCTTTGATTCATGAAATCAGAAAGTGTTACAAACTTTTTGAAAGCCAAACAGTTGATCTGTGTGGAGTTTTCTTGGTGATGTGTTTGGTTCTGTCTGGTCTGTCGCATTCTGAGCCTGTAAAAGACAAACATTTGAGCGTTAATACCAGTCATTCCCTACAACATGCTTTAGGAACTATCATTGGCGTGCAAGGCTATTTTAACAAGGTTAGTCTTTGGGGCAACTAAGTACAAACCCAAATGACACTTTAGGAAAATATTGTATTGATTTCCCAGAATGGCTTGATAACCCAGAGATGAGGCCTGAACTTGTTGCTGTGGGTGGCTCATAAAGTCGGGGCATATCTCTAACTAGTGTATTTCCTCTTGCTCTTACTCCTGAGCCCATTTCATTGCTTACATGCAAGTGCTGAAATTCTTAAGTCCTTATCTCTTACAATCATTTCTCCTGTTTTACTGCTGAACTTTAATGTGAGGTGGGTCCTGGAAGTAAGACTATATGAGCTTGTTTATCGAACAACTACCCAAAGGGAAGTTTGGAAAACATTTTCTAGAAATAACATTTAAATATGTATTTAGTTTGTTTTTTTTCATTCTAAAAATGAAACTTAAAAAGTTTGCTGCCAAACAAAAAAAAATGGACGTGAGGTAATACAACATCAGAATAAAAGATTAAGAGTATAAGATGAGAAGTTGTGGCCTTGTTTCAGTTCTCTTAAGCTGCATCTTCAGAAATGGTGGTTAACCCTACTCATATGATTTCTCAGGGTGTAATAGAAGTCTCCTTTATGTAATTTTCATGTTACTGTAAGCGAAAGCTGTCACGTTTTAGAAAAAACCAAACAAAAACTTGATGAATAAAAATGTGGACCTTACGTTTGCTGCTATGACCAGGGCTGATGGCGGTCTCCTCTGTGGTGGTTTGGCTCTGTTTGCTGTAGGATGACTCAGCTTTTCAGTCTGTACATCGATCCCATCAAACTGATCACCCCCATCCTTCACCTCTGGCGGTTTTGGTGAAACAGGAAGTGCATCGCCATTGGTTCTACTGAGTATAGAAATAACACAACATATGAAAATTAACTTGTCAGTTTTTTTTTTTTTTTGTTTGTTTTTTTTTTGTTTAAGGAAAACCTGCTAATGATATATTTTATGAAGGAAGCATCAAAATACTTTGTGACTACCTCATGATTCATGTACAGTCCATAGTTCATATTTTCAAAAGGTAAAAAAGAAAGTATTTGAATGTGGTTTCCTCTCTTCTGAACTCTTAACTGTCACAGGTGCAGGGCATGGTAGCTGAGGTCTTGAAGTCTGTTGACTTGTTTTCTGCTGTTTCAGACAAAAAAAATTGTCTGCAGACAAAAGATGGCCTGATAATGCACACTGGTACACAGCAAGCTTAGATTACCACACACACTTGACTGGCAGTTTTATTCTCAGACGCTTGCATTTGCTTACATCTGCATTTTGGCTGTGAACACCTGCTGTTGATCACTTTTTTAACACTGAACTGGCACCTGTTTAAAACAGTGATGATGATAATGTAAAAAGACGCACTACAGATATGAATGCTGAAGTATTGTTGTGGCAAGCCATCAGTCAAACAAATCACGTCTTAATTCCTCTATCACACAATCGCTCCACAAACTCTGGGCCTCACTGCTGATCCATTCTTATGCATTCTACTTTTTTTTAAAGAGGCTGATATTGAGAACTTTTGCTCATATTATATCAAAATTTAATTATTTATTTTTCCCCTCTTTATTTTTACATACCGTAGAGGAACTGCTGTTATGATACTGATGAAGCATTCATGGTGGGGTGGGAACTTGGAAATTCCAACTTTCAACTGGGCGCGAAAAATATTGAAGAAACCGCCAACGAGAAATTGGATTTTTTTACTTTGGATATAAAAACCTAAACAAAGTGCTTGTAGAACATTATTGGTTCATTTATTCATCAGCTTGGGTGAACCATATAACTGCTGATGAGAATTTGCTGTTACTTTGCTGTCATTTGTTGATTTGAAGTTGTTTGTGGGTTAAGATAAGGATGGAGAAACAGGACGGTTTCCCTCTCAGCTCCTAATCGGAATGGCTTCCTGAGTGAGACATTTTCAGACCCAGGCAGCCCCAAACAAAGTGACAGGGTTGTGTTTTATAAGAGCTTTTCACTTGGTAGGGACTTTAGGTATTTAATATATGCTCTCAAATATTTATTGCTTAACATGTCCTCTTTAAGGTTTTTAGAGAGTCCACCTGTATATAAAGACCAGGGGTGATACATGAACTATATTAATGATGCTGGACGAGGAAACCCATCCAGACACATCTGATTGGAAATTATTTTTTAAATCTCTAATCTCTTCAAGACTAGGCAATCCCACCCCCCCACCCCACCCCCTCAGTTTAGTGAGTGTGACTGTGTGTAGTTTTCTAAGGAAACAGGAAATGGGCTGCTCTCATCTGGTTTGCTCTCATCTGACTCATCCAAAAGTTTCCACTGATCCACTAAATGTCAGGCATCCTGGCATTCTTCTTAAAGGACTCCATGGTGACCTGTGGCAGCAACCAAAACCTTTAAAATCAAAAGGCTCTGTTTCTGGTGCCAGACTAAAGAGGGGAAAGTGTTCCTGACCTTTCTTTAAGGCCTTTTGTTTTAGAAAGGTTGCAAATGATTAACTATTCATTCTCCAGAGAGACTTGAGTGGCCTTTCTCTGAGATTAGTAATGGCTGAGATCGTCAGAGATTCTTTGGTATCACTCACTTTTGTAAAAACTTGTTAGGTTTTTCTTTAACTGGAGGTGGACTGGGCTTGTTGAATGATGGCAACTTGACTTTGGTTGGAGGATTGCTTCTCAGGTCTTTAGGCTCTGGTTTATCATCTATAAAATGAAAGCATCACATTATGCAACAATAGTTATTGATATTTGGGAGAAAAAAAAGTAAAAGAGTCCTCGTAATATAATTATGATAAAAGCCGTCTGCACCTTTTGTCTTTGATGGAACACCTTTTTCCATTGCTGAAGCCTCTATAGTCACTGAAAGAAAAGCAGTAATTGTCATTTTACCTTAATAAAACAAATGTTGCACTTACAATAAAATAGTCACGTTATTTTATTTGGATCTTTGACATGACAGTAGAACTATGCAACGTATGCAACAGTGATATCATACAGTGGGATTTTTGTCAGAAGAATGTTGCTGCTCAGAATTTATAATCCAAATGAAAGAAAACAAAATCCTGTTAGAAGTTATTTTAAAGTCGTGTCAAATCTGTGGCACATTTTCCAGTCTTTTTTTGTCTTTTTGTTTAACCGTATGAGCCCATATCGAGAACATTCTTCCCATAGAGCATGCATGCTCAGCAAATCTGCACCCGTTTAAAGAGGGCATATTACGCTTTTTGTTTTTTTCCTCATTCTCTCTTTTATGTTACAACTTTTTGTGCCTGTAAATGGTTTGAGGTCCAAAGGATGCCTCATTTATAGTTCAGACCTTTTTGTCCTTTATTCATCTACCTCGTTGGTTCCAAACAACCAAGTCACAAACTTGCACTGGGCTGCAAGGCCACAAATACCTTGATTACAGTGAATGCGATTTTATCTACCTTGTTACACCTTTCCTTACATTGAGTAGAAATGGATATATTTTATATGTTTCAAAAGGTAGGTGTGATTTTCAACAAGACCAATGGATGGTCATTGTCTGGACATGTGTCACTCCTGGGACTCCTATCACCCTTCGAAGGAACCTTCTAGTTGAAGCGATACAAGGTCTTTATTTGTGTGAAGAAATTATGTTCTATTAATATGCCATGTAAACGTAACGCCTGCATCAATATACTGATTAGCCATGAGGTTATTAGCTCACATATATGGCCTCTCAGCCTCAGTGCACAAACATGGCTCGTATAGCTAAAAAAAAAAAGTTTAGACCCCTGTCGTTTATAACCAGTAACATATTTGCATAATACCTGCTTAATGACTCTGAAGGAGCAGTTGCCTTGAACTTGGCAGGATCGTGTCAGGAGTTAAAACTGAGATTTTCAGGTTGAAAATGACGAGGAGCAGCATTTCAGAAAAAGTGTTTTGCTTTTTTGTTTTTTCTTTTAAACAACTTAAATCGGTAAACCTGCTCTAGTAGCTACTGCAAATAAATGTTAACCCTGTAAATATGAATAATACAGGCTCTTGAACAAAGTTTAATACCTTATACAGGTGAATGGTAAAAATTACACATCACCCGGGCACAGCAGGACACAGCTGTATCCCATAGCTCTATTGCTAAACTTCCCAACAGTCACAGACAGACACTCTGGTGCATTTTATGAAAAAATAAAGGACTTTACCTTGGAGAGCATTAGTGTTTAAAATGGGAAATCTTGAAGGACAGAAGTCGATGTGACAGAAGTCATGTGTTATTTCAGACAGATTTGGTTGAAGAACCAGGTTATAGAACTATTTCAGAGCACAGACCTGGAAGGGGAAAAAAGGCTAAATATGCTGCACTACTGTAAGAGCGCTCAAATCGCAGATGTATAAAGGAGCACTTAGAAACAGAAAGCCTACCTTGAGTGTTAAGAGCATTGTGCAATATTCCCTCTCAAGAAGTCCACAAAGCAGTAGCACCTCAAGTGCTGCTGCTTGTTTGTTGTGAAAATGTCTGTGACAGAGCTCTGCTCCAACCCCCCCACCCCCCCACCCCCGTTTCCTCCAAGACTCCTGAACTGTGTCACATGACCAGTTTAACCATCCCCCATCTCACTATAGTCTGAAACATCCTCTGAAGTTCTTGTTATTGATATTGTCGGAAAATTTGAACGTACAAGATTGGTTAGTTCAGGTGAAATAGTTGTTCTTTGTGTAGCGCTTTATTTATTTATTTTTTTGTCTTTTCTCTGTCTGGTTTAATTAGCATTTTGAACATTTTTAAGGTGATGCACATTTTGAATGATTTTCCACGTCTGAAAGACTTTAAAGTTTTTCGCGTTGCAAAAATGTGCAACTTGTGCTACAGACTGTGCTTATCAGCAAAAAACTTGAGCCACATCCTGTCTGCGGTGTTTAGATTCAGTTTCTGCATCTTGTTTCAAGATTCAACTGCACAAGATTAAACTCTTCTTTTTTTTTTAATCATGCCATTAACTTAAAAAAGAAAATTTGCCTGTAATAACTGAATACATAAATTATGACAAAAAAGCAAATCTTCCAGAAGTCATCCAGAGTTAGAAGTTTGTGTTAGTCAGACAAGTTTGTGACACAGTTTGACAAGACATGTTTCATTCAGCTACACAGTAGCCGTACTTGAAGTTTAAGGATTCCTTTCGCATCATAGAAAACATCTTGACAAAACATTTTAATTTTAAACAGATTTCTGACTAAGTGCTTACACGAGGGACTCCTACTGTACTGAAGCCTAAATGTCGTTCTAAAGTTATTTTTAAATAACGCCAACAATGTGTTTCCCAGTGTTACATTTTTCAGCGAGGAGAAGTCTTTGAGAGACTGCAGTCCTGGTTCAGTTAGTTTATTCAACATGTGCCATGGGGCAGAGAGCGTCTGCCTGTCAAACTGCCTTTGCATGTTGACTAGATGAATACCACAAGGATGTCTGAACAAACCATGCTACAGCTACAGTCACTTGTGAAGCACAATTATGCATGTACCATGTAGGATATGTTTGATCTAAAAGAGGACAGGGCTAACTCATCTTGTTCTTGATATGGATTGTCATAGAAAATTGAATGTGGAAACTTTATTAGATTCACAGAGGCTAATAAAATCCTAAAGCTTAACTCTAAAATATTGTGAAAAAATGGCAATTTTTCCAAATCGGTGTAAGGAGTACATTTTGTGAAATAGTTGCTTCTCTTGTGAAAATACTAGATCCAAAAATCTGTTTACCAATATTTCGAACAAATATAGAGAATTAAAAGGTGAAGCCAAGTACGGTTGCTTCAGTTGGTCATTTGAGAGCAATTTTCTATTCTTTTATACCACATACTGAAAAGCGCTCAAGCCAGTAATACTGCCAATTCTGTTAATGCAACAGTCCATCACAATAAAAAATGTCGGGGCTAACAGCCTGAAATCTCGAGTTCGTATTTCTGTGAATGCAAAGTGGTTCTCTTACCTTTCTTAGTGTTTGTGCGTGTAGGCGGTTGAAGTGTGGTCCCAGACTACAGGAGGAGAAACAGAAACTTCAACAGGCATGCTAGTATGTCTCCTTTTGCATTAAAGTCTGCTCTTTTCTACACACTATTTCCACAGTGGGAAATTTTCAGTGAGTAACAGCAAAACAGAGGATGTTTGAAGTCAAGTCTTAGTCATAACACAGTATGCGCTGCAGCCTTGCTAGAGTATGAGAAGCTGGCTGAAATAAACAAGTCCTTTTCATTTTAGGAATGTTTCCAAATAATAAAAGGTAAAATTATTTACAATTAAGCATGCCCAGGGTTTCATGACCATGCAGTAGCAGTGCAGTAGAATGGTCAACTTCTCTTGGCTAGGCTACAAGGGTCTGTTTGAGATCGTTTTAGTTCACTCACTCTCAGAATGTCCATTGGTGGTATCACCATGACAAAGTTGTCAGGAAAGAAGCCGCGGCGCCCGTTCAGGTCTCCCTCCCACCAGCCTTCATCATCTACTTCCTTCAGAAGGAGATTAAAGCATCACATTATACAGGCTCAAACATGACTCTGTCCTCTGGGATGGGAAATTGCTGGACAAAATGTTGCTGAAAGGTCAAGTAAAACATGGCTTTCTTGTTATCATTTATCTTTGGTTTGGGCAACTGCTACATTCATATCATGAAGGCTGTCTTCGAGTGTCAATATTTTTTAACCAGCCTGTCTGTTCAGTGTAATGCATGGAGCAAGAAGGTTTCAGAACATAAATGCAGTTGTTTGTTTCACATCTTTCTTTTTTCTTCTTACTCCAGTGTCATGACTTAATGTGAGATGTGCAATTCTCAAGCAACCAGGTGGTACAGTGTTTTACATATTTTTAGGAACTCACAGAAGCTGAAATGCTAAATAACTGCGATTGATATCTATTGTAGGTAACTATGTGTTATTCCAAATTCATATCAGCATTTTACTCAATTTGTCACATTTAGAACAAAACAACAACTCTTTTAGAGAAAATGGATTAAGAATTAAGCAAGTCTGAGTTGATTTTGGAGATGATGCATGGCAGGCAAAAAGAAACTTTACAAACCTCTATGGAGAGGAAGGGATAGAGGTTTGGGTTAGCGTATGCGTGTCTCCAATCGGGCAGCAAATCACATTTTTCTCATTTTGAAAAATTTGTTATAGGTCAAATGCTTTTAGTCATGTGACACTTTGTGACAAGGCAGTTAAATTTTCAAAACATTCTTTCATTCCAGAAATCTACATTGATCTGGGCTGAATGTCTCTCTAAATGGTGTTTTAAGTATTTTGGAGCAGATCTTCAAACTGCCTCTTACTTGGTCTGAAGTTTGCAGTGAGCTTCATATTGTCAAAATAGAGCTCATTATAGAAAACACCAAACTGTACTGTCTTCAGTACATTGTCATGCACGCACAAACATTAAAATAAACTACCATGTTCTTCCCTTTCAGATTTTAAAAAAAAAAAAAAAAAAAAAAAAAAAAGAGCATTTTTGTGTGGTTAAAATTTTGCTGTTATGTCAATTGTGTCAACCAAAGATTCTCTTAATTGCTTTATGAAAGAAGTTTCTATCTACGTGTTGTCATACTCAAAGATGTCACAGAGTGCACAGAGGCACATGGTTTCCTTGAAACCAACACAACTGGTTTGTCCAGTTGAACAATATGCTTTACTGTACTCCTAGAGCTATGTGTAAGAAAGCAAATTACACCCTGAGGGGTTTATTGTCTGTTTAAAAAGTACGTCACCAAAGGAAAACATGTGAGAAACAATTCCAGAAAGTGACAGAAGAGAATTCTCAAACCTTTCTCAGTATCATGACAACATCTCCTTTTTTCAGGTCCAACTCATCCTCTGCTTTGGCCGTATAGTCAAACATGACTTGGCAACACTCAACAGCTGAGGGGAAGTAGAAGAGATAACACGATTACTGAACTTACAGAAGATGGGCATTATATTACACGAGGGATTGGAATAGGAGGTTGCCACAGTGGTGGCCAATTCAGTCTGCCTAACAGTACTAACTCAGATAACAACTGGAAAGTGGCTGTGCCTAACAACCCAGAGATAAAAGTTATAAACCTTTAACCCTGAAGATATTTCCCTGTCTGTACTTTGAATAATCAAGATATTACAGTAAACATTTCTATTTGACCCCTCTGAAGCAAAAAGAACATGATGAACAAACAAAATCTTTTCAGCAGCTTATTTTGAGATTTGAGAGGTGTGTGAACTTACGATTTTTTGCTTTGTTCCTCACACTTGCTCTCTGTGATTTCTTTAAAGGAAAAAAAAACCAGATAAATTATATAGTAAACCATCTGTAAAGGGATGCGGACACGTGATTCTGAAAGACATACCTCCTTACTGAACATGGCATCAGATAGTTTAGGCCTTGTCTTGCCTTCATCTGTGAGAAATAAACGATGAAAGTTCATTGTGAAAGTGTGTTAAAAAGTAAAAACAATAATGTTAAAATGACTTAAGCGCTAACCTTTAAAGGAAACAAAAATTTCTTTGACGAAATTTGATGGAAATGCCCCCAGTTTGCCATTTTTCAGCCCCATCCACCATCCGTCTTCAATCTGTCATATAAGAAATAAGTAAGAACAGAAACGGGTCAATCTTTTACTGAAAAGCATCATGGAGCCACTTTAGCATTTTTAATATCCTGTATGTATTGCAGCGATTGAAATCTGCTTGTGCAAAATGTCTATCAGAGCTTGTTAGTTCAGTTTTAGTAAGGCTGTCATTTTAAACCACGAGGAAAAAATTCTTCTTTAGCCTTGCCGGTAATTGAAAAAAGAGTCGGCCAATAAATACCAATGAAAGTTGGCTGAGAAAATGCTTCTGCTACGCCCTGATTTGAATATTGTGCTTGTGCTGTTTTGGCTTCTGGAACTGGCTACTCGATGTCTTTTTTTTAATTTTCCCTGGACAACTAAATGGCTTTTTTTTCCAGCCACTAATCAGCTGTAGTTAGCTGGCCAAGAAAATCTAATCCCTGTTTCTTCAAAGCACTTGAGACAGGATGAAAGCGATGAGACCTTTTTACCTCGCTGATGATCTCTATTGTCTCTCCAAGAACCAGCTCCATCTCATCCTCATTATGGGGAGTGTAAGCATAGGCTACCTCGCATTTTCTTATCTGTTTCATCTTCTTTGCTGAAAAACAAGGGGTCAACAGTTAACGCACATTAAGAGACTGATGTAAAGTTCATAATCCCATCCCTCACAGTCACCGTTTGTTTTTATCTGCTCAATTTTCATGCAGTATATTTAGGCTTTGTGTGACCAGGATGTGGTGAACGTATATTTACAGTCGGCTTGCTGACTTCACTATTTATGAGTACATGGACCACAGTAACCACAAATTTAAACACCTTTGTTTTTTTTCTTTTTAAAGATCACGCTGCGCTAGAAACTCAAACCATCATAATTGGCAAATGGCTTTGTTAAATATTATAGCTGACTTGAATTGATGAGTGTTTTGCTTAAAGAATAAGTCAAATTAATTGCAATTAAGGGTTTTATTCACAATATTTGGTAGCAGAAATCATTCTTCCTGGGTTCAAATTGTGCATCATTTGTAAGGTATGTATTGTCTTTCTGAATTTTTAGATAATGGCAGGTAGAACATAAAGAAATGATCATTTAAAATTATACTTTTTCTGAAACTTCTTGGTTCCCTCTTGCTGTTACCAATCAAATACACTGGCACCTCCTGCAATGAAAAGCCAAAAACGAGACCTATGTAACTGACATGGATGAACACAAATGTGCATAAATGGGCAGTAAACACTAAAAACATAGGCAGACCTTGACAAAGTTAGCAGGGAAGATGCCTCTTATCCCCCTCAGCTCCCCCTGCAGCCATCCATCCTCACTGGCCTTGCTGACGTTTTTGACGACATCCCCCGTCCTCACTGTGAGCTCGTCACCCATGGTGCCCTCAAAGTCGATCAGTACCAGCACCTCTGCAGTGCATCCATACATGGGGCAGAAAATTAGATGCTTTGCACAAAGATTGCTGCCTCTCAAGTGGTGCATCTTGACATTTCATGATCAAGACAAACCACAAGCAGTGCAGGCTATTCTGAAAGAGACCGGCTTGGAGTGACAGACCAACTTGACAGTTTTCCTTTGTCACCAGTCATTCCTGACTTGTACAAAAATATGTTTCGTGCCAGAACTTTTAACGCCTTACAGAGCATATTAAGGAAAGTCAGCAAGGGTTCAGTTAGAGTTAAAAAAATATCTCTGAATCTTTAATAAAAACAAGCTTACCAACAATATTTCAACAAACGCAAATATGTATGCACAGTGGTATTCATACACAGAGGCTTTAGTTTTGTTAGCATTTCAGATTAAAATACGTATCAAATCGGAAGTATTTCTAGCAGGTGTAAAACAGCTAATTTCTATCAACACTCAGCTGTTTTGCGTTTTAAAGTTAACCTGTGTTCAAAAATAGATCCAGCTGAGGATCAAAATATAAAGAAATGTCCCCAGTATATTAGCAAAGCCGACTCACCCATGGTATTTTTTTCTTTGTTCTCCGTCTGATTTCAAAGTGTAATTCCTTCACAACACAGCAAACAAACTCTCAAGAAGAAGGAGAACTGAAAGAGTGGTTATGTTGTCTGACTGACTGAGAGATACGGAGGCCAAGGCCCTTCTTCCTGCTTGTCAAACATTAACATTGAGCAATTTTTCCTGCGGCTAGTCATGACAAGTTAACAGCAAGGAGTAGGCCGGGCCACAATGTGCTGAGAGTGTGAGAGAAGGAGGAGAAAGTTTGAGAAAAACAGGTACGACAGGTTTGCTGTGGGGAAACAAAGCTCAAAGTAAAGTGGTTCAGGACAATAAGTCACTTTAGCAATCAAATTATTAAAGCACAAAAGTCTGAATGAATAATTGCATTTCATGTCCAGTGTATTTCCATTTATTTTATCTTCTCTAATGGTCCCATTTCTATTGAATTTAAACCCACTTGTACAAGCACAAAAAAATGTCATAACATTTATAGTCTGACATGCTAAAGTATAAAATAAAGCTGTACTTCAGCTGCTTTTTATTGAATGTAGTTACACAGATCTTTTCCCCATATAATACCTCATCATGCTTCGTCATGAGATAAGGAGACTTCTTTGAGTTAAGCACTTCCTCCACTTCACTGTTGAACGCTTGCAGTTGGTCATCTGACATTTGACATTTTGGTCTTTTACACTGTATGTATCATACACCGTATATTGAACAGTAACAAATTATTTATCGGTTTATTCAGGGTAACCCTAAAATTTCAGAGGGTGAACGTTTCTGGCCATGTTGGCCAACCTGTCTAAGAACTAATTGTAAATATTGTACTTTGCATTTATCTTTTGTATATTATTGTAACGTAGAATATATTTTACATTAAGTATGCCATCAGTTCTTCTATCACAGATGAAAAGCAGCAATAGACGGTAAGGTGGAACTACTTCTATATAGATAGGCAGGGATCTGGCAATTCTAGACGAAGAAGACCACCTGTTTCCTTAAAGAGCGATGCTCATTTAGATGGTCAGACTGGCACTGAATATGTAGTAGAGGTTTTTAGGTGTACATTTTTAATCATTGTCATTTTCTTCAATGGTTTCTTGGTTTTTGTTTGAAAAATCTCTTATTGGTCTGATTCAATAAAAGAAGCATGAAGGCGATCATTAAAGTAATCAGCATCTCTTTAATTTACAGTCTCAAAGAAAAAATAGTTACAACTAACAAAAAAAAAAAAAAAACAGTATTCCTATGATCATCTTTAAACAGCTAAATGGAAATCTCAATCAAGTTGGCCTGTATTGTAAAAGTAAGACCAGTTAAAACAAGGCACACAAAAGACTAATTAAATTGTATCTCAGGCAAATTACATCATTATCTTGTATCTCGACCAGATACACATGTATTCGAAGTCATATTGTCGTTGTATTTGTTACAAATTACAGACTACACTTTTTCAGCTGTTTTTTTTCAGTGATATGGTAACAATGCTGCACACAATTCACATACTAAATCATTACAAACACCCATAGAAATACTTCAAAGTCTGTGGTAATCAATACAAACCATCTGTTACAAAGGAAATCAAACTCCAGCCTAGCCAAGTACAAAAACTACAATGAAGATCTACGGAGGGGAAAAATGTCATTTCTGGTAGTATTATACATTGAATCGGCATCAAAAGGTCAAGCAAAAGCTATTGTTAAGGAAAACAAAATGTCTGACTGTAAATGTTTTAATGAGCATGTTAACCCTGCAGAGTTGGTCCCCTTGATGGTCATACTTTTTTTTCTTTTTTTTTTTCTTTAATGACAACATAACATGGGCATTACAGTGTGCTGACTGCTGTCATGTTGATCCAGATGAGACGCATCTTTCAGGACTAATGGATGGGGCACTGATATTGTAAAAAAAAGTTTGCAGTAAATAATTTTTTTTTAACTTTCACAAGTATAAGGCACAATCTGATTGTCAATCTGCAGTTAGTTTCTCATCCTCCTCATCTCAATGAGAAATGTCTAAAGTATTACAGAAATGCTGCTTGAAAGAATTAAAATCGAAAGGAAAGAAAATTTAGAAAAAAAAATGTAGATCAACTTTCATAAATGCCTGTAAACAGTGCTTCTCCTAGTCACAATCTGTATCCAGGAGATGGTTATTATGTCAAGTCTAAGTAATAAACCTGCCCTGAAGACTGATGCAATGGTTTTAAAACATTTCAATCGGCATTTATTAAACCACTTTTCCTGGATGAAATCATTTATTCAGATCCTATAACAACACCAAAGTCTCTTAAGATTTTCAGCGGACTGCTTAAGAATTCTCCCCATCGATTTCTGCCTTTTTGTGGTCCTGCTCTGCCTCCGTCCCCTCCTTGCCACTGTGCTCCCGGTTGTTCTGGAACTTATCAAACACCCATTTGGAGCTATTCATGGTGGCGTTGCCAGTGGCTTTGCGGACAATGAATCGTGTCCTTCCACGGGGGAGGCTTCCCTGTGCTCCCTCTCTGTTGTCCGTCCACTTGCACTCAGACTCTCCATCTCTGTCATCATGCTAAAGTTTAAAAGAAGCAAAGATGTGTCAAGGAAACGAGAGAGGTTCCACAAGACACCATGGGGCTGGTTTTAATCAAACTAGGTTTTAATCAAACTAGGAATACTCCTATTCCATAAAGAAAAAGAGCAGACCTACCAAGTAGTATTTTTTGTTCTTGGGAGTAAACTCTGGGTCCCAGTCTTCACTTTTTGGATCTACTGCCACTTTCACAGGGTTAGTGTGTGAACTGTTTTCCTGATAACTCACTTTGTTCCAGCCTCTTCCACGGATTCGTATTTGCTGTAATTAGGAAAAAATATAAGAAAGTGAAAAAGAGAGATGACACAGGGCAAACTGAAAAAAAATTAAGCCATGCTTCTATTAAACTCACAAATCCCCCACGCGACCATCCTCCTTCAGCCGGTCTCGGTGACTCTCTTTGACTCAGCCAAGCCCTGTCATAGACTTCATCTTTTGACTCAGGCTTGTCATGAGGTAAACTTTCATCTTTATGAGATTTGGAAGATGAGGAAGATGAGGATGAACTGGAGCGAGAGCGCTTTTTATCGCTTTTCCTACCAAGGGGAATGAAAATCCTGTCATGCCCAGATATTTATGTTGCAACCTATGACAATAGAACTATTCAAATTAATTACGGAAAGTTTCAATCTTTTAGGTAGGTGCACATACTTCAGTCTCTTGCAGTATTTGGAGACATTTTCCTCGGATCTCTCCCTGCTAAAATCTGGGGAACCTTTCATATCTCTTCCCCGATCCTGATTATAATCTCTTTCATGGGTGGAATATTTTTTACGACGCTCTATGTCCAAACGAAGGTCCATTGGGTCACCCTTCACTTTTTCCCCAACATCCTGAGCAAATCAAAACACAGAACACAATGTCGTGGACAGACTTTGAATTAGCATTTAGACTCCATGAGTCAGCTCTCTGCCAAGCTGGTGTGTAGACTAAATAGAGCGGTCCATGGGAAAAGGGGAGAAACCTGTTTGACAGCCAACTGGCCAGAATAACACCGAGCCATTCTGGTGTGAATTTTCCAGTGCAGTTAAAGGGCCAAAAATAGCAGTTTAACCTGTTTTAAAGTATGTCCTGAACAATTCTCCAAAGCACATGTTTACACAATGATTTATTTTTTAGCCTCCCAGGCAGCTATTTGATAATGATATGAAAATCAACTAGAAAAAACTTAAGATTTACCTTGGCTAAACATTCCATCACCATCGACAAAACACAACATTAGGGTAAACAAAAAGGTGGGCACTGATGAATTTACTGCTTCAAGCAATTGTAAGTTGATTATCCTACCATCCTAATACATTAAAGAAACTACATTAGCTGCATGGAGGGTTGGAAAACAGACTTAAAACTTTGAAAGATGCTTTGGGAGATATACCAGTTTGAATGCACTGTATATGTATTTGGCCAAGGTAAGCAAAACCCACCAGTATGGCTTATCGGCAAAGGTGAGAAACAAGGAAATCTGATTGTTCATGCTGATTTAAATTTACTTGGTTCTTAGTAATGTTTGCTCTGTGTGTTCAAAAGTTGACTTGATGTGTCCATGTGAGACAGAGAAGTGCTATAAAGGATGATTCAGAATGTTAAGCATGTAGATGAAAGCACATGTGCATGAAGTGCTTGCTATTGGTTATTTCCGGTCTTTTTTTATTGTTATCAATTTTTTGTTTTCTTTTTTCTTTTAGGTAATACTTACGAAGATATTTGTTAGAGTCCTTTGGACAGCTTTGTCACAGAGGCTTCCATTTCTGACCATGTTTGATTTATTTGGCCTCGGTCAAGCGTTTGCTCACAATACAAACAATTTGCCACGTGAGGCGATACAACAAACAACAAAGTCAAAGAGCCTTTTTTTTTTTTTTTTTCATTTCTGAGACTTCGACCATCTCCCCTCATGGAAAGCCACAGGCAGTCTAAAGGCATCTGGCTCATTCGCTTCTTTGCTGTTGTTTGTCCAACATATTTCATACTGCAAAGTGTTCAGTCACCTTGTAAGTGCCATCCTCTGAGCTTTTCATCGCCTCATAAAGTTGAGGGTGTTTCTTAAAAGCACTTGGTGAAACATCAATTCGCCTGTGAGAAAGAAACACAGTTTAAACAAGAGAATTAAGATGTCACATGATAAATAGCCATCCGTCCAAAAACCAGCCAAATAAGAGCTACACTGTACTGGAGAGGCTACATAATACAGAGAAAGAGGAAAGAAAAACTGCGGGCAAAATAAAACTGACCTCCACCAAGCATGAGAACTAATAAGCCAAGATAGCCTGTTGATTATCAGATAGGAAAGGTGAAAGAAATACCTGAAAGCTGTTAAAAGAAGACGTGAAGCCACAGCACACTGAAGGTGAGAGGGTCACTCAATCAAGGCGACTCTACCTGTGTATCTCTGGGCTTTTTCTTGGCTTCATCATTTCCTTCTCTGCAGCTTGTCTTTGGTACAAGGTGAATCGCTCATTTAGAGTCATGCCAGATGACTGAAAGTGCTGGGCTGAGAGAGTAAACGATAAAACATAAGATGCTAAGGCTACATCTGGATTTCTGTATTAGGCTGTAGTGGATAATGCTGCCTTTACTTCCATGTGTTCTGCATTTTCTTAGCATGTTCTGCACGTTCTTAAAATATCATATGCTGCTTCTTTTTTCTGAAAAATGTAGTGAAGCTGTAGTTTGCCACTGACCGAAAAGTTTATTTGTTCATGATTTGTGATGCAAATAAAAGTGTGTGCATTTCTAAAGCATTTATTGCTTTGTTCATTAGCAGAAAAGCTGCATAAATTATGGCGAGACACAGTGTATCAACATACGACTCACCTTTGATGTGGTGAACGATGGCGACAATGTGTTGAGCAAACAGCTCAGAGGGACTCCTCTGTGACGGAGCAGTCTGAACGTGCTGAAAGATTGAGCGAAACTCCTGATCCTTTTTTGAGGACTGCACAAGGTCCTGAGACAGCTGCCGCTCTTCAGCTAAAATATCTGACGAGCTGAAATGATAATAAATATCAATTATTATCTCCCATGCTCTTCTTTATAACAAAGTAGGTTGTAATATTGTTGTTCAATTACAACCCTGTTTCCAAAAGAGATGGAACGTTGCATAAAAATGTAAACTGAAAATAGAACGAATGATATACAAATCAGTCAAAGCTCATCTGTACTTGGAATAAAGAAAGGACACTAAATTTAAGTCACTGAAATTCAACACCTACTGTTTTTTACTGAAAAAACCTGAACATCTCATAAATGATTAGGTGAACTGTTAAATACTCAAATACATTACTGGGTATAACAAGAGCATCCCAGAGAGTCCTCAGTCTGTTAGAAGTGAAGATGAGGTGGACACACCGTTCTTTTGTGGAAATCACTGGGCAGGCTAGTAGCACTTCTGAAAAGCAGTATCAGTGATCACTGATAAAATGTGTTCATTGCTGCCTTCTCTGGGCCACATCTCATTTAAGATGGAGGTGAATTGGAAAGCTTGAGTCGTCAAATATTTTTATAGTCTTTTTGGAAATCATGGATACCAATCGTCCAGGCTAGAGTGGAGGGTGACCATCTGTTTTGTTGTCAGCGCACAGTTCCAAAGCTGTGTGATGGTATAGTGGTGCACATCGCATGGGTAACTTGGACACCTGTGAAGGTACCATTAACACTGAACAAAATGTACATGGTCGGAGCAACATATGCGGCCATCTAGGCCAGTAGGGAAAATAATATGGTTTACAGTCTAGAGCTGTTTGAGTAGCTATCGACGTGTTTTTGTTTAAACTGCACAGATCTACTGTTGAGAGTAAGACAATCAAAGTTAATGCATTGTCCTGAATTAAAACATCATGACGTCCAAAGATGCTCTTCTTGTCCAAATTTGAGCCGAGTTAGAAATGTGTCAAAAGGGACGCCTCAACAATTTCTACTGCAGACGACAGTCCAGTGGTACCAGTTTACTTGGCGCTGCACTGCAACTTTCTTGGGAACAGGGTTGTAGATGACTTTCAAACACTGAATACTTGAAATTATTAAATTATGCTCACCTCATCAGGCTTTCTCCAAGGAAATCCATTCTTACATTAACTTTTGCTTCTGGTTTTCTTGAGGACATGAGAGGTGAGCCCTCTCCTCTCATCATAAACATCTCTCTGTCAGAGTTCCGCCTTAGTAATGGTGCAGAAGATGGGACAGAGGGAGAACTTGTCAACCTCCTTGTTTTACAACTCATATCTGGGGACAATTCTTCAAATTTTTCTGTTAACTCCCTCTTAGTGAGAGCAGCAGGGATATCCTTTCGACTGAGATGTGTCTCCCCTGCCATGGCATCAAGTTCACCATTAGCAAACTGCGAGTAGGCTGCATTCTGCCACTTGCCAAAGCACTCTTCAAAGAGTTTGTGGGCTGAATTAGTGACCTTGCTCTTTGGCTTAGCTGTCTCGTCACCATTGTACCAGCCTTTAAGTGATTTTGAAGGAGGCTTGGTGATCATCTCATCCTCTTCCTCCCCCTCAGCAGACAGAAATGGAGAGGCTTTCAAAAAGCTGCTCAGAGACACCTCATCATCGATGTCCTCACCGTACTTTCTTGACACTGAGTCAGAGATAACTGCTGATGCTTTGCTATTTACATTCCCTTTTTCCATATCCACATCCTTAGTTTCTGTGCTGTTGCCATTTTCCCGAGCAGATTTGGCCTTTTTGTTTTGCTCCTCCAAAAACCTGAACAATGAAAAAAGAAAAAGAGCTGTATCTAACGGGGTATGATGCTTGAAAGACAAACAACTGCAGTAGTTTAAAACAACAAAGTATGAGAATTAAGTATTTTTTTATGCACACATTTTTATTTTTATAGTGCACACTGTAATAAGAGCCACAGTTGAATTAAAACTTAAATAGAAATGACAAAATGACTGTGTGGTTTAACAGAAGAAACAATCACCAATTTATGGATTACGAGTAAAATTGGCCTTACTTCCTAAAGGCAATGGAGATTGCCCTTTTATCTCCATCCAGGTATTCCTCAGTTGAGAAGAAGTCAAAGCTGGAAAGCATTGGATTGAGACCTTCATGTGAGGGCTTTTTTGCTGAGGATGTACCACAAGCTTTCTGCCATGTGGGGGCGCCATTGCTGGTGTCATTTGTGACTTTAGAGGAACTAGACTGACTAGTAGTTTGGCTACCCTGGCCAACAGTAAGGTTAGAGCCAGCAAGGGGACTGTTTTTCTTCAGACTGCTGCTGCATTCCGTCAGGCTGTGCCAGCTCCCCTCAGTTTTCCCACCGCCTGCACCTTCTCTAGCATCTGCCAGTAACTCAACATGCTCTGCTGGCTCCTCATCTACGCCTCCTTCCTTTTGGACTTCCTTGGAGACTACTTGCTCCTCTTTGACATCTTTGGAGTTTTGGTTAGCCAGCAGCGAGGCTGGCCTGCATTTGGGGGAGGAGGAGTGTGATGAGGAGGAAGAATGCTGTGAGTGTCTGGATAAAGGAGAAGAGGATCTGTCAGAGCGGTGAGAGTGAGCCTGGGGAGGGCTTCCTGAGCGTTTCTGCAGGTTGTGCGATCGTCCTCGTGAGTGGTTAAACAACTGCTGTTGCTGCTGCTGTTGTTGCTGTTGCTGGTGCTGCTGTTGCTGTTGCTGTTTCTGAGGATGCTGCTTATAATTCTTCCAGTTAGGGCGATAGTAGTTGTTGTTGTTGTAGCCGCCACCCCCACGCTGGTATCGTCCACGAGGAAAATGGCCCCGTCCTCGGCCCCTGAAGTTGTAGGGCCTCCGGAAGCCGCGGTGGTAACCCCGGAACTCCCGGTTGTTCTGGTATCCCCTCGGATATTTCTTCTCTCGGTTATAAAATGGAGAATGAGACCTTGACCGAGACCTAGAGCTATGAAAAATGCAGATAAAAAACAGCATGTGGTGATATTCAAAATAGTTGGTTTCAAAGCATTTCTACCAGGGTGCACCGCAGAAAAATGAAAGGACAATTTATTTAAGCCTTTAATTCTACAGCAATAGCATCCGTGAGCTCTGTTATTTTGTGGAGGTATTTTGGTGGCATGATTCAGGTCAATTTGTCACTGCAAACCAAAGTTTTTATATGAGATCATATTGATGCTATGTCATTGTTATCCTGGTCTCTTCCAGGAAGTTGCTGCTCCATCTATTGGGTACAAGGGATTACTTAATGGTTTGAAGGTTAGGGTTAGAAAACCACAGGATGTGGCCTTCAAAGTCACAATAACTCAGTCTATTTCAACACCTATGGAAGACAACATGTTATGCCTAGTATTTGGTGTAACATGTTCAGCTGACCCAGATGAAAGATGATAATCATAATATCTTTGATCATGGCTAAAAAGCTGTAATCATATAAGACGGTGAGAGACGTTCAAAGATCACTGTTTTAATGGTCTTGTGACCAAAGACAGCCAGAGACAAATTTCTGATCATGTCAGAAATTCAAGACGATTGTCCTCCGTTGTGACTGCTACTACGACCTACATCTACGAAGCATCCAACTGGAATGTAGCATGGAAGAATATCTCTATCAATAGTGCCATGGAGTAAATTGAAAACAAACCCAAACAGTGCAGATGGAAGAGAAATAAGTAAAATCTAACTTGTGGAATTTAAACAAACAAATTTTCCTGAGGTGTGGCAGCAGAAGCCTTGTGTGTATGTGTCATACAGTTTATAACATGACTGTGCCAATACGGGAACAGCTTGGAAAGAAATAGCAGAGGAGTTGTAGCTCCCAGATGAGTACCAAACGAGCAAACATATTCACACACATTGTAGTAAACAGGTTTTTTTTTTCAGTCATCAGCTCATAGAGCCTACATTTTGAAAATGTCACTCTGGGAATCTGTGCTGCTCTTAAAGGTTGATGGTTCAGCAGGTATTGTCATCATACCATCTTCATACGTCACACATTATGCAAATTATTAGAACTAAGAAGTCAAGAATTTGTATGTCTTGTTAGCCACCTTTAGGCAGCACTTTTCCTCCATCGTCCTCAAAACACCAAATAAGGGAATATCTTTTGGAAGAATGTTCAGTTCCTCTGTTAGAGTTCCAGAGACTTATAGAATCATTGCCAAGGTAAACTGAAGCTGTTCTTGCTGTGGTGGCCCCACACTTTGTTGCTTTTCCCCTTAAATTTGTCATCTTCTGCAGGTTGGACATAAATAATTTCTCAAAGAAAATAAACATTAAAGTTTTCCACAATGACACAAATCCTGCCTAATCGGTCTGTGGGTCAGCCTGTGAAGGACTAATGCCAAAATAACAAATGTTTAGCACATGGAATAATGGTATAGAATAACAAACACTGGGGAATTAAAACCAGACACTCATAGAACTCATGCAACATATAGACTAAGATGGAATGCATGATAAACTATCTAATTAGTTATATCCAGTGGCTAAATGTCAGCTCAGAGTTTCAAAACACACATTAGTATGAAATTTTCTGATGAGCCTACTCAGGAGTTTTGCATGAAGAAAAGCAGAGATTCCACAGGGTGGTGATGAGCCAGGGTGCAGAGTCAGACTCCTCCACACGGTGGCTCTGCTGCGCTGCTGTAAATGCAGCTCTCTAACCTGAACATTCAACACAGTTTTTAGCTCATATCATGAAACGGTATGTTCTTCTGCTCCAAATATCAATGATTTAATCAAATCATTGTGGTCTTTTAAGGTGGAACCACATTTCAGCATCATGTCTGCAACTTTCTACTGGTATATCTTAAGATTAGGACAATTTCAAAGCTATAAGCAGACATCTCACTAGTTGGGTGCAAGTATGAATTCTTCAAAGAAATCTCCAGCTACTTTTATGGAACTAGAATGAGAAGTAACAGCAAAGCATGTCCGCATTAAAAGCCCAACAGAAAGTATAACTTTACAGAACTATAGCTGTGTAAAGAAATGCATGCACAATTCTGCAGAACAATATTCTAAACTGAGAGAACAGAGCAGTGCTAAAGTACAAGCAAACACATTATAAAACCACAAAGGAGCTGAAAAAGCACATAACTCACCTAGTTTGTTTTTTCATTGGAATACAGAGCAACAGAGACTGCAGCACACTAAGCAGCACTACACACTCACAGCTACCGATAGATACTCTGGACAGCTCTGGTGGAGCAATGAGTCACATGGACCGTACAAAGACAGAAGAAAAAAAAAAAAAGTACTTGAATCCTTTGGCTCTATGTTTTCCACTTACAAGCGCTCTTCAACAACCGTAAGGGGAGCTTTCCTAAAGACTTAGTCGGAAATTATCAGTCTTTCCCACCAGAGTTTTGAACATATTTGGCTTTTTATCTTGCTTCCAGTTCCAGCAAGACACATTGTAGCTTGTATGTATGTGAAAAAGTTGAAAAGCAAAGCACCAACTTGTGTCCCACTGAATGCTTCATACTTCTGTAGACTGACATATATTTAATTACTTGCTGTGGTGACAGTGTTATAAGCGTAAGATAGTGACGGTGGGAAGGGAGAGTTTAATGTTCACTGCATCGTGCCAACTTTGACAACCTATAAATATGTCCACCCTTCAGACTGCGTCACACAACCACCTCTGACTACATTAACAAATGTAACAGAAATATTTCCAGCGAAGAAAGAAAAAGAAAAAAACGTGTTGGGAGTATTTTTTTCTCAGTTCAACATGTTGGCGGGGAATTTTCTAATAGCTGTAGGAAGAAAAAAACATTTCTGTGCATCTGTGATCTTGTTTTCAATATTCATTTGTAACAATCTGCTTCGATGAACTTAGGCAAATGTTTTCATTCACGCTCTCCCAGTTCCGGTGCGTGTTACCACAGAACTCATTTTCACATGTACAAGGTGGCTTCAGGAAGAGTTAACCGTGACATTCTTTCCATGTCTCTTCTTTACACTAATCTTAATATGAACTGCGACACTGCCAGGAAATTGTCTACCCTGCCATTTTATTGCTATGCCACAGTCATTCTGCCAGAAACGGCAAAGTCATCAGAGAAACCTCACTATTTCTTCAAAACACGCACACCCACACACTCCTCAGACTGGGCTCTTCTACTGAAGCAACAAAGAACAAATGTTGCCCTCTTAATTAAAACTTGATAGATATTAAGATCTGCCCCTCAGGTTAACTAGCGCACAAATGTTTTCCCATAAAGCTTATCAAGCATGGCTTGCCTAAAATATCTCAGCAGCATCAAAACCCTTTCTAAAACTTAAATTTCCTCTTTAACTAAAGACTTTAACTCCGGAGTTTGGTTAAGAGTCAAATCCATTATTATGCAACAACAGCTTTGCCTATTCAAATTCAAGCCAAACTAAAAGATAGGACAGGATGAGTTCTGTGGCATTTGGAAGATGGGTATCTATAACACAGCTAATTTGGATTCTACATCCAATCCCTTTAAGATTAAATAAAAAGTATTTCACTGCATTTAGTGAAAAGTGGCATGAGTTTCAAGCGATGATCATTGTGTGAGCACAGTGAGGCTGAGGTTGGCTTGATGCGCCTGTTTTTCATCTTAACATGTAATTACTCATACTTAATCCCTCCTGTTGTTCCTCTTAGACCTATGTAAAACCTTGTAGTCTGTAGCATGTAGTCATCTTCAACAATCAAGTAAAACACTTTTCATCATAGACACAAACACACAACACGGCCAATAGATCTTTCAGAATGGAAGCTTGTTCATACCTGTAACGATGCTTCCTGGACCGCGAACGGGACCTGGAGCGACTTCTGGAGCGAGATGTGTAGCGTGATCTAGATCGGGACCTCGAGTGGCTCCGAGATCTCGAGGCAGATTTTGTGGATCTGGACATCACTGCACGCAGCCCACCTCAAAACTGTCACACAAAAGTTTCATACAGCCGAGTTAGGATTGTGTTACGGCACGTGGGTTTGAACGAAAACCTCAAAATGAAAAGTTTAGATCACCTATTCAAAGCACTGGCTGCATGGAGAAGACATTTAATCTGCATGAGCAAAATAAAATAAAAACGGCTTTTAAGAGGAAAAAAAATCGATCCCTGAAATAAAACATCGAACGGAGATAAACCAATCCAATATGTGCTTCAAAATAAGTTGAGCATAGAAGCACAACAGCTGTCAGAAGGAAGGAGGCAATGTGTAGTGTAGGGCATCCAAACAGAAGCAGTTTTATTTAGTCACTGATCATTTGCATAGAGGGCTGTCTCCTCTCAGTCATCTGACTTTGTCTCCTGAGTCCACAAAGAATAATGACACAGTACAAAATACATGATTGTTTTTATATTTTGTTCAAAACTGTAGAAGATGCAGAAAATAAGCGTAACAAAGGTGTTTGCAGAAAGAAGGCCAAAAAAGTGTCCCGTTCAATACCGTGTCCTTTGAGTTTGTCTCAAATGAACACAGCTAGTCTTCTAATGATTATCCCATATACATATAAAATGCGTCTCTCCAGTCTTCTCCAGCCTCCTCACTTGGATATCCACTGCATGTTTTTTAGAAGACCAGTGACGGATGTAATATGAAGAAATTTTAAATGAGAAAGCGTGAAAATGTTTTCACACACAAACTGTTTTGAGGAAGTAATGAAAGTTACAGCACACAAAAAGCAACTCAGTTCTTCAAATACAAAACTACTTTAGTCTTTTTTTTTTTTTTTTTTAGCACAGTCTACAAATGTTGGGAGTATTTGTTGAAATTCCAAGGCCGAACTAATCTGAGCAGCGGTTTTTTCTTTTTTCTTTTTCTTTTTTTTTTCTTTGTCAATTTGGATAAAAACGTTCCCTGCTAAACCAAAACCTGACAAGGCCAAAGGTAAATGTTTAAACTTACCCATCACCCCCGTTAGATTGATGGTAAAGAATCCAGGATGCTCTGGGGCAATATTAAACAGGGACATTTGCTTTTGTGGTTAATAATCTGCCGTGAAGCATGCTACCTAACGTTTCTCCTCGGAGTGTAAGCTCTTTGCACACAAACGTCGGCATATTTTCAACTTCAAAGGATGTTTCTTCTGAACTCCCCCAGGACTTGTTTTGTATGTTCTGAAATTGTATCAATACAGTACTATAGTAAGTGTATCTATCTCCTGTCATGATCTACAAGATCTACAATCTATCCTGTAACATATGATCTTGCAGAGTATGTGAAAGCTGGGGATCAAGAAATTGATTTCTTTATATGAGAGCCGTCTTTGGGGACTTTGCTGGGAGGAAATTGCCGAGTGCACACTAGAGGGATTTCTAACAGCACAACCAATTGCACGGCGGTCCCGTTGTGCATCCTTCCAACTATTTTGGACAAAATTGGAATGGATCCATTTTCCCCAGCCTCCACCTCGTGCTCAATGAACTTCCCACTCTCCTTATTCCTGGCAGCTTGTTGTTTTTGGCTTTCAGAACATAATTTCCTGAAGGTCCAGCCTTAACAGACCGTCACTTTAGCTCACTGTGCACATGTCAAGACTGGCATTCAGATGTGGCCTTTTCCAGCAGAAGGTGAATAAAGGGTGAACTCGATAACTCGTGACACCAGCCTCTTAATTTTGGCTTTATGAATTGGAGGATGTTAGCCTTGTAGGCAGCTCCTGAGGAATACTTTTAATTGTAGTGGATTGTTTTTAATTAGTTGTAGCAGCTGTAATTAAATGTGCAAAATAAACATGTGTTTCAGATGCCTGAAAATAGTTACTTTGAAACTTTGGAGTGGGCGTTAGCAGAAACTATACACTAAACAGTTACAGCATGCAAAGCTATGCTAAAGCTGGCTTTATGACTGCTTTATTACCACATCAGAACCTAAATTATAGCAAAATGTGTGGCTAAGTGTAGTATCCAAGCAAAACGCTGTTTGTGCCTGTCGTGGATATTATTGAATGGTGAGCCCATTTGTAACACTTGACTCTGAATGCTTGATTGATAACCAGCTGCAGCTGTCTTTGCTTCTCGCTGTGTGGTCGGCAGCCTAATCACTGACATTTCATCCTCTCAGAGAGGCTGTGGCGAGCTTTGTCTTTGATCACTCACTACTACTGTACAATGCCTGCACAAATATGCCTAATGACACATACACTCAAATGTAAAAAGGGGCTTTTATAACTTTTCTTGTCCCACATAATGTCCATTTTTCTAATTTTCCCCATGTCCTAACACTAACCCTTTTGCTAACCGCATGGATGTTTCCGTGATCTAGTAATTATTAGTGCCAGTGTACCTGTTTCATCTAAAATCTTGCTGGTTTCAGTCCACAGATTTATCGCTGGGTGATTTTTCTTTTTTATGTTATTTATTTTAATTTTTGTTTTTAGAGTTGGGCATTGACAGCATCATAACAAGAAACAGCAAAGAATACTAGTTATACAATTACATTTAACCAAATGCTTTTCACATCAGCTTTTGAAACTAGTACAGTGAACTGGAACAGCGTGTGGAACTAGAAAAGCAGGTCTACAACATACAGTAGCTAGAAAGAAAAAAAACAGAAAATAACCCAGTATGGGGAATAGATGTCTCTGAAATCAGAAGAAAAAACAAAATAGCAGAATCAAACAGAATGTTCAAGGGGATGCATTCGGACACACTCGCACACCTAATTAAGACTCCCCTTAGAGCAGACAACGACAGCTGTGTAATCCTCATCAGCTGTTTATTTCATGTAACAGCAAAAGCGGCTCTGATCGACAATGGTCCTGCAACTTGATCCACTGCTCAAAGCGTTAGAGAAGAAACGCTCCACTCAATCAACCGCCCTATCATTAAGACCGGGATGCCACAGTGGCAGCTGGAATCACACTTGCTATCTATATGTGCCCCTGAGACACCCTGCTTGCTATTTCAGAAAAGCCACAGCAACTGTCATTGACACAATGTTTAGTTACTGAAATGTAGTGGACTGTCTTGGTATTCCCTCAGTATGCTTCACATGCATGGTGAGGCAGTTAAAGGACAGCAAAGCCACTGGCAGAAATGTGTGGGACCAGATAAGGCATCCTCCATGGCTTAATGGAAGAAGGAAATCGAGTAGCTATCTGACTTAAATTTAAAAAAAGAGTCTGCTTTTGTTTTTCTTCAGGTCTTCTTTCTACAGTAAAGTCTAGACAGACAAAGGCTGACTTCTATGCAAAGATTTCCTGCAACATTATTTTTTGCTAATTGGCTACAATGAGAAACTAGAACAGCTAACTTTATGCTAACTGCTACCTCAGCCTCCCTCTATTCTCAGCCAGGAAGGATCTGGTGCTTTTACCCATCCTGGTTCACTCTTATGACAATAATCAGCAGCTTGCAGACTCAACAGTTGCCTCTGTTTAGTTTCTATGATGTGTATAAGGCTGCTTCTGCCTGGAAAATGGACGGCTGTAACAGAGGCATCCTCACACCGACATACTTACGAGCTGACTGTCATCACCACATTTGTGGAACTCTTCTGCATACAAGAGGGAACTCACCAGCTAAAGGTCCTCTCTATTTCTGTCTGTTGGGAACAGCCTGGTAAATGATGACTTATGATTTTAGTATTCTTTTTCAAAATACATTCAGTTGTTGTTTGCTTGTTTGCGGCTTGGCATGTTCACATGAAGCTGGAGACAGTTTTTGTTTATGGCACTCCTTAATGACACCACGATCGAAATGCTTTCATTTCTGCCATGCAGGTGCAAGTTCAGTCAGCTGAGTGACTAATGTTAACATCCTCTCTATTGCCTAAAATGATACAGAAGCAAACACAATGATGATCCAGTTACAAGTGGAAAGAAAACTTGATGAGCTGTAATGCCACCTGAGTATGTGCTGACACTCTATGACATGGGTACACCCAATTGTTGTGTGTCTTTGTGCATCTTTGCAGTAAGTGTTTGCCAAAGAGGATTGACCTCAGCCTGGATCCTGGATCTTTTGTTCCCCCCAGCTGACAACTCAGTGGAGCCTATAATGACAAGGTTCCTTCATCGGGCTGCCCACCAAAAATACCAGTCATATAACAATTAAAATCAAACTGCTCATTTTCCATAACTTCTGAGTCCTCTGATGGCCTGAGGAATCACTTTGAGGATCTAAAAAACTACGTTAAAACCATTAAAACAGTTGAAGGACACAAACTAGAGACGCATTACTTGCAAAAAGCATGTGAAAGCCAGTGGGTCATGACCCGGGGTGATGTTCAACGGTGCATCACCCCCAGGCGTCCCCATATGTGCATTACGATACAGCTGGTTGGAGGATATTAAATCCACTAGGATGACGCTTAAATCTGGCCAATTTGAAATGATACTGACCAGACAAATAGCTTCCGAACAGGGATTGGCGGCAAATATTAATTCAGTGACCCTGCTGTATTAACGATCCCTGTGCCGCGTCCGTTTAATCTACTGTAATAAAGGCTATTAGGTTCTTTAATTTTAATTTTTTTTATTTTTTCACTTTCCAAATTTGAATGAGTAAAAAGCAACTCACCGGTCGGCGTTGTCGTTGAACGTCTACGCGTCACATACAGTCACCACGGTATAGCAAAGTAGAAATGAGTTGGAGCCGGTTTCTGTCCGCCTGCTCGCCTCTGCTGTTGTGCCCAGCCTATGTGAGAGGATGTGTGTCAGCTACAGTCTGCGCCGTTTAGACCGAGGGGGTGTGACAGTTTTGCGCTGCTCACAGGTTCAGATTTCCTTCCGCCTTCACCGCTGTCAGCCCAAACACCTTCGCTGCATCGCAGAATGTGAACAGCAGCGATTAGATTAGACATGCATTAGAAATACCCCCCCCAACATTTTTTTTTATTATTTTTTATTAGCCTTTCATTGAAGCTTAATAGACCTCGTTTAATTAGTATAGCCTCCACATTTACACATTGAACTTGGTATGACTCGGTCATCTTGGTGTTTAATGGTATTCAGTACAGTGTAATAGAATGATTGCGTTTAATTTACCAAGCACGTGCCAGTATTTACTGCTCTAAATTCCGATTTTTGCGGTCTGTACTTTTTATGTGTTTGTCATTTCCATTGTGTCGAGACAATCTAAAGAAATTCTGTTTCGTCATAATCTACGTTCACAAACAATATTGTAGACACAATAGACCCATCGTTATGTAGCCTGTACCGAAGCTCAATGTTGAGATGTTTGCTTTGTGTGTTTTTTGTGTTGCGAGAGAAATCTTGTCACTACTTTCTACTTCATTTAATTTATGTGACAGGTTTGTCACAAGTTACCTTTAAGTTTGATATCCTTGTACAATAGAAGATGGCTTGTTAAATCCATTGTGTATTTAAACATTTAAACTATGAGTTTCCAGCCTTTTTAGCATCATAAAAATGTAATGGACCTTAAAGGTGAATGGAGGGAGTGTGTTACAATATTGAACTATAACCATTCAAATAAACCATTAACGCAACAAATGTGAAAAGATTATGAAAAAACTATATATATATATTGTATTCACAGTATATTCACCACATTTAGCTATTTTGCGGACACTTTTATCCAAAGTCTTACAAGTCAAGCTTCAGCGCTTTAAGAAACTGAGGTCTACATGTTAAGTGTGATTATGTGTTAAACTTGTGAGGGTGTTATGAGAGGAGCTGTTCTCGGAAGAGATGAGTTTTGAAGAGACTCTTGATGGTACAGAGGGACGACACCCCTGCTCTGATGGCATTTGGTAGTCTGTTCCAACTTCGTGGAGACAGAAATTGGAACAATCTGGGCAAAGAATGTCTAGTCTATTTTTCCTCTCACAGTACTGTTCCGGTGTTGCTTTCAGGTTGATGTTGAGTCCCTGTATATGAAGTTATTCAAATGAGCTCCACGTTACGCAGCTGCAACAGTTATGCTACTGATACACATGTTGCAGTATTATTTAATCTGATGAGGCCATATAGAGTAATGTATCAGTTAGTATGACCTAACCAGTACTTAATTCAACTGCACTTTGCGACTAATATTTGTGCACTTTTTTCACAAGTAGTCTTTTTATTCCCATATTGGAGTAATGTTAACTTGCTATATTAGTTTTTTACCTAACAAACAGATCTTAATACTTCACCCACCAATTTTTTCCCCTTATCCTGCATATCCTGCATCCAGTTGGCGATAATCAGTGTTTTTTGGACCTGCTCCACTTTCTAAAAAGTTTCAGAAAGTTTTAGGATCTAGTCACATTGATAGATCAGACAGCGTGGAAATGTTTTAGTACTGAGGTTGTGTAGTTGCGTTGTACACATTATTGTTATATTGTTCCCATTATTTTTGACACCCTGTGTATAGTACTCCCAATATTATTTATTACCAGGCCACAAAATTATGGGCAATTATATTGAATTCTTATTTTCTGTCTGGAAACTATGTGAAGAGTTGTTAGAGATAACACAGTTGTTTGGACATAGAGGTAGGGCTTTCATTTAGCGAAAGAAAGGAGTCTTTCCTAGGAATACTGTCCTCATTTTTGTGCAGCACAGATTGAAAACCGCATTATGACATACATGCTCTACATTAATATTCTGGAGGAAAATCAGGCGGTCTGCAGAAAACTTAGCCAAAGGCAGCTCTTGACCCTCAAACAAGACGATGATCAGAAACATATGGCACAAATAGTCAAGATATGATTGTCAGAGAAAAATATCAGCATCTTGGAGTAGTCCTGTGTTCACACCTGAATCCCATCCAGAAACTTTGGTGGGAATAAAAAAGCAGAGTGAGAGAATGGAAGCCTTTCAAACTGAAAGACCTTTTGACACTTCATACAGAAAAAAAATGTCAAAATGGTCAAATAAAAGTCTCTCTCTCACACTATAATGTGGCACAGTCCAGCTTCAGCAGAGCAACTGTTTTTACTTTGACCTGATATTTTTAACCAAAGCTGAGCATTATAATCTTTCACATGCGTTTTCTGTATGTTGTTCTGAACAGTGCAAAATACAAAGATTAACTGTATCCCTTAATAAGTCAATTTATTGTGTATTTCTACAGGAAATGCGCTTCCTATTCCAATTGCTAAATTGGCACTGATGGCCACAGTTATTACCTAACTCAATAGGATAGTGCAAGGTCCAACGATTTCGGGGTCTTGTGAAATGTGAAATATTAGTTGCTTTTTGCTTGGCAGCTACAGCATTACCAAAAAAGCTATGAAATCGACTGGATTGTCAATAAACCTGCTTTGAGCCAGCCTCCAGTGATGCGTGTCATCACAGCAGATGAAAGCTTGGAACATTCATTCTAAAATTTTCCCAGAAATTTACTCTTGGAAACACCTCCATTATGATTATACCAATCACAAGAAGCCAAAACTCTAATCTCAAACTCACTGTAAAACTGTTTTTGTTAACTTCCATCCATCCATTTTCTCTTAATCCATTTTAGGGTTGTCGGGGGGTTGGAGCCTATCCCAGCTGTCATTGGGAGAGAGACAGGGTACACTCTGGACAGGTTGCCAGTCCACACACAGAGACAAACAACCATGCACGCTCACTCACTCTTAGGGAGAGTTTAGAGACACCAATTAATTTTGGACAGTGGGAGTAGCCAGAGAGAACCCACGCATACATGGGAATAACCTGCAAACTCCACACAGAAAGGCTCCAGTCAGGAATCGAACCTAGACCTCTTGCTGTGATGGGCTAACCACAACACCACCGTACAGCTCCAACATTGTAAACCTACACAATAGTTTTACAAAACAAATAGCTGTCAATCATTATTTGATAGTTGATACTGGAGTACTTTTTAACTTGTCTGAATGTGTTAATTCTACTAAAGGCAGGAAAAGCCTTTCCCCTCTTCCATGGGAAGATAAATGGGGTAAGAACTCAAACACCAGAGAGTATTCTGACACTGCAGAGTGCTATGGAAATGACAAATGCAGACTTACTTAAGCTGTGGGTGGCACTGTACCAAAGTTACAAAGGTTTGTGGCAGCACAGGAAGGAACACATGAAGATGTGACTATAGACAAGAAGTCAGCTGATACCAGCAAGATACAGATAAATAAATAATCATTTTAAAAAAGTAATGGTATTAGCAATACATAATATTAAATAAAAAAGAATATATAAGAAAATATAGACAAACTTGCTGGATTTTCCTCTAAGAGATGTACTAAAGTCCTGAACATTCAAGACAACTATGCAGCATTTCATATTGAAATAACTTATGTGAAAATTATGTATGATTGATAGACATCTGATATCTAGTGGCGCATAAGATCCTGTAGTACATCATAAATAGTCAGACCTGAATGGATTTAATGTTCCCGCTTTCTTCATAAATACAAATGCAGTCTTTAAAAGACTTGCTCAGATAATGGACTGGCAACCTGTCCAGGGTGTACCCTGCCTCTCACTCAATGACAGCTGGGATAGGCTTCAACTTAAGTCAAGAGTTTTGACTTCTTGTGATTGGTATAAGAGGTGTTTCCAAGAGTACATTTTTGGGAACATTTTATAATTATTGTTCCAAGCTAAAAAAAATCACTGGGCAATATACTGAATCCCAAGTTGCTGCTGGTGGCTGACAAGCACTGCTCACAAGAGTCCTCCCATCATTTGTATGTGAATGGATGACTGAGAAATTGTCAAAAAAAAACAAAAAAACAACACAGAAAAGCTGAAGTCAAATGCTCGCATAAATGCGGACCTTTTGCCATTTAATATGTTCTCGTTTGCTCGATCTGTTCTCAAATCTCAAGTCCTCCAACCCATACAGCCCATACCTATTGAAGGTAGTTTGGTCACATCCTTATGAGGGATAGCAGCAGCATCTAAATTAGTGACTACCATAGATCTAATGGTTGGAAACTACCTCAGTGACACTTCAGCTGGTGAATTCACTTGTACTTAGTCACATGAGCACTAGAAGTTTCAATATAAGTCATAATACCTGCTTGAACAGATGACCCACTATGTCATGTTTTTATTTATTTACTTACTTACTCAGTAGGACTGTCTCTAACAAACAATCTGCTCGAATACTCCAGGGAGCAGTTAACAAATCTGCCAGGTGAACTATTAATCTTAATATTGTACCGTCACAGAACTGTCAGCCACAGACGCTTGCCTTTCAGTCCTACCAGGACCACAAACCAATCGCAAAAATAAACTGGAATGACACTTTTATTTACATATCTCAAGCCTTGTCATGGATAACAACTTATCCACCCATAACCTACTCACTGTCTGCAAATACAGCATAGTTAAGGATTTCTGGATTGAAAGTGAAGTCCCCCCCCTGAATTTCAACTTTTGATTGCACAAAGATTACCATAAATTTTAACAAAGGTCAGACAACATTTACAAGGTGCTAATATTCTTAAAAGCTACACTACGAAAAAACAGCTTGATGAAGCTTATGTGCAAAATATTTATCTGTGAAATTGCTGGTCAACATGGAAGGAATGTTCATCTGTTTTGGATTTTTTTTCAATTTAATTTCCTTTCCCAACAAGATAAATACTGTGTGTGTGTGTTTGTGTGTTTTTGAAATAAAATAAAATAGATTAGCCAGCCCTTGTCAAATGTTCTTTTGCTGTGGATAGCTGTGTAGATCATGAATGTTCCCCAAAAGCCCTAAAGTTAGGATGAAAACTTTTTTTAAAACATTTTTAAGAAAGGCCCCATTCAAAACACGGTTAGGATTATACGTTTGTTTCCACACATTGAAAAAACAGTTAATCCCAGATTGAAAACTTTATAAATACTCAAACTTTGTCTCCATAATTTGCGATCATGACCACTTCTAAGCAGTTTCCAAGCACTCTGATACAGAAAATAATAGATGGCTAAAGTCAACAGTAAGACATTTCTTTGGTTGTCAGTTTCTCAGTTTGTGTTGTAGTTAACAAAAGTGGGGGTTTGACAGAAATGAAAGATGCTGATTTGAATCCTGTCTGAGGGAGAGAAAGCTGCTTGTAGAGGTAATAAAACTGTCTGCGAAGACATGATACGCTAAGAGTCATCTTAAGAAAACATTTCTTTGCAGTTGCAACTACTTGAGAAACCCGATACATTTGGGAAACGAGTTCTACTGACTGACTACACACTTTTCTTTTGGACCCTGTCTTTGGAGCAGATTTGGAAGAATTGGTAGATTTGTGCACAACACACTTTCAAATGTTAAACTGCCAGTGACATGGGAAACATTTTAGTAGTAGAAGGAAGATTTAATTCAAATGCCAACACATCACAGAGCCTGCACAAAGGAAAATATGAAAAGAAGATGGCTTGTAAAACAGAGAAGTGATTCTAAACGAACTGCACCCCTAAACCCACAACATACTTCAAGAGTTAAATTGAGGATTTGGCCATAGCCTTCATTGCAGCTCTGTGGACAGACTTAAACAGCAGTGCATACAAGACAGAACTGTAGGTTACTGGAGCATTTACTTGACTTTGACACTTTCCAAATGAACTCTGCTGGATGGCAGAACTTGAGCTTTGGCCCTTTTCCTTATTTTGTTATTTTGAAACCTTCAAAATTGGAGACTAAAAATCATTCTTGTTAAATATTTGACAATAGTCACAAGACAAATGTTACCGTATATAATTTGCAGTTTTGATGCATTTTACTTGCTACTTGGGTCTGTTGTAGGGTTTTTGGTGCCATTATATGTTTAGAGTTAGTTTTCAACTACCGCTTTTCATGAATACTAAGGTTGGAGTTATTGAGTATACTGTGCTCCTCTTGTATTTGTCAGTTCCCCAAACTGATCAAAAGCAGCACAAACTGGCTATTTAACTATTTGTTTTTATTTTTTGTTTTTAAATACAGATATCAAGGACACCTCTCTCTCTCTCTCGAACATTCATTTCCATATCTAATAGAGACAATATACAGGAGTGTACATTTGCAATGGAAATGCATTCAGTCCAAAGTGGCTCAGTGTGTGCACATCCCAAGGACACATCCTGCTCATTTTATTAATTCAAAATGCCGACAAAATGCTAGACAACACCATTTACATGCTTTTATTATTCAATATCAGGAAATTTATTAAAATTAGAAACTACGGAATGATTTTAGACTTTGTAGTCATGCCAGTGGAGTTACTCTTGGGAGTAGTTGTTGATCCAGCTCATTCTCACTCAGACATTGTCACTCAAACCATTTTCAGCTGGGTTTTTTTCCACATGACCACCGGAGATGTTCAGGAGGATATGCAAATGATTTGGTGCTGATGTTTTTTGTTTTTTTTTGGCAGTTACTGTATACACATGAACATGGTGGAAATTCGAGGGAAGAGATGCAGGATAATGGAAGTGTAGGCCACGTAGGAGGCAGCACATGATGCAGAAATTTGCTAAATACTGTTTTCTTTACAATACTAGTGAATAGTAGGTGTGGCTCCTTGATGTGATGATATGAATATTGCTTGTATCTGTACATCTCCACAACAGCGGGGTGAGACGGAAAAGCAGCATACAGGTCAGGAGAAAGGACACACCCATACCATCACACACAAACACTCACTAGCACAGCAGCAAACACAAACTTTTTCAAGATAACCTATTATTTTCAATTGTATTGTGTTACTAAAAATGGAATGCAACATTCTTAACAATTATCCCTTTGTCATTTGCAAACTTGTTTCTATCTTTGCTGAAACTCAGACATGGAATGGCCCTGCTTTGCAATATGTCCAGTGTGTCCTTCCCATCCATCTCTCACAGCAGCTCTGCATCATATCGTTGTCCAGACACCAGCAGGGCTATTTTGGGCAATCCCTCTGACACCACTTTCTCCCTATGTGCCTGGATAAAAGAGTTCAGACTACCCCTACTTTATATCCACCCCACCTGTTGGAGCTATCCATCTCTTTTGTGACATGCCTCAACACACAGAGCTTCAACACTAGTTCTAATAAGTGCACTTAAAATCCCCTTGGGATGACAGACTGTGAGAGCTCAAGAGCCATATGTTACTAAAGACTTTGAAAAGATGGTACTGCATGTAAGTATGTTGAACATATTGGAGACAAATCTAAAAGTTCATAGGCTGTTGTATAGAGATTTTTGACAATCATTTGAATCTTGTAATCAGTTTTAGATGGACAACAATATATTTCCTCATCGAAACTGTTATTTGTTCTGCCATTCTTTGTCAGTATTTTTGCATTACATTAACTTAATATAAACCTTGTGATTACTTATTGAGTAATGTTATAATCTTAACAATGCTGCTGCAGGCCAATTAAGTATGACTTTCATCCTCCAGGGACTTTGGTACTTATTTGGGAAAAAACAGCTTTAGAACTATACAGAACTATACAGTCTCCACTGTAGACTGTAAGTCACAGCTTGTGTAAAGAAAAGGCTAGATTCAATATGACTGAACCGGATAAGTCAAGTCATGCATTATTTCCAAAACTGTGGTATCTGAGTTTCTGATACCAGCCCTGGCAATTTCTACCTTCTTACTCCTACCACAAAGCATGGATTTTCAATCATTGGTCATTTTCATTGCTCATTGAGATCCAGAGATTAGCTTTAAAAGAAAAACACAAATTCTTGTCCTGGTTTTTGATTATTTGAGGAAAGTAATACTTTCTTTTTATACTAGTGTTTCTGGTATGTAGTCAAAAGCAAAAATGCATCTTGAATTTGTTTTTGAGTCTTTAGACAGTGGTGAAAGAAATAGTCTATTTTTAAGTAAACGTAAAACAAAATACAAACTATACAAAGTTAAAAGTAAAATGTGTCTTTTGAAAATCAAAAGCTCAATTATTTATTCTGCCCTGGGAGTTTTCCCAACAATGGAAGAATGTATTGCTGCTTAAAAGTTGTATTTCATTCAGTTATTTCCCCCATTCTCTGAAATCTCAAATTTTAACAAAAGTTTGAAAGCTGGTCCCTTTTCAGTATTGGTACAAGACATCTTAAGTGATTTAAAGTCTAAGTAAAGCAGAAGTAAATTAATTCTGACCTCGTCATACAACAGAAAACCAACTTTGTAGCCATCTAGATAAGTTAGAGTTACTCAAATAGTGGATTAAAACTACAAATTATAGACATAAAAGATACAGGTAAATGAGTAAAGATCCAAAAGCAAACCATAAATTCATTATGCATTATCAGCTGAAAAAAAAAAAAGAAGATGCCAATAACACAGTTGCCATTCTGCATAGGGGCCATTGTTGGTGCAACCCCACCATTTAATAATAAGTCTGACTTGGGCACACAAAGCACCGTCAACCTTTTTAAAGCACTTTATCATGCATTTCTCACTCATCCATTCACACAGATGTGTCCATCGCAGCCTGGAATGAAATCTTCACTGCTGTCTTGTTAAGGTTAAGCTGGTTAAGGTGTACCGAATGCCGATGACTGTTGTTGTTTCTCATGGACAGTGTGATCTATATCAGTGCATTGTATTTTAACACTCATCACGACAATATGAGCTGTCACCACAGTTGTCACATTAATGGAGTGGAATAAAAAGTTCAAGTTTTACTCTCACGTGGAGTAAAATTGCTAAATAGTATGATATGGAAACGCTCAAGGAAAGAATCTGAGAATCTGAGAATCTCATACTTTCAAGTGCAACGTGTCCACTTAATATGCTAATACAGTTATATTGCCTCACTTCTTTATGGTAAAACAGATCATCTGTTGGCAACCATCTGAAGTTATTATGTGTCACTCAGAGAAATCAGTTCAAGTTATATGAGGCTGTTTTTCAACAGCTGTAAATCATTCAACAGTGCTATCACTGTCAAATACAAGAAGTGTTTACGATCATAATATTTTGGGGTTTAATGTTCGGTTAATTTTGGTGCATCCTTTCATATCAAGCTTTCTCACTTATAAATGATCATATTTGGCTATATAGTGAAAAGACACTCACTATGCCACCAACGCCTGCTCTGTCCTTTACCGTAACCATAAATGTCAGGTTATCTGACACCTCTCCAACATAAGATAGATGCCCCACTTGTCCTCTTTGTTGTCAGCACAGCAGACCAAACGGGGCCTGAGAAGATGAACACGTAGGCATGACAGCTGCCCGTGTCCCCCGAGGGTTCCATGACCCCTGTCCAGAACCTATTATCACCTTCTTGATGTTTCTGCGCGCCTTAAATCCCAACTGTACCCATCGGACCCTGTGTCAGCAATAAATGAGAAAGGTGGGAACCCAAGAAGTGATCTGCTGGCTCAGGGGGTTTAATAGGAGCTCTGATAATGAGCAAGAGCCTGATGCGATTAGTAGATAAATGTAGACAGCAAAAAAGTCATAAAAATTTTTGCACAGATTTACAAGTATAACCAAATGGCGAGGTCAGTGTGTCCCAAAATATTGCTGAATATTTCAGGGATGGAATAATGAGTTCATTTTCCTCTCCTCCGTCATGGAGAAGAGTTGCAGTTGTCTCTGAAAAAACAAACACATGGGCTTCTTCATATGAATTTTGGCATGCGTGGTGTTGTTAATGCCATTTTTACACCAAAAAGTACCATAAGAAGTTGTTAAATGTGGGTAGATCTGCTAAAACAAGCCAATTAATTTAAGTTTTTTTTTTTTTTTTCCATTGCCAGAAGTAACCCGTTTACTCTCAGTGCTTTGAAAGCTACAGTGTATGCAGAATGAGTCTCATCCATTACCCTCTAGACAGCAAGTCTCTCAGCTACAACATGAAAGGATGGCTTAGCAGGGTGTGATAGACCACCGTTTCTGATAAGCACAATTTTCTGAGATATATTTAGACTGTTTTATTGTCATTGAAAGGACCACCGATATCAGCCCCACACAGTGGGATTGAAAGTGAGCCCTCAGCTGTCTTGCAGTCAGGTAAAATTGATCAGTGTCGTCTTGTTTTGTCCACAGGTTGTTGCCAACAGTTTCAGAGCCTCCATGTGAGACATCTCAGTCAACCAATGTGTGTTTGTTAAAATTAAACTGAGCTGTACACACTGTTGTAGACTCAAGAATTGCACAGTCATTGAAAATTAGTGTATTAGTGTACCCAGATTTCAGAGTATTTCTCTGTCCCAGTAAATACCCATAACTACTACACAGTCATTTGACGCAGGATTTAATGCCAGTGATAGATTTTGGCATTGAACAGCCCGATGTTAGCAGATGTTGTTGGGGTTTTTTCCCAAGTTAAAAAGGGCTTTAGAGGAAGGACAGATATTTATAAGATTCTATTTTGAAACATTAACAATCTACTATGTTCTTATAACAGAAATTAATAACTTTAAACAATTGATAAAATTTGGGTTTAACTACATAATGAAAAATGCCACAGTATGAAACATGCAACTTAAGGGGAGAGTACAACATTTTACTTGAATAAACAGGGGATTGTGTCTCTCCTTTGTTTTACTAAGTTATGGGAAATCAAGCTACTGGATCTCACATGAACAAGAGAACACGAAAAACTTGTCTCAGAACAATGAAGCCAGTGTGCTTTAAAGATGTATTTTGCATTAGAGGTGTATGTCCGATACATAATCCAAACTGCAGCTACTCTCACAAGGATTGATTTTGCAAGTTTCTTGTTTTGTTTTTTGAAAACTAAAATTCTGCATTTAACTTAATCATTATCACTGGCTTAATTATAAATGGCATGCTTGTCATCGCAGTACTCATTCCTATAACCTTATTTACACAGTAAGGGTCACTGAGTGCAGGGATGTCCTGATTAATGTGCATTTGAAATGATAAAAGCATACAACTTTTGAAGAAATCCTACAATATACAAGCCAAGAGCATCAACATGGACGATAATATCAAAGATAAAGGTGGCTCTTAATTCAAATAGGGATATTGCATTCATACTGTTCTGTCCTAAATGGATAGAGATTTATTTAAATGAAATTGGATATTTAGTTTCTTCTAGAGATTGTTTTTTTTCTGTTTTGAACCAATGCTGGATGAAACTTATTTTTTAATTTGGAAGATATGTACTAAAGCCAAGAATTTTGACATGTAGAGCTTTCAGAGGTTGATTAAAGGCAGGAGAATGCATATAATTTGTATCGCCTTAATCCAACGGATAAAATGCTTGACCGAAAAACTTGATTTCTACAGTTCAGGTTAAGGTGTTCCTCATGTAATGTAGTTTGGTCATCTTTCCTATCTTGAGTCACCTCTACGTTTTCAGCCAGGTACCAATAATTGTATACTGAAAAGCTGCCTTTATCCATGAAAATGTAATGGTTTTAGGTAATCATTTTTGTTTTTCCCTCCTTAATTTCAGGAGATTGTTCCTTTGGTTTCTGACAAAAAACCCTTCTTATCAGATCCCACCAGAACATTATCTCCTATGTCTCTACCATCTTCTCCAGGTTGTCTAATTAAAAAAATATATATTATCTTCACCATCAGGGCTTTTTGCTCTACATAGTTTGATTAAATTGTTTATTCAATAGTTTTCTTAAGCCCTTACTTCAATATCATGTCAGTGGCTCAGACATAAATACAATGCATATGATGCAGTACAGCAGTCTCTAAATGAGGAAGTCCCTCTGTGCATATTGTTGGCACATGCAGCGCCGCAGCTGAGTCAGTTCAGTTACAGCTAAGAGCATTCTGCGTCACAAGGGAGATTGTTGGTCAGGGGCTCAAGGTTTCCATGTATGAGGTTTTGATGAATCTGTACGGGGGGGATTTGGAAAATTTTGTGCTAAAAATGAAAGCCACATATATGACCGGCACGAACTGCCAAGCAGGGTTGGCGCAAGTTGACTGGTGGTTCCATTTTCTCTGTGGTGCGAGTCGATTTATTAAGACTTTATTTGTAACTCAACTCTGTCAAGGGGCAGGGGCAGCAGGTGGTAAGGCCACATTAACAGCCAGTGGTGGCTCATAAATGACCAGAAAGTGAACTAGGAAGGGGTTTAAGGTCACATAACACCTCTTAGAGCATCTCCTGTAATATTTCAAAGATTAAGGAACTGGATTGTCTCTGTTACTCAATCTGTTATTTTACGGTTTCAAAAGTTTGATATTATATCAGCCCTCAGAGAGTAAGCACAGTCAGCCTGGCTTTCTGTGATCAAAGTGCTTATTGTGCTCTAGCTGGGTGTAGTAGGTGGCAGTGGTAACGCAGTTGCAAGTCTGAAAATATTTTGCCACATAGAGCAGATGTTATGCTGTGACTCAGCCCTCATAGAAACAGATGCATGAAGTTTCCATCAATGCTGTGGCATGATAAGACATTCTGTAGTGTGTCACCCTTCAGACTTTTACAGTTTTGGATTATTAAAATTAAACTTTTAAAAAAATGAAGAGGAAGTGTTCTCATCAATAGGTAAATGGAACTGTTTTTGCATAAATAGAAAGCAAAGAGTTGAGATTTAAAACGACCGAAGCTGTAATTGCACTCCTCCTCAGCTGGGCAGTGAATTATGCCTGTACACATGCGGATGCATTTGTTTGTGAATATAGATGCACAGGGGTATTCATGGTGCAGGAGGAAAAACACTTAAGCTGCCTTCCAGCTGCACTTTCTCAAACCCATAGGAGGCGTCCCTGAGGGCAGCGACATGCCCAGAGGATGGCCTGCATGAACAAGAGCAGCTGGAGCTGCCACTCTCCACCGAGCCATCTGTAGCTTGGCTAAGTCCCATGGAGGGGTAGTTAGTCATGTTGTTACTTCAATGAAATGTATTACAAGCTTATGTCTCCTCAGCCACAGTCAACAGGACTGTTTGTGTGTCAGAAGAACAAAAAAAGACTAGCTTTAACTCTCATGCAAGCGCACCTTTTATAAACTTAATTTTTATATATATATATATATATATATATATATATATATAAGGATGCATAGGAAGGTGCAGTCCCATAAACCTACTGTGAAGCTTCTATCTTCAGGCTTTCATGTATAAAATTAGCGCAACTCCACCCAACCAATAGTGCCTCATCTTCCTAAACTGTCACTCAGTATTATAAGCTGTCAACGGTTTTGCTTACAGTTAGCGTTCCAGTGGGTCACCGGTAACATGAGAACATAAGCAGGAGACAGTCAATGTACGAAGATTTATCATAAAACTTGGATCTGGTGGTCAGTCATATGAGATGTTGCTCAGTTTTTTTCTTTTCACCTTATTTCACTCTGATTGCTTTGGATTGCTTTCTTTCTATTTGTTTTTTCTTAAAGAAAAATAAAGATATATGTGCATCGAGTGCCAACAGAGTTCAAATAAAGTTTGTACTCCAAGTTTAGCATATCAACCTATAAAATAATCTATCTTTTCACATTTAAAACAATGTCTTCCTCTAGACGTGCTTTTACAGCTGTGAACATTGTTTAGTGCCAAGCTGACATCATGAAGAATGTGTTAATTTGTTGAATTTTCTCCAGTAGCATTTTTTAGCAGTAACTTTTTTTCAAAGGGTCATAGCCTCAGCTGTAACCTAATCATGGCAATGAATGGAGAGCATATTTTATGTATCGGATGCCTGGCCAAGCCTTGAGTCTTAAAGCCAAACTTTTAAGGTCACTGTGGCAGCTGAGTTAACAGAGAAAATGGATGTTGTCTGTCCAGGTTCATAGAGATGAATCACAATTTACTTACTAGCCACCATATAGGATGACCAGGTAAATCAATCACAAGGACAGATCATATGGACTTTATTTGAAGAGCTACAAATATTGAAAACAGTAAATATTTACCATAAATTTATGGTGGAATTTCAACAATATACCATTGTATCGGATAACAACTGTAATTTTGTGTTAAATCTACATCACCTGCAGGTTTACTGACAGTTTATGTCATCCGTGAACAAATAACGGTACATTACTGTAATTTATCAGCATAAAATGCTATTTCTTGACAAACAGACCCCAGTTATTTTCTCATAATGATGCAGTGAGTTTAGAGGGTTGCTGGATTGATGAAAATCCCTGTTGTTACACACATGCATTTAAAAATGAAAGGCTGTTCTTAAGGACGTGATAATTAAAAGCAGAAATTGCGAGAAGTAACTTAATTATTGGGAGACGTATCTGTCCCCACTCTGGCTTTAAGTCAAAGTATTAAAAGATAATGTTATTGTAACACTTTCAGTATTATCAAAATGTACACTTTACAATCCCTTATCTTTTTTAGTTTATGCAGAGAACTTCTTCTTTTTTCCCTATGAAACAGCTTGATTCAGTATGTACCTGGAGTTCCTGAAGTTGATCTTTTCCTGTAGATTCAAATGTTTTGGAGTTATACAGTGCTTAGATTGCATCATATGACAAGATTAGCTGTAAACTGTAATTAGCTGAAAGTCCTGTTCTGTGAGCCGATACAGGCTTTGTACATGTTTCAGCTATGCATTTTTTGTTATTAAATTCTAAAGAAAATAGTTAGTTACATTGCTGCAGTCATGAATGTTTTGCCTTATCTTAATAGAGCTGCTTTGCTCATTGAAACGACTGGAGGACATTATACTCTCTGTTTTGAATTTTATAAAAAAAACAGGAGGGTAAGAGTAACTGCTAAGAGTAGAAGCCCTCCTTGAAGCTTGGCGTGAATACAGTTTAATTTTGGTCTATTAAGTAAAGGCAGATGCCTACTGCAGGGCTTCCTATCAACGTGCACTACCAAATGGAAGTGCAAGTTAATATAAAATCTTTCCTGGGGGAACAAATGTTGTTATGAAAGTAAAAACTCTCCAACAAACACAATAGATTCCACATAAATAAACAAATGCACGTAAAAAAGTAGGACTCAGCTGCTTTTAACTAGCTCTAGTGAAGGCTCTGAGAAACTGAGGAATGCTTTTGGAAGACCACAATGAGTCATTTTTGGTTAAAGAAAAAAGCCAGTTTATGCTACTTTTGTAGGGAAAAATGCACATATTCATCTCTTCTTCTGACAGATGCTTTTAAACATTCTATTCTAATAAAAGAGAAAAACAGATTGGAATATTTGCACCTTAAAGTACTGGAGTGGACCTGAGGGCCTTGTGTACTGGGTGTTGCCCTTGGCTACCTCTGTCTATCTATGTGGATCCATTTAATCTTATGGCATGAAAGATAACACTTGTGACTAGAACAAGACTCTTTCAAAGCTGTGCATGACAAAGCAAACCTGATTCTTCACCACAGTCTGGACACAAAGTGACTCTTGTTGCTTCCTCAGCTAAAGGAGTTGTGAACAGCCTTTGACAACTTGCTGACAAGTACCAAATTTTTCCCACTCAACAAGAAACACGTTAAAGAAGAAAAAGGTCAGACTGAAGGCCTCTGCATGAACTCATTGATGACTGTGTCATCTTCAGTAAAGCCAGTCTTGCTTAAAGTCGTCTTTACTCTGAGCTTGCTGGTAGTTTTGTTCATCGCTGTAGTTTTGTTCATCGTTGAGTCGGAAGAGCTGATTTGGAAGAGTTTTATAACAGTGTGTGCTAAGATGCTAAGGATTTAAGTGTTGATAGACATGGCATTTAAAAAAAAGTCCTGTTTTCTCTCACACCAAGATTGATTTAGGTATTCTCAACACAATACAGCATCGTATACGGAAATTGCTGTATGGCTGTGTTCTGCAACAGACAAAGGGATTGTATACGTCCAGCCCATGCTCCTTTTAAGATTGTCAAATATATTAAGATAATACAAATATAGACCGTTAACTGTCAAATGAGAGCACATGCTTTTACATTTTATCAGAAGCATTTGTCACCCTTTCAAAGAAAACACATTCTCTAGCGAACACTGAGAACCTTCTCTCACACAGTGTGTTAGGACCTGCTGATCAGTTTGGGCTGTTTTGCATGCTCCTCATTTGTTGTGTTTGTGCTACCTCCTACATTTCCAAGGTTTGTTCACTGTTAGTGTGGTTGTAAACATACACGATTGTCTGTTAGGCAATGTGTCTAGGTCAAACTCCCCTTATCCATGATGTCAGCTGATTCCAAGGCCCAATGCCTATCCAAAGGTTCATGTGGGTATTAGCTAATGGATAGCTACATCCCACATTAGTGTCAAACTTTTGAAATTATTTGATATTATGACAGCAGGTCACTTCAGAATCTGAAATGATTAATCCAAAACCAGTTTTTGAGCTCTCACCCTTTCTGTTTTTCTATTGACAGCCAATTGCAGAGAAATCTCTCATAAAAATCCACAAAACAGGTTTTCTGGAAAGCTGATATTTCTTCAGTGTGTGCATTAGAATATTTCAAGCTCATATAGACATTTTCCACCCTCAGTTGTAGTCTTTGTTGTTGTTCCATTGGCTATGTGATTGTAGTATGTGGCTGCTTCGTACAGGCTAAGACCTGAACACATATTTGTTTGTTCCATAAAGCAAATCTTACAATCAAAATAAAGTATTGGTTAAGTATTGTATTGGATAAAGACTGGCACGAAGTAAACAAAACCAATTATCCATTTAGTCAGCACAAACTATAAATAAATGTGAGACAACTCCTGCTGTGTGAAGAATGACTTAAATAAAACCTGATGAAACCTATGAAAACTACTGTGTTGATTGTGTTGATTACCAATAACGGGGCTGGCTGATATTCAAGTTGATACGAGTACTGTCTGCAGTGCTGGTATTAATTAAACTTCCTACAACAAATGCTGCTTACTCATTTCAGCCTTATATGACCTTGTGTCGACAATTGATGACAGAAATTACTAACAAGGCTCAAGCTGGGCTTTGTTGGGATTTAAGGAAAAATTGCAGCTTAATGTCACATTTCTGAACGGGATTGAGGAGAACTGGCAGTGGGTGTTTCTCTCTCAGCAGGTTTGAAGCAAGTAGTCAACACGATTTAAGATGCAAACTAAGTGCACACCCTCACAGTAATTAAGTCAATCTGAAAGCTTTTAAGAATTAAAACGGTGTGGTGATCGTTAGTTCAAAGGGAAAGCTTACTTCCAAATAAAAAAATACATATTTTTCTTTTGGTTTGCACTTTTTTAGATTGTTTTGATTTGGCTTCCAGTATAAAGGAAATATGTGTTCAGATGACATCAGATGCGCTGCAGTACTTGGGTTATGGCAATCAAGACCACAGTTCATCCCTTCTGTCCTGCTGGTTATACATTGGAACTGGTTGCTAAGATTACAGCTCAGCCAAGGTAAATACCATTATGGTTTACATCCACTCATACTGTTGCAAATATAAGTCTAGTTTGCTTACTTCCCTGTGCAGTTTTAGATCAGTAGAAAGGAAAAAAAAACAGGTCCACGTCTAAACCATCACAAAATTGTTTGAATGTCTTTTTTTTGTTTTTCATGTCTTTTGGTGCTTTGATCTGGAAGTTCAGTGCCATATACTTCTATTACATCCACAAGAAGGCAAACATCCCTACAGCCTGTTCTCATCACCAGATGGTCACATTTTATTGTTTTTATCAGAACGACTTGGGATCTCAAATTAATGCAGAGGGGGAAGCTCTTGGCAGCAGTTTGCATTGCACCAGATTAACTTAATGAATCAATGTATTTTAAACCAAACCCCAATATTACTATATAATATAGTGTTCAAACTCTCCTTGAAAATGATGTTTCTTAAACCTAACTATTTTTTTTGTGCCTAAATCTAAGCAAGCATTGGGTGGGAATGAAATAAAGTGAAACATGGAATTCAAATAGAAAATTACAAATAAAACTTTCAAACTGGTCTTGAGTATCAGGTGTCTTGATTAAGAGTCCTACATCCAACACCGCTGCTAGAATAATGTTCCTCTTTGTGTGTAATATTGCTGATGCATTAGGACACCAAAACTAAAAGTAAAAGACAGAGGACCTGACAAATGAGCAGTATTTGACGTCCTGGTGTGAAGATGGGTTCATACAGCAACTCAAACTATAACAACCTGGCAAAAACGGTAAGCCTGACTAATGACTTTATATATGAAGTGACGTGAACTTTTCCTTTAAACCCAAAATAGCTTTCTGTTATCAATCCTGGCTGTTCACAAACATCAACTGAGGGGAGTTTATGAATACCAATCATGCAACTACAACAAGAGTAGACTTGTAATTGCAACGTTTGTGAAGTCCCTTGAGGGAAATCGTAATGCTCGGGGCTATTTCTTAATTGGTAAAGTCTGCAGGGAAATCATTGTCTCAATGTGCCAAACTATCAGACAAATGCATCAACTGCAGGCAAATGCAACAGCATAGCATTAATAATTCTGGACATTCATGAATGCTCAACTGTGGTGGGAAAATATTTTCTCTTCAATATCTTACGATTAAATGTGAATGGATACATCTATCTGAACATGCACGGGAAGCATGTTACTGCTATTTGAGTGTTTGGGGTAAAGGCAGCAGAAGGAGCCATGATTCTAAGTACTTTTCTCTTGTGTAGTGACATTCTAAACCATGTTCAAAATAACTGTCTTAAAATAACCATCTGTTCTCAGATACCAGGTTTTCTTATCTCATGATCCAGAGAGTCAAAAGATAAAATACTTTCAGGGGGAAAAGATATCTGAATTCTTTTAACAGTATGAAATGGAAAAGTTTTCCAAAATGACAGGAGTTGCTGCTCAAATAAGGGCAACTGCATGAATTTTTTTACAGCTAGGGGATAGAGAAAAAAGAACATTTTAAAACAAGAAATGCAGAGTAACAGCCTTTACAAGGTCCCACTAAATGGTCATGATAATCTAACAAATCCACTAACCTAATAAACAGCGCTGACGAAAGCTAGTTTTAATTGAGAGCAGGCGAAACATTGGAAAGTTGTGAACAAAAAAAGAATTCTGTTTGATGATCATCTTTTTTTTCCCCCTGGATTTGCTCCCGTCCACTGCTGAGGTGCCAGAGTCTCATCTGGGTTTGATTCTCTGTCACACTGAGTTACTTAACTGAAGATAATTGTTTATGGGAGACCTACCTTTCATGCAAAATAGATTCAAATTACAATTTGCATCAGATTGAGTGTAATTTCAAAAGCTTTTTATGAAACACTCACGTTGGCAGCCAACAGGAGCAGTAGAAAGCAAAGTTAGTGTGTTGAGCTAATTTTTAAGACTTAGTTGTTGTTGCAGCATATCTTTGTTTGGTTTAATATCAGACTGAACATTTCTGATGTGAAAGCAGCATCTTATAGTATTTATATGCATCAAGCACCATCAGTCCAAAAAAAAGAGCCTGAAAACATACGTATTTCAGCCCAGTCACCTGGGCAGCTTGGAATGGATATGACTCTGGTCAGTGGTTCAATCCCTAGTTTGTCTGCTCCATGTGCCGAAATGCCTTTGGGCAAGACACTGTACCCCACAATGACCCTGTTGTTTTCATTGTTGTGTGAATGGGTCTATGGTAGAGAAAAAGCACTGCATAAGCTAAAAAAAAAAATGGCTGTATCCACTAAGTGCTGTATGAATGAGGGTGTGAATAGGTGACTGTGGCTTATAGAGGAAAATGCTTTGAGGGGTTAACAAGACAAGAAAATATATCAGTGTTGTTAATTTACCATTTACTGAAGTTCTTTTTTTTTTTAGAAATAGCAGATGCATTTTATATCATCTTTTATGAGTCAAATGAGTCCACTTTTCACACCAAACTCCTCACATGGTAATGCTCTGGGAGGGTCTTGCGAAACAGTTGGTAATAAAGTTTAAAAAGAAAAGAAAAGGGTAAACAATTTGATGTCCCGGTTAAACTATGTTGAAATTACCATCCCTCCAAGTGTGTGCTTCTTTGATGGTTACAGTGACCTGGCAGAGCATTCCAGTTATTTATTTGTTGACTTCGTATGAGTCAGCAAAATAAACTGTTTGGTCTTGTTTTGTTGCCAGTTTTTCCCAGTGATGCCCAAAAAGCATTTTCCCCGCCTGTAACGGTGTCGACATTTCACCTCCAAGAGCAGTTTAAAGTCGGTTTTTACACATTTCATTAGAGATTTCAATCTGTGTAGGTTTCATGTGTGTAAAACCTCCTCAGTGTGTAAAGAAGATTTATTTCTGTGACATCATTACTGTAAAGTCTGTGAATTTTGGCTCTTTGGCCGGTTGAAAACATTTCCAGTCCAGCGTGGGAATCCTTTCAGCATCATTGTTTCGTGACATTAGCCATGTGGTTTTGTTGAAAATAATGATGAGAGAAGATACCCTCCCTTTAAAACAAGTCTTTTTAAGCCAGTCAACAATAATCTAAACCACTGTTCTTGTTTGTAGCCAAAATTATGTTCTTTCCAGAACTTTAACCATATTGTGTTTCAACTTGATCCTAATTGAAACCAAAGACAACCCCGACCGTCGGTCTCATCCCAAACACATCCTGGACAGCACTGATCTTGCTGTAGTCATGAAGTTACGTTTTTCGACACAGGATGGCACATGGCCACACCATGCAAAAATGAACTTAGTATATTCATGTTTATCTTTAATAGCATCTTGAGATATACAAGTACATGTAAGGCAAATTTGAAAATAAAAGTAATGATAACAGAGCAATTGAACCCCAGTTTATCTTATTATTAAAACAAATTAATGTATGATTATAGTTATATAATTGTATGCAACGCTCTGTCTTCAGTCTTTCTAATTTGCACAGATGGATATTGCAAATGAAGAAAAAACACTGACTCTGCTCACAATAAAATTGTGGCCATATGGGAAAATGCCAATGCTACTGAATAAGTACAATCATTTGATTGAAGCCATGTTGACATGATGAAAACAGATTATAACTTACCATAAGTAATCTTAGTTTTGTTTAAATTAAAAATAATGTTTGGAGGAAATCTTTGCAGACTGAGGAGCTCTTTCTCAGGTGAATGGAGGTAATTGATACATTGGAGAAGAAAGCACGTAAGTGCTGGATGAGCTGGCCCTGTACTACTGTAAAGTCACTCTTGGATTTAACTTAAGCTCTCTCCTCTAGTTTGTGCTTGTTCCTCTCTCGATGTAGCTTGTTAAAATCTCATCTGATTCCCAACTTGCTTGTTTCTGGCCTGCAGTCAGAGGTCCGACCGTCTTGCCCAGTATTTTAGTAAGTATTTGTTGTCATATTCTTTTCATTCTGCCTGCCTCCTCACTCCAATCAGTTAGGGGTCTGGTCTAGTTCTGCTGTAGGTTTCTTTATTTTAAAAAGGAGTTTTTTCTCCTGTATTAAGATAGATTTATGTCATTCTTGGTGATGAGCATTACATATTTTCAGTCCATTCATTTTCAGAGCAAATGGGTCTGGTTTTGCTAAGGGACACTTGGCGCAAACAAAAGCCACAACATCCAATGTGTAAATGTGCAACACTTTTAATGCAACATTTAAGATTTTCAGACTATTTAAAAAAACTTTTTCTCTAGAGAGCACCTTGTGAAAATATACTGTAGGTTGGCAACTTCAAGCAGTTCTTGCCGCAGGCAGAAGGAAGAACTTGCACTATTATTTGCATGCTTCAAATATTACCTGATATGAATGCAAATAAATACAATGCCTATGTGTATGTGACACAGTTAGATGAGCAATACATAGGACAAACAGCAGGCCTACTGATGTTTCTATAAGTAATGAATATAATAATTTTTTAGACATTAACATGTTTTAGATTGCCGCTGTTGCATTTATTGCATTTTTTTCAAAACAATAAGCTCAGTTAAATTACACAAAATTAGAAAAGCTGAGCATAAGTAATTGATTTATGCTGCAGAGCTCAGTGTCATTGCACTTCTGCTGACTAAAGCCACCCACACGGAAACTTTTAAACTATTCACAGTTTCACTCTATGAATAAAAGACTGAAAACAAGCTCCTAATAATTACCAGCTCCTACTGCCTGCATTACATCCACTGGCTGTGTGTGGATTGAAAAGTACATCAACACAATCCCCCTCTGCTCTGCTCACATTAAGGTCTTCTGTTTTACATTTAAATAAAAGTTTTGAGAAGCACAAATAGCATGACTCCACTTTACACAGAGGCTGCGAGGCTGGTTATAAGGAGACTTCCAGGACCAGCCGGAAAGATCCAAAGCTCATAGCTGCTTTGGTGACTATTCCTGCAGAAATTGACATAAAAGACAAGCAGGGGGTTTTGTATAAATGTTGCATCTTGTAAGTTTGTATGTTTTCCACAAACCAGATGAGTGAGAAATCATTCTAGTGGTGATACTTCTTCAGTGTGGCTAAGGACAGGTTTACTTTCACACACAACGATGACGTTGTCCAAGATCACCTCTGCATGTGCCCAGAGTGTGCCCAGATTTTGTTGCCTCCATTTAGCTGTCCTGTCAGCCATCACTATCAGGAATCATGTTCCCAAAAAGGCCTGCTACAGATGAGACTTTCCTTTTATAACTTTCATGTGAATAGTGAACACTTTGTGAAAACCTCTCTCATGATGCATGTTGTACTCAGACCATCTCACTACATCATGCATCATGTGGAAAATAATCCGTTTTCTTAATGAGAATCAACAGTATAAGCATCCTGTAACATATTCTAAATGGGTGATACAGTCAATACTGGCATAATAAGCATAACCAATACTTTTATGACCTCTATTGACTAAGAGTTCAGCTGCTGAATCGATGCTGATATAAAGACACTTGTTTTATCACCATGGATTTTGTTAGGAACTTTATTTAGCTTGTAGTCTTTCATTTGTTATTGTAAGTTATAATATGCCATAATTGGCCTTCTCAAACATACGTGTGACTGAGTGTGCAGTATGTATTCTAGATGTGTTTATGGTTGCAAATTACATGATGCATATCTCCTCTGTGGTTCCTCCCTTTACCCACAGAGTCCATGTTTGCTGTTTTCTGGAGGTATTCTTGAGCTATACGATTGAGTCTTTTTTTAAATTTTATTCATTTATGGATGCAAAGATTTTTTACCAGTCAGAGTTTGATCGTCCTCTAATTGGAAATCTGGAATCAGAAATGAAAAGGCAGTGTAAAAGGGATAAGTTTATTTCTCTGCACTCACTGGAAACATTTCCAGTTCCTTCGACACCCAAAACGAAACTCCTCCTCGAGAGGAAAAAATTAGGCCTGTCAGCTTGTTCCCCATATTTTTTGTTTTCATCCTTCATAGTAAAATAACCTTTTTTACTTTAAACGATTCCCAGCTGCCCTTGTGAAAGGTGGAAAATCTCCTCCGTTTTTACGTTTTTCTGATATATTATGTTTGGTAGACAAAAAAAAGAAATCAAACATCATGATCTCATTTCATATCCATTCAAACTGGAGCCAGGGAAAAGATGGTTTGGTTTCAATGGAACTACTGTTCTTTGCAGCTCTGTTTTGTCCTGTCTGCACAGGGCTCAGGGATTCTGGATTCAGAACTACTTTGTGGCTTTTGGTGCCGCTCCAAAGTTCTGCTGAGCTCTATTTCCCCTGCTCCACCCCCACCCCTGTCTGATCTGTGCTGCAGACACATGTGCAGCCTGTCCATACACACTCAGTTACACTTAATGCAAAGAGCAGCCACGTTGTCACACATGCTCCATCACTCTCTTACTCATGTACTCATGTTGACACACAGAATCGTCCAGCTCACAAATACACAACACAGCCATTTGCAGTTTCCTCTCTGCTTCTGTTGAGAGTAACTGTTGAGGGACAGAGGGAGCTGTCTGTCAGCATTACATCCAAGGTTGTTGGGCTTAGAAAGCTTCAGGAATAGCCATGGCGACACACTATGCCTTTGTAATCTTGCTAGGCACTCTGAAATTGCTCCTCCTATAAACAAGTTCAAGCTTTGAAAGATGATGAAATTGAAAGCTTTGTTGGAAGGGCACAAGCTTTAGCTCCTCTTAAATAGCCTCACCTCTGCAGCCATTACACATTACACAACAGTCAAGTGTTGCTTCACTTTTTATAGGCACCATAAGTAAACCGTTTGACCAATATTTCCTAAGTTAATGTCATGAAATCTTTGCTGTTTGTGAAATTCTACTTGGCCAAGGCAGCCAAAATGTATAATGGCCATCTCTCCTGTGCAGCTTTACCATGCTATCAATAAATCACTGTGAAACTATGTGGAGGAATCTGGCTTTGCAGGGATACAGATCAACATGATTTTGGTCCTCTTCCAGTTCCTAATCTTGTGCATTTTCCCTGGGTCCTATTGAAACCCAACATGGTGCACAGTTTGGACATTCTCCCAGTGTCCCTACAAGCAGTTTGTATGATTAGTCATTGGGAAACCACTTTTATGATTATTGTGTGCAAAGATTGTTGGCTTTGCATGGAAATGCTATAATAAAAGGCATGCTGGCACTGGAGCTCTAGACCTCAATTTTCATCCAAGAGCTGTTTTTTAAATTTTTTTATTCATCCTCCTGCAGCTCCTACAGCATGCGGAACCCCCCCACCACCACTTTCTTTAAAGTAGTGCATTGATTTACTGTCTTTCACACCAGATGAAGACCACATGTTGATGACTTTTGGTTCTGGTGCTCCCCTTTATGTCTATTTTTTATGGAAAGGGGAAAAACAAGACAGTTGTCTTTTGTGCACAAGGGGAGAATTCATAATTCATTTTTCACAGAGCACAAATAAACATCAGCATTACTTTGACTGCCTCCTAAATGACACTAAACTATTGTGTCAAATGATTTGTTTCACAGAAAGTGTTTAGAGAAGGGCAGGAACTGTCTGCTACCAGCCAAACCAGTTGGTGAGCCAAATTCTTGCTGACGCTCGCTAGAAGAAGAGCAAGTGCATCTTTTCTGTCTCGATAAGCCTTCGCTTTTTTTTTTTTCCAGATGTGAATACTTTCTGTCTGATATAACCGATGCTACACGCAGCATAAATGCTAACCTCTTCAGATGTTCTTGACTGTTGTTACACACAAAATCTGATGTTAGCTGTGAGGAAAATTGATTGACCTGAACCTGAAATTTATAACATGCGAGTGTGTCACATGGTTGTGGTTAGATTGGGGTAAGTAATAAGCTCTGTATTTCCCCACAGTAGCCCCTCACTCAGCACAAACTAAGAAAATGCTGCATACTTGGATTTTTTTGTTTTGTTTCTGCACTGTAAGTTAATCATGTCTTTAGGAGAATCACATACACATGGTGAAACATCGTGCTCCTCTTAATGTGCATTGTCAACACAAAAACTGTTGACAAACACCTAGCACTCCACATTGGCACTCCTCTGGGCTTTTTTTAAAAAAAAAAGCAGACATCATCATCGCACATTCAGACGTGCTTCTCTTGGAGAATGAAGCCTTGTTCTGACTGTAGCGTAGTTCCAAAGCCACCACATGCAAATGTGTGTGTGTGTGTTTGTGTGCATAGTGGGTAGAAGCAGCAGTTCTCTGGCTCACTGCAGTCAATCTTGGCTGCACGGATTGTTTTTTTGCGATTTGAGTTATGCAAGTCTGTGAACTAAATCAAGTCCATTTCTCAGTAACCAGGACCAGCTTACTCCCCTCCATGCCAACCCAATTACTCTATTGAAGGCAACCATATTTCCTTGTTTGGCAATATCAGAAAAAAGACAAAAAACTTTGGGACTCATTATGTCCAATCTGGCTGAAGCTACTTGAGGTGATTATGCAATATGTAACCTCACTGCTTTAAAACACAAACCCAGGTTTGAGGATTTAAATGTGATGGAGCAGGAGTGTCGGACTTCTACAGACTTGGGGTCAGCTGTCATACTGCTGAGCAAACCCCCTCAAAGAGGGAACCTGCACATGACCGATGGGCTGACAGAAGCAGAGAGCAAATAGATGACCAGGTCAGAAGCCTGCTGAGGCATTGCTAGTTATGTTTCCATGAAAATAGTCCTTTTTCCAAATTACTTTCTTCAGCAAAATGAGGGTGAAGGGCTTTCTTTTTCTTCATCAGGACAGAAACTGATCTATTGACCTTGTGGATGTATTGCACACAGCTGCTGCTTTTTTTACAAATTGGTGCTGCTCTGAAAAGGAGAAAAAAATACCCTGCATTTCACTGAGAAAAAGCTTTTTTTTGGACCAGCTGACATAGTGTCCCCCCTCTGAGTCCCCTTGACTTTCCCCCAACACTTTGTATTTTCTAATAAAATGTTTCAACAATAGTTGGGTGAATATAAATCATCGCAGGCTGTAAGAACTGTAGTAACCTTGGTGATCATATACTTTTTCTGGTTGACCTACTGTGTTACTGACCAAAACTATTGATAATTTAGCTACTGCCAAGTTAGCAACATGATGGATGATAAACCAGATTTGGTCAAGATGAATGTATATATACAGGAATAAGTCAACTTCCAATCACATTATTTGGGTTTGTTAGTGTGAATTTGACTTTGAGTTTGACACCACTAAAATAAAGGTAGAAAGTAGCCTGTTGTGAGATAGCACTTTGTTTCTTGATTGATGGGCACAAATAACATCAAATCGCTTTAACCTCCAAATACTGACTTTTTTACCTGATGAACACCTATGAAAACATAAATTTTGTGACAGTTTTGTGAAACTAACCTAAATAAAGGTCCGGTACAAGAATCAATAGGCTTCATTTTGTGACAATTTCATGATCATTTCATGGGACTGTGTATTACAGCCTGTATGTTACACTGCAAGACAGCAGCATTTTTAACATTGATGACGGTGTTCATTTTGCAATTGTTGCTAATTCAGGTTTCACTAATATGCCTTGTTTTTTTTTTATCTTTTTTTTATTCATTATTTAACTCATCTGTGCATTTGTCTCAAATTTCACCATAAACTATTAATCTGAAGTTACTATCAAAGTTTATATCTGAGATACATAATCAAGCCCTGAAATAATATTAACAGCCCTTGACTGTTAATTCAAGATAGGTTAGTGTAGGATGCCTCTAGAAACAGTGAGTCCAGAAAAAACTTTACTGTAAGAGGGGAAAAAAAAAAAGCCACGTCACACCCATCAGCATCAAACTTATGACCCAGACAGTCAATACTGCCTTCAAGCTTGGCTTCCTCTGTTTCATTTTTTTCAGAAACTGAAAGAAGAGATGAGTATAATGAGGCACAGAGGGGGAATTTGCTCTCAGTGTGAGAACCAGATGGGTCTGATGTCCCATCAGGGACAAATAAGTTGTAAAAAAGAGTTCATTAAATCAGGGGTTTAAATTGTTTTTATCAGAGATCAGTGAAATTAAAAAGACTAGATTCAACATACCTGTAAAATATAATGTATGCTAGGAAAGCTTGGGTGCTAGCACTCATGTGGACGTTACTCTGACGGGTATCACCCACTTAAACATTACAACAGAACACTTGCTGGTGAAAGAACAATATGCTGTTTGTCATAAATGCTCGGGAACAACTTATGGAGTTAAATAAAGAGTCCGTGTCGACCGGCTTTCCAGCTCCCAAGTATCTGCCAGATGCTCCGGAGCAAGCCTGATTCAAGGAGGATCCATCCTGCAATTTGCAAGACCCAAGATAATACAACATCTGAGTGTCAGTCACATCAGCACAGCCAAGAGTTCCTGTGTCCACCCTGTTTTAATGGCGTGAAGTAGAGTTAAAGTAATATTAAGCAGAAAGTTTTAATGATAAGGCTCGTTGTGTTCAGGTGCAGTGACACTCTTTTTCACAGTAGTCTCACAGCAACACAGCTGGTAATGGTTTCCTGTATTCAGTAGAAATTTCAGTTTGAAGAATAATGGAAAATATCAAAAGTTCATCATACCTGTAAATTTATTGAACTTTTCCTCCTGTAGACAAGAGATGTGTCAGAAGTGCCTGCTAACTTTTTTTTTAGCAAAAGAACAATGACGCTACTTAGCTTTCAGTACTGGGTGTACTTTGGTTTCTCTTTGTCACATGCTTAAGTTTCATAATTTTATGCATTTTGAAGTTTTATAACCAATGCATTCCAACAACCATTATTGGCCAGTTTTGGAAGGAAACACCTGGAATCTTGTAATGTTTCAAGGACAAGTATTTTACTAAAATATTTTCATTGCAGCAGTTGCTAAAGGGACACACTGTCATGTAAATCTGCCCTTTTCATCACATTTTTTCCTCCACACACAAGCCCAGTATCCAATGACAACAAACTAGGGCAAATTGTTGCCTGAGGGCATAGCAGGGCAAAGAATTAAGTTATACGAGGTTTTGGAATAGTTCTGCATTTCAGTTTTGAATGTGGCTAAGAAGGTGTGTTCTGACAGTTTATGTAAATGTCTTTAAAATTTCAGTCTCTTTTTCACTTATACGTCCATCACTTATTGGAAATGAGGTTGATCTTTTGTGTGGTGTGAAACAGAAATGTGACTATACTTTTTTTTTGTCTTTCCACTACCCAAATGCTTTCTCACTGACTGTGCTGACATCTCAGGGCCGCTGTTGCTACCCCACCCCAACCACACACACACACACACACACACACACACACACACACACACACCCACCCCTCCCCGCTCACACACACACACACACACACACACACACACACACACACACACACACACACACACACACACACACACACACACACACACCCCTCCCCGCTCACACACACACACACACACCTCCCCGCTCACTCTCTGTACTGGAGCATTCCAATGGCTATTCTCATGTATTACGCAAACAGACTCCTTCACTACTTCTTTCACATACAGACCATGTGAAACAGAAAGTTCTGCATGTACATATACACATTAATAGATATTTTATACTGAAAAACAACTCTAGGAAATAAAAACTTGTTTTATATAAATCGTCTTTCGCTTTTACTCACACTGGGACATCCAGGCACACACACACACCTCACTAGCCCCTTGATAAATGAATGCACACTTAAAATGGCAATCCCTTCACAAGAATGTTTTTCTTACAAGATAGATACATATGTTGAGTCTTCGTAATGCTGAAGCTTGCAACTTGCACTGCTGAGTCATGATTTTAAGTCACTTTTTTTGTGGCATAAAATTTGTGGAGCAGAAAATGCATACTCTACAATTTAATTCCAAATTTAGTTTTAAAATCTGAGAAAATCTCCCAACAGTAAATCAATATTCCCAATGGCAATAAAACTAGTCAGTGCGGCTCTATCAGATTACTCCTGTGGCTGTGATGTGCGCCTGTGTTGCAACCAAGACACAACATATAATAGAAATGAGGACATACCTCACAGAGCCGCTGCACGTGAACCAGCAGTTTCACAACTTTTTTTTTAGGGGTCATACCAGGCTAAGCCAGTAACACATTGATACTGGCACATTGAGCACCTAGCAACGTAGTTGGCTGCGATTATTCATCAGGGACTAAATCTCAGAACTGAAATAGCAAAGTGCTGACTGGCTGATTTGCAGGGATGCATAAAACTTTCCGCTTCTAGATAAAGAGACAACAGATACCTGAAATTAAGCTCGCTTCACTGTCTAAATGTGAATCCTCTGGGGTGTCATTCATTTTGCCACTTTTCATCCACCAGCCACAGTTGTAGCCTTGCTCCATGGAGGTCACAGTCAGCTTGTCTACTACTGTGATGAGTGGATAAAATGCCCTGATATTTTGTGGAAACATTCTTGGTTCCCAGAGGATGATTCCCGCTTGCAATGATCTTTAGTTTCTTAGAATGCCATACCGAGGTTGGCATTTTTCAGTTGAGTAAGGTATCTTGATGGATTGTTATTTATCGCTGAATTAGGGTTTGTGTGAACTAGTAAAAGAGAAATCTCATAAAACCTTGATATGGGAGTGAGGGCGCTATGTAAGTGTGGACCATTTATCATTTATAGTCAACACAGTTTCATGCACTGTTGCCTTTAACTTTTTCTGAGGGAGATCATCGGACATGTTTAGCGAAATTTGCTACACAGACTTTATTATTAAGTCACATGAATGGTGTTTTTGTCAGATGGCGCAGCAGTTATCAAATCGGGATTTTATTCAAGCAGAGGGACAATCTTGAAATGCTTTAATTAATTGCTAGTTGACACTTAGTCTTATTGGGCTGATTACCAATCACTATTTCTGACGCGTTAAGCCATGTGACAAATTAAACAGAAAAATATGAGAGACGTTTTGTTGGGTTTATTGGCTGTTTATTCATTTATAATATACGATTAGTTATATACACTTACATTTTACTGTTTTTACAAAAAGAGGGAACTTTTAAGCATCTATGGAGCACCTATGCCAGTTTTAGTCTAGCTGACTGTATATAAGCAGGAGTGATTTAAACTCCAACATTATCTGGATGTGTTCGCTTGGTTTTGACACTTGATTCTATTTCAGTCAAACTAACAAGTTTACATGCATTTCAAAAGTCCAACTTGGTCTGACAAAAACAATGATATAGTTTTTTTTCTCATGTCTCGTAAACGTGTTCAGTACTGCGGTGGCACTGAAGAACTTTCTAGTTGCTGTTCAACATTTCCATTTTATTAAGGGGATATTTAAAAAAAAGTTTTGGAACTTGAGGTGAGCATTTTGCAACGTCTGTTGGTACCAAGACTGTTACTGAGACCTTAAGTTTGTTGTCATATGTTCCAGTTGACCGCGAAAGCAGATGCTCTCATAAAGTAAATTATTACTTATCTAATAAGTCTGTTCCACTCTCAACAGATCAAACTTTTATTCGTGTGTAGCTTCCCAAAAGAAGGACTGCATGCTATTCTATATGAATGTAGAAAGCACAGCAGAAGATAGACTCCTTCAGTACTTGGGGTCTGGCACCTGGTCAGTCTTGAATCTTGCCATTTTTTGTAAATAGCTGAGAGGTTGCTTTGCTCTGACACCTCTGCCAGGGATTGAGATACAGGCATGCTGTGAGTGACGGCCATTCGGTGGCTTTTCATTCATGTGCTGCCATCTGAGAGCAGCTTTGTAAAGAGCCTGTTGCTGAGCAGATAAAGACAGGAGTGAGGATAAACACTAAACAGAGGTTTGGCACTTGGGCTTTGACGGCTGTGATGGGTGCATAACTATAGCAGCGGTGGTCTTATCTGGAGTGGGACACCCTGGTTTGACCCTATCTTGACCTCCTTTTATTTTGTTTCAAATGGTAGTTGAGCAGTCACACTTGCAATTCTGAAACATTTGCAAGATTCCTTGCAGTCTTCACGTACAGAGATTTATGGCGGAAATAAGTGTGTGTGTGTGTGTTCCAGAAGAATGCCGGCTGCATTCTGTGAACAGAGCAACTTTAACACAAATGTTTGTCTGCGTGGATATAAAATCCTCACTTAACTAGATATGTTTACATGATTGTTTCTCTGTTTCTGTTATTCATATGGACCTTTTACAGGAAGTTATTCTGACAGTGTGCGTAGGAGGAAGAAGAGAATCAGTATTGTGACACCTTCACCTCAGCTCACGAGCATGCTGAGCAGATAATACAAGCATCGATCAAAGTGGCATGAACACAGTAGGGTGTTGTTCTGCATATCAGGAGGCTGATGGTTTTTTTTTTTTTTATCAGTTTGGCTATTTCAGGACAATCTAAGTGACCAACTTTTAACATCATTGGCCATTTTCGGCTTTGGGATTACCTTTCCCATCTAAAATTTTTTTTCGCCTATCAATCTGTGAGAATTTATTTTAAAACCTTGCACTACCCCCTCTGTAACTGTGCACTGCCTTACAACACCTCACTAAAAATAGTGCCCACTAATCCTCTAGTCTCCTCTGAGAAGTAATACACTTTACCAAGTATTGACTAGAAGTTCAGCAGCAGCAAGAGTAAATTTAGTTGTTTTGTTTTTTTCATCCAACAGCTATAGTAGTTTTTCTATGGTGACATATCAGTTTGTCTACTTTGTGTTGTAAAGGACTTTAAAACATTAATCCAGTGGAATATCATATTGTCTCTTACCTCCATGATGCAGTGCGACACCCTCTTGTGGGGTGGATGGATACAGCTTTGACCAGCACTCTTAAGGTGGACAACTATAGTAGCAACATGCTGAATTCAAGAAATCCTGTTGTCAAAAGTAACACCTTTGTGTGAGCAGAAGTTTGTCCTTCTCAAGAAAACTGTTTGCTCCAATTCTTTTTGGGATAACAGGGGCCCCATTGTTTTCATTATAAAGATGTGGAAAAAGCTTTAAAAGCAGCGATTTAGTTTGTTAATGGAAAATAAGTTTGTTGATTTAAACAGTTTTGCCAAGATTTAACTGATAAATGGAAGATTTAAAAGGGAAATAGAATTGCTTAGGCTTCATCACATTACCAGCTTAAAATACACAGCTGCCACAGCAAACATTGGTTTCACTAATGCTTCTTCATGACAAAGCTTAGGCTTTTTCTTCTTGGTTTAATTTTCATCACAGTGAAAGTTTCCTTTTTCAAAGAAAATACTTGAATTAGAGTCTGCATGCATTTCCCATAGCTTCCCTGTGCATGGTTACTGAATCTTACACAGCCCTCTAGGAGTTTAGAAGTTGCTTCACATAAACTGTGAACAAGCTATAGTCTCTTGTTCTACTAGGCTCCACTACAGTGACATTTCACAGCAACTTTAAGACATTTAAATCACGCAAGTTCTGCATGATTATCAGTGCAGCATGTCTTCGCGTTTCGTTGAAGGGAAACATAAACCGTGTCTTCAGCTGCCTAGTGGGCTGGAAACAATGTGCCAGGCCTGCCAATAGCCATAAAAGTAAAGTGAAAGGGGGGCAGAAGATAGTGCCATGTGGGCCCCTGTTGGGATTTTGTAAAAGGAGACCCAAACTGAAATGGACAGCTGAACTCAACACACATGCCTTGTACATCAACTGTAAAGCCTTTTGATTTCCTGCAGCTAGTGTTTACCCTTCTACACAACTTAAAACAAGAATAGGCAAACCAAAGGACAAAATGTTCCCAAACTGTCAAAATAAAAACAAATGATTAATTTTGCATTGAGATTAGGAACATCTGTATCATCCTTGGTCATGTCACAAGTCAAATCCATTTTTTTTTTTTCAGAACAAAAATATAACACATACTGGACTGCTAGTCTTTAATAAGACTCAGGACCCTCCCATTCACCTTACAATGCACATCAAAATATATTTATAGCATTTACACGCAACAGTGTTTCAATTATCAACGAGTCCAAACGAGTGGAATCTCAGTGCAAATGAGAAGAAACAGACTCATGCTTGCACAAGGGGGAAAAATGGTTACAACTGGTAAATAGAAGCAATCCTCGTCTCTGGATTTAACTGTGAAGATTTCTGGCTTTGTAGTCACAAAGGTGACAAACTCATTTTTACATCCAGTTCACTTATAATCAATCTTAGATATGGACAGACTGTATGTTTACAGACAATACAAAGCCATTCCTTGTGAACTTACAATTCAAAATCCTCTGATATTGCAATTTAACTGTACAAAAACTGTTACAGGCAGCTTTATACAAACCAGAATGTACAATACCTGGGTTTTAATTAGAAGATCTACTCATAGCAAAGTAGCATATAATGACTCCCTTTCATGGAACTTTAATTCACTGACTGGTTCCTTCTTTGTCTGACACATAAAGTCCATATACAGTATTCACAAAGATGTATCCAGTCTTCTTTTTTTTTTTTTTTTACTTTCAGTTAAATAACTAAAGAACAAAGAAAAAGAGTTCACTTGTCAGCATAACAGTAATTCATCAGCTGTGCTGCAATGTACAAAAGATGAAACTTGAGTGATTCGGTGTGTCACAGATCTTTACAAATGATAACACTGATGCTGTGCTGTATGCAGTAAGACATTTCATCCCGTTTTGTCTGTCGCTTGTGTCCTGGTGCTTTTTCATCCTCTTCTGTGGCCTACGTCATCTTTCGAAAGGTACGTTTACTTTTAGGAGCGCAGAAGAAAGCAGTTGTTGGCACAGGTCACAGGGTTCGCCATGTGAGTGTTGGCAGGGACAGTAAAGGTCTAAGGCGATGAGTACTTCTATATGGAATATGTCACAGGACCTCTGTGGAAGACCCAAAGAGTGAAGGGTTAAAGGTCAGAAATAGCAGCAAACATGTAAGATTTATAGACACAGGCTAACAGACAAATCCAGTTTGTTGCCAAAAAGGTTCAGTGTCGTTGAACTGAGTAACGACACAGTCTGTAAACCTCTGACCTGTTGACAATACTAAAAGCAAAAGGATGTTAAACATGCCACAGGGGGCAAGATCCCATAAATCTTTACTGTCTTGTTTACAAGGATTTAAAAAATGCAGTGAGACTCAAAATTAAACAATTATATAGTGCAGCCCATATGTAAAACTCAAAGTTGTATTATTTAAGAGTGACTCTACATGTGAGATCAAAAAGGGCTGTATGCTGAAATACAAACGTTCAAATAACCCATAATTTATGCCTGAAAATAAACCTCCTATGGAGTTACATTGCAGCATTAAATCAGTCTAGTATATTGATATGCCCCATCATAACCCTCAGTTGAAGTACAGTCAGGTCAGAGCTGTCTCAAATATCCAATTTTATGAATGTGATGACACAAAGCCGGAATATTATCATTTTATGACGGGGTTAACCGGACAAGCTATGTGGTAGTGAAATTAAGACGAAATAAGTGAAATATTCATTAAAGTATAAGTTCATGGAAAACATTGGAGAACTTGTAAATGTAATGATTTCCGATTTTCTTATTCAGCTACAGAGTAACAGGTCAAAGTGAGAATCTAGGAGGAAGAGGGTAAAGATGGGTACTGCTGACGTTGCTACATCGAAGGAGATGAGTGAGGCGTTGCATAGGACTTAATTGCTTTGGAATCATGTTTCTAACCCCTGGCAATGAAGCACTAATGGATAGGGTCGCCTCTGGAATTCCTCACTGGGCCTAAGACCAAGTCAGTGGAGCTAGTGAATAAGTGCTGTCAACAGTATAAAGATACCCAGCTTCTCTTCAACCTTCCAAACTAATTTCTTCCATATCCCATCTCCCTATTTTGAATGTAAGTGAACTCTCCATGATATACCTTCCTCTCCTCAGGCAATCCTCACATTCACCAAGTTGGTGACCTGCATGGTTGATTAAGTACAACTTTCCATATCTGCCCCCTTTTAAACCAGGTAGATGAGCCATGGCTTTGTCTGAAATACTAATTATTACTCAGCCAAGTTCACTTTATCCAGTGGAGAGGGGGCCACAGGTCACATCAGTTAATTTTTGTAAATTCCCCACAATAAAGCTAAATCTTCTGTTCCATCGATGTAAGTCACCATGTTGTTTGAATCTTATTCCAAAATCCTGCAGGTACAGCAGCTTGTTAGCTTAGCATACTGGCCAGAAGCAGAGCTCAGTCAACTGAGCCCAATCTTAAACAAATTATAAGAATTTCTTAGTTATACCATTGAACAAACATCAGTATAAAACAAGTTGAGATTTTAGAGGGAAGCGTTTGGTGTACTACAGTCATACAGAGTAAAACATTTAAAAAATGTTCCAACACATAATTCCTCAAAAACACACTAGTTATTTTAATATTTCTGTACATGAAAAATATCAAGTTAAGTACACTGATGCAGTCTAACCATTTCCCCAACATAGAATCTTTTTGCTAAGCTAATGACCTCACATTTAGTTGGGGCTCTCAAGTCTTGCTGTTTTAACACTTCAAAATTGTGGGACTGTGGACAAATCTAATGGCTTTGGAGACGAGTGAAGTCTCTCCCAAGCAGCAGCAACACATCTCTGCCACTACTTGAAAGTCAAAGACAGCATTGCCTGTGGCAGCTTGTACAAGCACAGTGTTGTCCTTAAGGTGGATTTGGAGTCTGGACTGTGTGAGAAAATGTATGATCATCCATCCATTTTCTATACCTGCTTAATCCAACTCAGAGTTGCAGGGGGGGGCTGGAGCATATCCCAGCAGTCATTGGGCGAGAGGCAGGGTACACTTAGACAGGTTGGTTTGATCGTCATACATGTTAAATAGTTCAAATCTCTGCACTGATGTTTTTAAACTATGTGGAGGGTGGTTTTGTCAGGCAATGATGTTCTTATAAAATCAAATATTTATTAGCGCAGTCTCAAAATGCTTTAATAATTGTTACCGCGGATTGACACGTAGCACCAATAGTAGCGTCCTTTTTCAGTTGGAATTTCTGACTTGTTTTGCCATTTGACAAATATGTGAATGAGGGCAGCTTTATTTGAAAGTCGGTGGTAGTTCTATTCAGTGTAAGGAGAGCAGCAAGATCATTACAAAGCAAAGACCTTTTCTTCTCAGACATACCAACTAAGGAATCTCTGAAAAGCCACATTGGAATGAGTATGATTGTAGCGTTTATCCTTCCTCTCTTCTCTATATACTCACTTTTAATTTTAGCTTACTTGAAGATCATAATTGTATTGTGGGATCTAGTGTGTGTTGAAAGTGGTTTGAGACTCTGTACCTGCAACATGCTGAGGCTTCATGGTGCCTGCTTTTTTCATGAACGACTCCTCACTTTCAAATGACAGAATCGGCTCAGTGGTCATGCTGGTCTCAGACTTATCCCGGGTTCCATTTGTGGTGTTGCCATGATTTGTGAGGTGGATGATGTCTTCAATGTGGGCAGCATCTCCTTTTGTGGACAGGCCATTTTCATGTCTCGTAGGCTGGACCCCATTAACCACTGAGAGACTGGTCAGGGGAGGCAAAAAGCACAATATGGTTGTAATTATGATGAATGAGAATGACTCACACATCAAATGAGTCATTCAAACACTGTTCAATTACAGGAGTTTTTAAAATCTACCCCATGAAGTGTGATCAAACAAAGAGTAAACATTTCAAGGAACCACACAATTCTCATCGAGTTACAGCTGTTTACTGTGGGCCTGGTCCATGGGGCTCCTTGTGTTTTCCATTTAGGTTCACCAAAACACAATGTTGAATGGTAGTTGACTGCCAGATTTGTTTTGCAGGCACATAGTTTTTATAATGTTCAGGGTAGGCTTGCATTAGTGTGAGCACAAAATAGAGGGAGGGAAAAAAGCTTAAGTTTACCTTTCCATGGCATCGGTCTGTCCATTTTCTGTCTTGTTATTGGGCAGGTTTACCTCTGGCTTTGGTTGATAATCAGCAGATGCTAAAACAAACAAAGTAAACAGTCAATGCCAGTGTTGGCTATTTCCATTAATGTGACCACAAATATTTAATGCCCTCTCTGCCATTCATGACTGAAAACAAGATGGACACAATTTAATTAGAGGATTCCTCTAGCATGAATTCACACTTTTAAAATTCACCTGGTGTGGAAAAAAAATAAAGTTACAAGTTTTGTGTATGTTCCAAAATCTCTAAGTAATCCTTTTAAGATCTGTTGAACCCTACAAATATGCACAGTTATACATGTGAAACATCAAGTTTTAAAAGCTGACAATACTACTCAAACTGTTCTGCGTGGGCATTATTAAATAACGAAGACTAAGCACAGGAGGACCCCAAATAATAACTTTAACTTTAAGGTTTCAATCCTGCATAGTCCAGACCCTCCACTCACTTAGTTCCACTAAAGACATGGCTGTGGTTGAGGCAGATCTCCACACCCCACACTAAAATAGATGAATTCCTGCCAAAACCCTCACCACATCACCGCCCGGCTAATGTCTTCCTGCAATGGGGAACTTTGAAATAAACAGCATTTATTTGAAGCCACAGCTATTGCCTTCGTCTTACTCATCTATTGTATGTTGCATTTAAGCTGTTACCAATGCCTCTAACATACCTGTATTAGGGATGTAATTTTGTATGGAGGGGCGTGAAACATCACACATATCCTTCTTTTATTACATGTATCAGAAATAATGCTAAAAAAACTGCTGCAGGCTGTTGCTGTTAGCCCACTCATCCTCTCCAGTCTCTCAGTCCCAGGGACTGAACAGCAAGTAATCACACACATGGGTCCTATTGTGCAGACAAGAACGACTCCAACTGCAGCTGTGCAGGATATGAGGCAAAGAAATAATCGAATACATTGTTTTGTTTTTTTAATACAAAATGCTTCACTGTGGATCTGACTCACATAGGAACTGAGAATGAAGGTACAACAAATTTTAGTGCCACATATGGAAGCGGTGAAAGAAGCAGCAACACATCAGTGGAAACCAGCATGGTGAAAAGAATTAGGTAACTCCAATAAGATGAGTCAGACTAAATTTACTGTGTTGTTCCTGTTGGTTTGTTAATGGAAGCACTAAAAGTCCAAGTAGATTCTGAAAACAATCTGGTCACAATGTATCCTGTGTTTGAAATCCTTTTCCAGATGTCACATTAATGGGATATCAATTAAAGACATTGTCTTTGATTGTTCCTGGAGATTAAAGGCTTGTAGCTGATAATGATCACTTGTTGTTCTGTAAGACGGACACTAGTCCAGTCTAATGTGCTTACCTTTGCTGCTCTCTGCCTGTTTGTCATTGACATGTGTGGGTGGGGAGGACTTGGTCTCCTTCTGTGAAAGGCAGAGATCATTTCAGTGACTTTTACTGGAAGGTTAAGTTAAGGCTTCTTGGTTCTGGTGAAAACTGAAGAGTGAAGATGTACCTTGTCACCTCCATCAGTCTTGCGTGTCCTCTTCATTATCTCCTCCAGACGCTGTTAAAGGAAGAAATATGTGAAATCAGGGAACTGTCACATGCTAACACGTTAAAGAATCAGAGCTGCTGTGCCTCTAAAGTTGGGAAATAAATGTTTCAGCTTTAATAACATCAGTTCAATTTCATTCACAAAAATAGTTTTGTTGGCTGGGGTTCTGCTTTCTTGAATGGGCCCACACACATTTCAGCATGTTTTGGTTGAATCTGTGGTTTCACATTTCACTGTTCATTAAATCTCTCCACCCAAGAAGAAGAAGGGTTTTTTATGCTGTCCGTTGTATCTTTTAGTTTAAAAGGATTACCCTACTTTATGAAACCGGGTGGGTTATGTCAGTAAAGGTCAACTGCCACCTGTGTATTCAGCTGGAACAACACCATATGAGGAAAGAGTGAGACTAGAATATAAACTGCTCTGCCTTGCTCATTTATTTGCAGGGAAGTTTGCTATAAGATGAAATCCTCACTTGAGGCCACAGCTACACCAAAGCTGCAGCTGCCGCTTATAAAAGGGAGGCATTTTTAGGATTAAGATTATTTCATGCACAGCTCGCACACTCACAACTTTGGCATCCAGTTTAGCAGCAAAGCGTGCTTTAACTCCAAAGATGTTTGCTTGTCCAATAGATTGCGGTTGCCCCTCAGGACACTTCAAACCACCGCTGTGGTCAGTCAGTGTTGTTAGGAGCGAGGTACTGCACGGTGTGACTAAGCACCAGGTCTCTGGGCTAGAGGACGCGATGTTCTCTACATAAATCCTGTGCAGAGCCAGTCTTTGCAGGCTGAGCCAGGCCTGGCACAACTAGATCAGAGCCTTTCACACATGGTATGAAGTTGAGGAGAGGAAAAGCTTTGTGAGCATACAGTGCTGCAGGATGTATTCACACCACAGTATTAAACTAAGTTTTATAAGTAGTATTACCCACAGAACTGGTCAAGAGTTTGGATACACTTGGTAAAAAAAAAAAAAAAAGTATTAAGTCAAGAAAAATGTACTCTCTGACTGTTCCATCGATGTAGAAGCTGGATTGTGTTGGTCTTAGTGAAGCTATTTTAGAACAATTTTGTATCCAGCTAAAGCTGAAATTTTCACAATTGATTAATCTATTGATAGTTCTCCCTACTGCACAAATCCACAGCAATAAGAGTGGAGCAGCTAACTGGCCATTATTAGCTTTTATAGGTAGCTACTCTCTCTCTCTCTCACACACACACACACACACACTAAACCCAGTTAAATCATGGTATGCAGACAGCCAAAAACATCATTCATCTTTGTTTTTAAGAGATTCAACTTCCAAACCTGCTTTTTTCTTATCGAAGGGAAGATGCTGTGAGCTGACAAAATAATTGAGCTATCAGTTGTGTTCCAATCTGCACATAAAACCAGATTTAAATGGCAAAATGTTGAGCTTTTAAGAATTTAGATTCAGTTTCCATTTTCCACATTACTCTGTGGCACCAGGCAGTTTATTACGTTTTTTTTTTTTTTTTTCGAGGTGTGACTTGTGGCCTTTTACGGACATTATTCTCCTTTCGCCTTCCTCTTCTATTTAGAGAATTAGTGTCTCCTACAGCTTATCTGTAGAAAACAATGTATGTATCTTATTTCATTCAGCAGTTAAAAAAGCTAAATTAGTGACAGATTGGATTGTACTAGGTTTTTATCCAGACTTTTTTCCCCCCATCTTTAGGAAGGAAAATCTAATTTGAAAATTTTAAAAACTTTTGCTCCTTTTTCTATAATCCTAAATGTGTATCTCCATTTTGAAACAAGTGACTTTAAAAGCTGGCTGAAACATCAATGATGGCAGCACAGAAGAATCGCCATGCCTTTTTCCTCTCCAGTCTTTCCTGCTCCTCCTTCTGGAAGTGTTTTTCCCTCTCCAGACGTTGCTTCTCCGCCTCCTCCCGGGCTCTAGCCTCAGCTTCTTCTTTCTGAAATGCACAAAGGCGAGAATCCAACCATAATTTCAATGCAGCCAGACGGGGAAAAACTGTAGCCAAAATAAGATGCCTTCTGACGTTACAAGGGTGTGGTTACTCCCTGCTGTTACTGTTTACAACCACGAAGGGGATATTTTTCTGTATGTTTGAGCCAAAAAGATCTATTTTCAACATTCACATTCTCTTGGGGACAACCTAATTTGAAACACAATAGCCTTTGCCTAATTCTGTGGGATCACGTTGCATCATGTATAGGTATCACTTCTCTGAAACACCACATGGGGGTGGTAAAGCTTTAGGGCTCCTGACCGACTGAAGTGCCACTGTTCATTGAGCTCCAGATCTTCAGAATAGACAAACACACCACTGTCTACCACATTTCCTGTTTCTCTTGGAATCGGTTTCTACGTATTATGCTTAATTATTATTTTTTTTTTTTTAAGCTGACACCATATAAGTCATTGTTAAAAAAAAAAAGTCAAGTACATGGGACCTTCAATGCTGACTTCATGTCTGTTTTGTTGAAGTTGACCGTCTACATACCTGTTTCTGCAGACGCAGGTTCTCTTCCTGCTCAGCTCTGGCTCTCTCCTCAGCCTCCTTCTCCTCCTGCAGTCGCTGCTCTTCATCCCTCCTCCGCTGCTCCTCAGCCATGGATCGGGCCTCCTCCTCCCGGCGTTGTCTCTCCTCTGCCTCCCTTGCTATTCGCTCCTCTCTCAGAACCCTAAAAAGCATCATCACAGGTTTAGCATGACATGTTTTTTCTCCACACAAAAACAACGTGACCAACGTATTAGATGGGGTTATAATTAAAAAGGTGCATTATTTTACAGACAGGATCTTTGAGTTTGGTTTAGGCCGACCCCAGAGTTAGAACAACGACTGCTGAGGCTGTTTTCACATATTGTGGTCATGCTCTCTGAAAGAAATCGCTTGCTGAGCTGAGATCTATCACAACTGTATCTGTACTGAAAACCAACCTTAAAACTTTCCTGTTCTCACAGGTTAATCATAGTATGGTATGTTTGATGTACACTGGGTGTGTACTTAATTTAACGCAATTCTGTGCCGACTGTGACTGTTTATTTCATCACAAGTAAGCTCAAGAGAAAAATAATCCATACAAATAAAATTGTCACTGACACTGAAGTACACTCAAAATGGCACAACTGGAATTATGAGTGGCAACATAAGTTCCCAAGTTGTAAACAGTAACTTGAGGTGGAATCAGTTTAATTTCCTCTGAAGGCTCTGATGCTTTCACATCACTTTCGTTTCACATACAAGCGTTCATGTGCTGTGAGAGTCTCTCTCATCCTGAGGTTTGCTTTACAGCACTAAACAACTTCTGTGCACTGGCTACCTCACAACGGTTTGTTCAAATCTACATAACGTGCATTTAATAATAGATTACTTTATAAGCAGCCATAACTTCCACTTAAACTCCGTAATATTTAGCTCATAAACAAAAGAACCCAATCAAAAAGTAAAAATGTTAAAATTCTAGAAAGAAAATGAAATTGGTGTGTCTTTGACTAAACAGGTCAGCACGGTACTTGTGTTGCATTTTGAAAACCAACTGACCTCTCCTTCTCCTCCTGCTCGCGCCGCTCCTGCTCCTCCTTCTCCCTCTGCTCTCGAGCTTGCCGGCGTTTCTCTGCCAGGATGCGAGCAGCCTCCTCTGGGTCATTGGTGCCTGCCATGGGCTTGCTTGATGGGGAGGAAGCAGGTGACACAGCTCGGACAGAAGGAGCTGATGGGACTGGCTCAGATGGGGAAGGGGTGGTTCTGGTTGTGACCGGTACACCTGACCCATGAGCTGTGGAAGCAGCAGAGGATACTGTGATGACAGGAGCCACAAGGGAACCTACAACAGAAGAAACAGCATATGTTAACCAACATTCATTGAAACATTTTATACTTTTAAAAGTTTTCACTTAAAGTGGGGATTTTCTCAAACTGGAGCATGTTGATCGTTAATATCTAATTCTGTCACCAGCACAACTGGAAATTGTAAACAGCCATAATGTCAGTGTATAAACTCATTAATTAGCTAATTAAAGCTAATTAGTCCAGCCTCTTAGCACTGAGAGGACACAGAGCATGGAGCTGTGTGCGGCTCGCACAATGCGCTCTTTTTATTTTCATGGCTAATTATTCCTGATGTTTATCTTAGCCTACTGCTTCTTGAAAGAAATACAGATTTTCCAGAGGCTCGGTCACTTTTTCCATTGTTTTTCTAGAACCACTACTCTGGCCCCAACGCAGGAAAGAGAAGGACGAGACTGTGCCACAGGAGTACGGTTTGAGAATGTAGGAAAATAGACTCAGCAACTGGTGAAGTCTAGTTCAAATGTTCTACATGATAAGATTGTTAAAGTAGAAGAATTTATTACAAGGCAGTTTAAGAATATTAACAACAGGGATTAACCTTGTTGTGCTGTAAAGAGGTAGACAAAAGTTCTGTCCAAAACTTGTAACTTAATCAGCAGAGAAAATTGGCTCAAAAAAAGGCCTTCATCAGCATATCAGCATATTTTTAATACTATTAAGTGGCCCTCAGACTATTTTGGTAAAACTTTATTCAGATCGTTAAAAACCCTCTCACTCCTCTTTTATAAGTAGCAAATCTCACCATTGTAAGGATATTTAGTCTTTTTCAAGAAAAAAACTATAATATTTGATGATGTTATGCTATAAATAAAAATGATACTAATTCAACACAGTCTAGCCTGGAAAAGCCATTATCATCTCTGCTTCTTGCACTCACCCTTTCTGTCCTCGGGAGTGCCAGGCCTACGAGGCTCCTTCACCCTCTCTAGTGATGCGGGAGACGAGGTCCGGTGCTCTATCCTGGCTGGGGTCCTGGCTCGCTTGGGCCGGGCCTTCGGGGTCGACGGGCTGCCTCTTGCTGACGGGGGCTTTGGGGAGGCAGCAGGGCTCGGAGAGGCAGTTCTGCCCTTGGGTGTGGCTGGGGATGCCGGTCGTGGTCTTGATAATGGACTAGGACTGAAATTGAAATTGTCAATAAAAGCGGACCACATTATTCATGTAGACATACACTGAAATGTTTGTCTACAAATGATCCTGAATAAGGAAACTGCTGCAGAGCAGACAAAGCATCAGTCCTTAAAGTGCACCATCAGTCAGCTGATGGTGCAGCAGTCACTGCTGTGATAGCAGTGCAAGACACAGAAGGGACACCCATTATGCTTAAGAATTGTTTTTATTTTTTCTCTTTAGGCTTTCGCCAAGCCCTTTGCTGTAGGCTCAAACAGTGAATGAAATAGGATGTCACTGCAACAGAGACAAACATGTCCACTCACTGACGAGAAACAAGTTGCAGGTCATGGTTAACCATGAGTGACCGATGTTCCCCCTGTTATTGTGTTTGTGGTGAGACTGGTTAATGTTCAAACAGAACACAACAAAGTTGCAATGTTATATAAGGAGACTACTTTCAGATCTAATGTCAGCACATCAAGTATGGAAGAGATTGGCTATTGACTGATTAACTTACAGGAAAGTTTGAAAATTTGCTGCATAATGTAAAAGGCTTGTCTGACATTGTTTTTTTGTAAATAATTCATAATGAAACTATTGAAAATATGGTTCCTGAAAATATTGAGAAGAGATAAATACTGAAGGGGATTAAATCACTTCCCGCACTGATGTTACAGGGGCGTTGGAGAATTTAACAATTCTTTAGAATAATTTTGACATTTGCTCCTAAAATATCAACAAAAGAAACCCAATTGTCAAAATTAAGTAAAAAAAAAAAAAAAACTGTTCAACCCATTTAATTTGTTAGAAGCAAAAACCGATCCTCAGGAATTAAGAGTCAAGTCGAGGCCAAGTTCAAGTCCTGACCTTAATCCAATAGAGAGGAGACTTAGCATCGTACCAGTGTGTGCTTTCTAATGGCAAAGCCGAATTAGAGAAGTGAGAACAGTGGCGTAAACCATGCACAAGTCTATTTTTACTGTGAATACCTGCCAGCTGTGGCAAATTCTGTACAAACAGAGCAGGCTGTGTGAAACAGCTTTAAGTTCAGTTATCTCCACGACTTATATGTAATGTTGCTAAATAATCATGTAATAAATTTATCATATCTATTTATTTGTTGTTTTTATATATACTTTTAGGACTTTTGTTAAAATATGATTATGTTTTAGGTTATTTATGAAGCTGCAAGAACATTCTGAAGAGTTGACAAAAACTTAGAAATACTCAAATAAGATAAGAGTTTTTTAAACTATGAACACGATCACAATTTACCGAAGGTGGGATTTTTAACTGAAGCTGGGGCAAAACTTAAAAGGCAAATGAATACCCAAAAATAAAGAGGTTTACCTTGGATCAGGTCTGTGTCTCATACTGGGTAGAGATTGTCGTTTCTTCAGCACCTTCTCTTTAGAGATGGCATTTTTTTCCTTCTCATTCTCCCGTTCCTTGTCTTTCTTTTCCTTCTTGTTCTTATCCATCTGCATGAAAGAAAAAAACATTTCACACAAAAATATATTATAGCTGAGGAAAGAAAAGCAACACAAACAGGAAATCTAGTCTGGGATTACGATTTCTTCTCTAGATGATGTTTGTTCAAGAATCAGCCAACTATTTTAAGACTAACTTTTCATTTATCAACTTGTATCAACAGCTGTTGTAGATTTCACTTTTTTGCTCTGTTGCTATATTTTGGATTGAGGCTCAAATATTGCGAAGCTTTTGATGGTAGCCCCGTTCCAGGTCTCAGAACACTGCAAGCACTGAAGATGTTAGTTGCTTTTAGCATTAAAAACTCGGCAGACTTACAGGCGTGGAGCTCCGTCTGTTTTGGCGCTGAGTGATATCCGGTGTGCTGGACGTGACCCTCCAGCGGTCAGAGCAGCGGTGGTGGGGCTGGTGGGCGCACAGGGTGAGGGGGCTAGCTGAGACTGAACGAGGACAGAGAGGAGAGTCTGCAGAGGAGAGTCAAATATTTATAGCTTGCCAAATTTATGTAATAAGTGTGATTTGATGTGTCTACTGTTTGGCTGTCACAGTACCCGATACCAGATTTTCAATATAAGATTATCAATGGTTTTTGTTTCCATTTTTGGGGGTAACTTAAATATACTAAGAAACAGGATTTAAGTCACTGTAAAAACTTAACAATAACCCCAATTTACAATGCATGATATTATAGGCGTCTTATCAAAAAGATATCAATATTTTCTTTGTTTAAATCTTTGTTTTTTTGCTTCCAACTTACGACCATCTTTGCCATTGCTGAGGACACTGGCAGCACTGCGGCTCCGGGCGAGGAAAGACAGCGTGGGGGTCATCAACCTGTCTACTATACTGCTCTCCCATGGACTCAGTGCAAGACTGCGGGCTGTAGGTAAGAGAAAATATCTGTAATAATAAAATATCTTTTTTTTTTTTTTTTTAAGTTTTAGGACCTTCAGTTGTGCTTAAATGAATGACATGAACCAGAAATTTGCTTTAACCATTGCATCTGAAGATTTATAGTATTCCAGGTAATTATACTCTTCATCTCTCTCTTTACCAAACACAACAAAGCAATGAATAAGAAGTAAAAGATTTGCCACAAGAGATTTGATTTGGCTCACATGTAGGACTATATAATAACGTAGAGGCGAAAGGACCTTATAAAACACACAAAATCACATCAGTGACATCCAAATATTTTATAAGTAGAGGAAAAAAATGTTCAGTTAATGTGTCTGCTACAACCATGGCCTTTATGAGTATACCACCCCAGACAGACCATTAAATGAAATGTTTGTCTAAACGGGTATTTCTAACCACAGCCTTAAGCACAGAGTCAGAGTAGAAAGGTAGATTTGAGACACATCATCAGTATCCATTTGGTGGAGAGACATTGTTTGCTGTAGGATGAGATAAGAGGCTGAGACTCAGTGCTCACATTGTGCAATCTTTTAGGAGAGAAGAGAGAGCGTGCAATAGTTATCCAATCATTATTCCAAGTAACTCAGAGGAACAGTCTCCTCTGGAGTTTTCAGAATACATTGTCTCTCTTAAAAAAAACTGCTGACTCACACACTAACTTGGCTTTCTTTTCCGCTATTTTTTCCTCTGTATGAGTACACCATGACCTGATTAACTGTAGTCTTTAAAAACACGAGTAAAGGCTGATTATTCAAAGAATTGTATAATTTTGTAATCACAAAATGATTAATTATATAATATGCGATCAATTGATTACACATTCAAGACAACAAACACATTCCTTAAACAGAAAGAAAACAAAAGGACCAGTTTGACAATGCAGACACCACAAATGAAATAGCAGTTACCACACAATGAACCAATCAAAGGAAAGTAAAAAGACACCAGAAGGACTCCCATGATAAAAAATGCATGCATAGCATGTCAAATGAAACCCTCACTCAAAGTCTGAAGAATATAAAAATGAAAATGGATCCGCTGTCAACCATCAAGCACAGGAGAGGCACTGAAATCAGACAGGGGGAGATGTAAAAAAAAAAAAAAGACAGTGATGGACGGGTTCGGAGGTGTTGGCAGCGGCCAAATGATGAATACATTTAAACAGGAGGGGGGCATTCCAGATGTTGTCTTACTTCTGCTGGGGGAGTTCCAGAGTGTGGCGGAGGACTTGGAGAGTCGCTTGTTTATAACAGAGTCCACGTGTTTGGGCAGGTTGGCCGCTGAAAAAGAGCATCTGCCTAAGAAGCCAAGAGAGCGCCACACAGATGTTCACACAGGTCACATGGCTGAGAGGAAGAGGGGGGGGAACATCTGTGGCGTCATGAGTTATGCCAAGATGATGCCTTCACTGTTTTATACACACCCTTTATGGAGGCAAATACACTATAATGTGTGAAATATGAAAAGCCCAATCCTGCGTGCGGGCCGTCCGCTGACTGCACATTTCACAATCTGTTCAACTCAGCTAGCCCATGGTTGGAAAGTGAGACATGCAAGAACACATTCTTACAAAAAAAAAATTTAAAAAAAAAGATTAATAAACTAATAAAGATTCACTACACCTTAATTCTAAAAATGCTAATGTTTTTGGTACTTAGTTTTTCAGATTATTTCAGATTTAATTGTACAGGTTTTGACATCTGAAAAATAATCTAGATTGATCCAGGGTTTTTAAAAACGTATCCTACGAACAGAAAAGCGTCTATACCTCCAACATTTCTCTTATTAGCTCAATAAAGTGGAGGTAACAGATATGTTGCTTTTGGTTGGTGCTTAAAAAGGTTGAAAATTAATTAAAAACATCTATTCCCAGAAAGTTTACCTTCCTTATGCTGGATAATCACAGCACCGTGTCACATTTCTTTTGCTAGTAGCTCATTTCAGCTCATCACCTATATGCTATAAAAATGTCAGACTGCAAGACAGCTCCTTATCTTTTAATGTGCCACTAAGCAGACATAATGCAAATGTATTTCACGATGTTGATGTCAGCCTACACAATAAAGTTTCATTGGTTAGTCGTTAGTCTTTCCAGGGGCACGTTTTCCGTTGACGCAAATAACCTGCTTTGGTGTTGAAAAGGCTATAAAACACATGGAGTGGAAATGACCTCTGTAAAACAACGCTTACAACCAAATCAATGGTGAGAAGTGGCTTATGGGTAATACGAATTTCACCGATGATAACAACTAGCACATCAAAACTAACACAAATTTGAATTCTTGTCACCCTTCACATGCAATGATTGCATCTATCCCAATTCTCTATCCCTCAAATAGACTCCAATCAACTGAACATTCTCTCCTGAATTGGCACCATTGAAAGAACATTGCAGTTATAGAGTTACAACATTAAAGCAGGCTAAGCCTGAAAGCTTTCATTTAAGTGCACAAATTTCTTTTTTTTTTTTTAAATCATTTATTTTTAAATAAATCAAGGCCAAGATGGGTACTTTGGAGCACTCCCTACATAAAATCTTTATCTCTTAGCCATTCCGCTTCTGCCTTTTTACACTTGTTTATTTTTCTGACAGGCTGCTGAGGGAGGCCGTAAGGAATTATTGATTTGAGTGTCAATAATTCCCCTGGTATGTGGCAGATGTGATTGCATGGTGGAATACGGAGCAAAGAACACCTCATATTTAGAATTTTAACTTGAGGGAGATTGCACGGTGGACAGAAGCATCTATCAAGCTTCAGCATCTTTAAAAACATCACATCCATTTCACCCAGCTTCCACAGCCATTTCAGACTCTAATCTAATTTTCTATTGGGCAATTAGGACATGTATTTATTCAAATAAGCATTAATATAAAACTAATTCAATTGTGTTGCTAGTCAATGGAACCCTGCTTACTGAAGCTGCTGCAGTGAAAGCAGCAGAATGCATTTTCACTTGGTGTAATCAATACTGTGTACTCATGATCGAAGGCTAATAGCCCTGAAATAATGTCCAAGAGGCAAACAGCCTGTAGAGACAGCGCTCCAGTGGATCTCAGAGGAAATTGTGTTGAGGGGTATGACTGGAGCAGTAAAACCACAATAGATTTCAAATATAACAGACAACTGTCAGGAAGAGTCCATGCCTATGAATCCACTACATAATGCAAAACCCTACAACCTAACTGAATATTTATTTGTTTTTAAGAGGTAATAATGCACTAATTTCACAGCAGTGCTCTAACTGTTTAAGATATTTTTCAAGCAAAAGTATCAAATATTTGCTGCTTTTTTAGAGTTCTACATGCTGAAATTAGATTTTTTCTGAAATCACATTTGTATAACTATATATGGATATTTTCACATGCTATTAAAAAAAGAATGAATACAAACTAAATGGTATTTAGATTTCAGGTGTATTATTCATGGTTTCATTTAAAATATATTTTTGGATACAGATATAACTGCTGATGTTGTAGGATATCTAACTCATGATAAAATGTGGAATTCTGGACTCAGTAAAGATCAATAAAAATCGCTTAAAGCGGAACCTATATAATGTTGCCAGTTTAAATGATCATGTGTTGTACTTGTTGGAATGACAAGCTTTTAAGAGACAGCTGAGCAGCAGCTTTGCCCTTTTCTTCAGGTATGATTTTATAAAGATGTTTAAACCCGTGTGATCCATGTACTCACCTTCTTTCTGGCTGGAGTTCTGGTTTAGTGCGCCGGCCCATGACCATCTCTGCTGGCGGATTTCTGCCCATGTTTTCTTAGTTGATCTATGGATAGCTGCCTCGTAGCGCTCCTAGGAAAGATGCATGAATAAATAATGTCTTTTAGACTCTCTAATGTAGGCAATACACAGAGCTAAAACAGAATCCAATTGAAAAGCCTGGATTCAAACAATATGTCTGGCTCATGTGATCCTGAGTAAAACTGTAAATCCCTCCATCTGCAGCTGATTCTTTTCATGTACCATTCCAATTAAAATGGCCTCCACTTTTCACCTCAGGTGAACACTGTCTGGGAGTCAACATTTGTCCCAAGACTGAAAACGAAGTCTATGTTCTCATCCAAACATACTTTGTTCTTCTCCAGTTTCTGTTTCTGTCTCTCCTCCAAGGCTGCTCGCCGTTTTTCAGCCTTGATCCGCTGCTCCTCGAGCTTCCTGCGGCGTTCCTCCAGCTGCTGCTCCCTCAGCTGTCGGGCCTTCTCCTCCTTTTCCAGCCACTGGTTCTTTTTGGCAGCTAAGATCAACAACAAGTCATGGTTAGGAGAAGATTTTTTACTAATCAGTTCTGGACAGTGGAGTCTCTCCTCCATCTCCAGTCGGAATACTGTAGTATTTTTACACTATGAGCTTCTGATTTGGTCTTTATTCAAATTATTGCGTCAGAATTTTCATATCGCTATCTGACCCACACAAACTTATTAGACTGGAGGATTTTAAACAAAATTCAATTTAAATCCTGGAGAAAATATTCCAAACGTCAAGCTCCTCTTTACTTCACATCTAAAGCGGTCTCTGGATAAAAAGAAGAAAAAACACCCTCTGCTTCACTCCCCTTTTGAGTTTTGAAAAAATAAATGGACTTTTTAACATCATACAGCATAATGTCAAGTAAGACATTCATAACACTTCTGAGGTGATGTTAATGTCACACTAATCGCATCATGACTCAATAAACCCCTCTTTGATATGGAAATACTCTTTGTCCCTGAGCTATTCAAAAAGGGTACCAAGAAGCCTTTAGCAGCTGCCTTTAACTGAACACATCTCACCATGTTTCTTTATAAACTGCAACGAAAAAACGCCATGAAGAATAAGCTGCTACAAGAAGGCAAAGCTTAGTTTGCGAGAGCACGATGCAACAAAAGCTACTGGTTTTAGGTTTAGGATTACTGTGATTAGTAACTGTAGGAATGCTTGAGGATAGCAGGGTTAAAATTTATTAGGAGGCACACAGACTGGCATTCATCTGAGATGGGAACAAAAAGCTGAGTTATACCAAGCCCTTGCCTGCCAGCACCTTGCAGCAAAGAAAACGACTGCTGCAGTGCGCATCTCAGTTCACCGTGGCTTCATGGCCTCATTTTGAGTAACACCTCAGCTCTAACTTCCAGTGATACAAAGCTGTAGGGGATGGTACTCTATGAAAACCGCAGACAAAACCCTTTCATTATTTAGTGGGTTGAGAACAGAGGGAGGTGAAAACGGTCTCAACTGCGCACAAATATTGCCATATTCAAAGCGTGCCAAGTACAGTTTTCTACATCCATACAGAGCATTTCCTTCCTCCTATATTTTATACATTTTCAGGCCTTTAAATTCTAAATTAATGTACAAATATTAACATTGTAAGCTTGTGTTTTACTTTAAAATGCATCCTTAAACCAACTGCTGACAGTCGTACACAGACCTACTATAGTAAGGTCTTTAAGAGTCATTATCAAAGGGCAACTCTAACCCTGGTAGATAAAATATTTATACCTTCCCGCCAAAGACAGACAAGGCAGAAACGTTTCCTCTGTGGTATTGTGCTGCAATTAAAACTAAAACTGTTTGTGAGATTCAACCAGATCTCTTTTTAAGCTGATATTGTAAACACAGGCTTTGGCTGCACGCCTTCTTTTATCCAGTCTGACAGTGTATTAGATAAGACCCATACCATCTGGCATGCTCCAGTGATCGCTCAATTAGACTGATCCACAGTATCAACTGTGTCAAACAGAATTCGAAGACTCAGTTGGATTAGGCAACAACAAACGAGGAAGTAAAATGACAACTAGTTAAAGAGAAATCCAAGTTGTCACAGGATATGTGATATATGATTTAGAAATCTGAACGTATTACAGTCTCTTTTCAGCTACGTGGCTAAACTTTAACGGAAATGAGCACGTTTATCTTTGGGAGATTTTTTTTTTTTTTGTGAATGTTTGTTTTTCTCTGTGGCAAAATAAACACGTTTAGATACAATTTTACAGCCAAACTATATCTGTCTAAAAACCTTCAATTATTCCAGCAGGATGGCAATCAGCGGTTTTGCGGCATGTGGTTCAAACGTGTCATCTCTGAATTCAAAAAGCTGGGGGGTGACTGCAGCTGGAGCAGGAGGATGAACAAAGTTGAAACTCAGGGCAGCTACACCCTCTTACGTGGAACTGTCCTGCAGCGTGTTTGTATTGTAAATGATGGTTAAATGATTGGTTTGTGGATACATGATTGGTTGAAGGATACTGATGATGTTCGGAGAAAGAAAAGACGACATTTAGGTGAATTTGCCATAGCAACAACAAAAAAAAGAAAAAAAGACAAATGTGTTTAAAAACAAAAGAGGAACACCATGAGGGTTGAAATTACTTCAACTGCCCTAAGGCTGGGCAATAGCACCAAAACTAAATATAGTGTTTTGTATGTTTACTATATTCACTTTGAATAAATCTTATTCCAATTTAAAAGAAAATAATGTATTTTTAGATGCAGGATTTATGCATTTTGTTATTAATGGTTATTTACTGCATCTATTTGCTTTATAGGAAGACATGGTATGAAGAAAAGGGGAAGTGTTATCTCTTAGTTCTTGGTGTATTACCCAGCTCTCGTTAATACTACTGAACTTAATTAAGGCAAGAAATCCAAATTAATCTGAGCGATCAAAAGGGTCATCACCACCACCACATGAACATAGGTGAGTGGCTTACCTTGCAACTTGCTGAGCTCTTCTGCAAGAGGAGAGGGTGAAAGAAGACAGAGGCAACTGTCAATCATGCAAAGCAGTGCAAAACCAGCGTGGAGCCGGTGTTAATGTGACAGCTGTGTGTTTAACACAAAATAAAGACTTTGCAAAACAAAAGGTAGAGCTGTGTCATTTCATCAAACTGCATCAATATCAGTTGGGATGAAGTCTAGAAGACTTGTGTATTTCTGTGACTTAGAGTTGTTGCATGAAGCGGAAATAAAGCCATAAGAAATATTCATCACTATAAACCTGTTCATTTCTCATATTCATAAAGGTGTCAGTGTGAGGGATGTCTCTGTTTAACTCCAACTGTTAGCACGTTTATTTTAGTGCAAAAGTGAGCTAAAGCAAAGACGAGTCAACAACAGTATAAGCAAACGCTGACAGTGCTCGCTGCTTCAGTTTGCATGCAGAAAATGAATGTTCAGCTGTTAAATGGTTGCTTGACTTTCGCAGATTTAAGTTTGTTTTTGCAGAACAACCAAACAACCTTCTTATTGTTTCCAAGGGCTTGTGAAACATGTGCATGCTACTTGCAGCATTGAGCCAACCCAGAAGTAAAAAACACTGATGACAACCTCTTCCACCCCAACACCAGGAGGAGCTCTCTCCATGTGTAAAGTGCTTTTCCTCCAACTTCACTCACCGAGATATTTGGCCTTCTCCTCTCTGCGTTCTTTTGCAAGCTTCTGCCTCTCCTCCGACTTCATGATGTCTGAGAAGAGAATGAAGATGGGGAAAAAGAAGAGGGAGAGGATATGTGAATGTGTATAAACTTTGTATGTTGCCCAGTCCACTGAATAACAGTTTCAGACACAGCATTTATAAGAATAAACAAACACATTTTTAGTTTTCTTGCAACTGATGAAAGTCTTAACATATTCTGAGTACCTGAGTGTGAGATACAACAAACTTCTGGATAATGAGAGTTACAACAAATAAAGAGAGACAGAAAAGTCAAGCATATTTCAGCTGCTAATCTTGGCTGCCATCGATCTTTGACAACTACTTACATTATGTAGACTCACAATTCAGCAAACTGTAATAAAATCATAATACAATAGGTCCTCTAATCATTCAGTGTTGAAAGAAAGAAAAAAATGAGTTGCACTTCCAGCCTCCTTCAACTGCGAACCAGCCTGGGGGCAAAAATGATGCGCAGCCCTTTGACAAACAGAAATATGAGTAAATGTTTTTCTCTTCGAGGCTACTCAGTCATCACAACAAACGTCTTTAAAACTATAAAAGTCTTTAAAAGGAAATGCATGGCACAAGACAATGTGAGGAAGCTGGCAACGTTACGACACGAATGCTCAACCTGAGGGTAATTTGGAACATATTCAATAGATTGAGGAAGCACACGGTGAATGAATGTTTTCAGAAAATACTACAGGGACATCAATCTCCTCTCAGTAAAAGCTGCAGCATAAGGCAGGAACATCAAATCTCCTGTGACACCTTGAAGTGGGTGTATGTTTGGCTTGTATACGAGATGCCCGAGGGGGGAACACTTCTATATACTGTCTGTCTTCAGTGTCATCTCTAATGTATGTTAATACATAAAACTCCTTCTGAATACCTCAGAGAAGGCACTCGGGAGATGCAGAGGGAGAAGAGAGTGCAAGCCACAGAGCGGCCATGCCATTTCAAGAAATTAGTCACAAGCACGCTTTGCAAACCCTACCAAGAATATTTCATTAAAACTGTTTTTGCAAAGAGTCAGTGGGTTGAACTCATTGGCATCGGAAATCAAATGGATCATTTTAGTTTAGTTAAAAAGAAACGACACCAAATTGACAACATCTTACCTCCTGGGCTACTGAGTTGACAATAAATGACATCTGAAGACATCACTTTTCCCTCTTGTAAGTTAGATGGGCATATTTTCTGGTGACATGCTAACAAAATTAATCAAATTAACCATTTATTAACTAAGCTAAACAGAAAAAGGTTTCATAAAAGAAATCTCAGCTTCCCAGCTACAGACTGCGGTGCATCTTTTTCTTTCAGAGAATACCCCCCCGCATATAAATAAATGCAGTTAATTTATGTTGGCCACTTAGAAAAAAAACAAACTTGAAATCAGTGCTACTGAAATCATCTACCATGTGACTTTCTGTTACTTCCACAAATAACCTGGTTCTGCTGGAAAACAATGGCACAAGCAGTCTTGATCTTTCTTGAGCCTTTACGCTGCATCATCCCCCTCAATCTTCACAGACCAGATGTCCAACATCAACCACATAGGAACTCATCCTTCAGCAACATCAAATAGGGGGAGGCATGAATCTTAGATACGAAAACAATCTGCCATGCAGCCTCCTGCAACAGCAACCCCTGACCCACTTTGTTATTTATAGGATGATGGAAATATCATGTGCATGGTCTTAGTCAGTGTAATGTGCTGTTTGCAACTCACCACGTTAATCGCAATATCACATACAAAGCTTCAGAGACAAAACTAACGGGCTTAGAAATTACTACTGCGTTTATCAACTGGGCTGCAGATTGTGCCCACATGCTCTTCTCTGAATGTCAGCACGAGTAGTGGAGGAGGATATTCTGTATAACGTGGATTAGGGAAATCCACTGGGCACCCCCCGAGGGAGATAAAGCTCTGTGTTTGTGTCAACATTGTATTTTCTGTCACTACAATTACAAAGTAGATCAACATTCCTAAAGTTAACCGTCTAAATCTGTGTTGTCATGGGATAATGTTCGAGATGCTATAAAATGTAAGCCAAGCATAAGCAGCAGCTCCCAGCTGACCTGCAAACGTCATCATTTCATTTGGTCACAGAGTGCTTTAATCTTCATTGTATGGTGCACAACCTCACAAGTAATGAGCTTTACAGAACCAGTGATGAAGGAACCTGGAGGGAAGACTGGAAATGAAGGAATCTGGAAATTAAAGACTAAATTACATATTTCTGATAATTAGAGCAGACTGATTAAATAAATCAAGCAGTCCAGATATAAGATGTTTTAAAAGGTTAAACTGAGTTATCCAACTGAGTGGAGCTGTTGCAATTTTGGGGGAAGTGGGGATCAACTTGTAGAGGTTTAAGGGAAGAAAGACTGTGACTGCAGTGAATGGATTGATAGATAATAAGAATAAAGAGGAGTGAGTAAAGAGGCTTACACACCAAAAACCCTTAAACTTGTTCCTAAGAGTTTGTACCTGCCGTTAGCCAGGCACTACAAAGAGTTCAAGTAGTGGCATTATGGAACCGTCTATGGTGCAGCTGCTAGGTCAAACTCAATGCCTGCTTGGCATTACTCAGTGAAATGGGATTCCTATTCAGGAACCCTCAGCCTGCCCCTCATTAGAGAACAGGACATGGTAGTGATCAGCATTAGCCATCCACTTACTAACAAAGCTCATTTGTTCATATTATACTGAGATCTTTTCTGTACTAACTTGATTTCATCTGAAATCTTCAAGTGCAAAGCTGCAATGTTCTCATATAACATGTGTTTAAGGCTTTTTTTTCCCCACCACCTCAGAAAAAGCTACAGCCACTCTATTGGATTCTGCTTTGCGACTGAAAGCACGCAATCACTGCCCTGAGAGCTGAAATGACTTCAGCAGAGAGCAGATGAGATTGCACCATTATCAGAGTGCTGCCTCAAGTTAAGCCAAATTCAGTTTCCATTGTAAGTGTACACTATGAACAACTGAACCGAAAAGGTAAAACTCGTGTTTACCTTTGTTTGACCTGGGGACTGGTGATGCCGGTGAGCGAGGTGATCGAGAGATGACGTCAGATTTTGTTGGGGTAGTCAGCTGTCGGTCTGTTTCTTTCTTAGCTGAAGCATCCATCCTCTGGGGGTTTTCTGTCTTGGAGGGACTGCTTTCCCCCTCTGGGTCAGGCCTCAAAGAGTTTACTGGAGCTGAGTGGGGAGCTGGACAGAGGGAAAGTCAAAACAAAAACAGTGAGCAAATGAAGAGGACAAAGCAAGACAAGTAACAGAACTCAACCCGTTTCCCTTCATTCCATTAGCTGCTGAACTCATGAAGCAAAGCGACGTGGGTGACGTAAACCACCCACAGTGAGGGTGGAGTCGATGACAGAGGAGAAAACTCTTCTTTCTGAAACTCTATTTCAATCTAACAATCATGAGGCACAAGCCTCCTCTTGTTACTATACATCTAATCCATTTCTACTATATCTGGCTGGTTTATCTACAGAGTGGCCTGAGCAAACAGCCCGAGTCCTTGGCAGAACAAAACACAGAAAGTTCTTTTTGGTATTGTAAGGATTCTGTTGAAGAAAGAAGCAGTTCAACTTGATTTTGATTTAAACATTTCAATGGCAGCTTCTATAGTTTCACCTATTCAGTATGTGCTCAAAGATTTGGAAAGTTTTTAAATAAGTTGCTGGGCCGGTTGTTTGGGACAGCAGTGAATATGACTCACATTTGGCAGTCTGCTGAACTTGTATCTCCTACTCAAACATTAGTTTTCCAGGCTTTGACTGCCAAACAAAGACCCTCATGGGAGGGACACTTTGCTTTGTCCACTCAGCACTGTATCCCCGCACTCCCGGTGGAACCATGTCAGGGCACATTTTCTTCTGCATAGTCTTTGAGGGCAAACACTGGGGCAACATGCTCTAAATTATTCAGACCTTGGCTTAAACGACTCAGACAGTAGGGGGCTGTCATGCTGAGACAGTGAGTGCGCAGAGGATTTACTCTGCAAATGCCGTGCTGGTCAGTCTGCATAGAAAAGACCACAGAGCAGCGGGCCCAATTCTGTGCAACTTCAATGACAATTGATTTGTTTTTTTAAGTATACATCTGTAGAAAGTGCCTCATGGACCTAAAGCAGGCTGTCTGTTCCTTTGTTAGAGAAAAATCTGAATTATTGTTTAGCCGTTGCAGCACAAATGAACGAGTCACAACTCACAAATGCAAATACAGGTGCTCAGTAACTGGCTTTAAGATATCATGCCCCATGGCATCTGTGCTCAGCTTTTCACATATGGAGACGCTATGTCGTCAGTCAGGGAAATGGAGGCTGTTGCTGATGACCCTGAGCTGGACAAAGTCTGATGGGCAGATAGAGTCTATGAAAGACTTCAGCTGGGAGACAAGACATTGTTTTCCCCCATTGTCAAAGCATGCCACTATTAAATAAGCATTCCCCTGGCAGAGATGTGCTGTGACAGAGAGGGGCCATTGTTGTGGTCTCTGCATGGCAACGGGACAGCAGCCAAAACACAGCAGTGACAGTGAGAAGAGAGAGAGGAAGCCAGGGGGATGGCAGTGAGATAAACAGAGAAGAGGCTGAAAACTGGAATCAGTTCAGTGCAATTTTGTGACAAAATGCATCACTGTGTAGGAGGGCTGAGAGCAGGAGCCATCATTTAAATTAAAAAAGAAATATTCCCACACAACATGATTAATATAGCCTTTTTTGTTGAATAAGTCCTCATGTGCTTAAATAAACAGCTTCATCCCTGCGAAATCAGAACCTCAGACATTACGTAACTTGGACTTATCGGGTGGTGAATCCTGCAGCCCCGCTCTGGAAATCACCTTACACCATTTCTTCACAGATCCCTGAGGGAAAATATGACATCCTGGGTACTAAGGGTGGTAGGTGCAAATCCATCAGTGACAGATGTGTATTGTGTTGCCTTATATTCTTTAAGCTCTTTCCCATACACCTGGGAACTGGAGCCACAAAGAAGTGACTGGTCAGACAATTACTGTGATCTATACTGTCAACAATGATGAGAATGAGAAGGTAACATACTCTCTGGTATGTAGGTGGCACTGACAGTGAATACCAATGAAATCTGAAGCTCTCTGGGGGAAAATGGAATGGGAGCCAAGAGAGATGAGTGCTGCTGTGGCACAAGGGAGTGAAACAAGGGCTGATTGATGCAGTCTGTCTGGGCAGCCAAATGATTGGAAGAAGAGGGTATATAGCAGATGACAGGGCTGCTAATAACAATTACTTCTACCATCATTTATGTTTTTATGATCTATAAACTGAAGCAAATGCTAAGAGACGAACTAAATAACCGATTCATTACTTTCTCCTTAAGACCTAACGTGGCATTTAAAGAAGACTTACAAAACTTAAGCACTGGCTGAAACAGCTCTCAAAAACCCGAGGGTTCTCAGTAAAATGCCCTCTGAAACTTAGCTATCTCAGCCTTTTAGGATACAAGGGGAAAATGTCCACTTCGTGTTTATCACTATATTCTTAAAAAGTCATTGCTTGTGGGTCTTGAAAACTGATGACAGGCGGCATGCACAAGGCTTGAAAGTTTCAGGACTAAAAAAAAGAAACAGGTATTCCCTGCACCTGGTCTACATGGGGTGAATAATCAAGAAGTCAAATGATGATTTAAGAACCATTAGTGTAGTTTATTTCAGACTTGTACCTCGTGGAGCTTTTCACTAGTAGTGGTGTCATGACGTCATTTCAACATCTCACTGATCAGCAGCATGTTGAAACAAACTGTTTCTACATTTCACCATAACACAGCACCTCACTTTTAACAGGCAAAAACACAATATCACTTCAAAAATCTATTATAAAAATAACTTTTAATGATTTACTGGCACTGCTTAAAGCTACGATAGGTATCATTTTTCTTTAGGCTGCACTCCCATGTGTACATACCGTTCATTTTGATAACACAGTATATAGTTTCATTTTGCACACCTTATTTTCACTTTACTGCTGTTGCGACAATGACTTATTAAAAATAAGTTTTTGTCTGTTCTTTGCAGACAAAGTGATGGGTACAAGTGCATTTAGAAGCCGTCCACACAGTGACCCTTTACAGTAAACACAACAGTCACACGGCGCTTTGAACAGAAAGCTTAAGTAATATTTGCACAGATGTTACAAATGTGCTGACAAAATCTCAAACTCTGTCACTGATCTAACTCAGTAATCTATGAACTCTGAGCCATGGCTGCTCTCAAACTCCAACTGACCTGAGAAAGACCAAATATTACCTTAAAAAGATATCTACACGTAATGATCTAATGTGTAAAACAGTTTCAAAAGCATACATTGAGTGGAGCTGTTGTATCAATTCAGTAACAATATTTATTCTCAAGCTTCTCATAAGAACTGCACCCAGAGAAGGACTACAGCAAAAAAACAGTCCATCCTTGTGTGGCATTACTTACATTATTCATAAATCAATGCACATCCACTTCCTCTAAATTACTGAAGCCTGAATGTAGAAATAGAACTCTTTGCAGCTTGTTATAGGAAGACCGTGGAGAGAAATACAAAAGAAACATGTGGTCAGTATTTCAGAAGTTTGATCTCACACAAGTTGGAGGTTGAAACCGTATTTGTTAAGCTTCACGTGTATGCTTATGACATGACACTGTCACAGCTAACTTAACCAGCCATATAGCCCCGGTAAAATTAATTAACTTTATCTTTGATCTCTGCCTGTTAAGTTACAATTACGCAATGTTTAAGAGAAATTCTTAAGGTCTTTAATATGGTGGTAAAAAGTGAAGCATCTAAAGCTGTGGCATGACCACTGGGTGAACATCGCACCATTATCACAGCTCACTTATCCTAATCAGGTCTCCTGTGGGGCATTCCTAGCTGCAGGTGTAAAACAAAGCCTGGGGCATGCAGCTGAACCCCTTTTATATGCAAAAGTGATACAATGGAATAAAAATATCTTTAAAAGTCAGTTGAAATGGTAAAGGAACCCCTACAGAGGTGGGTGGACACATGCATGCCTGAGCACAGTGTGGGAGCAGAATGGCAGGTTGAGGATCAGCAGGTAATTAGCACGACTCTGTGCCAATTCTCACTTGGGAGCATGGAAAGTTGGACAAAATATAGAGTATATGCAGTGCAACCTTAAATGTGGTTTTTAAATCTTGCTCCCTGTCTGTACATTTACAAAAGAATCTACTGCAGTGCTTTACAGTTTGGCTGGTGGCATGGAGAGTAAAAAAGGCCAAGTGAAAACTGGGAAAGCTGCCACATGAAAAGTGATTTAGCAGAAATCCAATTTCACAGCATATTACTGTGTTTGAGCAAATTTGAAAATATTCACACAGCATAGCCTGATCCATGCTACTTAATAGACCTAGATAATCTGCTCCAAAACTGCAGGCCACAAGAGCCTTACGGTTTAATTATTTCAGCAACAAAGGGGTACAAATCTTTGTCAAGCAATTAGAATTTCATAGCCAGAGCTGAGAAATTACGCAGGAGCAAGAGAGAGTAAGTCCTTGGAACAGCTTGCAGCCTTGCACTGAAACCTCTTTCGGTGTAAGTATAAGGGTCACAGAATCGGACACACAGCTGCACGGCTTTCAGATAAAATGCCACAGAGCTGCTTCTCTACCTGTACGTCAACCTCACAAGGGAACTTTGAATCATGGCAAACAATGTTCACAGTGAGCAAAACACATGACTCACTCCATGATGGATTCAGCAAACTATGACAGCAAATTCTTATGACAGTGTTTGCTCATTCACAGCTTGGGGATGGAAAAATGTCTAGCAGTAAATGTAAGCTTTACAGATACATTAAATTGGCAGTCACCAGTTGTAATGAAAACCATTTTTTAAATAATGTTCGTTCCAGAACATCCAGTTTTCCACAGTAATGTAAGGACACGAGGCAGAGTAAAAATATAGGCCAAGACATGCAATATTTATGAAGCCAGGAGCTTCACTCTTAAGTAGAAACCCTATTTTACCCGAGACTCTCTTAACAGATAAGAAAAGGAATAACTGCAGAGTCATATCACCAACAAAATTAACTAAAGGTTTGTAATACCAAGTAGTAGCAAAATCTAAATGTGCTTTATCACGTGAAAATCCGGTCTATTTGGAACATGTAAATGAGACTAACAAGAGTTTGAGCACGGACTCAGAGTTAAATGAAAAGACTGGAAGGGCGGGAACAAGAAAAAAAAAAAAGAAACAAAGAAGAGGAACTCAGGGAAACACAAATAATGGATCTGCATCTCATTTAGGAAGGTCCAGGGAACTAATGAACTACCTCATCGTTTACCACCAACCCGTCGCCCCCTCACCCCGTTGTGTCCCTCCTGCTCCGAAAAGGATGATGTAAGAGGGCAAGGGGCCCAGACACACAGGAAGCACAGTGTAAACAGCGAGCAGGGACTCACTTTGTGAGTGTGTTTCCAGACCAAAGTTTAAGAGGTGATTACTGCTCAAGACAACAGTTTAACAGTTAAACTAGGGAATGTTTTACTTTAACAATACACTCACTCGTGTGGTTTTGAATTAATTTCCCAGAGAGCCAACATTTCATTTTTGTGCGCTCAACAGAAGGAACAATTTAAAAGATCTTCACAGTTAACTATTTGAAACATAAACAAATCGCCACATTCGAAAAGCTTCAAGAAAAGAACGAGGGGCATATCTAGGCTGTTGACAAAACATTTCTGTAGTAACTGACTCAAGGCCTGAATGAGTGCTGTAAATAAGTATGTCCTTGTAATGTTCCTGATCAGTTGCTTTGTCTTTATGGAAATGTGGTCTATTCATTTTAACTAGTTTAAGGTGACAGCTTCAAACATCACAAAATAAGAAGCAGGGAACCCAAACCTAGATAAATTATTTTCAAAACGATCAGATGCCGACTGACTCATTCAACACAAAAGTAGTTCTGCAAACCAACCAGTAAGGCTGACCCTTCCAAAGGCGACATTCCTCCACTGCACGCCAACTGACCAGCGAATAGTAATGTCTTGTTCACCGACTGAAACAGCTTTCATCCCATCACCTGGCCTGGTTATAAGGCCAGGCACTTAGCTGCTGCTCTCCTTTGAGCTTGTGTGTGTGCAAAAGCCACGGTGCTGATGAAAGGAACTGCTTATCTGAACCAGCAGCAGCTCCCTGGGGGCCGTGCATCTGCTGCATGCTCCAACGTAAAGGGATGAGCAACCTAGTCAGTCTGACCAGGGGTGTCAAAGAGTGTCAAGCACAAGCAAATTCTAGCTGTTCTCAATGTCAAGAGAGGACGAGGAGAGATTTCTGGGTCACACAGGCTGCTTTCATAAGTGGAAGGAGTGTAAATGTGCCGGTCAGTTGCTCCAAGAAACCTGCTTTACCTCCGTTTGAGGACTGGGATGTGGTTTCATTTACTGAATTTCTCCTTGTGACCAACTGCATTGTAGGACCAGTGTCAGTCAGAAAGGATGGGGAGCATTTGTAATAGTTTTGGACAGCTTAATCTCTTTGTAATTTGGTTTGCTGTGACCCCAATTCAACGTAACACTAATATGATTAGACCAAAAGCCTATTGGCTGAAAGAACAATGCTTCACTGAGCCTTCAAGATTCAAGATTTCGATCTTCTGGCTCTGATGGATACATTTTGCTACATGTAGTAGTACGAACCAGAAAATCAACATAAAAGTAGAAGCAAAAGATGCAATTAACTTTCTTGGCAAACACTGTTTTCTGTTTTTCACCTGACTTGCAGATTTTGACAGACTACAACTAGCAGCATATACAAAGGTTTCTGTAACTTATTTTTTTAAGAGAATTAAACTGGAGAAAACTTTATCATGTTACAGGATCTTACTGTCACCATGTTAACCCAACAAGTCCAACTGAAAATGTACTGCAGTAAATCCAACCTTAGCTAACGACAAAGATAAAGAATGTTACACTTTTCAGTGTTGCATTTTGTAGATGGTCCTTGAGGACACAGCAATCAAGTGTCTTTTGTCCAGCCCAACGTTCTACAGCAATAAAGGAGTGTTTTATTCAAACAATGTTTTGCTTGTCAGGTTTTGATCTGCAAAGTCTGAATTTGTGAATATCAAGGCGCGGAAGCACTTTGTGTCTTAACATACAGCAATGAACTTCCAAGCCGACAACATGTTGGTGTATGTATTGCTGTGCCCATGACATTAAACAAAACAACGACTAATCTGTGTAAATCTACCAGCAGAGCAGGCAGTCAGCGGTCATAGCTGATGCGCGATTGGTGAATCTCTTATGAAAAGCAGTTTACAGACAAGCTAAAATGAGTATGACTCAACAAACGTCAGCAGACCGGCTCCCTGGCCATAAATCAAACAGATTATAACCGTCTCCGTTAGCACATGGACTAATTCAAACATTGTAAAGATATCTGTGTTCCCACATACTGCCCCTCTGGATAATGTCTTCAAAATGTCACGGCTGAGAACAACCTGGGTAACATAACTGCTGACTTTTTCATCAAGACAGCACTGTTTACATTTTGAGAGAGCTGTGGCTGTACGATTCCTCTACCAGAGGTAGCTCACAGAGCTGTTTGTCAGTCTGTTTCAATGTGGTTATTTTCAAAAACATTACGTCAAGCTTAAATCATCCCGAGCGGTAATCTTGTGACCACTCAACATACAATTACAAGCAGCAGTCATCATTAAGTGGAGTTTTTTTTGTCTCCCCACACGAAGACCCAGAGCTCCTTTGGTCAGCTCACAGGTTTCATTATGACAGGTAACTACAGCAAAAGGAAGAGAACGTCCACTCCCACAGGGTCAAAATAAAAACAGGAACAAAAGCATCGTTTCAGGAGGAAGACACAAAAACAAAGTATACACTGAAAACTAGTCAAACAGTGACATGTGCAAAGGATCATGTAGTGGATCGATATGTATTTACACTATAAGTTGGTATGTCCTTTAGCAGAACAGAGACCGTTCTAATATTAGCATATAGGTCTGGTGACTGGAACTTTCAGACGAACAGAGAGCTCAGAGGAGTCACGTCTGAGATATTTCCAGGCCCAATGGAGGTGGCAGGAATAAGCAACACCATCCAAATCAAGACTTCCCTCTACTTGTCCTTCGTCTAGTGTCCCTGGGAGACTGGCAGTACAGCTGACAGATAATATATTCAGACTGTAGCAGACTGTCTTGCCTTTTCTTGTCCCAATAATTTGTACACCCTCTGCAGTGTCGTCCTTCTGATTACTTTACGTTGATCAAATATTGACTGTGTTTTACTGCTGTCTGTTGGCTATAGTTATTATTAAATGAATGTTTGACATTTGCACTGATTTCCTTGCTCGGCAAGAGTTTATATGTGAAATAAACTTTGTGTGAAAACTGGAAAAAGGAGCGAGCAGATATCACAGATATGTGTCACCTTTTTCAGAAGTTTCAACGTTGAGCACAGTTTAAGTGTTAAAGGGAAAAGAGAGCAGGAATCTGCCTCTATTCCTTTGTGAGAGGAGATGATTTACACCCTCTGGGTGCTACAGATTGGACTGGCACTGATGTTATACCTCCTCTATGAGAGGTTTCAATCTTGCAACATCGATGACACACACTCAGACATTTCCAAGAGCCTCACAAATCACATCTTTGAAGCGTTCACATGGTAAACACCAATCAATGTGCAGATTTGCCACAAAAAGTCTCAAAGCCTGAAAAATTTTTCTTATAAAAAAAAATAAAGCTAGGCTTTCGTCCTAATTCTTCTTTGGATCTTAACACTGGGCTACCTGGTGCCAAAAGAAAGGCCTTGTCTAAAACACCCTTCAAAGAATGATTCTTCTATCAAGAGACAGGCATTCAAAAATATGTAAATATGAAGATAATCCATGACGATGTTTTGACAAAACAGGGAATAGTCTACCTTTTGTTTTATAAGAGGGGGAATTGAAGGACTTCCTGTAAAACTTAAACTGATCTCATCACATCCACATTAGCAGACCAGCATAAGAGTGATAGTTTAATATGTCCAATTTTTGCTCCAATATGATGTGTTCACTTTACAGCTTAATTCTTTAAAGCGAGTCATGTGTGTGAATGAGAACAGTTTTTCTTTTGGGAATTTGGCTGCATTTATAGAAACATATGTCTTACTGTTTTACAAAAACAAGCATAAAGATAGAACTTGGGAACATGCACCAAGGTCCATCTACATCTGGCAGGAGTGATTTTGAACCCCCTGCACAATATTTGGGTGTGTTCTTCCAGATTTATTAAATTGCTGTACGATTTCAGTCAGACTAACCAGTTTTGGTTGAACTAACCTAATAATTAGCCTTTTTTCTAGTGGAGTCTCGTTTATAATCCAGCGCGACAGAGAACAGGGGAGCAAAAAATAGCTACAAATATGTCACTGTCTAAAACTGCTCTGTAGATTCAAGAGCAGACCACAATGCCTTAGTGCTGGCATGACTTCAGTCAGCTCTTTGTGACTGAGATCTTTCTGTTCTTTTTGTGTCTCTCCCCACACTTCATACATGGCTGAGTCCCACTATCCAATGTGCTGAATGTGGGCTTTGAATCTATCTGCACATGTGGAACTGGAAGCCTCTCTTACATAAACACCCGGCTTTTGCAGTTTAAGAATAACAATCAATTAATCTTTACACCAAATGATAAGTTCTACTTTGTGAACCAGTGAGGTAATATATGGTACTTATCAATTGGCAGTTTTAATCCCATCAGGAATGCACTCATTGTCTTTTCTTTTTTAAAAGGTAGCGAAGCTTAAAATAATTAAAATAAAAGCCATTTGACTGACAGCATAATCCGAGATTGCAGCCACACATGCTGTAAAAATGAGATTTAGTAACAAGCAGGATGTTATGTTGTGCGACAGCCTTCTAACTTTGATACAGATAATTAGTATCTTTACCCATTTCACTGGAAATCTCACGCTCACAAGATAAGACATTCTCTGGCAAAAGCCTAACAAATCATGCAGCTTGACGTAGGAGTGCAGTTCATATATAATGTACTCAAAAAAGTACATGAAAGAAGATCATTTGTTTCATATTCTGTCACATTTTTGTGGTTTTCTACATTCTGATTTCACATGTATCAAAAATGTCTCCTGTAGAACATGCAGAGCATGCTTCATCAAACCTACTTCATCAGCACATTGCTAACAATCGGTCACGTGCAAAAACAATAATTACTCTCTGCTTTGATCAGGATCCAGAATTAGATGCTGAAATTGGGAGGGCCCATGAAACCCAACCCAGAGTTACTTTACAAGGCTCCAAAAATCAGAGGTTGTTGCACATTTTCCCCTGATTACAAAACAACTCCTGTGGCTGAAATTGCTTAGCTGACTGATCTTGTTCCCTACATGCCTGACAGCCATAGTGGCTCTCTGTTATTATGACATAGGCAAGGATTATACTATGATCTCTTTGCGTCAGTCTGTGGAGGTTCTTTATTTTTCCATCTAAACTGTGTTGAAGTATTCTGCCTTTTGCTGCTAATAATGGTTCATAAATAATTTAACACATCACTTCTTCGATACGCATGGCACCTCTGGTAAGAACTGCTTTGTTATAAGTGCTTTACTCTCCTTGGCACGCTCGTGGATGCCCTATAAAATTGTGAACTTTAATGGAAACTAAAGAGTCCCGTTTTATCTCAGTTTGTCACAGCTGGGTTATTCGGGGACTGTGATTACTGAGGACGACCACAAAATGCTGACTGTCAAAACGGCAAGAAAAAGGAAGACTGCACAGAGAAAGGAGGGATTTCATGTCCTGACAGCAGATTTTCACAACATCAGATGAAACTTTCAACAGCTCTTTTCCAAGGACAGGTCTTTCATTGAGAAAGAACCAATGAGCCATCCTGTGCCTGTGTTTAATCAAAGGAAGGACATTCTCCCCCAACTATCCAGAAGCTTCCAGATGTTCTTACTCTGATATGTTTTACATGGGCAACACATTCTTGGGAGCCGATAAGGCTGGAAATTGTTTAGCGTGAATTTGGTGGTTGATGTTCTCTGCTTCCTTCTTATAAGACAGCTTTATGTCCCGGTAAAGTTGAATGTTTCTCCATGTTATGGGTTAAAGTGACATTGATCCTTACACAATTCACTTGTCTAGATGTGAAATCTCATGACAATAAACAACCAACCTCAAGTTTGCCGTTCCACTATAAATTCTAATCACTGTAACTTATGGGAGAAAGCTGGAAAAACTGTTTCTGATCATTTTTAATGAGTATGGGAAGATGAACTGTATCGCTGATGGAGTGCACATCCCATACAACATGAGAGAAGCCTGATGTCAGTCTCTCTGCTGTGAGTCAGAGCATGTGATTACTGCCCTTCTTTATTCTATTTCATTTCTACATTATGTTTTTCCGAACATTTTGAATGCACAGCAGGCTACTGGTCAAGATTCCCACAATCAGGGTGGGGAACATCAACCCTCCTGCTTGATGCAGAGCCAAAACAAGCTGACCGCCCTCCACGAAGCCTCCTGTCAGCAGGAAGGAAGTTTTTTGTTGTCAGAGGGAGGATAAGGGGGTTGCATTGTGTGTCCCCTTCTATTTCCAGAAACAGGCTGCATGTCAACACACAGTGGTGATTAAAACCCTAGCCCAAAGTAGGGTGTCTTGAAAGTAAAACTTCATATTGGCAGGTATCCAATAGTGCTAGCTGGGATATTTGCTACAGCTGAAAGGGAGGAAATCACATCAGCCTTGAACTGTATGATCATGGGATCATAGACTTTATAATTGCGCATATAAAAATATGTCACTAAGCCAGATCTGTGATGGGCTCTCTATCCTGCGCTTTTGCCCTGCGTTGAACTCGTTAACATTTCCTAGATTTCAGGAGTTTGCTGGTGCATCCCTGCACCAGTAGAAAATGAGCGTCACTGCACCTGTGCGCCACTGAATTTGGAAAACATCCTCTGGTAGAGCAGAACCACAAAGAGGAGGCAGCGCGGGATGCCAGATAGCCTGTAACTGCATCGTTAGTGGTGAGCTAAACGTAACATACGGAGGGGGATGGGATGGGACAAGTGAGATTACCTCATCTAGCGCAAATTGTGTTATTATAACCCTGATGGCTGAGCTTTCTGCTCAAGAAACATTTTCTCTAAGTGACATCCGCCAGTAGTCTACAGGCCATCATGCCAGCGTTTTCATTTTATCATATAATATGGCAAATTAATACATCGCATGTCATCATCTTGAGAATTAAAATCTGTCGCAAAACTGAGGTATTGGATGGCAAGGTTGGGTTACCGTGACGATAATGGACTGGATCTATCCGCACCTCTTTATGGAGTAGTATTCAGAATTAATCACATATGTGTTTCCGACTACACTGTCTATCCTGCACTCATCTCTTAAGGACTAGACTTCAAATAATTTTGTTACAACGTCACAAAGGGCACGGGTGACAAAGCATCTGTGCACATTTTCAAACCAGGCAAATTCCAGTCTATCAGTAAAGACTTACATGTTGCTCCTGGCAAAGTATTCTCCTCCATTCCGGCGGCAGTTCCTTCTCTTTCTCTCCTTTTGTTCACTCAAACGTGCAAGTTTCGGCCCTTCCTCTCCAGCAGTCCTCTCATTCCTCAGACAGAATGGGGGGAAAACTTGGTCGAGTCACTCCAGCTGTCTGAACGAAGTGAGCAGGAAATACTTCCAAGCACGTCCAAATATGCAAGAAATGAAATAAAACAGTACCAGCCTGTTGACTGAGGCGCCGGTGGCTGCGGCTGCTCCCAATCGGAGTTAAATAAAAGGTGACCGGGGGAATTTGGGCTAAAGAAAGGCAGGGAGGAGGAGGGAGCGAAGTTTCTCACTCCACGACACACCACAGCTGATGCCCTGCTCGTGCGGCTGATCCCACTGCTCTCCGGTTCGGACTGTACCATTACAAACATGGGGTTTAGAAGCAATTATTGATACTGTCTTTTAAGTACTGCCGATATTGTGGGGTTATGTAAGACAAAGAAAGTGACAAGTAAATTCAATTGTATCTTTGTAATGCTCTTAAAATAAACTTTAACGCCAAATGAAAATGTTTTAATCTGGCAAAACCAATTTGTCCCCCAGCTTTCTGATTGGTTCCTTCACAAAACTTCAACTGTTTTACAGTCGGTTCACAGTTAACATTGAATATAAAACTTTTACCTGTGGTCAGCTTATGCCACTGCCATGTAATGTCATTTCCAACTGGTTTAAGCACTCCAGACCAGAATAAACAAAATGTTGGCTCCTGTATGTTTATTTCAGATATTTCAAAGAATTACAATACATTTGCATCTGTCTGCTAAAATGTTATGCATTCTCATTTAGCATTAGGTTTTTCCACCCAAATAAATACATGTGCTGGGCAAAGCAAAATGAAAAGGTAAGGGTGAGCTACAACACAAAGTTTCAGCATTTAGTTTCCTGGTAGGTGAGACAAGAACCAATCGGGGTAACAGTAACAAGGATGCTCCAAAATGATTTTAATAGAAAGTGAATTTTGTTTTGCATCCACATTAGTATTTAGGAGTATGACATATGGGCTCTCATATGTGATTACATCTTAGAGTATTCTAATATATTGTAGGTAGACTATGTCAGGTCCATCTTCATACATTTATTGGAATCAACAGGTTAAGCAAGTAATTCATTTGTATGGAAAACACAAGATTATCCTGTCTGCCGTGTTTTTGTGTGGGTGATTAATGTTGGATGTGTTTAACAAGTTACTCCACCCAACAGTCATTCTGTTTAGTTAGATAATGTTTTTTTCTAATCAAGGAATAAAAAAATGCATTACAGTGAAAATTGCCTTTGAATGGACCTTTGTTACATAACAGTTTTAAGGCCTTCAGCAGGTCTCCTCATCTACCACCTGTGGATCTATCGGAGCATCTGCCGGGATGGGGGCTGGGCCAGGGGCTTTTTGGCACGCTTGAGAGGGGACACCCTGTCTAAGGACCCTATTGGGGTTCTTTTGTGCAGCTGTTGAGTGGTGTTCACCCAAACCCCCATGAGCCACCTGTCATTGCAACTGGACGTAGGAGGAAGTGGGGGTTAGTTGTGCTGCAGGGTGCATGTTTATTTCTTTCTTTTAAGTTTTCTTCTTGAAAAAAGATTGCTTTTTTGTACTTGTAATCACATCATGTTTAACTCAACTAAAATGTTGTCCCAAAGACCTCTGCCCCCCTAATGTCATTACAGTCAGTGGATTTAAGTATTAGCTATGATTGAATCCCAGATAAGCTTGGTACACAATTTGCTGATAAAAGAGCAATTACAAGTCAGGTTTTTCCGCTTCTTTCAAGTGAAGGAAATATTGTAAAAGAGTAGAAAACGGGTTTATTCCTTTTCAAACAGAGCCAGAACTAAGTTTTTCACCACCTTTCCTTTTAACCATTATAAACTGAATGGTATAGACAGATTACTGAGCTTCTGTTAAACCCTTTTTGTTCATAACATTTTAGACATAACTTTTAGAGCAACTTTCTTCATCATATGAAAGAAGAGTTTACAGAGGACATTTGAATATCCCAACCAAACAAATCCTACTAGGTATGGTTATCCCAAACCCTCTCAAGAAAACTGATCTTTCTGAATTATTTTTCTCTTTTAAAAAAATACAACCATCCCAAAAGACATTATTGAAGTCATAAACAATAGTTTTTAATTTTTTTTTATGGGAAAATAAACAAAACTACACTAAACTCATCAACATATATTTTTCATGCAGATACGGATTTTTAAACTGCTCACCCTGTTACATCAAATTGATTGTATTGTCTCTGAAAGAGTGTTCAGCCGTGAAGAGAAATGAAAGTATAATAGTTTAAAGAGAAACATGCTTACCAATACATATAAATATTAGGGAGAGGCAAGTTGGTCTATTTGGGTCCTGCAGATATTTCACCTCTCATCCTAGTGCAAATTCTGAGTACAATGGCATCATAGGAATACTTGGAAATCCCCATAAGCCAGTTAGAACTGAGTCTTGGAGGAGAAGTGAAATATTTTCAAGAATTAAAATTATGCCAAGTTAGGAAGATTTTGATCTGGGTGACAAAGGATCTACAAATTCACATCTACAAAGTAAATTCCTCATAATTTCTTAATAGTTTAATTTATGAGCATTCATACTTTCATGTGTCTTCTAATAACAGGCCGTTCGTTCTGATTGCATGTTTTGTTCTTTTTTGCAAAAAAGGATTTATCTGCATTTTTAAAAAAATGTGGCAGAAAACTTTATGGTTCAGCTGCAGTACACCTGGAGTTTGCTCAAGCAGTACGATAAGAAAATTAAAGGACTGAGGATGAAAGCATACCTCGGTGTCAGGAGTCATGTTTCTTTATATCACATACCAGTGTATTTTACTGTGCTAATGAGCCATCCAAAACAGCAAAAGAAGCTCAGTTTTCCACCATTAACTGGACTTAAGATGTGTTTAAATGTTGCATGACTTCAGAAGGTTCTGCAGACTGAAACTATGGTGTCGAGTGGTGCCTTTTTTTTATCCTTTTGCTCTTGTGTACTTTTAATGTCTTTGTTTTTAACTCATACTTTCTGTAAGAAACCTATCAACATGTCTCACTCAAGCAATCTCACTAAACAGGAAGTGGGGGAGCCTCTTGTCCTCTATCCATCCCTCGTTACTCAAGAAAGGACTTCATTCTGGAGCTGCAGCTGCACTCTGCCTCACAAAAAAAAGACCCCCCCCCATACCACACACACCCACACAACCATACACATATCTCATTAAACTGCCTTTGATCGCTGTGAGCAGTTCATTCCCTGACAGAGGGCTGTTAAGAGAGTAAACAAAAATCGTCACCATGAAAATGACTGCATCAGCAAACACGCTTCCTGAAAACAAAAGGAACAACTGGAGATACTATGAAGGAAAGATGAAAAGGATCAAAGGGACCAAAAGATGGTTTGAGATCCGTTAAGAGATTATATAGGACTACAGCAACTAAAGAGAAAAAAAAGAGCTTCTAATGAAAGCCAGTTGTGTCTCCTCCGTTATGCCTCTTTGAGTGTCGGGCTGCTTAAACAGGACCCAACACGACTGCTGCTTCTGAAAAGGGCTAAAGTACAGTCAAAGACGAGGAGTAAGTCACCACTGTGAATCAGAAGTTTTAAGGAAATGGACAAGCTACTCCTTGCAGAAGTTACTGTTTTAAGTATTATTATTATTATTATGCTGATATTTGATGAGTAAAACTTGCCATGGTATCCACCTGTTAGCTAGCATATACGTATCAGTTTAGAATAACACGTTTGATCATAAACCATGGAATTGAACAATACATTTATGCCAATCAGTAGTTTTATTCAAACCCATTTATAATAAGGCAGGAGATCCCTAAACTCAGAAGACTTTGTCCAGTGAGGACCAAATCTTTGCACCAAATATTATCAAATAGTATCAAATTTAAGACACAAAGATGTCTCTACTCAAAGACGTGCATTGAAATTGTACATAAAATACATTGTAGTTATAGAATATTGTAATCCTCTAAACAAATCTACATTTGGGCCTTCACTCTAACAAAAGAAAGAGCTCATATATTTTTCCTGTTCCAAGGAGCATGGTCACCACAAGTATCGCCAGTCCGTCTGGAGGTCAGCTACTATGAATGGTAAGGGTAACCCAGAGCCTAGTAATGAAATAACAATAGCAGGAATGTTCAGAATGTCCCCAGAGAGCACTGACCAAGCCCATGGTATAGACTACTCCATACATAATATCTGCCTTGAGCAAATGTTGTATTTTAAGCAGCAGGGGAAGGAGAGCATAAGGAAAAGGTGTCAATGACATTAATCAACTTTGATGGATTTACTGCTGCAACCTTTTTTTGCGCTTGCTAAACATGGGGCAACTAAGACTGACCACTCTTTAGTGATGTCGGTACTACACGTAGAACAGTTGTAGGCTAAGTTTCTGTCAGGTTTGACTATTTTAGCAACCACAAAATTGTTTCAACTCAGCAGGTCACCTGCAAATGTAGGGATACCAGATGAATTACAACCATGCTGTGTTTCGATTTGTGAACTGTGTTTTAATCATGTCCTACTTCTCATGGCACACGGTACATGTGTGTATAAGTTGCGGTAGAGAGATAGGAAAAGAAAGGGTGGATATGTTTTTGTCTGTTACTCTCTGTGGCAACAGGAAGAAAGAGCAATGTTTGAATGGAATCATCTGGATTTAGTCTGCTTCTCACTGTGAGTTGTTTTGAAATTTAGCTGTGTTAAAATGTAATGTAAATAAGGCACTTGATGTCTCAGTTTGCTACTTATCCACAATGCCCAAACTTTCAACCCAGCGTAGAATTTTTATTGATGGAGATTTTATAGATGGAGATCTAGTGTGTGCACAAGTAGTGGTAGGAATTAGTAATAGACCATAAGATATAATTTACTATGCCTACTTATGTCGTTTTCATTAGAGATAAATAAAGTATTTTTCACTTCATCCTACCAATAACCATTGGTAAAGGTTACAGGGGAATGTCCAAGAAGAGGTGAGTGGTCTATCTCAGGCTTAGCAGAAAGAGATAAACAACCTCATTCTAATCTATAGCCAATTTAGAATAACCAATTAACAAGACATGCATGTTGTTCCTGCTGACAGGAGGGATGAAGCACCTAGAGTAAACCAACACTGACACAGAGGGAACATACAAACAACTCTTGAGGGTCCCAAAATCTTGTTGGTGTGGTCAGATATTGGGTTGACATCACCTCAACCTACAAAACCCATTTCTTAACTCTCAACCCAACATCAACTAATGCAATCAGGTAATCGTTGATGTTGATAATTGTCAAGGATTAAACAGGCAACTGTAGCAAGGGACAGTTGCTTAAACATTCCCCAACACACTCATTGCAACTGTCAAAGTGCCCTCAGGCAAGATAATGAACCCCACATTCCTTACTCTCATGTAAGTCACTGTGCAAAAAAAATGCTACTAGATAAATGTAGCATAATGTAAAGAAACTCCACTCTCTTCACCACTCCACCCATTTAATGATGCCATTATTCAGGACTTTTTTTGTGAGGCATTTGTACTAACCACTGCACCACCCATACCAGAACTCTATTAAAGTCAGGAAGTTTTGCAGGAGGCACTTTGAAAAATAGCATTCAATACAACAGCACCAGAGACTGAGATATCTTGACTTTTAGTCCCTAGTCTCTTGTGATAGTAAAGCTCCAAAAGTATTGCATTTTTCAACCTCTAAAGAACTTTTTCTAGGTCAACAGAAGACATGTTGCTATTATTTTTACAGGCTCACAGACACAACATTAAAACCGCTGACAAATGGAATAACACTGCGTATCTTGTTACAAAGAAATTTCAAGTGTGGAAGCCTGCAACTAGCATTCACTTTGATGTAACTTTGACACTTTGCACCTATCCCCCATCCTCTTATAGTACTGGCCGCCCCCAGCAGAACAGCAGTAAACCTTGCAAAACATCTTAGGAACGCTACACAGAGTCTGAGGTGCTCACCCAGCTTTCAAACTCTCCAGATCCTAAACTGAGAGGATCTTTTTGACATCTGTGGGAAGTGAGCGCAATCCAAAAAGACCCCACCCCACAACCCACGGGCCCAACGGATCTATTGCCAACGTTATGCTTCAAGATACTGATTAGTGTAAAGTAATGTACAACTTTACATTTGCAAACCAATTCTGGTTCCCCCGGAAAAAAAAGTATTTAATTTTCTGTATCAAATCCAAAACAGAACACCAGTCGATATTTGCTGTCCAGGCTCATTCAATGACTAACAGATAATTTTGTTCATAGTTTCTTTTTTTATAGATTTTATTTTAATTCAAAGTGTTATGACAGACAATATGACAATATTGATTACAGTTACTGGCCAACCACTGCTCAAACTCTTCTTCAAGTGCTGTTCTCTGAGCTGTTTTTCCTGGCCTCTCAACAACAGGTGGTTTTACCAGAGACTTAGTCTGCTGTCTTTCTGCGATGAGCAAGATTCCACAGCATTATGTCTCAAACAGCAGAAAGTCTTGCAGAGCATGACGTAATGTTCTACAACATGCTATCAGTTAGAAACAGGGCCAAAACACGTGGAGTTGGCTTCTGTCTCTGCTCACCCCTGGGGCCCCTCGCTATTCTCCTTTTCCACGTCTCTTTCTCCCTCACCCCCAACCCCTCCACCTCCCTTCTGCTCCATCGCACTCTCTGTTTATGAGTGCATGAATCGCTCCATTTCACAACTCCCAGCCCACTACCAATCCCACAACTGCTTCAATAATAGAGGTTTCCCCCCTCCCTGGGCTTTCATTTCCATGACAACTCACAATGAGGAGAGAGGGAAATAGCAGAGACAGGAAAAAAAAATGGGAATGAGAGGGTGGGAGTGCTTTCCCTTGACCACTGATTGCATTTGAACGAAGGGAAGCTTTGACTATATTACACTGAGTTTAGGTGAGGCTAAACTGACCAGTCAAGAGAACACAGTAGGAATGACCTGTTATAATGCAAGAAGCCTTTTGAGAAGCAAAAAATTAACTGTTAATTCAATTTTAAGAAATTAAATAGATACTCGATATATCTGGAAGCTGTGGATTTATTTAGGCAACTATTGCTACATGTTTATCATTTAGTGTCAAGATGCAGAAACTATAATACTATATTTCAGCTGTTAATTTAGCATTTTTGCATGCAAAAGTTTGCTAAACAGCACAATAAAAGAACACCTGAGGTTGATGGGAATGTTGTCTTCCCAGGTAACTGGTAACAAAAATTAAATAAATTGGCTGATTAAAAGTGCAGCCCAGTTGTACAAGCCTAAGGATCTTTACCGTTATATCCAACAAACATAAGCAAGCACCCAACAATCAAGAGTTACATTCCTAAGAAAAACCTACAAATTACGTATTTAATGTAATAAGAATACAGTACCAAATGAACTTACTGTCTTTGTCATTTGTGAATAGGTCTAAAGGTCACAGGGTCACCCCACTGCTCTAGAAATCATTGATTCTGTGTCATAAGAGTGAGTGGCTTTTAGGATGATACAAATACAACAGAGATTAACGCTGGGTGAAAGGTCTTGAGGTCAAACCCCAGCAGAGCTTTGCAGCACACGCATACATGCTCTTACATGTACAACCTTACATACGATTAATTTTTAATTCAAGATTAGAGCCAGGATTAATTCTACACAGAGCTGGTGAAAGGACGTTTCTGTCCAGCTGTAACTATCACACTAACACATAAAGGGCAGACAGCTGTTACTCTTGTCTCTGTATCTGTTTGCCTTTAAAACTACAGTAGCTGCTCTCTGTGGGCTGTTCTTTCGATGCAGAGTGGGGAACAAAGGAAATAACACTGTTGGCATCCAGTTAATTGCTTGTAAAATGATCGTTAACTCCTCCTGAGGGTAATAAAGATAGCAAAAAATACATCAAATGTCCATGGGGAATCCAAATAACTCAACAAGACAACGACAAGAGTTACATGCTTATGTTACATTCTCACAATTACCATAAGCATCAAATTTAATAAAACACGAGAAGAATCTTCCCTGTGCCTCTAAATGAGGGATTGTTTTTACTCATTTGATGGCAATGCAAAGAATGTGTTTCTGACCTGCAATGTGATTGTATTGCATGTTTATTGCATCATAAAGGTAAAATGTGCAGTAGGAACACCTGATCTGCAAATGTTTGTCATATGAGTGCATAAGCACTTTAAATTTCAAAGACCTACAACCTAAAAGCAGCACAGCAGTATGCTAGTGAGCACTATTGGACAGATAGTCATAAAACAAATGCTGAATTGTTGAAGCATGTCTGCAATTCAACATAATTTACATTTTAGGGCAGCTGTAAAAGTCTGTCACATGTTGCAACCCCCATTAGTCAAATTTAGCTTCCATGCGTGTTGCCATAAACTGATCCCAGGACAGTGGGGTCACCTGTCCTATTGGAGGTTGCAAAGAAAGAGGGTGGGCTAAGTAATCCCTGAGGTTGGCCTTTCAGTGTGGTGTCCTCAATCCCCCCAAAAGCCTGCTAAAATCCCCTTGATAGCAGTCCCCATTATTTTCCTATCAGTGGTTTAGCTTCACCTTCAGACAGAACAGTAATGGGAGGGATTTAGGTTAAACTAAGAAAAGCAGAGAGCTAAAGTGTAGAGGTATATATTTAAATGCAGAAAACTGATAATAATAAGGGAGAGAGATAATTACAATTAATTTTTTAAATATAATAAAAGGGAGATCAATTCAAACTGTATTGCAAAAGTTTTCCATTGAAAACTATTTTAAAAAGTAACCTAAATTACTATAATTAAATCAGTACCAAACTAATATATCTCATCCCAGCTAACAGTTTGCATCTCTCTTCCTAGACCATCCTCATTCTACTGTGTTGTAAAGCTTATTAAAGGAGGAGGGTGCACTCACATTACATTCAACTATTCGTACAAGGAAATGAGTTTGAGTTGACAGCTGCTGTGTTGTAGCAATAAGGCTGAATGACTCATGGTTAACACGATCCATTAGCATAAGCAGTCACCTAATGTCAATTTACCTGCCTTGGTGGGCTGATGTGAAGGGACAGGATGCTGGCAAACTGAATTTGGCTGATAACATCTGAGTGTTCATTTTCTGACTGACCCCATTCCAAAACACAAGAGGAAAATACCTGATTTGATCTGTTGAGCTTCATTTTTTATTTCTTTACCATTTCCTAACTTATTGCAGAGGGAAATTGATCTTCACGTTGAAAGAAGGACGGTGATCTTTTTTTTTTTTTAGACGTTCAGACACAAAAAGAGATCAGGAGTCTGAGTATATGAGAAAGGGAAATGCAACTTTTAAGTTACTTTAGGAGATACTGCTGTTTTTTAGCTGCAGTGGATTTTAATCGCTTGATAATGCACAAAGTGTGGGATGTTGTAGATATAGCATACATTAATTTACTTGATCTTTATTCAAGGGATAAAAAAAACTTGTCATTGAGAATTTTCTCCACATCTTTCTTCAAGATTAATTAAAGTGTCTGTAACAACTTTGGCCATGTTTGGGCAACGTGTTTTCAGAGCTACTCACAGATTTTCAGTTATGATCATGTTGCTACCACTCGGGTCAATCTGATTAGTCATGGTGGTGTGCTTTGGATTACTGCCCAGTTGTGGTAGCAAATATCCTTTCAGATGCATTTCTTCACAGACCAAATGTCAGTTGTATTCAAGGGTCACCACACCTCTGGATGACATTACTGTCAAGTTTTTACCCCATTATACAGAACATATAATGTGCCCATGGATAGTCAAAATGCAGAAAATGACTGATACCAGTGACCAATAGTTACCAAACCCATCTTCTAGATAAAGTCATATCCCAACTGACAAAGGCTAGAGCTAACATGCATATGGTATTTCACAATCCTGTAGTGATGCACTCGGTTGGAGTATAATAATTTCTTATTGCTGCAATCCTGATCTTTGCCTTCTACTCTTAATATAGTTACTTATGCTCAATATCTAAAGTTAAAAGCTTAACCTCACTTACTCAAATGGTGAAAAATTGAGGATTAAACTAAATGATTTATCAAAAAAACTACTCACCTAGATTATCCAAAAGTCAAACAGTAGACCCACTGTAGTCAAACACACAGATACACCAACACAAGTTCATGTAACTGTTTCTAAGGAGATGTCAACATTATGAAAACAAATGAAGAAACACACAAGGAATTTAAAGATTGCTCTCCACTTCATCACTTCTTCCAGTCAGCGTCACTCCCTCAGAAAAAGCTCTCCCTGTTATAAAAAGATAGCTGCATACAGATAACAAGACAGTCAGAGATGAAATGTTCTTCATTATCATGTCAATACATTTTACACAGCATTTATAGTAAAAAATAACCCGTTTTTCCTCAGAATACAGAGACACCCCTCTTAAAATATATCTCATAACTTAACCCTGCTTAGTTTTCTGTAAAACACAGTAAACAACATCACAAGAAGACATCAAAATGCATTCTATTTGTTTGTTTGCTAACATAATAATACTCTTCTCAGCAACTTTTTGTATAGACATAATCAGTCCCACTCGCCAAAACCCTGAGAAAAACAAAAAAAGTTACTGGACAGAATTGACTTATAAGTACAGATTATTGGATTCTATCTTACATGCACAAGAACTGGAAGATTTGTCAGTATTAAGAAAAAATTTGCACTCAAACAACGTTACAAAAAACAATCTCTCTTCACATCAGCTTCCAGAACTGTCTGTGCCCCTGTTCCTCCAGATCAAACAGGGCCAGCCTGTCAATAAACCCGTCCTTTGATGCACAACATCAGTAGCCATTAACGAAGAGTGTCCTCGCCGTCTTTGCTGTGGGTGCTGGGCTGGGTCTTTCGGCGAGCTGTGATCGCTGCCCATATTCGACACAGCATGCCACCCCTGAAACAGCAGTTTTTAGACAGATGTGAACATTTAAATACAGTGTTACAAACTAAACATCTCAAACAGCAATGAGACTTTTTGATGCAACATTAACTAATGATGCAGACTTCCCACTCCCACAGGGTGAGGTCTTCCTGTTTCTACATGGACACACTATATGAGATTGATGTGTGGAGGCAGCTCACCTTAATCCACAGTAAATCAAGTCGTCCCTGGAGGCCATGAAGAGGAGACAGTCCAAGGTGAACACATGAGAGAGCAACTAGAAAAAAGAATCACACAGGTGTGGATTAACAGAAGGTAGATGAGTAATACCAACTGGCCTCGGAGAATAAAAAAAAATACAAGGCTGAGCTACAGCTGAGTTTACCTTATCGATAGTGTCTTGATCCACAGGGACAGACTTGAGCCAGCAAATTAAAGCCCTCGTCTCTGGATTAGAGCTTTCCTGTGAGGCCGACTCATCATCTATAATGTATAAAAGCTGCAACCATTAAGTTCTGTCTGACCTTGACACAAATTACATTCATACATACATTAATTTAAGTTATGTTAATGTTACACATAATGAAAACCGTGTATAATAAGAGTCTATAATCATTACCCAAACTGACAAGACAAGTTTGAGCACAGTGGCTGCTTATTTTGCAGCCTACGCCTTAGATGAAAACCAGCCAAGCAGAAATAAGCCTAAAACTGAGGTGTGGTAGGGACTGAATGGCTGCTGCAAGTGTGAAGAAACAGTACTCACAACCACTTGGTTGTTTGATGTAATACTGTTCATGCTGCAGCTTGTGTTGGCTATTGTCTGACTTTAGGCTGAGCTCCTACCAGCTCTTGCAGAATGGCTTGCTCCTAAGATCTCTTGCAAACATGCTTAGTTCTTTTCAAAAAAGATTTTTCTACAATTTTCTATGCCAGCTGACTCAAATCAAACTGTGTGCTGGACAGGTTTTCATTAAATATGAGTATATGAGTATATTCCATGGGTTTCAGACTGGTTAAGAAGTATCCTATTTAGAAACAAAAATACCAAAAAAACAAGTGACAAATCCATACAGACTAAGGAGGCATGATATCGAAGAAATCTTCTGCTGCAATATTTTTTATTGAAATATATTGAAATAGAAAAATAATAAATTCTAAAATTGTTGCAAACAGAGAATTGAAAACAATTAAATCATGCTTGAATAATTTTGCATGCAAATGCCTTTGCACAGGAAATAAAAATAAATGAAACTTAAGACTTGAAATTCAGTGCCGCACAATTTATTTGACAACACTGGATTTGTGTCAGTATTAGTATATCTGAAGTGGGAGATAACATTATTGTCAGTCTCCACTTTGTTACATTGCTATCAATGGCAAAATCTCAATAACAGTTATCTAGTTGTTATTAGAACAAGAATTACTAAAGAAAGGTTTTGCATTTGCTTTGTAAGCTGTCTTGCAGGAATCATGGCTAAAAAAACTTCAGAATTACTGACTTTGAGTCCTAGATTTCGATATCATTGCAAATATTTATAATTATTTGAGCCACTCGACTAATTTGAATTTCCCCCACTGGGGGATGAATTGTGTATTTTTCTATTTCTATTTCCTAAAGCAAAATGAGAAATTCAGTGGAGCTCACAATTGTCATTACATGCAGCATCAAATCTAACAAAACACTAGAGAAGAAACTCCTCTGTGTCTCTAAATGAGGGATTGTTATTACTGCTGCCTAACTGAGGGTGAAGCCATTTTTCTCCATTTCCATTTTCCTCATGCTCTTCGCTCATTTCATTGTATGCAGGCAGAGCCAGCATGCCATTACAAATTGTATTTTGTAAATAAAGTTAAAAACTCCATGTCACCTTGAAACCCTTAAACCCAGTTAAACTGCTATGGATGTACCAAGCTTAGAAGTTAAAACAACCCTACCTTTATCAACAGCCGTTTTCCTCAGAGCATTTATCTGTTCCTGTTTTCTCTCAACAGAGTTTCTCAGCAGCTCCTGGTACTCTTGCTCCTTCTCACTCAGCTGATTCAGCAGTCTGAAACAGAACACAGCCATCACCACTCAGAAAACGGGACAACTCAAACTTTTTATGATTCTGTGTACTGCCAAATAGGAGTGCCAAAGTTAAAGCAAAAATTATACACTTAAAAAAATTAAAATGGCAGATTGGAAAGCTGTAAACGTAAACCTCTCTCCAGTTATATATAAAAAACTGCCATAGGTTTTGATCTTTACAAAATCATGACTAAAATAAATGAGAGGTGAAGGCTACCTCTTGGTCTCTATTCGCAGGTCTATCAGTTTCTCCCTGAGGGGAAAGCTGATGATGTCAGCAGGGAAGTTAGGGCTAAGAGAAGGCACCGTCTCATTCATGTTTGACTCCGCTGGCGCCATCGGCAGGTCAGGGTGAAGAACTACTGGGGTGTCTGGGTCAGCAGGCTCCTCCTCTTGAGTGCTTTCCTCAATCTCAAATGAGGACTGCAGCTGGAGTTTCAGTTCTGTGAAGATGGGAGATTAGAGGTACAAGCAAACAAGTAAGTCAATGAAAAAGAAGAAAAAACACAATTTAACAGTTATCAGTGGTTTATTTGGTAGAAATTCAGTGATTGAGGAGGCCACTTAAGGTTAATAAACCCATGCTCAAGAAACCCATCTGTGATAATGTAACCCTCAATATATGGGACATTATCCTGCACAAGATAGTCACTAGAGGATCAGCCATAAACGGATGGGCATGGTCAGCAAGAATGTTCAGGTAGGTTGTAACATTTTGATTTGATTATTTGGTTATGTACAAATGACAGTAAGGGGCTAAAAGTGTGCCAAAAACATGCATTTCATCATTTCACTACCAACAACCTAAATTGTAATTATAAGGCAGGATGGAACCATGCTTCCAGGTTGATTACACTAGATTCTAACCCCAACATCTGAATGTCATAGAAGAAATTGAGACTTTTTTCTGTTCTTCCATTTTCTAATTTTAGTGAGGCTGAGTCTACCATAGCTTTAGTTTCCTGTTCTAAGCAGATTGGAAGGGCACCCAGAGTGATCTCCTGCTGCATTAACCCATCTCAGTTTTGATGTACTGTGCTCCTCTGGGTACCTTGGTTGTAATAAGCAGCTATTTAAGTTACTGTTTTCTGTCCCTTGGCATCCGATTGGACCTTTCTTCTCAGAATCTGCCATCATTTTTGGCCAGAAATTGCTGCTCATTGTTTTTTTTCGAACCATGAAGACCCATCTACATTCAGGGTTATCTAAATTGTCTTTCTTCCCCATTATGAATTCTTTGTTTTTAACTTAAGCAGGTCCCCTGGACCATGTCTACACCCAAATGCATGTGCATCAAAAGGCCAGTGAGTGTGTAAGGCAAATCTACCTGGCAGAAGAATGGTTAAGGCATCCTGTACTGCCTGTCTAAGCAGGTTGTCCAGAGCAAACATCCAATGAGGTTTCACCTGTTGTCTTTTCAGTACCTTATTCACCTACATACAGAGCACATGATTGAATATGAATGCAAGGAAACTGATTCACATACAGCAGTTTAATCACAGGGAAACTCACAAGATCTTAAGTGACTTACTGCTTCATGGAAGTTAAAGAGCACCGCCTGCAGGTGTTTCAGAGATACTGCAGATGCTAACAGAGTTGAGCGAAGTTCCAGCAGGCCACTGGTCAGCTGTTTTCTGTCTGGGGAGCGGATATTGTCTCGCAAGCAGGTAATGAGTGTAATGATGTGGTTGGTGGTGAGTGAGGATCCTTCATCATACTTTCAAAGAAAAAAAAAGACTGGAATTTATGGATGCAGTATTTGCTTTGTTCCTCATGTACAAATTGATCTTTATCTCTCAGTAGTCCAATTCTGAGTGTGTTAATGGTAGACAATTAGGACATTTTATTGTTAGATTGATAATAGCATCAATGTCATTTTTCATGTAAAACATCGGCTCCACAAACCAGCCAATTATAATTTGTGAACAAAGAATCAACCTGGAAATTAGGAACAAAATCCTGAATATGTCTTGCAGTTAACAGATTTCAGGTTTTTTTTTGTTTTGACTTGCTGTGGTCAGTTTTCACCCACCTCGGGCACAGACCCCTGTATATTAGACACAACGTGACTGATGTAGTCAGTGAGGACTCGGTGCAGTGTCGCCCTCCTCTCACTATCCTTTCGCAGCATAAAAAGACCGATATTTTCATCTGTTGAGGCTGGACTGCTCATGTCTGATACAGAGTCGTCTGGTATTCTGCACGGGAGAGGCAATAAAGAGATAAGTCAAACTAAATCACCAAACTCAGATGAAAAAACAAGCCCTGAATGTACTGAAATGAAAATCTGGGGATGAAGAAGTGAATAAATGGATATCTGTCATGTACAGCTTATTTCTAATGAAAGACACTGTTTACCAGAGGTGTCAGCGGTGGCATTTGATACAGTGGCATTGTACAATTTCTTTAACAAGACAGGATGTAATTTGACAGTCAAGTTCAACTTGAGGCCCCATTGTGGTTTGACACAATGATATGGCACAACGATGTTATGCAGAAAAAGTAGGGCTTTGGTTTTCTATTGAGCAAAAATCTCACTCACGGCAGGAAGCTGGTGGTGGTTACTTGGCTCTCTGAGATTCCATCTGTTCTTACAGTGGGGTGGTGCCTTCTCAGGTCCAGAGAACAAGACAGGTCAACTGAGTCTGAGTATGAATCAGTGTCCTCCACAAGGATGGAGATGGGCACAGAAAGACTGCGTTGATAGTCTGCTACAAAACCCAGAGAGACTGCGTTTATAGAGATTTACACGATTTAAGGGCAACTGTTTACACATGGTTGTCATGACAGGCACAATAACAAGTTTACAAGAAATTTGACCACAAAGAACAAGGCAAATAGAGATGTGGTAAAAATAAGGTCACATTGATGCAAAGGAGGAAGATAACTAAAGTGTAGAATACTGTCTAAAAACAAAATGGAAAGCAATTTAGATTTTTTAAAAATATGACGAAAATGACTGAAGAAGAATGGTGTGTGATAAAGTATCACCAGAATAAGCTGAATCTTTGGGTTCTGATTCCTCCGGGGATTTAGCCTTCTTCCTGGGGGGCGACTTGAGGAAAGCATCCCGCAGCAGCTCTGCAGCTGTGGCTCGTTCATCTGGGTTTGGTTCAAAACAGTTCATGATGAAGCCCTTGGCCTCATCGGACATACACTCTGGAACCTTGGGGTGGATCTTAAACATGCCCACCTAGAAAGAATTGTTGGAATGTTAGTGCCAGATTTTCATGAATTATTTCAAGTTATTCATGCTATGAGTTCTGCTGGTGCTCAGTAGCTGTACTACTGCTGAGTTTATGTTTAGACTGTTGGGACTTGAGGGAAAATTATTTTGCTGTCATTAAGCTTCATCATCTAAGTTTTTTGAATGTGTGTATTTTCTCAGAATAGCCAATTCAAGGTTTCTGCATCCACTTTCTGCAGGAGACCAGTGTGACTCTGCAGCTGACCACACACGCCCAAAAATCTGTGGCTTAGTCTCTCAATCCAAATGAAACCTATCAGACAAAGCAGAACAATGTGGAAACTTGGAATAGCAAGAAAATCAACAAAGCATGGAAGGCTTTGGCATAGTTGACCTGCCCTGTTATCTGAATAGATCATCAAGTTGAAATTGATTTATTCAGAGGTGTACAATCACCCACTGCAAGTGATGAAATGTATCAATAACTGCCAAATTTCCTCACATATAAACAAATATCTATAGGGCAATACATCCATAAAAACTAAACTTTCCCTTGTTTACCTTGAACATGGCTGCCTGAGGACTTCCCAGCTCGTGGAATGGTGTTTTGCCTGTTGCCATTTCTATGATCGTGCACCCCAGAGACCAGATATCTGCCGGCCTACCATAACCTCGAGGTCCTTGGTCTATTATCTCAGGGGCCATGTACTGGAGAGTTCCTTTTAAGAATTAAACACCAGTTCCCATTTAAAAAGTTACATTTACACTTTAATTTGTATTTTAAATAGTCGCAATGGTCATCTTCCCACCAGTAAATGTTTCAGTGCAGGGGTTAATCCCTGCCAACCGTTTAGATGTTCCAAAGTCAGAGATCTTCAACACTCCACTGTAGGTGTTAATCAGCACATTGTCACCCTGAAGCAGAGATAAGACAACCGCCACTGGCATAAACCACAACAATAAGGTGAAAGTGCTGAAGAAAATCCTCATCAGAGGGGGATTTGCTCACCTTGATGTCTCTGTGGACTATCTGATTGTCATGAAGGTATTTGAGTCCTTCAAGTATCTGTTTGGTGTAGAAGATGATGGTGGCTTCGTTGTCTTTCAGTGGACCCCATTTGGATCGCAAAAGAGATGACAAACTTCCTAAAAGCGAGATTACAAAATATCACATGCAGATTAATTTTTAAAAGTTGATGTATAAATGCTGTACCTCACATGATCATACAAGGGGAGATGTGAGAAAGAGTTGCTCTCATTTTCAATCCCACATTTCAAAATGTTGTTTTTTTCTTCTGACAATTACATCATTGACTAAAAATGTTTACTTCAGTGAGTAAGATGGAAACACCCACCCAAGCTGCTTTACTGTGGATGTGACATAATCATCCTGTTTAATTACTCATCTGAACAATTTACTTCCCTGCAGGCTTCACAAACTGTTCTAATGTCAAAATTAAGTAATTCATGAGCAAATTCAAGGGGAATTTTCAAAATTTACTGTACTAACAGTGTATATATACTTAAAATGACCTTTTCTTTATCGCATAAAATAAGATGTCATTGAGCTACAAAGAACCAAAATTATGTTTTGTGATATCTTCCTACAGCAGGGTGACAAATGGAATTTTTAGTACTAAAATAATGTCCCATCAAGCAGGTCTGACTAATTTTAATTCTAAATCAATTCTTAAATGAATATGTGGAAGATATGACAACATTAGTCTTTAAGGTATGCAGTCCATCAGCTCATTCAGCCTTCTGAATAAAACATATTCCTGTAAAAACAAATCAATTTGAGCTGGAAGTGCCATCCATTGCTTAAAAAAAACATTTTGTGCCCTTTATGTAAGAAAAGTGTAAGAATGACATGGAATGGCAGAGTGGCCATGCTTGTTGCTACTTCTCTGTATTGGCTGTCTCTCCAATGTCTGTTGTTGAGATGGATATAGCTGTGCTGCAGTCAAACTCTATTCTGTTTTTTCATTTTCTCAATAGCAAACTATTCATTTTATTACACAAGCAATGCTATTCCAATTTCACACAATTTGAAGCACTTTTCAAACCTTGAAAACGCATTAAAAATGCTTGAACAAAGGTATCATTGTGCTAACAAAGCAACACAATAAGTAAATCCGTGCATGTGTAGAAGCAGGGGCAGGGCTTATTCATGTCCTGGAATTTCCAAATAACCAGGGTGTGGTTTCTTTTGTAAATAACATAATTTCATGTAGTGACCTGATACTACTGTCAGCTAAGAGTGTTATGATTTCAAATGACTGCGTCTGTACCTCCTGGCACTTCTTCCATAAAAATCTTGATGAAGCCATCATCACTGACAGAGCCCAGGTACTGGACAATGTTCCTGTGTTTGAGCCTCTTGTGCAGAGCTATCTCCTCATGGAGGGGTTGGGAGTATCTGTGTAACACAAAAGAGAAAATTAGGTGTCAAATTCTCTTAAATTCAGCAACACAACGTGGTATGATATAGTAATTATTTCAAAATGTGCAAACATTGTGCAAAATCACAACATATTCATACAGAGCAAAGTAAATGCTCACACCTGGTGTTTCAAAATTTTAAAATTCCGCTGATATAGCAATTTAAAATTATTTTGCTGTTTGATATATGGAATGTGTAAAGCCTACTAACTATTACTCAATTTGAGTAACAGCTGCTAATAAATCATTAAATATATAAATAAACGTAAAAATGAGAAAAAGATTTTGACTGTCTGGCAAATGTTTACTAATTTGTGTATATTATTCACTTGCACTGAATTCTTCATGTTGACAAAAAAGTTATTTTATATTAAGAAACCAAAAATAACAAGTCTAAACACTCCATTTCCCTCAAGATTCCTGGGAATTTGACCTTGCTGGTGAATAGAACCTCTGTCAAATCTTTTTCCAGTATGGATTTTGTGAAATAAGCATGTGGGAAAAACTAAAGCTCAGTGTTGTCGAGTGAACAAAAATATTTCTCGCACGTGCTGTCCTTCTCAGGAATCTCTTTGATGGCAATGCGAACTTGGTTGCTCAGGTCCCTTCCAGCGTACACCACACCATAAGTCCCCTTCCCAAGAACCACCTTGTCGTCATTTTGATTGGTCTCATAGATGTACTGAGGATGAGATGGAAAAAGCCCAAACTGAGAGGAATTTCACAAGCAGACAGTGAAAGAGAAGCAATTGTGAGATTTCTGCCAAGAAAACACGAGTTCTGCATTCATCACAGTGGCACATAATGTCAAATTAACTGAGATTAGTTCGACGCTGTGTTTCAGGAATAACTGCTTCCCATGGGTTGGTGGTTGTTTTTCTACTTTTCCAGACTAGGGAGACCTAAAATAGATCCTTCATTGCGTCAGTGGAAAGAAGAACTTACTGACCTCGAGTATTCCCGCAGATAGATGATCTGGGTCCAGAGCGGAATCTTGAGCCTGCTGAAGCAGGGAGTTAACCAGCTCGCAGAAACTAGCAACAACATTGAGAGACAACCATAATGTGGATGAGAATATGTCCTAATATAACAACAAGCAATAATCAGGGCCAGCTCTAAATAAGTTTTGTGTTATTGATGTCAACCTCTTTCTTTGGTTTGAAGAAAAAGTAGCTTTGATATGAGGTTCAAAACCAAACCAGTGTGCTGGCCAAAAGAACTATGCAAACATAGACCATAGTGACTAAAAGGGAAATCTGTTCCATGCCTGAATAATGAAGCCAGTGAAGAAGAGCCACAAGCTGCATTTTTTTTACTAGCCAGGGCAGAGAAACGCCTGTCTGCAAAAGATAGTTTGTCTGTTTTTGACAAACAAAAGTGACACTACTTTTTGATCTATTACCTGAGCAAATATATTCTTAGTTAGTTTATGATTTCTGACTAGTCCTCTTCTTTGTAGCATTATTGAAACATTTCATTCTGTATATAATGACTTCATTTAAAGCAACATCTAGCAACGTCCAGTTTAAAAAACACCAAGATGGTGCTGGCGGCAATGAAAATATCACGGTTGCTATGTCCATCTATTTTATGCTCACAGTTTATACACTTATACACGAAGCTTGAGATCATGATAACACACTTGTATGTGTTTACAAGAAACCATCCCAGAGCACATTTAAATGTGCTATGTGAATGTTCTAAAGTATTTTCAGGTTATTTTATGTGCTCTGTAAAAGCACATAATATGGCTTTTAGTCCATAATATGCTCATATCGATTTTCATCTGGGGACTGTATCAAAACAGATTTTGATGATTTCGGTGTTCAAAAAGCACATTCTATTTCTCCTCTTCGCCGGCAAGCCCTGTCTGCTCTTCCAGTCCAGGAAGCATTGCTCAATATAAAGAAAGTGAAACAATACAATTCTGGACATGGGCTGCTGAGAAATACTGGTAAAACATTTTTTTTGTGAACTTGTGTTTGCACATTTTTTCTGGAGGACTTCCTTGGGCATATTCTTTGGAATTTGTAAAACTCCAGCTGTACAAACCCTATATTAAAAGAAGAAACCACTGTATGGCATCTACTTAAAAAAATAAAAAACATCACAAAAGAAAACCCAAAACATTATTTTCCCGCTTTCTTATTTTGTAGTATTGCAAGTAGTTTCAGTTTTACTTCCAATTCATATGAAAAGAATGATGTAGGTGTTGTGTTGCAAGTACAACAAACAATCCTGAGTTCTGTAACCTTATAAAAGACGCTCTAGTCTCAAAACTGATCTGGTTCTAGATTGCACAAGAGCATTTGAAGCAAGCAGCAAAAAGATTTCTACTCTGGAGATTATTTGGGGGGAGGGCACAAAAGGAAGTATGACTCATACAAAGTAATTTCATCACACTCATTTCTTCAGGTCAATGACTGCACTCAGCCTGAAACAGTTGTCCCCACAGGGATAGTCTGTTTATCTTTACACAATCATTCCATCCAGGCAGTTGGTCAGAAAGCAAGTCATTAACCTGGCCTCATTCACATAAACACACACTGCCCTCCTGCATTTCTGTATGTTATAGTCTCTCACCCTTGACAGTGACTCTCAGAAGGGAAGCAAAGCTGGAAGTCATCCGAGTTGTAGTGGACATACAGGAAGCAGCTCCGCTCATCAATCTTTGATGCGCTTTTGGTAAAATGAATGCAATACAGACAGGTTATTTGTTTGAATGAGCTGTATGCAAATGGTTTTCTGCAGAACACAAGAGATGTTGACACAGACCATAACAGTCTATATCTGTCATCCTCAAGCAATGGCTAATGTTTGTGTTTTTGTTTAAGTGCTAGATGTAGAACAATGCCTGTTCCAACAGAAAAATGTACTTCTCACCATCTCCCTGTGATACTACAATATGATAAAATTGTTTATGGCTTGACTGCTTAAGTTGTTCTCTGTAAATGGCCACAGTGGCAAATTGGCAAGCAAGGCAAGGTTAAAGTACACACTGATCAGTAGCCACAGGGGAGTCAGCAAAAAGACACAACAACAATATACTATATTGACAGAACATAAGTCTGAAGGCGAGCCAAGGTTTCCAAGACAACCCTTATGTTTTGGGTCTTCTGGCTATGCTGTAGGCTCAAACACACCCAGAGCAGAGAGATGTTTGTACATGCTGTGCTCCTCTTTACCTCACGCCTCGAATTGCAGATGCTGGAAAAGTCCACTGGTGTAAACCTTTCTGCAGAATCAAATATTGAGTGAAATCATGAAATAAGTAAGTCTGACTGTAGATACACAATGAATCATGTGACAAACCAGCTTTCATTTGCATGGATATACATATGCAACAAAAATGTATGTAAACATCCCTGCTGCAGGAAAGTCATTTTAAAACACACACACTCACTCTAAAAGAACACGCTCCAACGCTGCCCTGATTAAACATTTACCAGACCATAAAGCAGCGTCACAAAAGTTATTTCTTTCCCTTCATTATGCAATACACAATTTTACATTCTGTGAGTAAGAATGTACATAAAGGTTAAAATACACTCTGATAATAGACTGGCTCCTGCAGTGGGTCTAGTGGACTGAGGGTCTACATACCTGTAAAGGTGTGACATGTCTCAACTGAACAGTGCGGCTCTCATCCTCTTCACTCACACTCAAAATAGCTGGTTGGAAGACTTTACTCGGCTCCAGAATAAGCACCTGAAACAGCAATCCAAAATCCGAACCCCATTCATTTGCAGTTTTACACAGTATCCACATGACTCCTATTAATGCAACACAAGAGATATTCGTGAACCTTAAAACTGTGCTTCTGGCTCATTTTGAAGTGTGTCAACCTCTGTACTGCACATTCACAGCCCTGAAACTGCCCTGGAGCGCCTGGGGTCTAACATACAGCAGTTGTTGTTCACACTAACAACTAAAGAAAATAGAATTTTGCCATGCTAAAAAAAAGAAACTATCGTCAATATCAAATCATATCAGAGAGGCGTGGGGACGGGGTTTGGGGATGGCTGTTGTCATTACAAATAAAGTGAAAGAAAAAACTGTGACATATGCAGTTACGTAAGTGTGTATGAGCAATGAATAAAAATAAGACTGGAAGATCTCAGAGAAAAACACAGGATGATAGACAGAGGCAGAGTTAGCTCCACCGTTGCTATCTTGTGAAACTAATGAAACATCATGACAGGAAATACCAAAACAACAGCAGCGTGCTCATCCCTGTTACAGGATTTATCAGAAATTGAAGCGCAACTTACAAACTTGTTATTATTGTCCCTACCTCACAGATGAAGCATCAGTTAGCGCCTCAATTCTGTTTCAGACTAACATGGAAATAAGTTCTTCTCAAGGAATAGTGTTCGGCCAGTTCATGAAAATTTCACATGATAATCTTGGAATTTTGCTGCCTTTTAAAATGTTCACTGCTATCTTAGAATACATGGCACTGTAATATATAAAATGCACATTATACTGCATGTGTGCTTATTTACACCACGCTCAAATCCTTAAAATTGTAAATCAGAAAAAGTGAAGACTTATTCAGTGGCCTCTTCTGTCAGCCTCTAAAGCATGACAACACAAATATGTGTATGGCTGAGTGCATGTGCAGGGCTGAGACAGAGGTTTGTTTTCAAGATGGTCATAGGACAGAATTCTTTAGTGATGCTTTAAAGCCAAAAGTAGTGACTGTGGTTGGGTTCACGCTTAAGATCAATTTGAAAAGAGCCAGGTGTCCAGATACTATCGTGCAACGAAGGGTAAACTTTTGAGTTCATATTCCTACAATTTATGTTAAGTTATATGCATTATATGCTTACGGGGCAACGGTCTGTGGAGACGGTGGGTTTGCAAGTCTGCAAAAGCAACTCCATCCAGAAATCCACTGTATCTTGTTTAGGAGATCTCACCTCAGGTAACTTGGCAAACTGACGGTATAAGATGTAAGTCTCCATAATTGATGCAACATACCTAAAGGAAACACACATCAATTGTTAGTCCACATGGAGATGATATGTAATAGGTCTATATTTTTTCTAATGCACAGGATGCACAATTCCCACTGATCGAGTATAGGCTGCATTTCAACTGCAGGGACCAATCAAAGCAACAAAAAAAAAAACATGCAGAAATTTGTAACATTAGCAGATTTTAAGGGAATGGAGCTGACCAGCACTTCTCTGTATTTGTACACAATGAGATAGTCGAGGTGGTAAACTCCAGAATGAGGCGCACCCCTAAATTGTAATAAGAAAGCAGTGAAATTAGAGTATTCAAGTTTCCATCTCTGATCTTTTCAAAGCAGTTATTCTCTAAGACAGAAATAAAAACATCCAAATCCGAGATCCGCAGACAGCAGCAGCTGTTATGAGAAATATGCAATAAAATATTCATTTAAATTCTTTCACAGCTGTTATGTTGTAAGGCATAAATAAAAAACCCAAACCACATACGGAGAGATTTTGGGTTAATACAGCTGATGGGGACATCTTATTGTCCATCTAGGCTCAGTGTGGCACCGCAGAGACAGGTGAAGAAACACACTCCAGCTGACTTAATTTGCCTATCCTGGACCTTGGACCTCAGATGAACAGCAACAGACCCAAGGCTGAAATAATATTTTAGCTCTTGGAAAATGAAAAAAAAAAACCAGCTCCAGGCCATTTACATTCTGAATGCTTCTTGTCAAAATGCAGCTATAGGTGCTCCAGTCTCACCAAACAGGGGCCTTGAGTCTGTAGAGCTTCTCGGAGGCCTCAATGACTTTCCTGTGTTCATTAGCAAGGATGTTTGCGCCAAGATAGAAGCCTACATCCCAGTAGTCTTTCATCTTCTCCAAACTACCCTTTCTGCCAAGCAGTGAGCTTATGGTCACACCTAGACAAAAGCATAACACAATAGCTTGTTAACAAATGAACAGACGATTGACTTATTCATAAGAAAGAGCTCATTCATCTTGCAGGGTGATGAGATGGAGCAGGAACAAAATAACATAATGGTAGTAAGTGCTAATAAAATGTGTGCATCATCAGCACAACTGTGGATGAAACCCTCTACTGGTGCCAACTGACAAACGTGTGTTGACTTCAAGGAACATGTCATATGTTATGTAAAAACTATTTTAATAAATTTAAAAAAAATGTGAGATGCACCTCGATTGCAGTTGTACACCAATAAGCCATAACATTCAGACCACTGACGTGAAGTAAAAACACTGGGATGCTGTTTCAGAAAAGGCGTCAAAACATCTAATAGCGGTTTGTTGCATCTAGGGCTGTGTAACTACGGACCGGTCTGTGCCCAAACTGACCCCTGTGAATCATTGAAAACACCTACAATGAATGTGGGTATCAGAACTGGATCACAGAGCTCTGTAAGAAGATGGCTTGCTCTGAACAATTTCATTTTCTTTTGCATCATGCAGATGGCAGGGTACTTGTGTTGTAGCTCACCCGAGGAAGACATCAGGATGCACTGTGGGACGGAAGCAATCTAACAGAGGCAGTGTGACGCTTTGTTTTGCTGGGAAACATTTGATGCTGCCATTCAGTTGATGTTACTTTGACATAGGTATTCCCTAATGGCAGTCACCTCTTTCAGAAAGAGAATACGTCTATCAATGGTTTGTGCAACCACAGAAGGTTTTGAGGTGTGAACTTGGACCTTAAATTATAAAACTCTATCCAATCAAGCAGCTGTTATTGTGCCGTAAAAACAAGTCAGATCCACACAGGCCCTACCTCCAAAATTACATGACATAGAATCTGCTGCAGACGACTCGATGATATATATCACAGTACAGATTCATAGATCTAGAGGAATCCTTGCCTTGACAGAGAAGGGCTAGAGGAGGACCTATTTTGTGGGTTTCTGTAATGTTATAGCATATTGGCCTATACTCTCCTATATGTGCTTGTTTTTAAAGTTAAAAGTAATACAAAAAAAGCTCTAAAATACTTAATCCACTGAACACATGTTCATTGTTACCCTTTTTATGAATAATTGAAATAGGAATTTAAAATGTGTTTTGAGGATATTGAAATACCACCAAAGATTTTATATGAATTTGATTGACACAGTGCAGAATGACACATTTGTAAGGTTTACACCCATAAAAGTTTCAGTGTAATGGCATTCATGATAGTAAATGGAAGTAAATAAGTTTGAATCAGGCTTTTAAGCTAAATACTGTGTTGGCACCTATTTTTCGCAGCTCAATAGAAAACTCAAATTCATGTCCAGCTGCCATCAGAATGACCACGCAGTTAATACCCGAGTGGAGGGTTGGCTCCGTCTCAAAAGCTTTTCCATACCTGAAAAATAATATGAAAGAAAAAATCCTGATGTCAAACGTGTCAGAAAAGATGCATCAGAAAAGTAACAAAACAAACGCAACAAAAACAAGCATCTACAATCACATGAAGGACTGACTATTAAACTGGATCTGCAGTGACGGAACAATCTTAAAACACAAAAATCAGACCTAATCCTCTTTTCACAGATGTGGAAAGTTTTGTGTGACAACATAAACAAGCACACAAACTGGTTGTACCAATAGCAGGCCTGGTCTCTGCTGCGATGGTCAGTGAACCCTGAGCTCATGAACATATCTTTGTAGATCCGTCCACATAAGCAGTACACATCTGATGCCACTTTGCCCCCCGACTCCACAATTGGCAGAATAGTTTCCAAAGCCTTTGCACGGTCTCCAGGGTGATTTCTCCTAACATGAGAAAATGTGAGCCATTTTTACCAGGCAGACATACAAAGCAAATAAAAGCTACAAGCACCGATAGGCACAAAACCAAATAACTGAAACCGGAGAGGAGACGATTCCAATAGTTTAATTAAGCAAACCAAAACCAAGTCACAATAATGGGCGTGAGGGTACCTGTTTAGAGCAAATATGTAGTGAAACTTGATATTCTGATGCCTTGCAACCGAACACATGGGCAGGCTGTTCAAAGTTTCCAGCAGTTTGATCATGGCATCATAGTCCTGAGGAAAAAGGGAGCAGAATCCCAATGCATTGTTGATGACATTTAATACATTACATCATCATAACATAAAAATAACAATAATTTAAAGCTACACAGTCATTTTTGTTCATATCCGTGCCCATGTTATTCATAATGACTCTGAAGTGCCTCAAAGTTTTGCTACATCATGTCAAATCAGCTACAGCTTCCATAAAATTAATCTTTTTCATGTTTTAAGATAAATATGAAGATCACTGACTTTATTCATGGTTCTTTTTACAAAGAGAAGACATGGCTAAATTCCTTTTAAAATTATCATTTGATTTACTCAAACCTTATATAAAATTACATCCAAGAAAATAATCATTCATTGTAGCCCTAGGCCTTCTACGTTTTCTGTGTCCAGTCTTTAACTCATGCACATACAGATGGGCTAACACATAAACACACACCTGAACGTCCCTGTAGGACAACAACAGGCTCATGACTATATCAGGGGAGAGCAGATCTACAGTATCCAAGCGTTTCTGGATGCGGCTCAACTCGTCACTTAGGGCTTGGCCACTGAACCTCTCTCGTGCCATACGGATGTCATGCCTGATTGACTCTCTGAAGTACTCACTGTCAGTATGGAGAAAGAAGGGAAGCATACAATTCCACAATTTCACAATATTAAATAAACCAACCAGGTGACATAAATGAGGACTGCTGGTTAAGAGGACGAGCACATGCATGTATAATCTGCACCGGATATTATTTGTGATCAGAGCCCTCCAGCATGTGACTTACCTGGACTGAACTTGTACATTGTTCAGCAGATGCACCAGTCTGTCCACCAGGGGGGTAAGAATGGGCTCCAGCTGTATACTAGGCTGCATCAACTCTTTGATACAAGACATCATTTTGGCATCACAGGCAAACACTTTGCCCTGAGGTGACACCACATAAGGGATGAAGGTGTAACTCCCACACTGCTCCTGAAGGAAGATATCCCATGTATCAATAAACACAGGAAGAACTTCCATGGCTTCACAAGCCCTAAGCATAGGTTTGAAGATGCTGGTGCACTTCTGTTTATCATAACAATAATTCCAACTCAAGATGGGCAGAAATCTCCTTCACCAAAAATTTACATAGGACTTCTAATGAATGACATGATTATTGAAATATATATACAATAGCCTAATATATGATATTAGGGTTATTATATGCTGCATGTTTCTGTTCCATGAAACATTATCTTTGGATTTAAATTTTTTTCCTCAGATATAGTTTTCTAAAGAATTGTAGTTGGTCCTTTTTCACAAAAATATTTAATTGACCAAAGCATCCATCCCTTTCATATTCAATTATCATGAAAAGGTAATATAAGATTAATCAATCATGATCCTAATCATTGGTTGCATCTATAGTGGGACAACACCAACAACTGTCTATTAATTGCTTCTGATTCTTTCATTTAAGTTTAGTAATCTGCTCAAAAAAAAATACACAACAAGTAACAACTAAAGTTATAGCAAAACCTCTTTAGTGGCTTGCTATGACATAATGAACATCTTTAGATTTTGGGCCGTCTAGTTATAACAATGCAAGGTCATTCTCACTTCTCTAGATATTGTACTTGAATGTTGAATATACTGACAGAAGGGGTATGTTATTACAAATATGAACTACTTTGCAGAATGTGTAACTATTATGGCACCTGGGGTTAAACGTGAGAGTCACCCACAGTGTAATGCATCCTAATTTGAATTTGTTACCTTGAGCGCCTGTAGATCACTATCCTGTTTGTAACAATACAGAATGATGTTATTAGTCATATTGAAACTCTCTCTCACTCCAAGGTGGTAGAAAGGGGATTGCTGGCAGAAAGTGTCACTCATCTCCACCACTGCTACGTCTGAGGGAAACATTTAGGAGGAAGTGTGAGTTTGCGTAATTGGCATAACATGCACCAGTGTGTCATCCAAATTACCCTGTCCACATGTCTGCACTTGCCTGCATTGTAGAAACTATCCAAGACGTCTGTGGTTCCCAGTAATACTCTCTCATATGAAATAGTTTTTAAAACCGCGTAGGCGTCCGCGCAGGCTTCCTTCAGACATTTCAAAGACAAGTTCTCCTCAGTCTGCGGCACTGATGCGTCCTCATTGACAATATATGTCACTGATATTGCTCTGGTCCGACTTCGTGGGGAAATGACCTGTTTACCCGAACCGCTGCTGGCGCTCAGCTCTAACGTCAATGTGTCCTGCCACAAACTTCCAGCAGACACCCAGACCGGATCCTTTCTTTTGAGCTCGTGCAGGCTCATTCGCCTGCGCTCTGCCGTGTACATTTTCTGCCCGATTCCGCAGGTCAAACTCAATGCATGTCCTTCGTTGGGACTCACTGTATTAAAAACGCAACTGCACGGTTACCTGTTCTTGTAATTCCCCAGGTGTGCCGCCTCCACTCTCACCACATATCCACAAACACTCCCAGCACTCTTCTCCACTCGGCCGGCCCCTCCTCTCCTCTCCTCCCCCGTCCTGCTCCGCCCGTCGGCGAGACCGAAACTCAATCGACTCTCTCATGACATCTGCTGTGAAAAAATGTGTTTGTTCATTTCGCTGTAAAGAATCGGAGCAACAGCTTTACATGTCCCAGTCTCACTGCCAGCCTTAATTATGGAAAATGTGAATCTACTTATAAACATATTTCTCATGCTAGTTTATACAATTTATGAAAAATAAGATTTGATATTAATTCCGGCATTTAAGTACAAACCTTTGATACTTCCCAGTATTGCCTCTGCCATCTTTTAGAGAACTTGGGATCAAGATATTGGCTTGTAGTTTATTACACCAGAACTTTTTCTCCCATAATCTTAAAAAACATTATCCCTTAAATGATCATCTGAAATGCGGCGTGCTCCAGGAGTCTGTCCTTGGACTGCTTCCGTTTTTTTGTATGTGACATGCGCCCTCTGGGCAAGCTTATTTAAGATCGTGAAGCCGGCTACATCCCATTTTTCTATGTAGAAGACATTCAGTTATACAATATGCTAAAGCCCGCATATTTAGAAGCCTTGCAAATCTCACAGCTCGTCAACCTAACAATGAATCCTGGATGACTTAAAATTTCCTTAAATACAGTGATGATGCTCTTTTTATTTGGTCCCCCAGACTTTTATCTGCTCTCATCTTAACAACTATATTGCTACATCCAGGTTTCAAAGCCTCAAGTGGCATTGCCTTTCAAAATGGAATTCAATTAATTGTAATCATAATCCAATGAAATCCAATTAATTAATTTCAAAATAATCCAATTCATTCATATAGAGTCAATTCAAAAACAATATCCTAGCTAAGGAAACCAACAGATTGCACCGAAACTTGTCTTCAGTTCAATCTCGCGTCCTGAGCGTGCCTGTGGCGACTGTGGAAAGGAACGACTCCCTTTTAACAGGAAGAAACCTCTGGCAGAACCAGACTCAGGAAGGGTGGCCATCCGCCTCGACCAGCTGGGGTTTGAGAAGACAGAAAAGAGGGGGAAAAAACACCATTCAAAGGATACCTGTTGGAACAGGGAGACACGAGTTAATAACCACAACAATGTCACATGTACATAAAATCATTTGAGAAATAGTAGTGGAATGATGTCCTGTAAAACTTGTTCTTATCCCCATACCCATACCATAAATCCATGCCCAGTACAATTGGTGTCTTATGGGAGGAACAACTATATACAGTAATAACTCTAAATGTGTCTCCTTCAATACACTTTTTTTGTCTTTAAAGCAAAGTTTACTCAATCATTTGTGAAAAGAAAGTTGAAACAACCAAAAAGCCCCACAAACTATAACAGGCTATTGCTCCAAAGTCCTCTTTGACAGAAAAAAAAAGAATTCCCTGTGTCCCCCATTTGGTTCCAATTACACAGAGGAGAGAAACTGGTATTGACAAGTGCTGAGGTTTTATACTATGTTTTACTACTCTCTAGGTCTCTAGCTACTTTTAAACTTTTAAATCCCTCATTTAGTCTTTTGCCATTGTTAAAGCCTTCATATGTCATGTATGGTGGTATTTTTATGTATATTTATTGAGAGTCATTTGTAAATTTTTGCAAAAAAAAAAAGGTTCATACGAACAAATCTTACAAGACTTAAGGTGTGGTGAAATAAAATTGTAAAAGCAAGAATACACACAAGCTGGCTACAACACAACTCTTCAGAGAATCTAAACTTTTAATCTTTATTTACAGTACAAAAATGAAAACTTAATATGAATGCATTTAAACTGATGAAAACAAATTGGGAAGTATGCAAATACACACTGTAGTGGCGCAAAGAAAGCATCAGCATCAACTACTCGCCCCATGTTACAGAACAGAAAAAAAGTAAATATCATAATCTGCATGTCTGTAACATTTGCTGTGACAATTAAATTTCTAATAAAAATTAAAAAAATAAAAATCGAGAGTTCACATTCCGATCATGTACTCATATCGCATGGACAAAAACAATAAGCTATATTTTGAACGCTGTGTTTTGACCAAAAAACCCCAAAACATTTATATATACACAATTACTTTTTGATGAGTAAGATCTCTTCATCTGACACTGAGCACTTGTGTAATGTGAGCACTGTCAGGCGTAAGATCAGTCATGCGTCACACAAACCTGAGAATAGGATGTCTACTTGGAGACAGCTGTGGCAGGTTTAAGCTAAAGATGAATAATTTCACAATGTACAACACAAACCAACCTTCAATACTTTCAAGTCCCACATTTAGCAGTTCCATTTATTGCTCTGTTCTTTTCAAAAACAACCACTTTTTTTTTCCGCAAAACATTCTTTTTATTTATTTAGCCAACCTGAATTAACTGTGGCAGTAGAATATGTGGGAATGGTTTATTCATCAAGACCCTCGTCATCTTCCTCTTCCTGCTTGGCATCCACCTCGCTTGTGTCGGAGAACTCGTGCAGCAGGACGTATTCGCGGCTGCTGAAGCCAAACTTGAGAACATCTTTTTCTTTGAGCTCGTAGTAGCGCTGGGTCTCGATCCGCTGGTTATTCAGGTAGGTGCCGTTGCCAGAACCGAGGTCGATGATGTAAGGCCGCACCCTGCGGCCTGTGGTGCCATCTGCTCGTGTGAACTCCACCAGTCTGCAGAAGTACAAACAGAAAATCATTTTTAGTGCAACAAAACAATCAGTTTGTTCCAAAACCAGCGACTGATTAGTATTTATCTACACAGTACTGATTAAAGTTTTTTTTCTAAAACAGTACAGTGTGGTCATTTTCACATATAGCTGTTTTCCCAACCTGTACTGAAACACTGCATGTTGCTTGGAGCAGGATGGATGGTCAATGGGGATGTCAGCAATCTTTCTCTGTCGCCCCAACAGATAGGCACTCTGTCTGTGAATGTACATGACAGGAAGGGGTTCATCATTCTTAAAAGGGTACAATCGCCATCTGCGCTTTGGAATCCGAGCCTCGGGTGGCTCGTTGTACTTGATCACCACTCCTCTAAAAGTATTGGTGTCTTCAGTGAGTGCCCCCGACAGTTCAAAGTTGGGCTTTTCTTTCTCTGCAGGAGGAGCGTCAGAGTCATTGCTCCCTCCTTCAGATTGTCCATAATTTTGTTCTTGATTTTCTTCCCGCTGCTGACGATTTTCCCTGCGGCGCTCATCATGCTGCCGTCGCTCAGCTTGTTGAGACGCGAGCGCGTTCCTTTCACGATGCCTGTCCCCGCCACGGTCTCTATCTCGTGACCTGTCTGATTCCCACCTGCTCCGCCTCTCTTCTGGTTGATCGTTCCTTCTTCTCCGCTCATCACCACTAGTCCGGTGCTCATCCCGCTCCTATGACATTTTGAAAGAAGACAATAGGGAGAGAAAAAATAAATACTGGACGACCTAGTCTAAAAACTCACTCTCCATATAGACAGTGTTGTTGGACTCAGACCAAATTAAATATGTTTTTATGCAGTTTTTTTTTTTATTTTTTTTTTTAAATCATTACATTCTCAAAAGAATAGTCAAGCCCAAAGTGCTGTATGGTCTTTTATTCACAAGTGGCATATTCAAATATATCTGTTAAGTGCAGGGGGTCTGCGTGTTTTAGGTAGCACATCTCAGGAAAGTATATTTTTATGACACTAAATTCAATAGAAGATTATCAGTTTTCAATTCAGGATCTCCTGCTTAGAAGCTTTTAGCCTAATCACCCGCTTTATTCTGACATCCCCACCACGATGAGGACTGCGACTTCTCCTGTTTCTGGGAGATCTGCTGCTTCGTCTCGCAGGAGATGTGTCCCTTCTACCTGGTGAGCGGTCCCTCGTCCTTGGTGGTGATCTACACAATAGAGCAAAAGAGACCATACATATGTTAAGATACAAGTTGCTGGAGACAATCAAAAATTGTCACGTCAAATTTCGAATAATCTAACCAATATTTTTCTGTTTCACAAAGCATGTTATTCCCTTAAAGTCTAAGCAAAATAAAGCAACAGGTAGCCTACGGCAATTATAAAAATTACAAGACAGTTATTATACCACAACTTGTTATAAATTAAATATGAATTCACAGAACTTGTCCACTGTCATTAGTAAGCGACAGAGATAACAGATTTGAGCCGATTATTATCATTTTTTGGCCTTTGCCAATTAACGAATGAACTTTTTTTTTTTAAACCCCCACCAGCATTTCTTCTCTTGGTGGGTTCAGATCTGTTACTCGAAATACTATTAATTCAAATCAGAAATTGAAATAACAAAAATAATATTTTGACAATGTGTATAACGGCACGGTTAACGGCTAACGAACGAAAGAAGCTACTTTAACCTAACTTGGCGAAAATACGTGTCGCATGTTAACGAGGTCATTAAAAGGAAATAGAAGGCAAAAGTGAGGCGATATGTTAACATTTCTTCACGTACCTGCTCACTCTTCTCCTCTGTGGACTGGAGTTGCCAGCGGATCTCGACCTCGAGCGGCGTGATCTCTGTGGCCTACTGGGGCTCAGTTTCTCCTGCTTTATCTTTACTTCGGGCTCCCGCCACGGAGATTCCCTTCTCCTGTGTCGTTTCACTTTAGCCATCCCCAAATAATAACAGCAATTCGACCGTGATACGATTAAAGGTACATCATTAAAACAAACATACGCAAATAAAACACAAAGGCTTCAGTACGAAACTAAACTTCTGGTGTTATGCTAACTTCACGCCTTTCCGTTTCCTGTGGTTCGCCGATAATTTATGTCGAGCTGACAGCTGACTACTGTCAATATTGGTTCCGCTATGGCTATTGATGTTCGCATGTCGTTCTTTAAAAATAAAAAACGCGATGCAAATCTTAGCCGTAGAATTAAACATTCAGAAATGTCCTGTCTTTTTCTTGTTGTACTTCCGTATGCTTAAAGAGGTATTAGGCAACAACGCAAAAGGAACCCGCAGGCGTTGTTACCATGGCAACACAAACGGTGCATACGAACTTTTAACCATTTACTATTTCTCTAACTGGCATAAACAAGTGCAGATTTTGCACCCCAGTTATACGAGACAATGATTTCACCAGCCGATTCTCTCCTAAAATACAACAATCCAGTTTTGGTCCAGACAAGAGCAGAGAGAAAATCACCAAAGGTGAGTTTACTTTAAGTGCTAAGTGCTTATCTGGCGTCAAGTAGTGAAGAAATGGCTTAAATAAAGGTCTACGTGTCTACGTGTACATGTACCTGCAAAAGATTAGTTATTTAATATGTAAATTCAGTCGCTCCATTTAATCTTTGTGTTTTAACTGTGGAATATCAACACTGCACACGCACTTGGTCAAACAGAAAAAAAAAGAAAGAAAAGAAAAGCTCTCATTAACCGAATATGGCAGGCCTGCACAGGCCGGGGAACTTTGTTTCAATATACATACATATAAAAAAAGACACCGCCAGAATGAGACATGGAAGATATGTAAAATGACCACAGATGCAAAATATCAACAAAGAGATGCAGAGATGACCAATATGAAAAACAATTGTAAAGACTCCACGTGACCATAAAGATATGCAAAGTTTGTGTGCACATAAAACAGGACATAAAATTGGACATAGTAACAACATACATAGTAAGACATACATAACAACTAAAATAGGACTGAAAACAACAGTTGGCACAAAAAGACTGTAATGGAAAAAACACAACCGTCCGAAAATTTTGAAATGACCAGAAAAAGACTAAATTAATTCTGTGAAACACAGATTCAAAATGACTGTGATACAGAAAGTAGACAAAGATGACAACATTGTGACAAAATGACCAGGTAGGACATGAAACAACAATGAAGAGACACAAAATCACAACAAGTTGTTGAGAACTGAAAAAACATCTAAGCTGGAGACACAAGAATGAGTTTTACATACATGGATCACTTTTGTGTTGTGGGGTGATGAGACAGAGCTGTACTTGCTGTTATTAATTTGTTTTGTCATAGACCGAGTTTGAAATACAAGAATTACAATTCATTTCCATAGGATGGTGTCACACTATACATAAATCATTAATTAAAAGTTGAGTATGAGTAAGCAATATAAAGCAAATGCAACATTCACTGTTTAACATAAAATGTGTTTTATTACAGGGACGTTCTTTAAGAGTGAGCCCTGAGCAGCCTGCTGACTCTGCCCCCATTCCACCACCTCCTAAACTAAAATCAGCGTCTGCCGAAGTCACTAAGCAGGAAAACGAGGAGATCCTGAATGCCATTCTTCCACCCAGGTATTGATCTTCCTGTCTATTGTCTATTGTTCAGCAAGTTCAGGCTTCTCAACCTCTGCTATTGCAGGGAATGGACAGAGGGAAGCCAACTTTGGGTGCAGCAAGTATCCACTGCACCTTGTACAAGAGTGGACGTCATACGCTTGGAGGAACTCCTGAACACAAAGCTGCAGCAAAGACAGGCCAGACAAACGGGCATCTGTCCTGTCCGCAGGGAGCTCTATTCCCAGTGTTTTGGTAAGGACGCAGCTGAGATGCTGGAGATCGTACAAAGAAGTTACGTATACAAACACTGCAACTTACCCAAAGGACTTGTATTCACGCCAGTTTTGAAATCTACATGGTTTCTTGTCTAATCCTACCAAAATATCTGTTTCTTTAAGACGAGTTGATCAGACAGGTAACAATCATCTGTGCTGAGAGGGGCCTGCTGCTGTTGCGGGTCAGAGATGAGATTCAAATGACGATCGCCGCCTACCAGACGCTGTATGAGAGCAGCATTGCTTTTGGCATGAGGAAAGCACTGCAGGCTGAGCAGGGCAAGGTTGACATGGAAAAAAAAGTAAGGGCATTGAGAGTTTAATCCTATTTTCTATGACTTACAATCATCAATGGAAACACAGGCAGATTAAATTGTATTTTCAGCAACGCTTGGAAAAAAATATTTGATTTGTTGAAAAAAGTTAGTCGTTGTGCTTTAGTTACAAGTCCAGCAGAGGGCCCCATTTCTTCATTATGGATGCTATAAAAAAGAATGATGCCTTACAACAGTGTTTCATCACATTTCGAGGTTTCTGATCTGAAGAATGAGAAACAAGATCTGCTAAAGCAACTGAACGAACAGAAAGCTAAAGGCGACGCAATAGAGAAGAGAGAAGCTGAAAAGAGACAGATAGAGGAAAAGAAGTACACTGAAGAGATTCAGTTCCTGAAGAGAACCAACCAACAGCTCAAGGTGACATTTTGTATTTCCACAGCAAAAAAGCTTTTCACTGCAGATTTGGCACCAACAGCAGCTACATTACCCATTTTAAATGTTTTTAATCATATTCTTGTTTCTTTGCAGACCCAACTCGAAGGGATAATTACACCAAAGAAGTAAAAGAAAAAAAAAAGAGGAATCCAGTTGCCACTTCAGTTTCCTATAAAGTTGTACAATTTGTAATTTGTCAAATTTCTCCACTTGATAAATAAATACAAGTTGAATGTAATTTGCAAACATTTTATTTTTTTTGAGAGCACTGTATGGCAAGTATACTCTAAACAACCAAACTGCACATTTCTCTTGAACGTCAAGAGAGCAGTGCACTCAAGAAAGATGAATGAAATTTCATTCAAAAACAGTTCTAGATTGAAGGGAAAAATGAGAAGGCAGGATGCAGTAATTCAGTTCCTTGTGCATCAAGGCATCACGTGGCCACTTGATTAAGAACATTTAACGCTCATCTTTCTATTTTTGTCAACTTGTTAATTCAATAAAACAGCCTTTTTTTTAGCTAGATTAAATACAGATGTATTACATATATTGTGTGTGTGTGTCTGTTTTTTGTTTTTTTAAATATCACTCTAGTGCTTTGATCGTTTGGCCCTCTGACCCTCTGTGGCTGGTGCTGGTGCTTTTCTGCTCTTGTTCTTATTTTTCACGTTGTGCGTTTCATAATAACGCACACCAACTTTCTTCGCCCTCTTAGCACGTTCCATTGCTCTTCTCTGTAGATGAATAAAGAGAAACAGAAGAAAGCCATTAAAAAAGACCACTCCCCCCTTTCACATGGGCTTTAATTAGTCTCAAAAATAAATGCAAATCACAGAGGGTGATCTACAAATATGCCAAATACAAATTTCGTATTTGTAACTTGTGTGTTGGTTTTACAAATATATGTGTATTTGTAAATATATAATTTTCCATTTGTAAAACTGAAAATTTTGTTCGGGAATCGTGACTCAGCACTTGTGGATCCCCAATCACATGTTCTTATTTTTGAGACATTCTTTTCGCAAATCCATACGGAAATAGGAAATTTGTATTGGATGGCAAAACATGTGTGCAACTCAAGGCATATTTGTAGATCACCCAAATTTAAGCCCATACTTTCATCATCTCACACTCAACAGATGGGCTTAGACAGACTGGCCTGTCTGACATTGGCAAGAACAAATGCTGCACACCTGTTTAGATGTCAGTTTTGGTGGCAGTGTCAACTCTTCATCTTCCTCAGCTTTCCTCTTCTTGCTTGCAGCTGAACAAGAAGACACATAAATCAGTTATCAGTACACAAATTGAAGGTCAACCTAACCCAGCCAAGCAAATGAGACGCTGATAAATATTATGGAAATTCCCTTTCTTCTTTTTGGTTCAGATGAACTCTGAAAAACTTTTGGACAAAACCATTGATGACAGATTCTCTCAAAGTATTTCAAAGCCATTTTTCAGCCCAATAAAAGACATCTGTTGACGTACTACCTTTCGTCTGTGCTTGTGTAGCTGCTGCTTGTTTAGTCTTGATGTCCGTGAACACTTTGTCAGAAAGGGCCTTAGGTATCCTGTCCAAAGAAATGATTAAAAAGTCAACTGTTATATAAGGGTCTGGGATCTGTTCAAACCAACAGTAAGAAAGTCAGACAAGGACTAACGTAACAGTTGTGGGCTTAAATCTAAAAACAGAGGAGATGCAAATTCAACAACACATTCACAAGGATTCCAGAAACAGGCCACAGATGAGAGTCAACATGATGACCGCGTGTCCCCAGAGACTTTAAAGTTGGTTTGAATGGACCATCTAAAATGCATGGCATCTCTCTGCCTGATAAAATCTTAATGGATAAAATGAAATAAGATTCGCTTACAGTGTGAGACAGAAATATGTGAGGTTTGAACTAAAGGATTCTGACCGGATCGCGGAGAAACGCTTGGATTTGGCTTTGTCCAGGAACTGCTTGTACTTTGTAATTTTCTCATCCAGCTCTCGTATCGTCTCCCGTGAACTCTTGCTGCCGCTCGCTTTGTCAGCCTGAAATGTTGTGGCCCCAGACTGCTCAGCCTCTCCGTCGCCTGGGTCAGCAACGGTCTCATCCTCCTCTCTGCCCTCATCTTCTTCACCATCTTCCTCGCCGTCAGAGCCGGAGATGTCAGACATGTCCAGGTCAGGCATCTCCACTGGAACCAAGTCTTCTTCGCTGAACTCTGGTGCCACGCTGATCTTGCCAAAGTTTTGTCGCACATTGGAAAGGATCTTCTGGACGTGCTCCTTCTGCCTCTGCTGCCTCTGCTGTTCCTCCTGTTCCCCTGAGACGACGTCCACATTATCTGGCTGTTCCTCTGACACATTCTCCACATCGGGTGGCCCTTCAACTGGCAGTGGCTTCTCATCCTGGAGGAATTACAAAAATAACGCAGCGTAACTCAAAGGGCAAAGGCTGATGAAGAAAAAAATGAATCCATTTAGAAAACAAGCCTTTGAAATATTCTTTAGCCTCATACCTCTTGCTCTCCCTCAGGCCCAGGTGGTTTCACAAAGAAGGGGATACGGCCCCTCTGCCAGTCATTCAATACCATTTTGGAGACTGTGCTAAGATCTGGCTCACCCCCCTGCACAATACCAATAAAACAATGTTCATGCTCATGATATATGTTCAGTGCTTCATACAATGACAATAAAACACTTTAAGACCCCATTTAGGAGGAATCTTTGGTCTTAATTGGATAAAGGTGAATGCTGTAAGTACAGAATACAGACACAGTGAATATTTAATTAAATGTACTGATAACAAGTATATAAGTTTTGTTTCATAGCCATATCTTCTGCTTGTGAGCACCTGCATTTTCTATGAAATAAATAAAAAAATGCAACCACAAAGCCCACTATAGGCAAAGCAAATTCAAGTATGGCCTGTAAGAAAATGATAGAGGCACCTTCAGAAGTTTTCCAGTGCGAAACGCCAGTTTCTCAAGAAAGTCTTCAGCAGATTTCCATGAAGGAATCCGGTAGGTCTTCTGAATGTACTCTGGCTTGGCTCGCTCCAGAACTGCCCCGATGTGCTCTTCGGGGTTCCTGATCTTCTCCACTTGCACCTTTGTGAGAAAAGGGAAGAAAAAGCAGTTTAAGATAGAGCCTGCAACCTTTTAGTTACAGTGACTGCATGATCCCTCGTGCTAAACCTTTGCTCCCACAAAAGGATTCGGAGGTTGATAATCTGAGATGATTACGGTATTTTTTTAAAACATCCAGATATTAAGATTATGAAGGACGTCCACTTTTAAGCCTGCTTTTATTGTAATTTGATATAACTCTGAAGCCCCGTGTAGACTTGGAGGACTGTCTTAAATTATGGAAACATGCGCCTGTGTTTTCCATATGCTGCTGTTTTTTTCTCCATATTATGAGGAACAAAAATACATTTCACCGTCTTTATTGCATTTGGGTTTTAGCAAGATTGTGTTGAAATGATCACAAAGATTCATAGTGGAGAAATAACGTACCACTCCTTTCAGAACAATATCAGATTCACTGTCCTCTGATGGGTACACGACACCGGGGCAGTCGATGAGGAAGATGCGTCTCATCAAAGTGATGTACTGCCACACCTGGAAGAGTCAAGAGAACAATGCTCTCCATTTTACCCTGTTGGCTTTTATTGAAAATATCAAACAAACATACATCTTGTGAAAAAGCAAAGAATGCATCAAACCTAACAAGAACTGTGATGACTATCTCCTAACGTAACCGATCGCAAACGCTTTCTTTCACCAGTGTCAGGTATGTTGTGAGACTCAAACACAAGGAGGGAAATAAAGGCTGTTGGCCACAGACCCATCAGATTCATTGGATAGCTGTGCAAAAATCTCCCTTCTTCAGTGGTCCAAGAACACAAATTTTGCAAGCCTGTAAAAGAAATGTTCCCATAATTTTCCCTTGACCCTTCTTTACACATCCCGAGTCTTAAACCATTGCTCAATTTCCAACGGGATAAGTAGCCCGAGAGAGGAAATTAGGGGTGAAAATGTGTTTCGCTCTTACTCTTGGCTCTGTCAAATAAAAATAAAAAATCCAAATGCTACTTCACAGCAGTATGAAATGAAAAAAAATATATAGCCAATGCTTTAGTATCAATCTTTAAAGTCATTGGAAAATCTAACAAATTGCAGTTTCTTGGGGACCATTTCACAGGAGTAGCTCTTTCCCAGACTGCTCATGATACTGTGTAGCATATCCATGGTTCATTTACACACTGTATAGAAGAGCTGATGTACCTTAGTTTCTCCAGCAAGGGGTGCCACGTTGCAGACCTTCTTGGATCGCAGAGTGTTGATGACTGAGCTCTTTCCTACATTTGGATAGCCTATGAAACCCACACTTATCTGTTTCTTGTCTGTGTGGAGCTGTGGGAGAAAAAGCCGTGAGTGTTGTAGCTCCAAAAACCACCACATCAAATCTGATCAAATCTAGACACAGGGAATACAGACTGTTTCAGAGACATGATATGATGCAGTAAAGCTTTCATTATTTTTTTATTAAATGACAAGCTATACATGTTCCTTTTTAAATCAAATTAATCAAATGTAGTCAGTTTAATAAATATGTGGAAACAATTTTCCTTATTTTCCTTCAATAACTGTACATTTCGGTGGCTTACCATTGCTAAAAACCAAAGGGCCCATTAGACTGTGCCAAAGAAAACAAAGGCTTGCTCAGATCTAGAAAGACTGAGTTTGAAACTAGCAGAATGAGGGGTTGATAAAGAGTATGAAGAAGGTGCAGGAGGGCTTATGATCTTAAGCATACTGCACTGTCTGTCAAACATGTTTGAGGCAGCAATGTTGAGGGGCATTTATTGGTGCCAAAGGAACCGTTCACTTGTGTTTGTTGGTAATGTGACAGCTGACAAAAGTGGAACTTTCAACTATAAAGTGTGTAAAGAAATCTGTTTTGCTCAGATTCAGTCAAATGCTGCTTCACAACACAGATGGATAATATCTAAAAAAAAAAATGCTGTTACCCAAGTTTAAGGCAAGTCAGTCATCTGACCTCGACTGAACTAAAGACTATTTTCATTACTCAGAAATCAAAAGCAGAGAAACCCATAAAAGATGAGCCACTGAATGAAGTAGTGACAGCCTATCAGCGCAGCAAACAAGGCAAATAAATCAAACTGATTAACTGATGTAGAAGCAAGACAGCACTCATAAAAGTTTCAATACTGAGCAAAATGGAACAGATAAAGCCAAGTGATCACAACATGTGCACGCAAAACATGTCATGTTAGTTTGTGGAGTGTGGATTATATTAACACAGCAAGCAACAAAAGCCCTCATTCCTTGCACATCAACACCATATGGTTGTATTGAATTTGACCACACTGCTCCAGTCAAGTGACCACATTTCAGTTTGTTCTGACACAGCCTACATTCAATAATATCATTCTCAAGATCAAAATACCATCTAAGTTTAATCCTTGTTGTTTAAGCAGGAGGAGAAGAAACTGCTGCCGGTCAGATCTGCAGCTGTGGCTAACGGCAGTGAGGCCAGGAGTAAACCTGTGCTGATTGATCATTGATCAAACATCCTTCGGGGTGTCATATTCATCCTTATACAACAAGGTAATGAAATATCTTTATTTCTGTTGGAATAATTCTGCACACCTGACAATGAGGTTTGCTTTGTTGTGCTTCTTACTACATGATGAATGGGAAACATGTGCTTACCTTACCGAACTGCCTAAGGAGCTGGATGAGGGAGCCCTTACCAAAAGAGTTGGTGAGGCTAGCATGGAAAGCCAGAGTCGGGTACTCTTGGGACAAAACTGCAACCCACCGTTTCTGGTTCAAAATTGAGCAGAGACGAGAGAAAGTTAACACTTAAGACTTAAGTTAACACTTAAACTTAAGTGTTTTCTTTTTTGTGGTTTCAGGACAGTCAAAAGGGAAAAACTTGAGACGTGAATAAAAAAGGAAATCTTACTGTGACCCAGGTGGGGATGAGGTCACACTTGTTCAGCACAAAGATCAGGTGTTTCCAGGGTTTCTCTTTCTTCAGATACGTCTCTATGCTCTTAGAGCGTGTTCCCATGGGATCACGGGCATCCAGTACTTGGATAATGACATCAGATGAGTCAATCACCTATTACAATAAAAAAAAAAAAAGGGATGTAAAATGACAAACTGCACTTCAGAACAGAAGCACATATAATGTTAGCACAGAATCTGTCAATTATGTCCACCATCAAACTGAACCTACAGATGCATCGAACTGCTGGGTTTCCTAAGAAATAGGGTAAACACATCGATGTGTGTAGATGTCTATGACATGATGAATGCGCTAGTGACTGAGTCGTTCTGAAAGTTGTTGTGAAGATAATACCATTAGAAATCAGATTTGCGGAATGAACCTGTTTCTGTTTATACCTTTGGTGACGTGACAAGAGACCAAGCCTGTCAGTGGAAAAAGCTGCACTAAAGGATTACATTGTAAACATTTTGGGACGGCTGGTCATAACGTAATCACTTTCAAAGATTTGAGTCCTTCTTCATAATGTTGACCGTTTGGAAAACAGCGCTCAGGTTTAAAGATACCGGAATTCTCCTTTTCCATAATGCATGGGGATGAAGTGTTACCTTGTAGAGCTCTCCCCAGATCCTCTTGGACTGACCCTTTTTGAAAATCTCCTCACGTGCTTCATCCCTGTGGAAGAATTAAGAAAAAAATAAATAAATACTTTCAGTATTTTGACAACTTAAAAAAAAAAAGTATGAATCGAATATTAAGTGAGCATCATACCGGACCCCTGTGTCCTCTGTTACAAGGTTTTTGTCCTTGTCAGCATTGTAGCTCAGCGCTGAAGCCTCGGCTTGCTCTACGAGGTCCTTCACATCATCTACCATCAGACTCGGCCTCTTCCTTTGAGCTTTAGGTCCAAACGTAGTCTCAAAACCCTCAGTGTCTAAAATGTGCACCTTAGAATTCTGCAGTGGTAAAGAAAAACTTTTTAAGTTTTGTGGATTATTATCATTATTTTTTACATCAACAACAACCCACATAAGACAATTAATTTACGTGTTTAGCGGTTTCCTGTTTATCTCACATGCTTTTCTACATAACAGGGCTTCACGTTGCACTTGTGGCTCATCTATAAGATAAAAACTATTTCAATATGCTTATTGTGTTCTGAAGTGTAATTTATAAGAGAACTTATGTGCAGATTGGTTGTGACTGAAGGATTTGCATAACCTTACAAGTCAAAGTTCTACTGGACAAGTATTATCATATTGAGGCGCAAAGTAATGCTATAATTGAAAAGACAGACAATGTGATGAAAATGTTTTTCTTGTATCTAAACCAATTTCTGACACATTCCCAGTGTGGGTTTGAGACAGAAAAACAGAACAAACGCATACAGTAAACAGAGCACCCAAATATGCAAAGGCAAAGCCAGCTGAACAGCAAAGACTGTGCCAGTGCTAATTATGTGTTCCAGTGATCTTAAAAATATATAAAATACGAAGAACAGACCATACCTCTATTGCAACACTGACATTAGCATTGGGTTGGGGGTGGGTTACAGGGTTAGTTAAAAACAATGCCGCTTGCCAAGATCCTCTACAAAGCTCCCTCGTTCTTTCAAAACACATTTCACCTAATGAAATCACGACCTCGTTTCATCGATCTGTCATTTATAAACAAGATAATTCCATTGGTCAACCAGAGAGGAGACATTCAGAAAAAAACGGCAAATGAAAAACGACTTGTTTTGGGAACAGTAGAGTAATTACTTCAGATACACATATGTATCTTCAGATGCTTCAGATTCTAATAGATGCTTCATTTTCATGAGAGATGATGGTACATGGCACAAGAATAAGAACTCAATGTTATTTGGAGCAGTGTTGGTTATGGATTGGAGAAGTTAAAACTTGGCAGAGAAGAACTCACCCTCTGTGCCAATATTGAATGAAGATTAAAGTGAGCACTCTTACTAGTCTCACCTCATAAAAAAAAACCTCATGAATAGATGAAACAAGCTACTGATGAAAGACAACAGAACCCTGATGCCGTTTTGGAGTCAGGTAGAAAAGCTTTACGTGCCAGTACAATGCCAAGGTTTGCAATCCACTAATAAATAACACTAGAAGTTTTTAGTCTTTATACTCACATGGGCTTTGACTCTGTCATGCAAGAGGGACATAGGGAGTTTGGTCTGTCTCATCACCACACGATAGGGATCTTTCTGTACTGCTCCCATTTCATCCTGGAACTTCTGGAGGGATGACTGCTTGATTACGCGGGTATTAGCTGAAATGTATATCCAAAGGCAAATTGTGACCAGCTTAGTTTAGATCCCACTTTTGATCACATAAAAAACAACATGCATTGTCAGCCTCCCCAATATTCCCTCTGGCCCGATGATGAGTTAAAGTAACAATATTCAAATTTGATAATTAATGACACCGGGCCTTCATTCTTTCAACATCAGCAATTGCGGCGATCAAAAAAATAAGAATCAATTTCCAGGGCATCAGTTATTTTTCCAATATCCCGTCACTGCGGTACAATGGCCCAGTGGCACTTAAATACACATATTTAACACAGCATGTGGAGACAGGACTGACAGAGGCGAGCGCATTTTTTCTTCAGCATGCTTGCTTTGTGTTAAAGTCAAAGCAAGCGGTCGTGAATGTACACGCAAAACAAACAAAAAAATGCCAGCTGAACCTGAAATAAGTGGTCATCTATTTGAGTAACAGATTGCTCTTATGAAAGATAATTTGTAGAATACATTGATAGATGAGCTGTAAATCCCATAGCATCGTCCTAACTTCCTCCACCCTGTCTTACGGTGTCAGCCGTTACACTACAAATCCAACCGTTTCCTTTAAGCAGCATCTTATGTTTCCTCCAACATTAAATTTGAATTATCTGCATGAAAATACTGCGAGAGGTGCTCCTCATCAAGGGTTGGTGAGTTACCCTCAGTTAACATCTAAAGTGAAATTACTGTCTGACAAAGTCTGGCCTAAACAGGCCAATAACTAGAAAAAATAATGGGCAAATATGTATATGTCCTGGTGGCCTTCAGAACCCTTGTTATGCTACATCTCGCTTTATTATTGCTGTTGCTCAAATTTGGAGGAAGCATTTTAATTAGGGATGGCCATTTTAAGTGATTTTTGAGGTCGACTAATCAAGCCGATTATTAAAGTCGATTAGTGGTGACGTCGTCATAAGTCACCAAAGCAGTTTTTTATTCCTGTCGTTTACTGTCACAGAAGTGTTTAGTGACAACAAAACCAGTCGCTTTTCATTGTCTTTCTGCCTGGTCTTTTTTGCTCCTGAAACGCAACATTTGGAGCAAAAATGTTGCTCCAAATGCATTTATATCATGGTATCATGGTTCTACCAGCTTACCTGGTAGAACTTATCCTGCACTTATCCTGGTAGAACTTATCCTGGTAGAACTTATCTTGGTAGAACTTATCCTGGTAGAACTTATCTTGGTAGAACTTATCTTGAGCTTATCCTGGTAGAACTTATCTTGAGCTTATCCTGGTAGAACTTATCTTGAGCTTATCCTGGTAGAACTTATCTTGCGCTTATCCTGGTAGAACTTATCTTGCGCTTATCCTGGTAGAACTTATCTTGCGCTTATCCTGGTAGAACTTATCTTGCGCTTATCCTGGTAGAACTTATCTTGCGCTTATCCTGGCAGAACTTATCTTGCGCTTATCCTGGTAGAACTTATCTTGCACTTATCATAGATTAAAAAACTCCCAAGCGGTTTGGGTTTTGCTAGACGCAATATGAAAATCAAACGCATCTTTGAATCCATAATGTATGAAAACAACCTTATTTATTATCAAATATAAACACATGCATGGGCAATTCATAAAAAAAAAAGCATGAGCACTAAAATCTTTTGTCTCTTAGTTTCTGAAGAAAGGAGAAACATGAACAAAAAAATAAAAAAAATTGACAGCTTAAGGGCCTCTGTCCACATAGCACTTCCCTCTGGCAGAAAAGTGCTGGCAGTACACTGGGAAGTACTGCCTGCCAGCGTTTCATTAAAAAACCCAACATATTTATAGACAGTAGCTAGGCTCTATTCCAATTTAATTGCTCTTTATGAGAAACCAGCTTCACCCTTTTGCTTTGCATGATTTATTTGTCAGGCCAACATTTGTTTAACATATTTTTCCACAATAAGCACCAAATGGAAGTCGCTTGTCCTCCTACTGTCAATGGATGAGTCTTTAGCAACTCTGTCTGACAGCTGTGGTTAAGAGAAAGGTTGGGCTATTACACAACTTGTTGGTAATGCTCCTTTCAGAGAGTTAAGGGAAACAATATTTTAAAAATATTCGAAAAGAAAATTAAAGAGAACTTTTCTATGATCTGCTGTCACCTGTGGGAGAGAAACTGGGTATAACTTGAAAGTCCTGATACAACTTGTGGCGTCAAGCTTGATGGGGAAAAAAATGCATATGTTGCACCAGATCTGAATGGGTAAATGAGGAGGTAAAGCATGCTTCTTGGAAAATCAAGCAGACAAAATACGATATTACCAACATTTGCAGCATATCCACCAATAACACAGACAATAGGAAAATGTACTCACCAAACCATTTGATGTTAGGTTCTACCCTGGCTACTGTCCCTGGAGTTACTGTTGACTGGTACTGTAAAGGTTTGACTACTTTCCCACGATTATTACTGGGGATAGAAGCACAGCATCAGTGTGAACATAGAATGTTCAAATTTCACTTGAAATGAAAGAAAACCTCCTATTAAGCAGGTAACAACATTTATGATCATATTTATTATCAATTACCATCTTTGCTTTTGTCTGTACATATTCAGACGCTTGATAGTGGTTCGATCCCTCATGTTGTTGCCGCCAGCACCCTTGAGTCGATCTGTGAAATGTAAGTGGAGTTGCTTTAATGCCCCATCAACAGAACACCCAGTAACCTATGTATTAAGTAAGCTTAATAAATTTTAACAAGGGTCTGTTCCATGAAGGAGGTTGAACATATCCAGGATATATTTAGGTGATCTGGCTTTTCTGAATCAGGAAAGGTAGATGTTCATGTAGAATAAGTGGTGTTGGCATCAGATGACTAATCACAATTGCATATTCCCAGCAGCCTGAAAAGTAACACAAATGCTACAGACAAAGCAAAAACTAATAAATAAATACAAAGAAAAATACTGTATCTAAATTATTCAGCTGATCAATATAACTGTACTTTATTAAAGCACAAGTAGATCTAATGATTTACCATTGTGTATTTTATCAAATGAATGTGCGGCCAGTGTATTCTTGACATGTGTGAGAAAGACCATTTATTCTGTAGACTGTTTTAGATAATCTTTACACGATATAAAGAACAAACATGACTAATCTGTCAATCAGGCTTATAAAATAGAATAACAGGTTGTAGATGTCCAGTACTTTTAATCCATTATAAAAACATTTTGTAGATAGATGTGGATATGAATAAGAACGAACAGACTTATTTTTAAACAGTTTGATACGCCGCAGACACAGCATGACAAGTTATAGTTTAATAATTAACTTTAAAATAAACTAAATCTATGTAAGCTCTGAATCTTAAAACATCAGCAAGAATCAGAATAATCAGTCTCCGTTTAAGGCAACATCAGCATTCCCTTCTGTTTAAGTGAAAATTAAACAACAGTAGCTCTCTGAACCCAGTCGGAAAGAGACTCTCTTACAATCCATGTCCTGCTGTTTCTTAATATATCATATTTTAAGAGAATCTGTATGACACATGTTGATCTTATATCTCTGAACCTAACTCCGGGCAGATTAGGTTTCAAACAAGTTGCCATGCTGATCCACCAAGATCAAGCTGATCCAAGAGAAAGACAACCTGTGACACTGAAAATCCAGAGCTGAACCTGAATTTATCTTGACAACCCACTAATCCTACTTCATAATACAAGTCCCATGTTTAATATGGAAGCTTTAGGGGGAAAAAAATCCACCTGGAGGAAGAATGTAATTATTTCTGTTGTTGCAGAGATTGTTTTTAAAAGAGCTGCTGGTCGCTTAAAGGTCAGTACAGTGCCATACTGTGGAAATGCACTTCCAACTGTGCTTGTAATGCTTAACGTTTTTACAAAACAAACTCTTATTGTCGGGCTGGTGTGTCTAACAGCAATAGATACATAATAAGCTTGTAATTAGTACATAATTACGTTTAATGGAATATCAAGTTACAACCATCACATCACATATATATTACACAAGTGGGATCAGTCTGTTCAGCATATGTGACCAAATAGCTGACGTTATCTTCTAATAAGAGAACACCAAGTGGGTGTCTCCAGTTAACGTCCTGCGCGTGTTACGTTTTCAACATGTTTTATATACGAGCAAGAAAAAAATAAAACGCGATCAATTCCCGACACTAACTAGCAAGATTTAGCATTCAGCGTAAACAAACGGTGTGGCTAACAAGGGCTTAGCTCACCAGGGTTACTGCTGGACGACGAGGGGTTTATCGAGCTTTTCCCCTTAAACCGAGGCTTCACCATATTGACCACTTAGTCAGAAAAACCTTCCACGGACAAAAAAGTCTGGTATCCAGACCAAGTCGTCTGAAAACTGAAGTTTGGCTGCTGTTAGTCCCCTCAGCTCTACAGGGCTACAATCTGCACGTGTCCCTTCGGTGAAACAGGAAGTACGTCATCACAGGAGCGCCAGCGAGAAGAACCAATCAGGAAACTGAATGTCGTACAGACGCAGTTTCAAGATTCAAGATTCAAGATTCAAGATTCAAGATTCAAGATTCAAGATTCAAGATTCAAGATTCAAGATTCAAGATTCAAGAAGCTTTATTTATCCCGAAAGAAATTGCTGTGCAACAGTTATGGTACAAGAGGTACTAAATAGAATGAAATAGAATAACATAAGTAACTGAATACAATATGTGCAATATTTGCTGCCTCAATAGAAAACAATATATACAAACAAAGTGATCTGGAGAAAGTGGCATTGCATAAAGTGGCATTGGGTAAAGTAACATAACAGTCATTTCACCCAATACCTCAGGACGGAGTGTTTCCACTGACCTTGTCTCGACCTGAGGTAGATGAATTAAACAGTCTGATGGACACAGGCAGAAAGGACTTCCTCTGGTGTTCTGTCTTACACAGGGGACGAATGACTCTGTTGCTGAAGGTGCTTCTGTGGGAGGTTAGCACCTGGTGGAGAGGGTGAGTGTTGTTGTCCACGCTACTATGCAGTTTACACAGCATCCTCCTCTCAGACACCACCAACAAAGAGTCCAGCTGGACCCCCAGGACGGAGCCAGCCTTCCTGCTGATCTTGTTGAGTCTGCTGCCCTCAGTCTGCTGCCCCAGCACACCAAACCAAGAAGATGGCACTGGCTACCACCGACTGGTAGAACATCCTCAGCATGATGTTACATACATCGAAAGACTGGAGCTACCTCAGGAAATATAGCCGGCTCTGACCCTTCTTGTACACAGCCTCCATGTTCTTGGTTCTTTGTGTGTATGCTGTTAACATAGCTTTATAAAAGAACAAATTAGCTTTTTAGGTTCACAATTTTGAAGTAATTTGCATGACGGCGAGTAGTAAGAATTTTAAAACGTAAATGTAAGATTTAATGAGAAAATGAACTAGGCATATTGATAGATTTCAAGTTGTGTAAAAGTGGGTTCCAGGAAAATATACAGAATGAATCAACTGCTAAAATGAAATCCAGAGAAGTTGGAGGGGTTAGGACGGGTGGGAGTAGGAAAAATAAATGATTGAATAAATAAATAATAGAACCTAGACCTGAATTGTGACACTTCTTGTTACGCTGCATTGCTATTCTCAGTTTACTCCAGAAGAGGGTGCAACAAAGTTTGTGTTAGGATATTTACACATTCCAACATTTCCTGTCGATTCTTTCCTTACATACCTTTGCTGCTTCTGTCTGCTACTTGCATTGAATGAGCCTGAAAGGCAGTCTAACAATTTAAAGGTGACAGTGATTTTAAAAGCCAATAAGTTGTGTGTCCAATCTTGCTCAAATGTACTTTTTTAAAATTAGTTTGTATTTTGTTAGTTCAAGTAGGTGTTCAGTAATACATTTTCATTCTCTGTTTGGCTCAATTGGGTAGACTCAATTACTGAGTGCAAGTCTCCCTACATACCTACTTGCCTTCTTCAAGTAATGCCATTTGAATTGTCAAATGAAATAAAGTTGCCCTTTTTTTGTATTTTTAAACATTTCTTTTAAAACTAATTGAAAAAAATACTAATGTTTTGGAAATATATATATTTTCCATTATTGGCCTTATTCCACTTTAATAAAGTTGGTTGCCAAGCAATTTTCAAAAGAAAAAAAAAACAAAAAAACAGTAGGATATTATAATTTTCTAACAGGCCAATCATTTTCCTTCAACACAGAACTGATACAAGCGTTCAGCAGGCCTGTCTGATACCAGGATGTATGAGAATTAAATGTGCCTCGTTATGATGATACTGCCTTCAGAGTGTGTATGGTATGTTATACAAGTGTGGCTCAAAGCCAAGGTAGGCAAGTTCATAGAGACTCCGGTCTGGAGAGGCGCCATCCAGTATTCAGTTTATACAGCAGAGAGACTGAGGAATGTTCTCTGTTCATTTTCATACACATGAAAATGGAAATGACTTCATCAGCAATCCACAACAATAAATTATTCTTTCTTTTATCTTAAAGCTAAAATCCAAGCAGAGAAAAACAATAAGACACTTCTTTGTTCAGTATTTTCTTTCATTTTACATTTACATGTAAAGTAGAAATGTCATCCCTACTAGACTTATTTTTACCATAAGGAGGAAGATAAATTATTTCATAATCTTTTTATTTCAAGCTCATCTCACTTACGGCCAAACTGTGACAAGTGTATATGAACAGGTACTGATTGTAGTCCCTCTGGCATTCTTACTGTTTTTACTGTTTACCTTAAAATGTAACTATTTCCTGCTTTTACCTACAGATCATTTTATAGTTTGACAAGTCATTCATAGCACCAAAGTCACTATATTCTTTCAGGTGTCTTGAACAGCACCAACTTAGAAAGTACAGACTTTTTTCTGCATGTGCAGTAGCAGTTATCTTTTCACGTGATTTTGCACCTAATGCACTCATAAATCATCAATGCATATAGTGTCTTTAAATTCAGCTGTGATTACAGAATTTAATTTGAAGCTGTCATCTTCAACACAGTTTGATTATCAGCGATGGACAAATCTGAAATAATACTGATTATTTTGTTGCCTCAGGCAAACTTTAGTTTCTCCTCATAAAAAGCCAACACTAGTTGACCTCTTCAGTAAGAAACATTGCTAAACACAGTTTACACTATCTACTTAGGAACTGGCCTATGTTGAATATTTTTGTGTCTTCTTATTCTTTTATTTGGAGCTTGTACATTTTATAATTGCAAAGGAAACTTGTTGGCTGAACTTCATATAACCTTCCTCATGTGATTTGCATTAAAGTGTCTAGTTTAATTGAGCAGAGCACGATCACCACAAAAAACAACTAATTGAATTTGCATTACTCAGAATATGCATGCAGGAATTCGAATGGACAAGGACTGACCATCCATCTCCCATTTGACAGACTAACCACAATCAGCAGGAAAAACAGCAGATCTAAGGCTGACAAGCAGTTCTAAAACAATAAAACCCATGACATATTGGATATTAGGCTAAAAACAAGATAGAAAAGAAAAAAAGAAAATCTAACTAATTAGCTTGATTTTCCAGTCAATTTTAGCAACCATGTATGAGCCGCTCATTTTTCCAGTACTAACCACATTTATTCTTAGTCTATCTAAATGTTTGTTACTTTATCCTTTTTCTGTACAGACACACAATAATATAAAAGTAGCTTTGAATTTAACCATGGCAAAGGTTTAGGAAGGTTTTTTTGAGGCTTAAAAGCTCCACATAACAAGAATAATGTTGATAACACTGCTGTAACTTTTCTTGAGACATGATGTGAACATTTCACATAAGCTTTTTTTGGTCTTCTGGCTCTGGAGCATGGCAGGTAGAGCTTGCTTGTTTCTGTCTGTTTATATATAAAGCGATCTGATCCATCTTTTAAGCAGATGTTCAATCAGCTCACCACTCTCCACAGTTTATAACCAACTCTGGAGTTATAGTTGGGCAGCAGCAGTTAGCAGCAGAACACCTGTGTTTGATAAGGTTATGACAGAACTTTGCACAGATTGATGCTCTAGCATGTGTCTTGCAGATTGTTTGTTTTCAGTTGAAAATGTTCCTTCCAAAATTCAGCAAATGATGAGATGTTCACTGAAAAAAACACATTCTTTCATTCTTTTAAATTGAGTAATGACGTAAAAGGCATCAGAAGGGGAGATGCTTCAACTCTGAATCAGACAATAAACCTGGAATAACACCTGCTGGTTACTGGAGTCATACAGATACTAGATTAATTTAATGATTCTTACTACAAACAAAATCAATCCTCTGAATATCTTGGTTTGATCATGTATTGCTGATATAAAAGCTTTCTGGCAGAATGGTTCCATAAGAATTAGATGAAGACAATAAACTCCCACCTCCCATAAAAAAAAAAAAAAAGAGATTAGTTTAAGAAATAATCTGTGAAAATGTGATTCCGACAGTGACAAAGCACCTCAAAAAGTATACACTTTCACTGTAAACAATACAATCGAACTATTACTTCCTCATGATTGTTCAGTGAGGATCTAATATGCTGTGGCAGGTATGACTTTGCTTTAAAACTTTGCACCTAAACATCCCCCATTTCCTTTGCAGATGATTTCAGTGCATAAAGTTGCTCAATGTTTTTTTAGATCTACAGCCCAGCAAGAAAGAAATCAATAAAAGGGGGTTGGTGTGACAGATGCTGCTTCACAACTCAGTGACACTGCCTTGAAGCTCCTTATGCCTGCCCATGTGAATGCGCACATTTGTGGATAATATTTCAGCCTGGCTAACTTGCAGAGCCTCTGCTTTGAGTCAAAACTGGAACACTGGCTAAATAACAGAGCACAGACTCTGGTGGGCTTGACTAAACAAAAAGAGAAAAATTGATGAGGGCCTTAAGGGTGCTCCCCTTTATAGCCTCACTGTTGAGAATGTTTGCAGTAGAAAGCCGACATTTCTGCAAAAAGCGCTTCATGGCTCTAATGGAGGGCTACTGAAGTGCCGAAGGCAGGCACTGCCATGTCATTCTTTATTTAGACTGGCCTCACTGTAGCTAAATGGCTGTGATAATGTTGAAACACATTACAGTTCCTTACATTCTTTTTAAGCTTAATTCATACTTTATTGACAGCTTGTATGTCAGTATGGAGCCTTCATTGTGGTATGCCCAATTTATACAGTATACTGCTTGCTTAAATATGATGACCTTGGGGTACAAGAATGCGAAACGTAACATGCCAATATTGTATCTGGTTAGCTTATAATGCTTAAAAAATAACAATAATATGTCGCTTGAAGTTATTTTCTCATTTTATATCAAGGTCAACCAACGATGGTTTTTCTATGACAGATGTCTGTAAAAATTAAGACTACTGATGGCTGAAATATGATGCAGCTTTCTTTTTGGCCAATATGTTTGTTCAATTTTCTTTTTTCCTACCATTTCATAAAATGTAACAGTTTAATGACATTTAACGACAGCAGCATTTCTGTATTTGTGGTCTTAGGAAAATGTGTATAACAACACTAGAAAGTCAGCATAACTACAGCATGTGTGTTAGAGCTGCCTCGCGTCACACAGCATCCGACGCAGAAAAAATTCACCAGGCACTAAAAGCAGAATTGACAAAGGGAGAGCTTATCAATACTATAGTGGTGGGTTGGGAATTTTTTTAAGGCTTCAACCAAAGAGACCCCGGTTAGATACCAGAATTGAGCGATTCTTAAGTGTTTTTAAGTAATTTTTTTCATTTTCAGTGTCTGTTTGGTTAAGTTAAGGCAAAAAAAAACCTAAACTGAATTGTTACCTTAATGAATTATATAAATTTTAGTTATACAAATTTAGGTGGCTATAGTTCAGGAGGTAGAGGGGTTTTCCTTCTGTTGGAAGGTTGCTTGTTCAATTCCTGACTTCCCCAGTTCATATAAAGAATGTTGCAACATACTGAACCCTACATTGTCCCCAATGAGTTCCTTACTTGCAAGTCATTTGGAATAAAAGCATATGCTTAGTGAATGTAAAGTAATACTTGTCTTTATTCACCACACCAACTTGGTTAGCTTTAGAAATAGATTTTAACAGCCAGACAATTTTCTAAAAACCATCAACAGAGCCCACTGTTGTAGAGCAGTAGATTTCCCAAGTAAATTTTCCAAGTATTAGCTTTTTTTTGTTATGTTTCAAGTTAGATTTGATGACATTTAGACAATTTTTTGACTCTTAAGAGAAAAACATTCTTTCTTGGAGCTTTTGTCATCACATAACATCCACACTTCATTTATACCGACATGCTATTGCCAGTTTAAAAAAAAAAGGGGATAATGATGAGAAGTGAGAACTATGAAACATCAAACAAATGTGAACACAATGCTGAAAAAACCTAGCCAGAAATGAAGTGATGGAATATGTTGTTTTTCAACAGAATACAATTCACTAATGCACAATATCCTCTCTGTTTATTTTCACCAAACCAAAATCTTCCAGTTATTTAGTTCACAGCTTGTCATGGCCACATGTTTCACACCACATTAATCAAAAACTGTTGGCAGCAACCTTTGGGAGGTGCTTGCAGAGCCCTCTAATGAATGGTGTTTATGAGTACTAATCTGTGGCATGTAAACCACCATTTTTGGTTGAGATAAGCCACAACAAGGTGAAAATGGATCAAAACAGGCTCACTCAGTGAACTTCACTCACAGGTCAATTTGACCTTCAGTTTGAGTGTCATTACAACAGCAAAACCAAAATATTTAATATTTCTTGTTATTTAGATTAAGCATAGGTATTTCATCCCTGGCACTCAATTTCAAACCATCTCAGATGTTGGTAAAAAAAAGAAAAAATCAATTGCCATGGCAATCTTTTTGCCAGGCCTCCAGGTGAAGCTAGTAACTTAATGTGATTCATGGAAAAATTTAGTTTTACAAGAAATCCTTTGGTTACTTGAAACAACTTGAAAAAAAATCTCTCATGGTTAGTGTTTTTGCCTGATAAGATTGATATCTCTCACAAAACATATGGTAACTGTTTCAGGGAAATAGTCCTAAAGGTCTAAATAACCACAATTGGAAGGGACTTTAAGTAGTAGGATGTTAAGAGCTGCTATAACAGTACATTATTGCACATGACTGCCCTAGACAGACTTGTGCCTTATTGTTTCCATGGTATCACAACATCAATGACAAGTTTTCCCATATGTTAAATACAAAGAAGGGAAAAGATGAAGCTTGTCTATCTCCCCGGTGCCCAAAACTATCTTGCATTCTTACATGTCATGTAAATAGACAAAGAAAGGCAAAAATGCAAGCAATCCCATGGTAGTTTACGAAACAATAAAATAATTACCTTCTGATAAGAAAAACATGTGTGTCAAGAGTTTCTCAGAAACTTAATACTAATCTTAGGTGAAACACAGGTATGCTTGCCCTCCTTTAATCTTGATGTACCAAACTCTTTCAGTTGCTGCTTGAGCAGTTGTTCAAAGAAGCTGGCAGCACTTCTGTCTCTAGTCTGTCCAAGTCAAGCACACTCCTCTCACTCAAAGTCCAACGATGAGCTGCCACAGAGCTTAGGCTTTTCTTTGCCCCATAACTATGCATCTGTTAGGCAGCACCAGCTTGACCTTACCAGCGCTGGTTCCGCATGCAAGCATGGTTTACTATTATATAGTTAGTAACAGGACAGTTTTGTTGGCAATGATGTAAACTTGAAAGATCAGCTAAAAATAAATGTTGCATGGGTAGTTTTGGGCGGGCTCTGTGCCACAATCCTTCATGCCAACAATTTTCAGCAGTTGAATCGAAATAGTGTTCACTGGAGGTGGGCACCGCCACCCCTCTCTCTTGCTTTTCCGTGGCACACCAAGGCAGCCTGTCTCTTTCGTTTATCTGCTGCCCTTTCAATTAGATAGGGACAACAGAGAAGCCTATTTGAACAGAGGTCTGTGTCACCTCAAGGCCGTGGCTGCCACTGTTGAGGTCATGCTATGAAAGGGAAATGGAGCACTACTGTTTCCCCTGAGCACTCTGAAAAACAAGTGATTACACAGACTGATCTGTCCAAGGGACCCTGGTTAGTGGGGATCAAAGGCAGCCTGAAGACCACCTGGAACTTCTCTTGGCAGTAGACGGTCTGTTGAGGAATGATACGCTCTGGGAAAAGGAGTAGAAGCACTGTTCCTCTCATTTATGTCCTGATCTTCGTGAGAACACTAGCTCTTTAAGAAATTAACTTCCTTTACTTCATGTGTGTTTTTTCTATGCTTTCAGGGGGACATTGAAGATGAGTGATTGAAGAGAAGAGGCTTCAGTTCAAAGACAAATTGGAGAGCTTAGCACTGAAATCTTGGCTTCACTGTTCCATGGGCTTACTTTGGCATAACCTTAGAAGAATAGTGCTAAATGGAGTGGATTGCCACAGTTAAACAAATGTTTCTTTGGTCTCTACATTCTGATGTGTCTGGTAGGTAAATAAGTAGTGACAACCACATAAACAATCAATATATTCATGCATATGGTATGTACCGTTGTGCATTTTTATATTTGCCATTTATTTTTGTCACATGTTAGGTGACAACCTTTTCTGTTCGTAGTGATAGATAACAGCAATATGATAATTTTTTTAATCAAATTTGAAAAATAAATGGATTTCCAATTTCTTTGCACTCAACATTGAAACTGTAAATTAACTTGAAATTACTGTAAAACAAAATTAAATGCCATGAAAAAGAAGGAAATACAGCATACTATAAAGATTTGAAAGAGTTAAGTAAAATATTGGACCAATTAGTTACTCAATTCTATGGGCCAATAATGTGGTTTGGCGGACACAACTCCCCTTTTTCTGCTCTATGACAAAAATATCCAATGTGTACTTGGTACAAGAGACATCCGTGATAGATAGAAGAGAAGATGGTTCTCAATGGTCTGAAAATATGTCTCCATGCAAATTGATATTGCATGCATACAGACAATTTTTTTGTACATATGGTAGTGTTATATGTGGTTTCTACATGTCTATGAAAAATCCATGTTGTGTGCCTTACAAAGGTTAAAAAACTGCCACGCACCATATGGACAGCATCTTATTGTGGCTTGATGCTTGGTATGTGACTGTGCATACAGGACAATTGTGCTCAGTAGTTTCTTGGCAAAGACAATAAAATAATGGAAGCAAGTTCATTAATCTGTAAATGTTACACACTTGTATCCAGGAAAAAGTCAGTGTACCCAAAGTCTATAAAAGTAAGATTGCTCAGACCTAATGGTTTTGTTTGTTTCTGTTTCCATTGCATCCATGTGTGTCTCTATGGCACATAGCAAACCATGTTTGTTTTACAGAGCACCAGCGGAAGTAAATGCTTAATATCCTCTTGAGTTACCAGTGGAAAAAGACAAGAGGATGTTTGTTTCCACCACTTCAGGTCTTTAATAATCTGTGTCCCCTGTTGCTAGATGTGAATTGCCAACCATGTGTCCTCGGCATACAGTGTCACTGTGGTACAAATATTACCTTTAAAGGAGAAATCTTCCTAGAATGAACATCAGGGTAAGTTTCCAGTCTACCTCTACAGTATCTAATCTGTAGCAACCAAACAAGACAAGAAAAATCAGGAAGGCTTTAATGGCGTCTTTTTTTTTTTGTTTTTTTTTACTTAGCCCTCAAACTTACTTATAAAATGCTGTCATTTTCCTGCTAACCACTTTTTCACAAAAGAAAAAAGATCATGTATTCAACCAGGACCATTTTCCTAAGACATACTTCCTTTTTCTGAAATTTCTCCTTTTCCTCCAGCTGATTACATAATGATTTACTTGAGAGAGGTTTTTATTTAGCCTAAAAATAGCCTTTGAGCTCTTCTTAAAAGGACGTGTATCCATTAAACACATACCACTTTATGACAGGTTTTATTACAAACAGAAGACCAAATCTGGACAGCATAAAGTATTTTAAAAGGTGTAAATATAGAAACAGTCAAATGATAAACACTTTCAGCCTTGGAGATTGATGTAGCACAAAGATCTGAAGTGGTCCTCTTTCAGAAAGTACCTATTATCTTATATGAGCACTAACATGCTGACACAACCACATCAAATACCCCAAACCAATGCATCTTTGTTGATTTAAGGTAAAAGATATTGTTTATTTGTTTATTGTAAAGTAAGTGATTTTAATATATTAAGGAATGTGCACAAACTGAAATACCAGTTTGTATATCTCGAACCCTATTTTCTCAATATTTTGTAATTCCTCATTTTTATTTATTGTCATCATCAAATTAGTATTTTATTGCAATTACCTGTCTAAAAAATCCTTACTGCAGTTGCCTTTTGTTTGCAATTTTTTCAAATTACTTTGGGTTCTCTAATATATGGTTACATTTTCAGAAGCCACAGTGCTGTTGCTTTTCATAAAATAAATCAAGACTGACATGTAATTTAAAACATCATAAACAAATTCTTGACATGCTTGGCTTGAACTCAGGGTCTTGACAACAATTTTGCAAAAACATTGATTTATAGAGCCAAAAGTCTTATGACCTGAGACCAGAAATGACTCTTTGGCCTCCAGAGTTTAGCAAGATTGTCTTCTTTGAAAAGGACGCCAAGGGTAAAATAGTTTTGAACATATTGTGGGAAAACAGTACTTGAATCTTAACTGGCTGCTTTGTGCTGAAGTCCTCTTATTTAAAAATGGTTCTGAAAATTTAAAGATGATAGTCTGCTGGCACCCCGCCATGAGATATATGAGATCTGAAAAATTGGCTTCAACAGGGGACTTAGGATAAAGAGCCAACCTGCGTCTGTCTCCAGGACGAACTAAACCTGAGTCTGTAGGAATGTTCCAGACCATAGAAAGATTCTGTGGTGCAGATCGGAACTCATAGACCATTGTGGAAGGATTATTAGTTCCCATGTAGTCCCCCATGCCTATCTACCCCCCTTTTTCTGTCTCCACACTCGTCTTTGTGTTTGACTCTACCTCCTGGGTCCACTGAACTGGGCAAATTAGGTTTTGCTCCTTAAAGATTCATGTTCATTAACTACCTGACTCAGCATCTGTTAGTTGGTTTATTGGAAGGATGTCAAAAAAAAAAAGTGTTTCCATGACGCTGGCCTAAAAATGTCTGAGAATGCCACATTTCTCAAAAACACTTTCAATGTTAATTCTTTTACTGCCTTGCCCTTTCTTTCCAATGGTTTTAATTTGACCTGACCTGAAGAGAATAGAACAATTTGCCATTGGCTGCAGTTTTGGCACAAAAGCAGCCTCAGCCAACCACAACACATGGTGGGCCTGAGGACCTGTAAATTAAACAAGCTTACTCAAATCCCCCTTATTGTTTTTCATTAACTGACTGAATTTTTCTTTTTTTTTAATCTGGGCAGAAAAAAGAAACAGATATGGCATCACTCTGACTCTGTGTCACTGTGTCTCATTAATTTTTTGGAAAGTTTTTATTTTACCAAGATCCATCTGCCTTCACCCTCTCTACGTTTGTCTGGACGATGGGGACAGATGAAGACACTCCTCCTGTGTTGTTTTGCACTGGAGTCGTATTGCATTGAACCTTTCCCAAATCCTGTGCCTGGTGGCCTATTTATGGTCGCTTTCATGCATCACCTACTTTCAAAAACATTCCATCATTTGTGCACCATTAAGTTTGCTGTAGATGGATGTGAGATTCCATGGACCACTCTTTCCAGTCTCTCAATGTTGGATGCAATTTTGACACATTTGTGACTGCATTTCTCTTTTGCTAACAATATGTGTTCAATAACAATATGCGTTTATTTTTTTTTGCTTGCTAACAATATGCTTGCTAACAATATGTTAGCAAGCGAACATTTCTGGACACTATCTATTTAATATAGCTGTATCTACTGCATATACAGTGTATTTTTAGGAATAATAGAAAATAGATATTGATCTTAAAGACGGACAGATGTAGCTGAATGGCTTTGTACAGTAAACATCATACATTCCACGGCATCATTTCTTTTCCAAAGATGTGCTTTTCTGTAAGCGATATCTTTGCAAAGTTGAATCTTACTTCCAGATGTGCTGCAACAAGCACTGGAATCTGCCAATTTTCTTAAAAATCATGAAACTCAAGAAACTTTTCTCTCTGCTTTGTAATTTTTTAAATCTCACTAAACAAGCAGAAGTTGATCAAAGACAGCTGTTACTGTGTTATACAGATGATTATGATATAACACCGTAACAGCCCTGAGTGGGTACATTTATACTACCCTGAGTACATACTTGGGGATTTAGAACTATGATTCAAGTGAGATAAGAGGATTTTAATGACTGTGCATTGATCTGATTAAACTTCTCCTACAAATCAAGAATACGTAAAAGCATTAGAAGAAGAAAAAAACTCTTGTCTTTAACTTTAGTTATTAGTTAACTTGTTATTTAGTTCTCCTTTAACATTATGTTATTTAGTTCTCAGCCTTAAAACAGGCACTGACTTTAATCTAGAGCAGTCAGAATAACATCAATGACAGATCAAAGAGCCTTATTGTTTGAAGTTAAAATTTTTCACCTTTTTTCCCAGATCTTTTTATTGTATTAAAAAAAACTTTCATGCCTTTGTGCTCCACAAATTCCTAACTGCAAAGTTGCTGAAAAGTGTGACGAAAAGGAAAACCTGGTATGTGTATAACCTCTTGGTTGGATAAGTTTAGTTTTAATTTTTTCAAAATTTTAAATGGCACAGAATCTGAAACTGTCAAAATATAACCAAGATGTATGTTCCGTCAATTGTTAGACAGTACTGAAATGAGCTGAACCAGGGGCCAGCAGCAACAGCTTTAAAGCTGTGAAATCAGTCTTGAATTAAAAAAAATATATATATTTGAGAAAGCTCCACACATTGGAGGACGGTGGGGAAAAAATCTTTTAATCATTTAAGCCTAAAATTTGCTTTTATTCTCGTTTTGGCTCAGCTTCAGTAGCAGCTGGGATGTGCCTGATTCCCAAGAATCATCCAAAAACAAAGTTGTTTTAAATATACAGAAAACTTTGAGCATTAACAGGAGCCTTGCTGAAACAGAGACAGGGGAACAAATAAAAGATTACGAGAGTAAATCATGCCAGTGAGTGTGTTGATACTAAAGGATTAATATTGAATGAAAAAGGTTGCTCTAATGGAGCATAAATATTTGAAAGTGCCATAGAGCTCTACAGCATTGTGCTCTGAGACTGTTCTTTGCCAAAATACATCCCCATGTGGTCTAAGTCCACACAGGCCCATAAGACCTTAACTAATGTTTTAAGAATATGTAACCTCTGGTAATCATAAGAGCAACAGCATCTGAACTGTAAAAATGGCATCCATGAGGCAATGTTTTTTTTGTAAAAACAATATATTTCACTCCAAAAGATGATTGCTTTCCAATCCTAATCAAGAAGTTTTGATTTATAATCCTACAGTGAAGTTAAAGGCTAAACCCAATTAGGAAGTGTACTGTCCTGTCCTTCAACTACCTGACTTATCCTCTCACTTGAAATTCATTGCTTTTACATTCTGCTCTCACCTGCAAACGGTTAATATTAGGAGTCAGAAGAATATTGTTTGAGCAGAACATGGTTTGGGTTAGAGTCTTAAAATACGAGGTTAGAGTTTGAAAACTACACATTTTTACTCATGGTTTTAGGTTCCTATCAGGTTTGCATCAAAGTGTTACAGTACTACATTTTTCACATGTTGAAAATAACCCAGAAATTTTGTGAACTATGGGGTACCACCCTCAACCCTTAATTTTATGTCTCTCTGTTGAAATAAAATCTACAATCATATGTCTACATACACTCAAAAATAAAATAGATTACTAAATTATAATTATTTGAACACATTTCCATCTAATCAAAAGAGGCACAATTATTTTTCCTTCATTATGTATTGTGAATACCACAAACTTTAGTTGGTAAAACATGTTATCCTTGAGACGTAATCAATTTTCCTTTCACTGAATCCAAATATGTTCTTTATATAAGTCTAGTAATTTTTTTTAAAATCCCTGAACGTCAGCTAAAGAATTCACCATAGCAATTAAAGAGTATATATCAAAAGGTACTTTACGTTACTTGTCTCGAATTGAAACAAGATTAATAAACCACAACTAACAATTAAACAACTAACATAAAGTCAGTTCAACCAACTACCTGAATTGAAATCCAAAGCTAGTACATTAAGTTGAATCAACAGTAGATTAGGTTCACACAATTAAAATAAATTATGTTTGATTAATATAGTGGCTTAATAGTAAAAAAAAAAAAAGAATAAATAAATAAGCCATATAATAGTGTGGGAAATCATTAAAAAAAATTCTCGGTTATCTTTTTGAGTAATCTTTTTCTTTACGTTTGTCTATCTAGAAGGAATCCTTTAACAAACTAAAACTTACTACATTTATATTATGCAAGCCTATTTCAACAAGTGCCTTATTGTGAAGGAATAATGGAGTGAACTACTCCACTACTATCAAATGGTTTTCATTTTCAAAAACATTACAATAGGCCTCATTAGTAGTAACAGAGATTGGGATTGACAATGGCAGCACAAACACATATTTTATGATTGAGAACATTCCCCTACAGCTATGAGCTCCTAAAAACATTTTGGAGTTAATCATACCACTATCCATTTGATCTAGAGCCTACTGAAACAAAACATTATCAACCATGCAGTAATAAAGACAGGGTTTTTTTCTGTAATTGATCAAGAAATGGCATGTCTGAATCAATTGTGATAGTGATTAGGCTGGCAGGCAATCAGTTGCTGCAGGGATAATTTTCCCTCTTTATCTTATGTGAAATTTAAGAAAAAAAAAAAAAAAAACAAGTTAACTATGGGTCCATCAGCATTTCATGGACACAAATCTCATTCACTTACATGAGTGTTTTTCCTCTTGGTGTTCAGTCCTTATCTTACAACACTGAGGTTGAGAGAAACAGTCACGGGTGAGAGCAGCAGACTTCATACGAATGTGGAAAAGGATGATTGTTACTGTGTGTGAGTTGTGTACTTGTTTTTCTACATTCATAATTTCCAAAAACAAGGAGCCCATTATACTTGTGGGATCCATCGTGTTTTGTTCGGACCAAATGATCAAAAACTTGATAGTTAGAAAGTAAGGGTTAGGGATATGGAGTTCAATGTGTTTCGTTGGGACCAAGTAGTGATATACATGTTTTAATGGATTTTTGATGGTTAAAACTTTGGTTTTGTGGTCAGGGTTAAAAATAGGTTATGGTCACTCTTTATCACCCTATGCGTGTGTGTATGGGGTGGGGTCACTTTACCCTTGCTTCCTCACTCACCTCCCACTTGAACCACATATGGAAAGGATCATTTGAAAGGGCTGGAGGCTTTAAAAAATTAGGAAGTGCAAAAAACATGGCAAAATACTTAAAGTGAACCAGCAGATAGGATGTGGTAACTACACCTCTGTGAACTACAAGAATTTGAAACTGAAGAATCTTCAGAGCATGCGTCCCTGGTCTCTCTCTGCACTGCTTTTATTCCTTTATGGTTTAATGACTCAAACCAAAGTCATGTGCTTGTCCCGGGTTTCTGTATTATAGACAAATGCTTTGAAAATAATGGATTTTTTTCATTTTTGCTTCCCCATCGTAAGACTTTGGGTTCTTGTGAAGTCTTCAGTTTATATTGGAATTCCATCCTTTAAAATTTTAACTCTAAGTTTGACACAAACAAGCACTATCAACAAAATAACACTTTCCCAAATATTTCATTTGAATATTCACTCTTTTAATGGATATTTAACAAAATAACTCTTGTGTCCAACTATTCAACAAACAAGACACTAAAAAAAGCAAAATTCACTGACCAACACTGATCACACAATCCAAAGAGCTGCATATTTGAAATGTAAGAATGCTTTTGTCATCTATCAAACCCATGTTACAGGATAATCAATGTTGGCTCTAAAAAAATAGTGGTTCCATTTGAAACAGCTGGGATGAATTCAGAAACCAGGATCAGTGTCCTGTTTTCCTTTTGTTCTCTGGTGTGCGAGTCTGGGACACCACTGACTTGTCCCAGTGTCTTTGTGTTTCTTTTTAACTCAGTTTCTGCATTGATTGTATCTGTTCAGTCATATCCCCACAAACAAAAAGGCCTCTTTAAACAGTTCTTGACCAACTCAAGTAAATGTGCTTTTTGATGTCTTTCATAAATCCTCAAGTAGTTATTTCATTAAAATAATGTTTTCTAAAGACCGCAAATAATGTACTGTATGTCGCATGGTTCATCCTGTGAACAAATGTTAAGACCACTTATTGAGACTGTCATACTGGCTTTCATGTAGCTCAGTATTGGAACATATTCTGTGCTTAAAAAGCCTCTGAGAGTAGCATCAAATGTTTTGAGACTTTTGATGGAGCCAGTAGATATTCAGATAATGGATCTTTGTACAAAGCCTGAAAACAAATGCAGATTAATCTTTTTTTTTCTTTTCTTTATGGTAATAGAAAGGAAATTGTCATACAATAGCCAATGGTTTGCTATTGCGTTTCATTCATCTTAAGCCTTGCTCACGAGCAAAACACATCTGAAGTGATGTAAAATAGACTTTAAGTAGACTGCTTTATAAAGCATTTTTACACTGAGAGCCACATTCAGCCACTCGCACAAACCCTCATACAGCAGTCCTTAGTTTATACAATACTAAAACTGCCCAAAAAGGGAGCTTGTGTGAAGCTTCAAAACTGAATGTAATTAAGACTCAAATGGATTGACTGGTGTGAAGCAAATAACAAATTTATATACTGCCACCTAAAAGTGGTGATACTGGCTACATTACCAGTGGTTGTAATTCAATATAAGCAGTTACCTGAAATCTACCTTGAGGAAGAAAAAGTCAACATATATGTGAACATATTGGACAGTCACTTAAGTTTATTGTTCGTCAACTCAGATCAGAAACAGATTTTCACACACAACCAAGAGATTTTGATGCCTAAACCTAACTGTGCAGCAAGTCTAGCAGAAAGGAACTTTTCAACATGGAGCCATGGGATCTGAATTCAGGTTTCTTGAATGAACTTGTCTGTTGTTTCTTCAACCTCTAATCTAGCTTGGTCCATTCTTAGTAGATGCTGTTATGGATGACCCTGAATTCCAAAAAATGACACTCAAGGGGATTTCCAGAGAAAATATGATATGCAACAAGATGGGAGTGAGAATTTTTTGTTAATTAACTGACATTATATCTGTACAAGTACACTAAAAATAAGCGCTAATAATAGTTTATTTGTCTATATAAGCGCATACAAGCACAAACCTACAATGGTGAACAATAATATAAGCCTTTCTGTGGTCTTTAGTGTTCTTCAGAAGTTGTGTAACTGAAATTGCAACCAGAGTGATGGCATCATTTCTGCATACTTTTTCCCCAATTTTAATTTAAAACACTCAAGATTTGATTTAAAAGTATTTTGATTGTGTGCCATATCTTTTGTTACACATGCGGATATTTTGTTTTTTCAACAAAGGTTCACTGACATCCTCAATTTCTTTTCTTAAGCATCAGTTATTTGATCCTTCATTGAGTCTGTCTCCCACTGCAGCACTTGTGCTCAATTATTGGACTGTGAGCAATTTGTAGACAGCTTAACAGACTCTAAAGTCTTTTGGGGGAATCTGAATCTTGTCAGATTTTCTTTGTCTTTTCTTTTCTTTCCCCTTCATTCCAAACTTACATACAAATCAAATCAAAGCAATTTTTTCAAGGCCAGTTGTCATGACAAATGTGGTGTGTTTGTTAAAGGGCCGTTGGGAGTTCACATGTCTACACTGGAAATATGAGCAGTTCTATTTTTGAGCAGAAGGAGTTCATATGGGGTTTTGAATCATTGCTTTTACTTCACAGATTAAATGGCTATGACATTCTGACTAAGAATAAGAGGCATCCCCTCTTACTTAAATAAATGCTCCCAGAGCTGGTTTGCATAGTGATGGGTTATTTTTTCTGTTCTCTCAAAACACTTTTAATTTAGCAAGTTTTAAGTAAACATATCAACAGAAGTATGTCACTCATCCACTTTATTAATAGTCTTAAGCACAATCTAATTCACTTTTAAATATGTATGTAACTTTTTTCTAAATGTACAGAGACATTGTAAACATCAAGCATAGAGATCTTGGACTGACTAGCACTTCAAATTTTGCCTTTACACCACAACACCGTGGGCACATCATGTACTGTCACATGCTGACATGAAGAAGTGAAGGCACGAGTTGAAATCACTGAGGAGGAAAAACCACGTCAAATAAAAGACAGTAAAGAGCTTTGCCTTGCCTGAGGAGACACCACCACCACCCAGAATTCTGTTCTTGTTTAAGCAGTTGGCTGGACCAGCTATTGCAACCATGTTTTACGTTGTGGTGTGATCAGAGACCTTTAGGGATGTTTTTTAAAGTCTCCCTCCTCTAAAGATCAAGTTTTAATCTGTCTGACTTATCCATTGGGTGTTTTAATGGGTTTTAAGACAGATCAAAGTCATCCATAAATGCTGTGGCTGAAGACTTTTGCTTTGATTCTGCAGAGGACCACTGAATATCTCAGAAAGGCGAGCTCTCAGATATGTTAACATCCACATAGAAAATTGGAGGAAAGACTGAAGGTTTCTGAGGGTTACTTGCAGGGTAGTATTGTAGAGCAAATTTGCATTCACTGAGAGGAACCAATAAAATGAAAGAAAGCTGCAAGCGGAAGTTTGCACAAGCAAGGTGGAGAAGCTACTAGGTGTGGTTTGCTCTTGTTGTGAAGATGTCAGACCTGACATGTACTGTTTATGACTGTCATTGCATGAAATCACATTCTGTAAGTCTTCATGCCTTTCTTAAAGATGTTAAACTATAGCAGACACTGATTCAGTTTATGTGGAGATATTGCAGTGTCTCATCAAAATACTAGAAAGGACATAAGTCTGCAGTCATCATTTCGAGGAGGGACATCAGCTATGCAAAAATCAGCTGGGTTTTCCCACTAATTGCAAGTAATTATGAAGCCTAATGCTGGTCCAGTTTTTATACTGGAGATACTGTGAGTACGAGCAGGCATGTTGGCCAGCCCATGAGTTTATTTTTATAATGTGTAATCTATCTGTCATTGCTTTCATTTACAGTTCCTGTACTCAAGCTACCAGGCCTAGCCCTCCACCAGCCAGGACCCATCATTCAAGAGGCCCACATTATGGTTTAACCTTGTAGAACTAAAAAAAATGGATTTGGGCATGGCCACATTGACATTTTCACAGGTCCCAATACAGCAAATGATGAAGATGTTGCAGAGTCATGTGTCATGCAGTAATATGAGATTTTTTTTCATAGTAAAAACATGAAAATATAAAAACATTTCAGGAATGAAGATCAGTTTTTAGGATTTTAGTAAATGCAGGTGTGGGGCTTTAAAAGCTGAATGGCTGATACAATAGTTTCAAGCAAGCTAAAAGTTTAAAAAGAAAAAAACATGCAATATCTAACTGAAACATTTTTGAAAACTCAGATAAACTCATCTATTGTGACTCTAAATGTTACAGATACAGGCTACCATAAAAGTGAAGCCTGTGCCTGAGTGTCTTTCCTATAAATGTGTTGAAAGGTATATTTATTGAACTAAAGCTAAAGGAGTTGTTTCAGATGTTTTTGATTCATCAGCCAGATTGAACATCTGTTTCTGGCCCAACCAAGAGAAGGACTTAACTTCCAAAAATGTGTTTATTTTGGAGAGTGTTCTCAATGGCCTCTCCAATCCTAACAAGTTGTCAAATATCTGAGGAAGACAGGTAAACTGCACAGTGTTGGCTTCAGACCTCTTCCAAAATGTGATTTAAATTTGAGGAAGAAACTTAATTGAACTTGGATTGAAAACCAATACAAAAGCACTTTTAAACACATTTTATTGCAATTTAGAGGTCCTAAAATTAATTGTTTCTCCACAGAGACAACACGTGGGACTATTTCCTCTTCTAAAAGTGATTGTGCACTCACTGTATTATGTTCATACAAAAAACACAGCATGGGGTTGTTAAATGTAATTTCATGGTTTATAAAATGTGCTCTGCTGGTTTAACAGATGTGTGATTTTAAGAAATATTTTTTTAAGTTTGGCCCGTAAATGCAGGACTCTTGAATGCAACTTAAATAACACTAAGTGTTCGAAAACTGAAACACAAAACTTCTGGAATGCAACGTGAAATTTATCAAGCATGTTTAAACATAGACAGCACATTATCAGCGAGGATCAGTGGGCACAGAAACAAAGGAACAGGAAGGATAAGATTACCCCTACAATAAAAGAGAGATTTAAGTTCACACCCCATGTCATGGAAGTGCATAAGGGTGAATCACAGTTCCCTCACCAACACATAGAACTGTTCGCTTCATAAGTGGGGCCATTTCCACGTGATGATTATTCATTCCCTATCACTACATTATCAACAAAGCGTGAACGGGGGAAGTGTTTCTTATGATTAACAGCTGAGTGTAGAGATGTGGAAATATTGTGCTGTTTCTCTCTGTCCAAACCCAGTTTCAGGGAACCTAGAGGCTCAGAATCAAATTGTTTTCTTTTAATAAAAAGACTAGTGTAGCTCTTGAACAAACCAAATCCTGATAAAGGCTAATAAAGATTGGACTGTATGAACAAAATAAGTGTACAATTGGCAGCCAAGGGTTGTACAGTGACAAATTTTAATTTTACTAATATAAAGGTATTTTCCCCTGGACTTTAGGACCTTACCTTACCATTAGCTACAACCACTCATTCATTAAAGGGTCAAGGGTTTGGTTGAGGACCTACAACCATCCTCAGCTGACACTAGGTGAGAAGCAGGGTAATTATTATTACTATTCTTCTTTTCATTTAGTCTAAACTGGTAGCATCTCAGGCATTAATGGTGTCCATTGGTGCCATGGCACAGTGCACCGCCCACAGCGATGTCTGGTGCTGGGAACAAACTCTGCGTTATCAAAGAGCAACAAAGTCTACGTATGGAGGCAGGATCGGCAGCTGTGGACCAAGTTGCAACACTTAGTCCACCAAAACTATTGGTATTTCACTTAGTTCTGCTTGGGAGACCATGTCTCTGGCTCATTATGAGTTTAATCTGACATCTTTAAACAAAGTTGGATTTAGTTTTCCCTATCTAAATTCAGTTTCTCTATGTAATGCCAATTCACAACAAAAGTCATTTCAAAACCCTCTAAAGAGAAAGTATACAAGTTCAACACAAGGCCAACTAGGCAACGACCAATTCAATCCAAAAGTAATGTTTCAAAATGTTCTCTTTCTCAACAACTAACACTTGCAGTCTGATTCCCAGAAGTCCTGGTAGAATGGCGGTAAGCAACGCGTTGGGAGTAAAAGTGCTTTCCATTCAGACTCACAGCCAATTTGGAATCACAGTTTGACCGAAAACCAGTGTAAGCAAGGAAAGAAGAAAGACATCCTTCACAAATGCCTCTTAATAGAAAGGTAGAGCATCTCAAAAGAGAAACTAATTCTACAAGTTGCATAAAAATTGAAAAACAAAAAAGAAAGTGGCAGAAAAAAAGTTAGTGGTCACCAGAGTTATATTATTATCATCTGTGAACCACGAATACCATGTGTACTCTAAATTTGGTGCCAATACATCTGGTAGGTTTCTAGATATCTCACTGGATAACAGAAAACTTGGACCTGCTGGTAGAATTAGATGAAAAATCTCATGTTCACAAAAGTTATTGGTTGATTTTTTTGTGTGTAGATGAGGAACAGCCAAAATATACAAAAGACTTAAATAAATAAAAAAATAATGATCACTGATTGTTACAATATTTCAAACTGGAATAAAGTGGTCAATTACCCAACCAACAGACTAACATTGCCCTCACTCCAGTGCAGTGGCGTGGCTCAAAGATATACGTCTGAATAAAAATAGTTTGTGTGTAGAGCCAAAAAATGTTTTTCAAGTGAGCTTTTTTAACTTTAAATTAATTAAAATAAAGATATTTGGCTTTGGCAAAAATAACATTCTCACTGCTAACGCATGTCAACTTCAATAAACAACAGAAAAGATGTCAGTTATTTTATTCTGCTGTTACAGAATCAGGCCCTTGAGAATGCATCAAAAAGACTTTATTATTGCTTTCCCAGTCAAAACCCAAGGAACAATCTGAATATCAAGAAAACATAGTTTAAAATCAATTAACAGTCTTAAGTCACTGTTGCCATTATCAGAAGTCAGAATTGACCTTATTATTCAAATTTGTTCGTACTGAAGAGAAAATTACAGACCTCAAGTGCAATATCATGACATCATTTTTCATCAAAGACAACTTAAAGTGCCACTCCTGTGGGAAACGCAAACATGATCTCTTGCCAAAGCTTAAAAGAACTAATAGCTACAGGCACAAGTGATTTTCTAAGATGCTCTTAAGTTTCTTATTTTGTATGGTATTGAAACAAAATGTGGGATTCCCAGTATGTTTTTTTTATCAACTTTGGAACAATCATAAGGTTGAGTGAGCCAAGATGATAGACAGAATTCTACCAAAAAAATTCATGCTCTACTAAACAAGTCTAGCATCTTCTTATGTTGTACTCAAACATTTACAGGTACTTTTTAGAGTCACTGCAGGTCCTCTGTCATCAGGACTAATTTAATCACAACACAGATGTTTACGAAAGACAGAGCGTTTAAGCCTTTTGATAAATGTAGGCATGTTTGTACCACCTGGATGTTATCATTTTAAAGATTTATTGAATGTCAGTGGTTATTACAATTTGATGATAACTTACTTACATACTTCCAGATTTGTCTTGAGGACAATACATAATGTAGCAAATTTGACAAACAGCACAGCTAATTCACTTGCAATAATGATGCGTTATAAAAACAACATGGACTGTAAATGTCTAATTGATGCATTAAAATGCTAAAAAACTGCTGTATCTGCTGTTCTGATTTTATTGGTAGGGTATGATGGTTAACATGGTTGAATGAATGATGTCATCTAAAATGGAGTCAAATGACTTCTAGAGCTTAAACTAGCTGTTGGAACAGACCACAATCAAAAATATTGACTTATAAAAGTTTATTTTAAAAGTGTGTGTCTGTACATCCATTTTTATTAGTGGGTGCCTTTCCACACGAAACGCAGCTTTGGCATCTGACCTTAATGTTCCCTGAATCTCAGTGCAGTACTAATGAGAACATCTCCCAGGCATGTTTCTCAGGGCCGTGGTGAACATCAGACCTGTGGCTTCTGGTTGTCGTTCAAACTAACAGAGGGGTGGAGGTTACATAACTCACTGCAATTTTGTAAAGTCACGCAAGGCAATTCTGTGACTTTGTGCTGACATCACCCAGACATGCTTTGAGGAAAACCTTTTTTTAATTCAGTCTCTGGTTGTTTTTTCTTGTGTGTTGCTGTACAAGCAGCACTATACAAATTTATGTCTATGTCTATGTCTATCAACTGACCAACTCTTTAAGCCCAAAACCCAATGATAAACATTGAAATTAAGATTACTTATTTGGCTCCAGGACAGTTTCAGACCCAGGGATGTGCATATCAAAGGTTCAAAACTTCTCTAGTGTTGCTTTAAAGCATTCTTTACCATTAGAGCATACCATGCCTAGTTTGAGAGCTCATGCTTGCACACAGAGCTGAGCTAACTGAGACCACCAAACATGAAACTGATAGAAAAATACAAGACTGGAAATTTTATTCTCAAATACTTGGAAATATTTCCCCCATCAGCACTCATCTCTATATAGATAAATGTGGTAAGTTGCCAACTTTAATGAACTCATTAGCCTCTGAATGAGAAAAACATACCAGCCGTTTCGAGGAGTTTGGTGTTGAAGTGATCTCAGGCTCCTTTACACCACGGAGGACGTTACTTGTGATTAACACTCTGGACAGTTCCAGAACATCTGTGGGAGGCAAACTGCGGTTGAGTGAAATATAAACAATATTGGTCAGAGCGAAGAGGCATGACTGGAGCTGTGTAATCTATGCAGCATGCGGAGAAAGGGGCTGCGAGAAAACTGCAGAGAGATAGGGCTGAAGTTGAAGTCAAGTAAAGTTAATAAAGGCAAAGCAAAACTGAGATCTCATCAACTAATTATTTCACCCATACTGTGCCCCTATAAGGCTCACCATTTTTAGTGCACCACATAACAGTTTCTTTGATATCTTCTTGCATCTGGATTCCAATAGGGACATTTTTCATCTCTGAAATTCTTTGGCACATCAGTAACTGTTGAAATTGAAGCCATCACTCAATATTAACAGATATTTTTTGTAACATTTTGCATTCTGTTGCCGTACTTTTTTGGTGAAAAAAATATATGAGTATAAGGGAAAGCAAAGTGGTATAAAACCTTATCTTAAAGTTTAATAGCACTGAAAGTCACAAGCTGCAGAAACGTCTCTTGTTCTAACAAATATTTATTAGAAATACATTTAAAAAGGGTCAGATTCTTTCATTAATTACGAGCAGAATTTTTTTGTTTTCACATCGTGTAATTGTGGTGTTATGACCTCATTTTGCTCTTTTTGATCAGTATGTTGATAGATTTTTTTTAATTAATTTGATAATTAAGTAGACATCAGATGAAAAATGGATATGTTTTGGAGCCTGATTGGTACAAGTAAACGCGATTATATGGCTCTCAAAATAAAACAAATCTCCATCTCCACTTTTTACTCTGTTGCTATTACCCCAATCTGGATCACGTCCAGCAAAATATGACAAACATAATTTGAATATTCCTAATAGGAGTTAATCTACCAGCTGGAATAACCATAAGATGCTCTGATTTTACAGAAAAAATGTGCTGGGATTCATAGGACTGCCTTGTACACAATGCATGACTGCCAACTGTTGCTGGTTGGTTGCGTGGTTCAAGTCACTTTGTGTTTTTTTCTGCATGTACAGAGCAACAGATTATATCTTATCAGAATTCTATCAATGAGCTGAGTTTTTATGTGTTCACTCACATTGCTGCTTTTATGTAACCAAATCCAATTTGAAAACAACAAAATGTTTGATGATGATGTGCGCTGTTAAATAAAACTTGAGTGTATTTTCCATTTCTCAATCTCAGATTTGCAAAACTAGGATGTGGACAGTCATTAAATGTGGTTTCACAAGGAAAGAATGGGGAACAAACTTGGAAGCTTGTAAAATCTTTCAAATCCAAAAACATCACACGCACGATCCAGCATAGACTATTAATATTTCCCTCCGATTTATATCAAGTTGTAACACGTTTTACAATAGCACAAATGAGGGAAAACTCATTTCCAGTTATATGTACAACCAAATTGAAACAACATCAATCTGAAAAATTGGGAGTGATTGGATCATTAACCTAAAATTATTGGATCAAATCATTTATTTTTCCTCTTGACAGAACAGATTCAGCATTCCCAGTCTGATCCTCTCTAAATGAAGTCAAAAATAAACTTGGATGGAGATTGCACGGACATTTGTTGACATTGTTACAACTCCATCCAATATGTCTATTTCAACCTCATATTTCTTCTGACATGTTGTTTTATAGTTATGTTGAATCGGTTATTTAGCGTTATAAAATTTGATCAAATCTTGGCAAAGGATTTCATTTGAGGCAGCCCTGGGTCACTTCAAAGCCACATTTACTGAAGAATCTGGCCGTCAGACCAAACTTCTTCCACTACTTAGCATCAGAGTGTGTTAATTATCACAGATGAGCACGAAAGAAATTTGGTCACCAATGTAAGGCTTTCCTTAAAGAAGCTTCAATGATGCCCCAGCTCTTTGTTTTTAAAAGGATGAAAATGACATCATACATTTAACTTTCAGATGAGTCTAAATGATAAAGTGAAGAATAAAAAAATAAACATTTTCTTTAAACAATTTCTCAGTGGATAGTCTCAAGCTGGTTTCTTGATGGCATGAAAGTGAAACAAGATTTAATGATACGAGACTGTCTGGAATCTCAGCAACTGCCAGCAGTCAAGTTCACATGTTTCTCTTTATGATCAGTGGAGTAAAATGATAACTGCTGATTAGCTGTGCCTTTACCAATTGTGTATAAAATCTTTGAGAACTATTGTTTTATGTTCCTCTGGCTAATATAAATCATCTTTGTGTGTACCTGCCAAAGCACTAGAACAGATTTATGGGACTGAGCTCTATGACCAAGCTCACCTTAAAATACCTCTGCTTTGGTTTCAGATGAGTCAGTCGACCACCGACGCAGCTGAGATTTTGCTTACACTACTTTATTAACTATATTCCTGTTGTAGATTAAAGCAAATAACTGATGAAGTGTTTTCTGTTGCTGAAAGTATATTCAGCAGTTGCGGAATTTCTTTAGGTGCATTATGCAAAGCAAAAATTTTCTAGATATAACAGACAGGACAGCAGGCAATCAAACTTCTGCAATTTTATGTACTACATCACATGAAGTCACATGATTCTATAGTTATGATCTCAAAACCAGTGAAAAGCAGTGTTAATTAAATGGCTTACATAGTAACACTTGATAAAGCTGATAAAGTTTTAATAATACTGAAACACCAAATATGTTCTCAAGTAAAAGACACATTTCAAAGACAAGAATTATCATATTGTGTTTCCAAAGAAATAAGTATAATACCATTGTGATATATTTTTTAACCAAAAAAGCCAATCCATTTTTATTCCCTTGGCATCAAGTACTGCCCTTTAGTCAAGGCCAGTAGTGTCTTTCTAAAACACACAAGTAGTTCTTTGTCATTGGTGCTATGAGACATTGGCAGCTATTCTATATCAAGGGAACACTGCGGGTGGTATAGAGGAATAAGTCTTGACACTTATTTTAGAGATCTGAGATTGACTGTGAAGTGAGACTTTTCACTGAGTACACCACATCAAAAAATGTGATCACATGGCATTGCAAAAAAGGATCCCTTCTACGTGTCATATATAGGCACTTGAAAGTTTTTGCATACTTTCCGATTGTTAAAATGTCTGATCAAATGGTTAGGGCTTAATTAAGGTAGTTAAGGTACAGGGCAGGCAGTCACCCTGGCACTGTACATAGTGTAAAATGGCACATAAAAAAAGCTTATAACTAAGCTATTTCATGACACCGGGGCCTCATCTCTTTACAGTATATGGTGTGCAGTGACACCTGTTAAAAGCAAAGTACGTTTTCATGACATGTGTCATGACTTGTTGAGTTATTTTTGCACTATTTCATGCTGTTTCACAACATCTACCTAGTATCCTAAAAAGACAGTGCCTTCGCCAGAAACTGACCTGGACCTCAGGTGAGAAAATGGCTGGTTCTCAGGACGAGGAATCCCTTTCCCTTCAAACGTAATTTAATGAATTGTTAATGCAAAAGCATTGATTGCTGTAGCTTTAAAGATATACATTCCTTATTAATTTGCCAGCAAGTTAGTGATTGTAATGCCAAGTGTTTTCAAATAGCAGGTCTCAGAGTTTTACATAAAGAGACTCCAGGGGCAGCAAACAAACCTCAAACTGCTATCTGAAAAGAACAAGTTGGGATTCCGTTTACAGCTCGCCTAAACAAACCGTGGGCTGAAAGTATTTGTCATGTCATGTTGTTTTAATATGGCAGAATAAAGCATACAGCCAACAGTTTTGTCCCACACAGTACTTGGGATCAGATGTTTTCATCTGCATCAAGTAAATGCCTGCATCCACTGAGTCTTGCCCTGTGCAAAATCATAATCACATTTTTATTTTCTTTTAGTTCTTGGATGACAGCTGTTTGAATTATATGAATGACAGTGTTGACAGAACACAAGCACAGTATACTACTTCACTATTCACTAGTTACTACTGAAAATAGTGAAGATCAGATCATCAATTAGTTTACCAAGATGTACAATAAAAAAGATGGTGGTTTTGAAAAAAAATAAGCAGAGTATCGGCAGATCTTGAGTTTTATATCTGGATCTTTGAAACATTTGTTACAGTCAAGTTTTTTGCCTCACGCATTTACAGGGCTCTTTTACTCCCTGGCTTGGTGATGTTGTGCTTGAAATCTTCATGACACGAGACCATCTTTAAAATTAGCTAATGCCCCGAAAATAAAACTTATCTGTATTGTAATTCAAATCATATGGGCCAAGATCAGACTGCACATGAATCCTTTGTACTGACTTAATTCAATTTGTTTACTTTGGGACTTTTCTCTCAGTTGAAATCTTAGAGCATGCAACTCACCTGGTTCAAATTGTCTGAGAATTGCACAACATGTTTGTGTCATCTGAAAAGATATTCCAAAATAAAAAAATTGAATATAGAGAATTTATTTAATAAAATACTGAAAAGGTCAATTACTTAGTTGTCAAATTTTTTCTAAATTAAACAGCACAAATGCATTTTGTGCATTTTGCATAGCAGCATTGCATCTTGTTGCTTTGTTGATAAAAATGGAAAATGTTTGCTTCAACATTTGTTGGTTTCAAAAAAAGATTCAAGAATGTACAGTATGCAGACTATCATGTAAAGACCAAGGTCTGATTGGCATTGCACATCCTCTGAAAGGAACCACATGGCTTGCGTGTTCAAAAATAAGGTGATATTCCGGTTGCTCATTTGAGGACCAATATGGCAAACACATGTTGGCAGCCCTTAACTCTCTGGGCACGTTGTTTGAAGAGTGATCAATCTCTAGTTTCAAGTTATGGGAAGAGTTTCAAAGGAAAAGCTTCCCATAACATCTGAGATACACATACATCTTCTATTCACTTGACAAAATAGCTTTTATTTCAGTATTCTTCATCATATTGTTGATGTTAAATAAATTTAGTTGATAAATAACTACATACATGATGTACAGATGGCTTAAATGTTTTGCAGGTCTAGAAATGAAAAAGTCTTCTTCTTCAGTAAATATAGATTTGATAGAGCTTCAGATATAACTTCTAGTAAAGACTGATGTTTAAATATTGCAAATAGTTGTTTAAGTGAGTCGAAAATATGATTGAGATAGCAAAGATTTTAAAGGTACATTAGAAAGCCATTTTGTCTTTAAATTAATGATGTAGTCTCCAATTGATCCAAAAATAGATAGACTAGATTTATTGATTTAATCAGTCTCTTCCCCATAAACTTTCAAACAGTTCTAAAAATACTAAAGTGGATTTAAAGTATAGAGATAAAATTATTGTGCAGATGAGTTGGATACTTTTTACCCTGTCTCTGCTGTGTTAAATGCAGCCCCCATTTCCAAAAAATAGTTGGAATACTGTGGGAAATGTAATTAAAATTAAGATACAATCATTTGTGAATCAATATTTCATTCAGATGAGAAAAGAGATGATATATCAAATACTGAAAGAGGAATATTTTACAATTTAATGAAAAAGCTAATTTTGAATTAGATGTACCAACATATCTCAAAAAGTTGTGATGGGTGCAATAAAAGGCAGGAAAATTAAGTTCTACTAAAAACAAACAGCTGGAGGAACAAGTTGCAGCTAATTAGGTTGATTAACAACAGGTCAATAGTCCCTCAGATTGTAAGATGGACAAAGGTTCAGCAGTCTGCAAAAGACTGATACAACAAATTTTGGAGAATACCAGATTAATGTAACTCAACTTAAAATTGTAAACACTTTGCATATTCTATCAGGTACAATACATAATATCATTTAAAAATTCTGAGAATCTGGAAAGTGACAAGGCTGAAAATCAATATTGGATACCCATGTTCTTCAGGACTTCAGGTGGCACTGCTTTAAAAAAAAAGGCATGATTCCCCGTGGAAATCACTGCATGGGCTCAGGAGCGCTTCCATAAATTATTGTGTGTGAATACAGTTCACTGTGTCATCCACAAATGCAGGGTAAACCTCTATCATGCAAAGAGGAAGTCGTATGTAAATATGATCCAGAAACATTGCTGCATTTTTTAGACCAAAGCTTATTCTAAATGGAATGAGGCAAACTGGACAACTGTTTTATGGTCAATCATGGGCAAGCTCTGGAGAAAAAGGCTTGTTGTCAGCACTTCATTCGTAAGCCTGCATCTCTGATGATACATGAGTGCGTCAGTATCTATAGAACTGGTAACCTCCATCAATGCTGATCTGTATAAACAGGTTTTGGAACAACACATAATCCCATCCAGATGACATCTTTTTCAGGGAAGGCACTGCGTTTTCAACAAGACAATGCTAAACCACACACTGCATCTGTTGCAACAGCATGACTTCGTAATAGAAGAGTCCAGGTGCCGGACGGGCCTGTCTGCAGTCGAGACTTTTCATCAACTGAAAACATTTGGAGCATCATGAAACACAAAATAAGGCAAAGAAGACAGATGACAGATAGTATCCTGTATCAGACAGGAATGGGACAACATCCTTCTCCGAAAGGTCCATCAGCTGGTCTCCTCAGTTCCCAGATGTTTACAGAGTTTCATTAAAAGAAGAGTGGATGCTGCACAGTATAAAACAAGTTGGGACATGCTGCAGTCATCAAATTCAAGATGAGCCAATTTTTTTTTTTTAAAGATTTTTCAAGATTTACAAACGGATGAAGGAGTATTTTTCTTTTTACAAAAAGCAGCAAAAGGATATTTATTTCTGGCTTTTTCTGAGTTGAAAAGGGGAATCATGCAAAGCCACATTTGTATTCGTCTTTGGTGGGTAACAATCTTCACAAAATGACAAACACTGCTAACTTCTTTCCACATCCTTGTTATATATCCATCCATCCATTTTCTATACCCGCTTAATTCGTCGGTCAGGTCGCGGGGGGGCTGAAGCCTATCCCAGTGGTCATCGGGCGAGAGGTGGGGTACTTGTTGTATGTCAGAATGACAATTTTTTTCATCTGGTCTTCCCCATATAGAGTTGAGATGAATTCACACATGAGTTCTAGTTCCGCTAACACTGTTGTCTTTGCAGATCTAGGGTTACATTATTTAGCCTTACATCTGTCAACACAAGCACTCTGTGTTCTCTCAAGAGGGACTATTGTGTCTGCACTTCACCAGGACAAAGTAGACATAAAGACGGGTGTTACAATAAACAACAGACATCATTTCAGGATATCATTCTTTGTTTACTTATCAGCTATAATAAGGCTGCAGAACATTAACCCGCTTATTTGGAAATTCTGTTATTGGGGTGTTCTGCCTTCTGCTGTGTGTCAAGTAGAGAAATTCTGAACCCCATGTTTATTTTCATGCGTCTGATAGTCTAATAAAGTGGGCATGCTAGACTGGAGGCATTGTCAGAGCAACAGACAACAGCCCCAAACACATTTATTTTTTATTTTTTAATCTGTATGTTTTTACTCTGAATCCCGTTGTTGTTCTCCCAGGCTCCCAAAAGCACGAGTGGATTAATCAGATTAGTAAATCATGGGTTTTCAGCTCTCACTTTTCAACATGGTTGTTTTGTGTTGTAAAGAATAGCCAGCAGAAATAGAAATGAATCCGTCATGTGCACAGCTGTGACCAACATCTGTAAGTCATTGATACATAAATGATTCAGAGTCTCAAGTCATTTAGATATGCATATGCATATATAGACTCCATCAGCAAGGATCTTCTTAAGTTTCAAAACCAGGAACGGTCTTCCTGTAAGGCAACAGTGCAAACCCAAATGTCACCCCCCTGTGTTTTTTTTTCTTTAAAAATAGGCCATTCCTGTGCAAGTGCTAATCAATTCAGATCGCCATTTCGATGAATTGAAGTAATTGGTGACAGTGGATAATGGCTTTGCCATGTAACAAGGTACAAATTATAAGCTGGTGAAATGGTGATGAAGAGCTTGTTTTTGATGATACATTTGAATGTACATATATCATATTTTGGAGTTCCTTCCTGTCACTTTGCTTGTTATTCTGCCTTTATGGGTGCATGATTGCTAAATTTACCATTACGACCAATAAGAAAATAAGATCAAGCATTGGATCATAGTTCATAGGAGGCCTGCTTATGTGGTTGTGTGTAGCGACATATACTTTGGACAAAATAGCCTGGGGTCATACAGATGTCTGCACTGATGACTGGAAAGATACCTGACTTGAGAGCAAGTCTTAGAGTAGTAACAAAAAATATTGTAACAAATGTCATAATTTACTCTTGACAGATCCTGTAACAACTGCCAAATCTGAAAAAAAATTCTCATTGAATATGAAAAACACATGTTGGAAGAAAATAATGACTTCAGACCAGAGCTAATCAAATAACGACATACCATAACACACATGTATAAAAACACAGTCATATACTCAGAAAGTGATTTGTCAAAACTGACATGAAACTGACTGAACTTTATTTTTTTACATGTTCATATTGGGTATCTTATTCACAATGCCTAAATGATTATATGAAATGAGATATTACAGATGTATTCACCTAATAATATGTGGGCACACACTGTGTTGCAAACATAGCTCTTATCCTGAAATATAGGGTGCCAAGATGTCAGCGAGAGATCCTTTAAGTCCTGAGGTTGGGGTGTCCATTTATCATTGTTGCTTCTCCATCACATCCCATGAATAGTTAATCAGATTCAGACCTGGGTAACTTGGAGGTTAGCACAGTAGGCACCAGGAACTTTTGACTTGTTCCTCAAACCACTCTCTAACAATATTTACTTAGTGGTAGAGCACACTATTCTTTGCAAAGAGGCCACCAGAGAAAACAAGCTGTTACAATAGAATGTGTGTTGTCTTCAACAGTTTTTTTGACGTGGTACAAATACAAGTCTTATCCACATGAATGTGGAGCATCTGCCTCTGCAGGATTTGCCTTCTTTCCACAGCACATCCTGCTTCCATCTCAGTTAGCCAGGAGCATGGATGGCCTTTTAAGTGGTTGCGCTGCCGTGGACCAGATACTGGAACACCTCAAAGACCTAAAGTTTTAGCGATGTTCTGTCCCACACAAGTCATCACATTTGTATATATCTATTTGTAGATATGTGCAACTGGTTTCTTGCTCCGACTGGACAACTCAAAGACATTTACAGATTACCTTCATCCAAACTTGTATTGTCTTGTCTTTATGCTCTTGGTCATTGTCTGTTTGGAAGCTAAACAGTAAGCCATGTGTCAGTCCTGGAGTTCTCCGAAGTGGGTACTGCTTAATGGTATATGTTTATCTTTGCCTTGTTCAGCTTTACCTTAACCATGATCACTTTCCATATTCCCACTGCTAAAGAAAATGTGTCCAAGCTCCAATTTACATGAAGAAATGTCTCAATATTTTAGTTTTTCCTTGTTTTTTTTTTTTTAATAGATAGGGAATCCTTTGCTGAACAAGTCCTCTTCAATGTTTCAGAACAAATAAAAAGAATAAGAACAACCAAAAGTATTTTCTGTATAAAATAAAAAGATAGGTTGGACTATAACCTATCCCATGTGCTGACAAGGCAGGGGAAACCAAATCTCCTCCCGACTTGTTCAGTTTGTATTTGTTTTTTCTTTTTTTGCTATAAGTAATCTGTATAATTTGTCATTTAAATGACGGACCACGGTATATTGTATGGTTTTAAAATCAGCTCCTTCTGGTTAACAATTTTTGGGAGGATAAAATCCTGTTTGTTTTGGGGTGATGTATGTGAGGATCGTCTTTATATCTTTTTCTGACATTCTCTGTGTTCTGCACAGTCACAGAGTACAGTCATAAACCTTTCATTAGTCATCATTTAATCCCCATGACTCTCTTAAAACTTTGTGCTCTGCAGTCTACCCTGGAGGTATTACAACGCCCATAACTACCCTTGGCTTTTAGGCTATGACAGAAATTATTACCTCAATAAAGTTCACTTTACAATATTTGCATGCATAAGCATTTTGAACTGATACAAAAGACTGTCTGGCTCTGTTTTAGGGCTCCCCTGGACTGTCTCTTGGCAGTAAGTGGTTGTCCTTGTGACTTAATGGACAGCCAGAGTGATTGAAAATGCCTCAAGAATAATTGGAAGTAACATCTAGTATTCTAATGTACGTGGGTATATCTTGCATAAACCACTGAATCAGTTTACATTTCTCCTATCATTCCTGTATTTCTTTCACGTCATAGGCCATGACTGCATCATTAGCCGTCATAAACATGAAGGGATGGGCTTTTTTTATGTTCCTGGCTCTGCTCATCTCTTGGCGACTGGTCGAAAAAACAAACAGCCTGCACTGAAGCGTAACTCTCATGATAAATCCTTCAGTAAAATAAGTGTAACTGGATGTGTTTATCCAGTAGTCCTTCTCATCGTAATGTAGTTGATAAATGTCTCATGAATGGCCCAATCTCAAAATAAGGAATGCTGCTCTGTATGATCTCCATGAACTGTTGTTTATGGCCCCCTGTTGGATAACAAAGTAATGTGAACTGTTCTAACATTTGATTTTTATTGTATGTTCAGCTCTCTATTTATTAGGCTTTGTGTTAGTATGCTGATTGTGATTTTCTTTTAATCAGCAAAATGATTTCAAGCGCTTGTTTTCTTATGGTTGAAAAGATTTGCTTTTTTTTTCTTCTCTGGGTTTCACCTGTGTCAAAAACTTCATAGCCACTGTAAATCATAGCCAGTGACACATAGTCTGGGCTGATTAACCTTAAATGTTTCAAAATGAGTGTGATAGAATATACTGGAATGAAACTGAGGCATGCAGACATAATAAACAGATTGTAAGTTATATTTTTTTTCTTTAAAAAAAAGCTGGACTGATTTGTTTGTATATGTCATTGTAGTTACTGTTTTATAAAAAAAAATATCATATTTGATTGTATTTCCTTTTCTATTGTGTTAAATCTATTTTGTTTAAAAGTTACAACAGCTCCAAGGAGTTTACCTGATTAAAAAGTAGTTTTATTAAATCAGAAGTCAGCCGAATTAAAACAAAGACATAAGAAGCTCATCAGTGTTAGTCTCACAATATGATTATGAAAGGATGTCATTTTAAGGCATGGAGCAATTCATGTGTCCTAAATGTAGTTTCTTTACGTTATATATAAGTTTTCTCACCGAGATTAAGATTCTGTTAATAAGGATCGTTTTCTAGAAAAATGAGGGAAAAGGTGTAAATTTACTTTTTAAAAGCTTGATTACACAGAAGTCCACCGCAGGTTTTTCATCTCTCAGTGAGAATGTAGCCTTAGGGGTGGGGCCTGTAATGCCCTCTGGCAATACTGGGGTTTGGATGCAAACATCACGGCTTTGCAACTACTTGTCTGAGTTGGATGCAGTTCGAGCCTCAAAGTGGATTTAAAAAGCGCACCTCGCAGTAGATTCAGTGCAAACAAGCGCCTCGACTTAAAGAGGACGAAAATAAGTGAGAGTGACCTCTCCCAGCGGAAAATCATGCTCTTAATAATCTCTTATACAGCGTGTAATCTTTGTCGGAGGAATTCATTTATTATCCTTTGCACATTTCCTACCTTGTGCATCCTCTAAATTGAGGAAGAGGGAGTTGTCGCGTTATTGTGGGCCGATCACAAAAATCAGATGTTATAAACATGAGCAGAAAAAGGTTGCATGGGGGTATCCTGTAGGAGGAGTTCTTTGTGACCAAACAAGCAACGGATTTTCCCTTATAAAAAAGGAAACTGAGCCCCGACCGTTCATTGATCTGTTTTATTCTCCAATGAACAGGTGAGTGGAGGACATTATGTCGTATATTCTCAAATTTGGGTTCATACTTTGTCATTAGACACAGAAAATGGTTTTAGGTAGCTTAACACAATGAAAATATGGTTATTATTATTAGTGTTATTACTGATGATGATGATATTGATGTATATCTTTGTTTTTCCTTCTATTTTTTGTTTTACGAATCCTTATGATTAATTGAACTTTTGTATAGAGTGACAATTAAATTTGGCACCACTGTATGCAGAAATAGAATGGGAAACCTGTATAAAGACTGGGTTGAAAAGTATAGAATATTTCATTATTGCACAAGCATACCACAGCTATATGTCATCCTCTGGAGCAACATAAATGTCAAGGAAGAGATTTTAAAAATAAGTACAGTGTGAACAGCAGATATGCTTCACTGGGGACAGGTGGAAAGTTTGTGCTTGATTTTTCTTCACCAAGACGAGTGTGATGCAATTTGCGGTAATCCAGCATGGTGTGAAAACGTCTGGAGGAGAGCTGACCTGTACTCACCTGACCTTCTCAGTCTTAAAACAAAACTTCCAAAGAAAGATTGTGGTGGTGCTATCATTGGAGTAAGTTGCTAGTTGCCTTTGTGAGATGTTACAATTGCTGCACATAAGACCTCATATTACCTGAACTCCATCAGCCACAGCAGACAGAGTGAGCATCAAAATTGCTGAGATGCAGCTAGGTGTTTCTCTCTGTGCAGATAGTGAACGTTCAGCTTTTCAGTTTTCTTTTTCATCCTTACGTTCCTTTCTTTGTTTCTTTATTTTTGCATCGCGCATTCAAATTTATATGGCTGAATGTGAATATCAGGGATTTAGCAAATCAGCATTTGGTTGAAATTACTTGATAGCAGCCATTGCTCTGCTTACAAGAGCAGACACATTTTTGAAGCAAAATTAGCTCATTTGAAAAGCTAAGTGTACTTTACTATTTACAATTAATTAAATCTAAAAATCATGAAGAGGTTTGCAAAGGAACGAGGGAAATGTTGCCTCAAACTATTTGGTCATTCTTATGTGACGAAATAGGTATCATCACTTGAATAATCTCATATCTATGCCTTCTGAGTCTCAAAGTCCTGAGTAATTGCAAATACTTCTATCATCTCTTTTTCATAACCTGCTCATGAATTTTAGGTGTATCTAAGATATATATACATAGATAGCCTTTTTTCAGCTTTTAGATATACCAGTAGATATAGAGTTACAAGAATAAAGTTCATCGAAGGGGATTTGCAACCCTGAGTTCAAAGTTGTGGCACCTTCTCATGTTCAACAAATTCCCAGAGTGGGAGCTCTTTTTCAGTGTCTGAATAATTGATAGATCAAACTTAGGACCTACAAAGGAGGCAATTTAATCTCTTGATTATTTGATGAGCCCAGCTTAGTTTCAGTGGACTCTGCTGAATGAGGCTCATTGGTGAGGAAAGACAGTTTAATGCATGAGGGAGCAGAAACAGAGAACTTCTCAAACTTACAGGTGCCACAGTTGACCTGTGACAGGATGACCATTAAAAAAACAAAACATTTGTATTGCAGATGGACTAAGAGCTGACAACTATTGTCTGATTTCTGTACTCCATTCCTATGTCTATAGAATGTGAGAACATATATGGATGGGCTGAGATGGGCTTTTGGTAGGTATTGCAGAACTGTAGGAATTTTAGGTTATGATAGAGGCTCTGGCACATGTCTTGAGTTACTTAGTGCTGGAAATGTTGAGCTCTGACTAATCCAGAGACTTTTTATTTCCCATAATCGAATCGCCATTTGTTAAAGACACAAGCAGATGCTACAGTAGACTGACTGTGCCACCCTTGGCTGCTTTTTGTAAATATGATTTTAGCCCAGAAGTGTCAGTGAGATTGTGAGTTATTAGGTGTTGAGAAGTAAATGAACCGAGACATTCTGAACAGTTTTCTTAATTTGAAAAGCATTCAAGTAACCTGCCCCAATGTTAGGTTTTTAAAAATTGTTAAATATTAGAAAAGAGAGGAAATTGGCTTTCCTTCCTATGTTTAGTATTCAGAAATTCTTTATGGTTATGAGTTTATTTTATTTTTTTTATTTCTATATTTCAGACTTCGACAAATACCCCCTTAACCATCAAGTCATACTTAACTTAGTTTAGCTCTAATACATTAAGTTGGGTAACCCCGTATTTTGTGATAATATGGCATTTTGGTTCATTGACACTCTTTTTCTCCGTTCCAGTGTCCAGCATTTGCTCATTATATGGTATGCAACTGAAATGAAACGGAAAAAATTAATATAATTTTTAAAAATTGAAAGATCACATTTAGTCTTTTTGGTGTCGAGCATTATGTGTATGCTGGGTTCTAATGCTCAAAACATTTTAGTTCAGTTCAGCAAAGAGAAATGTGTTGAAATCAGAAATAATTTTGTCCTCTTTGATTTATACTTTAGCACAGAATGTAATGTTGCCTGCTGGAATGCTTAGTGTGATTCAGAGCCACAAGCAACTCAACATCCAAATATGGTCCTATTTTTCTTTATTGAGCTGCGAGGGAGGACCTCCCATTGCTCAGATACTAACATGTTCTGTGTGTCCTCATCACACAGGAGCTGTAAATATAGGCAGCGCATGACACTATCTAAAAAAGATCTCAACACCAAATATGACAAAGGCCTTCAGTCTGAGCTTGTGTTGCATTTCCCAGAGACAATGCTGTATTTCCAAAGAATAAACATGCTCAATTAGTCATTTGGGGCCAGATACAGCTTGAAATGCCACAAACCCAGTATTTTTGGTGTTTGGTTTCCTCATTTTGTGACTGATCATTTCATTAAGCCAGTCATGAGTCAGATTACTGAGACTTCAAATGTTAAAGGGCATACCACAATGAATGCAGTTTAGGCCAAATTACACATCTTTCTTTTACATCTGGTTAGAATTGAACGTCACTGGTTAAATGTGTGGACAGCATAATGATAATATCTTCGTGCCATTGGAAAAAAATATTTATGTTTATGTTCTCAACTAAAATGTTGGTTTATTCTCTTTCTTGGTGACTCTTAGATTGGGAAAAAGGATATCACTCTGGTCTCTGAACTGCAAATACAAAGATACAGCCATCTTCTAACTAATTGAGCTTCGCAGAGAGACTTAAGGTAATACATCTACATTTGTAATTTTATGAGGGGTGAAACTGGGGGGTTTCTTTTTTTTTTTGGCCAGGCACTGTAATTCTGGAGACTTTTTATAACTGTTTGATATTAGGCATCCAGCCAAGACCCAAGAGAGTGACTACACCTTGCCAGTAAATAGCCAATAAATCTTTAACTTGTAAATTTAACAAGACTATTTTGTAGTGATTAAGCAAGAAATATTGTGCTAATAAGCTTTAGTAGTGCTATCAGGGAGACTTTATCACTGTTGTATGGAGCCAGAATATTTACTTCCTTTGGTTCCAGTCTTTATTTTAAACTAATAAGGTTTAGATTCATATATCTTAAATGGCCTGAGATGACAAGCAACATATTTTACTCTCAGCAAGAAAATAAATAAGCCCATTTCCTTTTTCCTGTCTTCATCAGCAGATCCTGATTCAAATAGATGCACTGGCACACATACACAGAAACCTGCGGCCATCTTTTATCAACTTGCAAACCATTTTTCTTAATGCGGCATGTCCTTGTGAGCTCAGGCACTCACTGACAACAATTCTACATCAAACAGCAGGCTGCTCCCTTCCACCTCTCCCTAAGCTTCATGGGTTGACCCACAACAACTTCAGCACGCCTCCTCTTCATCCTCTGCTCAACCCTGTGACACCAACCTCCCCCCTCATCCTACCGCCCCGGTCTGTTTGCTCGCTCCACTTGAGCCACCACCAGTGTGATGGCTTGTTGTGCCTCAGGCTTGTTTGGATGTGCACTCACAGCATCACCCTCCATTTCTCAGACTTGTGGATATATCAGCGAGTAAAGTGAAAGATACAAAGGGACTCTGGGGAGGGATAGAAAGAACGAGGACAAGCTGTGCTACGAGAGAGAAGAAGGATCATCAGTACCCACAGCAGAGGGATCCACCTGTCCCACAGTGGAAGGGGACCCCCCCTACCTGATCCATCTGGTTGCAGGGGGGGACCTTGCATAGCCTGGAAGGCAACAGAGACTATGCAGCTGGGACTGGTGGCGATGGCAATGATCTTTCTCAGCTCCATGGGTCACAGCGATGTTGTCAAGCTCTCGAAAGCAAGAAGGCAGAGACGGGGTAAGTTCTCACCTTGTCAGTTTCTCTTGTTTGTGCGTTTTCTTGTTCCACAGCAGCAAAGCTGCTTTTCATTTCTGTGGTCTGAGTCACTGCCGTGGATGTCTTATAAACATTTAACAAAGAAAGTAAAGATAACATTTTGTTTATTTTCCCCTCATTCATATTTGTTTTTCCAAGGCGGGTAATGTTAGGGTTAGAGTTTCTCCTGAATAGCTCATCTTTCGTCCTCTTTTTTTAGATAATTCCTCTTTTAGTTTATGTAAAAACTTTATGGGTCTTAGAGCTGTTTATAGAGGGTTTTTTTGATGGCTTCACTCTCAATGTCATTGCTCTTTTCGTGTCTTACTCTGTAGAAACATCATGGAGTGAGTACCTGACAGTTCTATGCTCTCCCTTGGATCATGCTATTGATATTGTTGTAAGCATTTTTTCTGACCTCACGCAACCACAAAAACAGTACTCAGTTCGACTTGTAGTATATCTCTGGCCGCAAAGCCTCTGTGCTTGTGTTTCTTTCAGCTCTGAAATAATTCCTCCTTTACACACAAAGAGCTTTCAGTCAATGCCAAGCTCGCCTCAACCTCTCGGAGCCAGGATTCATATAATACCACCGCTGGCCACAGTAACAGATGTGGTGCTGATACAATCACGCATACAGGAAAGGAAAAGTCATAAAAATCTACTATTTTTACAGTGTATAGCATACACACATATATGTATGCACAATGATGCTGTCATAGTTCATTTTGTGGCATTGTATTAAAGACATGAGTCCCCTCTACAATGTCACAGTCACTTGAAGCTTTTGCTTTCTAGATATGGAAGATGTTTGCAATTTACACTTCTGATTTACAGCTTTTACATCTGTAATATGATCAGATTCAGTTTTTGTCTACTATAACCCCTGGTAGGCAAATAGCTGGGGACAGAAGATCTTATTTTCTTTCTTTATCGTCTTTCCGTGTTCCTTCTCAGAACAAATTCACTTTCAACCAAAGATCAATAGTTTAATAGTCAGAGAGGAGAGTGGACATATTGGTCCTTTTCCTTCAGAAAGCACAAACTCTTTAAAACAGCATCACATATTCTGTGATGGTAAAGATATCTCCATTACCAGAGCCATTATCAATTTTATCATCATTTGGTGAGCAGTAAAACTTAACCCCAATTACTTCAGGTTATCATTACGCAGACACTGAGCAATCTGTTCATGGAAGAATCCTTTTAATGATTTTACCTTCTAACTTATCACTGGGAGGCAGGGCAGCACAATGAGTGTATGCAGAGCTGATGGAGCACAGGACTGTAGATGAACTCAGATGACTGTTGACTTGTTTTGTCTCAGAATGGTTCCTAGAAATAGGATGTCCACCTTAAAACATTTTAACATTTTTAGATGACTGCTTGTGTGCATCTTGTCTTTACTTGAATGAAGGAATTTGATTCATGTCTGTGCCAGGGATGAAGAAAATGAAGAGCAAAGGCATCTGTAGTGCTTTTTTGATCAGAGGATATTTGTTGGTTTGTCTCCATTCTCTTTGCATTCATGTCAGTCAGCATTGTAGTTATCTCATCCATAACTTTTGAAAATCTTCAGCAAGATTATGTTGCATATAAACCCCCTGTTTGTTTGAGAGTTGGCATTATTATGACATCTCTCAGCCTAGATGGGAGTATAATATTGCAGTTACCTGATCTCACTGGGCAGCATGTGAACAAATGCCCTTTTTTTCCTCTTATAAATTCATAAGCAGCTGGAAACAATTTGATTTTTTATGTGATGGTACACTCTGTTGTTCTGTTACCTACCTCATTGTGGCTGTTCTCTTCTCTCTGTTTACCTTATGTTTCCACAGTTAGTACTGAAGGGCCACCATCTTGCCCAAAAGGCTGTGACCGATGCTCTGAGTACAATGGATGCATTAAATGTAAGCCCAAGCTCTTCATCTTCCTGGAGCGCAATGACATTCGTCAGATAGGGGTGTGCCTTGCTTCCTGTCCCGTGGGATACTTTGGTATGAGGAACCCAGAAGGCAATAACCGATGCACCCGTGAGTTTTTCGACTCTTACAATCAACACGGCAGGTGTTAGTGGTACATCAACAGGATGTGAGTGGGTATGTTAAACTTGTAGATACACACTTGGAATCCTCTGAATACATGAAAACCTCAGCCAGCTCATCACTCTGTAAAACCCCTCACAGCTGATGTCAAATCAAGCCTGCAGTTTATCTTTGACTAGCCTGTTTATGCAGGTATTTAGGAGTATTTGAGTGAGTAAAGAAGAAAAGGAGAGATTCTGCCTTGATTAGTGTTTCCTATTTGCTGTACAATTGATTTTCCTATGTGATTTTATGTAACTTTGTTTTACTAATAACAGCATAACTCTTATTTATTCTCACTGAGTAAGATGTTCTCCCTTATTAGTGAGTGCACAACAAGAAGGAAAATGCAACTTATGCACTGATATAGGTAATCACTTGATGATTGTGAAATTGTTAAGCTGTTGTTACTTATAAAAGAAAAACAAATCCAGCAATATATTTGCTGAACTGCAGTGTAAGCACTGAAATGGTATTCATTGTGGTTATAGGCAGGTTTGGCTCATCTGGATGGCAGGCAAAGCAGTGACCACACTCACAGCACTTAACAAACTTACTTTGTTTTTTTTTTTCTGGTGGCACTAGTCCTGTGCTTTTCAGGGAGGAGTGCCAGCAACTAAGTCTGTTGTCTGTTTTCTCTTATGTGTGGGAAGAAATACGGATTGGACCAAAATCCCAACAAAAACATTTCTAATGCCTTGTTGTTTGTCTGTTTTTTTTATGTAAAAGGATGTCTATGTTTTTCATTTGGCCTCTATGTTCACTAGGTTCACATCAGGGCACAGTGCATGTTAGTTGTACCTTCACTTTCACACATACAGTATTTCCTAATGAATCCTGCCTGTGTTTCCAAATAACTGAAGTACTGAGTAGTTTTGAAATTTTAAAACGTTTTTACCATATGTCTGATAATGAGATTCACTACTTCTTTCTAATTTCAGGTGTCCATTGATTTGGTTTTCCATTGTGCCTTCTGAAAGATGTTGGTCAACTAAATTATGTTTTTAGTGTTCAAGACCATGCCAGATGAAATTTACCACCCTGGTTTAAATGAATACATATTTTCAAATTTGGGATTTCAAATTTAGAAATTTTAAAAACAGGAGCTGCATTTTAAGGCAGTCAACATAATCTTTACTCAATTCAATAACAGATGGGATATGTGAGATCCTTACATATTTTATTATTTCTTTTAAATATTATGAGTTTTTAACTGTTTCTAAGATTTTTTTCTATTGCTGCTTACTACAATTTCAGATGTTTATTTTCATTCTTAATGCAGCATTAATACGCTGTCTAAGTTTGTTACAAAGAAGGCTGAATTTACCCCACAAATTCTTTTCAGAGGCCCTCAGTGGCTAACCTGGGTTATTATCCATTCATCTCACTTCATAAATGTCATCCCAGTCTTGTTAGCAACATTTGTCTTACATTGCAGAGCTGCAAATATCAGTGCTGTCAAATTTAGCTGTCACAGAACATAAGGATCCCACTGAAGAATTCAGTGTTAGAGGATTTCTGTTAGAGGAAGCACGAACACAAGTTTACTGATTCCCACTTCTCATTTTGAAAGATAAAATGAACTATGTGAATAAGGAAGTGTTTTTAATGATGAAGCTTAAAATTTTGTTATTTTTTTCCCCTTTAGTGTTTGTTATTATCCAGATTTTAAGATGTTTATGATTATATTCAGAGCTTTGATGAGGTGTGGAGAAACCCTCTGTTGAGAAATCCACTGAAGCAGCAGCAAGTCCTGGATGTACTCGTTCAAACTCGCCATCCAAAAAACTGTGCAGCATGTGTTTTGAAAAGACGACGGTGACTCCCCTCTAAATAAACCCTGTCTTCTTTAATCCCTAATAAATCTCTCAGAGGAAATAAAAGTTAAGCTCCTATGTTCTTTCTATTGAGAACAGGGAATGTTGAGAGTGAATATTATATTACAACAGAACTTAATTCTGTGTTAGTAGCAGAACATTTCCAGAAAAAAATTAGGTAAAAAGGAAAACATCAACTTATAGACTTTAAATGTTCCTTAAAGCTGAACTGATCCCTCTCTTTTTGTCTCTCCTGTATTTTGTATTTTTCAGAATGTAAAATAGACAATTGTGAAGCGTGTTTCAATCGCAATTTTTGCACAAAATGTAAGGAGGGCTTGTATTCACACAGTGGCCGATGTTACGTCAGCTGCCCTGCAGGACAGCAAACTGCCAATGACACTATGGAGTGTGTCGGTGAGTGATCTTTAACCTGAATGGAGTTTCTTTTCTGTCCGTTTATTTCATCATTAGAAACAACAGCATTTACAGTAAAACTCTCGAGATACTTAAGGGCCTGAAGCCCTAACAGGCCTTTCTTGCATTGCATGGGGTTCCTTTACATTGATAACTCCAACACATTATCAGTTTCTTAAAAACTGTCTAACCTGTCCCTCCCCTTCTACAAATCTATCAAAAAAGCACGCAAATTGTTTTCATCCATAGATTATTTAAACTTGCAGGGGTTTGAAAAGCACGTCGTGAAGCTACGGCCCATTCATTCAGCACCTCAATTGTTTGTGTATTTTTTTTTGTTACAGGTCAGCCTGCTTCAGAGTGTGAACTGGGAGAGTGGAGCCCATGGAGTTCCTGTATGAAAAAGAACAAAACATGTGGATTTAAGAAAGGCTCACAGTCTCGGGTTCGTGTACCCCTTCCACAGATTCACAGTCCAGATACCTCCCCAGCCTTTGTATCCTCGCAGACCTGCGCTCCAGAGACACAGAGAAGGAAGTGCGTTGTGACCAAGATGCCTTGTCCGAGAGGTAAAACAAATGCATACCCCAAAACACATTCATAAAAGAGGGAATCATATTTTACAGAGATTCCTTAATAAAAAGCTCATAGTTTTAGGCTTGTAATCAGATGACTCTACTCAGATGAGTAAACAGTAAGCTACACGGGTTTTGTGAAATGTGTCTGACGTTAATATGATGACTGATGGACCCATTACTCAGTATTCAAAGCCTGCATTCCCAGCAATGTGTCTGTGACCCACGGTGTATTGATTGCGTTTAGTTTGGCAGATCGCACAGAAGGATACAGAATCTCTTGACGTTACCGCAAGTAAACAATAAACTTCATCAACCAGTCAAACAGATGAAGGGGGGGGGGGGCATTACGCACTGCTAGGCTGGACCAGGATCAGAGCTAGAAAGAGCTATTTGTTTTGATGAGCACTGAAGCGCAAGGTTTACACAGTCATGACATGTTTGCTTGGGCTCTTTTCATCCACACAGCAGCAGGCTCTCCGGCAGGTTAACAGTCATTCTCACCAGTCAGTGGCCATCATTAACTTTGACAACAGTTTATTAGTCGCTCTTGGCCGAAGGAGTAAAACGTTTATAAGCAGTGGTGCCAAAATGATAAACACTGGAAAAACAGAGGATCTGTTTAACCCCGTTAATTCATATGATTAGTTCTCCTGAACCGCAGTAAGATTATAGCTACTTAAGAGTCATTAACAAATTACTTTCTCTCAAAATGCCCCAGTACCTCAATCTCTTTTACATAATGTGCCAATTTTCACAAGTACTAGAAACCTAAATTTTTTTACAAGACCTAAGAGAACTTTTCACCTGAAGTATTTCAGTATTTATTGAACAGTGGCACGCTTAGGGGATTTGGGCAACAGCAGCAATATTGCATAAGAATATTTGTGCAGTGTTGGTAACAGTGCAGAAGTTGCAACATGTAACAGAAGATCTTCCCTGATATGCCACATATGAGTAAACAGGGTGAAGGTTTGAGTATTCTGTTGCCATTCTCTAAACTTGGAAAGTTCCCTCAGGGTTGTAAGTCTAAACAACAGAACATCATCTGATATTGTCCTGTACAGATCTGCTGTCATGTCTGAAAGGAAAGAGGGTTGTAGTTATTCAGTGATGTGGAGACTCATCATGGGACAGGCTGCGATAGCACAAACTGAAGTGTGAAAAAAAAAAAAAAGCACCTTGTCTGATGTTTCCACCTTGGAAAAAAATTCAGCTGTGGGCCCAAAACGAATAATTAACGTGAAATATTATAAACTGTCCGTTCTAAACTGTGTGCAGAGGTAGCTGATATTTATAACAAAGAAAGGATGATATGTGAGGTTTCATCTGACAAGTTATGAGTCATAGAAGCTTTGTGGATTGTGTAATAACCCACTGTTGATGTTAAGGGAGCTTTGTAGTAATGTTTTTCCTCTCTTCCTCTGCTAAATACTTGTATGAGAATAAAGTGCATATTGCTGCCAAAATGCACAGGAATTAATTTTACTCTAAGAGGTAATTCATAGGTGATGGCACCATGACTGTAGTGAATAAGTTCATATGGGGAAATGAGCACAGCTGTGGATTCATCTGTGGGAGCTGGCTGGCAGGCTATGTAAAACACAGGGGGCAGACCTTGTATAACATTAGTGATTTAGTGGTCTGAAGATCTCATGCTTTGTGTTGATTTCGCTGCAAATCCCCCTCCACACACACACACACACACTTTCCCTACCTCCCTTTCCTGGAGCTCCATAAAAAAGATCTCATGTGAAAACAGAATTTTCTGGATGTGTTATTGCATTTGTCAAGCAAAACTGTTTGGCTTGGATGTACCGGAGGTGCAATCAGGGCTGTCATAAACTGAGGGAGTCCCCCTCTCTTGGCTGCTTTAGTGATTTGTTAGAGGAGCAATTAAGTCCTCACACAGTGAGCACATCAGCTCAGATACATCAGTGTTCGTTTGAGGCCTCGTCAGTCAGGCTTCACTCTTGTTCATCATGCCTCATTGATTTAAACTCCTCAAGCTCAGTGTTAAGTGTGTGTTTAAATGGTTGCTTTGAAAACTCAGAAAGGTGTTTATTGATGTCAGACATTAATGAAGAGCATACTGGACAGAATCTTGCATGATTTCAGCCAGGTCAACAAGTGAGTGTTTATTGATGTCTCCATGATTTTGGCACAAATGATTCCAAACAGATGAGCTTTTTTTGTTGTGCACTATTATGTGGCTATTTATACTGATATGTTTTATTGACATTTTAGTGATTTCACAGGCCTACATTCAAGCCCCTGTTTTTTCAGTTTATTCTTTTATCAAAAATGTGTATGAAATATTACAAAAATAGCAATAGACAAACACGGTGTCACCATAACCTCTTCCATTGTCAGCTGTACAGTAAACACAATTTGGCAAGTTTTCACTCACTTTTAGGCTGTGCAGACACTCTCAGTGCTTAGCAAGCATCCTCCAGCATAACTACCCTCCCTCAGATACACAAAATCAAATACTTTTTACTGCTGCTTAAACAAAAGCCATCTGAAACTAGACAGAACTTCCATTTCCACTTTGTGACAGCTCTTCATGTTGTCAAAGGCCATTAATAGGCCCTTGACAATGTTTAACTCATTATGGCTGAAGTCATTTTGAGGTGATTTATTTGACAGAAAATAGTCACTTCACTGTCAGTGCTCTTACAGGCAGTTTGAACTGCAATACAAAATCTAGATCTAAGCCTGTCTCTTTCCTAAAGATAAATGTGTGGAAATTAAGCACACAGTGATGAATGCTTGTATTTAGAGAGCAATTATACTCTTAAACTGTCTGACAGGTGTGAATAAGAATGCATGAGCCTAAGCAGAGAGGAGAGTGGAGGAGTTTGAGAGTGTGTCAAGTGAGACAGGGGAGTGAGCAGCTGTTAAAACAGAAATTAAACAGACTATGAGCCCACAGCCAGAATGACCCCATGTGCTCAAGTATTGCAGTGCTTTGCTAATGTTAATGTTGGCCTGTTAGCATGCTTTGAAAACTATCTAATCTGCTTTTGTAAAAGTCAGACTATGCAACAAATATTAGTTGCTTTTTGCAAATACAGCAATTAGACTTGGGTCGGCATCCCTGGCTCAAAGAATGAGCGTGACAATCAGGGGCAAGCCAACTTGTCACATACAATTCTAGACACTTGGTTAGGAGCCCTTTGTGTAAGTTTTTAGTGTATAGGGTACTCCTAAGCTTCTGGGCATTAAGTAATGCACAAGCTAATAAACTGCAACAGGAAGACATCAATGAGGTTATCGTGGATAACAAGTAAGGCTCATCACGGCCCATGTAAGAAGATTAGAAGGTGGGAGGGTGGATAGACACGTCATTAGTGATTGTGATCATGTTCTCATCCAGTCTTAAGACTTTTCACAGCTCCCTGGGTTATAGTTTGGTTACAGTTTGTAAAATGTCATGGTTAGATGGTTAGTGTTAAAAACACTACAAAATACTTAAAAAAAAAAGGCTGTTGACATTATTTACTTGCATATCCCTGACTGTTTTAGCAGCAGGTCTGGAAATCCTGCTCATTAAAAACGAACTCCTTGGAGGTACCCTATATATTCAAACCAACATAGCAGGCTACTGACCAAGTGTCAGTATGAGATGGGTTAGGAGTACAAATCAGCTGAGCTGCTGTGATCAAGTGTGCTGGAGACAGTGGCAGAATGAGCTTTAAATCAGGAAAATTAAACCACAATTTTTTAAGTAAATATGTCTACATCTCCATGGATCTTTACGTAGCCCAATAGAAAGGCGCCGCAGAGGATTTTATCTGAAAGTCCCCATGCTAGCAGAGACAGAGCAGAGTGGAGAGAGGATAAAACAATTTTGACCGATGGTTACATTTCTAAGGGTAAAAATGAGAACCATAAGAAATACTAATTTCTTTACAATGCATCTACAAGTTGTAACAAAGAAACAGCACTGAAATTGTACATAAAGCTTAAATTGTCTGCTGTATGCAAAAAAGACTCAAAAATTGTATGATGACAAAAAATGTCCTTAGTCTGTTCCCTATAGACTTGCAGCTTACACTACATGATAAGATGAATACTGAACATCTCGCTACATCTATCATAGCCTACACATTTGACAATGTTGGTTTGGCCATAAATGCTAATAGAGATTAAAGGGGTGATGGTGGGAGCTATTAGTACATGCACTTCCAACTAGTTCATTAACCATCCCCACACATTTTCATAGTCATACACTTTCATTGTTATACTTCCCTCTCATTCGTAAATTATAAGGGTTAAACGTTAAAAAAAACACACTTAGTATGTACAAAGTTGGGTATAAATGTCACAAATTAAATGCTTATGTGTATGGAATTATTCACAATTAGGCCTTAAATATTTTACCATTCATGAATTTAATTTCTCTTCATGTCACCTGGGAATTATCCAACAAAAAACAGCACACTACTGACATGTTGCCATCTCATGATTTCTGACCCTGGACTGTGACTTTGCTATGTTTTAGAGGTGTGGAAAAACTTACTTATCCCACATTCTCTGTTGAGACTGGGCAAACAATATATGTTTGTTATGTTTGTATTAAAAACCCTTTAAGCACAACTTTTCATGCATCATTTATTCCCCCTATTCCCCCTAACAATCCATGTTTCTGTTTTCTTAAACCAAGCTGGGGCACTGCTATACAAAACAACAGCTGATGACAAATAACTTGCAAGAACTTTGAGAATAGAATACAATAGAATACAGTGGTTATATTTTCTGTGCATTCTCATTTCAGACAGAAAGAATAAAGATGACAGACAGGATGATACAAACAGGGGGGAGAGGGAGAATGCACGTGGTCGAGGACGCGAAGGCAAAGAGGGAAGAGGTGGAGGAGGAGGAGGAGGAGGAGGAGGAGGAGGAGGAGGAGGAGGAGGAGGAGGAGGGAAGCGGAGAAAAGGCCAGAGCAGGACCACAGCTGCTCCCAACATCACAACCAGCTCTGTCACCTAAACTCAAAGGCATGCTGGGTGAGGCTGAAAGACAAACTGGGACAATGTCTCACCCAGCAGCACCAACCACAGACAGAAAAGTGTTAAAAGAATGGATTACTGCTGCTAAACTGCATTGTAGAAGATGCAAGGAGAACTGGAGGACTGCTGCAACACAAGATGTTTCTTGAAACTTTTAGAATCGGTGAACATATCTGGAGACTCACCTCGAAAGACTTGCTGATTTGCAGTTGAAATCACTGCTGGAAAACGAACTGACATCGAAGACTGTTTGCATTTGGTTGGGTCATGGACTGACTATGTAACTCTTGAATTGAACTCTTGGACAGATTCTGTGTTTCAAATACAGCATTAGTAATGGGTTGATACTGAATCTATAGTCTCTGAAGGCTAATTAGGTTAATGATGTCTTCTGATTTGAACCACAATCTGTATTTCATTTGTTTTTGGGTTCTTTAAAAGGTGGCAGGTGGAACTCCTCAACAGTCACGGTGCATGATGTAAGAACATTGAATAGTATAAAGTCTTGGTACCTTTATTTTCCATTGTGAGATTAAACAAAACAAAGGCACTGGAAATTATTTGGAGTTGTTGAGGATAGAAAGTCTTCAGAATATCATTTTATTGATGGAATCTGTTGCAAAACTAGATGATGCATAGGAGGATTGCTGGGCGCACAATTCATATCCTTCTGATTTCTTCACAAAAACTTGCCATTTTATCACTTTGTGCTTGTTTCAAATGAAACGTTGATGTCTTGTATATGAAAAAATATCTGGACAGAAATGAGTATTTGCATGACACAAAGTTGCATGTGTGTGCAAGTGCATGCATGAGTCAGTTTGTCTACCTGAAGTTTGGGTGTTTGCGTACTTTATATGCATTTCTGCACGGATTCAAGTTAGTGTTGTTTGTACATGTTTGTTGACGTTTGCACATACAGTATGTGTTAATACTGGTCTTATAGACTGAAGGAATAAAGTCTGGAAAAAAAAGAAAGACATGTAAATGCACAGTGATATATCCTATATGCATTAAATACAGTTACACTGATTATAACATAAGCCATCAAATCATCAGCTTTTGAGTAATCAGTATGTTTTCAAAAGGATCTGAAGATTTTGCACAATTATTATGTTTCCTACAGCACATATTTCAGAGCAATCATAGCATTTTGCAAATGTATTTTCCAAAAGCTGGCTTAATGACTTCGTATATACAGTGAGAATGTGTTTTGGTTATTTTTTCCAAGGAAGTTTTATGTGGGTCTGTTTTAAACAAGATATCAGTTTCTGAAGAGGTTGCACGCTACATTATTCTTTCGTACTATAGATTGTGATACTGAATATGTCAAGCTGTGTTTATCAATATTAGTATCATTATGTATAGCTTATTCTGTGAAGGACTAAATAAAACTCAGAAGAAGCTGATGGTGTTTCAGTCATACACTGAATTTGCACCAAGTGATTGCCACATGTGTACATGACCGATAGTTACACGTTTTACAAAAATGTATAATTCTTGTATTTGACTTAAAATTTCAAATGAGGGCTGCACAGTGGTGTGGTGGTTAGCACCGTTACCTCACAGCGAGAGGGTTCCAGGTGCCGGGTACTCCGGCTTCCTCCCATCGTCCAAAAACATGCATGTTTGGTTAATTGGTTGAATGTGAGCGTGTGTGTGGTTGTTTGTCTCCGTGTGGCCCTGCGATGAATTGGTGACCTATCCAGGGTGTACCCCGCCTCTCGCCCGATGACTGCTGGGATAGGCTCCAGCCCCCCCGCAACCCGATCGGCAGATTAAGCGGGTATAGAAATCGGATAGATGGAATTTACAATCTGGATAATATTTTCTTAGTTTTGACCAATTTTAGGCACTCAATATGGACAGTTTTTTGAGTTATCAGGATCATAGGAAAAGACAAAGCACGGTCTGTCAAACTCAACAAATCATCTGTGGGGTCAGACTTATGGGCAGGAAAGAGAAATCTAAATATAAACCTAAATAATAATTGTATTCTATGGTCTCTCACACACACACAAACTAGACAATGCAGAAGTACTGCCTAAATTTTATTTGGATTTGATACTCATTTTTGCCTCCAATTACAGTAAAATGGCAGATGATCTGGCTATGTTGATGTTGTACCAATAAAATACCAAATTTGGGTAGATTTCTGCAACGTCATCAACCTTTATTCTCACTATATTTACTTTATTCTCTCAAAAATCAGTGATTACTTATAAGTGTTGTTACATCATCAATAGATACATTAGCCAAAAACAAAATCAAGACTGCTATTTTAATGTTAACAAAAACGCTAATTATATTTTTATTTTACAGACTAAGCAAATCTATGACGAAAAAAGTCCGTCTTGGTTACTTTGAGTGATTTTGGAAATTCCACATCTTATTTTTTGGCCAGAATTTCATAAAAACACCAGAGAACAGGGGAAAAAAATCTCTGGGAGTGTGTTGTTCCCAAAGTATCCAATTAATAAAGCTATCTGCTGTTATGGCATGGTTTTCCTTAGGCTACAGGAAGCCATCTTGGGAGGTGGAAGAGCTTAGATGGTGTGATGGGATAGTCAACATCACCGGCCAAATGTTGGCGCCTGTGCAGGGGTCGTAAAAGCAGAGACAGAAATAAAAACTAATGGTGTGTCATAGCCAGATGGGAGGGGGGTGTACCATGCATTGGCCCCACAACAAAACAGCCGTTTCTCATTACCAAAGGGGAGGGCAGGGGGAATGGTAGAGTATGCACCGTAAATTACACATTCATCGCTCTTTCTGACCATAAATTCTTGCCCTGGCCTCATTGGACAGAGCTCGCCAACTCTATATGTTTTTTACTCTCCTCTTTCTCACTTTAGTGTTTTCCAAGATAAATGAATGGTAAATCTGTTGAGTATATGGGTACCCGTGATTTGCCAAAATCCTTAATGCAGAATGACTTCAATACTTTAGTTTGGCTTTCAAACTTGGCCCCAGGGAGTGCAGGAGGTCAGCAGGGAGTACCCTATCATTGTGCACTTGACTTGAACATCCACAAAAGGGTAACATCCCTAAAAGTTTTGTGATATCAGGATGCCAAATAATAGTTTTGGGGTATATCAGGTCACCAACTAAATCACCAGTGATGCCTTCACACTTGACCCTCCTCTGTCTGTATAGTTGCTTCCAACTCTTTAAAGATTAGCCTTTGCAGATGTCCCGTCAACAATCCCACTGAGCCGTGATAATTTCCATTTTTAAAGCCCCACAAACGTCCTCTTTCTGTGGCTCAAGATCTGAAAGGTTGATTCTGGAAATCTACAAAGAGAAAATGTCCTCACCAATCCGAAAATATTCTTGTACATCAGCACTGACAGCTCGGCGTGTTTGATCAGCACCAGATATCTGTAAAAGCAGCGCTGCTAAATCAAAATAGCAGAACTATTTCATGCTTTGGGTAAGCCAGCTCTATTTGTAAAAAAAAAAAATAAATAAATAGAATAAGAGAAGCTGCACCTGATAAAATTCAAATAATAGATGCCATTTTAAATGGAAGTCAAAACTGTAACATCTGAGTGGTCAGGTTGGTAGAGAATGCTCTTTAATCTCCAATGTTCACTGCCATTCCAAGATTTTTTTTCTGGTGTATACCTAACTCTTCTCAAGTAGAATTTCAGAAACAAGCAGGACATTGATTTGTTCGAGTGAGGAAATATATAATGATCATTTTTCAACAAGGGTTCATTCCTCTTTAACGTGATTCAATCCTAATTCTTCTTTGGCTGACAATAAAGTAAAAAAAGCTTTGCTATGGGAGGTGAACAGTTTCTGCTTTTAGGACTGCATGATGCTTGACATGTACTGCCCCCTTTTGGATCAAATCAATATTACATCATCTTTAGTAACTAATACAGCTGAATCCCATGCAATTGTCTACTCAAAAAAAAAAAAAAAAAAGTTGTGGGCCTTTGGTGTGTAATGATAGACCTGGAATCACTGAATATCTGGAACAAATCAATCTACTAAAGCAGCCTCAGCTACAGTTATTATCTATATTCTTAAAGAAACATAATGGTAAAAAGCAGCTGAAAGTAAGCTGATGCTTTGCACACATGCAAAAATTAATGCTAACACTGTGCCTTAGTTTAGTTTGATCACAATGCCTCTTTTTATGGTCAGCATGTGTTGCTCCGCTCAGAGGACTTTCAGGGCTTTTGGATGGTCTGAACCCACAGATCATGACCATAAGGCCTAATCTCAATTCAACTTCTCAGCCCTAACAGTTGTCCTGGGACAGTCCTTATTGTATAATGGCCATCTAGCCCTTGACAGGGATGTAAAGAACCCCTTCTCAATTTTTGACAGAATTACTTTTCAGTGATTTGGAAAGCAATCTGGATGTAAACAGACAGTGGCCGTTTGTCATATGGGGAGATATGGATGAAAGGGTTACATAATGAATTTATGCTAATAACAAAAACCTGATACACGTCTTACAGTTTAAGCTCTTTTGAGTCACAAGTTATGTAGTTGTAATGACATAAATATACCACAAGAGGGACCCATAAACACAAATTAGCTGTTTGAGCATTATTAGCTATAATTGATATCTGGGTTGGTGAGTTGTGAGAATACAGTCAAGCCTGCATAAAAATCTCCTGATTCAAATGAATAGCAGAAAATACTTGTTTTTTTCAAATTTTTGTCAGAGCCACAAACCAAAAGTTAAGAGGAAAACAATAAGTGGATGGTAATTACTTTAAATTTAGTCTTTGTAGCTAAAGTCGACTGGTGTACTGAAGAGGTGTCTACCTCAATGTGAACAATTTTCATGATGCAAGTCACAATGTATAAGCCACTAATGTTGAAATATACAATTTCCCCTCCCTTCAAGTAAAGCGAACAAGAATAGTCAAAATCTATCACGTATTGTATAAATCCATCACAAGAGGCTGTAATTTAAGCTGACATGTTTTTATCTCTGTACACTGAGACAAATGCCTTCTTGTGTCCCTGCTGAACTTTTATGATAGATGTGTGACTTTAATTTTCTGTCCTTAACCTTTCATTTTAAATTCTTTCAAAAGTCTGTCTGTGTTTTTCATTGATGGTGTTTTTTTCATTGGAATTGCACATTCCATGACATGTAAACTCAATCTGCATTACACTGAAGAGCAAAATATAGGATTACTGGCAAAAACATGAGAAAAAGTTTAGTGGAAACTAAGCAACAGTAAACACTTGCAGTGTGTGAGAATGGAGAAAAAAAAATAAAAGATCAAGATAAAGACAGCTGAGAATTAATAGAAGACAGAAGAAAATTCATTTATTAACAGTATTCTTCATCCAGCTTGATCCTAATCACTTAAAATATGGCACATCATCTGAGTTTGCCTCTGAGTAAATCATCTTGTAGGACTAATAGATACATCAAGCAGATAATCACAAGATATCACAGCTGTAAATTTTGTACGTAAGCATATTCTCATTTAAAATCTGTCTTTTTGTTGCCTGAGTGAAGACATGGATAAGGATCACTCATACACAAAGAAATGAAGACCATCCCTGTTTTTCTTTTCAGCATTAAATCTATGTGACATTTGAATTACAGTTGACCATGGTCAATCCATTCCTCAAACTTTTGGCATTCCAAACATCTTATCTCCAAACAACTGCTCCAATTCAGCTGCCCAACTGCCAGCAAGAATGGACTGCTCCGAGATGGAGTGCAGAATTCATCTGACACCAGTTAAAGAAAAGCATGCTCAGCAAAGTTCTATTTTTACTCTTTACCCTTAATTCATATCTGTTTCATAAACCCACGCAGATGCTCATACATCCTCCAGTATAAAGGATTTTGTAGACTAACTTCAGTCTGACTGAAAAAGAACAGTAATCAAGAGAGTCTTCATTTCCTGTTAACTGCTTTGGCTTATTGGATCAATCTTCCTCATTTTGTTCACCGTTGTCCTGCGTTTGACTGTGAATCTTTTCTAAACAATCAAAAGAGAATCATTGAACTGTAGCACGCACATGAACCCTGTTAGTGCTTGATACACTTTGTTTTCAATCATTTTTATGATACTCCAAAAATTACAGATAAACATATTGTTCCTCAGACAACACTCAAAGTAAATGTCAGGTGAATGGCGAAAAACGAACTTTCAAAAAGCATGAAAAGTAGTGGAAGTTTGTAGTCAAGCCATGTATCTCCATTTATGTCACTTTTCTAATATTGCCTTCACTTCTGCTTTGTCTTGAGGCTCCAAGCTTTGCTTCCAAGCAAGCTTCAGAATGCATAAGCATCTCAAGCAAATAAGTTATCTATCTCTTAAATCCGAAAATGAAAGGAAAATATGTAACCTAAGCTTGAAATCTGCTAAAAAACAAAGAGTGCTTTCCTCATCAAGGAAGCAAGGAGCAAGGAGAAAGATTTTATTACAAACAGCATATTTTACAATTTATTTCTTCTGGTTTTCAACAAACCAAATACAAAGCAGGACTATGTTCAAAACCGCAGTCAGAGAGTTGATGTTCATAATATTGTTTTGTGCTCATGTCTGAATGACTCACACTCCCACATCACAGACAATTTTAGTTCCAAAACCACTTAAAACCATTGAAAGTGTAAAATATATGTGGAAGGAGTTAATGGTAGCAGAACAAACAAACTATGTGCACTATGTGCACTATGTGCGTGTGACATGAAGTATGGGTGTGAAATGCAAGTGAATAAAAGCTGTATACATGACACTGACTGCACATTTATCAGTAAGAGGTAACTCAATTCTCAGTTCTACTAGTCACTCTTCTAATTTTTGTATATACAGTCAAGTGTAGGGGGTCATTCATTAAGGCCAAAGTGTCAAATAAACTTCATAAGAATATTAAACAGTACACTGACAACAGAACCATAGTAAGAGTTGTGCAAGGTCACCCTCCCGACAGGAAGGACTTTAAGTCAGGTCTGATCAGAGCAGCAGACGTGTTCAACCCTGAACTCTGAAAAAGCAAGGCCTTGTTTTCCTGCTGAGAGCACTCATTACAAGAGTTTAAGGAGCTTCCCACAAGCAAGCACAACTCTTTGACCTCAGATGGGAGTGAATAGAGAGAATGGAGAGGAAGAAAGCCTGGGCCAAGCCACATAGGCTGACTCCAAACCTCGCCAATGAGCACCATCCTCGTGAGTGTCAACTTGGGACACAGTTGTATGTTTTTTTACTCTCTCTCTCTCTCTCTCTCTCACTCACCCTTCTCTAACAGGCCTTCATTACACTGTGAGCCACCACAGCTGCTGTGGAGCATGATGTCGTCTTGTGGCACTTTAGCCAAAAGGGGAAAAAATACATTCAGAAATAAATATAGACCCAAGAGAGAAATGTCTGTCTTTCTCTCTTTGTCTATTTTGGGAGTCACCCAATGGGACCTTCACCTGCTCTTTGCCTGCACACTCTTATACTTATTATAAAAATGCCTGTTGATGTTAAACAGGTATTATGTTTCCATGTCAATCTTCTTTTAGGAGTTAGAATGCTAACATTAGCTGGTAACATGGGACCTGATAATGGTGCTAAAAGAAAAATGAGTGCATCAATAAACTTGTTAGACATTTAACTACATTTAACAGCAAAGGGATATAATTTCAGAAACAATGGGATTTCTCTGAGAAGGCACCACAAAAATGTACAGGTGAGCATGCACTGGCCTGCAATAAGTTATCAGAGTGTAAAACTTGTGTTGAGAACTCATTTTTCCTGAGCTTATCAGAAATTATTTTTCTGGTATTTCAGTTCAACTGTAAACTGATTCTGTTCCACTTCATTACATAAGCTCTTAAGTAGCCAGCAGATACTGAATATACTAAATTAATAGTAAGAGTATAATATCTCAGATATTTTGGGTCAATCCATGTGTGCTGAGGTTACTTGATACAGACGTGACAGCATTTGGCCAGTGCACTTTGTCAGGTGGACACCAAAGAGTAACGTGAATAATACACAGGCCAGCAGAGAGCAGGAGGAAACCATGAGGATGTATGATTGTGTGTTCTGTTTTTTGACATTTGCAATAGCTTCCATGGTCTATTAGGAAAAACAGTAATTTTTCTGTACTTTTTTTCCCCCTACTGGTGAGTTTAAATCAGAAAATGCTTGATACCCTGAATATTTTGGCCAAAGGTACTTCCTCAGGTCGTCGCTTTTTTCAGCAAATGCATGCTTCCTCCGTATTTATTATTCAAGTGAGTGCTGTCAAATTGCTGTAAAAAACATTGATAAAAAATAAACACAATTTTTGATTCACACAAGCATAAACCTTGTCAGTTATGGAATAACTCACTCACATACACAACAGAAGCACACTGATAAGTCTTGTGTGAAAAGAGAGACCTCGCCTTACTTCTTTGTATATTTTTCAACTTTTGTTGAGTCATTTCTGATAAGCATATAGAAGACTCACACACATTTCCTGTTACACTACAGTTGGACTGATAACAAGTTTATCTGAGTACCTGGCAGGGCTGCACAGTGGCGTGGTGGTTAGCACTGTTGCCTCACAGCAAGTGGGTTCCTGGTGTGAATCCCAGCTGGTGCCTCACTGGTTGGAGTTTGTATGTTCTTCTAGTGTATGCGTTGGTTCTCTGGCTACCTCTCACTATCAAAAGAACATGCATGTCAGGTTAATTGGTGATTCGTAATTGACCCTGAGAGTGAGTGTGTGCGTACATGGTTGTTTTTTGTCTCGTTTGTCTCTGTGTGGCCCTGTGATGGCCCATCCCCACTCTGGTTTAAAGGACTTATGGATGGATGAGTTTAAGGGAATTAGGAGTTATGTACCTTCTTGGTGTGCTCTATTGTGAAAAAAACCCACAATGTGGCCTTTGCAGAAAGTCACAAAAAAAGTAAACTGATTATGTTGGACTTAATCACATGCATTACTAGTGAAATAATGTATACATTATATAGGATGTTGGCTTGTTTGTAAAACAATATTCAAAAACATTTAAAAATCATTTAGTTAATCACCTAGGCATTAACTGTATGAAAGTTTAACATTTAAACAGCTCCAATGCCACAAAAAAGACAAAACAATATCTAGGATAGCAAACAACCGAAGAACAGTGTGTGTAGAAAATTGTTATAAGCAGTTTTTGATTACTTTAGGCGAATGGCTCACCTTTAAGTACGTCTCACGTACGTCTCACCTCCTTACTCACCACAAGTGTGTTTTCCAATCAGTAATCAGCAGGTGAGACATGACACAATCACTGAACCAGGTGTGTCAGTTGCAGCCAGCAAAGCAGAAAAAGAAACTGGGGGATTGTGTTACTGTAGAGAAACAATGCTTAATAAATTAAAAGGACAAGTATCAGCCACATGGAACACAGCTAATAGTATGACAGTAATCCTGTACAAATGACGCATCCTATGATGTGCATGTCTAAACATTGTACAGGATGTGACCTCAGTGAACCACACACTCACTGCTGCTGGTTTAAGCTTGTTTTTCTGATCACGTCTTGAACTTTTGGATAAGAAATACAAGAAGATGGTCCTCCCTCCATTATGTGAATTTTGCAATGTGTATTTGGGTCATGGAGTCTGGGATATATACAAAAGTTTGGACACAATTAATGCAGAATGTTTTATTTTAACTTTGTAGAGCTACACTGAGCACATAAAAAAAACTGAATCATATTTTATGAAAAGAAAGAATATAATGCTGTCTCACAATTCTTTCCCACTGCAGTAGTCAAGGTGACACTAGATTATATCCTGCAATCACACTAATTAGAATTAATTTAGGTAGATATGAGGGCTGGGGCTGTGAGTGTGAGGAACCTGTGACAACAATATATTTCATATTATGCTATGACCCACATCATATTTGGATATAAAAAGCAGTGTTTCCCTGTGTTTTAAATCAATGTTTCATAGTTGTTTTACAAAAATCCACTCATCGGTGTTAGGAAAATGTCATAGCTTGCAGTAAATCTGACAGAGTTTAAATGTCCCACAATGGAACTTGAAAGGCTCTACACATACTTTAGGCATTTCCAATCATATTGTCTGTGTTCACTGTGTTTTTGGGTGAAACTATAGCTATGATTACATGAGCTTAGAAACGCTAATAAGAAATTAAGAGGTGCAAATTATACTGTCTCATCCTAACATTTACAATTCAACTGCCAAACAAATCAGGGAGAAAAATGTGCAAAGATAAAAATAAGAAAGCCTGACTTTTTTACATTTCTGAATTTTACTTGTTCACATTTAAAATACTATTACAGGTCTTTTAAGTGTCATTTGCTCAAACACCTTTTCAACACATACGTGAATAATCACTGCTTGTTAGTGATGGTCCACCTGGGGAAGTAGAATTTGTGCTTCCACACAGCTGAGACTATCTAATATGACCCAAGATGCCTCCCCAAATGTTCAGTTTCAAACTCACAAACATCATCTGCTCTTTCATGCCATACTGCAGGAATTGGCCATATTTACCCGTGGACACATTTGCTCTAATTCAGTCACGTAATGAACAAAGCATGACATGCACTTCTCCTATCACATCAGCAAGGCTCCACACAGTTTGATGCAAACTGAAAGTAATCTAATTAGATTTAGTTTCCCAGACAAAGATCTTAACCTTTGGTCAATATAACTTAATATAATGTAACACTTTAATGTTAATTTGATTTAACCCAAACATGTAAAGATTAGAGCCTTTGAGACTTAGAGAAATTTGATAAGTCATGTAACACAGTAAACAAGAAGTTGAAAATGCTATAATGAGAAAACTGCGACGTGCTACAACCTTGACATTAGAGGTTAATGTTGTGGTATTTTGAGTAATAAATAACTTTTTCAAAATGCATCAGAAGTGTAGTTTTGCCCAAAGATTTATTATTATTATTCTTTTTTTTTATCTGTGAAGCCTCCCATGTAGGTCAAGTTGAGCCACTGTAATATCTCTTGAGAATTAACTTCCAAGTGCTAGAATTCTCGTGGAAACTATGATGAAGTAATAGGGCTTTTGGGAAATTAATATAGAGAATGTATATTTTCATTTTAATTCGTCTTTCTTTTTACTTAGATAATGAAAGTGACTCAAAGCGTTACCTTAGGTAACAGATGGTTTCAAAACAGATTTCTTTCTGAGGATTTCTTTCATTCTGTGAGTTTGTTTTCTGAAAATCTTTAATTATCTCAGCCTGCAATAACATGATTGATTCAGCATTACTCCTCTCACTCTATTACAAGCAGTCCTGACTTGAGGGCAATGGTTCATGCTATACTGTAATCTCTCTCTAACCCGTCCTTTAAAAGGCTTGTTGACGGAGGCTGTCCTCCTTGAAATGTGCCCGTCTGCCATTTGTTAATGAAGGCAGATGTAACTAGTAATCACATTCAAAGAAAAGCCAACCTCTAGTGATCGTGAGAGCAACTGCTTGTGAAATGATAAAAATGGCATCCATGACAATATGGTTACATTGTAAAAGGAATGCTTTTATAATGTTTTTGTAACTAGGGCAACCAACAAAATGACACTCATGAAAGTAGTGGTTGCGTTGTAAAAAGATTGTATTTTAGACGTAACCATGATTGTTGTGATAAAGTGTTATTGACAGAAGGTATGTTGGTTGTGATCTCACCTCACACAAAGACCCATGAGTAAAAATGCTGCACTTAGTGGTTTCCATCCAACCACCCCTCCCTCACAGTTATGACAAATCTGGGGCTTCTTAAACAAAAGACTTGAGAATGACTCCTACAGTGTGGAAACTCTTACATGAGTTATATTTGTTACTTGTAGAGGTGGTACTTTACAGGTTATGAGCCTTATTGAGGGACCAAACGACTTCATCTGGAGGTCTAATTGCAGAATCATAGATTTTGTACAGGAGTTTTCATACAGTGATGTACAGTTTACATTTGGTTTATTCTGTGCACCAACTCTACACACTAAGATGTCAAGTTACCACAGGAGTTCATTGCATTTTGGACTTGACTGCAAATCTGCAAATACTTTAAATTAACATTTTTAACAGTGTCTGATCAGCTCACAACAGAATTTAAGTGAGGTTGCACAAAAGGACACTGAATATTTACTGTTTTTGATTAAGAGTGCATTTTTGAGTGTATGTTTTACTTACAGAATCTCAGCTTGGTTCTACAGCAGAAAAGTTCCTCTTCAAGATTTGATGTTAAACATACACTTGTATGTGCCGTTTTGATAAAATATAAACTGAGCCCAAGTGTATTTTTTGGGATGTCTACTTATGCCATGTTTAGACCCTACATTTAGGACAGACTCATTTGTTGTAGCTTGCAAAACTGTGAGCATAAGATTTTTGTGCAAATGACCATTAAGAACCCAGCAACAAAAGGCTGCACTTTCGTTTGGATTTATTTGATTTTGAGTAACAGTCTTTTTAAGCAAAACATACAATTAGTCTTTCAGATTAATAACCACTTCTCTTCCCTCTCATTTCCATTAACAGCACATGATTTAGTTAATCGCAAAGTGTGTGTACCATATGACACAGTTAAGTGTCTGCCTCTGACCCTTCTTGCTAGCCATCAACTCCCTGCCTGTCGTCTTCTTTTAATAAATCCAACCGCATGTTAGCTGACCCCCACAGCGAAAGTGCCGTGGAGCAACTCCAGATGTGAACATCCTCCCTCCCTGTCTCTCCCCTCTCTGTCTCCCTCATTTCTCTCCCACTTCCACCACCGCCCTCCCCCATGCAGCTATGAGTTTTCCATCTCCTTTTTTGGTGAAAAAATCTGAAACAGAGGCAGGGAGGAGGATTTTCACCAACACCGACAGGAGAGTGTATCTGGTGGTTTGTGTATGTATGCTTCATCAAGGCAATGAAACAGTCAGCTCAGCATAAACAGGGGTATATGTATATCCATTCAGGGACATGCTCACAGATGCTCACTCTCATTTTACTGTTTGTCCCTCATACACACAAAGAAATATCCCAAATCTGCAGACACACTCACTTTATACTCTCATTACACATGCATGCTTTCCCTCACACTTTTATGCACTGTTCTTGTGGAGTTACCCGCACATAAACAGACTAATCTTTGCTCAAAATTAATTTCATACACATTAATGGATTTTTCTCTGTCTTAGACCATAAACACAAGTCAACAGAAAATCACATGTTCTTAAACTGGTAATAGATGTTTCACTTTAACCACAAAGACACAAAGAATGTAAAAATTGCTCAGCAAAGATCAGTGACAATTTATTTAATAAGTCCTCAGAATAAAAATGACC